>NC_051309.1:189920820-192420820 GCF_015220235.1 Choloepus didactylus
GACAAAATGAAATACAAGAATGTACGTGTCATGGGAGTCCAAGAAGAAGAGAAGGGAAAAGAGACAGAAGCAGTAATAGAAGAAATAATCAATGAAAATTTCCCATCTCTAATGAAAGACATAAAATTACAGATCCAAGAAGCGCAGCACACACCAAACAGAATAGATCTGAAAAGGCCTATGCCAGGACACTTAATAATCAGATTATCAAATGTCAAAGGCAAAGAGAGAATCCTGAAAGCATCATGAGAAAAATGACCCATCACATACAAAGGAAGCTTAATAAGACTATATGCAGATTTCTCAGCAAAAACCATGGAGGCAAGAAGGAAATGGTGTGATATGTTTAAGATATTGAAAGAGAAAAATCACCAACCAAGAATCCTATATCTGGCAAAACTGTCTTTCAAATATGAGGGAGAGTTTAAAATATTCTCTGACAAACAGAAAATGAGAGAGTTTGTGAACAAGATACCTGCTCTACAGGAAATAAAGGGAGCACTACAGAAAGATATGAAAAGATAGGAATGAGAAGTTTGGAAGACAATTTTGGGTAATGGTAGCACAGCAATGTAAGTACACTGAACAAAGATAATTATGAAAATGGTTGAAAGAGGAAGGTTAGGAGCATGTGGAACACCAGAAGAAAAGAGGAAAGATAAAGACTGGGACTGTGTAACTCAGTGAAACCTAGAGTGTTCAAACAATTGTGATAAAATATACAAATATGTTTTTCATGAGGGAGAACAAATAAATGTCAACCTTGCAAGTTGTTAAAAATAGGGAGGTATTGGGGGAAAAACAATCGATGTAAACTAGAGACTATAATTAAAAGAAACATTGTATTATGTTTCCTTTAATGTAACAAAGGCAATATACCAAGGGTAAATGCATATAAGAGGGGGGCATAAGGGAGGGGTATGGGACTCTTGGCATTGGTAATGTTGTCTGACACTTTATTCTACTTTAGTTTAAAGTTATCTTTCCTTTTGCTGCTTCTTAGCTGTCATGTTTTTTTTTTCTCTTTCTTTTTTCTCTCTACCTTCTCTGACTCTTCTTCCTGCTTTGTGGAAGAAATGGAGATGTCCTTATATAGATAGTGGTGAGGGTGGTGAACACATAAATATGTGACTATACAGGGAACCATTGTTTGTCTACTTAGGATGGAATGTATGGGGTGTGAACAAAACCATCTTTAAAAAATGGGTTATGAAACCTTGAGGGCAATATACTAAGTGAAATAAGCCAGACACATAAGGACAAATATTGCAGGGTCTCACTGATAGGAACTAATCATAATATATAAACTCATAGACATGATATGTAAGATACCAGGATATAGAAAGTTACTAAAGAATGGGGAGCAGTTGCTTATTATGAGCAGAATGTTCAACTAGGTTCAACTTAAATGTTTGGAAATGAACAGAGGTGATGGTAGCACATTGTGAGAATAACTAACAATGCTGAATCATGCATGAATGCAGTGGAAAGGGGAAGCTCAGAGTCATGTATGCCACCAGAAGGAAAGTTGGAGGTTAAAAGATGGAAATATATAAAACAGTGAACCTTGTGGTGGGCAGTGTCCGTGATTAACTGTACAAACATTGGAAATCTCTTTCATGGACAAGAACAAATGTATGACACTAAACTAGTAGGTAATAATAGAGGGGCATATAGGAAAAAATATATACCTATAACAAACTACATACTACAGTTAGTAGTATTTCAATGTTCTTTCATAAACAGTAACACATACCAATACTATGAGTCAACCATGGAAGGGTGGTGTTTAGGGGTATGGGATGATTGGAATCTTCTTTTTGTGTGCTTATTTCTTTTCTGGAGTAATGACAGTGTTCTAAAAATTGAAAAAAATTAAATGTTTGATGGTACCGGGGGGCAATTGATTGTTCACTTTGGCTCTTTGAATAATTGTATGGTATGTGAACAGTCACAATTTTAAAAATGTGAAAATAAAAAATAAAGAAAAAACATATATATATATATATATATATATATATATATATATATATATATATATATGTTTATATATACACACACACACATACGCACACACCAGGCTCCCATTTTGAATGATGGAAATTATTTGGTAATGGATAGTGGTTATGTTTCACAATATTATGAATGCAATTAACAGCCTCAAAATGTATATCTTATTATGATTAAAAGGGGAAATATTTGAGTGTGTATATGTTAACAGAACAAAAATTTTTAAAAATCCATGGTACTGTACTACACAAACATTAAACCCTTTGTTATATCATGTAACAATTAATTATAGCAATTATTAAAATGTACTATCATAAATTATAAAAAATATTCTGCACCAGTTCTAGGTATTTGTGGTGAAGTAGTGTATGGTAATCCAGTGTATAAAGCATGATTGATCTGTCAACCCACAACATCTCTAATAAACAAAAAAACTTAAAAAAAATACAATAGATACATACAACAGCAGATTTGAAAAGGCACAAGAAAGAATCAGTGAAGTAGAAGACAGGATGATTGAAATCAAACAGAAGAACAGATGGAAAAGAATAGAAGAAAAATTGAGTAATGTCTCAAGGATTTGAGTGGCAGCACAAAGCATAAAATCATATACATCATGGGTGTCCCTGAAGGAGAAGAGTCATGAAAAGGAGCAGAAAGTATATTTGAGGAAATAATGGCTGGAATTTTCCCAATTCTTAAGAGAGACATAAATATACATATCCAACATACTCCAAACAGAATAAACCCTAATAGACCTATCTGAGACACACTAAACAGAATGTCAGATGTCAAAGATAAAGACAGAATTATGAAAGCAGCAAGAGAAAAGCAATTTGTCACATACAACCAGCCCTCAATAGACTAAGTGCCTGTTTCTCATCAGAGACCACAGATTGAGGAAGGCAGTGGCATGATATATTTAAGATACTGAAAGAGAAAAACTGCCAGGAAAAACTATCTGGCAAAATTGCCCTTCAAAAATGAGGGAAAAATTAAAATATTCACAGATAAATAGAAACTGAGGGAGTTCATCAGCAAAAGCCTGGCCTTCAAGAATTACTAAAGGTAGTTCCGCAGGGTGAAAGGAAAAGAGAGGAGGTACTGGCTTGAAGTACTATGAAGAAATGAAGATTATCTATAAGGGTAACTAAAAGAGTAAATGCAAAATCCAGTAGTACTGTATCATCAATATACAACTCTACTCTTTAATTAATATGAGTTAGAACACAATAGAACAATAAAAAGGCATATTTCCTGATAATGAACATGCAAAATATAAAGTGGTAGAGTGGGACAAAATAACACAAAGAGGGGAAACAGAGATATATTGGAGCAGATAACATTTATGCTACTGAAGATCAGTTGTTATATTTTCAAATTAATAGCTTATAGGTGTAGCATGTATATTATAAACCCCAGGGTGACAACAAGGAAAATATTTTTAAAATGCACAGAAGCATAAATGATAAAGAGATTAGTCAGATACATCACAAAAGATAACTATTAGAAAAGGAGGCTTCAATAAAGGAAAAGAAAAAAAAGATATGACATGTAAAAACCAAAGGATGAAGTGGCTGAATAACTACTGCCTTTACAGTAATAACTCTGAACGTTAATGGAGTAAACACCCCTATCAAAAGACACAGATGGCAGAATGGATTAAAAAAAAAAAAAAAGCATCACCCAACTATATGTTGTTTACAAAAGACTCGCCTTAGACCCAAAGACAAAAATAGTTTGAAAGTGAAAGGTTGGAAAAAGATATTCCATACAAATAACAACTAAAAAAGGATTAGGGCAGCTAGACTAATATTCGCCAGTATAGGCTTTAAGTCAAAAGTTGTTAAAAGAGATAAGCACACTATGTTAACAAAAGGGCCAATCTGCCAAGAAGAAAGAACAATCACAATTATTTATTCACCTAACCATGGTGCCCCAAAATACTTGAGGCAAACACTGGCAAAAGTGAAGGGTGAAATAGACATATCTACAATAATAGTTGGAGACTTCAATACACCACTCTCATCAATAGATAGACTATCTAGACAGACTATCAATATGGCAACAGAGAACTTGAATAATATGATAAATGAACTAGACCTAACAGAATTGTATAGAACATTTCACCCCATAACAGCAGTATATACATTCTTCTCAAGTGCACACAGATCATTCTATAGGATAGACCAAATGTTGGGTCACAAAACAAGTGTCAATAAATTTAAAAAGATTAAAATTATAAACCATCTTATCTGACCTTAATGAAGTGAAGCTGAAATTAATAACCAGCAGAGAACTGGAAAATCTACAAATATGTAGAAGTTAAATAACATGCTCATAAGTAATCACTGGGTTAAAGTATAAATTTCAAGGGAAATCAGTAAATACTTTGAGATGATTGAAATGAGACACAAGATATCAAAACTTGTGGGATGCAACAAAGACAGTGCTGAGAGGGAAATTTATAGCCCTAAACCTTTACATTAAATGGAAGAACTACAATCAAAGACCTAACTGCATACCTGGAGGAACTAAAAAAGGAAAACAAATTAATCCCAAAGAAAGCAGAAGAAAAGAAATAAAGATTAGAGAGAATAAGCCACAATATAAAGTATTAACAAAACCAAATTTTGTTCTTTGAAGAGATCAGTGAAATTGATAAACCAATCACTAGACTGACAAAGAAAGAGATGATGCAAATAAATAAAATCCGAAATGAGAGGAGGAACATTACTACTGACCCCACAGAAATAAAAAAGATCATATGAAGATACTATGAACTACTGCATGCCAAAAAATTAGGCAACATGGATGACATGGACACTTAGAAATACACAAACTATATGGATGCTAGAAGCAATGGAAGACCACAACAGATTAATCATAAGTAAAGAGATTTTATCAGTCATCAAAAACCTCCCAACAAAGAAAAGCCCAGACAGATGGCTTCACAGATGAATTCTCCTTATCATTCCAGGAATTAATACCAATCCTGCTCAAACTCTTCCAAAACAATTGAAGAGGAGGAGACACTACGTAAGTCATTTGATGAGTCCAACATCACCCCCTAATACCAAAATTAGATACAGATGCTACAAACAAAGAAAATTACAGACCAATTTCTCTAATGAATATAGATGTAAAAGTCCTAGCAAAATACTTGCAAACCAAATCCTACAGCACATTAAAAGAATTACACACATGATCAAGTTGATTTTATTCCAGATATGCAAGGGTTTTGCTGCATAAGAAAATCGATTAATGCAGTACATCACATTAACAAAATAAAGGGAAAAAAAAAGACCTCATGATTATCTCAATTGATGCAGAAAAGGCATTTGACAAAATTCAGCATCCTTGACAAAAACACTTAGAAAATAGAAATGGAAGGAAACTTCCTCAATACAATAAAGGGCATATAAAAAACCCTACATCTAACATCATACTCAATTATGAAAGAATGAAAGCTGTCCTTCTCAGATCTGGAAAAAGGCAAGGAAGTCCACCAACACTGCTATTCAACATTGTGCTGGAAGTTCTAACCAGAACAGATAGGCAACAAAAGAAATGAAAGTCATCCAAAGCAGAAAGGAATAAGTAAAGCTTTACCTGCTTGCAGGTGACATGATTCTATATACAGAAATCCTGAGAGATCTGCAATTAATCTTCTAGAGTTTATAAATTAATTCAGAAAAGTGTTGGGGCACCAGATCAACACCCCCAAATCAGTAGTGTTTCCATACACTAGTAATGAGCAGTTTGAGGAGGACATCAGGAAAAAAAATCCATTTACAATAGCAATTAAAGATTCAAATATCTAAGAATACATTTAATCGATAATGTAAAGGACTTTTAGATAGGAAACTACAATATTTTGCTAAAAGAAATCAAAGAAGATCTAAACAACAGGAAGGATATTCCCTGTTCATGGATTGGAAGACTAAACATCATTAGCATGTCACCTCTGCCCCAAATGATTTATAGGTTTAAAACAATCACAATAAAAAATTCCAACAACCTACTATGCAGAGATAGAAAAGCCAACTATAAAATATATTTGGAAGGATAAGGGTTCCCAAATAGCCATAAAAACCTTGAAATGAAGGATGAAGTTTGAGGACTCAGACTTCCTCACTTTAAAGCATAGTACAAAGCTACAGTGGTCAAAAAAGCATGTTGTTGACACAAGGATAGATATATTGACCAATGGAATCAAAGTGAGAGTTCAGAAATGTAACCTCACATCTATATCCAGTTTAATTTTTTTTCATGGTCAAAGCTTGATCTTTACTCCAAAGATAGTTGTTGGCTCCTGAGAGTTTTTTTAAAAATTAAATTCAGTTTTATTGAGATATATTCACATACCATGCAATCATCTATGGTGTACAATCAGCTATTCACAGTACCATCATATAGTTATGCATTCATCACCCCAGTCTATTTTTGAACATTTTCCATACACCAGAAAGAATCAGATTAAGAATAAAAAATAAAAGTAATAAAGAACACCCAAATCATCCCCCCATCCCACCCTATTTTTCATTTAGCTTTTGTCCCCATTTTTCTACTCATCCATCCATACACTGGATAAAGGGAGTGTGATCCACAAGCTTTTCACAATCACACTGTCACCCCTTGTAAGCCACATTGTTATATAATCATCTTCAAGAGTCAAGGGTACTGGGTTAGCGTTTGATAGTTTCAGGTATTTACTTCTAGCTATTCCAATATATTAAAACCTAAAAAGTGTTATCTGTATAGTGCACAAGAATGTCCACCA
This sequence comes from Choloepus didactylus, assembly GCF_015220235.1. Lineage (NCBI taxonomy): Eukaryota > Metazoa > Chordata > Mammalia > Pilosa > Megalonychidae > Choloepus > Choloepus didactylus. The sequence continues at coordinate 189,927,614 of NC_051309.1, forward strand.
GAGTGACCGCTTGACTCCATTTGAAATCTCTGAGCCACTGAAGCTTTATTTTATATCATTTCACATCCCCTTTTGGTCAAGAAGATGTTCTCAATCCCATGATGCTGGGTCCAGATTCATCCCTGGTGTCATATCCTATCTTTCCAGGGAGATTTACACCCCTGGGATTCAGGTCTTACATAGCAGAGAGGGCAGTGTCATCACCTGCTGAGGTGGCTTAGAGAGAGAGGACCACATCTGAGCAAAAAAGAGGCCTTGGGGGAAACTCATAGGCACAATTATAAGTAGCTTTAGCCTCTCCTTTGCAGTAACAAACTTCATAAGGGCAAGCCCCAAGACAGAAGGCTTGGCATACCAAGCCATCAGTCCTCAATGTTTGTGAGAACATTAGCAAGAATCCAGGTGAGGAAGTCCAACACTTCTGTATTTCCCCCCAGCTCCTCGGGGGCTCTGTGTATATATTTTTATTCTCTGCCCAAATTATTTTAGGATGTGTTGCTATTTCACTCTAACCTGTACAATCCTACCATATCTCACTTCCTGTTCAAAGTTCCATGTAGTTGTGATGTTTGAACAAACTGACTGCAGAAGTTATTCTGCTCAGCAGTGAATAGGTACATCCCTCTCTCCATGTTTTCTCCAGCACTTTTACTCCTATTTATATTTTTTCCTACAATTTTATAGAGACATATTCACATACCATACAATTATCCACAGTGCATAGTCAATTGTTCATAGTATCATCATATAATTGTACATTTATCAACAGTGGGCCCTTGAACATATTGATTACTGTGACAAAGGTTTTTCTGGGCAAATAATAAAAAAGATAATAAAAAGAAAAATAAAATGTCATATAATACAATATAATAGTAAGGAAAGAAAACAACACCACTACCAAGAATCCCATATCTCTCTTTTATATCCCCCTCTCATAAACATTTAACTTTGGTATATTGCCTTTGTTACATTTAGTGGAAGCATATTACAATGTTACTGTTGACCAAAGACTCCAGTGTGCTTTGATTATGTTTTTTCCCATACACCATCCCTTTTTCAACACCCTGTGTGGTTGACATTCATTTGTTCTCCCACAGGTGAAAACATTTTTATATTTGTACATTTAGTAACAGTCATTGGCCACTCCAGTTTTTGCCAAATTATACAGTCCCAGTCTTTATCATCTATCTTTACCTCTGGTGTCATACATTCCCCTATCCAACCTCTTTCAGCTTTACTCACAGACATCTTCATGCAATGTACTTACAATATTTTGCTACCTCACATAGTAGTATGCTATCTATTTCTGGATCAATACAATCAATCCTGCTGAACATTCTGTAGTCCTTCAGCATTTAATGCCCAATCTCTACCCACTTTTTATCTCCTGGTAGCCTGTGTTACCAGCTTTTAACTCTCAAAGTTTGCTCATTAATGTTAGTTGTTATTAGTGAGACCATACAGTTTATGTCCTTTTGTTTCTGGCTAACTTCACTCAGTATAATGTTGTTCTAGTTTGCTAATGCTGCAGAATGCAAAACACCAGAGATGGATTGGCTTTTATAAAAAGGGGGTTTATTTGGCTACACAGTTACAGTCTTAAGGCCATAAGGTGTCCAAGGTAACACATCAGTAATGGGGTACCTTCACTGGAGGATGGCCAATGGCATCCGGAAAACCTCTGTTAGCTGGGAAGGCACATGGCTGGCGTCTGCTCCAAAGTTCTGGTTTCAAAATGGCTTTCTCCTAGGACGTTCCTCTCTAGCAAGCTTGCTCCTCTTCAAAACATCACTCACAGCTGCACTCCCTTTCCTCCCCCCAATTCAGCTCATTTATATAGCTCCACTGATCAAGGCCCACCCTGAAAGGGCGGGGCCACACCTCCATGGGAACATCTCATCAGAATCATCTCCCACAGCTGGGTGGGGCACATTCCAAGCAAATCCAACCATCACCAAAACGTCTTTCCCACAAGACCACAAAGATAATGGTATTTGGGGGAACACAGTACATTCAAACCAGCACAAATGTCCTCAACATTCATCCACATTATTATACGTTCCATGTCTTTGTTCTGTCTCACAGCTGCATAATATTCCGTCATGTGTATATACCACAGTTTGTTTATCCACTGTCTGGTTGCTGTTTACATGAAATATCTTTTTCCAGTCTTTCACTTTCAGCCTATTTTTGTCCTTGTGTCTAAAGTGTGTTTCTTGTAGACAGCATATAGATGGGTCCTGTTTTTTAATACATTTTTCCAGTCTGTGTCTTTTTATTGGGGAGTTTAATCCATTAACATTTAGTGCGATTACTGTAAGGGCAGTACTTTCTTCTACCATTTTGTCTTTTGGATTTTATATGTTATGACTTAACTTTGTCCTCTCTCTCTTTTTACCCTTCCTGATAATCTTCATTTCTACACTCCTCCACACCTCTTTCTCCTGTCTTTTCCTATCAGCCTGTAGCACTCCCTTTAGTATTTCTTGTAGCACTGGTCTCTTATTCATGAACTCTCTGTGTCTGCTTGTCTGAAAATATTTTAATCTCTCCCTCATTTTTGAAGGACAGTTTTGCCAGATAGAGAATTCTTGGTAGTTCTTCTCTTTCAGTATCTTACATTTATCAAACCACTGTCTTCTTGCCTCCATGGTTTCTGCAGAGAAATCTGTATAGTCTTATTGAGCTTCCCTTGTATGTGATGGATTGCTTTTCTCTTGCTGCTTTCAGAAGTCTCTCTTTGTCTTTGACATTGGGCAATCTGATCAGTAAGTGTCTTGGAGTAGGTCTATTGGAGTCTATTCTATTTGGGGCTCACTACACTTCTTGAATCTGTAATTTTCTGTCTTTCATAAAAGTTGGTAAATTTTCAGTGATTATTTCTTCTATTATTCTTTCTGCCCCTTTCCCTCTCTTCTCCCTCTGGGACACTCATAACATGTATATTTGTGCACTTCATGTTGTCACTCAGCTCCCTAAGACCCTGCTCATACTTTTACATTCTTTTCACCATCTGTTCTTTTGTGTGTGTGAATTCAAATGTCTGGTCTTCCAATTCACTGATCCTTTCTTCTGCCTGTTAAAATCTATTGTATCTGTCCATTGTCTTTTTCATCTCCTCCATTATGCCCTTCATTCCCATAAGTTCTACCATTTGGTTTTTCAAGTTTGTGAATTCTTCTTTATGGTCATCCAGTGTCTTCCTTATGTCCTTCATCTCTTTTGCTATATCTTCCCTCAGTTCATTGATTTGATTTTTAATTGATTTAGATTTGTTTGAGTATCTTTAATTAGTTCTTCTTTCAGTTCATTGAACTGATTTAGCATTTGTTGTCTCAATTCCTGTATCTCAGTTGAACCATTAGTTTGTTCCTTTGGCTGGTCCATATTTTTGTGTTTCCTAGTATGGCTCATTATATTGAGCTGTCTAGGCATCTTTCTTGATTAGTTTATTCTGGAGCTCATTTTCTTGTTGCTTGGCTTTGTTCTCTAACCTCCGGTGTTTAGTTCATCTGCTTCTATGCCTCTAACAGGTTCTATTTAATTGATCTGAGTTTTTCACTTCTTGTGTTTCTGTTTCTTGCCCTGCCTCTGTGTAGCTTTTTTGTGTGAGCATCCTCCTCATATATGGACAGCCCTAGTCAGGTTTCATCAGCTCAGAGAGACCCAGGTCTCAGGAGAATATATGGAGTTTCCTTGAGAATGAGACCTTCCTGTGAGGCCTCTAGACTCGGTGCTTTTCCTTTGCTGTCCAACAGGTGACTCTTGCCAACCCACAGCTCCCCACCAGTGTAAGGAGGTGTGGTGCCTTTAGTTCCCCTGGTGATCCTGACCCTGTTTGGGGGCATGGCTGACTGAAGCTGGTTTCTGAATTCCAGTCACTAGGGTATGAGTTCCCCAAAGAGGGGCTGCCACTAGATCTGGGCCACGCTCCCCTTTTCTTGGGAAGTTATGGTGTTTAGCAAATTTTCTCCACCACTAGACTTATTGCTTTGTCTCTCAGAGCTATTTTAGCTCCGCTCTTGCCTGGATCCAAACTGCAAGTCTTTGAGGCTTTCTGTAATGGGCTTCTTAGAAGTTACTTTTTTTAAAAAAAAGAGAAAAAGATAAAAAGAAAATAAAGGGCCCAGTATGGACTGTTTACAGTCCTTGCAGTTCTGATGAGCTATGCTAAGAGATAAGGAGTTGAGGGCAATTAAGGAGCAATCAAGAAGGCAGAGCAACCAGCTTTTCAGAGAAGGGCCCTGGATTTGCATATGTGCCTGATTCTGTTTGAGCCTGGCCCTTCTCTGTATTATGTTCACCCCAACTCCAAAAAGTCTCTGTTTTTATTATTTATTCATTCATTCATTAATTCATTCATTTATTTGCTGTTTCTGCTAGCCCTATCTCCTCTCTGCCAGGCTGACTACTCCCAGATTCTCTGGTGTCTGGTCTCAGTTTATCTATGGTTGGAATTTTTGATCAGCAGTCTGAGTTTGTTAATCAGAGCTGCAACTGCAGTTCTCCCTCCTGGTTCCCAGCACTGATGGCCCTTCCTCCCTCGGGATTGTGCTTGGCAGGAAGGGCTGTGGGCTCCCTGGATGCAAGAACTTACAGATTTTGCTGATCGCAGCTGCTCCACATGTTCATGAATGTTGTATGACAGATGTCCAAACTCAAATTCCTCTGCAGTGTCTGGTCCATGCAGTTCCTGGCTTTCTACCAACTGCCCCAGAGGAGTAAATAAAACCCATACCTCACCACTCTGCCATCTTGCCCCACCTCTCTAGCCAATTGATTTTTGACAAGGCTGCCAAGACCACCCAATTGGGAAATAATAGTCTCTTAAAAACTGGTGCTGAGAGAACTGGACATGCTTATATAAAATAATGAAAGAGGACCCCGTCTCACTCCTTATACAAAATTACCTCAAAATGAATCAAACCCTAAATATATGAACCAGGACTATAAACTCCTAGAAGAAAATATAGGGAAGCATCTTTAGGATCTTGGATTAGGCAGTAGTTTCTCAAACTTTACACCCAAAGCACAAGCAATGAAAAAAACAGATAAATGGGACCCCCTCAAACTAAAAACTTTTGTGCATCAAAAGTCTTTGTTGTGAAAGTGAAAAGGTATCCTGCTTAATGAGAGAAAATTCTTGGTAACCATATATCTGCTTAAGGTTTAATATCTAGACTATATAAAAAATATAAAGAAATCCTAGACTATATAAAGAAATACTACAACTCAACAACAAAAAGACAAACAGCCCAATTAAAAATGGGTGAAAGACTTGGCATTGCTGCAAAGAGGATACACAAATGGCTAAAAAGAAATCAAGTTGAAAAGATGCTCATGTAAAGATGCTCACTATCACTAGCTATTATGGAAATGTGAATCAAAACCATAAAGAGACAATTTACACACTAGAATGGCCATTAATAAACAAACAGGAAATGACAAGTGTTGGAGGGGATGTGGAGAAATAGGAACACATATTCACTGCTGGTGGGAATGTAAAATTGTGCAGCCTCTATGGAAGGCAGTTTGGCAGTTCCTCAAGAAGCTAAGTAGAGAATTACCATATGATCTGGCAGTCCCACTACTAGGTGTATATATCCAGAGGAATTGAAAGCAGGGACTCAAACAGATATTTGCACACCAATGTTCATAGTGGCATTATTCACAATTGCCAAAAGATAGAAGCAACTCAAGTGTCCACCAGTCAATGAACTGATAAACAAAATTTGGTAAATCCATACAATGGAATATTATTCATCCATAAAAAATAATGAAGTTCTGATACAGATGACAACATGGCTGAACTTTTAGGACATTATGTTTAGTAAATTAAGCTAGACATAAAAAGACAAATATTATATGATCCTACTGATACGTTACTACAGTAAAAATTAGAATATAAAAAAGAACTAACACAGTGATTGTAGATGATGGACCATAGTTAATAGTACAAATATAAGAATGAAATATATGACACTGAAACAAGGTGTTAATAATAGGGTGGTATATGGGAGGAAAATATGCCTAAGGTAAACTATGGATGATAGTTTATAGTACTATTTTTATAATCTTTCATCAATTGTAACAAAGGTAACTACTGTTAAAAAATAGTACAATTACAGAAAAGTGCTATCATCATTTGTAACAAATGTTCCACGCTAATGCAAGGTGTTGGGTGGTATTTGGGAATCCTGTATTTTATGCATGACTGTTCTGTAGAACCACAACTTCTCTAATAAAAAAAAAACTCATTAGGCAATTTGGGGATCCCAGGATGGATGGCAGACTGTGCCAAATGAATCTATCCTTTTTACAAATGTGTGATATAACCTCACTGAAGAGTGGTAGATAAAGGAGCTGATCTAAGTATCTTCTGTAAACAGTGTTTTGACTTGATATTATAAAGCTAAAGATGGAAATAACTCTATATAAACCCTGTACTCTAGTTGGCAATTTTGATTTTCATGGGGTTAGGTGTGTGGGTAAGATCCAGTAATTCTGAAACTACTTTACAGCTAGTAGAGTTGTACAAATAAGTAAATAAATTGTAGATAATGGGAGCCAGGTTTCTTCATATCACGGAAGGAAGCTCCAAATAAGCTGGATGTGGGAGGGCTAGAATAAACCCTGCAGTGCTGGATTAGTGTTGGAAATAACAGTTTGAACTCATAACTATCTTAGTATGCATAGATGTAGGTAAATACAGAAATAAATATAGATGTGTATATATGGGTTAGTATACATACATATAATTTCCTATCTCTGTCCACTGAAAGAGTGAAAAACAGTGACAGCTCAATAGCAACAAACACCACTATTGCTTATATAATGGAGTCTTTGTATGATTTTTCAGTAGAAAGAACCATAGTTTCTTGTGGAAATAGCTGGGGAAGGGAAAATAAAAATGATCCTGGAAGATTTTGTGGTGCCAGAAAGTAAGCAAAGCCTAAGTAGGTAGGTAGGTAGGTAGGTAGGTAGGTAGATAGATAGATAGATAGATAGATAGATAGATAGATAGACAGACATAGATATAGATATAGATATAGATAGATATAGATATAAAGACTGTGCATGTCAAAAAGATGTAGGAGTCAACCTGAAACCCAGAAGAGCTCACAATGGCAAAGCTTGAACAATTAGAGCAACAAAATAAATGAAAATTATTGAATGATAATTCAGTTACCCAAATGATACAATAAATATGTGTATTCATTCTGATATAAATAAATGATTAAATAAATAAATAAATAAATGGAGAAGTGACAAAACTTCTTTATACAATAATCCAAATAATCCATGTAGAAAGAAGGGCAGACATAGAAAATCACTATGATATTTTCATAGTCTCAAAGTATTTTCCAAAAGTATTTATTAAGTACTGTGGCATTTTAAATATATATCTATAAATTATTTGATACTTCTCTCCCCAGGAGTTGGAACTTGAGTGTAGTCATGATGTTGTGTCATGTTTCTAATGAACAGTGTATGAAAAGGGACAAAGAATAACTTTCTCTGGAGAAATCTAGCAGACACCACCTTAACCTTGTGATCAAAGTAAACATCTCTATAATAAGTTATGTTGATATTATGTATCCCCAGTATGGTATAAGAAGGACACATCAATGATATTCTTCCCAAAATCCGTAACTCTCCTGAATCATGAAAAGATATCAGAGAAGCACAAATTGAAGAACATTCTACAGAATACATGGCCAGTATTATTCAAAAGTACCAAGGTCATGGGAGAAAAAAAGAAAGATGAGAAAATGTTGTAGATTGGGGAAGACTAAAGAAGACATGATGAATAACAACAAGAAAACCTGGATTCGTTTTCAAATGAGAAAAAAGAAGTTAATGAAAAATATGATGAAATCCTAATGAAGTCTTTATTTCAGCTAATAGTTTTGTACTGATGTTAATTTCTTAATCTTTAATAGACTACGAAGGGATTTCAGTCCCTCTCAAACTACTTCCAAATAATTCTGGGAGTTCCCAGGGCAGACACACTCACTCTTAGAATTTGTTCTCCTGTCTACCATGTGGCAACTGGCATTTTCTTTTCTCCCAAATATATTTCATTTCTCTGCCAATGGCAACAGTTGCACCCATGTAGCCCTTCCCTGCAGAGGCCAAAGCTGCTTTCTGTTCTGTCCTTTAGTGCTTCAGAATGACAGTTCTATTTAAGCTGAGAAGTATCTCTTCCCCTGCTGGAGCTGCCTCCGTCAAGATCACTGCATTTTTGCTCTCTTGGTTTTCTACTTTTTCTTCTATATTATATAATAATTCTGTTACCCAAGACTCAGGTATCTGTTCTTGAAGACTGGGAAAGAGGACATCATACACTTTAATCATTCCTTTTCTCTGTTCTTCATCTATATACTTTAGAATAAGATATTTTCTTAAATGATTCCTGCACAATTGACTTTACTTCTTTCTTTACAATCTGTATAACTTTTAATTCTTTTTCTTCTCTCATTGCACAATTAACGACCTCCAGTACAATGCTGAATAGAATTGATTAGAGTGGGCATCTTCGTCTTGTTCCTGAAAATATTCAGTCTTTCACAGTTGAATATGATGTTTGCTCTAGCTTTCATAGATGCCATTTATTTGTTTAAGGAAGATTAATTCTATTCCTATTGTCAGCTCTCACAAATATCACAAACTGTTTTTGGCTTAACAACTGGAATTTATTGGCTCATGATTTTGGAAGCTAGAAGTTTAAAATCAAGACATTGGCAAAACCATTCTTACTCCCTGAAATCTGTTGCATTCTGGGGCTGGTTGTCTGCAGTCCTTGGGATGCCTTGGCTTTACCTCTGCCTGCAATCACATGGTGATCTCTCTCTCTTTGTGCCTGTTCTTCAGGTTTCTACTCACTTCCGGCTTCTCCTCAAGGCCTTCTCCAACTTCCAGCTTCAGGGTTTATTCTCTTTAGAAGGCCTCCAGTAACGTGGATTAAGACCAACTCTCATTCAGTTGTGTTGCACTTTAACTAAAAATAACATCTTCAAGATGTTCTATTCACAATGGATTCAAAGCTGCAGAAAAGTGGATTAATATTAAGAACATGTCTGTGTAGAGGTACATAATTCAATCTACATCTACTTAAATGAGAGTTTTTATTCATGAACTTTATGAATCTCTTTTCCTGCAAATATTGACAAAGTTTTTTTCTCTCCTTTATTCTATTAATATGTTGGATTATATGTATTGATTTCAAATGTTCACCAACTTCCTATTCTTGTGATATAACCCCTCTTGGGCATGCTCTACTATCATTTTATATATTGTTAGATATGATTGCCAATATGTTTTTTTTCAGTAATGTTGTAATGAGTCCATCCATGGCTCAGATGGACATACACTAGGAAGACATAATGGAGAACAATAAAAAATCAAGACATTTTAGTAATATTGAAATGATTTGATAATGAATTTTGGCATACATTACATCACTTCTCTTAACACTACCTTCCAAAGGAGTGGAATTTTGTTCAATAAGAACTTCTACTCCCAAGTAGAAGAAGAGACAGCCAGAAAACACATTGGAACACCTCCAGAGTTGAATGTCAGGGAAAAAGAATGAGGGGTGAGTCTTCTTCAGCACTTGCATTTTTTGTGTTCTAGTCCATTTGTTTCACTAGCTATGAATGGCAGTGAGATGCTGTGGCCAGTTGTGTGGGCATCTTGATGCTGAGACAGTGTTGGTGTCATCACAGTGTACAGTTGGGTAGCTTTGGTTTATAGTCGGAGACCTTATGACCTTGTCTTCAATCACCTGTCACTACTGAATTTTTTGAGGAAATAAATATATAAAAAAGACTTTCCCATCTTAACCATTTTTAAATGTACAATTCTGAAGTATTGAGTCACAATATTGTGCTACCATCACCACCATGCATTACCAAAATTTTTCATGGTGCCAAACAGAAATTCTATACCTATTAGACAATAAAATCTCCATTTCCTTCTCCACCCAACACTTGATAACCTCCAATCCACTATTTTAATGCAGTTTTATTGATACATTCACACACCATATAATCCATCCAAATTATACCATTAATAGCTCTCAGTAAAGACATATAGTTGTGCAATCATCACCACAATCAATTTTATATTATAAAAATATAAAAGAAAAAACAAAATATCCCGTGCCCCTTATTCCTACCTATTGTTGACCTCTAGTCCATATTTTCAATAGGTACATTTTCTCTCAAATACCATTCTATTTCTAACTCTTTGTGGTAGTGACATACATTTGTTCTAGTTCATAAGAGAACTTTTAAATATTTTTACTGTTAATCATAGTCACCATCCACCTGAGGATTCATTGTGTTACACATTCCCATGTTTTCAACTCTTGCTTTCCTTCTGGTGACATATGTGACTCTAAACTACTCATTTCAACCACATTCACTGAAAATCCAGCTCTATTAATTATACTCAAAATAATGTGCTATTGTCACCTTTATCCATTTCCAAATGTTTATGCTCAATCTAGTTAAACATACTGCATATATTAAGCAACCGTTCCACATTATCTAGCCCCATTCTATCCCCTGGTAACCTATATTCTAGGTTTTATGTGTATGAATTTACATATTATTATTAGTTTATATCAGTGAGATCATACAATATTTGCCCTTGTGTGTCTCACTTATTTCACACAACATAATCTTTTCAAGGTTCATCCATGTTTTTGCATGCTTCAGAACTTCATTCCTTCTTACTGCTGAATAAATATTCCATCTTATGTATATACCACATTTTGTTTATCCATTCATCTGTTAATGGACACTTGGGTTGTTTCCATCTTCTGGAAATTGTGACTAATGTCACTATGAACATTGCTGTGCAATTGTCTGTTTGTGTCCCTGCTTTCAGATTTTCTGGGTATATACCAAATAGTTGAATTGCCATATCATAAGGGAACACTGTACTTAACTTTCTGAGGAACTGCCAAACTGTCTTCCATAGCATCTCTACCATTTTACATTCCTACCAGCAGTGAGAGGTGTTGCTATTTCTCCACATTCTCTCTAACATTTGTGGTTTACTCTTTGTTTACCAGTGGCCATTCTGGTAGTAGTGATGATATCTCATTGTGGTTTTAATTTGTTTTTCCCTAATAGCTAGTGAAGCTGAGCATCTTTTCATGTGCTTTTTAGCCATTTGTAATTCATCTTTGGAAAACTGGCTATTGATGTTTTTTGCTTATTTTTTAAATCGGGCTGTTCAGCTTTTTATTGTTAAGTTGTAGTTCTTTACATATTCTGGATATCAAACCCTTAAAAGATATGTGGTTTCCAAATATTCTTTCTCATTGAGTTGGTTGCCTTTTCACCCTTTTGACAAAGTCCTTTGAAGCAATTTTGAGGAGGTCCCATTTACCCATTTTTTCTTTAATTGCTTGCACTTTGATTGTAAGGTCTAGGAAACTACCTCATATCACTAGATCTTGAGGATGTTTCCCTGTATTTTCTTCTAGGAGTCTTACTGTACTGGCTCTTATATTTAGGTCTTTGATCAATTTTGAATTAATTTTTGTATAGGGTATGAGATAAGGGTCCTCTTTCATTCTTTTGGATATGGATACCCAGTTCTCCCAATACTATTTATTGAAGAGACTGTTCTGAACCAGTTGAGTGGATTTGGGAGCCTTGTCAAATATCAATTGACCATAGATATGTGGGTCTATTTCTGAAGTCTCTATTCAATCCCATTGATCAATATGTGTGTCTTTATGCCAGTATCATGCTATTTTAACCACCGTAGCATTTTCTCTCAAAGTGTGAGCCCTCCTACTTCATTCTTTTGCAAGATGTTTTTAGCTATTCAAAGCCACTTACCCTCCCAAATAAATTTGATAATGGGATTTCCCATTTATGCAAAGTAGGCTGTTGGAATTTTGATTAGTATTGCATAGAATCTGTAAATCAATTGGAGTAGAATTGACATCCTAACTACATTTAGCCTTCCAATCCATGAACATGGATGATGAACACGGGATGGCTTTCCATTTATTTTGGTCTTCTTTTATTTCTTTTAGCAGTGTTTTGTAGTTGTCTGTGTACAGGTCCTTTACATACTTAGTTAAGTCTATTCCTAGATATTTAATTTTTTACTTGCTGTTGTTAATGGATTTTTTTTCTCAATTACCTCCTTGAATAGTGTATTACTAGTGCATAGAAACTATACTGATTTTTGCCATTGATCTTGTATCTTGCCACATTGCTGAACTCATTTATTAGCTGAAGTAGGCTTGCCATAGTTTTTGTTTATTATTATTATTGTTTGCTTTGGATTTTCTAAATATAGGATCATGTCATCTGCAAATAGTGAGACTTTTACTTCTTCCTTTCCAATCTGGATGCATTTTATTTCTTTTTCTTGACTAATTGCTGTAGCTAGAATTCCTAGCAAAATGTTGAATAGCAGTGGTTACAGTGGACATCCTTGTCTAATTTCTGATCTAAGAGACAAAGTTTTTAATCTCTCACCATTGAGTACAATGTTAGCTGTGGGTTTTTCAAATATGCACTTTATCATGTTGAGCAAGTTTCCTTCATCCCTACATTTCAAACTGCTTTTTATCAAGGAAGGATGCTGGATTTTGCCAAATTGTTTGTCAAATGACATGATCATGTGTTTTTTCCCTTTTGATTTGTTGATGCAGTGTATCACATTAATTGACTTTCTTGTGTCGAACCACCCTTGCAAACCTGGAATAATACCCACTTGGTCATGTTGTATAATTCTTTTAATGCCCTGTTGGAAACGATTTGCAAGAATTTTATTGAGGATTTTTCCATCTGTATTCATTAGACAGATTGATGTGGCATTTTCTTTTCTGGTAGTATCCATATCCAGCTTTTGTATTAGGGTGATGTTGGCTTCACTAATGACTTAGATAGTGTTCCTTCTTCTTCAATTTAATGGAAGAGTTTGAGAAGTATTAGTATTTATTCTTCTTGGAATGCTTGGTAAAATTCACCTGTGAAGCTATCTGGACCTGGGCCTTTCTTTGTGGGAAGATTTTCATGACTGATTCTCTTTACTTGTGATTGGTTTATTGAGGTCTTCTGTTTTTTCTCGAGTATGTTGTTTATGTGTTTCTATGAAGTTGTCCATTTCATTCTAAGTTGTCTAGTTTGTTGGCATAAAGTTGTTCATAATATCCCCTTATGATCTTTTTTATTTCTTTAGGGTCCACGGTAATGTACCCCTTCTTGTTTCTGATTTTATTTATTTGCATCTTCTATCTTTTCGTCTTTTTCAGTCTAGATAAAGGTTTGCCAATTTTATGGATCTTCTCAAAGAATCAACTTTTGGGTTTATTGATTCTATTTTTTTTTCTCCACTTCATTTCATTCTGTTTGCTTTGGAGTTAATTTGCCGTTTTTCGCCAGTTTCTCCAGTTGTTCAGTTAGGTCTTTGGTTTTGGTGTTTTTTTTTCCATTTTAATATAGGCATTTAGGTGTATAAATTTCCCTCTCAGCACTGCCTTCACTGCATCTCATAACTTTTGATATGTTGTGTTCTCGTGATCATTCGACTTGAGACATTTACTGATTTCTCTTGCAATTTCTTCTTTGACCTATTGCTTGTTTAATAGCATGTTGTTTAACTGCCATAGATTTATTAAATTTCTGGTTGTTCAGTTGTTGATTTGCAGCTTCATTCCATTATGATCAGAGGTGCTTTGTATAATTTCAATCTTTTTAAATTTATTAAGACCTGTTTCCTGACCCAGCATGTGGTCTATCCTGGAGAATGTTCCATGAGCACTTGAGAAGAATCTCTATCCTGCCTTTCTGGGGTGTAATATTCTATATATGTCATATTTACTTTGGTTCTTGTTTCTTTGTTAATCCTCTGTTTAGATATTCTATTGTTTAGAGAGTGTGGTGTGCTGAAATCTCCCACTATTATGGTAGAGTCATCTATTACTCTCTTCACTTTTGCCAATGTTGTCCTCATGTATTTCAGGGCACTCTGTTTAGCTGCATAGATATTTATGATTGTTATTTTTTCTCAATGAATTGCCTTTTTTATTGTTATATAATGTCCCTCTTTGTTTCATAATATTTTTGCATTTAAAGTCTATTTTGTCTGATATTAGTATAGCTAACCCTGCTCTTTTTTGGTTACTATTTTCATGAATATCTTTCTCCAACTTTTCATTTTCAACCTATTTGTATTTTTGGGTCTAATATGAGTCTCTTGTAAAAAAGCATATAGTCGGATCATATTTTTTTAATCCATTCTGCCAATCTGTGGCTTTTGATTGGGATGTTTTATTCATTAACATTCAGTGTTTTTACTGTAAAAGCCATTCATACTTTAATGATTTTATCCTTTAGTTTTATTTGACAAATCTATTATTTTTCTTTCTTTTTATTATTTCAGTTACTCTTACTTACATTCATCATTTCTATACTCTCCTCCAAGCTCTCTCTCCTGTCTTTTTTTTTTTCCCAGCTGGTAGGATTCCCTTTAGTATTTCTTGCAGGGCAAGTCTCTTGTTAACAAACTCTTTCAGCTTTTGTTTATCTATGGATATTTTAAGCTATTCCTCACTTTTTTAAATGCAGTTTTATTGAGATATATGCACAAGCCAAACAATCCAAAGTGTACAGTCACTGAATTACAGTATCATCATACAGTTCTGCATGCAACCACATGATCAATTTTATTACTTTTTCATTATTACAGAAAAGAAATAAAAATTGAAAAGGAAATCCAAATCCTCCTATACCCCTTATCCCCACATTATTGACCATAATATTGGTGTAGTCCATTTGTTACTGTTGATGAATATCAAAACATTACTGTTAACTATGGTCTATGGTTTGCAGTAGGTACACTTTCCCCCATATACTCTAGTATTAACTCCTTGTAATAGTATTTAACATTTGTTCTAGTTCATGCAATAACTTTTCAGTATCTGTACAGTTAATCACAGACACTGTCCACCACAAGATTCACTGTTTTATATATTCTTATGTTTTAACCTCCAACTTTCCTTTTGGTTACATACATGATTCTAATCTTCCCCTTTCCACCACCTTCACCACTGTTCAACACTATTCAATAATATTCAGCACTCTTAATTATTCTCACAATAAGGTGCTGCCTAAATCTCTGTATATTTCCAAACTTTTAAGTTCAAGCTAATTTAACATTCTGCACATATTAAGCAACTGCTCCCCATTCTTTAGCCTCATTCTATATCCTGGTAAGCTATATTGTATATTTTATGCTTTGAGTTAACATATTAAAATTAGTTCATATCAGCAAAATCATTCAATATTTGTCCTTTTGTGTCTGACTTATTTCACTTAACATCATGTCCTCAAAGTTTATCCATGTTGTTGCATGTTTCAGGACTTCATTCCTTCTTACTGCTGAATAATGTACCATGTATTTATATACCACATTTTGTTTACCCATTTGTCTGTTGATGGAAACTTGGGTGGTTGCCATCTTTTGGCAATTATGACTAATGCTGCTATAAATATTGGTGTGTTAGATGTCTGTTTGCATACCTGCTTTCAGATCTTCTTGGTAGTGGGATTGCCAGGTCATAAGGCAACTCTATATATAGCTTCCTGGGGAACCACCAAACTGTCTTCCACAGAAGTGTACCCTTCTACATTACCACCAGCAGTGAAAGAGTGTTCCTGTTTCTCTACATCCTCTCCAACACTTGTTGTTTCCTGTTCATTTAATAGCAGCCACGCTAGGAGGTATGTGATCTATCTCACTGTTGCTTTCATTTGCATTTCCCTAATAGCTAGTCAAGCTGAGCATCTTTTCATGTGCTTTTTAGCCATCTACATTTCCTCCTCAAAAAAAATGTCTGTTCATGTCTTTTTCCCACTTTTTAATTGGGATGTTTGTTTTTTTATTTTTGAGTTAGGATTTCTTTATATATTCTGGATGTAAAACCCTTGTGAGATATGTGTTTTCCAAATATTTTCTCCCATTGAGTCAGTTGCCTTTTCATCCTTTTGACAAAGGTGTTTGAAGAGCTGAAGTATTTGACTTTGAAGAGTTTCCATTTATCTATTTTTTTCTTTCATTGCTGTGCTTTGGGTATAAAATTCCAAGAAGCTGCTGCCTATCACTAGATCTTGAAGATGTCTCCCTCCATTTTCTTCTAGGAGTTTTATAGTACTTTAATCCATTTTTAGTTAATTTTTGTATATGGTGTAAGATAGGGGTCCTCTTTCATTCTTTTGGTTATGGATATCCAGTTCTCCCAACACTATTTATTGAAGAGATTTTTCTGTTCCAGTTAGGTGGTCTTGGGGGCCCTGTCAAAAATCAATTGACCAGATCAAAAGAAGATGGCAGCATAGAGAGTAGTGGAAGTTAGTTAGTCACCCTGGAACAACTAATAACCAGGAGCAACTAGTAAATAATCTGGAATAACTGCTGGGGGACAACTGTGATGGTCCACACATCATACACCAATCTGGATTGGGAGGAATGCCTGAGATCGCAGCATAAAATCTATAAGTAAAGACTGCAGACAAGAGCTGGGAGCCCCCTCCCCCCACAGCAGCCTGAATTACAAAACCTTGCTGTGATAGAGAGCAGCACTCTGAACAAGCTCCAACTGAGGTTTTGATTAACAAACATGGATTGCTCAATACAAGCTACAAATCCCTAACAGGCAGAGAGAGGCTTTAAGTGACAGCTGACCTTAAAGAGCCAGAGGATTTCTCTCTGCTGGGAGGGGGAGCTCAGAGGACCTGGTACTGTCTTTGGCTGGGGGTGAAGCTGGCAGGACTGTGGACTGGTGCTGAAGGAGGACTTTCTGTCCCTTTTTCTCTCTCTCAACCTGGGTAGCTCAGTAAAGAAAGCCATAGCCATTTTCAGTTCACAGCTCTCTGACCCAGACAAGGGTGGAGATAGCAGAGTCAGAGAGACAAAGAACCTATTTAAATGATGATAACCACTCCCTATGGAGTCTATCTTCCTTAAGAGGAAAGAGGTAGTACTCAGCCCTACTACTGGCCTCACATTCAGAACTAGACCCCAAAGCCCAGGGGGAAACAGCCAAAACAGAAACTAAGGACTAAGGGGGCCACACCTCCTTACACCAGTCAGGAGCAACAGGCTGACAGGTGCCACTGCTGGGCAGGTTAGGAAAGCACAGTGGCTTGAGACCTCACAGGGTGTGTCTATCTTCTAGGACACACCCTCAAGGAAACTTGATACTGAATATTGCCCCCTTCTGAGATCTGAGCCAGTTCTAGTCTAGGAATACTTGATTTAGGTAACCAAGGAGACCAGATGCCTAGACAATAGAAAACTACAACCTACACTAAGAAAAATGAAGTTATGACCCAGTCAAAGGAACAAACTTAAACTTAAACTGAAATACAGGAATTGAAACAACTAATAATAAGTGAATTCAAAAAGTTTAGGGAAGATATGGCAAAAGACATGAAGGATATAATGAAAACACTTGGCAAATATAAAACAGAAATTGAAAGTTTGAAAAAAACAACTGGCAGAATCTATGGAAATGAAAGGCACAACACAAGAGATGAAAGACATAGTGGAGACATACAACAGCAGATCTCAAGAGGCAGAAGAAAACACTCAGGAACTGGAGAAAAAGATACCTGAAATTCCTACAAACAAAAGAACAAATAAGGAAAAGAATGATAAAACATAAGCAGTATCTCAGGGAATTGAATTACAACATGAAATGCATGAATGTATGTTCATGGGTGTCCCAGAAGGACAAGAGAAGGGAAAAGGGGCAGAAGCAATAATAGAGGAAATAATCAATGAAAATTTACCTTCTCTTATGAGAGATATAAAATTACAGATCCAAGAAGCACAGCATACCCCAAACAGAAGAGATCTGAATAAGCCTATGCCAAGACACTTAATAATCAAATTATCAAATACCAAAGACAAAGAGAAAATCCTGAAAGCAGCATGAGAAAAGCAAACTATCACATACAAAGGAAGCTTGATATGACTATGTGTGGATTTCAGTAGAAACCATGGAGGCAAGAAGGAAGTGGCATGATATATTTAAGATACTGAAAGAGAAAAACTGCCAACCAAGCATCCTATATCCTTCAAAACTGTCCTTCAAATATGAGGGAGAGTTTAAAATATTCTCTGACAAACAGACAATGAGAGAGTTTGTGACCAAGATACCTGCTCTACAGGAAATACTAAAGGGAGCACTACAGACAGATAGGAAAAGACAGGAGTGAGAGGTTTGGAAGTCAATTTTGGGTGATGGTAGCACAGCAATGTAAGTACACTGAGCAAAGTTGACTGTGAGTACGGTTGAAAGAGGAAGGTTAGGAGCATGTGGGATACCAGAACGAAGGAGGAAAGGTAAAGGCTGGGACTCTATAACTCAGTGAAACCTAGAGTGCTTAATAATTGTGATAAAATGTACAAATATGTTTTTACATGAGGGAGAAAAAATAAATGTCAACCTTGCAAGGTGTTATAGTTTGCTACTGCTGCCAGGATGCAAAACACCAGAAACGGATTGGCTTTTATAAAAGGGGGTTTATGTGGTTATACAATTACAGTCTTAAGGCCGTAAGTGTCTAAGTAATGCATTAACAATCAGGTACCTTCACTGGAGGATGGTCAATGGCATCCAGAAAACCTCTGTTACCTGGGAAGGCACGTGGCTGGCATCTGCTCCAAGTCCTGGTTTCAAAATGGCTTTCTCCCAGGATGTTCCTCCCTAGGCTTCAGCTTCTTTTCAAAATGTCACTCTCAGTTGCCCTTGGGGCATTTGTCCTCTCTTAGCTTCTCTTGAACAAAAGTCTACTTTCAAAGGCCATCTCCAAAATGTCTCTGTAAGCTGAAGCTCCTCTCTCCACTCCTGTGCATTCTTCAAAGTGTCCCTCTTGGCTGCAGCAAGCTTGCTTCTTCTGTGTGAGCTTATATAGTGCTCCAGTAATTTAATTCAGACCCACCCTGAATGAGTGGGGCAACATCTCCATGGAAATTATCCAACCAAAGGTCTTGTCCACAGTTGACTGAATCACATCTCCATGGAAATACCCAAAGGATTCCAAAATCTAATCAACATTAATATGTCTGCCCACACAAGATTGCATCAAAGATAATGGCCCTTTGAGGGACATAATACATCAAATTGGCACAGAAGGTGTTAAAAATAGGGTGGTATTGGGGGAAAAATACAATCAAGGCAAATGAGACTATAATTAACAGAAACATTGTATTATGCTTCCTTTAATGTAACAAAGGCAATATACCAAAGCTAAATGCATATAAGTGGGAGCCATAAGGGAGGGATATGGGACTCTTGGCATTGATGATGTTGTCTGACTTTTATTCTACTTTAGTTTAATGCTATCTTTCCTATTGTTGCTTACTAGCTGTTATGTTTTTTTTCTTTCTTTTTTCTTTTTCTTCTGTCTCTCTACCTTCTTTGACTTTTCCTCCTTCTTTGTGGAAGAAATGGAGATGTCCTTATGTAAATAGTGGTGAGGGTGGTGAATGCATAAATACATGACTAAACAGGGAACCATCGATTATTTACTTAGGATGGAATCTATGGGGTATGAACAAAACCATCTTAAAATAATGGGTTGATAAAGAAATCTTGAGGACACTATATTGAGTGAAATAAGTCAGACACATAAGGACTAATATTGCAGGGTCTCACTGATAGGAACTAAGACATGAAATATAAGTTACTAAGATATAGAATAAGGCTAAGGAATGGGGAGTGGTTGTTTATTATGAGCAGAATGTTCAACTAGGTTGAACTAAGGTGTTTGAAAATGGACAGAGGTGATAGTAGCATGTTGTAAGAATAACTGATAGTGCTGAAAGGTGTGTGAATGTGGTGGAAAGGGGAAACTCAAAGTCACACATGTCACCAGAAGGAAAGTTGGAAGTTAAAAGTTGGGAATGTATGAAACAGTGAATCCTGTGGTGGGCAATGTCCATGATTAACTGTACAAATATTAGAAATCTGTTTCATGAGCTAGAACAAATTTATGACACTGTATCTGGAATTTAATAATAGAGGAGCATATAGGGAGAAAATTATAACTATTGCAAACTATACACTACAGTTAGTAGAATTTTAGCATTCTTTCATCAACAGTAACAAATATACTATACCAATACTATGAGTCAGTAATGGAGAGTGGTGGTAAGGGGTAATGGAGAATTTGATTTTTCTTTTTCTTTTCTTTATTTCTTTTCTGGAGTAATGAAAATATTCTAAAAATTAAAAAAAAATAGATGCACAGCTCTATGATGGTATTGTGGGCAATTGATTGTACACTTTGGATCTTTGGAAAATTGTATGGAATGTGAACAATCTCAATTAAAAAAAATTAAAAAAATCAATTGATAATAGATCTGAGGATCTATTTCTGAGCCCTCAATTCAATTCTGTTGATCAATATTTGTATCTTTATGCCAGTACCATGCTGTTTTGACCACTGTGGCTTAATAATCTTCTTTAAAGTCCTCCTGAAGTGTGAGTCCTCCCCCTTCATTCTTCCTATTCAAGATGTTTCTAGCTATTCAAGGCCCCTTACCTTTCCAAAAATTTTTGATAATGTGCTTTTCCACTTCTACAACATAAGCTGTTGGAATTTTGGTTGGTATTGCATTGCCTTTGTAGATCAATTTGGATAGAATTGATATCTTAACAATATTCCCTTACCAATCCATGAACAAGGAATGTTTTCCATTCATTCAGCAATTAGCAATGTTTTGTAGTTTTCTGTGTACAAGTCATTTACATTGTTGGTTAAGTTTATTGTAGATATGTGAGTCTTTTAGTTGCTTTGTAAGTAGAGTTTTTGTTCATTTTAATGTATAGAAACACCATAGATTTTTGCATGTTGATTTTGTGTCCTCTCACTTTGCTGAACTTGTTTATTAGCTCTAGTAGCTTTGTGGTTGTTTTTCAAGATTTTCTAAATATAGGATCATGTCATGTGCATATAGTGAGAGTTTTACTTCTTTCTTTCCATTTTGGGTGCCTTTTCTTTCTTTTTCTTGCCTAATTGCTCTATCTAGAACTTCTAGTGCATTGTTGAATAACAATGGTGACAGTGGGCATCCTTTCCTTGTTCCTGATCTTAGAGGGAATGCTTTCAGCCTCTCACCATTGAGTGTGATGTTAGCTGTGGGTTTTTCCTATATGCCCTTTATCATGTTGAGGAATTTCATTCAAATTTTTACTTTTTAAAGTGTTTATATGATGAAATGATGCTGAATTTTGTCAAATGACTTTTCTGTGTCAATCGAGATGATCATGTAGTTTTGCCCTTTCAGTTTGTTGATGTGGTATATTATATTAATGGCTTTCCTTGTGTTGAGCCACCCTTGCTGTGCTGGTTTGAAACTGTTATGTACCCCAGGAAAGACTATAATCTTTAATGCAATCTTGTATGTGCTGACTTATGGGTGGTATCTTTTGATTAGGTTGTTTCCATGGAGATGTGACCCACCTAAATATGGGGGACAACTTTTGATTACATTATTTCCCTGGAGGTGTGATCCCACGCATTCATGGTGGGTCAGTTAGTTTACTGGAGTCCTTTAAAAAAGCTTATGGGGAGAAGGAGCTCAGAGAAGCTAAGAGAGACAGAAGCCCAGAGATATTTTGGAGAAAGCCATTTTGAAGCCAGAACCCATGAGCAAAGGACCAGAAGATACCAGCCACTTACCTTCCCAGCTGACAGAGGTATTCTAGATGTAAGTGGCCTTTGTTCAGTGAAGGTTTCTTCTTGTTGATGCCTTAGTTTGGATATGGTCCTAGCCTTAGGACACTAAACTTGTAATCTGATAAATCTCCTTTATAAAAGCCAATCCATTTCTGGGATTTTGTATGATGGCAACTTTAACAAACTGGAACAGATTTTGGTACCAGAGTAGTGGGACGCTGCTGAGTTTGCAAATATCAAACATGTTGGAATGGCTTTTTAAATGGATAGGGGAAGATTCTGGAAGAGTTGTGAGGCATTTGATAGAAAGGCCTAGAATGCTTTGAAGAGCCTCTTGGAAGAAATATAGACTCTAAAGTTACTTCTGAAGAGGTCTTAAACAGAAATGATGAATGTGTCATTGCCAACTGGAAGAAAGGCAACCCTTGTTTTAAAGTGGCAGAGAATTCAGCAAAAATGTGTCCTCCTGTTGGATGGAAGGCAGAATTTGAAAGCAATGAGCTGGGATACTTAGCTGAAGAAATCTCCAGTATAAATTTGGAAAATGCAGCCTGGCTTCTCCTTGCAGATTATAGTAAAATGCAAGAAGAAAGAGATAAGTTGAGAATGGAACATTTAGGTACAAAGAAACCAGAAATTGATAGTCTGGAAAATTCTGGGCTCTAGAAAGTGAGACTCAAGAGAGTAGTGTGCCATGTGAGGATTTAACAAAACCTGGAACTATCCAGCCATTTCAGTGCAAGCCAGGATTAGAGATGGGGTTATCCAGGAAGGATTTGTGGAAAGTCCTATTATCTGATGGTTTTGACCCCTATATGCTACATATCAAGCCAATAAATTTTTGAAAGACCCATATAAACTGAACCACTGCCAGTCTGGAATGGAGGGGATGGAGAAGGGACAGGTTGAGGGAAGTATGACTTCAAGGGCAGAACCATGGAAGCTAAGGTCTGGAGTAAAGAAACCTTGGGCCAGGAGAGCAGACACACCAAAGCATGTGGATAGGGTGAGTTTAAGAATGCCCAGAGATTGAGTGCTGCTGCCTAAGGGTCCTCAGATGCCTTGGGAATTGAGGGGAGCTTGGCTACTCTGTTGTTCAGAAAAAGTGTTGGTACCCAGGCCTTAGAAAGGGTGACACATATTTCCTGGGGACTGGGGAGAGCCTGGCCACCACCATGCCTTTAACTGATTTTGATAAGACACTGTGCTTATCTATTATTACTGAAATGATTTAAGCTTTTGTGACATTGTGATGGAATGAACGTATTTTGCATTTGGAAAGAACATGTCTTTCTTGGGTCCAGAAGGTGGAATGCGCTGGTTTGAAATTGTTGTGTACCCCAGGAAAGTCTGTGTTCTTTAATGCAATCTTGTGGGTGCAGACATTATTAATGGGATCTTTTGATTTGGTTGTCTCTGTGGAGATGTGACCCACCCAACTGTGGGTGGGACCTTTTGATTAGCTTATTTCCATTGAAATGTGACCATATCCATTCAGAGTGGGTCTTGATTAGTTTACTGGAGTCCTTTAAGAGAGCTCATGGAGATAAGGGGCTCAGAGAAACAGAGATAGACATTTTGAATATGTAATCTAGAGTTTGATCCCAGGAGAAGCTAAGAGCTGACAGACACAGACACTTGGAGATGCAGACAGAAAGATGCTTGGAGATGCTAAGCTGAGAGATGAAGCCCACAGTTTTCTCTGGACAAGCTAAGAGAGGACCCCCAGATACTTATTAAGAAATGCCTTGGAAGAGCAAGCAGGGATGTATAGGAGCTGAGAGAGAGAAGCTAAGAGAGACAGAAACCCAGAGACATTTTACAGAAAGTCATTTTGAAACTAGAATCTGGGAACAAAGGACCAGCAGATGCCATCCACATGCCTTCCCAGCTGACAGAGGTGTTCTTGATGCCATCGGCCTTTCTTCAGTGAAGGTATCCTCTTGTTGATGCCTTAGTTTGGACATGTTTTTGGCCTTAGAACTGTAAATTTGTAACCTAATAAATTCCCTTTATAAAAGTCAATCCATCTCTGGTATTTTGCATAATGGCATCTTTAGCAAGCCAGAACACTTACATACCTGGAATAACACCCACTTGGTGTTGGTGTATGGTGTATAATTCTTTTAATATGCTGTTCAATTTGCAAGTATTTTTTTTTTTTGAGGATTTTTGCATCTATATTTATTAGAGAGAGTGTTCAGAAGGTTTATTTTCCTGTGGTATCTTTATCTAGCTTTGGTATTAGGGTAATGCTTCCCTCATAGAATGAGCTAGTTAGTGTTCACTCTTCAATTTTTTGGAAGAGTTTGAGCAGGGATGGTATTTATTCTTGAAATGCTTGGTAAAGTTTGCCTTTGAATCCATCCAGCCCTAGGCTTGTCTTTGTTGGTAGTTTTTCGATGACTGATTGAATCTCTTTACTTGTGATTGGTTTATTAAAGTCTTCTGTTTCTTCTGGAGTCACTGTAGGTTGTTCATGTGTTTCTAGGAAGTTTTCCATTTCATCTAAGTTGTCTAGTTTGTTGGTGTACAGTTGTTCATAGTGTCCCCTTATGACTTTTTTTTTTTGTAATTTCTTCAGGATCTGTGGTAATGCCTCCCCTCCATTGTGATTTTATTTATTTGCAGCTTCTATCTTTTTGTCTTTGTCAGTCTAGCTGAGGGTTTGTTGATTTTATTGATCCTCTCAAAGAACAACTTTTCATTTTATTGATTCTCTCTATTGTTTTTGTATTCTCCATTTCATTAATTTCTGCTCTAATCTTTGTTTCTCCTTGCTTTGGGATTAATTAGTTGTTCTTTCTCTAGTTTCTCCAGTTCAGTTAGGTTGTTGGTTTTAGCTCTTTCTTCCTTTTCAATGTAGGCATTTAGGGCTATAAATTTACCTGTCTCCACTGCCTTCACTGCATCCCATAAGTTTTGATATGTTGTGTTCTCATTTTCATTCATCTCAAGAGATTTACTGATTTCTTTTGCAATTTCTTCTTTTATTATCTTTATTTATCAAAAAATAAAAAAAAGAATTCCAAACAAAACAAAGCAATGTTGCTTCCAATATGCTCCTACAAGAAAATTAACACACCATAGTCATTCCTGTGCATTCCCATATAGGATTACCTTCAATATCTTATCTATTCTTATTTGATTATCATTCCCCCTTCACTAGCTGCTGTCTATCTCTAGGTCCCCTATATTCTACAATGTATTACACTTGTTTTACATTTTTTGCAGAGTTCACATTAGTGGTAACATACAATATCTCTCCTTTTGTAGCTGACTTATATTTCTTCTTTGACCCACTTATTGTTTAAAAGTGTGTTGTTTAACCTCCATATATTTTTGTATTTTCTGTTTCTTCATTTGTTACTGATTTCTAGCTTCATTCCATTATGGTCAGATAACTTGCTTTGTATAATTTCGATGTTTTAGAATTTGTTAAGCCCTGTTTATGCCCCAAAATGTGGTCTATCCTGTAGAATGTTCCATAAGTACTTGAGAACTATGTATATCCTGCCTTTCTGGTGCTCTATGTATGTCTGTTAGATCTAGTTCATTTATCATATTATTTTGGTTCTCTGTTTCTTTGTTGATCCTCTGTTTAGATGTTCTATTCCTTGGAGAGAGTGGTGTCCCTAAATTTCTCACTATTATGGTAGAGTCGTCTATTACTCCCTTCAGTTTTGCCAGTTTTGTCTTCATGTTCTTTGGGGCCCCTTGATTAGGAGTCTAGATATTTATGATTGTTATTTATTCTTAGTGAATTGCCCCCTTTATTATATAGTGGCTGCTATGTTTCCATTTTGTTGAAGGAGTTTAATTGGTATTATTTCTTCCTTAAATGTGTTTAAAATAATATATTAAATAAAATATTAAAATCACCTGGACCTGAAATTTTCTTTCTGCAGTGGCTTTTGATAAATTCAATTTCTTTGATAGATTTGTGACAATTGAGATTTTGTTTCATCTTGAACTTATTTTGATAAATTCAATTTTTTTCAAGGAATTTATCAATTTCATGAAGTCTTTTTATAATATCTCTTTTTATTGTTTGCCATCTGTAGGATCTGGAACAAGAGCACATTTTTCAATCTTGATTTGGTAAAGTATGTTTTCTCTTGTTTTCTTGACCTATCTTAATGGGAATTTGTCATTTGTATTAATATTTTCAAAGAATCAACTTTCTCAGCTATGTTAATTTTATTTCCTTGATTGATTTCTGCTCTTTATTATTTCCTTCCTTTGCCTTCTTCAGTTGTAATTTGTTCTTTTATCTTGTGTCTTTCTGTTTGTAGTAATAACATTTAGAGTTATAAATTTGCCACTAAACATTGCATTAGCTACAGTATGTGTGTGTGTGTGTGTGTATATATATATATATATATATATATCTGTGTGTGTGTGTGTTTGTGTGTTTTATTCATTTTCATTTAGTTTTAATAAGGTTTTCAAATTTCCACTGTAATTATTTCCTTGACAAATAGATTATTTAGAAGCATATTGCTCAGTTTATAGATGTTAAGGACTTGTCTAGGTATCTTATTATTATTATATTCTCATTTAATTTTCTTGGTGAGAGAACATACCTTGATATTTGCATATGGTCTATCTTAGTGAATATCCCATGTGCAGTTGAAAGGAATGTTTATTTTGCAGTGGCTGGGTACCATGTTAGGTCAAGTTGTTTGATAGTGACACTCAGATCTTACATATCATTTCTGTGTTTGATTATTTTATCTATTTCTGCAAGAGTGGTGTTAAAACATCTAAATGTGTTTGTGGGTTTGCCTATTTCTTCCTCTAAATCTTTGCTTCATGTATCTGAAAGCCGTGTTATTAAGAGTGTAACATTTAGGACTTGTATGTTTTCCTGCTGTATTGACTCTTCATCCATTTGCAAGTTCCCTCTGTCTCTAGTAATTTTGTCTTAAAGTCTATTTTGTCTCATATTAATGTTACCAATCCAGTTCTAACTAGTACTTGTGTTGTATATATTTTTTATTCTTTTGCTTTCCAACTATTTGTGTGTTTGTATTTCAAGTGTGTCTCTTATAGACAGCATATAGTTTGGTATTGTTTTCTAATCTAGTATGACTTCTGCATTTATTTGGAGTGCTCAATTGCCTATATTTAATGTAACTATTACTATGGTAGAATAGAGGTCTGTCATTTTGTTTCTATTTGAATAATCCTTCCCTCCACACATCCTTTCCTATTTCTCTGAGTTAACGGATTTTTTCAGTGTTTCATTTTGATTTCTTTACTCCTTATTTTTATCAGAACACTGATTATTATTTTATCTTTTTTTTTTTACTAGTTATTCTAGGGGCTGCAATATGTAGCTTTAATTTGTCACAGTTCATTTACAATTAATATTATACTACTTCACATTTGACAAAGGAACATTGCAAAAGTATGGCTCCTTTTACTATGTATATGCTTTTGTGGTATTTTCATATCTATTACAGCTACATGTGTCAAAAAAAGGCAAAATGCCATGTTATGATTTTTCCCGTGAATAGTCTTATGTCAAGGAAACTAAATATAATATGGTATCCTTGATGGGATCCTAGAACAGAAAAAGAATATTGTGTAAAAACTAAGGAAATCTGAATAAAGCATGGACTTTAGTTAACAATAATATATCAATATTGGTTCATTAATTGTGACAAATTCATCATGCTAATTACAGGGGGAATGGGTGGGGTATAAGGACACTTTAATGGTCTAAGGGGGCTTTTCCAGCCAAAGAACTAAAGAAGGCACTGGGCAAGGTTTGAGACATGAGTTTTTATTCAGGTTACTTATAAGGAAATGGAAGTCAGTTACATGCTCTGAAGGAAGTCAGGAGCTGCTCTGACTGGTGGTGAGTTCAGAGCTCAGTGTGTAGCTACTTCACATTTGGGGGGGTTTCAAGCTAGTTATCGGGGCTTGAGACAAAGACATTCCAATGGGTATGAGAGCATAAGCATGGGAATGGGGAGGTCTTGTGACATAAAGAAGAATCGATTGTAGACAACAGGGAAGAGGGGAGGATTATAGGTTATCTCATAGATAATAGTATCTCAGGGAGTTTCAGGAAGGACACAAGCTATAGATTACATTTAGTGCCAGAGGCCTGATTTTACAAGGAGAGTAGGTCAAACCTTAACTGACCTAGGTCATGCAAGCTATGTGCAGTCTTCAAGGCCCTTAGGGAAGGCTGGGGTCTGGAGCTCCCACAATCCAACCTCACACAGCAATTTGCATTGACCATAGGACAGACATTGCCTCCTTAATCCACAACAATACAGTAAAAAACAGAGTACAAGTAAACCAGTACATATAGACAGTAATCCTATTAATAAGTGGTGCCATGGCCAAGTTAAAGAATCAAGCCATTTGGGACAAAGGATCATCAAATAAATGTTCAATATTTTGTAGATAGATTCATTAAATTTTACCTAACTTTGACCACATAAATTTTCTACTAATAAGAACACATCCTCTGTATCTTCAAATTAAATTTGTTAGAAGAATACTAAATACTCAAAACATTTTAGTTAATGCATTATTGAAACAGTAATATACAATTTTTAACCAGAATTAATGGCACATGTAGGTATTAAACTGGATGGCTGGGTGGTTTAAAAACATATAAGCTGCATTTTATTAGTAGATAGAAGAATTCCAGGTGAGGGGGTTTTAAATACTGTATTTTCTCTCCCGCAGTAGCAGGGAGTCTTTCTGGGTCAGATCTACAGTTAGTTTGGGGCATAATGAGTGTTTACAAAGTTATGCATACAGTTCCCTGGGGGATGGCAGTCCCAGATTGGTAATGCAAATAACTTTTGGCATTTTATGTAATTCTAATACCCCATGGGCTTAGGATTCTCAACCAGCATGACTGCATGGGCCAGAACCAGAGCCAATTGACCTTATTTTCCCCTTTTTTCTAGTGCTTGCGGCACAGGCAAGAGTAAATTATCATTACCTCCCTGTGGTTATAAGATTGCTGGTCCCTTTACCTGAATTTGCAAAGCTTGCATGGGCCTAGCAGTTACATCCTTGAGAGGAGTGGAGACAGCTGCCTTAGGCCTGGAGTGATATTGATTATTGTTGAATACAGTCATTGAGTCCATCACTGTAGGGAATTTTTATCATCTTTCAAGTGTTCTTTAAAAAGGTCATTCATTCTCTCAATCAACCCTGCTGCAGTGGGGTTGTAGGGCAGGTGGACTGTCTGGAGGACATCATGTTCATCAGCCCAGGCTTGGGTTAGCTGCCCAGTAAATGGGTTCCCTCTATCAGTGCCTGCATGTGTGGAGACCCTGAAGAAGGCTGCCTGTTGTGGCCTGTTGGTAGGCCTTGCCCATTGGGAAGGCCAGCAACAGTCTTGTAGCTGTATCTACAGTGGTGAAGGCATATGTTGCCCCTTTGGACAGAGGAAGGGGGTCAAGAGAGTCTACTTGCCACCAGGTGACAGGGATCTGGACTCAGCCAATGAGCAGGAGGGGCAAGCATCCACCTCTCCATTTAATTGATATTGGGTGATGGGTAGTTGAAGCAGCTGTGCCAGCCTCCACAGGGCTTGATGTCCTCAGTGCCCTGGTTTTCAATGCAGTCACTCAGCAGATTCATGTGTTGTTGGTGCTAGACTGCAGATCTTTGCCAGGATGTCTGCTTCTATGTTACCTGATAATGAATTGGTGTTATGGGCAGAGACATGAAAAACTGTTACCTTGCATTTGTGGACAGTGACCACCCATGCATCACACAGCTTAGCCCACTGTCTGCTTTGCAAAGTTCCAGTCTCCCACCAGATTTTGTCAGTACTGGGCTGGACATCCATGGTTGTCCAGGTAGCAGGTTGCCTCTGTGCCAATCCATCAGTATGTCATGCAGAGTCAGGTAAACTTCTTTGTCCATCAACAGTGGGCATAGGAGGAGCCACCTCAGTAGGATCAATATGAAATGGGGCATGCTGCTGTTTTACATAGGAGACCAGTCATCAAATATCATGCACCTCTGCACGTAAAGGGCTGTTGTTAAAAATGCTGCATTGTAGGAGGTGGGCTTTCCATTTTGTCAGTGTGCTTAGCTGAGCACTCCCAAATAGGGCCTGTTTATAGTGTCATGTATACATGCCTGTATGGGTATGGCCATCTGTAAGGTCACTGGGCACCTTTGAGTTAGCCCTTCGACTTGTAACAGAGCATTATAAGCTGTACACAATTGCTTTTCCGAAAGGCTATATCTGAGTACTGTGCCCTTCCATAGTTGGGACCAGAATTGAATGCGTACACATTTAGCCTACTGCCTTTGCCACAAATCCCACCCAAAGCCAATATTGGCTCTGACTACACCCAATTTACAGGGTATATTGGGGTCCACCCCCCTTAAAGCCTGTGCTTGCATGATAGTTTGCTTAATTTTTTTAAACACAGCCTGCCATGGAAAAATGCCATTCCCAGCTTTTCCTTTTCTAATTAAGATATAAAAACATTTTAGAATTTGTACTAAATAGACTATAAATAGTTTCCAATAACCTAATAAACCAAGAAAAGCTATTAATTGTTTAGGAGTATGCAGTGTGGGATAACTTTGTATTTTATCAATGACAGCTGAAGGAATACCTTTAGTTTTACACAACCAGACAGTACCCAAAAACTTGACAGAATGTCCAGGCCCTTATAATTTGCTTTGATTTATCACCCTTCTTTGACTTTCAAGGTGGGTCAGCACTGTGCTAGGAGCAATTTCTAATTCTGGAAAAGAATTTCTGGTTAGCATGGTATCATCAATATAGTGAAACACGGTGACATTTTTAGGGGGTGTCCATTTCTTTAAATCTTGTGCTACTAGTCCAGGGCAGATGGTTGGACCATGGAAATATCCTTGTGGAGGCATAGCAAATATCTCTAGTTGTTTTTCCCACATGATGGTGGACACCAGCTGGCTCCAGGGATCTAAAGAAATACTAAATAAAGCCTTAGCAAGGTTTAACACAAAGTGAAATTGGCTTAATTGAATACTTATATCCAGCAACTAGGGAGCTATATTTAGCACCGCTGCAAACAAAGGAGGAGTTATTATATTAAGTTTGCTGTAATTAATAGTCATTTGCCAGGTACCATTAGTGTTTTCATTGGCCAGACAGGGCTATTAAATGGACTATGAGTGGAGATTATAATGCCCACTCTAATTCTTTGATGGTGGCAGTTATTGCTTAATGGCTCCCTGGTAGTTTATACCAATATATTGCCACAGTATGTCCTGGGAGAGGCACCTTTTGATCAGCTGCTGCTTCCCTTATTGGGGGATCAGGGCATTGAATTTTCCTGTCTTAACCTTTTGTTGGACCAGAGGATGAGCATGCTTACTTTGCTCAGTTTTAATTTCCCAGTCAGACAGTGGCCCATCATCTTTTGATGAGGAATCAACAGGGTCCCACACTTTAGGTCCCAGTCAGGGAAAGCTAGGATATGCCTAACTTGCCCTTTGGGGAGCTTATGCCCTCTTACTCTAGTGTACTG
Source organism: Choloepus didactylus (assembly GCF_015220235.1). Classification (NCBI taxonomy): domain Eukaryota; kingdom Metazoa; phylum Chordata; class Mammalia; order Pilosa; family Megalonychidae; genus Choloepus; species Choloepus didactylus. The sequence continues at coordinate 189,958,857 of NC_051309.1, forward strand.
GCATGCCAGTATTTCTAACCTTTTATCCAGAGCACCTTTCCATTGTGCTTGGGTCAATTGCATATCCCTTTCTAAATTCAATTCTTCTTCTAAGCAGCAGACTGCCACGTTGGCCATGAAGGCCTTTAGTGTAGCTGCACACAGAGCCTCCAAGAGTGGTCAGGCTACTGCACAACCTGGCTGCTTTCCTTTTTCTCATGAAATCCTACTCGTCCTGTGGCTTATTGCAGGAGGGCTATTAGTCCAGCCAGAGAGTTATAAACATTTCCATACTCCCTTGGCAGATTCCATTCATCTAGGAGGGTAGCCACCCTTCCCCACATGGACATCACAGGCCACCCTGGTATCCCACTTGGGAACTTCCCCTGTCCCTTCCCCAAGTTGATATCATCAGTGCCTGGGATTTCTTTAGTCTCTGGGTGGCTCACCAAGTGTCATGGCCCAAGAGGGTTTTGCAGCTGAAGGACTAAAGAAGGCATCAGGCAAGGTTTGAGACATGAGCTTTTATTCAGGGCTTACTTATAAGGAGATGGAAGTCAGTTGCACTGCTCCAAATGAAATCAGGAGCTGCTCTGAATGGTGGCAAGTTCAGAGCTCAGTGTGTAGGTACTCCACACTTTGAAGGAGCTGATCAAGCTGGTTATAGGGGCTTGAGACAAAGACATTCTAATGGGCATGAGAGCATAAACTTGGGAACAGGGGTCTTGTGACATAGGGAAGGATCCATTGTAGTCAACAGGGAAGAGGGAAGATTATAGGTTATCAAGTAGATAATTGTATCTCAGAGAGTTTCAGGAAGGATGTAAGCTATAGGTTACATTTGGTGCCAGAGGCCTGATTTTACCGGGAGAGTAGGTCAAACCTTAACTGACCTTGGTCATGCAAGCTATGTGCAGTCTTCAAAGCCCTTAAGGAAGGCCATGAGCACAGGGCTCCCACAGACACTCTGTACTGTCTTTGCAGGTTTTCTGTAAATCTTAAACTGCCCTAAAAAGTAAAGTTTATTTTAAAAAATTATAAAAATATTATTGCAATTCTTTTTCTTCTTTTATATATTCATGCCTCTGAGGTTAAGAAATACAGGACTAATTAAATGGTCCATTTGTTAAAGAAAGGAGAAAAGGAAACACCTCACAATGAGATCAGGAAAATGACCCTAAACTACACAATTCTCCTTCTTAGAACTTTCCAATTCAAACATTCTCTAGCAGAATTTGTTTTATGTTATTAAATCTGAAAGAGATTCCACACCTCTTATACTGTGCCAAACTGTGTCAGGAAAAGTATCCATTTCAAAGGAAAAAGGAAGTAGACACCCAGTTTGTTATGTAAAGAGATTCTGTTCCTGTGAAACAGAGAAAGGAATAGGACAGAACATAAAATTGATGACAATTCCTTAAGAAGACAGAAAATAACTAGAAATTCGTAGTAGGCAATTTCTATTTTACTTGCTTGCTGAAAGAAAAATGGAAGCAAAGTGTAAGGTACAAATCTTTATAAGGATATGAAATCACACAAGATTAACATGGCTTTAAACACGTACTCTGAGAAAATTGGTATTCCTCCAAATCAATTTTCTTAGAAAATTATTTCCTGTCAGTGTTAAGGAAAGCTTATATTATAGATCTTTGTACAGATAGAATGCACTGGAAATTTGAGAAATCATTTGATATATTTAACAATGATTATTTTAATATTTAAAAATTTTAATTTTTCCCTCATTTTAACCACTTTTGAGGGTACAATTCAGTGGAACTTAATTACAATCACAATGTCATGCTATCACCATCACCATCTATTGCAGAAAAAATTTCATTACACTGAAGAGAAATCCATTAAGCTCTAACTTCCCATTCCCCCTGTTTTAGCTTGCAAAACTCTCTGTAATAAACCCAAGTACTACAGAGTACTTGACTTAAACAACAGGAATATGTTTTCTCACAATTTTGGAGTCTAGTACAGAATTGAGGTTTCATTAGGGCCATGATTTCTCTGAGGTCTTTAGCTTTCTGTTGGAGGCTTGCCTGCAGTCCATAACTCCATCTCTGTCTCTATCACATGGCTGTCACAGTATCTGTCTCTGCCTTGTGTTTTTTCCTGATTGTGCACACCTTTCCTATGCTTTTAAGGACTGCAGTTATTTTAGAGTAAGGCCCATCCTGGTTCAGATTAGCCTCATCTTAACTAATAATATCTCAAGGATACTAATTACAAATTGGTTAACACCCAGAGGACTGTAGGTTAGGACTTGAGCTGTCTTTGTGGGGGACATGATTCAATCCATAATGTACACACCCCAGCTACTGGTAATCTGTGATTTACTTTCTGTCTCTATGAATTTGCATATTCTAGGTATTGCATATAAGTGGAATCATACAATAATTGACCTTTTGTGTCTTGCTTCCTTTACTCAACACAACTTCTTTAAGATTCATCCATGTTGTAGCATATGTGATAACTTCATTCCTTTTTACAGCTGAATAATATTCCATTGTGTGTCTATACCACAGCTGACTGTATATTTATGTGTTCATTTCGGGACATTTGACTTGCTTCCACTTTTTGGCTATTGTGAATAATGCTGCTATGAATAGTGGTATACAAATATATAAGTCTCTCTTTCCAATTCTTTGGGGTATACATCAAAAATGGGATTGCTGGGACTATGGTAATTCTACCTTTAACTTTCTGGGGAGACTCCAACTGTTTTCCACAGTGACTGCACCATTTTACATTCCCAACAACAATATACAAGGGTTCCTATTTCTCGGTATCCTTTTCAACACTTACTGTTTTCTGCTTTTTTAAATAATACCCATTCAAGTGGGTGTGAAGTGGTATCTCCTTGTGATTTTGATTTACATTTCCCTTACAACTAATGACGTTGAGCACCTTTCATTTGCATATTTGTAATCATAATATCTTCTTTGGGGAAAATGTATATTCAAATCTTTTGCCCATTTTTAAATTGGGTTGTTTAAATTTTTGTTGTTGAATTGTTGCAGTACTTTATATATTGAGGGTATTAAACTCTTTTCTGATATGTCATTTGTCACTATTTTCTTCCATCTGTAAATTGTTTATCAATAATTTTTTGGTATAAGAAGAATTCCCTTTTATATACTTTTTCTTTGGTTTCTCAGACTTTTTGTTTCATATCTAAGGAATCACTGCCAAGTCCAAATCATGAAGGTTTTCTCCTATGTTTTCTTCTAAGAGTATTATGGTTTTAGCTTTTATGTTTAGGTCCTTGATATATTTTGAGTTAACTTTTGTATATGGTATGAATTAAGGGTCCAACTTGATTCTTTTGTATGTGAGTTTCCAGTTTTCACAGCACCATTTGTTGAAGAGACTATTTTTTTTCCCCATTTAATAGCTGGCACTGTTGTCAAAATCAGTTGACTGTATATTTATGTGTTCATTTCGGGACTCTCAATTCTCTTCCATTGATCTATGTGTTTATCTTTATGCCAGTCCCACACTGTTTTTAATTACTGTGGCTTTGTAGTAAGTTTTGAAATCAGGGAGTGTGAGAGATCTCCAACTTTGTTCTTCTTCAATGTTGATTTGACTATTTAGGGTCCCTTGTGATTCCATATGAATTTGAGGACTGACTTTACAGTTTTTACAAAATTGCTACTGTAAATTATCACTGAAAGGGATTTCATTGGATCCATAGGTCACTTAGGGTAGTATGGACATTTTAACTGTATTAAATCTTCCAATCCATGAACATGGGATGTCTTCTCATTCATTTATAACTTCTTTGCATTCTTTCAGCAGTTTTATGTAGTTTTCAATGTACAAGCCTTCCACCTCCTTTGTTAAATTTATTCCTAGATGTTTTGTCTTAGATGCTATTGTAAATGGGATTGTTCATTTTTTTAAATTTGCACTACAGAATATTCTTGGCTGGTGTATAGAAACACAACTGACTTTTGCACATCAATCTTTTAGACTGCAACTTTACTGAATTTTATCAGTTCAAGGAGTTTTCTTGTGGATACCTTGAGATCTTTTACTGTATAAAGGTTAATAACTATGGATAGAGATACTTTTACTTCCTTCTTTCTGATTTGGGTGCCTTTTATTTCCTTTTCTTTCCTGATGACTCTGGCAAGGACTTCCAATACAATGTTGAGTCCCTTGTCTTGTTCCTGATCTTAGGAGAAAGGTTTCACTCTTTCACCATTGAATATAATGTACTTGTGGGTGTTTCATATATGCTCTTTATCATACTGAAGAAATTCCCTTCTAGTACTATTTTTTTCTGAGTATTGTTTTATCATGAAATGGTGTTGGATTAATTCGAATGTCTTTTCTGCATCAACTGAGATTATCATATGATTCTTTTTCATTCTATTAATGTGGTGGATGACACTGATCAATTTTATGTTGAACTACCCTTGCATTTGAAACTTCCCACTTAGTCATGTTGTATAATTCTTTTAATATGCTGTTGGGTCAGATTTCCTGGCATTTTGTTGAAGATTTTTGCATTTACATTTATATCAGGGATATTGGCATGTAATTTTCTTTTCTGATGATGTCTTTTTCTGGCATTGGTATCAGAGTAATTCTGTCTACATAGAATGACTTCAGAAGAGCTCCCTTCTCTTCAATTTTTGGAAGAGTTTGGGGAGGATTGGTTTTAATTCCTCTTTGAATGTTTGGTAGAATTCACCAGTGAATTCTTCTGGTCCTGGACTTTCTTTGTTGTTGTTGTTTTTAAATTACTGATTCTTACTCTTTACTTGTTATTGTTAACTTGAAATATTCTATTTCTTCTTGAATTAGTTTCAGTAATTTGTGTGTTTCTAGGAATTTTTCCATTACATCTAGGTTATCTAATTTGTTGGTGTGCAATTATTCATAGTATTCTCTTATAATACCTTTAATTTCTGCAAGATCAGTAGTAATGCCCCCATTTTAAAAAGTTATTTGCATCTTCTTTCCTTTTGTATCATTACAGCTAAAGGTTTGTCAATTTTATCAATCTTTTCGAAGAACAAATTCTCTCAATTATTTTTCTATTCTCTATTTCATTTATCTCCATTCTAATCTTTATTGGTTCCTTCTATTAAATTTGGATTTAGTTTGCTCTTCTTTTCTATTTTCTCAAGATGTGAAGTTAGGTTGTTGATATTTCTTCCTTTTCAATATAGGTGTTCACAGCTATGAATTCCTTCTGAGCCCTGCCTTTGCCACTTCTCATAAGATTTGGTATTTTGTAAAATTCATCACAAAAAATTGTTTTATTCCATTGTGATTTCTTCTTTGATCCATTTCTTATTTAAAAGCGTGTTGTTTTATTTCCACATATTTGTGAATTTTTCAGTGTTCCTTCTGTTATTGAATTCTATCTTCATTCCCTGTGGTCAGTGAAGATTCTTTATGTGATTTCAATATTTTCAAATTTGAAACTTGTTTTGTGAACTAACATATGGTCTATCCTGGACAATGACACGTGGGTACTAGAGAAAACTGTATGTTCTGCTGTTTTGGGATGAAGTGTTCTATATAGGTCTGTGAAGTCTAGTTGGTTTCGAATATTGCTCAAGTCTTCTGTTACCTTATTGATTTCTAGGTTAGGTTAACCCACACAAGTGCCCTGAGTCAGTGTTTCAGGGGGCAGGATGAAGTAACATAAACACACACTAAATTTGCTTCCTGGGTATGCTAACAACTCAATACCAGGAACCCACACTAGGAATGTGAACCACTACTCTGGGAACAAAGGCTTTTGTGCTTCCATTAGTCCCCAAAACTGCACTGCTGAGCCTGAGGTGAGGTCAGAGCAAGTGAAAGTGTCCCATTGATTTCCTATAAATATAAACACACAATCCTTAATAAAGTACTGGCAAAACAGATGCAGCAACATGCAAAAACAATTTTATGCCATGAACAAATGGGACTTATCTTAGGAATCTGAGATTGGTTAACATTCAATAGTAACCTATATTAGTAGAATACAGGCAAATAAACACATCAGCATCTCAGTATATGTAGAAAAGGCATTTGAAAAATGCACAAAAAACAGAAATAGAAGGGTACTTCCTCAACCTGATAAAGGGCATTTATGAAAAATTCACTGCTAAAATCATATTTGTTGGTAAAAAATGGAAGATCACCCCTGTGATCATGGAAAAGGCAAGAATATTTGTTATTATTACTTTTAGTCAACATTTTTACTGGAGGTTATAGCTAAGACAATTAGATGAGCAAAAGAAATTAAAGATTCCTAATTGGGAAGGAAGAAATAAAACTTTATTCATAGAAGATGTTGTCTTTTATATAGTTAATCCTAAAGAATCCACACTTAAAAACAAACAAACAAAAAATATTTAGAAGTAATAAATGATTTCAAAGAAATAGCCAAATGTGGGGAAAATCCAAATATATATCAACTAATGAATGAACAAAATATATTTTTTATAACAAAATATGACATGGCAGTAAAAAAGAATGAAATACTGATATATGCTACAAGATAGATAAAATTTGAAAACATTATGCTTAGTGAATAAAGTCAGTCACAAAAGCACTCCTATTTTTTTATTTATTTTTTATGATATGTCCAGAATAGGCAAATCTATAGAGACAGGAAAAAGGCTACTGGTCTCCTGTGGCTGAGGGGTGAATAGAAAAATTGGAATGACTGCAAATGGGAACAGAGTTTCTTTATAGGGTGAGGAAAATATTCTAAAATTAGATAGTGGTGAAGATTGTACAATCTATGACTATATCAAAAAGTACTAAATTGTATACTTTCAAGGTTTAAATTTTATATTATGTAAATTTTATCTCAATAAAATTGTTATGGAATTAGGCTTATATATAATACAACATCCGTCTTCCCAGCAGTTTTTATTTGTTAAGTTATATTGACTGTTGAAGCAAATACAACATCAACTGATGTAATAATTTATATATATATAGAAGAAATATATATATATATATTTCTTAATATAAAATGTTTATATTAAGAAGTGGGTATGGTGAAGGGACCTAAACTGAAGTAGCATTTGTACATTGCTCTCAATATGGTAAGAGGCCAGACTTTGAACAGGTATATATGTAAATTGCAATACCTAGAACAACTGCTACACAAATTACAGAAATGATATACTCAACTACAGAAATCACAGACTACAGAAAGAGACATAAATAAACATGGGATTTTTAAAGCAATGTTTAAGTAACACACAGGAAAGCATGAAAGAGGAAAGAGAGTGAACAAACAGAAAACAAATATAAAAATTGAATTAGTAAGCCCTAACATATAAAATTACTTTAAATATAAATGGTCTAAATAAACCAATTAAAAGAGATATTAACAGAATAGATTTTCAAAATTAAAAATTAAAAAAAGAGACCCAACTGTATATGTCTACAAGAAACTCACTGCAAACATAATGACATAAGTAGGTTGAAAGTAGAAAGAAGGGAAATAAGGACAGAATAGAAAGGTCACTAAATGACTTTGGACAATTTGAAAACAAATTTAGACTGTCCTTACCTCCCAAAATGCACAAAATTATTTGAGTTAGATTAATTACTTAATGTGAAAGAAAAAAATTGTATGTTTGTTAGGAAAAACATGGAAATGTCTGTATATCTGAGAAATAGGGAACTATTTCTTGAATTAGACCAAGAACAGTGTGAAGCATCAAATTGAATATTAATAAAATGACTTTATTAAACAATATGTAATAAATGTACTTATATCCACAAACATATAAATATACACATATTTATTAATATATTGCATAAATATGTATTAATATACCATAAAGAAAATGAAAAGACAAGCAAGAGATTGGGAGATAATGTTTGCATCTTTTAGAGCCAACAAAAGTCTAAGATCCAGATATAAAGTACTTTATACTATATAGTTTCTTTATAATGTATTTTTCTCTAAGTGATAATTTTATAAACTTCTTCTCTTCTTTCTTGTCTTTCATGTGTTACTCAGCCCATCAAAAAGCTAATACTCTTTTTATCAAGGTAGTGTGTGATCAAATGGGCAGATGTTCTCAATTACCAGACCTGCTTACATAGCTAACTGCTTGCTCCCTTTTTCTGGAAGGCTTTCATCTTCTAGTTTCCATGACAACTCTTCTCTTTGCCAATTTATACTATGGGACATGTGACAGACAGGGTAAGTAATAACTAAATTAGTCAGTGATATGTTATTTACTTATTAATTTATGGACTGAATAATGATCAGCACAGTTTGTAGTTTAAACAGTTACTCAATGTTTAAATATTGTGGTAATTGAAATTTGAATTCCGTTACCAAGGGACTGGAGTTATTTAAATGAACCATGGAGACTGTATATACGCACACACACACAAACACACGTACACCATTGCTACCCACATCCTACGGAACTATGCTCTATAATTAACGAATGCCTTCAGCGTGACTGGAAAGGGGGCATGGATGAAGATACACTTATTCTTTAATGCCACAAGGCAGCTACTATCCTCACTACAAATGACAATACTTATCTTTACACACACACACACACACACACACACACACACACACATTCTTTCTCTGCTTTGGCTATCATTTTATCATCATTGCTATCATTTGCTAATCAAAAATTAGCAACAAAGAAGGAGATAATGCAGATCAATATGAAAACTATTTGACCTCTCAAGCAATGAAAACATTTGCTTAAAAGTCAGTATACATGGGAGAGACATACATCTAAATTATAAGATACTATACTAAATAAAAACTGAATGCCTGTGATCTTTCACATAATACCAAGGATTCTTGCTTCACATTATATAATACATGAAGGAAGGTTCTACTACAACCTACTTCATTTTGTAACCCTGATTACACTAAAATTATGTGTTTCTTTTACCTGAAAAATGCAAGTTCCATAAGAGCAGAACCCATTAGATGGTTTATTATATTTAATTGCTAGTCATTTCATCTCTGAATATTGTTTTTTTTTTTTTTCACAAATTAGTTAACAAAATCATTCTCTCTGGAGGCCATAACATTTAAAATAGATTATCCTCTCTCTTCTCTTTAGGGAATGGAGTTAGCATGTTTTGAGTACTTACCATATGCCAATTACTTTATATGTAACATTTCCTTAAATATACAACTTCAAATAGCTTCAAATCTATGTATTAGGAAGCTGATGTTATGAAAAGTAACTGGTTTAAGTGATGTATGGTTAAGATAGGTGAAGCAGAGTTCTATATTCTTTCTTTATATGTGTCTATATATGTGAATCTTCAAAATTTGAAATAAATGGACTTTGGAAATTTCTAAGAGTGGATGACATAAAGGATCATTAGATTAGTTATTACCAAAGTTTCTAAATATTCCATATAACATAGTTTTAAAGTACTATAATGTTAAGAGTAGGTTAGAGTTGGATACAAACCATAAAGACAATTTCACACATTTGCAGTATATTTGAGCAGTAAATGGTGTATTTGATTTAACCTATAGTGGGATATGTAAAATATGGCAGTGTTAATTCCCTACCAACCTCAGTGCTGAAGAACCTAAAGTGTATAATTTTTTTCAACCAATATGTTGGGTATTTACTGACTAAGTGAATTATCTTCATCTACAGTAGTTGGTTACACATAAATACAGCATATCAATGTTAGAATATAGAATTAAAATTATCTTTAAAATTAGGATAATTTTAATTCATTCAGTGGATATTTATTGAATATATCACTCTCCTTTCTCACAGAGTTCCAGGTGGTGGTAAATCATAGAAGGACTCACAGTATAAGAGATACTGCCATGACTAGGGGTGTAGGAGTTCATAGTGGTTGAGGGGAAGAGGGTAATTAAAACAAAAATAAAGGTAACTACAAGGAGTTGTGTATTGCCAGAGCCACAGACATTATCACAGGAGAAGGGATGGGAAAGGGAAGCAAAGCAAGAGCTTTCTTTTGTTATTGTAATAAAAGATCCAGTGAAGAAGAGAGCAGAATTATCATTCTTGACCTTAAAATTTATGCGTATAATTCAAACATTATTTTAGATAATTTCCCTTATCTATTGATTAATTTACTCAGATAAACATTTTGAATTAGTTAATATATAAATCACTTAGAATTGATAAATTGTAATAGATGCTAGAAGCTCTGTAAATAATCTTTTTTTTGTAGTGATATTAAGGCAGTTGGACTCTCTGTAACTGCAATCAAAAAACTTCACGAGACTTATATGAGCCTTGCCTCATGAAAAGAAGTATGCTAATGAGCCAAGCTCTAAATCTTGAAACATGCATGCACTTATAAACCTTATTCGGTAATAACAAAAATTACAATTAATGCCTAGGAGTCACCCCTGGAAAACCTTGTTTCTCAATGTGACCTCTCTAAGCCAAACTTTTCAAATAAACTCACTATCTTCCTCCCTACATGGGACGTGACTCCTATGGATGAGTCTCCCTGGCACCATGGTACTAGTACATGAGTCCCAGGGGCAAAACTCCCTGACACCATAGGATCTGCAGTGCTTTCAGAGAAAGATCTTCATCAAAAGGGAGAAATTTCAAAAAAATAAAGATAAGTTTCCATGGCTAAGGCATTTCAAATAGAGTCAGGAGGTCATTCTAGAGGTTACTCTTATGCAGGTCTCAGCCAGATGTCACAAACTGCCACAGCATACAAAGTTTCAAGCAAAATTACTCCTAAAGCCCTGGGGACATCCAACAGCACCCAACACTCTGTCTGGGAATCTATGATAAGCTATTTCCCCAATATAACAGGGTTATATTCACTTGTAAACCCCCTGATTGTAATCCTTCTACTCCTTTTATTTGACTTATAATTTTCAATTCACTTATTATTTTTTCAGAAACTTGAAGCCTCCTGATTATTTGTATCCTGATTAATCCCTTGTTGTGACTGAATATTCTGAGCTTTTGTCCTTTCTGAGGTCTTCTCAAGAGATTACATAGCCCATCCTCAGCTTTTCCTCTCGTGCAGGCTTTTTTAACTGAACATATAAATTTTAGCATCTATTATTATTGGGAGATGCTGAGAATTTTCAAAATCTTAAAGTCCTGTTTCCTTTTTGTTTAACAGTTTGTTCCTCACTTTTTCTCTTTCTTGTTACATTTTAGAATAAGCATCCAGAAGAAAACAAGCAGCTTTTCTTGGAGATCTACTTAGTGGCTTTCTGCCACTACACAAGTGTTGCCTTCTCTAGTTTCCCATTACCTGTTCCTCAGTTTTTTTCTGAGTCCTCACCAGCAGGCAATGTAGTTAAAGACCACATTTCTACTAATAATCTTTCAAACAATTTATGATTCTCTATCACACATCTCCAAATTACTCCAGTCTCTATCCACTATCCATTATCAAACCCACCACTTTTAGATATCTATTACACAATCACCTGCTTCCATATTCCAAAATCTATATCTGGAATTATTGCTGTGTAACAAATCCCCAGAAACACACCACACATTTATTATCTCAAAGGTGCTTTGGGTCAGGGGGGAATCTGGGTATGGCTTAGATGTATCCTCTGCTCTGAGTCTTAAGCTGGTTGCAGTCAAGGTATCAGTTCAGCTATATTCTCATCTGGAGTTTTATGTAGGATAGAATCTGCTTTCAATCTCAATCAGGAGTCACATCTCATCACCTTTGCCATATTATACTATTTAGATGTAAGTTACAGGTCCACCACCCACACTCAGTGATTTTGAATCAATGGGGATTATTCTAGGGTGTGTCCTCCATAATTAGTAATTCTTGAAGTGAAAAGAGAGGACATCCAACATCTTCATAGAAGGATTTAATAGTGCTGCAAAACTTAATGAAATATAGGTAATTAAAAAGAACTGATTAAAATATTAGTTTCATTATTGTAAGGGTTATAGGCACTAGAAAATTGGTTCCTCTGCATGACTCAGCAGAAGACTTATAAAATTTTAAGATTCTTAAGAGTGATGTTCTTCTGAAGGAAACAATGATGTCATTGCCTAACACAAGGCCCTACATAAAGGAAGGTCAATATTCATAGGAAAAAAAAAAATTACTGATGATTTAAATGTGCCTCCTTTTTTTTTTTTAAAAAAAGAAGCCTTTCAGTAGCTGTAACTGTGGAAGGAAATGGCTTAGTTCTCATGGTATTAACGGCTTGGTTAGTGTATTTTAAGTTCATAAAAATAAAGAATTATTGGGAAACATGCGATTTACAACTGAGATAAAAATGAACTATCTCATATATAATTGTATTTAAAATTAAATGCAATATTCATAATTAGGCTTATCAATGAACAAATTAGAATTGATTAAAATTTGGTTTAAGACAGTTGTCAGCATGTAGAAATTAAGTTATATAACATTCTGTTTTATGCAATTCTTTGATTTCTTTGTTTCTTTTCTCTTTAAAATTAGATAAATTTAAATAAAGCTTTCTTCAAATGATTTTATGGTTAGGTAAGGAAGTATCACTTCTTTTATGATTCTGAAATTATAAAATTATATGTTCAACTAAATTAAATTATAAATTTAAATGTCGATATAAAGTGATTAGTATTTATAAGATGACAGATCATAGTGTCACACTTATTTCAGTTCTCTTCTCTGAAAACAATTATAAGTATATATTCCTTCACTTTGGAGAAGGTGAGCTAATAAAATAAAGTCCTTTGATACACTCCATTTTTTTTTCTTTGTTAAGACTCTGATCATTTTGCTTTTTTTAAATTCATTTTTATTGAGATATATTCACATACTATGCAGTCATACAAAACAAAGCATACATTCAGTTGTTTACAATACCATTATATAGTTGTGCATTCATCACCAATATTAACTTTTTGACATTTTCATTACCACACACACAAAAATAATAAGAATAAAAATTAAAGTGAAAAAGAACAATTAAAGTAAAAAAGAACACTAGGTGCCTTTTTTTTTTCTTCCCCCATTTTTCTACTCATCCAGCCATAAACTAGACAAAGGGGAGTGTGGTCCATATGGCCTCCCCAATCACATTGTCACCCCTCATAAGCTATATTTTTATACAATCATCTTCAAGATTCATGGGTTCTGGGTTGTAGTTTGATAGTTTCAGGTATTTACTGCTAGCTATTCCAATTCATTAGAACCTAAAAAGGGTTGTCTTTATTGTGCGTAAGAGTGCCCACCAGAGCGACCTCTCGACTCCTTTTGGAATCCTTCTGCCACTGAAGCTTATTTCATTTCCTTTCACATCCCCCTTTTAGTCAAGAAGATGTTCTCCATCCCACGATGCTGGCTCTACATTCCTCTGTGGGAGTCATGTTCCACATCGCCAGGCAGATTCATTCCCCTGGGTGTCAGGTCCCATGTAGGGGGGAGGGCAGTGATTTCACCTGCAAGTTGGCTTAGGTAGAGAGAGAGGGCCATATCTGAGCAACAAAGAGGCATTCAGGAGGAGGCTCTTAGGCACAATTATAGGCAGGCTTAGCCTCTCCTTTGCAGCAACAGTCTTCCCAAGGGCAAATTCTTTGGTCGAGGGCTTATCCCATCGAACCACTGGTCCCCTATGTCTGTGAGCACATCAGCAACCATCGAGGTGGGGAAGTCCAAAACCCCTGCATTCTCCACCAGATATACTCCATTTTTATTCGCTCAAAACTCCTCTGTTGGGATCCATGTGCAGAATGGACCTTTTACTTTCCTAAGAAAACATTAAAACAACACATAATGTTAGATATTTGTAACATGCTAAACTCTTCTCACTGTTTGTGCCTAAAATAGAGTATCATGTATTTGCGAGGTTTACTCAAAATTAGGCACTCAACATAAGATCACAGCCTGCCTTAACATTGCTTTTACTCCATCTACCAATTAAAACCTCTTTTTGTTTCCAGTTACAGCTGAGATCCAGACAACACCCAAAGTTTACAACCAGCCATTTACTGCCTAGACATTTCTGCTACCTATATAATAGGATGATTCTCAACAACTTAAGCTAAACCAAGATACTAACAATACAATAACTAATTCATCTTTTAAACCTGAGTAAAGATTTATAACAAAAATAAACAAGTTTTCAACTATGAAAAGACAGTCATTTAGTTAACTGAAGTTGACTAAACTAATCCTTAATATTGTTTTTCTAGTTAGGAACTGATCATACAGTAAATTGGAGAGGCCCAAAGTTTTCTTATAATGCATATGGATATTTTCTTACATTTATCACTACTCCCTTCCCTAATATTAAGCAATTAAATGTTACTGCATAGCCATCAATATACCTAAAGAGATGAAAACTCAAATGGTTAAATTTGGTCTTCACAACTAGTTGTAAGCAATGCTGGATAGATACTGAGAAAGTCCAACAAAGGAAAATGTGTTGACATAGACTTAATAAGATGGAGGGTCTGGCAGAAACACCCTGGCAGATATCAAAGTGGCTGACTGTTTTGTTTGCCAGAGCTGCTATCACAAATATCACACAATGGGTTGGTTTACACGGCAAGAATACATTGCCTCAAGCTTTTAGAGACCAGAAGTCTCAAATCAAAGTGTTGGCAAGCCATCCTGCTCTCATAGTCTGTGGTGCTCTGGAGATGGCTTGCCATGTTTCTTAGGGTTGACTTACATCTCTGCTTCCCTCACATGCCTCATGTGGCAATGTCCTTGGTCCTCAATCATGGCTGCTGATTTCTTCTGGTTCTCTAACAGCCTTTGAATTACCTCTCACTGTAAGGCCTTCAATGAGAAGGATTAAGACCCACCCCACTTTATTGGGCCACAGGCTAACCACTAATAATATCCTCAAATGGTCCCATTTACAAATGAGTTCACACAAGCAGAATGTGAATAAGATTACAGATATGTCTTTTGTGTGGTACATGATTCAATCCACAACACTGGAAATACCAGAAGAAAACTTGTCTCTGTACCACAGCTAATCTCTTAAGGTTAATAAACATCCAAAATTATTCCCACAGTTAAGTCCAGCCAACCCACTAAGGGCAGGTGTCTCATCGTGATCTCTTTTGTAAGTGCCAAGTTCGTTTTCCTGTTAAATTTTTCCCACACTGTTTTTAGCAACAAATCTCTTTATTCTTTAAAATTTTATATTTGCCTTTTCTTGCTGTCAAGAGTTCTCTCTCATTGATGAAGCAAATTTGAGTGCAGAAATTAAGTATCTCTGAATTATTATCTGAAATTACAGAGACTTATAGATGATAGTAGAATTATGGAATCAGAGAATGATTTACAACGGAGATGATTTTTTTTATGTACATTGAAGGATTTCTAGTGTTTCTAATATCGTTTGGTGTTGTGTAAATAATCTAGGTTCACAACAACAGTAGGAGCAATATAGGGAAGCTGAAATGAGGATTCTGTGTGTAGGGAGCACATAGGATGGGGTGAGGAAGCTACCTGGTCATTCATAATGAAGTGAAATTAAAATAAAGCTCAATAGAAATGATGAAGCCAGGATGGGGAGGCATTCAAAGCTCTTTGCCATGGTCTATAGAACTTAGAAAGACTTGTTGCCAAGTAGTTAAATCTAGAAATTAATGACTTTAGAGACAAAGAGGAGGAGATCTATATTTCATATTGACAAATTCATATTGCCATCTGAGGTCTTGGGAAAAACCTTTGTTTACTGAGATATGTAGTACAAACTATGACTAGGGCCACAACTAGAAATAATCATGAAAACCATTAACTCTTCTACTGGTAAGTGATTCCAGAGTTTACTTATATGGATGAGAAACACCAAGTATTTCCATAAGTGTATACAGGTGCAAGTGCACACACAGAGACATACAAACAATAGGATTGTTTATTGCTAAGTGTCCATATCTTGATGAGGATTTGTGCCATTTAATATGTCCAACTATATTGTACGTTATTTAGTTAGAGGCACCACTTTGCATTTTTAATAGGCTGTTTTTCACAATAAAGTGAGACAGAATTGGTAATTTGGTACAGGTATTGAAGAATTTGCAGAAAAGTTGGGACAAAGAAGAAAGAACATATAATAGATAGAAATCTAAGAAACAAATTTGAAGTCTCTGTACTATTATGTAACTATTCTACATCATTAATGAAAATGTTACATTCTCTCAGTGATGTGATCCCTGGAGTCATTATATTAAAAAATGTAATAAAAAGAAAATCTAGCTCAAAGTTTCTGTGAACTCTTCTCCAGTTATCAACTGCTCCTAAGCTGAGGACTTAGTAATTAATTCAGGCAGAGTTATATAAAGTAAGTTTATTTTCAGCAGTATTATATTACTCATAATTAATCAATTCCATTACAACAAAAAACATCCATGCTCCGTAACATTTACTAAGGATACATCAAGAGTAACATAGAGAGTAAATCAGGATTTTAGACTTTACTCACAATTTAGAGTTGTTCATCCTCAAAATTATCATCCAGAGATCTTGCTTTCTTCTTGTGGGCACTTTGGGAAATTTGGTGCTTGCTTTTTAGCAATGAAAATGTACCCAAGTAATCCAGGTAAAGTCTGGATTACATTAATAATTATAATTTTTAGTCAAAAGAAGTCCTCCACAAAAAACTGCAACCACATGGCAAATTTTAAGATAAATATCAAATCCTGTATTAAACATGGGCAACATGAAGAAATCTTGATTTTATAATTTAAACTACCAAAATTGAAAGTCAACTTTCAAAACAAAAGATTTTGTACATTTGCAGCTTAGTGCTCTATTATAAAAAAAGGAAATTCAGAAATTCTGAAAATTAAGAATATGGAAAACCAAGGGAAAAGTATTAAAAACAGAAGTGTTTGAAATAAATATCTCTTTCTGACATCATCATCTATGCTAAGGTCAGGGCATATCTCTTCACAACTCTGAGCATGATTTCTTCTTTTAAGTGTCTCCCAGAACAAAGTGTGGGAATAATTTTCACAGCAATGTTCACAGTTATATGAGTTAGGAAAGCAGGCTAAATGATAAGTCCTATTTGGGTTGAGGATTTTGTCAAATGGTGGTTGAATTGATGGAGTCCAGAGCACAACTATATAGGGAAAAAAAGGAGAAATGATGAATACTAAAAAAGTAAGTAAAATTTGAGTCCTCTAGCAATGTGAGCACTTAGTTTTGATTAAGAATAAAAGTTGTGGTCAACTCTTTAAGATGTAAGAATTAGCATGGTTGAGGGTGACAGTAATATTCAGATCTTGGCCGCAGTTTATTAGCTGATGGCTAAAGATCTGTGAAGTTGTGTTGTAAAGGTAAAATAAACTACGTGTTGAATTGTCATCCACATGCTTGCAAAACAGAATCAAAATGTAGGTGAAATTACTGCTAGAGCACAAATTTAGAAATTAGAGCACAAATTCTTTGAGGTTCCTGCAGGATTGCTTTGCAGTATTGGTGTAAGGATGAAGGAAAGTTAAGGTGAGATGGGATGGCAGCCTCTTTAGAGAACTGGTAGTGGCTTTGTTAATGATAGAACACTGGGACCAAGCATGTGGTCTGTATGGGAAATGGACATTCTGAGAATAGGAAGTGTCCCTTCCCCATAGCTTCATATTGTCAATTTGTTGATTTTAATAAAATTAAGTAAGTGTAAGAAGTTTTCCATGGAACAGTGTGAATAGAAAGATGGTTGTTGCTGTTTTTAATAAACGGAAGATTCCAGGCATAACTGGGAAATATACCTAGAGAGAAGAGGCTGAGGAATTATAATAAAGATGCAATTATTTAGCAGAAATGAGTGAACATTTCAAGAGAAATAAATAGACTCTACCACCAACTGTAAACATACCCTGCTACAGAAATACATATAGAAAATACATGGGAAAAATAATATATGAGAATTTTTTCTTGCTTCCTGAGTAATATAGTCAAATGATTTAACACTTCAACCTGAAAGGTGATACTATTCATATTTACATCAAGTCAACAGGAAAAATTCAGGTCACCTCAGCAAAGAGTGGTGAGTTTTCTTCTTCCTTAAAATCTTTTTTGTTCTAAATGTATATTGTAGAAATGTTCACATATATTTCAATTTTTAGAGACCAGTATAATGAAACCTTATTCATTCATTGTCCAGTTTCAATAATTATCAATCTTTAGCCTGTAGTCTTCCTTGGCACACAACCCCAAGTCTCATTCTTCTTCATCAGTTTTAAAGAACATATACAATTTGTAAATTCAGTCTTGAGCCCAACTGTATTCCCCTCTATCTCACACCCTTCTCTTCCTCACCAACCTGAGCCTAGTCGGAAGAACTATCTCCAGCCTCCTTTGTTCATTTTACTTACAATGCTGCTGCTCTGATGGTTTAACTCTGGAGGAAGACAGATCCCGACAGGTCCACACTGATTATGGACAGCTGAGAGGTAGGAGCCAGACCAGCAGTGCCTCCCGCCTCCACCTTCTGCCCTCACCAAGCCTCTATAATGGTGTCTCTCTAATGGCTGGGTGTGAGACCCTGTTGCATGTGAGGCTCACTCTCCTGCTGCTCTGGTTGGAGGTGTTCCTGCTCCTCCCTGGAATGTCCCAGGATGAGCACACCCAGCATCACACACCCCCAGAAGTGGTGATTCCCTTGAGGGTCACTGCTAAAGGGAACCACCTGAAGGCCTCAAGCTGGCTCTCCTACAGCCTGCACTTGGGGGGCCAGAGACACATTGTCCACATGAAGGTCAAGAAGGCTATCATCCCCAAAGGGTCATCAAAAGTCTGTTTTTAGTGGCCATCTCCAAAATGTGTCTTTGAGCTGCTCTCTAAAATGTCACTCTCAGTTGCTCTGAGGTCCTTCTTTTGTGAGCTCTTTTATAGGACTCCAGTTATTAAATCAAGACCCACCCTGAATGGGCAGGCTCCATATCTCCATGGAAATAAGTTAATCAAACATTTCAACCACATTTGATTGCATCACATCTCCATGGAAACACTCAACCAAAGGATTCCAACGTAATCAGCACTAATATGTCTGCCCCCCAGGATTGCATTAAAGAATATTGCTTTTGGCGAGACATAATGTATCCAAACTAGCAGACTTGAACAAACCTTTCTGGGGGGATATGATTAAGTCCCCATCCAACTCCCTTGTTAACTTTGGTTGTAAAATAAGATCAAGATGATATTTGCAATTCTATGTAGAATATAATAAGCTTTGGCATACCAGTGTTTCCCCTGGTGTGGGGGCAAATTGAAACAATCTTAATTACATTTTAAAAACTGTATTTTAATGACATCAGAGAGCTGTGGAAGCAATGAGGACTAAATTAACTGAAACTCCTGACAAATGAACTTGATTTTCTACTGGTGCTCTTGATGATTAAGGATGTGAATCAAGGATTAAGCTTGTACTTAGTATGGGACTGAATGAAAGAGATCTAAAACATGTTCCTATTACTACAGAGGACTAGACTAATAAATTAGATCTTGAAGGGTCTCTCGTTTGCAATCATTTTTTTTTTTTTTCAAATTCAAATTTTCAGAATTTGAGGACTTTGTAAGATACTGCTGAGTTAGTCTGGAATATCTAAAACTCATAGTTTCCAAAATCCATGTTATACTTAGAAGCAAAGACACAGTAGAAAGGGGCTGGTCTAAAGCACATGTACTGTTTCCCCAGTAAGATGCTTCTCTAAGTTGAATATAAACTCTCAATTTGAAGTTTACCAGGCCTATGCCTAAGTAACAGGCACATGAAAATTTGTCCAAGTTTTACTAAAAATGCACTCCACTGTAACCTAGCTCAGTGCATGATTGAATTGAAATATTCAGTTCCTCAGACTATATTTCTAAAATAAGGAATAAAGAAAACTCTCTAGCAAAGCCACCTGGGATTTCTTATACCTCTTTTATGCAAAAAGGCCAGAATTTAAAAAAAGTTATGAGTCATGTTTAAAGTCAAGATATATAATATGACACATTATGGAGTGAGGAAAAAAAAAAAGAAAAAATCAAGAAGAAACAGCAGTGAACCTCTTGGTCATGTTAGAAATAATCCAGATAGGGGAGAAAGAATACATGAAAAAATGACTACGATTCCATTCACCTTGATATATGTCTCACAGCTTCACTCCTTGTCGTAGTTGCTCAATATTCCATTGCATGTATACACCACAGTTCACCATTCTGTTCCTTAGTTGATGTACCCCTAGGCCACCTCCATCTATTGCAAATCATGAATGCTCTCTCCATAAACACCAGTGTGCAAATGTCCATTCATGTCTCTGTTCTCAGATCTTCCAAGTATATACCCCATAATGAGGTTGCAGGATCTTATGACACCCACATACTTAGCTTCTTGTGGAACCACCACACTGACCTCCAGAAAGGTTACACCATTCTGTCTCCTCACCAATAGTAAATAGGTGCATCCCTCTCTCCATGTTTTCTCCAGTACTTTTATCCCTATTTATATTTTCCCACCATTTTATAGAGATATATTCACATACCTTATGATAATCCACAGTGTACAATCAGTTGCTCATGGTATCATCATATAGTTGTGCATTTATAACCAGTCAGCACTTGAACATATTGATTGCTATTAAAAAAAGTGTTTTTTTAATGAATAATAAAAATAATAAAAAGAAAAATAAACTATCACACAATACAATAGTAAGGTCATACAACACCACCACTACCAAGAATCCCATATTCCTCCCTTATACCCCACTCTGATACACATTTAGCTATGGTATATTGCCTTTGTTACATTTAACAGAAGCATATTGCGATGTTACTGTTGACCAGAGACTCCAATTCACTTTGATTATATTTTTTCCCTAATACCATCCCTTTTTCAACACTCTGCATGGTTGACATTCATCTGTTCTCCCACATGTAAAAACATTTTCATATTTGTACATTTAGTCACAATCACTGACCACTCAAGTTTTTGCTAAGTTGTATGGTCCCAGTCTTTACTCTCTACCTTTACCTCTGGTGTCATACATTCCCTATCCCATCTCTTTCAGCTTTACTCACAGACATATTTGTTCAATGTACTTACAGTATTGTGCAACCATCACATGGTATTATGCAGTCTATTTCTGGATCAATACAGTCAATCCTGCTGAACATTCTGTAGTCCTTAGGCATCAAATGCCCGGTTTCTATCGTCTTTCTATCTCCTGATAGCCTGTTTTATCAGCTTTTCAAGCTTGCTCATTAATGTTAGTTCATATTAGTGAAACCATACAGTATTTGTTCTTTTGTTTCTGACTAACTTTGCTCAACATAATGTCCTCAAGGTTCATCCTCGTTATTATATGTTCTGTGTTTTTGTTTGGTCTTAGTGCTGCGTAGTATTCCATTGTGTGTATATACCACAGTTTGTTTTTCCACTCATCCATTGATGGACATTTGGGCTGTTTCCATCTCTTGGCAATTGTGAATAATGCCACTATTAAGATCAGTTTACAAATGTCCGTTCATGTCTTAACTTTCAGTTCCCTTGAGTATATTTCTAGCAATGGAACATCTGGGTTATATGGCAAATCTACACTTAGCTTCCTGAGGTAACGCCATACTATCTTCCAGAGTGCTTGCACCATTCTACATTCCCACCAACAGTGAATAAGTGCACCTCTTTCTCCACATCCTCTCTAGCATTTGTAATTTTCTGTTTTATGGATAATGGCCATTCTGGTAGGTGTGAGATGATATCTCATTGTGGTTTTGATTTGCATTTCCTTAATAGCCAGTGAAGTTGAGCATTTTTTCGTATGTTTTTGAGCCATATATATTTCTTCTCCAGAAAAGTGTCTGTCCTTGTTTTTTGCCCATTTTTTTAATTGGATCATTTGTCTTTCTGTTTTTGAGTTGTAGGATCTCATTATATATTCAGGATATTAAACCCTTATCTGATATATTGTTTCCAAATATTGTCTCCCATTGTGTAGGCTGCCTTTTAATTTTTCTGACAAAGTCCTTTGATGTACAAAAGTGTTTAATTTTTAGGAGATCCCATTTGTCTGTTTGTTCTTTGGATGCTCATGCTTTGGGTATAAGGTCTAGGAAACCACCTCCTATCACAAGATCTTTAAGATATTACCCTACATTTTCTTCTAAAAGTCTTATGGTTTTAGAGCTAATGTTTAGGACTTTGATCCATTTTGAGTTAATTTTTTGCATAAAATGTGAGATAGGAGTCATCTTTCATTCTTTGGAAATGGATATCCAGTTCTCCAAACACCATTTATTGAAGAGGCTGCTCTGTCCTGGTTGCTGTGGCTTCACTGCCTCATCAAAGATCAATTGTCTGTAGATGTGAAGGTCTATTTCTGAACACTCAATTCAATTCCATTGGTCAATATATCTGTCCTTATGCCAGTACCATGCTGTTGTTTTTCTTTTTTTTTTTTTTTGAGGTGTCTTTTTTTTTTTTTAATTTTGAAAGAAATTCAAAGTTATAGGAACAGTTGCAAAAACAATACTAACCCCATACACAGAATTCCATCATACCCTGACCCCCCTCCCCCGATAGCCCAATCCACCAACTTTAACATGCTGTCACATCGCTATTTCTTTCCCTCCCTCCCTATCTATCATCCATCATCTATTGCTCTGTCTTCTGAACATATGAGAGCTAGCTGCACACATCCTTGAACATACACTATAATTCACATATACACTTCCCATGAATAAGAACATTCTTTTATGCAATCCCATTAAGCACAGCTAAGAAGCACAAGAGATTCAACAATGACACAGAGCTTACATTCTATATTTCCTTTTCCTTATGTCTCAACTGTGTCCCTTTGAGCTTCCTGTCGTCCATCCTCCAGTCCCATCCAGGTTCATCCTTGGCATTCAGTTGTCATCTATTTAGACTGTCTTTTTTTTTTTTTTCAATTGTGGAAACATATATACAGCCTAAATCTTCCCATTCCACCCCCTCCCTAGCATTCCATTAGTGGGATTAATCACATTTAGAATGCTGTAATGCTCTTTCCCACTATCCATTACTAGAAATTTCCTTTCATCTCAAATTGCAGCCCTACACTCATTTCTTAACTCCTCATTGCCTCTTCCCCTATTTCTCTTAACCCGTACTCTACTTTTCATCTCTATGGTTATATTCTCTGATAATTTCTTTGTGCTTACCATGGGGCTTAAAATTAACCTCTTAAATCCAAAACAATCTTGTTTTTCTTTGATACCAGCTTCATTTCAATAGGACACATAAACTATGTTCCTATACTCCTCCATTCCCCCACCATTATATAGTTGTCTAAAATTACATATTTTACATTGAGTTCAAAACCACTGATTTGTTATTAGAGTTTGTGTATTTTATATCATGTAGGAAGTAAACAGTGGAGTTACAATTCAAAAATTATTGACTTCTATTTTGTATTCCATTGTGGTTGGAGAATGTGCTTTGAGTATATTCAATTTTTTTTTTTTTTTTTAATTTCTTGAGGCTTGCTTTATGTCCCAGCTTATGGTCCCTTCTGGAGAAAGATCCATGATCACTAGAGAAAAATGAGTGTCCTGGTGATTTGGGATGTAAGGTACTATATATGTCTGTTAAAATTCGCTATATCTCTTTCTCCTTTCTTTGTTTCTCTGTTGGTAGGGCTCCCTTTAGAATCTGAAGTAGGGCAGGTCTTTTATTGGCCAACTCTCTCAGCATTTGTTTGTCTGTGAAAAATTTAAGCTCTCCCTCGAATTTGAAGGAGAGTTTTGTTGGATAAAGTATTCTTGGTTGGAAATTTTTCTCTCTCAGAATTTTAAATATGTCATGCCACTGCCTTCTCACCTCCGTGGTGGCCACTGAGTAGTCACAACTTAGTCTTATGTTGTTTCCTTTGTATGTGGTGAATTGCTTTTCTCTTGCTGCTTTCAGAACTTGCTCCTTCTCTTCAGTATTTGAGAGTCTGATCAGAATATGTCTTGGAGTAGGTTTATTTGGATTTATTCTATTTGGAGTTCACTGGGCATTTATGCTTTGTGTATTTATATTGTGTATAAGGTTGGGGAATTTTTCCCCAACAATTTCTTTGAATACTCTTTCTAGACCTTTATCCTTCTCTTCCCCTTCTGGGACACCAATGAGTCTTAAGTTTGGATGTTTTATTTTATCTATCATATCCCTGAGATCCATTTCAATTTTTTCGATTTTTTTCTCCATTCTTTCTTTTGTTCTTTCATTTTCTGTTCTGTGGACTTCTAGGACACTGAGATGGTGTTCAACTTCCTCTAATCTTGTATTGTAAATATCGAGAGTCTTTTTAATTTGGCCAACAGTTTCTTTTATTTTCATAAGTTCTTCTATTTTTTTATTTACTCTTGCAATGTCTTCCTTATGCTCTTCTAGAGTCTTCTTTATGTCGCTTATATCCTGGGCCATGGTCTTCTTGATGTCCTTTAAATCCTTTGCCATGTTTTCATTCCTTGATTGTAATTCTTTGATTAATTCTGCTAAGTACTGAGTCTCTTCTGATGTCTTGATTTGTGTGTTTGGAGTTGGATTCTCCATATCGTCTGGTTTTATCGTATGCATTAAGATTTTCTGTTGTTTTTGGCCTCTTGGCATTTGCTTTGCTTGATAGGGTTCTCTCAAGTTGTAAAAAAAAGGACACCAATCTAGTTTTTCAGAAACACAGTTTGGTGACATACACTTTAACTAACCAGCAGATGGTGTCTGTGAGTCACCTGTACCCCTCAAGTCAGTTCTCCATCTTGTCCCCGCAGTGTGTCGGGAAATGATTCTTGTGGGGTTCAGTTGGAGAACTCAGTTTGGTTGTGTCGCTGGAGCCGTCCGCCCTGAAAGTGGGGTGTGCGTACAGGTGGCCAGGGAGGAAGGACAGCTTTAATATTCAAATCCCCCAGGTTCCTGGAGATTCAAGGCCACCACAAGAATCTAAGCCTTCATTTCATTTCAGCCCCAGACCCTCTCTCTCACTGTCCCACAAACCACCGGACTTAGCGTTGCATCCCTGGGTTTTCCAAGCGGGCCCCCTTTCTCAGCTGTGATCTTCCAGGACCTCTGCTGAGGTAATGCTGTGCTACATCACTGGTGCGCACCATCCCTCAAGGAAAGCCCCAGGCTGCCGGGCTGTGCAGGGGTGCACTCTGCCTGATGCAAAGATGGCCGAACAGGGCATCTCAACTCCCCCTCCTCCTTCCCAGCTCTGGGACAACTGGCGGGGCTCTGGGCTGTGCACACGGCCCTGGGCAGGAGTTTATCCACCCTCTGGGGAGCTAGCTGCGAGCTGCAGGGTTTCTTTCAGCTTCCGGCTCTCCCCTCTGTTCCTCCGGCCCCGAGGGTATCTGCAGCGCACTATCCTACAGGCCGGACACCGAGAGGCCAGCCCAGCCCCCTCTTGCTGTGTTTTACTGTGTGGTTCCCACTCCCACAACTGTAGCTGCTCCTGGGTATTTCCCTTTTTTTTTAAAAAAAAAAAAGGGCCAGTTGGTCTCCAAATGCCAAGGCCTGGCTTCCCCACAATGCTGTGCAGCTGCGGGTCTTCCAGCCAGCTTACTCACTCATTTCAGAATGCAGACTCCCGGTTTCACCAAGTATATGGCTCCTGTGGTACTAGCAGACCTCGTCCAGCTGGTGCATCGCTGTAACCAGTATTCTGGGTCACCTTCTGCTTTTTATCTAGTGTTTTTCACGAAGGTGTTTTTTTGCCCTGTCTCACCTAGCTGCCATCTTAGATTCCTCAGTACCATGCTGTTTTGACCACTGTACCTTTGTAATATGTTTCAAAGTCAGATAGTGTGAGAACTCCCACTTCGTTCCTGTTTTTCAAGATAGTTTTGGCTATTCAGGGCACCTTGCCCTTCCAAATAAATTTGTTTATTGGTTTTTCTATTTCTACAAAGAAAGTTGTTGGGATTTGAATTGGTATTACATTGAATCTATAAATCAGTTAAGGTAGAATTGCCATCTTAACTATATTTAGTCTTCCAATCCATGAACATGGTTTGTTCTTCCCTTTTTTTAAGGTCCTGTTTGATTTCTTTTAGCAGTTTCTTGTAGTTTTTCTGTATAGGTCTTTTGTGGCCTTGGTTAAGTTTATTCCTAAATACTTGATTCTTTTGGTTGCTATTGTAAGCGGAATTTTTTTTATTTCCTCGTCTTGTTGGACATTACTTATGTATAGGAACACTACAGACTTTTGCATGTTGCTCTTGTAGCCTGCTACTTTTGTGTATTCATTGACTAGTTCTAGTAGTTTTGCTGTAGATTTTTTGGGATTTCCTATGTATGGAATCATGTCATCTGCAAACAGTGAAAGTTTCACTTCTTCCTCTCCAATTTGGATAACTTTTATTTCTTTTTGTTGCCTAATTGCTCTAGCTAGAATTTCCAGCACAATGTTGAATAACAATGGTGATAGTGGGTATCCCTATCTTGTTCCTGATCTTAGAGGGAAAGCTTTCAGTCTTTCCCCATTGAGTATGATGTTAGCTGTAGGTTTTCTATATATTGCCTTTATCATATTGAGAACTTTCCCTTCTATTCCTATCCTTTGAAGTGTTTTCATCAAGAAAGGATATTGAATTTTGTCAAATGCCTTTTCTGTATCAATCAAGGTGATCATGTGTTTCTTACACTTTGATTTATTGATGTGGTATATTACATTAATTGATTTTCTTGTGTTGAACCAGCCTTGTATACCTGGAATAAATCCTACCTCATCGTGTCATATAATTCTTTTAATGTGCTGCTGGATTTGATTTTCAAGTATTTTGCTGAGGATTTATTCATTTATATTCATTAAAGAGATTGGTCTATAATTTTCTTTTTTTGTAGTGTCTTTGTCAATTTCGGTATTAGGGTGATGTTGGCTTTATAAAATGTGTTAGGTCGCTTTCCCTCCTCTTCAATTTTTTTGAAGAGTTTGAGCAGCATTGGTGCTAATTCTTTCTTGAATGCTTGGTAGAATTCACATGTGAAGCCATCTGGTCTTGGGCTTTACTATTTTGGGAGCTTTTTGATGACTGACTCAATCCCTTTACTTGTGATTGGTTTGTTCAGGTTTTCTATTTCTTTTCGAGTCAAGGTTGGCTGTTTATGCTTTTCTAGGAAGTTGTCCATTTTGTCTAAGTTGTCTAGTTTATTAACATATAGTTGCTCATAGTATCTTCTCATTATCTCCTTTATTTCTGCAGTAGTTATGTCTCCATTCCCATTTCTGATTGTATTTATTCACATTTGCTCTCTCTCTCTCTCTCTTTTTTTCTTTTTTGTTAGCCTAGCTAGGGGTCCAACCAATTTATTGATTTTCTCAAAGAACCAACTTCTGGTTTTGTTGATTCTCTCTATTGTTTTCCTGTTCTCAATTTTTGTTATTTCTTTCCTTCTGTTTGTTTTGGGGTTAGTTTGCTGATCTTTCTCTAGTTCCTCCAGGTGAACAGTTAATTCCTCAATTTTTACTCTCTCTTCTCTTTTAATATAGGTGTTTAGGGCAATAAATTTCCTTCCCAGCACCGCCTTGCTGCATCCCATAAGTTTTGATATGTTGTGTTTTCATTGTCATTTGCCTTGAGGTATTTACTAATTTCCCTTGCAAACTTTTTCCTTTACCCACTGGTTTTCTAAGAGTGCGTTGTTTAGCCTCGATATATTTGTGAGTTTTATGACCTTCTGCCTGTTATTTATTTCCAACTTCATTCCATTGTGGTCCTAGTAAGTATTTTGTATAATATCAATATTTTTAAATTTGTTGAGGCTTGCTTTGTAACCCAACATGTGCTCTATCCTAGAGAATGTTCCATGAGCACTTGAGAAAAAAGTGTATCCTGCTGTTGTGGGGTGTAGTGTTCTATAAATGTCTGTCAAGTCTAGTTCATTTGTCATAAAATTCAACATCTCTGTTTCCTTATTGATCCTCTGTCTAGATGTTCTATCCATTGATGAGAGCAGTGTATTGAATTCTCCAACTATTATTGTAGAGGTATCTACTTCTCTTTTCAGTGTTCTCATGAATTTTGGGGCACTCTGGCTTGGTGCATAAATATTTATGATTTTTATGTTTTCTTGATGAATTTATCCTTTTATTAATATATAGTGTCCTTCTTTGTTTCTTTTAATTGTTTTCCTTTTGAAGTCTAATTTGTCTGATATTAATATAACTACTCTAACAGATTTGAGTCCACTTTTGTCAGGGGGCTAATGAAGTGTAAAAACATACAAAATCAGAGAGCAAGAAAAGAAAAGGGACAAAATATAGAGAAAAAAAAACAAGCCTTTTTGGAGCCATGGAAAGGGTGCCCACTTCTATGCACCCCCTCCTTCCCAGAGCCCAGCCCTTCTCTGTCTAGTACCCCCAACTCCAAAAGTTAAGTAATTCTGCAGTTGAGGCTAGGTTGAGCCCTGCTTCTTGCTCAGAGCTTACTGTTTTGTTTTGTTTTTCATTTCAGGGAGCCTGTTGTAAGACAGTTCATAGGGTCTGGGCAGAGAGGGACACCAGACCCCTGGTCAGGGGAACTTAACAAATTTCACTGTGGTCTGTTTTTCCACCCATTCCTGACTTCCGTACAACATGTGACTGGTCATTGAAGACTCCAAAAACCCTGTTCATACAGTTCCTGGCTAATTACTAGCTGCCCTGGGGGTAACTAAATTTCACACCTCACCACTCCACCATATTGCCCTGCCCTTCCCTGTTCTTGAAATTTTTACAAATGCCTTGTGTGTAAAAAACAAATGTGATCAAATTGATGTAGAAAAAATGGAGGTGCAGAGAAAATCACATACTGTTACAGATAAAAAAAAAAAAGCCAACTATGGTAACTGTGGTGATGAGATCAATAATGCTTTAGACACCGCTAAGAAGCTCCCAACGTCAGATCATCAAATATAAAATGTCAGGTAATTAGGAAAAAAAAAAAAAAAGAAATCAGACAGGTGAAAGACTGCATTCTGAATAGGTAAGTGATTTGGATCCATCCTGCTTTGAAGATTAGGAGTTGAGATCCAAAAAGAAAAGTAGAATAGAGCATAGTGTACTTTCAGAACACTGAAGAAAGGAAAGGGAGTAGCAGAATCTTGTTCTTACCTTAAGGTCAAATCTGAAATTTCTCACTCTGTGGCTGGCATGCCAGAATGCCAGAATTCCAGAGAAGATTCTGGGAACTGAGAAGCTAGAAAGTTTCCAGGTAAAAACAAGTAATCACAAAACCAGAAAAATAATAAGGTGTGGTATGCAAATTATTGTATTTTCTAAATTATTAGTAACCATTGGAAAACTCAAATCAAGATTTAGGAACCGATATGAATGAGTGTTTATATATTTACCCTGTTTTTCATTCCAGTATTTTTTGTACTCATCTTAACTGTACAAATATTTCCTTATTTTAAACAGTTCATATCTTTATCTATGAAGACATTTCAAATTAAAAATTAGGCAGGCAATTGAAGAGATATAGTGGTATAGTTGCCTCCATTTGGTCACATACAGTTTCCGTTTTGCACTAGTCTATGAATAATGAAAGAGTCTGGTCTGTTTGTTTTTGCAGTGTTTTTCTGAAAGCTTTCCACAACTCCAGTTAACTTCTTTTTCATTTCATTGGTTTAAAATTTTAATTGCTACATCCAGGTCTTGACCAGCTGGTACTTTTCTTTGATTTACCATTATTTTTTGATTAATTGTTTTATTTTTATCATTGCAATATTTCAAAATCTCTTAAATACTATTCTGGATAAATGTATTCATTGTAGCCCTAAATTAACATCAGCCTTTCCCAGCCATTTTGTCAGATGTTGAGGACAGCAGCTGTCAATACAAAAATGTTGTAGCTGTTCTTTTTGGGTTAACAGTCCAGAGAAGTAGTTTTGTGATCTAGAAGCTCAGGCTCCAATGACTGTTTACTGTTTGGCAGAGCACTATTGTTTGTGTTCATTCTGATAATTTTTTTTGTTTCACTGGGATGATAGGATGTGGTTCTGGATCCTGAGAGGAATAAAATCTGTTCTTAAGGTAAGTTTTGGAGTCTGTCACTGAAGATATGTTTCTGGAATACTTAAAATACAGAAAACAACACAGAATATTAAAATAAATATGCATGTTATTATAATTATGGATATCAGTCAAATACATAAAATTCACACAACCACAAATCCAAACCACACACCTCTAAAACACTAGGAAAAGAAAAATAAGCTAGCAATAAATTCAGTTTTTAAAGCTATTTTATTGGCATAAATTTACATGCCATGCAATCCATCTAAAATGTACAATAAATGCCTTCTAGTATATTCAGAGATATGCTTTCATCACCACAGTCAATTCTAGTGCATTTTCACCCACAAGAGTGTTCATTACATTATATATTTCCTTGTTTCATTCTCCGGCTTTCCTGCTGGTGACATAGGCAACCCAAAACTTTCCATTTCAAATGGTACCCACGTATTGTCACTGTTAATCACACACTATAAAGTGCTACCATTACCTATATAGATTTCCAAACATTCATAATCAACTTTAAGATAAGTTCTGACCAAATTAAGCATCAGCTTCCCATTCTCTGCCCTCATTCTATCTTCTGTTGACATTTGTTCTAGATATTAACACTGTGAGTTTGCTTGTTTAGTTCATATTGTGAGGTCAAGCCATATTTGCCTTTTGTGTCTGGCTTATTTCACTCAATCTGATTTCATCATCTCATCCATGATGTCAAATATGTCTAGACTTCATTTCTTACAACTGAATAATATTCCATTGTATGTATATGCCATGTTTGGTTATTCATTCATCAGTAATGAATATTTGGCTGTCTTCCATCTTTCGGTAATTGTGAATAATGCCACCTTGGACATTGTTGTGCAAATATTTGTTTGAGTTCCTGCTTTCAATTCCTTTGGGTACATACATAGAAGTTGGATTGCTGGGTCATATGGTAATTCCATTCTTAACTTTCTGAGGAATTGCAAAAATATCTTCCACAGTAGCTGAACCACTGTACATTCCCCGTAGCAATGATTGGGTGTACCTATAACACTGTCCTCTTCAGCACTTGTAATAGTCTCTTTTTTTAATAGTAGCCATCCTAGTGGATGTTAAATGGTATCTTCTTTTGGGTTTTTGTTTGTTTGTTTGTTTGTTTTTTAAATTCAGTTTTATTGAAATGCATTCACACACCATACAATCACCCATGGTATACAATCCACTGTCCACAGTATAACATATTTATGTGTTCATCACCACAATCTATCTCTGAACATTTTCCTTACATCTGAATGAACCAGAACAAGAATAAAAAATAAAAGTGAAAAAAGAACACCCAAACCATCCCCTCATCCCACCCCATTTGTCCTTTAGTTTTTATCCCCATTTTTCTACTCATCCATACACTAGATAAAGGGGGTGTGATCCACAAAGTCTTCACAATCACACTGTCACCCCTTGTAATCTACATTATTATATAATTGTCTTCAGGAGTCCAGACTCCTGGGTTGCAGTTTGGTAGTTTCAGGTATTTACTTCCAGCTATTCCAATACATTAAAACCTTAGAGGTGTTATCTATATAGTGCATAAGAATGTCCACCAGAGTGACCTCTCGACTCCATTTGAAATCTCTCAGCCACAGAAACTATTTCATCTAATTTTGCATCCCGCTTTTGGTCAAGAAGATACTCTCAGTCCCACAATGCCGGGTATAGATTCATCCCCGGGAGTCATATCCTGCATTGCCAGGGAAATTTACGCCCCTGGGAGTCAGGTTCTACATAGAGGGGAGGGCAGCGAGTTCACCTGTCGAGGTGGCTCAATTAGAGAGAGGGTCACATCTGAGCAGCAAAGAGGTACTCAGGGGGAGACTCTTTGGCACAATTATGTGCAAGTTTAGCCTCTCCTTTGCAGTAATGACCTTCATAAGGGCAAGTCCCATGATCCGAGGGCTCAGCATATCAAACTGCCAGTCCCAATGTTTGTGACAACATCAACACCAGTCCAGGTGAGGAAGTCCAAGACTTCCGCACCTTCCCCCAGATCCGCAGGGCTGGGGGAGAGGGAGGCTGTAAATATCTTTTTTATTATCTGCCCACATTACTCTGGGATGTGTCACTATTTCACTCCAGCCTATACTAACCTACCGTATCTCACTTCCTATTCAAAGTTCCATGCAACTGTGGTGTTTGAACAAACTGACTGTAGAGTTGTACCGTTTAGAAAATTTAGATCCTTACCAAATAGACATCTCTTCCCTTGGTCTCATATGGAAGTTGAAGTTTTAAAACACAGCCAGTTTCGACCTTTACCTTTTGGCCCAGTTTGCCCTGGTCTTAACCAGACCTGCTTCATTCATATCACTAATTGAAGTCTGGGCTCTTTTTCAGCTTTCTTTTTTTTTTAACAGTGGCTGTAGACACTAATACTGACATTCATATCTGCTGAGCTCTAGCTCTGAGTTTCAGGTGTCTCAGATGTATGCATTGTTCCAGAGACCAATCAGGTTATACACTAAGGGATCAGCATCTCAAAGTTTAGAGATAGGCATTACAATTCAGGGACAGAGTTAACTGCTGTAAGAGCCTACAATCTAGGGACTATTACAATAATTATGTCCACATTAGGCTATGTTCTAAGATTCAATTCTGAGTTTACACATTGTAGTTAGTCCATATTGTTGAGGCATTATAGTGCCTGCCTTTATTTCTGGTGTACTTCATTCAAATACCATATACAGGATCCATTCATCTTGTTGTGTGTCTCACAGCTTCACTCCTTGTAGTTGCTCAGTGTTCCACTGTATGCGTACACCACAGTACACCATACCATTCTTCAGTCAGTGTACCCTTAGGTCACCTCCAACCTTTGCAAATCATGATTCCTGCCTCCATGAACACCAGTTTGCAAATGGCCATTCATGTCTCTTCTCTCAGATCTTCAAATGACATACCCCATAAAGAGGTTGCAGGACCTTATGGTCCCCACATACTTAACTTTTTGTGGAACAATCACACTGACCTTCAGAAAGGCTACACCATTCTACCTGCTCATCAACAGTAGATAGGTACATCCCTCTCACCATGTTTTCTCCAGCACTTTTACTCTTATATATATTTTTTCCTACAATTTTATAGAGTTATATTCACATACCATACATTTATCCACAGTGTACAATCAGTTGTTCATGGTATCATCATAAAGTTGTATACTTATCACCACAATCAGCACTTGAACATATTGATTACTAGAAGAAAAATTATTTTTTAGCAATAACTAAAAAAAATGATAAAAAGAAAAATAACCTGTCATACGATACAATATAATAGTAAGGACAGCAAATAACACCACTACCAAGAATCCCATATTCTTCCCCTATATCCCCGTCTCATATACATTTAGCATTGGCATATTGCCTTTGTTACATTTAATGGAGGTATATTACAATGTTACTGTTGACCATAAACTCCAGTTTGCTTTGATTATGTTTTTCCCTGAATACCATCCCTTTTTCAACTCTCTACATGGTTGACATTCATTTGCTTTCCCACATGCAAAAACATTTTTATATTTGTATATTTAGTAACAGTCATTGGCCACTCCAGTTTTTGCCAAGTTATACAGTCCCAGTCTTTATCATCTATCTTTACCTCTGGTGTCATACATTCTCCTATCCCACCTCTTTCAGCTTTACTCACAGACATCTTTGTTCAGTGTACTTACAATACCGTGCTACCATCACATAGTATTATGCTATCTTTTTCTGGATCTATGCAATCAATCCTAAACATTCTGTAGTCCTTCAGCATCAAATGGCTGGTCTCTGCCCTCTTTCTACCTCCTGGTTGCCTGTGTTGTCAGCTTTTAACTCCCAAATTTGTTCATTAATATCTGTTCATATTAGTGACACCAGACAGAATCTGTCCTTTTGTTTCTGGCTAACTTCACTCAACATAATGTCCTCAAGGTTCATCCACATTATTATATGATCCATGTCTTTGTTCTGTCTTACAGCTGCATAATATTCCATCATGTGTATATACCACAGTTTGTTTATCCACTCATCCATTGATGGACATCTGGGCTGTTTCCATCTCTTGGCAATTGTGAATAATGCTGCAATAAACATTGGTTTACAAATGTCTGTTTGTGTCTTAAGTTTCAGTTCCTCTGAGTACATACCTAGCAATGGAATAGCTGGGTAATATGGCAAATCTATATTTAGCTTCCTGAGGAACCTCCACACTGTCTTTCACAGTGGTTGCACCATTCTACATTCCCACCAACAATGAATAAGTGTGCCTCTTTCTCCATATCCTCTCCAGCACTTGTCATTTTCTGTTTTTTGGATAATGGCCATTCTGTTAGGTGTGAGATGATATCTCATTGTGGTTTTGATTTGCATTTCCTTAATAGCCAGTGAGGTTGAGCATTTTTTCATATGCTTTTGAGCCATTTGTATTTCCTCTTCAGAAAAATGTCTGTTCATGTCTTTTGCCCATTTTTTAATTGGATTGTTTGTCTTTCTGTTATTGAGATGCAGGATTCCTTTATATATTCGGGATATTAAACCCTTATCTGATATGTGGTTTCCAAATATCATCTCCCATTGTGTAGGTTGCCTTTTTACTTTTCTGACAAAGTCCTTTGATGTACAAAAGTGGTTTATTTTGAGGAGATCCCATTTGTCTGTTTGTTCTTTGGTTGCTCGTGCCTTGGGTGTGAGGTCTAAGAAACCACCTCCTATCACAATATCTTTAAGATATTGCCCTACATTTTCTTCTAAGAGTTTTATGGTCTTGGTGCTAATGTTTAGGTCTTTGATCCATTTGGAGTTAATTTTTGTATAAGGTGTGAGATTGGCATCCTCTTTCATTCTTTTGGAAATGGATATCCAGTTCTCCAAACACCATTTATTGAACAGGATGCTTTTACCCAGTTGCTTTGGCTTCACTGCCTTATCAAAGATCAGCTGTCCATAGATGCAAGGGTCTACTTGTGAACACTCAATTTGATTCCATTGGTCAGTATATCTGTCCTTATGCCAGTACCATGCTGTTTTGAGCACTGTAGCTTTTTAATATGCTTCAAAGTCAGGTAGTGTGAGACCTCCCACTTCGTTCCTCTTTCTCAAGATATTTTTGGCTATTTGGGGCACCTTACCCTTCCAAATAAATTTAGTTATTGGTTTTTCTATTTCTGTAAAGTAAGTTGTTGGGATTTGAATTGGTATTGCATTGAATCTGTAAATCAGTTTAGGTAAAATTGCCATCTTAACTATATTTAGTCTTCCAATACATGAACATGGTATGTTCTTCCATATTTTTAGGTCTTCTTCAATTTCTTTTAGCAGTTTCTTATAGCTTTCTATGTAAAGGTCTTTTGTGTCATTGGTTAAGTTTATTCCTAAATACTTGATTCTTTTGGTTGCTATTGTAAATGGGATTTTTTTCTTGATTTCCTCCTCTTGTTGCACATTACTTGTGTATAGGAACACTACAGATTTTTGTGTGTTGACCTTGTAGACTGCTACTTTGCTGTATTCATTGACTAGCTCTAGTAGCTTTGCTGTAGATTTTTCTTGATTTCCTACATATAGAATCATGTCATCTGCAAATAGTGAAAGTTTTACTTCTTCCTCTCCAATTTGGATGCCTTTTATTTCGTTTTGCCTAAATGCTCTAGCTAGAATTTCCAGCACAATGTTGAATAACAATGGTGATAGTGGGCATCCCTGTCTTGTTCCTGATCTCAGAGGAAATGCTTTCAGTCTCTCCCCATTGAGTATGATGTTAGCTGTGGGTTTTTCATATATTGCCTTTATCATATTGAAAAAGTTCCCTTCTATTCCTATCCTTTGAAGTGTTTTCATCAGGAAAGGATGTTGAATTTTGTCAAATGCCTTTTCTGCATTGATCGAGATGATCATGTGGTTCTGCTTTGATTTATTGATGTAGTGTATTACATTAATTGATTTTCTTGTGTTGAACCAGCCTTGCATACCTGGAATAAGTCCCACCTGGTCGTGGTGTATAATTCTTTTAATGTGTTGCTGGATTCAATTTGCAAGTATTTTGTTGAAGATTTTTGCATCTATATTCATTAAAGAAATTGGTCTACAATTTTCTTTTTTTGTAATATCTTTGGTTTTGGTATTAGGGTGATGTTAGCTTCATAGAAAGAGTTAGGTAGCTTTCCCTCTTCTTCAATGTTTTTGAAGAGTTTGAGCAGGATTGGTACTAATTCTTTCTTGAATGCTTGGTAGAATTCACATGTGAAGCCATCTGGTCCTGGGATTTCCTTTTTGGCACTTTTTTGATGACTAACTCAATCTCTTTACTTGTGATTGGTTTGTTGAGATCTATTTCTTCTTGAGTTAAGTTGGTTGTTTATGCTTTTCTAGGAAGTTGTACATTTCATCTAAGTTGTCTAGTTCATTAGCATATAGTTGCTCATAGTATCTTCTCATTATCTTCTTAATTTCTGCAGGGTTGTTAGTTATATTTCCTTTCCCATTTCTGATTGCATTTATTTGCATCTGCTCTCTCTCTCTCTCTCTCTTTCTCTTTTTTTTTTTTTTTTTTTGTTAGCCTAGCCAGCGGTCCATCGATTTTATTGATTTTCTCAAAGAACCAACTTCTGGTTTTGTTGATTCTCTGTATTGTTTTCCTGTTCTCAATTGCATTTATTTCTGCTCTAATCTTTGTTATTTCTTCCCTTCTGCTTGCTTTGGGGTTAGTTTGTTGTTCTTTCTCTAATTCCTTCAGGACAGCAGTTAACTCTTCAATTTTTGCTCTCTCTTTTCTTTTAATATAGGCATTTAGGGGAATAAATTTCCTTCTCAGCACTGCCTTTGCTGCATCCCATAAGTTTTGATAAGTTGTGTTTTCATTGTCATTTGCCTCGAGGAATTTACTAATTTCTCTTGTAATTTCTTCCTTTACCCACTGGTTTTCTAAGAGGGTGTTGTTTAGCCTCCATATGTTTGTGAATTTTATGACCTTCTGCCTTTTATTTATTTCCAACTTCATTCCATTGTGGTCTGACAAAGTGTTTTGTATAATATCAATATTTTTAAATTTGTTGAGACTTGCTTTGTGACCCAACATGTGGTCTATCCTAGAGAATGTTCCATGAGCACTTGAGAAAAAAGTGCATCCTACTGTTGTTGGATGTAGTGTTGTATAAATGTCTGTCAAATCTAGTTCATTTATCATACAATTCAACATCTCTGTTTCTTTAGTGATCCTCTGTCTAGATGTTCTATCCATTGATGAGAGTGGTGTATTGAAGTCTCCAACTTTTATTGTAGAGGTATCTATTTCTCCTTTCTGTGATCGCAGTGTTTGCCTAATGAATTTTGGGGCATTCTGGCTTGGTGCATAAATATTTATGATTGTTATGTTTTCTTGATGAATTGACCCTTTTATTAATATATAGTGTCCTTCTTTGTCTCTTTTAATTGTTTTACTTTTGAAGTTTAATTTGTCTGATATTAATATAGCTCCTCCTGCTTTTTTCTGGTTGTTGTTTGCATGAAATATCTTTTTTCAGCCTTTCACTTTCAGTCTATGTTTGTCCTTGTGTCTAAAGTGAGTTTCTTGTAGACAGCATATAGATGGGTCCTGTTTTTTAATCCATTCTGCCAGTCTGTGTCTTTTTATTGGGGAGTTTAATCCATTTACGTTTAGTGTTATTGCTGTAAGGGCAGTAATTTCTACTACCATTTTGTCTTTTGGAATTTATATGTCATATCTTATTTTTTCCTCTCTCTCCTTTTACCTTTCCTTATAATCTTCATTTCTGCACTCTTCTCCAACTCTCTCTCTCCTGTCTTTTCCTATCAGCCTGTAGCACTCCCTTTAGTATGTCTTGTAGTGCTGGTCTCTTATTCACAAACTCTTTCAGTGTCTGTTTGTCTGAAAATGTTTTAATCTCTCCCTCATTTTTGAAGGAAAGTTTTGCTGGATATAGAATTCTTGGTTGGCAGTTTTTCTCTTTCCGTATCTTAAATATATCATGCCACTGTCTTCTTGCCTCCGTGGTTTCTGCAGAGAAATCTGTACATAGTCTTATCGACCTTCCCTTATATGTGATGGATTGCTTTTCTCTTGCTGCTTTCAGAATCCTCTCTTTGTCTTTGACATTGGGCAATCTGACCAGTAAGTGTCTTGGAGTAGGTCTGTTGGGAGCTGTTCTATTTGGGGTATGTTGTACTTCTTGAATCTCTAATTTTCTGTCTTTTATAAGAGTTGGGGAATTTTCAGTGAATATGTCTTCTATTACTCTTTCTGCCCCTTTTCCCCTCTCTTCTCCTTCTGGGATAACCATAACACATATATCTGTGTGTTTCATGTTGTCACTCACCTCCCTAAGTCCCTGTTCATATTTTTCCATTTTTTTCACCATCTGTTCTTTTGTATATATGAATTCGAATGACCTGTCTTCGAATGATCCTTTCTTCTGCCTGTTCAAATCTACTGTTGTGTCCCTCCATTGTGTTTTTCATCTCCTCCATTGTGGCCTTCATTCCCATGAGTTCTGCCATTTGTTTTTTTAAGTTTATGAATTCTTCTTTATGGTCATCCAGTGTCTTCTTTATATCCTTCAGCTCTTTTGCTATATCTT
Source organism: Choloepus didactylus (assembly GCF_015220235.1). Taxonomy (NCBI): domain Eukaryota; kingdom Metazoa; phylum Chordata; class Mammalia; order Pilosa; family Megalonychidae; genus Choloepus; species Choloepus didactylus. Next base: position 189,997,359 of record NC_051309.1, read on the forward strand.
CCTTCATTTCATTGAATTTATTTACCATTAGTTGCCTCAACTCCTGTATCTCAGCTGAGCTATTAGTTTATTCCTTTGGCTGGTCCATATTTTCATGTTTCCTGGTATGGCTTGTTATCTTAAGTTGTCTAGGCATCTGATTTTCTTGATTAGTTTATTTTGGAGCTTGTTTCCTATCTTTTACCTAGTGGTTTTCTTGCTGGTTGGCTTTGTTCTCTGGCCTCTGTTATTCAGTTCAACTTATTCTAGACCTCTAACTTAGGTTCTGTTTAGTTGATCAGAATTTTTCCCCTCTTGTTTTTCTGTTTCTCGCTCTGCCTCTATGTAGCCTTTTTGTGAGTCTGCTCAGATATGGTCGACCCTAGTCAGATTTTCCCAGTCTAGTGAGGCCCAGGTCTCATTGGGAGGGTATGGAGTTTTCCTGAGAATGAGACCCTCCTATGAGGCCTTTAGAATTGGTGCTTTTCCTCTCCTGTCCAGCAGGTGGCGCTTGTGAGCCCGCAGCTCCCCTACCAGTGTAAGGAGGTGTGGAGACTTCAGCTCTCCTGGTGACTCTGATCCTATCGGGGGCATGGCTGACTGAAGCTGGAATCTGAATTCCAGCCCATGGGGTCTGAGTTCCCAAAAGGAGGACTGCCAGTTGAGCTGGACCTCCCTCCACTCTCCCAATCCTCAGAAATCCAGTTGTCTCTCAGGGGCACTACTCCCTTCTCCCCTCTCCTGTTTGGGGCATCTCCAGCTAGATTCCTTGGTCAGCCTGAGTTGCCAATTAAAGATGGGGGTGGAGACCTTCAGTAGTGAATACAGAACACAGAGTCGCTGTGGGTACTCTGTCGCCCCCCAAGCCCAGCCTAGTCCTTCAACCTGGGCTTTCTGATAGATAATAACCACATATGTTACTTTTAGATTAAAAAAAAATAGAAAAGAAAAACAAGAAAAAGAAAAAAGAAAAAAAAAAAAGAGTCCCTTTTAAAAGTCTTTCCCCAGCCTGGAAGTTTTGTTAGTGTCAGAATAGAGCATTTAAAGATTTACTTTGGGCTATTGTCTGATAATTACTCTCCAAGGGCTTCAGTTCCACCCCTGCTGGGGGCTATTGAAATGCAAAAAGATAAGGAATCAGTGAGAAGCCAGAAGGGACAAAATGTAGGGGAAAAAAAAATGGCTTTTTTGGAGTCTGGGAATGGGTGCCCACTTTTACATGCCCCTACTTCTCGGAGCCCAGCCCTTCTTTAGCACCCTCAGCTCCCAAAATTAGTTAATTAATTTGTTAATTAATTCTGCAGTTGAGGCTGGGTTGAGCCCCCCTTCTTGCCCTCAGCAGATTGCTGTTCTTTGTCCCCCCCCCCCCTTTCAGGGAGCCAGCAGCAAGACAATCTGTGAGGTCTGGGTGGGGAGGGACTCCAGACCCCTGGTCCTGGGAGCTTACAGTGTTTGCTGCGATCTCAGCTTTTCCTCCAATTCCAAACTTGTGTCTGATGTGTGACTGGTTACTGGAGACCCCGAAAACACTGCTTCATGTAGTTCTTGGGTAATTGCCAGCTGCTCTAGGGGAGAAATGAAATTCTGCACCTCACCACTCCGCCATCTTGCCCCGCCCTCTACTTGTGGTTTTGAGTTGCATTTCCCTTATGGCTAATGATCTTGAATATTTTTCCTGTGCTTTTTTGACATATGCATATTTTCTTTGGAGAAATGTCTTTTCACATCAACTGCCCATTTTGGTTGATTTGTTTTTCTTTTTGTTGTTGAGTGGTAGGACTCCTTTCTATATTCTGGATGTTAAGCCCTTATCATAAACAAGTTTATAAATATATTCTCTCATTTTGTAGGTTGCACTTTTACTTCATGACAAAATACTTTGAGGCAGAAATGTTTTTAATTTTGGTAAGGTAGTATTTATCTAATTTTTCTTTTGTGGCTTGTGCTTTGGTGTAAAATCTGAAACCGTCACCAAGCACAAGGTCCTAAATAAAACAAGGTCAAATATTTCTAGAAAAAAATATTTACTCATACTTCAAATGTGCTTTCTCTTTTTTTTTTTTTTTTTTTTTTAAAAAGGTCTTTTATTATATATAACTGTCTTAGGAAAAAGCTTTGGTATCATAGTATTAATGCCCTTTGTTACTGTATTATAGATTTATACACAAAAGAATTAATTGGATATTTACTGCTTACAAGTGAGGTAAGAATGAACTATTTCATAACTAATTGTATTTAAAATTAAATGCAGTATTCCAAATTAAGATTATCAGAGACAAAATTAAAATTGTTTAAAAATTTGATTTAACAAAATTGTCAGCATGTAGAATATTCAAGTACATGGAATTCTTTGATTTGTTTCTTTTCTTATTAAAATTGAATACATTCAAATATTGCAACTTTATTCAATTGTTTTATGGTTAGATAAGCAAATATCACTTCATTTGTGATTCTGAAATTGTAAAATTTTATGTTCAACTAAATTAAATTATAAATCTTAATGTCTATGTGAAGTGATTATTATTTATAAGGCTACAGATAATAAAATCACGTTAATTTCAGTTCTCTTCTCAGAAAATAATCAAAAATATATATTCCTTCTCTTTTGAGAAGGTGAGATGATAAAATAAAATACTTTGATATTCTCCATGTTTTAGGGAGTAAAAATGGTCTGTTGGGATCCATATGCTGAATGGGCCTCTTACTTTCTTGAGAAAAAATTAAGACAACACCTAATTGTAGATATCTGTAATGTGCTAAACCCTTCTCGCTGTGCCTAAAATTAAGTATCACTGAGTTATCATCTGAAATTATAAAGAGACTTACAGATGACTACTGAATTACAGAGTCATTAGCAAAGGATCTATGATGGAGGTAATTTTTTATGTACATTGAAGGACTTCCAGTGTTCTGTAATATCCTTTGATGAGTAAATAATCTTGGTTCACAACAACAGTAGGAGCAATATAGGGAAGCTGGAATGAGGATTCTGTGTGTAGGGAGAACATAGGATGGGGTGAGGAAGCTACCTGGTCATTTATAATGAAGTGAAATTAATATAAAGATCAATGGAAATGATGAAGCCAGGATTGGGAGGAATTCAAAGCTGGTTGCCATGGTCTGTAGAACTTAGAAAGTCTTGTTGCCAAGCTGTTAAATCTAGAATTTAAAGAATTGAAAGACAAAGAGGAATATCTGCATTTCATAATGCCATATTGATATTGCCATGTGAGGTCTCAACTAAAAGCCTTTGTTTATTGAGAGGTGTAGTACAAAGTATGACTAGGCCCACATCTGGAAATAATCCCAAAAACCATAAAGTCTTCTGGTAAGTGCTTCCAGAGTATATTTATAAGAACAAGAAATGCCAGGTATTTCTTTAAGTATGTACAGGTGCAATCACACACGGAGACATGCACACAATAGGATTTTTTAATTGTCAAGATCTCAGATCTTGATGAAGGTCTGTGCCATTTAAAATATCCAACTCTATTGTACCTTATTTGGTTGGAAGCACTACTTTGTGATTTTGATGGGCTGCTTCTCACAATTACTAATACACGGAAATTAAGTGAGAGGGCAGTGGGTAATTTGGTATGGGTGTTGAAGAATTTGCAGAAAATTTGAGAAGAAAAAGAAAGAACTTATGAAAGATGAAGAATGTAAGAATCTAAGCATTGAATTTGAAAGTCTTTGTGCTATTATGGAAGTCCACATCATTAAGGAAAATGTTATATTCTCTCAGTGATGTGGTCTCTGGAATCATTACATAAAATAATGTAATAAATAAAAAGTTAGTCTAGTTCAAAGTTTTTATAAAATCTTCTCCACTTAACAACTTCTCCTAAGCTGAGGACTTGGTAATAAATTCTGGCAGATTTATATGGGTTAAATTCATTTTCAACAGTGTTATATTATTCAAAATTAATCAACCGCATTACAACAGCCATCCACACTCCATAACATTTGCTAAGGATACATCAAGAGTAACAGAGAGAATAAATCAGGATTTCAGATTTTACTTACAATTTAGAGATGTTCATCCACAAAATTGTCATCTAGAGATCTTGCTTTCTTCTTGCGGGCACTCCGTACTTCGGAAAACATGGTGCTTCATTTTCATTGATGGAATATACCCAAGTAATCCAAGTAAAGTCTGGATTATATTAATACTTATGGTAACATTCAGTGTGGAATGTTTCCTCCTTAACAAAATGTGACCACGTGGCAAATTTTGAGATAAATATCAAATCCTGTTTTAACAAGGTATTTCTGTTTGCTAAAGCTGCTGGAATGCAGAATACTAGAAATGGGTTGGCTTTTTCAGTGGGGATTTATTCAGTTGCAAATTTACAGTTCTAAGGCCATGAAAATGTCCAAATTAAGGCTTCAAAATATAGATATCTTTTCTGAGGAAGGGCTGATGGCATCTGGGGTTCTGCTGTCACATAGGAAGGCACAGGGAGAAGACTGCTGGTCCTTCACCTGGATTCTGGTTTCAAAATGACTTTCTCCCAATTGTCTCTAGGCTGGTGCTTCTCTTAGTTTCTCTGAGCTCTCTCCAAAATGTCTCTGCCTTTTATCCTCTTATAGAGGACTCTGGCAAGGGAATTAAGCCGCACCTTGAATGGGTTGGGTCACATCTCCATGGAAACAACCTAATCAAAAGGTCCAAAACAATAGGTCTTCCACCACAAGATTGAATAAAAAAACATGGCCTATTCTGGCATATATCAGCGATTCAAACCAGCACACAGGGCACCATGAAGAAATCTTGGTTTTAAAATTTGAACTACCATAATTGAAAGTCAGTTGTAAAAATTTTGAAAGCAAATGTTAGCTTACATTTCAGCTATATATACTTAACGAAATTCTGAAATTCTGAAAAGTAACAAGTAGTATGGAAAAACAAGGACAAAATATTTAAAACATAGGAGTGCTTGAAATAAATATCTCTTCCTGACATCATCATTTATGCTGAGGTATAGTCATATCTCTTCACAACTCTGAGCGTAATTTCCCCTTATAAGTGTCCCCTGAACATAGTATGGGATTTATCTTCACAACAATGTTCACAATTATATGAATTAGGAAAGCAGGTTAAATGATAAGTCAGTTTTGGATTGAAGATTTTGTCAAATGGTGGTTGAATTGATGGAGTCCAGAGCACAACTATATAGGAAAAAAAAAGGAGAAATGATGGAATATTAAAAAAGTTAAATAAAATTTGAGTCCTGTAAGAATCTGAGCATGCGGTTTTGTTTAAGAATAAAAGTTGTGGTCAGCTGTTTAGATGTACAAGTTAGCATGGTGGAGGGTGATAGTAACATACAGGTCTTGGTCACAGTTTATTATTTGATGGCTAAAGATCTGTGAAGGTTTGTTGTAAAGGTAAAATACACTAGATGTTGAATTGTCATTCACATGCTTGCAAAACAGAATCAAAATGTAGAAGAAATTACCACAACTGGACAAATGTATAAATCTGATGCCAGATTGTTTGAGGTCGTGTAGGATTGCTTTGCAGTGTTGGTGTAAGGGTGAGAGAAAGTTAAGGTGAGATGAGATGGCAGCCTCTTTAGAGAATTGGAAGAAGCTTTGTTAATGAAGGAGGATTGGGACCAAGCATGTGGTCTATATGGGAAATGGACAATCTGAGAATAGGAAGTGTCCCTTCCCCATAGCTTCATATGTTTGATTTGTAGGTTTTAATAAAATTAAGTAAGTATAAGTAGCTTTCTATGAAAAAGTGTGAATAGAAAGATGATTGTAGCTGCTTTTTATAAACAGATGATTCCAGGTGTAACTGGGAAATTTATCTATAGAGAGAAGAAGCCAAAGAATTAGAGTAAATAAAATTATTAAGCAGAAATGAATGGTTCAAGAGAAATAAATAGACCCTACCACCAACAGTAAACACACCCAGCTACAGAGCAGTATATGCAAAATACATGAAAAAAAAATATATATGAGAAAGATTTATGTTTCCTGAGTAATATGGTCAAATAATTCAACATTTCAAACTGAAAGTTTGTACTATTCATACTGTGCCGGTTTGAATGTATTATGTCCCCCAGAAAAAGCCATATTCTTTGATGCAATCTTGTGGGGCAGACATAATAGTGGGGATTAAGTTGAAACGTTTGGATTAGGTTGTTTGCATGGAGATGTGCCCCACACAACTGTAGATGATAACTGATGGGATATTTCCATGGAGGCATGGCCCCACCCATTCAGGGTGGGCCTTGATCAGTGGAGCCATATAAACGTGCTGACTCAGGGAGATGTAACTCAGTGCAGCTGTGAGTGACATTTTGAAGAGGAGCAAGCTTGCTAGAGAGGAACGTCCTGGGAGAAAGCCATTTTGAAACCAGAACTTTGGAGCAGATGCCAGCCACGTGCCTTCCCAGCTAACAGAGGTTTTCCGGACACCATTGGCCATCCTCCAGTGAAGGTACCCGATTACTGATGTGTTACCTTGGACACTTTATGGCCTTAAGACTGTAACTGTGTAGCCAAATAAACCCCCTTTTTATAAAAGCCAATCCATCTCTGGTGTTTTGCATTCTGCAGCATTAGCAAACTAGAACACATATTTACTTCAAATCAACAGGAAAGCATTCAGGCACCTCAGCAAAGCATGATGTGTTTTCATCTCCCTTAAAACACGTTTATTCTAAATATTTATTGTAGAAATATTCACACGTATTTCAATTTTTAGATATTAGTATAATGAAGCCTTATTCATTCATTGTCCAGTTTCAATAATTATCAATCTTTAGACAGTACTCATCCTTGACACATAGCCCAGTCTCATTCTGCTGCATCAGTTTTAAAGAGCCAATACAGTTAGTATATTCAGCCTTGAGCCCAATTATATTCCCCTCCATCCCACACCCTTCTTTTCCTGACCAGTCCAAGCCTAGTCAGAAAAACTCCTATCGCCAACCTCCTTTTTCATTTTACTTATAGTGCTGCTGCTCTGATGGTTCAACTCTGGAGGAAGACAGATCCCTACAGGTCTGCGCTGATTATGGACAGCTAAGAGGGAGGAGCCAGACCAGCAGTGCCTCCCACCTCAGCCTTCAGTCCTCACCCAAGTCTCTATAATGGTGTCTCTCTAATGGCTGGGGGTGAGGCCCTGTTGCATGTGAGGATCATTCTCCTGCTGCTCTGGCTGGAGGTGATCCTGCTCCTCCCTGGAATGTCCCAGGATGAGCACAACCAGCACCACACCCTTCCAGAAGTGGTGATTCCCTTGAGGGTCACTTCTAAAGGGAACCACCTGAAGGCCTCAGGCTGGCTCTCCTACAGCCTGCACTTGGGGGACCAGAGACACATTGTCCACATGAAGGTCAAGAAGGCTTTTCTGGCCAGACACCTCCCAGTGTTCACCTACACAGACCAGGGTGCTCTCCTTGAGGACCAGCCTTTTATAAAGACTGACTGCTACTATCATGGTTATGTGGAGGGAGACCCTGAATCTCTGATTGTCCTCAGTACTTGCTTAGGGAGCTTTGTAGGGATGCTGCAGATAAATGATCTCATATATGAAATCAAACCCAAAAAGTTTTCTGACACACTTGAACATCTGGTTTCTAGGATGGACAGTGATGACCTGCAATTCCCACCCATGAGATGTGGGTTGACAGAAGAGGAAATAATGCGACAATTAAAGTTTCAAGAGAGTTATAATCCCACTCTGAAGCAAAGCTCCTATGATGGATGGTGGACCCACCTGTTGACTGTTGAAATCTCAGTAGTGGTGATCATAATCGATACCGAACTCTAAACAGAAATGAAACAATAGTGCAGGCAGAAGTTTTCAATGTAATCCATTTGGTAGGTACTTTTTATGTACCACTGGGGATTGAAATATTTTTAACTGGTCTTCTGATCTGGAATGTATGCAACATCATTAGTCATGTTGAGACAGACAACCCATTGAGAGACTTTTGCATATGGAACCATAATGAACTTAATTTCCTTATTCCCTATGATATTATACATCTTATTGCAGATGGGTCATTTGGTGTGAATCTTGGCTTGGCTTATGTTGGAAAATATGTCTGGCTCAGTTTAAGCAGTTCTTAGTTTCATGGGTTACATTCTGGGTAATTTTTCAGTCATTATGGCTCATGAGCTTGGTCATAATTTTCATATGGTTCATGATACTAGATAGTGTACATATGGGAAAAGTATATGCATAGTGTTCCCAGCAAAAACAGAATCAAATACTTACAGCAGTTGCAGATATGCTGACTTTTGGGACATCATTTCCAAAAGGACATGTTTGCTCAACAGAGCAAATGCACAGGAGCCAGTTATAAAGAGGCTATATGGGAGTAAGGTGGTTGAAGGAGCAGAGGCGTGTGACTGTGGAACCCTAAAATCTTGTGAAAAAGATCTCTGTTGTCAGTTGAACTGCACACTGACTCCTGGGACTCTTTGTGCTTTTTGGGGGTGTTGCCAAAAGTGCAGCTTCATGCCATCAGGTGATGTGTGTAGAGCACAGGTCAATGAATGAGATCTTCCAGAATGGTGCTATGGATCATCTCCTCAAGGCCCAGAATATGTGTATGTGCAGGATGGGACGCCATGCCCGAACGATGGTTACTGTTATAAAAAGATTTGTAGTAGCCGTGATGAACAGTGTAGGAAGATTTTTGGCAAAGAAGCCAAGAGCACAAATCAGAGTTGTTACAGAGGAGTCAACACCCGTGGTGAACATTTTGGACACTGTGGTATGATTGAACATAACCAATATAAATATGTAAAATGTAGTATCTCTGATATCCTGTGTGGGCGAATTCAGTGTAAGAACGTGACAGAAATACCCCAGTTGAAGGAGCATTCTACTGTGCATAGCATTGACCTAAATGGGCTCCTCTCCTGGGGCACCAACTATCATTTTGGGATGACCATACCCGATATTGGTGAAGTGAAAGATGACACAAAATGTGGTCTCAAAGATATCTGTATCTGCAAGAAATGTGTTTGTATGTCTCTTTTTGAAAGTGTTTGTTCACCTGAAATTTTTAACAGCACAGGGGTGTGCAACAATAAAGAACATTGCCATCGTGACCTTGTACGGGCCCCACAAAGATGCCTACTTGATGGCGATGGAAGTAGTGTTGACAGCGGTCCACCACCACACAAAGAAGGGGAAAAAGCATAAACAGAGCAGGGACTTTCCAGTGTTTTCGCTTATTCCTTTGTTTGTTTTACCTTTATGTTTGTTAATTTTGCTTTGGAAGAGACACAAAAAACAAAAAGAAGATTCTGACTAGAACTAAGTAATGAAGACCAAATGCTATGATTCCTGAAAAACCAAATTCCTAAATACATTTCCCATGAATTAGGTTTTAGTCCTCTGGTAGAAGAAATGTTAAACATTTTTCTAAGGCCACTGACAGAAAATCCCAGACATCTGTTTTACTTCAAGAAATTCAGCTTAAGCTATTAAATGAATGTCATTCCCAGGATATTCTTATTCATTATTTTAAGTAAGTTCAATGGTTGTTCTTTTACTGAATTATTCTCTTTTGTTTCCTGCTCCAAGGCAAATCTCCTGGATGGCTTTTGTGAGTTGAAATTGCATCTCTGAATGGCAAAACACTTTTCCCATTTAATCTGTTTAGGAAACCAAGAATGGTAACCAAACACATTTCTTCTTTCCCATAACTTTTAGTTTCTGCCAATAGGAGGCACTAGTGTGAGACTGGTAAGCTGGGTACTGCTTGATTGCTGTTTATGTCAGTGCTGCCTCAGTAGCAGCTTTTCACCTTGGCAACAGCACTTGTTTTCATCCACACTTATGTTATTTTAATTTTCTACTAAACCAATATCATTCTCAGCTTCAGCGATATGAGCAGAACTGACCGGTGACCTCCACTTCTAGAGTCCAAGACACATGTGCCCTCCATCAAGGTCCTCAGTTTCTAGCACCAGGTTGGCTTAGAGATCTGATTTCTAAATCCATGGAGCCTGTCCTCTTCTAGGTTTGAGTAACTAAACATTTCATTTCGCCCCTCTGTCCTAGTAATGACAGTTACTTCTTGAAGTTAATGACCTGTGGTGATTTCACTATCCCTACTTTTTCTTCTTGTTCTCCTACAGCTCCATCCACAATTCCTCATAATTCATTATTACCCTTCAAAATCACTAGTGTGGCTTCTCTTTTTGTGTCTGAACTCAGATAGCAACATTATGCTTCTTGATATAATGGTGAATACAGGAGTTGGGCATCAAAGGTTTTAAATTTTTCTTAACAATTCCCTTTACCCTGATGGGGAAATAATTTAAACTTAGATAGCATTTCTTCAAAATTTGAAAACAAATGAATAGAACATGTCACTCAATTTTTCTTCTTTTCTGTGTTGCTATGACAAATATCACACAATGTGCTAGCTTAACAACAGGGATTTATTGGCTCATGGTTAAGTGGCTAGCAGACTTGCTACCTCTTGGAGTTGGTATTGTTCTGGTTGTCCAGGAATATCAATATAGTCATTCTTTCCATGTAGAGCAGTCTTTATGGTCTGGATCTCCCCCTGGACAGAGCGTCTTCACCATTACACAAGAGACACTATTCTGGGCTTTCCTCTCCTGGCATGGAAACTTTGCCTTCCAAGTGAGCTAGGGCAAAGAAAATTGGGGACTCAGCTTTATACCCTGTAGTACCTAACACTGGAACTTCACTCTATGGGTTAGTATAGAGTAAATGTACTAGACTTTTCCCACACGAAATAAGGTTTTTATAACATGAAATGCTGACGGTGTAATTTAGATGAGTGTGTAGCCTGCGCTTGATGGAGTGAAGAAATAGTGCTAGACTGGGATCTTGGGATTGGGGCAGTCCATTATATCTGGCCCACATCTTTTCATTATAAATCTTATGTTACCCAGAGTCTAGGAGCCTGTTGCAAACACAATGCAGGAATTCTCTTAGCTCTTACTAAGATTTAGTCGATTTTTTTGGATAAATAAGTGTCCACTTGCAGTGTCCTCTTAGGTCAATTTCCAGAGGATTTAACTTTTTCTGCATAACGCTTAACCAGTTAAATAATTGTTTTCCTGGAAAGATGGTTCATCATCTCCTCCTGCAGCCACTCTGGAACTCCTAACCCCTAGACATTTAATAGAAAAATACAAGCTGTGGATTTAAACTACCGGTATACATGGTTAACAAAAAGCTATGGTAATTAAGTTAGTGTGGGACTTAACCATTGAAATAAACTAGATAGGACAGATGGCATTTCGTTTATTGTTGCTGGGTCAACTGGGTATCCAGGTGGAAATGATATATCTTTTCCTTTACCTCTCACTGTACATCAAAACTAGTTCCAGGTCAATTTCAAATCTGTTTGTCTAAGGGAAATCAATAAAGCTATTACAGAAAGACACAGAAGGTTAAGTATATTATCCCGTAGTAGACAAAGATTAGTTAAACAGAAACAAAATCTGGTAAGTAAAAATACAGACAAACAAAAAGACTTGGTAAAAAGAAATTTAAAAATTGGGTGTCTACTTTTGCAGAAAAAAATGATTAAAAATAGTATAACTTAAGTAAGGAATTTAGTAGGAAATGTAATTTCCTCAATGATTTTAAGTCATCTTTGTTTTTGTGAATACAGACAATTGATCATGTAATATTGCTCCAGCAACTAATAAATCATGTTTGTTATAAATTCAATAATTTTAACTGAGAAAATTCTTAGTACTATCAGTCAGCATGATTAATATTCAGGTGACATAGTGACATAGTTATATAATGAACTTTCTGTCAGAAATATAAGAAAGAAGGAGGAAGGAATAATGCTTGGAATAATTATAATCACACTTATGACTGCTAGGAAAATTTGAAAAGTTTCCTTTATAATAATCACACTCTTTGCCTTAGAAGATGGTCACTTCAAGTCACAGCTAACTAAAAAATATTTTAATTGGTTAGTTATACTAGTCAAATTAAAAATAAATATATATTTGTGAATCTTCACTTTACAGCCTGTCATGTTACTAATTTTTTTAATAGTGGCTGATATGTTTTGTTTAAACATGTAACTTTGGAATATGGTTTTGTAACCTCATTAGTAAATTTTTACCCTTTCTACGTCAAATAATCTTGCGACTCTCATTGCATCTCTTATTTGAGAGTTGTATACAAAATATAAAAGCTATGCTTACAAAAAAGCATATGCACACTAATTTCTTGGAACATATTTGCACATTTCTATATTTTACTAATATATTTATTTTACAAACCATGAAAATTCTCTTAGTATTATCTTAATTTATAAACCATAATACCCAAGTAAATTTTTATCTTGAATAGCCACCAAGGAATGATAAAACTTAGGTGGAGCAGAAGATTATATTAGGTAAGAAGAAACACTGTTAATAAGTTAAGTATACAACCAAATAATTATAAAATAAATCACTAAAATTATACAAAACTACAAAACAAAAGGAGTTAAGACAAGGTTAACAATTAATGGGCTTACAGTACACTAACATTTGTAAAGAGTTATTAAGAAAATATAGAGGCAAAGATTAAAATTGTAAGGAAAAATAGATGCCAGAACAACAAATCCTTGAGAAACAAATAAAATGTCCAGAGTATAATATAAATAAGTACTAAAACTAAAGTATATTGTTTGGAAAAATATAACAATTTTAAAATAAAATTATAAAAAATAATACAAATTATATCACAATTGAATTATTAAGTTATAATCTACTCAAAGAAAAATAACTGTGTCAGGAGGATTTATGGTAACATCTGCAAATATGCAGTGATGAAAATTTCTTATAATACATGCGTTTTTCTAGAAAATATAGAATAGCAGAGGCTGTATAACCCATTTTGCAAAATTAGCAAAATCTGAATAAAAAATCAGATAAGGAGAGTATGATAAAGAAAAATTAAAGGCCAGCCTAATTTCTGAGCATATATGATACTGAGATAACTCAAGGTTGCCTGTTATATTTCCTTTAAGGCAGTCATGATTGCAAAGCTTTACAATGTGAAATTATGATGTGACTCCCTATGTGTATGCTAGACTACTCATGAAATTCTTTAATTTACATGATTATTCATTCTCTCAGTTAGCTCCTGTGTCCCTTTGACCCACCATCATCATTTTGGTTTTCTGAGCACCGAGTTTCTTGCACTACAGAGATTCTCCAGGCTCATCTTTCATATGCCCTGCCCAGGCCTGGACGAGCCATTTCTTCAAGGAGCTCTAGTTCCTCTCACTGGAGAATGGTATTAGAAACTGAGACTATGTACAGAGTACAGTGTTTGCTTTTTTTTGCTTCCAGGTAGGCCTTCACAGCAGACAGAGCCAAGAGGTGTATGTGTGTGTATAATAATATGTGAATATACATGTATTTTTAATTATGAGTATGTGTGTATAAGCTATATGATATGTATGTGCATTTTATGTAGTTATATATATATACATATCCATCTGAATCTATATTTAGTTACAAATGAGTAATGCTGATGTGTCCCATTGTGTCCCTCTACCCCACAGTTCAGTCTAGACATCACCTTTTATCTGTAACCAATCATTCCAACATTTATCTTTCATTTACTTATTTATTCTTTCCCAGTATATGTGTATAGTAGGCTCTCAATTGCTAACACATAACCTCATGAGAATTAACTTCGTAATGAGTATTTTAATGTTTTAGAGATTCAAACAATTTCCAAAGCTTCTTGGTCATCACCCGTTTTTTCCTAGCACCTTCAGTGTAGTCAGGTCATATATTTGCAAAATAGATTTTTGTTTGTTTTATACTCTGTCTTCCATCCAGTTACCCCATGATCTTCTATTGATTTTTTTAAAATATGCAAACAATGAGGTTCACTCTTTGTGTGTAACTATCCATGGATGTTGACAGATTCATACTGTCACCCATCCAGCCCCAGGCCAGAGCATTATAGACTTCCCCTCTTTTTCCTCAAAGTTAAGCAATTTTTCAAGAATAAATCTTACCAGAATTTTTCTTGTCTTTAGTTGATTTCCAGAGTGCTAGTATGGTTATTTCTGTCAATTTTGTCCCGTTTGTTCTTGCTTTTCATGAAAGGATTTGCCTGTCTTCTCATTCATTCAAAGCCGGAAGTCACTGTCTCTATTTTGCTGAAGTCCATTGATTTCCAAAAGCCCAATTTTACACATTAGTAATTCACAGTTGTCTTAGTATATTCCATTTATACTTGTATGTGTTCATCTAGAGCAGTGGTTCTCTAACTACTTGTTCACAGGACCCTTTTTATTTTACTATCCTATGGAACTTTGTTTTTTTAATCCTCAATGTACTTGCACAAATAATTGAAATTATTCTAAATTATTATATATTAATGCATTTAAATATACCAAAAAATTCATTGAATGTTAATATGCATTACATATTTTTATGAAAAATAACTGCATTATTCAAAACAAAATATATGAGAATAGCGACATAGTTTTCCATTTTTGCAAGTGTTATTAATGTTTGACTTAATAGAGGAGAGTCAGATTCCCCTGTTTCTCCATTCAGTATGTAGTTGAAAAAGAGATCCTCTGAGAGATTCTCAGCAATCTCTTAGATTTCCTCATTCCGCACTTTGTGAAAACCTGATCAAGAAGAATTAACGATATAAGATGCAGAAATCAAATATTATTTCTAAATGAAAACATTTAGGTATTTGAATCAAAATAGTAAATGTCTTAAATCTAGTAAACATTTCTTACATTGCTCAAAAGACACTGAAGAGACATAAAATTACATATATTCATGATGGTAATACATATCTATATATGCATATGTGCATATACAGTATATGTGGATGAATATGTATGTATATATGAATGTATGTGTGTATATATATATATGTATACTTCATACACAGAGGCAGAGGTACACTAGCACATACATATATATATTTATATATATATTCTGCAATGTCTGTAGGAAGCACAAATTATACCATTGTTGTTCCTGAAATTTTGACAAATACCTGGAGTCTAAAAAACAAATGTGATCAAATTAATCTAGAAAAAAATGGAGGTAACAGAAAATCACAAACTATTACAGATTTTTTTTTAAAAAGCCATTTCTGGTGATGAGATCAATAATCCTACAGGCACCTCTGACACTCCTAAAGTCAGATCAACAAATAAAAAAAGTCAGACAAGTGAAAGATTGCATTCTGAATAGTTAAGTGATTTGGATCCATCCTGCTTTGAAGATTAGGTGCTGAGATCCAAAAAGAAAAGTAGAATAGAGCTTAGTGTATTTCAGACCATGATGAAAGGAAAGGGAGTAGCAGAATCTTGTTCTTACCTTAAGGTTAAATCTGAAATTCCTCACTCCGTGGTTGGCATACCAGCATGTCAGAATTCCAGAGCAGATTCTGGAAACCGAGAAGCTAGAGTTTCCAGGTAAAAACAAGTAATCACAAAACCAGAAAAATAATAAGGTGTGGTATGCAAATTATTGCATTTTCTAAATTATTAGTAACCATTGGAAAACTCAAATCAAGATTTAGGAACTGGTATGAATAAGTGTTTATAAATTCACCCTAATTTTCATTCCAGTGTTTTTTGTTTTCATCTTAACTGTACAAATATTTCCTTATTTTAAACAGTTCAAATTTTTATCTATGGAGACATTTAAAATTAAAAATTAGGCAGGCGGACATGGGTTGGAAGATGGCGTCTCCCACAGACGCCTATCACTAGCTCTCCACCTAAATGGATGGCTGAAATAGAACGTGATGACATCGACATGTTGAAAGAACTGGGTAGCCTCACCACAGCTAATTTGATGGAGAAGGTACGAGGCCTACAGAACCTGGCCTATCAGCTGGGCCTGGATGAGTGAAAGTAGGTAAAAAGCCAGGAACTGCGTGGACTGGACACCACAGAGCAATCTGTCTTTGGGCATACTTCATACAACACTCATGAAAACGTGGAACTGCTGAGATCACCGAAATCTATAGACTGAGGCCAGACACCAGAGACTCTGAGAGCAGCCAGCCCAGCAGAGAGGAGACGGGCATAGAAGGAAAACAACACGAGAAGCTCCAAAGTAAAAGCAGAGGATTTTTGGAGTTCTGGTGAACACAGAAAGGGGAAGGGCGGAGATCAGGCCTTGAGGCGCATATGCAAATCCCGAAGCAAGGCTGATCTCTCTGCCCAGGGCACCTTTCCTTAATGGCCCTGGTTGCTTTGTCTATTAGCATTTCAATAACCCATTAGATCTCTGAGGAGGGCCGTTTTTTTTTTTTTTTTTTTTTTTTTTTTTTTTTTTTTTTTAAATCCTTTTTGCTTTTTCTAAAACAATTACTCTAAGAAGCTCAATACAGAAAGCTTCAAAGAATTGAAATTTGGGCACGTCAAGTCAAGAGCAGAAATAAGAGAGCTCTGAGACAAAAGGCAATAATCCAGTGGCTGAGAAAATTCACTAAACAACACAACTTCCCAAGAAAAGGGGGGTGTCCGCTCACAGCCACCATCCTGGTGGACAGGAAACACTCCTGCCCATCGCCAGCCCCATAGCCCAGAGCTGCCCCAGACAACCCAGTGTGACGGAAGTGCTTCAAATAACAGGCACACACCACAAAACTGGGCGTGGACATTAGCCTTCCCTGCAACCTCAGCTGAATGTCCCAGAGCTGGGAAGGGGGAGCAGTGTGAATTAACAGAGCCCCATTCAGCCATCATTTGAGCAGACTGGGAGCCTCCCAACACAGCCCAGCAGCCCAGAACTGCCCTGGGGGGACGGCACTCACCTGTGACATAGCACAGTCATCCCTCAACAGAGGACCCGGGGTGCACAGCCTGGAAGAGGGGCCCACTTGCAAGTCTCAGGAGCCATACGCCAATACCAAAGACTTGTGGGTCAGTGGCAGAGACAAACTGTGGCAGGACTGAACTGAAGGATTAGACTATTGCAGTAGCTTTAAAACTCTAGGATCATCAGGGAGATTTGATTGTTAGGGCCACCCCCCCTCCCTGACTGCCCAGAAACACACCCCACATACAGGGCAGGCAACACCAACTACACACGCAAGCTTGGGACACCAATTGGGCCCCACAAGACTCACTCCCCCACTCACCAAAAAGGCTAAGCAGGGGAGATCTGGCTTGTGGAGAACAGGTGGCTCGTGGACGCCACCTGCTGGTTAGTTAGAGAAAGTGTACTCCACGAAGCTGTAGATCTGATAAATTAGAGATAAGGACTTCAACTGGTCTACAAACCCTAAAAGAACCCTATCAAGGACAGCAAATGCCACGAGGCCAAAAACAACAGAAAATTATAAAGCATATGAAAAAACCAGACGATATGGATAACCCAAGCCCAAGCACCCAAATCAAAAGACCAGAAGAGACACACCTAGAGCAGCTACTCAAAGAACTAAAGATGAACAATGAGACCCTAGTACGGGATATGAAGGAAATCAAGAAGACCCTAGAAGAGCATAAAGAAGACATTGCAAGACTAAATAAAAAAATGGATGATCTTATGGAAATTAAAGAAACTGTTGACCAAATTAAAAAGATTCTGGACACTCATAGTACAAGACTAGAGGAAGTTGAACAACGAATCAGTGACCTGGAAGATGACAGAATGGAAAATGAAAGCATAAAAGAAAGAATGGGGAAAAAAATTGAAAAACTCGAAATGGACCTCAGGGATATGATAGATAATATGAAGCGTCCGAATATAAGACTCATTGGTGTCCCAGAAGGGGAAGAAAAGGGTAAAGGTCTAGGAAGAGTATTCAAAGAAATTGTTGGGGAAAACTTCCCAAATCTTCTAAACAACATAAATACACAAATCATAAATGCTCAGCGAACTCCAAATAGAATAAATCCAAAAAAACCCACTCCGAGACATATACTGATCACACTGTCAAACATAGAAGAGAAGGAGCAAGTTCTGAAAGCAGCAAGAGAAAAGCAATTCACCACATACAAAGGAAACAGCATAAGACTAAGTAGTGACTACTCAGCAGCCACCATGGAGGCGAGAAGGCAATGGCACGATATATTTAAAATTCTGAGAGAGAGGAATTTCCAGCCAAGAATACTTTATCCAGCAAAGCTCTCCTTCAAATTTGAGGGAGAGCTTAAATTTTTCACAGACAAAGAAATGCTGAGAGAATTTGCTAACAAGAGACCTGCCCTACTGGAGATACTAAAGGGAGCCCTACAGACAGAGAAACAAAGACAGGACAGAGAGACTTGGAGAAAGGTTCAGTACTAAAGAGATTCGGTATGGGTACAATAAAGGATATTAATAGAGAGAGGGAAAAATATGGCAAACATAATCCAAAGGATAAGATGGCCGATTCAAGAAATGCCTTCACGGTTTTAACGTTGAATGTAAATGGATTAAACTCCCCAATTAAAAGATATAGATTCGCAGAATGGATCAAAAAAATGAACCATCAATATGTTGCATACAAGAGACTCATCTTAGACACAGGGACACAAAGAAATTGAAAGTGAAAGGTTGGAAAAAAATATTTCATGCAAGCTACAGCCAAAAGAAAGCAGGTGTAGCAATATTAATCTCAGATAAAATAGACTTCAAATGCAGGGATGTTTTGAGAGACAAAGAAGGCCACTACATACTAATAAAAGGGGCAATTCAGCAAGAAGAAATAACAATCGTAAATGTCTATGCACCCAATCAAGGTGCCACAAAATACATGAGAGAAACATTGGCAAAACTAAAGGAAGCAATTGATGTTTCCACAATAATTGTGGGAGACTTCAACACATCACTCTCTCCTATAGATAGATCAACCAGACAGAAGACCAATAAGGAAATTGAAAACCTAAACAATCTGATAAATGAATTAGATTTAACAGACATCTACAGGACATTACATCCCAAATCACCAGGATACACATACTTTTCTAGTGCTCACGGAACTTTCTCCAGAATAGATCATATGCTGGGACATAAAACAAGCCTCAATAAATTTAAAAAGATTGAAATCATTCAAAGCACATTCTCTGACCACAATGGAATACAATTAGAAGTCAATAACCATCAGAGACTTAGAAAATTCACAAATACCTGGAGGTTAAACAACACACTCCTAAACAATCAGTGGGTTAAAGAAGAAATAGCAAGAGAAATTGCTAAATATATAGAGACGAATGAAAATGAGAACACAACATACCAAAACCTATGGGATGCAGCAAAAGCAGTGCTAAGGGGGAAATTTATAGCACTAAACGCATATATTAAAAAGGAAGAAAGAGCCAAAATCAAAGAACTAATGGATCAACTGAAGAAGCTAGAAAATGAACAGCAAACCAATCCTAAACCAAGTAGAAGAAAAGAAATAACAAGGATTAAAGCAGAAATAAATGACATAGAGAACAAAAAAACAATAGAAAGGATAAATATCACCAAAAGTTGGTTCTTTGAGAAGATCAACAAGATTGACAAGCCCCTAGCTAGACTGACAAAATCAAAAAGAGAGAAGACCCATATAAACAAAATAATGAATGAAAAAGGTGACATAACTGCAGATCCTGAAGAAATTAAAAAAATTATAAGAGGATATTATGAACAACTGTATGGCAACAAACTGGATAATGTAGAAGAAATGGACAATTTCCTGGAAACATATGAACAACCTAGACTGACCAGAGAAGAAATAGAAGACCTCAACCAACCCATCACAAGCAAAGAGATCCAATCAGTCATCAAAAATCTTCCCACAAATAAATGCCCAGGGCCAGATGGCTTCACAGGGGAATTCTACCAAACTTTCCAGAAAGAACTGACACCAATCTTACTCAAACTCTTTCAAAACATTGAAAAAAATGGAACACTACCTAACTCATTTTACGAAGCTAACATCAATCTAATACCAAAACCAGGCAAAGATGCTACAAAAAAGGAAAACTACCGGCCAATCTCCCTAATGAATATAGATGCAAAAATCCTCAACAAAATACTTGCAAATCGAATCCAAAGACACATTAAAAAAATCATACACCATGACCAAGTGGGGTTCATTCCAGGCATGCAAGGATGGTTCAACATCAGAAAAACAATCAATGTATTACAACACATTAAAAACTCGAAAGGGAAAAATCAATTGATCATCTCAATAGATGCTGAAAAAGCATTTGACAAAATCCAACATCCCTTTTTGATAAAAACACTTCAAAAGGTAGGAATTGAAGGAAACTTCCTCAACATGATAAAGAGCATATATGAAAAACCCACAGCCAGCATAGTACTCAATGGTGAGAGACTGACAGCCTTCCCTCTAAGATCAGGAACAAGACAAGGATGCCCGCTGTCACCACTGTTATTCAACATTGTGCTGGAAGTGCTAGCCAGGGCAATCCGGCAAGACAAAGAAATAAAAGGCATCCAAATTGGAAAAGAAGAAGTAAAACTGTCATTGTTTGCAGATGATATGATCTTATATCTAGAAAACCCTGAGAAATCAACGATACACCTACTAGAGCTAATAAACAAATTTAGCAAAGTAGCGGGATACAAGATTAATGCACATAAGTCAGTAATGTTTCTATATGCTAGAAATGAACAAACTGAAGAGACACTCAAGAAAAAGATACCATTTTCAATAGCAACTAAAAAAATCAAGTACCTAGGAATCAACTTAACCAAAGATGTAAAAGACCTATACAAAGAAAACTACATAACTCTACTAAAAGAAATAGAAGGGGACCTTAAAAGATGGAAAAATATTCCATGTTCATGGATAGGAAGGCTAAATGTCATTAAGATGTCAATTCTACCCAAACTCATCTACAGATTCAATGCAATCCCAATCAAAATTCCAACAACCTACTTTGCAGACTTGGAAAAGCTAGTTATCAAATTTATTTGGAAAGGGAAGATGCCTCGAATTGCTAAAGACACTCTAAAAAAGAAAAACGAAGTGGGAGGACTTACACTCCCTGACTTTGAAGCTTATTATAAAGCCACAGTTGCCAAGACAGCATGGTACTGGCACAAAGATAGACATATAGATCAATGGAATCGAATTGAGAATTCAGAGATAGACCCTCAGATCTATGGCCGACTGATCTTTGATAAGGCCCCCAAAGTCACCGAACTGAGCCATAATGGTCTTTTCAACAAATGGGGCTGGGAGAGTTGGATATCCATATCCAAAAGAATGAAAGAGGACCCCTACCTCACCCCCTACACAAAAATTAACTCAAAATGGACCAAAGATCTCAATATAAAAGAAAGTACCATAAAACTCCTAGAAGATAATGTAGGAAAACATCTTCAAGACCTTGTATTAGGAGGCCACTTCCTAGACTTTACACCCAAAGCACAAGCAACAAAAGAGAAAATAGATAAATGGGAACTCCTCAAGCTTAGAAGTTTCTGCACCTCAAAGGAATTTCTCAAAAAGGTAAAGAGGCAGCCAACTCAATGGGAAAAAATTTTTGGAAACCATGTATCTGACAAAAGACTGATATCTTGCATATACAAAGAAATCCTACAACTCAATGACAATAGTACAGACAGCCCAATTATAAAATGGGCAAAAGATATGAAAAGACAGTTCTCTGAAGAGGAAATACAAATGACCAAGAAACACATGAAAAAATGTTCAGCTTCACTAGCTATTAGAGAGATGCAAATTAAGACCACAATGAGATACCATCTAACACCGGTTAGAATGGCTGCCATTAAACAAACAGGAAACTACAAATGCTGGAGGGGATGTGGAGAAATTGGAACTCTTATTCATTGTTGGTGGGACTGTATAATGGTTCAGCCACTCTGGAAGTCAGTCTGGCAGTTCCTTAGAAAACTAGATATAGAGCTACCATTCGATCCAGCGATTGCACTCCTCGGTATATACCCGGAAGATCGGAAAGCAGTGACACGAACAGATATCTGCACGCCAATGTTCATAGCAGCATTATTCACAATTGCCAAGAGATGGAAACAACCCAAATGTCCTTCAACAGATGAGTGGATAAATAAAATGTGGTATATACACACGATGGAATACTACGCGGCAGTAAGAAGGAACGATCTGGTGAAACATATGACAACATGGATGAACCTTGAAGACATAATGCTGAGCGAAATAAGCCAGGCACAAAAAGAGAAATATTATATGCTACCACTAATGTGAACTTTGAAAAATGTAAAACAAATGGTTTATAATGTAGAATGTAGGGGAACTAGCAGTAGAGAGCAATTAAGGAAGGGGGAACAATAATCCAGGAAGAACAGATAAGCTATTTAACGTTCTGGGGATGCCCAGAAATGACTATGGTCTGTTAATTTCTGATGGTTGTAGTAGGAACAAGTTCACTGAAATGTTGCTATATTATGTAACTTTCTTGGGGTAAAGTAGGAACATGTTGGAAGTTAAGCAGTTATCTTAGGTTAGTTGTCTTTTTCTTACTCCCTTGCTATGGTCTCTTTGAAATGCTCTTTTATTGTATGTTTGTTTTCTTTTTAACTTTTTTTTTCATACTTGTGATTTGAAAAAAGAAGGGAAAGTTAAAAAAAAAAAAAAAAAAAAAAAAAGAATGTACCATGATTTATTTTTTTCAATTCTACTAATGATGGGCATTTGGGCTTTTTCCAGCTTTTGGCTACCACAAATAAATACTATGAACATTAAAAAAAAAAAAAAAAAAAAAAAAAAAAAAATTAGGCAGGCAATTGAAGAGATATAGTGGCATATTTTTCTCCATTTGGTCATATAGAGTTTCCATTTTGCTCTAGTCTATGAATAAAGGAAGAGTCATGTTCTGCTGTTTATTTTTGCAATGTTTTTCTGAAAGCTTTCCACAACTCCAGTTAACTTCTTTTTCATTTCATTGGTTTAAAACTTTAATTGCTGCACTCAGGTGTTGACCAGATGGTACTTTTCCTTGATTTACCAATTTTTTTCTCGGTTAATTGCTTCATTTTTCTCATTGTAATAATTCAAAATCTCTTAAATACAATTCTGGATAAATGAATTAATGTAGCCCTAAATAAACAACAGCCTTTCCCAGACATTTTGTCAGATGTTGAGGAGAGCAGCTGTCAACAGAAAGATTTGGTAGCTGTTCTTTATGGGTTAATAGTCCAGAGAACTAGTTTTGTGATCTAGAAGCTCAGGCTCCAATGACTGTTTACTGTTTGGCAGTGCACTGTCGTTTCTGTTCACTCTGATAATTATTTTGTTTCATTGGGGTGGTAGGGCGTGGCTCTGGATACTGACAGAAATAAACTCTGTTCTCAAGGTAAGTTTTGGAGTCTGTCACCGAAGACATGTTTTTAGAATATTTAAAGTACAGAAAACAACACAGAATATTAAAATTAATATGTGTGTTACTATCATTATGGATATCAGAGTCGAATACATAGAATATACACCAACACAAATGCAAACCACACACCTCTAAAACACTAGAGGAAGAAAGAATAAACTAGGAATAAATTCAGTTTTAAAGCAATTTTATTGGTAAAATTTATACCATACAATCCATCTAAAATGTAAAATCAGTGCCTTCCAGCATGTTCACAGAGATGATCTTTCATCACCACAATTAATTTTAGAGCATTTTCACCCACAGGAGGGTTCACTAGGTTATATAGTTCCATGTTTCATTCTCTGGCATTCCTTCTATTGCCATATACAACACTAAACTTTCCCTTTCAAATGGCACCCACTTATCATCACAGTTAATCACACAGTATAATGTGCTACCATCATCTCTATGCATTTCCAAACAATTACAATCAACTTTATGACAAATTCTTCACAAACTGAGCATCAGCTTTCCATTATGTGCCCTCATTCTATCTTCTGTTGTCATATATTCTAGATATTAACACCATGAGTTTGCTTATTTAGTTCATTTTATTGAGGTCATACAATATTTGACTTTTATGTCTGGCTTATGTCACTCAACCTAATTTCGTCAAGGCTCATGCATGTTTTCCAGTACATCTAGACTTCATTTCTTCAACTGAATAAAATTCCACTGTATGTATATGCCACATTTGTGTATCCATTCATTGGTAATGGATACTTGGGTTCTCTTCCATCTTTTGCCACAATGAACATTGTTGTGCAAATATTTGTTTGAGTTTCTGATTTCATTTCCTTTGGGAACATACATAGAAGTTGGATTGCTGGGTCATATGGTAATTCCATTCTTAACTTTCAGAAGAATTGCCAAAACATCTTCCACAGGAGCTGAACCACTGTACATTCCCAGTAGCAATGATTGAGTATACCTATAACACTATGTCCCCTTCAGCACTTGTGGTTTTGATTGGCAATTCCCTTATGGTTAATGATCTTGAATATTTTTCATGTGCTTTTTTGACATATGCATATCGTCTTTCAAGACATCTCCCTATTTTTGTTTGGGTTGTTTTCTTTTTGTTGCTGAGTTGGAGGACTTCTTTCTATATTCTGGATGCTAAGTCCATACCATAAACAAGTTTCCAAATATTTTCTCACATTTTGTAGGTTGCCAGCTTACTTTCATGACAAAAATCCTTTGAGACAAATGTGTTTTTATTATTGATGAGGTCATACTTATCTAATTTTTCTTTTGTAGCTTGTGCTTTGGGTGTAAAATCTAAGAAACCATTGCCTAGTACAAGTTCCTATGTAAAAGATGGTCAAATATTTCTGGAAAAAAATATTTACTCATATTTTAAATATACCCCTCTTTAAAAAAAAGACCTTCAATATCTATAAATGTGGAATGAAAAGGTTTAGCTCTCATAGTATTAATGTCCTTGGTTAGTGTATTATAAATTTATAAATAAAAGAATTAATGGGAAGTTTACTACTTATGAGTGAGGTAAAAATGAACTATCTCATAAATAACTGTATTTAAAATTAAATAGAATATTCCAAATTCAGGTCATCAAAGAACAAATTAGAATTGTTTAAAAATTTGATTTAACATAGTTGTCAGCATGTAGAAATTAAGTTTACAAAATATTCTAGTTCATGCAATTCTTTCACTTCTATCTTTTCTTCTTAAAATCGTGTACATTTAAATATCACAACTTTCATCAAATATTTTATGGTTAGATAAGCAAATATCACTTCATTGGTGATTCTGAAATTGCAATATTGTATGCTCAACTAAATTAAATTGAAAATCTAAATGTCTGTATAAAGTGATTATTATATATATTCCTTCTCTTTGGGAAAGCTGAGATGAAATAAAATACTTTGATAATTTCCATATTTTGGAGGGTCAAAAATCCTCTGTTTGAATCCTTATGCTGAATGGGCCTCTTTGTTTCCTAAGAAAACATTACACCACAATGTAACATGCTAAACACTTCTCACTGTTTGTTCCTTAAATTAAATATCTCTGAGTTATTATCTGAAATAATAAGGAGACGTATAAATGATTATTGAATTACAGAATCATTAGAAATGGATTTACAATGGAGGTGATTTTTTTATGTACATTGAAGGACTTCTAGTGTTTCATATTATCCTTTGATAAGTAAATAATCTTGGTTCACAACAACTTTATGAACAATATAGGAAAGCTGAAATGGAAATTCTGTGTGTGGGGAGCACATACGATGGGGTGAGGAAGCTAACTGGTCATTCATAATGACGTGAAATTAAAATAAAGATCAATGGATATGATGAAGCCAGGATGGGGAGGCATTCAAGGCTGGTTGCCATGGTCTGTAGAACTTAGAAAGTCTTGTTGCTAAGCAGTTAAATCTGGAATTTAATGAATTGAAGGGCAAAGAGGAGGAGATCTATATTTCATATTGCCATGTTCATATTGCCATGTGAGGTACAAACCATCTATGACTAGGGCCACAGCTAGAGTAATTATGAAAACCATTAACTCTTCTACTGGTAAGTGATTCCAGAGTTTATTTAAGGAAAAGAAATGCCAAGTATTTGCATAAGTGTGTACAGGTGCAATCACACACACAGAGTCACGCACACAGTAGGCTTCTTTATTGTCAAGAGTTCAGATATTAATGAGGGTTGTGCCATTTAATATTCCCAACTATGTTGTACGTTTTTGGTTGGAGGCGCTACTTTGTGTTTTTGTTGAGCTGTTTCTCACATGTACCAAAATGAGTAAATAAAGTGAGAGGGCACTTGGTAATTTGGTATGGGTGTTGAAGAATTTGTGGAAAATTAGGGAAGAAGAAGAAAGATTTAAAGAAAGAATTAATAAAATAATGTAATAAAAAGAAAATCTAGCTGAATGTTTCTGTAGAGTCTTCTCCACTTATCAACTACTCCTAAGCTGAGGACTTGTTACTAAATTCTGGCAGATTTATAACAGATTAAGTTCATTTTCAACAGTATTATATTATTCACAATTAATCAATTCCGTTGCAACAACCATCCATGCTCCATAACATTTACTAAGGATACATCAAAAGTAACAGAGAGAATAAATCAGAATTTTAGATTCTACCTACAATTAAAGACATTGATCCTTATAACTGTCATCTAGAGATCTCACTTTCTTCTTGTGGGCACTCTGCACTCTGGAAAGTATGGTGCTTGCTTTTTTAGCGATGGAAACATAGCCAAGTAATCCAAAAAATGTCTAATTGCATTAATAATTATGATAATGTTCAATGTGAAACAACTCCTCAACAAACTGCAACCACAGGGCAAATTTGAAGATAAATATCAAATACTGTTTTAACAAGTTGTCTTGGTTTGCTAAAGCTGCTGGAATGCAATATACCAGAAATGGGTTGGCTTTTTCAATGGGGATTTATTAGATTGCAAATTTACAATTTTAAGGCCATGAAAATGTCCAAATTAAGGCATCAAGAGGTAGATACCTTCTCTGAGGAAGATCTGATGGCATCTGGTTCCTCTGTCACATGGGAAGGCACATGGCAGTGTCTTCTGGCCCTTCTCCTGGATTCTGGTTTCAAAATGGCTTTCTTCCAAATGCTCCTAGGCTTGTGACTCTCTTAGCTTCTCTGAGCTCTCTCCAAAATTTCTCTGCCTTTTATCCTCTCGTGGAGGACTACAGCAAGTGGACTAAGATACACTGTGATTAGGTTGGGCTATATCTCCATGGAAACAAACTTATCACCCACAATATGCCTTCCCCCAGAAGAGTGAATTAAAAGAACATGGCCTTTTCTGGGGTATATAATAGATTCAAACCAGCAAACAAGGGTAACATGAAGAAATCTTGGTTTTATAATTTAAACTACCATAATTAAATGTCAATTGTAAAAACTTTGAAAGGAAATGTTACTGTACATTTCAGCATAGGTCTCTATATATGGTTAAGGGCATTCAGAAATTCTGAAAAGTAACAAGTAATTTGGAAAACTAAGGACAAAGTATAAAAAACATAGGAGTGCATGAAAAAAATATCTCTTCTGACATCATTTTTGCTGAGGCCTCGGCATACCTCTTCACAACTCTGAGTGTGATTTTCCCTTTTAAGTGTCCCCTTGAACATAGTATGGGAATTATCTTCACAGCAATGTTCACAGTTATATGAGTTAGGAAAGCAGATTAAATAATTCGATTTGTTTGAGGATTTTGGCAAATGATGGTTGAACTGCTGTTGTGCAGAGCATGACTATATAGGAGAGAAAAGGAGAAAAATGGAATACTAAAAACGTTAAATAAAATTTGAGTCCTCTAGTTATGTGAGCACTTAGTTTTGATTAACAATAAAAGTTGTCGTCAAATATTTTAAGATGTAAGAGTTAGCATGTTTGAGGGTAATAATCATATATAGGCCTTGGCCACAGTTTGATGGCTAAAGATATGTGAAGGTGCATTGTAAAGGTCAAAAAAACTGGATGTTGAATTGTCATCCACATGCTTGCAAAACAAAATGAAAATATAGATGAAATTATCATTGGCAGACAAATTTCTAAATCTGATGCCAGGTTCTTTCAGGTTCCTGTAGGATTGCCTTGCAGTATTGGTGTAAGGGTGAAAGAAAGTTAAGGTGAGATGGGATGGCAGCCTCTTTAGGGAATTGAAAAGGGCTTTGTTAATGATAGAACACCGGTCTATATGGGAAATGGGCATTCTGAGAATAGGAACTGTCCCTTCCCCATAGCTTCATATTGTTGATTTCTAGGTTTTAATAAAATTAATAAGTGTAAGTAGCTTTCCATGGAAGAGTGTGAATAGAATGATGGTTGCTGCTGTTTTTAATAAAGGGAATATTCCAGGGGTAACTGGAAATAAATGTAGAGGGAAGAGCCAGAGGAACTAAGAATAAAGAGGGAATTATTAAATAGAAATGAGTGAACAGTTAAAGAGAAATAAATATGCCCTAACAGCAACCATAAATATACCCTACTACAGGGAAGTATACCCAAAATATATTAGAAAAATAATAGAATAATAGGAGAGTTTTTTTTCTTTTTTTTTCTTTTTTTTTTTTTTTTTTATGTTTCCTGAGTAATATGGTCAAATAATTTAACACTTCAACCTGAAAGGTTGTACTGTTCATTCTTACATCAATTCAACAGGAAAAATTTCAGGCCACCTCAGCAAAGAGTGATGTGATTTATTTTCCCTTAAAACCCTATTATTCTAAATATTAATTGTAAAAATGTTTACATATTTTTCAATTTTTAGAGACCAGTATAATGAAGCCTTATTCATTCATTACCCAGTTTCAATAATTATCAATCTTTAGACAATACTCATCCTTGACACACACCCAGTCTGATTCTGTTTCATCAGTTTTAAAGTGCCAATACGGTTGGTATATTCAGCCTTGAGCCCAACTATATTCCCTTCTATCTCACACCCTTTTCTTCCTCACCAATCCGAGCTAGTCAGAAAAACACCCATCTTCAACCTTCTTTTTCATTTTACTTATAGTGCTGCTGCTCTGATGGTTCAACTCTGGAGGAAGACAGATCCCTACAGGTCCGGGCTGATTATGAACAGCTAAGAGGGAGGAGCCAGACCAGAAGTGCCTCCCGCCTCGCCCTTCTGTCCTCACCAAGCCTCTGTAATGGTCTCTCTCTAATGGCTGGGGGTGAGGCCCTGTTGCATATGAGGATTACTCTCCTGCTGCTCTGGCTGGAGGTGTTCCTGCTCGTCCCTGGAATGTCCCATAATGAGCACACCCAGCATCACACACCCCCAGAAGTGGTGATTCCCTTGAGGGTCACTGCTAAAGGGAGCCACCTGAAGGCCTCAGGTTGGCTCTCCTACAGCCTGCACTTGGGGGGCCGGAGACACATTGTCCACATGAAGGTCAAGAAGGCTTTTCTGGCCAGACACCTCCCAGTGTTCACCTACACAGACCAGGGTGCCCTCCTTGAGGACCAGCCTTTTATAAAGACTGACTGCTTCTATCATGGTTATGTGGAGGGGGACCCCGAATCTCTGGTTGCCCTCAGTACCTGTTTTGGAGGCTTTCAAGGAATGTTCCAGATAAGTGATATCATTTATGAAATCAAACCTAAAATGTTTTCCTCAGCATTTGAACATTTGGTGTTTAAGATGGAAAGTGATGACCCACAATTCCCATCCATGAGATGTGGGTTGACAGAAGAGGAAATAATGCGACAAATAAAGTTGCAAGAGAGTGATAATCACATTCAGAAGCAAAGCTCCTATGAGAGATGGTGGACCCACCTGTTGATTATTGAAATGGCAATCGTGGTAGACCATAATCGATTCCAATCCCTTCAGAGTAATGTAACAATAGTGCAGGCAGAAGTTTTCAATGTACTCAATTTGGTAGGTACTTTTTATGTACCATTGGAGATTGAAATATTTTTAAGTGGTATTGAGATCTGGAGTTCAGGAAACATCCTTACACATAGTGATATAGAGGAACTGTTGACAGAGTTTTGCATATGGAAACATAATGCATTTAATTTCCGAATTCACCATGATATTGTACATCTTATTGCAGATAGGTCATTTGGTATGAATCTTGGCTTGGCTTATGTTGGAACAGTATGTCTGGCTCAGGTTAACTGTGCAGTTCTTAGTTTCATGGGTTATAATCTGGCTGATTTTTCAGTCATCATGGCCCATGAGCTTGGTCATAATTTGGGTATGCTTCATGATACTACATACTGTACATGTGGGAAACATACATGCATAATGTTCCCAGCAAAAACAGCATCAAATACTTTCAGCAATTGCAGTTATGCTGAATTTTGGGATGGTGTTTCCAAAAGGACATGTATGCTCAACAGAGGAAATCCACAGGATCTATTTATACAGAGGCGATGTGGGAATAATATGGTTGAAGGAGCAGAGGCATGTGACTGTGGAACCTTAAAATCTTGTGAAAAAGATCCCTGTTGTCAGTTGAACTGCAATCTGACTCCTGGGGCTCTTTGTGCTTTTGGGGGGTGTTGCCAAAACTGCAGCTTCATGCCATCAGGTGACGTGTGTAGAGCACAGGTCAATGAATGTGATCTTCCAGAATGGTGCAATGGAGCATCTCCTCAATGCCCAGAAGATGTATACGTGCAGGATGGGACGCAATGCCCGAACGATGGTTACTGTTATGAAAAGAATTGTAGTAGCCGTGATGAACAGTGTAGGAAAATTTTTGGCAAAGAAGCCAAGAGCGCAAATCAGAGCTGTTACAGAGAAGTCAACACCCGTGGTGACCGTTTTGGACACTGTGGTATGATTGAACATAACCAATATAAATATGTAAAATGTAGTATCTCTGATATCCTGTGCGGGCGAATTCAGTGTGAGAACGTGACAGAAATACCCCGGTTGAAGGAGCATTCTACTGTGCATAGCATTGACTTAAATGGGGTCCTCTGCTGGGGCACTGACTATCATTTTGGGATGACCATACCTGATATTGGTGAAGTGAAAGATGGCACAAAATGTGGTCCAGAAAATATCTGTATCCACAGGAAATGCGTTAGTATGCCTCTTTTTAATAGGGTTTGTTCACGTAATACTTGTAACAGACTGGGAGTGTGCAACAATAAAGGACATTGCCATTGTGACATTGGAAAGGCCCCACCAAGATGCCTACTTGATGGCGATGGAGGTAGTTTTGACAGCGGTCCACCACCACACAAAGAAGGGAAAAAAGAGCATAAACAGAGCATGGACTTCCCAGTGTTTTCGCTTATTCCTTTGTTTGCTATACTTTTATGTCTATTTTTTCTTTGCAAGAGAAGCAAAAAAAAACAAGAAGAAGAGGAAGATTCTGACTAGGACTTAGTGAAGAAGAGCAAATACTGATTCCAGAAACCAACCAAATTCCAAAATACATTTCCCATGAATTGAGTTTCAGTCTTCTGGTGGAGGAAATGTTAGAGCACTTGGCAGAGGCCCTTGACAGAATATCCTAGGCATCTATTTTACTTCAGGAAATTCAGTTTAAGCTATTAAATAAAGGTCATTCCCAGAATAATCTTTCTTATTCTTCATCATTTTAAGTAAGTTCAACAGATGTTTTTTTACTGAATTGTTTTATTTCGTTTCCCATACCAAGGCAAATCTTCTGGATGGTTTCTGTGAGTGGAAATTGTTTCTCTGTATTGCAAACCCTTTTTCTCCTTTACTCTGTTTAGCAAACCAAGAATGAGAACCAACCTAACAAATTTCTCCTTTGCCAGTGCTTCTAGGTTCTGCCAATAGAAGGCACTAGTGGGAGACTGTTAAACTGGGTTTTATTAGATTGCTGTTTAGCAGTGCTGCCCCAGTAACAGCTGTCACCTTGAGAACAGCACTTGCTTTCATCCACGCTTATTTTATTTTAATTTTCTACTAAACCAATATCATTTTCAGCCTCAGAGATATGAGCAGAATTGACCAGTGACCTCCACTTAGAGTTCTAGAGTCCAAGACACATGTGCTCTCCACCAAGTTCCTCAGTTTCCAGCACCAAGTTGGCTGAGAGGACTGATCTCTAGAACCATGGGCCCTGTCCACTGCTTCTAGGATTGAAAAACCTGAAACTTTTCCTTTTGCTCCTCTGTCTTAGTAGTGATTGTTACTTCTTGATGAAGTGACCTGTGGTGATCTCACTGTCCCGCATTTTTCTTCTTGTTCTCCTACAGCTCCATCCCCAATTCCTCATAATTCATTATTTCCCTTCAAAATCACTAGGGTGCTTTCTCTTTTTCTGTCTGAACTCAGACAGCAACATTAATCCTCTGGGTATAATGGAGAATACAGGAGTTGAGCATCAAAAGTTTTGGATTTTTCTTAACACTTCCCTTTACCTGATGGGGAAATAATTTAACCTTAGATAGTATTTCTTCAAAATTTGAAAACAAATGAATAGAACATGTCACACAATTTTTCTTCCTTTCTGTGTTGCTATGACAAATATCACACAATGGGTTGGCTTAACAACAGGGCTTTATTGGCTCATGGTGAAGTGGCTAGCAGGCTTGCAACTACTTGGAGTTGGTAATGTTCTGGCTGTCCAGGAATTCCTGGGATCCTTGACTGTGCTGTCACATTGCTAGGTGCTTTCCTTCCCTTTCCAGTGTCATTTAATTTCTGCTGCCTGCTTATTTCCGTGGTTTTGCTTTTCTTTGTCAAAATTCCTTTTCTTATTATGACTTCCGTTATATTGTATGAAGGACCAACCTCACCCATTTTGGGCACACCTTATAACATCTTCAAAAGTCCTATTTCAAGAGGGTTTACAACCACAGGACTGGGGGTGAGACTTGAATATAGCTTTCTGGGGACATGATTCAATCCCATCCACCTCCTTGGCTATCTTTGGTAACAAAATAATATAAGAAGACATTTGCAATTCTATGTAGAATATAATAAACTTTGGTATACCCGTGTTTCCCCAGGGGTGAAGCATATTGAAACATTCCAATTAGATTTTGAAAACCATATTTTAAAGGTATCAGGGAGCTGTTGAAGCAATAGGACTAAATGAACTAAAATTCCTGGCAAATGAACTAAAGTTTCTTCCCTGAGCTCTAGATGATTCAGGATATGAATTAAGGATTAATCTTGTCCTTATCATGGGGCTTACGCTGAAGGAAAGAGGTCAAACACTGCGGTTATGACTACAGAAGGCTAGACTGACAAATTAGACTTCAAGGGGTCTCACATTCACAATCTTTTTTTTTTCCAATTCACATTTGCTGAATTTGAGGACTTTGTGAGATACTGTCGAGTTAGTCTGGAATTTCTAAAACTTATAGTTTCCAGTATCTATGTTATACTTATAAGCAAAGACATAACAGAAGGGGGCTGGTCTAAAGCACATGTACTCTTTCCCCATTAAGACACTTATCTGAAATTGAACTTCAGTGAAAAAAGAAGCTTGAGACCTGGATTATGAACCTTTGAATGACAGATTGCTATTACCAATAACCTTTTCTATCTGAATAAAGAGATTGAAGTATGTAAACTCTCAATTTGAAGTTTAGCAGACCCATGCCTGAGTAACAGGCACATGAAAATTAGTCTAAGTTTTACTAAAAATGCACCCAACTCTTCCTGGCTCAGTGTTTAACTGGATTGAAATATTCTGTTCCTCAGCTTATCTTTCCAAAAGAACGAATGAAGAACTCTCTAGTAAAGCCACCAGAAATGTCTTATAATTGTTTTATACAAAATGATCTGTATTAAAAAAAATTACTGGTATTACCAGTCATGGTAAAGTCACGAAATTATGGCCTATTATGAAGAGAAACAACAACAACAACAACAACAACAACAACAAAAATGAGGAAAGAAACAGCAGTGAATCTCTTGGTCATGTGGGAATAATCCAGATAGAGAACAAGAGTACATGAAAAAAATGGCTATATTAATTACATTTTAAATAGAAGGAAATATACAAAATATAAGAAAGAATATGGAATATCCTCAGTTAATTTGAATATATACAAAAGTATTAAATGAATATTTTAGACCTAAAAATTGCATGTGATATTAAGAACTAGTGGGTGGGTTGAAGAGTAGGTTGATCAAAACACAATTCAGAATTAGTTAACCAGAAGAGAGGTCAACAGAGAAATCCCCACACTGAAGCACAGACGAAAAGTATTTAAAATAAGTGCAAATAAATATTGTTACATCAAAAGTTCTACCATCACTAAGTCCTGGAGAAAGAGAAAAGACGGAATTGAATAAAAGTAATATTCAAAAAGGAGATGAATGAACAAAATTCTAAGTGGGGTAATTTATGAATCCATTGCTGCAGAGTTTGTTACACATTTCTCAGACGCACCGTTCATTTAAATATCTCGTTTCTTTCTGTTTGTCAAATTGTACACATGAAATCATTCTATCCCCTAATGTGCTGATGTTTTCTTAGCCTGCCCAAATCTTCTGTTGATCTTCTCTACAAAACTTTTTCCATTTTGATTATTATCATTGCCACCTATACTGTTTGCATATTTTATTAAATTATTTCTCACTCTTGGCCACTATTCAGAGTGACTTTTTGTACAGCCAATATTTGGTCACAAATTGTGCTTAATCTCCTGGGGCCAGTGAGGTGCTTCCATTGCTGATGGATCTGGTGTGGCCTGGGGAATGCTTCCAGTCTGCTACATGCTGTGCGCCCAGCATATGTGCATGGCCTTGCAGACTTCCCAGCATGAGCACGATCCCTGGAGGAATCTTCTTGGCCGTCTGTTCCCTGGTTCTGTTAAACCTCTTCCTGGTCTGTCATCTTTCTTGCTGCTACTAGCTTCATGGAGTAACCACTCACCTCTTAACTGCTTGACACAAAAATCCCATTGTTTTCATTAGTTAGAACTTGTCATCTCTGCTCTGAATATTGTCATTCTCTACAAGTAGAGCAGTCTTTATGGTATGGATCTCCCCCTGGATAGAACGTCTCCAACATTACACAAGAGCTGGAAATGAGGACAGCAACCTCTTTTTCTGTAGTGACAGCTGCACTCTATTCCCTTATTTCCCTCCCACCAGGGAGGGTGATGGTAGACACTCTCCTTGGCTTTCCTCTCCTGGCATGGAACTCCTGCCTTCCAAGTGAGCTAGGGCAAGGAAAACTGGGGACTCAATTT
The DNA here is from genome assembly GCF_015220235.1 of Choloepus didactylus. Classification (NCBI taxonomy): domain Eukaryota; kingdom Metazoa; phylum Chordata; class Mammalia; order Pilosa; family Megalonychidae; genus Choloepus; species Choloepus didactylus. Next base: position 190,032,336 of record NC_051309.1, read on the forward strand.
TATACCTTGTCATACCTGACATTAGACATTCACTCTAACACTTGGGATAGAGTGAATTAACTAGGCCTTTCCCACACGAAAAAAGGTTTTTATAACACGAAGTGTTGAGAGTGATTAGATGAGTGTGTAGCCTTCTCCCAATGGAGTGAAGAAATAGTGCTAGACTGAGATCTTGGGATTGAGGGAGCCCTGTATATCTACCCCACATCTTTTTATTATAGAATTTATATAACCCAGAGCCTGGGAGCCTGTTTTAAATAAATGTCAGAATTCTCTCAGTTTTTTACCAAGTTTTGGTAGATTTTTTGGATAAATAAGTGTCCACTTGTAGTATGCTCTTAGGTCAATTTCCAGAGGCTTTAACTTTTCCTGCATAACCTTATCCAGTTAAATAATTGTTGTCCTGGAAAGAGGGTTCATCATCTCCTCCTGCAGCCATTCTGGAACTCCTACCCTAGGCATCTCATAGAATAATATAAGAAAGCTGGGGACTTACACTACCAGGTCTCCACAGTTAATATAAAGCTATGGTAGTTAAGTAATATGTTACTGACTATTGAAATAGACTGGAGAAGACAGATGGCATTTAAGTAATTGGTGGTGGGTCAATTGGATACCCATATGGAAATGATATATCTTTTTCTTTACCTCACACTGTACACCAAAACCAATTCCACATCGATTTCTAATTTATTTGTCTTAGGTAAATCAATAAAGCTATTACAAGAAGACACAGAAGGTTAAGTATATTATCCTGTAGTAGAAAAGTATTAGTTCAAGAGAAACAAAATCTGATAAGTAAAAAGAGAAACTTGATAAAAAGAACTTTGAAGTTTTGAGTGTGTACTCTTCCATAAAAAAATGATTAAAAGAGGAAAATTACAATCATTTTGAATACATGGAGAAGATTTTCACAAACCACCTATGTAGAAAATGACTCATATGCAGGGCATATAGCTCTCTTGAAAGCAAAGAGATTGAAGAAAGACACCCTATAAAAAACAGGCAAAGAATTCAAAGACTCACTTTTTGAAAGAGAATGCCCGGTGGCCAATAGACATATAAAATGGTGTTCAAATGTTTTAGTAATCAGGGAAATACAAATGAAAATGGATTATGATGCAATTTTATGTGCATCAGAATGGCAAAAATAAAATTTAGGACTGTATCAAATGTTAGAAAGCATATGGATTAATAAGAACTCTCATACATTGTTGCTGGGTGTGTAAACTGGTCCAAACCCATGGGACCCTCTTTGAGGTTTCTACTAAGCCTAAGCACAAGCATGTGATCTGAGCAATTCCGAAATGATTTATAGCTCCAATGGAAATGTCTGTATATGTTCACTGAGTGTTCAGAAAAATATTAATCCAAAGAGCCCCAAAATGGAAACTACCAAGTGTCTATCAATATTCAACCTGATAAATAACTTGTCGTATATTCATATATTGGAATCTTAAGTAGACAGGGATGGAAAATATATTCTTAAAAAATACATAGAATGATGTGAATGGATTTAACAAAAAAATATTGAGTGAAATAAACCAATTACAAACAAGTATGTATTGTACAATTCCATTTATATGAAGTACAAGACAGGTGAAACTAACTGATGCTGCTAGAAATCTGGGTTGGATTTACTTTTGCAGAGTGGTAGAAAAGGGGAGGGAACCCTAAATATGCATATTATATTTTAATATAAATTTATAGAAAAATATTATAAAGCACCAAAAGGCTTAGAAAATGTAAAAATATAAGTTTGAAAACAAGGACCAAATCTAAAATGTTAAATCTTCTGAAAACTTTTACTGTGTTCCCCCCTCAGCCAAACTTAACTGCACTAATCTCCTACTTACAGAGTTTTAGTAACAAATAAAGCAGTAGGACTTTTCTCCTGAAGTTTATGGTTTCAATTCCAAAATGTATCTTTCACTGTGTTAGGTGGGGATTTTTTGGCTCTTATTCCACAATTTATTTTCTTAGAATTGTTAAAATGAGAAGTTTAAGAATCAAAATTGTAGAACTATAAAAAAGATGGTAAAATCTACTAGCAGAATCCTCTTTCTAAATGAAAGTAAATGTATCATGGGAATTGTACTAGTGACTGCACAGAGAAGAGACTATTATTTAAAATAAAAAGCCCATTTTGTTCAGCAAGATCTCATAAATAATTAATACTACTGATATTTTGAAATAAAAATAGATTAACTTAAGGACGGAATTTAGTAGAAAATGTAATTTCCTCAGTGATTTTAAGTCATCTTTGTTTTTTAAACAATTTTGTCCAGTTTTGTTCTTGCTTTTTGTGAAAGGATTTGCCTATCTTCTCATTCATCCAAAGCCAGAAGTCACTGTCTCTATTTTGCTGAAGTCCACTGATTTCTAAAAGCCCAATTTTATGCATTAATAGTTCACAGTTGTCTTAATATATTCCATTTATACTTGTATGTGTTCACCTAGAGCACATACTTTTACGATTCTTTGGAACTTTGGTTTCATTGGTTGTATCTCTTAATCATTAATGTACTAGCACAAATAATTGAAAATATTCTAAATTATTATGTATTAATGCATTTAAATATACTAAAAGTAAATTCATTGAATGTTAATATGCATTGCATATTTTCATGAAAAATGAACACGTTATTCAAAACAAAATATACAAGGATAGTGACATAGTTTTCCATTTTTGTAAGTCTTATTAATGTCTGGCTTAATAGAGGAGAGTCTGATTCCCATATCTGTTTCACCATTCAGTATGTAGTTGAAAAAGAGACCCTCTGAGAGATTCTCAGCAATCTCCAGAGTTTCTAATTCCACATTTTGTGAACCACTGATCAAGAAGAATTAAGAATATAGCATGCAGAAATCAAATATTACTTCTAAATGAAAACATTTATATATTTGAATCAAAATAGTAAATGTCTTAAATCTATTAAACATCTCTTACCTTGCTCAAAAGACATTGAAGAGATATAAAATTCTGTATATTTATAATGTATAAACACAATAATTTTATTAGATTTATAATGTAATTTCAACATAATTATAATAATACATATCTATATATGTATTGTGCATATACAGTATATGTGGATGTGTACGTATGTATTTATATGCAAATGTACATTTATGTGTGTATATATATATAAATATCTTCATAGAGAGAGACGAAGGTACACTAGCACATACACACACACACACACACACACACACACACAACACATTCTGCAGTATCTTTAGGAAACAAAATTATACCATTGTTGTTCTTGAAATTTTGATAAATACCTAGTGTATGAAAAACAAATGTGATCAAATTGATGTAGGAAAAAGGGAGGAGGTAGCAGAGAGAAACACAGACTGTTACAGATTTAAAAAAAAAAAGAAAGAAAAAACCAATAATTCATAGGCACCCCTGAGAAACAACCAAAGTCAGATCAACAAATACAAAAAAGTCAGACAATAAAAAAAAGTCAGAATTTAAAGACTGCATTCTGAATAATAAATCATTTGGAGCCATTCTGCTTTGAAGATTAGTTGTTGAGATCCAAAAAGAAAAGTACAATAGAGCTTAGTGTACTTTCAGACTATGATGAAAGGAAAGGGAGTAGCAGAATCTTGTTCTCACCTTAAGGTTAAATCTGAAATTCCTCACTCTGTGATTGGCATTCCAGCATGCCAGAATTCCAGAGCAGATTCTGGAAACAGAGAAGCTAGAAAGTTTTCAGGTAAAAGCAATCACAAAACCAGAAAAATAGTAATGTGTGGTAAACAAATTATTGCATTTTTAAGTTATTAGTACTCAGTGTAAAACTCAATTCAGGGTTTAGGAACTGATATGAATGTTTATAAACTGACCCTAGTTTTCATTCAAATATTTTTTTGTTCTCACCTTAGATGTACAAATATTTCCTTATTTTAAACAGCACATTTCTTTATCTATGAAGACATTTCAAATTAATAGTTGGGCAAACAATTGAAGAGATATACTGACATAGTTTTCTATGGTATACAATTTTGATTTTACACTAGTCTGTTAACAATGGAAGAATAATGTTCTGCTGCTTTTTTTTAAATTTTTCTTTTTACTGAGACTGTGCACATAACCATATAATTATCCTAAGATCCAAAGTGTACAATCAATTGCCCATGGTACCAACATACAGCTGTGCATCCATCACCACAATTAATTTTTTTTTCAATTTTTAGAACATTTTCATTACTCCAGAAAAGAAATATGGACACACACAAAAAAGGAAACTCAAATCCTCCCATACCCCTAAACACCCCCCTTCCATTATATATTCATAGTATTGGTATGTACATTTGTTACTGTTGATGAAAGAATGTTAGAATACTACTAACTACAGGGTATAGTTTGCAATAAGTATAGTTTTTTCCTATATGCCCCACTATTATTAACTTCTAGTTATAGTGTCATACATTTGTTGAAGTTCATGAGAGAAATTTCTAACATTTGTACCGTTAATCAGACATTGTCCACCACAAGATTTGCAATTCTATACATTCCCATCTTTTAACTTCCAACTTTCCTTCTGGTGACAGACATGACCCCGAGCTTCCTCTTTCCACCACATCTGCATACCATTCAGCATTGGTAGTTATTCTCACAACGTGCTAACATCACCTTTGTCCATTTCCAAATGTTTAAGTTCACCCTAGTCGAACATTCTGCTCATAATAAACAAACACTCCCCATTCTTTAGCCTCGTTCTATATACTGATAACTTATATTTCATGTCTATGAGTTTACCTATTATAATTAGTTCACATCAGTGAAACCCTGCAATATTTGTTCCTATGCGTCTGTCTCATTTCAATGTAGTGCCTTCAAGGTTTCTTCATCAACTCATTTTTTTAAGACAGTTTTGTTCACACACCATACATTCCATCCTAAGTAAACAATCGGTTCCCTGTATAGTCACATATTTATGTATTCACCACCATCACCACTATCTATATAAGAACATCTCCATTTCTTCCACAAAGAAGGAGGAAGAGTCAAAGAAGTTAGAGAGACAAAAGAAAAAGACAAGAAAAAATAAAAGAAAATGACAGCTGGGGGGCTAAAAAGGAAAGATAGCATTAAACTAAAGTGGAATAAAGAATCAGACAACATCAGCAATGCCAAGAGTCCCATACCCTTCCCCTATTTCCCTCCCATATGCATTTAGCTTTGGTATATTGCCCATGATATATAAAGGAAGCATAATACAATGTTTCTGTTAACTATAGTCTCTAGTTTGCATTGATTGCATTTTTACCCCAATCCCACCCCATTTTTAACATCTTGTAATGTTGACATTCATTTGTTCTACCTCATCTAAAAGCATATTTGTACCTTTTCTCACAATCGTTGAGCAGCCTAGGTTTCACTGAGGTATACAGCCCCAGTCTTTATCTTTCCTCTTTCCTTTGGTGTCCCACATGCTCCTAACCTTCCTCTTTCAACCATATTCTCAGTCATCTTTGTTCAGTGTACTTACATTGCTGCGCTACTATCTCCCAAAATTCTGTTCAAAACCTCTCACATCTGTCTTTTCCTTTCTGTCTATAGTGCTCCCTTTAGTGTTTCCTGTACAGCAGGTATCTTACTCACAATCTGTCATTGTCTGTTTGTCAGAGAATATTTTAAGCTCTCCCTCATATTTGAAGGACATTTTTGCTGGATATAGGATTCTTGGTTGGTGGTTTTTCTCTTTCAGTATCTTAAATATATCACCCCACTTCCTTCTTGCCTCCATTGTTTCTATTGAGAAATCCACACATAGTCTTATCAAGCTTCCTTTGATCGCTTTTCTCTTGCTGCTTTCAGGATGCTCTTTTTATATTTGAAGCTTGATAATCTGATTGTTAGGTGCCTTGGTGTAGGCCTACTCAGATTTATTCTGTTTGGGGTATGCTGTGCTTCTTGGTTCTGTAATTTTCTATCTCTCATAAGAGATAGGAAATTTACATTGATTATTTCCTCTATTATTACTTCTGCCCCCTTTCCCTTCTCTTCTCCTTCTGGGACACACATGACACATACATTCCTGCATTTTGTTTTGTGCTTAAGTTCTTGGACTTTGCCCATATTTTTCCATTTTTTTCTCTATCTGTTATTTTGTGTGTAGGCTTTCATGTGTCCTGTTCTCCAGTTCCTGAGTGTTTTCTTCTGCCTCTTGAGACCTGTTGTTGTATGTCTCCATTGTCTCTTTCATCTCTTGTCTTGTGCCTTTCATTTCCATAGATTCCACCAGTTTTTTTCAAACTTTTGATTTCTACCTCATGTACGCCCAGTGTTTTCATTATATTCTTCATCTCTTTTGCCATATCTTCCCTAAATTTTTTGAATTGATTTAGCATTAGTTGTTTAAATTCCTGTATCTCAGTTGAAGTGTAAGTCTATTCCTTTGACTGGGCCATAGCTTGATTTTTCTTAGTGTAGGTTGTAGTTTTCTGTTGTCTAGGCATCTGGTTTCCTTGGTTACCCCAATCAGGTTTTCCCAGTCCAGAATGGGCTCAGGTCTCAGAAGGAGGCAATAGTATCATGTCTCCCTGAGGGTGTGTCTTAGAAGACTGGTAACCCTGTGAAGCCTCAAGACTCTGTGCTTTTCTGCCCAGCAGGTGGTGCCTCTCACCCTAGTTCCAGACTGGTGTAAGGAGGTATGGTGCATGGTAGTTTTTCCCCAGGCCCTGGAGTCTGGTTCCAAATGGAAGGCGGGCAGTAGAGCTGTGCCCCACCTCTTTCCTCTTAGGGAAGGTATGCCCCCTAGGGAGAGGTCATTTGCATTTGAATAGTCTCTGACTCTGCTATCTCTACCCTTGTCTGGGTCTGAGCACTGGGAATTGAAAATGGCTGAGGTTTTCTCCACTGAGCCAAAAATGGGACAGAAAGCCCCCCTTCAGGGTCTGTCTGTGGCCCTGCTCAGTTTCACCCATCAGCCAGAGACAGCACCCAGTCCTCTGGGCTCCCCCTCCCTCCCAGAGAGGTCTTCCAGCTCTCCAATGTCAGTTGTCACCAAAAGCCTCTGTCTACTTGTTGGAGATTTGTAGCTTGTATGGAGCAGTCCATGTTTGTTAATTAAAACCCCAGTTGGAGCTCAGCTGAGCTATACTGGCTTGTTCAGAGAATGCTGCTCTCTACCACAGTGAGGCTTTGCAGTTCAGGCCATGGGGGGAGGGGGCTCCCAGCTTAGATCCATAGTTTCTACTTACAGATTTTATGCTGATCTCAGGCATTCCTCCCAATTCATGTTGCTGTACGATGAGTGGGCGGTCACGTTTGTCCCCTCACAGTTATTTCAGATTATTTACTAGTTGTTCCTGATTGCTTGTTAGTTGTTCCAGGGGAACTGACTCCTGCTGTTTGTTTTTGCAATGTTTTCCCAAAAACTTTCCACAACTCCAGTTAGCTTCTTTTTCATTTCATTGGTTTAAAACTTTAATTGCCACACTCAGATTTTGACTAGATGGTACTTTTCCTTGATTTGCCATTATATTTTGATTGTTTTATTTTTGTCATTGTAATACTTCATAATCTGTTAAATACAATTCTGGACAAATGTATTCAATGTAGCCCTAAATTAATGTCAGTCTTTCCCAGCCATTTTGCCAGATGTTTAGGATAGCAGCTGTCAATAGAAAGATGTTGTCGCTGTTCTTTATGGGTTAATAGTCCAGAGAACTAGTTTTGTGAGCTAGAAGCTCAGGCTCCAATGACTGTTTGCTGCTTGGCAGAGCACTGTCATTTCTGTTCACTCTGATAATTGTTTTGTTTCACTGGAATGGTAGGGCATGGTTCTGAATCCTGAGAGAAATGAACTCTGTTCTCAAGGAAGGTTGTAGAACCTGTCACTGAGGACATTTTCTTGGAATACTTTAAAATACAGAAAACAACACAGAAAATGAAAAAAGAATGTATGTTATTGATTATCATTATGGATATCAGAGTCAACTACATAAAATAGACACAAACACAAACGCAAACCACATGCCTTTAAAACACTAGAGGGAAAAACATATTAGCAATAAACTGAATTTTTAAAGCATTTTATTGAGATAAATTCATGTACCATAAAATCCATCTAAAGTTTACAATCAATGCCTTATAGTATTTTCAAGTTGTAGTTTCTTCACCACAACCAATTTGTGCCAGTTTGAATGTATTATGTCCCCCAAATGCCATTATCTTTGATGTAGTCTTGTGGGGCAGATGTTTTGGTGCTGATTAGATTTGCTTGGAATGTGCCCCACCCAGCTGTGGGTGATGACTCAGATGAGATATTCCCATGGAGGCATGGCCCCACCCATTCAGGGTGGGCCTTGATCAGTGGAGTCTATAAATGAGATGACTCAAAGAGAAGGAATTCAGTGTAGCTGTGAGTGACATTTTGAAGAGGAGCAAGCTTGCTAGAGAGGAACATCCTGGAGAAAGCCATTTTGAAACTAGAACTTTGTAGCAGATGCCAGCCACGTGCCTTCCCAGCTAGCAGAGGTTTTCCGGATGCCATTGGCCATCCTCCAGTGAAGGTACCTGATTACTGATGTGTTACCTTGGACACTTTATGGCCTTAAAACTGTAACTGTATAGCCAAATAAACCCTCTTTTTGTAAAAGCCAATCCATCTCTGGTATTTTGCATTCTGCAGCATTAGCAAACTAGAACACAATTCTAGAATATTTTCAGCCACAAGAGGGTTGACTACATTATAAAGTTCCATGCTTCATTCTCTGGCTTTCCTTCTGATGACATACACAACCCTAAACTTTCCTTTCCAACCATAATGGCACCCACATATCATCACTGTTAATCACACACTATAATGTGCTGCCATCACTTCTATCCGTTTCCAAACATTTGCCATCAACTTTAATACAAGTTCTGCATAAATTGAGCATCAACTTCCTGCTCTTTGCCCTCATTTTATCTTCTGTTGACCTATGTTCTGGATACTAACACCACAAATTTCCTAGTTATGTTTAGTTCATATTAGTGAGGTCATACAATATTTGTCCTTCTATGTCTGGCTTATTTCATTCAACATAATGTCCTCAAGTTTCATCCATTTTGTCACATGCATCAAGGTTTCATTTCCTCTTATAGATTTATGATATTCCATTGTACGTATTCATTTGCTTTTCCATTCATCAGTGATGGACACCTGGATTGCCTTCCATCTTTTGGCAAATGTGAATAATACTTCCATGAACTTTGGTGTGCATATGTTTGTTTGTGTCCCTGATTTCAGTTCGAGTATATGCCTAGTAGTGGAATTGCTGTATCATATGGCAGTTCTATATTTAGCTACCTGAGGAACCACCAAACTGCCTTCCACAGTGCCTTACCATTATACATTCCCACCAACAGTGAGTGTTTCTGTTTTCCCACATCCTCTCCAATACTTGTAGTTTTCTATTTCTTCAATAGTGACCATACTATTAAACATGAAATGATATCTTATTGTAGTTCTGATTTGCATTTCTCTAATAACTAGTGATGTTGAACATCTTTTCATGTGCTTTCTAGCCATTTGTATATCTTCTTTGGATAATGTCTATTCATTATATTTCATTTTTACATTGGGTTGCTTGTTTCCTTATCACTGGGTTGTAGGATCTTGTTATATATCCTGGACAGTGAACTCTTATCAGATATATGGTTTCCAAATATTTTCTCCCATTGAGTAGTCTGCCTTTTCACTCTCTTGACAAAGTCCTTTGAAATGCAAATGTTTTCGTTTTAGAGGATGTCCCAGTTATCTATTTTTTATTTTGTTGCTCATGTTTTTGGTGTAAGGTCTAAGAAACCACCTCCTACCACAAAATCTTGAAGATGCTTCCCTACATTTTCTTCTAGGAGTTTTATAGTTCTGGCTTTTTATTTAAGCCTTTGATTCATTTTGAGTTAAATTTCTATAAGGTGTGAGATGTCTTTTGGATATGGATATCCATTTCCTCTAGCACCATTTGCTCTGTCTCATTTGGGTGGACTTGGCAGCCTTGCCAAAAATCCATTGACCATAGACATGAGGATCTATTTCTGAACTCTCAATTTGATTCCACGCATCAATGTATGTATCTTTATGCTAATACTAGGCTGATTTTCCACAGTAGTTTTGTTGTATACTTTAAAGTCAGGAAATGAGAATCCTCCAACTTCATTTTTCTTTTTTAAGATGTTTTTGGCTATTCACAGCCCTTACCCTTCCAAATAAATTTGATAATTGACTTTTCCAATTCTGCAACATAGGCTGTTGGAATCTTAAGTGGGATTGTTTTGAAACTGTAAATCAATTGGGGTAGACTTGACAAATCCGTTATATATAGTCTTCCAGTCCATAAACACAGAATTTCCTTCCATTTATTTAGGTCTTTGATTTCTTTCAGCAATGTTTTGTACTTCCTGAATAGAGAACCTTTACCTTCCTGGTTAATTTTATTCATAGATACTGAATCTTTTAGTTGTTATTGTAAATGGAATTTTTCCTGACTTCTTCCTCAAATTCCTCATTACTAATGTATAGAAACACTACTGATTTTAGTGTATTGATCTTGTATCCCACCAATTTGTTATTAGCTCTAGTAGCTTTGTTGTAGATTTTTTGGACTTTCTAGGTATAGGATCATATCATTTATGAATAGTGAATGTTTTATTTCTTCCTTTCCAATTTGGACACTTTTTATTTCTTTATCTTGCCTATTTTCTCTAGCTAGAACTTCTAGCATGATATTGAATAATAGTGGTGAGAGTGGGCATCCTTGTCTTTTTCCCAATATCAGTGGGACAGTTTTCAGTCCTTCACCATTGGTACAGTGTTAGCTGTGAGATTTTAATATATGCCCTTTATCATGTTGAGAAAGTTTCCTTCTATTCTTAACTTTTGAAGTGTTTTACTCAAGAAAATGTGCTGGATTTTGTCAAATGCCTTTTCTGCATCAGTGGAGATGATCATGTTAAGTTTTTCCCTCATTTCATTAATGTGGTGTATTACATTAAGTGATTTTTTTGTGTTGCTTCACCCCTGCATACCTGGGTTAAAACCCACCTGATCGTGGTGTATAATTCTTTTATTGTGCAGTTGGATTTGATTTGCAAGCATTTTTTGATAATTTTTTTATCTATGGTCATTAGATTGGTCTGTAATTTTCATCTGTTGTAGTATCTTTGTCTGGCTTTGATTTAGGTTAATGTTGGCTTCATAGGATGAGTTAGGTAGCTTTCCTTCCTCTTCAATTTTTTGGAAGAGTTTTAGCAGTATTGCTACTAATTCTTCCTGGAATGCTTGGTAGAATTCACCTGTGAAGCCATCTGTTCTTGGACTTTGCTTTTTTGGGAGGTTTTCATGACTGTAATTGTGATTGGTCTGTTGAGGTCTTCTATTTCTTCTGGAGTCAATGGGTTTTTTTATGTGTTTTTACAAAATTATTCATTTCATTTAAATTGCCTACTTTGTTGGCATACACTTATTCATAGTATCCTCCTATGATCTTTTTTATTTTTGTTGGTCAGAAGTAATGTCCTCTCTCTCATTTCTCATTTTTTATTTGCATCTTTTCTCTTTTTTCCTTGTCAGTCTAGCTAAGGGCTTATAAATATTGTTGATCTTCTCAAAGAACTGTCCTTTGGTTTTGTTGATTCCCTACTGTTTTGTTTTTTTTTTCTCAATTTCATTTATTTCTGTTCCTTTGTTATTTCTTTCCTTCTGCTTGCTTTGGTATTAGTTTTCTCTTCTTTTTCTAGTTCTTCCAGGTGTGTAGTTAGGTATTTGATTTGGACTCTTTCTTCTTGTTTCATGTAATTATTTAGGGCTATAAATTTCCCTCTCAGCACTGCCTTTCCTGCATCCCATAAGTTTTGATATGTTGTGTTCTCATTTTCAATCTCAATATCATTTCAATCATCTAGAGATATTTATTGACTTCTGTTGCAATCTCCTTTTTTGACCCACTGATTGTTTTAGAGTGTGTTATGTAACCTGCATAATTCTGTGCATTTTCCAGTCCTCCACCTGTTGGTGATTCCCAGCTTCATTCCATTATGATCAGAGAAAGTGCTTTGCATAACTTCAAGCTTTTAAAAATTTTGAGACATGTTTTGTGACACAATATGTAGTCTATCCTGTAAAATGTTGCATGAGCCTTGAGAAGAAAGTATATCCTGCTATTTTGGGGTGCTTGGTTCTTATGTAAGTCTGTTGGGTCTAGTTGATTCATCACATTATTCAAGTTCTCTGTTTCCTTATTGATCTTCTTTCTAGATGATTTATCTGTAGATGGGAGTGGTGTATGGAATTCTCCAATTATTGTAAAGGTGTCTAATTCTCCCTTCAGTTTTTCCAGTGTTTGCCTCATGTGTTTTCGGGCCCTGGTTAGGTGGATATATATTTCTGAATGTCATTTCTTTTTGGTGGGTTACCCCTTTTATTTATATTGTCTTTTTTTGTCTCTCGTAACAGCTTTGGGAAGACTGTTGCTGCAAAGGAGAGGCTAGGCCTCCCTATAATTGTGCCTAAGAGCCTCCTCCCAAATGCCTCTTTGATGCTCAGATGTGGCCCTCTCTCTCTAGCTAAGCCAACTTGAAAGGTGAAATCACTGCCCTCCCCCGTACGTGGGATCAGACACCCAGGGGAGTGAATCTCCCTGGCAACTTGGAATATGACTCCTGAGGAGGAATGTTGACCTGGCATCGTGGGATGAAGAACATCTTCTTGACCAAAAGGGGGATGTGAAAGGAAATGAAATAAGCTTCAGTGGCAGAGAGATTCCAAAAGGAGCCGAGAGGTCACTCTGGTGGGCACTCTTACGCACACTTTAGACAACCCTTTTTAGGTTCTAAAGAATTAGGGTAGCTGGTGGTGGATAACTGAAACTATCAAACTACAACCCAGAACCCATGAATCTCGAAGACAATTGTATAAAAATGTAGCTTATGAGGGGTGACAATGGGATTGGGAAAACCGTAAGGACCACACTCCCCTTTGTCTAGTTTATGGATGAATGAGTAGAAAAATAGGGGAAGGAAACAAACAAACAAACAGACAAAGGCACCCAGTGTTCTTTTTTACTTTAATTGCTCTTTTACACTTTAATTATTATTCTTGTTACTTTTGTGTGTGTGCTAATGAAGGTGTCAGGGATTGATTTAGGTGATAAATGTACAACTATGTAATGGTACTGTGAGCAACTGAATGTACGATTTGTTTTGTATGACTGCGTGGTATGTGAATATACCTCAATAAAATGAAGATTTAAAAAAATAAAATGCAAAAAATAAAAACTTTGCATTTTGCCTGATATTGGTCAAATAGGCTTTTTTTGGCCTATTTGTTGGCATGGAATTTCTTTTTCTAGCCTCCACTTTCAACCTATTTGTATCTTTGGGTCTCAGGTGAGTCACTTACAGACAGTATATAGATGGCTCATATTTTTTTAATCCACTCTGCCAATGGATGAACTTTATTACCATTTACTAAGCCTTGCTTTTCTGCACCTCCAGAAACAATTTCCTAGAATGCACCCAAAGTACCAAGCTTTTACTTCATGAATTGATACTATCCTATTTATGATCTCCTTCCCTCCATTTTCAACAGTCTGTCATAGCAACTAGAAGTTTCTGCATAACTAACCATCCTTACAAGATATTTCGGCTATTCTATGCCCTACTTGGAAACATCAGGCCTTCCCCACTGTGCTTGGGACAAGATAAACATGTTGCAGACCAAATCTTAAAGCAGTCACAATCTAGATCCACAGTTTCTAGTCAATAACCACTAAGGTAGTCTTAGCTATCCCTTAATCAACCCCTTTGTACATTAAGTCATTTCCCTTACACAAGAAGGATTTTTCTATCTCTTCCCTAATAATATCTGAGGTCTCATACTTCAAAGTTTCTTGCATCTTTCCAAGTTAAGCAGAAATCTTTCCCTCTCTGTGATGTTCTCTGTAGCTACATTTGCAATTTCTTCCTCAACATCTGTATATATTTAATTAAGTCAAATCAATTTGTTCACTTTACTGTGGACTTTTGCTTCTGTTTAATTTTTCATAAATATTTATGCTAAATTTCTAAGGATATAGTTTAATTTTGGGGCCATTGAAGGACCAATTGGGAAAGGATATATGTATCTAAATCTCTTCAAATCCATGTTCCAAAAATAATATATAAGAATTATAATTGTGATTTGACTTCAGACTCAGAAAAATTATATGCAATTAGACTATCACTAAATTAAAAAGAATGGATAAGATGGGCTTTCACATTAAAAACAATAATAACTTCTATAAAATTGATTGGAATTAACAATCTATTCAAAGTTCTAGATACTTTGCTCCAGATAATTTTTTGGTTTCAGAACAATTCTGCAAGGTGAGTGTTATCTTTTGTTCCCATTTTGTAGATGAGGAAATGAGGAGCAGAGCTATTTTGAAGATAATCTCATTTTAAATTTTTGAATTACTAGTGAGTCACAATCAAACTCAAGGGTTAGGTACAGTGCCAAGTAGTCTATTAACAAACAAAGATACAAATAATCTTAGTAATTTTGGTAAAAATAAGTGTTTATTTGTAAGAGATACATTGATAAAAGTTTTATGCAGCATTATCAAAGAATGTAAAATGATCAAAATGAAATGCTAGCTAAATAATATGTAAAATATAAATGAAATGAGTAAAGGAGGCTAATCTTAAGAAATTTGTATAATCTAATGATTTCTCTCATTCATGTGTTATTATTCTTACCTGAGTAGTTCTGTTTCCACAGAAACATACACAAGCTCTCTCCTGACCAGATACCCCTTCATTCATCCTTGAGTTCAAAGAAAAATTATTTATTCTCTTATTAAATGAGATAAATTTCAACTAGAGAGTTAAAAGTATTTGAGATATTGCTATATGTACAAAGAGCAACCTAAAAAACTTTCTTTGTGGATATCTATGCAAGGAAAAACCAGTGTTTATTTGGATTACATGTAAATGGAAATTCACATAAAATTAACATCTCTAAATGCCATAATTTTCAGTAAAATGCATTGTTCTTGGCTTTCATTTTGTTGAAACAGTATTAAGACAAGAGTAACTGTGTCTGTCAGTTTTCTGTCACTGCTGTAACAAATTATCACAAATTTAGTGTCCTAAAACAACTGAAATTTATTATTTGTAGTCCTAGAAAACAGAAGTCCAAACTGAGTTTCACTGGACTGAAATCAAGGGTTTCTCCTGACCAAGATTCCTTCAGAAGCTCCAGAGGAGTGCACTGTATTGAGATGCTAATTGAGGCAGTGTCTGAGGACTGCCATCAGTGGGTGGCTGTTATCCACAGAGCAGGGGGGAACCCCAGTTCCAACTACTCAATTGCTCCCTTTGAGGTTAGTTGGGTTTTCCGCAGGCTGTCCACCAAAGGAAGGGCAAGTACATAGTCACGTTAAAGCAAATTGGCTTTATTACTCACAGAAAATGGCCAACAGAAGCAGCAGGGATTTATCCATCACAGCTTGTCCCCCTGGAAAGCGTTGGAATGACACTCAAAACTCTGGAACAGTGGAATGGTAAATGAAAAAACTCCGCATGCCTTACTTTGCTTCTGGGAAGAGAAACTCCCAATGTATGGTTCTCCTTATACCCCAGGGAAGGGAATTTCTAGCTGCTGTTTATACTGTGCAAGCTCTTTGCAGAATTTACACCCTGGCTCACAGCTCGGGCCCTGGAGCACCTGCCCAAATCTCAAAGCCCCAGTAAAAGTGATATGGTTAGGAAATTCATGAAACTAAGCTTGTCTGTACTGGAGCCTATTTGCATCCACAGCATCCACACACATGGCCAATTGCATTTTTTCAGGAACTGCCTCTAGCTAACTATCAGGGGAGGGGGAGTAAGGCGAGGTCACAGGGGAGAGGGGAGTGTGTCCTAGACTGCCCCAGCAGGTATAGTCTGTTTCCTTGACTTTTCCAGCTTCTAGAGGCCACCTGCAATTCCTGGTCTTTTTTGACCCATTCCTCCTCCTACCAAACCAGCAGCACAGCATCTTCAAATCTCTCCCTGACTCTGGCCTCTGCTTCCATTGTCACACAATCTTCTCTGATTCTGACTCTCCTGCTTTCCTCTTATTATGAACCTCATGAGGTTCCCAGATAAGACAAGATAACCTTCCCCATCTTAAGAACTTTAACTCCATCATATCTGCAAAATTCCTTCTGTATTATAAGATAACATATTCACAGCTACTGGGATTAGACAGTGCAGCTTTTCTGTCTATCAGAGTAATTAAAGTCATTCACTTACTCAGCAAATATTTGTTGAGCACCTTACATGTACCAGGTATTATTCTAGGCATTGAGAAGAAAAGCGAACAAAAAAGCCATAAATTCTCTACCCTCCTGGAGTTTACAGTCTATGGGGAAAACAGAAATGAAGCAAATAAGTATGGAGTATATAATATGTCAGATAGAGATAATGATATAAAGAAAATTAAAACAGGAAAGTGAATACAGAGTGTGAGGCTATTACAATTTTAAATATTGTGGCATAAATGGCCTCTCTTGGAAGCAAAAATTGAAATGTGAGAGTATAATAATGAAGACTTCAGGGTAAAGAATATTCCTGATCATAGGAAAAGCAAGTGGAAAAGGCCTCAGGTAGGTGCACTGCAGATTTTTACATGGAGCCACATACTGAGCACAGGTGAGAGTTTTGGGCTGTGAGGTCAGAGAGGATTAGGAAGCCAGACTGGAAGGTCTTATCACACTCTTTATGAAGCTGGGCCAGTAGATGGTTATTCTGAGTGAGAGGACAGAATTGTAATGAGGAGTGATGTAATAAAACTGACTCCTGTTTTACCAGATTCATTATGGAAGGTTTTATGAAAACAGACTGAGGGAAGAGGAAGATAAAAGAGAGAAGATTAGTTAGCAGACTACCAAAAATATCCAAGGAGGTTGTTTTGTGTGTTTTGATGATACATTGGGGTAGGGTTTCGATCAAGAGCTCAGTTGGGACAATTTAAAATACGAGACATCCTTTGGATATATGAGTGGTGACATCTATTAAACACATGGATATAGGAAGGTGCAGTTCAGAAGAAAAAAGTTGCAAATTAACACATAGATGATAATTGAAAAGATAAGACTGAATGAGGTCATTCACCAAAGCAAGAGTATACATACAAAGAGAGAAGAGTTCCAAATGCTGTGCCCAGAAGCAGTCTGGTTTCAAGAGGCTCAGTCAAACAGACGAAGATTTTTCTAGTCCTTATATATTATCCAATATCGTTATATATTCAATATTTAACAATCAATGAAGCCACTGAAATTGCTTATTGGAATGTCATATTAAATGTTTTGATTCATTTTTCCTTTTTTCACCCTATAGGGTTTTAAAAGCATGATTTGGCCATGTATTAAAAGTTAGTAAATTGAAAGGCTTTCACTCTATATTTATCTTTATTTATCAAACACTTTTTGAAATCACTACACAATTGAATGATTTTTCTATCTGAGTCTATGCTACAACGTGTTTTGTTTTAAATTGTAATATCCTAATTACTATAAACCTTCTATATTTTTAAATTATTATCTATCTTATTTGGTTTACCATTTTTAGGTTTGTCAAATTATCTGCTATAATAATAAAAGTATTTAATTCTTGTAAGATTAAAGAAAGTATTGACTATTGTTAAAATATCATTAACACCAACATTCTTTTTAAAAGAATTTATTTTGCATTTCCTTTAAATGGGAGATAGAGATGTTCCAAGCTTTTATGATATTTAACTGGCAACAGAAGATTGTCCAGGCTATGGTTTAACGACAATTTTGTTTTTTTGTGCTTTTGCAGTTTCCAGTATTCATGTCTATGATGTTAAAAAAGAAATGCAAAGAAATTTATTTTTGCAATATTCTATCTTCAATCTGTGTATTCATTTTTAATATTTCATTATAAATTGCTGAACTTACAAATATCAATATACTATATGCTTACTGCTCATAGAATTACATCAGAAAAAGTAAAAACTCTGTATAAATAGCAATGTCATAATTCACAGAGTTTATATTAGAATTTATACTGCTAATTATTTTATCATTTTACTATTACTAGGATAATAGTTATCAATTGATATGGAAGTGTTTCTATATTTTAAAAACAAGTAGATGTGTGGCTTAATCATCAGATATGGAGAGAATGGCTCTTTTAGATATGGTGATTTTTCTAAGCCTCACTAGGGGCTACAATGAAGGAAGGAGAAAATACTCAAATGGCAAGAGTTGTTTCAAAGAGGAGGGCAAGATCATAGATTTTAAATGCAACCAAGATCTCAAATAACATGACTAAATTAGAGACTTCACCTTGGGGATTTGGCAAGATGGAAGTTATTTGGATAAAGGTATGCAAAAATAATAAAAAAGCATGCATGCGAAAGTATGTAAACATAATTAACCAAATAACTTCAAGGAAGTAGTCTCAAATGTTTAGGGAGTATGACTTGTTAAATTAAGCAAGAGAGAACAGTAGAACACAGATAACAAATAGCTTTGTAGGCCTTGCTAAGGAGTTTGAACTTATTCATGAGATGGGTAGAGAAACACTGCAGGGAGTTGATACCATTAAATTCTTGTTTCTTAGAGAATAATTTATGGTGATAATATATAGAATGTATTGAAAAGACTGGAAAGTGTAAGGAATTGCAGGGTTTCTCAGAGCCTCTCCAGACCCTATCCCTGGTCCAATTTAGTTGGTCTACACCCACTGCATGGGAACCCAGCCCTGTCTTGACTGAGAAATACAGATGACCGAATGGTTAAAGAGGTGCCTGAAAACAAACTCAGGGCTTGCTGGCTGGTGAAAAACAGAGCACCACTGGGAGCAAGCAGATTTTTTTTACCCACACACAGAGAACTTGCTGTGGTGCCCAGTGCCTACCCCCAATCCCTGAAACAGTCTGCTGTGGGCACCTGGTTTTTGGGGGAGACTGGGATCAGTTTCAATATGCCAAATGGCCAGTGAGAGAGACAAAGAACAGATAGAGATAAAAGGCATTTGACAAGAAAACACTAGGGAAAAGAGAAACAACCTACAGAATAAATTAATCAATAAAATCAGGTGCCTAGAGAGCAAAAAATCTTGAGTCATACTATAAAGTATGAAGATATGGCTCAGTCAAAGGAACAAACTAACACTTCAATTGAGATACATGAGTTGAAACAACTAAGTAAAGTTGTTCAAACAAATCATCAAAATCAAACCAAGCTGAAGGAAAATGTGCCAAAAAAAAGATGAAGGATATTTAAAACAAACAAACAAACAAAACAGCAACAATAAAAACAAAACACTGGGTGAACATAAGGAAGAACTGAAAAGCTTGAAAAAACAGTTGGCAGAACTTACGGGAATGAGAGGCATAATAAAAGAGATGGAGAACACAATGGAGATATGCAACAGCAGATTTGAAGAGGCAGAAGAAAGGATTCATGAACTGGAGGACATGACATCTGAAATCCTACAGCCAAAAGAACAGATAGGGAAAAGAATTTGTAAAAATATTAGCAGGGTCTCAGGGAACTTAATCACAATATGAGGTGCCCAAATATATGTGTTATGGATGTCTCAAAAGGAGAAGAGAAGAGAAAAGGAGCAGAAAGAATAATGGAGGAAATATCACTGAGAATTTCCCAACTCTTATCAAAGGTATAAAATTACAGATCCAAGAAGCACAGCATACCCCAAACAGAATAGATCTGAATACACCTACTCCAAGACACTAATCAGATTGTCAAATGTCAAAGACAAAGAGAGAAATCTGAAAGCAGGAAGAGAAAAGTGATCCATCACATACAAAGGAAGTTCAATATGACTATGTGCAAATTTCTCAGCAGAAATCATGGATGCAAGAAGGCAATGGTATGATATAAGACACTGAAAGAAAAAATGGCCAACCAAGGATTCTATATCCAGCAAAACTGTCCTTCAAAAATGAAGGGTGTTCTGGTCTGATGAATTTAAACCTTCTCTCAGAAGTGTATGGTAGAACTAAAGAAGAAGACAACCAAGGATCATCTGAAATTGTGATTGGCTCTCTAACAATCTCAGGACAAAGTTAGAGATCACGACTCAAGAATAAGTCTTCCTAAGACCACTACAAAGATGTTTGATATAAAGGCTTGGGCTCAGTATGTTGTGGAGTGGCTTCCTTATGACAGTGATTTTGGTCCTTACTCCACAGTTTCTAGCAAGTGCTGTACTGTCCTGGAAGTTGGCCAAGATGACTGCGGCCAGGGGAAAGAGTGGAAGAAAAAACAAAAATGTCAAGAAAATATTGCAAAAGCCAAATGACTAAAAAAAAGATTGAAGAAAAGAACAGGCTCTGAAACCAGAGGAAAATCATTTGGAAAATATGCAGCTTTGGAAGGACTCATTAAGGTTTCTTCTTTGGATTTTATGACAGCATTATACAGTAAACAAAGTCTGACCATATTGAAGAATCATGTTAGTTATGACCTCAATACTGTAGTAACTTTTAGGCTTGCATATAGAAATATGTTGGTATCTGTGACAGTTATTGGGTAAACTGGCATTTACTCTACAAAATCTTTATAACTGACTTAGTCATTTGCCGTTTTATAGCCTATCTACTGAAATAAAAATATCCAATGGTGAGAAAAATGACTTTAGATTATGAACTCTATTCAAATAATAGCTCAAATTCAGGTCCTATTCTGGACAAAGAAAGTAAAAGTCAGAATTGTCCTCTTTCAAATGAAAAATATGTTTGGGTTTAAAAAAGATATACTGTATTAATATTAATCACAGCTTTTGTCATTATTGCTTATTTCTTGGACTATAATAATTTCTGGTTTTCTCAAAGCACATGTTAATCATTTAATTCTTTATTATCTGTATAGTTTGTCTGATTTTTAGCCTTTATACTAGTAATATAAATATCAGACATTCTGCATTTTTTAACCTAATTTTTTAAAGTGTTAAACTCTTAGCTAGTAGAATACCACATGATGAATATAACAATTTTTTATTTAGGAGCATGGCCATTTTCTTAAACATGACTTGAGCAGAATAAAATTGCAACTTAAAGCTTGCAGTACAAATTCCAAACATTGTAGTACCTTGGAACCTCTTTATTTTTTGCTTGTGCTAAGTAGACATGTGAAATAGTTAACATTCTTATCAGGTAATTTGCTTATTATATAGATACCACTTTTGTTTTTTACTCCATGTTTTGTTTAACTCATGTGGTAGTGATGTCCTATACTTTTCGATCTAACAAGAGAGTTCTTTTAAAGAATTCTTAAGATGAATAGTTAAGTTATATTTCATAGTGGTAAGGAAAGCTTGGAAAAAATTTGTTGGGCATAGTAGTAATTGGGGTGAAAATAAATAAATTATGTCAGAATGAGAATGTTACATTTAGAATAAAGAGCTAAAGAATATTTCTCAGTAAATAATATAACTGGAATTTTTACTATTAAAAATGGCTTTTGTAAATATGTGGTTCAAGAATTTTTTTCTTGGTCAGACTTTAACAGCTTATTAATGTTTTCCCCACTTTTTATATGAATTTTAAGTTATAAGAAATTGTCCAAGAGCTCTAATTTAACAATGAAACTAGATATTGAAAAGAATTTGATATTTTTATAAAGAGTAAAAAAAACTAGGGAGATTTAAAATATTTACAGATAAACACACAGTGAGAAGTTCGTGAACAAGAGACCAGCTTTACAAGAACTACTAAAGGGAGCACTACAGGCAGATAGGAAAAGACAGGCGAGAGAGCTTTGGAGAAGAGTGTAGAAATGACAATTATCAGTAAGGGTAACTAATAGCATAAAAAGAGAGAGAAAAAAATAAAATATGACATATAAAATCCAAAAGACACAATGGGAGAAGAAAGTACTACCTTTACAGTAATAACATTAAATGTTAATGGATTAAACTCCCCAATCAAAAGACCTAGATTGGCAGAATGGATTAAAAAAGAAAAAAACAGGATCCATCTATATACTGTCTACAAGAGACTCACTTTAGAACCAATGGCGACTGAGGAGCAAGGAGCCCCACGGTGATCCCAGAAGGCAGCGGGAGGCTGAGGAGGGAGCGCCTTGGGCTGAGGTGGCAGCGGCAAGGGGCCAGGGTGGTGGAGTGGGTGGAAGGCTGAGGAGGCTCCCTGACATAGGATCGGCGTGGGGATGGCTCTGGGGAGCGGAGGCTGGAGCTTAGGCCAGCTCACGTGGGGGTATGATGACTCCATGGTGGGATCCAGATTCTTGCATCCCCTGCTGCCTCACAGCAGCCCAAGCTCTCAGTGGAGAAACACACACAACGGTGAGTCAGGGCAGGCAAGCTGGTGGGTGGGCGAGGGTCTCGGCTGGGAGCGACCTTCCATCTGCTCCCCAAGGCAGGGCTGGACTGGTTGTGGGCTCTCTGTGGGTGCCAGGCCTGCAGGGGCCGCTTCCCGAGGCCGGACACCACTGGGCACCTGGCGTCCTGGGCTCGGTCACTCAAGGTGGGGGAGGGCATTGCATTCCCAGGGAAGTGGGGAGGCTCTGAGCTTCTTTCCGGGCAACTCTTCCTGCCTCCTGTCACTTCTTTCCTGGGTTTGCTGTTGTTTTTCAATGACAGGGGACCACCTTGCGTCTCCTTACCTAGCTGTTTTTTTCCTGATTGTTGTGGCAGGTTTACAGTGCATGGCTTGTGCACGTGTATTTCAGAGCTCTGTTTATAACCATGGTTTTTAGTTATTTGTTTAGTTTGGGACCAGGAAGTGGTGTCTGGAAAGGATGGTGTGTGTGTGTGTGTGTGTGTGTGTGTGTGTGTGTGTGTGTGTAAGCTTTCCTATCCTCTCTGCTAATGTTCTGTAATCCTTAGGTTGTAATTTGTAATGATGCTGGAAACTATGTGGGACCAGCCCACTTAAATGTGTATCTGTGCAGGGCAGATCTAGAGGTCTAGCCCAAAAGGAAACCTTTGCACCTGTCACCACTTTCAAAGCTTTCCTCTAAAAAGAAAAAACAAGCAAGTAAACAAACAAACAAACAAAACTCCTTGGGTAAGGCCCACACTGTTCATGGGGAGGAGGCCCTTTTTGTGCCTACCAACCAAGACCTGGGCTGTGTCTCCAGGAGAGCTGGTATAACCTCCAGTTTGTTGTGATGACAAATCATGAGCAATGGCTTGTTTTTATGCTGTAAGTGCTTTCTTTCCTGTTTAGTTTTGGGGGGCTTGGGGGCTGGCAAGGAGGAGGCTAGGGAAGGGGTAAAAAAAAAATCCAAGCTCTACTGTATCTTAAAAAGAAAAAAAGAAAAAAAGGGAAAAAAAACTTTTAGAAGAAAATATAGGGAAATATCTTAAAGATCTTGTGACAGGAGGTGGTTTCCTAGACCTTACACCCAAAGTGCAAGCAAAGAAAGAAGAAATAGATAAATGGGATCATCTCAAAATGGAATATTTTTGTACACCAAAAGACTTTGTCAGGAAAATAAAAAGGCAACCTATGCAACGGGAAACAATATTTGGAAACCATGTGTCAGATAAGGGTTTAAATATGCAGAATATATAAGAGATCCTACAACTCAACAACAAAAAGACAACCCAATTTAAAAAATGGGCAAAAGACATGGACAGTCTGAAGAGGAAATACAAATGACTCAACAACACATGAAAAAGATGCTCAAATTCACTAGCAGGGAAATGCAAATCAAAACCACAATGAGATATCATCTCATACCTATTAGAATGGCCATTATCCAAAAAACAAAATTATAAGTGCTAGAGATGATGTGGAGAAAGAGGTACACTTAGTCACTGTTAATGGGAGTGTAGAATGGTGGAGAGTGTAGAATGGTGCAGCCATTCTGCAGGGCAGATTGGAGGTTCCTCAGGAAGCTAAGTATAGAATTGCCATATGACCCAGCTATTCCATTACTAGGTATATATATATATATAATTTATATTTTCTGTAGCACACTAATTTAACCTGTATCACACTATCTAGTTTAACCTATCTAATTAAACAACATAATTACGTGGAAACTAGAGCAGGGAATGAGACCCTGTTATTCTGTATAGGATAATGTAATATCCTGACACATTCCAGAGTATTTGGGGCAGAAAATTAAAAGAAAGTATTTACAAAGTCCCTTTGAGGGATTTGGGGAAAATGTGGCAATATTAGACTTCCACACCTGGAGGATTTCTGACATTCTCTCAAGCATTAGGAACTCCTAATTTAATAAACTAAGCCCTTGATCTTGGGTCTTGCCCTTTTGAAACCTATTCCTGCAAAGGAGAATCTAAGCTTATTTATAATTATGCCTAAGAGTCACCCCCAGAGAACCTCTTTTGTTGTTCAGATGTGGCCTCTCTCTCTGAGCCAACTCTGTAAATAAACTCTCTACCCTCTTCCCTTGTGGGACATGACTCCCAGAGGTGTACCCCTATGATAGTATCCATGCTTCTTCCCTGGAACCATAGTCTCACTTCTTTGTAATGTGTGATTAATTAAATCTGCAGTATAAATTTCTACTGCCTTAGAGATATGAGAGAACTCTCAATGATCATGATTACAAATAATCCATTGATTACTTGAATTTTAAGAACCTCATTTCATATTTTTAAATTCTCTTCAATCCTTGCTCCTTTATTGTCCGATTAATATCACAGGAAGAGAGGAAAGTTTCCAGAATAAGAAAGATAGACAAGAAAGTAGGTGCACCCTGGAAAATTAAATGACCACACATTACTAGATCTGACACTGGAAAATTGAATTTCCCCATTTTCCATACTTGATTTCCAAATTTCATTATCATCACCATCATCTCCATCATCATCAACATTTTCATCTTAGTGGTCATTTTATATTTTCAATGGAATCACACAGCTAAAATAAAAATAAAATCAGTTTCCATATAGGATATCATTATCTTAACAAGTAAACTGAATTGAAATTAAACCCTGTTTAACTATCTTTACTCTATAAAAATATTCTTCATGAATTTTTTGAAGTAGAGAAATTTCTCAAGAAAAAATTACAAATAACATGCCAACTTATGATTCCACAGGCAACCAGTGTTATATTTATGCATATTTATACAGCTTTATTCAAAGATAAATAAATAAAATAGGAATATTTATAAATAGTTAAATGCATACATAAATAGATGTTACCACACAATATTGTTGTTATTGTCTTCAGTTGAGATCATTCCAGTTGTATTCTATCATGCTTTTACATTTAAAAATAAATCCCAAACATCTGGTTATATCAGTTAATGTCCTTTGACAACATGATTTTGGTTAGTTGCATACAATTCCATTTAAAAATGAAGTACGACTATTTTAACCATTGCACCAAATTTGGAAATTACACATATTTTCTAGTATTGTGAGTAAAGCTATGATAAATTTCTTCACCATAAATCTTTGGCTGAGTCACTGAATATTATTCTGGAATAATCCATTGAAATGAAATTCTGAATCTTGACCATAATGCCTTTTCTTTGCAATGTTTTCCTTGATTCACCCATCTATATGCTCTGTTACAGAGTTCCTGTATCCTAACATTCTCATTAAAGTAAGTAATAAACACTTTTTAGTCTATGAAACATTGATAATTAGGTACTAGGATAACATATATGAATCCATAAACCCTGGAAGAGAAATTCAGGAAAAGAAAATGGATAGAGATTTAAAAAGTCAGATTAGCTACAAGGAAGGTGAATGTAAAGAGGGTGTGGTAAGCAGAATAATGGCTTCCCCCAAATGGCCTTGTACTAATACCTGAAACCTGTGAATATGATACATCACATGACACAGGTCAACTGAAGTTGAGGGCGGAATTAAAGTTGTTAATCATTTGATATTAAACATAATACAGATAATCCTGTATTGTTCATCCACTGTAGGCACAAAGGTCCTTAAACATGAAGGATGGAGGCAGAAAGGTAAGAGACAGAGTGATGAAATGTGAGAAAAATTGGCATGTTGTTGCTCACTATGAAAATGGGGAAATAGGGCCATGAGTGGTCTCAATACTGGAAAGGGCAAAAACATAGATTTTCTGTTAAAGCCTCCAGAAAGGATTGCAGTCTTGCTGACAACTTCATTTTAGCCCTGTGAGACCTATTTCAGATATCTCAGCTATAGGACTGTAAGATAAAATTGTGTTGCTTCAAGCCATTAACATGGTAGTAATTTTTTACAGCAGCCAAAGAAAATAATAAAGAGGGGTTACAGGGAAAACAAATGTACCATGGTAGATTTGGAAACCACTTTTGTAGCCAAAAGGTGTATTTATATACCACAAAATCCAATTACTGCTTTGTATGAAATTTGACCGGATTTTTTGAGAGAAAAGGAACAAAAAATTTTAAATGATAGAAAAAATATTTAAGACACCATTTTATACAGTGCCAAGTTAAGGATTACAGATATACTGGAAAGAAACCAAGCGTAAATGAACTGATAACTAGCTAAGACTTAATGAGAAATGTTTTTCCTGAATCCAGAAAATTAAGTAAAATCATTGAGTACTCAAGTCAAAATAATCTCATTATAAGCAAAAAACAAAATTATATATGTGTATATGTCTGTATATATGTATATATATGTGCATATGTGTATATTTAATCTCTATAAAAATGTATATATAAAAATTTATATGCACACACATACAAAAACACATGCCACATTAAGACATTGGGAAGAGTTGAGGAGTGGGAGAAAATGATGTTCATGCTTAAAAAATAATCCTACAAGTACTCATCCAAAGAAATTTAGAAAAGTAGACAAAAATAACCTATCAAGTAAATTAATTTCATAAATTTAATGAAATTTGGAGAAAGTTTCCACCTTTTCAGTTTTTCTGCATTCTTTTCTCATCTCTTTTCTCAAGTTAAATTCTACTAAAAGTCTTCTCAGATTTCAGAATCATTTTCCTTTGCATTGCTCACGAGTTTTTTTTAGTAACATCTCCTACATTCCACTCTAGTCTACTTAATCTCTCTACTGTCATGAAAACCCTGTTATTTAAAATCTTCCAGAATAGTAAATAACTGAAAAATCTCCTCACAGTAAGGGGAAGTAACAAAATAGCACAGCAGAGCTAGCTGCTGTAACAAACAAATCTGAACTCAATGGCTCAACACTGCTAAGGCATCTTTCCTGTTCCCTGTCTTGAATGCTGTGATATACCACAAAGCACCCCTTCAGAAATGCCCCCCACAGCTGGCAATGCTAACAGGTCATTGTTACTCCTCTTCAGGCATTGCTCTTCAGGACGGAAGGTTCGTCTTGCCCTGGGAAAATCCCACATCCCTAGATATATTAGGAATAAAGAATTGGCCTCTCACTGCAACTTGGAATAAATCTGAAGGTTCAGGCCAGTTCCAAAACTGCCCTTGGGGCTGGCCAAGACCTCCCTTGAGACTGCATCTCAACTTAACTTCTCTCTGCACCCAATTTGCTTTATTTCCTTCCTTTCCAAAGGCATTGACCCCTCACATGTTCCAAGGAGGCAAAAATCTTCTAAGAGTCTCCATCCCAGGAAACCTAATAAACACTTGCATGATTGTGTCCCACAATGCTGGAGATTGTGTTTTGTTCCACACAGTCATTAAAAGACTCAGATCAGTTGTGTATCCACATAGAGAAAATGAATAAATGTGAAATTTAGAATAACAATCTATCTTACTTAAAAATATATTCTAAGAATATTAAATATCTACACATAAAAGCAAATAGATGTAACAAAATATTAGAAATAGAAGTGACAAATAAGCAGAAAATATTTGGACATATATACGAGATTGGGTTAATACTGATTTTATATAAAGATACCCTCAATAAATAAGAAAAAAAAATATTCTACTGAAATTTGAAGAAATATTATGAACAGGTCATTTATATAATAATTATATGAATGATGTATAAAGACATGAAATTCTGATATTAAAGTCAAAACACCCAAGATTTCATTTTTCAATGTTACTGACAAGTAAAAATAGAACATAATATACGATAGAACATAATATATGAGATTAGAAAGCTGTAGTAAATGAACACTATTATGGAAAACATTGGAAGGCAATATCAGAGCCTTTCTCAAAATTTAAAATAACATAAAAACCTATTGACTCAGTTCTTCCATTTCTAAAAATCTATGTGATGTAAATATTGTTAGGTACCAGAAGTAAGTAAAAGAGCCCATGTAGTTCACAACAACAAAATCTTAAAAAAGCAGCTTAATGTTTCATTTGTAAAAGACTAGTCAAATATTCTGTTATGTCTTATTATAGCCTCGGTTGCATAGGAATGAATAACACTCCTCGTTACATGGGGCCTTATACTCACTGTTCCAGCAAAGCTCCACTCTAGACATTATGTATGGATGTATGCACACATGCACATACTCCTGACACTCCTCCCTGCTCAATCTTTCCAAATAATCATTCTTATGTGTCTGATATGGATCCTTTAATTTGATATGTATTTTATCATCATCTTGTTTGACTCGAATGTATTTTCACTTTGCAAAAATATATTGTGTTTCCTACAAATCAAAGCTGCCCTAATATATTCCATCCACTACACGTGGGTGCTTAAGTAGAGCCCACAATCTTTTACCACAAATTATGCTCACTCTCATATGTTCTCCCTTATGGACTTCTATGAAAATTTACTGAGTATATCTACCAGTGAGCAGGATTTTCCCGTATCTGTATACCTTATTTTTCAAAATGTTACAACATTGCCTCTCTAAAAACTTAAAAATTGCCAACCTATATTATTCAGAATATTCCAGCCAAATGCACAGTCTTTCTATTCATGGATTTTGTGCCTTCCTGGCCCTGAGAAGAAAATCACATATTCCCTGCCAAAAAGTCCATGCAAGAATAAATGCTGCAAGTTAAAAAACAGTGGGAGTTGAAATCGTTTTACATGAGCATATTAGTAAGATGTCAATGCTTATTGTGAAAATATCCACATGATAGGTACTTGGTAAGATCATATCATCACTGAAATATTTATTTGGAAGTTCTTTACTACAATGAAAATAGAAATGGGTAGGACTATATGCAGTACGAATAAAGCAGAATGGTATACAGAGGACCTGGTATCCAGAGGATTTTGTCTGTTTGCAAGAGTTAAGTTTTTTTTTGAGATTGTAATTTAGAAGCCTAGTTAATAGATGAAGATCTCACAGAATTATCTACAGAACATGTTTTGACAACTCTAAAAGAACCGTTTGTCCCATAGCTGCCTTCTGCAATAATTGTACCTGGGATATATCTTAGGCAAATTTTTCCCTAAGATTTTGATTTTCCCATGCTTCAGATTTCTTGACTCTTCGTTTCATTTCCCATTTCATTTTATTTAAATGAAATAAAATAATATTTATTCATTTTATTTTAACAATTTGAGTATTCTCCAATCTTTCTGGGTTATACACACTAGTGTTGCCTTCTTTATTATGCATTGGAGGTAATATAAAATTTGAAGCTCACCACACCCCTTATTGGCACTCTAGGTAATACCTTCATTGTAAAACAAAAAAAAATCACTCTGAATTCGCTTGGCAATCATAATGCATTAAAATCCAGAAATGAATCAACACATGTCTAAAATGTAATTCAATTAAGCAGTATGCAGCATATATTTTGCAATAACCGTCTGTTCTAGTTCACTAATGCTGCCAGAATGCAAAACACCAGAGATGGATTGGCTTTTATAAAAGGGGGTTTATTTGGTTACACAGTTACAGTCTTAAGGCCATAAAGTGTCGAGGGTAACACATCAGCAATCGGGTACCTTCACCGGAGGGTGGCCAATGGTGTCTGGAAAACCTCTCTTAGCTGGGAAGGCACGTGGCTGGCATCTGCTCCAAAGTTCTGGTTTCAAAATGGCTTTCTCCCAGGACGTTCCTCTCTAGGCTGCAGTTCCTCAAAAACATCACTCTTAGTTGCACTTGGGATATTCGTCTTCTCTCAGCTTCTCTGGAGCAAGAGTCTGCTTTCAACGGCCATTTTCAAACTGTCTCTCATCTGCAGCTCCTGTGCTTTCTTCAAAGTATTCCTCTTGGCTGTAGCTCCTCTTCAAAATGTCACTCACATCTGCACTGAGTTCCTTCTGTTATGTCATCTCATTTACATGGCTCCACTGATAAACTTAGACCCACCCTGAATGGGCGGAGCAACACCTCCATGGAAATTATCCAATCAGAGTTATCACCCACAGCTGGGTGGGGCGCATCTCCAAGGAAACACTCAAAGAATTACAATCTAATCAACACTGATAACATCTGCCCACACAAGATTACATCAAAGATAATGGCATTTGGGGGACACAATATATTCAAACTGGCACACCATCTAATTGTGAAATTGATATCTGCACAGTTAAATTTCACTTTTAAGGATCTTGTGTGTTCCCAAAATTATGTCCTTAAATGCTTTTATCATGTCTAGAAAAGTACCCTGGCAGGACAGTTAAAATGGTACCATTTGATCTTACTGAAAGTACAGATTACTATAAAATATCCTGACATATATTGCACTTTGTTGGCAAGTCTTTGTATTTAACATTCACGCTTTTGTACCTATGAGCATGTGATTCTCTTGTACAGCACAGTTAATTCTGTGAGCATAGAGCTTCTAGATTAACAAGAATTTTATTGTCTTTAATCACAATTTTAGTATATTCTGTGTATTTTATGGAGTCACAGCCATTTAATGCTTGGAGAAAAAACATGTGTAAGCATTTTTCCTCTTTTAATGTTTGAGAAAAATAAATATATGTTTAGAGAGGTTGAGACTATATAAAAAAACACATAGATCATCTGTCAGAGAGCCAGAAAGAAATGTTGCCTCTCCTAACTATCATGTTTTTGATACATGCAAGATAAATTAGTATATTAAGCTAAATGCAATTTGATTAAAATCTTAGATGACTCAGAAAAATTATATAGTTCATGATTTTCAGCAAATTCCTTCTCAGTGGGTACACTGATCCATATTTTTCTATTTCGTCACCTCTTTTCTTGACGCATTGTAGTGTTCTGAATAACTTTCTTTTGATTTTCAATGCATTTTATTCTACTATTCCTCTGTTATATTTAGACTTATTGGAGGTGTGTTTTATTTTGTTTTTAATATCTGTGGTTATTTAGTTTTGTTTTGCATTGTTTTGTTCGACAATTGGGAATTTGAGGTGATGTTTTCCTTGTCCTCAGTATTTCCCAATATGGGAAATACACCCAGGACTAAAGGAAAACTTTTAAATTAGTTCCTTTTATCCAAAATAAAGCCAGATTTAAACTGGCCAATCCTGCCCATGTGTACCTTGCAATCACACTTTACAAAAAGGAGTTTGATTGTGTTACATTATCACCGACTGAAATGCTGGCCCCACGGGCAAAGTTTCAGGTGAGGGCACGACACTGAGGTGGTCAGCTTCCATCCTGACCAGTCTGCTCTTGATTGCTTCAGACCCTAGCATAGGTTTTCAGGCTAGTCTCTTCATACCAGGACTTCAGAGAGTGTTTCATTCCCTACAGGCTAATATGAGATTAGCCCTAGAAAATTGTGCGAAGGTAAAAATCACTTGAGAATACCCCTCTCCTTACCTAGAGGTTATGGTCATTGCTAACATTCCTCTCCAGGAAACTTGCTTTTTTTTTTTCTTTAGTCTTAATAAGCAAAGGTTTATGGGACAAGAGAATTTGTCAGTGAAGACATCTATCCAAAAATTTATGAAAAAAGATTTTTTATTGGTATCAAAAATTCATAAGTAATTTTAAACCTTAGCATTTACATGAAAATTTTAGCCAATAATAGTTGTGTAGTTTTGATATATTGATCATAAAATAATCACTTCTCATAAGTATTATTGTAATGTTTTGATTATTAGGAGTTAATACCAATGTTGTCAGCTAAAATTGTGAATAATTTGTGCCTACAGTTAATATTAAAGGCTTAAAGGAGATTTAAAGAAAAAAAAAACAGAACAATCCTTGAAATTGACATTCCTTTTAATATTCTTCAATGCTTACAGCTATAATGAAAATTTAGCTTCTAGTGGGACTTAGAGAATGCTGTGTTTAACATGACAGTGTTTGGTCATTTTTTCATTCCACTTTTTCTAATACACTAAGCTCAATCTGATGAATGCTTAGCCAGTTTAAACTTGCACAGTAACTATATTGGATCAAATTCTGGCTAACATTTGTGAAGCTGAAGCCAAGGAGACAGAAATGATTTTATTAATATTATTAGGAAATATTTCTTGACTGTTAAAATACATAAATATTTAAATTATGGGTTTTAATTCATTTATGTAGTTCACTTCTAATTCAAGAGATTTTAAAAATGAATGACCCATAACTCCTATAAATTTCATCCTATGCATTTCTTTTCCCTCAATTAATTCCCTACTCATTTCAGGTAGGTTCAGTAGAGTTTTCATTATTATAAACTATACTTTCTGTTACAAATGTGGGTATATAGTACCATAACACTGTTTGGAAGTTAATCATCATTTTACATATTACCTACCACCCAACAAGAGGAAAAACTTTTGTGACCTATTTTCAGTTTGGGTTATTGTCTTATTTCTAAGATATTAAGAGTAGTTAAATTCTGGAAACAGAATTTTCCGTATATGTGTTTTGCCAATATTTTCCCTCAACTGTTGCTTATGTTTTTATTTCTTTACTGGGCTCTTTTGAAGAGAAAAGTTTTGTGTATTGATGACTTCTAGTTTGTCATTTTTCTTTTATGGACTGCGCTTTTCTTGTCATATCTAAGAAATTTTTTTCTAACTCATAATCTGACATTTTGCTGTTTTCTTCTAAAATGCTTATTATTTTATTTGTTGCATTTTAGTACATGATCCATTTTGAGTTAAATTGTATTTATGGTGTGACTTCCAGTAGACCAATATGGTGGTATAAGATGCTCTAGGATCTTTGTACAACTAACAAAAACTGGCAGAGCAATTTCTTCATAAAGTTGTAAAACAATTAAGGGATTACAGTAATTGGCCAACTGCCAAATCAAGAAGCAGCAGCTTGAAAAACGGTATGTGAAGCTTGTGAGCCCTTGATAGTCCCTCCAAAGCTAACTCTACTCTTTCTTTGCTATATAAATGGAATAACATAGCCTGGATGACAACAGAACTGTTTACAACAGGATTACTAAATATTTTAAGCCTATTATTGATACCTACTGCTTAGAAACAAAAAAAATTTCCTTTCAAAATATTACTGCTCAGTGACAATGTACCAAGAGCTCTGATGGAGATGTACAATGAGATTTATATTGTTTGCATGCCTGCTAACACATCATCCATTTGGCAGCCCATCAATCAAAGAATAATTTTGAAATTTAAGAAATGCATTTTGTAAGGCTATAGCTTCCATACATAGTGATTCTTCTGATGGATCTGGGCAAAGTCAATTGAAGACATTCCAAAAGGATTCACTCTTAAATCACATTCAGATGTATAATTCAGTGTTGTTAATGTGGCAACCCGTGGCCTGAGCAAAAACAGGCCTGCAGATCTTTGGTGCACAGCAGTCTGCATGACCTAGGCAGCTAAATGTTTAACCTACTGTCTTTCTAAGCCAGTGAAGAGAAAAAGGGCAAATTGACCTTAAAATGTAACTTTATCCAAACAGGCAGGAAGTGAGAGGCTCTTAGTCTCACAAAAAGAGCAAAATGTAACTGTTCAAGTGTTATTCTAGTCCTTCCTGCACCACCCCCCAGGTCAGAGTGGCCTGTTCCTGCATCTGTGTGATCCCCCACCCTTAGGAGGGCCTTTGTCTTAAACCGTTATGAAAGGCTTTCTGTCCTTTTTGCATCACTCAATCATCTTCCCTACAAACGCGATGCCTGCCCGGCCTGAGAGAGCCGTCATGATCTCTCCACGACTTCTCACCCTGTAAGTAAGCCCTGAATAAAAGTTCATGTATCAGAAAATGTTTGTTGTCTTCTTTGGCCTCTGGACTGCATGGCCCTCTTGGGCTGCGACACTTAGTTACATTCACATTGTTATGGTACTATCTCTACCATCCTTTACCAAAACTTTTCCATCATCCCAAATAGAAACTCTGTACGTTTTAAGTCTTAATTCTTTATTCCTTACTCCCACCCTGAACCTTGGTGTCCTATATTCTAGATTCTGATTCTATGAGTATGCTTATTCCAATACTCATATCAGTGAGATCATGCAATATTTGTCCCTTTGTGTCTGGCTTATTTCACTCAACATATCTTCATGATTTGTCCCTGTTGTTGCATGTCAGAACTTTACTCCTTTTTATAACTGAATAATATTCTGTTAATGTGTATATGCCACATTTTGTCTATCCATCAGTTTTTAGACACATGGATTGCTTCCATCTTTGGGCAATTACGAATAATGCTGCTATGAAAAATCAGTGTGCAAATATCTGTTCGAGGCTGTGTTTAAGTTTTTTGAGTATCTACCAAGCAGGGAGACTGCCAGATCGTAATAACTGCTGAAGTGTCTCTGACAGTGGCTACATCACTACATTCCCACCAGCAATGAAGAAGTGTTCCTATTTCTCCACATCCTATCCAACATTTGTAATTTTCTCTTTTTTTAGTAGAAACCATTCTAGTGTGTTTGAAATATAGCTCATTGTGATTTTGATTTGCATTTCCTGATGGCTAAAGATGTTGAGCATCTTTTCATGTGCTTTCTGGCCATTTGTATATCTTCTTTAGAGAGTAGTCTATTCAAGCCTCTTGTCCATTTTTTAATTGGGTTGTTTGTCTTTTTGTTGTTAGTGAATGATTTCTTTATATATTCTAGATGTTAAACCCTTATTGGATATATGGCTTCCAAATATTTTCTCCCATTGTGTAGGTTGTTGTATTACTTTCGTGATAAAGTCCTTTGAGATGCAAATTTTAAAATTCTGATGAAATCCCATATATTTTTTATTTTTCTTTTATTTTTGCTTGTCATTTGGGCATAGTCTATGAAATCATTGCCAAATACAAGATCCTGAAGAGGCTTCCCTATGTTTACCCTAGGAGTTTCATAGTTTTGGCTCTTATATTTAGGTCTTTGATCCATTTGGAATTTTGAGTTGATTTTTTCTTAAGGTGTGAATTAGTGGACTTCCTTTTTTTTTATATATATAAGTGGAGATCCAATTTTCCCAACACCGTTTGTTAAAGAGATGACACTATTCTTTCCCAATTGAGTCGCCATTGCTATAAATGTGAGCATTGATTTCTTTCTCTGCTCTCAATTCAATTCCATTATTCTATATGTTGGTCTTTGCATCAGAACCATGCAGTTTTGATTGCTGTTGCTTTCCAATAATTTTTTTTCCAACTGTATTATAGTCTTTTTATTCTTTTGGTAAAACTCTTCCAGAGTTAACTACTCCCAATTATAGATGACAAAATGCATAAAGATCCACATCAAATGCTGGCACTGCTATGAACATGGTCTCCTCCCTTCAACGCAGAATTAAGATTTTTGGTTCTTGTTTTTATATTCCAGTCCCGTTAACTGTAGACGTTATCTGAAGGCAGTCTTATGCTGAATAGCAGTTATCGGCAAACAGGCTGTAGCTTCTCCAGGAACACTACAGGATGAATTTAGTTTAAATATATTAAACCAGGAGGCATTCTCTCAAATGAGTTTAAATGAATTTTTATTTTTAGACAACCTACATAACATGTTTTTCTTAAAAACAATGCCTCTGCTCCAAATAAATCAAGGTCAAATAAATGAAGAGTTCAAGATGGCATCAGTCCATCTGCCTAAGTCCTGGTGTTGTGTGGATGACAAACAGCAGCCAATTGTGATGAGAGGTGATCGATCCAAGGAATTGCCAAGTTTGTTAACATGTCTCCATTTCTAAACCATCCCTAAAGAAGATCATATATGGGGTCACACCATCCTCACAGTAGTCCAGGAGAGCAACCATACCATCTGGATTCATGTTTTCACCAATATAGAGCTGGTAGCTTTTTAAATCTGCAAGGATGTGCTTGATTTTTTCTGCAGCCCAGACCAAAACATTTGGTTTTCTAGGAATGTCTTATTCTCGGCCTCATTTGTTTTATTGAGAACTTTAACATATATAAATAACAGTGATAACTTTCAAAGTACAATTTCACGAGTAGCTAGAGAGCAAATTTCAAAGAATATCATGGATCACAGTTCCACAACTTCAGCCATTTCCATTATTGTAAAATATACTTACAGAAAGGTGTCAACTCTGATTTACAGCTCAACAAGCAGTAATACAGGTAATTTCAAAAATTGTTATGGATTACAGTTCCATGGTCTTAGTCCCTTCCCTATTATGTAATACAAGGTATATATAGAAACGTGAAGACATTCAAGACGTTCAATTCAATGAGCAGCTATAGAGCAAATCCCAAAGGGTGCTATAGGCTACAGTCCCACAGTGTCATTTACCTCCTTCCACCTATTCCAACACCACAGCGTCCAATGTGTGTGTGTGTGTGTGTGTGTGTGTGTGTGTGTGTGTGTGTGTGTATAAAATCATATGAAGTTTCAATATTCATAAACCTTTGTTAAATCTTATCTTGTTTGTTGCTACCCATTCCTCTCACTTAATCTCTTTCTCCATCTTCAGGGGTGTCTAAGCAGTGAGCACCCTAACTTGTTCATATTGAAAGGGGGTGTTGACAGTATGGGGAAAGGGGCTGCATCTGATTGTTGATCTTAAAGAGGCTGTTGCCTCTGGGTTTTAGGATTTGTCTGGTATAGGAACACTCTGGTAGATTTAAGTTTCTGAAAGATAAAACTTAGTGGGTGCATCTTTTATAGAATCTCAGGTAGGGGCCTAGGTATTTGGGGACTACTTTTGGTAAGGACATGGCATACTGTGGTCATTTAGGATGTCTAGCTGGAGCATGCATAAGAGAAATCTCTAGGATAGCCTCTTGACTCTTATTTGGGTCTCTCAGTCACTGTGGCCTCGGCTTGTTACCTTCATCCCCCCACCCCCCTGCCTTTTGGTCAAGTAGGCATTTTCAATCCCTCACTCATTCATGGGAATCATGTCCCACATTGCTGGGGAGATTCATTCCCCTGGGAGTCAGGTCCTTCATTGGGGGTGGGGGGAGGAAAATGAATTTATTTGCTGAGTTGGACTGAAAGAAAGGCCACATATGAGCAACAAAAGAGGTTCCCTAGAGGTGCCTCTTAGGCATAATTATAGAGGGCTCAGCCTCCTGTTTACAAACCTAAATTTCACAAGAGCAAGCCTCAAGACAAGGAATTGATTTATTAAGTAGTGGGTTCCTAACTTCTCTTAATATATGCTGTATTCCAAAATAAACAGTCAGTTTCTTATATTATCTTCACTTAGTTATATAGTCATCACTCTCAATTTTAAACAATTATCATAACATAGTACCTTCTAGAGCTCTTATCAGTTGCTAATTATTCATCCCTAGTATTAGTGTAGACTGGGAAGATATTCCTATTAAATGTAGTCTTTAATACATAATGGGTAGTTTTTCCATACCACTCTGTTGTTAACCATCTGCACCAGTGTCATACCTTATATCATGCAAACCCTTATTCAGGTTTGTGGTGCTACTCTATGGGTTATATATTATATGCCTTTAAACAACCTATTGTTACTGAAATGATTTAAGTTTTTGTGATACCATGATGGGATGAATCTATTTTGTATTTGGAAAGAATATGTTTTTCTAGGGTCCAGGGAGTGAAATGTACTGGTTTCCAAATATTTTCTCCAGTTGAGTTGGCTGTCTCTTTACCTTCTTGACAAACTCCTATGAGGTATAGAAGTTTTAATTTTGAGGAGTTTCTATTTATCTATTTTTCCTATTGTTGCTTGTGCTTTGAGTGTAAGGTCTAAGAAGTGTCCTCCTAATATTAGGTCTTGAAGATGTTTCCCTACATTATCTTCTAGGAGTTTTATGATACTGCCTCTTACACTGAGGTCTTTGAGTTAATTTCTGTGTAGGGTATGAGGGAGGGGTCCTCTTTCATTCTTTTGGATATGGATATCCTGTTTTCCCACCCCCATTTGTTGAAGAGGCGGTTCTGTCCCAGTTCAGTGGATTTGGGGGCTTTATGAAAAATCAGCCATCCATAGATCTGGGGTTGTATTTCTGAATTTTCAATTGGATTCCATTGATCGGTATGTATATCTTTATGCCAATACCATGCTGTTTAACTACTGTGGCTTTTTAGTAAGCTTCGAAGTCAGGAAGTATAAGTCCTTCCACTTTGTTTTTCTTTTTTAGAATGTTTTTAGCAATTTGAGGCATCTTTCCCTGCCAAATAAATTGGGTAACTAGCTTTTCCAGGTCTGCAAAGTAGGTTGTTGGAATTTTGATTGGAATTACATTGAATTGGTAGATCAGTTTGGGTGGGATTGACATCTTAACCACATTTAGCCTTTGTATCCAGAAACACGGAATATCTTCCCATTTTTTTTGGTCCCCTTTTATTTCTTTTACTAAAGTAATGTAACTTTCTGTGTAGAGGTATTTTACATTCCTTGGTTAAGTTTATTCAAAGGTACTTGAACTTTTTAGCTGCTATTGAAAATGGAATCTTTTTCTTGAGTAGTCTCTTTGTTAGTTCATTTCTAGTGTATAGGAACATTACTGACTCATGTGCATTAATCTTGTATCCAACACCATTTTGCTGAATTTGTTTATTAGCTCAAATAGTTGTGTCATCAATTTTTCAGGGTTTTTCCAGCTATAGGATCATATCATCTGCAAATAATGACAGCTTTACTTTTTCCTTTTCAATTTGGATGCCTTTTATTTCTTTGTCTTGCCAGATGGCTCTGGGTAGAACTTCCAGCACAATTTTTAATAATGGTGGTGACAGCAGGCATCCTTGTCTCATTCCTGTTATTAGAGGGAAGGCTTTCAGTCTCTCGCCATTGAGTACTATGCTGGCTGTGGGTTTTTCATGTATCCCCTTTATCATATTGAAATTTCCTTCAATTCCTACCTTTTGGAGTGTTTTTATCAAAAAAAGGATGCTGAATTTTGTCTAATTCTTTTTTTAAAATTCAATTTTTTGGGGATTGTTAAAATACCATACAGTCATCCAGTGTGCACAATCAGTTGCCCATGGAACCATCATACAGGTGTGCATCCATTATCCCAAAAAGGAAATAAAAATAAAAAGGAAATAAAAATAAAAAAGAAAACTCAAATCCTCCCCTACCCCAACACCCCAACCTCCAACCTCCATCATTTACTCATGGTGTTACTATGTTACATATGTTACTATTGATGAAAGAAAGTTAACATACTACTAATTGCAGTACACAGTTTGCAATAGGTATATTTTCTCCTTGTATACCCCTCTATTATTGTTCCCATTTGCTAATGCTGTCAGAATGCAAAACACCAGGAATGGATTTGCTTTTATAAAAGGGGATTTATTTGGTTACAAACTTACAGCCTTAAGGCCATAAAGTGTCCAAGGTAATGCATTGACAATTGGGTACCTTCACTGGAGGAAAGCCAATAGCATCCGGAAAAACCTCTGTTGGCTAAGAAGGCACGTAGCTGGTGTCTGCTTGCTCCCAGGTTGTGTTTCAAAATGGTGTTCTCCAAAATGTCTGCAGCAGCTCCCAATGGCCATCCTCAAAATGTCTGTCTCAGCTACTCTCTCAGCTCCTGTGCATTCTTCAAAGTGTTTCTCTTGGCTGTAGCAAGCTTGCTCCTTCTGTTTGAGCTTATATAGTGCTCTAGTGAACTAATCAAGGCCCATGCTGAATGGGCAGAGCCACACCTCCATAGAAACCATCCAACCAGAATTATCACCCACAGTTCCTTGGGGTGCATCTCCATGGAAACAACCCAATCCAAATGTTCCAATCTAATCAACACCAGTATGTCTGCCCCTACAAGAATCCATTAAAGAATATGGCTTTTTCTAGGAGACATAATATATACAAGCCAGCACAATTATTAACTTCTAGTTATAGTATCATACATTTATTCTAGTTCATGAAAGAGATTACTAATATGTGTATAGTTAATCATGGAAATTGTCCACCACATGATTTATTGTTTTATACATTCCCATCTTTTAATCTCCAACTTTCCTTCTAGTGACATACATGACTCTAAGCTTCCCCTTTCTACCAAATTCACCCATAGTTCAGCACTGTTAGTTATTCTCCCAATAACTTGCTACCATCAAAACCTCTGTCCATTTCCAAACACTTAAGTTCAACCTAAAGTTGAACTTTAAGTTCAAAGTTAAAACTTTCTGTATCTAATATGCAAACACTCCCCATTCTTTAGCCTTGTTCTATACCATGATAACTTATATTTCATGTTTATGAGTTTACATATTTATAATTAGTTCATATTAGTGAGACCATACAATATTTGTCCTTTTGTGTTTGACTTATTTCACTCAATATAGTGCCCTCAAGGTTTCTTCATCATCCTGTTTTTTTTTTTTTAAAGATGGTTTTGTTCACCCACCATACTTTCCATACTTAATAAAAAATCAATGGCTCTCTTTATAATCACGTATTTATGCATTAATCAGCATCACCACTATCTATGTAAGAACATCTCCATTTCTTCCACAAAGAAGGAGGAAGAGTCAAAGAAGGTAGACAGACAAAAGAAAAAGAAAGTAGAAAGAAATGACAGCTATAAAAGCAACAAAAGGAAAGATAGAATTAAACTAAAGTAAAATAAAAGGGTCAGATAACATCACCAATGCCAAGAGTCCCTTACCCACCACCCCCCGCCTTAGTTACCCTTCTTATATTCTTTGGTGTATTGCCTTTGTTACATTAAAGGAAGCATAATGCAATGTTTCTGTTAACTATAGTCTCTAGTTTGCAATGATTTTATTTTTTCCCCAATACCACCCTATTTTTAACACCTTGCAAGGTTGAAATTCATTTGTTCTCCCTCATGCAAAAACATGTTTGTAAATTTTACCACAATTGTTGAGCACTCTAGGTTTCACTGAGTTATACAATTCCAGTCTTCATCTTTCCTCTTTCCTTCTGGGGTCCCACATGCTCCTAACCTTGTTCTTTCAACCATACTCACAGTCATCTTTGTTCACTGTATTTACATTGCTGTGCTACCATCACCCAAAATTGTGTTCCAAACCTCTTGCTCCTGTCTTTTCCTATCTGTCTGTAGTGCTTCCTGTAGTATTTCCTGTAGAACAGGTATCTTGTTCACAAACTCTCTCATTGTCTGTTTGTCAGAGAATATTTTAAACTCTCCCTCATATTTGAAGGACAGTTTTGCAGATATAGAATTCTTGGTTGGATGTTTTACTCTTTCAGTATCTTAAATATATCACACCACTTCCTTCTTGCCTCCATGGTTTCTACTGATAAATCCTCACATAGTCTTCTCAAGCTTCCTTTTATGTTATGGATTGCTTTTCTGTTGCTGCTTTCAAGATTCTCTTTGTCTTTGGTATTTGATAATCTGATTATTGAGTGTCTTAATGTTGGTCTATTCATATCTATTCTGTTGGGGTATGCTATGTTTCTTGGAGCTGTAATTTTATGTCTTTCACAAGAGATGGGAAATTTTCATTGATTATTTCCTCTATTATTGCTTCTGCCCCTTTTCTCTTCTCTTCTCTTTCTAGGACACCCATGACATGTACATTCATGTGTTTCATGTTATCATTCAATTCCCTGAGATATTGCTCATATTTTTCCATTCTTTTTCCTATCTGTTCTTTTGTGTGCAGGACCTCATTTGTCTTGTTCTCCAGTTTCTGAGTGTTTTCTTCTGCCTCATGAACTCCTGTTGTATATCTTTATTGTGTTTCTATCTCTTGTGTTGTGCCTTTCATTTCCATAGATTCTGCCAGTAGTTTTTTCAAAGTTTTAATTTCTACCTTATATTTGTCCATGTTCCTTTACATCCTTCATCTCTTTGCCATAACTTCCCTGAACTCATTGACTTGCTTTTTGATTTGATTTTGCATATTTCTCTGAAAATCTTTAAGTGACTATTTCATTAAAATGAAACAGTATCTCATCTGTATCTTGACTGAGGTGTAAGTTTGCTCCTTCCCAATGTAGTTTGTAGTCTTCTACATCTGGCTTCCCTGGTTACCCCAATCAGATTTTCCCAGACCAGAAAGGGTTCAGAGCTCAGGATGGGATTATATTCAGTTTCAAATCTTTCTGAGGGTGTGTCTTAGTGTTTGACAGACTTTCCTGTGAGGTCTGTAGTCACTGTGCTTTTCATAACCTGCCTAGCAGGTGGCACCTGTCAGCCTTTCGCTCCTCATTGGTGTAAATAGGTGTGACCCCTTTAATTCTTAGGTTTTTTTCTGTTTTGGGTGCAGACCCTGGGATCTGAGTTCAGAGGGAGGGGAAGGCTCTTGAGCTGGGCCCCATCTCCCTCTTCTTAGGGTAGATACACCCCTTAGGGAGCTGTTTTCTGCATTTTAATTGTTTCTTTTTCTCTCTGGCTCTGTCAACTCCACCTGTGTCTGGGTCATAGCATCGTGAACCAAAAATGGCTGAGGCTCCACTGAGCCACTCAGGTTGAGAGAGAGAGAAAAAGGGGAAGAAAGCCCCCTTCAGAGCCTGTCCACAGCCCTCAATTTTACCCATCATTCAGATAGAGCACCTGGTGTTCTGGACTCCCCTTCCCAGGGCACATGTGTTTTCTGGCTCTCTAAGGTCATTCTCTAAAAGTTTCTGTGTTTTTTTTTTTCTTTTTTTTTTAATTAATTTTTTCCTCTCCATCAGCCCCACCTCCTTTCCACTGGGAGCAACCTCAGGGTACTTTGCTGCTTGTCTATGTTTGGAGTTTGTATTCAGCAGACCACATTTGTTAATTAAAACCCCAGTTGGAGCTGGTCTGAGCTATATTTGCTGGCTCAGAGAATGCTGGTTTTCTCCCACAGATTTTATGCTGCAATCTTAGCCTTTCCACCCAATCCAGGTTAGTTTACGATGTGTGGACTGTCATGGTTGTCCCCCAGCAGTTGTTCCAGATTATTTACTAGTTATTCCTGGTTGTTTATTAGTTGTTCCAGGGGACTGACTAAATTCCACACCTCTCTATGCCTCTATCTTAGCTCCTCCTTTGTCAGATGCTTTTTCAGCATCTATTGAGATGATCATTTGATTTTTCCCTTTTGATTTGTTAATGTGTTGTATTACATTGATTTTCTTTGTTGAACCACCCTTTCATGCCTTGGCTGTGAAGGGTTGTCTCCCAGCCAGCTGCAAAGGTGGCTGCATGGGGCATGGAAAGCTAACCCCTTCCCTGATCATCTGCCTCCTCCAATGGCCAGTCCCTGGAACATGGGCTCTTGGCCACAGGTCTATGATGGGTTGTCACCCACACCAGGTACTGAGGCAGGTGCCT
The DNA here is from genome assembly GCF_015220235.1 of Choloepus didactylus. Classification (NCBI taxonomy): domain Eukaryota; kingdom Metazoa; phylum Chordata; class Mammalia; order Pilosa; family Megalonychidae; genus Choloepus; species Choloepus didactylus. The sequence goes on from NC_051309.1 coordinate 190,075,740, forward strand.
GAGGCATTGAAGGCTACTCCTCTCCACACTGTCGGCCAGTTTCAGCCTCCCATTCCCTGGTGGCATTCCAGGCAGAACACTCATCTGTCTTAAATGCAGCCTCTCAGTGTCTCCAACTACACACTCACTATGGGTGTACAAGTAACTTCCCAGCCATTGAAACCCTGGAACTGCTGTTCTGGAACACTTTCTGTCTTTTCCTGAGTGTTTTTCATGGAGAAGAATTTTACCGTCTCTCCTAATCTGCCATCTTGGATCCCCTTCTCCCTCAGTTTTGAAAGAAAGTCTCAGCAGATATAAAATTATTGTTGGCAGTTTTATTTCTTTCAGCACTGTAAGTATTTCAACCCACTCCCTCTTTGCTTCCACAGTTTCTGACAAGAAATCATGACTCAATCTAATTGGGATTTCCTTTTATGTAACACATTGCTTTTCTTTGGCAGCTCTCAAAACTCTCTCCTTGTCCTTTGCATTTGATTGTATAATCAATATGTGATTGGGCATACTTTTCTTCATGTTTATACTGTTTGGCAATCTCTGAGCTTCTTTGATGTGCATATTCACATTTTATACTAAGTTTGGGAAGTCTCTATTATTAATTCTTTGGTTATGACTTCTGCTTCTTTCTCTCTTCTACTTTTGGGTCTCTTATAATGCATATATTGGTGTGCTTGATGGTGTCCCATGGCTGTCTTAGGCTATTTTCACTTTTAATATTATTTTTTTCTTTTTGTTCCTCAGCTTGTTTCATGAAACTCAAGTTTCATGACTGAGTTCATAGATTCTTTCTGCTACCACCTCCAATCAAACTTTGAATCAAGCTTCAAACCCTCCTGAGCATTTTTCATTTAAGTTATTCTGATCTTGAATACTAAAAATTCTGTTTGACCCCTTTTTTAAATTCCTAGCCCTTTGCTATGATTCTCATATTGCTTATTCATTGTTTTTCTGATATCCTTTAGTTCTTTCTCTGTGTTTTCCTTTATTTTCTTGAGTATTTTAAGATCTTTTTTTTTAAAAAAATGTTTTTTTATGCCCACATTCTGGTCTTCTTCATTGCTGTTTTCTGAACTTTTATCCCCTTTCTTTGGATGGGTCATTGTTTCTTGTTTGTTTGTTTGATTTGTACTCTTGTTGTTTGCTGTACATTTTAACATTTTAAAATGTTAACTCTGGAATTTTTCCATGAGATTTCTGCCTCTAGATTTTATATCTGGCTAATGATAAGACAGATTTTCTTGAGCATTATCCCTCCCAGTTTGAAGTTCTGCACAAGGCAAGTATAATGTGCTGGATTTCCCTGTTTTTCTGGGTTTGTCCTGGGTTTGTGTTTTCAGTTGTTTTGGAGTTCCTCTGTTCACTGGAATCTAAGATTGGCATGCATTTGCTCAAGAGTGCCCCAATAATCTCTTCCATTCTTTCTTTTTCTCAAGCAGCTACTGCCTGGAGGGCAAATTTGGGAGGAGGGGCATGCTCGAGAGGACTTTTCCAAATCAGTCTTCCCAGTAGACACAGGACCAGGAATCCATAAAGGGGGTGCATACCAGCTACAAAGTGCCATGGGTTAGATCCAAGATGGCAGAAATAAGAGAGAGAGAGCAAAATACTTCCCTGTGAAAAACACTAGATAAAAGACAGAAACTGTTCCAGAGTACCAGTTCCAGGGTTGTACCAGCTGGACAAGGTCCACTACATCCACAGTGACGGTCCATCTGGTGAAACCAAGGGTCTGTGTTTGGAAATGAGTGAGTGAGGCTGCTGGGAAAACAGTAGCTACACCATGGTGAGGAGAAAACTGGGATCAGCATTTGGAGATGGATTAGTTTAAAAACCCCAAAAGTGGCTATGGATCTGGCAGCAAGAGCTGCACAGTTGAGTGCAGTGGGGAGTTCTTTCCATACCCTGGGCACCTGCCTCAGTATCTGGTGTGGATGATAGCCTTTCACACACCCACAGCAAATTGTCATAGAGCTAGGAAGGTGGAGGTCCACTGAAGTGGGAAATTACCATGCCCCATACAGCCATCTTTTCAGTGGGCTGGTAATGCCCCTGCACAGTGCCATGGCTCAGAGCTTCCCTTGGGGATTCCACTCACCTGTGACACTGCACAGTCCTCCTCCTTGGAGGCCCATGGAGTGCATGGCTTAGAGACAGGGTCCCACATGGAAGTCCCAAGGGCTTTATACCAATCCAAGGGACTTGTGGGCCCATGACAGAGAACAACATTGGGGAATCTGAGCTGAAGGGTTGGACTCATGCAACAGCTTCAGTCACCAGGAATGGCTGGGAGATTTGAGTCTAAAAGCCACCTTCCTCCCTAACTGTGCAGGGCACACTCCCCACCTTCAGAGCTGTCTGCACTAACTGCAAATGGAAATATGGTGCACTGATTGGACTCCCCACAAGATTTGGACCCCCATTCACCACATAGACAAAGTTGGGGAGAACTGGCTTGAGGGTAACATGTAGCATGGGGGCACCATCTGCTGGAAAGTCAGGGAATGTGCACTCCACCAAGCTGTAGCTCTGACAAATTGTAGATATTTGTTCAAATAAGTCTGCATATTGTAAAAGATCCCTGTAAAGATAAGCAAATGCCAAGAGGCCAAAATCAACAGAAAATTTTAAAGCATATGAAGAAATCATAAGATATGGATAACCCAAACTGAAACATCCAAATCAAAAAATCAGAGGAGACACAGTACTTGGAAAAATTAATCAAGGAAATAATCACAAACAAGAAGATCATGGCACAGAATATAAAGGACATGAAGAAGACCCTAGAAGAGCATAAAGAAGAATTTGCAAGAGTAAATTAAAAAAAAATAGACAATCTGATGGAAATAAAATAAACTGTTGGTCAAATTAAAAAGATTCTTGATGCACACAGTACTTTATTAGAGGAAGCTGAGGAAATAATAAGTGAACTGGAAGAGTGCAGGCTTGAAAATGAAAGTACAAAAGAAAGAATGGAGAAAAAATCAAAAAATTTGAAACAGATCTCAGGGATATGATGGACAACATAAAGGGCACAAATATAAGAATCTTTTCCAGCAGGGGAAGAGAAAGGTAAAGATCTAGGAAGGGTATTCAAAGAAATTGGTCCGGAAAGCTTCCCAGCCCTTCTAAAAAACACAAATATGCAAATCATAGATGCCCAATGAACTCCAAACAGAATAAATCCAAATAAACACACTCCAAGACATATTCTGGTCAGACTGTCAAATGCTGATCAGAAGAAGCAAGTTCTGAAAGCCACAATAGAGAAGAAATTCACCACATACAAGGGCAACAACATAAGACTAAGCAGTGACTACACAGCAGCCACCATGGAGGCAAGAAGACAGTGGTATAACATATTTAAAATTCTGTAAGAGAAAAATTGCCAAGCAAGAATTCTTTATCCAGCAAAGCTCTCCTTCAAATTTGTGGGAGAGCTGAAAATCTTCACAGACAAATGCTGAGAGAATTTGCTAGCAAGAGACCTGCCCTACTTGAGATACTAAAGGAAGCCGTACCACAAGAGAAACAAAGCAGAGAGAGGTATGGAGAAGGGTTCAGAACTAAAGAGATTTTGTAAGGGTACCTTAAAGGAAATAAAGAGAGAGGAAAAACATATATCTGACAAGCAAAAATCAAAGGAAAGGATAGCTGGTTCAACAAATGCCTTCACAGTAATAACATTGAATGTGAATGGATTGAACTCCCCAGTGAAAAGATATAGATTGGCAGAATGGATTAAAAAATATGAACCATAATCTTAGACACAGAGACACAGAGAAATTGAAAGTGAAAGGATGGAAAAAAATATTCCATGCAAACTACAGCTAAAAGAAAGCATGAGTAGCGATATTAATCTCAGATAAAGTAGACTTTAAATGCAAGGATGTTGTGAGAGACAAAGAAGGTCACTATATACTAATAAAAGGGACAATTCAAAAAGAAGAATTAACAATAATAAATATCTATGCACCCAATCAAGGTGCCCCAAAATATATGAGACAAATATTGGCAAGACTGAAGGAAGCAGTAGATGTTTCCACAATAATTGTGGGAGATTTCAATACATCACTCTCTTCTATAAATAGATCAACTAGACAGAGGACCAATAAGGAAATTGAAAACCTAAACAATCTGATAAATGAATTTGAATTAACAGACATATATATAACATTACACCCCAAATCACCAGGATACACATTCTCTAGTATGCACAGACATAAAACAAGCCTCAATAAATTTTTAAAAAATTGAAATTATTCAAAGCACATTCTCTGATCACAATGGAATACAATTAGAAGTCAATAACCATCAGAGACTTAGAAAATTCACAAATATCTGGAGGTTAAACAACACACTCCTAAACAATGAGTGGGTTAAAGAAGAAATAGTGAGAGAAATTGCTCAGTATATAGAGATGAATGAAAATGAGAACACAACATATCAAAACTTATGGGACACAGCAAAGTGGTAATGAGGGGGAAATTTATAGCTCTAAATGCATACATTAAGAAGGAATAAAGAGCTAAAATCAAAGAATTATTGGAACAACCGAAGAAGCTAGAAAATGAACAGCAAACTAATTCTAAACCAAGTAGAAGAAAAGAAATAACAAGGATTAAACAGAAATAAATGACTTAGAGAACAACAACAACAAAAAAATAGAGACTAAATAACATCAAAAGTTGGTTCTTTGAGAATATTGACAAAGATTAACAAGCCATAGCTAGAGTGATAAAATCAAAAAGAGAGAACAAAATAGACAAAATAATAATGAGAGGTGACATTACTGCAGATTCTGAAAAAATTAAAACAAATTACAAGCGGATACTATAAACAACTGTTTGCCAACAAACTAGATAATGTAGAGGAAATGAACAATTTCTTGGAAACACATGAACAACCTAGACTGACCAGAGAAGAAATAGAAGGCCTCAACTAACCAATCACAAGCAAAGAGATCCAATCACTCATCAAAAAGCTTCCCATAAATAAATGCCCAGGGCCAGATGGCTCCAAAGGGGAATTTTATCAAAATTTCCAAAAAGAACTGACACCAAAATTACTTAAATGCTTTCAGAACATCCAAGCAAATGGATCACTACCAAACTCATTTTATGAAGCTAACATCACTCTAATTCCCAAACCAGGTAAAGATGCTACAAGGAAAGAAAACAACAGACCAATCTCCCTAATGAATATAGATGGAAAAATTTCAACAGAATACTTGCAAACTGAATCCAAAAAGTTTGTTAAAAAATCATACAACATGACTAAGTGGGATTCATTACAGGCATGCAAGGATGGCTCAACATAAGAAAGTCAATCAATGTACTACAACACATTAACAAATCAAAAGGGAAAAATCAAGTGATCATCTCAATAGATGCTGGAGAAGCATTCAACACAACCCAGTATCCTTTTTTGATAAAAACACTTCAAAAAGTAGGAATTGAAGGAAACTTCCTCAATATGATAAAGGGCATATATGAAAAACCCACAACCAGCATAGTACTCAATGGCAAGAGACTGAAACCCTTCCCACTAAGATCAGTAATGAGACAAGGATTCCTGCTGTCACCACAGTTATTCAACATTGTGCTATAAATGCTAGCCAGAGCAATCTGGCAAGAGAAAGAAATAAAAGGAATCCAAATTGTAAAGGAAGAAATAAAACTCATTATTCACAGATGATATGATCTTATATCTGGAAAACCCTGAGAAACCAATGACACAGCTACTTCAGCTAATGAACAAATTTAGCAAAGTAGTGGGATAAAAGATTCATGAACATAAGTTAATAATCTTCCTATACATTAGAAATGACCTAACTGAAGAAACCTTAAGAAAAAGATTCCATTCTCAACAGCAACTAAAAAAATCAAATACCTAGGAATAAACTTTACCAAGGATGTAAATAGAAAACTACAGAACTTCACTAAAAAAAAAAAAAAAAACAGAAGGGACTTAAAAAGATGGAAAAATGTTCCTTGTTCATGGATAGGAAAGCTAAATGTCATTAAGATGTCAATTCTACTCAAACTCATCTACAGATTCAATGCAATTCCTATCAAAATTCCAACAACCTACTTTTCAGACTTGGAAAAGCTAGTTATCAAATTTATTTGGAAGGCGCAGATGCCTCAAATTAATAAAAAAACATTCTACAAAAGAAAAATGAAGCAGGAGGACTTACACTCCCTGACTTTGAAGATTATTATAAAGCCACAGTAGTCAAAACAGAATGGAACTGACACAAGATAGACATATTGATCAATGGAACTGAATTGAGAATTCAGAGATAGAACCCCAGATCTATGATCGACTGATCTTTGATAAGTCTCCCAAAACCACTGAATGGGGATATAATCATCTATTCAACAAATGGGACTGGAAGAGCTGGATATCCATATCCAAAAGAATGAAAGAGGATCCCTACCTCACACCCTACACAAAAATTAATTCAAAATGGATTAAAGACCTCAATATAAGAGACAGTACCATAAAACTCCTAGAAGATAATGTAGGGAAACATCTTCAAGACCTTGTATTAGGTGGTCACTTCCTAGACCTTACATCCAAAACACAAGCAACAAAAGAAAAAATAGATATGGGAACTCCTCTAACTTAAAAGTTTCTGTACCTCAAAGGAATTTGTTGAAAAGGGGAAGAGGCAGCCAATTCAATGGGAAAAAATATTTGGAAACCATGTATCTGATAAAAGACTGATAGCTTGCATATCTAAAGAAATCCCACAACTCAATGACAATAGTACAGACAGCCCCATTATGAAATGAGCAGAAGATATAAAAAGACAGTTCTCTGAAGAGGAAATACAAATGGCCAAAAAAACACATGAAAAAATGTTCAGCTTCACTAGTTATTAGGGAGATGCAAATCAAGACCACAATGAGATATCATCTCACAACAATTAGATTGGCTGCCGTTAAACAAACACAAAATACAAATGCTGGAGAAGATGTGGAGAAATTGGGACTCTTACTCATCATTGGTGGGACTGTATAATGGTGCAGCCACTCTGGAAAACAGCCTGGTGGTTCCTTAGAAAATGAGATATAGAGTTACACTTTGATCCAGCACTTGCACTTCTCAGTATATACCTGGAAAATCTGAAAGCAGTGACAGAAACAGATATCTGTACACCAATGTTCATAGCAGCAATATTCACAATTTCCAAGAGATGAAAACAGCCTAAATGTCCTTCAACAGATGAGTGGGTAAACAAAATGTGGTATATACACACGATGGAATACTATGCAGCAGTAATAAGGAACGATGTGAAACATATGGCAACGTGGATGAACCTTGAAAACGTAATGCTGAGCAAAATAAGCCATGCACAAAAAGAGAAATATTGTGTGTTACCACTAATGTGAACACTGTGAAAAATGTTAAATAAATGGTTTACATTTTATAATGTTGGGGACTTAGTGATACACAGCAAATAGTGAGGGGGGGAATGATAATCTAATAAGAACAGATAAGTTATGGTGTGTTAAACTTAATGTTCTGGGATGCTCAAGAACAACTGTGGCTTGTTAATTTCCAGGGGGTATGGTAGGAACAAGTTCACAGAAATGTGTTATTTTAGGTTATTTGTTTTTCTTATTTCTTTGTTGGGTTATAGTGTGTTTATTTTCTTGGGGTAGGGTAGGAACATGTTAGAAGCAATGTAGTTATTTTAGGTTTTTTGTTCTTATCCCTTTTTTGGTTTGGTATGAAATGTTGCTTTTTTATTGTTTGTTGTTTAATTTTTTTATAAAGTTAAAAAAACAATGAATGAGTGTGAAAAAATGTAAATAACAATGGAGGGAGGAGGGGAGTGGAATGCTTTGAATGTTCTTTTTTATTCTAATTTTTATTTTATTTTTTAGAGTATTCAAAATGTTTGGGGATTGATTGTGGTGATCAATGCACAACTATGAAAACTAATTGTACACTTTAAAGGATTGTATGTTATGTGGATATATCTCAATAAAATTGCATAATAAAAAAATACCTTGGAGAGGGGATTAGGAATGGCACCAAGAACTTCTTTCAAGGCTCCAGAGGCTGAGCTTTCTTGGCCTGCCAAACACATGTAGCCCTTGAAGTAACTATCCCCTGCACCCCTGAGCAATCATAGTGTCTTTAATTTCACTTACCACAGCTTTTTTTTGGACTTGATGAAACCATGGCCACCTCTGCCTCTCTCTGCCCAGAGAAGGCTGAAACAATGGCTGCACTCAGAGCCAGGCTGCCAGGGATCATAGTTACTAATCAAAAGCTCTGATCAATGGTTGGCATCACACACCCCTGATCTTAGAGAACAAACTTTTTATGTCCTTTCTGTCATGAGCTAGCAAACCAGAGGCTATAGCCATGATGGCCTTTCATGGGAGTGGGGGATGGGCACTGGTAGGGGCCACACTGAGAGAGCAATTCACTGATCATCTTCTTACTCCCACTCATCCCTAGATGCTGTACAGTATTCTTCTGGCCTCTAGTATATCAAAATAGTTGTTTCAGAATTTCTTGCCTGTTTAATTGTTGTTATGGTGTAAGGACTGAGTCTTGGGGCTCCCTACTCCACCATCTTCCCACAATCCTCTGTTTGAATTATATTTTTATTAAAATTTCTTTATAAAGCATTAATGTTTATAAGACAACAGATCATAACAACCTACTTATTTCAGTTCTCTGAAAATAATCATAAAGATATAGTTCTTCACTTTCAGGAAGGTGAGTTACTAAAATAATGTATATTTAATATTCTCCATATCTTATTGGCTCAAAACTCCTCTGCTGAGTCCACATGCTGAATGGACACTATACTTTCCTAAGCAAAAATTACGGCAACATCTATCCTTAGATATTTGTAGCATGCTCAACACTTCTACCTCTTTTTGCCTAAAATACGTTTTGTTCTTGAGAGGTTTATACAAAATTAGGCACTCATAATAAGACTATTGTCTGCCTTAACATTTCTCTTACCTCATTCATAAATAGAAAATTATTTTTTCACCAGTTATAGCTGAGACATGAACAACATACAATCTTTTCAACCAGCCATTTCTGCCTAAAAAGTTCTTCTGTCAATGTAATGGAACCATTCTCAGCTTCATAAGTTAAGTCATAACCTCAACCCAGAAATAACTAATTCATCTTTTATACCTGAGTAAAGATTTGTAAAATGATGAAATATAGCATTTGTTAATTAAGAAAGTCACTTAGTTAACTGAAATTAATTGAATTTATGCTTAATCTTATTCTGTTAGGTGGAGCCAGACCATATGGAAAAATTTATAGGCTCAAATTTTTCTCAGAATGCATATGAATATTCTTTTACATTTATCACTCTTCCCTTGCCTCATATTTTGGTAATTTTATGTACGACTTAGCCATTAAAAAAGCTAAAGGTGGGGGAGGGGCAAGATGGCAGCATACAGAGGAGTGGAATTTAGTTAGTCCCCTGGAACAACTAATGAACAACTAGGAACAACTAGTAAATAATTTGGAATAACTGCTGGGGGACAACCGTGACTGTCCACATGTCATGCACCAACCTGGATTGGGAGGAATGCCTGAGATTGCAGCATAAAATCTGTTAATAAAAACTGTTGTCCTGAGCTGGGTGCCCCTCCCCCACGGCAGCCTGAGCTGCAAAACTTCACTGTGGTAGAAACTAGCAGCACTCTCTGAGCTAGCGAATATAGCTCAGCTGAGCTCCAGCTGGGGTTTTAATTAACAAATGTGGACTGCTGAATACAAGCTACAAACCCCCAACAAGCAGACAGAGGGTTTTAGTGATGACTGACCTTAAAAACCAGAAGATTCATCTGACTTGGGAGGGAAAGCCCAGAAGACTGGGTGTTACATCTGGCTGACAAGTGAATCTGGGGGGCCATGTGCTGGCTCCAAAAGGGGGCTTTCTGTCCCTTTTACTCTCTCTTAACCTGAGGGGCTCAGAAGAAACAGAGCTGCAGCCATTTTCAGTTCCCAGTGCTCTGACTCAGATGGGAGAAGAGAACAGAGTCAGAGAGACAACAATTCAAATGAAGATGAAATCTCCCTAGGGTGTATATTCCCTAAGAGTAAGGAGGTGGGGCCCAGCTTTCCCTTCAGAACCAGATCCCAGGGCCTGGGGGAAAACACACAAAACAGAAACTAAGCAGACCTTCTCCTTATAGCAGTCAGGAATGACAGGCTGACAGGTGCCACCTGCAGGGCAGGTTAGGAAAAGCACAGTGACTGGAAACCTCACAGGATAGTCCATTTCCTCTAAGATGCACCATGAATATAGCCCCATTCTGAGACTTGAACGCATTCTGGTCTGGGAAAATCTGACTGGGGTAACCAAGGAAACCAGATGCCTAGAAAACAGAAAACTACAATCTATACTAGGATAAATGAAGAAATGGCCCAGCCAAAGGAACAAACTTACACCTCAATTAAGATACAGTTAAGATATTGTTTCACTTTAATGAAACAATCTATTAAAGATTTTCAAAGAAATATGCTAAATTAAATTAAAAAAACAATTCATAAAAACTATAGGACTGGAGATCTAAGATGGCAGCCTAGAGAGGAATGGAAGCTAGTTAGTCCCCCAGGAACAGCTAGTAAATAATCCTGAATAACTGCAGGGGGACAAATGTGACTATCCACTCATCATACACCAACCTGAATTGGGAGGAATGTCCAACATTGCAGCATAAAATCTGTAAGTAAAAACTGCAGATCCAAGCTGCAAGCCCCTCCCCCACAACCTGAGCTTCAAAGCCTCATGGAGCCACCGAGCAGCAGTCTCCAGGAGAGTGAATATAGCACAGCTGAGCTCCAACTGGCATTTTAATTAACAAGTGTGGACTGCACAATACAAATCCCCAACAAGCAGACAGAGGCTTTGGGTGAAGACTGACCCTGAAGAGCTGGAGGGCGGCCATGGACTGGCCCTGAGGGGTGCTTTCTGTCCCTGTTTTGGCTCAGTGGAGAAAGCCTCAGCCATTTTCAGTTCCCAGTGCTCTGACTCAGACAAGGGTGGAGATAGCACAGGCAGACCGAGACCACTGAAATGTTAATGACCTCTCCAGGGGGATCTACCTTCCCTAAGAGGAAAGGGGTGGGGCCCAACTTTACTACCCACTTTCCATTCAGAACAAGACCCCATAACCTGGGGGAAAACAGCCACAGGCCAAACCTCCTTACACCAGTCTTGAGTTACAGGTTGACAGGCACCACATGCTGGGCAGAAAAGCAGAGTGACCTGAGGCCTCAAAGAGTGTACCAATTTTCTAAGACACACCCTCAGGGAAACCAGATAGTGAATAGTTCTTCCTTCTGGGACCAGAGCCTGTATTGGTCTGGAAAAACCTGATTGGAGTAACCAAGGAAACCATGCCTAGACAACAGAAAACTAAAACCTACACTATTTTCCATTCTAAGATAATCATACTCTCTGATTATAGTGAATCTGTTTGTATATGACTACAAGCCCTAAATATATATGGAAAGTTGCGGAAGGTTTATAAAAGTGAATTCTTTCTGTCATGGTGAACATTAATCAAAAAGTTAACTAGCCTGTTTATAATATATATATTTATTTAGAAAGAAGCTTTTTTATAAAACTATGTATTCATACCAAATAAAAATTTAATTTTCCTTGTTAAAATAATATGAATTGTTAGGCTGCCCTTAATGAAAATTTATAAAAGTTTTCTTAACCGTTCAAGTACACTGTCTTGAAAACAAAGATTTTATATCAGACTAAAATCCTTGCTAATCTTTAAAAAAAAAACAATTCAATGAGTTCAGGGAAGATATAACAAAAGAGATGAAGGCTATAAAGAAAAAACTGGGTGAACATAAGGTAGAAATCAACAGTTTGAAAAAACAACTGGCAGAATCTATGGAAATGAAAGGCACAACACAAAAGATGAAAGACACAATGGAGACATACAAGAGCAGATCTCAAGAGACAGAAGAAAACACTCAGGAACTGAAGAACAAGACACCTGAAATCACACAAAAGAACAGACAGGGAAAAGAATGGAAAAAATATGAGGAACATCTCAAGGAATTGAATGACAACATGAATTGCATGAATGTATGTGTCATGGGTGTCCCAGAAGGAGAAGAGAACAGAAAAGGGGCAGAAGCAATAATGGAGGAAATAATCAATGAAAATTTCCCATCTCTTATGAAAGACATAAAATTACGGATCCAAGAAGTGCAGCATACCCCAAAAGAATAGATATGAATAGCCAATGCCAAGACACTTAATAATCAGATTATCAAACATCAAAGACAGAAAGAATCCTGAAAGCAGCAAGAGAAAAGCAATCCATCATGTACAAAGAAAGCTTGATAAGACTCTGTACGTATTTCTCTATAGAAACCATGGAGGCAAGAAGGAAGTGGGGTGATATATTTAAGACACTGTAAAAGCAAAACCACCAACCGAGAATCCTGTATCCAGCACAGCTGTCTTCAAATATGAGGGAGAGCTTAAAATATTCTTTGACAAACAGACAATGATAGAGTTTTTAAGCAAGATACCTGTTCTACAGGAAATACTACAGGAAGCACTACAGACAGATAGGAAAAGACAGGAGTGAGAGGTTTGGAACACAATTTTGGATGATGATAGCACAGCAATCTAAGTGCACTGAACAAAGATGACTTGTATGGTTGAAAGAGGAAGGTTAGGAGCATGTAGGACACCAGAAAGACAGAAGAAAGATAAAGACTGAGACTTTACAACTCAGTGAAACCTAGAGTGCTCAATAATTGTGATAAAATTTACAAATATGTTTTTGCACGAGGGAGAACAAATGAATGTCAGCCTTGCAAGGTGTTAAAAATAGGGTGGTACTGGGGGGAAAATAAAATTATTGCAAACTAGAGACTACAGTTAATAGAAACTTTGTATTCTGCTTCCTTTAATGTAACAAATGCAATATACCAAAGCTAAATGCCTATAAGAGGGCGACACAAGGGAGGGGTATGGGACTCTTGGCATTGGTGAAGTTGTCTGACTCTTATTCTACTTCAGTTTAATTCTATTTTTCCTTTTGTTGCTTTTTTTAGCTGTCATTTTTTTTTCTTTCTTTTTCTTTTGTCTTTCTACCTTCTTTGACACTTCCTCCTGCCTTGTGGAAGAAATGAAGATGTCTTTACATAGCCAGTGGTGATAGTGGTGAATACATAAGCATGTAACTATACAGGGAACCATCGATTGTTTACTTAGGATGGACAGTATGGTAGGTGAAAAAAAAATCTTGAAAAGAAATGGGTTGATGAAGAAACCTTGAGGGTACTACATGGAGTGAAATAAGTCAGACACATAAGAACAAATATTGCATGGTCTCACTAATATGAATTATAATATGTAAACACATAGACATGAAATATGTGTTACCAGGCTATAGAATGAGGCTAAAGAATGGGGAGTGGTTGCTTATCATGAGCAGAATGTTCAACTAGGCTGAACCTAAGTGTTTGGAAGTGGACAGAGGTGATAGTAACGCATAGCAGTGCTGAATTGTGTGTGAATGTGGTGGAAAGGGGACGCTTAGAGTCATGTAGGTTACCAGAAAGAAAGTTGGAGGCTAAAAGGTGGGAATGTGTAAAACAGTGAATCTTGTGGTGGACAATGTCCGTGATCAACTGTACAAATATTAGAAATCTCTTTCATGAACCAGAACAAATGTATGACAGTATAACTAGAAGCTAATAATATCGGGGTATATAGGGAAACAATATACCTATTGCAAACTATGTACTACAGTTAACAGTATTTTAACATTCTTTCATCAACAGTAACAAAGGTACTATACCAATACTATCATATCAGCCAATAATGGAGGCGGGGGTTGGTTAGGGGCAAGGGAGGAACTGAGTTTTCTTTTTTGCCCTTATTTTTTTTCTGGAGTAATGAACATGTTTTAAAAATTGGAAAAAAATAATTGTGGTGACGGAAGCATAGCTGTATGACGGTACTGTGGGCAATTGATTTTGTACTTTGGATCTTTGGATAATTGTATGATATGTGAACAATCTCAGTAAAATTAAATTAAAAAAATAGCTAAAGAGTTGAAAATGCAAAGGGTTAAATTTGGTCTTTGCAGCTAGTTGTGACCAATGCTAGTGAGCTACTGAGAAAGTCCAACAAGGGAAAATGTGCTGACATAGACTCACCAAGATGGAGGGGCTGATGGAAACATATCAGCAGATGTCAAACTGGTTGGCTGTTTTTGTTTGTCAGAGCTGTTGTGCCAAATATCACATAATGGGTTGGCATAAACAAAAACTTATTGGTTCTAGGTTTTATAGGCCAAATGTCTCAAATCAAGGTATTGGCTAGGCCATGCTGCTCTCCTACCCCAGGATGTTCTGGTGACTGCTTGGCATCATCTTTAGTGTTCTGTGACTTGCATCTCTGCCTCTATTACATTGCGTTGTCCTTATTCCTCCCCTGTGGCTGCTAATTTCTTCTGGCTTTCTGATTGTTTCAGATTTACCACTCATTATAAAGCCTGCAGTCACAAGAATTAAACCTACTCTTATTTATTTGGCCACACATTAACTAGTAATAATATCCTCAGTGATCCTAATTACAAATGGGTTCACAGCAACTAGGATGTGATTAAGATTACAAACATGTCTTTTTCTGGGATACATGATTTAATCCACAGCACAGCAATTATAAGAGGAATTAAATTACAAGGGAAAATTAAAGAGAACTCCTCTCTTTACCTCAGCTAAAATCTTAGTTAATAAATAATCAAAATTATCTCCACAGTAAACTCCAGCCAACCATCTAAGGGCAGATATCTCACAATGATCTGTTTTATATACACCAAGATAATTTTCCTATTAAAGTTTTTGCACAATGTTTTTAATATCATATCTCTTTCTTCATCAAAATTTTATTTTTGCCTTTTCTTACTGCTAAAGGGTTCTGAATCATAGATGAATAAAATTTGCATTCAAAAATTAAGTATTTCTGGGTCATTATTTGAAATTATAAAGGGACTTACACACTTATGGCCTTCAGATTGATCCTATGCCAGTTAAGCTCTTAAACCCAGAAGTACCCACCTCCCCAAGAATATCAACTAGTTTCATGCCTCTATCCCATAAGGTCAACACCCTTTTCCAGCACAAAGAATTTAAAATGGTCATTGCAGTGATATCCTTGAAGATTGAGAGAAAAATTGAATGAGAGGGAGGAGGTATAATTGAGAAATTTGGATTTAGCAAATGACTGCAAATACTGACTCATTATATAGATGAGTCTATTATCTATTAGTATCTATTGTTTCAGAATAGGCAGAAGGAAATACCTGAAGTGTTGAAGTGTAATCCAGTAGCCTTGATCTTTGACAGTAATTGTATAATTAGACACACAAGCACAAAAAAGATGAGCTGCCCATGTTTGTATGGGTCTATGTCTAGATATTTTGTTTTATTCCCCTGAGCTATATAATTATTTTGAAATATTATACTGTCTTGGTTTACCTATCTCTATTGTAAGTCTTAATATTGGGGAGATCAATAAGAGGGAGCAGTGAGTGGTAAAGGATGTTTGAGGTCTTCTTTTCTCTTTTTATTTTTTTTTCTGGAGTAATGCAAATGTTCTAATAATGATCATGGTGATGAATACACAAATATGTGATAATACGGTGAACCATTGATTGTATACTTTTAATCTATTTTATGGTGTGTGAATATATCTCAATAAATTAAGTTAAAAAAAAGGAAAAAAAAGTAAAGGGACTCACAGATGCCAACTGAACTGTGGAAAGATAGGGAAAGGATTCACAACGGAGATGACTTTTGTTATGGGCACTGAAGGAATTCCTGTGTTCCATAACATCTGATGTTGAGGAAATCATCTAGGTTCACAACAATAGGTTCACAATGAGTAAAGTAGTAAAGCTGAAATGAGCATTCTGTGTATAGGGAGCACATAGGATGGGGGTGAGGAAGCTAACTGGATTCATTCATAATGAAGTGAAATTAGAAATAGAGTACAATGTAAATGGTAAAGCTAGGACGCAGAGGAATTCAAAGTTAGTTGCCATGGTCTGTAGAACTGAGAAAGTCTTGTTGCCAAGCAGCAAAATCTAGAACTTAATTGAGAGGCAAAGAAGGTGGGTGGAGATCTGTATTTCTCATTGTCATGTGAAGTCTCATCTAAAAACGCTTATTTATTGAAATGCGTAGATTGTCTATGACTAGGACTACAGCAAGAAAGAATCATGAAAACCATTAATTCTTCTCCTGGTAGGTGTTTCCAGAGTTTATTTATATGGGCAAGAAACACCCAATATTTGCTTACATGTATCACTGTGCAGACATACCCACACACCCACACACACACACTTGGATTATTTATTGCTGAGTGTGCAGATTTTGATAAGGATTTCTGCCCTTGTCAAAAGGCACAAGTTTAAGAATTTAATGGGTTCTTACTCACAATTATGCAAATACTGAATAAAACTATGATTAAAGTAAGAAAGGTATTGTTCATTATTGTACAGGTATTGAAGAGTTTGAAAAAGCTGTTGGGAGAAGAAAAAAGTTATAAAAATGAAGTGGAAGTTAAGAGTCTAATTTGAAGTCTCTGTACTATTATGCAACTGCTCAATACCATTAACAAAAATGTTACATTCTCTCAGTGGTGTGGTATCTGGAGTCATTACATAAATTAACGCAATGAAGTAAAAGAGTATATGCCCTAAGTTTCTTTGGAGTCTTCTGCACATATTAACTGCTCCCAAGCTGAGGTCTTAGGAATGAATTTGGGCAGATTTGTATAGATTAATTTCCTTTTGAACAGTGTTGTATTATTCATAATGAATCATGTTCCATAGAGAATGAATCAGATTTTTAGATTTTACTCAAAATTTAGAGATGTACATCCACAAAAGTATCATCAAGGTATCTCGCTTTCTTCTTGTGTGCACCCTGCCCTTTGGGAAATATGGTGCTTGCTCTTTAGCAGTGGGTAAGTGTTACAGACAGAAAACACTGTCTTGAATAGTCAGGCCCTCCTGATCCTGCATCAAACAGACAAACAAGTCTCTTTGCTTTGGTGAGTAGGTGAGTTTAAGGAAGATGCATCAGAAAGGAAATGGAGGGGAAAAAAAAAAAAAAACTTTCCAAGATGAGTTCAGAGTGAGAATGGTGATTTGGGCTTTTATAACCCAGTCAAAGAAATGGCCAGAACCCAGAAGAAAGCAGAAGGTAAAAAAATAGAACAGAGAAAGCTGTTTGGTTAGAGCTCTGTTATCTTGAAGTCCTCCCCTCATTCAGGCATCTTTTTCAAGAAAGTACTGCTTATCAGACCATATGGAGATGTCCATCCTATTCTCCAGCAGGCAATGCTGGGAAAGTTCCTGGGAAAAGAGAATAAGTCTTTTTGTTGTTGTTCTTGAGATTAGAGCAACAGAAAGTTATTTTCACAGGGCTTTTTATGCTTAGAATAACTCAAGGATGCATGAGTGAAGTGAATATAATAAATGTTTGTTTTTGTTATTTATTGATTGATTGATTACTGAAGACTGTGCTAAGCATTTTCTAGCTAAAGACTTACATTGACTATTTCGTCTACTTATCCAGCTATCAAAAGCACTCTGTAATCCAAGTAAAGCCTGGATTACTCTAACAATTATGATAATGTTCAGTCTCAAACAAGTCCTCCACAGTTAACTGCAACCACGTGGCAAATTTTAAGATAAATATCAAATTCTGTGTTAGACATAGGTATTGTGAAGAAATCTTGGCTTGATAGTTTAAACTTCTGTGATTGAAAGTCAACTGTAACAACTTTGAAAACAAAAAATAATGTCCATTTTAAGCCTAAAGCCCAATATATATTTAAGAAAATTCAGAAGCTTAAGTAGCAGTGTGAAAATCAAAGGACAAAGTAGTAAAAACATAGGAATGTTTGAAGTAAATCTCTCTTCCTGACTTCCAATTTAGGCTGAGGTATTGGTCTATCTCATTACAATTCTGATTGTGTTTTCCACTTTTAAGTTTTTCCCTAATCATAGAGGGGACATATTTTCCCAAAAGAGTTCATAGTTTGCTGTATGAGTAATGAAAGCAGGTTAAAGGACTAGTCCAGTTGGGTTTAAGGATTTTTGCAAAGACTGTTTGAATTGATGGAATCTAGAGCTAGGCTATTTATGTATAATAGAAGAAATGATGGGATACTGAAAAAGTGAGGTAAAATGAAAACAAATAGTCGTTACAGTCCCCTAGAAATGCAAGCATTTAGTTTTGATTAAGAATAAAATTTGTTGTCAACTATTTAAGATGTAAGAGATAGGTTGGTTGAGGGTGATAAGTTACAGGCTTTGGTCACAATTGAGGGCTTAGTTTTCTGAAGGTGTGTTCTAAAGGTAAAATAAACCAGAAGATGAATTGTCATCCCCAGGCTTGCTAAACAGAGTGAAAGTGTGGATGAAATTATTGCTGAGAAACAAGTTTATAAATAGTTGCCAAATTCTTTGAGGTTAATGTAGGTTTGCTTTGTGGGGTTAGTGTAAGGATTAGGAAGAAAGGTAAAGGGGTGTAACGGGTTGGCAGCCTGTTTGGAGGATCGGAAGTGACTTTGTTAATTAAAGAATATTGGGGTCAAGCATCTGGTCAATATAGGAAATGGGCATTCGGAGAACGGGAAGCTTCCATTGCACAGAGTTCCACATTGTGGATTTGTAGGTTTTAATAAAATTAAGTAAGTATAAGGAGACTTCCATGAGGGAGTGTGAATGGAAAGATGATTGTTGTTGCTTTTCATGAAGGGAAGTTTCCAGAAGTCACTGGGAATTATTTCTTGAGTCATGAGGTCAAGTAAAATAATCAAGATAAATAATTAAACAGAAATGAGTGAAGGGTTCAAGAGATCATTGTTACTGAATCAGACATGTTTTATTTTTCCATTGAATGTCACAGGATGTCTTATTTGACCAGTTCATTTTAATTATACCTACCAGACTGTATTCTCCTAGGTTTTTCTAGGCAAGTAGTCCTTCATCTCACCACTTTAATAATACCAGTAGTTTGGCGATCTAATGATATCCCAATACTTTTGTAATCTAATGAAGGCTGTGCTTCTCTCAAATATAAACAAGCCATTCTATATAAAATATTGAATGCAATTTTACAAGCCACTCAACTCTTTATTTGTCCTAACCACCCTGCCCAAATGTTCTGAGCAGATGGCTGATTTATTAAGTTCTGCAAAATTATCTTATGTTACCCAAATGTGTATCCTAGTGTCCTACCTATCATATGATCCTATTATTTCTGTAATACAGGAAGAAGCAACAAATGAGGAATGCCAACGAGGCACTGAGCTAGTATCAGAATTCTCCTTTTCCTAAATGTAAGATAAATACATTTGAAGGCTGATTTCCAGAGCTTCTTACTTCACAAAACTAAAAATGCTAGGGACGTATGTTTTGCCCCAGTATGTTAACCACATTTCCCCCAAAGCTTTTCTCCCTCCTTTGGGATTCACTGATTTCATTTTTAGTTCAAAGTTTCATATTTTCTCCTCAGTATCCTCCCACCTCCAAATATTCCTTTCCCAATTGGCTTCAATTTCCTTTCCTATTAATGTGTCCAGAGGTATTACAAAAATGTTTTGTTTTTCCTTAAGTGTATTATCTGGTGTAAAAAAATTATGAGAATCATCCATCAACTACCCAAGTCACTCTTCTTTCCAATTCCATTATTTTTAAAAAATTTACTGATCCATACTGGGCATCATAGTGGATATTAATGTTCATGAAAGAAATTATTGGTGGAACTGGCACCTTACAGTTTGACAGGACTAGAAGAAAAAAGGAGTATAGGGAGAATAAAGAACATGTAAATAGAGAATGTTAAAGAAATATATAGACCCTAAACCTAACCCCAATCCTAAAACTGCTACATAGAAGCATATGCAAAATCTATGAGAAGTACTCGAGTGCTTTCATATGCCTCCTAAGTAAACTGATCAATAATTTATCACTTCAGATTGAAAGAAGTACTTTTAGTATTTACGCCAAGTCAACAGGAGAGAATCAAGACACCCTCAACAAAGATTGATGTATTTATTTTCCCTTACAACAGTTTGTTATACATATTTATGGTAGAAATGGTCACACATATTCTTATTTTTGGAGTCTGGTATAACAAATCCATATGGGTTGATTTTTATCAATCTTTAGCGAATACCCATTCTTTGCACACAGACACCCCAGTCTCATTTTTCTTCACCAAAATTAAAGGTAAAAAAATGATAGTATATTCAGGCATGTCCTCCCTTCCTCACCAATCCTATCCTGCCTATAACAACACCTATCTCCAACCTTCTTTTTATTTTTACATTTAGTGCTGCTGCTCTGATGGATCAACTCTGGAGGAAGACAGATCCCTACAGGTCCGCGCTGATTATGGACAGCTGAGAGGGAGGAGCCAGACCAGCAGTGCCTCCCGCCTCCACCTTCTGTCCTCACCCAAGTCTCTATAATGGTGTCTCTCTAATGGCTGGGGGTGAGGATCTGTTGCATGTGAGGCTCACTCTCCTGCTGCTCTGGCTAGAGGTGATCCTGCTCCTCCCTGGAATGTCCCAGAATGAGCACACCCAGCACCACACCCCCCCAGAAGTGGTGATTCCCTTGAGGGTCACTGCTAAAGGGAACCACCTGAAGGCCTCAGGCTGGCTCTCCTACAGCCTGCACTTGGGGGACCAGAGACACATTGTCCACATGAAGGTCAAGAAGGCTTTTCTGGCCAGACACCTCCCAGTGTTCACCTACACAGACCAGGGTGCTCTCCTTGAGGACCAGCCTTTTATAAAGACTGACTGCTTCTATCATGGTTATGTGGAGGGGGTTCCCGAATCTCTGGTTGTCCTCAGTAACTGCGTAGGGGGCTTTGTAGGAATGCTGCAGATAAATGATATCATTTATGAAATCAAACCCAAAAAGTTTTCTGACACATTTGAACATCTGGTTTATAGGATGGACAGTGAAGAAACACAGTTCCCACGCATGTGGTGTGGCTTGACAGAAGAGGAAATTGCAAGACAATCACAGTTTCAAGGGAATGACAATGATGTTCTGATGCAAAGCGGATTTCAGGGATGGTGGACCCACATGATGACTATTGAACTGGCAGTTGTTGTAGACAATAATCGATACCATACTCTGAGCAGTAATGAGACAAACGTGTACCAGGAAGTGTTTAATGTTGTCAATTTAATTGATACCATGTACAAGCCAATGGAGGTTACTATAGCTTTATATGGCATTGAGATCTGGACTGAGAACAACCTAATTCCATTAGACACCATACAAAAAGGTCTGTCAGAATTTTGCAAATGGAAGCATGCAAATCTTGCTAATCGTGTTCACCATGATGTTGTGCATCTTATTGCAGATAAGCATTTTGGCATTTATCTTGGTTTGGCCTATGTTGGGGCTATGTGTGTCGATTCTTTTAATTGTGCAGTTCTCAGTTTCAGAGGTAACAAACTGGGTGACTTTGGAGTCACTATGGCACATGAACTTGGTCATAATTTAGGTATGTTTCATGATGATAAGTACTGTGTATGTGCACAAAAGAGATGCATAATGTTCCCATCAAAAGTGGCATCAAATAAATTCAGCAACTGCAGTTATGCTTACTTTTGGAACAACATTATGAAAAAGACTTGTTTACGCAACAGAGCAAAACTAGAAAATATACTTAAAGAGAAGCGGTGCGGAAACAATGCAGTTGAAGAAGGAGAGGAGTGTGACTGTGGATCCATAACATCTTGTCAACAAAATCCCTGTTGTCTGTTGAACTGCAGACTGAGGCCTGGGGCTGCTTGTGCTTTTGGTACATGTTGCCAAAATTGCAGATTCGCCTCAGCAGGCACACTGTGCAGAGCAGAAGTCAATGAATGTGATCTTCCAGAATGGTGCAACGGATCATCTTATCAATGCCCAGAAGATGTATATGTGCAAGATGGGACACCATGCCAGAACAGTGGCTACTGTTTTGAAAAGAGATGTAATAACCATGATGAACAGTGTAGGAAGATTTTTGGCAAAGAGGCCAAGAGTGCAAATTTGAGTTGTTACACAGAAATGAACCTCCAGGGTGACCGTTTCGGTCACTGTGGCATTCAGGCAAGCTCATATGTAAAATGTAATATCCAGGATGTCCTCTGTGGAAGAGTCCAGTGTGAGAACGTGACAGTAATACCCCATTTGCAGGAGCATTCTACTGTGCATAGGATTCACCTCAAAGATGTCATCTGCTGGGGCACCGACTATCATTATGGAATGACCATACCTGATATTGGTGAAGTGAAAGATGGCACAAAATGTGGTCCAGATAAGATCTGTATCCACAGGAAGTGTGTTCCTATGGCTCAACTGCAAAATATTTGTACAAATATAACCTGTAATATGATGGGGGTATGCAACAGTAAACAAAATTGCCATTGCAACTATGGATGGGCCCCACCTAACTGCCAGCTAAAAGGCCACGGAGGTAGTGTTGACAGCGGCCCAGCACCAGGGGAAGAAGTGAAAAAAGAGGTGAAATACAGCAACAAAATCTTCCTACTGCTTTTGTTGATTCTTTTGTTCACTTTACTTTGGTTAATATATCTTTGCAAGAGACAGAAAAAACAAAAAACAGCCCTCATAAGAAGACACACAAAAAAATACGAATCCAGACATAAAACCCCCTAAGTAAATTTCTCTCCATTTTGTTTGCTTGCCTGCCAGTTCAAATGTTAGTGTTTTGGGGAGAGACCATTGACAGAGAATCCCAGGCATCTATTCTACTTCAGGAGCATGAGTGTAAACTATTAAACAAAGTGATTACCAAAATATTCTAATTCTTCATTATTTTAAGCAAACCCAGTGTTGTTTTCTTTTCCACTGAAGTATTCTCTTTTGTTTCCTGTTCAAAGGAAAAACTCATGGACGGTGTACATGTGTTTTTAAAATGCTGTCTCTCAATTGCATACCCGATCGCCCCTTCAATCTCCTATAGTCACTGGGAATGGTAGCCAACCAATCACAATTCTTTGTCAACTCTTTTCCCTATTATTTCTGCCAAGAGGAGGCACTAGTTGGAGACTGGTAAGCTGGGTACTCTTTGATTGTTGTTTATGTCAGTGTTACCTCAGTAACAGATTTTACCTTGGCAACAGAGGAGGTTTTATCCAAATTTTTATTTTATTTGTTATTTCATCTTATTTTACTCCTATACTCACAACATTTTGAGCTTCAGAGAAACCAGCAGAGCTGTCCAGTGACCTCGATTTACGATATTGGTGTCCAAGGACAGGAGCCTTTTACCAAGGTCCTCGGTTTCCAGCACCAAGTTGGCTCTAACCTCACTCAGAGATCTGATTTCTAGATCCATGAGAATTGTCCTCTGCTTCTAGGTTTGAGAAACCTCAAACTTTTCCTTTTGCTCTCCTCTCGTAGGACTCAGCGCTGCTTCTTCTGTTAGTGACTTGTGTTGATCTCATCATCCCTCTTTTTCCTTCTTGTTCTGCAACAGTTCCTGATATTTCATTATCTCTTTTTAATGTCACTGGTGTGGTTTCTCTTTTTGTTTCTGAACTTGGACCAAAACATTACTTTTCTTGGTATATTAGAAAACACATGATTTGGGCGTCAGAGGTTTGGAACTTTTCTTAACATTTCCCTTTACCCTATTGGGGGAACAATTTAACCTTAGATAGTATTCCTTCAAAACCTGAAAAGCAAAGATGAGGACAGGTCTCTCAACTTGTCTTAGTTTCTGGGTTGCTTTGACAAATACCTCACAATGGGTTAGATTAACAGGAATTTATTGGCTCATGGTTAAAGAGGCTGGAATGCTATACTCTTCCCTTGATTGGTCTGGGAATCCCTGGGTTCCTTAGCTTTCCTGTCACAGGGCTAAGTCCTCTCCTTTCACTTCTGGTTTGCTTGACTCCCTCTTCCTGTATCTTTCCATGGCTTTGCTTTTCTGATTCCAATTTCCTTTCCTTATAAATTATTCGATTTTGTGTTAAGACAAAACATTATTCAGTTTTGGCACACCTAACTAATAACATCTTCAAATGCCCTGTTTACAAAAGGGTTCTTACCCACTGGACCAGGAGTTAGGACTTGAACCTGCTTTAAATGGAGGGCATGATTCAATCCTCTGCCAACTCCTTGGTTAACTTTGTTTATAAAATAAGATTAAGACAATATTTGCAATTATATATAGAATTTTATAAGACTCGGCATACCAATGTTTCCTCTGAGGGAGGACAAAAATATGACAATTGCAATTCAATTTTTTATTTTATTTTTTTTTGGGTGGGGGAGAGAAAATTTTATTGATCACTTTATTAGACAGGATTCAATGAGAAGTCAAAAAAATTTATATACATACATACACATACACACATTTGTACATAGATGTTTAATACATATGTATATATATTAGAGGATTCGTTACAGAGATTTGACCTTTGTGGAGCTGGTTAAGCAGACCCTAAAGCTGTTGCTTTCACAACTGATGCTACAGCTTGAATTCCACAGAGCAGGCTTCAACAAGTTTTGTAAATTACATGAGAGTAAGGATAAGCTGGGATCCTCAAATGCAAGCTGGATCTCATAGTATGGACTGAAATCCATGTCAAGGTGAGGTTACCATGCTGGCAATGTAACAGAGTTCTTGAAAGGCCATGCCACCATTCTATCAAGTCAGCTGCTTTAGGGGAACAGGGTAAAACCAGTGAAATCCATGAACATATACCCATTGCTGTTTTTCATCTACTGTGAAATGAGTTCTTGTCAAAAGCAATGATGTACGGACTATGATGGTGGATAAGGCATTCTATATGTCAGCAGAGGATAGTTTTGCAGAAGCATTGTAGCAGAGGAAATTAAATCCATATTGAGAATTAATGCTTATTCCAGTAAGAACAAAACACTGCCTGTCCCATGATGGAAGCAGTCCAGTGTAATCAGTCTCCTGCCAGGTAGCTGGCTGATATGCCTGGGGAAGGGTACCATATTGGGGATTCCATGTGGGTCTCTGTTTTTGGGATTGGGCACTCAGCAGTGGCTACAGTCAGATTGGCCTTGTTGAGTGGAATTCCATGTTCCTAGGCCAGACATGACATAACTTCCATTCTTGCTGCATGGATGCTTGGTGCATGAGCCCATTGGGAATGACAGGAGTAACTGGGGAAAGAGGCTGACTGATGTCCACAGAATGATAGAACAATGAAGGTGTGTTGCCAGCTCTGCCAGCTGAAAAACAGCTATTTCTGATGGTTTTTACCTAAAAAGATACAGGGAAATACAGCATTTTCAGATTAATAGCTGACTACCAGGTGCCAGGAAATATGCTGATTTGTTCCAATAATGAAACCACATCTGGACTGACCACCTCATTAAGTTTAGGATAATCTATTATCATTCTTCAAGATCCATTTGGCTTCTGCCCAAGTCAAGAAGATAGTTGAATGGAAATGTGGTAGGAAGCATCACTAGCATCTTTTAAGTCCTGGATTGTGACAAAAATCTCAGCATTACCTCCAGGAATGAGGTATTGCTTTACTATTTTCATAGTTAGAGGCAGTCCTAGTGGCTTCCACTTGGCCTTTCCAACCATAATAGTCTTTACTCCATGAACCAGGAAACCAGTGTGGGGATACTGTGCAGTTTCTGCATATGTCTATTCCAATTGTGCATTCGGGACTGGGGAATTAACCACAGGATGGGTTTGGGGGACCCACCATGAGATGGGCTAGAGCTAAAACTCCACTGATCACCAGAACTTTGTAAGCCCCTACTGACTGGTGGATTACAGTGACATTTTGGGTCTTCAGAAGTAAGATCACTTCAGAGCCAGTATCCAGTAACCCCCTACCAAAGTTTGATCATATTCATTTTCTCCAGGTAGTCACTATGGTGAATAGCCAAAGTTCCATTTGAGGAAACATAACAAGGTTTTTAGCAGTATTTAGAGTCCTTCATTAAGGGGATCCAGCCTCCACTTCATTCAAGAGGTTTGTGTCTGTAAACTGGTTGAAGTCTGGGAACTGTTTGAGGGGCTATGACTGTTTTGGTTATAAAAGTCAGAAGTTAGCCAGACCTAGAACTTTTCTGCTTATGTAGATCCAGTAAGACTTCAGTTCTAGGGATATCATGATCAGCTAGCTAATGGTATAGGTCTCCTCGAGTCAGACAATTATGATCATAGCTTTGGTAATGATGCTTGTTTTTGATGATTAAGTGCTGCTGCTTGCCCCTGCCACCCTGGAATCCCATCATCCCTATTGAATTTAGGGCCCCCAGTTAAGTGGCAGCAGTTCCCACTGTGAGTCCTGGCCTACAGTGAAGTGTAATCACAGAGCTCTTCAAGGGTGCTGGGGTTGCCCTCATGAATCTTTCTCACAGTCATGGTGAAAGGTGTGTCATCTAGAGTCTCCCAGGATCTTACCTGGTATATCCACTCTAGCATCACAATCTCCCGAATCCTTTGGAGCCTTGCTCTATGGTATACCAAGGGCATTCTGTCATTTCAGCTTCACTTAGTGTAGGCACCTCCAGTTCCATGTTTCAGTCAACCAACCAAGCAAGCTGTTACAGCCATTTGTAGCCCATCAAGCTGTAATTTCTGCTTAATGAGCCCATACAACTAAATTCAGCCTGATCCAACTTTATATTCCTTCCACCCCAGTCTCATACCCTTAAAATCCACCCCCACACCCATTCCTCAGTTTCCGTAGATATAATTTGGCAAAATCATGCAATTCCTTTGGGGCATATCACACCACCACACAAGTCATAACTTGTGTCACATCCTTAGGGTCCTGAGGAACCTTAGGCCTAGAAGTATCAGCCCTGTGGCTATAGACTAGAGTTTCTCTTAAGGCAGTCATATTAGCTTTCAGATGCTCTAGGTTGGCCTTGAGCTGGAAATTTAAAGCCCTCAGCTCAGAAATTTCTTTCTCTATCTTTTCCAGCACACTTAGAAGTGACCAACCAAATCCATTATACTCCTTATTTTTACTGTTATGTCCCATGGCAGCATATACTCAATCGCTTAGAGCTTTGCCTTCTATAGGTACTTGATTATGTAAATCTAAGGCTAATAATTTGAGTAACTGTTTGGCCACTGCTGGCCAGGCACTATCAGTATCAAGCAAGGTCATTAGTGCCTTGAAATCTTATTAGACCAGAGAAACAATTCCAGAAAACCCAGAACCAGTTCAGAAAACTCCTCTTTAAGATTCTGTTCCTCTGGAACCACTTTTTGTACAAGATTCTATATCACAGTTCAATCAGAGAGAACCACCAGGAGGTGTCTATGTAATTGTTTCAAGGATTTGTTATAGGAATTTGGTCTTACACTAAGCAGACTCTGCACGGCTGTTGTCTTCACATCTGATGCTGGAGCTTGTAGTTCACAGGGTAGGTAGTCTTCAAGGGAAGATGGATATAAAGTGGAGGAGAGCAAGGACAAAGGGCAACCCACAAGTTTAAACTGACACTTGCAATGATATACTAAAACCATGGCATTTCTTGCTGATTGGACCTTGATGATGAGGATGTCTACAGAAGAAGCTGGTGTCCTTCATCATGGAGCTAAACACCAATCTGGACCAGAAGTTGGAGAGCTGAAAGAGAACACAGGCAGAGTTCCAGGTACAGTTGCTCCCTCACACCAAGGAGGGGAGCCAGCAGACAAGCAATAACCAATGTCCCAATTCAATTTTGAAAAACATTTATTTAGGGAATCAAAGAGGTGTGGAAGCAATGAGGACAAAATGAACTAAAATTCCAGTCAAACGAACTAAATTTTCTGCTGGGGCACTTGCTGGTTCTGCATGTGAATTGAAGATTAAGCTTGACCCTGATATGGGGCCTCTGCTGAGATAAAGACACCCCAAAATTCTATTACTCATAGGACTAGGTTGATAAATTAGAATTTGTGGAGCCTAACTTTGCATTCATTTTTTTTACTAATTCCAATTTGCTGAGGTGAGGGCTTTGTTGGATACTGGTGAAGTAGTCTGGAATTTCTAAAGTTCATAATTTCCAAAAACCACACTATAATTTAGAAGCAAAGATATAGTAAATGGTGGCTTCTCTAAAGCCCGTGTACTGTGTCCCCATTACAACACTTATCTGAATTTTACCTTATGTGGAAAGGAAACTTGAGAACTAGGTGGTGAACCTTTGAGTGATAGAGGTTAATTTCCAATAATCTTTCATATATGAGTAAACAGGCAAACATGGACTCTTAATCTGAAGTCTGGAAGGCCCATGCCTGCGGTACATAGGCACATGAGAATTAGTCCAAGTTTTACTAAGCAAGTACTCCCCTCCGGCCCAGATCAGATTGGATTGAGCTAATCAGCACCTCAGCCTATGGAAAGATGGAAAAAGAAAGTTCTCCAGTGGAGTGACATGGTACTTCTTATACTTGTTTTATACAAAATGACCAGTAAACAGAATAAAAATTACCAGATGTGGTACAAGTCAAGAAATTCTGGCCTATTACGAAAAGAAGAGAAAAGAAGAAAGAAACAGAAGATAATCAATTGGTAGTGTCAGAGATAATCCAAATAGCTGAGCAAGGGTACATGAAAAAGGCAGGCCAGGGACAGCGGGAGAAAAGCTGGCGCCGGAATGAGAACTGACGAGCAGCCCGGGCGCCAGCTGCCTGAGCGCTCCCCCTCAGTCCAACCAAAGCGGCCAAAGAGAAGAGCCGGTTGTGAGGTACATCTTTTTTTCCTAAAGGAATTGATCATGTCAGAAAGAAAGGAAGCTATCTGTGAGACTGCTGTCTGTGGAACTTCAGAAGACAATAAAATAGCATTGAGTTCTATAGGGAGCGCCTTTGGATCAAGCTATGGCTAAAAATGTTTCAGAAAGTCAAAAATCGACACCGTAGTAGCAGTTCCCAAAGTAGTGAGATCAGGACTAAGAGCAAGTCTGTAGACTCCATTCTTTGGGGACTCTCCCCATCCAGGACTTTAGCCAGCCTCAACAGATTCCACCAAAAGCTCAGACAAAGCAACAATAATTGAGATACCTGTGCAGAATTTCAAGTAGATATGTTGGTGCCATTGAGAAACTGAAAGTTTCTGAGGGAAAAAGTCTTGAAGGACCACTAGACCTGATAAATTATATAGATGTTGCCCATGAAATGGAACACTGCCTTTTGTTCCTCTGGATGAAGAATTTATTATGGGAGTTTCCAAGTACGGTATAAAAGTATCAACATCAGATCAGTATGATGTTCTGCATAGGTGTGCTCTCTGTTTTATCATTGGATGTTGTGCTAAGATGGTGTGGGGCAGGTAAAAGCTTACTGGCTCTGAAAACCACAGATGCATGCAGTGAAGAATATAGTCTGTGAATTTATCAGTGCAACAGCTTGGAACAAGCACAGGCTAATTTGTAACATATTATCCTTTGTTTTGACTCTGTATTATCATACCAGAAATCTTGAATTCTGCAGTCAAGTGGGAGTTGACTTCATTTGGAAGAAAGTTCAGATGTTTTCTCAATAGTTCTTTTCAATCTGCAGTGTTGATGTATTATGGAATTTGAAGTGATCCCTTGTTCTAGACTTTTTGAAGAAAAGGAAATGAGTAAAATATTGACCATTTGTTTTTGTATTAAAATGTGAGTGTCTTTAAAAAAGAGTGCGTGAAGAAAATGATCACAAGTAACACATTTAAAACTAGAAGAAAATTATACAAAATACAAAAATATAGAAAAATGACAGTACGTTGGAATATATTCAAAAGTATCAAATCCCTCTTTTAAGACTAAAATATAACAGATGTAATGTTAGGAATGCAGTGGTTTGATTGAAGTGTACATTGGACAAAACACAATACAAAATTACTTAAATGGAAGGGAGGTCGATGGAGAAATCCCCACATGGAAGTACAGAGAAAAAATGTGTATAAAATAAATGACAGAGAGAGAGATGGTTATAGAAAATGTTTACACATCAATATGTCCTGGAGAAAGAGAAAAAAGAAAACTAAGTAAAGTAAAATTCAAAGAGATGGTGAATGAAAAAAATTTAAAATTTATGAAAGCATTGCTTCAGAGTTGATTACATATGACACAAAAGTGCTGTTAATTTTTATGTTTCTTTTTGTTTCTGGTCATCATATTATGTGCACCATATCATTTTATCTTAAAGCGTGGGGATTTTTTTCTTCTCTTGTCCAGATCTTCTGTGGATCTCCTCAACACAGTTTCTTTCATTTTGGTTAGTATAATTCTCACCTCCAAGATTTCCATGTTTTAAAAACTTATTTCTCATTCTACATTACTGTTCATTGTGGATTTTTGTTCAGCCAATATTTTGTTAGAAGATTGCTTGATCACCTCAGGCCAGTGAGGCTGCTACTTACTATTCATGGATACGTTTGTGACCCAGGAGTGCTTCAAGTCTACCCCGTGCCATGCATCTTGCACATGTGCACAGCCTTATAGACATACCAGTGTCATTGTGATTCCAGGAAGAGTCTTCTTCACTGTCTTATTTCCCTGGTTGTTCTTTTCTAAAACTTTTAATAGTCTGCCTTTTTGCTTGCTACTGCTAGGTCCATGGATCTACCAGACCCCTCTTAAATGCTACCAAATCTCCAGTGTTTTCAGTAATGTCCTTAGTTATGAACTTGTCCTTCTCTGTTCCAAATACAGTCATTCTCTCCAGTAGATCAGTTCTTATGGTCTGGATCTCCCCCTGGGCAGAGCATCTGCACCAGTGCACAGCAGCTAGAAGATGAACATCAACCACTTCTTCCAGAATGACAGCCCTACTCTACAATAGATGTGGGAGGGGCTAGTAGACACTGTTCTTTTTGGCTTTCCTCCCCTGACATGGAACCTCTGCCCTCCAAGTGAGTGGAGGCAAAAAAATTCAGGACTCAATATTCTATGCCTGTATCCTGGGGCAGGATGTTCACCCTATGACTTGGTGTAGGGTGAATGAGATAGGCTATGCCCACACACAAAATAAAGTTTTCACAACATGAACAGAGAGGTATTGAATAAATCTGTAGCCTGCCTCTGATTGGGTGAAACCCTAGTGCTAGACTGGGATTTTGGGATTGAGGGAGTCCACTATGTCTGGGCCACATCTCTCCATCACAGAGATTACATAACCCAGAGTTAGGGAGTCTGGTGAGTGGTAGCATATTGTAAATCATGTCAAGGATTTTCTCTGCTCTTACCAAGATTTAGGAAAATTTTTGATAAATATTTCTCCATTTTGTGGTATGTCCTTTGGTCAATGTCCAGAGACCCTAACTGCTTTGGTTGTTTTTTTTTTTTTCCTAATAAATTTCACCAGTTAAATAATTGTGCTGGGAAGAGGGTCCTTTGACTTCTTCACACAGACATTCTGGAACTCCCAACCCCCTGATATCCTCAAGAAGAACACAAGCAAAGCAGAGGATTTTACTACCAGATATTCAAGGTTAGTTTCAAGCAATAGAAATTAAGTTACTGTGCTACTGACCAGTGAAATAGACTAGAGAGGACAGACGGTCCTGTCGATAACTGGCGCTGGGTCAGATGGGTACCCATGTGGAAATGATGTATCTTTATCTTTATCTCACATTGAAACCAATTCCAGATGGACGGCTAGTCTATATATCAAACAGAAATCAATACAGCTATCAGAATAAGACGCAGCAAGTTAAGTTTATTACCCTGTAGGAGACAAAGATTACTTAAACAGAAACAAAATCTGTTAAGTAAAAGAAAAAAATACTTGATAAACTAGACATTAAAAATTTGAGTGTCTACTTCTCCAAAAAATGTTTAAGAGATGAAAATTGCAAATCTTTTTGATATAGGGAGAATATTTTCACAAAATGCATATATGGATAATGACTCATAGGCAGAATATAAATACTGCTTCAAAGCAATGAGATTGAAGGAATATAATAAAAAATAGGCAAAGAATTCAGAGTCACTTCTTAGAACAGTATGTCCAATGAACAACAGGCATATGCAACAGTGCTCAACTGTATTAGTTATCAAAGAAATGCTCATTAAAGTGGATTTGATTCAAGTTTACATATATCAGAATGGGTACAGGAAAAATTTAGGATTATATTTACAATGAGGAAGCATACAGATTAATTAAAGCTCTCATACTTTGGTGCTGGTTGTGTAAATTTGTCCAAACACATTGAATACCTACTAAGCCTGAGCATGTGCATGTAATCTGAGCCATTCCAATATGATGTATGGGTCCAATGGAAATATCTATAAATGTTTGGTGAATGTTCAGAAGAAAAGTCTAATCGAAGGAGCCAAAAACTGGAAATTATGAAGTGTCTATCAGTATCAGACCAGAAGAATAACTTGTGATTTGTTCACATGCTGGGATCCAAAGTAGAGAGGAATGAAAAATAATGTTCTTACAAATGCATGTAACCAAGTGGGTGAATTTTACAAACAATATATTGAGTGAATAAACCAGCTACAAACAAGTTTATATTGTATGGTTACATTCATATCAAGTAGAAGAGAAGTGAAACTATGTTGCTAGATATCCAGATTGAACTTACTCTTGGAGAGAGAGAGAACTCAAAGTATGCATACTATACTTTAATATAAATTTATAAAAACTATTTAAATCATTGAAAGTCTCAGAAAATATAAAAATCTAAGTTTGAAAATGAAAACCAAATCTAAAGACCTAAGTCTTCTGAAATCTTTTCCAGTGTGCATCCCAGCCAAACTTTACTGCACTGACCTTAGATTTATGGAATTTTAGTAACATATAAAGCAGTATGACTTTCTCCTGAAGTATATGATTTCAATAATGAAATATATTTTTTATTATGTTAGGTAGGGATGTTTTGCCTTTTAGTATTTTTTTCCATAGTGTATTTCTTTTCTTTATTGAGATTGTTCACATACCATACAATTATCCAAAGATCCAAAGTGTACAATTACTTGCCCCTGGTACCATCATACAGCTGGGCATCCACCACCACAATTAATTTTTTTTCAATTTTTAGAACATTTTCATTACTCCAGAAAAGAAATAAACACTCAAAAAAGGAAACTCAAATCCTCCCATACCCCTAACCACCCCCCCTTCATTACTGATTCATAGCATTGGTAGAGTACATTTGTTACTGTTGATGAAAGAATGTGAAAATACTACTAACTGTAGTATATAGTCTGCAACAGGTATATTTTTTTCCTATATGCCCCTCTATTATTAACTTCTAGTTAGAGTGTCATACATTTGTTCTAGTTCATGAGAGAGATTTCTAATATTTGTACAGTTGATCATGGACATTGTCCAACACAAGATTTGCAATTCTATACATTCCCATCTTTTAACCTCCAGCTTTCCTTCTGATGACATAAGTGACTCTGAGCTTACCCTTTCCACCACATTCACAGACTATTCAGCATGTTAGTTAATCTCACAATGAGCTACCATCACCTCTGTCCATTTCCAAACATTTACCTTCACCCTAGTTGAACATTCTGCTCATAATAAACAACCGCTCCCCATTCTTTAGCCTTGTTCTATATCCTGGTAACTTATATTTCATGTCTATGAGTTTACATATTATAATTAGTTCATATCAGTGAGACCCTGCAATATTTGTCCTTGTGTGTCTGTCTTATTTCACTCAATGTAGTGTCCTCAAGGATTCATGAACCCATTTTTTTTAGGGCAGTTTTGTTCACATACCATACAGTCCATCCTAAGTAAACAATCAATCATTCCTTGTATGCTCACATATTTATGTATTCATCACCATCACCACTATCTATATAAGGACATCTCCATTTCTTCCAGAAAGAAGGAAGAAGAGTCAAAGAAGGTAGAGAAACAAAAAAAAAAAAAAAAAAAAAAAAAGAAATAAATAAAAAAAATAAAAAAAAAATGACTGCTAGGAAGCAACAAAAGGAAAGATACCATTAAACTAAAGTAAAATAGTCAGACAACATCACCAATGCCAAGAGACCTATGTTCCTCCCCTATGCTCCCCCCCATATGCATTTAGCTTTGGTATTTTGCCCTTGGGACATTAGAGGAATTATAATACAATGTTTTTGTTAATTAGAGTCTCTAGTTTGCATTGATTGTATTCTCCCCAATCCCACCTTATTTTTAACACCTTGCATGTTGACATTCTTTTGTTCTATCTTTGTACCTTTTATCAAAACTGTTGAGCACCCTAGGTTTCACTGAGTTATGAAGTCCCAGTCTTTATCTTTCCTCTTTCCTTCCAGTGTCGCACGTGCTCCTAACCTTTCTTTTTCAACCATACTCACTGTCAACTTTATTCAGTGTACTTACATTGTCATGCTACCATCACCCAAAATTGTATTCCAAACCTCTCACTCCTGTCTTTTCCTTTCTGTTTTTAGTGCTCCCTTTAGTGTTTTCTGTAGAGCAGGTATCTTGTTCACAAACTCTGTCATTGTCTGTTTCTCAGAGAATATTTTAAGCTCCCCCTCATAGTTGAAGGACAGTTTTGCTGGATTTAGGATTCTTAGTTGGTGGTTTTTCTCTTTCAGTATCTTAAATATATCACCCCACTTCATTCTTATCTTCATGGTTTCTATTGAGAAATCTGCACATAGTCTTAGCAAGCTTCCTTTGTATGTGATAGATCGTTTTTCTCTTGCTGCTTTCAGGATTCTGTCTTTATTTTTGACGTTTGATAACCTGATTATTAAGTGTCTTGCTGTAGGCCTATTCAGATCTATTCTGTTTGGGATACACTGTGATTCTTGGATCTGTAATTTTATGTCTCTCATAAGAGATGGGAAATTTTCATTGATTATTTCCTCTATTATTTCTTCTGCCCCTTTTCCCTTTTCTTCTGGGACACCCATTATGCATACATTCATGCATTTCATTTTGTTTTCAAGTTCCTGGAGATGTTGCTTATATTTTTCCATTCTTTTCTCTGTCTGTTCTTTTGTTTGTAGGCTTTCATGTGTCTTGTTCTCCAGTTCCTTAGTGTTTTCTTCTGCCTCTTGAGATCTGCTGTTGTATGTCTTCATTGTGTCTTTCATCTCTTGTGTTGTGCCTTTCATTTCCATGGATTCTGTCAGTTGTTTTTTCAAACATTTGATTTCTACCTTATGTATGCCCAGTGTTTCATTATATGCTTCATCTCTTTTGTCATACCTTCCCTAAACTTTTTGAATTGATCTAGCATTAGTTGTTTCAATTTCTGTTTCTCAGTTGAAGTGTGTTTGTTCCTTTTACTGGGTCATGACTTTCTTTCCCTTAGTATATCGTATAGTTTTCTGTTGTGTATGCATATGGTTTCCTTGGTTACCCCAATCAGGTTTTCCCAGACCAGACCGGGCTCAGGTCTCAGAAGGAGGCAATAGTATCAGGGTTCCCTGAGGGTGAGTCTTAGAAGATTGACGCACCCTGTGAGGCCTCAAGCCACTGTGCTTTCCTGCCCAGCAGGTGGTGCCTGTCAGCCTGTCACTCCAGACTGGGGTAAGGAGGTGTGGCCTGTGGCTGTTTTCCCCCAGGCTCTGGGGTCTGGTTCTGAATGGAAGGCAGGTAGTAGAGCTTGGCACCACCTCTTTCCACTTAGGGAATACATACCCCCTAGGGAGATATCATTTGCATTCGAATAGTCTCTCTGACTCTGCTATCTCCACCCTTGCCAGAGTGCTGGCAACTGAAAATGGCTGAGGCTTTCTCTACTGAGCTGAAAAAAGGAGAGAAAATCCCCCTTTAGGGCCAGTCTGTGGCCACCCTCAATTTCACCCATTGGCCAGAGATAGCACCTGGTCCTCTGGGTTCCCCTCCCTCCCAGAGAGGTCCT
This sequence comes from Choloepus didactylus, assembly GCF_015220235.1. Taxonomy (NCBI): domain Eukaryota; kingdom Metazoa; phylum Chordata; class Mammalia; order Pilosa; family Megalonychidae; genus Choloepus; species Choloepus didactylus. The sequence continues at coordinate 190,111,615 of NC_051309.1, forward strand.
CCAGCTCTCAAAGGTCAGTCGTCACCAAAAGCCCCTGCTTGTTGGGGATTTGCAGCTTGCATCAAGCAGTCAACATTTGTTAATTAAAACTTCAGTTGGAGCTGGGCTGAGGTATATTTGCTTGTTCAAAGTGAGCTGCTCTCTAGCACAGCGAGGCTTTGCAGTTTGGGCTGCCATGGGGGAGGGGGTTTCTGGCTTGGGTCCGCAGCTTTTACTTACAGATTTTACACTGCGATCTCAGGCATTCCTCCCAATTCAGGTTGGTGTATGATGTGTGGACAGTCACCTTTGTCCCCCAGCAGTTATTCCAGATTATTTACTAGGTGTTCCTGGTTGTTTATTAGTTGTTTCAGGGGACTAACTAGCTTCCACTCCTCTCTATGCCACCATCTTCTTCCTCTTCACCATGTTCTTTTTTTTTCTCCCTAGTATATTTTTACTAAGATATCTAATGAGAATTTTAAGAACAAAATGGAAGAACTAGGGAAAAAATGGTGAAATTGATTAGCAAAGTCCTTCTCATACAACATGAAAGTGAATCTGTCTACAGATGTATTTTGGGAACTGTATAAGTGATTGCAGAGGGAAGAGACAAGTAGTTTGAAATAAAACACCCATTTTATTCTACAGGATCTCATAATTAACTAATAGAACTGATATTTTGCAATAAAAAAAGATTAACTTGAAAAAGGAATTTAGCAGAAAGTGTGATTTCCCCAGTGATTTATAAGTCATCCTTTCTTTATTAAAGTATAGGCAATTGAACATTTACTCTTTCCCCAGCAATTAATAACTCATGCTTGCTCTAAGTTCAAAAATTTTAAAGAAGAAAGTACTTTGTGTCATCAATGAAAATAAATAATATTCAGGGAACTTAGTAACACAGTGATATAATGAATTGTTGAGAAATATGAGAAAGAAGAAGAATGTGCAGTGTTTGGAATAATTATAATCATGGATATGACTGCCAGTAATATTTGAAAATGTAATTTTTAATCTCACTATTAGAATGTTCTGACCTCAAATAATATCTGCCCATGCAATATTTTAACCTGTAGCATTTCACTGGTTAGTTATACTAATCAAATTAAAATTAAAAAAAAAATTTTAAAAAAAGTAAATGAGGAAAAAAAATGAAATCTACACTTGAGGAAATCATAGAGATCTACAAGGAAAAGAACTTCCAGAATAGACTATTGGCTAGAGCCAATTATCATGAAAATTATGACCAAAAATCATTGTGAGAAATATCATAAGGAAAAGGGTGTTGTTAAGGAAGTAACTGACAAATATACAGCTGTGGTAAAGATAATCAATTCTGGAAACAAGCTGAAATTTGACCGAACTCATTCAGAAACTGTAATACCAGCACCAGGAAAAAGATTCTAGTAATACATGCTAGAGGGGAAATGAAGGTACTCTAGAATCCATCATGAGAAGACTTTTTCAGCTACAGTAATCAATGAAACTGGCTGTTAGGATGCAGAGCTGAAGGAATTCAGTAGGAAGACATTTCTAAAGCTGTCTGAATCTGAAAATCTGATAACAATATGTTAAAATTCCAAAGCATAAAAAGAAAAAAGTCGACTCTTCACCTTACTTCCTGTCATGTAACTCATTTTCTTTAATAGCGGTTCATATGTTTTGTTCAAACATGTAACTTTTGGAATATTGCTTTGTAACTTCCTTAATGAATTTTCACTAACTTTACATGCATTAATCTTGTGATTCTCATTATGTATCTTTCCTCCAGAATTCTATGCAAAATATAAAAGCTATATTTACAAAGATGCATATGAAAACTAATTTCTTAGGACAAATTTGCATGTCTACAGGTGCATGATATAAAGGTGAATGATTTCTTTAAATATTTTAGGTATTAAACATTTATCCGATACCTGGTTTCTAAATATTTTCTCCCATTGTGTAGGTTTTCCTATTACTCTTACGATAAATTCCTTTGGGACACAAACTTTTAAATTTTGGTGAAATCCCATATATTTTTTAATTTGTTGCTTGATATTTGGGCATAATGTCTCTGAAACTATTTCCTAACCCAAGGTCCTAAAGGTGCTTCCCTATGTTTACTACTAGGAGTTTCATAGTTCTGGCTTTTATATGTAGGTCTTTGATATATTTTGAGTTGATTTTTGGTTAAGACGTGAGGTAGTGCTCCTCCTTTTTTCCACAAATGGGGAAAGATCCAGTTTTCCCAGCACTATTCATTGAAGAGACTATTCTTTCCCAATCGAATAACCATCACCCCCTTGTCAAAAATCAGATGGCCATAAATGTGAGGGTTAATTTTTCAGCCCTCAATTCAACTCCCTTGTTCTATATTTTTTTCTTTGTATCACTATCATGCTGATTTGATTACTGTTGCTTTCTAGTAAGTTATAAGTTCAGGAAGTGTGAGTCCTCCGCAGTTATACTTTGTTTTCATATGCCTTTGGCTCTTTGGGGCTCCTTACTCTTCCACATAAATTTAATGAATGACTTTTCAATTTCTGTAAAGAAAATTGTAGGAATTTTGAGTGGATTTGCAATGAATCTTTAAATTGCTTTAACTAGGATTTATATCATAACAATATTTAGTCTTCCAATCTATGAGTGAAGAATATTTCTCCATTATTTAAATATTCTTTGATTCCTTTTAGCAATATTTTGTAGTTTTCTGTGGAGAAGTCCCTCTACTATTATTGTAGAACTGTCAATTTCTCCCTTCAAATCTGTCTATATTTGCTTCATGTATTTTGGGGCCCTGCTTTTAGGTACATATGTATTTATAATTCTTCCATCTTCTTGGTGAATTGGCCCTTTTCCAGTAATAATGACCATCTTTGTCCCTCAGAACTCTTTTTGACTTAAAATCTATTTTATCTGATATTAGTATAGCCACCCCTGCTCTCTTTTGGTTACTATTTGCCTGGTATATTTCTTTTCAACTTTCACTTTCAACTGATTTGGATGTTTGAATTTAAGGTGAATCTCTTGCTGACAGCGTATGGTTGGGTCATCTTTTTTACCCATTCTGCAAATCTTTGCCTTTTGCTGGAGAGTTTAATGCATTTCCATTTAAAGTCACTATTAATTATGCAGGAATTTTTCAACCATTTTACTATTTAGACTTTGTATGTCATATACCATTTTGTCCATCAATTCTTCCATTAATGACTACATTTATATTAATTTGATTTTTTTTTTTTGCATTGTACCATATTGAGTGCCTTGCCTTTTCTATGTAGATATACTAATCATTCATTTTCCTTGTGGTTACCATGGGGTTAAAATTTGATATCTTAAATATATATCAACCAGATTTGATGTGATAGGAACTTAACTTCAACAGCATACACATACTTTCCTATACCTTTTCTCCATCCATCTATTTTTCTACTTGTTACCACTTATACCTTTTTATATTTTCTGTTAAACCGATAGATTTTTTCATTACTTTTTATGCATTTGCATTTTGCCACCTGTCAGAAGTAAGAAGTGCACTTACAAACCAAATAATACACTACAATAATACTGGCATTTATAGCTACACAAATGGTTACCTTTACTGCTGGCCTTTTTTTTTTTTTGTGCCACTTTGCACCACTTCTACTGTCCTTTCCTTTTAGTCAGTAGAACTCTCTTTAGGCTTGCTTTTTGGGCAGGTCTGGTGGGAATGAATACCCTCAGGTTTTCTTTTTCTGGGAATGTCTTACTTTCTCTCTCATTTGTGAAAGAGTCTCACCAGATAAAAAATTCTTATTTGGCAGTTTTTTCTTCAGCACTCTCTTTCAATCAACTCCTTTTTTGCCTCATGGTTTCTGATAGGAAGTAATCATTCAGTCTATTTGAGACTCCCTTGTATTGACTCCATTGTTTTTTCCATTGCTTTTCACCACAGCTCCAACAAATCTCTCCTTGTCCTTTTTATTTGATGGTGCAATCAATATGTGATGGTGTGTATTTTTCTTCATGTTTATCCTATTTGGTGTTCTCTGAGCTTCTTGGATGTGCATATTCACATCTTTTACTGAGTTTGGGAACTCTTTGTTATGAATTCTTTGAGTATTACTTCTGCCTCTTTCACTCTTTCTTCTACCTTTGGGACTCTCATCAAGCATTTATCGGTGGTCTTGATGGTGCCTCATGGTTGTTTTAGGCTACTTTTACTTTTAGTATTTCATTTTTCCTTTCTGCTCCTCAGCCTGTCTCATTTCAAGTTTCATGTCTTGGAGTTCACTGATTCTGCTGCCACCTCCAATTCAAACTTGAATCCCTCCTGGGCATTTTTTATTTACATTGTACTGGTCTTGAATTCCAGTAATTCTTTTTGGCTCCTTTTTAGTATTTCTATACCTTTACTAATTTTTTCATAATTCTCATTCATTGCTTTCCTGTTCCCCTTTCTCTGTATTTTCCTTTTTCTTCTTGAGCATTTTACCATTTTGTTTTAAAAGCTTTGTTTGTTATGTCAACCTTCTGGTCTTCTTCACTGGTGTTTTCTATATTTGTACCTCTTCCTTTGGATGGGACATCATTTACTCTTTGTTTATTTATACTCTGTGGCATGCAGTAACTTTTAATATTTTAGAGGCTTAACTCTGGAGTATATTCACTGAGATTTTTCTTTCTAGATTTTGTATCCACCTAGTGATAAAACAGAGGTTTTCCTGAGCTTCATCTCTCTTATTATGAAGATCTACCCAAAGCAAATACAGTGTACAGGTTTCCCTGTCTTTCTGGGCCCGAGTCTTACCCTGGTCTCTTGCGTTTTAGTTGTTCTAGAGTTCCTCTGCTTACAGAAGTTTATCTGTATCTTCTGTTTCCAGAAGACAGACCTCCCATTCCAGGATGTGTGAAGCTGGCATGCCTTTGCTCAAGATTGCCTCAATAGTTTCTTACACTCTTTCTTTGACTCAAGCTGCTACTGCCTGGAAGGCAATTTCGGGAGGAGGGGCATGCTGGAGAGAACTTTCCCAAATCAGACTTTCTCAGTAGAAACACAGCCAGGGATCTACAAAGATGGTGCATACCAGCTATAAAGTGCCCGGGGACAGGGATCAGAAATGGCACCACGAGCTTCCTTCATGGCTCCAAAGGCTGAGCTTTCTTGGTCTGCTCAACAAATGGAGCCCTTGAAGTAACTATCCCCTGCACCCCTGAGTAAGCATAGTGTCTTTAATTTCACTTATCACAGCCTTTTCTGGGACTTGATGAAACTATGGCCACCCCTGCCTTTGCCCATAGAAGGCTGAAACAATGGCTATACTCAGAGCCAGGCCGCCAGGGATCATAGTTACTAATCAAAAGCTGTGATCAATGGTTGGCATCACACACCCCTGGTCTTAGGGAACACAATTCTTATGTCCCTCTCTGTAACCCACTAGCTACCCAGGAGCTAGACCTCATGATGGCCTTTCATGAGAGTGGGGGATGGGCACTGGTAGGGGCCACACTGAGAGAGTGATTTACTGTTCTCTTCCATAATTTATCATCTTCTTCCTCCCACTCATCCATAGATGCAGTGCAGTATTCTTCTGGACTCCAGAGTTTGAAAATAATTGTTTCAGAATTTCCTGCTATTTAATAGTTGTTCTGGTGTAAGGACTCAGTCCTAAAGATCCCTACTCCACCATCTTCCCAGAACCCTCTATTGGAATTATGTTTTTAATTAATATTTCTATATAAAGTATTAATATTTCTAAGACTACTGATCATAATGACCTACTTATTTCTGTTTTCTTCTCTGAAAAATTAAAATACTTATCTTCATTTGAGGAAGGTGAGTAACTAAAATAATGTATGTTTGATATTCTCCATGTTTTATTGGCTCACCTCTCCTCTGTTGGGTCCATGTGCTGAACTGACACTTTACTATCCTAAGCAAACATTACAACAACTTCTAACTTTGGATATTTGTAGCATACTAAACAGTTCTCCATCCTCTTGCCTAAAGTACAATGTATGTTTTTGAGAGGTTTATAAAAATTATGCACTCATTGAAAGACCATTGCCTTCCTTAATATTCCTCTTACCTCATTCGTAAATATAAAACTCTTTTTTTTTTTTACCAGTTACAGTCAAGAACCAAACAACACACAACCTTTTCAGACAACTGTCTGCTGCCTAAAAAATTTTACTGTCAATATAATGGAATCATTCTCAACTACTTAGGTTAAATCAAGACCCTAACTCAGACAATAGCTAATTCCTCTTTAATACTTGAGTGAAGACATGTAAAATGATGAAATATAGAATTTATTACTTATGAAAAGAAAGTCATACCTTAAATTGACTGACCATACAGAAAATTGTATAGGTCAGATATTTCTCAGAATGCATAAGAATATTCTTTCACATTTATCTCTCCTTCCCTCCCTCATATTTTGGTAATTAAAGATTGTGACACAGTCATTAAAATAGCTGAAGAGTTGAAAATGCAAAGGGTTAAATTTGGTCTTTGCAGCTGGCTGTGACCAATGCTGGGGACGTACTGAGGAAGTCCAACAAGGGAAAATGTGCTGTCACAGACTCACAGATTTGGAGGGGCTGATGGAAACATATCAGTAGATTTCAAAGTGGTTGGCTCTTTTTGTTCAGCAGAGCTGCTGTGCCAAATATCACACAACAGGTTGGCATAAACAAGAATTTAATAGCTCAAGGTTTTAGAGTCCAGAAGTCCCAAATCAAGGTGTTGGCAAGGCCATGCCACTCTCCTATACTGTGGTGTTCTGGCAATGGCTTGCCATCATCTTAGAGTTCTGTGACTTGCATCTCTGCCCCCCTGATGTGGTGTTGCCTTTATTCTTCCCATTGCCGCTATTTTCTTCTGGTTTTCTGTGTGCCTCAGTTTAACCTCTTATTATAAATTCTCCAGTCACAAGATTAAGACCTAGTCTTATTTATTTGGCCACACATTAACTAGTAATAATATCTGTGGAGACAGGGAAGGTCCCCTGGCTTGATAGATTATACTTAGGGCCCATTTCCCAAAATCTGGAAGCCTGAAGGCAGGCTCCAGGCTGGGAAAAGGCCAAAAGCTTTGCATGTCTGAAGGCAGACAGCAATTTAGATAAGGGAATAGTCTCTGAGCTCTTGCTGGGCTCCTTCCTAGTTCCTGTCTCCTGCCTCCTGCCCCTGCTGTTTCCTGTCTAGCCCCAAGGAAATTGTCCCTTGAGATTAAGAATATGTACATACACCTTATGGCTTTAGAAAAAATGTACCCTCCCTGAAATACCTGAAAACAGTCATGTAGGAAACTACCTTGTATGCTATAAAAACGTGTAGAAATGAGTAGAATAAAACTTTCTTTTGCAGGAACGCAGAGGACAGAGCGGGCTCCCCTTCTTTCACAAATATCCTCAAATGATCCTAATTACAAATGGGTTCACAGCAACTAGAATGTGATTAAGATTACAAAAATATCTTTTTGTGAGGTATGTGATTTAATCCACAGCGCTGGAATTACAAGAGAAATTAAATTACAAGACAGAATTAGAGAACTCCTCTCTTTATCTCTGCTGTAATCTTACTGTTAATAAACCACATTATGTCCACAATAAACTCCAGCCAACTCTCTAAGGGCAGAAATCTCATAATGATCTGTTTAGTATATGGCAACTTAATTTTCTTATTAAATTTAGGAACACTTTTTATCAAAACTTGTTCTTCTTCAAAATTTTATTTTTACCTTTTCTTGCTGCTAAAGAGCTCACACTCACAGATGAATGAAATTTGCATGCAGAAATTAAATATCTGAGTTTTTATTTGAAATTATAAAAGGTCTTACAGATGTAAGTCCTCCAGATTGATCTTATACCAGGTAAGTCCTGAACCCAAAGGTACCGATCTCTCCAAGAACATCAATTAGTTTCATTCCTATATGCCATGAGGTCAACACCCCTTTCAAGCACAAAGAAGTTAAAATGCTCATTGCCCTGATTTCCTTGAAGATTGAGAGAAAGATCAAATGGGAGGGAGGAGGTATTACTGAGAAATTTGGATTTCACAAATGAAGTGAATATTGACTCATTATATAGATATTTCTTTTTAGTGTCAAGTGTTTTAGAATAGCCAGAAGGAAATACCTGAAATTGTTGAACTGCAATCCAGTAGCCTTGATCTTTGATAATGATTGTATAACTATATAGTAAAAAATAAGCCATTTCCCCATATTTGTATGGTCTGTTTCTAGATGTTTTGTGCTATATATCCACAAATATCTGTATATCTATGACAATATTACACTGTCTTAGTTAACTACCTCTTTTGTAAGTCTTAAAATTGGGTAGAGTGTAATATTAGTGATCAATAAGAGGGAGGGGTGAGTGGTATGGGATGTTTGGGGTCTTCTTTTTTCTTTTTATTTCTTTTTCTGGAGTAATGCAAATGTTCTAAAAATGATCATGGTGATGAATACACAAATACGTGATGATACACTGAACTACTGCTTGTAAACTTTGGATGTGTTTTATCATGTGTGAATGTATCTTTATAAAATTAGGCTCAAAAAAGAGGAGAAAAAAAATAAAGGGATTTCAGATGCCTAATGAACTATGGAAGGATTAGAAAAGGTTTCACAATGGAGGTGATTTTTGTTATGGACTTTGAAAAATTCTGGTATTCCATGATATCATCTGATGTTGAGGAAACCATCTAGGTTCACAACAATAGGTTCACAATGAGCAAAGTACCAAAGCAGAAATGAGCATGTTGTATATAGGAAGCGCAGAGCATGTTGTATATAGGGGGTGGGTAAGCTAACTGAACTCACTCATAATGAAGTGCAATTGGAAATAACGTACAATCGAAATGGTGAAGTTAGGTTGGAGAGGAATTCAAAGCTAGTTACCATGGTCTATAGAACTGAGAAAGTCTTGTTGCCAAGCAGCTAAATCTAGAACTTAACTGAGAGACAAAGAAGGTGGGTGAAGATCTATATTTCTCATTGCCATGTGAGGTCTCATCTAAAAACCTTTGTTTATTGAGATATGTAGACAGGCTATCTATGACTCGGGCTACAGCTAGGAAGAAGCATGGAAAGCATTAATCCTTCTACTGGTAAGTGTTTCCAGAGTTTATTTGTATGGGCGGGAAACACCGAATACCCACACACTTGGATTCTTTACTGCTGAGTGTTCAAACCTTAATAAGGGTTTATGCCCTAGTTGAGAGGCACTAATTTGAGAATTTAATGGGTTCTTACTCACAATTATGCAAACTGAATAAAACTATGATTACAGTAAGAAAGGGGTTGTTCATTATTGTACAGGTATTGAAGAGTTTGAAATAGCTCTTGGAAGAAGAAAAAAGTTATAAAAATGAAGTGGAAGTTAAGAGACTAATTTGAAGTCTCTGTACTATTAAGAAACTACTCAACATCATTAAGGAAAATGTTATATTCTCTCAGTGGTGTGGTATCTGAAGTCATTACATAAATTAATGCAAAGAAGAAAAAGAATATACAGCTCTAAGTTTCTTTGGAGTCTTCTCCACATATTAACTGATCCCAAGGTGAGGACTTAGGAACAAATTGTGGCAGATTTATATCAAATAAATTCCTTTTAAAACGTGTTATATTATTCAAATTTAATCATGTTCCATATAGAATGATACAGGATTTTACATTTTACTCACAATTTAGAGATGTTCATCCTCAAAACAATCAAGATATTTTGCTTTCTTCTTGTGTGCTCTCTGCCCTTTGTGAAATATGGTGCTTGCCTTTTAGCAATGGGAAAGCACACAAGTAATCCAAGTAAAGCCTGGATTATGCTAAAAATTAGGGTAATGTTCAGTCTGAAATAAGTCCTCCACAATGAACTGCAACCACATGGCCAATTTTAACATAAATATCAAATCCAGTAATAAAGGTAAGGTGAAAAAATCTTGGCTTCATAATTTAAACTAGTATGATTGAAAGTCAACTATAACAACTTAAAAAAAAAAAACAAAAAAAAAACTAACGTCCATTTTAAGCCTGAGCCCTACATATAGTTAAGGAAATTCAGAAAAGTAAGTAGCAATGTGGAAAAGAAAGGACAAATTATTAAAAACTTAGGAGTGTTTGAAGTAAGTCTCTCTTCCAGACTTCTCAATTAGGCTGAGCTATCAGAATATCTCATAACAGTCCTGAATGTGTTTTCCCCTTTTAAGTTTTTCCCTGTTCAAAGTGTAAGATTTATTTTCACAACTGTGTCAAGAGTTTGTTGTTTGAGTGAAGAAAGTAAGTTAAATGATCAGTCCAGTTTGGGTTGAGGATTTTTGCAAAGACTGCTTGAATTGATGGAGTCTGGAGCTAGGCTATGTATGTATAATAGAAGAAATGGTGGGATACTGAAAAAGTGAGGTAAAATAAAAATTAATAGCTACGGGAGTCCGCTGGAAGTGTGAGCATTTAGTTTTGATTAAGACTAAAAGTTGTTGTCAACTATTTAAGATGTAAGAAGTCGGCTGAGCATGACAAGAAGTTACAGGTTTTGGTCACAGTTTGAGGACTAACTTTTCTGAATGTGTGTTCTAAAGGTAAAATAAACCAAATGCTGAACAGAATGAAACTGTAGATGAAATTACTGCTGAGAAACAAATTTATAAATAAGATGCCAAATTCTTTGAGGTTAATGTCTGTTTGCTTTGCTGGGTTGTGTAAAGTTTAGAAAGAAAGGTAAAGGGGTGTAACGGGTTGGCAGCCTGTTTGGAGGATCAGAAGTGGCTTTGTTAATCAAAGAATATTGGGACAAAGCATCTGGTCAATATGGGAAATGGGCATTCGGAGAATGGGAAGCTTCCTTTGCACAGAGCTTCACATTGTGGATTTGTGGGTTTTAATAAAATTAAGTAAATATAAGGAGCTTTCCATGAAGAAGTGTGAATGGAAAAATGATTGTTGTTGCTTTTCATGAAGGGAAGATTCCAGAATATATTGGGAAATATTTCTTGAGACAAGAGGTCGAGTAAAATAATCAAGATAAATAATTAAGCAGAAATGATTGAAGGGTTCAAAGATGATTGGTGCTGAATCAGACATGTTTGACTTTTCTATTGAATGCCATAGGATGTCTTATTTGATCAGTTCATTTTAATCCTTCCCACCAGACTACATTCTTTTTGGTTTTTCTAACTATGCAAGTAGTTCTTCATCTCGTTACGTTAATAATCCCAATAGTTTGGTGATCTAATGAAATTCCAATATTTTACGTATCTAATGAAGGCTGTGCTCCTCTCACTAGGTAAATATAAACAAGCCTTTCTATATGAAATCTTGAATGCAATTTCACAATCACTCAAATCTATCTTTGTCCCAACATTACTGCCTAAATGCGTGCAACAGACCTCCAATATATTAAGTTCTGTAAAATCCACTTACGTTGCCCAATTGTGTATCCTATTGTCCTGAATATCATATGATTCTATTAATTTTGTAATAAAGGAAGAAACAACAAATGGGGATTGCCAAGGAGGCACTGAGCTAGTTTTCATAATTCTCCTTTTCCTAAATGTCAGATAAATATATTTGAAGGCCGATCTCCAGAGCTTGTTACTTCACATACCTGAAAATGCTAGGGACATTCATGTTTTGCCCCAGTATGTTAACCACATTTTTCACAAAATTTTTCTCCCTCCTATTCATATCCATTAATTTCATTTTTCGTTCAAAATTTTCATATTTTCTCCTCAATATTCTCCAATCTCCAAATATTACTTTCCGTATTGGCTTGAATTCCTTTCTTTTTAATGTGTCCAGAGGTATCACAAAAATATATATTTTTTCCCCATAGGCGTATTATATGGTGTAAACACGTTTTGAGTATCTTCCATCAACAACGAAAGTCACTCTTCTGTCCATTTCCAGTATTTTAAACTTATATGCTGATCTAAACTGGGCATCATAGTGGATACTAACGTTCATAAAAGAAATTATTGGTGGAGTTGATGCCTTACAGTTTGACAGGACTAGAGGAAAAAAGGAATATAGGGAGAATAAAGAAAAAGTAAATAAAAAGAGAATATTAAATGTATCAACCTTAAACCTAACCTTAACCCTGAACCTGCTACATAGAACTATATGCAAATTTTATGAGAAAAAATATTTCAGAGTTGTTTTATGTCTCCTGAGTAAGCTGGTCAGTAATTTATCACTTCAGATTGAAAGGATTTACTTTTAATATTTACAACAAGTCAGTAGGAAAGAATCAGCCACCCTCAATGAAGAGTGATGTGTTTATTGTCCCTTACAACGGTTTTGTTATAAATATTTAGGATAGGAATGGTCACGCATATTTGTATTTTTAGAGTACAGTATAATGAATCCATATGGGTCGATTATCCGGTTCCATAATTCTCAAACTTTAGCCAATACTCATTCTTTGGACACACACCCAATCTCATTTTTCTTTACCAAAATGAAAGGGCAAAAACATGGCAGTATATTCAGGCATGTCTTGAGCTAAAACATAATCCCTTTATCACACACCCTTCTCTTCCTCACCAATTCTATCCTGTCCATAACAGAGACTATCTCCAGCCTTCTTTTTATTTTTACATTTAGTGCTGCTGCTCTGATGGTTCAACTCTGGAGGAAGACAGATCCCTACAGGTCCAGGCTGATTATGAACAGCTAAGAGGGAGGAGCCAGATCAACAGTGCCTCCCGCTTCTGCCTTCTGTCCTCACCCAAGTCTCTGTAATGGTGTCTCTCTAATGGCTGGGGGTGAGGCCCTGTTGCACGTGAGGATCACTCTCCTGCTGCTCTGGCTGGAGGTGTTCCTGCTCCTCCCTGGAGTCTCCCAGGATGAGCACACCCAGCACCACACACCCCCAGAAGTGGTGATTCCCTTGAGGGTCGCTGCTAAAGGGAACTACCTGAAGGCCTCAGGCTGGCTCTCCTACAGCCTTCACTTGGGGGACCGGAGACACATTGTCCACATGAAGGTCAAGAAGGCTTTTCTGGCCAGACACCTCCCAGTGTTCACCTACACAGAGCAGGGCGCCCTCTTTGAGGACCAGCCTTTTATAAAGACTGACTGCTTCTATCATGGTTATGTGGAGGGGGATCCCGAATCTCTGGTTGTCCTCAGTAACTGCGTAGGGGGCTTTGTAGGAATGCTGCAGATAAATGATATCATTTATGAAATCAAACCCAAAAAGTTTTCTGACACATTTGAACATCTGGTTTATAGGATGGACAGTGAAGAAACACAGTTCCCACGCATGTGGTGTGGCTTGACAGAAAAGGAAATTGCAAGACAATTACAGTTTCAAGGGAATGACAATGATGTTCTGATGCAAAGCGGATTTCAGGGATGGTGGACCCACATGATAACTATTGAACTGGCAGTTGTTGTAGACAATAATCGATACCATACTCTGAGCAGTAATGAGACAAACGTGTACCAGGAAGTGTTTAATGTTGTCAATTTAATTGATACCATGTACGAGACAATGGGGATTACTATAGCTTTATATGGCATTGAGATCTGGACTGAGAACAACCTAATTCCATTAGACACCATACAAAAAGGTCTGTCAGAATTTTGCAAATGGAAGCGTGCAAATCTTGCTAATCATGTTCACCATGATGTTGTGCATCTTATTGCAGATAAACATTTTGGCATTTATCTTGGTTTGGCCTATGTTGGGGCTATATGTATCGGTTCTTTTAATTGTGCAGTTCTCAGTTTCAGAGGTAACAAACTGGGTGATTTTGGAGTCATTACGGCACATGAACTCGGTCATAATTTGGGTATGTTTCATGATCATAAGTACTGTGTGTGTGCACAAGAGAAATGCATAATGTTTCCATCAAAGGTAGCATCAAGTAAATTCAGCAACTGCAGTTATGCTTACTTTAGGAACACCATTATCAGAAGCACCTGTTTGCACAACAGAGCAAATCTGGAGGTTATACTTAAAGAGAAGCGATGTGGGAACAATGTGGTTGAAGAAGGAGAGGAGTGTGACTGTGGATCCATAACATCTTGTCAACAAAATCCCTGTTGTCTGTTGAACTGCACACTGAAGCCTGGGGCTGCTTGTGCCTTTGGCACATGTTGCCAAAATTGCAGATTCGTCTCAGCAGGCACACTGTGCAGAGCAGAAGTCAATGAATGTGATCTTCCAGAATGGTGCAACGGATCATCTTATCAATGCCCAGAAGATGTATATGTGCAAGATGGGACACCATGCCAGAACAGTGGCTACTGTTTTGAAAAGAGATGTAATAACCGTGATGAACAGTGTAGGAAGATTTTTGGCAAAGAGGCCAAGAGTGCAAATTTGAGTTGTTACACAACAATGAACCTCCGGGGTGACCGTTTCGGTAACTGTGGCATTCAGGCAAGCTCATATGTAAAATGTAATATCCAGGATGTCCTCTGTGGAAGAGTCCAGTGTGAGAACGTGACAGTAATACCCCATTTGCAGGAGCATTCTACTGTGCATAGGATTCACCTCAAGGACGTCATCTGCTGGGGCACTGACTATCATTATGGAATGACCATACCTGATATTGGTGAAGTGAAAGATGGCACAAAATGCGGTCTAGATAAGATCTGTATCCGCAGGAAATGTGTTCACATGGCTCTTTTGGAAAGTATTTGTACAAATGTTACCTGTAATATGACGGGGGTATGCAACAATAAACAAAATTGCCATTGCAACTATGGATGGGCCCCACCAAACTGCAAGCTAAAAGGCCATGGAGGTAGTGTTGACAGCGGCCCAGCACCAGAGAGAAAAGTGAAAAAAGTCGTGAAGCACAACAATGAAAACTTTCTACTGTTTTTGTTGTTTCCTTTGTTTGCTTTACTTTTATGTTAGTTAATATGTCTTTGTAGGAGACAGAAGGAATGATAATAGCATCAGGAACTGCCTAGTGTTTAGACAAAGAAAATAAGATAAAAGAAAACAGGATTCCAGAAATAAAGCCTGTTTGGGCAGACAAAGTAAAAAAGACAAAAGAAAACACAATTTCAGAAATTAAAAAAAAACATAGTAAATTTCTCCTCTATTTGGTTTAGTTGCCTGAGAGTGGAAATATTATCATATTTGTCAGAGACCTTTTACAGAAAATTCCAGACATCTATTCTACTTCAGGAACGTGAGTGTAAACTATTAAATAAAGATGATTCCTAGAATAATCCTTCTTTTTCTTCAATGTTTTAATCAAATCCAATGGGTTTTTTTTTTCACTGAAGTATTCACTTTTGTTTCCTGTTCAAAGGAAAAGTTCATGAACGGTGTGAATGTGTTTTTTTTTTTAATGCAATTTTGTTGAGATATAATCACATAACATACAATCATTCAAAGTGTACAATTAGTTGTTCACAATGTCATCATATAGTTGTGCTTTCATCACCACAATCAAACTTTGAACACTTTCATTACTCCAAAAAGTAAAATAAAATTAAAATTAAGAAGAACATCCAAAACATCCCATTCCCCTCCACCCCCATTGTTCGTTTACTTTTTTAAATATAGTTTAATTCAAATATATTCACACACCCCACAGTCATCCACAGTGTAAATCAATTATTCACAGCACCATCATACATTTGTGCGTTCATCACCAGAATCAAATTTTGAACATTTTCCTTACTCCAAAATAAAAATAAAAGCAAAAGAGAATACCTAACTCCTTCCATCTCCTGCATCCCACCCTATTCTTCACCTAATTTTTGTCCCCATTTTTTGACTCATCTGTCCATATGCTGGGTAAAGGGAGTGTGAGCCACAAGTATTTAACAGTCACACAGTCACACTATGCAATCTTCATAGTTACACAGTCATCTTCAAGAATGAAGGTCACTGGGTTGCAGTTTGACGGCTTCAGGTATTTCCCTCTGGCCGTTCCAACACACCAAAGACTAAAAGGTGATATCTATACAGCGCATAAGAACACCCTCCAGAGTGACCTCTCGACTCCATTTGAAATCTCTCAGCTGTTGGAACCTCATCTTGTTTCATCTCTCTCTCCCCTTTTGGTTAAGAAGATCCTCTCAATTCCACACTGCTGGTTCCAGGCTCATCTCCAGGAGACATTTCCCATGTTGCCAGGGGGATTCACACCCCTGGGAGTCAAGTCCCGCATAGGGGGGAGGGCAGTGAGTTCATCTGCTGAGTGGGCTTAATGAGAGAACGGGCCATATCTGAGCAACAAAGAGTCTCTCTGCTGGGGAGTCCTAGGCATAACTGTGAGTGGGCTTAGCCTCTCCCTTGCAGCAACTAGCCTCACAGGGGAAAGCCCCCAGATCGAGGGCTCTGCCCACCAAAATTGGCAGTCCTCAATGTTTGTGGGAAAATCAGCAGTGGCCCAGGTGGGGAAGTCCAACCTTCCGCATTTCTCCCCAGCAACTCGGGGGTCGGCTTACAAATACACTTATACTTTCTGCCCAAATCACTCTGGGATATGTCTGGATTTCACCACAGCCTCTACAAACTCACCAAATCCCACTTCCCGTTTACCACTCCCTGCACCTATGGTGTTCAAACAAACTGATAGTACAAGTTTGATTATCTAGTGAGCTACAGAAAATATAGATCCTACACTGGATAAATGTCTGCTCCCTTGGTATCACATATGAGTTGCAGTTTTAAAATCCAGTCAGTATCATCCTTTACCCTTGGGCCTGATTTGCCTTAGTCCTAACCAGATCCTCTTCATTCATATCTCTAATTAAAGTCTAAATTCTTTTTCAGCTCCTTCAATAGTTGCCATATGGGGTAATATTGACATTCAGAGCTGCCAAGTTTTAGATCTGAGTCTCATGTGTCCCACAGATACCCAAAGTTCCAGAAACCAAACAGATTATACACAAGGAGCTCAGCATCTCAGGATTTAGAGATAAACTTTACAGTTCAGGAATAGATGTGACGGCTGTAAGAGCTTATAATCTAGGGACCATTACAAAAGCATTCCCCTGATAAGCTGTGCTCTAAGGTTCAGTTCTCAGAGTTTACACATTACAGTTTGTCCATATTAGTGAGGCATTATAATATTTGTCCTCTCATTTCTGGTGTGCTTCACTCAAAATGATGTACTCAAGATCCATTCACCCAGTTGCGTGTCTCATAGCTTCATTTCTTCTTATAGCTGCTCAACAGTCTATTGTATGCATTCACCACAGCTCACCATTCTGTTCATCAGTCAATGATGAACCCTTAGGCCACCTCCATCTATTGCGTATACATACCACTATATATACTGATGCGTAAATGCCGAATTGTGTCCCTGCTCTACGATCTTCTGAATATATACCCCATACTGAGGTTGCAGGACCTGGAAACTCCCACATACCTAGCTTCTTGTGGGACCACCATACTGTCCTTCATATAGGCTGCAGCATTCTACTTCCCCACCAGCTGTGAATACATACATGTCTCTCTCCAAGTTCTCTCCAACACTTGTGTCTCTCTGTTTATTTTTTTTCCCTGAAAATTTTTTTAGGGATATATTCAAATACCATACAGTCCTCCACAGTGTACAAACAGTTGTTTACAGTATCATCATATGACTGTGCCTTCATCACCACACTTAGCACTTACACATGTTCATTACTCAAAAAAAGAGAACTGAAACAAAATAATAATAAAAAAGATAAAATGAAAAACAAAAAAAAATAATATATGGCAATAAGGTCAGTAATAAAAAGGATAAAAGTAAAAGTAAAAATAAAATAAAATATAGGCACAAAGAAAAAGGAAGAGGTGAAAAAAGTAAAAAGACAAAAGAAAAAGAAAAAGGAAAAGAAAGAAAAAATGGCATAAAAAATTGGCAACAAAAGGCACAAAGAAAAGGTTAAAATAAAATAAACTACTATTAAAAAGTCAGACAACACTAATGTCAAGAATCCAATACCCCTCCATTATGTCCCCCTCTTACAGGCATTTATCTTTGGTGTATTGCCTTTGTTACAATTAAAGAAAGCATATTGCAGTGTTACTGTTAACCATAGACTCTAGTTGCATTGATTGTGTTTCTCCCCCAATACCACCCCCTTTTTAAAGTTAAACCCCTTGTAAAGTTGACATTCATTTGTTCTCCATCATGCAAAAACATATTTGTACATTTTATCACAATCATTGACCGCTTTAGGTTTCACTAAGCCACAGAGTCCCAGTATTTATCTTCTATCTTTCTTCTGGTGTCCTACATGCCCCTAACCTTTGTCTTTCAATCACACTCACAGTCATCTTTGTTCAGTGTACTTACATTATTGTGCTACCATCTCCCAACATTGTGCTCCCAACCTCTCTCTCCTGTCTTTTCCTATCCGTCTATAGTGCTCCCTTTAGTATTTCCTGTAGAGCCAGTTTCATGTTCACAAATTTTCCCATTGTCTGTTTGTCTGAGAATATTTTAAGGACAGCTTTGCCAGATATAAAATTCTTGGTTGGTGGTTTTTCTATTTTAGTATCTTAAATATATCAAACCACTGCCTTCTCACTTCCATGGTTTCTACTGAGACATCTGCACATAGTCTTATTGATCTTCCCTTGTACGTGATGGATCACTTTTCTCTTGCTGCTTCCAGAATTCTCTCTTTGTCTTTGACATTTGATAATCTGATTATTAAGTGTCTTGGCATAAGCCTATTCAGATCTATTCTGTTTGGAGTTCGCTGTGCTTCTTGGATCTGTAATTTTGTGTCTTTCATAAGAGATGGGAAATTTTCCATGACTATTTCCTCCATTATTGCTTCTGCCCCTTTTTCCTTCTCTTCCCCTTCCAGGACACCCATGACACATACATTCATGTGCTTCATGTTGTCACTCAGTTCCCTGAGACATTGTTCATATCTCTCCATTCTTTTCCCCATCTGTTCTTTTGTGCGTAGGGTTTCAGATGTCCTGTTCTCCAGTCCATGAATCTTTTCTTTTGCCTCTTGAAATCTGCTACTGTATGTCACTATTGTGTCCTTCATCTCTTGTGCTGTGCTTCTGATTCCCATAAGGCCTGCCAATTGTTTTTTCAAACTTTCAATTTCTTCCTTGTGTTCACCCAAAGTCTTCTTCATATCCTTCATCTCTATTGCCATATCTTCCCTCAACTCCTTGAATTGATTTTTGGATTTTTAATTGATTTAGGAGATTTGTTTGATTAATAATTAGTTATTTCAATTCCTGTATCTCAGTTGCAATGGAAGTTCGTTCCTTTGACTGGGCCATAAATTCAGTTTTCCTAGTGTAATTTTTCATTCTCTGGTTTCTAGGCATCTGGTTTCCTTGAATGCTCCAATCAGATTTTCTGGACCAGAGGGGCTCAGCTCTCAGGAGAAGGCTGTGTATTCAATATTATGTTTCCATGAGGCTGGGTCCTAGAATATTGACAGACTTTCCTGTGAGGTCTCTAGACTCTGTGATTTCCCAATCCAGCCCAGCAGGTGGCATTTGTCAGCCTGCAGCTCCCCACTGGTGTAAAGAGGTGCGGTCCCTTTAATTCTCAGTGGACCCTGACCTACTGAGTGGCTGAGAGGGTCAGAAGCCAAGCTTAAATTGTTTCTGGTTTGTTTGTATGTTTCCCCCCAGGCTCTGGGGTCTGAATTCTCTGAAGGAGGGCAGCCACTTGAGCTGGTCCCAACCCCCTCCTCTTAGGGAAGATACACTCCCTAGGATATCTTCCTTTCTTTCTGACATGATCAATTCCTTTAGGAAAAAAAGATGTACCTCACAACCAGCCCTTTTCTGGAGCGGCTTTGGTTGGACCTGCAGGGGAACGCTCCAGCAGCTGAAGCCTGGGCTGCTCTTCAGTTCTAATTCCAGCACCAGCTTTTCTGCCTGCTTTTCCTGGCCTGCCCTTTTCATGCACTCTTGCTCAGCTATTTGGATTATCTCTGATGTTACCAGTTGATATCTTCTTTCTTTCTTTCTTCTTCTCTTTTGGTGATAGGCCAAAATTTCTTAACTTTTACCACATCTGTTTTTTGTTTTTGTTTTTTTTATTGTTTACTGGTCATTTTGAATAAAACAAGTGTAAGAAGTTCCATATCACTCCACTGGAGAACTTTCTTTTTCTATCTTTCAGGAAGACAGACTGAGGTGCTGATTAGCTCAATCCAATCATGTATTGATCTGGGTCAGAGGGGGGTACTTCCTTAGTAAAACTTGGACTAATTCTCATGTGCCTATGTACTGCAGGCATGGGCCTGCTAGACTTCAAACTGAGGGTCCATGTTTGTCCGTTTGCTAATATATGAAAGATTATCGGAAATTAACCTGTTTCACTCAAAGGTTCACCACCTACTTCTCAAACCTCCTTTCCACACAAAGTAAAATTCAGGTAAGTGTTTTAATGGGGACACAAGACATGAGCTTTAGAGAAGCCACGTTTCACTATGTCTATGCTTCTAAAGTATAACGTGGTTTTTGGATACTATGATTTTTAGAAACTCCAGACTACTTCACCACTATCCTACAGAGCCCTCACTATCAGCAAATGGAAATTGGTAAACAATGAATGTTAACCTCATTTGAGGCTCCTCAAATTCTTATTTATCAACCTAGTCCTCTGTAGTAATAGAAGTGTTGTGTCTCTATCTTAACAGACGCCCTTAATAGGGCCAGGCTTAATCTTCAATTAACATCCAGATTCAGCCATGCCCCAGCAGAAAATTTAATTCATCTGACTGGAATTTTAGGTCATTTGATCCTCATTGCTTCCAAGCCTCTTTGATTCCCTAAATATATGGTTTTCAAAATTGAGTAGGAATTTTCCATTTTTTTGTCTGACTCAGAGGAAACATTGGTATGCCAAATCTTATAACAGTCTACATTTAATTGCAAATATCTTCTTAATCTTATTTATAAACAAAGTTAACCAAGGTGTTGACTGAGGATTGAATCATGCCCCCCACACAAAGCAGGTTCAAGTCTAACCCTGGTCCTGTGGGTGAGAACCCTTTTGTAAACAGGAACTTTGAAGATGTTAGTAGTTAAAATATGCCAAAACCAAATAATGTTGTGTCTTAATACAAAATCAAAGACTCTATAAGAAAAGGAAATTGGACACAAAAAAGAAAAGCCATGGAAAGACACAGGAAGACTAAGTGAAAGCAACCCTGAAGTGAAAGGAGAGGACTTAGCCCTGTGATGGTAAAGCTAAGGAACGCAGGGATCCCCAGACAACCAGAACTCTATTAGTCCAGGGAAGAATCTAGCTTTCCAGCCTCTTTAACCATGAATGAATAAATTTCTGTTAAGCTAATCCATTGTGTAGTGTTTGTTAAAGCAACCCAGGAACTAAGACAAGTTGAGAGACCTATCCTCATTTTTCTTTTCAGGTTTTGAAGGAATACTGTATAAGGATAAATCATTTCCCCAAAAGCGTAAAGGAAAATGTTAAGAAAAGTTCATGATGCCCAAGCCCTGTGTTTTCCAGTATACCAAGAGAAGTAATGTTTTGGTCCAAATTCAGAAACAAAAAGAGAAACCACACCAGAGATTTTAAAGAGTGATAATGAAATTCAGGAATTGTTGGTATAGCTTTTGCAGAACAAGAAGGAAAAAGAAGGATGTTGAGATCACTACAAGTCACTAATATCAAGAAGAAGCTCTCAGTCCTAGAAAGGGAAACCAAAAGAAAAATTTGACATTTTTCAAACCTAAGAGCAGAGGACAGGTCTCATGGATCTAGAAATCAGATCTCTGAAGTGAAGTTAGAGCCAACTTGGTGCTGGTAACTGAGGACCTCGGTGGAGGGCTCCTGTCCTTGGACCCCAGTACTCCAAGTCTAGGTCACCAGACAGCTGTGTTGGTTTGTCTGAAGGTAAATATGCTGCGAGTTTAGGGGTAAAATAAGATAAAATAAATAAAATAAACATTTGGATGAAACCTGTTGTTGCCAAGGTGAAATGTCATTGAGGTAGCACTGACATAAACAACAATCAAACAGTACCCAGATTACCAGTCTCCCACTAGTGCCTCCTCTTGGCAGAAATAATTGGGAAATAGTTGGCAAAGAAGAATTGTGATTGGTTGGCTACCATTCCTGGTGACTATAGGAGATTGAAGGGGCAATCGCGTTTGCAATTGAGAGAAAGCATTTTAAAAACACGTGGGGGTGGAGAAAGATGGCAGCATAAAGAGATGTGGAATTTAGTTAGTCCTCTAGAGCAACTAATAAATAACCAGAAACAACTAGTAAATAACCTGGAACAATTGGGATATTGGGAGATATCCATGAGTGGACACCATCATACACCAGCCTGGAATGGGTGGAGCAGCTGAGATTGTAGCACAGAATCATAAGTAAAACTCCTTGAACCTGGAGCTGGTGCCCCTCTCCACTCAGGCAGCTGAGCTGAAACACTGCCACCTGGAAAAATGAAGCATGTTACAGGGAAAGTAACTCAACCTTGCTCCAATTGCAATTTTAATTACCACGCTTGGACTATTGAATACAAGGTACAAGCACAGAGTAGGAAGGGAAGCAGATTCCTTCCAGCAGGGAGGAAGCAAGGCTGACAGCGAAAAATGCATAAGTCAATAAAACAGAGACTATTGGAGATGCCAACCTGGAGGCAACTGTGTCCTAAAAAATCTGAGGGGCTGGGGACTGGCTCTGAAAAGGGGTTTCTGCTCTTTTTCCATTTTTTTTCTCTCATTCTAAGCAGCCCATTAGATTAAGCCTCAGGCATCTTCATTTCCAAGCTAACCCAGAGGCAGAAAAGCAAAGGAGGAATTCAAATGGAGAAGAGGAGAGAAAGGTTTGGAGAAGAGTGTAGAAATGAAGACTCTCAGCAAGGGTAAAAAGAGAGAAAGGAAAAAATTAAAAATAAAGTAAAATATGACATATAAAATCCAAAAGATGAAATGTTAGACAGTAGACACTACACTGAGTGAAATTACCCAGAAACAAAAGAATGGATACTGTATGGTCTCATTAATACGGGCTAACGACAATGAGTGAAATTTGTGAGTTGAGAACACAGGGTATCAGGAGGTAGGAAAAGGTTAGAGATTGGGCATTTGATGCTGAAAGAGTACAGAAGTTTGAACAGGATTGATTGTATAGATCCAGAAATGGATAGCACAACACTGTGTGATGACAGCACAATATTTTAAGTACTTTGAACAAAGATGAGTGCGGGTATGGTTGAAAGGAAGGCTAAGGGCAGGTACAGCACCAGAATGAAAGACAGAGGATAAAGACTGGAATTGTATAACTTAGTGAAACCTAGAGTGATCAATGGTGGTGATTAAATGTACAAATATAAGAATGTTTTTAAATGAGGGAGACCAAATGAATGTCAACATTGCAAGGTGTTGAAAAGTGGATGGTAAAGGGGAAAAATACAATCAATGCAAGCTGAAGTCTGTAGTTAATGGTAACATTGAAAGATGCTTCCATTAATTGTAACAAAAACAATATACCAAAACCAAATGTCTAAAAGAGGGGGATATAAGGGAATGATAAGGGATTCTTGGTAGTGTTGATGTTATCTGACCTTTCATTGTATTTTATTTTTCTTCTTCTTCTTCTTTTGTATTTTTATTCTTCATTTCTTTTCTCCTTTTCCTCCATCTTTGCAGAAGGGATGGAAATATCCTCATATAGATTGTGGTGGTGAATGCATAATTATGTGATTATACTGGGAACAATTGATTGTTTACTTGGGGTGGTTTGTATAGTGTGTGAATAAAACTTAAAAAAAAAAAACAGAGGGATACAAGTGTTGGAGAAAATGTGGACAGAGGGATGTTCCTGTTCCTGTTGGTGGGGAAGTAGAATGGCACTGCCCAGCTGGAGGGCAGTGTGGTGGTCCCACAGGAAGCTAACTATGGGGTTACAGTATGGTCCTGTAACCTAGCTATTGGGTATATACTTGGAAGAACTGAGAGCAGGGACATGAGTGAAGATTAAACACTGATGTGTGTGGCAGCCATATTCACAAGTCGCAATGGATTTAGGTGGCCTAATGGTACATCAATTGATAAACGGAATGGTGAACTCTGGTATATACACACAATGGAATACTGAGCAGTGGCAAGAAAAAATGAAGTTGTGAGGTATGCAACTAGGTGAACGGATCTTGAGAACAGTATGTTGAGTGAAATAAGCCAGAAATGAAAAGACAGAATTATAGTGTCTCACTAATATGGACTAATTATAATGTGCAATTTCTGAGAATTGAACCTGAGAACATAGGCTATTAGGGGAAGGCTTAAGGTAAAGATTCCTAGATTGTAAGCTCTTATAGCAGTCACAGCTATTCATGAGTTGTAATTGTTATCTCTAAATTCTGAGATGCTGAGCTGTTTGTTTATAACTTTGTTCTTCCCTGTAACTTCACGTATCTGTGTGTCACCTGAAGCTTGGAGCCAGGGTTCAGCAGCTATGAATGTTAGCATTACTCCATACAGCAAATGTTTAAAAAGCTGAAAAAGAGATCAGACTTCAATTAGACATATGAATGAAATGGACTTGATTAGAACTAAGGTAAACCAGACTAAAGGGAAAAGGATGATATTGACTGTGTTTTAAAACTTCAAATTCTGTGTGAGACAAAAGGAAGAGATGTTTATTTGGTGAAAATCTTTACTTTACGTAGGATGCTATATAGTTTAACTTGTATGGTCAGTTTATTCAAACACCATAATTATATGGAATCTTGGATAGGGGGCAAAATCTGGTTGGTTTGTACAAGGTAGCGTGAAACCCCAATACATCCCAGAGTAAATCTGGGCAAAAAAAAAAAAAAAGAATATTTGCAAAACCTCCATGTGGGCCTGGGGAAAAATGTGGAAACATTAAACTTTCCCACCTGGGGAATTCCTGATATTTGCATAAGCATTGGGGAAAACCATTGCAGTAGGCCAAGTCCTTGATCTTGGGATTTGCCCTTATGAAGTTGTTACTGCAAAGGAGAGGCTAAGCCTACTTATAATGGTGCCTAAGTGTCACCCCCCAGAGAACCTCTTTTGTTGCTTAGATGTGGCCTCTCTCTCTAAACCCATTCAGCAGGTAAACTTGATGCCCTTTCCCCTATGTGTGACATGACTTCCAGGAGTATAAATCTCCCTGGTAATGTGGGACATGACTCCTGGGGATGAGCCTGGATCCAGCATCATGGGATTGAGAAAGCCTTTCTAACCAAAAGGGGGAAGAGAAATTAAATAAAATAAAGTTTCAGTGGCATAGAGATCTCAAATGGGGTCTTGGGGTCATTCTGGATGTTATTCTTATGCATTATATAGATATCCCTTTTTAGTTTTTAGTGTACTAGAATAGCTAGAAGGAAATACTTGAAACTATTGAACTGCAATCCAATATTCTTGATTCTTGAAGATGATCGTATAACTTATGTGGCGTAACTGTGTGATTTTGAAAACCTTGTGGCTCACACTCCCTTTTTCCAGTGTATGGATAAAGGGACAAAAAGTATATGAATAATAGGGGGAGGGGGAAAGGAGCATGAGATGGTTTGGGTGTTCTTTTTTTATTTTATTTTTATTCTTATTCTTATTTTTGTGGAGTAATGAAAATGTTCAAAAAATTGATTATGGCGATGAATGCAAAACTATGTGATGATATTGTGAACAATTGAT
Organism: Choloepus didactylus; assembly: GCF_015220235.1. Lineage (NCBI taxonomy): Eukaryota > Metazoa > Chordata > Mammalia > Pilosa > Megalonychidae > Choloepus > Choloepus didactylus. The sequence goes on from NC_051309.1 coordinate 190,137,153, forward strand.
TGTACATTTTGGATTATTGTATGTTATGTGAATATATCTCCAAAAAATTGGATTAAAAAAAGAAACAAAAAGGTATTTAAAATGGTACACTAACACAAAGAAGTAATAGAGGAATAAAGGAATGAGAAAGACATAGCATACAGAAAAATGAATAACAAAATAGCAGACAGAAATCCTGCCTTATCAGTAATTACATTAAATGTAAATGGATAAGTCTTGAAAACATTATGCTAAATGAAAAAACAAGATACAAAAGGTCACATATTATATGATTCCTTTTATATGTCATGGCTGGAATATGCAAATCCACAGAGACAGAAAATGTATTAGTTGTTTACCAGATTCTGGGGGTGGAAGGCAATAGGGAAAGATTACTAATGACTAAGAGTTTCTTTTGGGGGTTGATACAAATGGTCTGGAATTAGATTCCTTCTCAAATTATCCTTTACTTTCTTAATTAGTCATTTAAGTTAAAAATACACTCAGTAATTTAAACTTCAGAAGCTATTTGATTTATTAATTTTTTCTCATCTTATTCAGAAATGAAAAATCTTATAGTATAATGACTCATGAAGAAAAAAATTGGAGCTATCTGTAGATTCCTAAGAGAAGCCTCCAAATATTTTGCCTGTGTCTTGATTGTAGGGCTTTCAGCCTGTCTTTGTTATGGTTTTCCTGAAGTGGCCTTTTTAAAGTTGATTTTTCCTAAAATTTCCTGTATCTTTTATGATCATGTTTAGTTTATTGTTTAATTACGTATTATGTTAAAGAATTGGCCTATACCTACCTAATCATGTCTGACTGTATAGGACAGCAACATAAAAATAACCCATTAATTTTCATATATAATGGAATCTTCTAAAGGAAATTCATTATCAGTTACTCATTTTATCAATACCCAAATTGTCTTTGCCTTAATAATCTTTCAGTGAATCTTGTTTAAGCTTTAATGAGACATTCAGTGTGTCTGCCTGTAATCATTCATCTTTCTTTTATGGGACAAAATCAGCACTCCCTTTCAGATACTGCTCTTTCTTTTAAAATCCAACTTCAAATTCTCAACTTCTAATATTGGATCTTGTTTACCTTTTGTATCATTCAAATTTCTTTTCTTCTGAGTCTTTAGGTGCAATAGCATTGTGCTAATAAATTTTCATCTTTATTTTGCTTGACCCCAACAGTTATTTGTAATGTTTCTACAACTCTAATCATTACATCATTAATGTCTAATGTTTGCACAGGATAAAAAAAAAAATTAGAATTAATTAAACTTAGGGTGGTTTTAGAATTTCCTGCTCTTTTTGAGGAACAGTGAATGTTTCATGCATTCTCTTACATATGTTCCTTACTTCTAATTTATCCCTTTTTTTAAAAAAACTTTGTTCTATTTTCCACTACTTTTCTTACACCAATTATGTCAGATTATATTTTCTCAGAAAGTCTAAATCTTGGGTACAGATTCTTTCTTTCCTTTTCTTATATATTCTCATTATTTTACAAATTATAATTCTTAAAGAGAGTACATTTTCCACATGCCAGCATTACAGAAAATGCTCTATTATGATTCACCTCTTTCCTTCATAACCACCTCAAGTAAAACAAAATTCAGAGGTATAATGTGATCCTTTCATCCACATTAATGCTTGCCCAGTATACCTTTCAGTGCTCTAATTTTCCTTTATCTCCTTTAATGTTTTTATTCACAGGAACAGTAAACAGTATCTTATATTGCACTGTCTTTTGTGATGCATAAGTAGGTGTTATGTGAAACTTTTTTGAAGTAGATGTGATGTTTTATGTTGTTTCTCCTTTGTCCATGAACTATTATTGAAGAAATCAAGCAAATCCACATTGTTTTCCCAACAATTACCCCTTACTAAATTAATCTACAACTCTAGATCTTCCTACAGGTACTTTAACTATTCATCTTTATTCCCTTCATATTGTATGCAAACCTCTTGTCAAGTCAAAGTATGTACTAAAATATTTATAGCATTAAATTTTACATGTAACATTTGCATTGATATATCCCCTTTATAGCTTTTCTAATAATCTCCATTAATGCTAACAGAAATTCCACAAATCACTTGTATATGGGCTTATCGTAAATTGTTTTACTTGAATTATAGCCTACCAAATTTCAATTTTTTTTATCAAGTTTGTCTTCATGTAGTGCCATCAGCTTTAGGATGCCTTCCTTTCCTCACTGAGGATTTTCAGTTTTCTTAATTCAGACTATAAGGAATCTGAAGAGATAACACGATTACTCTATCATTGCATTTTATTTTCAAACTTCTTACATTTATTTCCATTCTACATTGTTTTCCTTAGGATTGAGCTAAAATTAATTTACATATTCAACAAATACTTATTGAGCACCTCTTCTTAGTCAATATTTGCTCTAGGTAAGGGGGATACAATATTGAATAAAAATATAAAAGCCCTGCTTTAATAGAGCTTACATGTAAGTTGGGAATTGGGGACACAACATACATACAAATGAATGAATAATCTTTGTGGAGGAAATTAAAAGCATAAAAGGGTAATAGCACTGTTGAAGTAGAGGTGCATTTTTAAGTAAAATGAACAAGAAAGACAGAAAAGATATCCCTGAGATTTGTCATTGTGTCAATGACCTGATTGAGGAAGTAGGCTTTGCAGAAATTTGAAGAAATAGTGTTTCAGGGAGATAAAATAGTAAGTGCAAAGAGCCCATAGCGCAGAAGAGTGCTTGGTGATTTATAGGAACATCAAGGAAAGAAGTGTAGATGGAACACATTGGTAACAAGGACAGTTCATAATGAGCTTTATAGACCGTCATACAACTCTGCTCTTTCATTAAGAATGAAGTAGGAAACCACTTGTGTGCTTCTACCAAAGAAAATATATTATCTGATTTGCATTTTGAAAGTATATGGTCTAAGAGAGAATAGCTGGTATCAGACTCATCCTCCTTATATGAGAGATTAAAGAAACTGGACGGTGAGTAGTCTGGCTCCTGGCCAAACATCTACATGTAATCATTCAGCCCCAACCATAGGAAATTACAAAGACTTTACCCAGCAGGTGTCATGGAGAAAGCTGTCCTCCACACACAGACTTGGTAGAAAGCAAATGCATTGCAGTTTCTGAAGAGAGATGCAGTTGAGGTCTCAGGCCCCCCTGGCTGGTCAGCTGTTACACATGTTTGCATTCCTAAACCAAGCACCTCCATTTGGTGGCCTCCCTATCAGTGACCCAAAACCAACGTCTTCCTCAGCTATGTCTGCTGAGATCACTTTGTGGGGAGTGGAGAGAAATTTAAACTTGAAGACAGTTTTCTTCAATCTGACTCAGTACTCAGTACTTTTCCACTCCTAACCCTATGCTCTCCTTCTCCCTGCAGTCACCAGGTTTATAAAATGCCAGGAGACTTGGTTTGGGGATACCTTGGCAGTAAGATGCTTCCCTGAGCATCTCACCCTTGGAAGGTGGTGCTGTTTTGTGGGAAAAATGGAACAGTAGAAGATCCAGTGTTTTCTCTGGGTTAACCTCTTGCTTACAATATTACAGTAAGTGATTAAGACCTGATTGTTAACATTCATTTTGGTCTATTGACTTAATTGACTATTTTTGGCATCTGGCAGCTCCATTTCCTCAGTTAAGTTGTTGACAATATAAAGTAATGGTTTGCAGGTATTGGAAAGAAGAGTAGGTACAAGATCATGGGGCTAAACTCCTGCAAAAAGGAAAACTCATGCTGTGCACCATATACTAACTGTGACTCTTTCACTAAGGGTATTTTCCAAAACACTGCTCAAGGAAATAGCTCCCAAGCAGATAGAAGTAGTATTTCTTGTTATGAGACACAGATGTTGGATTTTCAGGCTACTAAAGTAGATTGACATTGGAAGACAGACTAGCGGAGAGTACCAGACAGATAGCAGAGAAAGAAAACCAAACATCTTTTTAAAAATTCTCTGAGGTTCTGTACTAACTCCTAAGTTGTTAAAGCAAAATGCAAGACTCCGGGAAAATAGCAAAGAAAAGCTCTGGTAAAAGTTAAATAGAGATATTCTAAATCTTATTATATTTGGAGATAGTGGAGTCTTGATCTCCCAGTATGGAGAAAACCTGTTTAATACCTTAGTAAAATTTAAACCTCCAATGAAAACCACACCCTAGGAGTAAATAGCATGGCCTAGGAGTAATAATTACCCCTAGGTATAAAGGCAAAACTGAAAGAAGCCCAATAAGCCCAGCACAAAAGATTGCCTAAAGTTGCCAGGAATTTAACTTATTGAGAATAGAAAACCCAATACTCTTGGGTTTTGTTTGGTTAACATAATTCAGAGGCTCTACCACATAGCACTACAATACCTAGGACACAGTAAAAATTACTAGATATTTGCACACTGATGTTCATAGCAGCATTATTCACAATGGCCAATGTGTGGAAGCAACTAAAGTGTCCAGCGATAGATGAATGAATTTAAAAAATGTGGTATATGCATTCAAGAAATATTATTCAGCTATTAAAAGGAATTAAGTGCTGATACATGCTACAACATGGATGAACCTTGAAGACATGATGTGAAATAACCAGACCCAAAAAGAAAAATATTGTGGGATCTTATTTATATGAAGTAGAGTATGTGAATTCATAGATTCGGAAATTCGATTATGGGTTACCAGAGGCAAGTGTAGGGCTGGGGAATGCGAAGATAATGGTTAATTGGTAAGGGTTCTGTTTGGAGTTATGGAAAAGTTTTAGAAATGAAAAGTGGTAATGGTAGCACAAAATTGTGAATAAAATTAACACCTCTGAATTGCATACATGAAAGCAGTTAAAATGTAAAATATACTGTATATATATTATCACAATAAAAACAAATTGAAAAAAAATGTAGTACTGTACAATACAAAGAATTAACCCTAATATAAACTATGGACCATACTTAATAATATAATTGTGATAATATTAATTCTTCAAGTGTAACAAAGTTACCACACTAATGCAAAATGTTAATAATAGGGAAAACTGTGAGTGGTTGGGGAGGTTGTATATGGATCAGTGTACTTTCTGCATGATTTTTCTGTAAACCTTCAACAAACTCTAATTTAAAAAAGGAAAAAAAAGATAAAGCAGAGAAAAAATACTAAATACTATACATTAAAGGAATTAGTAAAAATATTGGATAATCAGGAAGTGGTAAATAGAAGACTAAGAGATAATCCTGATGCTGGAAGACTTCACAATGACTAAAAATATTTTTTTTTTAGATTGAAAGAAAGTGATTTCAGATGGAAGTGAGGAAGTACAAGAAGGAATGAATGGATCACACTAGAAAAAGTAAACGTATGCATAAATATAAATGACTACTTACTATTTCAAGCAACAACAATCACAATGTCTTATGGGATTTCTGATATATTTAAAAGAAAAAATATATGACAACAGTGGCATAAAAGATTGGAAGAGATAAATGGAGTTAAATTGTTGTAAGCTGTTGAGATTTTTCAGGATAAGTTAAAAGCACTAATTTAAGACAGTATATAGTGAGTTTCAGATGTTGTTTGTAATTTCTTCTGTAACCACTGAAAGATTACTTCTAAAGTGTAGGACAATGGCTAACATGGAATATAAAAGTTAATAATAAAAAATATTGATTGAAACCTGTATTAGTTTCCTAGAGGTGCTCTAACAAGGTAACACAACTGGGTAGTTTAAAACAACAGAAATTTTCTCTCCAAATTCTAGATGCTAGAAGTCCAAAATCACAGTGTCATCAGGGCCATGCTTCCTCCAAAGACCCTAGAGAAGAATTTTCCCTTGCTTCTTTCTAGCTTCTGATGCTTGTCAGTGTTCCTTAGTGTTCCTTGGCTTGTGGCAGTGTAACTCCAATCTCTGCCTCTTTTCACATGGCTATCTTCTGTGTGTCTCCTCTGTATCTCTGTCTTCCTATCCAAATTTCCCTCCCTTTTCCTTATACAGACTTCAGTCACTGGATTAGGACCGATCATAATCCAGTATGACCTTATGTTAACTTGAATACATCTGCAAAAATCCTCTTTCCAAGTTCACATTCGAGCTTCCAGGAGTTAGGACATCAACATTTCTTTGGAAGAGGAACATAGTTCAAGCCACAACAATACCTAAAGGAAGAAATAGGGGAAATGGAAAAAAGAACAAATGAATAGAAAAGAAATAAAAGAGTGTAGAATTAAACCTAATTCTAACAGTAATTATTGAAAGAAAGCAACATTAAAACAGAGGCAAATTTGGGTATTAAAAGCCAATGCAAACAAAATTACATTTTATGCATATTTTATACAATTTCTTTTTATCACTCATGTTTTTCTCTCACCATTTTATTTTACATTGAAAGCAAAAACTCATCCATTACCTTGCATATGCAGTTACATTTCTGTCTTATTGTTCCTAATAGAAATCTCAAGCACCCATATAATTACAACCTTTAGCCGAGAAGATTGATTTCTGTTTCACAAAGAAAACTGAGAGGTTAGTAATTGTGAACATTCCATTATATACAAACTTTTTAGCAGGTTATCATGTCTCATGAACATACATAACAAAAATTTCTACAGTAATTGTAATGTAAATGACTCAATAACTTTGAAAAATAGTTTGGCAGTATATATAGATAGTCTTACCATTTGCCCCAGTATTTACACTTTCAGGCATTTTTCCAAAGTGGATTGGAAACAATTCTCATAAAACCTGTGCACAAATGATTATGGCTGCTTTATTCATTAATGCCCCAAACTGGAAGCAACCAACATGCCCTTTAGCAGGTGAGTGGATAATCAAACTGTGGTACTTGCTTATGATGGAATATGGAGTTATTGATTCATGCAATAACATGAATGGATCTCAAGTGAATTTTATTAGTGGAAGTAGCCAGATCCAAAGTGCTACTAATTATTTAATCCCATCCATATGAGATTTTGGAGTAAGGAAACTATTGTGATAGAAAACTAGTCATTGGTTTCCAAATGCTGAGAGAAAGAGGCGTTGAGCACAAAAAGTACACATCATTAAACTTTAGGGTGATGGAACTCTTCTCTATAGTACTGGAGAAGTGAATATATGATTCTATGTATTTTTCAAAAGCCCCATAGAACTGTGCATCACAAAGACTGGAACTTATATATGCAAGATGTTGGGTGATCCCTGAATAGAATGCAGACTGGGAAAAACTGAATCTAACTGTATTAAAATGTATGGCATAACTTCATGGAAGAGAGTAGGAGAAAAAGAAACTTAAGTAACTTTGGAAAATGATATTTTGATTTGATACTGTAAGGGTAATGAACAAAGGTAGTATATGTTAATACCCTATTCTGGCTCATAAATTTATTTTTTAGGGAAAGATGAGTTCACCATGCTAAAACTTATGCACATACAAACTGGGGTTATACAAATAAATAGATGGTGAATGGAAGCAGCTGGGTTTCTCACCGTAGGAAGGGGAAGTTACAGATAAGCAAGAGAGGACTATTTTAATGAACCCTCTGGTATTAGGTTAAAGTTGGAGACATCAGCATAAAATCATGTTTAGCTTAATATATATACATATATATATATAAATGAAGAAAAATATTTTTATGTTTATATATTGTTAGGGTTTTATAAGCAAAGAAACTTGGGTCAAAGGGCAAGCCTTGGAAGTTAAAGGGTGATTAGTTACTGAAAGAACATACAGAAATATTTTGCTTCCCAGAAATACGTATAAACATTTCAAAGGGAGGTGAAACCAGGGAACACGTTGACATTTCAGGAATTGTAAACCCTAAGATTTTTCTCTTTTCTTCTCCCAGGAGATGTTAATTTATGTTACAAAGATTAACAACCCATGATACTTTCCCTTCTGTTTCTAAAAGAATTTCTTTAATTTAGGGAAGTTAAGTATCTCTCCTTTTTTCAGGAGGTAAAGGGGCAATGGATATATAAGTTACTATGTTCATAATTTTAAATTTCATCTCCTGTATTACAGACCCAGTTTTGGGTAGGTAGACATCTGGGTATCATCATTGTGACCCCAGAAAGATGAAAAACTGAGAAAAAGGGAAATCATTGTGGCTGCTGTTGTAATAGTAGGATAGTCTATACTCCAGAAAAGTGTTTGGCTACTTTTAGGATAATATGATTAAAAATAGATATTAAAATTTGCCAGTTTTGCATCATGGGATCAAGGAAATCTTCCTGACCAAAGGGGAAGAAAAATTAAATAAAATAAAGTTTCAGTGGCTGAGAGATTTCAAATGAAGTGGAGAGGACTTTCTGGAGGTTAATCTTATGTACTGTATAGATAACCCTTTTTAGCTTTTAGTGTATTGGAATAGCTAGAAGGAAATACCTGAAACTATTGAACTGCAACCCAGTAGTCTTGATTCTTGAAGATAATCATATAACTATTTAGCTTACACTGTGTGACCATGTGATTGTGAAAACCTTGTGGCTCACACTCCCTTTATCCCGATAAGTAGAAAGATGTGGACAAAAAGTAAATGAATAATAGAGATGGATGGGGGGTGGGATGTTTGGGGTGTTCTTTCATACTTTAATTTTTATTGTGTGTGTGTATGTGTGTGTGTGTGTGGTAATGAAAATGTTAAAAAATTGATTGTGGTGATGTATACATAACTATATAATGGCACTGTGAACAACTGATTGTACACCATGGATGATTGCATGGTTTGCAAATATATCTCAATGAAACTGAATTTTAAAAAAATTTGCCAATTATAAATTGATAGATATAGAAATAATTATAGTTATATTTGAATAAATGGGTTAGTATACAAATGTATAATCTTTTAGGTCTGACTGCTGAGGGAGCCTAGAGGCAATAACATTTCTGTAACAATAAGTGCACCCAGCACCCAGATTTTGGTTTCTAGATACCATCCTCCAATAGAAGGAACCAGAATCCTTTGGTAAATATCTTATTTTAGAGCTAGGGCAGGGAGAATAAAAAATGACCCAGGAGTATCTTATAGTTCAAAAAGCAAGAATTTGCCATAGCAAAAAAGATGCCAAAGCTAGAAAAATTTGAGCAACAAAGTAAATAGTATGCTATTTGATTACAGCCCTATATAGGAGTCCAATTGAAATAAATAAATTAATGAATGAATAAATAATTTGGGGATAAAGGAAATATCTTTTTTAAACAGGAATTTCCAATATTTTGAGTAGACACACCCTTCTCCTTCAAGAAGTAAAGCTTAATTCCTTACCCTTTTGACTGCGAGCTGAACTTATCCAAAGAATAGGGTATTGAAAGGGAGAAAACAGTAACTTTACAGTGGAGAAACCTGGGGAAAAATATCTAAAATCAAAGAACCAAATGTAACATCATAGATGGTAAGAAATGTTGATACCATGACCTCTTCATATTATGTAATAGGAAACCTCCCTTGTGTGGTAAAATCCCATAACTCCAGTTTAATCATGCAGAAAAAACATCCAAGTAACTGTGCCGGTTTGAATGTATTGTGTCCCCCAAATGCCATTATCTTTGTGGTCTTGTGTGGGGCAGACGTTTTTGGTGCTGGTTAGATTTGCTTGGAATGTGCCCCACTCAGCTGTGGGTAATGATCATTTTGATGAGATGTTCCCATGGAGGCGTGGCCCCACCCATTCAGGGTGGGCCTTGATCAGTGGAGCTATATAAATGAGCTGACTCAAAGAGAGGAAACGGAGTGCAGCTGTGAGTGGTGTTTTGAGGAGGAGCAAGCTTGCTAGAGAGGAATGCCCTGGGAGAAAGCCGTTTTGAGGCCAGAGCTTTGGAGCAGACGCCAGCTGCCTTCCCAGCTAACAGAGGTTTTCCGGACGCCGTTGGCCATCCTCCGGTGAAGGTACCCAATTGCTGAGGTGTTACCTTGGACGCTTTGTGGCCTTAAGACTGTAACTGTGTAGTGAAATAAACCCCCATTTTATAAAAGCCTATCCATCTCTGGTGTTTTGCATTCTGCAGCATTAGCAAACTAAGACAGTAACATCAATTAAAAATTGAGGGACATGCTACTGAATGCCTGAAAATTCTACAAAGTGCTGGAAAAGACTGAGACATTTAATAGACAAGAACAGACTAGGGGAACCTGAAGAAAAAATGCAGTGCTATATACTGGATTGGGTTCTGGAATAGAAAAAGACATTACTGTGAAAATTGGTGAAATTCAAATAATGTCTGCAGTTTCATTAATAGTCTTGGTTTCTTAGCTTTGGCAAATATTCCATGGTAATATAAGATGTTATGAGCAAACTATAGCTCAATAACCCTCATGAAAATTGATTCAAAGACTCTCAACCAAACATAAGTACATCAAATCTGGCAAAGTATAGTACATTAGGACTAAGTGGGATTTATCTCAGGAATTCAAGACTTTTCCAACATCTGAAAATGAATGTAATTGACCATATTTATACAGAAAAAGCATTTGACAATGTCCTAGTCTGCTAATGCTCCAAAATCAAGGTGATACTTTCTCCCAGAAGACTGTGGGGTTCTGGGATGGGCTGCCAGCGATCCTTGGTCCTAGCTTTCCTGTCACATGGCAGCACACATGGCAGGTTCTCCAGGCTTCTCCTTTCCCTTCTGAGTTGCATTGGCTTTCACCTTGGCTGCTCCCTCCAGCTTTCACACTTTCTGTGACCTTCCCTGTAAGGCCTTACAGGGATTAAAACCCATCCTGATTAGGCTGGGCTATACCTTAACTGAGATAACCTCATCAAGAGGTCCTATTTACAAGAGTTCACACCCACAGGATTGGATTAAGTTTAAGCACATGTTTTTCTGGAGTACAGAGCACCAAGCCACCACAGTTATCCTTTTGGCTTTGCAGATGGAGGAAAGGGCTACAAACCAAGAAATACAGGTTGCCTCCAGAAACTGGCAAGTGCTAGGAAACTGATTCTCCCTAGAGCCTCTCCAGGGAGCAGTGCCCTGCTGAAACCTTGATTTCTGCCCAGAAAACCGATTTCAGACTTATAGCCTCCAGAATTGTAAAGTAATATGTGCGTTTTGGTTTAAGCCACATTTGTTACAGCAGCAACAGTAATCTATTATACTCTCCATCAAAATGTCTTTTATTAAGAGGAGAAACAATAATGCAGACTGACTGAGTTTGACTTTCAGCTCTGGTACTTAATAGCTGTGGGTATGTGGAAAGTTACTCAACCTTCATTTTTCACTGTCTTCTAATTACAGTATCTTCTAAATAGAGTGGTTGTGAGAATTAATTACATAGTAAGTATTTAGCACTTTCAATTTTGATAGAAGCTAAGTAAGCACCCCAAGAATGTTAGGTATTGTAACTAATTATCTTATATTGTGTTATTTCTTGTTTAGATTTCAGATTTAAGTACCTAGACATCAAAGAACTTTATAATATAACTCTAAATGTCCTTTCTAAACAATTTCAACTAGTCCTTTGAAAGGTCATTCTTCTTTTAAAAAATGTCCCTCTTTTTTGCTATTTCCTGTACAAGAATTTTTAGTGTCTCTCTTTTCTGCTTATCTGAATTTTGTACTGATTTTAATACCCAAGTAAAACTACTTCTCATCTGTTTGGTCTTTCTTGCTCACTTCATTACTGAATTTATTGTTATTCTTTCAATTTAATTTTTGCTTATTCAATCCAAAAAAGTTATCTAATGTGGCCTACTTATCTACCTCACTAATTTAGCAATTGAGCTCACATTTTTTTCTGACATCTCTTATTGATATCGTATATGATAACTCTTATATTGTTTAACATTTTGTGAGAAAATATGGCAAGGCTGTTGAAGGTTATACTGTAAATCTGCTATTCTCTAATGGTTTTAACTAAATTATCAGATCATAAGTGTAAGGATAAACCCTACATCATTGACAATCTCTGCTGCATATTGAATACCAACTAGAAAATAGATGTACAATGTGTGATGGTGACATATATATCTGGACTTAGATATAATATTCATTTGAGCTAAAGAAAAGTTTACATCAGACTATACATATATATTTTATTGTGTCTCTTAGAAAGTGGTCAACAGACAATGTAATGCCTCGGATTTATCTAAAAGAAGTCAACAACCATTTAATGGAAATTCAATTTAAGCCTTCTCCATGTTTGAAGAATGCAAAAAAAAATTAGCTGGATCTATAAGACTGTATATAAAATGTGTTCTCAATGCAAGGAAAAGTTGAAATTGATTATATCTTACTATTGAAAACTGATTTAAAGAAAAACAGTTGCTCCTAGGTTGAATGTTATCAAGAAAGGTGTTACTATTAAAATGGCTTTGTGTCCTATTTGTTTATCTATCTGACAGAGAAAGAGGAATATTTATATCCTGACAGAACTTTCTTAAATGTGTGTTTGTATAGAACTATAAACAAGAAATAATATTCTCTACAGAGATTTCTGAAAATAAATATTTCCTTCTCATCAAACCTAAAATAATAACCACATTATATAAAAGGTCACATCTGAATTTTTTGCTGGAGAGTAAAAGGTAGTTTTAAAAATGCAGTTTTTGAGATTTCTCAAGGGGAAGGCATGAAAAAAAGGGTACAATATTAGAACCACCTTGTGAATTTGTCAAAACACATACCCCAGCCCTGCACCAATTCTCTCTAATAGAACCTGAACCACCGACCAGATATTTGTAAATTCGCAGTTTCATTTCTAGGTTCTGCTCATTCATTTACTCAACTCTATTCTCTCTCTCTCTCTGTGTGTGTGTGTGTGTGTGTGTGTGTGTGTGTATTACAAAGATAATATCAAGGAACCAGGGCTCCTTTTCCTTTTCTGTTTAAGTCTTAACAATTTGTTTGCCCGTACATCAAAGGCTTTTACTAGGAATAACTTAGCGGTTAAGTTTTCATCAGAAATCCAAGAAACATTTTGATATTCTCTTTGACTCACTTTAAAGACATGAGTTTAAACTAATGTTCAAAAACTTGGTGAAATGTAGTTCATTAGTTCCAATTGCAGAAGCACAAAATACAAAAAATTAAAGAGTTTACTTAATTGGACAGTCTTCATATGCTTCATGTTGCCAGTTGACATAGAAGAAGAGCTGAGGGTTTGCTACTTAAATAGCTCCTTTCTCAATCATGTTCCACTAGAAAGTTAAGCCCTACTGTCCTAAGATATCCATTATAGTTAATAAATTAATTTTTCTCCTATGAATGTCAAAAGGCATTATTTATGTAACATCCTTGGAAAAAATTGAGAAAATGATACATGGTTCATAGATGATTACCAAAGATGCTAGTTAAATGCCAATGAACTATTTTTACTCTTTTTATATGATATGTATGAATTTCTGGGAGTGATGTGATGGTGGGGCCTCCCATCACCTTATGTCAAATACTTAAGCATTCGGAATGATGTTGCCATCATCTGTTTAACACTCCCAGTATATTTTCTCAATGTTTGTTAGCTTAAAATGGATCAGAATGACAAAACTACCAAGCAGTAAAAATCTGAATTACAATAAAAAATTTTAAAAAATTAAAACAATACATAGAGATACAACTGAGTTTTGTATATTGATCTGGTGTCCCACAAAGTTGCTGAACACATTTATTATTTCTAATTTTGTTTTTGTTTGTTGTTTGTTTATCCATGAGGATAACTTCATGTGCAAATAAAGACAAAAGTTTTACTTCCTACTTTCCAATATGGACCATTTTATTTCTCTTTCTTGATGAATTGCACAGTTAAATCCCTCGTACAATGTTGAATGGGTATGGTGAGAATAGATATCCTTACTTTATTCTGGATCTTAGGAAGAATGCATTCAGTCTTTTTACCATTAAGTATAAAATTAGCTGTAGTAATTTTTGTAAGTACCCTTTATCAGGTTGACATTTCCTTCTATTTAGTACTCAACAGATTGTTTTAGTGCTGTTTCTTTTTTAATCATAAATTGCTGTTGGATTTTGTCAAATACTTTTTGTCACATCGATGGAGATGATCATATTTTTTATAATCTATTATTATGGTGTAATACATTAATTGATTTTCAGATATTAAATGAAACTGGCAGTTGTGGAATACATCCTCTTGGTTGCAAGATGTGTTCCTTCCTGCCTATTTTCTAGAAGAGTTTGTGAAGGATTGAAATTATTTCTTTCAAAAGCAGTTCATAGATTTCTGGCCTGGAATTTCCAGTGTGAGGAAATTTTTAATTACTAATTCAATTTATTTTCTTCTGATAGGTCTATTCAGATTTTATATTTCTTCATATGTCAGTATCAGTAATTTGTGTACTAGAAATTTGATCATTTCATCTATATTGCTTAATTTGTTGGCATAAAATTTTTCATAATATTTTCTTATGAACCTGAAATTTTGTTGATCTATTCTAAGAACCAACTTTTGGTTTCATTGATTTTATTTTATTTTTCCTGCTTTCTATTTCATTGATTTCCACTCTGATCATTATTATTATTATTTTGGGTTTAGTTTGTTCTTCTTTATCTTGTTTCTTAAGATGGAACCTTAGGGTGTTGCTATGAATTATTTCCTTTTCTCTAATATAGGTAATCTAATTTTAAATGTGAAATTGCATAAATGTAAATATCTTTAGAATTATTTGATAATGCATTTATATAAAGTCAAGAACTGTATACAAAATAGTCCTTTGGTTAACGTTAGAATGAAATTTTCTAATTCTTATGAAGTTCAAGGCAAATTCATTGTTCAATTGTGGCTCCCCTATTCTATTTATCTTATCTGTTTTGCTTTGGGTATACTCTCTCCCCACTGCACAAATGAATTCAGGGCTTTCAGTGCAGCTTTGACTGGCTATGTTAAAGAACCCAAACCTCTGATGTTTTGGCTTTTCTTTCTTGAGGTTAATCCATCTGAATTCAGCCTCTTTTATTCTCAGGCCACTACAAATATATTTCAGTGATATGTTTCCATATTGTTACAATATGGATGGACAGATGTGAAGATAAGGTAATGGAACTGAAACTTGTGTGTCCAATGTATGAAAGGTAATGAAACCATATATAGCCAACTCTTATCAAGTTTCCTGTTAGCTACTAGGATAAAAATGTCTTTATCTTCAATTATCTAATGCTGTCCCTTAGGATTCTTGGCTGATAGATTTTAAAGTATAGAAAAGACCTGGGAATATAAACAGAAAAGGCAAAAAGTAAATACCACCCTCCGCACCATGTAAAATGACTTGGTGAGAAAAAAATTATCAATTTTAATACTTAATCCTATTATTTGTTATTTGAAATTTTTAGGTGTGGAATGTGTGTATGATGACTATGTTGCAATAAGTTGCTATAACAAAGTGTCAGATTAATTCTTCAATTAAATATTGCTGCATGCCCAGTAAGAGTTAGGTAAACCTAATATGGTAAACCAATGTGCAATTCTAATTTGGAAAGAAAAAAGCAGCAAATAGGTATGCTATTATTCTCTAACTGAATAAATTTAATCTCATATTTTTTCAACATGCATTTGAAAATTCCTCTAATGCTTATGAATCAAAAGGGTTAAAAGTAAGTAGAGATAATATCTATAATTGCTACAATTTTCCTAATATTAAGGGATTTTATTCTTGAACATCAGAGGTAGAAGGATGTACTTGCCTCTGACAAGGATGTGCAAGATTTTTATATGCAAAATACCAGATGTGCTATAACTATATTAGATAGAAGATGACTATAAATGAGGTCAAGTACTAGCTGAGTATGTCATGACATTTCAAAATGATTCCATTCACACATCTTGGTTTCAGTAACATTTTAAACCTGCCAGTGGTTAAATTAACTGACAGTCCTTAAGATGTCATTAACATAAAATATGGGAGAGAAGACTACTCATTTAATTATCCTATTAAATTATAGACATTGAAACTTTTGTGTTAGACCAGTATTTAAAATCCAGGGGAAAAAACAGAGAAAATGCTTTGGCAGGCTACTGAAACATGACTTAATATCACAATTGTAGATATTTTCAAGAACTATAAATCTACTATATAAATGAGACATGCCATAGGGACTCACGTATCCTTAGAAGAAAAGTTAAAAACTTATTTCTTTAAGCAAGTAAAGTACAAAATCTATTTTAAGTAATGATATACTGGTGATAGTTGCATGACAGTCTAGAAGACATAAAGCTACACTATGCAATACAGCATAATAAAATTAATTGTTTTAAGAAAAATGTTAAATAAAATCATCATAAAACTCCCACAAATTTCATTATCTGCCAACTTTTTGAAATTTTGCCATTGTACTAATCCAGTGTATTACATACTCATCAATAATTCATAAATGCCATTAATTGCAAAAGAATTATGTGTGAAAAACAGAAAAAGAAATCAACTTTGAAAATTACAGTAAAAGTATAAATGACTGCCATAAACTTAAAATGTACTCTGGGCCAGCCACTGTGATAAGTACAGTACTTGGTTTATTTCTGATTATTTAAATATTGTTCAGGATGTTTGCCTTAATTTTACAGGTGAAAAAAATATGATTTCATATAGCTAGTAGTGGAAAAAACTAGAATTTGCATGGAGATCAGTAGATCTAAAATCCATGGAAGGACTTTTTCAGGAGAGATTTATTATCATCATTTAATCATTTCATTGTGGACCAGAAAATATTATTTATTTAGCAAATATTTTTTTCTCAGATAAGGCATTTAACAAATATGTATCTCTGCCTGGATGGAGAGAATATTTAGTAGAGGAAGACAGACAACAAACAATATTAAAATGGAATATATAAAGGAGGCGGGGCAAGATGGTGGACTGGTGAGCTGCATGTTTTAGTTACTCCTCCAGGAAAGTAGGTAGAAAGCCAGGAACTGCGTGGACTGGACACCACAGAGCAATCTGACTTTGGGCATACTTCATACAACACTCATGAAAACGTGGAACTGCTGAGATCAGTGAAATCTGTAAGTTTTTGTGGCCAGGGGACCCGCACCCCTCCCTGCCAGGCTCGGTCCTGTGGGAGGAGGGGCTGTCAGCTCCCGGAAGGAGAACGGAGAACTGCAGTGGCAGCCCTTATCGGGAACTCATTCTACTGATCCAAACTCCAACCATAGATAGACTGAGACCAGACACCAGAGAATCTGAGAGCAGCCAGCCCAGCAGAGAGGAGACAGACATAGAAAAAAACAACACGAAAAACTCCAAAACAAAAGCGGAGGCTTTTTGGAGTTCTGGTGAACATAGAAAGGGGGAGGGCAGAGCTCAGGCCCTGAGGCTCATATGCAAATCCCCAAGAAAAGCTGATCTCTCTGCCCTGTGGACCTTTCCTTAATGGCCCTAATTGCTTTGTCTCTTAGCATTCCAATAACCCATTAGATCTCTGAGGAGGGCCCTTTTTTTTTTTTTTAATCCTTTTTTCTTTTTCTAAAACAATTACTCTAAGAAGCCCAATACAGAAAGCTTCAAAGACTTGCAATTTGGGCAGGTCAAGACAAGAACAGAACTAAGAGAGCTGTGAGACAAAAGGCAATAATCCAGTGGCTGAGAAAATTCACTAAACACCACAACTTCCCAAGAAAAGGGGGGTGTCCGCTCACAGCCATCATCCTGGTGGACAGGAAACACTCCTGCCCATCGCCAGCCCCATAGCCCAGAACTGCCCCAGACAACCCAGTGTGACAGAACTGCTTCAAATAACAGGCACACACCACAAAACTGGGCATGGATATTAGCCTTCCCTGCAACCTCAGCTGATTGTCCCAGAGTTGGGAAGGTGGAGCAGTGTGAATTAACAAAGCCCCATTCAGCCATCATTTCAGCAGACTGGGAGCCTCCCTACACAGCCCAGCAGCCCAGAACTGCCCTGGGGGAACGGCACTCACCTGTGACATAGCACAGTCATCCCTCAACAGAGGACCAGGGGGTGCACAGCCTGGAAGAGGGGCCCACTTGCAAGTCTCAGGAGCCATACGCGAATACCAAGGACTTGTGGGTCAGTGGCAGAGACAAACTGAACTGAACTGAAGGATTAGACTATTGCAGCAGCTTTAAAACTCCAGGATCACCAGGGAGATTTGATTGTTAGAGCCACCCCCCCTCCCAGACTGCCCAGAAACACGCCCCATATACAGGGCGGGCAACACCAACTACACACACAAGCTTGGTACACCAATTGGACCCCACAAGACTCACTCCCCCACTCACCAAAAGGCTAGGCAGGGGAGAACTGGCTTGTGGAGAACAGGTGGCTCGTGGACTCCACCTCCTGGTTAGTTAAAGTGTACTCCACGAAGCTGTAGATCTGATAAATTACAGATAAGGACTTCAATTGATCTACAAATCCTAAAAGAACCCTATCAAGTTCAGCAAATGCCAAGAGGTCAAAAACAACAGAAAATTATAAAGCCTATGAAAAAAACAGACGATATGGATAACCCAAGCCCAAGCACCCAAATCAAAAGACCAGAAGAGACACAGCACCTAGAGCAGCTACTCAAAGAACTAAAGAGGAGCAATGAGACCATAGTACGGTATACAAAGGATATCAAGAAGACCTCATAAATGCTCAGCGAACTCCAAATAGAATAAATCCAAATAAACCCACTCCAAGACATATTCTGATCACACTGTCAAACACGGAAGAGAAGGAGCAAGTTCTGAAAGCAGCAAGAGAAAAGCAATTCACCACATACAAAGGAAACAGCATAAGACTAAGTAGTGACTACTCAGCAGCCACCATGGAGGCGAGAAGGCAGTGGCATGATATATTTAAAATCCTGAGTGAGAAAAATTTCCAGCCAAGAATACTTTATCCAGCAAAGCTCTCCTTCAAATTTGAGGGAGAGCTTAAATTTTTCACAGACAAACAAATGCTGAGAGAATTTTCTAACAAGAGACTTGCCCTACTGGAGATACTAAACGGAGCCCTACAGACAGAGAAACAAAGAAAGGACAGAGAGACTTGGAGAAAGGTTCAGTACTAAAGAGATTCGGTATGGGTACAATAAAGGATATTAATAGAGAGAGGGGAAAAATATGACAAACATAAACCAAAGGATAAGATGGCTGATTCAAGAAATGCCTTCACGGTTATAACGTTGAATGTAAATGGATTAAACTCCCAAATAAAAAGATATAGATTTGCAGAATGGATCAGAAAAAATGAACCATCAATATGTTGCATATAAGAGACTCATCTTAGACACAGGGACACAAAGAAATTGAAAGTGAAAGGATGGAAAAAAAAAATATTTCATGCAAGCTACAGCCAAAAGAAAGCAGGTGTAAGAGGCGGGGCAAGATGGCAGACTGGTGAGCTGTATGTTTTGGTTACTCCTCCAGGAAAGTAGGTAGAAAGCCAGGAACTGCGTGGACTGGACACCACAGAGCAATCTGACTTTGGGCATACTTCATACAACACTCATGAAAACGTGGAACTGCTGAGATCAGCGAAATCTGTAAGTTTTTGCAGCCAGGGGACCCGTGCTCCTCCCTGCAAGGCTCAGTCCCGTGGGAGGAGGGGCTGTCAGCTCCGGGAAGGAGATGGGAGAAGTGCAGTGGCAGCCCTTATCGGAAACTCATTCTACTGATCCAAAATCCAACCATAGATAGACTGAGACCAGACAACAGAGAATCTGAGAGCAGCCAGCCCAGCAGAGAGGAGACAGGCATAGAAAAAAAAACAACACAAAAAACTCCAAAATAAAAGCGGAGGATTTTTGGAGTTCTGGTGAACAAAGAAAGGGGAAGGGCCCTGAGGCGCATATGCAAATCCAGAAGAAAAGCTGATCTCTCTGCCCTGTGGACCTTTCCTTAATGGCCCTGGTTGCTTTGTCTCTTAGCATTTCAATAACCCATTAGATCTCTGAGGAGGGCCTGTTTTTTTTTTTTTTTTTTTTTTTTTTTTAGTCCTTTTTTCTTTTTCTACAACAATTACTCTAAGAAGCCAATACAGAAAGCTTCAAAGACTTACTATTTGGGCAGGTCAAGTCAAGAGCAAAACTAGGAGAGCTCTGAGACAAAACGCAATAATCCAGTGGCTGAGAAAATTCACTAAACACCACAACTTCCCAAGAAAAGGGGGGTGTCCGCTCACAGCCATCATCCTGGTGGACAGGAAACACTCCTGCCCATCGCCAGCCCCATAGCCCAGAACTGCCCCAGACAACCCAGTGTGACGGAAGTGCTTCAAATAACAGGCACACACCACAAAACTGGGCATGGACATTAGCCTTCCCTGCAACCTCAGCTGATTGTCCCAGAGTTGGGAAGGTAGAGCAGTGTGAATTAACAAAGCCCCATTCAGCCATTATTTCAGCAGACTGGGAGCCTCCCTACACAGCCCAGCAGCCCAGAACTGCCCTGGGGGGACGGCACTCACCTGTGACATAGCACAGTCATCCCTCAACAGAGGTCCCGGGGTGCACGGCCTGAAAGAGGGGCCCACTTGCAAGTCTCTGGAGCCATATGCCAATACCAAGGACTTGTGGGTCAGTGGCAGAGACAAACTGTGGCAGGACTGAACTGAAGGATTAGACTATTGCAGCAGCTTTAAAACTCTAGGATCACCAGGGAGATTTGATTGTTAGAGCCACCTCCCCCCTCCCTGACTGCCCAGAAACACGCCCCATATACAGGGCAGGCAACACCAACTACACACGCAAGCTTGGTACACCAATTGGACCCCACAAGACTCACTCCCCCACTCACCAAAAAGGCTAAGCAGGGGAGAACTGGCTTGTGGAGAAAAGGTGGCTCGTGGACGCCACCTGCTGGTTAGTTAGAGAAAGTGTACTCCACGAAGCTGTAGATCTGATAAATTAGAGATAAGGACTTCAATTGGTCTACAAATCCTAAAAGAACCCTATCAAGTTCAGCAAATGCCACGAGGCCAAAAACAACAGAAAATTATAAAGCATATGAAAAAACCAGATGATATGGATAACCCAAGCCCAAGCACCCAAATCAAAAGACCAGAAGAGACACAGCACCTAGAGCAGCTACTCAAAGAACTAAAGATGAACAATGAGACCATAGTACGGGAGATAAAGGAAATCAAGAAGACCCTAGAAGAGCATAAAGAAGACATTGCAAGACTAAATAAAAAAATGGATGATCTTATGGAAATTAAAGAAACTGTTGACCAAATTAAAAAGATTCTGGACACTCATAGTACAAGACTAGAGGAAGGTGAACAATGAATCAGTGACCTGGAAGATGACAGAATGGAAAATGAAAGCATAAAAGAAAGAATGGGGAAAAAAATTGAAAAAATCGAAATGGACCTCAGGGATATGATAGATAATATGAAACGTCCAAATATAAGACTCATTGGTGTCCCAGAAGGGGAAGAAAAGGGTAAAGGTCTAGGAAGAGTATTCAAAGAAATTGTTGGGGAAAACTTCCCAAATCTTCTAAACAACATAAATACACAAATCATAAATGCTCAGTGAACTCCAAATAGAATAAATCCAAATAAACCCACTCCGAGACATATACTGATCACACTGTCAAACACAGAAGAGAAGGAGCAAGTTCTGAAAGCAGCAAGAGAAAAGCAATTCACCACATACAAAGGAAACAGCATAAGACTAAGTAGTGACTACTCAGCAGCCACCATGGAGGCGAGAAGGCAGTGGCACGATATATTTAAAATTCTGAGTGAGAAAAATTTCCAGCCAAGAATACTTTATCCAGCAAAGCTCTCCTTCAAATTTGAGGGAGAGCTTAAATTTTTCACAGACAAACAAAT
The DNA here is from genome assembly GCF_015220235.1 of Choloepus didactylus. NCBI lineage: Eukaryota > Metazoa > Chordata > Mammalia > Pilosa > Megalonychidae > Choloepus > Choloepus didactylus. The sequence goes on from NC_051309.1 coordinate 190,158,866, forward strand.
GCTGAGAGAATTTGCTAACAAGAGACCTGCCCTACTGGAGATACTAAAGGGAGCCCTACACACAGAGAAACAAAGAAAGGACACAGAGACCTGGAGAAAGGTTCAGTACTAAAGAGATTCCGTATGGGTACAATAAAGGATATTAATAGACAGAGGGGAAAAATATGACAAACATAAACCAAAGGATAAGATGGCTGATTCAAGAAATGCCTTCACGGTTATAACGTTGAATGTAAATGGATTAAACTCCCCAATTAAAAGATATATTTTCGCAGAATGGATCAAAAAAAATGAACCATCAATATGTTGCATACAAGAGACTCATCTTAGACACAGGGACACAAAGAAACTGAAAGTGAAAGGATGGAAAAAAATATTTCATGCAAGCCACAGCCAAAAGAAAGCAGGTGTAGCAATATTAATCTCAGATAAAATAGACTTCAAATGCAGGGATGTTTTGAGAGACAAAGAAGGCCACTACATACTAATAAAAGGGGCAATTCAGCAAGAAGAAATAACAATCGTAAATGTCTATGCACCCAATCAAGGTGCCACAAAATACATGAGAGAAACACTGGAAAAACTAAAGAAGCAATTGAGGTTTCCAAAATAATTGTGGGAGACTTCAACACATCACTCTCTCCTATAGATAGATCAACCAGACAGAAGACCAATAAGGAAATTGAAAACCTAAACAATCTGGTAAATGAATTAGATTTAACAAACATATACAGGACATTACATCCCAAATCACCAGGATACACATACTTTTCTAGTGCTCATGGAACTTTCTCCAGAATAGATCATATGCTGGGACATAAAACAAGCCTCAATAAATTTAAAAAGATTGAAATTATTCAAAGCACATTCTCTGACCACAATGGAATACAATTAGAAGTCAATAACCATCAGAGACTTAGAAAATTCACAAATACCTGGAGGTTAAACAACACACTCCTAAACAATCAGTGGGTTAAAGAAGAAATAGCAAGAGAAAATGCTAAATATATAGAGACGAATGAAAATGAGAACACAACATACCAAAACCTATGGGATGCAGCAAAAGCAGTGCTAAGGGGGAAATTTATAGCACTAAACACATATATTAAAAAGGAAGAAAGAGCCAAAATCAAAGAAATAATGGATGAACTAAAGAAGCTAGAAAATGAACAGCAAACCAATCCGAAACCAAATACAAGAAAAGAAATAACAAGGATTAAAGCAGAAATAAATGACATAGAGAACAAAAAAAACAATAGAGAGGATAAATATCACCAAAAGTTGGTTCTTTGACAAGATCAACAAGATTGACAAGCCCCTAGCTAGACTGACAAAATCAAAAAGAGAGAAGACCCATATAAACAAAATAATGAATGAAAAAGTTGACATAACTGCAGATCCTGAAGAAATTAAAAAAATTATAAGAAGATACTATGAACAACTGTATAGCAACAAAGTGGAGAATGTAGAGGAAATGGACAATTTCCTGGAAACATATGAACAACCTAGACTGACCAGAGAAGAAATAGAAGACCTCAACCAACCCATCACAAGCAAAGAGATCCAATCAGTCATCAAAAATCTTCCCACAAATAAATGCCCAGGGCCAGATGGCTTCACAGGGGAATTCTACCAAACTTTCCAGAAAGAACTGACACCAATCTTACTCAAACTCTTTCAAAACATTGAAGAAAATGGAACACTACCTAACTCATTTTATGAAGCTAACATCAATCTAATACCAAAACCAGGCAAAGATGTTACAAAAAAGGAAAACTACTGGCCAATCTCCCTAATGAATATAGATGCAAAAATCCTCAACAAAATACTTGCAAATCGAATCCAAAGACACATTAAAAAAATCATACACCATGACCAAGTGGGGTTTATTCCAGGCATGCAAGGATGGTTCAACATAAGAAAATCAATCAATGTATTACAACACATTAACAAGTCAAAAGGGAAAAATCAATTGATCATCTCAATAGATGCTGAAAAAACATTTGACAAAATCCAACATCCCTTTTTGATAAAAACACTTCAAAAGGTAGGAATTGAAGGAAACTTCCTCAACATGTTAAAGAGCATATATGAAAAACCCACAGCCAGCATAGTACTCAATGGTGAGAGACTGAAAGCCTTCCCTCTAAGATCAGGAACAAGACAAGGATGCCCGCTGTCACCACTGTTATTCAACATTGTGCTGGAAGTGCTAGCCAGGGCAATCCAGCAAGACAAAGAAATAAAAGGCATCCAGATTGGAAAAGAAGAAGTAAAACTGTCATTGTTTGCAGATGATATGATCTTATATCTAGAAAACCCTGAGAAATCGACGATACAGCTACTAGAGCTAATAAACAAATTTAGCAAAGTAGCGGGATACAAGGTTAATGCACATAAGTCAGTAATGTTTCTATATGCTAGAAATGAACAAACCGAAAAAACACTCAAGAAAAAGATACCATTTTCAATAGCAACTAAAAAAATCAAGTACCTAGGAATAAACTTAACCAAAGATGTAAAAGACCTATACAAAGAAAACTACATAACTCTACTAAAAGAAATAGAAGGGGACCTTAAAAGATGGAAAAATATTCCATGTTCATGGATAGGAAGACTAAATGTCATTAAGATGTCAATTCTACCCAAACTCATCTACAGATTCAATGCAATCCCAATCAAAATTCCAACAACCTACTTTGCAGACTTGGAAAAGTTAGTTATCAAATTTATTTGGAAAGGGAAGATGCCTCGAATTGCTAAAGACACTCTAAAAAAGAAAAACGAAGTGGGAGGACTTACACTCCCTGACTTTGAAGCTTATTATAAATCCACAGTTGCCAAAACAGCATGGTACTGGCACAAAGATAGACATATAGATCAATGGAATCGCATTGAGAATTCGGAGATAGACCCTCAGATCTATGGCCGACTGATCTTTGATAAGGCCCCCAAAGTCACTGAACTGAGTCATAATGGTCTTTTCAACAAATGGGGCTGGGAGAGTTGGATATCCATATCCAAAAGAATGAAAGAGGACCCCTACCTCACACCCTACACAAAAATTAACTCAAAATGGACTAAAGATCTCAATATAAAAGAAAGTGCCATAAAACTCCTAGAAGATAATGTAGGAAAACATCTTCAAGACCTTGTATTAGGCGGCCACTTCCTAGACTTTACACCCAAAGCACAAGAAACAAAAGAAAAAATAGATAAATGGGAACTTCTCAAGCTTAGAAGTTTCTGCACCTCAAAGGAATTTCTCAAAAAGGTAAAGAGGCAGCCAACTCAATGGGAAAAAAATTTGGAAACCATGTATCTGACAAAAGACTGATATCTTGCATATATAAAGAAATCCTACAACTCAATGACAATAGTACAGACAGCCCAATTATAAAATGGGCAAAAGATATGAAAAGACAGTTCTCTGAAGAGGAAATACAAATGGCCAAGAAACACATGAAAAAATGTTCAGCTTCACTAGCTATTAGAGAGATGCAAATTAAGACCACAATGAGATACCATCTAACACCTATTAGAGTGGCTGCCATTAAACAAACAAGAAACTACAAATGCTGGAGGGGATGTGGAGAAATTGGAACTCTTATTCATTGTTGGTGGGACTGTATAATGGTTCAGCCACTCTGGAAGTCAGTCTGGCAGTTCCTTAGAAAATTAGATATAGAGTTACCATTCGATCCAGTGATTGCACTTCTCGGTATATACCCCGAAGATCGGAAAGCAGTGACATGAACAGATATCTGCACGCCAATGTTCATAGCAGCATTATGCACAATTACCAAGAGATAGAAACAACCCAAATGTCCTTCAACAGATGAGTGGATAAAGAAAATGTGGCATATACACACGATGGAATACTACACGGCAGTAAGAAAGAACGATCTCGTGAAACATATGACAACATGGATGAACCTTGAAGACATAATGCTGAGCGAAATAAGCCAGGCACAAAAAGAGAAATATTATATGCTACCACTAATATGAACTTTGAAAAATGTAATACAAATGGTTTATAATGTAGAATGTAGGGGAACTAGCAATAGAGAGCAATTAAGGAAGGGGGAACAATAATCCAAGAAGGACAGATAAGCTACTTAATGTTCTGGGGATGCCCAGGAATGACTATGGTCTGTAAATTTCTGATGGATATAGTAGGAACAAGTTCACAGAAATGTTGCTATATTAGGTAACTTTCTTGGGGTAAACTAGGAACAGGTTGGAAGTAAAACATTTATCTTAGGTTAGTTGTCTTTTTCTTACTCTCTGGTTATGGTCTCCTTGAAATGTTCTTTTATTGTATGTTTTTTTTTTTATTTTTTTTTTCATAAAGTTGATTTAAAAAAGAAAGGAAAGTTAAAAAAAAAAAAGAAAAAGAAGGAAAAAAAATATGTAGTGCCCCCTTGAGGAGCCTGTGGAGAATGCAGGGGTATTGGCCTACCCCACCTCGATGGTTGCTAACATTACCACAGACATAGGGGACTGGTGGTTTGATGGATTGATCCGTCTACCATAGGTTTTACCCTTGGGAAGACGGTTGCTGCAAAGGAGAGGCTAGGCCTCCCTATAATTGTGCCTAAGAGCCTCCTCCCTAATGCCTCTTTGTTGCTCAGATGTGGCCCTCTCTCTCTAGCTAAGCCAACTTGAAAGGTGAAATCACTGCCCTCCCCCCTACGTGGGATCAGACACCCATGGGAGTGAATCCCCCTGGCAACGTGGAATATGACTCCCGGGGAGGAATGTAGACCTGGCATCGTGGGACGGAGAACATCTTCTTGACCAAAAGGGGGATGTGAAAGGAAATGAAATTAGCTTCAGTGGCAGAGAGATTCCAAAAGGAGCTGAGAGGTCACTCTGGTGGGCACTCTTACGCACACTTTAGACAACCCTTTTTAGGTTCTAAAGAATTGGGATAGCTGGTGGTGGATACCTGAAACTATCAAACTACAACCCAGAACCCATGAATCTCGAAGACAATTGTATAAAAATGTAGCTTATGAGGGGTGACAATGGGATTGGTAAAGCCATAAGGACCACACTCCACTTTGTCTAGTTTATGGATGGATGAATAGAAAAATAGGGGAAGGAAACAAACAAACAAACAGACAAAGGTACCCAGTGTTCTTTTTTACTTTAATTGCTCTTTTTCACTTTAATAATTATTCTTGTTACTTTTGTGTGTGTGCTAATGAAGGTGTCAGGGATTGATTTAGGTGATGAATGTACAACTATGTAATGATACTGTGAACAATTGAATGTACGATTTGTTTTGTATGACTGCATGGTATGTGAATATATCTCAATAAAATGAAGATTAAAAAAAATGGAATATATAAAATGTCAGAATCCAATATATGCCACAGGAAAAAATATAAGCCAGAGAAAGTCTAAGGAGGTAGGGAGAAAAGAGGATAATTTTAACTAAAGAAGGCAGGGAAGGACTCACTAAAAATTTGGGTTTGAAAAAGTCTTTTAAGGGGTAACTAAGAATTTTTTCTGGAGGAAGGGAACTAAGAAAGAGGAAAAAGCAAGTAAAAGTTTTTAATGTAGGTGCAAGCCTGTAATTTTAGTAACAGCAAGGAGAAAATTGTAGTTGTAGAGAAATGAGGAACAGGGAAATTAGTAAAAGAAGAGAGAACATATTTTGAGGAAAGGACAAAAATGATGTGGGTATCTTGGTTATTACCATGAATGAGATGGAAAGTCAGTGGAAGGGTATTATCAAAGATGTGACATAATTTGGTTCACATGTGACAAAGATCAGTTAATCCTATCTGTTGAGTGTACACTATAGAAGACAAGGGTAAAAGAGGCAAAACAATAAATAGATATTAAACCACGGGAGAGATGATGGTAGCTTGAGCAAGTGTGGTAGCAGTGGACAGGTAAGAATGGTTGGATACTAAATATATTTTGAAAGACTTGCCAAAAGAATTTACTAGATGATTGATCGTGGATTGTGAGAGAAGGTAGATAAATAGTTAAGAACAACTTCAAGATATTTGGCCTAAGAAACTAGAAAGGAGGAGTTGCCATTTACTGAGCTGGAGAAGACATGGAAATGATCAGATTTTGAGGAATGATCAGGACTTGGTTTTGGACATGTTTGGTATGATATGTTTATTAAGCAATGGAGGTATTGAATCAGCACATATAAGAATCTGGAGTTCAGGTAAGAGTTTCAGACCAATGGTATAAACATGGACATCATCACTGATAGGTATTATGTGAAGAGATGATATGGGATGAGATCTTCAAGGTAAAAATAAAAAGTGAAGGAATTAGAAGGAATAGTTTATAGCTAGAAGCGAATGCAAGATGAGTATGTGTATTAGTCAAGGTCCTCCAGAGTAACAAAATCAACAGGGTACACATACATATATATGTGTGTTCCCAAATTGCCATCAGCAAAGACCAACACTGAGTCTCCAATATGGCACCATTCTCTGAGGGATTTGTAAGTAAGCAAGGCCCATGTTTGCTCTTCTTCAGTCGACACATCATAAAGAACTTCCCACAAGGCCATAGGTGTGGGCTGGTAGAGGGTAATGCGGAAGAAGTGGAGGCCATGGTTATTTTAGCCACTACCTAATATAGCTTATTTGTGCCTTCAGAGCCTGCTTAAGCCCAATCTCATATACACCACTTCATTTAATGATGGAATGCTGCTGTGCATATCCATCATTATGGTTTGGTGGGTCAGACAACATCCAGTTGACCACTGTGGCTTTATAATATGTTTAAAATCAGGAAGTATGAATCAAGAAGTTTTTGGTTATTTGAGGTCGCTTTCCTTTCCAAATAAATTTGATAATTAACTTTGCCATTTCAGCGAAGAGGGCTTTTTAAATTTTGATTGGGATTGCATTGAATCTGTAACTCAATTTGGGCATAATTGATATCTTAATATTTAGCTTTCCAATTCATGAACACAGAATGTCTTTCAATTTATTTAGGTCTTCTTTGATTTCTTTTAGCAATGTTTTGTAGTTTTCTGTGTACAGGTCCTTTACATCTTTGGTTAAGCTTATTCATAGGTACTTGATTTTTCTTAGTTGCTAATGGAAATTTTTTTCTTGATTACCTCGTCAGATAACTCATTATTAGTGTATAGAAACACTACTGATGTTGTGTGTTTATATTGTATCCTATCACTTTTGTAAGCTGATTTATTAGCTCTGGTAGTTTGGTCATAGGTTTTTCAAGTCTTTCTAAATATAGGATCATGTCATCTGCAATAAGAGAAAGTTTTACTTCTTCCTTTCTAATTTGGATGTCTTTTATTTCTTTTTCTTGCTTAATTGCTCTGGCTAGAACTTCTAGCACAATATTGAATAACAGTGGTGACAGTGGGCATCCTCATCCAATTCTGATCTTAGAGGTAAAGATTTCAGTCTCTAACCATTAAGTGCAATGTTAGCTGTGGGTTTTTCATATATGTCCTTCAACATGTTGAGGAAGTTTCCTTTGATTCCTACATTTCTAAGTGTTTTTATCAGGAAAGGATGCTGGAGTTTGTCGAATGCCTTTTCTGCATCAATCAAGATGATCATGTGGTATTTCTCTTTCTGTTTGTTAATGTGGTATATTACATTAATTGATTTTCTTGTATTGAACCACCCTTGCATGCCTAGAATAAACCCCAGTTAGTCACGACATGTAATTCTTTTAATGTGCAATTGGATTCAATTTGCAGGTATTTTGTTGAGGATTCTTGCACCTATATTCATTAGAGAGATTGGTCTGAAGTTTTCTGTTCTGTAGTATCTTTATTGGGCTTTGATATTAGGGTGATGTTGGCTTCAAAGAAGGAGTTAGGTAGTGTTCCCTTTTCTTCAATTGTTTGGAAGAGTTTGAACATGATTGGTATTAATTCTTCTTGGCACACTCAGTAGAATTTACCTGTGATGGTATTTGCACCTGAGCTTTTCTTTGTTATGAGGTTTTTGATGACTGACTGATTCAATCTCTTTACTTGTGATTGATTCGTTGAGGTCTTCTATTTCTTCTTGAGTCAGTGCTGGTTGTTCATGTTTCTAAGAAATTGTCCATTTCATCTAAGTTGTCTTTTTTGTTGTAGTATCCTCTTATGACCTTCTGTATTTCTTCAGCATCATTGTTAATGACCCCTCCTCTCATTTCTGATTTTATTTATTTGTATATACTACCTTTTGGTGTGTGGCAAGCTAAGGAATTGTCAATTTCATTGATCTTCTCAAAGAACCAACTTTGGGTTTTGTTGATTTGCTCTATTGTTTTTTATTCTCAATTTCATTTATTTATGCCCTAGTCTTTATTATTTTTTTGCTTCTGCCTGCTTTGGGATTAGCTGCTTTTCTGTTTTTAGTTCCAACAGGTGTGTAATTAGGCCTTTGATTTTAGTTCTGTCTTCTGTTTTTAATGTAGGCATTTAGGGCTATGAATTTCCCTCTCAGCACTGCCTTCACTGCATCCCTTAAGCTTTGACATGTTATGCTCTTGTTTTCATTCAAGTTTGATATGTTGTATTCCTTTTGCAATTTCTTCTTTGCCACACTGATAAAGAGTGTGTTGTTTAGCGTCCATATGTTTTTGAATTTTCCAGTTCTCTGCCTATTACTGATTTCCAATGTCATTCCGTAATTGTCAGAGAGAGTACTTTATATGAATTCAACTTTCAAAATTTGTTGAGACTTGTTTTGTGACACAACATGTCATCCATACTGGAGAACGGTCCATGAGTACTTGAGAAGAATATATATCCTGTTGTTTGGGTGCAATGTTCTGTATATGTCTGTTAGATCTAGTTCATTTATCTCATTATTCAAGTTCTTTGTTTCCTTTTTTGATCCTCTGTCTAGATATTTTATCTATATCTGTAGATGAGAGTGAGGTATTGAAGTCTCCAACTATTATTGTATTATTGTATTCCCCCTTTAGTTTTGCCAGTTTTGCCTCATGTATTTTGGGGCACCCTTGTAAGGTACACAAATATTTATGATTATTAATTCTTCTTTAGGGATTGCCCCATTTATTAAAATATGGTCTTTCTTTGTCTATCATAAGAATTTTACTTTTAAACTCTATTTTGTCTGATATTATTACAGCTATCCTAGCTCTTATTTTTTGTTACTGTTTTGAAATATATTTTTCCCACCTTTCATTTTCAATCTATTTGTGTCTTGGATTTAAGGTGAGTCTCCTGTAGACAAACATATAGTTGGATCATGCTTTTTTATCCATTCTGCAATCTGTGTCTTTTGATTAGGAATTTTAATTCATTAACATCCAGTGATATTACTGTATAGGCAATACTTACTTCAACCATTTTATCCTTTGTTTTTAAATGCCTTATTTTTGTCTCTTTTTTAGTTATCCTTACTGTTAATCTTCATTTGCACACTCTCCTCCAAGCTGCTGTCTCCTGTATTTTCCTTTCAGGCTGCAGAATTCCCTTTACTATTTCTTATAGAGCATGTCCCCTGTTGAAGAACTCTCTCACTTTCTGTTTATCTGTGAATATTTTAAACTCTACCTCATTTTGAAGGATAGTTTTCCAGATAAAGAATTCTTGGCTGTCAGTATTTCTCTTTCAGTTCCTTAAATATATCACTGCTTTCTTGTCTCCATGGTTTCTGATGAGCAATAATAATTTAGCCTTATCGTATTTCCCTTGTATGTGATAAATCTTTTTTCTCTTGCTGCTTTCAGGATTCTGTCCCTATCTTTGGATTCTAATTAGTATATTTCTCAGAGTAGGTCTATTAAGATTTATTGTGGAAGGAAGACGATGGCAGCATAGAGAGGAGTGGAAGTTAGTTAGTCCCCTGGAGTTACTAATAAACAACCAGGAACAACTAGTAAATGATTTGGAATAACTGCTGGGGAGCAACCATGACTGTCCACACATCATGCACCAACCTAGATTCTGAGGAATGCCTGAGATTGCACTGTGGAATCTGTGAATAGAAACTGTGGATTCAAGCTGGGAGCCACCTCCCCCCATGACAGCCCAAACAGCAAAGCCTTGCTGTGATAAAGAGCAGCACTGTCTGAATGAGCAGATATACCTCAGCCTAGCTCCAACTGGGGTTTTAATTGGCAAACATGGACTGCTCAGTGCAAGCTGCAAATCCCCAACCAGCAGACAGAGGTTTTTACTGACAACTGATCTTAAAGATCCAGGGGACTTCTCTATCTCAGGAGGGAGAGCCCAGAGGACCGGGTGCTATCTCTGACCAACAGGTGAAACTGGAGGCCATGGACTGATTCTGAAAGAGGGCTTTCTGTCCCTTTTTCTTTCTCTCAACCTTAGAGGCTCAGTGGAGAAAGCCTATGTCATTTTCAGCTTGCAGTGCTCTGACCTGGATAAAGGTGGAGATAGCAGAGTTAGAGAGACAAAGAACTTATTCAAATGCAAATGAAAACTCCCTAGGGGGTGTATCCTCCCTAAGAGGAAAGAGGTGGTGCCCAGCTCTACTACCCACCTTCCATTCAGAACCAGACCCCAGAGCCTGGGGGAAAACAGCCATGGGCCACACCTCCTTACACAAGTCAGGAGCTACAAACTGACAGGCACCAGCTTCTGGGCAGGTTAGGAAAAACAAAGCAGCTTGAGGCCTCACAGAGTATCCCAAACCTCTAAGACACACCCTCAGGGAAACTAGATACTGGATATTTCCTCCTTCTGGGACCTGAGGCTGTTCTGGTCTGGGAAAACCTGATTGGGGTAACCAAGGAAACCATATGCCTAGACAACAGAAAACTACCACCTGCACTAAGAAAAACAAAGTTGTAGCCCAGTCAAAGGAACAAACTTACACTTCAACTGAGATACAGGAATTGAACCAACTAATGCTAAATCAATTCAAGAAGTTTAGGGAAGATATGGCAAAAGAGATGAAGGCTATAAAGAAAATGCTGGACATACGTAAGGTTGAAATTGAAAGTTCAAAAAAACAACTGGCACAATCTATGGAAATGAAAGGCACAATACAAGAGATGAAAGACACAATGGAAACATACAACAGGAGATCTCAACAGGCAGAAGAAAACACTCAGGAACTGGAGAACAAAACACCTGAAATCCTACACACAAAAGAACATACAGGGAAAAGAAAGGAAAAACGTGTAATATTTCAAGGAATTGAATGACTATGAAACACATGAATGTACATGTCATGGGTGTCCCAGAAAGAGAAGAGAAGGGAAAGGGGGCAGAAGCAATAATAGAGGAAACAATCAATGAAAATTTCCCATCTCTTATGAAAAACATAAAGTTGCAGATCCAGGAAGTGCCACGTACCCCAAACAGAATAGATCTGAAGAGACCTATACCAAGACACTTAATAATCAGATTATCAAATGTCAAAGACAGAGAATCCTGAAAGCAGCAAGAGAAAAGCAATCCATCATATACAAAGGAAGCTTGATAAGACTATGTGCAGATTTCTCAGCAGAAACCATGGAGGCAAGAAGGAAGTGGTGTGATATATTTAAGATACTGAAAGAAACTACCAACCAAGAATCCTATATTTTAGAGAACCTAAAATATTCTTTGACAGACAATGAGAGAGTTTGTGAACAAGATACTGTGCTACAGGAAATACTAAAGGGATCAGTACAGACAGATAGGAAAAGATAGGAGTAAGAGGTTTAGAACACAATTTTGGGTGATGGTAGCACAGCAATGTAAGTATGCTGAACAAAGATGACTATGAATGTGGTTGAAAGAGGAAGGTTAGGAACATGTGGGACACCAGAAGAAAGAGGAAAGATAAAGATGGGACTGTGTAATTCAGTGAAACCTAGAGTGCTCAACAATTATGATTAAATGTACAAATATGGTTTTTTCATGGCAGAGAACAAATGAATGTCCACCTCGCAAGGTGTTAAAAATAGGGGAGGTATTGGGGGGAAAATACAATCAATGCAAACTAGAGGCTATAATTAACAGAAACATTGTATTATGCTTCCTTTAGTGTAACAAAGGCAGTATACCAAAGCTAAAGGCATATAAGAGGGGGTCATAAGGGAGGGTTATGAGACTCTTGGTATTGGTAATGTTGTCTGACTCTATACTACTCTAGTTTAATGCTATCTTTCCTTTTGTTGCTTCGTAGCTGTCATGTTTGTTTGTTTTGTCTTTCTTTCTTTTTGCTTTTTCTTTTGTCTCTCCATCTTCTTTGACTCTTCCTCCTGCTTTGTGGAAGAAATGGAGATGTGCTTATATAGATAGTGGTTATGGTGGTGAATACATAAATATGTGAGTATACAGGGAGCCATCAATTGTTTACTTAGGATGGAATGTATGGTGTGTGAGCAAAACCATCTTTAAAAAAAAATGGATTGATGAAGAAACCTTGGAGGCACTCTACTGAGTGAAATAAGCCAGACATATAAGGACAGGTATTGCAGGGTCTCACTGATGTGAACTAGTTACAGTATATAAACTCACAGATATGAAATATAGGTTGCCAGGATATAGGGTGAGGCTGGAAAATGAGGAGCAGTTGCTTGTTATGGGCAGAATGTTCAACTAGGTTGAACTTATATGTTTGGAAATGAACAAAGGTGATGGTAGCATGTTGTGAGAATGACTAACAGTGCTGAATGGTGCATGAATGTGATGGAAAGGGGAGGCTCAGAGCTACATATGTCACCAGAAGGAAAGTTGGAGTTTAGTGGATGGGAATGTATGGAACAGTGAACCTTGTGTTGGGCAATGTCCATGATTAACTTGCAGATGTTGGAAGTCTCTTTCATGAATCAGAACAAGGGATGACATTATGACTAGAAGTTAATGATAGAGGGGCATATGGGGAAAGCATGCACCTATTGTAAACTATATACTACAGTTAGTGGTATTTTGACATTCTTTCATCGGCAATAGCAAATGTACTATATCAATACTATGAGTCAACAATGGAGGGGGGTGGTGGTTAGTGATATGGGAGGAGTTGAGTTTCCTTTTTTGGTCTTTATTTCTTTTCTGGACTAATGAAAATGTTCTAAAAATTGAACAGTTGATTGTACACTTTGGATCTTTGGATCTTTGGATAATTTGGATAATTGTATAGTATGTGAAAAATCTCAATTAAAAAAAAGGATTTATTGTGTTTGGAGTGCATTGCACTTCTTGAATATATATATATATATATTTATGTCATTCACAAGAATTTAGAAATTTATGGCCATTTTTCCCTAAAATAATTTTTCTTCTGCTTTTCCCTTCTTTCCTCCTTCTGGGACACCCATGATGCATATTTCTGCACTTTGTGCTGTCAAACTTAAAAACCCTAATTGAATTGATATAGATATCCATTGAATTATTTTTAATTGTATTTTATGTTTGTATTGCATTTCACAGTTTTAAAAACATTTTTCCATCATGACACACAGTGGGAGAGGTGGCATTCCCACTTTTAAAGAAGTAAAAGTTCTGGCTTACAGTTTGTGGAATCTAAACTCTTCCTTGCCAATTCTTCCCAGATTTGACAACCTCCTGCCATTGTAAGTATTTTTAAAATTTTAATTGAAATTTTTATGCATTTTTTTGAGATATAATCACATAACACACAATCATTCAAAGTGTACAGTCAGTTGTTCACAGTATCATCATATAGTTGTGCTTTAATCACCACAATCAAACATTAAACTTTTGCATTACTCCAAAAATAAAATAAAAATAAAAATAAAAAAGAACATTCAAAGCATCCCATTCCCCTTCTACCCCATTGTTCATTTACTTTCTTTTAATGTAGTTTAAATGAGATATATTCACACACCCTACAGTCATCCACAGTGTTCAATCAGTTATTCACAGCACCATCATACAGTTGTGCGTTCATCACCAGAATCAATTTTTGAACCTTTTCCTTACTCCAAAATAAAAATAAAACCAAAAAATAACACCAAAATTTATTTATCCCTTCCATCCCACTCCATTCCTCATCTAACTTTTCTCCCCATTTCTCCACTAATCTGTCCACACACTGGATTAAGGGAGTGCAAGCCACAAGTTTTTCACAGTCACACAGTCACAATCTGCATGGTTATAAAATCATCTTCCTCCATGGTTTCTGCTGAGAAATCTCCACATAGTCTAAATGATATTCCCTTGTATGTAATGGCTCGTTTTTCTCTTGCTGCTTCCCAAATTCTCTGTCTTTGACATATGATAATCTGATTTAATAATCAGTGTCTTGGTGTAAGCCTATTGGGATCTATTCTGTTTGGAGTTCACCGAGCTTCTTGTATCTGTTATTTCATGTCTTTCAAAAGAGATTGGGAAATTTTCAGTTACTATTTACTCCATTATTACCTCTGCCCCTTTTCCCTTCTCTTCCCCTTCTTGAGACATAACCCATATTTCTCCATTCTTTTCCCCATCTGTTCTTTTGTGTGTAGGGTTTCAGATGTTCTGTTCTCCAGTTCATGAATCTTTTCTTCTGCCTCTTGAAATCTGTTGCTGTATGTCACCATTGTGTCCTTAATCTCTTGTGCTGTGCTTTTCATTCCCATAAATTCTGCCAATTGTTTTTTCAAACTTTCAATTTCTTCCTTGTGTTTGCACAATGTCTTCTTTATATCCTTCATCTCTTTTGCTGTATCTTCCCTCAACTCATTGAATTGATTCTTGGATTGATTTAGGAGATTTGTTTGATTAATAATTAGTTGTTTCAATTCCTGTATCTCAGTTGAAGTGTAAGTTTGTTCCTTTCACTGGGCCATATCTTTGTTTTTCCTAGTGTGATTTTTCAATTTCTGTTGTCTAGGCATCTGAATTCTTTGATTGCCCCAGTCAGATTTTCCCACAGCAGAATGAGCTCAGGTCTCAGAAGATTGTGTATTCAGCATTAGGTTTCCCTGAGAGTGAGTCCTAGAATATTGTCAGACTTTCCCATGAGGTCTCTAGACTCTGTGCTTTCCCCATCCAGCCCAGCAGATGGCATTTGTCAGCCTGCAGCTCCCCACTGGTGTAAAGAGGTGCAGTCCCTTTAATTCTCAGTGGAGAATTCTCAAGGGGCCGAGGGTGTCAGAAGCCAAGCTTAAGTTGTTTCTGGTTTGTTTGTTTCCCTCTATTTTTGAATTTTCTGAAGATGGCCACCTCTCAAACTGGTCCCACTCCCCTTTTCTTAGAGAAGATACACCCCCTAGCGAGTTAACTTCTCCACTTGAATTCCTCCTTTGCTTTTCTGGCTCTGTTAACTCCACTCTTGCCTGGGTCAGCACAGAATTGAAAATTCCTGTGACTTTCTCTAACATGCTGCTTAGGGTATGAGAAAAGAAATGGAAAAAAAAGAAAAAGCCCCTTTTCAGAGCCAGTCCCCAGCCCCTCAGTTTCACAGGTCTACCAGACTTGGTACCCAATTCTCTGTGCCCCTTTTCTTGGGACACAGATGTCTTCCAGTATTCTAAGCTTGGCTGTCTCCAAAAGTCTATGTTTTGATTTATTTATGTATTTTTCCCTGTCAGCTCTGTATCCTCCCTGTTGGAAGGAGCTTGCTTCCCTTCCTGCTCTGTATGATTATCTGTGCTTGTAGCTTGTATTCAGTAGTCCAAATTTGTTAACTAAAACCACAATTGGAGCTTGGTTGAGTTACTTTCCCTGTAACCTGTTTCTATTTTTCCACAGAGAAGTGTTTCATCTCGGCCTGCCCTGTCCAAGTGGGGAGGAGTGCTGGTTCCAGGTTTGCAGAGCTTTACTTATGATTCTGTGCTACAGTCTCAGCTGCTCCACCCATTCCAGGCTGGTGTACAATGTGTGTCCATTCTCAGATGTCTCCCAACAGTTGTTCCAGGTTATTTGCTAGTTGTTTCTGGCTATTTACTCATTGCTCTAGAGGACTCACTAAATTCCACACCTCTCTATGCCACCATCTTGCTCTGCCCCTGAAATCCACTGAATTTTAGAGCAGCAGTTATTGATTCTGAATCAAGGGCTTTTCTATTATGCTATAATGCATTCTATTCTATTAATTTCTGACCTGATGTTCTTTGGAATTCAAAACCAAAAGCATTCTTTATTGGCCAGGAAGTAGACTAGGTTGCTTTATAGCTGATTATCAGAAGACCACACATTTCACTGGTTTAAACAGGATGCTTTTTTCTTTCCCATGAGACTGTCAAGCATACACTTTACAATGCAGGTGGGCACTTTAAAATGACAGTAAGAAGGTTGCTGAAATCTATTGGTTCCATTCTTCAAGCTTCTTAGTGTCATCCACATAATCTTGGAGGGCTCACCCCTTCCACTCCCACAATCTAGCCTGTAGAGTGGAAAAAAGTATAGAAAAGCAAATGTTCCTTCCCACAAAGAACATGACCTAGAAATTGTGCATATCATTTCCACTCACATTGCATATGCCAGAATTTAGCCACGTTGCTAAAATGAACTGCAAGAAAGTGAGGGAATATAAGCCTATATAAAAATTGATTGGGCTTTCTATTTAAAAATACCTACTTTGAGTTAATGTCAGTTTTCTAATAGCGTCACTCCCTGAAATATTATTTAGTCATTGAAGTCTAATATTTAAATGGCCACTTTATCAAGAATAAAAGAGATAAGTTAAAAGTCTATGTGGAAAAACACTCTATAAACTCAGTGACCAAACATCATAATTTGCATTTTTTCAAACATTAAGATACAACCATATCTGTTGTTTGTATTCTTAGTATTCTACTTGTTTTATATGTTTTCATTTTTACTTTTAAAATAGACTGCATATTTGGAGCAGTATTAAGTACAGAAAAATTACACAGAAATCACAGAAGGTTCCTATATATTTTCCATCCTGCCAAACAGTTTCCAGTTTTATTAATGTCCTGCATTACTGTGGGACTTTTGTCACAATTCATATTGTACAGATCTACGGGTTTTGAAAAAAAATGCATGATGTTATGTATCCACCGTTACAGTATCATACAGAATAGTTTCACTGCCCTAAAAAAGCCCTGGGTTCCACCTATTTATCCATCCCCCTCCCCTGAAAATCTTGGCAACCACTGATCTTTTACAATCTCTTTACTTTTGCCTGTTCCAGAATGTCAAATAGGTAGAATCATACAATATCTAGCTTTTTCAGACTGGTTTGTGTTACCATGGTCTTTAGTTCTGTGTGATTCCTCTTCATAACTTCTATATCTTTATTAATACCCTTTTTCTGTTCATCTATCACTTTCCTAATGTCCCTTAGTTCTTTGGCAATGTTTTCCTTTAGTTCTTTGTGCAGGTTTAGAATCATTTTTAAAATGTAGGTCCCATGTCTGGCCCTCTGTGTTGAAGATTTCTCATGCATTGATCTTCTTATGTATCATAGGTTCCTATTTCTTTCTATGTTTGTTATAATTGCTTTAACCTACACTTTTTTAGCAGTTTAATGTGTTATCTCTGGAATTTAGAAACCCTATTACTTAGTATTGTGTCCAGCTAGTAGTATGAGAGAGCTTTACTTGAATTCTGAAGCTAACCATAACAAAAGGAATCCCTTTCCCAATCTTTGCAGATTGGCTTATGTGAGTCCTCTCTTTCAGTACTTAGCCATACAATGAGTATAAGGACAGCTGAGGCAAACGTGGTCAGGGAATCCCCAGTCTTTTTTGTACATGCGTCTTATCCTGGGCATGTAGCATGTGGCCCTAGAAATTCTCCCATTTACACATATCCAAATACTCACCCCCCCTAGGAAACAGTGTTTCTTCATGTATTGTATATCCCAGAGCTAGCACACTTTGTCAAAGCAGCTGTGATTGACTAGGCTCCTGCAGCAGCATTCTGTAGAAGACCAGTGAGCTGCCACTACGTAAGGGCAGTTCTGGGTTGGCTGCAAGTGACCTGATTCAGTCTTTCCTACTCCTTCCAGACAAATTGGCACAGTCATAAATGCTCCAACTATGTGCAGTGGGCTCCTCTGCTCCTTATGGAACCAGATCATGTACCCACACTAGAAGTGTAGGCTGGCCCATGCTGACGCCAATGAGGGGGGAGGGGAGGGATGTGCTATGACACATGTTGTAATGTGCGTGTTATAATGTGTTTGATATATTGCTAAATTTTTTACAAAATTGTGCTCTTTATATTCACATCAGAAATCCATTATGGTACCTGCTTCACTGAACCTAGCAAATATTGCTACCTTGAAAAGGAAATGTGGAATCATATATTTTAATTTGAAATACTATTATTTAACTTGATTCATTACCCTTTGTACTTTTTAAAATTTAGTTTTTCATTATTGAAATGACAACTCAATATTTGAGGTTATTTGGTTTTTGGGGTTTTTCTTTGGGGTTTCTTTCATGTGCATTAGGAATCTATGTTTTCCTCCACATATATTTTGGCATTTGTTTTTGGCTTTGATTTTTTGTCATTTGTTTCAGAAATTTCATTTGGTTTCGTCATTTGCTTGTATCCATAGAAACATTAAATATATTGCTGAGCATTTACTGATCTTAGTGATGGTAAGATAAGACTTTAGAGATACAAGGAGAGCCAAAAACAGGTTCAGGAGGGCATAGATATTACTTATTCATAAATTAAATTAGCAAAAACTAAATAAAAAATTCCATCTTTAGAAGGTGATATGAAGGAAAAATACACGTGTTACAGGGTATATAACCTAATGATCTGATGTTAAAGTGCCAATGGAGTTTTTCCTGAGCAAATAATGGTTGAGAATGAATAAGAAATAATTAGTGACAAGGCAGGAGGCTTGAAATGAGGTAGTCCAAAGAGTTTGTAAAGATAAGACAAAGATTAATCTAAGATGACCCTGGAGAGGTAGGGAGAACAATAATTATACAAAACTTTACAGGCTTTATAAAACTTTATAGCAATCAGATAAACTTTTAAAGCATTTAAATACCAAAAGTTTTAAATATCCATGAAGTTAAATCTACCAGTCATTTATTCTGACACTTATATCATTATTTTGATACTTGGACAATAGCCCACTCCAGGTATTTGATTATTTATTATTATTCTTTATTTTTGGTAAGTAAACATTAAACATATTGTGAAAGATAATGCTTAAATCATATATTCTTTGTGACATAAACTTGAGAATTAAAAGTATTCCCTATTGTTAAAAGACTATAAAGTTTCTGAGATCTGCATAGGGTGAAACTTTCCTGACACACTTTGCCTAAAGTCACTTCTAAGTGTAATAAATAGAAGGTGAGTACAGCTGCACAGATAAAGGCTCAGAGAATGAGTAATTTTCATCTTAAGAGCATATTATAGATCTCAGCCTCTGAGACTATTCTAATTCTAAAGTTAAAGTCAACTGTTGGATAGACCAGCAGTCCTAATTAGAGAAATAGAAAAAGGTAAGATCTTAAGACCTCACACATAGTCTCAGTTATGGATACCATGCCAATTTGGATGAAAATTTAAAAAAAAGTATTCCCTATTAATGAGAACAAAATAATAACACAAAGTATTTATCAATTTATGTTGCTGCATAGCAAAAGTAATTTAAAAGTCATTTACCAAATTTATCATTACAGCCTACACCTCTACTTTTTTTATATAACCATATATTTCCATAAACCAGTTGAAGATTTTGCTGTTTATAAAGTTCATCAAAGTAGAAAACTGTGGGTTTTGCTGGAATCCCCTATAATTCTCATATTATACACCAAATAGCAGTCACCAGAAATTTGGTAGATCATGTATCCTTAAATATATATCAAGCCTATATGCAACAGTTTTAGCTTATGGCAAATTTATTTCATAGTTCAGGTTCATACCATCTCCTTCCATAACTGGGACTGGGTTTCTCTGCCTCTAGATTTACAATATCAAATCCATTCTCCATATTGACACTAGGTACAGCTCTCTAAAATGCAATCTGACAACATCATTTCCCATGGTTTTTATAATTCCAAATTTATTTTGTTATATTTTTGGTTTATAAAAGAACATTCCACACCAATCTATAAACTCCATGGATACAAGACAAACATTTGTTTGTTTACCAATGTACTCAAGGCCTGAGATACAAGGAAATAATTGTAGAGTGAATCAATAAGCATATATTTCAAAATATACATTGCCTTTCCATACATGACCTCCAAAATATAGACAAGTTACTTTAGACTGGTAGAAACCTCCATGACCAACTCCTACTTTGTGAGTGTTGAATTCCTAGGTTCTTGGCCACACCTTGAGAAAGAATTCAAGGGCGCTGCACAGATTGAGCAAGAAGGCAGAAGTTTATTAAGTACACCGCAAGAGGAGTGCGTGGGCACTCTCATAAGAGGAGAGAGGGAGAGGCGTGCAATACTGTGGGAAGGGTTTGCTTTTATAGTTTTCCTGTTCTTTCTGTAATTTTCTGTGAACTATTTTACTATCCCCCACTTCCTCCTCTGCTAAAGTCTGATGGTAGATAACTCATTCGGGTCCCGGGTGCCATTTACTGCTGCTGTGGCCTTGTGGCCTGACTGCTCTCTGGAATTTGCCCTTTGCTCATTAGCCAGCCACCACCCTAATTCTAACCCTGCCTCACTACCAACATCTGACACCTGAGCTTTTGCCATTCTCACGTCATGCATCTATCTAGCGCAGGAATGCAGAGCTGCATACACCATGATGCTCAGGAGCACCTCCTGCCTTTTCCCAGGCTCTTGCCTTGCACAGAGCAAAAATCTTCTCTTATGATGCCGCCCCATTTCCCTTGCACAATACCTTACAGTTTACAACCCTAAAGATGTTTTCATCTCTGCAGACATTCTCTTGTAAATGGAGTTGTGGGCTTCTCATTTGTGCTCTATTCTCATGTGTCTAATGTGCTTGTAGCTAACATTTACTTTGCCAGATTATTGAAATTATCATTTCATATCTGTCTATTACACTTTCTGTGAGTGCCTACAAAGCAAAGAGATCTTTTATTTGCATTTAATCCTTAGCATCAATCACAATGTTTAAAGTATTACAGTTTTTTAAACAAACTTTAAGTAAATAAGACCTATTATAGTGAGGAAAATGACTGGAATGAATAGAACAATGGGAGAGTAATGAATACCTGTGGAAGTTGTCCTTTTACCACCTTTCTATTAAAAACCTTATTTAGACTACAGTTTTGAATAAGCATTGTTACCACATTGATTGCAATTTAAAATAGAAACCTTGGATGTGAGGGCTCAAAGGGACACATTAGAAAAATACTTCCTAAGAAATCTTTTCCTTTTTGTGAAATGATCAATTCTAATTACTTTCAGTGTTGTTCAGTTCAAGTTCTCTTTGCTTCTAAAAAATAATCTTCCTTAACTAAAAGTTTCAGAAAGTGTTCACAAAAGTCCTTTTAAAATAGGCAATGCAAGGGAAGTTAATGTGAGAAACAGAAAATGTAAAGAAATGGGAATTGATGAACTCTCACTAAGAAAATAATTTGTTGAATTCATAAATCTCTGTGTCATTAGATATCTGCAGAGAAGACAATGAGGAATGTTTAGATTTTCCTGATGTTAAATTTTAGCATCATAACTATGTAATTTAGTCATCCCCTCAGTTTAGTCATTTATAAAATGGCTTTTTATCATCTATCTAAAGTTCAAATCTAAAATGTACCCATCTTTAAATAATATTTTAAAACAAACATTTATTGCTCTGAACTCTTTTATGGTTTCCTCTGTGAATGATCTCTAATAACAGTGATTATGGTGATGCAATCAAGTAATTTCATCTTTTTATTCAGTGAGATTTATTCTTTCGAAACTTTGGGGTGATAACTAAAGCTTAATTCCTTTACTGACAGGATATTCTTAAAATAATTAAAGTTAAATGTTATTGGCCATCTTTCAGCCTATCTTTGGAATTTGATTATTCTAATAATGATAAATTAATTTGTACTTATATATTAATAGTGTAATGTTTTCTTGATTATTTATCCCTATCCCCCATTCTTTTCCTCCTGCTGTTGAGAAGTTACTTTTTGATTGAGTTTTATATTATTTTATTTCAAAAGTAATATTACCAAGGAAAAATCAGGTGAGAGAGCAAGTAAGCAAGAAAAAGTTTTTGCAGCCAAGAATATCAGATTGTTTTATATATATGCATATATATATATGGAAAGAAAATATTTAATAAGGAAATGTGTTTCTTAATTAAACTGTCCTCGTGATTAATAATTGGCAAATAACTGTCTATTTTTCCCTCAAGCTTCAGGAGCAAGACAAAAACTTTCAATGGTTACACTGAAAAATGTAATTATATAATAACTTACACTATGAAAACCAAAGTAGAGAACTTATAAATGAGGCTAGAAACAGTATAAAGAGGACAATGTGAAATTGATGAAAAAGAAAAAGAAGGAGATGTGAAAAGGAATCAAGTTAAGGTGAAAAATTATATTAAAAAATACATAGAGCTCCCAAGTGACATGTAATGCAAAGCCTTAAGAACATTTATGAAATTTTGATTATGAAAGTTAAAGAAGAGTTACATTTGCCATTTTCATGGTAATTACATTATTTACTTTAATATGTAACATAACATTAAAAGGATTGGGAATATAATAATCAAAACTGTTTATGAGAAAGTAATATTATACCTTTATATTGTGAAGATATATTTTCAATATTTATTTTGCTTGAGCACTGCAGAGCAACAGTTTATTAGATAAGTATTTGATAAGAAGTTTCATAAGGAAGGTATGGATAAGAATTAGTTTGGGTAAAAGCTTCTAGGAAATAGTAAAGAAAGCTTGGGGTAGTGCTCTGAATATGCCATTATATACATTCCATCACCTTATATCCATAGGAAAATTGGAAACAAATAATCCTTTTGTCCCTGAAAAAAATGAAGAAAATTATCTCAACAATTCAGATGTTTGTTTGTAAACAAGATCATCTATATATATTAGCTTTAATCAATTGTTGATATTATGAGTTTTTCTCCCCTGCTTGGAAGAACCACAGAATCCTCTAGCTCACCATGTTCAAGTATTTTTATCATTTTTCTGTTTATAATTATGATTAGAAAATATTATTATGAAGTTTTATAGCTCTGGAAAGACCACAACTACTAGCTATTCCAACATCAACATTATACAGATTAGAAATTTGAAGTCCAGAAATGGAAAGTAGTTACTTATAGTGACATGGTTGGTTATGGAAAATCAAGGCTGTAAACAATACCTCCTAATTCAAATAGAGAAAGATCTGTCCTTGTGTTTCTGAAGCTTGGAGATTGGCGGGGAGATAGACATGCTAAATAAAGAAATAATCTAGAGTGATATAATTGTAGGACTAGAAATATGTAAAAGTGCCTTGAGAGCTAAGAAGGGTTGAGAAAGACCTTGCTTTTCAGGGAAAGAGAGATTTGAGTTTTGCCTTGAAGGATGTAGAAGAGTTAAACAGATGGAGAATTGCCTCTGTGTAGATAGGAAAGAAAAGTAATCGACATTCCATGTGGGGAAAAAAAAATCACAAAATTGAAGCATAGATGTGAGAAGGATCATAGAAAATGGTGAACAACACAATGAGGCTAGAGTTAGAAAACAGTTCTTTAAAAAGCCAAGAAAGGATCCCTTATGTGTGGAAAATTAAAATGCAAATTAGTACAGTAAGTGGTCTAGAAGTTCATAAACAGAAGCATGGTGTAAGCTAAAATTTGGATATTTTCTCAGCCTCAAAACTGTAAGCAGGTACGTTTTCATTGTTTAACCCAACCCATTTCATGGTATTTGCTTGAACAGACTAGGAAATAAAACAGGATCCTTATACTTCCAAATGAATTTGCTGACTGGCTTTTCCATTTCTGCAAAGAGAACTATTGGAATTTTTATTGCAGTTGCATGGAATCTGTAAATAGCTTTAAGATAAAATTCGTATCTTAACAAAATTTAGTATTCTAATCCATAAACATGAAAATCCTTCCATTTATTTATGTCTTCTTTGATTTCATTAATGTTATAGTTTTTCATGTACAAAACCTTTAAATCCTTGATTAAATTTATTGCTAGATATTTGATATTTTTGTAGCTATCATAAATGGAATATTTTTTCTTGATTTCCACCTCAGATTGCTATTCTAGTATAGAAATAAAACTGATTTTTGCATGTTGATCTTGTACCCTGAATGTGCTAAATTTGTTTATTTGTTCTAGTAGATTTGTAGATTTTTAAGGAATATATATATATATAATATATATATATATATATATATATGTGGGGAGAGAGAGAGAGAATGAGAGAATCATGTCATAAGCAAATAAGGAAAGTTTACTTCTTCTTTTGCAAGTTGGATAACTTTTATTTCTTTTGTGTGCCTAATTGTTCAGGCTAGAATTTCCAGTACATTTTTTTTTCAATTTTTAGAATATTTTAATTACTCCAGAAAAGAAATAAAGACAAAAAAAGTAAACTCATCCTCCCATACCCCTAACCACACCCCCCTCCATTATTGATAGCTTTTGTATAGTATATTTGTTACTGTTGATGAAAGAATGTTAAAATCCTACTAACTGTAGCATATAGTTTGCAATAGATATGTTTTCTTCCTATATGCCTCTATTATAACTTCTAATTATAGTGTCATACATTTGTTCTAGTTTGTGAGAGATTTCTGATATACGTATAGTTAATCACAGACATTGTCCACTACAAGATTCACTGTTTTACACATTCCCATCTTCTAACCTCCAATTTTCCTTCTGGTGATATATGTGACTCTGAGCTTACCCTTTCCACCATATTCACACACCTTTCAGCACTTTTAGTTATTCTCACAATGTGCTACCATTACCCTCGTCCATTTCCAAACATTTAAGTTCACCCTAGTTGAAACTTCTCATAATAAACAACCGCTCCCCATTCTTTATCCTCACTATATATCCTGGTAACTTATATTTCATGTCTATAAGTTTACATATTATAATTAGCTCGTATCAGTGAGACCCTGAAATGTTTGCCTTTATGTGTCTGTCTTATTTCACTCAATATAGTGCCCTCAAGGTTTCTTCATCAACCCATTTCATTTAAGACAGTTTTGTTCACACACCATACATTCCGTCCTAAGTAAACAATTGTTGGTTCCCTGTATAAATTTATGTATTCAGCACCATTGCCACTCTATATAAGGATATTTCCATTTCTTCCACAAAGAAGGAGGAAGAATCAAAGAAGGTGGAGAAACAAAAGAAAAAGAAAAGAGAGAGAGAGAAAAAAACACATTAAAAAAAAAAACAAAACATGGACAGAAAGCAACAAAAGGAAAGATAGCATTAACCTAAAGTAGAATCAAGAAGCAGGACACACCACCAATGCCTGGAGTCCATATCCTTCCCCTACCCCCCACCCCCAATATGCATTTAGCTTTGGTGTGTTGCTTTGTTATATTAAAGGAAAACATAATACAATTTTCCATTAATTATAGTCTCTAGTTTGCATTGATTGTATTTTCCCCCCAATTCCACCCTATTTTTGAAACCTTGCAATATTGACATTCATTTGTTCTACCTCATGTAAAAACATATTTGTAACTTTTATTATAATTGTTGCACACCCTAGGTTTCCCTGAGTTACACAGTCCCAGTCTTTATCCTTCGTCTTTTGATCTGGTGTCCCACATAGTCCCAACCCAACCATACTCACAGTCATCTTTGTTCAGTGTATTTACATTGCTGTGCTGCTATTTCCCAAAATTGTTTTTCAAACCTCTCACTCCTGTCTTCCTTTCCATCTGCATTGTTTCCTTTAGTGTTTCCTGTAGAGCAGGTATCTTGTTCACAAACTCTGTCATTGTCTGTTTGTCAGAGAATATTTTAAGCTCTCCCTCATATTTGAAGGACAGTGTTGCTAGATTCAGGATTCTTGGTTGGTGGTTTTTCTCTTTCAGTATCTTAAATACATCACCCCATTTTCTTCTTGCCTCCATGATTTCTATTGAGAAATCCACACATGGTCTTATCAAGCTTCCTTTATATGTGATGGATCACTTTTCTCTTGCTGCTTTCAGGATTCTGTCTTTATCTTTGATGTTTGATAATCTGGTTATAAGTGTCTTGGCATAGGCATATTCAGGTCTATTCTGTTTGGGTTGTGCTACACTTCTTGGATCTGTAATTTTTATGTCTTTCATAAGAGATGGGAAAATTTCATTGATTATTTCCTCTATTATTGCTTCTGCCCCTTTTCCCTTCTCTTGTCCTTCTGGGACACCAATGATGCATACATTTTTTCTTTTCATTTTGTCCTTAAGTTTCCAGAGGTGTTGCTCATATTTTTTTCATTCTTTCCTCTCTCTGTTCTTTTGTGTGTAGGCTTTCAGGTGTTTTGTTCTCCAGTTCCTGAGTGTTTCTTTCTGCCTCTAGAGATCCGCTGTCATGTTTCCATTGTGTCTTTCATCTCTTGTGTTGTGCCTTTCATTTCCATAGATTCTGCCAGTTGGTTTTTTGAATTTTCAATTTCTTCCTTGTGTATGCCCAGTGTTTTCATACATTTCATCTTTCAACATACCTTCCCTAAACTTTTTGAATTGACTTAATATTAGTTGTTTAAATTTCAGTATCTCAGTTGAAGTATAAGTTTTTTCCTTTGACTGGGCCATAACTTCATTTTTCTTAGTGTAGGTTGTAGTTTTCTGTTGTCTAGGCTTGGTTTCCCTGATTACCTCAATCAGGTCTTCCCAGACCAAAATGGGCTCCATTTCCAAAAGGAAGAACTATTCATTATCCAGTCTCCTTGAGAGTGTGCCTTAGAAAATTGGTACACTCTGTGAGGCCTCAGGTCACTGTGCTTTTCTGCCCAGCAGGTGGCACCTTTCAGCCTGTAACTCCAGACTGGTGTAAGGAGATGTGGCCCATGGCCGTTTTCCCCCAGGCTCTGGGGTCTGGTTCTGAATGGAGGGTGGATAGTAAAGCTGGGCCCCACCTCTTTCCTCTTAGGGAAGATTGACCCCCTTGGGAGGGTCATTAGCATTTCAGTGGTCTTGTCTGGGTCAGAGCACTGGCAACTGAAAATGGCTAAGACTTTCTCCACTAAACTGAAACAGGGACAGAAATCCCCCTTCAGGGCCAGTCTGCAGCCACCCTCTGGCTTTCCAAGGTCAGTCATCACCCAAACCTCTGTCTGTTTATTAGGGATTCATAGCTTGTATTGAGCAGTCCACATT
The DNA here is from genome assembly GCF_015220235.1 of Choloepus didactylus. Taxonomy (NCBI): domain Eukaryota; kingdom Metazoa; phylum Chordata; class Mammalia; order Pilosa; family Megalonychidae; genus Choloepus; species Choloepus didactylus. The sequence goes on from NC_051309.1 coordinate 190,185,981, forward strand.
TGTTAATTAAAACCCCAGTTGGAGCTCAGCTGAGCTGTAATCACTTGCTCAGAGAGAGCTGCTCTCTAGCGCCATGGGGCTTTGCAGATTGGGCCTTGGGTGGAGGGACGTCCCAGCTTGGATCCACAGTTTTTACTTACAGATTTTATGCTGCAATATTGGGCATTCCTCCCAATTCAGGTTGGTGTATAATGAGTGGACAGTCTTGTTTGTCCCCCCACAATTATTCTGGATTATTTACTAGTTTTTCTTGGTTGTTTATTAGTTGTTCCAGGGGGATTAATTAGCTTCCACTCCTCTCTATGTTGCCATCTTAGATCCCCTGTCCAGTACAATTTTGAATAATCACAGTGACAGTGAATATCCTTCTCTTTTTCCTGATCTTAGGGTGAAAGCTTTCTGTTTTTCTGTTACCTGTGGGTTTTTCATGTATTCCCTTTAATAGATTGAAGAAGTGTTCTTGTATTCTTAGTTTTCTGAGTGATTCTAGCTAGTAGTGCTGGATTTTGTCAAATGCCTGTTCTACGTCAATTGAGATGCTCTCACTTGATCGTTGTGTATAATTCTTTTGATGTGCTGTTGAATTCAGTTTGCCAGTATTCTGTTGAGGACTTTTGCAACCATATTCGTAAGGGATATTGGTCCATAATTTTCTTTTCATGAGGTATCTTTATCTGGCTTTGTACTAAAGTGTTGCTAGCCTCATAGAATGAGTTAGGAAATGTTCCTTCCTCTTCACATTTTTGGAGGAGTTTGGATCAGGATTGGTGTTAATTCTTGGACAGTTTGGGAAGATTTTGATTAATGATTAAATCTTTTTTCTTGTTATTGGTCTGTTGATATTTCTGTTACTACCTGAGTCAGTGTAGGTGGCTTTTGTTTTCTAGGAGTGTGTCCATTTCATTTAGGTTAACTTTTATCTTGCCATACAGTTGTTCATAATATCCTCCTACAATACTCTTCCTAATTTCTGTGTGGTCAGTATTAATATCCCCCCTTTCATTTCTGATTTTAGTTACTTACATCCCTCTTTTATCTCTGTCATTCTAACTAAAGTTTTGGAAATTTTATTGATCTTTTCAAAGAACCAAGTTTTATTGCCCTTAATTCTATTTTTTTGTTTGTTTTGTTTTTTTAGTCTCCATTTCATTCTCTACTCTAATCTTCATTATTTCCTCCCATCTGCTCATTGTGGGTTTAATTTTCTCTTCTTTTTCCAGATCCTCTATTGTGGGACTAGGTCTCTGTTTTGAGATTTTTCTTCTTTTTTAATATAAGCATTTAGAGCTATATGTTTCCTTCTCAGTACAGTCTTTTCTGCATTTTATAAGTTGTGGTGTATTGTATTTCTGTTTTCATTCACTTCAAGGTATTTCCTAATTTCCCTTGTGATATCTTCTTTGACACATTCATCATTTAAGACTGTGTTGTCTAATTTCCACCCATGAATTTTCCAGTTTTCCCTCTGATATTGATTGCTAGCTTCATTCTACTGTGGTCATGGAAGGTACATTTTGTGATATCAGTATTTTAAAATTTATGTAGACTAGTTTTGTGACTTAATTTATGGTCTCTCCTGGAAAGTTAGCTATGTGCCCTTGAGAAGAATGTGTCTATACTGCTACTGTTGGATGAAGTGTTCTATATATGTTTGTTAGGTCTAGTTGGATTGTAGTATCATTCAAGTCTTCTATTTCCTTGTTGATATTCTGTGTGTTCTATCCATTATTGAAAGTGATGTATTGACTCTCCTACTATTAATATAGAACCATCTATTTCTCCTTCAGATCAATCAGTATTAGCTTCATATATTTTCAGCTCTTCTGTTAGATGCATATATATTTATGTATATCTTCTTGTTGACTGATTCCTTTACCAGTATATAGGGATGTTCTAGGTCCCTAATAGTTATTCTCTTAAATACTGTTTTATCTTATATTAGTATAGCTACCTGAGCTTTCTTTTGGATACTACATGTATGGTATATTTTTCCATCTTTTAACTTTCAACCTACTTGTATCTTTCAATTTAAACTGAGGCTCTTGTAAACAACATATGGTTGGGTCACATTGTTATTATTTTTTATCCAGTTTGCCCATCTCTGCATTTTGACTGGAGAGTTTAATGCATTTGCATTTAAAGTTACTACTGGTAATACACCACTTCAATCTTTTTGCTTTTTTGTCTTTAGAAACCTTACACATTTTTGGCCCTCAATTCTTCCATTACTTTCATATATATTTGATTTTTGTTGTGTACTGTTTTTAGTCCAATACCATTTCCTTCTCTCTATATATATGTATTTCAGATATTTTCTTTGTGATACCATGGGGCTTAAATTTAGCATCCTAAAACTATATCAATCATGTTTGATTTGATACCAATTAACTGGCATGTATTACACTACACATGTGATTAGCTTTACCAGGGAGCATTAATTTTTTTTATGCCACATTGACTCACTCTCTGGTATACTTTTCTTTCCATAAAAGAACTCCCTTTAGAATTGCTCATACGGCAGACCAAGTGGTGATGTACTCCCTCAGCTATTGTTTATATGAGAATGTCTTAATCTTGCCCTCATTTTTTAACAATAAACTTGTCACATATAAATTTTTTGTTTGGCATTATTTTCTTTCAGCATTTTAAATATTTCCTCACACTACCTTCTTGCCCCATGTCCTGATAAGAAACAGTCTCTTAATCTTATTGGAGCTCCCTTGCATGTTAAAACATTCCTTTTTTTCCTTGCAGCTTTCAGAGCTTTCTTGTTTTCCTTGGTATTGGACAGTTTGACTAAAATATATTTGGGCATGGTTCTCTTCAAGTGTATCCTATTGGGGATCATTGGGCTCCTTGAATGTGCATACCCATGCCTTTCGTTAAATTTGGGAAGCTATCTGCCATTCTTTTGTTGACTATTCCTTCTGCTCTTTTCTGTCTCTTTTCTTCTTCTGGACCTCCCACAATACATCTATTGGTGTGCTTGATGTTGTCCCACAGGTGTCTTAGGCTCTGTTCACACTTTTTCCTTTCTTCTTACTGCTCCTCTGCCTGAATCATTTCAATTGTCTTGTATGTAAGCTCACTGATTCTTTCTTCTGCCAGCTCCCTATTGTTGTTGAACCCTCTAGGGAATTTTTTTTTCAGTTATTGTGCTCTTCAACGCTAATATTATGTTTTTACCCTTTTTTTAAATTTCTCTTTATTGAGATTCTTCATATTATTTCATGCATCATTTTCCTCATATCCTTTAGTTCTTTCCCTGTATTTTCCTTTATCTCCTTGAGCATATTGAGGATCACTTTTTAAAAACTTTGTCCAGTATGTCCCAAAGTCTGATGCTCTTCATTGATGGTTTTCTAAATATGTATCATGGTTCTTTAGATGGACAATTCATCTCCTTGTATTATAATCTTTTGCTGCACACTGTACATTTTACTATTTTAAAGTATTGATTCTGGGATTTATTCATTTAATGTTCTGTTCCTTAACTTTGTATCTAGCTAGGGATATGACATAGATTTCTATGTGTGCCAGGAGCTAACAAAAACAAACCAAACATGGGAAAAAGTGCTTTTCACATTCTTTGCAATTTGATTTGTTTTAGCTGGTGCTTTCCTTCAGATTTTAGCTCTGCTACCAAGAAGATCAGCCCAAGGTGAAAGTGCAGGGTACTCTGTTTTATCTGAGCCTTAGTTTTATCCTGGGTTTGTGCTTACTTGTGTCTTCAGGAATTCCCCCATTTACAGGAATCCAAATGCCCCTTCTATTCCCTGTGAAATAGATTTTCTCCCCCTACATATTGTTCTATTGTATGTTTTAAAATCGTATGTTATTTATTATGTTTATTTTTTCATTTATGATCATTATTTTATTTACTGTATATATGTGAAGGTTAGGTTCATGTGTCAAATTGGCCAGGTGATGGTGCCCACTTGTGTGGTCAAGGAAGTACTGGCCTATCTGTTGCTGTGAGAACATTTTGTGGACTTAAATCATCAGTATGTTGATTGCCTCTATGGCTGATTACATCTGCAGTCAGCTAAGAGGAGAGTCTCCAGCAATGAGACATTTAATCTAATCAGTTGAAGGCTTTTAAGGGGGAGGTGATGACTTCAGTAGTCAGAAGAGAAAACTTTCACCTCTACATCAGCCAGCCAGCATCTCCTGGAGAATTCATCGAGGACCTTCATCAGAGTTGCCACCTTGCAGCCTGCCTTATGGAATTTGGACTTGTGCATTCCCACAGTTATGTGAGACACTTTTAAAAAAATCTCATACTATTTACAGACATCTCCTGTTAGTTTTGTTTCCATAGAGAACCCTGACTAATACAATGTCCTTAAAGACCTTTGTTCCAGGTCATTACCCTTTAGTTGTTTCTCACTGCTTTACCTTTCTCTTAGCTTCTCTCTCTCAGATCCTGTGCATTGCTGCTTGTTCTCCCAGGATGTTTCTCTCTAAGCATCTGGGGGTCCTCTCTTAGCTTCTCCAGGGCAAACTCTGGGCTTCATCTCTTAGCTTAGCATCTGCTAACATCTTTCTGTTTGCATCTACAAGCATCTGGGTCTGTGTCAGTTCTTAGCTTCTCCTGGATTACATATTTTAGCTTCCCTTCCACAAGCTGCTTCTGCCTGCAGAGCAAGTTTTCAGAAGGCAAGCTAGAAATGAGTATACTGCTTCAGTCTTTCAAGCTGCCACCAGAGAGACTGGCACCAACCTGCAGGCATCCCAGTATGCACACAGGAGTTACTCTTCTCCCTCTAAAACAGAGCCAGTGACCCACCACAGGCTGACTCCAACCATGTCAAAGTGATGTGGGAGGGGCTAGTAAGTTCACCATAAGCTTCTCCTACCAGTTTTAAGTTGTATTTTCTTGATTTGGCACTCAGCCGGTTACTACTGCCATGTAAACTATTTTCTGGAGTTTGGAGAAGGGTGTTATTGCCAGTTTTTACTAGATATTCAAAGATTCCTTGAGAGAACAGAACTTTGGAATATTTTATGCCTCCACCTTTGTTTTTGAATGGAATTGTTATTTTAAAATTTTGAACATCAAATTACACTTGCAATACTGAATTATCATAGTACAAAGTAGCTTCATATTCAGAATAGCTATTTTTCTTTTCAAGTGTATTTGTAGAGACCTAGTGAATGCAGCTACTGTAGAGCTGGTGTGGCATTTGCAAAACAAATGTGCTGTTATGTAAACAAGGCTTGTGGGTTGCAGTCACCGTTATTGAATTAAAAATAGTCTATTTGGTTGTTAGGGAATGAAGGGCCAGGGAAGTAAGACAGTTTTTTATGTCAATTCTACAGTAATAAAAACACAAGGCCCCTATATGCTTTTGCTGTTTCTTTTAGGATTCTTCAGCACAGTTTATTACTAACACTCAAGCTTCCAGTAGTTACAATTGTTAGAAATCAAGGGCATGTGGAACTCGGAATGCAGATGTTTCTCACAAAAGGGTGAAAGAATCAGGATAAGATAGGAAGGTAGAATGAAATGGAAATCTTAAAATTGAATTATCTATGACCATGTTTATTATTTGGTATGAGCATGTTTACTATGTGTTTTGTTTGTTCGTTCATTTCTACATATAGGAGAATGTGGAATTAGTAGCTATAATCAGTATTGATTTTATATGTCACTAGTGTAACTTACATTTTTTCTCATTTTGTTGTTAAATATATTGTTTTCTAGATGTGGACTCTCTTTATACATATTTTGAAAGTGTGCACATCCTTTTTAGAAGACCATATCAAAATATTTCTAATCACATATCTATAATTTTTGTTTGTTTTTATGCCTTTTTTGTAACATATAGTTCAGTATTTTTACATAAAACATTAAAATATGCCCACTTTATAGCAATATCTTGATTTTATATCCTTCTCAGATATACTATTAAAATATAATTATAAAGCTAAATAAACCATGTTTCCATTACATGTTAATTTTTTCCATCATAAATATGTGATGTATCTGAAGGTAAATATTTTTCAAAAATAAAGGCAAATACAAACTATCTTTTCAGTTTTAAGGAAAATAATTATGCAATCAGTTTCCCTATTTTAATGGATCTACACTACAGCTTGAAGTACAAGTAGAATGAAGTTCAACACAATATATTCACAAGCTCTATATTCAACTTTTTTTGGTAAGGAATATATTGAACAGATTTAAATAGAAAACAATTCAATGCAAAGTTTAGTGTTCTAAATAAAAATAGCTAGAAAAAATAAAAGCTAGTGTTTCTCAAACAATAGAAGAAAGGAATATTGAAGTATTTTGCTCAAAAATCCTTTGAAATCTTGCGTGTCTTGATGTTCTTGAAAGAAATGCTGTGGTTCTGATTTCAAATTTGTCAGATTACATGACTTGTTCAGCTACAGTTTAGAATCAATTTTAAGAAAATTTGTGCCTGGGTCAGTGTGCTGGTTTGAATGTATTATGTTCCCCAAAATGCCATTATCTTTGATGTAATCTTGTGTAAGCAGACTTATCAGTGTTGATTAGATTGTAATTCTTTGAGTGTTTCCATGGAGATGTGACCCACCCAACTGTGGGTGATAACTCGGTGTGCCAGTTTGAATGTAGTATGTCCCCCAAAATGCCATTACCTTTAATGTAATCTTGTGTAGGCAGATGTGTCAGTATTGATCAGATTGTAATTTGTTGAGTGTTTCCATGGAGATGCAACCCACCAAACTGTGGGTGATGACTGTGATTGGATAGTTTCCATGGAGGGGTGGCCCCACCCATTCAGCATGGGCCTTGAATAGTTTACTAGAGCATTATATAAGCTCAGACAGAAGGAGCAAGTTTGCTACAGCCAAGAGGGACACTTTGAAGAATGCACTGTAACTGAGAGAGGAGCTTCATCTGAAAGAGACATTTTGGAGATGGACTTTGAAAGCAGACTTTTGCTCCAGGGAAGTTAAGAGAGAAAAAATGCCCTAAAAGCAACTAAGAGTGATATTTCTGAGGATCTGAAGCCTAGAAGGGAATGCCCTAGGAGAAAGCCATTTTGAAACCAGAACTTGGAACAGACACCAGCCACGTGCCTTCTCAGGTAACAGAGGTTTCCCGGACACCATTGGCCATCCTCCAGAGAAGGTACCTGATTATTGATGCATTACGTCAGACATTTTATGGCCTTAAGACTGTAACTGTGTAACCAAGTAAACCCCCTTTATAAGAGACAGTCCGTGTCTGGTGTTTTGCATTCTGGCAGCATTAGCAAACTAGAACAGTCAGTAAACATTATTACAACATTCAGTTAAATCCCTGGGGTTTGGCCCTACTCAGAGGTTGATTTAAGACATCCAGGCCTTTCTTTGAGATGTTTACTTCTCTAGGTTAAGTTCTCCTATTTGTTGACATCACTTAGTTTGATTCAAGCCCTCCTCATCATTCACTTGGATTACTACAAATCATAGCCAGGCAGTTGCCTGCCTTTCCTGCCCCCTGCCCATCCATTGGTTTTGTTGCCAACAAACTGATCAAATCTTTTCAAATGAATCATCTTCCTAAAATCGTTCAACATTTTTTATTGACAATAAGTAAAGCCCTAAGTTTTGTTCTCTCTGTTGTCCTCTTTAATTCTTTTCCACCCATTTTATATTGTATCTAATATGATGATGGCAACCTTTCTTCTAATTGCATTTGCATTTCATCAATTGTTTCATTTTGAGTCTTTTTTCACCTCTCTTGTCTTAGGTATGTTGCTTGTACATACTGCTGAATTGAATTTCACTTTATAATGCAATCTGAAATTTTTATTAAAATTGATTTTAGCTCATGTATGTTTATTGACTTCACAAGAATTTCTGTTCTCTTCCTATTACAATTTTATGTTATAATTTCCTTTTCTCTCTCTCATTGTGTGGTTCTTTGCTATTGTGTTTTGCATAGTTTTTCTGGTGTCTGGGGCAATTTCATTTTGTTTCAGTTGTTACTTTTGAAGTTATGACTTTATCTAATACTACTATATATTTTTAAAAAGAGTATCTTGTAGCTTTCTAAAATTAGCAGTGGTAAGGTTTTCATCACCTGTTCCTGGCCCCTCACCTCTCTATTTTGCCATCTGAATTTAGCCAATGATAATATCTGTCTGAATATGAAATTTTATCATTAAGGATGATCATACCTCCATTATGTGTGTTTGTTATGTTGGAGGACTTGGTTATTACAGATAAGAAAAAAGCCAATGCTCTGTACCTTAAATAGCTCTTCTTATTCCTCCCAATCATTATTAGTCAATATATTGCTATAGCAAAAAGTCATTTACCATTTATTTGTATGCAACCAAGTTCAATATATGTGTTCACTTTCTCCATGTTCAACTGGCTCTGAGGTAAGCTCTTGAATTAGGTTAAGTTTATTCTTTAATAGTTTTCTTAAGAAGAAATCCTGGGAACAATACTCCTTGAGTCCTTACATATTCAAAGCATTTAATTTTAATGTTTATCCTTGAAGGGCAAGATGGCTGGAAAATCCAAACAAATCAGAATAAAACCTGTGTTTCCTATGGCATTGCTCCACTCTATTCTAGCACTGAACATAGCTGTGGGGAAATAAATTCAACCTGATATTTTTCTTCCTAGAAGTAGTTTGATCATTTTTGCTTTCTTTAGCCAGAAAGTCCAATTGTTATAATAGGATGTATTCAGTATTAACTCTTTGGCATTTCTTTCAACATGTAGAATCAAGTTTATTTTCATTTCAGAAACATATTTTGGAATTATATCCTTGAACATCAACTCTTTTCCATTACTTAGACTTTATTCCTCAGAGATTAAGATATGTGTGTTTTATATCTTTGACAGCTATCATTTTCTTTCTAATATCTTAGATTCAGTACTTTATTGCCATTTCATTTCATTTCTTCTGAGTTTTTTCCTGCATACCACTTGCTGGGCATGCCTCTTCTCTGTTATGCTGCTTCCAATTTCATCTTCTTTACCTATAATTCTTTTTTCTTTCATTTCTTTCCTTAAGTTGTGCCAACTGGCATTTCCTCTCATTCTCTTGTTTTCTATCTTTTTCTGTGGAATATGAGCTGACAAGTTTTATATTGTTGCAAAAAATTAAATTGTTCTATAGTTTAATTTTATTTTTTCCCAAGTGTGATATTAAAGTTACATCAACTTTATGAAATTAACTGTATTTAAAAAAATATTTCTTAACATGAATGCCAGAGATTGCCACATTTATTAAAAATATTTATCCTTCAAGTTTTATTTATGCACCAAGTCTATGCAGCAACTAGGGAGTGTTAATTACCCATTCTGCTGTCAATCTCATTTTACACTTGCAAGTCAACAGCATACCTGAAATTATTAGAGAAAACAATAAAAATTCCCAATTATCCCTTTGCTCCATGCACACAGATACTGATAGATATCTCTTACCTAAAACAACACAGTAGAATCACTAGCACCAGCTATTACTTTTCCAATAATCCTTTATACAACAATGATCTTTTTAAGATGCAAATCTGATGATTTTGCTCACCGATTCATAATTCTTTGTTTTGGAATCAAATCCATATTAATTGACACATCAGGATGTGACCAATTTTACTTCTTCAACCTCTTCTCCCATCATTTGACAAATCCACCCTAGATTCTAAGAATACATAATAAAAATGATTACACAAGACATAAGGGTCTCTCATACTCCCACCATTTATACATGCTGATTTTTCTATTTGTGTTCCTCATTCTTCAGATTTGAATTCTGCAGTCACTCTTCTGTAAGGAAATTTTAATTATTCATTTCACTTTTGCTTTCGTTTTACCGTGAACATAACTGTATGTAAATGTATGTGTATTTATACCTATATAAATACAATATAGAAATAAATACACCTTATACATATATGTAAATAAGTGTGTGTATTTATATGTATGTAAATATATAAAGAGAGACATTCTACAGATAGCATATATCATTAAACTGCTCCTTTTACTACTGTTGTCTCTTGTGCTTTGAACAAGATATTTGATTTTTGTAGTATACCCAATAATTTTTTAATGAATTAGAGTTAGTGAGTGCTTTTCTTTCTCTTTATTTTGATGCTCATAAAGGATTATTAAAATGGGGAAAAAATGGCTGTTTTAAATTTCCTCTGATGTATAAGACACTTTCTATAGGGCAAAAATATATGAAATTTATAAGAAAAGTAAAATAATTTATTTCTTTAGGAGACATCATGATCAAAACACATATGTTACAAAAAAACAGAGGCAGATTTTGTTTTGTTTTTTTTTTTTTCATTTTTTTAAGTTGACAAGCCACATCTGTGAAGAGCAGATGCTACAATTTCTCAGTTTTGATATCTACAAAGAAGTATTTAAAAGGTGAGACTTTATACCATAATTTTGATTTACTAGTATCTCAAATTTTGAAATATTCAGCTACCAGACAAGTGAGAAGAAGATCAACCATCCTTCTCCCCTTATATACTCTGGGGAAAGTCACTATGTTTGCTAAAATGTCAAGGTAATTAATGGAGAACTATGCATCATCCGCTATGGTTTATATTTATCCCAACTTTTTCGTATTTTGTCATTAAAATAGTATATTAAATGTGTTTATTGTTAAAAATTTATTATCTAAATATGCAGGGCTTAATAGAATTTGCCATCCATTCATCTTCTACTTGCTTTCTTCATTCTTTTAGTATTCCAATATCTCACAGCAACCTCTACCACCAGGAATAGAAAAGAGTCGATCTCCTGAAATGAACATCAACTACTTTGTAAAAATATTTTGAAATCAAGTAAAGAACTTTAAATAAATGTAAATATGTACAAATATTCAAAATCTTTGTTTTTATTCCAAATTTGATAACTATAGCTTTCTTAAAAATTAATACATTTCAAACATATTTGATATGAAAGGCTATATTCTCCTACATAAATTAAGAGAAAATAGTTTACAATAGTTCACAGCAAATGTCCTGCAGTACTAACTAGAAGAATAAAATGTTTCTAAACTGGGACATTAGAAATGAAAAGCTTTACATTTTGTTATTATCAACTGACTTGCTAATTTTTGCTAATCAGTTCATGTGAACTGATGCTATTTATATTGAGAAAAAAACATGAGTTTCAGGTGTTAAAACACTAAATTCTTGCAGAGTATTCCTTTCCAATGGAAATCAGCTATTAAAAGCTTCTAATAAAAACTGATTGCCTATTGGGAAAACAAAAACACATCTTGACCAATTTCTCACTTGTTATGTTTGTTATCACTTACTATGTTGTGATGTATTGTCTTAGTTTGCCAAGGCTGTCATGGCATATGCCACAGGATGGGCTGGCTTAACAAACAGGAATTTATTGGCTCACAGTTTGGAAGTCTAGAAGTCCAAAACCGAGGTGACGGCAAGACCATGCTTTCTCTCCCAAATATGTAGTGTTCTGGTGCTGGCCCTTGAATTCCATCTCTGCCTTCCTTCAGGTGGGGCCTCTCTCTCCTTGGTCTGTTCTTCCAGTTTCTGTTGACTTCTAGTTTCTGGCTTCTCTGATTTAATGTATCTGAATTTATTCTGCTTATAAGGGACTCCACTAATATGGATTAAGGTACAAGCTAATTAAATTGGGCCAGACCTTAACTAAAACTACATTTTCAAAGTGTCCTATTTACAAATAACATTAAGAACATGTCTTTGTAGAGGTACCTAATCCAATACTACATGTATGTTTCTTACATTATGTTCATTTGCTTAGGTTTACAAATGCTCTAAGTGAAGAGGAGAATCTTAACTACAGATTATATTTACATTTGTATAATATCCTAAAATACTAGTCATAATAGCTTGGGACATTCTCCTAAAGCCCAAAAAATTCCATTTTCCTATCAAATGGCTTAGCCAACATATTATTTTAGGTAGCTTTAACTCATGTTTTACCTATATAAATCATACTTCAATATATCAAAACTCCCAGCTGGCTCAAGTAACTCTTGTCCCACAGTTTCCAAATTTGCATATATGTGTATGCTAACTCCTATTTATTTCAGGTAAGGAATGTGGTGGATATATTTTTCATGTATTAAATGAATAAGTGAAATTTATATAAATTATTTTACATTTAGTTATTCACATACCCCTTCCTGAAAGTAAAATGTCTGCACTCTCAAGATAGACTTGTGTTTATTTGCATTTATGCACCAACTGCCTAGCAGAATGATTTTCTGTATAACTATTCAGTTGGTGTTGAATTTGATTTAACTTTTTAATTCTAAATTCAGTTTCTCAGTCTCTGAGGTGAAAAGTTAATTTAATTTCAAAAATAAGCCATTCATGCTTCAAATTACTGCATTTTAGATTAGTTTTCCTTAACCAGATATTATATACCCTTTGGAAAGGAAAAAATGGTATGTACCAGCATAAAATACTTTTAACTCCTGTCTTTCAAAATTGGAAAACAAAACTAGTTAAATAATGAATTGTAAACCAGCCTACAAAACCAATGCAATTATAAACAACACTTTTTTTATTGTGACAATTGTTGTTTCCTGACTAATGAGCATTCACAGTATAAATATGCTATTGATATGGCACCAACTCTTTTGATTTTAAAATATTTAACTTATGAGATCCCTATAGTAACTCAATACTTTAATCGCTTTTCGCTATTTGGTCTTCACTTTGAACAAATGTTTAATTTATATAATTAATTCTGCTCTCTCCTTTCCCCATTGGCCTACACAGTGAACTTGATACGATTTTGATTATCAATAAAGCCAAAAATGCAGACATTGAAATAATGGAATCACACTCAATTTTAGAAGTCATCCAAGTGATATGTACTATATGTTTTTATTAATCAGGGAAACAGAATTTGAAAAATAAATTATTGGAAAGGACTAGTGCATTGACAAATATTTGGTGATTTGTGAGATCCTGATTTATATAACATTGTCTGGCATTATTATTTAGTATCTCTTACAGGTTTCATCTTTCAGAGATCAACTTATTCTATAAATATTTATTCATTTTCTAGTATTTAGCAGACAGTGTTTTGGGTATTTGGATTACATTAGTGACCAAGTGACAAATGCACCCTTGTCTCATAGTGCTCATAGTACACTATATTAAACAGTTACATGCTTTTTAACCAATAAGACTATTTAGCAATCATGTACTTTTATTTTTATATAGTTGAAAATGGAGAAAGGCAAAATAATATATTGATTTATGTGTGTGGGCTTTGGAGAGACAGTATGGGTTCAAATCCCATATCAATAGCTTTAATAGCCATAGTATTTAACATCTTTAAAATGTTAATTTCCTTATTTGCAAATGTGCAAAATAAAAGTTTCTACATAATGGAGTTATTTTGAAGATTAATTAAATTAATCAGCCTAATGTACTTAAATATAATAAAGACTAAAAAAGTTAACTCGTTTCAATATTGTTGTTAAGAATTAAAAGGTTAGTCGGTCACAGGATGCTAACAGAAGATACAAAGCACCTGGGACAGAGACAAAGGTCTTTATTAAACACAGCAATCAGTAGAAGCATTTGTGTGTCAGCATTTGAGCAGGTTCTCTGCACCACTATTCCCATAGAGAAACAAAAGGGGAACCAGACTCCTACACACAGAGGGTTGCATTACAGAACACCTAGCCCAAGGAGCATGAATCTTACATAATGGACAGTAAATCTGCCTGATTTTTGGTACAGAAGTAGACATCATCTTTATTACAGTAGACAGCAAACAAATGTGCCCTTTTCTTGACTGAAAAACACTGGTTCTATTTTCCAAGGCTGTTTGCTATTTAAAAAATCCTTGAAAAGGGATTCAGAAGAAAGGCTGTCAGTGCCTTCACTGAAAAGATGTGCAGAAATGTAAGAGAACCAGGGAAAATTTTCTCCCTGGAGCTATTATTTGGAGTAGGACTAATCAAAGAAATGCTCACAGTAAAAGAGGATATGCAACAGAGGGAGAATAATTAATGGAAGAAGTGATAAGAAAAAATAGCAAATAAAGTTTAGATGGAAAGTTGAATGTATAAAGGTGCTTTCCAGGTGAAACAGAGAATGTTTGTAGATGACAGTTTGCAAAACTTTGGCAGGAGGATGCCAATGCAAACTTTGGCAGGAGGATGCCAATGCAAACAGCTCATATCATGCAAACAAAAAATTGCATGATTAATTCAGAAAATAAAGAAAAAGACAGTGTCTGCAGCAGAATAAGATGGGGGGAAATGGCAAAAAAAGAAAGAACAGGAGATAGAGATCAGATTTGTCCACGAATATTTCAAATCTTATGAAAAAAATAAATGACTAGCATTTCTATGTAAACATTAGGATCAGTTTGTCAATTTCTGCAAAAAAAAAAAAAGTCTACAGGGATTTTGATGGGAGTTCCATTGAATCTATAGATCCTATGGGGGAGAATTGCCATCTTAATATTTTTGAATTGTTCAAACATAGAATGCTTCACCATTTATTTAATCATCTTTTGTTTCAGCAATGTTTTGTCATTTTTCAGTTTACAAGTCTAACACATAAAAAAGAAATTCTGCTAGATATTTTGTATGCTATTGAGAATGGAATTGTTCCCTTAATTTCATTTCTGGACTGTTCATTGTTAGAAATATAATTAATTTTTTGTAATTGATCTAGCATCCTGCATCTTTGCTGAACTAGTTTATTATTCTACTAAAAATGCAAGAAGCAGCATTATGTATTCCATATGTTCAATTTTCTAATAAGTAAGGAATAGAAAAATATTTGTTTATGCATAATTCCTTATTTTTGCCAAATTTTCCACAAAAAAATAAAATTACAATGGCTAATTCCTTCTCTTTTAAAATGCAAATATAACTGTTTTATGAGTGTTAGTAAGAGCTTATCCTAAACTCAAAGTATAAACACTATGTCCCCGTACTTTCATAAAGAATCTATAAATTAATAAAAAGTCCATCAAGCCTACAAAGAGACTAAGCAAATCACAGTTGTTAGCATGACACATTGAAATGCTTTATAAACTGATGTATCTTTATAACCTAATATTCAGGGCATTTAAAGTAGACTTTATATACCACAATCTTCAATTGTGTTATTCTAAATGTAGCATTGTAAGAGAATACAGGGAAATATTGTACTGACAGTCTTTGATCTCTTTCTATTTTTATTTCATAATGTACATGTTCTTATTCAAAATGCAAATACAAGGATTTACTTTATAGGTAAATTAATAAGATAACATTTTCAACCTACAACATTAATCTCTAAATATGCCCTGCCAACAGCAACCAAAGCTGTACAACTATGTATACCCAGGATGGTTAGCTGATCCCTAATAACATTTTGAAAATGTGCTTCCTATGTAAGTCTGCTTGGCATTTTGATTATGTTGGAGAGTCAGATTCTGTCCTCAGTGTCCAAACAATGCCTTGTATTATATTTATACAAATTATACTATTGTATACATGTAAAATTATTTTAAAACTTTGTATATAATGTTAAAATAACATACTAACTTAAACACATTTAAAGATTTTAAGTTTTGTTTTCTATACAAAATGTCGTGATAATGTCTGGTATCTTTTTGGTAAAATTGCAAACATGATTACTGCAAGAACAGCTTTGAGATTATTTGAATTAAAATCTATCTGAAGCACAGAAATAAACCCACAGCCCTTTTCTCACAAATTGAAAATATATTAAATGAATATCTTGCTGCTAATGGATTTTAAAGGAAATCAAAGGCAGTACACCATCCAAACATTACTATGATTTGAGGAAATCATTTAATAGAGAAAAACACTTATTTTCTGTTTCCCCCTTTTTTTAGAGTGCAGAGGACCTTTATGTTGTACTCCAAAGAGAGCAAATTATGAGAGGATTATTTCTGCCCTTCTTTCCAAACTTTTACATTGTCATCTTCAATGAGAAGGAGTGAATTACCTAACTGATGAAACTGGAGGTTGGATTTAACAATACGGGGCTAAGGTCTTTCCTCCTTGTTGGATATGCTTATTCCTAAAACGGATGTCTTTATTTGCTCCTGCTTTTCTTCATTAAGTCACAGGGTCATGGCCCCAATCAATTTATGGAGGACATCTGAGTTCCTAGGTCAGTCTTTCTTTCTCTTTTTCTCTCTCTTATCTGACTTAGAGCAGAACATATTAGTACATGTTTCTCTTCTGCAGACTCAACTCTCCCTGAAGTGGGTCATCCCAGAGTCCAAACATGGGAGAAAGCATTAAGAAATCGACATATTAACTAAGGAGGATCACTAATAATGTTGATAGTAAGAAATCCATTGGTGGGACTCCACTGCCTAAGCTCAGCTGCTTCCAAATTCAGGAGATATTTAAGAATTATGAGTAAGTATGACTTTTCATCACCAAAGTCATGATATGTTTTAGCTCTCTATAAGACCAAGATCCCAAATTAAACAAAAGCCACAGAAGCTGCTATGCAAAATGCCATTTAAAGCTTTCCCAAGTTTCACATATAACTGCAGAGTTATTTCAAAGTCTATCCAAACTCCCTTTATAAATAAATAAAGTTATAATATAGTTTGTGAAGAGGAATATGATAATGTATAAGAAGGATATACGAATGATGGGAAGTAATATTTACTGAGCATCCTAAATCACAGACACATTAGGCACTTTTATCCCCACTTCTGTATCCTCAGATCTTAGAATTTGATCTGGAATATATTAGAATCTCAGTTAATACCTGTTGAATGAGTGAATGAAAGATAAATATATATGTATATATATTGCTTTATTACTCAAATGATTATTACAAGTTCTTACTAATTTTCTACTATCTATTCTATACATGGCAACTAGAGTGATGTATATAATAGCAGGAGCAAGAATGGAAAGTATTTTGAAATACATATCATTCCAGGTGTTATAAAATAAAGAAAATGAGAGTTTTGATCTTGTGATTACAGTCTCCCATCAAGAATTTAAAATATTGTGTCAAATATTAGCTCCAATGCTCTCACTGTGTTTTCATTACATTAGGGTTTATGTAGGATGAATACAATTGTCTGATCTTCCAAGGAAACTGTGAAACTAGAAAAAGAGAAGTACACTAAGTTATAACTTTCATTGCATACGTAGCAGTCTTAATCGCCAACTTAGAAAGTTCTTCCTTTTTTACGCCAACCAGAAATAATGCAGAGATTAATAAAGAAGCATCAAGTGTTGCATTAATTTGACAGCTAAACAGATAATTTCCCAATAATGTATAAATTAACTGAATGATTTTATACAGGTAGCTGACTTTAGAGCTGAGAGCTGGCTTTATATATTTTGCATCACAGAGCACCAGATATCTGAAGTTTAATATTAAAATCAGCATTCAGCATGAAATATAGAATAATAATATAACATGATTTTACTATTTAAAAAACAACAAATGACATGCTATTCTCTGTGATATTATATAATTCAAAATACAATGGGGCAATACTTGCTATAAGAAAATCTTAGAGGGCAATTCAAAATAATACTTAGGTTCTAATGGAATCTTGAGGTATATGCTAATGGTAGACAATCAGTTACAAATAATTCTGTTTAATGAATAATCATGTGTTCTTGCCTAAAGTTTAAATTAGGCCTCTAGAGCACTGAATTGCTCCAATTATAGTATTGGTTGGCAACAATTTAATATAATGAATTCCAACCATTTAAGTTCAAGAAGAAATAATTTATGAGTCTTATCAAGGTAAGTTATCCTAACACAATCTCTTAAGGATTTCAGTTTAATTAAATGGGTCTCAGGCATTGTTGCCCAGATTAATTCTACTTGAATAGTCTAGTAGGAGAACACATTGAAGTTTTGATGAATTGATTTTTGCCATTTTTACATTCTAAAATTGAATATTTCAGTTAGACCAAGGTAATGATTTCTGGAAAAAAGTATTGTAACCATAGAATTTGAAAGTCCCAAAATATAGGTGATTTTTTTCTCAGTGACATGTAACTTTCAGATATAATGTATAAAGAAATATGATCTAGTACAATAAAATAGCTCTATGTATGTATATATGCATGTATATATACATAAATATATATGTATATTCATTAAGCATTTATCCAAGGAAGAGATAAAGAATCATATTAAACTTTTAGAAAATATTGCAGTTTTCTGTAGGCCTTAACAATTTTAGCCTTATGACTCTCCATGCCTTTGGTCAAAATATAAACGTAAAATCTTATTTATGATTTATTAGAAACAATCACACAAAGATATAATTGCTTGTCATTTGTTGTTTTATTAAAAATGCAACAGGATATTTGGAGATTGCTACTTTTAAAAACTGACCTATTTATGAGAAAGGTATAGCATGTCATTTGTTTTTTTTTTTAAATGGAGCAGGATGTTTGGAGATTGCTACTTTTAAAAACTGACATTTATGGGAAAGGGAAAGCAGCTGAGATAAACTATTACAGCCCTCTGATAGTGTGAATCAAATTTTTAAACAGTAAGAAAATTCTCAACATCAATATGAACATAATCCTTGTTTGCCTTAAAATTAAGGCTAACACTGAGTGCTATCCTTTGTGAGAATTTTACATATGCTGGCTCTATGCTAAGCCCTTTATATATATCATCTTACTTAATTTTCACAATGACACCATGGGGAAACAATAATTTTCTCCATATTATAAAAACGTAAACAATGCAATTTAAAAATAGACAAAAGACTTGAATAGATATTTCTCCAAAGAGGATCTGCAAATGACTAAAAAGCATATAAAAAAATGTTCAACATTACTAGCTACTAGGGAATGCAAATCAAAATCACAGTGAGATACCATTTCACACCTATAGAATGGTTACTATTCAAAACCAGAAAATTACAAATGTTAGAGAAGATGTGAAAAATAGGAACATTTTAATCATATATATGTTACTAGAATAAAAACGAAAAGATAAAATATAGGATTGTACAACACAGTTAACCCTACGGATATGATGGAATATAGTTAATAGTACAATTATAAAAATATTCTTTTTTGAATTATAAGAAATGTATTACACTAATGCAAGGTATTATTAGTAGGGTAAAAAAAACAAAGTTGTGCAACTGTCATCATACACACACACAAAAAATAGACGTGTACATCAACACCCTGCTTTCAGTAATGGATGGAACAACTAGATAGAAGAAGAATAAGGGAATAGAAGACTTGAAAAACTGTATAAATCAATTAGACCTAACATACATCTATAGAACATTCCACTAAACCACACCAGAATACAAATTTTTTCAAGTGCACACAGAACATTGTTTACAGACAATTTGTTATGCCATAAACAAAAGTCTTAAGACATTTCAAAGGACTGGAATCACATAAAGTGTGTATTCTGACAACAATGGATGGAATTTGGAATATGTACAAGAAAATTTGTGAAATAAAAAATACATAGAAATTAAATAACACACTCCAAAAATAACCAATATGTCAAAGAAGGAATCATAATGAAATTAGAGAATACTCTGAGAAAAAAAGAAAATGAGAACATTATATATATATACTAAAAGTTTCAGTGAAACCAGTGCTTTAAGGGAAATTTATAGCTGTCATTGCATTTTTTTTTTTAAATCTCAAATAAGTAACTTGTATTATTCAGGGTTCTCTAGAGAAATACAATCAAGTAAGTGCGTGTGTGTGTGTGTGTGTGAATACTAAGAGATTTATTACTGGAATTGGGCCACACGGCCATGGGGATTGGCAAGGCCGAATTCTGTAGGGCAAGCCCCAGGTTGGAAACTCCAATCCAGGTGGAGTTGAATTGCCCAGAGAAGCTGAATGACTGAAGTTGAGGCAAGAGTTCTTTCTGACGTCTGAAATCTTCACTTAGGCTTTCAAACCCAACTTATTGGATGAGGAGAATCCCCACATTGCTGAGGGCAATCTCCTTTATTGATTGTAGATGCAATCACCTGTGGATGCAATCATCTGATCATAGATGCAAATATATCTATGAAATACCTCCACAGTAACAAACAGGCCAGTGTTTGTCTGGTCAAACAACTGGACATCATAACCTAGCCAACATGAGACATGAAATTGGACTTCTTGTAAACTGAACTTCCAACTTAAGAAACTACAAAAAGAAGAGTAAACTATACAAAAGCAAACAGAATGAAGGAAATAATATGTGCTACAGCAGAAATTACTGAAATAGTGAATAGAAGAACAATGAGAGAAAATCAAGGAAATCAAAAGTTGGTTCTTTGACTAAATCAACAAAATTGACAAAACTATCTTGACTGACAAAGCAAAAGAGAGAGAGGACACAAATTACTAAAACAAGGAATGAAACAGAAGGCATTATTATGAATAATGATATGCCAACATATCAGATAACCTAAATGAAAAGGATAAATTTCTAGAAAATTACAAACTATCAAAAGTCACCAAAGAAAAACCAAAAAAAAACCCTCAATAGTCCTATGACAAGTAGAGAAATTGAATTCATACTCCCAAATTAAAAAAAAAAAAAAAACTTTACATGAGGAAAAGCCCAGACAGTGGGCTGCATTGATCAATTCTACTAAACATTTGAATTAATACCAATCTTTCACAAACTCTTCCAAAAAATAGAAGGGGTACTTCCAAACTTATTCAGTAAGACAAGTATTACCCTGTTACAAAATCCAGATGAAGGCGTCATCACAAGAAAACTACAGACCAACATTTCTTACGAATATAGATGAAAAAATCCCCAACAAAATACTAGCCAACAGAATCCAGCAGCATACCAAAAGGATTATGCACCATGAGCACAAATGGAAGGTTGGTTCAACAGCCAAAAATAAAACAATGTAATAGACCATGTTAATAGAATAAAGAACAAAAACTACATGATTATCTCAATAGGAGAAAAGTATTTGTCACAATGCAACATCCTTTCACTGAAAACACTGAAAAAAAACAGGAATAGATAAGCAGTCCTTCAAACTGAAAAAGGACATTTACAAAAAACCCACAGCTTTCGTAATTAAATGTATTAGAATGAATGATTTCCCTCTAAGATCAAGAACAAGACCCATTATCCACCTCATCGTTGACATGAACACCCTCCTTCTGAATACTGAAAGGCTGTATTCAGTGGTGTTTCAAGAAATAGGTGATCACTATATCAAGAAATACAGCTGAAAGTAAAATCCCTCCATATGGGAAAAACAGAATTCAACACAGCACAGGTTATGATTGAAGACTTGCAACTTCCAATAACTAAAGAGAAGCTGGTGGAACAAGACAAAATTAAGTTAAAACAGTTGTTTTCCCTCCACTGCCCTGATGCTAGCTGTCCAAAAAGTGACCCAGCACCTAGAAAACACAACATACCTCTTGCTATTGCTACCAGCTCAAGGCCTGCATCATTTGAAATGAAAACAAGTAGACACCGAGTTCCTCAGTGTGTTTCACCACATCATTTTGGGAGATGATCCCAAAGTGAAGAATGCCAAACCGTATCCTGCCATATTTCTAACTTGAGCAAAGAGATAGTCTCCTTCTGCTCCCGTGGACAAGTGCCTTGCATTTGAAAATGCCCCCATCCGGGTGCCAGTGGCCCTGCAGCTGCGATGCAGGTAGTCGTGGTCTCCAAAAGAAAATTACGTGAGGACTTGATAAAAACGGCCACCATCATGCTGAGCTCTCTGCAGGACTTCAGCCACAGCTGGTTTGGTTTGCCACCCTATGAGTGAGAGGGCCGCAGCCTCTGCCCTCATTGCTCTACGTGCCCATGTTCAAGACCTGTAAGGCCCAGGAAATAATGAAAACTGCTGGACAGTTTCCAGAGCACAAGCTGCCCTGTCTTCTCTGCCTTCTTGCAGCCCATCTTCTCCCCTCACCCCAGGGAGATGAGCAAGTCCTCAAAGTTATCTTCCTAGCCTGGCTAGGAACTTGATAGTTGAATGGAAGCAAAGTAGAGACAGCCCCAGAAACAAAGATCTTTAATTGCCATTTGAATAAGCAAACTGCTTACGCTATCCTAAAGTGAATATACACACATACATTTACATGTATACATACAAACGTGCATTCTTATACATGTATATGCCTGCGTGTGTGTATATTTATATATGTGTGTGCATATATACATATATATGCATATATATGTAATTTACTTTTTCAAGACAAAATGAAATTATATTTGTGTTTCAAGTATTTTCTTTTTAGTTTGCTAAACATTGGCTGGAAAATGTAAAATATTTATATATATAAATTTTGGTTAACTGAAATCATATGGTTCAAAATTAATTCGAAGTGTACCCTTTAAGGTAACTGGGATGACCTGGTTTTAAAAAAAGATTTGCTCCCCTTTGCGTTTATCCTCAGTTTACTTCTTTAATCTACTTTATTAAATACAAAGTTTCCATAATTTGTATTTAAAGTGAAAACATTTAAAACATAGGCTTATCTGATGGTAGCATTGTTTTTCTATTAATAGATATCTAGAAATTATGTTCACAATTAACTTATGTAAAATTATAAAACCTATGACAGTGTACCTAGTATGCAGTCAGTCAATATTCGGTTTTTCTAATCTCTCAGCAAGTTTGATATTTTTACCACCTTCCTGCCTGTCTTTGTGACTTCATTGAATCAACCCATGGATCAGAGCGTTAATGAAATGTTATTGCAGATGAAATTTTGAGAAAATTAGCATATCATATAAAATTTTCTTTCTTGAAATTTAAAAAAATGTAGTTTTTATTATTGCTTATGCCTCAACTGTTTAAGTGAACTTCAAAAGTTTGGAGGAAAAAAAAAAGAATGAGAAAACTCTACATTTCCCAGTGCAGACTACAATTATAGTAATTTCTCAATATTGACACACAAACTCTAGATTTGAACAAAGTGTACTAGAGATTAATGGTGTATCATGATTGCAAAATGAATTTAAGTGCATATGTTTCTATGATATGGACACTCAGATTTGAGAAAAGAACATTATTGTTTAATGTATTGAATAGGAGTTTTACTGCTGTTGAGAAAAATTCACAAAACCTGAAAGGTGATATTTTTCCCTCAATAAAAGCAGTAAGAATTGTATTTCATTGCTGAAGTTTCACATTGTCTCATTTCCAAAGCACAAAGAATACTTTCGGTTAAAAATTGCAATCAGAAGTTGAGTTTGTGTAAATACAGATTTTGATTCCTAGAAGTTTAAAGTGGCTTTGTTTGCAGGTATAATACAAATTAATGCCAACTCTGAAAATTGAACTAAATTCATGTGAAACCTTATTAATACCAACTGTGTAAATCTATAAAAATCTATTTGTTTTATTAAGACTACAGAAATTTTTAAAAATGTTTAAGGGAATACTATAAACAACTGATTGCCATCAAATTAGAAAATCTACACAAAATGGACACATTGCTAGAAAGATAGAAACCATTGAACCTGACTCAATAAGAAATTTAAAAATCTGCATGGGGCTATAAGAAACAAAGAGATTGAATTAGTAATCAAAAATTTTCCCACAAAGAAAATCCTAGGACCAGGGCAAGGTGACTTCACTGGTGAGATCTACGAAATGTTTAAAGAGGAAGTAGCTCCATTCCTTCACAAACTCTTTCAAAAAAAAAAAAAAAAAAAAAAAAAGAGGAGGGACAACAATGTGAATATTACCTTGAAATTGATAAAAGGAAAACTTTTCATACAATTTAGGATCTCATGACTTTGTTGAGCAATTCATGAATCGTGCAGCATCCCATTCAGAAAGTAGAAGGGGGCTCCACAGAGGCTTTGAAAAGGAGAAGCTAATATAGGGGGAATGCTGAGGAAAGTGAGGAAATGTTCTGATTGGCTAACATTGAGTTTCCATTTTACTTAATGGGGGAAGGTCTTACAAAGTGGGGGGCTATCTGTTGTTAGTAATGAGGAAATTAGCTGGCATAACAATGAGGAAGTTAGCAGATGATAACTGGTCAGCTATACTTAAACTTGGTTTGCTGGGCAAGCTGGGCATTTACAGGAAATAGAAACTAGCATAGATTTTTTGTTTGATTGATGTGGAGCTTAGCATGGGCACCTCCATGTTGAACCGACTAGATTTTATTTATTAATATGAAAACCAGACAAAAACATTATAGCTCAGTAGTTCTTAAGAATAGAATAATCCTCAACAAAATACTGGCAAAACATTCAGCAACATTTAAAAAAGGATTATGCAACATGGCCAAGTGGGATTTATCCCAACAATGCAAATTTGTTGAAATGCACAGAAGTCAGTCAACATAATACACTGTATTACTAGAGTAATAGACAAAAACCTTATGATCATCTCAATAGATACAGCAAAATCATTTGACAAAACCCAATATGCGAGATGAGGGGCAAGATGGCAGCATAGAGAGGAGTGGAACTTAGATAGTCCCCTGGAGCAACTAATAAACAACCAGGAATAACCAGTAAATAAGCTGGAACAACTGCTGGGAGACAGCCATGAGTGTCCACACGTCATACACCAACCTGTATTGGGTGGAATGGCTGAGATCATAGCGCAAAATCTGTAAGTAAAAACTGCAAAACCATGCCGGGAGACCCCTTCCCCCAAGACAGGCTGAGCTACAAGACTTCACTGAAGGAGAAAGTAGAAGTCCCAGAGAAAGTGAATATAGCCCAGGCCAGCTCCAGCTGGGGTTTTAATTAACAAACATGGACTGCTGAATACAAGCTACCAGCATAGACAAACCCCTAACAAACAGACAGAGTCTTTTAGACATGACTGACCGTAAAGAGACAGAAAACTGTGCCCTGGGAAATGGAGCCCAGAAGGCCAATCTCTCTCTCTGACCAATGAGCAAAACTAAGGGACCATGGACTGGCTCTGAAAGGGAGCTTTCTTTCCCCTTTCTCTCTCTCAACCTGAGGGGCTCAGTGGAGAGAGCCTCAGCCATTTTCAATTCACAGTGCTCTGACTTAGACAGGGGTGGAGATAGCAGAGTCAGAGAGACAAAGAAGCAATTCAAATGCAGAAGATAACTCCCTAGAGGGTGTATCTTCCCTAAAAGGAAGGACGTGGAGCCCAGCTCTAGTGCTGGCCTTGCCCTCAGAACTCAGACCCCAGAGGCTGAGGGAAAACAGTCAAAACAGAACTAAAGGGGCCATACATCCTTCCACCAGTAGGGAGTGAAAGGCTAACAGGCACCACCTGCTGTGCAGGTTAGAAAAAGCACAGCAGCTAGAGGCTTCACAGGAAAATCTGTCATTCTTCTAAGATACACCCTCAGGGAAACTCAAAACTGAATATAACCCCATTCTGAGACCTGAACCTATTCTGGTCTGGGAAAATCTTAAGGAAACCAGATGCCTAGACAATGGAAAACTAAAAATTATGCTAGGAAAAACAAAGATAATGACCCAGTCAAAGGAACACACTTACACCTCAATTAATATAGAGTAGGATATTGTTTCACTTTAATGACACAATCAAATAAAGATTTTCAAAGAAATATGCCAAATCTAATCAAAACCCAAATCAGTGTCATCAGGGAAGATGTGGCAAAATAGATGAAGGCTATAAAGAAAACACTGGGTGAATATAAGGTAGAAATCAAAATTTTGAAGAAAACAACTGGTAGAATCTATGGAAATGAATGGCACAATACAAGAGATGAAAAACACAATGGAAACATATGACAGCAGATCTCAAGAGGCAAAAGGAAACACTCAGGAACTGTAGAACAAGACACCTGAAATCCTACACACAAAAGAACATATAGAGAAGAGAATGGAAAAACATAAGCAACTTCTCAGGGAATTGAATGACAACCTGAAGCACATGAATGTATGTGTCATGGGTGTGCCAGAAGCAGAAGAGAAGGAAAAAGGAGCAGGCGCAATAATAGAGGAAATTATCAATGAAAATTTCTCATCTCTTATGAAAGACATAAAATTACAGATCCAAGAAGCACAGTGTACCCCAAACAGAATAGATCTGAATAGACCTATGCCAAGAGACTTAATAATCAGATTATCAAACATGAAAGACAAAGAGAGAATCCTGAAATCAGCAAGAGAAAAGCAATCCATCGCATACAAGGGAAGCTTGATAAGACTATGTGAGGATTTCTCAGTAGAAACCATGGAGGCAAGAAGGAAGTGGTGTGATATATTTAAGATAATGGAAGACAAAAACAGCCAACCAAGAATCCCATATCTGGGAAAACTGTCCTTCAACTATGAGGGAGAGTTTAAAATATTCTCTGACAAACAGACAATGAGAGAGTTTGTGAACAAGATACCTGATCAACAGGAAATACTAAAGGAAGCACCACAGGCAGATAGGAAAAGATAAGAGTGAGAGGTTTGGAACACAATTTTGGGTGATGGTAGCACAACAATGTAAGTAATGTAAGTAAGAAAAAAGATGACTGTAAGTATGGTTGAAAGAGGAAGGTTGGGAACATGTGGGAGACCAGAAGGAAAGAGAAAAGATAGACCGGGACTGTATAACTCAGTGAAACCTAGAGTGCTCAACAATTGTGATAAAATGTACAAATATGTTTTTACATGAGGAAGAACAAATGAATGTCAGCCTTGCAAGGTGTTAAAAATGGGGTGGTATTGGGGAAAAAATACAATCAATGAAAATTAGAGTCTATAGTTAACAGAAACATTGTATTATGCTTCCTTTAATGTAACAAAGGCAATGTATCAAAATAAATGCCTATTAGAGGGAGACATAAGGGAGGGTTATGGGACTCTTGGCATTTGTGATGTTGTCTGACTCTTTTATTCTACTTCAGTTTAATTATATCTTTCCTTTTGTTGCTTTTTATCTGTCATTTTTTTCTTTCTTTTTCTTTTTCTTTTGTCTACCTTCTTTGACTCTTCCTCCTTCTTTGTGGAAGAAATGGCGACATATGTCCTCATATAGATAGTGGTAATGGTGGTGAACACATAAAAATGATTATACAGGGAACCATTGATTGTTTACTTAAGATGAAATGTATGGTGGGTGAACAAAACCATCTTAAAAAAAAACAGGTCAATGAAGAAATCTTTAGGGTACTGTATTGAGTGAAATAATTTAGACACATAAGGACAAATATTGTATGGGCTCATTGATATGAACTAATTACAACATGTAAACTCATAGACATGAAATATAAGTTACCAGGATATAGACCGAGGCTAGAGAATAGGGAGCAGTTGCTTATTATGAGCAGAATGTTTAACTAGGTTGAACTTAAGTGTTTGGAAATGGGCAGAGGTGATGGTAGCACATTATTGTGAGAATAATAGTGCTAACTGGTGTATGAATGTGGTGGAAAGGGGTGGCTTAGAGACATGTATGTCACCAGAAGGGAAGTTGGAGGCTAAAATATGGGAATGACTAAAACAGTGAATCTTGTGGTGGACAATGTCTGTGATTAACTGCACAAATATTAGAAATCTCTTTCCTGAACTGGAACAAATGTATGATGCTATAACTAGATGTTAATAATAGAGGGGTATTTAGGGAAAATATTCTTATTGCAAACTATGTACTACAGTTAGTATTATTTTAACATTCTTTCATCAACAATAACAAATGTATATACCAATACTATGAATCAATAATGGAGCGGGGCTGGTTAGGGGTATGGGAGGGTTCAAGTTTTCTTTTTTGTCTTTATTTCTTTTCTGGAGTAATGCAAGTGTTCCAAAAATTGAAAAAAAAAGTTATTGTGATGGATGCACAGCTGTATGATGGTACTGTGGGCAACTGATTGTGCACTTTGGATCTTTGAATGATTGTATGGTATGTGAACAATCTCAATAAAACTTAAAAAAAAAAACCAATATGCTTGCTTGATAAAAAATATTCAACAAAGCTGGAAAAGGGAACTTCTTGAACCTGATAAAGTGCATCTAGAAAAAAACCAAGGCTGATATCAGACTTAATCATGAAAGCCTAAAGGATGTTCATTCTCACCACTTCTAGTCAATATTTTAGTGGATGTTCTAGTCAGGGCAATTAGGTATATATTTTGAAACATCCAAATTGGAAAAGAAGAAGAAAAACTATCCCTATTTGCAGATGACATGATCTTATATACAGAAAATCTTAAAGAATACATTTTAAAAACTGAGTTAATAAACAAATTCAGAAAAAGTACATGATACAATATCAATATGAAAAAATCACTAGCATTTCTATACACTAATAATAAATTCTCTGAAAAGGAAATAAAGAAACAATTACATTTCTCAAAACATTCATAATAATAAAATACTTAGGAATAAATTTAGTCAAGGAGATTAAAGACATATACACTGAAAACTATAAACATTGCTGAAATAAATTAAAGAAGACCTAAATAAATGGAAAGACATCCCATGTTTATGGATTGTAAAACTTAATATTGTTGATGTGATAATATACCTTTTATCTAAGGATTCAGCACGATCGCTATCAAAATCTCAGCTTCTTTTTTTTTTTTTTTTTTTTGCAGAGATGAACAAGTTAATGTAAAAAGTGAAATGAAAATCCAAGGGATCCAGAGTAGCCAAAACAAACTTGAAAAAGAATAACAAAATTGGAGGACTCATACTTCCCAATTTCAAAACTTACTGACAATCTATAGTAAAGAGAGTATGCTACTGGCTTAAGGATAAAAGTATCGATCAATGGAATCCAATTGGGAGTCCAGAAATAAATACTTATATTTATGGGCAGTTGATATTTGACAAGACAAATCAAAGAGAAAAATGTCTTTTTAATAAATGGTGCTGGGACAACTGGCTATCCACATGTAGAAGAATGAGTTTGAATGACAACCTTACACTATATGAAAAAAAAAATCAAGATGGATCAGATACCTAAGCACAAGGTCAAAACTAAATCTCAAAAGAAAACATAGAAGTAAATGTTTGTGACCTTGGATACGACAATATTTTTTAAAGATAATATACCACAAGTACAAACAGCAACAACCAATAAATATATTGGTTTTCATCAAAATTTGAAACTTTTGTGTTTTAAAGGACATCGTCAAGAAAGTGAAAATTAACTCATAGGAAAAGAGATCATAATTCCAAATCATATATCTGATGAGGAACTTTTATCCAAAATACATGAAGTTTGCTTACAACTCAATATAAAATGACAAATAACCAAATCTGAAAATGGGCAAATAATTTATGTAGACATTTCTCAAATAATAAGAGGAAGAAGAAGAAGAAGAAAAAGAAGAAGATGATGATGATAATGGCCAATAAGTCCATTAAAAGGTGTTCAACATCATTAGTCATTAGAGAAATGTAAAGCAAAACCTTAATTAGATATCATTTCTTATCCATTAGGATGGCAATCATCAAAAACACAATAACAAGTGTTGGTGAGGATGTGGAGAAACTGAAATTCTCATTAATTGCTAGAGGAATTGTTGAATAATGCAGCCACTTTGTCAAATTGTTCGGCAGTTCCTGAAATTGTTAAACAAAAGTTTACCTTGTAACCCAGGCATTTACCCAAGAGAATTGTTACGTGTGTCCACACTAATAATTTGTGCATGAATTTTCATAGTGACTTTATTCATAATAGCCAAATGTGGAAACAATCCAAATGTCCATCAACTGATGAACGGATAAATAAAATATGGTATATCCATACAATGGAATATGCTTTGGCCGGCCATTACAAAGAATGAAATACTGATTCATATTACATTATGGATAAACCCAGAAAACATTATGCTAAGTGAAAGAAATCAGACACAAAAGGCCACATATTATGTTATTTCAATTTTATTAAAAGTCTGGAATAGGAAACTCCATAAAGACATTAAGAACATTAGGGGTTACCAAGGACTGTAAAAAGGGGGAAATAATGAAACCAAGTGCAGGTCAAAAGAGGTTTGTGGAGGTTTCCTCTGGTCACACAAAATTTCCTTCTGAGCTTGTTTTGCAGGCATCCAAGATTAACCTCAGGTCTGTAACCTGAGCATGTGTGGAAGCACAGACTTATCCTTTAGACATTTGAAACACCAGGAACAAAGATCTCCCTCAGAATCAAAATTATGAGGACAGAGAAACATCAGAAGCAAATCAAATGTAAGAGGTCTTCAATCAGGAAGATCTGGCGAAACATCAGAAGCAAATCAAATGTAAGAGGTCTTCAATCAGGAAGATCTGGCCTCAAGTCCACTCTACCAGATGTGAAAGACTCTATAACCAATTTGGACTATGCCAATTCAAACTTCCCCACTTCTATCCCCACCTCCCACTCCCCGTTCCCATAAAACTTCTCTTAGTTCTCAGGCTGGGGAGACAGATTTGAGCCTTGCCTCCTGTCTCCTTGCTGGCTGACCTCACACACACAAAAAAAAACTTTATTTTCTCAAAATACTGATGTCATAATATTGGCCTCTGTGTACTTCAGGCACACAATATTCCTGAAATTGTTACCCTATTGGTAACAATAGGGAGGGACTGCTAATTGGTAAGGAGTCTCATTTTGTGATAATAAAGAATTCTGAAATTAGAAAGTGAGGATGGTTGCCTGAATTTTCCATTGAAGAGTGAATTTTGTGAATGTGAATTATATCTCAATTTTAAAAAGAAGTAATGAAAGAGACTTGAGATGACATACCTAGATTTTAAGCTACATTAATTCTGAACAACTTTGACAGACCACCAATCAGGTGAAATTTTTTAAGAAAACCTAAATTTATTTATTCATTTTTATTCTTTTTGTTCTTTTAAAATTTTGAACATTCTGACTAGTGATTTATTGTTTTCTTGGTTTCTAATTTTATTCAATAATGGGTAGTTTATCTCAGAAAAATGAGTTCATAATTCAAAAAAGCAGTAAGACGGATGATGTACTTTCAGGGGAAAGAAACAGGGAAAGAGAACACAAGAGAACAATATTCAAAAATAATAATAAAACAGAATACTTAATTAAGCCATAGTCCAAATTGTAAGTAGAAAAATTTTATCTTTACCTATTTACAAACCTGTGCAATTGTGTACTAGAGCATCTTATTCAAAGTTATTCACCACCAAAACTACTCTTTTCTCCCAACCCTATTACAATGCATATTTCTACTTCTTGGGCAGATATTCAGCAATAAAGAACAGTTGAACTCTAAACCTGAAGGAGCCTTTTCAGCCTGGTTTGGTGTGACTTCTATTGGCCACACTGAGCAATGAAACCCAGATTTGGGAAGTGCCCCTTCTTCATTGTCATGACTTTAAAAAATCCAAACTCCTCTCTGGAAAAAAAAAAGAAAAAAAGCAATACACTATAGCTTCTAAACTGTTTTCTTTTAAAAAGACATGAAATGATCTAGAAATTCTCTTGGGGACAATAGTTTAAAGACATACTCAGTCATGTCCCTCAATTTCCTTTTTGATAATATTGCCTTTGGATATAACAAAATTAAATAAGAAAATATCTGCATGATTTTAGTGATCATCACAGAAACCTATAAGAAAAATTAAACCAGGCTGTCTTGTCATAGCAATATTCCTTTATAAGTAACCAAGATCTCCTTAACTTCCCTTTAGATAAACTATATTTTAGACAGTTTTCTCCATGACTCCAGGCTCTGGGTTTTTCTCTCTCCAAGCACTTACTAGCTCCAGGTGACCTGACCACATCAAAAGGAAACATTCCAGATCTTAACCAAAAAAGTTAGGATTTAAGGGATAATAAGGGATGATTACAATTACTGGGTCTTCTATAGATATTCCTTTTTACCTTCTGATATATCAGAGTAGAAAGAGGAAAATACCTGAAATCTCTGAACTGTAATCCAGCTGCCTTGATCTCTGATAAACACGTATAGCTTTTATCTTGTGCCTTGTCATTGTAAAACCTTGTGACTAACCCTCACATTTTATCCAGCTTTTCAGTTTTAGAGTTTTATGATCACTAAAGACAGCCCATAAAGTTTATTAATGAAGAGTCTTGATCAGCCCAGTACTAACCCAACCCAAGTCCAAAGTTATCTTGATAACTGAAGCTGGATCTAACCAAAATAGGCCTGGACATGTGCAGTAGCTTAGACTTTAACCTGTAAGTGACCTATAACTCATTATAATACTAAAAATTACACCCATCATCATATTAAGGCTGTCATTTTCTTACATACATTCAGTGACTCAGCATGTAATCAATGTGCACATGATCAATAATAGATCACATCTAATTATATTATCTTAGGCCATTGTGCTCATTATCTTAAAACCTGCCCAGTTTTTGATACTATAAAGCTATCAAAATTACTGCTGTTTGGGGAGACAGATATTTGGACCAACAGGCATATGCTCTCCTGCTTCACACCTAGCAATAAACTCATTCTCTCACTGAAAACCGGCTGTCTCAAGAATTGGTCATTTGAGTGCATCAGGCAAAGAATCCACTGTCTTGGACCAGTAACGAAACCAAATGGCCCTTATAACAAACTTATTAAATCTCTCACTCATCCCTGTCATCAGTCCCCTTAGTGACTTTCAGTACTTTCCACTAACACGTTCCATCCCTTTAAAAACTCTGCTGCAAGAGTATAAGTGTATTTGTGCCCCCCCCACCACCACCAGGAGATGGGGAGAAATGTGGAAGTGTCGGACTTCCCCACCTGGGCTATTGCTGATTTTCCCACCAACATTGAGGACTGCCAATTTAGTGGGCAGAGCCCTTGATCTGGGGGTCTTCCCCTGTGAGGCTAGTTGCTGCAAGGGGAGAGGTTCGACCTAGTTATAATTGTGTCCAGGAGCAGCCCCCCCCTCCAACCAGAGAGCCTCTTTGTTGCTCAGATGTGGCCCCCTCTCTCACTAAGCCCACTCAGCAGGTGAACTCACTGCCTTCCCCCTACATGGGACATGACACCCAGGGGTATAAATCCCCCTGGCAATGCAGGAAATGACTCCGGGAGATGAGTCTGGTCCCAGCACTATGGGATTGAGAGGATCTTCTTGGCCAAAAGGGGGAAGAGAGATGAAGCAAAATAAGGTTCCAGTGGCTGAGAGATTTCAAATGGAGTTGAGAGGGCATGCTGAGGGGTGTTCTTAGGCACTATATAGCTATCACCTTTTAGTCTTGGTGTGTTGGAATAGCTAGAGGGAAATACCTAAAGCATTCATACTGCAACCCGGTGACCTTGATTCTTGAAGTTGGTTGTATAACTATGTAGCTTGCACAGTGTGACTGCGTGATTGTGAAAACCTTGTGGCTCGCACTCCCTTTATCCAGTATATGGACAGATGAGTGGGAAAATGGGGACAAAAGTTAGATGAAGAATAGGGTGGGATGGAAGGGATGGAAAGATTTAGGTGTTCTTTTTTGCTTTTATTTTTATTTTGGAATAAGGAAAAGGTTCAAAAATTGATTCTGGTGATGAATACACAACTGTATGATGGTGCTGTGAATAACTGTGCACTGTAGATTACTGTAGGGTGTGTGAATATATCTCAATTAAACTGTATTTTAAAAAGTAAATTAACAATCAGGGGAGGAGGGGAATGGGATATTTTGGATATTCTTTTTTATTTTAATTTTAATTTTAGTTTTTGGAGTAATGAAAATGTTCAACGTTTGTCGTGATGAAAGCACAACTATATGATGATACTGTGAACACTGTACACTTTTAATAATTTTATGTTATGTGATTATATGTCAATAAAACTGCATAAAAATGTATACATAACAAAAAAAAAAGAACTTACAGGAACTTAAAAAAATAAACTAAAATAAATTAAATACTATGCTGCACTTCATCTCAGTGAAGCTGAGTTCTAAGTCTCCCCTGCTGCGCTAGTCCTTGAATAAAGTCATTACTGCCTGTTTAACTTTGTCTTGTGCATTTTTTTTCTTTGACATAAGTGTTAAAATGTTGCTGATTATTTATTAATATTTATTAAGAATTTAATTAATCATAGACGCAACTATTTTATTACATAACTACATTTTTGAAAAAAAATATGAAAATTAGATCATCTGTGAACTTGAGCAATTTAAAATAATAAACCATGGCACTGATTTCCAGACACATATTAGTGTATTAAACTATCAAAACACATTATTAGAATATTCACTATGGAGAGATCAAGATACAGAAGGATAACTGAGTGCATAGACAAACGGATTAATCTTTGGTCAAATTTTCTGCATTTCCTCTATAATATCCAAGAAAAATATTGTTTTATCTCACAGTCAGGGTGGAATTTAGGGGAAAAGTTCACAAAAGATCCCCACCCTTTCAATAATTTTAATTCCACTGAATTTGAAATAAAGATGAGCACTGATGATGAGAAATTAGGATGATTAACAACTGTAGTTTTAAAAGTGATTTGGAGGTGAAATAAAATAATGTCTAATTGAATTTATTATCTCCACAGATTGATTAAGTTAAAGTATTACATTTTTCTATCAAAGAAGTCCGTATCAACAAAAATATCAACCTCAAGCATTGGGTTACACGAGAAAAGAGACAGAAATAACCTTCTTGAGATGCAGTGTCTTCCTTTATCATTTAGTGAAAGATCACCAACCATGATTTAACAGGCAGGTTAAAAAAAAACAAACAAAAAAAAACACCAAATACCAAGTTTCTCTTTCTCCTTTTACCTTGATTAGTTCATATACTCCTTATACTTAACTGTTGGTCTGCTACGCAATCTAAAATCACCAGACACCTCAATACTTCTTAAAAATTTCCAGAATATTACTATACCTTTACACTAAGGTTAACACCTT
Source organism: Choloepus didactylus (assembly GCF_015220235.1). Lineage (NCBI taxonomy): Eukaryota > Metazoa > Chordata > Mammalia > Pilosa > Megalonychidae > Choloepus > Choloepus didactylus. The sequence continues at coordinate 190,220,697 of NC_051309.1, forward strand.
TAAACCTGGGAGCAGGAAATATAACACTGTTTAATCCTTTGGATGTACATTGACTATGTACGTAGTCTATTAAATTTATAAGGAACTGACCTCAGTTAACTGCCTGAAATTCATTCAACTGTTTCTTAATCAATTATCAAATTTCTCTATTGTTGTATGGCAGAAAGATTCTATTTTCTTTCAACGAATTACTTTTCATTTTGATTGATGTTTGTTTAAGGGATGATTTTTGAACATGAGAAATTTATCTGTGCCTTTAGCTGCTAGATGGTTTTGTAATAGATGTTTGTGGGTCATGAGTGACAGTAATCAGAGCTTAGCACAGATGTTCAGAAACATTTTTTTTTTCTAAAAATAACTGGCAAGTCCCATTTCCTTTTTCCTGAAGTAATTTGTTTGAAATTTATTTCTGTTCCTTACTAAAGTTAAAGATTTGGTTTTCGTTTCTGTTGTTAAAGTTTGAATATTTTTTCAAACTTCTCTGCCACTGATTCATTATGTATTAAGTAATGAAAACCTTGCTTCCTCCATAGTTTTTTTTATAATCTGCTAATAAACCTAAGTCAAAATTAACTTAAGATTTTATAGACATGTAATAACATTACTTTTTTGAAAATGCTCTTTTTTTATTCTGTCACGTGGTCTGTGTTTGATAGGCAGATATATTTGTTTCTCCTAATATCCCTCATGGAGACTGAGGTATATATCTATGACCTAATGATCACAAATATGGTAAAACTGCTCTCTGGAATCGTTTTTTTCCTAATTTATGAACCGTTCTTTCACAATTGATTACAGTTATCTACTATTCTAGACTTACAGTGGGCCAATTAATTCAAAGCACACAAAGCACTTCCTCCATTTTAAAAAATATTTCAAATACCTATGTTCATTTTGATTTTGTCATATTATGTATGCTTTACATATTTAGAGTTTTTTTATTTTGTACTTTGACTTATAAATTTATAATTTATAAATGAGATCTAGAGGAAACATTTAAAAATCTAGACATTTGAACTGTCTTACTGCAGTGATCACTTTCACATCTGCAAAAAGAAGGTGTCTCATGAAATTTCTATTCATTTTTAATTGTTTAACAAAAAAGTAGTTTCTCTGGTAACTAGAGTTATTACCCATATTAAGTACTGTGCAATCAGTATAAATAAGAACATCAAATTGCTGTTTATATTTCAGATTAAGTACAATCTGTATTTAAGGATTCTGATTCCATAGAAATAATTTGCAAAACCTGCCTTTAAGATTATTTCACATCATTTGCTTTGGGTGATTGAGCTAAGGATAAGAAGGCTTATCATAAAAATTTTTAGTTCCATGGATAGAAATTGTGAGTTTACAGTGTAGCATTTTTATGGACAATCTCTTTTTAGTCCATGTTTTTCATATAGTGTAATCATCAAAATTAATTTAATGAATCTTAAAGTAAGTAAGTGATATATGCTCATTATAGCTTCAATGGGTTTTAATGAGAATGCAAATGAAGGATAAGAATCAGATGTGTATGTTTTAAAAATTCTTTAACAAACCTATTTGATAACTGCAAACTGGACATGAGCTTTTGAGTTAAGTAAACCACAACTAAATGAACCCAAGACCTGAAAAATAAATAATGGAGAATAATCTAGTAGTGAAACAGAGATGGACAAGGATGTTTGATCAAGTCTTTTCCCATTTTCGTTTGGCTGGCAACACCTATGTGGTATTCTATACATGTGGTGCATTCATACAATTCAGATGCAATGCAATGAGCAGGAATATGAGAAAAAGTTTCATGTTTAACTGTAATTTCTTTTTTTCTTTATCCATATATGTGTGTTTGACAATTGAGTACTGAGCGGAATTCTTTCATGAACATATTTTAGAATGCATTGCAAGTAATTTATGTCTGGACATTAAAGAGAATAGAGTGAACTTTCACTCTGCAAATTCACCTCAAAAATCAACCCTGTATCTTGTTAAGATTTAATCAATAAATATCTAGTAATCTGCCATGGGAGAGGAGTAGAGTATTCTGTGTGATCAAGTATTCATTTAAATTATTGTTTATATTTTTGGCCAGCAGTGTCTCTGTTGAAATATAATTTTATTTTGTTTGATGTCTCATAAATCAGCTCAGAATCTCATATTTCAGCATTATCACTATCAGTAACCATTGTGCTGCAAATATATGGCAGTGCTGAGAGTTCTGGATGATGGAATACCAGAGAAACAAGCTTTTTATTGTACTTTGGAGTGGAGAATGATCCAGCAGGGCATCTTAATCTTTGAAACCTCCAGGAGAACAACATACTTACCTTCACTTTAAAGTTAGATTAGTAGAGTCTTAAGAGAAGTTTATGGGTAAAGCTAAAGCACTTAGAATGAATGTAATACAAAATGATTTATAAGATTCATTAATCTGTGTATAGCTTGAAGACTTTCAGAGGTGTCTGCAAAAAGTCTATCTGTAACAAAATACTTCCAGGATCAAAGTCCCATTTCCTATAACTTTTCTTCACTTTAGCTTTACCAAAACACATACCCACACCACACCCACACACCACTAGTACAGGAAAATTTAAGCCATTAATATAATAATGTGACTTTTTATCAGAAAATGGAATAGCCAACCTTAGGATACTGGAGGGAAAAAATTCCTTAGTATAAACTATGAGTATGACTGAGGGTGAAGTTTTAGAGTGATCAAGGAGAATCTTGGTGATTAGGTGCCATTTCAGAAGAGACCTAATGGAAGTGAGAGTGAGCCATACAATTCTGAGAGAATTGTGTTCCAAGATGATGGAGCAGAAGTATAAAGGCCCTGAGGCAGGCCCGGCTTATTCAAGAAACATTAAGGAGGCCAGTGTAGCTGGAGTTCAGAGAGTAAGAAAGAGGGCCTGAGTTCAGAGAGGTAGCCGAGCATGGACATGACATGATCTTGTACACTGTGATCAGGGTCCATAAATTACTTTATACATTTTCATAGGCTCATTTTTATAACAATGGAGAACAGTCCACTGATGAGTAAGAGCAGAAAACTATCAGTTAAATGCATTTGCATTGGAAATTTGAACCAGAAGGATTATGACAGAGAAACAGCTAGAGGAGAGAGAGAGAGAGAGAGAGAGAGAGAGAGATTAATTTGTTATAAGGAATTGAGTCAGGTGACCCTGGGGCTGGCATACTCCCATAAAGGTAATGCTGAAGTTGAATTCAGATTCTCCATGGGAAGCTGAATGACTGAATTTGAATCAGAAAGGTTTCTGTCTGATTTCCTAAATCCCCAGTTCTGGCTTTTAAGACCTCAACTGAGTGGACAAGGAGACTTCCCGCATTGCTGATGGCAATCTCCTTTGTTGGTTATAGTTTCTATCAGTCTTAGATGAAATCAGCTGATTAAAGATGCAAATCCATGTACAAAACACCCTCACAGTAACAATCAGGCCAGTGACTGCTTGACCAAACAACCAGACAACATAGCCTAGCCAAGTTGACACATGACATTGACCATCATGGTAAGTATGAGCATCTGACTGGAATACAGGATTCAGGAAGATGGGAATTGAGAGGAAAAAAATGTAGATAATGTTCAAGGAATTGATGAAATGGAATGGTGTTGCAGGAGTTTGTGGGGCTAAGAAAGGAAAGGTTTTTAGATGAGCGATATGGCTTATTTGAAAGCTAATAGTAATTACTAGTAAAGAGGGCAAAAACGGATGATGCAAGAGAGGAAAGAGCAACTACAGGAGTGAAGCTTCTGAATAAGAAGGCAGGCATGGAATCAAGTGCCTCTGGAACAAAGATAGTTTATCCATAGTGATAGAAGAGGTGGTCCTAAGGCAGGGGGTGGGGGTGGGGGTGGGGCAAAAAATGTCCAGAGAAGAAAGAGACTGAAAATCTTCAGGAGTCAACACTAGATAAAAAGGATGTACTTGGGACATAAGGAGCATTTGAGAAGTTTGTAATGGTTTTCATTTCAAAAATTTAGACTGTTGAAAGTTTTAAATTTTTGCAAGCATAAGTTTTGATATTTAAATCCTGTTTTGAGGGAGAAAAATCCCTTTTTATTTTTTAAAAGTAATAAAACATTATTGCTAATTGTACATGTGCAGTGCTAACAACTACATTATACAATAAATGGGAGAGAAATCCATTTATGAAATAATAAACTGCTTTTCCAGATATGGTTGTTGCATATTTTCAATGAATATGTGTATGTTATTGTATAACTGATAATAGAGAAAAGTTACAGTTTTAAAAACTGCTTGTTTAAACCTTTCTTCTTTCCCAAATATAAGAGTTTTTGTGCATTATTTTTATAAATCTTGGATTTACAAGACTGTCATTTCACTGTGGATTTTGTAGAAGTTACATATTTTTATGGTAGATAAAAGTTACTTCTGTAAAAATATTTATTATAACAAAAGCGGCAAAAATAAAGAGTTCATTTGAGTTCTTTCCCCATGTGCCATAAAAGTAAATTTATTGCCTCTCATGCAGGTCAATAAACCAGATGTGATTAAAAAATCCAAAAATTCTGACATAGAACAGTTCATGTAAATGATCCCAAAATGTTTGGGAAAATCTACTAATTTGAAGCCATGTATACAAGTAAGAGTTAAATAAAAGAACCAAATGTTTTCATTTTATTTACTCCAGCAATATATATATAATAAAAAGAATCTGAATTTGCTATTAAAGTTTTCCTCTGGATTTGGCAAAGAGCCCAATTCTATAATTTTAAAAACCTTAAATGATTGGTATTCTGATCATTTCTTTTTGAAAAGCCTCATTAGCTGAGTGTATTCACTTAATTTTCTGTGTTTCAGCCCAAATTATTGTTTTGTTTTTTCTACCTCTTCTAATAAAAAGAAGAAAGGCCTGACTGCTTACAGCACAATACATGTTGGTAGTTATAATGATTGATTAGGAAATGAAATGTTCAAGATAAGCAGTTGGAGCTGTGTAATCTAGATATATGAAGGTATATGGGAGATACACCCCAACCCCATACTGTTAGGCAGTGCCACATAACACAATTCTGGCCAGAATTATTGACCAAAAGCAGAAAATATAGAAAAGCAGAAATACTTAGCGGTCAGAGAAGCTACTAGATGAAAGGAGCCTGGATCCCTGAATTACCTTAGAACCAGATATCTCCCCAACCCCAGTAATTGATTACAATAACTGTGAAATGAGGGAAAATAATACTGTACTTTTTCACATGAAGCCACTGATACTTTTAGGTCGTTGGTTACTGCAGTCAGCATGACTAACCTTGACTCAGATAGACCTGAGAATAGATCCTGGTCACACCTGTGTAGCATTAGTCAACAAATATAACCTTTATGACACTTAGTTTTCTCATCACTAAATCTTGGATAATAATACCATTTAAGAGATTACGATAAATAAATGAGATGTTTTCTAAAATGCCTGTCAAATTGCAGGATTGACGTTTTTGGCCATTATTGTTACTAAATATGGTTTCTAAGCTAACCCTGTTTGTATTGCCATTTCTCTTACAATTGTGATTAACACATTTCTAAAATTAATTATCCATTTCCTTATCATTAAAAGCAAAATGTACTGAAAACTTTTAAACCTCTTTTAGGAAGTCTGGATTTTCATACTAAACATCAGTTAACAATAATGACTGCAGGATTTCCCTGGAACATACATTCTAGTATGATGCCCACTCTGTAACCTTTTCCTTTAATCATTTGCCTCCTGTTCATTGCCTTGGAGTTGCATGACCTCCAAAGCAATGTTATCAGGCTGTTTTTATGCGTTATTAATTACCTAATTGCTTGCTAAAATTACCTTCTCATGAATTTTTCTTTTGCCCTCTCAAAAGTATTTTAAACTGGCATTTACTGTAGCAACCAATGAGTTTACAATAATTAAAAATATTATACACTCATGCATTGTGAGCCCAAAGAATTACAACACAGGTCTTATCAGATTCATCCTTCATTTCCTTCTGTTCTTCAATTTCAGAGGTTGGAAGTGATATTTCAGGTACCCAGCCCATCCTCCCACCTAAGGCATAAATCATCAGCACAGCTGCTCTACTACTATTCATACAGCCTCTTGGTGACCACTGCTAGTGATGGGGATCTTACAAGATCACTTATTCTGTTGCTTCAATGATCTACCTATCTACAAACAAACAGAAAATCTAAATATTTTAATATGTCTTCCAGAAAATCTGCCATTTGGCTTTAGTGGTGATTCTGGAGCAACTAAAACCAGCCTTTGCCTACCACTCTCATGCATTTTGACAGTGGTGCTGAGGTGGAATATGTTACAGGAATACAAATACATTTCATATAACCAAAGGCAAGAATGTATCAAGGGCTCAGGAAGTAGCTGGAGTCAGTAAATGAAAAGTCACAAGGAAAGCGTACAGCTTATGTCTGCATATCGACTTCATCCTTTATTTATAAATGGAATTCTTTCCTCTCCCTACTTGGCAATGAAAAACGGCCACATTACATGTTCTGAGAGAGATTCTGATAGTCTCCTTTAGGTCAAGGGTCAACCTCTTGTCCAATTAGCTGTGGCCAGGATGGTGGAATTACACTTTTGTGGTTGAGAAGGAGATTAAAGCCATCACTCTCTGTTACTTTTGCAAATACCAGAAGAGGGGATTACAATGCCTTACCCTCATTAAGTTTTTGAATCCAGACATCCTGCTTTCTTAACATTCTTAACCTTATCTTTAATTATCTCACATATTCTTGACAATACATAGATTCAAGACCCCTCACCAAATGGGCATGGAGTTCTAGAAACTCAATAGTATGGCAGTGTTTCCGAAATGATTCTCAGAACTAGAGAGAAAATGCCCTTCATCTCAATTCAATACCAATATTAACATATTCAAATGTAATTATACATACATTATTTCAAAACTGTTTTATGAGAATAGCCTATGTCAAAAGCCCTGTCTTAAGTGCTTGTCTGTTAGTCCTTCATGTAGGTTTAATCAAATTATCATTTTTGTTGGTCATTTATCTCTCTCTTATTTTGGACAGTTAAGTTACTTCTGGTTTTTTCTTTAAATATATGCCATAATGGACACGTTTGCACATAAATGTTTCTCTGGATGATATTTCCTTAGAAGACATGCTTTGAAAAGATCTGCTCTAATGTGCATTGTTAAATTGATTTGCAGAATAAGTCTCACTAATTCAATTCATATGCAGTTGTCTATTTCTTCCCACCCCAACAATCACAATGTATCATCTTTCTTTTATCCGAAAGGAAACTTCTGATAAACAAATATAATGTAGATTAACCTAAACCATATGATATTCAGATTCATCAGAATCTCTAATCTCTACCCTGATATTAAAAGTCATATATTATGAATAACTCAATCTTGTGAACTTGGCTTAAACCCAACATAGATTTACTTATATGAGTACAGTCAAATGGTGATTTTTCTGTGTTTGCAACACACAGTCTAGACAAAATTTCTGATGGCTTGAAAGATGCTCCATATTGACCAGTCTTTATATATAAATTCTTTAAGAAAATGGAAGAATTGGATTTTTTTTTTTTTTTTTTTTTAGTAATTTAAGGAAGTATTATAACCCTGATGTGAAAATTTGGCAAGAACCGTATAAATTTTTTATCTCCCTTACATACATAGGCTTACAAATCTTCAGTGATTTTTTTAAAAAAAGGAATATATATCATGATCACATAGAGCTTATAAATACAGAAAGAAAAGAAAAATCAATTTTATAGATTTAATTAGTGTAATTGACCACATGGAAAGAGGGGGAAATGGTGATTTCAATACTGCATCTAAATTATTTGATGTAATTCAATGTCTATTTATGATTGAAAAAAAATTAACAACTCAGGAATAGAAGAACTCTGTTTACCTGATAACAATATCTAAGAAAAGCCCACAGCAAGCATACTTGGTAGTAAAATGTTAGCGATTTTTTCCTCTCAAGTCAGATATGAAACCAGAATGTCCTCTATCACTGATACTTCTCAATATTAAAGAAGGTATTAATGCTATGTGGATTGGAAAAGAAAAAACAAATTTTTCATTAACAAATCTTTGATTATCTATGTAGACAAACCAAGATAATCTATAATCAAATTGTTACAACAGATTCATGAGTCCAGTAAGATCACTGGATACAAGATCAAGGCATTATAAGCAATTATATGTCTACACACCCATACCTACAAATTGGAAAATCTATTAAAATAAATACATTATTAACGAGAGAACTAAACTTATAAGAACCTAGGTATAACATTAGTAATATATATGCAAGACTCGTATGGAGAAAATTAAAACTCTGTGAAATATGTGAAAAGAAGATATAAATAAAAGGAGACATATACCATAATAGCAAGCTTAGCATGGGAATGGCCATGAGATTCAAAAATAGCCCATTTGAGCCCGGTGAATACCTTAGAAAGAAAGCCTAAAAAATTGATGTATGTCAATTCTGGGTAAAAGGAAGGCAGGGAAAAAAATTTTGTGGGAATATTGGTTTTCTTAACAGAAAAATATTAAACTTCTTCCATAGAAGATACATAAAAGTAATGCCTGATGAATAAAATGTTTCTTTGTTATGAATATATGACTTTCAACATATCAAAGAAAATGTGAAAAATCTTTATGGCTTCAGGGTCAAGAAACAGAAACCACAAATTAAAGGGGATAACAATCATATCTGACTACAATAAATTTAGTCTTTCAAATGAACAAAGGCCTCTGACAGCATAGAGGAAATACAAACTACAGATATAAGTTTACAATGAGTAAAAGAGCAGATGATTAATATACAGAATATAAACATTAATACAGCTTAATAAGGATGCCAACCCAATTCAATGAGGAAAGAAGAATCTACTCTGAAACTTGTGCTGGGAAAGTGGATGTATACATAGAAAAAAATGAAGTTAGATTGCTGCCTCATGGCATACATGAAATTAACTGAAAGTGCATCATAAATCTAAATGTAAAAGCAAAAAAAAAAAACAATAAAACCTTACAAGAAAATATAGGAATAAATCTTCATGCTCTTTCATTAGGCAAAGAATTCTTTGATACAACACCTAAAGAATAATTGACACACAAAAATTAGTGACATTGGACTTCATCAAAATTAAATATTTTGTGTTTCAACAGATGCTATCAAGAAAGTGAAAAAACAACAAACAGAATGTAAGAAAATATTTTTAAATTATATGTCTGATAAAGGACTTGTATCCAGAATATACAAATAATTTTCACAAATCAATAATAAAAAGAGAAATAACCCAGTTCAAAACAATGATAGGTGTTTCTCCAAAGAAGATGTACAAATGGACAATATGCACATGAAATGAAGTTCAACATCATTAATCATTAGGAAAATGCAAATCAAACTTACAATGAGATGCCATTCACACACACTAAGATAGTAATAACCAAAGATAGAGAACAACAAGTATTGGTGAGGATATGGATAAATTGGAATCCTCATATATCGCTGGAGGAATTGTCAAATGGTGCATACCCTTTGCAAAACCGTTTGGTAGTTCCACCAATTGTTAAACATAGAGTTACCATACGATACCATATGATGATTCCATGCCTAGGTATATACTCAAGAAAATTGAAAGAGTGAGAGAGAGAGATGAATTGAACACATATGTTTACACAAAGACTTATACACAAATGTTTACAGCAAAATTATTCAGAATAACCAATAAATGGAAACAACCCTGAGGCCAATTAACTGATGAATGGATAAACAAAATATAATATATCCATATGATGAAATATGAGTTATCCAACAAAGGAATGAAATACTGGTACATGTTACATTCTAGTAAGTGAAAGAAGCCAGATGCAAAATCTATATGAAATGTTCAGAATAAGCAAATCAATATAGATATTAGTTTTTGCCTAGGGCAGTGGTAAATAAATATTAAAAGCAAATGAAAGTAGTTTTAAGCATATTTAACCTCAGGCATGCCGCAGGAGGAAAGAATACAAGGATATCTTCCCTGTGGTTAAAAATTAGAGTCATGTGTAGTTACTTGAAACTCATTCCATCAGTAGAATAACAAGTTAGATAAAACAACATTTTAAAAAGCCAATTAAATAAAATTAAAATAAAGTATATTATCTTATGAGAGTCTTCCAAAACCTCAAATGTTTTGAGCTAAAATTCCTCTTAGAAAGACACTAAAATTACATATTTAGATGCTAAAAACCTAATATTAGTGGAATTCTTGAATAATAATAAATGTTATGTAGCCAAGTTAATCAATTCATGCAAATATATTTGTAGTTTTGAAATTTTTAGATGGAAAAAAATTAAGAATTTTATGCTATGAAATAAGAGGGAGTTGTGCTCCAAAATTCAAGATTTGGCTAAGAATATTTTCTCAAGCCCAAATTCACATGGGCAATGTTTTCAAAGGAGATTGGATAAATTTTAAATGGATTAATATACATGTTTAAGATACTTAATTTACCCTGTCTGGACAGTGTTATGAAGATGTTCATAATCCTGTTTATATAGCTTAATATACAACTTGATGAAAGATTCAAAAGAAATTTCCTTGGTTAAACACAATGTAATATCCCAGATAGGATCCTGAAATAGAACTAGAATATTAGGTGAAAACTAAGGAAATCTGAATAAAACATTTACTACATAAAAAGTAATGCTTTCTGTTCATTAAAAAATGCAATAAAGAGAAAGAAACAGCAAGCCATGGAACAGGAGAAAATTGTTACACTACATATAACCAGCAAAGGGATTGTATCCAGAATCTATAAAGAACTCTTGCAAATAAGTAAGAGAAATGGGAGGTTGATGCCTGGCACAGGTGGGCCCTTAGTACCTTTGCTCTAGGGTTGATTTGTTGCACCCCTCCCCTCTGCATCTCCTGGAGTAGCCACAATCCTGAATTTGATATTTGTCATTTGCACTCTTCTTTATTTAATAATAATATATCAATATTGGCTTCTTAATTGTGAGAAAATATACCTTACATGTAAGATGTTTATAAGAGGAAACAGTGCAGGGTTTATAGGATAATAAGAAAATAAGCTTCCTAAGAGCAAATACTTGTATCTTGCTCACTAATCTGTTCTCAGAATATAGTACTCAATGAAAATTTATTAAATTATTGAACATCGCTCTAAGATTGATCTAATAAATATTACTTCTGACATATTTAAAATTTCCAAAAGATTTTTTCAAAAGTTTTCTTTTACATAGCAATTAACCAGTAATGTTTTTGCTGATTTCCTCCATTGAGAGAGAGAATACGAGGGAAAAGAGTCAAAGAATGTAGCTCTTTCCTAGTCAATGGCATTTTGTAGTATATAAGTCTATTAGGAAAATGCGAAAGAGGAAGCAATAACACAATTGGAACATTTGTACATTTGATCATGCAAATAGAAATTTTGCTTATTTTGAAAATAAAAAAATTCTCTATCAGATTTGTAATTTGTCAAAATTAAGCAAGGGAATAACATTAATGCAATTCAATGAAAATTATTGTTCTCAAACTGCTTAAGGGCCAGGGGACTGTGGAATGAGTTGCTACACAGTGCATCCTGGGAACACAGGCTCAGGGACAACATTTTTAGTAAATAACTACTTTATTATTATACTGCACCAAGGATCCAAAAGAGCAGGGGAAGAGGTCTCATCATGGTTGGTCATCCAGGCAGGCCAAGTGCACATGTCAGGGTCAGTGCATGGTCTCCGCACACCCTGGTTCCCATCACAGATGAAGGACATCTATGCTGCCCAAGTGTTGGCTTTTATAAAACCCAGGGGAAGGGAGCCCTACCACTGAACAAAAACATGCATCAAGCAACTCTGTGCAGAGTTTCACCCTGGCAAACAGCTGGGGCTGCTTGTTCCCAGTTTCAGCTTCAAAGTATGGTTGGGCTGTTCCATTTCTGGGTAGCTTGCTTTTTCACAGTGGAGATCTAGTGTTTCCACCAGGCTGGCTTGCAGTTTCTTGCAAAATACCAAAACATCTGCATGCAAACAAGCAAGAGATGGGAGCCCAGAGTTTCTGGGCAGTGCTGAGAGATGGCCATCGAGCATGTCTGTGACTTCTCCAGCATATCTTCAATTTTTAAGAGGTTAGAAAGGTTTAATGGGAGGAGAGAAAGGAAAAATGGACACATTTGGATGGGTTCATTTGTGTTGCACTTTGAAGACATTTGACCCAAGTTGAGTAAAAATTGATGCCATTCCTACAAGTGTATTAGAAAGTACAAAGAATTCAAACTAAAGTGGCTGTTGCTTTAGCTCTATTCACCAACACCACAGCAATTTTCTTCTTTGGTGAGCATTTGGAGAAAAATGGCAGACATCCTTCATTTCCTTAATCCTTGAAGAACTGAGTGAAAAGGAAAACAGGTGCCTGGTATGTGTTTATCTCAAATTGTTTATCTTGAGCCTCCTTCAAAGAAAACAGGGAGGAGAAATTTTCTGTCTTATCTGTGAGCATCAGTAGTACAGCTCAAAATAAAATTATGGAAACAATGAAAGCAGACACTCGAATAAGAAACTCTAAATGGAGTTTCTACTCGGGAGCTGAACAGAACCCAGCATTGGCTACTGGTGGTGGATAAGCCAGAGAAGCTCAAGAGTTTCTGGGAAAGAGAAGAAAGGAGCCAGTTATGGTTAACTAAATATGCTGTAGCCTCAGAAATCACTATACCTAACAACTGGTCTCCTGACAAATATAAGTGAAAATGAATGTGATGGTGAAACTCGATTGTAGAGCTCTGATAGCAGAGAAATGAAAAAGTCCAAGAGAGTCATGTGGAAGGACTTTGGTCATTACACTTTGGTATTGGTGCTGACAGTGTCAATGTTTTGCAGCAGGAAAGTAATAAGTGATTATAGCAACTGATTGCACTAAGGCCTCATGTCCACATTGCAACTCCAAGAAACGAGCAGGTAAAAGCAGCATCACAGATTTAGAGAACAAAAGAATTACCCTGGATACAGAGGCAAATGGATCATGAATGGAGAGCTAATTTCTAACCTCTGAATAATAGGAATTCCTTAGAAAGAAACCAAAACACTTGGAACAGAAAACAAAACTAGCCACATTTATAATAAAAGGGCATTTCCTAATACAAAGAATAACAAGTATGAAGATTAAAAAAGGTGATAAGTAAAACATAGGAAATGTGATGTTTAAGTTCATGTGTTGATGTAGCTAGGTTATGGTGTCCAGTTATTTGGTCAAACAAGCACTGGTCTGATTATTTCATGGATTTAAGTAATTACTAATTTGATTGCATCTGTGACTGACATCTACAATACACTGAGGAGATTGCCTTCAGGAGCAGAGAAGTCTCATCCAATTAGGAAAAGGCCTTAAAGGGAGAACTGATTATTTCAGCAGTCAGAAGGAAGAATTTCCAACTCTAATTCAGTCAGCTGGCTTCTCCTGGGGAATTCAGCAAAAACCTTCATCAGGCTTCCCAGTTTGCGGGCTGCCTTACAGAATTTGAACTTGCCTATCCCCACAGTCACGAGCCAATTACTATAACAAATCTCATAATATTTACTATATATGTATAGTCTATTGGTTTGTTTCCCTGGAGAACTCTGACTAATACAGGCAACATAAATAGAAACTGAAGTATTTTAAGAACATCTTTAAAATACAAAAGTGAATTAAAAATTTACAAGTATTTCATATGGCAAAATCATTAAATCAAAAGAACTTATCTAACAAGGAGCAAAATAAGGCAGTTCTTTTACCTCTCTGACCCCCCCGTCTTTTTGTTTTACTTGTTACAAATTATATCTTGATACATTTTATGCTTATCATAGCTTTATCATTGCTTTTTATTCAGTAGCATTTTAGGACCTGTAAGAAGCAAAAAGTGGAGTTTTATACCAAAAAATAAAAATACAATATTCCTGGCATTTGTAATTACCCATATGGTTATCTTTATTGGAGATCTTTGTTTCTTCGTGGTGCATCAATCCAATGTCTAGCCTTTTTTTTTCAGTTTGAAAAACTTACTTTAGGATTACACATAGGGTAGTCTAGTTGTGATGCACTCCCTCAGCTTTTGTTTATCTGAGATTGTCTTAATGTCGCCCCCATTTTTGAAACACAGTCTCACTAGATGTAAAATTCTTTGTTGGCAAATGTTTTCTTTCAGCACTTTATATTTCTCACTCCACTGTCTTCTTGCCTCCATGGTTTCTTATGAGATATTGGCACTTAATCTTATTGAGCTTCCTTTATATATAACGTATTGCTTTTGTCTCTTGGCATTTGACAGTTTGACTACTATGCATCTGGGTATGTTTTCTCTTTTGAGTTTATCCTGGCTTATTCCTTCCTGAATGTGTACTCTCATGTCTTTCATTAAATTTGGGCAGCTTTTTGCCATTATTTCCCTGAATATTCCTCTGTCTTTTCTTTCTTTTTTCTACTCTTTAGACTCCCATAATGTGTATTTTGATATGCTTGATGATCTCCCACAGGTTTCTGAGGCTCTGTTCACTTTTTCTCATCATTTTAAATTTCTATTCCTCAGTCAGAATCATTTAAATTTTCATGTTTTTGAGTACGTTGATTCTTCTACCAGCTCCAGTCACCTCTTGAAACCCTCTAGGGAGTTTTTCATTTCAGTTATTGTGGTCTTCAACTGCAGTGTTTCTGTTTGGCTCTTTTTAAAATGTCCAGTCTAAGATTCTCATATTCATGCATTGTTTTCCTGATATCCTTTAGTTTTTTCCTTGTGTTTTCCTTTATCTCTTTCAAGATACTGAATTTCATTTTTCAAGTCTTTGTTAGGTATGACCAAAGTCATCTTTGTTGATAGTTTATGGATTTTTATCTTGTTCTTTCAGATGTTATCAGTTCATGTTTCTTTGTCTTGTAATTGTCTGTTGCATATTCTAAACTTTAATATTTTAATGTGTTAACTCTGGGATTTAGTCTCTGATCTGTCTGTTCCTTAAGTTTATGTCTAGCTAACGATATGACAGATTTCTTTGATGCCAGGAGCTAACAAAACACAAAGCAACATAAAAAGCAAACTCTCACAGTTTTTGCAAACTGATTCTGAGTTTGCTGGTGTTCTCTTTCAAAGTTCAGCTCTCTTATCAAGAAGATCAGCCTGAGGTGAAATAGTGGGTTCCTCTCCACCTCTTCTGAGGCTTTGTATTGTTCTAGATTTGAATTCACTCTTGGCATAGGAAATCCCCCTTTACAGGAATCTGATGGTTCCCTCCACTACCTATGAAATAAACTTTCCACCCTCCTGGGTGTCCTGTTGCATGTCTTAAAGCTGGCAATCCTTTTTACCAGGACACTTGAACTGAATTGTTTCTTTAACTGCTTTAGCTGTGGGCAAGCTGCTTCTCACTGTAGGGCAAATTCAGAGGAGAGCCAAGACAAGTATCCTGGTTCAATTTTTCAGGCTGTCAGCCAACGGATTGGCACTGACTTTCAGGCACCCCGGTATGCACAGGAGGATAACTCTGCTCCCTCCCTCTGGAACCAGCCAGTGATCCACAATGGGAGCACAAGCTAACCCAACACCATGCCAGGGAGAAGTTGTGGGAGGGTCCAGCAAGGACCCTAGGTGTTTCTACCATTTTAAAATATATAGTGAATTTACTCAAATGAAGGAAGCTTAAATGATACAAGACTGAAAATATTAGAAATCTAGATACAATAAAAAATGAACCTAAATTATCCAACATCATGGACATTTCCAGTTAAGCATTCTTACAAATAAGTATTCACGTTTTAAAATTTTATATAACCATAAAACACACATACATGACATGATGATTCTGGCAAAAAAAAAAAAAAGATACTAAAAATATTCTTAAGTTTTAAAAATGGCATTGAATAGGTTTCAAACATCACATTCTATGTGAATGTAAACCCCTGAGTTAATTCCATGATTTTATCATGCCAGAAACATGGTTGGTTTTAAATTTTTTAACAGATATTGGTATCCAACACATTGGCTTATTAATAATTAAAGCATTTTGCAAGCATAGTATCTCAGTGTGGACAACAATATTTAATATTAATTATTTGCTATGTTTTAGTCTTTCAGTCTTTTCAACATAAGATAATAGCTACACACATTAAAATGTTTCTCATAAAACACAGTCTTAAAAAATTAGTGATGATTGGTCTTTGTGGTTCCTAGTAGTATGTCCTATTTTTTTCATATAGTATAAATTATATTCTTATGCAATATGCTGGATTGCATTAAGACCCAGTAGTTCTTAAACAATGTTACCAAATAACCATATAAATCCCAAATGCAGCAAAGGCGAACAGTCTTTTTAGCGCACTTTCACCTCATTGAAGTAGAAGCTGCTCCTTTTGGATATTTTCCACTTCAGTGTGAAGCAGATTGTTAAGTTTCATTAGCGGTTTCATTATGTGGCTTTAAAAAAAAAAAAAATTGGTTTCTATTTCTTTCACAGTTAACAGTTCTCAGATGAGACCAGACGAGACTTTTTTTTGGAACTCAGATAGTCCAGGGATTTTTTGAATAACCAAGCACTCTTTAGTGATGAAACCTCCCAGTGCAATTGCAATAAATATACATCTACATCCTTAACTTTACTGCCAGAATATCCTGGAACCAAAATAAGACGGTTTTCCTGTTCTCACAATCCACTTAATTGTTTTAAAATCTGAATTATTTCCATCATTTATAACTTCTGTTTTGGATGATAGTGCTGACCAGCAACCACCACTTTTTATGACTGTTGAAGCCAGTTTAAACCAACTATTACATATTCTTCAAATTTGCTTTTAAGTAACGATTTTACTAGAGGCAACAAGTCTACACAGCAGCCAAGTAAGATGTATTGTTTTTCTTCCTGTAAACTACTGGTGAACACAGGAAGGCAATTCACCACAACTTCAAGATCTTCTATCCTCACGAAATAGATACAAGTTAACTTACTTTTCTTCCTCCAGAAAGTTAAAGCTACATTCAATCTCAAATTCTGGCTTAACAAAACTCATGCCATGCTTTCATCGTACTGAGAAACCTCAGAAAAAAAAACTCACTGTATTTTGGTGATGGGCTTTCTGTCTGTGAAGAACCAGAATCACTGGAGTTAACCAAATATGTTCAACCGTCAAGGCATAATTTTTCAGGCAGGTGGCTGGTACAAAGCCACTCCATTTTCTTTATTTGCCATGTCACATCCTCCACTTCTCAGGGACTATATTTTTCTGTAACAAGGATTTGGAAAAGGATGATGAACTTTCTTTCTGTGATAGAGCACCTTATGTAGTTTATCTGGGCTTTGCACAGCTTGTCCACCCGTTCTTTATGTAAGCAGCCAACTGTTTTGGAGATTTCTTAACCTCCTTCATGTTCTTATTAGTGAAATTAGAGATCCTTTTTCTAGGAAGATCAATGGAATGAACCTCAATATTATTACAAAACTTCCATTTTTTAACATTGTGGGTTTCAGATGCCATAATCTCTTAAATTCTGTCACCTCGTGGTACTGCTCAACCTCACTTCAGCCCTTGTGCTGTTGATGAACCACACCCAGCAGCCTAAAGTGTCCCTTGGATACCTTGGATACTGGGTCCGCCCTACGCAGGGCCATTCAGATGCAGCCCATGCTGGAACACCTTAGGCTGACATGTTGGTAGACCTGAACTCCCCTCTATGTGTTTTTACAAAACCTTCAAACTCACTGCAAAAGGAAACACCTAAGAACTAGCTAGTTTACAATTCAAATTTTTGCTAGTTCTTACCACATTATAAGAAATAGGTAGTGGTGAGGGTAGCACATAACTGTGAATTAAATTAACAGCTCTGAATTAAACAGGTGAATGTAGTCAAAGGAAGAAACTTCGGTCCTTATATGTTACCAGAATAAAAATTAAATGATTAAACATAGGACTGTGTAACACAGTGAGCCTTATTGTAGATGATGAGCTATTGTTAATAGTACAAGTCTAAGAATGTTCTTTCATGAATTATAACTACTGTATGACAGTAATAAATGGTATTGATAATAGGGTGGAATATGGGGGAAAATACAGCTAAGGTAAACTTATGGACAATAGTTAATACTACTATTTTAATAGTCTTTCATCAATTGTTATAAAGGTAACTACTGATAAAAATTAATAGTATGTAAGATGCAAATGTTCTTCCTATTTTTTCAAATCAATTTGCTGATGAGTATCACAGTATGTTTATTAGAGATGTAATTAAATTTATAAATTTCAGAATAAAAATATAGTACAATTACAGAAAAGTGCTATCATCAATTGTAACAGATATTCCATACCAATACAAGGTGTTGGTGGTGGGGTGGTGTATGAGAATCCTATATTTTATTCATGATTGTTCTGTAAACCCACAACTTCTCTAATAAAAAAAGATTTAAAAAAATAAAGACCAAGAATCTTTTTGAATAATGGTTAAGGTGGAAATTACAGAATCTTATTTAACTCCAAATTCCTCAAACAATATTTTGAAAAAAATTAACAAGAGTATATGAACAGTTACAAATTGATCTTGTACTATGCTTCAAAAGGCATGCAAATATATATATATATATAAAGCTTTAATTCTATGACCTGGGTTTTCTGACACAGGAAGTTAAAAACAAGTTAAGGAGAAAAGTTCTCTCATATGGAATTTGCAGGCGTGAAATACTTAGATCAAAGATACAAAATTCTGTCTTCAATAAAGAAGCAAAAACCAAAGTTATGGACTAGGAAAAAAACACATGAAAACAGTCTTTATTGAAATTATAGTATTTAGATAAGCTATTGCTAGCAGAAAATAATTGCCTTTTTATTTTAATTTTGAAAAGGAATAATAAGGAATTATTTGCTCAAATCTTTGGAAAACATAAGAAGACAAAATAATAAAGAATTTACCTTACCTAGGAGAGGAGCTATAATCACAGATGCAGGGTGATTTACATTATAAGAAATATAATAAAAATGAAATTGGAAAGTTCAGATGGCACAGTTTAATACCTTAAAAAGTATAAATTACTCAAAATTTCCTCAAGAAGAGTAAAATTCATGGCAGAACTGAAATAAAAATTTATTTACCAAAGTTAACACTAAGAAGAACTCTTGGTCCAGATATTTAATAGTTGATTTCTTATCTCCTTAGAATTCAGAAGTTTGACCAGGGAATATTTCTATGTTTGTGATTGTGAAATGATTTTTCTGAAGTATAGCATATACCTTAAAATTCATGCATGTTTCCTCCTTAATTTCAGGAACTCCATTGACCATTGTATAATTTAATATTTTTTCTGAAGCATTTATAATTCTTTTAGCAAACAGCAATTATTCTGCTGATGGGTGGTCATCTTTATCTGCTTCTATATGCATTATCTTCATTCTAATTGCTTTAATCTTTGTATTTTTTTCAGCTTTCACTCTTTATCTCATGCCACTAATTGTAATGACTTTCATCAATTCTGTAAGTTATATTTATGAACACCATACATAGATGATGATGACAATTTAGAAGCATTACTTTAAAAAAATCAAGAACAAAACCATAACACACACTAGCACATTTTATATTCAAGGAATATAAAATATTATATTCAATATTTAAATGGAAGTCCCAAGCAGTTCAAGAGAAAAAGAAAAATAAATAAGATCCACAAGGAATGAAAAAATGTCATTTCTAGAGTATATCCCAGTGTCAGTATAGAAAGTTCAAGAGAATATGAATAGAGCCCTAATAAGAAATATTGTTCTGTTTAAAATCAAATTAAATAGAGCAATCACTGATTTTATGAAATTATTTACTAGGCAATTTTAATGCTACAGAGGAAATATGCCTTTTACAATAGGAAAAAAATAAAAATAAAAATACATCCTGAAGTATAAATCCTGTAAGAATGTGTGAAAACTTAGTGACTAAAGGTATAAAATAGTATTGAGGGGGGTTTGTGGGAAGATGGTGGAGTAGAAACCTCCAGGAATCAATCCCATCAACCAAAATGACTATTGAACTGGCAGGAACTACCTGAATCAACCACTTTGAAACTCCAGAGTCTAGGAGAACCCTGTGCAACAGACAGGGAGAGGTAGGAGGAAGAGGCTGGTAAATTGTGATAAAGACATGTGCATTTTCACCCTCCCAGCAGTGGCTACCATATGCCTTCTCCCAGCCTTGTGGCCAGCAGCAGTGAGTACTGGAGTCTGGCTCCTGGCTCAGCTTGCTGGTGCCAGGGTGGTACATAAAGAACTAGTCCTCCAAACTCCTGGGATATGTAGTCTGATTCCAGACTATACCTTTGATCCCCTACTTTCAGATCATTGGGGAACCAATCTGAGGGTGGCCATTGTTCCAAACTCCCTGGGACAAAAGTGGCAGAGGAATTTTAAAGTCAGTAACCTTCCTCAAAACTAGGGAAAAGACTCAAAGGGCTGCATCAACTGGGCAAGTGCTGAATTAAGAAAATACAGCTACAAAAGCCTTAGAAGAAGCCCCTGGTGCACTTGATGGCCACTTCAACCCCTCCACAACACAGATTAGAATAAGCCTGTATTCTCATTGTGAGTCCTCCGCCCTGTTTCAGAGGGAGCAGAGAGGCCCTGTGTGCATACTAGGATGCATGTATGTCAGTGCCAATCTATTGGGTGGATGTCTGAGAGACTGAGCCAGGGAATGTGTCTTGAGCTCATACTCCTAGAGTTTGTCCTAATGGCAGAGAACTGGGACAGTGTGAGGAACAATTACACTGAAATGGCCTGGAACAAAGGGCTCCATGAATTAAGTCACCCAAAAAGGCACCCATGAGGGGAAGGAGGTCTGTTCCAAAGGGAGCAGGTGGGGAGGTGAGGGGCATTCACTCAAAACTCATGTGGACTGTAAATGGGGGATTCCTGGGCCATCTAGTGAGCTCAGGCCTGGGGGAAGGAGCAGGCTTCCTGGCTGTGGCTCCACACGAGTTCAGACAAGACAGAGAGGACCGTGCACTTCCCATTTGCCTTGGGCTAATCCGGTTGATAGGAGGGCTAGCTCTGAAGAACACCATCCAAAGAAGAGCCAATTTGCAGAGAGTGGAAGGTGCTTTTTACCTTGTTGTATTTTTATTTGATTAGCTCCTGACATTCAAGAAAATTTGTCATATCACTAAGTTGAATACAAACCTAAGGGACAGTCCAAAGACTAAATCCTGAAGTTAATACTTTAAAATATTAAAATGTACAGTGTGCCACAAAAGATTACAAAATTAACAAAGAAGTAGGAGAAGATGACGCATCCAAAAGGACAAGATAAAAATCCAGAAATAATGAAGAGGACCAGACTTGGGAAATATCAGACAGAGACCTTAAAATAATGATTCCCAATATTTTCAAGGTGATAAAGGAAAAAATGAGAAAAAACTAAAAGATATGAGGGAAACAATGAAGTAACACTATGGGAATCTCTCCAGTGAGGCAGTGGTGCTGAACAACACAATCACTGAATTGGGAAATGCCCTAGACAGTTTCATCAGTAGATTGAAGGTGGCAGGAGAAACAATCAGTGGACTCAAAAATAAGACAAAGGAAATATTCAGGCTGAAGAGCAGAAAAACAAAATAATAAAATAGAATGAGCAAAGTTGAAGTGACATGTGTGGCACCATCATGCATACCAATATGCTCATTATGGGAGTCCCTGCAGGAGAAGAAAGAGAGAAAGAGGCAGAAGGAATTTTCAAAGAAATAGAGGCAGAAAACTTCCCAAATTTAACAAAAGACATGAATATGCAGATACAAGAAATTCAACAACCCAAAACAGGATAAATTCAAAACAACTATGCCCAGACACATACTGATCAAATTGTTCAATGCCACAAACAAGAAAAGAGTCTGAAAGCTGCAAGAGGAAAGCAATAATTATGTACAAGGGAATCCCAATAAGACTAAGTGCCAATTTCTCATCAGAAACTGTGAAGTCAAGAAGGCAGTGGTACAAAGTCTTTAAAGTGCTGAAAGTAAACTAATGCAAACCAAGAATTTTGTATCCAGAAGGCCTTTATTTCAAAAATGAGGGAAGATTAAGGCAATCCAAGATAAAGAAAAGCTGAAGGAGTTCATCACCACAAGACCTGCCCTACAAACAATGATAAAGGAAGCTCTTCAGACTGCAAGGAATGGACACTAGACAGTGGATCAAAGCAGCACCAAAAGATAAAGACCTTCAGTTAAGTTAACTATATGGGTAATTATAAATGTTAGTGCTATTGTATTGTATTGTTTGTTACTATAACATCACTTCTTGCTTCTTACATGTGCTAAAGTACAAACTCTTAAAAAGTATGATAAATTGATGGTTTTAGAATACAATACAAAAATATAACTTGTGACATGTACAAAAAAGGGGGGATATAGGGACGTAGGAACAGTGTATGTGCTATTGAAGGTATGTTTGTATCAAATCAAATATGATTGTTATAGATTTAGGATGTTAATTTTAACCCCATGATAGCTACAAAGAAAATACATGAAAAATATATTCAGAAAGAAATGAGAAGGGTCTCAAAAATGGTACAATATGAAGAGACAAATAAATATGGAAGTAGGCATTAATCGAGGAATTTAGAGTCAGAAAGCTATAAGATTTACAAACACAAAAGAGCAAATGACAAAAGAAAGTTCTGCATTTTCAGCAGTCACTGTAAATGTAAATGAATTGAACTCCCCAGTCAAAAGGAAGAGATAGAATGAATTTAAAAGCATGACCCAACTATATGTTGTCTGTAAGAGACTCACCTTTCATTCAAAGACACAAGTAGGTTGAAAGTGAAAGAATGGAAAAAAACTAAACCATACAAATAGTAACCAAAAGAGAGCTGAGTAGATACACTAATATCAGATAAAACAGACTGTAAGTCAAAAATTGTTATGAGGGATAAAATGAGTCACTATATGTTGACAAAAGGGTTAAGTCCAAAAGAAGATATAACAATTATAAATACATATGCATCTAATGGAAGAGCCCCCAAAAATGTATGAAGCAAATATTGACTGATTTGAAGGGAGAAATAGACAGTTCTACATTAATAGTAGGAGATTTCAATACACCACTTCCAGTAATGGATAGAACATCTAGACAGATCAATAAGGAAATAGAAGACTTGAATAACCTATTAAACTACTAGACCTATCAGACATATATAGAACAGAAACAGAATAAGCATTTGTTCTAGTTTGGTAATGCTGCAGAATGCAAAACACCAGAGATGGATAGGCTTTTATAAAACGGGGGTTTATTTCACTACACAGTTACAGTCTTAAGGCCACAAAGCATCCAAGGTAACACCTCAGCAATCAGGTACCTTCACCGGAGGATGGCCAATGGCATCTGGAAAACCTCTGCTAGCTAGGAAGGCAGCTGGCGTCTGCTCCAAAGCTCCGGCCTCAAAACGGCTTTCTCCCAGGACGTTCCTCTCTAGCAAGCCTGCTCCTCTTCAAAACATCACTCCCAGCTGCACTCAGTTCCTCTCTTTGAGTCAGCTCATTTATATAGCTCCACTGATCAAGGCCCACCCTGAATGGGCGGGGCCATACCTCCATGGGAACACCTCATCAAAATCATTACCCACAGCTGGGTGGGGCACACTCCAAGCAAATCCATCCAACACCAAAATGTCTGCCCCACAAAACTACAAAGATAATGGCATTTGGGGGACACAATACATTCAAACTGGCACATTCCATCCCCTGGACCCCAAAATGACATTATCTTCCCAAATACAAAATATATTCATTCCATCACAATATCACAAAAACTTAAATCATTTCAGTAACAAAAGTTAAATACAAGATCCCATCAAAATCAATTATAGGCATGGCCAGTCCTAAGGCATAATTTTTCTTTAGCTGTGGATCTGTGAACTTAGAACAAGTTATGTGCTCCTAATATACAAAGGAGAGACATTCATAGGATAAACATTTCCATTGCCATAAGGAGAAACAGTAAGGAAAACAGGGTTAACAGGAGCAAAACAGTTCCTAACACCCGCAGGACAAACTCCATTAGATTTCAAAGTCTGAGAGTCATTTACAGAACAATGTTGCATCCTTGGGGCTTGAGAGAGCGGGAGCCTATCCCTTCCCAAGGGCCTTTTTGGCAGCTGTTTCCTCTCCAAATGCTTGGGTGAGTGCTCCAACATATCCACACATTGGGGAGACCACCTTCTCGGCCCCACCCTCCTCAAACATCAGGGCAGCTCCCGGATTCCCTTCCATCTCTGGGGCACACACTCAACCCCTTCAGAACAGTGGGGTGGCAGCCAGGCTCTCCCCAATTCCCTGGGAATGTGCTCTGCCCTCTTTGGGACCTCAGATGGCAAAACTCTTCCAGAGCATCGAGGCGGAAAGCCCACCCTCAACCTCCAGGGCAAACTCACCCTTTCAGCCCTGTCCTCTCCCCACTCCTGGTACCAAGTTGTATTAGTTAGGGTTCTCCTGGGAAACAGAATCAATGAGAGATGTCTCTGATTATCAAATTGTAAAAGCTGTTCAAGTCCTCATCAGAAGTATCTTTAGAGTCCATATTTCCACAAACAGTCTCTTTAAAACAGTTTTGGCCTTTTCTATCAAGCTCCTCGCAATTCTTCCAGAATCTTCCCCTTATCTATTTGAAAAGCCATTCCAACATGTTTGGTATTTGCAGACTCAGCAGCAAAAGCACCCCACTCTCGGTACCAAAATCTATTCTAGTTTGCTAATGCTGCAGAATGCAAAACACCAGAGATGGATAGGCTTTTATAAAACGGGGGTTTATTTCACTACACAGTTACAGTCTTAAGGCCACAAAGCATCCAAGGTAACACCTCAGCAATCGGGTACCTTCACTGGAGGATGGCCAATGGCATCCAGAAAACCTCTGTTAGCTAGGAAGGCAGCTGGCGTCTGCTCCAAAGCTCCAGCCTCAGAACGGCTTTCTCCCAGGACGTTCCTCTCTAGCAAGCCTGCTCCTCTTCAAAACATCACTCCCAGCTGCACTCAGTTCCTCTCTTTGAGTCAGCTCATTTATATAGCTCCACTGATCAAGGCCCACCCTGAATGGGCGGGGCCACACCTCCATGGGAACATCTCATCAAAATCATCACCCACAGCTGGGTGGGGCACACTCCAAGCAAATCCAACCAACACCAAAACATCTGCCCCACAAAACTACAAAGATAATGGCATTTGGGGGACACAATACATTCAAACTGGCACAGCATTCTTCCCTAGTGCTCATGGATCACTCTACAGGAAAGACCATATGTTAGGTCACAAAACAAGTTTCACACATACACAAAAAAATATATTGAAACCATACTGTGCCTCCTCTGACCACAATGGAATGAAGTTAGAAACCAATAACAGAGAGAGAAAAGAAAAATTCATAAATTTGGGGAAATTAAACAATGTACTGTTAAAAAACCTATACGTCAAAGAAATTAGGGAATTAACTTAAGATAAATGAAAATGAAAACATTACATACCAAACTTATGGGATGTAGTAAAGACAATGATGAGAGGGAACTTTATAGCTCTAAATGCTTACATTAAAAAAGAAGAAAGATATAAAATAGGAGAACTTATCTCAGAACCAGAGGATATAGAAAAAAGAACAAACTAAATCCAAAGTGAGCAGGAGGAAGGAAATAACAAAAACTAGAGTAAAGGTAAATGATAGAGAATTAAAAAAAAAAAAAACTATAGAGAGAATCAACAAAAACAAAAGTTGGTTCTTTGAAAAGATCAATACAATTGACAAATTTTTAGCTACACTGACAAAGAAAAAAGAGAAATGACACAAATAATTAAAAACAGAGATGAAAAGGAAAGCATTATTAACAAACCCACAGAAATAAAATGTAATCTAAGTGGTTACTCTGAGCAATTATACTCCAACAAACTGGATAACCTAGATGAAATGGACAACTGCCTAGAGACACACAAACTATCTACATGGACTCTAGAAGAGAGAGAAGATTTCAACACACCAATAACTAGCTATGTGATTGAATGAGTACTCCAAAACCTCCCCCCCCAAAAAAGCCCAGGAGCATGTGGCTTCATAGGTAAATTTTATCAAACATTCCAAGAAGAATTAACACCATTCCTGCTCAAAGCCTTCTAAAAAATTAAAGAGGAGGGAATACTCCATACCTCATTCTATGAGCCCAACATCACTCTGATACCAAAGCCAGATAAAGATACCAAAATAAAAGAAAACTACAGAACATTAATCCTTAAGAATATAGACGCAAAAATCCTGAAAACAGTTCTAGCAAACCAAATCCAACAGCGTATCAAAAGAATTACACATTACAATCAAGGGGGATTCATCCCAGGTGTCCAAGGATGGTTCA
The DNA here is from genome assembly GCF_015220235.1 of Choloepus didactylus. NCBI lineage: Eukaryota > Metazoa > Chordata > Mammalia > Pilosa > Megalonychidae > Choloepus > Choloepus didactylus. The sequence continues at coordinate 190,247,080 of NC_051309.1, forward strand.
ATATAAGACAATCAATTAACAAAGGAATAAAAAAGACATGATCATTTCAATTGATGCAGAAAAGGCATTTGGCAAAATCCAGCATCCCTACTTGATATAAAAGTTCCGTAAAACTAGGAACAGAAGGAAGCTACTTCACCATGATAAAGGGAAATTATGACACACCCACAGCTAATATTGTACTCAATGGTGAAGGAGGGAAAGCTTTCCCTCTAAGATTTGGAATGAGACAAGGATGCCCATCATCACTACTATTATTCAACATTTTACTGTAAGTTTGGCTAGAACATTTAAGCAAGGGAAAGAAACAAAAGGAACCCAAATTGGAGAGCAAGAAGAAAACTCTCCCTATTTGCTGATGACATGATTCTATATACTGTAGAAAATCCTGAAAATTACATAGCTAAGCTACTGAAACTGAAGAATTCATTCAACAAAGTGGCAGGGTACAAGATCAACACCCCCAAACCAATAGCATTTCTATATTCTAGTAAAAAAAAAAAAAATCAAAGAAGAAATCAAGAAAAAAAAATCAAGAATAAATCTAACCAAAGATGTAAAGGACTTATACACAGAAAACTACAAAACATTGCTAAATGCAATCAAACAAAACTAAATAAATGGAGACATTCCATGTTTATAGATGGGAAGACTAAACATTGTTAAGATTTCAATTGTACCCATATCAATTTACAGATTCAATGCAACCCCAATAAAAAATTCCAGCAGTCTTCTTTTCAGAAAAGGAAAAGTCAATCATCAAATTTATATGTGAGGGTAGGTGATTCCAAAAGCCAAAAACCATCTTGAAAAAGAAGAGCAATGGTGGATGACCCACACTTCCTGATCTTAAAACTTACTACAAAGCCATAGTAATCAAAAGAGCATGGAACTGGCACAAGGACCAACATATAGACCATTGGAATAAAATTGAGAGCCCAGAAATCAACCTCACATGTATGGCCAACTGATTTTTGACAAGAGTGCCAAGTTCTCTCATGAGAGTGCCAACAATAACTATTGTTGACAAAGGAAAGGAATAGTTTCTTCAGTAAATGGTGCTAGGAAAACTAGCTGTTCATGTGCAAAAGAATGCAGATGGAACACTACCTCACCCATATGCAAAAATCAACACAAAATGGATCAGACCTAAATATAAGAACCAGGACTATAAAACTCCTAAAAGAAAATGTAGGAAAGCATCCCCAGGACTCTGTGTTAGGCAATGGTTTTTTATACCTTACATCCAAAGCACAAGCAATGGAGAAATAAATACAGTCATACCCTGGTACTTGACTGCTTTGAAACTTGATGAATTTGGTACTCGACACATTTTGACATGAAAATTTTGTCCTTGTACTCATTGTTTGGTACTTGATGTGCAACCTAGAACTTGTCAGTGACAGTTGCCTCATGACTTGCTACCCTTTTCCAGCTGTAACAAAGGGTCACACAATAGTCATGCGGTAGCTCTTGCCCTGTGCACATCCTCTTGTGCTCTTATCTTAGCTTCTGTGGTTATTTTGTGTATTTTTGTGCTTTTTTTTTTCTCATAACGTGTCCTTCAAAAATGAGCAGTGTTAGTGCTGAGCAGAAAAGAAAATTACTTTGCACCACCATTAAGCAAAAAAAAAAAAAAAGAAGAAATGATAGGCAAATATGAGAGTGCTATTGTATTACTGATCTTGCTAGGGAATAGGATATGCCTAGAACAATGGTCTCCACCATCGTTAAGGATAAAGAAGCAACAAAAAAGGCTGATGTTGTGAAAGGAGTTGAAGCAGTAACAAAACAGCATTCCCAAACACTCAAGGAAGTTGAAAAACAGTTATTAATTTGGGTAAGTGAGAAGCAGTTAGCAGGCAACAGTGTTATTGGAAGCCATGATATGTGAAAAAGAGAAGGTGTTGCATGCCAATCTTTTGAAAAAAACAAACCAGGACCAAGTGATGAGAGTGTTGAAGGTTTTAAGGCCAGCCACTGTTGGTTTGATAATTTTATTTTTTTTATTTCTTTTGAGTGTCATGAAGCATGGTGAGGCAGTGAGTGCTAATAAAAAGGCACCAAGGTTTTTAACTGTGATGAGACCAGACTTTTTTGGAAAAAAATGCTGAGTAGGACCTACATCACAAAAGAGGAGAAGGCATTACCAGGCCACAAACCAATGAAGGATAACTTCACTCTATGGTTGTGTGTGAAAGCTAGTGGGGACTTAAAATTCAAGCCTCTACTAGTCTATCATAGTGAAAAGCCATGAGTTTTCAAGAAGCATAATGTCATAAAAAGCAAACTCCATGTGATGTGGAGGGAAAAGAGCAAAGCTTGCATCACAAGGCAGTTTTTCACTGAGGGGATAAATGAAGTGTTTGGTCCCTCAATGAGAAGATATATGCCAGAGAAAGAATTGCCTCTGAAAGCTCTCCTACTTTTGAACAATGCGCCTGCCCACCCTCCAGGCTTGGAGGATAACTTACTGGAGGAGTTCAGCTTCATCACTATAAGGTTCCTGCCCCCCAGCACTACTCCTCTCATCCAGCCCATGGAACAGCAGATCACTTCAAACTTCAAAAAGTTGTACACCAAGATGCTTTTCCAGAGATGTGTTGAGATCACCTCTGACACCCAGTTGACCCTCACAGAATTCTGGAAGGAGCATTTCAATATTCTGCACTGCCTTAACCTTATGAATGAGGCCTGGAATGAAGTCTCTTATAGGACAATGAATTCAGAAAGGAAGAATTTGTGGCCAGAAGCTGTGACTCAGACAGACTTCAAAAGGTTTGAGGCTGACCCTAAGCCTGCAGGTACAGAGGGTGCAGTTGTGCAGGACATTGTATCTTTGGTCCTATCCACGGGTCTGGAGGTCGATGTTGCTGACGCTGAGGAGTTAGTGGGGGAGCATCATGAAGAGCTCAGCACTGAGGAGCTGCAGGAACTAAGAAGAAGCAGCAAAAAGAGGTGGCTGAAGAGATTTCTTCAGGTGAGGAGGAGATAAGGGAGTATGTCCCTAGTTCCTTAATAAAAGAAATGTGTACAAAAAAGGCAGAAGTTCAAACCTTTGTGGAGAAGTACCATCCAGACAAAGCTCTGACAAGCAGAAATATGAATTTGTTGAATGACCAAACAATTTCACATTTTTGAGGCATTCTGAAAGGAAGACAGAAGCAGTCCTCACTGGATAAGTTTTTAGTGAAGGTGACAAAGAGTGTGTCAAAGACTGTGGTGCAAGTTGAAAAAAGGCAGAAAAGAGAAAGAACACCTGAAGTGCAAGTGTCCGATATTCTATTGGAGGGGGACTCTCTTTCTAAGCTACGCTCCATGTACCCTCTCGTCCTCACCACTCTCCTCCCACCATCCCATTAGGCCATGGACTCTTCTTAGGACAGGTAAAGTGAAGTCTGTATTTTATTTAATCTAAGTTTTTATTAATTTTTAGGTTTATTTATAATGTAAAGTAATGGTATACAACCATATCTTTTTACATATTGCCTTAAAAATGTGCATTGTCTTTGGTTTGGGAATGCATTAAATTTATTTACTTTATTCCCTATGGGAAATATCTTTTTGGAATTCATTGTTTGTGGTATTCGTCACATCTCAAGGAACCAACTAACAATGAGTACCAAGGTATCACTGTAGATAAATGGGACTTCACCAAAATTAAAAACTTTTGTGCATCAAAGTACTTTATCATGAAAGTAAAAACACAACTTACTCAATGGGAGAAAATATTTTGAAACCACATATCCAATAAGGGTTTAATATCCAGAACAGATAAAGAAGTATAAATATTTTTATATTTATATATATAATATTTTGGATACATGGTTTCAAATATTTTGAATATTAAACAATAAAAAGACAAATAACCCATTTTAAAAAAGGGCAAAATACTTGAATAGACGTTTTCTCCAAAGAAGATATACAAATGGCAAAAAGCATATGAAAAGATGCTAAACATCATTAGCTATTATGGAAATACATTTCAAAACCTCAAAGAGGTACCATTTCATACCTACTAGAATGGTTGCTATTAAAAAATGGAAAATTACAGGTTTTGGAGAGGATTGCAGAAATAGGAATGCCCATTCATTGTTCATAGAAATGTAAAATGGTACAACCACTGTAGAAGATAGTTTGATGTTTGCTTCCTCAGAAATTTAAATAGAGAGTTATTGTATGACCGGACCATCCCACTTCCAGGTTTATACTCAATAGAATTCAAAGTAGGGACTGTTCTAGTTTGCTAATGATGTCAAAATGCAAAACACCAGAAATGGATTGGCTTTTATAAAGGGGGTTTATTTGGTTACAAGGTTACAGTCTTAAGGCCATAAAGTGTCCAAGATAAGTCATCAACAATCGGGTACCTTCACTGGAGGATGGCCAATGGTGTCCGGAAAACCTCTGTTAGCTGGGAAGGCATGTGGCTGGTGTCTGCTCCAGAGTTCTGGTTTCAAAATGACTTTGTCCCAGGACGTTCCTCTCTAGGCTGCAGTTCCTCAAAAATGTCACTCTCAGTTGCTCTTGGGGTGTTTTTCCTCTCTTAGCTTCTCCAGAGCAAAAGTCTGCTTTCAACAGCCATCTTCAAACTGTCTCTCATCTTCAGCTCCTCTCTTCTCAGTTTTTGTGCATTCTTCAAAGTGTCCCTCTTGGCTGTAGCAAGCTCACTCCTTCTGTCCGTGCTTATATAGTGCCCCAGTAAACTAATTAAGGCCCATGCTGAATGGGGGGAGCCACACCTCCATAGAAAGTGTCCAATGAAAGATCTCACTCACAGTTGAGTGATCACATCTCCACAGAAACATCCCGTCAAAAGTCTGCAACCCAATCAACACCAATACATTTCCTGCCCACACAAGACTACATCAAAGATAATGGCATTTTGGGGGACATAATACATCCAAACCAGCACAGGGACTCAAACAGATATTTGCACACTGATTTTCAATTATTCACCATTGCCAAAAAATGGAAGTAACCCAAGTGTCCATCAACTAATGAATGGATAAATGAAATGTGTATATTCATACAATGGAATATAATTCAGCATTAAAAAGGAATGAAGTTCTGATATGTGACAGCATGGATGAGCCTTGAAAACGTCATGTTGAGTGAAATAAGCCAGACACAAACTGACAAATATTGTCTGACTTCACTGATATGAAATAATTAGAACAAGAAACTCATAAAGTTGGAATCTGGAGTATAAGTTAGAGGGTGGAAGTGGGGAATGGGGATTTAATTCTTAAATTGTACAGCATTTCTAATTGGGTTGATCATAAAGTTTTGGTAATGGATCATGGTGATGGTAGCACAATATTGTGATTGCAATTAACAGCACTTTATTATATATTTGAAAGGGTTAAAGGGGAAACTTTAGGTTGTATATGTTGCTAGAATAAGAATTTTAAAAATACATTGGACCATGCAACACAGTGCATGCTATTGTAAATGATGGACTCTATCTAATGGTACAATTATAAAAATGTTCTTTCATAAATTATAAGAAATGTCCCACACTAATGTAAATTGTCAATAGTAGGATGGTATAGGAGAACTCTGTATTGTATGTATGACTTTTCTGTAAACATACAATTTCTCTAAAAAAAAATATTGCGCAATGAAAAAATAATATTGAAGATCTTGAAAATACACAAATAAATAGACAAATCATTGGTCATACATATTTTTTCCAATTTTACCTAAATACCTTGAAAATAACTATTGTTTACAAAGGAAAGGAGAAGCAGGAACTCAGAAATGGAAGGTAGGAGGAAGGGCAAATTGATAGAGCATCTTTGGTAAGTAATTTGGCAATTTGCAGTAAAACTTAAGACACCCATACCCTATATACCTCATGTTTATTCTTCTGTATCATTACCCTGGAGAAACTCCAGTGCACGAGCACATGTTAATATACCTCTGACAAAAATCATACAATACAATACTCTTCAGCATTTAAAAAATTACTGGCATTACATTATTTTTATCAATATGGCAAAGTATGAAAAACAAAGTATACTAAAAATTAAATATTGTGATGTTATATGCTATGTGACATCAATGATATAAAGTTTAAAAATAACAATGTTTTAAAATATGTCCATATATGGAAAAATTTTATAAAATGAAACATGTTAATGTTAAACACCAATATCAGGGTGGTATTTAGCTACAAGAGAATAATAGAGGAAGGAGATGTTGCATAATGGGTCAATAGTATTGGGGTTTGAGAATAATCAGCTTTTTTTGGTTTTTCTTCTTTCTACTTTTTCATTGCTGAAATTTCTCATAAGCCCACATCATTTGAAAAGCACTAGTTATTATTTTAAATGTAATTATTTTAAATTTGATAAGCACATTACAGAACTCTGCATCATGGCAATGAATAGAAAAAATATAGAAAATAGAGGAAAAAGGATAATTTAGACCTATAGTATTTTGTGTTATGAATGTTTATTCAAAGATACATGTAATCTGATCACTTGAGTTATTAAAGTAGAAAGTTAGAATCTATTATATTTAAGGTTTGCACTATATATAAATTATATATATATATATATTCACATATGAGTGGGTGAGTATATATATATTTATCATCCTAAAAACTCTAAGGCATTCAGAACTTCTTCTGTAGATCATTACATCTTTTATATCAAATAATTCATACCTGAGTGGAACTCTTTGAGAATATAACAAATGCAAAACTGAGTTCAGAATGTTCATCTTTTAAACCACTTCATAGAATGCCAGTTTCAGGGAAGGATTATAATGAATATAAGAACAACTTTAGCTAAAACATATTACTTTCAGTATCTAAAACCAGCCCTATGAATATAAAATAAAATAAAAGTTGAATAGAATTTCCTGAACAACCTCAAAGAATTCATACTAGAGAAAAAAAGTGCTATCCATGCTGCACAAACACACTCTAGGTTTGGGAAAGCCTTCATAGCAAGTGTTTTCCTTAATGTCGGAATGAGACTGATAAGTATGATCAAAAGTAGTTCCTAGGTTTTCTCAGAACCAACACAAAAGTTAAATTATCCAAAATGGCATAGAATTATGTGACAAACATCCTTTCAAGGAGGTCCCCACCAAGACACTTGACCCTGAAAAGCCAACTAAGCTTCTAGTTAAGCATATCTGTACCAACTAGGAATAAAGTCTATTTACACTCAGTCCTCCATTACAAGATTAACAGTTCCATGCTCCAATCATCACAACCTAGCCAACGGTCTCTTTCTGTTTGTAAAACTGCCTGCAAACTTCCAGACTTTGAAGTTGCTTTCACTTTTGTAAGTGGTCAGTTTTCTTGCTGCAGCAATTTTTGGCATCCTGTATAAATTGCTATACACTTCAGCTCAACCCTGATTTGTATTCAGAGAGACCCATGAATACAGCATGTCAAAAATTTGTATTTTATTTCAATCTTATTTCACGACCTTCCCTTACTCTTTAATCTAAATTAGGCCCTGTGCATTTCCTTCCCTGTACTAATCCCAATATATACATACATTCATATGTTGATAATTATATTTCATTAATATTTGCTTAGTCCATTTCCTCCCATAAAAAAGATTTCCCTTAATTTTACGGTGGCGTTCTTGAGAAATTGTCTTCATTAATTTTTACATCTCTAGAGGATATGTTCTGTGCTAAATAATATATGTAAGTGCATATGCTCTAACGCTTGGGAAGAGGCATCTCTAGGTTCATTTCAGTTCAAAACCAGCACAACTATGGAGTTCTCAGTCCACACCATAGCCCATGTAGATGTCCACAGAAACCCCACTCACCCTCCACACACATACATTTCAGGGGTTCTTAAGAGTGTGTTAGTCTATTAAAAAAGTTCACCATTGATCCCACATTTGGGGTTACAGGCTGAATACAATTACAGAGTCACAAGAAGACATCCTGGGACATTAAGGGATGGTGTACTACCTGTTACTGAGGCAGGTTCCTCATGGGAAGCCACCAGGAAGGACAATTAACATGGTTCCCTAGCACTGGCAATGTTAGCACTGAGATGACTGCTCAGAAGATGGACCCTAATATAGTTTCCTTGTGATTGCTTCACCCAAGTGGTGGAGGGTAGTGCTCAAGTGGAGTCTAAGTCCCTCCATGCTAATTCTGTTTCTGTTAACTTGGCTCTGGCATGCACTTGTGGTTATTCATAGGTTCCAGCATAATATCCTCAAATCCCGTCCACCTTTTCTCCTTTTCTCACTCTCATATTTTTTCCAATCATTAACTTTTTACTTTGACTTCAGTTTTGATACCCAAAAGCAAATGTTTTGGCAATTTTGCTCTCAATTTACTCTCTCTTTGGGGATTTGGATGACTCCTATGTGGCTAACATTTTTTGAAGTTTGTTGAGAAAAAATTAGTTAATATGTCAAAATAATTTCATACCATTTGTAGCCCACAGAAGAGATCTCAGCTTATGCTCAACCAAAGTGTCTTGTCCATTCTAAATATATCTTTAATATTCATATCTCAATACAGGAAGCAATATAAAACAGTATAAAGAACTCTCTTTTCAGAGATGAAAACTGTTTAATTTATATGTAGAAGTAATCAACCAGGTGATTTTTTTTTAGATAAACCTATTTTAATAGTGAGGTATGTACAAATATCTTTCAGTTAATTGATAGTCCACCAGACCAAAAAAAATCAATAAAGCATATACAATTTGAACACAATTATCATTTTTCATATTATGGCACATATAGTACCCTGCCATAAACAACAATGTATACACAGTCTTTGCAAGAATAAATAGAACTTTTACACAAAGAGAAGATATTGTAGGACATAAAACAAGTTTCTCTGTGTTGAACTTTATGGAATTAATGCTTATAGGCAAAAAAAAAAATGAAGTTGAAAATAGCCAATTTTGTATCATTCAATCAAATACACATTTCAAATGGTCTGTAATTTATAGACCAGGCTTTCAGCAATGACCCAATTTGGTTAGAACTTGGTACCATCCCCTCCTAAAATTAAATACCCATACATTTGGATTGTTAAAAAAGCCATGAGTCAAAGTAGAAATAATAATGGAAATGATAAAAACTTACAACTAAACAATGTTGAAAATTCTACACATCCAAACTGTAGGACTTTGCAAAAATGATAAAGGGAAATGTGTAGACTTCAATGCTTTTTCTTTAAAGTCTGAATATTGAGTTACTACTGCAATTTAAGAAGTTAGAAAAGTAACAAACATCAAAAAAGTAAAGAATAACCAAAAGCAGAAATTAATGAAGCATAAACAAAACAACATAATAAAGAATATCAATGTTATAGTTTGCTAATGCTGCCTTTTTGCAAAACACCAGAAATGGGTAGGCTTTTATAAAAGGGGGTTTATTTGGTTACATAGTTACAGTCTTAAGGCCATAAAGTGTCCAAGGTAATGCATCAACAATTGGGTACCTTCACTGGAGGATGGCCAATGGTGTCCAGAAAACCTCTGTTAGGTGGGAAAGCATGTGGCTGGCATCTGCTCCAGAGTTCTGGTTTCAAAATGGCTTTTTCCCAGGATGTTCCTCTCTAGGCTACAGTTCCTCAAAAATATCACTCTTAGTTGCTCTTGGGGTGTTTGCCCTCTCTTAGCTTCTCTGGAGCAAGAGTCTGCTTTCAACGGCTGTCTTCAAACTGTCTCTCATCTGCAGCTACTCTCTCAGCTTCTGTGCATTCTTCAAAGTGTCCCTCTTGGCTGTAGCAAGCTTGCTCCTGCTGTCTGAGCTTGTATAGGGCTACAGTGAACTAATCAAGGCCCATGCTGAATGGATGGGGCCACACCTCCATGAAAATTATCCAATCAGAGCTATCACCTGACACATCTCCATGGAAGCACTCAAAGAATGATAATCCAATCAACACTAATACATCTGCCCACACAAGATTGCATCAAAGAAAATGGTGTTTTGGGGGACATAATACATCCAAACCAGCACATTCCACCCCCTGGACCCCAAAATGACATGATCTTTCCATATACAAAATACATTCATCCCATCACAATATAACAAAAACTTAAATTATTTCAGTAACAATAGGTAAGTACAGGATCCCATTAAATCAGGTACAGGCATGGTTTGTTCTAAGGCATAATTCCCCTCTAGCTGTGGACCTGTGAAACTTAGAACAAGTTATGTACCTCCAATATACAAAGAAGAGACAGTCATAAGGTAAACATTCCCATTGCCATAAGGAAAAACTGAAGGGAAAATAGAGTTAATAGGCTCAAAACAGTTCCTAAAACCCATAGGGCAACCTCCATTAGATTTCAAAGTCTGAGAGTCATTAACAGAATGATGTTGTATCCTTGGGGTTTGAGAGAGCAGGAGTCTAACCCTTCCTAAGAGCCTTTGTGGCAGCCCTTTCCTCTCCAAATGCTGGGGTGAGTGCTCCAAAATATCCACACACTGAGGAGACCACCTTCTTGGCCCCAACCTCCTCAAACATTGGGGCAGCACCTGGATTCTCTTCCATCTCCGGGGCACACACTCAACCCCTTCAGAGCAGTGTGGTGGCAGCCAGGCTCTCCCCAATTCCCTGGGAATGTGCTCCGCCCTCTTTGAGGCCTGAGGTGGCAACACCTTTCCTGAACATCGCGGTGGAAGGCCCACCCTTGATCTCCGGGGCAAGCTCACCCTTGCCATGAATGTGAGCCACTCCACTCTCCCAGCCTGAGATCTCTTGATTCCAAACCTCAACCTCCATGTCTCTGTCTTGGAAGAAATTTATCCTTCAATATGTTCCTTGTCTGTCTCCTCCAGTCCAGACTGGCAGCATCTCTGTCTACAAAGATCTCACAAAAATTCTGTTGGCTCTGCATGGAGCACACAGGGGTCAAAGTCATCAGACAATAGGACTTTCCACAAATGCTTTCTGGATAACTCCATCTCCAATTTTGGCTTGTACTAGAATGGTGGTGGGTTTCATGTTTGGTTAAATCCTCATGTTGGGCTGTAGCTTCTGGGATTCCACCCCCTGGAAGTCTGGAATTTTCCAAACCATCAGTTTCTGGTTTCTTTGAACCCAAGAGTTCAGTTCTAAGTCTATCTCTCTCTGCTCACATTTTAGTATAAGCTGCTAGGTGAAGTCATGCTATAATGACCATTTCTAGTTTCAAAATCTCATCAGCCAAGTATCCCAGCTCATCACTTTCAAATTCTGCCTTCTGTCTGACAGCAGGATTCAATTTTGCCAAATTCTCTGCACTTTAAAACAAGGATCACCTTTCTTTCAGTATGCAACATCACATTCATCATTTCTGCTCAAGGCCTCATCAGAAGTATCTTCAGAGTCCATATTTCCAGTCTCTTCAAAGCAGTTTAGTCCTTTTCTGTCAAACTCCTCAAAATTCTTCCAGAATCTTCCCCTTATCCATTTAAAAAGCTGTTCCAACATGTTTGGTATTTGCAAACTCAGCAGCAACATCAGTAAATATCAGTAGATATTAGATGATCTCATGTAATAACTATCCCACTGGTCTCTCAGAATCCAGTTTTGTCCCATTCAAACTCTTCTCCACACTATGCCCAGACTGTCTTTATTCTTACTATTGTGATAAAACTTTTTATATGGCCTACAATGTATTTCAGGGTATTTCCTCTGATTCTCTCACCAATTTCATCCTGCACTACTATCCTATGCCTTTCTGAGCTTCATTCTTATTGATCTTTTTCTCATTTCTTTGAATGTGCCATGGCATCTATTGTCACCGAAGCATCGTAAATGTTCCCTCTCATTAGAATGCTCCTTGAACTCACCCACCCACTGCATTCTCTTACTGTCATGTTGGCAAGATAGACAAGCATAATCTCATAGGGTGTAGTTTATATGGGCAGTGAACAAGATTGAGACAGGATGAAATTGCCACTATCAGCAATCTCTCCAGTATCAGAAGGTCCTGACACTAATCTTAGTAATTGGTGGACGTTAATCAGGTAAAGAGAGAAACTGAAATAGAGAAGTAAAGGCTAAAACTGCTTTCATACAGGAGAAGCAAGGAAAGTAATTATTTATGAAGTGCTAAATTACAGGATTATCATTTTACCATAGGTAAGACATAAAGTGGCAGGAAGGGGCCTTGAGTAGAGGAACAGATGGGGAGCAAGTTTTCAGGAAAACTGTTAGTAATGAAGGAAGAAAAACCAATTTATTTCTGGGGAGCACTCAGAAACTGTCAGTGGTAAAATGGGCTGAATTCTCTGATATTAGAAGCCATGCCAGGCTTTCATTCAAGCTTCTGTATTTGTTTATTACTAAACAACACTATCTGTTTTCAGATCCCAGCACTATTCTATCAGAAAGGAAAGGGTAAGAGAGACTTAAACAGCATGCCAGAAGAAATTGAGTGAAATAAAATGAGTTCAATTCAAAACAAAATTGCTGATTGGCAGTGTACTCACCTCAGAGATTAGAGTTTTGATCTTTAGTTGCAGTGTTCTCTTCACTCTGGCAGAAATTAATTTGTTTTCCATTACAGTCTACTAGTACTAGGTTGAAAAATCCTCAAGTATACTCAAATCATGCATTTTCACCAAAACATTTCTGTATAAATAATTTCAAATTAATTATGTAATGGAATTGCTTCTGCCTTCAGTGATTCCACTTCTGCAAGAGTGAGGGAACCTGATCAAAAAAAGACTTTATCAATAGACTGAGAGCGCTAAATAAGGATATTTCTCAGAAATTCAGATTTAAGAATTTCTCAATCACTAAAACAGATTCCAAGTTTCCCTTGATATTAGAAAATATAATATAAGCATACAGTCTCATAGTATGCTTATAATTATAAATCTTTCCTATGGAGCTGCTGTTCAGTGGAAGAACTCACAATCTAATTGAAACTTTGAACTTCTGATGCAGAGTGGTAATTCTGCCTAATAAAGAACACACAAAAGAAAAAGGCATTGGGATTATGGAATATGATTCATCACCAGGAAACACAATTAGGGAGAAATAATTGTACATTTAAAATGGAATGTTAATAGGCTTAGAATTGCTCTGGTTTATTACCACAAAAGGGAGTTCCCAGATCAAATATTACATGAAAATGATGAGAAATCCTTGATACATACCACATGTATCAAATTCTGTGTTCTCATTTGCAATTATACAGCAAATGTAAATAGACAGATGACTTAGAAATTGTTGATAAAACACCGATGTGTGGAAAGTCTCTGCCTGCCACAGTATGCTGTATTTGATTAAAGCATGTCTTCTATAATAAAAGTTAATATAGTTTATCTCATTTGATAATTTCCTAGTTTGATCCTATTTTATAATCCCTTTAATCTCTTTCTCAATTCCACTGGTCACAAAGCCTCACTTAAAATAAGCTATTTCTAAAATGTGCCTTTGCATAATGATAACAATCTGCCATTCATCAACTCTGGTGAAAGAGATTTGGAGAATACTAATAATAGTCATCTTTTTGGTTAACAAAAGCTGTTTTGGAAAAATATGTTATTGTATTATGAAGTGTTGTCTAAATTAATAAATATCAGCAATTTACGATATAGGGCAAAAGGAAGACACTAACCATATTTACTCAAAGAATTAAATTATAAAATAGAGTTATTTTAGCTAAGGTATTTCTTGCTCTGCATTTCCAACAAGATCACAATTTATTATGATAATATATAAATTCCTTACTATGTCTCTAGTTCCATAATTTTTACTATAGTATCCACGCCTCTTGGGTGAAGCAGCCTGGTGAATATGAGAACTTTGGCGATATGGGTATGGCCTCAACTGCTTGTCTTGAGATCCTTGAAGGCCTCCAGACATTATGTTGCACTTGCTCCATCATTGTTTAGAGGCATCAAGATTGGATCAATAACTTTAAATCTTCTGTCAATATTGGAAAAGTTCAGGTTGAGTACAATACTTTACCTTCACACTTACCAACTACTTTGTTAAAAGGAGAAAGATGAAGGTCAGCTACACATATACCTCTACCCCACTCTTGTGATAGAGCTGGGTGGAATTACTCTCCCAATAAAAATCAGAGTGTAATTCTCTTAGTATAACTAACAGGTCTTATTTTTTACATATTAATAGTATTACTTTATAATTTCTGCCTGAATTAAAAAAATAACCTATTTATTTTAAAGAAACTAATATTGAATTGCAGTGGGTTGGATCTGTATATAAGTAATTGTTAAACATATGAAATACATTTCTTATCATCTCATCTCTCCTAGAGAAAAAAAAAAGGCTACTCCTATAGCTTGTAATTATGTACCCCAGAAAAAATATGTTTTTACTCATATTCCATTCCTGTGCATAAGAACCCATCATAAATGGGACCTTTTGATGGAGTTACTTCAGCTGAGGTATGGCCCAACTGAATCAGGATGGGAAGTCAACAGAACCCAGCAGAGAAAGAAGACACCACTATGTGCACTGCCATGTGACCAAAAAGCTGTGGAACCACAAAGAAGATACTGGCACCAGAAGATACTGACCCTGGGAGGAAGCAAGCCTTCTAGATTCTGAAACCATGAACCAATAAATTCCTGTTGCTAAGCCAACCCATTGCATGGTATTTGTTTTAGCAGCCATGAAACTAAAACAGCTGCTAATTTCAAAATCTCCTTTTCTGTGTGAGGTCTTCATTTTCATGCTATTTGTTGAGGGTTTTTTTAGATCTACAAAATCAAAATAAGAGAAAAACAGTCTATAATGGACTTTTTGTCATTTTATGTTCATTCATATATTTATGTCCCTCCTAGAAATAAATATTCAATAAATTGTATAAACGAATAAGCTAGAAAAATATAGAATTTTCACTCTGTTTGCTATGTTATGTTCTGGACACAGTAAACAAAGAATTCACCCAAAGATTCTCTTAATTTGAATTAGCTGCTTTCAGTTATGGAGATAAGCACTGTGCTACCCTTCTTTAACACAGTTTTGGCTTTCTGAAATATACAAAATATCTCAAGAATAAATGACATTTACTTGTAGCTGTTTTGTGCTGTAAGCATAGCTCTAATCATTTCTTCTCTAGTAATTCAAAATCTTGTCAACAGCTGGTTGAAAAAAAATCAATTGCATCTTGATTTCAGTTTTTCATTTTGCTATTCATGTACAGATTACATTTCTAAAGAATGTATTTATAATGAAGAAAATCCATTCCAAGGTCTAGATTTACTCTTTCAATGCTGATATCTAATTAAATAAAAGAAAGCCAACATTTATATATTTCCATCGGTAAGGAAAAAAAAAATAGAAGGCTGCGCTGGAAGAGGAGGTATGATTCTGTACACATTGGTGATAGCTCTGAGCGCTGCATTAACTAGCTGCTTAAGTCTAGCAAGTTATATAATACATCTGGACCTTAGTTTCTCAGTTTTTATTTTTAATTTGTAAATTAAGAAGGGATGGGCTAGATTATCTCAAAAAAAAAAAAAAAACACACAATAAAACAAAATAAAACAAAACACTCCTTGTCTAACATTCTATGTATTTTAAGTCAGAAAATCAAAGAACATAAACTCAGTTGGAAAATTCTCAAAATATGACATAGGAAATGAGCCTAAATACTCAATCCACTGTGGATGATTCAATTTACATAACATGGAAGGAAAATAAATGTCTCTGTAACTTTGTAGACATGGTCATGCATTGTTTATTTCCACATAGATCAAGGGCTCGTGCAGCACTTCGAAGGAATGGAAAGAGGTAGGATTGTTATATGAAACTTTATAGAAACCTTCCATAAATCCTTCTTGGCTCATTTATGTTCCATGTTATGCATAGCTAATGTAAACTAGATTCCTGCCTTCAGTGGGTTATTACACTGAAGGGTGGAATGTGTTTTAAAAATACCTAGATATGTAACTTAGGTGATTGGGCCTACGTATCTTGCTACTAACTTCTTGATTTCAGAGAAAAGATTTGAACTTCCAGTGTGTTTTAACATGTAAGCTTTCTGAGACAAGAATCTCATTTTCATACAGTGGTGATCTAAACAAAACCATTAATTCTGGGTTTTTAGGGTATGAAAGTCAACCAGCTGCCCACCAAAAATCCCTTCTCCCCTTCCACAGTGTGAAGTTGGGTCTGCAAAGTGGCTGCTCAGCCAAATTCCCTGACCCCTCTTGCATTTAGAAATTCTAGCCAGTGGAAAGTGAATAGAAGTCATATGCTGCATTACTAGGCCTACATAGTTAAGAAATGAGTTTGCCTTATCCACTCTCTCTTTTTCTATTAGCCAGCTGGGGGGAAAAAAAGACTCTAATGACAAGGGAATGGCAAAATCACAAGATAGAAAGAGCCTGGCTTTCTGAATCACCAGGTGGAAGGCCCCCCTTTACACATTTCAGTGGACTGTCACATGGGAAATTAATTTATATTGTGGTTAGCCATAGGAATACTGGGTGGTGTTTCTACAGTATTTAGACTTTGTATTAGTTAGGGTTCTCTTTGGAAACAGAATCAATGAGAGATGTCTCTTATTATCAAATTGTAAAAGTGACTCACGCAACTGTGGGAGCGCACGAGTCCAAATTCTGCAGAGCTGTCAACAAGCTGTCAACTCCAAGGAAGACGTCCGACAAACTCCTCGGGAAACGAACCGACAACTTTGACGAACTCCTCAAGAAACGAACCAGCAACTTTGAAGAACTCCTCAGGAAACAAACCGACAACTTTGATGAACTCCTCAGGAAACGAACTGGCAACTTCGACGAGCTCCCCAGGAAAAGCTTCACTGAGCAGCTGAAGAAGAAGTGAAGGTTCTCTAACCGTCCGGCTTATAAGCCTCCAACTGATCACCCGGACCAAATCCAGCCAATTGCATTCTCTCACTGTGGAAGCACGCCCCTTGATGAGTCATCAGTCAGCTGCAGTCAATTGACTGATGATCTGACAAACCAACCAGCCTCAAATAGCCTCACAGGAATCATCAGGCCAGTGCCCGCTTGACCAGACAGCTAGGCCACCTAGCCAAGTTGACACATGAACCCAACCATCACAGTCCACCCCTTGTCAACTTGGCAGTTGTACACATCACCCAAAACCATATCTTCAAAATGAACGTTACAGCTTATGCCATATGATAAGGGGACAAGACAGAGAAGAAAGCAAAAATATTCTCTTCACAGACAAATACAAACATAATCATCACAAAACGAGGAGGAAATATTCATATCATCATAGTCCTCGTTTCTGTAACTGGTCACGTGGCCATAGTTCATATTTATCACTACCTTCTTCCACTACCCATTCCATGTTCCCTTTACCCTCAACAAGCACTTCAGCTGGCCGTGGTTCTTTGCCTGGTGGGGTGACCCAAACCTTCATTCCTGAAGTTTCTTGGCCATTGGTAGTCCTGCCTGGATTGGGTTGTTGCAGTTTTCCATTGACTTGAATCATGGGGCATGGTAGTACTAAGAGACGCCCCAGGGGATCTCCTGTATGCCAGGAAAACTCTTCTTTACTTCCATTGTGTAGTTGCAGTGCTATTTCCCCTTGATAGTCAGGATCAATCACCCCAGCCAGTACAGTAATCCCCTTACTTGCCTTACTTGCCTGTTGATTCAGAGGCATAAGAAGCCCAAAGTGGCCAGGTGGCAGCCTTAACTTCCAGTTCAATGGGATTATTGTTGTGTTTCCTGGTGGAAGCACTCCTCCTTTTGGAACCAAGACCTGTAGACCAGCAGAGCTTAAACTTGTAGGGACAGGAAGCAAAAATTTTCCTAGTGGATCACTAGGAGTGATAGTGAGTGGTGCTACTCCTGTTTCCACCCCTTGATTCCTGGACCCATGAATCCTGGCTATGGGAGAAACAGCACCATAGAGTGGACGCTGATTCAGAGCATACACAGCCTCCTGGAGAACACTGCCCCAGCCCTGCAAGGTATTGCCACCTACTTGGCGCCGTAATTGAGTCTTCAATAGGCCATTCCACCGTTCTATCAACCCAGCTGCTTCTGGATGATGGGGAACATGGTAAGACCACAGAATTCCATGAGCATGTGCCCATCCCCTCACTTCATTTGCTGTGAAGTGGGTTCCTTGGTCCGAAGCAATGCTGTGTGGAATACCATGACGGTGGATGAGGCATTCTGTAAGTCCACGTATTGTAGTTTTGGCAGAAGCATGTCGTGCAAGGAAGGCAAACCCATATCCAGAGTATGTGTCTATTCCAGTAAGAACAAATTGCTGCCCTTTCCATGATGGAAGTGGTCCGATGTAATCAACCTGCCACCAGGTAGCAGGCTGATCACCCCGAGGAATGGTGCCATATCGGGACTGAGTGTGGGTCTCTGCTGCTGGCAGATTGGACACTCAGCAGTGGCTGTGGCCAGGTCAGCCTTGGTGAGTGGGAGTCCATGTTGCTGAGCCCATGCATAACCTCCATCCCTACCACCATGACCACTTTGTTCATGAGCCCATTGGGCAATGACAGGAGTTGCTGGGGAAAGAGGCTGATTGGTATCCACCAAACGGGTCATTATCCACTTGGTTATTAAAACCTTCTTCTGCTGAAGTCACCCTCTGGTGAGCATTCACATGGGACACAAATATCTTCATGTTGTTTGCCCACTCAGAAAGGTCTATCCACATACCCCTTCCCCAGACTTCTTTGTCACCAATCTTCCAATCATGTTCCTTCCAAGTCCCTGACCATCCAGCCAAACCATTAGCAACAGCCCGGAATCAGTATACAGACGCACCTCTGGCCAGTTCTCCTTCCAAGCAAAGTGAACAACCAGGTGCACTGCTCGAAGTTCTGCCCACTGGGAGGATTTCCCCTCACCACTGTCCTTCAGGGATATCCCAGAAAGGGGCTGCAGTGCTGCAGCTGTCCACTTTCGGGTGGTACCTGCATATCGTGCAGAACCATCTGTAAACCAGGCCCGAGTCTTCTCTTCCTCAGTCAACTGACTGTAAGGAACTTCCCAAGATGCCATAGCTGTGGGCTGGGCAAGAGAAGGTAAGGTGGAAGGAGTGGGGGCCATGGGCATTTGGGCCACTTCCTCATGTAACTTACTTGTACCTTCAGGACCTGCTCGAGCTCTATCTTGTATATACCATTTCCATTTTATGATGGAGTGCTGCTGTGCACGCCCAACTTTATGGCTTGGTGGGTCAGATAACACCCAGCTCATGATAGGTAACTCAGGTCTCATGGTAACTTGGTGGCCCATGGTTAAGCATTCTGTCTCTACTAAGGCCCAGTAGCAGGCCAACAGTTGTTTCTCAAATGGAGAGTAGTTATCTGCAGAGAATGGTAAAGCTTTACTCCAAAATCCTAAGGGCCTGCGTTGTGATTCTCCTATAGGAGCCTGCCAAAGTCTCCAAACAGCATCTCTATTTGCCACTGACACTTCCAGCACCATTGGATCAGCTGGATCATATGGTCCAAGCGGCAGAGTAGCTTGCACAGCAGCCCGGACCTGTTGCAGAGCCTCATCTTGCTCCGGTCCCCACTCAAAACTACAAGCTTTTCTAGTCACTTGGTAAATGGGCCGGAGTAGCACACCTAAATGAGGAATATGTTGTCTCCAAAACCCAAAGAGGCCAACTAAACGTTGTGCCTCTTTTTTGGTTGTAGGAGGGGCCAGATGCAGCAGCTTATCCTTCACCTTAGAAGGAATATCTCGACAGGCCCCACACCCCACTGAAACACCTAGAATTTACTGAGGTGGAAGGGCCTTGTATTTTGTTGGATTTATCTCCCATCCTCTGTCACGCAATACCTTGCCAAAAAAATCTAGAGTAGTTGCTACTTCTTGCTCACTAGGTCCAATCAACATGATATTCATAATATAATGGACTAGTGTGATGTCTTGTGGGAGGGAGAAATGATCAAGATCCCCTGCGGACAATATTATGACATAGGGCTGGATTAGTTGATATAAACCCTGAGGTAGCACGGTTGAATGTAAACTGCTTGGCCTTGCCAGCTAAATGCAAAACTGTTTCTGGTGTCCTTGCTGACAGCAATTGAGAAAGAAAGCATTTGCCAGATCAATAGCTGCATACCAGGTACCAGGGGATGTGTTGATTTGCTCAAGCAATGATACCACATCTGGGACAGCAGCTACAATTGGAGTCACCACCTGGTTAAGCTTACGATAATCCACAGTCATCCTCCAAGACCCATCTGTTTTCTGCACAGGCCAAATAGGAGAGTTGAATGGGGATGTGGTGGGAATCACCACCCCTGCATCCTTCAAGTCCTTAAGAGTGGCATTAATCTCTGCAATCCCTCCAGGAATCTGATATTGCTTCTGGTTCACTACTTTGCTAGGCAGAGGCAGCTCTAGTGGCTTCCACTTGGCCTTTCCCACCATAATAGCCCTCACTCCAGGAGTCAGGGAACCAATGTGAGGATTCTGCCAGTTGCTGAGTATGTCTATTCCAATTATACATTCCGGCACTGGGGAAATAACCACAGAATGGGTCCGGGGACCCACTGGACCCACTGTGAGACGGACCTGGGCTAAAACTCCATCAATCATCTGACCTCCATAAGCCCCAACTCTGACAGAGTGTAAAAGTGACTCACGCAACTGTGGGAGCGCACGAGTCCAAATTCTGCAGAGCCATCAACAAGCTGTCAACTCCAAGGAAGACGTCCGACGAACTCCTCGGGAAATGAACCGACAACTTTGACGAACTCCTCAGGAAACGAACCGGCAACTTTGAAGAACTCCTCAGGAAACGAACTGGCAACTTCAACGAGCTCCCAAGGAAATGCTTCACTGAGCAGCTGAAGAAGAAGTGAAGGTTCTCTAACCGTCCGGCTTATAAGGCTCCAACTGATCACCCAGACCAAATCCAGCCAATTGCATTCTCTCACTGTGGAAGCACGCCCCTTGATGAGTCATCAGTCAGCTGCAGTCAATTGACTGATGATCCGACAAACCAACCAGCCTCAAATAGCCTCACAGGAATCGTCAGGCCAGTGCCCGCTTGACCAGACAGCTAGGCCACCTAGCCAAGTTGACACATGAACCCAACCATCACAGACTTCTTTGAACCAAACACTAGGCAAAGACACTTGAGGAAAGAGGTTTCACATTCACGGAAACTGTTAAAAGAATTTCCAGTTGAATCAAGAAGTTTATTTCCCCTTGGTAAATAACTTATTCTATAGAGACCTTTCTCATTTCCAAAATTAATTAAAGAATTTTTTTAAAACACCACACTTCTATATTATCTTAATGCATATTTTCTCAACATTATCTCTATATTTGGCTGCATCATTTAATTTGTTATGTTTAGTGGCAAGCAGTGCCACATTGAACAGGAATAAAAATAATTTTGAAAACTCATTCTCCATTCCTGTTAAGTCTACCCCAAGGCAGCCAGTTAGTTTCCTCTCTCTTTTCAGCTTAATTAATTCCCTGAGTATTGGAGTGCAGTAAGAGGTATTCCCAATGGACAATCTGTTGCCAAAGCAATCCTATATTATCTCTAGGGAAGTTTCTGGTAAGAAAAAGGAAAAACATTGTTTATGGAAATGTGTACTTCTTTTTTAAACTTATTTTCAAATTGCAAATCAAGATACAAGTACTAGATGTTTTTGTTTTCATGAATATAGGTAAAAAAAAAATGCCTTCAGTAAAACTTTCCAAGTCATCAACACCAAAAAAAAAAAAAAAAAAATCTGTTTTAAAGTGGATTCCTTCAGCTACATCCCAATTGTAATTTCAACCAGTTTAATGTTATGTAGTTATGTTTTTCATGCTTTTACAATGCTTGCATTGCACAGATGCTCCTTTCAGATGAAAAACACAGCTACTATCATTAACATTTCATCTAAATGCATATAGACATATATTAAGGGAAAGCCTTTCACAAAATTGAATTTTTTTTCAATTCAAAGAAATATGAAATTTCAACTTTAGCAGCTTCAAAACAGTAATAATTTTATAATTGCTAGGATTTTCTTGTAAACCAAGGATGAATCAGATGAAATTTCAGAAATATGCATTAACCATTCACCAAAGCAAGAATTTAATAAAAGGTTTCTATATATGTTTAGTGATTTTACTTTTCAAGATTGAAGTGTCCAAGTAGAATATATAAATTTAAAAGCATAAATTTAGTTGCAATTCTATTTTTCAGTATTTCAAAATAAAACAATCTCAAACTTAAATGCCCTTGTAGACAAATTGTTGAACAGTTTCTAAATATTATTATATAATTACTGTGTTCAAAGTTAAGGAACACAGAATCTCCTGAAAGTATGCCATGATGTTTATTTTATTAGAAGAAATGTGTATATGCATTATGTTGATGGACCACTGGATTTAGTATATTTCCTGAAACTGTATTATGTAAGATCTTCACTCTCCTCACAAAAGGTATTTTCTTCATTTTTTGCTTCCTCATCAATGGTAGAATTTGTCCCCAAAACTCTGATATCCATTTATGAATTAATATTAGACACACCTAGTTTCTTTCATTGTAGTATTTTCAATTCCTATAATTCATATCCTCTTGTATACTCAACTCCACATCAAATTCTGGGTAAAACACTTCTTGGCTAGTCTGGGAAATGTTAAGGGAAGTGTAGACATCTAATTGGCTCTGTATCTTTAGCTCTGTTGAATTCATACCATGTACTGTTTTCTTCTTTTATTATTCTGTGTGAACAAGCTACTACTTCCTATAGTCAATCTTAAAAAGAGTCTCTGTTTTGTACCTCTGCCTAAATCCTGACTTTTCTGGCTAGTGACCCAGTCTGGCTTGACTTTACGGCCCTAGTATTTGAACTCCAGTTTCTACATAAGGGTATTGACCACAGAATACCAAAATTCCTTAAGCACTGCCAAACTGCTGGGGTCTCAAACCTGGTATCCCTAGGTGTTAGGTGGCTGAAGCTCAGCAACCCATTTGAGACAATGAAGGAAAAGGCAGGAGGATTACACAGAACTCAACCCTGACATTCTTGAGCCATTGAACTAACACAAGTCTACCCTCAAATATCTCACAATAGGTGAGCATAAACCCTGATGTGCTAAATTGCCATCCTAGTGTGTCTCTGTTACTAGCAGCCAGCCACTATTATTAGCTGGTACGGTCCTAGGAGATCTTGCTTTCCTCAGAGCTGACATATTTCCTCCCTTTTAACAATGAGAGCAAAGCATTTAACCTCTTGCTTTGGCTGCCCAAAATCTTAGAACAAGCTTTTGTACTTAATCATAGCTATTGTGTTGACCGTTATCATTGGTTTATATATTCTCTTACACAATCTCAACTGTTTTCCCTTTCCTATTTCCATTATTGTTATGTCTTTCTGAAAACTATAAGCGTATTCAAAAAAAGATATATGGATTTAATTTTTAAATGGCTTTAATAGAAGTTCTTCATAAGAATTATATAATATTCCCCAAATATGTTATCTGATCTCTTTTATGGTCAGTCTTCTCATTGTTCTGAATATCAGCTGTCATTAGTCATTAAATTAAAGAAATATATTGAGTACCTCCTCTTCACTGGGACTTAGGCTAAATGTCAGGGCAAAGAAAATAAACAAGACAGTCAAGAACTTAGCACTCAAACAGCTTATAGGGTCAAATGCAATTTAAGAATAATTCCTTTAGTGACCTTTATAAGAACAATTATTGGAATATTTAAACCAAGATTTAAGCCAAGGTTACATTAAATTGATGCTGACTATAAAGTACTTGAGAAATAAAAATAAAAGCATTTTTAACTGAAAACATCAGAAGACATATCATCCACTTTTATCACAATTTTCTCCTTTTATCCGTATTTCATTTTTGTCATATGAATGCTAATAATTTTGGTATAGCTTCAGTGTGCTCATATCTTTATTAATCTTCAGTACCATATTATTCCAAAGACAAAAATTGGTAACGGTACTTACTGAAAGTATATTTTAAGAGAAATAACTGAGCTGGTGATCTACACAGGGACCGCATTTAATGTACCCTGTTATTTGAAATGAACCCTGAAGTCTGGAAATTATACCTAAAAGACACAGAGGTTGGAAAATTAAATAAAGTACTACAATTTGAAAATAGAACAAGGGCATGATAGCTTCCCAATATGCACTGAATGAATGGACAAATGAAAATAAAGACTTTTTTAGAAAACTGCAGTTAATCCAGAATCCAAAAACAACAGATAATGCTAAGAACCAGAGCTGTACCTTAACACTACCTAATGATAATATCAGTAAGGACACTGTAGGTGCACTGCAGAATCCTCACATATCAAAGGAAGATTAAATTGGTTTCATTAAAAAGTCCTAGTAGTATTTCTTAGAAATTTCCAGACATCTATTTTTTGCAAGTTGGTAATTCATGTGATAAATACATTTCAATAAGCCCAATATCAATTCTGTAGGTTATCTCATTATCCATTCTTTAAATATACATTAACTGAAACAATATTACCTAAAGGTGCCCAAGAGGATATTGTTCTCCTTTTTTTTTTGGTTGTTTATATTAGGCCTTTTTTAATCATAGCAAACACATTCATTTCTAAACAGAGGTGGGAAATTACTTTCATGAACATTTGCTTCTTCTCAGGAGATAAAGCAAATGTTCCACCAGTTTCATAGGAAGCAGCACATTATCTGGCCTTTTGCCACCTCTGCATCCTGCTCAGTAGAAACAGCATCTGCTCAGTTGTTTCTAGATTACTGAGGAATTTACTTACTCTAAGAGACTAGCAAAGCCTCTTCTGCACTCTCTCATTTAAGGTTGAATAATACTTCAAGCTAACAGCACATGGGACCTCCACCTTTGATGCCTGAATAGGAAATTGCAGTGCATATTGAAGTGGGAGCAGGGGGGCAGTTCATTTCCTAGGAAAGGACAGAGTATGAAGAAACATTCTGCCTAGTAGTGCCCCAGAAATAGCATAAGGCCTTGGTAATGGCTGAGTTGTTTTAAGGTCTCTTCTGTCATAGAGAACTGTGTGACCACTCCTCAAATAAGGATGCACCACTAGTAATACCTACATTACAAAACTGATAGAAAAATTAGGTATGAAAAAGAAGAAAAGACATTTAAGATGTAAAGTATCCTATAAATGCCAGTTGTGTCCCCACAGGGATCCCATGAAACTTACACTTTTACACAAGGAAGGTTTACAAAATTGTACTTTCCAAATGAGTTATCCTTCCTCCACCCCACCTTTCCCTTGGGAAATTATCATAGTTTTTCCTCTTTCTCTCTGTGTCTCACAGTCTCCCTTGTCTCTTCATCTGCCACTAACATCTTCCAAATACTATAATAACCTAAGACATGCCCACTTGGAACATTGTAGACTCTGACCTCAATTCAGTTCCAATATTTCACAATAATTACAATCATTCTCTTTTGTCTGTTTAGAATTAAAGTATAAGAACATTCAGCTCCAAATTACTTGCCGCTTTTTCACGTCCAAATAAATGGATGCCAATGACATTTTCTTTCTTTCTGACAGTTAAAATTTTATAAGTCAGATAGTCTCATTAAACTGAGATACTGGAAGACATCCATCTTTTCCCTAACTAATTGGTAGTTTATCACTTTTAAGCAATATCATAATAGGTACAGCCAATGAGATTCAAAATGGAAACTTCATGCCTGAGTTAATACTAATTGGTTTTCATACCTGAATACTGAAGATTGGGGTCCTCAGGGATTACATTATATTTGGGCAAAAGTAGGAAAATAAACAATCGTTACTAGCATTGCTCTATTTAAACATTTTGCTCATTATCTCTTATTTTTCATTTAAACAGATTATATGGAATATATCTCAGAGTTTCAGGGCCCCAGATAAGAAGAGTAGAGAAAATATTATATGAAGACATCCAGAGAGTAACTGCAACATTTATGACCTTGGAGGAAGTCTATCTTGTGGCTTCTCAGGGAACTGAAACCAGTGCTGGCTCTGCCAAGGTCTCAATTGAAGGCAGACTGACTGGCTGTTCCGGTTTGCTAATGCTGCCGGAATGCAAAGTACCAGAAATGGATTGGCTTTTACAAAGGGGGTTTATTTGGTTACATAGTTACAATCTTAAGGCCATAAAGTGTCCAAGGTAAGGCATCAGTAGGGTACCTTCACTGGAGAATTGGCATCTGGAAACCCTCTGTTAGCTCAGAAGGCATGTGGCTGGCATCCACTTGCTCCCAGGTTGAGTTTCAAAATGGCATTTTCCAAAATGTTGCTCTTGGGGCTTTTTGTCCTCTTTTAGCTTCAGCTTGTCTTCAAAATGTCACCCTCACTTGCTCTGGCAAAATATCACTCTTAGCTGCCCTGAGTTCCTTCTCTGTGTCAGCTCATTTATAGGGCTCTAGTGATTTAATTCAGACCCACCCTGAATGGGTGGGGTAATACCTCCATGGAAATTATTCAAAGTCATCACCCACAGTTGGGTGGGTCATATCTCCATGGAAACATCCACTCAAAAGGTCACACCCTAATCAAAAAGATTAATCAATCTGCCCCCACAAGATTGCATCAAAGAACATGGCTTTTTCTGGGGGACATAATATATACAAACTGGCATACTGGCTCCCACTACTTTGATTTCTTTTTGTTGCTTGCCTCCCCTGTATAGAAAACATGCTCCTTCTTCCTTACTGTGAGGATTATGCCTTTGAATATGATACAGGTCTCACTTGTAGAAGCAGCATAACCTAGAAGAATTAACCTAATGGGAAACCTGGTTGGACAGGATGCCAGAAAATGATGAAGGAAAGAAGATGGTATAGGGAAAAAAAAAAATGATCCCCTTCAGAAGAGATTAAGTTCAGATACAGCTTGAAACATGAAGGTTTTAGTTAATGCCACATTAACATTTTTAGTATGCTAATAAATGGCCAAATTATCACTATGAAAAACAAATGAATGTTTCCACTCAGACAAGTCAAAAATTCTGTGTTTGTGGAATTTTCAGATAGTTAATCATGCCTAGATTTAGCTATGCTCTTTTAAATATTGCATGCACAATAATATGAAACTAGCACAAAGCAAATTATGCAGCCAGCCAATTAACTCTACCCAGATGCTGTGCCTTTGCATCTGAAATTACTTTGAAGAAAACAAAGACAGAAATATTAGGCCATAGAATAGGTATTTTTCATGGAATATTATGTAGGAAATGAAATCCAGGTGGCAGTTTTCAAGCCTAAACCATTTATATTAGTGTAATATTTATATTAGTGAAAAATTCAATGAGCCAAAAAATTATCTAAATTATCTGCTGTTTTACACTGCAGCATGGCCATAAATAAACTCATTATTTGAGCTCCCAAACTATTATTTCTCTCTGTTCCATTATGTTACAAAATGAATCTTATATCCTGTGCACACACTAGATCATTCCTGAATCCCAATATGATTAGTATCTTCCCACCATATCTAAGTTTCGTATCTCCTTTGTGGGTAAGATTTACTTTTACAATTCCAATCCTCTTATTATTTCATTTTAATACACACACATAGGAAAGGGAATTGTGTTTTTAAGTGATTTACAGTTAAGAAAGTGTATCCCTCTTAACTTGCTGCAGAGTATAAATTCAGACATCTCACCCAATTACAGAAACTTTCAGCAGTGCTGATGATGCCATACCATGTCTTTCTTCATAGCAAATAAGCCTTAATGGGTGAGAAATTTATGATTCTCTGAAAAGTGAAGAAAACTACTCTCTGTGAGGGAAATATTAACTTAGTAGATACTGAGGAAGTAGAAAAAGAAAAACATTTCTTTTTATAGGTTATGAAGAAAGCAAGAATGAAATGTTCAGGTATGAAATAATCAAGAATAAAAGATTACAACAGTATAAGGAAGGGAAAGCTACATTAAAAATGGACTGTCAAAAATGAATCTAAGATGGTGGCATAGAGAGAAGTGGAATCTAGTTAATCCCCTTGGAACAACTAATAAACAACCAAGAACAACTAGTAAGTAATCCAGAATAACTGTGTGGGGATAAATGTGACCATCCACTCATCATACACCAACCTGAATTGGGAGAAATGCCTGAGATCACAGCATAAAATCTGTAAGTAAAAATGGCAGATCCAAGCCAGGAGACCCCTCCCCCCACAGCCCGAGCTGCAAAGCCTCATAGTGCTAGACAGAAGGTCTCTCCCAGCAAGCAAATATAGCTGAGCTCCAACTCAGGTTTTAATTAACATGTGTGAACTGCTTGCTACAAACTACAAGTCCCAAACAAGCAGACAGAGGCTTTGGGTGATGACTGACCTTGGAGATCCAGAGGGTAGACAAAGAATTGCCCTGAAGGGGGTTTTCTGTCCTTGTTTTGGCTCAGTGGAGAAAACCTCAGCCATTTTCAGTTCCCAGTGCTCTGACCCAGACAAGGATGGAGACAGCACAGTCAAAGTCTATTCAAATGTTAATGACTTCTCCCTGGGGGGTTATCTTCCCTAAGAGGAAAGGGGTGGGGCCCAGCTCTACTACCGGCCTTCCATTCAGAACCAGAACCCAAAGCCTGGGGGAAAACAGCCATGGGCCACACCTCCTTACACCAATCTGGAGTTACAGGCTGATAGGCACCACCTGCTGGGCAGAAAAGCACAGTGACCTGAGATATCACAGGGTGTACCAATTTTCTAAGACACACCCTGATACTGAATATTTCTTCCTTCTGGGACCTGAGCCTGTTCTGGTCTGGGAAAACCTGATTGGGGTAAACAAGGAAACCATACCTAGACAACAGAAAACTACAACCTACACTAAGAAAAATAAAGTTATGGCCCAGTCAAAGGAACAAACTTACACATCAACTGAGATACAGGAATTGAAACAACTAATAATAAGTCAATTCAAAAAGTTTAATAAAGATATGGCAAAAGAGATGAACCTATAATGAAAACACGGGGTGTACATAAGGTAAAAATTAAAAGATTGAAAAACCAACTGGCAGAATCTATGGAAATGAAAGGCACAACACAAGAGATGAAAGACACAATGGAAACATACAACAGCAGATACCAAGAGACAGAAGAAAATACTCAGGAACTGGAGCATAAGATACCTGAAAGCCTACACACAAAGGAACAGATAGAGAAAAGAATGGAAAAATATGAGCAACATCCCTGGGAACTTAAGGACAAAATGAAAAGCAAGAATGTACATGTCATTGGTGTCCCAGAAGGAGAAGAGAAGGTAAAAGGGGCAGAAGCAATAATAGAGGAAACAGTCAATGAAAATTTCCCATCTCTTATGAAAGACATAAAATTACAGATCCAAGAAGCATAGTGTGCCCCAAACAGAATAGATTGGAAAGGCCTATGGCAAGACACTTAACAATCAGATTATCAAACATCAAACATAAAGAGAGAATCCTGAAAGAAGCAAGAGAAAAGCAATCCATCACATACAAAGAAAGCTTGATAAGACTATGTGCAGATTTCTCAATAGAAATCATGGAGGCAAGAAGGAAGTGGTGTGATATATTAAAGATACTGAAAGAGAAAAACCACCACCAAGAATCCTATATCCAGCGAAACAATCCTTCAAATATGAGGGAGGGCTTAAACTATTCTCTGACAAACAGACAATGACAGAGTTTGTGAACAAGATACCTGCTCTACAGGAAACACTAAA
This sequence comes from Choloepus didactylus, assembly GCF_015220235.1. Lineage (NCBI taxonomy): Eukaryota > Metazoa > Chordata > Mammalia > Pilosa > Megalonychidae > Choloepus > Choloepus didactylus. Next base: position 190,276,673 of record NC_051309.1, read on the forward strand.
GGAAGTACTGCAGACAGAAAGGAAAAGACAGGAGTGAGAGGTTTGGAAAACAATTTTGTGAGATAGTAGCACAGCAATGTAAATACACTGAACAAAGATGACTGTGAGTATGGTTCAAGGAGAAGGGTTGGGATCATGTGGGACACCAGGCAAAAGGTGAAGGGTAAAGACTGGGACTGTGTATCTCAGGGAAACCTAGGGTCCTCAATGATTGCAATAAAAGGTACAAATATGTTTTTACATGAGGTAGAACAAATGAATGCCAACATTGCAAGGTTTTAAAAATAGGGTGGGTTTTCAGGGAAAATAGAAACAATTCAAACTATAGAGTATAATTTATGGAAACATTGTGTTATGCTTCCTTTAATATAACAAAGGCAATATATCAAAGCTAAATGCACATGGGGGGGGTGGGGAATAGGGGAAGGGTATGGGACTCCTGGCATTGGTGATGTTGTCTGACACTTTATTCTACATTAGGTTAATGCTATCTTTCCTTTTTTTGCTTTCTAGCTGTCAAGTTTTGTTGTTTCTTTTTTGTTTGTTTTTTTCTCTCTCTCTTTCTTTTTTCTTTTTCTTTGGTCTCTCTGCCTTCTTTAACTCTTCCTCCTTCTTTGTGGAAGAACTGGAGATGTCCTCATATAGGTATTGGCTATTGTGCTGAATGCATAAATACATGACTATACAGCAGACCAATGATTGTTAACTTAGGATGGAATGTATGGTGTGTGAACAAAACCATCTTAAAAGAAATGGGTTGATGAAGAAACCTTGAAGGCACTATATTGAGTAAAATAACACAGACACATAAAGGCAAATATTGTAGGGTCTCACTGATATGAACTAATTATAATATGTAAACTCATAGACATGAAATACAAGTTATCAGGATATAGAATGAGGCTAAAGAATGGGACGTGATTGCTTATTATGAGCAGAATTTTCAACTAGGGTGAACTTAAATGTTTTGAAATGGACAGGGGTGATGGCAGCATGTTGTGAGAATAACTAACAGTGCTGAAAGGTGTGTGAAGGTGGTGGAAAGGGTAAGCACAGAGTTACGTATGTCACCAGAAGGAAATTTGGAGGCTAAAAGATGGGAATGTATAAAACAATGAATCTTGTGGTGGACAATGTCCATGATTAACTATACAAATATTAGGAATCTCTCTCATGAACTAGAACAAATGTATGACACTATAACTAGAAGTTAATAATAGAGAGGCATACAGGAAAAAAAATACACCTATTGCAAACCATATACTACAGTTGGTAGTATTTTAACATTCTTTCATCAAAGTAACAAATGTACTATCCCAAAACTATGAATCAATAATGGAGGGGGGTGTGGTTACGGGTATGAGAGCATTTGAGTTTCCTTTTTTTGCCTTTCTTTCCTGGAGTAATGAAAATGTAAAAAAAATAAAAATTGAAAAAAAAAATAATTGTGGTGATGGATGCACAGCTGTATGATGGTATCACGGGCAATTGATTGTACACTTTGGATCATTGGATAGTCATATGGTATGTGAACAATCTCAATAAAATATATATATATAAATGAGTCAGCTTAAAATATTAAAATTTACAGTGTGCAACAAAAGATTACAAGACATAGAATCAGAAAATAATGGCCCAAATAAAGGAAGGGGATAAAATACGGAAAACATCATAGAAGAAAACCAGACTGTGGACATAACAGACAAAGACTTTGGAAAAATAATCTTCGATATGCTCAAAGAGAAGAAGAGGAATACAGAGAAAGAGCAAAAAGATATCAGGAAACAATGAATGAATAATTTGAGAATCTTAATACAGATATAGAAATTTTTTAAGACGGAATCAAGCAGAGCTACTGGATTTGAGGACCATGATAATTGAAATGAAAAATTTGCAGGAGGGTTTCAGCAGCAGAGTGGAAACAGCAGAAGAAAGAATCAGTGAACTGGAAGACAGGACAGTTGCTGAGCTCTTTGTTCCTTATGTTTGTACCCAGCTAGTGATAAGATAGAGATCTCCTTAAGTGACCAGACTTAAGAAAGGAAAAAAAAAAGGCAAAAACCACTCTTCACAGTCTTTATAATTTGGCTCTGCTTTGGTTGGTGCTCTCCTTCAGAACTTAGCTCTCCTATCAGGAAGATCAACCCAAGGATAATGTGAAGTGTGAGGTGCTTTAAGTCTAATCTAAGCATGTGTGGAGCCTGCTTCATATTAAATCTTTGATTTGAAGGTTATTTATGGTTTAAAGTCAGTAGATCTTTCTTCACAAAATCATGATAGTGATCCAAAATTTCTAAATTATCTTGGTTAACTACATCTACTAATATTTACTAATAATTGCTAACTGATTATATATATATATTTCCTTCACAACTCTTCCCTCAAAGTGATCTAAATAAAATCTGAATAATGATGGCTGTTCTATTATCATTTTCAGGTCTTAGACTGGGCATACAAAAGTTGTAATTTTCTAAGTCTTCTAGAAGGGGCTAACATTATTATAACAAACAAACAAAAATACTGATCCTGGAATTGTTTAATTTTCAGTTCAAGCTAAATGGAATAACCTGATCAACAATTGATGATTGTTTTCTTTGTTTCAAGACAGCACCATTTAGATAGATAAACAATATAACATGCAAACTGAACCATTAACCATGATGTCTATTTATTCCTATTCTAAATATGGAAACATGTCTGTGAGCAGAAGATTGTTCTTATACATGAAAAGGATTTGATGATGTTGTATTTTAACCTTTTCCAACAATTTTTTATTACCCAAGATGCTAATGACAGGGACTACATAAACAGTAAATATAATCAAATTCCTTAGTTACCATGTATAAGGAACTGAATCCATTTTAGGTGTATCAAGAACCAATATGAAATTTGTTTTGCTTCCAGAGTCTTCCATATCTGGTCAAGTATTGCCAAAAAGAAAGAAGTTATAAAATAGCTTGACTTCTGCTGTACTTTGTGTCTGTATTCTATTTGTAACATGGAAAATGCACAGGGAAGATCCCATGATTGGATTGGTCCTCTGAATGCACAGAGGCAAGCACAAGGGCTTAGAATTAGGTCCTTTCTAAGGAGGTGTTTTTACTTGTTTATTAGTTTTTGGATTTCTTTAAATGTTTAATGTGATAATTTTAATATTTATTTTAAAGTAATGAATAAATGCTTCTAGGTTCCCCATCAAAATGCCTTTCATAGTAACATACTGGCATTCATTAATGTTATGTTTTAAAGCATTTCCTTTTTGCCTCTTTCTCTAAGGATTTAGGGGTTCAGGGACTGATTGCAATTGATGAGCTTCTGTTACTGAGCAAGGACTCGCTGCCTGACTATGATGACATCAGGATTTTGAAAAAAGAGTTTTATTGTGAGGTTGACTGACAAGGAGAGAGGAAGCAAAGCTCAAGTCTGTCTCCCTGATCTGAGAACTAAGGGAAGTTTTATGGGAATGGGGAATGGGAAATGGGAGGTGGGGACAGAAGTGGGGAGATTTGACTTGACATAGTCCAATTGGTTAATTATAGAGTCGTCCATATGTGATTAGGTGAACTTCAGTCCAGATATTCCTTATTGAATGATCTCTCACATATTATTTGCTTCTGATGTCTCCCTGTCCTTCTAATCTGGTTCAGAAGGAGGTATGTTTTCTTCCTGGTGTCTCAAAGGTTGTCTGTGTTTTGTGCATTCTTGAGTTATAGAGCTTGTGGTAAAGGCTGGCTGCTGCAAAACCAGTTCCTAAGAAAAGGTTATGAAAAGAGGAAGTCATAACACACGGGTTTTGGCCTGCTCATGGTTTCGTTCCCCCATTTGGGTTTTTGAACATTCCTCTGTTGTAAGGATTCAGGATGATGTCGGCTCTGGCTGCTTCAAGCTGATTAGAAGTGTAGATCAGGATGTGAGGAATGGAGTTGCTTGGCATGAAGCTGAAATACCCATGAATTCCTGGTCATCATTCCTGAAGGGATTGGTACCTCTGGGTTTCAGGGCTCAACTGATACAGGAACAATCCAGAGGCTTGAAGTCTCTGTGAGATAAACTTAACAAGTAAATTGAAGAGTATAGGTCCAAATAAAAGAAGTAGAAAGATCATGATTGGGGCCTTACAAGTGAATATAACTATGTCATGTTAGGGAAATAACTTTTCATAGATTCCCAGATTAAGCCCGCTGAGGGGTGTTGATTCCATGTAGCCACGTGGCTTATTTATAGATTCTATGCACATTTTTTTCTATCTGAGCGGAGGTATTTTGCCAGTTTTGATATATTATGTCCCTGACAAAAGCCATGTTTTTTAATGCAGTCTTGTGGGGAAAGACCTATTAGTCTTGATTAGGGTGTGACCTTTAGATTGAGTGTTCCCATGGAGATGTGACTCACCCAACTGTGGATGATAACTCTGATTAAATAATTTCAGTGGAGTTGTGGACCATGACCATTCAGGGTGAGTCTTAATTAGATCACTGGAGTCCTTTAAGAAGAGCTCACAAGGAGAGCAGGGGACAAAAGGCCCCAAGAGAAGCCAAGAGAGAGGAGCAAAGACAGAAGCTCAGAGACGTTTTGGAGAAAGCCGTTTTGAAACACAAGCCAGGAGCAAAGAACCAGCAGACGCCAGACACGTGCCTTCCCAGCTGACAGAGGTGTTCTGGATGCCACTGGCCATTCTGCAGTGAAGGTATTCTCTTGTTGATGCCTTAGTCTGGACACTTTTATTGCCTTAGAACTTTAAATTTGTAACTGAATAAATCTCTTTTATAAAAGCCAATCCATTTCTGGTACTTTGCATAATGGCAGCTTTAGTAAACCAGAACAGGTATTAACCCAAGTACAAAAGGAGGTATTGGCTACTGCACAAACCCCTCCTTTTTTGGCTAGAAGGTAATCAAGGGCTAAAGGATTATTCGTGAAAACATTTGCCAATGTATCTATGGATGCTTGGATGGCGTCTAAGGCTATTGCAGTAGAATTTGCCAATTCTTCCACTGAGGCTGTGAGGTTTTTTAATATTGCCTCATGGCATGCAAAGGCTCCCTGCGGAGCTAATGGTCCCAGGGTGAATCCAACAATGGATACAATCATTCAGAGGGCTCTTAATTCCCTAGCATGATATGCAGGCTTGAAGACAGATATGTCAGGACATAAAAATCCCTGAGTGCATTGAGCCATGATCCAGACGTTATTTAAGCAATGGAATATCCTGATGCGGGAACCATAGCTGGTATTTGACCATTTGGAAATGGTCAAATTGGCTCTCTGGGCTTCTACAGATAAATACATAGCCTTTAGGGACACAAATAGATTTCCAGTCTGTGGAGTTTGGGCTATTAATACGCCATGTTATACCAGAACCGTCTTGGGTCATGTTCAGATTTCAGCACCAGAGATATAAATTTGTAGGTTCAGGTTAACTCACAGTTTTTGATGAGCAGACTTTTTAACAGATGGCCCTGAGAGTTCTCCATTGGGGCAGTGTATTACATTGTAATACCCACTCCAAGTTTGCCTCTTCCCTGGATACATGCTTTCACTATGAAAATTAGCAAAAATTTTATGAAAATTAGTAAATTTTATGAAAATATTAATGACATAAAACAATAAAAATCCTAAATATTTAAGAATAAATTTTCAGTCTCAGGATCTCATTCTAATCTTCTTTTTATTGTCAATAGTAGTCATTTTAATTTTCACACTATTCTACAAAAGGCAGATAGACAAATAAACCAAACAAGGTTTTAAAAACATTCTGACTTTCAAGTGCTATTTCTCAATTCCAAGGTATAACATGAAATTCATCTCAAGAAGCTTGAATATAACAACATAAGGGCATCCTAAATTGTCTTACAGGACAATATAAAAAGCATTCAAAGCTTCCTGAAATCTGAGCACAGCCTCTTAGTGCTCTGGTTTAATAAAGTCAAGCATTCAGTTTCCAAAAGCAAGTTAACTGTGCTTGGTTTCATGCCATATCTCTTGATCTTTGCAATTATAAACTTTTGTTGATAAAGGCGGGTTTAGTGAGACACTGTCATAATTGTAATAAATCCTTCCCACACTTAAAAAATAGCTGAAAGCAAATAATGTTAAAGGTGGTGGCCCAATGACACTACTTGTGTTTTAGAAGACTTATAAATAAATGATATTTTACAGACATGTCCTCTCTATTGGGACAGAGAATTGGATATCTATTTCCTGAATTTAAAGCAATCTGAAATTTAATTTGTTGGCTGTAGATCTACTTTAGGGACATGTATGCAAACACGTTTAGACTAGGATAAAAATTTATTTCATTGTGCCACCAGCTAAATCATTTTCTTTCTCTTGGCAAATTTCAGCTTAAAATTGATTTTTCTTTGGCAACCAATGGGATACAAATTTAGTGCTATGCTGTGAATGAATTGACTCTATCGGTCTTAAAATAAATGACCTACTTTTCCTTGTTAAAATCTTTACAAGTCTATATTATAAAGATTTTTCATTAGTACTTGTGTGAACAGAAAATCCCCTGTGAAACAGGGAATTTCAGAGTTAAAACAATGTGATTTTTCTCTAAATAAATATTGAAGTTTTAAAATTTCAAAAGAGATACAAATTTGAATGTTATTTTAAAATCAGGAATTGAAGAGATACTATCAAAGTCCTCAGTTTTGTTTTGTTTTCACTTAGAAATAAACAATTCAGATTTTAAATTAAAAAAAATCAAACTGAGACAACAAAACTATTCAATAATAAACTTTGGTATTTTAATTCAGTTTTTTGTTTTTGTTTTTGTTTTTAACAATGTGGTCTTTTGAAATTTGCTGGCAGGAGAGATCAGAAGAGAAAGTCAATATTAACAGGAAAGAGGAAAGACAGAACAAAAAAACAAATTAGGATATCCCAGCACAGAGGTTTAAAGGAGATACAAAGAAAGGTAAGAGGCAGAGATAAGAGGATATCCAGGCAAAATCAGTGGGAATGTTTCAAATTAAACCTTTTTTGGCCAGATCCTCTACAGGAATTGTTGTGTCAGAATATACAGGGATATACCCTTAATGATGCACCAGGCAAAGTTGAATAGTGCCAATATAACCTGATTTTTACTTACTGGCTCTTGAGATCTTGGATAAGTTGCTAAAAATCTCTGAGCTCTAAGACCTAATTTGTAAAATGGGTATAAAAATATCTGTCTGGGGAATGTCACTAGCATTTATTATTTGGATCAAGTTAGTAGAAAAACAGCTATTCAAATGTTATCTAACTCTCATCAGTGATATCAGTAACTAAGTTCCCCTCCTTTCATCCCTCTTTGTTGGTTAGAAGCTACTTCCATTCACTTTGATTTCAGTTTATCAATTTATATCTTACACATGTGATGATCCCATGTTTGACAATCTTTACTTTCACTCCATTTTAGCTCCCATACCCAGAGCAGTAAGTTTTCTAAAACTCGGGTGTTTATCTTTGCAGCAGAATCAACCTGGGAGCTTGCTCACAGTGGGTATTTATGTGCTCACCATAAAATGACAGAATCTAAATCTCTGTGGGTGAGAATTGGAAATATACTTTTATAAAGAACCCTCAGACGGTTTTTATGAAAACCGCAATCTGGAAACCATATATGATTCTTTGACTATAATCACCTAATCTTTCTACACTCTAAAATAAGTATTCACAAAATACTACACTTTCACTTTTTTCTGTTTTAATTCCGGCATGTAGATTACTCTTTGTTTTTTTCATAGATCTCTCCATGCTCCCACTCTCTTGCAATTCTTCCCAAATCTGTTAGTTTTTATTATGGAGCATCTGGGGGGGAAAAAAAGCTTTTTAAAAATTTATCCTGGTGGAGTCCAGCTTTGCATTTTATGTGTCTTCATTGGGCTGTTGACAGCTCTGGCAAAATCAGACCCCCATCCAAACTATTGCAATTATAATTTGGTAATCAGCAACTTTAACTCAGTCCTCAACCCAGCCAGCCGTCCTACTACTTACTTAGTCCTGCTCTTTTACCCACTCAAGACATGATTTTATGTTTATCATCTTGATAAACTCCTAATCTCTCTGCTTTCCCTACAAGACTCAGATTTTCTATTTGTATCTAAAAATGAAAATAGAAACCATAGGACAAAAACTTTCCTGTTACCAATTTTAAAATCCATCTTTCCCTCCTTTTCTTATTTATAATGATGTGTCCCTTCTCTTTTCAAAGTCAATTACCTTTATCTATGCTCTAAAACCAACTGTTTCCTACTTTTTCCAGGGTTTTATTATGTTGATTTTCCTCTCTTTTTCCTCTATTGACAAGCCTCTCCTGCTCTACTGGTTGTTCATATTACCTTTTAAACAACCTCAAATATCTCCCACCTTAAAAGAAAACAACAACAACAAAACACATTTTCCCTCAGCTATTTATTTCCTTCAACATTTTGGAAATTCCACTTCATGGACAGTGTACTTTCTTGATATTTACTACTTGAAATATTTACTACTTGAGGAGCTGAATTTTTAATATCCTTAATTTTGATTAATTTAAATTTAAATCGGAATAGATATATGTGGCTTGTGGTTACTGTTACAGTGCCCGCGAGTTAAAGTACGAGACAGCTAAACAATTTAAAGAGCCTTTATTAGCTGGCCGGCGACTGCTCACAGTCACTCCACACAGGGAAATCCCTGAGCAGCCCCGACCTGTGTGTGCTGGTGCCTTATATAGACAAAAACTACATCCTGGAAATACAAGCAAGCTATTTTAATAGAAGCAGAGTTGGCAGTTAGCTATTGGTTACAAAAGACAATTTAGCAAGGTTGGCATTTAGAAATCTTACAAAAAGTTTCACTTGGTTACAAAAAGTTTCACTTGGAAATGGTGCAATTGTTGATTGTTATAACGCTTATGCTTGGCTGATGCGTACAACTGCAGTTTCACTTCCTTTAAACGGTACAGCTTCACTCCCTCCTCCTCGTGGCTCAATGCTGCTTACATAACATTTTTACTTTACAGACTGAAGGGGGAGGGGGACCCACAGGTTACAGATTACAGGGAGGGGACCCACTTCAGTTACAATATTGGACATAACAAACCAGACAAACTTGGAAACTTAAATTGCAAAGCTTAACATGACAATACAATAAACAACAGGTCAATATAAGTGAAGTTTAAAATGTTATGACCTTAATAGATTTGATATAAGAAAAATATTTTGCAATGTTTATTTTTTAAATTGAATGAAATATTACGAGTAGTAATAACTGTTTAAACTGTACTATCCCAAGAGATGCTTAAAATGTGTTCTTTTATTTGAATAAAATATCATTAGATAGAGTTATGTTAAAAATAATTATATATTGTAAAACATTTCCATCACTGCAAAAAGTTCTAAAGTACATGAGTTTTATAATACATTTTCCTTTTATCAATAATAATGACATTTGGATATTTCAGAACGGTGATCATGGGCATGGCAAATGAAGCCCTTTTTGTTGCATATCAAACGTGGGCATATGTGCTTGTGGGCACATTCAACTTTGTACTGGCACTCATTTTTATCAGTCCCACCACTGATTTTATACTGGTTACAAGGAAAACATAGAAAAATTACTCAAACACATATTGAAGAAAGATATTAAGACTTTAAAAGGTATTAAAACTCAATGTAGGGTCCAATGAAGCAGTCCAAATACATTTTCAAATTTGAATATGTTTGGCTATTTACTCACTCATAATCTACAGTCCCTTATGAAATGATCACTGAGCTCTGTAATTATGCTTTTTTCCCTCATACTACTGTGTTCTATGTCTGTTCTAAATGTCATATTTAGAGTAAGGTTTTTATATTAAATGCTATCAGGCAAGTGCTTGGCACATATGAAGTGGGCTCATCTACGGAAAGTGTTATGAAAATAAATGAAGTCTAGATTGGGTTTCCTTATATATTTTTTCTCTTTACTTTGTATAGATATGGTCAAGAATGCAAAATGTCAGTAATTTAAATAAATATCCATTGCATTTCAAATAACAATCATTGCCTCTGTCTTCATTTCAAACCACCACAAGCAGGTGATTACATTCTGTATCTTTCCCATCAAGCATGCATGTGAAAAAATAAAATTTGCAAGTTTCAAACATTGATACTAAAAGCCTCCTAATGATGTTTCTACCCATGCCCATTATGTTCACATCACACCAATATAAATAAGTTAATGTGATGCACTGGAATAGTTATATTTACTAGTCACTACCCCCTAGTATATTGAGACACAATATCGTATACTTTACATACATAATCCAAATTAGTCTTCACCATATAGTATAAAATATTTAAGGGACAATAAGGTGCAATGACTGAGATTCTATGGAGCCAGACTGCTTGGGTTCAATTCCTGGCTCTCATACTTTCTAGTTACATCAGGAAAACTATTTAAGTTCTTTGTACATTTCTCATATGTAAAATTATGAACAATGACAGTACTTACCTCTTGGGATACTTATACTTATGAAGGTTGAGTTCATTTATGTAAAGAATTCAGCACAGTCCTTCAAGATTGATACAGTCATTCTCCTAAACACCTGGAATGTTGGCTGTTCAAGACTGACTTCCTCCCTGGGAGTTACCTCCAAATGGTATAAACTGCAGGGCCAAGATTATGCTTCTGTCCTCCTCATGGGCAATCCACATCAAATTACTGGCCAACGTGGTAATACCAAATGTCAGCCCTTTGCCTCCTTGTGGGACGTCTCTGAAGGACCATCACAGCTCCAGAACTCCCCTTGGGATCAGCTGAGGCCTCTGTTGTAACTGCTTCAGAATCAACTTTCTCTACCCACTCCTATTCCTCCTTCTTTTACAGGTGTTGTCTCCCAGATCTCTCCTACATAAACACCCTATAGGCAAGCCTCCGTTTGAGAGTCTGTTACTTAAACCCAACATATAACAGTTGTTGCCGGGAGTGGGCCTAGAAAGTAGACTCTACGGTGTGATCGTGGAGCTGAAACACACACTGACCACTATGAAGTGGCAAAGACCACATTACTGACATTTAGGGGATTACCAATAGCCCTGAGAAGCTGTAGCCGTGCAATTGTCAAACTTCCACCAGTAGCAGTTGGAATGTAAAATAGTAGAAGGGAATCCACTGACTGGTGTAACAGCTCAGGTATTTGAGAATTTCAGGGGAGCAGTAATTACAAGGAGCTTGGAATCAGATTACTGTTGCCAGGCACTGCTGAGGCATTGAAGAACCACAGTGTAAAGCTTAGAGTGATTAATCAACAATTTAAGGCAAGGTGTGAAAATCATAGGGGTTCCAAGGAAACATTAAAAAAAATCTCATTGCTTACAGTCAAAGGGCAGGAAAAGCTGAGGGTTAAACCTGAGATATAATTAGAAGGGCAAGGACACTTTAGAGAACTTTGAGTTTTTACATGCAGCAAGTCTTCCATGCCACAATCAAGTACCTGTTTAAGAAAGAGTGGGACTGACCCTGAGATTTGGGATGAGGACATCTGAATTGATGGCTCTGAAAACCTTGAAACTTTATATCCTCCGAAACATCTGGGCCTGCAGAAGTGGCCCACATCTGTTGAAAGGGCTACCTCCACTTTTTGCTTGAAGATGATGCAAAGGGCTCTGCCTTGCAAAATAAATATGATTCCCCCTTTCTTGATTTACCCCACCTCCTGTCCTGACTACCAGCCTAATATCAAGTGCCAAGTTATAACATAGCATGACCAAAGGAGTAATAGGCCTTCTCAGAAAAGAAAGGGATTATATCAGAGAGGATTTGTAGAAGTGGTGAGAGATTGTATGGGATAGCATCCCAGGGTCAGGTGAAGTGGTGGAGAGAAGGTAGTTTTGGGGAATCACAGACGCATGACCAGGGGCCATCTTCCAGCCTTTGCTAACACCACCCCCTTTTCTATTGTGTACATATCTTTCAGTCTGTTTCTATTCCACAGCCTGGGGGAAATGTCAGGTCTAATGAAAAGTCCTAACTATACATGAGACTTGGAAACTGCTAACAAGTAGCCCCAGATGTTTATCAGGGCAAGAACTCTCAGTAGCAGAGCCCCTCCCCCTGGATCATATAAATACCTTTCCCTTGGCAACACAGATCTGTCTCACTTCTCCAATGCAAAGTGGGGCGTGCAAAACTGCCACTCACTAACCCTCACCCTAGCAGGTGGCCTTCCTGGAGAACTGACCACATTGAGTTCTCCTCCCCTGCACTTTTGGACCCTTTGTACTGTGTAAGTAATAAAGTGGTCTTTTCATCGAAAATTTCTGTTGTGCCTGAGCCTGTGTTACTGCAACACACTGTGTAGCAACTCATTCCACAGTTGAGTTAGGGAGAGTTTACTGATATAGTAGGACTCTTCCATAATACAGAGTTTAACACCCTGGCAAGCACACATGGAGAGGGTGCTAACCCACTGCTAGGATGGCATTCTTGAAGAATGGGAAACATCTGTGACCCTTACTAAGAGGAGGAGAAATTGCAGAATTGCCATGTAGAGAAAAGAAATGATATAAATTCTCAGAGAAGTGGTCATACTGGAGTAGAAATATTATAGAATCCCAGAAGTCTATGTTCTGGGCAGGGGTGGGAAGGACACAGAAAAATACTCCATTTACCAAAATGATAAGAATTATGCTTGTGGGAAGGGAAGTATAGACTGTAGACTGTCTTGTGTGGGCAACGTTTAAAGGTAAGAGCTAATGCTACTGAAGTGGACTCCTTAATAACAATGTGGATAATAGGATCCTAAAATAAGCAAGATGATGCAATTATCATAATGAGCAGTAAGTTCAGGGTGACAGACAGGTGGCCTAATCCTCAAAGACCACAGAGGCCAAATAGATGGACAGCCAACAAGATTATTGCTCAATCTATGCATTCAAAAAAAATCAAGGATAGATGTTCATAAGGGCAGCTCTCCCCACAAGAAGTCATTCTTCCTTTCCCAATTTCTAGAACTGAGCCACTTTGTCAAGCTTGGAGCACAATTGTTTATGTTGAGGCAGGGTCCACAGGGGAGCACATATTCTTCAAAAAGTGAATATAGTAATGATTTTCCCAGTCCTTTCCCAACAAGAATCAGCCATTTACTCAGGTAATCATGCATTGTGGAAGGAATAATACTCAGATATTTAAAGACTATGGATGTAGGATTTGAGCTGACAATGACATAATTCATTCTGAAGTCTCATCAAGTCTTCCCTTAGCTGCAAAAAGGTGCATATCAGGACCAGATAGGTAAAGTCTTGGTCTAGATATGGATTGCATGGGTCCATAGGCCCAACCACTTGTCATTTCCTCAATTTCAGATGTATAATTGGAATGAACATACTTAGAAATTGGCAGAAGCACTATATTTCTTCCTTGGCATGTGGAATAGATCCTATCACATTGGAGAAAGCCAGGTTGGAGTCTCTAACTCGGATCCCCTTTCCCTGACCAAATATGCTTGTGTGTGTGTGTGTGTGTGTGCATGTGTATGAAATATATGTAATACACACACATGCACATGGACACACACACTCTGCCAGAATGATAGACATTAGTGCTATCTTTAAAGACTTAAAGGCTGTAAGAGAAGTAAAGTCTGTCTGTAATAAAAATAAGGGTAAAGGGGATCCTGGAAAATAACATCAACTGTCTAAACACAACTAGGTAGTAACTCCAATTTCAGTTGCAGTGCCAGATATTGTTGCATCTTTGCTAGAGCTAGAGCTGAATAGCCTGACTTCAACGTGGTCATTGATCAGATGAATGATTTCTTGTCCATCCCTCTAGGGAAGGATGCCCAGAAGTATATTTCATGAACACGGAAAAGGAAAGATACCTGTAATATTCTTACACCAGATCTATGTTACCTCACCTACAATCTGTTATAATATGGTCCAAAGGTCTATATGGTCTGTCTAATCATTCCACAAAATTTCACAGTAGTTGACTGTATTGACAAAATTGTATTAATAGAACTTGTTAGGAAAGTAGTACATCAGAGGCCTTGATAAAATAGATATGAACCATAAGTTGAGAGATAAATCCTATGAAAATTCTGGTGAACTTTGCAGGGATCCAGTAGTCTGTGGTACACCATGACATGCTCTCCAAAGTAAAATATAAATTATTGCATCTTGTAGCATCCAGAAGAAAGCACAAAGCTAGCAGGACTTCTAGGATCTTGAGGTAACCTATTCCACACTTGGAAACACTTCCTTACCACTGAGTGACTTGGAAAGCTGCCAGTTTTAAGTGCATCTACATAAAGGAAAGGGGTTTGGAATGGTTTCTGGTGTTCCTTCCATTTGATCTTTATGATCCAGCAGACCCAATGACACTAGAGGCATCACAGATTGCCCATATGGTTTATGTTAAGCCCTGACAGGAGAGTCACATTGAAGAACATGTTCAACTGTGCCAACTACATCAGAGAAATACAGACCCTTAGAAAAACAGCTCCTGACTCTGTTTGAAAGACAAGGCAAGTGCTCATACAGCCAGAATTGACCAACATGTCGATGAATCCATCAGACCCAAGTTTGGGTATCCCCAGCAGCAATCCATTGAAAAACAAAAGTGGTACAATGAGGATTAAGCAGGAGCAGGGCCAGAATGCACACATAAGCTGCATGAGCAGGTGACCTAGATCTCTATATCATCTACCACCATTAGACTGCTGTCTATCTCTACCTTGGACTAACTGGATGGAGGTAACTTATGACTAGCTGCCAGAAAGATAAAATGATGGAACAACTTGGAAATAGCACAATATGAAAACAAGACACCACCTTTTAGGCTGCAATACTCATCCTGGAGTAATAACCAATACACAGAACACAGGGCCCAGGAATCAATCGGTAAGGAGGCCTAGCTCCACTTACCAACATTCCCAGTGACTGCTTGGGGAATGTATGATAAATCATATCCACAGCTCCAGGATCTAAGGGTCTAGACATCCTGGATCCCAGATGGTGAATGCTTCCACCAGGATATACAACGGAGTCCCACATATACAAAATTTTAAAACCTGTAAATAAGACTATACATTGATTTTAGTCACACTATAAGACGTATAAGAATTATGAAAAGATTTGATTACAGGCTAAGAGGTATGTGATTAAGAGGGGTTCACAAAAGCCATATAACTTTACAACTATAGCTATATATAGCCTTGAAACTATTTTAAATGATTGCAACCTATATGTGGAACAATCATCTTACTTTAATTGCAGTCCTAACTTTATTCAGCGGGGATAATTTTACTCTGTTTCTCAATTAAAATCTTGGAAGGCCAATGACTCCTCTAGTCATTTTAAGATACTTTTAAAAGTCTTCTCATTACTATTAGTCATTAAAAGCAAATCATTTCAGTAATTAGAATGCCTGTAGTAATTAGAATGTCAGTAAAATCTCCAAACTTTATTTAGTGTTAACTTTCTCTTTTCCTTCTAGCTACAGTGTTCAGTGGTTCAGACGAGAGGGGATGTACAAAGGGATAGACAGTTCTTGCATGGTTGAGTGGCATTGATCTCTTGGTTTCTAAGGTAGTAAAAGCAGATTTTTCCTCTTGAATACTTTTGAGCTCTTTGAAGTTGGAGGTTCCCTCTAGATTCATCTCTTCTGCAGTTCCCTTGACTCAGGCAGATGGCAGAGGCTGTACCTCCAGCTGTATACCTCCATCTTCTTTCTGCTGAGATCTCCCTTCAAGCTGCCTTTTTAGACAGGACACAAGTAGACAGCAGACAGGCTTTCTCTAGTATGGTCCATCAAAAGACTCAAGCAACTCTTGTTCCACAAACTTAAGAAGAGCAGGCAGATTCAACAGAGCTCTCTAGCTTCAATACCAAAGAAGCTAAACTCATCCTCTCAATTTTCCAGGCAAGATTAAAACTTCAATCCACATTCAGCTTTATTTTCATCAAATGTGAATTAGTTATCAGTTCTCTATGTCCCTCATAATTAGGAAACATATTTCAAAGCTTTCAAAATGGTCCTCTTGAAGTTCCTTTTCTGAGTTTGTGTTGGAAGGAACTTCTAACCCTGTCTCCATTTCTGAGGAGTGGAGTGGAGGGATTATTATCACTGTAATGGTTCTTTCCAGATAAACCTCTCTATTCTTTGACCCTATGTTATATCCCGTATCTGGCTGGTGGAAACCAAAGTACAGAAACAGGTGCTTAGGACCATTTCCTTTCTGAGTCTATGTATGAGAGAGGGAGGTGGCAAATTCTAATCATTTGAAAACAACAGCCAAAATGCCAGTCTTCTCCTTCTTATTGGTTGGTGTTTTATGACTCTTATAGAAACTGTTGCAAATACAAGGAAGAACAATTCTTTAGAGATGCTATAAAATACTTAGAAGGACCTTTACATGTTGTTCAGTAGAAAAACTGTA
Source organism: Choloepus didactylus (assembly GCF_015220235.1). Classification (NCBI taxonomy): domain Eukaryota; kingdom Metazoa; phylum Chordata; class Mammalia; order Pilosa; family Megalonychidae; genus Choloepus; species Choloepus didactylus. The sequence continues at coordinate 190,293,066 of NC_051309.1, forward strand.
GAAAACCTAGTTGCAACCAAGTATTACCCTTCAAAATTTTGGAATGTTTCCAAAAGGAAAAGTCACTAGAGCAATTTAAATTTTACTGAAGATCAGTGGAAAAGGGGGAAAAAACACTTAAAATGCTTTTAGAAGTGATGTTTGCCTAATAAAATGGCCTATGTTAAGAAGTATCCCAATTACCTAAAAACTTTCCAGCTCATTTCTTAAGCATAATTAATGCATATAATTAAAAAAAAAAAAAAAAAAGGAAGAGAAAACTAAAGTGTTGAAATTAGGGAAAATTAAAACTGTTTCCCTTGTCCCTAATCCTTTCCAAGGAGTTAATTCCTACAAAGATTCCTTTTTCTTTCCATAAAATTGCAGACATCCAGTATATGTAAATAATATGTACAATCCTGATTTATTTGTACAATTATAATTTTACTGGATATACTCTTCTGTATGTTGTTTTATTCATTTAATGATATATTTTGGAGATCTTTCAACACCACCAGTACATTTAGATCCTCCTCATTTTATTTAATAACTGCATTCTAGGGACATAAAATATTTTATTTAACCAAATCCTATATTTATTATTTAGGTCATTTCCATTCTACTGCTGCTACTGAATTATAAAAAGCATCCTTAGATATGAATCCTGGAAGACTTAAAAGAATACCCATGGAATAAATTTCTAGATGAATTGCTGTGTCAATGAGGACATATACTTTAATGCTTAGTATACACAACATGATTGTACCAATTTATACCTCCATGGTAGATAATAGTGTAAATTTACTTCCAATTTCACAAATAGAAAGTTGTAAAATTTCTAAATTTTGGTCATTCTACAAAATAAGACCCTTTCCTATATTTGTTGCTCATATGGATTTGTTTTGCTGTAAATTGAGAATTCATTTCCTTTGTCTCTTTTTCTGATCAGTCTCAGTGTCATCTATAAGCTGTTGGAATTAAATTTTGCCTATTATATTTTTTTCTTTCAGTATGTCACTTGCTTTTTTCAAAAACATTTTAGTATGCAGCTTTGTAAAAAGATTTTACATAATTAAACTTAATCATTCCCTCAGCAAAAGCTATGATTTTAATTTGAAGAAAATCACATTTCATTGCTTTATTCCTTATCTTTACTTTTTCCATTTGTTTGTGCTTGAAAAACCTTGCAAAATTTAAACTCACACTTGAATAAATGGCTGTGCTCTCTTCAACAAGGGAAGTCCTCACCTGACCTTTAGGTCCCTGTGTAAAGAAAAGAAATACCAATATTGAGTGCTTATAATAGAAAGCTTCAGAAATGTAATTTCATATAATCCTTTTCATAATATGGAGTATAGAGTTTATTATACCTTCTTGTAGTTGGAGAAATTGAAGCCCAAAGAAGGGAAGCCATCATCACAGATCACATACTGAAATTTATGCCCATGAACTTTTCCAAGATGCCTTTCAACTCAATTCGACTTTATTTGCAGAGGAAATATGACCCAAAGCTTTGTTTTTTTGTGGTATATTTACTGCTATATTTTCATGACCAGAAAATATGATTCTTAGAGTAAAGATATCTTATTCTATACACATTAAAAATGGGACAGAAAATGAAGTGCATGGACTCTAAAACCAAGTTTCCCAGTTCTGATTCTCAAAGCACACATCTAAATAATCCAAAGTTATTTTGAAAAAAAAAATGCAATATTAGTGGGAAGAAGAAATAGACAATCAAAACAAAAAAAAAAGATAGGTAATGTTGATGTAACAATAAGTTGTTTTGTAATTGCAATCTATATATTTCCACTGCCTCTTCTTTTTTAAAATGCTTTTTAAAACTATTTTATTGTTTTATCTTGCAATAAATATGTCAAAAAGGTAATTTTCATTTCTGGGTGATGGGTACATGGATGCTAGGTTATTTTCTGCATATCTTGTTTTATAAAAAAATTTCTCCCAGTAAAAAAACAGGATCTAATCTTTCTAACATGATTTCAAGAGTGATTTATTTTTGTTTTTTCAATTCAGTTTTATTGAGATATATTCACAAACCCTACAATCATCCACAGTGTACAATCAATTGTTCACAGTACCATCATATAGTTGTGCATTCATCACTGTTCTGGTTCGCTAATGCTGCCATTATGCAAAATACCAAGTATGAATTGGCTTTTATAAAGGGGATTTATTAGGTTACAAATTTACAGTTCTAAGGCCATGAAAATGTCCAAATTAAGGCTTCAACAAGAGGATACCTTCACTGCCAGTGACATCTGGAACATGTCTATCACGGGGAAGGCATGAGGCTGGCATGTGCTTGTCCTTTGCTCCCAGGTTGCATTTCAAAATTCCATTCTCCAAAGTGTCTCCAGGTCTTTCTTAGCTTCTCTGTGGCAAACTCTGGACTTCATCCCTTAGCTTAGTATGTTTAAACTTCCTTCTGTCCACATCTCCAAGCATAAGCATCAGCAAGCATCTAGATCTATGTTGGCTCTTAGCTTCTCTCTTAAATACTCTAATCAAAACCCACCCTGAATGTGCAGGGTCCACACCTCCATGGAAATAATTCAGTCAGAGTTTTCACCTAATCAACAGACTAATCAATCTGTCCCTACAAGATTGTATTAAAGAACATGGCTTTTGGGGGGACATAATATATCCAAACTGGCACAATCACCAAAATTAATTTTTGAACATTTTAATTACTCCAAAAATATAAAAAATAAAAATAAAAATAAGAATAAAAATAAAAGTAAAGAAGAACACCCAAAACATCCCATCCCTCTATCCCTGCTATTATTCATTTAAATTTTGATCTCATTTTTCTACCCATCTGTCCATACACTGGATAATGGGAGTATGAGCCACAAGGTTTTCACAATCATACAGTCACACTGTGTAAGCTATATAGTTATACAATTGTCTTCAAAAATCAAGGTTACAGTTTCAGGTATTTCCTTCTAGCTATTCCAATACACTAAAAACTAAAAAGGGATATCTATATAGCATGTAAGAATAACCTCCAGAATGACCTCTTAACTCCATTTGAAATCTCTCAGTCGCTGAAACTTTGTTTCATTTCTCTTCCCCGTTTTGGTCCAAGAAGACTTTCTGAATCCCACAATGCGGGGTCCAGACTCATCCCCGGGAGTCATGTTCCATGTTGCCAGGGAGATTTACACCCCTGGGAGTCATGTCCTACACTGTGGGGAGCCACTGTCTCTTGTTTAGTCTTTCTAATTTATATTACATAGAATGAAGACTACAGAAGATTGCCATTTATTCTACTCCCCATTCTTCACCCTTCTTTGGGATGTAGGGCAAAAATGTTCTCAAATATGTTTGCAAGTGTCTGTTATCTTCTGTTTGGAGCCATTTATTTTTTCCTAACATTTTAAATGTAATAGTTGGGTTGTGAGTCAATAGCTTTGACCAAGGTTGTTATCTCACCCTATAAGGTGAAGAGATGGGGGAGATCCTTTGGGAATAGGCTCTTTTCTGTGATGTAAGTTTAAACTTTCCATTTACAGAAGTCAGTTATGCAATGACAGAGCTGTCTTTCTTTCTTCAACAATGATCTCAACTTATAATTTGGACCCTATTCTGGTAATATTATACCAACTTGGATTTGACAGTAAGGTTGACCTTTCTGGATTAAAATGTGTTCAAATCTCACATCCTCTTCCTCCAAAAGTGATCTAAATTCTTAGGTGCTTCACTTATGCCCTGGCAGCAACAGAGGTGGATCTGCTCCATGTCAATTCTTCTCTTCTCTCTGGCCACCAGTGAACAGCAGCTGAGCAAGTCAGGGATACTGCCTCTTCCCATCCTGGCCATCATCATTCACGGACAGCTGCTGTAGTTGCGAGAGGATTGTACAGGTATCTGTCATGTTTTCCATGGCATCCTGTTGCAAGGGCCATGCATTCAGCATCCTTCTTATTACAACCACGGATTATTGCCTTTCCGTTAGGCTGTCTCATCATTTCCACAGGAGCCATGTAATAATTGCCTGTTTGCCATCACATTGCAGACTCTGAATTCATACAAGGGGTCTCTAAGTCAGATCTGTAATGGATCTCTGTAATGGATCTGACTGTTACATCCATTACTAATGGCTTCCCTACCAATCAGGCATCATATTGGTAACAGGGTTTACAACAGAAGCTTTTGCTCTGGGACTCACAAAACTGTTATTATTTCTATTAGCTTCCTTAGGGTTCCTATTAGATGTGTGGGGGGGGAGTGGGTGCTTGCCAGAAAGGCCCTACATGAGAAATCAGAATTTAAGATATCATAAGGCCCCACCAGTTCTCTTCTTCCCACAAACTTGCTGAATTTATATCTTTTGGAGCAGAAATGATTTCCCTCAGCACCATGCCGTCTTTCTTGTTTCATGGTTTATAGTTGAAACATAAAGCTCTAAGTCTCCCAAGCTTTTATTCCTTATCTTTAAAGTGATTTCAAAGTCTCTTTTCTCTCTTAAGCTATCATCATAAGCTTCCAAGGACTTGTTTTAAATATAAAGGAAGAATTTACTGTTTTTTCTCCATAAACCTGACTTCCTCTTGAGGACAGAAATATCTTTGATGCCATGGTGACAAGGAGAGAGGCAGTGAGTATAAGAAATTACAGTGGTGGCCTTAGACAGTCTTTTTTTTTTTATGAAAAAAAATTTTGGCTTTTAATGAATAATAAAAAAGATAATAGAAGCAAAAATAAAATATCATACAATACAATGTAATAATAGGGTCAAACAACACCACCACTACAAAGAATCCCATACGCCCCCCTTGTATCCCTCTCTCATACAATTTGGCTTTGGTATATTGCCTTTGTTACATTTAATTAGAGCACATTACAATGTTACTGTTGACCGTAGACTCCAGTTTGCTTTGAGTACATTTTTTCCCCAACACCATTTCCTTTTCAACACTCAGCATGTTGACCTTAATTTGTTCTCCTATATGCAAGAACATTTTTGTATTTGTAAATTTAATCACAATCATTGACTACTCCAGTTTTTACTCAGTTAAACAGTCCCAGTCTTTATCTTCTATCTACCTCAGGTGTCATACATTTCCCTAGATCACTTCTTTAAGCTTTACTCACAGATATCTTTGTTCAGTGTACTTACAGTTTTGTGCTACCATCATACAGCATAATGTTGTCTATTTTGGGATCTATACAGTCAATCCCTTAGGCAGTCTTTTGGTATCTCAAACTACTATACTCTTATACTAGTAAACCATGAGTCGGAGTAGTCAGGTTAGAGAAGGTGTCAGGTGAGAAAGCAGGCTTATTCTGCAGAGGAACTGAAAACTTCCCTTTTCCTTTCTTTATAGCTACGGTTGTTCTGATGAATAACCCCCATGGTACAAAGTACAGGTTCAAAAGCAGCTTTGAACTGCCAATCACTCTTTCCACCTTGAAACACTTCCTTCAGTTAGCTATCAGGATATCACACTGTTTGTCCTCCCCCCCCCCCCACACACACACACTTGCTCCTGCTTCTCAATCTCTTTTGCTTCTTCTAAAATTGAGGTTCCCAAGCTCAACTCTGGATCTGTCTCTTCGGTGTCATTCTAAGTGACATTATTTAGTCTCCTGGCTTTAAACAATATCAACAGACCACTATCAAGTGTTTACTTCTAATCTGGTGTTTCCTCATATATCCAACTGCCTACTCATTTTCCCTGTTTATATATTTCTTAGACATCTTAAGTTGAAAACATTCCCAAACTGAACTCCTCTTTCCCCTGAAACATGTTTACCATCTCAGTAATGTTAACTCCATTCTTCCTATTGAATGTTAGGCCAAAACCTTTTCTTTTACATGCTAAATCCAATCTGGTAGCAAATTCTGTCAGCTCTATCTTCAAAATATATTGACAGTTTGATCACTTCCCACCACCTTCATCAATGCCCCTTTGCTCCAGCCACTATTATTTCACCTGTATCATTTTACATGCTCCCTAACTGATCTTTTCATTTTCACTTTTCTTTCCTCCAGTCCATTTTCCATACAATTTTCAAGGAAAGTCACTTAAAGCATAAAGAGAAAATTTCAATTTGTCATCAAAACCTTCTAGTAGCTTCCGATTTTCTTCAGAAAAAAAGGATACGGTCCTTGTAAATACCAAACATACCACATATGATTGAGAGCCTGGTTTGCTCTCTAACCTCTCCCCTGGAGCCATTCTTCCACTTGTTATTTCACCTCCAGGCATACTAGGCTCTTTGCATTTCCTCTGACTCATGGCTTTTATACCTACTGTTCTAATGGCCTCGTGCAATCTTCCTGTAGATTTCTTAGAAAAATTTCAATGCCAGTATTTTATTGAAGGTGGCAATCTCAGGGATGCAGGAGTATAGGGAGAAAAAGAAATAGGTCAAGGAAAGGTGGAAAACAAATACAATATGGTGTGTTACTGACTTGGCCACAGATTTACTGAAAAAAAAACACTGGTTGCTGGACTGTGCAGTAAGTGTCTGGAGAGTTCACATGGATGAACCACAGCTCAGAACAGTCTGTCAGGGTGAGGAAGGAGAAGAATTTAGCTGTTAGCTCTGTCCTTTATCTCTCTGTTTAAAACTCAACCCATAGAGATTCAACTTCCTCACATTTCCTAAGTTTATCAGTAGCACTGAGCAGAAAAACATGGCTGAACAATTTAGATAATCTCCTGTACTACAACTGGTACAGTCCATTCCTTGTACCATATAGATTCATTCACACTTCATTCTAAGGATATTGTGTCATCAATTCTTCCCCGTAGAAAGAAAGTACAAGTCTAATAAAGATGAGGCCAGTTACTATATTCCAATGTTCTAAAACTGCAACTGAGGAATAATCAGCTGTTCCTGGAATCATAATTGCTCTTTCTTAAGCATCTTCAACTACCCATCCAGATTCCCCTCATTTTTAGCCAGAAATTTTGATGGCCTAGTTTGCTTGCCTGGAATGATTACCTAAACTTGAGAAGTCAGAACTCTTCTTTACCTTGTCCTTGACAGGCTGTGGTTGTTACAGTTTCCCATTACTGCTATCACTGAATACGAATGCCTCAAAAGATACCCCAGTAAACTCCTTTGATTTCAGAGATTTCCTCCATGCTTCATTGTGTAATAGCAATCCTTGCTCCCAGAAGTGGATTTAGTGTGAACTTAATTTACCTTAAACTCCAAAATCTTTATCTTACAAGGGCCCCTTCAAAAACTCTGTACCTAATGTCTTACTGTTAATTTTCATCCTCTTTCCCTAAAAAGGCCCACCAAATTTTATAAGCTTCAATGTGCATGGAATTTGGATATGCCAGGGTCCATTTTTTCCAACAAGTACAATAATTCCTTATTTTTATTGTTTTTCCACTGACTTAAGACATCTAAATAGGTGGTAGTAGCTGCTTCCAGTTCTCATAATGTGTACTGTGTTAACTGGCAGATTTTTTTTTTACCTCAGGAACAAGGGTGTTTACCCTGATAAGGCTTAAAGTTGCGGAGTCATTAATCACAATCCCACAATTGATCATTGAGAGTTATGTCAAAAAAACCAGTCCTACTTCCAGCCTCTAGTTCCTGATTTCATGTATTCCCACCATTTATGGGCCATTGATTCAATGCAAAGTTCACATCTTGAAGGATAGAGTCTTAATTCCACATTGTGTTGTCCCTAATGTGGTACCTGAGGTAAATTTTTAACAAGCTGGCCCACTACTCTACTAGGCAAGCTGCCTCTGTTGTGTGGTGCATGGTAAGACCTGTGAATCCTATATTCATCAACACATGGGTGCATCTCCTGTACCATAAAATTGGTCACTTTGTCTGAGGCAATCCTGAATGAAATTCCAGGTCAATAGATCAGTCTTTCTATAAGTCCTCAGATAGTACTGCTCACAGGGCCATTTTGACCCAGAATCTACAAGGAAGGTGTTGATGACTCACTGTTCATCTCTTCCCAACAAAGATCAAAACCTCATTTCCATGGTTTACAACAATGTGATTAGTACCAGACAGTCATTTTAGAGGGTCATCAAATGCACTGAGTAGAAAACTATGGCTGAGCGAATCTGGGGAAGCAGCTAAACAGGACATACCTCCCATTTCTTCAAGTCTTTTTTCAAATATGATCTTATCGCAGAGGCCTTCCCTCACCCCTTCATATAAAATAGTACCATCTCTACATTGATCCAGATCCAACTTCTCCTCCTGTTTTTTTTTCCCACCACCTAACATAATAAACATTTACATCTTTATATTTAATCCCATCAATTTTTCATCACTACTCTGAAGCATAAGTTCAAGTCTTTTGTATGTTTTATTCTCTATACCCAAAGCAGCTTTTGGCACATACATAACTATTAAGTATTTGTTAAGCGTATAAATGAATGCACTTCTGTGATGGACTTTAGAGTAATTGAGATCTCCACAAATAATAAGAAATCATTCAAAGATGGCAGAGCTGATTAGAAGGACAACATGGAGTGTTCAGCTGGGACCTCATGAAAAAGGAACACAAGTATTAGACATCAGGAATTGCAACAGAGAGGTGGGTCTGGAACACATGCACTTTTTTTCAGGCATGGTCATTGGATTCAGATTTAGGAAGTAGGGCATGGAAATAGGATTGTCCTCTAAGGGAAAAGTAAAAAAAGAGAAAGGAAAAAAGTGTCCAATCCCTACATAAGTTTTTTAGATCAGAGATATGCAAAATTACCTTGCAGAGATTTATCGATTCTTGAGCTAACAAGATTTAATTTGTACAGCCTTAACATTTCTAAAGAACAAATGTGTCAATCAGAAGGAAGGATATATTTGATTAGCTACAGAAGTAAGGATATGAAAATAACAGGGTGGTAATTTGTCAGTGATCTTTAGAGCTGTCAGTGGGAGAGGGTTTGTTGGCTCAATGACAGAAAAAACTTAGCCTCAGTGACATTTGTAGCAATACTAACAGTGATAAAAAAAGGCTATTTCTGGAGATCCTAGCATGACACATAAACATTCAAGTCATGTAATTCCCTTTGTTACAAATGTATGTCACATATGTACAGTTTAATAAAATTAGGCTTCCTTTATGGCTTCATTTTGTGCTGAGAATAGGCAGAAATACTTTTCTGAACATCCACACACAATAATGTTGCCACCCCATTTGTTTTCAGATTTGAAAATTTCAAAAACCAAGATATTCCCCAAAGAAATTTTGGGAATAAACACCGAGTTTAATTTTTCAACTATTTTTATTTTGATTTGAAAAGTGATTTTATGTTTTAAAAAGGAAAAATACTCTAGAAAGCTCTCACCAAAGTTACATACAATAAGAAACACTTTAATATCAAAATAGTAGGAAAGATATAAATTCAGAGTAAATCATTTAAGGTGAGTACATTTAGCTTACTATAGAATTGTCCTTATTTTTCCCTATTTTGGCACAGACCAATACATTTATTCTCCAAGATTGGCACTTTGACCACAATCATTGTTTAAGAACAACTAGAATGGATGGCTCCCAAATAATCTCATGGGCTTCTGAATCATAGCGCTTATCACATTGTGGCAGAATTTTCTATTCACATATGTACCAGTTTTGAAGTAATCTGGGATCACAGAGTCACAGAACATTTTGATGTCTTTATTTTTCTAAATGGTAAAAACTTAGATTGGCTTTCAACAGTCTGGCTTGTCAGGAAATTTCTACCACATTGCTTTTGGTAGGAACTTTTCCATCCTTATGATTTTTGGTTTTGTTTTTTTGTTCAAAAACGAATCTTTATTTGTTATAACTACATAAATGTGATCCATATGTGTCCAACACTAGGTTTTCAAAAAAAAAAAAAACATGCTCCGAATAAGCAAACTACATCTGCCCACTGATGTGTACGGACTCCGTAGATGTCTCATTGGGCTTAATTACAGACTACTCACATTAAAATGCTTTTGGTATAAAGTATAGCATGATGTTAAGTCATTTTAGCTTTTGCACATACATATTTCACTTCTGGCTGATAATTCAGAAAAAAATTTGCAGTATTACACTGTTAAGCAAGGTTGCATGCATCACTTTAAATAGCATCAATGTCAATGTCATCATCCATCTTGCCAGACTTCACCATTTCAACTTTAGGTACACTGGCAGTCTTCGAATATACCACCTCAATGATCTCATCTTCATCTTCCTCTTCACCACCAGAAGATTCTTCCTCTGCTTCCTTCAACCACTTTATAAATGGTTCCACTTTGACATGAATCTCTTTGACAAATTCCTTTGAGACTTTTTTTTAGAGGCCTTTACTGATGATGGCATCTTCTTTCAAAAGGTCTGTGTCATACATCTCCTTCAAGATTTGTGGAATCTTAGAGATGTTCTGACCTTGATGCATGGCTACCAAACACTCCAAACCATGAAGAAGGTACCACTGAGCCTTTTTGTTATGACAAAATCATAGGAAATGGCACCTGTATTTCTTAATTTGCTCCCTAATCTTCTCATTACAAAGAACAGTCAAAACAAGAGGGCCCATGGCTTTTACATCCAGTCTTTCTGCTTCAGCAACAATTTCTTTGTCAGATGAGTCAATAATGCCCTCTTCTTTCTTTTTTTAAACAAAACCAAACAGGATGTTGACCCACTCTTCAACAGTCCTTTCCAAATCATCGCTGAGCATCAAAACTTTGCATGATCACTGATTTCATCCATTCTGTGCCTTTGAGCTTCCTTGGTTGCATCTTCTCTGCAATCATCCTCCTCCTCTTTTTTCACAGCACTCGGAGGAGGACTGATTTCATCAGTGGTGGTGGTGGTGTCTCACTGCTGGATGCAGAGCCATTTTCCTAGTCTTTGCCCTTCCCATTTTTCTTTTCTTTTTCTTTCTTTGCCGAACTACTATCACTATTCTTAGGTGGGTCTGGGGGAATGAATGTGCAGAGTTTATGATGTGTGTCAAGCATGCCTGGATAGCCAGAGGCTTTACAAGAATTACCTGTTGTTTGCTTCTTTGGATTGACATGCAGATCTGTTTCAGAATTCTCACACTCGGGACAGAGAACAAATTTTTTTTAATGAATCCATCCAGCATGTCTTGCAGCTTATTCACCTCATGAGATCCATTGACAATACAACAGTCATTTTTAACATCATTTCCTTTGCCCTCAGTTGTGAAATCAGATGGTTCATCTTGTAGCGATAGAACTGGTCTGACACGCTGTGGTTGACCTTGGCAGACATTTGAGCTTATTAGTGGCTTTATCAATAAGATGAAGAGATCTTTGATTGCAACTTCTTGGTATCTTCTGTCTGGAGAAGAAGCGATGACATAAATGACTACGTGAGTTCTCTGTCTTGCACATGAAAAAATTTCGCTACTGAGGCTGTAAGCCTCTTGCTTGTTATGCTGTTTCCCCAATACAGGTACCCATGGCTGCGCAACAGCTTGTTTCCATCAAACAAAGACATAAACCAAAAGCTGCTTGCCTGGGACTGGGATGAAGCGAGGCGCGTTATAAACCCGAGTCCGAGGAGGCCGCGGCGGAGGAGGAGGCAGAGGCGCAGTGGAGGAGCAGCGGGGCGGGGCTGTCCCAGCGACGTCCTGGGTCCCAGCCTGGCATCCTGGATGCGGGAGACGCGGTGCCCTGAGCTCTCAGGGCCGCCTTCCCCACCAGCCAACGGCCCGCGGGGCGTCGGGGAGGGCTGGGGAGGGCGCACCGCGCTACCGCCCCTCCGCCAGACTCACCTCTCCCTATGGTTTTAAAATGATTCCAAAGGACGTAAGATTCTTCAGCAAATAAGGCATATGGCCTCTGATCTTTAATTTCCCATGGTCATTGCTGAGCTATTCATCGTTCATCCCCACCCCACACCCACTATTCAGATGTGTGTGGATCTGTGCTAACCGGAACAATGCCACAGGCCCTTTTCCAAACACCTGACAGAGTGTGTACATGTTTTATAGGTGTCTTTGCCATCAAAAACCATTTGGGAGTTGCACAGGAATGAGGCACAGGTCCCTGCCAGTAGTGCAAGTCAATCACTGATTCCACTGTCTGTTTTTTTGATTCCACTGTCTGTTTTTTGGATCTTCCATCTCTGATTCCTCCAACTTCTTCGCCCATCCATAACAATTCAGCCTCATCCTCTTGATGAGTTATGCCATGTGATTTAAAATCCTGCTAGTTCCACACTGTGGGAAAATGGAAATAACTTCTTAGACTCAAAGCTGTTAATAGTGGGAGCGTGGGAGTTGGGAAGGAGATGAAAAAGTGATTCTCATCATTTCATCCTTTCCTGAGTTTCTTACAGTAGTGAGAAAAAAGCCAGAAATTGTGATTTAAATAAATTATTTCCCCACTCTTGTCCATTCTCCATTATCCAACAAGCTCATTGGTCCAGGGACTTTTTTTTTTTTTTTACCTTACTACTTTTCAAAGGCCTATCCCAAATCTGGAATATAGAAAACATTCAGTAAATATTTTTTCAGTGAATGTGTGAATGCTAATAAGTATAAACAAGCGTTGGTTGTTAAGACATTGCCAGTTTATGTCATATGATTTATACGTGGCTTTCCAACAAAAAATTCTGGACAGGAGATAAGTTTTCAGTCACCTCAGCAGCTATATTAATTAATAAATTTGCATTCAATTTTTATACACACATTTCTGACAATAGTTAATTTGAGTCTACCCCTGAGGGATAGCTTTGGACTTATATATTGGCAAATTAAGTTGTTGTTAAAAATCAGAAAACCTGAGGGACAGATAACACCCATTTGCACTTCTTCATGTGCCAAATGCTGTTAACTTTGGAAATTCTATAATTGCTATTTAATATGTCATAGTTTCTTTTCTGTCAATAAAACTTCTTAATGTATCAGCAAATGATCCCTTTGTTTCTTTCACAGCGTAAAGGGTCCAGAAAGGGCAAATAATCTCTTTGTCATTTACACAGCACAAAGATTCCAGAAGAGCAGGGGAAGATATCGCATCACGGCTGGTCTCCAGGTGTGACAACGACTGCTCTGAATCAGTGTCAATAGATGGCAGCTCCACACACCCACTTCACATTGAAAAAAGGAGACCAATCTATAACATTTGGTTTTTATTCACCTCTGGGGGAGGAGGTCCTGCCACTGAGAATCCCTGTTCTAATAATCATCTCAAGATGCTTGTTCCCAGTTTCCAGATTTAAGGTCTGGCTGAGCCTTTTAATTAGACTTAACATCTCCCCCAGGTTATGGAATGGCGCACACTAGAAAAAGACGTGGGGTAGCAGGAAGCAGGAGAGTGGCTGTTTTGTGTGTTTGTGCCAGAGAAGGAGATGGGGGAAGGTTAGTTCTGGGCTGCTTGACAGGTGTCCATTATTTCCCTAACAGTTTGTGTATGGTTAAAGCAGGCTAGGAATACACACAAAACTCAAGCTACTCTTTAAATGTGGAGTAATCTAAGTCATAAATTAGATTTCCCAGCTCCATTGCAGTTAGTACTTGGTCTAACAAGTAGAGTGGGAGTGAAAGAGAATGTCACTCCCACGCCCAACAACAAAAACTCCAACATGAATCTCATCTCAATTCCGTTCCCTTTCCAATGAAATAAAGTGCTTCCCTGAACCAAAGAACTTGTGGTATAATTGGGAGATAGAGAAGTGTGAGGAAATAATGTATTCAAACTGTAATTTTTGGCTTTTTATCTCTACTGTAGGGATCTCAGAAAAAATGAAATGAGAATCATTTTCTCATCTTTCCAACTCCCAGCCTCCCACAATTAACAGCGTAATGAACCCAGCTTTGAGTCTCAGAAGTTGTTACTTCCAGCTTCAGCACCATTTGGAAGACTGGAGAGCCCCTGTTACACCTGGTACATGAACAACTGCATAGAAGAAGGCTGCTCCATTGACTTGTTCATCCACTATCTTCACATGAGTCAGAAATACATTCTATCATGCTTGAGGCATTAAACTTCTTCAAGTATATTTGTTACTCCATCAGCCTACCTGCATTAATAAAAAAGAGAAAGCATGGAAGGGTTAAATCTGTTTGCTATAGTAGACAACTCAAAACATCTGATATACCTCACGAAGGTATATACTCCTTATTACAAATCAACATTTAGGACCATAGTAGAAAATAATCAAATCTTATTCATATTTATGTCATTCTCTTCCACCTAACTGGGGTTGTGTCAGCAATTTGTATAGAAGAAACTCCAATATTTTTTGAAATAGCCATAATATAAGACAAACAGTGACATTATTTTTAAATGAGCTTTGTTCAGCAAACAAGCAAACAAACCAATTTTAAAAAGGACAAAAGGCTAAGGAGACATTCTCCAAAGAAGATACACAGATGGCCAACAAGTGCATTAAAAGACGTCAACATCGTTAGCAATCAGGCATATGCAATTCATAACCACAATGATATATCACTTCACACACACTATGATGGCTATTTTTAAAAAGGGGAGAAATAAAAAGTGTTGGCAAGAAAGTAGAGAAATAGGAAGCCCTGTACATTGTTGGCGGGAACATAATATGGTACAGTCACCCTGGAAAACCGTTTAGCGGTTCCTCAGAAATTTAATTATAGAATTACCATGTGACCCAGCAATTCCACTTCTAGGTATATATTCAGAAGAATTAAGAACAGAATTATTTGTACACTAGTGTTCATAACAGCATTATTCACAATTGCCAAAAGGTGGAAGCAACCCAAGTGTCCATAAATGGATGAATGGGTAAACAAAATGACAACTATACATATAATGGAACGTTATTCAGTCATGAAAAGAAGTTGAGCTCTATACATGCTACAGCATGAATGAACCTTGAAAACAGGGTAAGTGAAATAAGCCAGACACAAAAAAGATGAATATTGTATGATTCCACTTACATAAAATATTTAAAATATGCTAATTCATAGAGACAGGAAGTCAAGTACAAGTTATCAGAGGTTCGACTTGAGGTGGATGGGGAGTTATTGTTTAACAGGTACAGAGTTTCTGTTTGGAGTGATTAGAAAGTTTTGGTATGGATGGTAGTACAACATTGTGAATGCATTCAGTATCCTCAAATTGTACATATGAAAGTGGTTAAAATGGGAAATTTTGTGTTGTATATATGTTACCACAATAATTTTTTCAAAAAAGTTTAAATAAATAAAATTTCATAGGCAGTTAATCTACTATGAAAATACAGCATGAAGTGAATGAGCAAAGCTGCTGGTGCTATTCGTGTACCCAGAAGGAATGGCAGCCCTGCGAGGAGTGTCCCTGAGATGCACCCAACAGAACAGCTTTAATGAGCTGCACAGGGGCATTTTAC
The DNA here is from genome assembly GCF_015220235.1 of Choloepus didactylus. Classification (NCBI taxonomy): domain Eukaryota; kingdom Metazoa; phylum Chordata; class Mammalia; order Pilosa; family Megalonychidae; genus Choloepus; species Choloepus didactylus. The sequence goes on from NC_051309.1 coordinate 190,308,358, forward strand.
AAATATGGGACAGGGAAGGCCATTATCTGAGCATCACTCTGAAATTCATTATGTTTCACACTTTAGGGATATTTTTCAGAATTGAGTTTTCTCTATATCAAAGCATATACTTTATGAGGTCTTTTGGGAACAATTTCTTTTAGTTTGCTTCTAAAAAACTGGTTATTTTATCTTATGAACATTAAGTATTGTGTAACTGATTGTTTTTTCTTCCTTTTCATGGAAAAACTCACTATGGCTTTATTATATTTTTAGCAAAAAGGATAGGTTAATATTTTTCTGATTTCATTGGTTAAGTTCAGATGTTAATGTATACTATCTTACCTCTCCATAGTCTCTCAACACACACTCCAATTTAAACATACATATTTATCTTCTGACCTCATATAGACTCATAATTCATATGCTAATTGCATTAATTAAATAATTCAGAGTCAATAGATTGATGATTCTATTGTATATAATTATTTTAGCATTCTGTTGCATCAGGTGATGCACAAAGAGTAAGATAAATGAATTCAACCTTCATATGAACTTTGACTTGTTATTGCCCATATTCCTTCTACTATTCCAATTTTCCCATTCTTTCTTTCTTCTTCTTACTCACTACATTCAGTTAAGTATTCTCCATAAGTTTCTGATTTATACTTGAGAGTGTGCATGTTTGAATTTTATTCAAATGATTAAATGCATATTTGGTTGGGATTTTTGCCCATTTTCTATCTGGCTTTTAGCTTTATTCCTCTTAAAACAAAAGTTTTTATTTGCTAGTAGCCCTCTATTTGTGATATCGGTTGAAAATATTTTCTTCTAATTTATTGTTGCTTATAACATCTTTTTTCACACAAAATTTGTTAGGAATTTTTATTATACAGGCAATTTTTTTGTCATTTCTTTTATTATATCTAGATGATTCATAGCTAGAAAACTTTTCCTTATACCTAGATTAGAGAGGAATTCACCTATGCTTTCTTCTAATACTCGAATTCTTTCATTCTTACATTTAAATCTCTGATCTACAGATTACTTATTTTGTAGCAAAAACTGAGTTTCAGAAATTTGAAATTCATACATGGCATTTTCTAATATTGCCACTTCAATTCAATTTGCCATAGACAAGAGAAATATGGAAATATGCATTATAGCAGAGCTGTAAGAGTGCTCATCTCTTTCTACCAGTAAAGTATTTCATCTAAAGAGAATCATTTAGGCATATGAATATAATAAGAAAAGGATAAATTCTAGTGATATTTTGAAACATCTCCCAGTTTGCTATATTTTATTCATCTTTTGGGACTATTATTGTTTCAATTCTGCCTTATGATTTTTTTAAATGATAATTTGCAAAGAATGAGGCCACAGTTGATCTCTCCAGTTCTTATTGCTGATTTTATAAAAGAAATATGTATTTCAATGACCTTTAAGGTTTAAAATCATTCAGTATAACACATCCTGTGCTTTCAAATTCATTCAGTTTTTTTCACCTTGAAGTTATTTTAATTTTAAAATACTTTATCCAAAGTTCCATCAAAATCACATAAATCTATGGAAATTTACGTTTGGATATAATTAAGATTAAACACAATGTCATAAACAAAAATATTTTTTTAAAGTAATAATTGTATGTTCATAGGTTGGGAAATAGGGATTATAGAGAAAATTATATGGAAATTCATGATAAACTCAAAATAATTTTAGATAATGATCCACCCACTGCTATTTTAGATGAAATAATGGGAAGAACAAAAATCTACATTTAGTTCTCCTATAAAGAGAATTTCTCTCCACATAATATTGCTTCATTACTTTTGAACAGCCTTATCTTGATCTGGGGAATACAATTTATATTTTTAAAAAATGAAAATTCGATGAGAGAAAGTATTTTGTAAATCAGATGCAAAAGAATTAGTAAGAAAATGTTTGTATAGCATTTTCTATTTTGAAAGATATGAAATAATGGTATACTGTTCCCATGCTGTTTCTCTTTTTAACATACTCCAAGAGAATCACTTTTAAGGTGAGTAATAATGCATAAAATTTGAAGCTGAGAAAATATCCAAAGACATATTGTACTTTTTACATTGTAAGCTAGTAGAACCTACCCTCTCCTCCAATTCTCCTAAGCTGAGGTTCAGCACAACAAATTGTTTTCTGAAGTTTTCCATCACCATAATGCTTTGTCTGTAGCAACTGAATTTTCACCAATAAACCCTGATAAATCACTTCCTCTGCAACTTCTTCAATGCCCAGGATATTAAGTTTGAGATTTTGATACAAAAGTTATTTCCTCCTTACTCCAAAGTTTTTGTATTTTTTAACAAATAACAAGGGAACAATTACAATGAGGAATGATTCCTTTTTTTTTTTTTCATTTCAGTCTTCTCATATTGAAAAGAAAAAATGTCAATGAGATAAAAAGATATGATTTAGATTTCAGATTCAGAGAAACCTTCTTGATGAAGAATATATACATTCAGACCTCAGCATAAGTAGGAATTAGATGAGCAAAGTCTGGGAAAGGAGGAAAGAAAAAGATACAGAATATGCACAGGGCCTGAGGTCAGAAAGCATTGACAGAAGATCCGAGTAGCTGCGAGAAAGAGCTTACAGGAGGTAAGACTGGGGGGGGAGGAAGGAGCCAGGTCAACGAAAGCTTTATTGGCTGCCTTGGCATTTTCAAATTTTGTACAAATACTGTGGGAACCCTTTGAAGAATCTTAAGCAAAATAGTGGAGTGGCATGTTCCCACTGACTGCAATGTGCCAAATTGTTAGGGTGGACATTGGAGGTAATTGTAAAAGTGGGGAATTAGTTATGAGGCTATTTCAGTAGAGTAGGCAAAAACTCCTGGTGGCTTGACAAAGAGGGCTACCTTTTTATATAGAAAATTGAATAAAAGCAAGAACTTTTTGAGATAAATACAAGACACGGTTACAGAATAGTAGGAGGTGAAAGAGACATTTCTGGAAAGAGCAACTGGATGGATGGCTATTCCATGAAGTACACTACAGGAGGAAAGATTTAATAGAAGCCCATAAGGAGTTTAGTGTTTACTGTGAGATGCCTGTGAGCCATCTAGCGGAGATGTCAAGGAGGGAATTTAATGTCTAAGTTTAAAGATCAAAACGGTGTCTTGGGATTTAAATGTGTGTTTCTCTGCATACAGAGGCTATTTAAAGCTGGGAGTAGATAAGATTATGTGAAGTCAGAATATTGATTGGGAGAGAAGACATGCTATTAAGTACAAAGAAACCCTAACATCTAGAATAAGTGTTCTCAATTTTGATGTTACAGAATTTCCCAGAGGTACTTGACAAAATGAGAGCTCAGTTCCTCCTTCAAAGGGCCTGATTTAGTAGTTCTGGGATAGAACCCATAAATATACATTTTAAAAAAGATTCTGAGGCAGATGGTTCATAGTTCAGTTTGAGAAAAAAAGGAGGCAGAAAAAGACACTGCATAGATATATGTTATTATATTCAGAAAACAAAAACTAGGAAAGGTCAAGGTGCCTGAAGGATGGAAAGAAGTGACAAAAGATGAGGCTGGAGAAGTAATCAGGGATGAAATCATGTTGAGTCTTTTAGACGGTAATAAGTACTTGGTACATTAAAATTTTGGTTCATGGAAAGGCATAAAAGGCTTTTGGCATAATTGACATGAACAGATACATGTTTTGGAGAAAAATAACTCTTGCTGCAGAGTAGACTAGATCTTCACAAAGAAGACTGAATATGGGGGATTCCAGTTAGAAGTTGCAGTTGGCTTGGTGAGAAATCACAGCAATTAGAAAAAGGGTGATAATGTTGCCAATGGACAGGATATAGATTTGAGGAAAATGTAGAAAAAAAAATTGATAGGACATGGTGATGTATATGATATGAAAAGCAGGTAAATTTAAGGAAATGTCAGGGTCAGCTTCACACCCAACTTTTGGCTTTTTTAAGTGTGTGGAAGAAGGAATCCAGCCCAGAAATGAGAAAGTAGAAAAAGAGCTGGCTTTCTGGGTGATGGGTGGAAATGAGAATGCTGTTTCTAACATGAGTTTGAATGAGCTACTAAAATAAAGATGTTAGTAGTCCCCGCAGAGGTGACTCATTAAACATGTGGATAGTAACTGAAGCTGTGGGGTGTATAAGGTTATCTATGAAGAAGAAACAGCCTGGAAAACAGAATGGGTCTTAAGCCACAGTCAAGGACACTGCCTCACCCGTGATACATTTCCATTATATTAGGCTTATCTATTTGGGAAGAAATATAAAGGACAGTCAAAGAAATCCTCAAATTTAGAGTTATGTATATGCCAATGATATGAATTGACACTAGGGATTTTATTACAATCATTCAAAGCCAGCTTTTGTTTATCAAGTAACGTGAATTGACATGGGAAAGGGTAAGGTGAAAATACTTTATTAGTTAGTTGTCACCTAGTTTAGAGTCTATATCTGGGCTGCAGAGCATCAGAAATCAAGTTGACATCGAACTCACAGATTATAGAAAAACTTTCTAAGTAGTAATTACATTTTTATTACAATTTGTCACCCCCTTAATGGTGTCATGTGTGTCTCTTTATCTCCCCAACCTGAATACAAATCTATTTGTACCAAGGGCCAGGTTATTTGTTCTTTGAATATTTTAGATTACATAGCTAAATTCTGACCACATAGGCTAACGTTTTTTCATTTTTAATAACTAAATAAAAAATACTAGAATTAAGTATGCTAAATGGAAAATGATTCGATTTCTCTTTGAATTTTTTAAATTCAAAGAAATAACAGCTAGATTGCCCCCTATTGTTAAAGAGAAAGGCTGATGTGATATTGAATGGAGGGAGTCTTCCAAATAATAAGACAAGATTGTAACTTAAAAATCAGATAATGTTGTAACTATCTCTAATACAAAAGGGAAAACACATCCCATTTATATAAAAGCATTTTTTATGTTACATTTAATAAATGGCTGGCACCATGAATAATTACTAAAAAATTCCTATGCTCCTTGAGAAAAACGGAAGAGACTTTTTTTACCTAGAGTTAGAAAAACATGGTCAAATAATCTTTGCAGCATGCAAAGCCACTAACACATACTATTTTAGGCTATATGTTTTCTATTTAGGTTTTTAAATTATTGAACAATTATGTGCATTATAGAAGACAGTAAGAGAATAATACATGATTTGGGACTTTTCAGGTTCTTGCCACTCCTCACTCTTCAATTTATTACATGGAGCCTGTGAAGAGCAATGTAAAATTCTCGAAAGAAAATACAGAACTCTCAGCCTTCATAGGGATTCTGAGACAAAGTGATCATGAGAGAAAGAAAATAATAGTTAAAAGAAAGGAACGTTGGGTGGGAGAATGGAAGGAAGAAGGAAAAGTAGATAGAAAAGGAAGGAACGGAGGGAAAAGGGAATGAGGGAGGGAGTGGAGTGAAGGGGGAAGGGAAGAATGGAGAAGGGAGAGTGGGGAAGAGAGGAAGGAAAAGAAGGAAGGATGGAGGGATGGAAGACATTCTCCTTCAAAACATATATTTTTAAGAATAGTCTTCTGGATTTATCATCTTGGTTTGTCTAATACCAGATTTTTCATCTTCATTGTATGAATTGTATGCCTTTTTAGATGTAATTATAATTCGAGGAAAAAAAATACCAGGCAGTCGGCCACCTTCCTTAAACATTGAAATGATGCTCAAGTCCTTATTTCAGTCCACTAAAGTACAGGCTGAGAAGTCCTTGAGGGTTAGTACTTTGAGATCATTCCTAATATGTCTCCTTTTATTCCACTTCATGTTTGCACACATCACTCAGAAAATATCTTATTTCTCCAGCCGGTCAATTAACGCTAGTCATGAGTTAATTCTCAAGAACTTCTCTGGGCCACATGGGGGCATGTTTGAGCCATAGGAAACCAGTTGCGATTATTTTCCTACTATCTTCCATCTGTTTCTGAGATTTCACCATCTGTACCCCCTGCCTATGTTCTCAATTTCCACAGGGAAGTTTGCATCTACTGCAGACATTGATTCTCTATAAATTGCAGCTAAGGAATGAAATTTTCATTTGAGGGGGGGATTGGTAATTCAGTATTCCTCTTTCCTCAGCCCCTCTCCTCCATTTCAATGCTCCAAATCTAAATGATGGTGTTCACAAGAAACAAGAGAAACAGAATATACAGGAAGTAATTGTTTCTGAGTCCCTGACTGCTACTTAAAAGACAGAACATAATAACCAGGGAAGAACTGACCTCTGTGAAGAAAAACAGGGTAGAAAATACAGCCCTATGGTGTAGGTGAAATGGTACTTTTAATGAGAAGTTTCCTACCCTTGAGTGCTTTCCAGGGATTGTAAAGCAGTATCTGGGGGCTCAGACTAGTTGAGAACGCCTGAGCACACCAGCTGCGCTTTCGCATTTTTCTTAGTGTCCCTAGAATAATATTAACTTTCAAGCCCACAATTCCTTTATGAACAATCTCCAATTTCCTTTATGAACAATATCCAGCAGTACAGTTTCATTGTCAGAGCCTGTTTGCCCCATGAAGAATCCAGGAGGAGAAAGAGTAAATTGTCAGCACCAAAGTTATGGCTTATGGAGATAAAGAAAAAAACAAAAATTTTTTTCATAAGGCTAGTGCCAGAGAAGACACTAAAGAACATGTCTCCACCTTCACTTATTTTTTAATCATTTTTTTATTGTAGAATATAACATATATACATAGAAGTGATAACTTTCCAAATGCAATTTAACAAATAGGAAAGGGAAAATTTCAAAGAATATTCTGGGTTTCTCTTCCACAGTCTCAGCTATTTCCTTATTGTGAAATGCCTAGACATCCCTGAAGATCGGGAAAGTGATTAAACTAGAGGAAGCGGTAGCAACAGACAAGATGGAATTTAACAAGGGATTATGAATACTGAATCTCTATATAATTTCCTTTCTCTTAGTTGCTGAGGTATTAGAATAGGTAGAAGGAAAGAATTGAAATGGTGGAGCTCTAACTCATCGCATCCTTTGAAATTTTTTCCACCTTCACTTTTTAAACATAAGGAAAAGTTCCAGGGAGATTAAATGATACACCCAAAAAGACAAACTGAGTTGACTACATGTTGAGACTGGTACAGTGAAGAGCCTCTTGTGGTTCTTAAGTAAAAAAATTTTTAATACTGTATCACACTTCCCAAAACCTAATTTTTTTTCTAATTTTTCAACGCATTTTCATCAAGGAATTGCTGAACAGACTGCTTTGCTTTATCATCACTGTTATTGCGATAAACATGTGAAGAGGAAAAACAGCTAAGAGAATATTTGCTAATTTACTAGTTGTCAGGTGCTAGATTAGGTTTTGGAAACACGGTGGGTGGGGAGAACTTCAAAAACCATTAAATTATGATGCTTATTTTTATTTTGGAGTTGGGAATTTGACAGCTGGAGGATAAATAATAGTTCAAGAAAGTAAAGAGAAAAGCCTCCGTATTTTCTGTAGTTCACTGGGATTCAGAGGGTCTGAGATTAGTTGGAATTGTCTTGAAAGACTTTACAGACAAACCGAGATCTCCGCAGTCTTGAAGGCTGGGTCGGATTTAAATGAGTAATAACATGAGCACAGAGTGAGGCATACATGGTCTTTTTATTGAGACTTCTACAACAATGACACTTGTGGATTTGTGCATGAAAGTCAAATGGCAATGCATAAGCAAGGCATTTTTAATGTCATGTTTCTTATCCATATTTAAAAACAACAGCAATAAAGGAATGCAGAGGACATTTGGGACTGGATAATATAAGAACTCATTAGACATGAGAACCTTCTATGTATGCAAAAGTATTGGGAAGCTTTAGACAGCGTCATTGGTATTCATGTGGCAAATTTGGGAAAAATGACTACTGGAAAGTCCATCTCTATTCCCTAAGGCCGTTTAAGCAAGTAACAGAGGGATTCTTTTTATTCTAAGAAAAAGGGCATTTTAGTGTGTTCAGATACATGTGGAAAGTAAATGCTATCTCATAAAAACTGAAGAAATTAGTCCAAAGGAAAGGGGAAATAAAAGTCAACTGTCTGTCCGGGTTTTACCTTAGGAAAGCAAAAAGCTTGCCATCTCCAGTCCTTCTTTCTCTTCTCTTGTCTCTTGCTTTCACTTTCTCTCTCTTCCCCTTCCTTCCTTCCTTTCTTCTTACTTCACTTTCATCCTTTCTTTTCTCATCTATTAAGGAATTTTGTTTAATAATGAAAATACCACATTTAGAGTAGTGCTAATAGCAAGGTAAATAAATATACATTGTTAAAAAGAGTATAATACAGCACCAACATCAGAGAAATTAGTTTCAGAAAAATATGGGTGCTAAGTCTGGCTCACCTACATTCTGCCTGTGTGTCTTCAGAATAGATAATTAACCTTTCTGAGTTTTGTATTCCATACCTATGAAATGGGAATAATAAACTTTTCTTAGAATGGTTACAAGGGACCTAATGCAGTTCTGGGCAAGTAGCTAATACAGGAATCGAATTCCTATCCTTACTTCCTCCCCAGAAGTCAATAAATATTTTAAATTTTCCCTTCTGTATTATAAGAAGAGTAATGTTCTGGTTTGCTAATGCTGCCATTATGCAAAACACCAGAAATAGAAGTGTCCAAGAAATGAAGTGTCAAAGTGTCCAGAAATGAAGTGTCCAAGCTAAGGCATCAACAATAGGGTACCTTCACTGGAGAAAGGCCATTGGCAGCCAGAAAATCTCTGCTAGCTGGGAAGGCACGTGGTTGGCATCTGCTTGCTCCCAGTTTGCATTTCAAAATGGCATTCTCCAAAATGTCAGTGTCAGCTTTCAATGGCCATTTTCAAATGTCTCTAAGTTGCAGCAGTATCTGGGCCTGTGTGACTCTTTTTGAAGTACTCCAGTGATCAAATTAAGACTCACCCTGAATGGTGGGGCAACACCTCCAAGGAAATAATCCAATGAAAAGTCTAGCCCACAATTGATTGAGTCACATTTCCATGGAAACACTGAATCAATAGGTCCCCACCTAATCAACACTAATATGTCTGCCCCCACAAGATTGTATCAAAGAACATGGTGTTTTGGGGTGATAATACATCCAAACTGGCACAAGTAGTTACCTGTGAAAGTTTGCAATATATTAGAAGGAGTTGAAATGTTGTATTGTTTAATCCACCGACAACAAAAGAGGATTTTTTGATTGATGAAAACAGACGTTAGATACTTTCAATGTATATGAGCTATTTTGCAATTACTAAGACAAATCTCTGAAATCCCTCATTTTTTTAATCATAGGAAAGAATGGAAACAACTGTTTGAATTGTACATATATGCACCTGAGCTAAACCTAAGTCATCTCAGATGTCAAAGAAATAATGTGAATATTTTGGCACTTTCCCACACCTGGTTTGTTTCTCCAGACATCTCAAAATATCCCATAGGGCTTTCTCTGTTATTCACCCCAAAATACTCACATCAGCTTCACAAACCACTTGAGTCTGGTCTACAAAGTGCACTCTAAGACTAGGAAAAGACGTAGCTCTACCAGGGAATTCTCTGAGGTTCCAGAAAGTGAGTCCCAGAGAACAGGAAAGGACACTAGACAATGGCCTTAAGCGACATGAAGAAATAAAGTTCTCTAGTAAAGATAATGACATCAGGAAATATTGTATTTTTTATTTGTAACTTCACTTTTTACTTCCTACAGAATCTAAAAGGCAAATATATAAAATGTACTGTTAAGTCAATGGTTTTGGACAGATAATGTATAAATATATAATTTGTGACAAGAACTAAATAAAGGAGGGTATAGATTATGGGGGTGAGGTGGGGGAATGTTATTAATGCAAATGAGTTTAGAGTTAAGGGAAAGTTCTAGTACTGGATAGTGGTGAGGGTACTGCACATTATGAATGTGATTAATCCCACTGAATGGTAAGTTTGGGAGGGGTTGGAATGGGAAGCTTTATATTCTATATGTTACCACAGTTTAAAAAAAATGAAAGAGGAACTAAATATATAATAACAATTAAATGCAATATATGATCCTGGATGGCATCTAAGAATGGAGTAGAAAAGCCTCAAAAGGACATTTTTGACAGAAGATGAATATAAGCTTTATATCAATGTTAAATTTCTTGAACTTTGATGTCAACTGCACTTAAGGAGATTACATATGTAAATATCTTTGTTCTTAGAAAATGTACATGGCATATTATGTGTTGAAGAAATATGTATGCAATCTACTCTCAAGTGCTTAGAAAATAGATAGATGAGCAGGTATGTAGATAAATAGATGATAGATAAACAGATCCATTGACCAAATGTTAAAATTGGTGGATCTGGGTATCAGGGGGAGGTATGTTAGAGTTTGGAGAGGCATGAAGTTTGTATTATTTTTGCAACTCTCCTGTAAATTGGAAATTATTTCAAAATAAAAAGTTTTTTTTTTTTAAAAAAAAAGAAAAGCACAGGAGTAAAGGCTATGAACAAGAAAGTAATCAAACAGTAACCAATAAAACTAAGCAAAGAGGATTAATCCAACAAGTAAGCCAGGATATAAAATTCCTAATACATAATAATAACATCTAGTTTAAAATTATATATTGTAAGTGTTTATTAATGATAAACATTATAGTCAAGAACACAGTTATCTATACCAACACCATAATATATTAATATCCCAATTTTACAGATGAGAAAAATGAGGTTTAAAAATTATAATAACTTCACCAAATTCTTACAGATAATACTCAAAAGAGCTAGCATTTGAACCAAGGTCTTCCCTGACTTCAGATTATTTGTTTTTAGAGACTAAAGTCTAGCATTAAATTTCCTTTTAATATACTGTCTCCATTTATTGGGTTATCTAATTCTTAAACAATTGATAGTATCAATGTTAGCTTGGCTGATGATAGTCTAAATTTATTAAATGTTTTCAGGAGATAATTTGTCAATAATATGATGCAACTTAGACACCCATCAAAAAGGCAATTATTAAATAACTTTAATTCAGATAATGGAATACTATGCATTCTTTAAAAATGTGTGGCAGATATCTGTCAATTAACATGGAAATATATCTGGGATATAATGTGAAATGAAAAGCACTTTGCATTTTTTAAGTAAACATTTTTAAAAACTATATGAATGTATTGCATATGTGTGCATATATTTGCAAGAGAAACATCATATCAAACTAACAGAATCCTTTTAAAAGCAGAATGGTTTTAAGTAGCATGAAATAAAGGGGGTCTTTTGCTAATTTGTCTTTTAGTAATTAATTTGTATTCTTTTAAACAAAAAAAAATCAATACAACATATGTACTTAACCATTCTCTTTGTAACATGAGCAAAAAAGAATTCAAAAATGTATTACATGCAAGCATAAAAAATTATTGTTTTGATATTCAAATGAAAAATCAGTTTATTGTGAAACTATTTGGAATCATCCACTATACAAGTGTGTGGCAACCCGTGGCCTGAGCAAAACAGGCCTGCAGATCTTTGGATGCACAGCAGTCTGCATGACCTAGGCAGCTAAATGCTTAACCTATTGTCTTTCTAAGCCAGTAAAGAGAAAAAGGGTAAATTGACCTTAAAATGTAACTTTATGCAAGCAGGCAGGAAGTGAGAGGCTCTTAGTCTCACAAAAAGAGCAAAATGTAATTGTTCAAGTGTTATTCTAGTCCTTCCTGCACCACCCCCAGGTCAGAGTGACCTGTTCCTGCATCTATGCTCCCCCCACCCTTAGGAAGGCCTTTGTCTTAAACCCTTATAAAAGGCTTTCTGCCCTTTTTGCATCGCTTGGTCGTCTTCCCGGTGAATGTGATGCCTGCCAGGCCTGAGAGAGCTGTCATGATCTCTCCACAACTTCTCACCCTGTAAGTAAGTCTGGAATAAAAGTTCACGTATCAGAAAATGCTTGTTGTCTTCTTTGGCCTCTGGACTGGCATGGCCCACTTGGGCTGCGACAGTGAAAATACAGAGGCTTGAAAAATACATAGCAATTTGTTTTCACATTTTATCATTTGCAAGTGTGCTAGTATTCCCTGGGATTTTCAAGTAATGATATGATGAAAACAGTCTAAAATTTGGTCATATTGATATTTTTCTACTCGTTAGAAAAACGTTATTTCTGCATGCTTTGGAAATGATATAAAGAGAGCAATTTTAATAGCAGTTAGCCAGGATAGCAGCCACTACCATTGCATAGCCATTCATTTCTTTGACCTTCTAGAATACCTTATTACAATTGTTTATGTTTGACTACAGGTTTGAGATGAGACAAATATTTGGTCCAACTGCAAGGAAAGAACCTGTTTCATAATGGTAGTAAAATCTTTATTGGTATTACCACGATGGAGTAATGTTTCTCTCTTCTGTTAAGTCATCTAGTCTGTCTCAGAAACATGAGTTGATTGTTCCTGTTCTATTTGTTTTATTTTTTGTTGGTAGAATCAGGAAGCAGGAAGAAAGGTGAATAAATGCTGGCATATAATTGTGAATATCTAGTCTCCTTTTTCAGAAAATATTTGTGCTAGCGTTACATATGTATTTACAGTTTTGTTTGCTATTATTATTTCAGTGTGCAATACATGTGGGACCACTTCCTTGTTAATCTCTTTAAAAAATTTGTGCTAGACAGCAAGGATTTCTCACATGTGGACTATATCAATGCCTGAACTCAATAAATCAGCTCCAATGATTTTTCTCCCAAGGGCTCTGGAGTCTGACTTAAGGGTTGAGTTCCTCCATCCCAAGCAACTCTAGACTTGTCACTAAAGATGTGTGGCCCTAGATTTTGAATGAGGTTTCATATTTTACTTTGCAGGCACCATTCAACTTGCAAAATGGGAAGAGAAAATCCTGAGGATGGGTGTTACCATATCTCAGCTCTAGCCTTTCTGTCACTTCTGACTTGGAGGAAACACAACCATAGCAGTCAGCATCAATGCACGGGCGTGCTTCAAATTTCATTCTGCCTTCTTGTCTTCCAGTTCAAAATGGGAGAACAAAGCAAAACTAATTCAAAGTGTAGGATACTGAAAATGGACATTCTGTTAGATTCAACAGAAATCCTTGATTTTTCAACTTTCTCTGATTTCCCAAATAAATTTAAACTCCTAGATCCCAGGAACTACTATTGTTAAGGTATTTCTTAGAGTTTTCTGATGCTTTTCAGGCTCGATTACTGATCTCATATAAATAATCATTCTTCATACAAAAATGAGTCTGAAAATTCCTCAAAGGGTTGAATTTAAACAGCTAATATATGATTTTTATCCATTTTTAGCTTATTTTCAGAATAATGGGTCGTTTGACTAAATTCAACCAGAAAATTTTTTATTTGGTTGTTTTTCTTATTTTCTTTCTTGCTTGTTTAACCACTGCATGTGTGCAGACATAAAGACAGCAGATAGTGACAAGAACAAATACAAATAATTTACATGCCCTAGCAAAATATCCCAGAAATTCTAAGTAGTTGAGGATAAGAGAAGGAATTGTATTTATATTTGGAATAGAAAATTTATTCAAAGTAATTCATTATTTGTCTCTTCTGACTATATGAAGGCAAAAGAAATTTTTTTAAAAAAAGAGATCTCCTGTGTAGAAGAGTTTCTTCTTTTCTCCTCGTTATTTTTGCAAGTGATTTATTTTATCTATGGTGATTATGGGAGTGTGACCATGGAGTTAGCTACCACTTTTCATTATTTTTTAGCCTTATAGGATACACAGAGAATTTCAGCCTTGCTACTGTGTGATTGTAAATGTGCTTATTATCTGTAATCATCTCTGAATTTGCAGGAATATTGTCCATGCCATCTCTTGTTTTGTTTGTCAGGAAGAAAATATTTTTGTGGTTCCTGTTTATACTAAGTTATTCTGAAATGAGGGAACTGAATCCTATTACATGAAACTGGTTATATCAGAGATTAAATAATATATCCTCCAAATTATCAAATTAATAAAACCTTAATAACAGCCTATGTGGTATATATTAGCAATTTCTCCAACTCTAGAATTATGAAAGTGTGCAGCTGATTGATAGCAAATAAACTTTCACATTATTGGCAGGCTAATTTCTCTACAAATGATAATTTAAAATACTATTTTCCTAGTCTTTTGAATTATAATAACATTTAGAATTCACATCACCTTTTGTGCCTCAGGTGGAAGCCACACTTAGTACTAGTTTTAAAGTGCTCCCTTAGAATCTTTCTTATTTAAATTATAACAAAAATGATATTCCTTACTGATCATACTTTTCTTTAAGCTAAGAGTATATATCCAAGCTCTTGACTGTATCTGTCCCTTACTAGACTTTCAGGGGAATTTCAGTCACCAGGATATAGCTCTCACAGTCTTCTTTGGTTTCTACCACATCTCTAGACCCAAGCACAGTACCTGGCACAGAATAAATTGTTATTGGATGGATGGATGGATGGAGAAATAGATACAGAGATACATAGATTAGATAGATAGATAGATAGATAGATAGATAGATAGATAGATAGATAGATGGATAGATAAACAAACAAAGAAACAAATAAATGAACCTCATTTACTGTTCCTCTGGGTGAATATTAACATAAAACACCAGGAAATTTTTAAATGGGAAAAAAACCATTTAATGTGCATCAAAGGCTAAGGAATTAAAACATTGAGATAGGTCAAGATAAACCCTATAAAAGTTAAGTCCTTAGCAAATTCAGTGGAAGAGCCATTTAAGAGGCATGCAAACCTTAAAAGAATATTTTTCAACCATTGTTCTTTTAAATAAAAATGCGTTTCCACAAGCAAAATAATCACAATTTTAGTTTCATGATGAAGTAGCATTTCCATATTTCTACACAAAGCATTTTTCATGACTCTACCTGCTTTTTTTACCCAGAGACATTTTTTTCCTTATTAAAAACTCACTGCAGTGTTCATTCAAGAAAAGGAACTCAAGTTACCTTGTACAGAGACAATGGGTTGTATTTTGTCAGGTCTCTTTTGATATGTTTAGACTATATATATATATATATATATATATATATATATTAGACTATTTAGATAGATATGGATATAGATATAGATGATAGATAGATATAGATGTAGATATAGATAGATATAGATATAGATCAGGAGGAAGGCTTACAGAATTGAAAATCTTTCATTTGGAAACATGCTTCTGCTTTCTCTACCAACAACAAAGCCCTTTCATTTCTTTGGCTCTGGACTCATTCACTTGTTGCCTATGCTCTTTTTTTTGTTCATTGCTTGATTTCTCAGTTTATTCACCATCCAGTGACTTGTTTCAGGTCTCAAAGACTCAGTCAATTTATATGAGTGAATCAAAGACTCACAAATCTAAAGAGTTTTGCACCCGATTACCTTCTCCGTCTTTTGAAACAGAGCTTGAAATATTATAGTCCTTCAAGGCCTATCCTTAAGTTTAAGGTGGGAGTGGTTATTCTCCTTGGTAGCTGAGCAGTTTAAAAGTCTACTCTCAGCTCCAATTTCTCCTAACATCCACTGCCTGACACTCTCTCAGACAGTTAGACCTCAGACCAATGAAGGCAAACACAGTTTCCCAATGCTGCATGTTTATCCTGATTGACTATAGCAAAAGTTATCCTCATAGCAATTAGGAGAAAGTAGTGGGGTAGTGACAGGCAGGCAGGGGCTATAGCTAGAACAAATATGAAGCAATGGGACAGTTTCAAATCAGCAGCCTGAATAAATGGTGTTTTGTCTGTATAGCATGAGGAAGAAGCTGTAGACACTTCTGAAAGAATTGTACATTTTATTAGAAATTTGAGTGTGAGCAAAATAAAGTCAGTTATTAACTTTCTGCCAATGAAGAGACAGACACTGAAATGTGGACCCATCACTCTACCATTCCTGGGCTTACAGAAGTTTCCAGAAATCTGCCTCTTGTGTACCTAGGACTAAGGAAGCTGAGGTTTATTTATATACTTGAAACTGTATGCCTGGGCAATTAAATAATTTATATGCTGCCTAACTTTTCATTAATTTTTACATTTGTATAGGAAAAAAAGAGGAAGCTGTGTTAAAAATCTATAAGCCCCTGAAAAATATCTTATTATAGAAAACTAAAATTAAAACAGACAAAATTTCTTCAAATCACCTACTTCACAGTATCTAGTCCCCAAAGGAAAGTCAGTGATACCATAGCATTTAGATGCAATTATATCAGTTTATTCATCATGTAAAAATGACAGGTACTTTTCTGAAATTCAGTCAGGTTTCAACCAGAGAAACATAACTGGGAGATAAGTATACAGTAAGGGCCTTATCACAAGTAATTAAATTATACAGCTGTGTGGACTGCCAAAGCAAGTCCAAAATTCCGAAGGCAATCAGGAAGGAGAGACCCCAAGCTGGTTAGAGCCCCAAGGGTACAAGAGTTTGGAATTTCTGAGATTAGGAAAAGCCTAAGCCTGTTTGTAAAGGCTTGCCTGATTAAGTCACGCCCACCCAGGATAATCTTCCTTTTTATTAACTTAAAGACAGCTGATTAGGGACTTTAAATACCTGCAAAATACCTTCAAAGCAACACTTATATTCATGTTTGATTGTATAACTTGGAATTAATTCAGAGTAGCTAAATTGACCATCGAAAAGCTATCACATCAGGGATGGTCCTACTTGCTTTAAATCCTTGGTAGTCCATCTGATTGTAAATTCTAAGGTCATTTCTTTATGTCTATTATATGAAGCAGTTAAAACACTTCCCAACACTTCCTGTATGGAGGCTGTGTTTTGGATTACTGTGCTGCAGAGTTAGAACAAGCTCCAGGACACATTTGGATGTAGCCTGAGGACAAGTAACCATGAAACTTTTAAATAAATACTTTGGTTTGGCTCAGTCTCATCAAAAATGGCTGTAGGGGAAAGTGCCAATCTTTGGCTTAATGAGCATTTTCTACTAAGAAACTCAGAACACGAGTGAACAACATCCTTTGGCTAGTAGGCCCTCTCATCCAGGTCACTACAGGTAGTTATTGCAAGGTATCTCTAAGGAGGCTGGAGACACACTGTGAGTCAATCATACACCGACAGCTGAGGTTGGCCCATTTTAGTTAATATTAACTACTACATAAATGCATAGCAGGATTTTTACCTAAGAGCTGACCACTGGTTTTGTTCTTCATTATTCTGTTTGTTTGTTTTTTGCATTGTTGTATTTTGCAAGGAAAGGCATTTTCTCCCTTTCATTTTCTTTTCTTTTGTTTTAAGGATGTTGCAAACTGAAGTCAGTAGTACTTTCAATCATCTCTCCCATGCGGGAGAAAAAAATGAACAGAATTGCCAGGGACCTTTCTTCTCTTCCTTGTTCTCTTTCCGGGGAGGAGTGTGAGACCAAGGTATGGGGCTGGGGATGTAAAATATAAAAATTAAACTGAACAATGGACAGATTTGTCCTTTAAGTTAGCAACCCAAGGTTGCAGCACCCCAAGCTCTAGACCTAGTCCCAAGTCCCCAGAGCTGGCATGGTTTCCACTGCCTCTGGAAGAGGCAGCAAAATCGAGGCCTGAAATGGAGAGAGAATAAGGGTTCCTAAGCCCCAAGTAAACAGTAAACTGGGGGGCAGGAAAAGGGAGGTTGTGAAGACATTCCATACATAGAAACAAGAGGAAAACTGAACTCTTTTCTTCTACTGTGTTTCATAGGGTACTTTATTGCTACTGAGCTCCAAGGGAAGCTGCAGGCACAAAAGTGTTTAAACAATGCGGGAGAACTTTGCTTTGGCAGGAGGTAAGAATGATAAACCAGAAGAAAAGTCAATGTCATAATTTTTAGGAAGAGGGAGTAGATGTACTTTTCCCAATTTCTCTTTCTAAATACAACTAAAAGCATTGTATATAACACAAACATAATATGACCCTGAATGTGAGAGAGAAGAAGGCAGACCAGCTAGGGAGGGGAGCCTTCCAAGACAGAAAACTTCTTGACAATAAATGCTCTACTTCAGCCAAAAAACAGAGAAAGATATATGACTCCACCTCCACTTGGGCCTTCAGAGGCCGAGTGGGTAGCTTAGAATTTCACCTGGCCAAGCTATACCCAAGGGCCCAACTCCCCTCATCCATCCATAGTGCTCTCAGCATAGTGTTAGAGCCAGTTGGTATTTTCATCCCCACCGAGGGGAGGGGTAGTGTTCTAGTTTGCCAAGGCTGCTGGGATGCAAAACACCAGAGATGGATTGGCTTTTATAAAAGGGGGTTTATTTGGTTACACAGTTACAGTCTTAAGGCCATAAAGTGTCCAAGGTAACACATCAGCAATCAGGTACCTTCACTGGAGGATGGCCATTGATATCCGGAAAACCTCTGTTAGCTGGGAAGGCACGTGGCTGGCATCTGCTCCAAAGTTCTGGTTTCAAAATGGCTTTCTCCCAGGACGTTCCTCTCTAGGCTGCAGTTCCTCAAAAATGTCACTCTTAATTGCTTTTGGGGTGTTTGTCCTCTTCGCTTCTCTGGAACAAGAGTCTGCTTTGAGCTATCTCTCATCTGCAGCTACTCTCTCAGTTTCTTTGCATTCTTTAAAGTGTCCCTCTTGGCAGCAGCAAGCTTGCTCCTTCTGTCTGAGCTTATATAATGCTCTAGTAAACTAATCAAGATCCCTGCTAAATGGGCGGGGCCACACCTCTATGTAAATTATCCAGTCAGACTTATCACCCACAGTTGGGCGGGGTGCATTTCCATGGAAACAACCTAATCTGAACTTTCTTACCTAGTCCCCACTAATATGTCTGCCCCCACAAGATTGCATCAAAGAACATGGCTTTTTCTGGGGAACATAATACATACAAACTGGCACAGGTAGGTAACAAGACCCTCTAACCTCAGTGTCAGTGGAGAGACCACTTGGAAATCTAGACTTAAACTCCAACTAACAGTAACCGGGTGTCCCTCCACTCCCCAATGGAGTGTTGTCAGAGGTGGCCAAGTGGAGAGTTAGGACCTTCTCTACTGTCCAGTGGAAATGAGGCCCTGCCCCACTGGAGTAAGTGGAGGCCATGTGGGGAGCATCACAAGGCACTACTAACCCTCCAGGAAGGGATGTGTCAGCAGAGACCTAACGGGAAGCCCAAGCTCCTATCCCCACCTAGCGATAATGAAGAGCCCCAGTCAGTGGCCAGTGTCGTCCTCTCCTGGAACAACTGTTCAGCACCTCACTCTTCTCCTGCCAGAGTGGTGTAAGAGAGGTTTAGATAAGATCCAGAGATTCATAACATAATACTCCAATGTCCACATTCACATTGAAAATCACTCATAATACCATGAACCAGGAAGATCTTAAATTGTCTTTAAAAACACAGTGAATAGGTGCTAAGACTGAGACGTCAGATGTTACAAATATTTGATAAAGATTTTAAGAGCCACCATCAAGGAACATCAACAATTGATTACTGATGTGCTTGAAAAAAGTGAAAAAAAAAAATAGAAATAACAATAATGAAATGGAAATTTTGGAATTTAAAAATAAAATAATCAAAAGGAAAACTCAATGGATAAACTCAACAACAGAATAGAGGAGAAAGAGGAAAGAATCAGTGAACTTGAGGAAAGAACTATAGAAATTACCCAAAATGAACAGAAGAGATAAGATAGACTTAAAAAATAAAAATACAAAAAAAGGAACAGGGTCTCAGAGACCTAAGGAACTACAAAGAAAAAAATATATATATATGATTCATGCCTTCATATTTCCTGACAGGAGAGGAGAAAAAAAAGAAGATTAAAGAGAGAGGAATCAGTCTTCTCAATTTCAAGATATTATATAACTATGTAATCAAGACTATGGTATTGATGGAAAAATAGACACATAGATTAATGGAACTGAATAGAAAAGACAGAAATAAATTCACATAAATAAGCCAACTTATTTTTGACAAAGGTACAAAATAAATTCAATGAAGGAAAGACAGGTTTTAACAAATTGTACTGGCACAAGCACCTATCCACATGAAAACAAAGCTCAAAATGGCTAATGGACTTAAATGTAAAACTATAAACCTTTTAGAAAAAAAGGAGAAGAAATGCTAGCAATGGAGAAAATATTTAGGGCCTAGAGTTGGGTAAAGAGTTCTTAGAATTAACACCAAAACTACAGTCTATAAAAGGAAAAATTGCTAAATTTTATCCCATCAAAATTTAAAAATTTTGCTCTGTGAAAGACCCAGATAAGAGAATGAAAAGGTAAGCTGCAGACTAAAAGAAAATTGTTTGCAAACCAAATATCTGAGAAAGGACTAGTCTCTTGAAAATATATAGGCCTCTCAAAACTCAACAATAAAAAAACAAATAATCCAATTAGAAAATGGAATAAAGACATACATTTCACTGAAGAGTGTATACAAATGGCAAATAAGTACTTGAAAAGATTTTCAACACCATTAGCTATTAGGAAATCGCACCAGTGGGATATCACTATATACTTATCGGAATAGCTAAAATAAAACACAGTGACAACCAAATATTGGTAGGATATGGAGAAACTGGATCATTCATACATTTCTGGTGGGGGAAAAAAATGATACAGCCACTCTGGAAGGCAGTTTGATAATTTCTAAAAATCTAAACATGCAACTGTCATGCAGCTAAGCAATTGCAGCCCTCAGCATTTATCCCAGAAAAATGAAAATTTATGTTCACAAAAAATCCTATACATGAATGTTTATAGATACTTTGTTTCAGATGTCCTTGAATGGGTGAAAGGTTAAACAAACTGTGATACATCCATACCAAAAAATACTATTCAGCATTGATAGCAATGAACTACTGATCCGTGCAGCAACCTGAATGAATCCCCAGAGAATTATGCTGTGTGAGAAAAGCCAATACCAAAAGGTTACATACTGTATGAGTCCATTTATAGAACAGTCTTGAAATAACAAAATATATAAATGAAAAGTATGTTAGTGGTTGCCAAGTCTTACAGAGAGAGTAGGGCAAGAGGGAAATAGATGTAGCTAAAAAAAGGGCAGCATGAAAAGCCCTTGTGATGATGGAAATGTTTTTTTATCTTGACTGCATCAATGCCAATATCCTAGATGTGATCTTGTATCAAGATCTGTAAGATATTACCATTGGGAGAAACTGAGTAAAGGATTCAAGGAATCCCTCTGTCCCTCTGTATTATATCATAAAACTATATTTAAATCCACAATTCAAAATGAAAAGTTTAATTAGAAAAAAACTACTGAGGAGAAAATAAATATAGCATTAAATTTGAACCTTGACCTTGTGCTTCAAAGGACTCTTTGGGGGAGAAATAAACACAATAATAAAAACAACACGTTACATATTTTGGTATATTTTATTAACTGATATGGCTTTGCATTCATTTCATTTTATCTCTATGATGACTACCTAAACTGATAGAGGAGTGGTTATTTTGCTCAGAGAACAGTACGTTCTTTCTTATTTTTTAAATCTGCATTACATAATGAGTTCTGTGCAAGATTTGAATAAAAGGTTTACTGCCAAAAATATACTATATCATAGTGTACTAGAGGGTAATGAAAGTCACCTGTTTCCTGAGATTCCCACACTGGGAAGCTTTTTAATCCTGCAAACATAACTGCTACATCAAAACCCCTGCTGTGCTGCTAATGTTTGTCTTCTAAACACTTCATTGTAAAGAGTTCTCAGCTACATCTGGTCAGCCTGATTACTGAGGACATACTTCTCATTAACCATTCATTGTTAAAAGATTTAAATTTCAAAAGACAAAATGAAATGCGCTGTGAAGGCATTGCTGCTTAGGATATACAACTCTGCATTCTAAACATAAGCTTCAAGTTGGCCATTTGGGAACTTAGTGGCTATGATATATGTCCCAGTCATAATGCAGATCTAATCCACATCCCTTTTTATTGAACTTTAACATTTATAAAAAGGAGCAGCTTCAAACACACAAAAATCTACAGCATGCAAACAAAGAGTTCCAGTCTACAAATCTTAGAGAAAATAGAGCATGTAGGCTCTACAGTACATGACTATCAGTTCAAAAAGACTAATTTCTTTCCAAGGTGATCTAAAAATAGTCATAATTGTAGTTAATATTTATTAAGCACTTACTTTGTATCTAACACTATTTTAAGGGCTTTAAATGAATTAAGATATTTAAATGTATTAAGATATTTAAGTCTCAGCATAACCCTATATTCTAGGTACCATTGTCATCTGTATTTTACAGATAAGGAAACTGATGAAACTAAAGTTTAATAAACTTTCCAACAGGGAACCAATATTCAAACCCAGACAGTCTGACACTAGAGTCTGTGATCCCAACCACTTGATTAAGAGGCAAGAGAATGCCTTTCAAAACTCATTAGACTTCATTAGAAGTTCAAAACTGTCAAATTAGAAGTTCAAAACTGTCAAAACAATTAAAAATCACCTGGTATTATGTAACCTTATTTAAACAGAAGATAATGAAGCCTAGAGAATATACAGTTGTCAGAAGACACAGGATGTACCCTGTAATTTCTATTGTACTGATCAATGGATGCAGTCACAAGGAGATTTTGCTTACTGTAAATAGACACTTGGTTTAAAAGAAAAAAATAGTAACAACAATACTATGCTACCGAGAAACCTATGTCACCCCAAGTGACTCCCATGCAACTGTGGTCACCAAGCATTCTAGGGGTTCCTATGAGACACCCCTAGATCCAGCAGTGCAGACCAGGGTAATTCAGCCCAGGCCACAGGCAGGAATCTATAAGGTAGACAGAGGTTCCAAGATGGCATGGGTAAGAACTCTGCTAAAAAGGAAATAACCAATACAACTACTCAGGTGTCTTCTTTTGGAGACCCTAAATGTTAGCTGTTAAAAAATAAAGGTAGTTGAGTGAAGGAAGACATGGTCACATGACAGTTGTACAAGTTTCTGATGGCTGCTGTAACAAATTACTGCAATTTAGTGGGTTAAATTAACACAGACCAATTATCTTACAGTTCTGGAGTTCAGTAGTCCAAATGAGGTTCACTGGCCTAAAATCAAGGTGTCGGCAGGGCTGTGCTCTTTCTGGAGATCTAAAAGTAGGATCCATTCCTTGCTTTTACAGCTTCTTGAGGCCACCTGGTTTCCTTGGCTCATGGCCCCCTTCCAGCTGTCACGCCTCTCCAATACCCTGTCCTTCTCTGACTCTGTTGCTTCTCTCTTCCTCATTCAAGGACCCTTGTGACAGCACTGGACCCTCAGCATAATCCAGATAACCTCCTATCTCAAAACCCTTAATTTAATCACACCTGCAATAACTCTTTTCACTTGTGATAAACATATTCACTAGTTTGGGGATTTTGGCATGGACGTCTGGAGGCATTATTGTGCCCTATTACAACAGTAGAGTGTAGTGGCATAGTGACAAGAGCCTGGCTCTGGAACCCAGCTGAGGGCGTGGAATCCAAATTCCACCTCCTACCAGCTATATTAATTGAGCTAATCACCCAACCTCTCTCTACCTCCGTCTTGAAAAAGGGATTCATAATAATACCTAACTCATAAATTTGAGATTAAATAGACTAATACATACAAAAAGCAAGAAAAATGCTTGGCATACTGTAACTACTCTATAGTTGCTGTCTTTGAAACAAGTATTTAATGTAATCCTTATGACAGGGTAGACATAGGGACAAGCTGAGAAACGGCTGACTTCAGGACTGCTCTTCAATCCTCGAAACTGACTCATTGTCCTTGATATTTAGCCATATGTTTGCAGAGTTGGTTTCTTAGGCATATGTTCTTCCACAAAAATTACCTGGAATAACTTTGGCATGTTTCTGGACAAAAAGGTTGAGTATATACAACCAACATTAACATTTTCTAAATTGTTTACTCTAAAGGTCTCTACAAGACTTTCTGAAACCTTCCTGAGTTTTTGAGAATGAAATAAACGATTTGCAATGGAAACTATGCGGTGGGTTCTAAATCAATAAACTGAAAATAAATTCATTAAACGCCAAGTCACAGAAAATTAATTCACTGAATGACAAAATCTCAGAATGTACTATATTTACCAATTTGCCCAAATCTTCTTTATTTTAATTCAGAATTACAGAAATTTCATGTGCTTAACTTTGAAATGTTTTTTGTTTGGTTTTATTTACTTTTTTCTATATACCTAAATTTTTTAAGTGTTATTTTTCTTCAAACCAAGAATCCTAAAACAGTAAATATTTTTAATTATGTTTGCTATTTGGGAAATTATATTTTATAATTAGTAATGAAATTTCCGCATAATAGTACCCCAAACCTTACATATATTTTCCATCAATATAAAATTCTAAGGAAGGATCCTGACTACCCACATTAATAAGGAATGCCAAAAATGAATTAGCCAATTGCTCAGAAACACAAATTAAAATTGATATTCTATTTGAGAGATGTATTATTGATTGTAAAACTAGAAAATAGTATTCACAGTGACTAAAAGAACACAGAATAGCCAAAAAAATTCTACTAGAACTGAAATGCTAAAATTTTCTACCAAGAACACCATGCAAAAAAATGTTGCTGTGAAAACATAAGACCACACAAAACAGAAAAAAGGAAATGAGGATGTAAGGAAGGGATTCTAAAACAAATCGAATTAGTATCACAAATTTAATGGAACAAACATAAGTACAATTTGTGAAAGAACTATTAAAAACATATCTATTAAAAATCCTAAAATAGGCTAGAGTAAGAAATAAATTTGGAAGCAAGGTCAACCATATCACATATTAAATGAAGGAGACTATGTGCTAGAACTAGCAAACAAAGATCATTATGCTACTAGGGAATTTGATGAAAGAAATTAGAAAATGATAAAATATTAACCAAACATTCACTATTTCTGATTTAAAAGAAAGCAATGTAAACCATAATGTTTTCATATGTAATGCTGAAATTGTGGCTATTAATTATGAAACATGCTATCTTGAATATTCATTATGTCCATGAGACTCACTATATCATGAGACTTTCTCTTTATTTACAATAGATTTAACATTTTTAAAAATGCTATTATACAGACAAAATAAAAGCTTCATTAAACTTTGCAGAAGTCTACAAACATTGTGAAAATCATACCAAAAAATATGAGTTGTAAACTTGTAAAAATAGAAATTGCAATCTATTTTTGGTGATTTGGTAAATTTTGTAAATTAAATATCTGACAAATCAATTTTCTGTGAATTGACTTTTGGCCCACTGATAATCAATTCCTTGGTCTTTGTTATAAATACTTACAATTTTTTTTTCTTGGAAAAGTTTCCATTCATTAACATAAAGGAGTGGCAAACAAAAAATAAATCCCTTGTAAGAGAGTTTCATCTCGTCTGGCATTCTATGTTTTCCTTCTATATCACTAGAAAAAAATCTTCCTTATCTCTGAAGTCCTAAGGCAAATATATTGTCTCTTAAAGCCTTTTATGACTCCCTTTTCTGTACCAGGCTTTCCTTCAATTGAGCTCCAATTGAATCATCACTTCAATTGCTCTTTATGTTGACTATCTCAACAGTAATAATCTAGATTATTAGGTCCTTGAGATAATACTTGTGTCTCCAAGTCCTGTAGTTGAATGTCTGGAAGCAGAATGGATGGATGGATAAATGGATATTAAGACTAACTATCAAAACCCTTGTCTTTCAAACCATTAGATGAGATCCACTACAAGACACTTGCAACACATTTTTAAACTTTTTTGAAAGGTTGTATTCTTAAAGTTAGTGCTATTTTCTCTACATCTTGATCCCAGAACTACAGCAATTCACTTGAACGATAGACATGTTTCTATAAACAGCTCTATTGATACCAATTTAAATTGAAAGAATTGGGCATGAAATGTAAGCAAGTTTCATCCCTGGGCTTAACACTCTTCAGCAGATTGGTAGACCTAAATAACTTAGACCTAATTACAGCTTAGAAGACCAGTGATGATCCAAATTAGATTTTTAGTGGAAAATGAGCAAGACACTTCTGAATCTTTTATTCTATGGCTGTGTCAACTCAGAGAAAATAGTTCTATTACATAAATGGTTATTGTTTCAACAACTGTCCTATTTTTATCCAGACATAGATTTGTGGGCAAAACTGAGGTGTTTTTTTGGATATTGTTCTCCTGTGAATTCACTTTTTAATGAATTTGAGCACAAAAACCAGTTAAATTTGAGTACAGTGGAGTAAAACAAACAGGAGATTTTGTTGGTACAATTTAGGACATGGAATCCCAAAGTCTCAGTGACAGTAGTCTGCTGTGGCATTGCTGTGGGGAGTCCAGGATTCAAGCCAAGAGCAGAAACAGTGAAGTCTCTCCACTAGAATCATCTTTCATTAGTAACTTTAGCCTTCCTGCTGAAATAAAGTAAGTGACAAAATAGAGCAGTCATTCTTTCCTGGCCACCACAAATTTTGAAGTAGGGTCATCTTATACATCAGGACCTATTAGCTTCACTAAATAATATTTTTCTTAAGAGTCAGCTAACAGAGTATGGGAGTTTTTATACCAAACGTTTCTGTGGTTCAATATTGATATTTTTGTACTTTTCAAAATCCTACAACATTGGGTTCCTTTTAAACTAAGGAGAGATCCTGGATCAGTGAGCTAGATCAAGAGGCTAGGAGTTGTTTTAAGAGTTTGCTGGGCTGGTTGATTGAAATGTGGAACTAAACATAAATGGTCTATTTTGAATAAAGGTGAGATGTCCGATTTTCTTGGTATACTGCATAAAATGGTATCCAAATGCCCAGGGAGAGTGCGAAGCTGGCATGGATTTATCATATAATAGCTGCTCCCTATTTGTAACATGTCCCTCCATGAGGGCTCTGAGGACACATTCTTCACTGATACCCAGAGAAATACACTGTGAGGTAAATACAAGAATCCCTGAAGAACTTTGTAGTGGTCACTCCCTGCAGTCCAGGAACAATCCATAGAAATTCTGCTCCTTGTCTCAGAAAAGGGCCCCTAACTTCAGTAGGGATGATGGGATCCAGGGGCCACTGAGGCCAAGTGGGAGCATTTATTTTCCAGAGATAAAATGGGCATGGTAATTATAATGGTCAAAATGGTTTGACCACCAGAGATCTCTGAAATTGTTTAATTAGGATTCAAATATTTGGATACCCTATTAAAGTCTTATTGATTTGTACAAGCAGAAAAATTCTAGATCTCATTGATAAAACTCTGGCTCGAATCACCCAACTTCCAGTTTTGCTCCAGATTCTGACCCAGGGTCCTTAGAAAGAAGGGCAGGCTGAGTTCCCTTGAGGAAGGACCCTGCTACAGTGTTAAAATTTATATTATTAATGTTCCTCCCAGTCTTCCCTAAAGGAATCTGCAGTCATCCACCAGGCTGACAGTACACGAGGTAAAATAACAGACTATGGGGATTATTCAACATGATTCCAAACTAATGCTAAATGCTGGAGTCCAAAACCCAGTGCAAGCCACCTGTCCTGTTAATGGAGATTAAGTGATTAATGCAGATATGGTTCACATCCATCTCCCAGTGAGCACTGTGAGGCTAAATTCATCAATGGTTGTTTCCAAGTTCTGGAATGCATAGATGGAATAGATATACTAAACAATTGGAGTAAGCCTCACTAATTCTCTGACCCATGGGGACACTCCAGCCACCTGGTGATCACACTGATTATACTGAATGCTTCCATCATGGAAGGGACAGCAGAGCTCTCAAAGGAAAACTTATTTTTTAAATCAGTAAGGTATGGCAATACACTCCTACTCATGGAATTTACTGAACTCCCCATGATCCCTTCACACTAAAATAGCTGGCTTGAGAGGTTGGTATAATGATGATTCACAGAAATGGCAACTTCTGTGCCAGCTCAGTGACAATGCTGTGTGAGGTTGAGATCTTGTTCTCCAGAATGCACTGTATATGGTGACATTTCTTCCATATCCAGAATTCACAGATCAGGAATCTAGAGAAGGAAGTGGGAAGAGTTCTTTTCACTGTTACCTCTAATGATGAATTAGCATCATTTGTG
Organism: Choloepus didactylus; assembly: GCF_015220235.1. Lineage (NCBI taxonomy): Eukaryota > Metazoa > Chordata > Mammalia > Pilosa > Megalonychidae > Choloepus > Choloepus didactylus. The sequence goes on from NC_051309.1 coordinate 190,336,367, forward strand.
CATCCTCTGCCCACAATTTTGGGTTCTGCAATCTAGATATTTTCTTTCCCAAGAGAAGATTTCTTCCTCCAGGGAAATGAAATTATTGCATTCATTTGAAAGTGTATACTATCACCTTGCCACCTTTGACTCCCCATGCAGTGGATCAATGGCTTATTAAGAAAGAGCATTGATGTGATTGCTTCAAACTCTCTAGGGGAAATTAGGTTCCTAGTACATGATGGGAGTTAGGAATATGTCTGGAATGTTGGGAAGTTCCCTGGAGTTCTTCCTAGTACCTTCTGGGCCTGTGAAGCTGAGAATTTCAGAGTTGACCCAGAAGAAGATTTGACCACTAGATGGAAGTAATACCCAAGCTATTTATTAGGGGCTGACACATTGACTAGTTTTCATGGGAAGTTGAGGTCCCTCAAAGAAGGAAAACTTCCAGAGGCCAGAGTATAAGGGAGCCACCAAAATGGAGGCAGAGCAGGGGGAAACTTCCAAATTCCTGGGGTAGAGGAGAAAGTGAGGGGGTGGGGTCTTACATGTCCAGCTGTCTTCAGAATCAACACTGTGAAGATCCCCAAGCCTAGGAGTCCAAAGGACATGTGGCACTATAAGTGCAGTGTCGTATCTAATCAACTGAGAACCGATGCTGGGTGATGACGGACAAAGTTCTCTAGGGTATGAAAAGCAGTTTAACTCCAAATGGCTAAAAGTTGCTTATATGGAGATTTTAGAAAAGCTTGTATGTGTAAGAATCTGAGTTTGGCACTAGTGAATTTTTCTAATGGTCCCGGGCTTCTGTGAAAAAAGTAAATGACATAAGGCCACTACACAGAGGCTATTTTTGGCTCACTTATGTAACACTCTTCAGGCTGATAACCAAGATCAGCTGATGTGAATTTTGAGTTGACAACAAAAGAAATCTAGAATGAGAAATGGAAAGAAAATGTTCTAAATACTAGGGCTCTAGCTAGTACAATCCTAAAATCCAGATTTTGAGAATATGTGAGGTAAATGATTTGTAAATGAATTACAAAGAAACAAAATTGATGTAGAAAAAATCTACAGTAGTGAATATTCCACCAGAGAAGTCAAACTGACAGAATGCGCACACACACACACACACACACACACATACACACACACCCCACACATAAATTTATTACAAAGAACAAGTTTACACAGTTGTGGGGGTTGGTGAAAAAAGGCCAAAGTCTGTAGGGCAGGCCATCATGAAAAGAATGTTAGGAACCAGTGGGAACCCATGGGGCTTGTCCAAAGTTGTTGACTACAAGTGGAATGTCTGCCATCTCTCTTTCCCCATCTCTCTCTGTCTCTCTTTTTTATCCCAACAACCTACTTTTAAAACTTTTCAACTGAGTAAGTCCAGCCCACCTATATTTTTCAGGTTAATCTCTCTTACTTAAAGTTAACTAATTAGGGACTTAATTGCGTCTTCAAAATCCCTTTATGGCAACACCTATGTTACTGTTTGATTGAATAACTGGATGCTGTAGCCTGGCCATGTTGACACACCAAAATTGCCATCATAGAACCCATAGACTAAAAAATATATTTAAGAGAAAAATAAAGCATTGTGAAACTTGTTTGGATCATGATTTAAATAAATAAAATGTAAAAAATGCATGTAGGAGCCAGATGGAAATTTGAGAACAGATCACATATTTAATGGTATTAAAGGTTTATTGCTATTTTGTAGTGCTGTTAAATGTTTAAATAAGAGATGTTAGTGTTGTCTTATGTTTTATTTAAAATAAAATAGGAGGGGAGAAGTTTGGTAGAGGTAAAGATTAAAACAAAAAAAAGGAAAACCCTAACTCCTTAATTTGATGATTGTTGAAACTGGGTGATGAGTACATGGGAATTCACTGTGCCATAGTTAGCACTTCTGTGGTTTAAAAATTGTTGTGTTTAAAAAAAAAAAAACAAAAATAAAACAAACAAAAAAAAAAACATGAGTTGGGTATATGTCAGGATCTGAGAGAGAATTCCTTGAGTCTTCAGTGGCCTTTCTGCTGAGGACCCAAGAAATCAGCTGTGTCTGCCACACAAGGACCACTTGCCTGCCCTGCAGCCAAACTCCTCTAGATCCTCACCCAGGTTGAGAGAGAGAAAAAGGGACAAAGAGCTTCCCCTCAGGGCCAGTCCACAGTCCCCCCAGCTTCACCTGCCGGCCAGAGATAGCACCTGGTCGTCTGGGCTCCCCCACCCTCCCAGAGAGGTCCACCAGCTCTTTAAGGTCAGTCATCACTAAAAGCCTCTGTCTGCTTGTTGGGGATTTGTAGCCTATATTGAGCAGTCCGCATTTGTTAATCAAAACCCCAGGTGGAGCTGGACTGAGGTATATTGGCTTGTTCAGAGAGTGCTGCTCTCTAACACAGCAAGGTTTTGCAGTTTGGGCTGCCATGGGGGAGGGGTTCTCAGTGCAGGTCCACAGTCTTTCCTTACAGATTTTTTGCTGCGATCTCAGGCATTCCTCCCAATCCATGTTGGTGTACAATGTCTGGACAGTCACATATGTCCCCCAGCAGTTATTCCAGATTATTTACTACTTGTTCCTGGTTGTTTATTAGCTGTTCCAGGGGTACTAATTAACTTCCACTCCACTCTATGCTGCCATCTTCTTTCTCTGGAGCTGGTTGTCTTTTTGTACAGCCTGACTTCCTTTGAGGACCTCATCTATTCATGTCTGAACCCCAATTGTGAATCAGGTTTAAGTCCCACAGAGCTCCTTAACTATTCTGGATTAGAACATGTGTTTGGGCCTGAATCATTGCATTCTTAAACTTTCCATGACAGTTAAACATTTTTTTTCAGAACATATTCTGACATTTATGAAACTTTTCTGCCCATTGCAATTTGCTGTCCTTGAGGAAGGCTGTTGATTAAATCCTTAGCTTGACCCAGATCAATAAATATCTCCAGTCAAACCTTCTAGGGCTGGAACATTTCTGGTGAACCCTTATGACAACAGCAAATTACAGGCTAGAAAATGCAGGTAAAATTTCTCCAATTCCTCAAAATGATTGACTCTAATAATCATCCCTTTTAATTCAGCAACACTGAGATTTGCAATTACAATCTTCCGACTCAAGCCTGACCCTTCCAGTGCTCAACATTATAAAAATAACCCTTCAGCAGGAGACACATCTTAATCTAAAAATGAGACAGTAATCAAGAAAAGGCCAACAGGAGCTCACAAAACTCAATTAGGTCCATAAATTGTAATAGCAGATCAAAGCATTCTAAAAGCACCCCATATAGAGAGCTTTTTTATTTTGTACAAAAAAACCTGTATTTCCCAAAGATTATACATCTGTTATAACACCCTACCCTTTGGTATTTGCCAATCTCTATCCAATGGTGCTCTTTTTTCTATTCACTTTTTAAACATTTCCTGTGTGCTTAATTCTTTCGCCATTGTTTAAATTGATTTTAATTTCTGTACCAACCTATCTGTATTTTTATTCCCCTATTCTGAACATATATTATTACATACCAGGCACTGGGGCTATCAGAATGAAAATACGGACATTGTGACTATCCTCAGTATTTTGCCTACCATCCAAAGAAGAATAAAGATGATTAATAAGAAATTGTAATACTTAATGTGACAGAGGACATACAGAGTGATGTGGGAGTAAATAGATGTAATGCCTAACCTGACCTTGTCACTTCAACCCATTCTTGTTAAGGGGAGTAATGCTTCAATTTTGCATGTCCTTGAATCCTACCAGGACTTCCCCTCAAAAGTACTTTGAATTGGTGGGACTGGAGTCACAGTGGGATGCAAAGTTACCGTACTGGGGTTGGGAAACATAAATCACCTTCTGCCCTGGACAATTCCACCATGGTTTGCTATGGAGAATATTTTTTCATGCTTATGTAATTCAGTGGAAATAGGATGAAATGATGCATTCTTTACTGACTCTAATACACAGTCTGTACCTTCTGAAGAATGAAAAGCATTTCTATGATCAAATTTCCATTCCCCATCCCCAGTCCCATTGATCAGGGTCTGTTTTAGTTTGCTTAAGCTGCCAAAATGGAATGAATATACTAGAAATGGGCTGGCTTTTAATAACAGGGATTTGTTAGCTTACAGGCTTACAGTTCTGAGGCTATGAAGATATCCAAATCAAAGCATCGTCAGACAAGATCTGGACTCCCCTGTCACACAGCAAGGCACATGGCATCTGCTGGTCTCTCCCTTCTCTTCTAGATTTTGTTGCCTCCAGCTTCAGGCTTCACTGGTTTCCTCTGTTTCCGTGGCTTTCTTTCTGAGCTTCTGTGTGTGTTCTCCTTCTCTATTTCTGTTCTTTTCTCTATTTCATCCTCTTATAAAGGACTCCAATAAGAGGATTAACACCCACCTGGGGCACGCCTCAACTGAAATAACCTAATCAAAAGGTCCCACCCACAATAAGTCTACACCCACAGGAATGGATTAGTTTTAAGAACTTGATCTTTTCTGGGGTCCATAAAACCTCCAAACCATCACAGTATCTTTTTTTTCTGAAAAACATTATTCAGCAAAATATACTTATATGTTATTTCTTCCCTTTTGCTTGGAGGCAAATGGAATTCTGGACCCCAAAGGAATGCTATTAGATGAGTCTTTGTTTTTGATCACTTAGTATCTGTCATATTCAATTTTTTCAACAAGCGCAAGATAAGCCAAAATATTATAACTTTTGACTTAGGCTGCAAGGGTCAGAAGGACAGTCAGTAGGAAGATCAGGAATAGTAAATTCTGTTGTTACATAATGGTAATTACATGAGACAGGATTATAACCCATATGTAAATATTTAAAAATAGATATATTGATCAGTTGGTGCTGGCAAGAATTGGTCTGCAAAAAGTGATTATTCTTAGAGAATGCAGCAATATACAGCACAAGGTTTTATCTTGTTTTGCTTTCGTTTTTAATTTTTTAAGGATCTCAGCTGCATTCATTTGCTTTGCTTTCAACTAAATAATAATGCCAGTATTTTCACTGAATTTTACAAAAAGCAAAATAAAATAAAATAGCATTCTTCAAAGGTGTGCAGACAATTAGCTTTTACTATTTTCAATTCCATGTCACAATTCCTAGTGGTTAAATTGATGTGGCAAACAAATAGAAAGCTTACATCTGTGTTACTTTCTTTTATACAATGACTATTTGACCATGCTTATTCTTACAGTGGGCACATTTACAAAGAAAAATTATGTATGAATGATGAACTACCATTTTGATCACATTTCAGTCCACTTATATCAATTTTAAGTAGCTTTTGATTATTCCACATCTAAACACAACCCACTTTATGCATTTTGCTGCTTCTACTAAACAGAAAACATGAGTACTAAAGAAGGACCCATTAGTTAAGAGATTATGAAAATGCATAAGTTAATTCTAATGTGATTATTTATACTTACATAATTAATTAATTCCTGGATCCTGAATTTACTTGTGGCTTTAGTATGAAAAATAAAAATTTGTCTTATGGAAGGCAACACTATCAGCAAGGCTAGCTCACTTTTTACAAAATTCTTTACTGTTAAGTATAAATTCTGTTGAATTTTAGTTATAGATATCTATTAAACTCGAGTAATATCTGCATAATGAATTGAGGTGCCTGAGAAAATAGTTGATATTTTTCTCTTCCTTGTCAAGAGTCTTTTATGTTTTTGAATTCCAAAATTCATTTTTTTTCATATTTACTTGCAAATGTAACTAACATTACAAAGCTATATTCATTTTCACTGTATTCAAAACATATAAAACTGAAATCAGAGGTAGCTTTTTATTGGTAAGAAAGCAAATGTATTATTTTTAAAGTAACTTCAGACTTACTCTCTGGATCTAACACATCAAATTCAGAATACATCCTCACCTTGAAAAAGAATAAATGAAAAGAAATGACAAGAATGAAATGTACAAAATGGAAGTGCAAAGAGCAAACGATCTTTGAGCTTTTAGCTTTCAGATGTTTATTTATAGGATGATGTTCAGTGATCCAGAAAACCTTGGCTAGAAGATAATGCCATACACTGCACTCACCTCTCCTTTCCATTCCCATAAACAGTTCTATTGGGTAAAACTATATGTTTGTAAGAGAAGCAATAAAAGAACTGCATAAAGCCACAAAGTAGAGCCTTTCCTGTGGGAGTAACAAATCAGAGCAGATAAACAGACTCTAGAATTTTGCTTCCTATAAAACAAGACCTTATTTCCAAGAGCTTGAGCTTCATTTGAAGCTGTTCCTGAAGAGGCAGCCAGTCTAGATTAAGTAACATTATCTCTTTGTAAATAATGAATGCAGGAAAGAGAGCAGGATACATGGTGGTTAATACAAATCATCATTCACATGGCTGGAGTCCTGGTAGGAGAAAACAAACATGCAAAAGACAGAGAAATGAATGCTAATGTATGATCTTGTAAAATGCTCTGTACTTCCAAAAAATATGAAATTCTTAGAAAATATACATAAGAGGGGGATCCGATCTTAGATATTTTTCTATGCAGGATAGATATGGAAGGTCTTATAAAAATTTCCTGATTCATATTTACATTATGGTAATACTTGAGAAAAACTTAAGCCAACTGATTTTGTGAGAAACAAAAATTAACCTGGATCCTGTAGAAGAATAGCTTAATAAAGTATAACAATTGTTCATTGTCATCAGCATCTATTACACAAATTGCAAAACTTTGATTAGGCTTAAAGGAATTCTCCAAATAAACAGCATTAGTTAAAGTTTGGTAACCAAAATGGTTAATAGAGTGTCTGAAAGAAATGTGGACATTAGTGAAAGGAAAAAAAATGACTTTACCTTAACCTTAGAACCTTTTAAGGATATATTCTTACAACATACTACTGGGAATGAATGGGCCACACATTACTGATCAGGAATTTCTTAAGCAGTACTATCCCTGATCTGCTGCACACAAAGGGAATGTTTAACAAAGTTTGATAAAAATTAACATGACATTTGTGTTGCTCAAAGGGGGAATATGTTTTAGATTGAGCTTCACTCACAGCTACCATTTTGTTACAGATGAAACGGTGCTTCTTTCCCACCGGCTGTGTTTCAGGTGGTAGACAGGTCCATGGGATTCATAGAATGATGTGCAATTTTTAGAAGACATCTGAAGGAACAAATCTCTGAAGGACTATTCATGACTTAGCTTTGTGTTTCCAACTAGATTTGTTAATTTCCTAGTGGAATATTAGTCTGGAAATTCAGGCTTTGTTGAGAGAATAAGGGGTTTTCTAAATTCTAAAGAAAGTTGCCTATATATAAAAAGGGAAAAGCTTAGAGACCAAAGTGGAGCATCCAAGATTATGATGTAACAGAGGTCCGCAACTCAAAGGAAGCAGGGAAGTCTTCTAGTGGTGTTACAGGAGCAGGACACAGCCTCCTACAAAGTTTCTCCAGGTGGCTGTGAGAAGGCAGGGGGGAAAGTGTAAGCCCAGGGGCATTGGTCCATGTCCATTTGATTCTGTACGATAGTTCTTGTCATTGGAACAGCAAAAATAGCTTTGATAGTATAAAATATCAGGTTTAGAGGAATTAAGAGAATTAAAATTCTACCACATCTGAGGAAAATTCTGAACCTGCTTTGTAATATTGATGACTTCTTGTAGTTTACCTCCAATGGACTTTTAGGGTTACAACATTGTTGTATTTTCTCCATCTTCTAACTTTCTCTTGTTATATTAGCTGCTTTGGGCTAGAGCCCCTTCTTCCTGCTTATTGCAAAATATGTTGATTGGACACAAGAGCACAAGAGGGCCCCTTCTCTAAGTCAAGAAGTAGGGATTGAATCCAGATGACTCCTTCCTAGGGCCGTTGTGTAAATACTGTATGCATGGGCCAGAAACGCACATACCAGGCCCTCTACCTGATCTATACTGGGCAGAGGGTTCCCAGCAAACTTAACACAGCTCAATCTGTCAATCTCCTTGATAATGATGGAAGATATTTATAGAATCTGATTTATATTATTGAGTATTCTTAAACTGTCTCTGTGTATGAAAGGATCTGAGTACGAAACCTTTGAGAGAGAAGGTTTTTCCCCTCAATATTTGCAGCAGTGAATATACTTTCTGTTCTGTTACTAGAAGGGCTCTGACTGGACTTTGAGACTGAAATAACCTCTATAGAATCAGACAAAATCTGTTCCCCAAGGTTGTGATTGACTTTAGAGGCAAAAATCAACAATGAGTAATTTTAGATTTTGTTTTTTCTGAAATAATGCCAAATAGTCAACCTTGGTTAACAAATTTTGGCTGAGTATATTGGGTCCAGTAGCCTGATACAAGCTTGGTCAAGAATTATCTCCCTATTACTCCAGACTCAGGCTCTGTGGAGCCTCAAGATTAGACAGTAGTGTTTTTGAAACTGTACCAACTGTTTCCCTTTGAGAATATCATATTCCACAGTAGCACAGACATACTATTTGATGCCTTTGGGGAAAGCTTCCCTTTAGCAAGGTTTACTTTTTCTTTACATTACTGTCAGTAGCTCTAAATATATCCAGTAAGTTCTGCACCAATTCTTCATCCATATATCAGTGCCAGCAAGATGATAGGCTAAAATATATAATTTACATTTTAATGTGTCTGAACTCTGGGTTTAGCTCCAGGATATTACACTTCCAAAGGTGATAGTTGCATTGCCTTCTTCAGTACAAAAGAAGTTAGCATTCTGAAAGAGATATTTCTGGGGCAAAATATTTGCATCTCTGTTACTTAACATAATGGATAATGAATTCTGAATTTTTAATTCATAAGACACCACATGTTGCTGTCCCATAGAATCCAAAATATCTGAGAAAGGGTATATATAATAATCCTTTTCAGCAAAAACACTCAAGTGTCAAGTAGGGTATCTTTAGTCATTTTTTCAGTACTCTTCTTGACTTAGCACCCTGATAATTGTATGCTATGTGAAAAGCATACTGATATCTAAAAAATCAAAGTATCTTGAGTTGTCAGCCCACCATCTGTTTTCACAACCCTCTCTTCTGCACCAGTGGACCCAGGGATTGCAAGGGGAGATACAAGTCTTTTCGAGCCTCCAGATCTTCCTCAACAGCATAGTAAAATATAATCTATAGGCTTTGGTTGAAGTATCTATTCTTGAATATCACCCCACCCACAACAATTCAGAACTGAGACCAGAGCAGTCTCTCCCACAGGGACATTGCAACCATTTCCAGCACCATCACATTCTGCTAATAGTTTGAAGACAAAGTAGAGTGGGACCTGCTCCAGTATGCAAAATCCCCCAATATGCAATGAGCAGTCCATATCCAGAAAAAAAGAATTCTAATAGTTGATGAATAAGCATATTAAAAAGATTCAGAGAATGATTCAATAATTCCTCACTTTTGCCCTCAAGTTTCCTATGTTTGTACACAGTTCACTTGGAGTGGGCAGCAGTGTTCTTTGTTGTGCGGGTTTAAATGTATTATGTCCCCCCAAACGCCATTGTCTTTGATGCAATCTTGTGGGGCAGACATATTAGTGAGGATTAAATTGGAACATTTGGATTAGGTTGTTTCCACGGAAATGCGCCCAACCCAACTGTAGGTGATAACTCGATAATTTCCATGGAGGTGTGGCCCCGCCCATTCAGCATGGGCCTTGATGAGTTTACTGGAGCACTATATGAGCTCAGAAGGAGCAAGCTTGCTACTGCCAAGAGGGACACTTTGAAGAATGCACTAGAATTTAGAGAGTAGCTTCAGCTTACAGAGACATTTCGGAGATGGCCTTTGAAAGCAGACTTTTTCTCCTGAGAATATAAGAGAGGACAAATGCCCTAAGAGCAACTAAGGGTGACATTTTTGAGGAGTTGAAGCCTAGAGAGGAACATCCTGGGAGAAAGCCATTTTGAAACCAGAATTTGGAGCAGACACCAGCCATGTGACTTCCCAGCTAACAGAGGTTTTCCGGACACCATTGGCCATCCTCCAGTGAAGGTACCCAATTGCTGATGTGTTACCTTGGACACTTTTGTGGCCTTAAGACTGTAACTGTGTAACCAAATAAACCCCCTTTTATAAAAGCCAATCCATTTCTGGTGTTTTGCATTCTGGCAGCATTGGCAAACTAGAACATTTGTCTTCAAAATATGTCCTGTTACTTCTCCTACTCATGGTTTTCCTTATTGTTCTTTTTCCCAAATAATTTTTCTTCTTACTCTTGGCCTCTAGATCAGGCTGTCAGAATACCAGTCTCAATTGGTCTTCCACAGATTAAACTGGAGAAAGAAGAGCCTTTAGATCCTACACATCACTGAAAGAGAAGTGTCTTTAGAGCAGTGTTGGAAAATGGCTTCTCTTGGGCAGGCCTTAGATGGAAACAGCTATTAGACAGAAAATCAGTGAATCACTATGTAAAGAGTTTCTATTTCTTCTGCATCTTCTACCACACCACCCTGCAGCTTCTATTCTCATTGCTTTATGAGTCAAGACTCCAGGGAAGTTGGCAATTGAATGACCCAGTCCAGGAAAGGTGTGAGGGGGGAAATACCATTATCCCACATGCAAAAAAAAAAAAAAAATGAAATTTTCATGCACAATTTAGGAAAAGATTTTCTCCAATACCTATTTAATCCAGATCTCTGGTATAACACAATTCTGGTATTTTATTCAATTGGCAATAGGTGAAAAGGAAAATGTACATTTCAAAGAGTTTCATTAAATAACACAGTTGTGGAGACAGACCAAGAAGATAGTTGCATAGAGAGGATTGAAAGTTAGTTAGTTCCCCTGGAACAACTAATAAACAACTAGGAAAAACTAGCAAATAATCTGGAATAACTGCTGGGGGACTAATGTGACTGTCCACACATCATACACCAACCTGGATTGGGAGGAATGCCTGAGATCACAGCATAAAATCTGTAAGTAAAAACTGTAGATCTGAGCTGGGAGTCCCCTCCCCCCATAGTAGCCTGAACTGCAAAACCTCACTGTAGTAGAAAGCAGCACTCTCTGAAAAATTGAAGATACCTCAGTCCAGCTCCAACTGGGGTTTTAATTAACAAATGCAGACTGCTCAATACAAGCTACAAATTTCCCACAAGCAGACAGAGGCTTTTAGTGATGACTGACATTAAAGAGCTAGAAGAATTCTCTGTCCCAGGAGGGGGTGTCCAGAAGACCAGGTGATATCTCTGGTGGATGGGTGAAACCAGGGGCAGGGACATGGACTGGCCCTGAAAGGGGGCTTTCTGCCCCTTTTTTGTCTCTTCAACCTGAGCAGCTTAGTGGAGAAAGCCTCAGCCATTTTCAGCTCACAGCACTCTGACTCAGACAAGGGTAGAGATAGCAGAGTCAGGGAGTAAAAGAACCTGTTTAAATACAGATGATAATTCCCTAGGGGATGTATCTTCCCTAAGATTAAGGAGGTGGGGTACAGCTTTCCTTTCAGAACCAGACCCCAGGGCCTGGGGAAACAGCCAAAACAGAAACTAAGGGGGCCATGCCCCCTTACACTAGTCAGGAGCAACAGGCTGACAGGCACCACCTGCTGGGCAGGTTAGGAAAAGCACAGTGGCTAGAGGCCTCATGATGTGTCAAACTTCTAAGACACACCCTCAGGGAGAACTGATACTGAATATTTCCTCATTCTGAGACCTGAGCATGTTCTGGTCTGGGAAAATCTGATTGGGGTAACCAAGGAAACCAGATGCTCAGAAAATAGAAACTACAACCTACACTAAGAAAAATGAAGATATGGCCCATTTAAAGGAACAAACTTACACTTCAAATGAGATACAGGAATTGAAACAACTAATGCTAAATCAAATGAAAAAGTTTAGGAAGATATAGCAAAAGAGATGAATGGTATAATGAAAACACTGGGCTAACATAAGCAAGAAATCAAAGTTTGAAAAAACAATGAGCAGATTCTATTGAAATGAAAGGAAAAACATGAGAGAGAAAACACACAATGGGGACATACAATAGCAGTTCTCAAGAGGCAGAAGAAAATACTAAGGAACTGGAGAATAAGACAACTGAAATCCTATGCATGAACAAATAGATAGGGAAAAGAATGGAAAAAATATGAGCAACGTCTCAGGGAATTGAAGGACAACATGAAATGCATGAATGTATGTGTCATGGGTGTCCCAGAAGGAGAAGAGAATGGAAAATGGGCAGAAGCAATAATAGAGGAAATAATCAAGGAAAGTTTCCCATCTCTTATGAAAAACATAAAATTACAGATCCAAGAAGCACAGTGTACCCCAAACAGAATAGATATGAATAAATCTACACCAAGACACTTAATATTCAGATTATCAAACATCAAAGACCAAGAGAGAATCCTGAAAGCAGGAAGAGAAAAGTGATCCATCACAAACAAAGGAAGCTTGATAAGGCTATGTGTGGATTTCTCAGTAGAAACCATGGAGGCAAGAAGGAAGTGCTGTGATATATTTAAGTACTAAAAGAGAAAAACCATTGACCAAGAATCCTATATCTGGCAAAACTGTCCTTCAAATATGAGGGTAAGTTAAAAATATTCTCTGACAGACAATGACAGTTTCTGAACAAGATACCTGCTCTACAGGAAATACTAAAAGGAGCACTACAGACAGATAGGAAAAGACAGAAGTGAGAGGTTTGGAATACAATTTTGGGTGATGGTAGCACAGAAATGAAAGTTCACTGAACAAAGATGACTGTGAGCATGGTTGAAAGCGGAAGGTTAGGAGCATGTGAGACACCAGAAGAAAAGAGGAAAGTTAAATACTGGGACTGTATAACTCAGTGAAACCTAGAGTGCTCAACAATTGTGATAAAATGTACAAATATGTTTTTACATGAGGGAGAACAAATGAATGTCAACCTTGCAAGGTGTTAAAAATAAGTTGATATTGGGGAAAAAATTCAACAAATGCAAACTAGAGACTATTGTTAACAGAAACATTGGATTATACTTCCTTTAGTGTAACAAAGGCAATATACCAAAGCTAAATGCATGTAAGAGGGGAACGTAAGAGAGGGGTATGGGACTCTTGGCATTGGTGATGTTGTCTGACTCTTTATTCTAATTTAGCTTAATGCTATCTTTCCTTTCGTTGCTTCCTGTCATTTTTTTCTTTCTTTTTTCTTTTTCTTTTGTCTCTCTACCTTCTTTGACTCTTCCTCCTTCTTTGTGGAATAAATTGAGATGTCCTTAGATAGATAGTGATGATGGTGGTGAATACATAAATACATGACTGTACAGGGAACCACTGATTATTTACTTAGGATGGGATGTATGGGGTGTGAACAAAACTGTCTTTAAAAAAATGGGTTGATGAAACTGCGAGGGCACTATATTGAGTGAAATAAGTCAGACACATAAGGACAAATATTGCAGGGTCTCACTGATATCAACTAATTATAATATGTAATTTCATAGACATGAAATATAAGTTACCAGGATATAGAACAAGGCTAAGGAATTGGGAGCAGTTGCATATTATGAGCAGAATGTTCAACTAGGTTGAACCTAAGTGTTTGAAAATGGACAGAAGTGATGGTAGCATGCTGTGAGTATAACTAACAGTGCTGAATGATGTATGAGTGTGGTGGAAAGGGGAAGCTCAGGGTCATGTATGTCACCAGAAGGAAAGCTGTAGGTTAAAAGGCAGGAATTTATAAAACAGTGAATCTTGTGGTGGACAATGTCCGTGATTAACTGTACAAATATTAGAAATCTCTTTCATGAACTAGAACAAATGTATGACAGTGTAACTAGAAATTAATAATAGAGGGGCACATAGGGAAAAAATATACCTATTGCAAACTATATACTACAGTTAGTAGTATTGTAACATTCTCTCATCAACAGTAACAAATGTACTATACCAATACTATGAGTCAATAATGGAGGGAGTGGTGGTAAGGGGTATGGAAGGATTTGACTTTCCTTCTTTTGTCTTTATTTGTTTTCTGGAGTAATGAAAATGTTCTAAATATTGAAAAAAAATAATTGTGATGGATGCTTAGCTGTATGATGGTACCATGGGCAATTGATTGTACACTTTGGATCTTTGGATAATTGTATGGCATGTGAACAATCTCAATTTATAAAAAATGCAGTTGTGATGCATGCAGAAAAAATTTTAGAAATATAATTATCTTATGTTTGATTATCAAGTTGGTATTTCATATTCATTTTGGTTTTATGGCTAGAGAAACTATCATTTTCTTGAAAAGTTTATCACACTCAAGAACAAAATGTAGGGAAGTAATATATTAAAAATAAAGTTTTACCAATGGATGCAATATTCAGCTATATATATAAAAAAATAGTATTTGTTAAACTATATCAGACCTGAAATAGCCACCTCAGGTGAGAGAAATAAGAAAAAGAGAAAAAGAGACACTAACTGTAAAACCAAAATTTGTAAGTGAAACAGTGACAGCTTTTTCAGGGAAAATAAAATACAGCTTGCCTCCCTAAGAGCTATCAGTTCTTTGAAGACTTGCCAATAAAGTCTCTAAAGGTCCCCTTTGCCAGTAATATCCTGTCTGAGTGAATTTGCCTAGGGAGATAGAAAGAAGAAAGGAAAGAATACTTTTTATGTCCCAGATATCTGCTGTTGCCTGAGGAGGCATAAGAAAAGAAGGAAAGACAAGAGGAAGAAATAAATGCCTTAATAAAAAGTCAATAGACTTTGTTGATAACAATTCCTCAATATAGGAATGCAGGGAGGAGAAATCTCCAGATACCACATGCCTAAGGGGACAAAGTCAACAATCAAAAGAAATATCAGATCATGAACAGAGTGATGTTGCTTGGAAAAATGAATAACTGAGCTGAAATAGAATTTAGTGACTTAACCCTTCATTCTAGAGATACAGACCTTAACACCTGAAGAATTGTTTTGAATGTCTCAGAAAATAATATTAGTTATTTGCAACAGATTGTTTGAAGTTTCAGAAAATAGTATTTTTGAAATAAATGTTTTTCCATAGCACATATATTTGGTAGAAAAATTTATTAATTATTTTTGAATTATAATTGTAGAAAAATTATATATATATGTACATACATACATACATATATGCATTTTCAATATAATTCTAGAAAAATTCAAGACTGTGGATAATTCAGAAAAACATCAAGCGTGTATTAATTCAGAGAAACATCAACTATTGAAAAATTTCTGGGAAATATAGCTTTCTTACCATATATCTTAAAAAGAAAAAACTCCTTAATTGGTTGTGACACACATATGGTGAAAATATCATTTAAAAATATTATTTATTAAAAAGCTTATTTTAAAAGGATTTTAAATGATTATAAAAATATAATATTAAATGAATATATATATACTATATGTGTGTGTGTGTGTGTGTGTGTGTAATATACATATAATGGTTTAATAAGATTGAACCAAAAAAGTAAATAGACCAGATCTTGGTCATTTTTATGAAGAGAAGTTCTTAGATGCCTGTTATGCACATTAATCCAAATTTACCTCAAAAATGTCAAAATGCATTCTATTACACATCTCCCCAGCCCATACTTAGGGGTTGGTGGAAAGAGGCAGTCAAATGATGCTTTTCAGAAGAAAGAAACACTGCTTTAAGTAAACTTAATGGGGAAATGAAATATTAGTCTTTTGTGGTGACTTTTTACTTTTTTATTCATTTTTATTGAGATATATTCACATTTGATGCAGTCATACAAAGCAAAGCGTGCATTCAATTGTTTACAGTACCATTATATAGTTGTGCATTCATCACCAATATTAAATTTTTGACATTTTCATTACCACACACACAAAAATAATAAGAATAAAAATTAAAGTGAAAAAGAACAATTAAAGTAAAAAAAGAACACTGGGTGCCTTTTTTTTTTTCTTCCCCCATTTTTCTACTCATCCATCCATTAACTAGATAAAGGGGAGTTTGGTCCATATCACTTTCCCAATCACATTGTCACCCCTCATAAGCTACAATTTTATATAATCGTCTTCAAGATTCTTGGGTTCTGGGTTGTAGTTTGATAGTTTCAGCTATTTACTGCTAGCTATTCCAATTCATTAGAACCTAAAAAGGGTTGGGTGACTTTACTTTTAATCAGAGTTTTAATTGGGCACCACTTTACATATGATATAACAGAGTAGTTCTCTTAAGGAAGAATTATTTAATATAAACTAACAATACTTTAATTCTAAGACTAATCATTTGCCTTTCTTAAATTTAATATTTTAGACTCCTGAAATTTCAAATGTATCCTCCAGAAAGAACTCAAATTTAATTTATTCATGTATTCTTTCACTTAATAAATATTTATTAAAAAGGCAAGGTACATATCTTAATTAAAAATTACTTTATTACTAAAATATACTATCATCTGAGCCTTCAGCAAGTCATAACCTTTTTGCTGCTGGAGGGTCTTGCCTCACTGTTGATGGCTGCTGACTCATCAGGATAATGGTTGCTGAAGGTTGATGCACCTGTGACTATCTTCTTAAAAGAAGATAACAATGATGTTTGTTTCATCAATTGCCTGCTCTGTAGCATGTGATGATATTTGATAGCATTTTCCCCATAGTAAAATTTCTTTCCAAATTGGAGTCAATCCTCTCAAACCCTACCACTGCTCTTTGAACTAAGTTTATGTAATATTCTAAATCCTTTGTTGTCATTTCAGCAATGTTCACAGCATCTTCACCAGGAGTAGTTTCCTTCTCAAGAAAGCATTCTTTGCTCATCCGTAAGAAGAAATTCCTCATCTGTTAAAGTTTATTCATGAGATTGCAGCAATTTAGTCACATTTTCAGGCTCAGCTTCTAAATCTACTTCTCTTTCTATTTCCACAACATCTGCAGTAACTTCTTCCACTGAAGTCCTGAACTGCTCAAAGTGATCCATGAGGGTTGAAATCAATTTCTTCAAAAATCCTGTTGATGTTGAAATTTTTGCTTCCTCCCATGAATCATGAATGTTCTTAATGGCATCTAGAATGGTAAATATTTTCCATAATGTTTTCAATAGATTTTGTCAACATGCGTCAGAGGAATCACTAGCTATGACAGCTAGAGCCTTACTTACAAAATATATATATTTTTTTATTTTTAATGCATTTTAATGGTGAATACCAACATATATACATAACAGTGACAACCCCCAAAGTACAAGTCAACAAGCAACCAGAAAGCAAATCCCAAAGGATGCAATGGGTCACAGCTCCACAACCTCAGCCACCTGTAAAACACAACATACACACAGAAAGGTGTCATCCCCCAATGCACAGTTCGACAAGCAGTCATATAGGCAACCCCAATAATTGCCATGGGCTTCAGTACCATAGACCCAGTCCCCTCCACATTTGCAACATAGGATATGTACAGAAAGGTGAAGACCCCCAAAGCACAATTCAGTAAGTAGCTACAGAGCAAACCCCAAAGGATGCCACAGGCTACAGCTCCACCATGTCACCCATCCCCCTTCAGTTATTCCAAGACCCCAGAATCTAAAAATATACGTACATTTATATAAAGTTTCACTATTCATAGACCTTTGCTAAATCTTATCTAGTTTGTTGCTACCCCTTCCTCTCACTTAATCTCTTTCTCCACCTTCAGAGGCATCTAGGCAGTGAGCACCCTAATTTGTTCATATTGAAAGGGGGTGTCAACAGCATGGGGAAGGGGACTGCATATGATTGTTGTTCTTAAAGAGGCTGTTGCCTCTGGGTTTTAGGACTTGTTTGGCATAGGAAAACTCTGGTGGATTTAAGTTTCTTAGAGATAAAACTTAGTGAGTGAATCTTTTATAGAATCCAAGGTAGGGACATAGATGTTTTTGATAAGGCCATGGCATACTGTGGCCTTTTGGGATGTCTAGCTGGAGCTTACATAAGAGAAACCTCCAGGATAGCCTCTCTACTCTATTTGGGATTTCTCAGCCACTGTGACCTCAGCTTGTTGTCTTTCTTTTTCCCCCTTTTGGTCTGGTGGGCATTTTCAATCCCTCACTGTCAAGGCCAGACTCATTCTTGGGAATCATGTCCCGTGTTGCCAGGGAGATTCATTCTCCTGGGAGTCCTGTCCCTCATGGGGGGGAGTTTAATGAATTTATTTGCCAAGAAAGGCCACATCTGAGCAACAAAAGAGGTTCCCTGGAGGTGCCTTTTAGGCATAATTATAGATGGCTTCAACCTTCCATTTACAACCCTGTGTTTCACAAGAGCATGCGTCAAGTTGAGGGCTTGATTTATTAAGTAGTGGGTCCTAATGTCACTTAATATGTATTCTGTCCCAAGATAAATGGTCAGTTTCTTACATTATCTTCACTTAGTTGTACAATCATCATTACTCTCAACTTTAAACAATTATCATAACATAATACATCCCATAGCTCTTATCAGCTAATTATTCAGCCTTAGTATTAGTGTAGTGTTGATAAGATATTCCTATTAAATATAGGCTTTAATATGCAATGGGGGGTTTTCCATATACCACTGTGTGTTAACCCTCTGCACCAGTGTCATACCTGATAAGTATATCACGCTAACACTTATTCAGGTTTGTGGTGCTACTCTGTGGGTTACATGCCTTTAAACAACCATTTACAAACATGTTTGCCTTCAAAGCTTCACTGATACTTATAATACCATTAACGAACCATAGTCACATCTGACCATTCCCATACCATTAAGTTCACACTCATTATCATATCTGTACACATTAGATTATCATTCTTAAATAATAATATTATTTCTTGAATAATTATTATTTATTAAATAATAATACTTGAAAGTCAAAATTATTCCCTGATCCATGGGCCACAGAATGGATATTGTGTTCACAGGCATGAAAACAACATTAACCTCATTGTACATCTCCATTAGAGCTCCTGGGTTACCAGATTCATTGTCAATGAGCAGTAATATTTTGAAAGAAGTATTTTTGTCTGAGCAGTAGGTGTCAACAGTGGGCATAAATAGTTAGTAATCCATATCCTAAACAGATGTGCTGTCATCAGGCTTTGTTTTCTATGTATGGAACAGGCAGAGTTAGATTTAGCATACTTACTAATGGGCCTAGGATTTTCAGAATGGTAAATGAGTACTGGCTTCAACTTATATTAATTAGTTTCATTAACCCCCAATAAGAGAATCAGCCTGTCCTTTGAAGCTTTTAGGCCAGGGACTGCCATCTCCTCTCTAGCTATGAATGTCCCAGATTGCATCTTCTTCTGATATAAGGTAGCTTTGTCTACATTAAAAATCTGTGGTTTAGTGTACCCACCTTCATCAATTATCTTAGCTAGATCTTTGAATAACTTTTTGCAGCATCTGCACCAGCACTTGCTCCTTCACATTGCACTTTGTGGGAAAATGGCCTGAGCCTGGAATGCATCCTTGACATACTCACGGGTGCGGACATTGGAACACCAAGTCCTGCCTGGATGGAACACTGCCCAGGTAAGCACATGCATTGTTTATGCAAGAAGCGTGCAAGTCTTGAACGGCTTGTCCCTGACTTCCCTATCTTGCTAACTTCCCTATCTTGCCTTCTCCGGCCTGTTCCTAACTCCCCTATTTCCTGTGATAAAATGAAGCTAATGAATATGATGTGGAACAAGCAGAGGCACTCTTTGTCAACTAGGCTCTGAGTTCCCTGCTCCCACCTTTGCTGTAACTGTTGTTTTGTTTCTTATGTTCTGCATTGCCTCCTGACAACAGCACTTTGAGATTATGGAAATCATTTCTTTCCTTCAAGAATCAGCCTCTGCTAGTTTCAGATTTTTCTTCTGCAGCCTCCTCTCCTCTCTCAGAAGAGAGCTAGGGCTTTGATCTGAATTAGGCTTTAGCTTAAGGAAATGTTATGGCTGGTTCAATGTTCTTTCCGGGCCACTAAACTTTCTCCATAGCAGCATTAAGGCTGTATTGCTTTTTTATCATCACTGTATTCACTGGAGTAGCACTTTTAATTTCTTTCAATAACTTTTCCTTTGAATTCACAACTTGACTAACAAGTTTGGCACAAGAGGCCTAGTTTTTGGCCTATCTCAGCTAGCTACATTCCTTCCTCACTAAGCTTAATCATTTCTAGCCTTTTATTTAAAATGAGAGAAGTGCAACTCTTCTTTTCACTTGAACACTTAAAGGACATTGTAAGTTTATTAATTGGCTTAATTTTAATACTGTGTCTCAGGGAACTGAGAGTTCCAAGAAGAGGGGGAGAGACAGGGAACTGGGATCAGTAGAGCAATCAGAACACACAGAACATTTATTGATAAGCTCACTGTCTTGTGTGAGCTCAGTTCTTGGCACCCCAAAGCAATTACAATAATAATATCAAAGGTCACTAACCAGAGATCACCATAACAGATATAATTATAATGAAAAACTTCAAAATATTGTGAGAATTACCAAAATGTGACACAGAGACATGAAGTGAACACATGCTGTTGGGAAAATGACATCAGTAGACTTCCTCAACACAGGGCTGCCACAGACTTTCTTTTGTAAAAACATTCAATATCTGTGAAGTGCAATGAAGTGAAGCACAATAAAATGAGGTATGCCTGTATAAGATTTCTGTAGCTACATTATGGATATAAGATACTCTCTTACTTTTCTGAATACAGTAATTCAAATATTTTGACGTTCTCTTCTGTTTTATGATTATCTTTACTTTTACTGAGCTGTGTTTTCCTATTAATTGATTTGGGTGATTTTGTGCTTTTGGTTTTCATCAAACTCCTGTAATCTTCAGTTTTCTATTCATTTTAAGGGATTAAGCCTAAATTATTCAGTATGGATAGCTGGTGTGAATTTCCTTTATAGTTTGTGTGGCATATTAATTTATATCACTGCTAATTGAAATAACAGACTTTGGCTTTTTGCAGGTGAGTAGAAATTCAAACCTTAAGCTTCACTTTTGGTTATGTGTGAAAGAGAACATAAACACTGAAAGGCAAAATAAAGAAATTTATTCTAAGAGTAGAAAAATTTTATAACTAAGAAAAGAACATTGAATTTTCTTTTTTTTTTCTCTTTGTATGTATTTGAAGGTCCAGATTATTACCTTCTGTCTTTTGAGTCTATTTTAGTCACTAGCACCTATGCTAAAAGTCTTAGCCTTCCTCAAATACATAGTTTACTTCTTTAAGATCATTTCTTGGTTTTCAAAATGGAGCACATAATAAAATGGCTGATGTTCTCTGTGCTTGTTAAGAGGAGGTAAAAGGAGTACAGAGGCTCCAAATCTTTTATAGAACATATTTTAATCAATTACCTTAATTACTAATGCAGAACTCACTCCTGATCTCTCCATTTGCTAAGCCTCTCTAGGGTTCTGAAAAGAAAAACAGTTCCCACATCCCTTGCAGGATTATACCATATGTACTTGTACTGCTACTTTCTCTTCTCTGGTCTAGCAATTGATGACATTCCATCCATCTTCTTAATACCGTCTTCCATCAATGTGTGTAATCTCCAATAGTGATCAAACCCTGACACTCTCAGTGTTATTATATAACTCCATTCATTTAAATATATTTTTGTAAGGAAAGAATTTAAACCACATCATGAAGTTATTCTTTTAATTCAGAAGGCAATGTATTTTTTCCTCTAAAATATTGGTCAGAAACCAACCATGCTAATTTCCATCCCCAGTGCTGTTAAGTCTTCTAAAATATTTTTAAATAATTTAATTTTTTTTCTCATTATGTGCTTGCCATTGATGTTATCAACTTAGTTTTATTTTGGTGACCTTTTCTCCAAACACATTTTCCCCTTTGAATATATTGAATTTTCAACTTGACATATATAATGAAATAAACAAAGCTTACTCAATCTCTCTCCTAATATTTTGCTTTATTTTTTTTATGTTTAGGTATTATATCAAACAGCTTAACTTTAATTTTAGTAATATTTTTGTTCCATGTATGCCATATGGCAAAACAAGCAGAGAATCCCAATTACAATAAAAACAGAAAGTGTATTGAAAATTTTGCCAGAATTACTAATTGAAAATAACAGGAAACTGCACTGGTCTAAGGATACTTCTAAATCAATTCAAATAGAATGCTGTAGTCATATTGGCTTAAGGAATCAAAGAATGGAGTTTGAGGTCACTAGAACAGCTAGAAAGTAGGGAAGTAAGAGGAAATCTTAGAAAGGAGGGACTAAAAAGAGGAAGACCCAAAATATTTTATAAACCCACCCAAAAGCCATGTCTAACCACTGAACTGTATTTGCTCTGGGAAGACTCCATGTACTAAGTGAAAATAGCTGAAAGCCTTAAAGAACTGAAGAGAGATTTAAAAATGCTGCCCAACATAAGGGAGAAAAACATTGGAGCATGAATTCAATCAGGCTACTAGTCTGCTAAAATAAAAATGCATACTCTTTAGAGGAAGAGAACTGTATTCAGAATCTCTGCAATATATAAAACCTAAAGTTAATTTAAAAAATTACTAGAGTGTGATGTCATCAAATGGTGACATAAGACTTCCCCTGGCAAAGTCTCCTTTCAGAATCATCTCATAAAATGACAAATACCACTTGCCTTCAATTCTGGAGTTTTGGAGGAGGACTCCACAAATACTGAATAGAGGAAAAAAAAAAAAAAACACCAGAATCTGGTAGGAAATATACACCTCAAACCTGCCAGTCCAGATCCCTCACACTTGCTCCGTTCCATGAAGTTTAAGAATTGCACAGAGACATCATGGCTTGGGTCCCTTTCACCATGGAGGCAGACCATAGAAATACTCACAGCAACAAACTAGAGCCCCATGCCTATTGGCACTGGGACCCAAGTCTGAAGAGACCTGTGGTGGAATACAAGTAGCTGGGGAGCCTCTCATACAAAAGTGTCTCTGGGGAAAAAAGAGAACAAAGTAGAATTATTGGTAAGAAGTGAACACATTCAATCAGTCTTGGATTGCTGGATCATCTAAATGCACAACAGACTTTTCTGGACTGACTCCATCTGGCTGTCTGACATGGGATCCATGATGGGGAAGAAATCAGAAACAGAAAAGTCTCACAGGAAAACAGAAGAAAAATTGAACTGCTCTAAGACAGAGTGGTTCCCAGAACTGAAAATTGTAATGAAAAGGGGACATTGATAGAGGGACAGAATTAAAAAAAAATAAATAAGAGAAAAAATTCTACCCAGAAACAAACAAAAAAGATTTCCGGAGTAGTAAGAGAGAAAAGGAAGCTATTTCCTGGAGGTGAAACAATTGCACATAAATGGAGAATCATAAAAATTTGTGCTGCATATCTAGGGCAAAAATCAAATCAAAAAGACCTGAGCAAACCTGAACAAACAAATGCTACTCTAAATGTCCAGAATAAGTTGGAAAAAGTGTCAAAGAACAGCCTTAATACAAAGCCAATCAACAATAAAACCCTATACAAGAGGGCAAAAATGATCCTGAGTTGGAACATCAAAATAATCAGATGCTGACTTCAGCAAAGTATTACAAGCCATACTAAGAAACAGGATGGTATGGCTCAGTTAAGAGAACAAATTAAATCTTCAGAGGAGACACAGAATTTGAAACAACTAAACAAAGAAGTTCAAACAAATCTCCTATATTATTTGAAGGAAAATATGGATAGAAATAAACTAATGGTGGATTTAGAGTTAAAGGATAATTTTTAAATTCAATTTTATTGAGATATATTCACAAACCATACAATTGGTTGTACACTGTGGATGATTGTATGAGTTAAAGGATATTAAGAAGTCAATGTGTGAGTAAAAAGAAGAATTTGAAATCTTAAAAGGAAACATAACAGAAATTATGGGGATGAAAGTTACAGTAATGGAGACTGAAAACACTAGAGGTATATAACAGCATATTTGAGCAGGCAGAAGAAAGAATCAGTGAACCAAAGAAAGAAGAAAGAATCAGAACATTTGAGATCATACAGTCAGAAGAACAGTTAGAGACAACAATAGAAACAATTGAAGTGTCTCAGGGACTTGAGTGACAGCATGAAGCATACAAACATACACATTATGAGTGTCCCACAAGGAGAAGATAATGGAAAATGGCAGAAAGAATATTTGAGGAAATAATGACCAAATATTTCCCAACTCTTATGAAAGATATAAAATATACATGTCCAAGAAGTGCAACATACCCCAAACAGAGTAAATTCTAATAGACTTACTCCTAGACACATACTAATCAGAATGTCAAATACCTAAGGTAAATAAAAAATTCTGAAACTAGCAAGATAAAAGTGATTCATCACAAACAAGGCATATGCAATAAGACTAAGTGCCAATTTCTTAACAGAATGATGGAGATGAGGAGATGTGGGATGATACTAAGGTATTGAATGAGAAAAACTGCCAGCCCAAATTTCTTTATCTGGCAAAACTGTCCTTGAAACATGAGGGTGAATTGAAAACACTCAAAGACAAACAGAAACTGATTAAGTTTGACAACAGAAGATCTGCCATACAAGAATTGCTAAAAGGATTTCTTTAGGTTGAAAGAAAAGACAGGAGACGGGGCCTTGGAGCAGTGTGAAGAAGTGAGACTCTTCAGTAAAGGTAACTAAATGAGGAAATGCAAGACCCAAAAATACAATAGTATCAATATAGAATTCTACTCTCTAATTCCTATAAGTGTCAAGACACAATTGAAAAAGAAAAAAGCATATATCCTGCTAATGGACATGCAAGTTATAAAGTGGTAAAGTGTGACAAAAACAAAGTAAAGAGGGGAAACAGAGGCATATGGGAGCAGAGAACATGTATACTATTAAAACTAAGTTGGTATCTTTCAAATTAGTAGGTTACAGATGTGGGCTGTGTAATACAAACCCCAGGATAACCATAAAAATATTTATACATATAAATGAATTTATATGTATAAATATTTTGCATATATATGCATATATATAGAAAAAGAAATGAGAAAGGGATCAGATACATCACAAAAATCAACTATACAGAATTGGAGGCTGCAATAAAGGAAAAGAAAAGACAAAAAAAGATACAACATATAAAAACCAAAAGACAAAATGGCAAAACTAAGTCCTACCTTTACAGTAATAACACTGAATATTAAAGGATTAAACTCCTAGTCACGGATTGGTAAAATGGATAAAAAAGAATGATCCAAATGTATGTTGTTTCTAATGTAATCACCTTAGATGCAATTGTCCAATGTGAAAGACAAAGAATTCTGAAAGCAGCGATAGAAAAGCAATCCATCACATACAAGGGAAGCCCAATAAGACTATGTACAGATTTCTCCACAGAAACCACAGAGATGAGAAGACAGTGATATGATATATTGAAGATACTGAATGAGAAGAACTGCCAACCAAGAATTCTGTATCTGGTAAAACTGTCCCTCAAAAATGAGGGTGAGATTAAAATATTTTCAGACAAACAGACACTGAGAGAGTTTGTGAATAAGAGACCAGTGCTATAAGAAATATTAAAGGGAGTGCAACAGGCTAATAGGAAAACACAGGAGAGAGAGGTTTGGAGAAGACTGTACAAATGAAGATTATCAGGAAGGGTAAAAGGAGAGAGAGGAAAAACAAGATATGAAAAGCAGATAATGCAGGCTATCAGGAGATAGAAAGAGGGTAGAGATTGGGCATTTGATGCTGAAGGACTACAGAATGTTCAGCAGGATTTATTGTATTGATCCAGAAATAGCATAATACTGTGTGACAGTAGCACAATATTGTAAGCACACTGAACAAAGATGTCTGAAATAAATCTGAAAGAGGTAGGATAGGGGAATGTACGACACCAGAGGTAAAGATAGATAATAAAGACAGGGACTGTATAACTTAGGAAAAACTGGAATGGCCAATGACTGTTACTAAATGTACAAATATAAAAATGTTTTTACATGTGAGAGAACAAATGAATGTCAAGGATGCTGAGTGTTGAAAAAGGATGTATTGGGGAAAAAACATAATCAACACAAACTGGAGTCTATGGTCAACAATAATATTGTAATATGCTTCAATTAAATGTAACAAAGGCACTATACCAAAGCTCAAAGTGTGTGAGAGGGGGATATAAGGGAGGGACATGGGATTCTTTGTAGTGGTGTTTTTGTCTGTCTTTACATTGTATGATATTTTATTTTTCTTTTCATTATCTTTTTTATTATTCTCTAAATAAAACAAAAAATAAATATGTTCAAGTGCTGACCATGGTGATAAATGGACAACTATATGATTTTACCATGAACAACTGATTGCACACTGTGGATAATTGTATAGAATGTGAATACACCTCTATAAAATTGTAGAAAAAATATAAATAGAGATAAAAATGCTGGAGAAAACATGGAAAGAGGGATGCACCTATTTACTGTTGGTGAGGAGACAGAATGGTGCAGCCTTTCTGGAGGTCAGTGTGGTGGTCCCACAAGAAGCTAAGTATGTAGGGGCCATAAGGACCTGCAACCTCATTATGGGTTATGTACTTGGAAGATCTGAGAGCAGAGATATGAACGTACATTTGCACACTGATGTTTATGGAGGCAGTATTCATGATTGGCAATGAGAGGGGGTGGTCAAAGTGTACATTGAAGAACAGAATGGTGAACTGTGGTGTATGCATACAATGGAATATCGAGCAATTATGAGGAGGAGTGAAGCTGTGAGACATGCAATGAGGTGCATGGATCCTGAAGACTGCATTTTGAGTGAGGTACTCCAGAAACAAAGTAAAACACTGTAATGCCTCACTAATATGGACTAAATACAATGAGTAAACTCAGAATTGAATCTTAGAGCACAGCCTACCAGGAAAATGATTATTATAATGGCCCCTAGATTGTAAGCTCTTACAGCAACCAAATGTATTCCTGAATTCTAACAGCTAACCCCAAATTCTGAGATGCTGATCCCTTTGTGTACAACCTGATCAGTCTCTTGAATTTTGGGTATCTGTGTGACACCTGAAACTCAGAGCTAGAGCTTGGCAGATATGAATATCAGTATTAGTGCATACAGAAACTGTTAAAAATAAAGTTGAAAAGAGTCCAGACTTCAATTAGAGATATGAATGTAGCAGATCTAGTTAAGACTAGGGCAAATCAGGCCAAAGGGTAAAGGTCAAAACTGAATGTGTTTTAAAACATCAACTTCCATGTGAGACCAAGGGAAGAAATGTTTATTTGGTCCAGGATTTATATTTTCTAAACAATATAACTTCTACAGTTAGTTTATTCAAACACCATAATTACATGGAACTTTGGATAGGAAGTGAGATATAGTAGGTTTGTATAGGCTAGAGTGAAATAGCTACATCCCAAAATAATTTGGGCAAAGAATAAAAATATATATGCAGCCCCCCCCTGCCCCCGAGGAGCTGAGGGAAAATGCAGAAGTGTTGGATTTCCTTGCTGGATTGTTGCTGATGTTCTCACAAACTTTGAGAACTGACAGTTTGGTATGCCGAGCCCTCCAACTTGGGGCTTGCCCTTTTGAAGCTTGTTACTGCAAAGGAGAGACAAAACCTGCTTATATTTGTGCCTGTTTGTTGCTCAGATGTGGCCCTCTCTCTCTAGCTAAACCAACTTGGCAGGTGAACTCACTGCCCTCCCCCTTACATGGGACCTGACTCCCGTGGGTGTAAATCTCCCTGGCAATGCAGGTTATGACCCCCAGGGATGAATCTGGAGCTGGCATCATTGGGTTGTGAACTTCTTCTTGACCAAAAGGGGAATGTGAAATGAAACAAAATAAAGCTTCACTGGTTGAGAGATTTCAAATGGAGTCAATAGGTCATTCTCGTGGACATTCTTATGCATTATATAGATAACCCATTTTAGGTTTTAATGTATTGGCATAGATAGAAGTAAATACCTGAAACTATCAAACTCCATCCCAGTAGCCTTGACTCTTAAAGACAATTGTATAACGATGGCTCTTACAATGGGTGACAGTGTGATTGTGAAAACCTTGTGGATCACACTCCCTTTTCCAGTGCATAGATGGATGAGTAGAAAAGTGGGGACAAAAACTAAATGAAAAATAGGGTGGGATGGGGGGATGATTTGGGTGTTCTTTTTTACTTTTATTTTTATTCTTATTCTTTCTGGTATAACGAAAATGTTCAAAAATAGATTGGGGGAGGCGGGGCAAGATGGCAGACTGGTGAGCTGTAAGTTTTAGTTACTCCTCCAGGAAAGTAGGTAAAAAGCCAGGAACTGCGTGGACTGGACACCACAGAGCAATCTGTCTTTGGGCATACTTCATACAACACTCATGGAAACGTGGAACTGCTGAGATCAGCGAAGTCTGTGGGTTTTTGCGGCCGGGGGGCCCGCGCCCCTCCCTGCCAGGCTCAGTCCCGGGGGAGGAGGGGCTGTCAGCTCCGGGAAGGAGAAGGGAGAACTGCAGTGGCTGCTCTTATCGGAAACTCATTCTACTGATTCAAACTCCAACCATAGATAGACTGAGACCAGACACCAGAGACTCTGAGAGCAGCCAGCCCAGCAGAGAGGAGACAGGCATAGAAAAAAAACAACACGAAAAACTCCAAAATAAAAGCAGAGGATTTTTGGAGTTCTGGTGAACATAGAAAGGGGAAGGGCGGAGCTCAGGCCTTGAGGCGCATATGCAAATCCCGAAGAAAAGCTGATCTCTCTGCCCTGTGGACCTTTCCTTAATGGCCCTGGTTGCTTTGTCTATTAGCATTTCAATAACCCATTAGATCTCTGAGGAGGGCCGTTTTTTTTTTTGTTTTTTTTTTTTTTAAACCCTTTTTTCTTTTTCTAAAACAATTACTCTAAGAAGCCCAATACAGAAAGCTTCAAAGAATTGCAATTTGGGCACATCAAGTCAAGAGCAGAACTAAGAGAGCTCTGAGACAAAAGGCAATAATCCAGTGGCTGAGAAAATTCACTAAACAACACAACTTCCCAAGAAAAGGGGGGTGTCCGCTCACAGCCACCATCCTGGTGGACAGGAAACACTCCTGCCCATCGCCAGCCCCATAGCCCAGAGCTGCCCCAGACAACCCAGTGTGACGGAAGTGCTTCAAATAACAGGCACACACCACAAAACTGGGCGTGGACATTAGCCTTCCCTGCAACCTCAGCTGAATGTCCCAGAGCTGGGAAGGTGGAGCAGTGTGAATTAACAAAGCCCCATTCAGCCATCATTTCAGCAGACTGGGAGCCTCCCTACACAGCCCAGCAGCCCAGAACTGCCCTGGGGGGACGGCACTCACCTGTGACATAGCACAGTCATCCCTCAACAGAAGACCCGGGGTGCACGGCCTGGAAGAGGGGCCCACTTGCAAGTCTCAGGAGCCATACGCCAATACCAAAGACTTGTGGGTCAGTGGCAGAGACAAACTGTGGCAGGACTGAACTGAAGGATTAGACTATTGCAGCAGCTTTAAAACTCTAGGATCATCAGGGAGATTTGATTGTTAGGGCCACCCCCCCTCCCCGACTGCCCAGAAACACGCCCCACATACAGGGCAGGCAACACCAACTACACACGCAAGCTTGGTACACCAATTGGGCCCCACAAGACTCACTCCCCCACTCACCAAAAAGGCTAAGCAGGGGAGAACTGGCTTGTGGAGAACAGGTGGCTCGTGGACGCCACCTGCTGGTTAGTTAGAGAAAGTGTACTCCACGAAGCTGTAGATCTGATAAATTAGAGATAAGGACTTCAATAGGTCTACAAACCCTAAAAGAACCCTATCAAGTTCAGCAAATGCCACGAGGCCAAAAACAACAGAAAATTATAAAGCATATGAAAAAACCAGACGATATGGATAACCCAAGCCCAAGCACCCAAATCAAAAGACCAGAAGAGACTCAGCACCTAGAGCAGCTACTCAAAGAACTAAAGATGAACAATGAGACCATAGTACGGGATATGAAGGAAATCAAGAAGACCCTAGAAGAGCATAAAGAAGACATTGCAAGACTAAATAAAAAAATGGATGATCTTATGGAAATTAAAGAAACTGTTGACCAAATTAAAAAGATTCTGGACACTCATAGTACAAGATGAGAGGAAGTTGAACAACGAATCAGTGACCTCGAAGATGACAGAATGGAAAATGAAAGCATAAAAGAAACAATGGGGAAAAAAATTGAAAAAATCGAAATGGACCTCAGGGATATGATAGATAATATGAAACGTCCAAATATAAGACTCTTTGGTGTCCCAGAAGGGGAAGAAAAGGGTAAAGGTCTAGGAAGAGTATTCAAAGAAATTGTTGGGGAAAACTTCCCAAATCTTCTAAACAACATAAATACACAAATCATAAATGCTCAGCGAACTCCAAATAGAATAAATCCAAAAAAACCCACTCCGAGACATATACTGATCACACTGTCAAACATAGAAGAGAAGGAGCAAGTTCTGAAAGCAGCAAGAGAAAAGCAATTCACCACATACAAAGGAAACAGCATAAGACTAAGTAGTGACTACTCAGCAGCCACCATGGAGGCAAGAAAGCAGTGGCACGATATATTTAAAATTCTGAGTGAGAGGAATTTCCAGCCAAGAATACTTTATCCAGCAAAGCTCTCCTTCAAATTTGAGGGAGAGCTTAAATTTTTCACAGACAAACAAATGCTGAGAGAATTTGCTAACAAGAGACCTGCCCTACTGGAGATACTCAAGGGAGCCCTACAGACAGAGAAACAAAGACAGGACAGAGAGACATGGAGAAAGGTTCAGTACTAAAGAGATTCGGTGTGGGTACAATAAAGGATATTAATAGAGAGAGGGAAAAATATGGCAAACATAAACCAAAGGATAAGATGGCCAATTCAAGAAATGCCTTCACGGTTTTAACGTTGAATGTAAATGGATTAAACTCCCCAATTAAAAGATATAGATTCACAGAATGGATCAAAAAAAATGAACCATCAATATGTTGCATACAAGAGACTCATCTTAGACACAGGGACACAAAGAAACTGAAAGTGAAAGGATGGAAAAAAATATTTCATGCAAGCTACAGCCAAAAGAAAGCAGGTGTAGCAATATTAATCTCAGATAAAATAGACTTCAAATGCAGGGATGTTTTGAGAGACAAAGAAGGCCACTACATACTAATAAAAGGGTCAATTCAGCAAGAAGAAATAACAATCGTAAATGTCTATGCACCCAATCAAGGTGCCACAAAATACATGAGAGAAACACTGGCAAAATTAAAGGAAGCAATTGATGTTTCCACAATAATTGTGGGAGACTTCAACACATCACTCTCTCCTATAGATAGATCAACCAGACAGAAGACCAATAAGGAAATTGAAAACCTAAACAATCTGATAAATGAATTAGATTTAACAGACATCTACAGGACATTACATCCCAAATCACCAGGATACGCATACTTTTCTAGTGCTCACGGAACTTTCTCCAGAATAGATCATATGCTGGGACATAAAACAAGCCTCAATAAATTTAAAAAGATTGAAATTATTCAAAGCACATTCTCTGACCACAATGGAATACAATTAGAAGTCAATAACCATCAGAGACTTAGAAAGTTCACAAATACCTGGAGGTTAAACAACACACTCCTAAACAATCAGTGGGTTAAAGAAGAAATAGCAAGAGAAATTGCTAAATATATAGAGATGAATGAAAATGAGAACACAACATACCAAAACCTATGGGATGCAGCAAAAGCAGTGCTAAGGGGGAAATTTATAGCACTAAACGCATATATTAAAAAGGAAGAAAGAGCCAAAATCAAAGAACTAATGGATCAACTGAAGAAGCTAGAAAATGAACAGCAAACCAATCCTAAACCAAGTACAAGAAAAGAAATAACAAGGATTAAAGCAGAAATAAATGACATAGAGAACAAAAAAACAGTAGAGAGGATAAATATCACCAAAAGTTGGTTCTTTGAGAAGATCAACAAGATTGACAAGCCCCTAGCTAGACTGACAAAATCAAAAAGAGAGAAGACCCATATAAACAAAATAATGAATGAAAAAGGTGACATAACTGCAGATCCTGAAGAAATTAAAAAAATTATAAGAGGATATTATGAACAACTGTATGGCAACAAACTGGATAATGTAGAAGAAATGGACAATTTCCTGGAAACAGATGAACAACCTAGACTGACCAGAGAAGAAATAGAAGACCTCAACCAACCCATCACAAGCAAAGAGATCCAATCAGTCATCAAAAATCTTCCCACAAATAAATGCCGAGAGCCAGATGGCTTCACAGGGGAATTCTACCAAACTTTCCAGAAAGAACTGACACCAATCTTACTCAAACTCTTTCAAAACATTGAAAAAAATGGAACACTACCTAACTCATTTTATGAAGCTAACATCAATCTAATACCAAAACCAGGCAAAGATGCTACAAAAAAGGAAAACTACCGGCCAATCTCCCTAATGAATATAGATGCAAAAATCCTCAACAAAATACTTGCAAATCGAATCCAAAGACATATTAAAAAAATCATACACCATGACCAAGTGGGGTTCATTCCAGGCATGCAAGGATGGTTCAACATAAGAAAAACAATCAATGTATTACAACACATTAAAAACTCGAAAGGGAAAAGTCAATTGATCATCTCAATAGATGCTGAAAAAGCATTTGACAAAATCCAACATCCCTTTTTGATAAAAACACTTCAAAAGGTAGGAATTGAAGGAAACTTCCTCAACATGATAAAGAGCATATATGAAAAACCCACAGCCAGCATAGTACTCAATGGTGAGAGACTGAAAGCCTTCCCTCTAAGATCAGGAACAAGACAAGGATGCCCGCTGTCACCACTGTTATTCAACATTGTGCTGGAAGTGCTAGCCAGGGCAATCCGGCAAGACAAAGAAATAAAAGGCATCCAAATTGGAAAAGATGAAGTAAAACTGTCATTGTTTGCAGATGATATGATCTTATATCTAGAAAACCCTGAGAAATCGACGATACACCTACTAGAGGTAATAAACAAATTTAGCAAAGTAGCGGGATACAAGATTAATGCACATAAGTCAGTAATGTTTCTATATGCTAGAAATGAAGAAACTGAAGAGACACTCAAGAAAAAGATACCATTTTCAATAGCAACTAAAAAAATCAAGTACCTAGGAATAAACTTAACCAAAGATGTAAAAGACCTATACAAAGAAAACTACATAACTCTACTAAAAGAAATAGAAGGGGACCTTAAAAGATGGAAAAATATTCCATGTTCATGGATAGGAAGGCTAAATGTCATTAAGATGTCAATTCTACCCAAACTCATCTACAGATTCAATGCAATCCCAATCAAAATTCCAACAACCTACTTTGCAGACTTGGAAAAGCTAGTTATCAAATTTATTTGGAAAGGGAAGATGCCTCGAATTGCTAAAGACACTCTAAAAAAGAAAAACGAAGTGGGAGGACTTACACTCCCTGACTTTGAAGCTTATTATAAAGCCACAGTTGCCAAAACAGCATGGTACTGGCACAAAGATAGACATATAGATCAATGGAATCGAATTGAGAATTCAGAGATAGACCCTCAAAGTCACCGAACTGAGCCATAATGGTCTTTTCAACAAATGGGCTGGGAGAGTTGGATATCCATATCCAAAAGAATGAAAGAGGACCCCTGCCTCACCCCCTACACAAAAATTAACTCAAAATGGACCAAAGATCTCAATATAAAAGAAAGTACCATAAAACTCCTAGAAGATAATGTAGGAAAACATCTTCAAGACCTTGTATTAGGAGGCCACTTCCTAGACTTTACACCCAAAGCACAAGCAACAAAAGAGAAAATAGATAAATGGGAACTCCTCAAGCTTAGAAGTTTCTGCACCTCAAAGGAATTTCTCAAAAAGGTAAAGAGGCAGCCAACTCAATGGGAAAAAATTTTTGGAAACCATGTATCTGACAAAAGACTGATATCTTGCATATACAAAGAAATCCTACAACTCAATGACAATAGTACAGACAGCCCAATTATAAAATGGGCAAAAGATATGAAAAGACAGTTCTCTGAAGAGGAAATACAAATGGCCAAGAAACACATGAAAAAATGTTCAGCTTCATTAGCTATTAGAGAGATGCAAATTAAGACCACAATGAGATACCATCTAACACCGGTTAGAATGGCTGCCATTAAACAAACAGGAAACTACAAATGCTGGAGGGGATGTGGAGAAATTGGAACTCTTATTCATTGTTGGTGGGACTGTATAATGGTTCAGCCACTCTGGAAGTCAGTCTGGCAGTTCCTTAGAAAACTAGATATAGAGCTACCATTCGATCCAGCGATTGCACTTCTCGGTATATACCCGGAAGATCAGAAAGCAGTGACACGAACAGATATCTGCACGCCAATGTTCATAGCAGCATTATTCACAATTGCCAAGAGATGGAAACAACCCAAATGTCCTTCAACAGATGAGTGGATAAATAAAATGTGGTATATACACACGATGGAATACTACGCGGCAGTAAGAAGGAACGATCTGGTGAAACATATGACAACATGGATGAACCTTGAAGACATAATGCTGAGCGAAATAAGCCAGGCACAAAAAGAGAAATATTATATGCTACCACTAATGTGAACTTTGAAAAATGTAAAACAAATGGTTTATAATGTAGAATGTAGGGGAACTAGCAGTAGAGAGCAATTAAGGAAGGGGGAACAATAATCCAAGAAGAACAGATAAGCTATTTAATGTTCTGGGGATGCCCAGAAATGACTGTGGTCTGTTAATTTCTGATGGATGTAGTAGGAACAAGTTCACTGAAATGTTGCTATATTATGTAACTTTCTTGGGGTAAAGTAGGAACATGTTGGAAGTTAAGCAGTTATCTTAGGTTAGTTGTCTTTTTCTTACTCCCTTGTTATGGTCTCTTTGAAATGTTCTTTTATTGTATGTTTGTTTTCTTTTTAACTTTTTTTTTCATACAGTTGATTTAAAAAAGAAGGGAAAGTTAAAAAAAAAAAAAAAGAAAAAAGACAAACAAGGAAAAAAAAAAAAAAAGATGTAGTGCCCCCTTGAGGAGCCTGTGGAGAATGCAGGGGTATTCGCCTACCCCACCTCCATGGTTGCTAACATGACCACAGACATAGGGGACTGGTGGTTTGATGGGTTGAGCCCTCTACCATAAGTTTTACCCTTGGGAAGACGGTTGCTGCAAAGGAGAGGCTAGGCCTCCCTGTATTTGTACCTAAGAGTCTCCTCCTGAATGCCTCTTTGTTGCTCAGATGTGGCCCTCTCTCTCTGGCTAAGCCAACTTGAAAGGTGAAATCACCGCCCCCCCCCTACGTGGGATCAGACACCCAGGGAAGTGAATCTCCCTGGCAACATGGAATATGACTCCCGGAGAGGAATGTAGACCCGGCATCGTGGGATGGAGAACATCTTCTTGACCAAAAGAGGGATGTGAAAGGAAATGAAATAAGCTTCAGTGGCAGAGAGATTCCAAAACGAGCCGAGAGATCACTCTGGTGAGCACTCTTACGCACACTTTAGACAACCTTTTTTAGGTTCTAAAGAATTGGGGTAGCTGGTGGTGGATACCTGAAACTATTAAACTACAACCCAGAACCCATGAATCTCGAAGACAGTTGCATAAAAATGTAGCTTATGAGGGGTGACAATGGGATTGGGAATGCCATAAGGACCAAACTCCACTTTGTCTAGTTTATGGATGGATGTGTAGAAAAGTAGGGGAAGGAAACAAACAGACAAAGGTACCCAGTGTTCTTTTTTTCTTCAATTGCTCTTTTTCACTCTAATTATTATTGTTGTTATTTTTGTGTGTGTGCTAACGAAGGTGTCAGGGATTGATTTAGGTGATGAATGTACAACTATGTAATGGTACTGTAAACAATCGAAAGTACAATTTGTTTTGTATGACTGCATGGTATGTGAATATATCTCAATAAAATGATGATTAAAAAAAAATAGATTGGGGTGATGAATACATAGCTATATGATGGTACTATGAACAATAGATTGAACATCATGGATGATTGTATGGTATATGCATATATCTGAATAAAACTGAATTTAAGTTTTAAGAAAAAAGGATAAAGAACATAAATATAAGAGTCAGGACTACAAAACTCCTAAAAGTAAATATACAGAAGCATCTTCAGGATGTTTTGTTAGGTAAAGGTTTCTTAGACTTTATACTTGAAGCACAAGTGTTCTAGCTTGCTAATGCTGCCAGAATGCAAAACACCAGAGATGGATTGGCTTTTATAAAAGGGGGGTTATTTGGTTACACAGTTACAGTCTTAAGGCCACAAAGTGTCCAAGGTAACACATCAGCAATCGGGTACCTTCACTGGAGGATGGCCATTGGTGTCTGGAAAATCTCTGTTAGCTGGGAAGGCACATGGCTGGCATCTGCTTCAAAGTTCTGGTTTCAAAATGGCTTTCTTCCAGGACATTCCTCTCTAGGCTGCATTTCCTCAAAAATGTCACTCTTAGTTGCATGTGGGATATTTGTCCTCTCTCAGCTCCTCCGGAGCAAGAGTCTGCTTTCAACAGCCATCTTCAAACTGTCTCTCATCTGCAGCTCCTGTGCTTTCTTCAAAGTGTCCCTCTTGGCTGTAGCTCCTCTTCAAAATGTCACTTACAGCTGCACTGAGCTCCCCCTGTCCGTCAGCTCATTTATATGGCTCCAGTGGCTCAACTTAGACCCACCGCAAATGGGCAGAGCAACACCTCCATGGAAATTATCCAATCAGAGTCATCACCCACAGCTGGGTGGGGCGCATCTCCAAAGAAACACTCAAAGAATTATAATCTAATCAAAACTGGTAATGACTGCCCACACAAGATTACATTAAAGATAATGGCATTTGGGGGACACAATATATTCAAACTGGCACAAAAAGCAACAAAATAAAAAAAAAATAGATAAATAGGACCTCATCAAAATTAAAAACATTTGTGAATCAAAGCA
Organism: Choloepus didactylus; assembly: GCF_015220235.1. NCBI lineage: Eukaryota > Metazoa > Chordata > Mammalia > Pilosa > Megalonychidae > Choloepus > Choloepus didactylus. Next base: position 190,373,285 of record NC_051309.1, read on the forward strand.
CTTTATAATGAAGTGAAAAGACAACCTACTCAATGGGAAAAAAATGTTTGGAAAACTCATAACTGGTAAGGGATTAGTGTCCAGAATATATAAAGAAGTCTTCTACTAAGCAATAGAAAGACAAACAACTCAATTATAAAATGGGCAAAATATTAGAATAGACATTTTTCAAAGAAGATACACCTATGGCTAAAAAACACATGGAAAGATCCTCATCGTGGGCTGTCAGGGAAACGTAAGTGAGAACCACAATGAGGCACAGTTTCACATTCATTAACGCACACTAGAATAATTGCTATTAAAAAAACACAAAAAATACAAATGTTGGAGATGATGTGGAAAAATAAGAATACTCATTCATTGAAGTTGGGAATGTAAAATGTTGCAGCCACTGTAGAAGCCAGCTTTTCAGTTCCTCAGAGAGCTAACTATAGAATTACCATATGACCTAGCAATTCCACTTACTAGGTATATACCCCAAAGAATTGAAAGCAGGTATTGGAACAGATATTTGCATACTGATGTTAATAGTGGCGTTCTTCACAATTGCCACAAGATGGATGTAACCTAAGTGTCCATCAATCAATGAATGGATAAACAAAATGTGGTTTAGTCATACTATGGAATATTATCAATCTGTAAAAAGGAATGAAGTTCTGATACCTGCAATAATATAGATGAACCTTGAAGGTATTGTGATGAGTGAAATAAGGCAGACAAAAAATGACAAGTATTGTATCACCTAATCTCCCTGATATGAAAAATTAGAATAAGCAAACTCTTGGAGTCAGAATCTAGAATATAGGTTACCAAGGGTTGGGTTGAGCCCAGTGAACCAACCAACACATTGAACCCGATTGTAAATGATGGACTATACTTAATAGTACAATTATAAAAATGTTCTTTCATGAATTATAACAAATTCACCACACTAATACAAGGCATTAATAATAAGGTAGTATATGGGAACTCTGTATTTTAAGCATGACTTTTCTGTAAACCTACAACTTCTCTAATACAATAAATAATAAAAAAGTAATACATAAGATGAAAAAAATTACTAGACACCCAAATTAATAGGAAAATGTGAAGAAAAAGCAGTCATAGTAGATCACAAGATGGTCTGGTCATTGGATTTAGCAGAAAATAATGTTAAAATATCCCTAGGACTTAAAAGAAAATATAATCATTATGAATGAACAGATGGGGATTTTCAACAGAGATCTAGAAACATTATAAAAGAATTAGATGACAACTCCAAACCTGAAAAAGTTAAATACATGGAATGCAAAGTGTATTGGATGGACTTAACAGAAAATTGCAGAAAGTAGAAGAAAATGCCAGTAAGCCCAATGATCATTCAATAGAAATCATCCAGTCTACAGGCAGAGAAAAAATGTTCCTACAAGAAGCTGTCCAATTTGCAAGTAATTGGATTCCCAGGGAAAAAAACGGGGCAGAAAATTTTTTTGAAGAAATAAGGCATGAGATTTCTAAATTGTTGAAATCATAAATCTGCAGTTACAAAAAGCATGGACAACACCAAACAAGAGAAATATAAAGAAAACTGCATCCAGGCACACATAGTCAAACTGCTGAAAACCAAAGATAAAGAGAAAAATTTGAAAGCAGCCAGGATCAAAACACAAATTACATCAGAAGCAATGTAAGGACAAAGACACTGAAATAACATCTTTTTAAAGTACTAAAGGGAAATAAATTGCTAACCCATTAATCTATACCCAGCAAAAATATTATTCAAAATTTAAGAAGAAAAGACAAAAGAAAACTCAGACTCTTACAGTGCACCTTTATTTTCCTATATGTTAAGATCTCTCCCACTTTCTTACTCATTGAAAATTCTATTTATTATATTGGCCCTAATCCACATATGATTTTTTTCCCCTTCTAGTCCATATGAACTCATCCTTCAAATTTTAGCTTAAGCATTTCTTCTCATAAATTCTTCCTTGAGTTCATGATGTTAAAATCCTTTCCTCTTTGCTAAAATAACTAGTTGCCATGTTCCAATTATAACTCTAAACACAATCTATTGTTTCTTGAAAATTATTTTCTTCCCACTACTTTGAGAGCCCTTTGATGGTAGGTATTGTAGTGTTTCCATTTTTGCATGCTCTTCTACTCTTTATTGCCAGGCAGTAGTAGTTTCTTACCAAATAGATTATGTTATTCAACTAGTTAAAGATGTTACATATTTACAGGTGAACAAAAGATGTGAACATGCCATTAGTTTAGAAACAAACAAAAATAAGGATAATACTACAAATTGTGGGAAATGAAAGAATTGATTTGTTGCGGTCGCAGTTGACTCATCTGGGGGGGGGGAGGTGGCGGCCGGTTGCCAAATCCTAGGCTCTCAGGATTGCTTGGAGGGTACCGGCGGCGGGGGTTCTTTTCCGGAGGCGAGGGCGAGACGGGGGACTGGGCCCGGTCCCCGGCGTAGGCGTGCAAAGTATGGAGGGCGGCGAGAAAGGAACAGGCGGGACACGGTTCTTTTAGGGTGAAGAAGCCAAGAGAGTTTATTAGGGGAGAGTACCAGCTTATATCGGGCGTTTAGAGGGCGGGGTAGCTGTAGAGGTTAAAGGCTTGGATTGGTTCTGAGAGGGCGCGGAGGTTGATTGAAAAGGGGCGAGAGTTGCTCCGGTAACGGTGTCTGGCAACAATGTATGCGCACTGGTGGTGATGGGAGTTGCACTGGCAACGGGGAGTGTCCGGGCAAGATAAGGGGGTGGGGAAAAGGCGGTTCCCTCCGGCAAGCCTCCCCTAACAGTGGTATTTTGGGTGAGGAAATGGGGCCTGCCTCCGGCCTCACTTTCCCAGGCCCGGGGGGCTGCGGAGGGCGCTGTCGCCCGTGCCCACCACCCTCCCCAGGGGCTGATCAGGTCCCCCAGCCCAGGCCCGCCAAGTTGAAGCACGTAATCAGTGTCCCGCAATTTGTGATACAAAGGAAAAGAATAAAGAAAGGAGCTATAAGGAAACATAATTTGGTAACCAATTGAGAGTTAGATTCAAGAAAGATTACACAGAAAAAAAGTGGTAATATTTTAACTGTGTTCTTGAAATCAATGTTTTTAATTAAAGAGAATAAGTTGTTTTGCCTCATTACTCAAGTTTATGCACTTAAACTGATTTTTTAAAAGACATTCAAACATTTTGATGAGGAACACCTTGCTAATTGCTTTTTTTTTTCCTTTTTCTTTAGACCCAATTATTCCATAATGAATTCTTAACAGGAATATGATTTTTTTTTACTTAAAAAGTCAGAATAATAGCCAGGTTTCTTTTTATAATGATTGAAAGGATAAGTAAAATAAGTTGTATCTAATTTAAAAGCTTCTGATATCAGGTTAAAAAATTGAAATAAAACACCAAACCTATAGCCAAATGAAAAATTTTGATGGTTGAATTGAGCACTATAATAATTTAATATCTTTTATATATTAGTAAATATACATGTTAAATACAGGACATGAAGGAAAAGGGGTAGTGAACACAAAGCTAATCATTTTTGAAAATAAGTGTTAACATCAGAGAAGCTTTAAAAGAAAATTTATTATGCACCTCACTCATCAGAGCACCAAATAAATATTATTTAAACAATAAATAATTTGTCATATTTAGCTTCCAGGAGCAATTTAGAGCTTGTGGTCATTTTTATAAATAGACAATATTAATAGTAAATTTGGGGATCAATTAGCTAATTGATAGGCTAATTAGCAAGAGAAAGGGAGGAATAAATGTGGGATAGATCTAATTTAGCACTTCTCTTTCTAGTATCATCAGGAGTTGGAATACTGGAAAACCCTATCTCTGAATTGAATATTGAACAATATGTTTTAAAAAGTCTTCTTGAATGTATTAATAAACCAGCAGGAAATTAAGGAATACTTAGAGCAGGAATTGAATACAAGTAAAAATATATTTATAATGTAATAAATGAAATTAGAAATCATGCACACATTTTTATGGGAATCACAAAAAATAAAACTTAGAAGTCCTGTTTTTGTGGGGAGCAAACTTGGAACAGTAATAATTCAGCAGGTATTTCCATGTGTGAATATTCATGTTTTATGCATGCCAATGTAATGGATCCTATACTAGAAGTTCTTACATCTCTTACATCTCTGATTCTGACAACTTCTGACAATGTTGGATAAAATGACATGCAATCTCATGCTAACACAGCAAAATGGCCTTGGGAAACAACTGTCTAAGTGACAAAACTGAGCACATATTCATCAATAAAGCAATGTATTTAGAATAAGAGTAATCTGGTTACACAATTATATAGTTCAATGAAACATAGCAGCAATTTTTAATTGCACATACTCTACAATAATAGGAGACACATGAAGGTCAGCAACTTCATTTAGTGAATACATTAACTTGATATGCACTATGATCTTTCATTATGGCTTGTTACAATTAGCCGTATTTTCTTCAACTCTATTAATGAAAGGCAGTTTGTTTACTTCAAAATCAGGCCCCCAAAATTTTTATACTACATTTTGTAGAACTTGCAATTGACTTTATTAATGCTTCTCAAACTGATACATTTTTTAGTTCAATGATCAAAATGTTATGAGAGCCTATTTAGCCTATTCCATGTCTAAAGTTTGCACAACATTGTTTTATTTTAAATTCATTTCAGCAAAAGACATTACCTAAACAAGATTATTTTTGAGACTGAATTTCTTTTGAGACTCCCAGTGACCCCAAGTAGTTTGTTTCCTTGTAATACATGTAGATCAAATGAAAACACACCAGATCAACAACATGTTGAATAGGTGAGAAAGGTTATTTAATGTTATTTTGAAATAATAAAAAGTGTAGGCATAGTTATTACATTTTTAAGTTTTAGATAATGGCCTGTTAAAAGTCACATGAAAAGGCATTTTTTTCAAATTATAGAAACTTCATACAAATTATCATACTTGATTATGATACATTTTATGGGTCAGACCAAATGAAAATTGTGGATTTATTTCAAAAAGTTTTTACAAAATTAGTGAAAGTAATCAGGAAGAATATGTCAAATGAAGAAGGGAATGAAATAAATTACCCATACATCGTATGTGTTGAAGATGTCTGGCACCTAGACAGGTGAGCAGATTGTACCTCTCTCCAGCTCTGTGTTCAGTGTTCTCAAGCTGGTAGCTTGAAATAAAAATTGGCAAACATTAAAATCAGCCTCTGTCCCCCAACACACACACACACACACACACACACACACACGCACACACACACAGATGGTTGTCAAACCCTTAAGTGCACATCACCACATAAAATACTACTTCATTATTCTAGATTCAATACTGGATGTGGCCAACACCTATCTTTTTGTGATCCCATGCATGACTGTTTTAACAGAAAACACTTTGATCCATTTTAATTTATTTTTCCATCTGAAAACCATCTATATGTGGCTTTATTCCATAAAGTGAAACAATTACAAACTAGTTAGAACCTGTTGATGAACAATATGCACATCAATCTTATGTCACACTGATGTCATGAAAGATGAGAATTAAGGGCTGCTAGCACTCTTTGAATACGTAAATTTGTACAATACCTAAACTTTTTACTAGTTTGAAACTTCAATATTTGTATATTTTCTCTTCAGTTTCATCTTTTATTGAGAGTATTTTGAGCACACTAAGAACTCTAATATGTACTTTTGAAAAATTGAAAGAGAAATGCAAATATGCACAGGATGCAAAAGATACAAAATTCAACAAGTTACTCCAATACACTTGTTAACTGCATTTAGAAATATTTTGGAAAGTTTCCATTTTAAAAATGAGACAATTGCATGCTTCTGATGTGGACATGTATGAAAAGTTCCTTGTTTAGACATCTTTAAATTTATTTATTAAAAGACCAGAAGAAAATTCAGAGAAAAACTAACGGAATAAGCAATAAAAGTGATAAAGATGAACATTGGAATCAACAAAAATTTTTAGTATTCAGAAAAGCAGATGATAGCAATTTTATCTCATTCATTAAGAAGAAAATACATTTAGAAAAGAAGAAATTAATAGGTTCTTGCATATTCTGAAAATCTGATTAATAGGAAAGAGTAGTGAAACTCATTACAAAATGAAAACATTGCAACCAACTGGTTAATGAATGTGTTCAATTCAAAAAGTATCTGAGATTAGCCACTTGACAAAAAGATGTGAAAAGCCCTGAAATCTTATGTCATATATATACCTTGAAAAAAGATATCCAAAATTATGCATTTCACAAAATATGTGATGTATAATATTCATGATATTACTTTACCATAATGAGATGCAAAAGTGTGTGTGGGGGGGTGTGTTCTAAGAACTTATATTAGTTAAAAGTGAATATCAATCAACCATTTTAGAAGAAACACTGAAGTATCCTTTTATTATCTCTATAGAAAATAATGACTAACATTAGCATAAGAGAAAGCGATCAAGTGTGGAGCTATAAAATTTATGGGAAAAGGTATTATAAAAGAGTGACAGATAGTTAATATTACTTTTGTGAATTTTATGTTATTTGGGACATGTCTGCTTTCTAAATGTACAGTTTGATTTCACTCTCAGGTGAATGAAACTCTCACTTTTTTACCTACGTTTGTTTTCATGGTATTATATTCTTTTTCTTAAAAGTGTAACCAAAAAGTTATGATTATGATTACTGAATCATTATATTGAGATTCTTTTTTACTTTCTGGTATATTTGAGCAGAAAGAGGAAAATACCTGAAATCTATGAACTGTAATCCAGCTGCCTTGATCTCTGATAATGACTGTATAGCCTTCATCTTGTGCTCTTGTGATTGTAAAACCTTGTGACTAACCTTCACTTGTAACCATTTATCCAGTTTTTTGACTTTAAAACCTTGTGATCATTAAAGGCAGCCCCTAATGTTTATTAATGAATGGTCTTGGGTCAGCCCAGAACTACCCACCCCAAGCCCAAAGTTATCTTGATAACTGAAGCTGGATCTAACCAAAATGGGTCACTTGACGTGCACAGCAGCTTAGACTTTAACCTATAAGTGACCTATACCTCATTATGATACTAAAAATCATGCCCATTATATTAAGGCTGCCATTTTCTTACATACATTTGGTGACTAAGCATGTAATCAATCTGCACATGCTCAATAATTAGATCACCTCTAATTACATCATCTGGGGCCATTGTGTTCATTATCCTAAAACCTGCCCATCCTTTGATACTATAAGATGATCAGAATTATTGTAGTTAGAGGAGGCAAATTTGGGGGCCACTAGGCCCTTTGCTCTCCTGCTTCACGCCTAGCAATAAACTCTTTCTCTCTTTGAAACCCTGGTGTCTCAGGAATTGGTCATTTGCATGCCTCAGACATTACAATTTGGCAACCCCCAGATGGATGATGTCCAAGGCTCTGGAGCCCCAGTAGGACGGGTAAGCATGGAAACCAAGACTTTTGTGGCTGCTGGAGTGTATTTAGTCTAGAGGCTCAGCAATCCCATTTTTCTTTATCCTGCCAGCACTCTTGAAACCTTAAAAAGTCTCAATGACAGAAACCATTTCCAGTATCAAGTCTGGACATTGACTGGGTGAGACATCAGGGTAAAAGTGGACTGGGGAGTTAACACAGTGGCTCCAGTCCCCCTGGACCTCGCTTTGAGGCCTGGTCCTGCTTCCAGAATTACCCCTTTCACTTTGACCTCTACATCACTCTGTTTTCTGAGTACCATTCTGTACAGGGTTTGAGGCCCTGACCTGAGTTTGTCTGTAAAGTATTCTTCTGGAAAATAAGTAATCCAACAATTAATTGGTGTGCAATGAAATTAAGTATGCCTTTTTAAACTGTCAACTGCTGTGTTACCTAGGTATAGTAAGTGCTTAATGTCTGCTTAATTGTTAAGCCGTGTGTTTGGTCTAGTTATTAATGGGTATTTTACTTAAATATATAGTAAGTGTTAAGTGTTTTTAAATTTGTTGATTGGTGTCTTACTGCATTTGTATTTGCCAAGTGTACTTAATTGGTTACTGATTATGGAAATTCTTAAAAAAAAGAAACTTTGGGTTTATTAAAAAATTGGAAAGATTTCAGTTATGAGTCTGTGAAAAAAAAAGTTTATTTCTGTAACATAATCTGGCCTCAGTATGATTTAGAATCAGATGAATAGCCTGAGATTGGCTCTATGGAAAGATACTACCATTACAGTTGAAGTCATTCTGCAAAAGAGAGCAGAAAAGGGATGAGATGATGTACATTCAATCTTTTACTTGTCCTTCCCAAAAGTATTTCTATGTTTCTGTTTTTCATTTGTGTCTGTCTGCCTCTTCAATATTTATTCTTATACCTCTGGATGATAATAGCAAAAAATTCTTATACAGCTCTATTTGAACTGCTTAAAAATGAATAAGTGCATATATATATATATATGTGTGTGTGTATATATGTGTGTGTGTGTGTGTGTGTGTGTGTGTGTATAAAATGCATGTATATATAAATTAGTACTCCTGGAGTTCCAGAAGAAAAAATCCTCTGGACAGCAGGGCTCAGAGCCTTAGTTTTTTTGTAACAAACCTGGACATTAGAAAGAAACTGCCCCTGGAATTTCCCTAAGGCAGCAGAAATCTGCCAGAGGACTGCCTCTGGAAAAGGCAAAGACCTTTTCCAATTGTTTGCATCACAGATTTAAGTGAAATAGATCTAATAATCGGAAATAATTAAAAGAAGGGCATAGAAACTCTAAAATCCCACCACCCTCATTTCAAACTTTCAAAACCAAGTTCAACAGACCAGACATCATTATTTCTGTCTCACCCATCCCTGCCTCCAGGGCCTAGTCACCTAAGGCTGCTAATGGGGCAGGGCTGAGGGCAGAAAGATGGAGGAGGTGTGGTTTAGAATTCTTTTTACTGGGCCTGGAGATTAGAAGGGGTAGACATAGAAGAAATGTTGCACAATAGACCATGTTTGTTAAAATTATTTTTCCAGTAATACCTTTGCAATGATAACCATAGTAAACAAATCATTATTAAAATATAAATAGCCTTAAGATAGGTGCAAGTGAATAAGATCTAATTGCCAAATATTCAGTAAGTGAAATGAAAAGTCACTGATAGCAATGGAAAAGTTTTCCTGGATTTAGGCTTGGAACAAATTAAACAATTACAGTATATTTTCCAGAACTTGAGGTCAATGTACTTTTAAGGTTGTCCATAATTTTAGGATATTATGAAAACAAAGAGTTTTTTTTAACCTCTAATAGATGGAATAAAAAAGCAAATACAGCTACAAAATTGCAGTGGCAAAGTCTACTCTGATTGCTGTTTTTATGATGACTTTTTGAATTGAGTAAATGCAATTTTATCCTGCTTAGGTTTTTCTCCCCAAATTTATACAAGCTTATGGATAAAATAGTTTGGAAAGAAATATAAATGAGATTTTTATAACCTTAATTACCTGGATTTCAAAAAATCTGGCTTTTTAATTGCTTTGCCATTTTTACTGCAGTATACAGAAGAATATAAATTTGTAGTGACTTAGTTAATGTCAGGCAGTATATTCTGTGAGTATATTACATAGTCAGTTAAGTGCTGTCATGAGTAGGAAAGACATAATTCATAGCTTCAAAGAGTTTATATTCTAGCTAGAATATATTTGTTCCAGGGCGCAGTGTAAGACAGTAGAGTACCTGCAATTATCTTAATAAAGGAATAAAACTGCTGGAAGAATTTAAAGAAGCTGATAGATAAAGAATGACCTAGGAAGATCTCATAGAAGAGATGACACTTGTAAGACCTTTGTATAAGAAAGTAGCATTTGAATAAATAGAGCTCTGAATGAGTTTATTTTAGAAGCTATAACTTAAGACTGTGAACTAACATATACCTGGTATTATTTAGAACCTGGGAATAATGCTAAAATTTTTTGAGTTTTTTTTCTGGATATAAACCCCTTAATTATTGACAAACTGATTATATTTCAAACTTGGGCTCTTCTGACCTTTGAAGTTGGTGCTGGATTAGACTGAGACATTTATTGTAAAGTAATCATTGGTGTGTTGGGAGTATAAAGTATATAAATACCTGGCTGTATTCCAAACCCAAGCATAATTTTTTTTTCTTTCCTCCATTATGTTATATTATCTGTGTCTCTTCTCCCCTTCATGAATACTGTTATTGGAAACTAATATGCATGTTCAAAGATCTTCAAAAATTTTTATCAAATTTAATTCTAATTGTATGCAGTCTAGATAAATAAAAATGATAGGAGAGATGGATAAGATCACCTTCCATACTAAGAAGTGAATTTTGTTTGTATCTGACTACAAACCCTGAATGGATATGGAAAGTTGTAGAAAGTTTATAAAAGTGAATTTTGTCTGTCATAGTCAATGGTGTCCAAACATTTGATAAGCCTATTTATAATATTTTTTTAAAAGAACTTTTGTGTCAGTCCATGTAATCATAGGAAACTAAACAGTTTAGTTTGCTCTCTGTTGAAATATTGTGGATTGTTAGTCTGCTCTTTTGAAAAGTTTTTAAAAAGTTTTTCTTAACCATTTGAGTACTCTGGAAGACAAAGTTTTTATATCACAATAATATCCTTGTTAATGTTTATGTTGACCTTATCATCCTTTATTTCAGAAGACAAGTCTTCTCACTTTTAAAGGAAAACTGTTACACCTCCTATGTAATACACAGGAGGTGTTTGGGAAGTATTACAATAATTAAAATGGATTTTTAAAATCTTTCTGTTAGCTAAATTTGTATGGGTGAAATGTATAAAAATTTCTACAGACTTGTCAACATTCTCACTGTCCATGTTATATCCTGATACTGATCTGTATGATGCCAGACAATGGTACGATGTTGTTAGTCATGGTTTTAGTTATTCTTAGAAAAAGGCAACGAATCACAGAAACAGCCAAATTTACTTGTCAGTTGCACTGCTTTGCCCTAATGCTTCTCTAAATGTATATGTGGTCAGCTGTAAGTCAGAACTTCATCTGCAACAAAAAGGGACTTTAAATGAAAAGCAAGACAAACATATTAATTATGTCTTACCTGTTAATTAACATAACTGGTAAATGTGTAAAGGTGAAAACAGGACAAACTTTTGCTATGTTTTGTCCATATATGACAACTGATGAATGTCTTCGTTTATGAAAGTAGCTTCATTTAAAAATGTTTATAAGCAAATTAAGCCTTAGATTGTAAACTCTTATAGCAGTCACATTTACTCTCAAGTTTTAACTGTTATTTATAAATTCTGCAGTGCTTTACTCTTTGTATAACCTGGTAGTTTCCTGGCACTTTGGGTATCTGTGTGACACCAGAGTTTCAAAGTTAGTGTTCTCCAACTCTGAAAGTCAGAATTAATCCAAACAAAAAAGCTGAAAAAGAAATCAGACTTTGGTATTAAAGTGTGAATGAAGTTGCTCTGGTTATGACTAAGGTAAATCAGAATACAGGATGAAAGATTACATTGTCTATATTTTAAGACCTTAATTTCTGTGTGAAACCAAAAGAAGAAATGTTTATTTTATCCAAAATTTAAATTTTCTGTACCGTACTATCTAATTTAATCTGTCTAGTCAGTTTATTTAAGCAAACTAATTCAGCTTTATTTGACATAGAACCTAGAATAAGGAACAAAATCTTGATATTCTGTACAAGTTACTTTCATACCCTGATGCATTTCAGAGTATTTTGGGCAAAAAAAGATGAGAAAGTACTTGCAGAGTCCCTTGAGGGACTGGAGAAAAAGTAGAACTATTAAACTTCCCCACCTGCAGAACTCCTGATATTCTTTTAAGAATAGGGACTCCCAATTTAATAAACCAAGCCCTCAATTTTGAGGCTTGCTCTTATGAAACTTATTTCTGTAATGGCAAAGCTAAGCCTACTCATAACTAATGCCTAAGAGTCACCCCAGAGGACTTCTTTTATTGCTCTCTCTCTCTCTAAGCCAAACTCTGCAAATAAACTCACTACCTCCCCCTTATATGGGACATGACTTCCAAGGGTGTAAGTCTCCCTGGCAATGTGGGACATGACTCCCAGGGATGAGCCTGACCCTGGCATCATGGAATGGGATGACCAAAAGGGGAAAAGGAAATAAACAGAGTTTCAATGGCTAAGAGATTTCTAATCAAGTTGAGAGTTCATTCTGGAAGTTGATCTTATGTGAACTTCAGCCAGATATTGCAAACTGCCACAGTATGGCAAGACCCAAACAACAGTGTTCCTGGAAACCCTAAGGGAAACCCTGGGCTTTATAAAAATTTTGCTTATTAAGTGTGTTTTTCAGAGACTTAAAGCTTCCAGATTGTACCAGCCTCTTCAAGAATACCCAGTTTCATCCCTCTGTCCCATAATGTCAATGCCCCTTGTCAGCATGAAGAAATTAGAAGAGATATCCCTCAAGATTGAGAAAAAATTATCAAATGAGAGGGAGGAATTGTAACAAAGAATTTAGGACTTAAGGGCTGACTTTGATGACTGAATCATTATATAGCTATTGCTTTTTTTTTATTTCTGTTATAGTAGAGTAAAAAGAGGGAAATACCTAAAATCTCTGAATTGTAATCCAGCTGCCTTGTTCTCTGATAAGTATTGTACAGCCTTTATCTTGTGCCCTTGTGACTGTAAAACCTTGTGACTAACCTTCACTTGTAACCATTTATCCAGCTTTTTGACTTTAAAGTCTTATCAGAATTAAAGCTCAGAACTAACCCACTCCAAGTCCAAAGGAATCTTCATAACCTAAGCTGGATCTAACCAAATGGGCCCACCTGACATGTGCCATAGCTTAGACTTAAACCAATAAGTGACCTAAACTTCATTATAATACTAAAAATCACACCCATGATCATATTAAGGCTGCCATTTTCTTATATACATTCGATGACTAAGCATGTAATCAATCTGCACATTCTCAATAATTAGGTCAACTCTAAAATTGCATCATCTGGGGCCAGCGTGCCCATTATCCTAAAATCTGCCCATCCTTTGATACTATAAAACTATCAGAATTATTGCAGTTGCAGGAGACATTTTTGGGCTGCCAGGCCATCTGCTCTCCCTGCTTTGCGCCTATCAATAAACACTTTCTCTCTTTGAAATCCTGGTGTCTTAGGAATTGGTCATTGTGTGCATCAGGCAATGAATCCACCTCCTTGGTCCGGTAACAAAAGAAGATCAAAAAACTGTAATAACTCCTTCTAAACTGGGCTTAAGCCAAGCAAGGACCTTAGAAATCTTTAATGTTGATCAAGCCCTTCTTATATATATTCTCTCATCATGTAACATATGTATTTTAATTTTTTTTCAGAATCACAGAAAATACTAAAGGGAATCTACAAAATGGAAATGGAATTCATTTAGGCATTGGAAGATGCAAAATTGATAAATTACCAATTCTTCTCAAATTGAATCATTTGAATTCCTATGACTCGATATAATTCCAATAAAAATCCAGCTGATAAATTTAGAAACTTGAAGAGTTGATTCAAAAATTAAAAGTTTAAAAGTCAAAGATGTGAACAACTAGCAAACATGGCAGAGCCATGTTTCTCAAAGCCCTGGGAAAGAGTTAAATGGCTATGATTGGATGAGTGCCAAATCTAGAAAATGCAGCTTAAAAGCAGTATGAGAAGCTAGTGCCACACTTGCTGGCTCCTCCCCCACCCATTCCCTGACGTACAGTGGAGCTGGCCTGTGTTCCCTGTGAGTCCCTGGCCCTGTTCTGGAGGAAGGAGAGAGCAACCTCTATGCACATACTTGGGTGCCATCTGTCATGTCAATCGATCTGTTGGCTCCCTAAAAGACTGAGCCAGAAAATTCATCTTTCTCCACTTCCCAGAACTTGCCATCAGGCAGAAGCAGACTGCTGGCAGTACAAGAAGTATAAGGAACAAGTAAGTCAAAGTAGCCTGAGCCAATGGATTACCTGCTTGAATACATACAATAGAGCCCCAAGAGGGGAGAGGGGAGTGTATTTCATAAGGTATAGAGGGAACATTCAAATTTCTATAAATAGGTGAATTCCTAAAGCCAGAAGAAAGCAAGGCCCAAGCAAAGACACAGTCATAGAAGAAACAGAGAGGATGCTGTACCTCACTTTTCCCTTCAACTGATCTTGATCAAAGAGCACCAGCCAACTCAGGGACAATTTGCAAAGACTGTGAAAGATGTTTTTTGTGTGTGTTGGCTTGTTTGGTTTTGTTAACTCTTGGCACTCAAGGAAATTTCTGTCATATCATTAACTGGATACCAATTTAAGGAATAGACAGCTGAGAGACTGAATCCCAAAGTTAATACATTAAAATATTAAAATGTACAGTGTGCAACAAAATGTATCAGGACAAACAAAAGAAAAAGGAAATGATGCTCATCCAAAGAAACAAGATAGAAACTTAGAAATCATCAATGAAAACCAGACAAAGACATTAAAAATTTTTTTTCAATATGTTCAAGGATATAGATGAAAACATGGAGAAAGAGCTAAAGAATATCAGTAAAAGAGGCATGAATAATATGAGAATCTCAGTAAAGACATAGAACTTTCAAAAAGGAACCAAATAGAAATACTGGAATGAAGAAGAACACTATAAATGAAATGAAAAATTCCCCAGAAGGTTTCAACAGCAGATTAAAGCTGGCAGAAGAAAGAATTGATGAACTAAAGACAAGACAAATGAAATGATACAGGCCAAGGAAGAGAAAAAAAAATGAAAAAAAGTGAACAAGCCTAAACAAACAGTGGGACACAATCAAGCTTACTAATATATATATATTATGGAAGTCCAAGAAGGAAAGCAAAAAAGAGTAAGAGGCAGACAGAATAGTCAAAGAAATAATGGTAGAAAACTTCCCAAATTTAATGAAAGATGCATAACCACATTCAAGAAGCCAAATGAAGCCTAAACTGTAAATTCAAAGAGAAACATGAACAGACACATGTTAGTCAAACTACTGAATGCTAAGGACAAGGACATAGCTCTGAAAGCTGCAAGAGAAAAGCAACGTTACTTACAAGAAGCTCCAGTAAGATTAGGTGTCAATTTTGCATCAGAAGCCATGGAGGCAAATAGGCAGTGTAAAGAAATATTTAAAGTGCTGAAAGAAAACAATTGCCACTTGGGCCAGTTTGAATGTACTGTGTCCCCCAAATGCCATTATCTTTGATGTAGTCTTGTGGGGCAGACATTTTGGTGCTGATTAGATTTGCTTGGAATGTGCCCCACCCAGCTGTGGGTGGTGACTCTGGTGGGATACTCCCATGGAGATGTGGCCCCGCCCATTCAGGGTGGGCCTTGATCAGTGGAGCCATATAAATGAGCTGACTCAAAGAGAAGGAACTGAGTGCAGCTGTGAATGACATTTTGAAGAGGAGCAAGCTTGCTAGAGAGGAACATCCTGGGAGAAAGCCATTTTGAAACCAGAACTTTGGAGCAGACACCAGCCACGTGCCTTCCCAGCTAACAGAGGTTTTCTGGACGCCATTGGCCATCCTCCAGTGAAGGTACCCAATTGCTGATGTGTTACCTTGGACACTTTATGGCCTTAAGACTGTAACTGTGTAGCCAAATAAACCCCCTTTTTATAAAAGCCAATCCATCTCTGGTGTTTTGCGTTCTGCAGCATTAGCAAACTAGAACAGATTTTGGTACCAGAGAAGTGGGGTGCTTTTGCTGCTGAGTCTGCAAATACCAAACATGTTGGAATGGCTTTTCAAATGGATAAAGGGAAGATTCTGGAAGAATTGTGAGGAGCTTGACAGAAAAGGCCAAAACTGCTTTAAAGAGACTGTTTGTGGAAATACGGACTCTAAAGATACTTCTGATGAGGCCTTGAACAGAAATGATGAATATATTGTTGTAAACTGGAAGAAAGGTGATCCTTCTTTTAAAGTGGCACAGAATTTGGCAAAATTGAGTCCTGGTGTCAGATGGAAGGAAGAATTTGAAAGTGACAACCTGAATACTTAGCTGAGGAGATCTCCAGACTACGTGTGGAGGACGTACCCTGGCTTCTCCTTGTAGCTTATAGTAAAATGCGAGCAGAAAGACATAAACTTAGACCTGAACTCTTGGGTTCAAAAAGACCAGAAGCTGGTCACTTGAAAAATTATGAGCTTCCAGGGGGTGGAATCCCAGAAGCTACAGCCTAACATGAGGATGTTACCAAACATGGAACCCAGCTGCCATTTCAGTACAAGCCAATATTGGAGATGGAATTATCCAGAAAGGATTTGTGGAAAGTCCTATTGTCTGACGGCTTTGACCCCTGTATGCTTCATGCAAAGCCAATGGAATTTTTGTGAGATCTTTACAGACAGAGCCATTGCCAGTCTGGACTGGAGGAGACAGACAAGGAACAAACTGAAGGAAAAATTTCTTCAAAGACAGAGCCATGGAGGTTGAGGTCTGGAGTTAAGAGGCCTTGGGCTGGGAGAGTGGAGCTGCCCACATGCATGGGAAGGGTGAGTTTGCCCCGGAGGTCGAGGGTGGGCATTCCACCTCGATGCTTTGGAAGAGTTTTGCCACCCGAGGTTCCAAAGAGGGTGGAGCACATTCCCAGGGAATTGGGGAGAGCCTGGCTGCCACCCCACTGTTCTGAAGGGGTTGAGCGTGTGCCCCGGAGATGGAAGGGAATCCGGGAGCTGCCCCAAGGTTTGAGGAAGGTGAGGCCGAGAAGGTGGTCTCCCCAATGTGTGGATATGTTGGAGCACTCACCCAAGCATTTGGAGAGGAAAGGGGTGCCGCAAAGGCCCTTAGGAAGGATTAGACTCCCACTCTCTCAAGCCCTAAGGATTCAACCTCACTTTGCTAATGACTCTCAGACTTTGAAATCTAATGGAGTTTGTCCTGTGGGTTTTAGTAACTGTTTTGGTCCTGTTAACCCTGTTTTCCTTACTCTTTCTCCTTATGGCAATGGGAATGTTTATCCTATGAATGTCCCTCCTTTGTATATTGGAAGCATATAACTTGTTCTAAGTCCACAGATCCAAAGCTAAAGGAGAATTATGCCTTAGGACCCACCACGCCTGTAATTGATTTTGATAGGATCTTGTACTTAACTTTTGTTACTGAAATGATTTAAGTTTTTGTGATATTGTGATGGAATGAATGTATTTTGTATTTGGAAAGATAATGTCATTTTGGGGTCCAGGGGGTGGAATGTGCCAGTTTGAATGTACTATGTCCCCCAAACGCCATTATCTTTGATGTAGTCTTGTGGGGCAGACATTTTGGTGCTGATTAGATTTGCTTGGAATGTGCCCCACTCAGCTGTGGGTAATGATCATTTTGATGAGATGTTCCCATGGAGGTGTGGCCCCACCCATTCAGGGTGGGCCTTGATCAGTGGAGCCATATAAATGAGCTGACTCAAAGAGAAGGAACTGAGTGCAGTTGCGAATGACGTTTTGAAGAGGAGCAAGCTTGCTAGAGAGGAACATCCTGGGAGAAAGCCATTTTGAAACCAGAACTTTGGAGCAGACACCCACCACATGCCTTCCTAGCTGATAGAGGTGTCCCAGATGCCATTGGCCATTCTTCAATGAGGGTATCCTCTTGTTGATAACTTTGGACACTTTTATGGCATTAGAACCACAAATTTGTAATCAAATAACCCCCTTTATAAAAGCCAATCCATTTCTGGTATTTTGCATAACAGCTGTGTTAGCAAGCCAGAAACAAAAAAATCAATGGGGTGAAAAAGAAACCACAAAGGCAATTAGCAAATATCATGAGGTGGATGAAAATAACATAATGTAATTAACTTATGGAATACAGCAAATGCAGTCCTGGAAGGGAAATTTATAGCTATAAGTGCCACATTAAAAAAAAGGAAAAATCTAAAATTAGAGATGTAACCTTACAGCAAGAGGATCTAGAAAAAGAATAGGAAACTAAATTAAAAGTGAGCAGAAGGCAGGAAATAACAAAGATTACAGCTGAGATAAATGAAATAGAATTAAAAAAAAAAAAAAAAAAACAGAGAGAATCAACAAAACCAAAAGTTGGTTCTATGAAAAAAAGCAATAAAATCAACAAATTTTAGCTAAGCTGACAAAGAAAAAAGGATATGTTGCAAATAACTGAAATCAAAAATGAAAAGGGGGCCATTACTACTATCTCACTGAAATAAAAAGAATTAGAAGTAGATACTAGGAACAACTATTTAATGTTTTTGTAAGATTTTGAGCAAGACTGGTGAAATTCTTCTTATAAAATTTGGTAAAATTCACCAGTGAATTGTTCGGAAGTTTTTTTATTATTGATTCAATCCCATTACTGATTACTGGTCTATTGAGATCTTCTATTTCTTCTTGAGTTAGTGAGGTAATTGTTGTGTTTCTAGAATTTTATCCATTTCTCTAGGTTCTCTAATTTGTAAATGGAAGCATTCAGTCTTTCACCAGTCAATGATGACCAGTGTCATAACTGTTATTCAACATTGTAATGGAACTTCTAGCCAGAGCAATTAGACAATAAAAATAAATAAAAGGCATCCAAATTGGAAAGGAAAACATGATAGTTTCTCTACTTGCAGACGTCATGATCATATATAGAGAAAATTCTGAAAAACCCATAGCTAAGTTATTAATGCTAATAAACAAATTCAGGAAAGTGGCAGAGTACAAGCTCAATATAAATAAACAGTAGTGTTCCTATACCAACTAATGAACAATCTGAAGAAACATAAAAATTTTAAAATTTGTTCATCCAAGCACTTTACCATCACAACAAAAAGAAAACCTAGAGAGAACTGGAGAAAATATTTGGATGCCATATATCTAATAATGATTTAGTGTGCAGAATACATAAGGAAATCTTAAAACTAAACAACAAAAAGACAAACAACACAATTGAAAAGGGGCAAAAGACTTGAATAGACATCTTTCCAAAAAAGATATACAAATAGCCAGAAAGCACATGAAAAGTTGCTCAACATCATTAGCTATTAGAGAAATACAAATCAAAACCACAAGATATCTTTTCACACCCATGATAATAGCTGCAACTAAAAAGGAAAACCAGAAAATAACAAGTGTTTTGAGAGGATGAGGATAAATAGGAATGCTCATTTATTGTTGGTGGCAACGTAAAATGGTGCAGCCACTATGGAAAATAGTTTGGTGGTTCCTCAGAAAGGTAATGTGCCAGTTTGGATGTATTATGTCCCCCAAAACACCATGTTCTTTAATGCAATCTTGTGAGGGCAGACATATTAATGTTGATTGGGTTGGAATCCTTTGAGTGTTTCCACAGAGATGTGAATCAATCATCTGTGGGTGAAACATTGGAATGAATCGTTTCCATGGAGATTTAGACCTTGCCCATTCAGGGTGGGTCTTGATTTAATCACTGGAGTCCTATAAAAGAGCTGACACACAGAAGTACCTCATAGCAGCTGAAAGTGACATTTTAGAGAGCAGCTGAGAGAGACATTTTGGAGATGGCCACTGAAAGCAGACTTTTGCTGACAGGTTAGAGATGCTAACCCAGTGTTTGCTCCAGAGAAGCTAGGAAAGGACAAAACACCCCAAGAGCAACATTTTGAAGAAAGCACAGGAGGTGAGAGAGGGGCTGGAACCCAGGATCAGCAAATGTCAGCCATGTGTCTTCCTAAATAACAGAGTTTTTCCAGATGCCATGGCTTTTCCTTTGGTGAAGGTACACTAGTGTTGATGCCATAATTTGGACACTTCATGGCCTTCAGACTGTAAATTTGTAACCAAATAAACACCCTTTATAAAAGCCAATCCATTTCTGGTATTTTACATGATGGCAGCATTAGCAAACCAGAATAGGAATATGATGTGGAATTATCATATGACCAGGTATTTTAGTTTTCTGGCTGGTAAAACAAATGCCATGCACTGGATTGGCTTACCAACAGAGATTGATTGACTCATGGTTTCAGAGGCTAAACGTCTTGTACCTCTTCAAGGTAGGTGTCTTCTGGCAATCTTTGGGGTTCCTTAGCTTTTCCACAGCATGGCAATGCACAAATAGTGTCTTCTTTGTCTCCTGGGCTCTTTTGACTTTCAGCTTCTGGCTAATTTCCATGACTTCTAATTTTGTGTCCAATTACCTTTACTTTTAAGGAATTCAGCCATATTGGATGAAGGTTTGCCCCCATTCAGTCTGGGCACACCTTAACTAATAACATTTTCAAAATTCGTATTTACAAATAGGATTACACCCACAGAACTAGGGGTTGGTTCCTGACATAACTTTTGTAGGTATGATTCAGTCTCCAACACCCAGCAATCCCACTTCTTGTTTTATACTCAAAAGAATTTAAAACAGGGTCACAAACAAATAATTTTCACACCAACATTCACAGTGGCATTATTCACAATTGCCAAATGGAAGGAAACCATGCCCATCAACAGATGAATCAATAAACAAAATGTGGTAAATTCATGCAATAGGACATTATTCAGCCATAAAAAAGTAATGATGTTCTGATACACAACTTAGTTGAACCTTGAAGACATCCTATTGAGTGAAATAAGCCAGAGATAAATGGACAAATATTGTATAATGTCACTGAAATGAAATCATTAGAATAAGGAAATTCATTGAGTTAAAAACTAGAATACAAGGTACTGGGAGCCAGAGTGAGAGTAGAGAATGGGGAGTTAATGCTTCATTAATGAAGTGTTTCTGTTTGGAGTGATGTAATAAAGTTTTGGTAATGGATGGTGGTAGTGGTAGCACATTATGAATATAATTAATACCACTGAATTATAAATTTAAAGTGGTTAAAAGGAGAAATTTTAGACTGTACCTATGTTGCTAGATTAAAAATTTAAGTAAATGCATAGAACAGTTAAGCACAAATGTTGAATGCTTATGTGAACTATGGACTATAGTTAATAGCAACTATAATAATATCGTATTATCAACTAAAAAAATTTCCACACTAATGCAAAATGTTAATAATAAGGAAAATTGTGGGGGAGTGGGGGCTGTATGGGATGTCTGTACTTTCTGCATGATTTTTCTGTAAACCTACAACTCCTCTAATTTTTTTAAATTCAAACTTGGCTAACACATACTTGAAGTTGAAGAACAAATTGGGGGTGGGGGATTTCCCTGTATTCAATATCAAGACATTATGATTCTCTAATAATTAAGACAGAGTGGTCATGGCATAAGTATAATTCATGCATCAATAGAATCAAACAATAAAGCCAGAATATACATCTGAGCTGATATACTGGGTCAGTGGAGAAAGGATAAGAATGTTTGATAACTATTGCTAGGATGCTGGGCCATCCATGTGGGGGAAAACATCCTTAACCTCACTATATCCAAAAATCAATTCCAATTATATCCCACATCTCATCATACACAAAAATCAATGCCAAGTGCATTAACAAAGAGGGGAAAACCAACATAATTTGAGAACAAAATTAGGAGATTATGACATCAAGGAATAGAAGGGCAATTTAAGTGTGACACAGCACAAACCATAAAGGAAAATATTAAAACACTTTAATGCATTAAAATTAAGTAATTCTGTCCACAAGGAGACACTATAAAGACAATGAAGAAATATGGCACAAATTGGGAGAAGGAATCTGCAAAAATCCAGTAAAATTGGGCAAAAAAAAATGACTATTTTACATATAAATCCAGAAATGTCTCATAACAAAACATTAAAAGTTAGACAAAATCAAGTATCAATGATATGTGGTAGAGTAGGAACTCTCATTGTCTACTAGTGCAAATACACATTTGTTTAAATATTTGGAAAACAGTTTGGCATTACCTGATAAAATTGAAATTATATATATCCTATCCCTCTTGGTTCTCTGCAACTTGTTCCAGTCATCCCTGCATAAAAGCCTCTCTCTGCTGACTTTGAACTCATGAAGTTCATTCAAACAGTATAGAACATTGACCCTCACTGCCCAAGTTATGGACACTAGTTGGGTTTACTAAAGGCAGACTAGGATGACTGTTGCCCGCTCCCGACCACGGTCCAAAGTTTGCTGAGACCACTTTGGAGCACAAAAATACTTCACACTTAGACTATTTCTGAGCTCACAATTTGGGAGATTTAAAGAAAGAAAAATCAGCACTAATAGTAGAAACAGAAAAAGAAGCATGGGATTTACAAAGAGACCAGATGATGCACTTTCTAAAGAAGGAAGCAGAAAACTGTTTTACTGATGTTGGCCAATGTCAGTGAAACATATTACAGCTGTGAATTCACTGAAACAGGTGGGTTATTTTTTTTTTCATGGAATAATTTTTAGCTTCTTTGGGTTTGATCAGTTTATATACAGTTTTCTTTTCTTAATTTTTTTAGGTGTATCAATTTAGGCTGGGGAAGAAATAAAGTAACAAGAGTTTTTATTTTTAAGTAGGCATTTTAAAGCCATAGAAGTTAGAATTTCCTCAAAATCAACATTAAGTTCAAAAAATAAAATATTGATCTTTCTTATTACATTCCAGACATTGGAATTTAGTTTCTAAAAGATACAAATAATGAGAGAAGAGAGAACTTATGAAATTTCTGACCACCTTAACACTTGTGAGTTCAAAGTTCAGAATAAAGTAATCTCTGCTCCAGTTTCAATGTTTGGTGTCATCCAGAAGCCTGCTCTTCTCCCTGTATTCTCTTCCCGTATTTGCTTTGTCATACTTCGAAAGTCCAAAGTAAAAAAAAAAAAATAAGAGCTATAATACATTTGTTTTTCTCCTTTGTGCTTCACATCCAATCTCTTAAAAGATTCTGTTTTACTAAATAAATCTCTTTCAAAGTTATCTTTTATTTTATATGTTCAAAAATCCTCAAGCCCTTGCCTGAAGTATTGAAGTAGTCTGAATTTGTCTGCCTCATCTGGTTTTGCCCATCAAATTCATTGCCATCCAACTGATTTTTCCAAATGCAAAAACAATTTCATTTCTAAAATAAAACTGTTTCACTGGGTCCTCACGGTCTACAGCACGAAGTCCAAATTATTTATCACACATAAGGAACCTCATGATTTTGTTCCTACTTATACTTTAAACCTCACTTCAAGCTATTCTCTGCCTTGAAATTTATGCCTTAGTAATTCACCAATTTTTCCTCCTCTTTTCTTCAAATCCCCATCCCTCACATTCTCTCAAAGGACCTCAGACGCTCCTCTGCTAGGAAGCTTTTCCTGCCCGGCCCATCTCTCCAATCTACCTCCCTCTTAGGACTTGAACAATTCTTCCCCTGGGCTGCTTCTGCAGGTGGCTTCAATTACAAGTATAAAGAGCCGTCACTGGGTATCATTAAATATTTTCAACATTCTCTCATAAATATTCCACATTAGCTATTTGTCCTTCCCCCATCAGGACAATCAAGGCAGCTTGTCACTCATTACCTCAGGAAAGAAATATTAGACAGAAAAGTCTCCTGGGCTCCAAAACTCAAGCCTAGGCACTGAAGGACTCAGGAGCTCAGAGAGAGGGAAAGAGAGATTCCAAAAAAAAAATGATAGAAAAATAACGAGAGCAGCTTAAATATTGCTACATACAAACTCAAAGTGGTGAAACCCAGTGTGGAGAGTACAGAAGAATATCCAAGTAGCATTGTGTTATCTGATTGCAAATGAGGTCTCTGCTTTCCCCACCAGCTAGAGTCAGAGGCGATAAGACTTCAAAATAAAAATACCAAAATAAGGAAAAGACACAGTAACAACATGCATGCTCCACTTTTCAAAGGAGAGAATGGACATCTCTGCAGGTGTCAGAGAGTGTTGAAATTGATGAAAGAGCAGATGATCTCCACCTTGGTGGTTTGGATTCAAATGCAAACCTGGGGCAAAGGGAATGAATCTCTGTATTGATGTGTAATAGAAGTTTAAACATAAACTAGAGTTGCAGAGAATTTAAATTATATTTCTCGTGCAAACAAGTTTGTGGGTTGAAAGTTACACCAGCTGAAGACCAGATTTGGGAGGAGTGGGTGAGTAGAGGAGCTGGAGTCACAAGTGACTTTGCTAATGTGGTGTAACACTCAGGGGTTGGCAATGAGAAGATCCCATGGTGTCCAGGTATTCTGGTGTATGAGCAGAGACAGTTGCTAATAACTTGTGATAATTTTGTGTTGGTGTAATCTTTATTTACTAGATTCCCATGAAGTGATTTATCAGATTGTTCCTAATGACTGCTAAACTGATAGGTGAAAAATAGTGATTGTTTTAAGTGTATTTTAAAAGCAGTTTAATCAAATATATTAGCATACCATACAATCCATCCAAAATGTACAATCAATGGCTTGTAGTATAATCACAGAGTTGTGTATTCATCACCACAATCAATTTTAGAACATTTTCATTACTCCAAAAAGAAAATCCCATATCCTTTAGCAGTCACCTCTCAATCCTCTATCCTTCCACATGCCTATATAACTACTGATCTGTTTTTGTCTCTATAGATTTATTTATATTTACATTTTATATAAATGGAATTATACAGTGTGTAGAAGTTTGTGTCTTTTTTATATCACTTAGCATACTATTTTCTCATTATTATTATTTTTATATTACAGACATTGTAGGTTTATATAAAAGTCATGTAAAAATACAAAATGATCCCATATTACCCCCTACTATTGACAATTTGCATTAGTGTGGTACTTTTGTTACAATTGATGAAAGAATATTAAATAGTAGTATTAACTATAGTCCATGGTTTACATTAGGTGTAATATTTCCCATATACCACACTATTGTTTTCACCTCATATTAATATCATTTATTTATTATAATTCATGAAAGAACATTCTTATACTTGTACTATTAACCCCAGTCCATCATCCACAACAGGGTTCTCTGTGTTATACAGTCCCATGCTTTATATTCTAACTTTCATTCTAGTAACATACATAACCCTAAACTTCCCCTTCAGCCACATTCACATACATAATTCAGCACTATTAATTACACCCACAATAATGTGATACTATCACCACCATCCATTTCCAAAACTTTACAATTTACCTAAGTTGAATTCTGTACAAATTAAGCACCAGCTACCCATTTTCTACCACAATCTATCCCCTGGAATCCTATATTCCAGATTCTAACTCTCTGAGTTTGCTTATTATAATTAGTTCATAAAAGTGAGATCATACAATATTTGTCCTTCTGTGCCTGGCTTATTTCACTCAATATAATATCCTTAACGATCATCCATGTTGTCGCATGTATAAGGATTTCAATCTTTTTATGGTTGAATAATATTCCATTGTTTGTATATACTGCATTTTTTTATCCATTCCTCAGTTGATGGACACTTGGATTGCTTCCGTCTTTTGGCAAGTGTGAATAACACCACTATGAACATTGGTGTGCAAATGTCTGTTTGAGTCCCTGTTTCAATTCTTCTGGGTATATACCTACTAGCGGGGTTGCCAGGTTATGTGGGAATTCTATACTTAGTTTCCTGAGGATCTGTCAAACTGTTTTCCACAGCAGCTGCACCATTTTAAATTCTCACCAGCAATGAATGAGTGTTCCTATTTCTCCACATCCTCTACAACACTTGTTATTTTCTGTTTTTTTTTCTTAATAGTAGCGATTCTAATGGGTGTGAAATGATATCTCCTTTTGGTTTTGATTTGCATTTTCTTAATGGCTAGTGATGTTAAGCATCTTTTCATGCTCTTTTTAGCCATTTGTATATCCCCTTTCATGAAAAGTTTATTCAAGTGTTTTGCATGTTTTTAAATTGTGGTGTTTGATTTTTTATTGTTGAGTTGTTGGATTTCTTTATATATTCTGGATAATAAACACTTACTGGATATATGGTTTCCAAATATTTTCACCCATTATACAGGTTGTCTTTTCACTTTTTTGACAAAACCCTATGATGTACAAAAGCTTTTAATTTTTAGGAGGTCCCATTTGACTTTTTTTTTTTCTTTCATTGCTTATGGTTTGGGTTTAAAGTCTAAGAAACCATTGCCTAACACAAGATGCTGAAGATGCTTCCCTATGTTTACTTGTAGGACTTTCATAATCCTGTCCCTTATATTTAGGTCTTTTATCTATTTTTTAAGTTAATTTCTGTATATGTTGTGAAATAGGGGTTCTCTTTCATTATTTTGTGCATGGATATTTAATTCTCAGCACCATTTGTGGAAGAGACTATTCTTTCCCAATCTAGTGGTCTTGGCAGCATTGTCAAAACTCAGTTGGTCATAGATGTGTCTGTTTCTGAGCTCTAAATTAGATTCCATTGGTGGATCTATCTATCTTTGTGCCAGTTCCATGCTGCTTTGACAACTGTAACTTTGTAGTTTGCTACCATCAGGAAGTGTGAAACTAGCAAGATTTAGTCTTCCAATCCAAGAACACAGAATGTCCTTCCATTTATTTAGGTCTTCTTTGAGTTCATTTTGCAGTGTTTTATAGTTTTCTGTGTGTGGTCCTTTACATCCTTGATTAAATTTATTCTTAGATATATGATTCTTTTAGTTGTTACTGTAAATGAAATTTTATTATTTTATTCTTCCTCAAATTACTCATTTCTAGTGTATAGAAACACTACTGATTTTTGCATGTTGACCTGGTACCCCACCCCTTTACTGAACTTGATTATTAGCCCTTTTATCTTTGTTGTAGATTTTTCACTATTGTCTATATTTAGGATCATGTCTTCTGCAAATAGTGAAATTTTTACATCTTGCTTTCCAATTAGGGTGACTTTTATTGCTTTATCTTTCCTAATTGCTTGGGCTAGAACTTCCAGTACTATGTTGAATAACAGTGGTGACAGTGGGCATTGTTGTATTGTTACAGAGCTTAGAGAGAAAATATTCAGTCTTTTTCCATTGAGTATGATGTAGACAGTTGGTTTTACACATATGTCCTTTATCATGTTGAGGAAAGTTTCCTTTTATTCCTAGTTTCCTAGGTGTTTTCCACAAGAAAGGATGCTGGATTTTGTCAAATGTCTTTTTGCATCAATTTTGATGATCATGTGGGTTTTTTCCTTCATTTCATTGATGTGATGTATTACATTAATTGATTTTCTTATGTTGTACCACCCCTTGCATACATGGGATAAATATCTCTTGATCTTGGTGTACATTTCTTTTGATGTGCTGTTGGATTCATTTTACCAGTATTTTGTTGAGGATTTTTGCCTCTATATTCGTAGGAGAAATTTGTCTTTAACTTTCTTTTCTTGTAATATCTTTATCTGGCTTTGGTATCAGGGTGATATTGGCCTCACAGTATGAATTAGATAGTGTTCCCTCCTCTTTAATTTTTTGGAAGAGTTTGAGTGGGATTGGTGTTAATTCTTCTTGGAATGATAGGTAGAATTCAAATGTGAAGCCAGCTGGTCTGGGGTTTTCTTTGTTGGGAGATTTTTGATGACTGATTGGATCTCTTTGCTCGTAGCTGGTCAGTATAGGTTGTTTTAGAGTCAGTATAGGTTGTTTGTGTGTTTCTAGGATTTTGTCTATTTCTTCTAGATTGTCAAAATTATTGGCATACAGTTGTTCATTGTATCTTCCTATGATGCTTTTTATTTCTGTGGTGTCAGTAGCATGCCTCCCCCTCATTTCTGATTTCATTTATTCTCTTCTATCCTTTGTCAATCTAGCTAAGGGTTTGTCAGTTTTATTGATCTTCTAAAAGAAACATATTTTGGTTTTGTTGATTGTTGTTTTTTATTCTTTATTTCATTTACTTCTGTGGTAATCTTTGTTATTTCTTTCCTTCTGCTTGCTTTGAGTTTAATTTGCTGTTCTTTTTCTAGTTCCTTCAGGTGTTCCATTAAGTCTTCTATTTTAGCTCCTTCCTTTCTTTTAATGTATGCATTTAGAGCTATATGTTTCCCTCTCAGCACTGCCTTTGCTGCATCCCATAAGTTTGGATATGCTGTGTTCTCATTTTTATTCATCTCAAGATAATTACTGATTCCCCTTGAAATTTCTTTGGCCCACATATTGTTTAAGAGAGTGTTATTTAACTTCCATATATTTGTGAATTTTCCAGTTCTCCACCTGTTATTGATTTTCAGCTTCATTCCATTATGGTCAGAGAAGATGCTTTTTATGATTTCAAACTCCAAATTTATTGAGATTTGTTTTGTGCCCCAACATGTGGTCTATCTTGGAAAATGATCCATATTCACTTGAGAATAATGTATATCCTGCTGCTTTGGGGTGCAATGTTCTGTATACGAGTTAGGTCTTGTTCCTTTACCATACCATTCAAGTTCTCTGTTTCCTTATTGATCTTCCATCAGGATGTTCTGTTTATTGATGTGAGTGGTGTATTGAAGTCTCCAACTGTTATCATAGAGGTGTTTATATTTTCCTTCAGTTTTCCCAGCGTTTGCCTCAAGTATTTTGGAGCACTGTGGTCAGGTGCATATTTTTGTTTATTTCTTCTTGGTGTATTGTCCATTTTAATAATATATAGTGTCCTTCTTTGTCTCTTATAACAGCTTTTGACTGAAAGTCTGTTTAGTCTGATATTAGTAGGTAACCCAGCTCTTTTTTTTTTTTGGTTGCTGTTTGCATGGATTCTCTTTTTTCATCCTTTCACTTTTGACCTATTTGTGTTTTGGGAACGGAGGTGAGTCTTGTGTAAACAACATATATTTGGAGCATACTTTTTTATCCATTCTGCCAACCTGTGTCTTTTGATTAGAAAATTTATTCCTTTAACATTCATCATTATTTGTAAAGGCAGCCTGTACTTTAGCTATTTTGGATTTTATATGTCATATCTTATTTTACCTCTCTTTTCCTTTTTTGCAACCTCCTTTTCTATGTAGTTGATCTTTTGATGTATCTTACTGATCTCTTTCACATTTTTGTTTCTGTATACTTTTAAAAGAATTTATTTGTGGTTTCCCTGGGGTTTATATTCCACAACCTACATCTATAACCGACTAATATAGAAAGATTTCAACTTACCTTCAATAGCATACATGTTCTCTCTTGCCATATCCCTTTCTTTCCCCTCTTTATGTTGTTTTTGTTCCAGTTTACCACTTTATATTTTGCAAATCCATTATTGGGAACATATGCCTTTTTCTTGTTCAGTTATATTCTGATTCTTATATGAATTAGTGAATAGAGTTGTATATTGAGGATGCATACCATTGGGTTTTACATTTATGCTTTTAGTTACCCTTACTGATGATCGTCATTTCTTCACACTATTCCAAGCCACTCCCTCTTGTCTTTTCCTTTTTCAACCTTTAGAACTCTCTTTAGTAATTTTTGAAAGGCAGGACTCTTGTGGGACAACTCTCTCAGTTTCTGTTTATCTGTGAATGTTTTCTACTCTCCCTCATTTTGTGCAGCAATTTTACCAGATAAAGAATTTGGGGCTGATGGTTTTTCCCTTTCAGTACCAAATATACCACACAACTGCCTTCTCACCTCTGTTGTATCTGATGTCAAATAAACTCTTAGTCTTATTGATGTTTCCTTTAACGTGATGAACTGCTTATCTCATGCTGTTTTCAGAATTCTCTATCTTTGGCATTTGAAATTCTGATTAGTATGTGTCTAGGACTAGGTCTATTAGGATTTATTCTGTTCGGAATATGTTGCATTTCTTGGACATGTATATTTATGTTTTTTTAAGAGTTGGGAAATTGTGGGCCATTATTTCCTCAAATACTCTTTCTGCCCCTTTTCCCTACTCTTCTCCTTCTGGGACACCTTTAATGCATATGTTTGTGTGCTTCATGGAGTCACCCAAATCCCTGAGCACAGCTCAATTTTCTCTATTCTTTTCACTCTCTGTTCTCTGACTGTATGATTTTGATTGTCTTGTCTTCTTTTTCACTGATTCTTTCTTCTGCTTGTTCAAATCTGCAGTTGCATACCTCTGGTGTTTTTTTAATCTCTACTGTAGTGCTTTTTTTTTTTTTTTTTTTTTTTTTTTTTTTTTTTTTTTTAATCATCATTTTATTGAGATATATTCACATACCACGCAGTCATACAAAACAAATTGTACTTTCGATTGTTTACAGTACCATTACATAGTTGTACATTCATCACCTAAATCAATCCCTGACACCTTCATTAGCACACACACAAAAATAACAAGAATAATAATTACAGTGAAAAAGAGCAATTGAAGTAAAAAAGAACACTAGGTACCTTTCTCTGTTTGTTTGCTTCCCCTACTTTTCTACACATCCATCCATAAACTAGACAAAGTGGAGTGTGGTCCTTATGGCTTTCCCAATCCCACTGTCACCCCTCATAAGCTACATTTTTATACAACTGTCTTCGAGATTCATGGGTTCTGGGTTGTAGTTTAATAGTTTCAGATATCCACCACCAGCTACCCCAATTCTTTAGAACCTAAAAAAGGTTGTCTAAAGTGTGCGTAAGAGTGCCCACCAGAGTGATCTCTCAGCTCGTTTTGGAATCTCTCTGCCACTGAAGCTTATTTCATTTCCTTTCACATCCCCCTTTTGGTCAAGAAGATGTTCTCCATCCCACGATACCAGGTCTACATTCCTCCCCGGGAGTCATATTCCACGTTGCCAGGGAGATTCACTTCCCTGGGTGTCTGATCCCACGTAGGGGGGAGGGCAGTGATTTCACCTTTCAAGTTGGCTTAGCCAGAGAGAGAGGGCCACATGTGAGCAACAAAGAGGCATTCAGGAGGAGACTCTTAGGCACAAATACAGGGAGGCCTAGCCTCTCCTTTGCAGCAACCGTCTTCCCAAGGGTAAAACTTATGGTAGAGGGCTCAACCCATCAAACCACCAGTCCCCTATGTCTGTGGTCATGTTAGCAACCATGGAGGTGGGGTAGGCGAATACCCCTGCATTCTCCACAGGCTCCTCAAGGGGGCACTACATCTTTTTTTTTTTTTTTTTCCTTGTTTGTCTTTTTTCTTTTTTTTTTTTTTTTTTTTTAACTTTCCCTTCTTTTTTCAAATCTGCTGTATGAAAAAAAAAGTTAAAAAGAAAACAAACATACAATAAAAGAACATTTCAAAGAGACCATAGCAAGGGAGTAAGAAAAAGACAACTAACCTAAGATAACTGCTTAACTTCCAACATGTTCCTACTTTACCCCAAGAAAGTTACATAATATAGCAACATTTCAGTGAACTTGTTCCTACTACATCCATCAGAAATTAACAGACCATAGTCATTTCTGGGCATCCCCAGAACGTTAAATAGCTTATCTGTTCTTCTTGGATTATTGTTCCCCCTTCCTTAATTGCTCTCTACTGCTAGTTCCCCTACATTCTACATTATAAACCATTTGTTTTACATTTTTCAAAGTTCACATTAGTGGTAGCATATAATATTTCTCTTTTGTGCCTGGCTTATTTCGCTCAGCATTATGTCTTCAAGGTTCATCCATGTTGTCATATGTTTCACCAGATCGTTCCTTCTTACTGCCGTGTAGTATTCCATCGTGTGTATATACCACATTTTATTTATCCACTCATCTGTTGAAGGACATTTGGGTTGTTTCCATCTCTTGGCAATTGTGAATAATGCTGCTATGAACATTGGCGTGCAGATATCTGTTCGTGTCACTGCTTTCCGATCTTCCGGGTATATACCGAGAAGTGCAATCGCTGGATCGAATGGTAGCTCTATATCTAGTTTTCTAAGGAACTGCCAGACTGACTTCCAGAGTGGCTGAACCATTATACAGTCCCACCGACAATGAATAAGAGTTCCAATTTCTCCACATCCCCTCCAGCATTTGTAGTTTCCTGTTTGTTTAATGGCAGCCATTCTAACCGGTGTTAGATGGTATCTCATTGTGGTCTTAATTTGCATCTCTCTAATAGCTAGTGAAGCTGAACATTTTTTCATGTGTTTCTTGGCCATTTGTATTTCCTCTTCAGAGAACTGTCTTTTCATATCTTTTGCCCATTTTATAATTGGGCTGTCTGTACTATTGTCATTGAGTTGTAGGATTTCTTTGTATATGCAAGATATCAGTCTTTTGTCAGATACATGGTTTCCAAAAATTTTTTCCCATTGAGTTGGCTGCCTCTTTACCTTTTTGAGAAATTCCTTTGAGGTGCAGAAACTTCTAAGCTTGAGGAGTTCCCATTTATCTATTTTCTCTTTTGTTGCTTGTGCTTTGGGTGTAAAGTCTAGGAAGTGGCCTCCTAATACAAGGTCTTGAAGATGTTTTCCTACATTATCTTCTAGGAGTTTTATGGTACTTTCTTTTATATTGAGATCTTTGGTCCATTTTGAGTTAATTTTTGTGTAGGGGGTGAGGTAGGGGTCCTCTTTCATTCTTTTGGATATGGATATCCAACTCTCCCAGCCCCATTTCTTGAAAAGACCATTATGGCTCAGTTCGGTGACTTTGGGGGCCTTATCAAAGATCAGTCGGCCATAGATCTGAGGGTCTATCTCTGAATTCTCAATTCGATTCCATTGATCTATATGTCTATCTTTGTGCCAGTACCATGCTGTTTTGGCAACTGTGGCTTTATAATAAGCTTCAAAGTCAGGGAGTGTAAGTCCTCCCACTTCGTTTTTCTTTTTTAGAGTGTCTTTAGCAATTCGAGGCATCTTCCCTTTCCAAATAAATTTGATAACTAGTTTTTCCAAGTCTGCAAAGTAGGTTGTTGGAATTTTGATTGGGATTGCATTGAATCTGTAGATGAGTTTGGGTAGAATTGACATCTTAATGACATTTAGCCTTCCTATCCATGAACATGGAATATTTTTCCATCTTTTAAGGTCCCCTTCTATTTCTTTTAGTAGAGTTATGTAGTTTTCTTTGTATAGGTCTTTTACATCTTTGGTTAAGTTTATTCCTAGGTACTTGATTTTTTTAGTTGCTATTGAAAATGGTATCTTTTTCTTGAGTGTCTCTTCAGTTTGTTCATTTCTAGCATATAGAAACATTACTGACTTATGTGCATTAATCTTGTATCCTGCTACTTTGCTAAATTTGTTTATTAGCTCTAGTAGCTGTATCGTTGATTTCTCAGGGTTTTCTAGATATAAGATCATATCATCTGCAAACAATGACAGTTTTACTTCTTCTTTTCCAATTTGGATGCCTTTTATTTCTTTGTCTTGCCGGATTGCCCTGGCTAGCACTTCCAGCACAATGTTGAATAACAGTGGTGACAGCGGGCATCCTTGTCTTGTTCCTGATCTTAGAGGGAAGGCTTTCAGTCTCTCACCATTGAGTACTATGCTGGCTGTGGGTTTTTCATATATGCTCTTTATCATGTTGAGGAAGTTTCCTTCAATTCCTACCTTTTGAAGTGTTTTTATCAAAAACGGATGTTGGATTTTGTCAAATGCTTTTTCAGCATCTATTGAGATGATCAATTGATTTTTCCCTTTCGAGTTTTTAATGTGTTGTAATACATTGATTGATTTTCTTATGTTGAACCATCCTTGCATGCCTGGAATGAACCCCACTTGGTCATGGTGTATGATTTTTTTAATGTGTCTTTGGATTCGATTTGCAAGTATTTTGTTGAGGATTTTTGCATCTATATTCATTAGGGAGATTGGCCGGTAGTTTTCCTTTTTTGTAGCATCTTTGCCTGGTTTTGGTATTAGATTGATGTTAGCTTCATAAAATGAGTTAGGTAGTGTTCCATTTTTTTCAATGTTTTGAAAGAGTTTGAGTAAGATTGGTGTCAGTTCTTTCTGGAAAGTTTGGTAGAATTCCCCTGTGAAGCCATCTGGCCCTGGGCATTTATTTGTGGGAAGATTTTTGATGACTGATTGGATCTCTTTGCTTGTGATGGGTTGGTTGAGGTCTTCTATTTCTTCTCTGGTCAGTCTAGGTTGTTCATCTGTTTCCAGGAAATTGTCCATTTCTTCTACATTATCCAGTTTGTTGCCATACAGTTGTTCATAATATCCTCTTATAATTTTTTTAATTTCTTCAGGATCTGCAGTTATGTCACCTTTTTCATTCATTATTTTGTTTATATGGGTCTTCTCTCTTTTTGATTTTGTCAGTCTAGCTAGGGGCTTGTCAATCTTGTTGATCTTCTCAAAGAACCAACTTTTGGTGATATTTATCCTTTCTATTGTTTTTTTGTTCTCTATGTCATTTATTTCTGCTTTAATCCTTGTTATTTCTTTTCTTGTACTTGGTTTAGGATTGGTTTGCTGTTCATTTTCTAGCTTCTTCAGTTGATCCATTAGTTCTTTGATTTTGGCTCTTTCTTCCTTTTTAATATATGCGTTTAGTGCTATAAATTTCCCCCTTAGCACTGCTTTTGCTGCATCCCA
Source organism: Choloepus didactylus (assembly GCF_015220235.1). Taxonomy (NCBI): domain Eukaryota; kingdom Metazoa; phylum Chordata; class Mammalia; order Pilosa; family Megalonychidae; genus Choloepus; species Choloepus didactylus. The sequence continues at coordinate 190,407,537 of NC_051309.1, forward strand.
TAGGTTTTGGTATGTTGTGTTCTCATTTTCATTCGTCTCTATATATTTAGCAATTTCTCTTGCTATTTCTTCTTTAACCCACTGATTGTTTAGGAGTGTGTTGTTTAACCTCCAGGTATTTGTGAATTTTCTAAGTCTCTGATGGTTATTGACTTCTAATTGTATTCCATTGTGGTCAGAGAATGTGCTTTGAATAATTTCAATCTTTTTAAATTTATTGAGGCTTGTTTTATGTCCCAGCATATGATCTATTCTGGAGAAAGTTCCGTGAGCACTAGAAAAGTATGTGTATCCTGGTGATTTGGGATGTAATGTCCTGTAGATGTCTGTTAAATCTAATTCATTTATCAGATTGTTTAGGTTTTCAATTTCCTTATTGGTCTTCTGTCTGGTTGATCTATCTATAGGAGAGAGTGATGTGTTGAAGTCTCCCACAATTATTGTGGAAACATCAATTGCTTCCTTTAGTTTTGCCAATGTTTCTCTCATGTATTTTGTGGCACCTTGATTGGGTGCATAGACATTTACGATTGTTATTTCTTCTTGCTGAATTGCCCCTTTTATTAGTATGTAGTGGCCTTCTTTGTCTCTCAAAACATCCCTGCATTTGAAGTCTATTTTATCTGAGATTAATATTGCTACACCTGCTTTCTTTTGGCTGTAGCTTGCATGAAATATTTTTTTCCATCCTTTCACTTTCAGTTTCTTTGTGTCCCTGTGTCTAAGATGAGTCTCTTGTATGCAACATATTGATGGTTCATTTTTTTTGATCCATTCTGCGAATCTATATCTTTTAATTGGGGAGTTTAATCCATTTACATTCAACGTTAAAACCGTGAAGGCATTTCTTGAATCGGCCATCTTATCCTTTGGATTATGTTTGCCATATTTTTCCCTCTCTCTATTAATATCCTTTATTGTACCCATACCAAATCTCTTTAGTACTGAACCTTTCTCCAAGTCTCTCTGTCCTGTCTTTGTTTCTCTGTCTGTAGGGCTCCCTTTAGTATCTCCAGTAGGGCAGGTCTCTTGTTAGCAAATTCTCTCAGCATTTCTTTGTCTGTGAAAAATTTAAGCTCTCCCTCAAATTTGAAGGAGAGCTTTGCTGGATAAAGTATTCTTGGCTGGAAATTCCTCTCACTCAGAATTTTAAATATATCGTGCCACTGCCTTCTCGCCTCCATGGTGGCTGCTGAGTAGTCACTACTTAGTCTTATGCTGTTTCCTTTGTATGTGGTGAATTGCTTTTCTCTTGCTGCTTTCAGAACTTGCTCCTTCTCTTCTATGTTTGACAGTGTGATCAGTATATGTCTCGGAGTGGGTTTGTTTGGATTTATTCTATTTGGAGTTCGCTGAGCATTTATGATTTGTGTATTTATGTTGTTTAGAAGATTTGGGAAGTTTTCCCCAACAATTTCTTTGAATACTCTTCCTAGACCTTTACCCTTTTCTTCCCCTTCTGGGACACCAATGAGTCTTATATTTGGACGTTTCATATTATCTATCATATCCCTGAGGTCCATTTCGAGTTTTTCAATTTTTTTCCCCATTCTTTCTTTTATGCTTTCATTTTCCATTCTGTCATCTTCCAGGTCACTGATTCGTTGTTCAACTTCCTCTAGTCTTGTACTATGAGTGTCCAGAATCTTTTTAATTTGGTCAACAGTTTCTTTAATTTCCATAAGATCATCCATTTTTTTATTTAGTCTTGCAATGTCTTCTTTATGCTCTTCTAGGGTCTTCTTGATTTCCTTCATATCCCGTACTATGGTCTCATTGTTCATCTTTAGTTCTTTGAGTAGCTGCTCTAGGTGTGTCTCTTCTGGTCTTTTGATTTGGGTGCTTGGGCTTGGGTTATCCATATCGTCTGGTTTTTTCATATGCTTTATAATTTTCTGTTGTTTTTGGCCTCGTGGCATTTGCTGAACTTGATAGGGTTCTTTTAGGGTTTGTAGACCAGTTGAAGTCCTTATCTCTAATTTATCAGATCTACAGCTTCGTGGAGTACACTTTCTCTAACTAACCAGCAGGTGGCGTCCACGAGCCACCTGTTCTCCACAAGCCAGTTCTCCCCTGCTTAGCCTTTTTAGTGAGTGGGGGAGTGAGTCTTGTGGGGCCCAATTGGTGTACCAAGCTTGCGTGTGTAGTTGGTGTTGCCTGCCCTGTATGTGGGGCGTGTTTCTGGGCAGTCGGGGAGGGGGGGGTGGCCCTAACAATCAAATCTCCCTGATGATCCTAGAGTTTTAAAGCTACTGCAATAGTCTAATCCTTCAGTTCAGTCCTGCCACAGTTTGTCTCTGCCACTGACCCACAAGTCTTTGGTATTGGCGTATGGCTCCTGAGACTTGCAAGTGGGCCCCTCTTCCACGCTGTGCACCCCGGGTCCTCTGTTGAGGGATGACTGTGCTATGTCACAGGTGAGTGCCGTCCCCCCAGGGCAGTTCTGGGCTGCTGGGCTGTGTAGGGAGGCTCCCAGTCTGCTGAAATGATGGCTGAATGGGGCTCTGTTAATTCACACTGCTCCCCCTTCCCAGCTCTGGGACATTCAGCTGAGGTTGCAGGGAAGGCTAATGTCCACGCCCAGTTTTGTGGTGTGTGCCTGTTATTTGAAGCACTTCCGTCACACTGGGTTGTCTGGGGCAGCTCTGGGCTATGGGGCTGGCGATGGGCAGGAGTGTTTCCTGTCCACCAGGATGGTGGCTGTGAGCGGACACCCCCCTTTTCTTGGGAAGTTGTGTTGTTTAGTGAATTTTCTCAGCCACTGGATTATTGCCTTTTGTCTCAGAGCTCTCTTAGTTCTGCTCTTGACTTGACGTGCCCAAATTTCAATTCTTTGAAGCTTTCTGTATTGAGCTTCTTAGAGTAATTGTTTTAGAAAAAGCAAAAAGGATTTAAAAAAAAAAAAAAAAAAAAAAAAAAAAACACGGCCCTCCTCAGAGATCTAATGGGTTATTGAAATGCTAATAGACAAAGCAACCAGGGCCATTAAGGAAAGGTGCACAGGGCAGAGAGATCAGCCTTGCTTCGGGATTTGCATATGCGCCTCAAGGCCTGATCTCCGCCCTTCCCCTTTCTGTGTTCACCAGAACTCCAAAAATCCTCTGCTTTTATTTTGGAGTTTTTCGTGTTGTTTTTTTTCTATGCCTGTCTCCTCTCTGCTGGGCTGGCTGCTCTCAGAGTCTCTGGTGTCTGGTCTCAGTCTATCTATGGTTGGAGTTTGAATCAGTAGAATGAGTTTCCGATAAGAGCAGCCACTGCAATTCTCCCTTCTCCTTCCTGGAGCTGACAGCCCCTCCTCCCCCGGGACTGAGCCTGGCAGGGAGGGGCACGGGTCCCCTGGCCGCAAAAACTTACAGATTTCGCTGATCTCAGCAGTTCCACGTTTTCATGAGTGTTGTATGAAGTATGCCCAAAGACAGATTGCTCTGTGGTGTCCAGTCCACGCAGTTCCTGGCTTTTTACCTACTTTCCTGGAGGAGTAACTAAAACATACAGCTCACCAGTCTGCCATCTTGCCCCGCCTCTCCAATATCTGTAGTGCTTTTTATTCCCAGAATTTCTGGGTTTCTTTTTTACTTTCGAATTCCTCTTTATGTTCACACATTGTCTTCTTAATATCCTCTATCTCTTTATGCATACTGCCTTCATCATCTTGAACTGATTTAAGAGATTTCTTTGAACATTTTAGATTAGTTGTTCCAAATTCTGAGTCTCCTCTTAAGTTTTAATTTATTCCCTCTGCTGAGCCATATCTTCCTGTTTCTTAGAATGGCTTCTTATTTTTTGCTGATATCTAAGCATCTGATTATCTTGAAGAGTTAACTCTGAAGGTCCATTTCTCCCTCATGTGTATGCTTTTTATTGTTTATTGGCTTTGTGTTGAGGTTCTTTGATGTTTTGTATAACTTACTCTAGACCTTTAGAATAGCCCATGTTTAACTGTTCAGGCTTTCTCAGCTCTTCTTCATCTGATTCTTGCCCTGGATATGTCATGCAAGTTTTAAGATTGCACTTTGCATACAAGTTTCACCTCCAGAAGGGAGCTTCCTTTCTTTTGTCCCTTCTCCAAGAATCTTCATCTGATCTGTTTTTCTCCAGACTTTTCTCCCCAGGTCCTGTGATTTCTTTATATTCTCTTCCTCACTCAGTGTTCCATTTTCCTTACACTTTTCCTAATCTGGTAGGTTAAAAATAGTAATTGATTGTTTTCAGCATATTTTTAAAATTAAAAATGAAATTGCAGCTCTTAAAAGTATTATCTAATGATTTTAATTTTATCCAATTTTTTAAAATACCTTACCTCATAATTTGGCGTTTTTGTTGTTGTTGTTGTTAGGTTGTTTTTTCCTAAGGACGTATAAACATATTACATATGAAAGAAAGAAATTTGTTTTCTTATATGTACATGATGAGTACATTTTCCCAGGGGGTTTCATTCTTTTTGTCCCTTATTTTGACTTTGACATTATGGAGATTTTCTCCTTTTTGGTCACATGTATATTATATTTTAATATATTCAAATTCATGAGTCATTTCATTTCATGTTTGTTGGTTTCACAGAATAATAAAAATATTTCCTACATAAAATAATATATATTTTCTTACCAATTTTTATGGTTTGAATTTTTATATTACATTTTGAACATATACTGGTGTAAGGAATGAAGTATAGATCTATCTCCTTTTTTCCCATTACTATATAGTATCATGATATATTTAGTAGCACCTTGTGTTCACTACTCTCTACTCTTTTTTGGTTCCTCCCTACCCTCTCCCCTTAGTTATTCACTTATCTTTTTTCTTTAGACAAACTCTAGAATAATTTCATGAAGTTTTACTTCCCACTCTGGAAAGATGTCTTGGTAATCCTATTGGGTTTACATCATACCTATTTAAGGAAAACTTATATTTTTAAAACATGGAGTCTTCAAGAAGGAGATAGTTTCTTCAGTTTGTTTTTCTTCTTTTAAATCCCTCAGCTTATTGAAAAGTTTATTCACATACTGGTCCTACATATTTCTTGTTACACTCATCACTAGTCATTTTATCTTCCATTTCCTTATTGTAAATATACTATTTACTCCTTATTTTTTCCTGCTAGTTTTTGTTTTTCTTAGGAATGTTATGTTTTGGTATATTATTGATGTAACCAGTTATACTAATTAAATATCTTTCTGTGCGTTTCCATATTTCAATGAAGTCTTAGATTTTGAACTTTCCTCTCAAATCAGCTGCTGATACTTACTTTTTTCCTCTCAGTTTCCATTTTTATATAACTTATCTCATTCTCTTTTCTAAATGCATTTATTGACTAATATTTCCAACACAAATTATATAATTGTTGGATAGTAAACAAAACTTAGAGTTAACTGCAGATACAGTGTTGTTTATCTGCAGTAGCAGAAAGGGACATTAAACTTAGATTTCTTTTCACCTTTCCTCTGGGTTATCAGGAGTTCCACTAGTTCTTAATTTTCTTATTTCTTTTGCCTTGCTTTCTCCAATCTCTGAAGTCCCTTTTTTTTGTGTATGTGTATTTGGGAGGGGGTAAAGGAACTCTGAAATTCACTAGGCCCTTTCCCACTTTCTTCCTTTCCAGAGAAAAACAAACTTTATAAAACCTGAATTTCCTGTACCAAGTTAAGGGTTTTTCACCTGTAATAATGGACTTTGGCTTATGGAGAGATATTTCACATTTTTATCTGCTCTGACAGCTTACAGTCACCCCATACTTCTCTTTTGGACTCTTCCTTCTAAATTTCTGTTGCCTGTTGGAGTTTTCCAAAACATGTCCACTCATTTTCTCCCATTATGCTATTTCTGAAGGAATTGGAGAGAAGTGGTTCAGTAATTCCTGGAATAGTCTGTCTGTGGATGACAAATTTTCAGTTTATGGAGTGAGCTTGTCCTCTTTCCTTCATTTCTGTTTTGTTCTTCCCACATATTTTTATCCATCTTATTAAACCGTAGGGAGCAAAATCTATTGATTTTTTTTATTTCATCTTATTTCCCCAGAGGATAAGGCTTTCTTAGGAAAGACACCTAGCACTGGGAGAGAGACTTTTGACCAGAAACATAGTCAAAAGCCTAAGGCCAGTTGAGAGATGATGGAGTAGATGGTGATGCACCACACAAGGGCTAATTAAAATTGTATATATGCAAAATAAGTGCACTTCTCATTCAGATGCTGTATACTAGAATATGTCATACACTTAAAAGATGCTATAGTAAAACTTTACATGATTTGTTTCTCACAAAAACCCTGTGAAGTAATATTATCTCTAATTTAAAACGATGACCTTGGCACTCCAAAAAATTAAGTAATTAATTCAAATCCTCAAAAATTCAGAAGTTGTGCAACAGTTTAAGCCTAGGTCTTAAATAAAGAATAGTGTGTGATTCGAACCTTGCTATTCATACAGCATTTGCTTTGATTAATTATTTTGTTTTGAAAATGAAAAACACTTTACTGCCTGAGATTTTCTTTTGTTCCTATTAGTACTCTATAGACCTAAAGCAAGGATGAGATATTCAGTAATTTTGAAACTACATAACCAAGATGTGGTTTCTTAGCAACTGACAGTGCCTAAAAGCTGCTTTTTTTTGTTTCAACAGGTTTGCAATCTACAAATGTTTTCTCATATTCTAGCTTCATTGACATTTATCTTCTACTATAATTTTATTTTGAAAAGGTAATTATTCAAGGTGTCCAAAATCTTTAGACATAAGGTTATCAAGTCTGTCTGTGGCTTCATAGGTGTTAACATACAAATTAATTGAAAATTCACATTTAAAAAGAAAACATTGCATGGTTGAGGTTGAAGTGTGTGTGAATTTCCTGTGTAAAGAATCTTGGAGCAGTACTAAGAGCTGTCATCAGAATGAATAACTCTTTCTGCAAATGTGCAAACTTTAATGAATGTTTCCTTTATTTCTTACAACGAAATGGAGGTACCATGGCCAGGACCACTCTGTAGCTAGCCTTAGGAAGGAAATGGGAAGTGTACATTTATGGATTCTAAGAAATAGAGATGAGGACTGATAGAAAACTTAGCGAAACCAGAAATGGCCAGTTCAGGAGGAGAGATTTTTAGAGGCAAATCATATCTCTGCCACTTATTAACTATGTACCTCTTAGCAGATAATATCTTTCTGGGCTTGAGTTTTCTTATATCTGTCAAATGCTCATTATTTGTTCTTTTAGGACCTAAAAGCATCTAAACCATCTTCTATGTTTGATAAAATTCTCCATCATATGAATTTGGTGGAATGCAGAGCCCTCCATCATATGAATTTGGTGGAATGCAGAAGCTTAAACTACCAGGTGTTTTCCTGCCTACTATAATTCAGATGGCACCTGCTCTAGACTAGGGACCTCAGATAATTATTCCCAGGAGTGGAGGCAATTACAACACAGTCACACTCCTCAGGAAGCATGCTAGGGCTCAGGGGGTGGCAGTGCCAAGAGCATCAGCGATGCAAGATACAGCAGCTACTGTGTGGCGGAGGTGATGGTGATTTTCCCACTGAACAAGTTATCTGGTGTTATTGTAAGATTTAAGCATACATAACCTTTATTCCTGCATATGTATCTTCCAAGAATGGATTTCCAGTTATCCAGGGAATTCTGTTTGCTGTCCACTATCATTTTAATCATTTATTTTTTGCTTATATCATCCAAAATTTACTTCTGGGTGCTTGGACTAATGATTCAAAATTGTCTATTAGATAACACCATTGTGAATATCGACTAGGATAATACAGGTTATGTAATTAGCTCAGGAACTGGCATATAATATTGCTTAATTAGTATTAATGCCATTATTAACTAACATAGTATTTTTCCTTGTTCCCTTAGGACTATTTTCTGGGAAATAAAAATATCACTGAAACCGGGGAGTGGGACCCATAGAAAGAATTGAGGAAGACCCCAGGGAATTAGGAGAAAAGCCAAAAGTACACTTTCATAAACCAAAGTTAAGAAAGACTTGAAAGTTAACATGGTCAGAAGCACCACAATCTACAGAAAGATTTAATTAAAGATGAAAAATGTCCTCTACCTTAGGCAATACAGAAGTGAATGGTGATTTTACAAAGAATAGTTTGGTAAAATTGGAAATGGGCTTATGGTGGGCAAAGAATGGTCAATAAGGAAGATAGAAAGCTTGGATGATAGAACATGTCAAGAAGCTTCCCTGGAAAGGAAAGGAGAGAGACTGTAGAGTAGCTAGAGGAGATTGTTATCCAGATGGCAGAAGATGGATTATGTGTATGTGTTAAGTGTTAAATGAGTTGGCTGGGGAGTGTGAGTTGAAAATTCAGGAGGGAGTGAGTACGGTTCTGGGAGGCAGCAGTAGAATAATTGCACATCATGAATAGAAGGTGACTTTTCAGTAGGAGGAACAGGTTTCCCACAGGTAAACATTCAAATAAAATTTTTGCTTGATGGAATTTGAAGAGACCTAACTATTCTTAAAGCCCTTATATCTCTAAGCAAAAAATACTATTTGTGAGTTCATGATCTAGATCTTGTGATTTAATATTACTCTCCTAAAGAGTTTTTGCATTTTATAGAGGAATAATTGCAAAACACTCTGACATTTGGAAAGAGAGGAGATTTGGGGAATGTATTCTTCAGGGTTCTCTAGGGAAACAGAATCAAAAGGAGATATCTGTAAATATGAGATTTTATAAAGGTGTCTTATGCAACTGTGGGGATGCATGAGTCCAAATTCCATAGGGCAGACAGCAAACTGGCAACTCCAATGAGGATCTTCAATGAACTCCATAGGAGAGGTTGGCTGGCTAATGAAGAAGTGAAAATTCTTTCTCTTCTCCCTTAAAAGTCTTCAACTGATTGAATTCGGTGATTAAATTCTCTCATTGCAGAAAGTTGAAGTAATCAGCCACAGATGCAGTCAATTGACTGATGATTTAATAAACCAGCCTTCTGGTTTATTAACTAGCCATGAATGTCCTTGCAGTAACAGTTAGGCCAGTGCTTGCTTAACCAGAAACCTGGGCACCATCACCTGGCCAAGTTGACACATGAACCTAACCATCACAGTGAATAAGTGAAAAATATTGTGCAGCTACATTTTGCCATATGCTCTACTTGTGCTACCTTATTATATTTTAAAACTTACACTGCTCTTATATATTTTCCAGCTTAAAAAAGAGAAAACAAAGCATCATAAATCTGTGGTATTTTATCTGACAATAAAACACTCCTGAATCTTTCTTTCTCTTTCTCTTTCTTTCTTTTCCTTCCTTCCTTCCTTCTTTCTTTCTACTACCTGTATATGTAAATTATCTTTTAAATTCTTTGAATTAATCTAGGAAGTCAATCATTGGCCCACTCACAGATGACACCAGCTATGAATCTTTCATTGTAAATTTGACTTCTATTATTCTAAAGTAGTATTGTCCTTCTGCTACAGGGGAAGTGGTCCAGGGTCCAGAGGTGTTTTTTAGCCTGAAATTATTCACTCCTCTTAGTAAGTATCAAAAAACCCAATTAAATGCCAATAATTCTAATGTAGCTATTTACTTTGAGGAAAAAAAAGATGTCAATTTCATTTTCCAATTGATGATTATTATAGGAAAACAAGAAGAACAATAACTCTATCTCCCACCCAAACCTGCATCATATATCACAAACTTTGCTAACTTCTGAAATCCAGAGTCATCCTAATACCCCTATTCTTGACCTAAAAGATTCTCATACCAAGTTTTACTGTATGAAAACTTCTTAACTTTTGAGAAATATCTGATCTGATTGTCTATATAAATATTGGTCAAAAATGGACTTTGAAAGAATCTTTGAATATTGCTTTTTTCTTCAAGGAGGGGAACATAAAAGCAAAGCCAAAAGTTGTATTAGCTTTCCCCACCATATTTCATCTGTGGGGAAAAAAAAAGCCTACAGACTGTCACAACAAAAATAAGAAACATGTATATTAATTCTTATTTTATCTTAATCCACATCAGTCATAGAAAATAAAACAAGAATCAGATTATAATTCTAAAATGTAATTCATGGTGTCCTTATCTGGAATTTATGGAAAATGTTTCCTAAAACAGATATGTCACTACGCTCACTGTCAGAACAGGATGCTGTATAAACTTATGGCCCAAGGTAACATTGCTCAGATCACAGAATTGCTTCAGCATTCCTTGAAGAATTGAAGTCAGAGCTCCTTGTTAGTGGCCTGAGACATAACCTGGCAAATAGCACAGATCTTGTGACTACCAAAGTACAAAAATTGCAGCAGAAATCCATTTTGGAAAGACTTTTGTTTATTTACTTTGTTCTCTAGATTTTATTTTTAATAAACTGATGGCAGTCATTATACTGAACTTTGGAAGCCTACCAAAGGCTACTTATTTCTTTCTTTGACATCGCTTCCTAAGGAGTATGCTTCAGAATACTCTTTATTTATTTCTTGTTTTATTTGTCTTTTTAAAAATTAAGGTAGTTATGGATTTACAGAACAATCATGCATAAAATACAGAACTTCCATATACCACCACACTACTGATAACCTGCAACTGGTGTGGAATATTTGTTACAATTGATGATAGCTCATTTTTTACAATTGTACCACCAACTGAAGTCCATGGATTAACTTAGGGCTCAGTGTTTGTGCAGTGTAGTTCCATGGATTTTTAAAAAATTTTATTCTGTTATTATATATATGATCTAACATTCCAATTTTAATCATAATCATATTCAGATATATTTCAGTGCTGTTAATTGTGTTCATAGTGTTGTGCTACCATCACCACCATCCATTACCAAAACATTTTCATCATTCCAAACAAGAAACTTGTAAATTTTAAGCCTTACCTTCTCATTCCCTACCCCCACCCCATCCCCTGGCAACCTATATTCTAGATTCTGACTCTATGAGTTTGATATTTTAATTACTTCAAATCAAGAGATAACACAATATTTGTCCTTTTGTGTCCAGCTTATTTCATTTAACATGATGTCTTCAAGGTTCATCCATGTTGTCCTGCATATCAGGATTTCATTCCTTTTCACAGCTGAATAATATTCCATTGCATGTATATATCACATTTTGTTTATCTATTCATTGTTAATGGACATTTGGGTTGCTTCCATCCTTGGGCAGTTGTGAATAATGCTGCTATGAGCCTGGTGTGCAAATATCTGTTTGAATCCCTGCTTTCAATTATTTTGGGTGTATAACTAGTAGTAGGATTGCCAGTTCATATGGTAGTTGTATACTTAGATTTCTGAGGAACTGCCAAACTGTCTTCTGAAGAGGCTACAGCATTTTACATTGCCACCAGTAATGAATGAGCGTTACTATTTAGCTGCATCCCCTCCAACACTTCTTTTTTTTCCCTTTTTATAATAGCAGTCCTTCTAGTGAGTGTGAAATGGTATCTCATTGTGACTTTGATTTGCATTTCCCAGACGGCTAAAGATGTTGAGCATCTTTCCATGTACTTTTTGGTCATTTGCATATGTTCTTTGGAGGGATGTCTGTTCAAGTCTTTTGCCCATTTTTAAATTGGGTTGTTAGTCTGTTGTTAAGTTGAAGGATTTTTAAAATATATTCTGGATATTAGTCTTTATGGGATATATGCTTCCCAAATATTTCTCCCATTGTGTAGGTTGTCATTTTACTTTCATGATAAAGTCCTTTGAGGAACAAAAGTTTTAAAATTGATCGGGTCCCATTTTTCTGTTTTTTCATTTGTTGCTTATGCTTTGGGCTTCAAATCTAAGAAACCACTGCCTAACACAAGGTCTTGAAGGTGTTCCCCAATGTTTACTTCTAGGAGTCTGATAGTTCTAGTTCTTACATTAAGGTTTTTTTATCCACTGATTTGATTTTTGGTTATGGTGTGAGGGAGGAGTCCTTTTTTTTTTTTGCAAATGGAAATCCAGTTTTCCTAGCACCATTTGTTGAAGAGACTACTTCTTCCCAATTGAGTTGTCTTTGCCACATCATCCAAAATCAGTTGGCTGTACAACTGAGGGTTAATTTTTGAGATCTAAATTCTATTTCACTGGCCTATATGTCTGTTGTGCTGCTGGCTCCATGCTGTTTGGTGACTGTAGCATTCAAATAAGTTTTATGGTTGGGAAGTGTGAGTCCTCCAACTTCATCTTGTTTTTCAAAGTGGCTTTAGCTATTCAGGGTCACTTACCCTTCCATATAAATTTGATGATTGGCTTTTCCATTTCTATAAAGAAGGTTGTTGGGATTCTTATTGGGATAGCAATGAATCTATAAAAGGCTTTGGGTAGTGTTGACATCTTAATGGTATTTAGTCTTCTAATTCATGAACATGGAATAACCTTCCATTTATTTAGGTCTTAATTTCGTTTAGCAATGTTTTTTAGATTTCTGTGTACAGGTTCTTTACATCTTGGTTAGATTGATCCTAGATATTTGGTACTTATAGATGCTATCATGAATGGAAATTTTTTCTTGATTTCTTCTTCCACTTTTTCATTGCTTTTGTATAGAAACAGTACTGATTTGGGGGTCTTGATCTTGTGTCTTAACTCTGATGAATTCACTTACTAGCTCTAGGAGGTTCATTGTAGAATTTTCAGGATTTTCTGCATATAGGATCATATCATCTACAAATAGGGGAGGTTTTACTTCTTCCTTTCCAATTAGGAGGACTTTTATTTCTTATTCTTGCCCAATTTATTTACCTAGAACTCCCAGTACAATGTTGAATAACAGTGGTGACTGTAGGCATCCTTGTCTTGCTCGTGCTCTTGGAGGGTAAGCTTTCAGTCTTTTACCACTAAGTAGGATGTTAGCTGTGGGCTTTTCATATATGTCCTTACTCTTGTTAAGGAAATTTCCTTCTATTCTTAGTGTTCTAAGTGTTTTTATCAAGAAAATGTGCAGTATTTTGTTAAATGCCTTTTCTACATCAATTTAGATGACTGTTTTTTCCCTTCATTTTGTTAATTTGGCATGTTACATTAATTGATTTTCTTATGACAAACCACCCTTGCATACCAGGGATAAATCCCAGTTGTTCATGGTGTATAATTCTTTGCACATGCTGTTGGATTCAGTTTGCTAGTATTTTGTTGAGGATTTTTCTCTCTATATTCATAAGAGATATTGTTTTCTAGCTTTTTCTTTATTGTATCTTTATCTGGCTTTGGTGTGAGGGTGATTTTGGCCTTATAGAATGAGTTAGGTACTGTTCCTTCCTATTTAATTTTTTGGAAGAGTTTGAGCATCATTCTTCTTGGAATGATTGGTAGAATTCACCTGTGAAGCCATCTGCTCTGGGCTTTTCTTTCTTGGGAGATTTTTGGTGACTGATTCAATCTCTTTACCTGTGATTGGTCTGTTAAGGTCTCCCATTTCCTCTAGCATCAGTGTAGTTTGTGCATTTCTATGTATGTGTCCATTTAATCTAGGTTGTCTAATTTGTTGGCATACAGTTTTTCATAGTATCTTTTTATGATCCTTTTTATTTCTGTGGCAACAGTAGCATGTCTCCCCCCCCCCTTTCCTAATTTTATTTATTTACATCTTCTCTTTTTTGTCAGTCTACCTAAGGGTTTGTCAATTTTAATGATCTTTTAAAAGAACCAACTTTTGGTTTTGTTAATGCTCTGTATTGCTATATTGTTTTTATCTCTATGTCATTTATTTCTGTTCTAGTCTTTCTTATTTTTTTCCATCTGCTTGCTTTGGGTTTATTTTGCTATTCTTTTTCTAGTTCCTCCTGGTGTACTATCAGATCTTTGAATTTAGCTCTCTCCTTTCCTTATTGTAAGCTTTTGGGCTATGAATTTCCCTCTCAGCATGCCTTTGTTGAATATTATAAGTTTTGGTATGTTGTATTTTCATTTTTGTTTGCCTCAAGATATTTCCAAATTTCATTTTTGATTTCTTTTTTGACTCATTGTTTGTTTAAGAGTATATTATTTAATTTCCATGTATTTTTGAATTTTCCATTTCTCCCTCTGTTATTGATTTCTAGCTTCATTCCATTTGATCAGAAAGTATAATTGTCTGATATCAATATTTCTTAGTGAGATTTGTTTTTTTGACCCAACATATGACCTATCCTGTAGAATGATCCATGTGCACTTGAGAAGAATGTGTATTCTGTTTTTGTTGGGTGCATGTTAGATCTAGTTGGATTAGTGTATCATTCAAGTCCTGTACTTCCTTACTGATCTTCTGACAAGACATTTTATCCATTATTGAAAGTGGTGTGTTAAAGTCTCCTGCTATGAATGCAGAAGTCTCAATTTCTCCCTTTAATTCTGTATTTACTTCATATATTTTGGGGATCTGCTGTTAGGTGCATATATAGTTATAACTGTTACTTCTTCCTGTTGAATTGTCCCTTTTATTCCTGGCTGGCAGTATATAACGGCCATGTTTTTCCCTCATAACTGTTTTTGACTTAAAGTCTATTTTATCCAATGTTAATGTAGCCATCCAGCTGTCTTTTGGTTACTACTTGCCTTGTATATATTTTTTTCCATCCTTTAGCCCTCACCCTACTTGTATCTTTGACTTTAAGGTGAGTTTCTTGCAGACAGCATATAGTTTGGTCCTGCTTTTTAGTCCATTCTTCAAATCTCTGCCTGTGACTGGATAATTTAATCCATTTATGCTTAAAATCACTGCTAGTAATACATGATTTCTTCTGGCATTTTGCTATTTAGCCTTTGTGAATCTTATACCTTTTTTGTCCCTCACTTTCATTAAGACCTACTTTTATATTTATTTTCCTTTTTGTTTTGTACCATGTTGAATGCCTTCACATTCTTATCTAGACATGCTTTTCATCTGTTTTCCTTTTGGTTACCAGGGGGCTAAAATTGGACATCCTAAATATAGGGCAATCATATTTAGTTTATAACCAACTTAACTTCAATAGCATGCACATATACTTGTCATGTACACCTCTGTCTCTCCACCACATTTTTTGTACTTGTTACCACATATCTTTGTACATTGTATGTCCAAAAAGCTAGATTTACCATTACTAAAATGCAAATGCATTTTAGTGCATCGTCCCTGTAGGAAGTAAGGAGGGGAATTACATAGCAAACAATACACTACAATATACTGGCATTTATAATTATTCAAATAGTTACCACAGATCTTTATTTCTTTATGCTGCTTTGAATCACTATATAGTGTCCTTTCTTTTCAGTCAAAAGAACTTCTTTTAGCATTGTTTGTAGGAAAGATCTAGTGGTGAAGACCTCCCTCAGCTTCTGTTTATCAGAGAATGTGTTAATTTCTCCCTCATTTTAAAAACAGAGTCTTGCTGTATGTAATATTCTTGGCTGGCAGTGGTTTTCCTTCAATACTTTGCTCTGGTTTGCTAATGCTGCCATTTTGCAAAATGCCATAAGTGGGTTTGTTTTTACAAAGGGGGTTTATTTGGTAACAGTTACATTCTTAAGGCCATAAAGTGTCCAAGGTAAGGCATCAACAATAGGGTGCCTTCACTGGAGAAAGGCCACTGGCATCTGGAAAACCTCTGTTAGCTGGGAAGGCATGTAGCTGGCATCTGCTTGCTCTCAGGTTGCATTTCAAAATGGTGCTCTCCAAAGTGTCACTGTCAGCTTTCAACAGCCATCTTCAAATTGTGTCCCTCAGCTGCAGCACTGAGTTCCTTCTGTTTGTCAGATCTTTTATATTGGCTCCACTGATTTAATTCAAGACCCAAGCTGAATGGGCAGGGCCACAGCTCCATGGAAAAAATCCCATCAACATGTCACACCCTCATCAAAGGTGTTACTAGTTAGGTCCCCATGGAAACCTCCCAACAACCGAAAGATCCCACGAGGTTTGATCAAAAGATCATGGCTTTTTCTTGGGGGACATAATATATCCAAACTGGCACAACTTTCAGTATTTTAATCTGCTCCCTTCTTGCCTCCATGGTTTCTGATAAGAAATCAGCACTCAATCTAATTGAGGTGCCCTTGAACCTAACACATTGCTTTTCTCTTGCAGGTTTCAGAACTCTCTCTTTGTCCTTTGCATTTGATACTGTAATCGATAAATGATGGGGTATAATTTTCTTCATGTTTATCCTATTTGGTGTTTTCTGAGCTTCTTGGATGTGCATATTCATATCTTTTGCTAAGTTTGGGAATTCTCTGTCATTATTGCTTTGATTATTCCTTCTGCACCTTTCTTTCTTCTCTCTGACTCCCATAATGCATATAGTGGCATGCTTAATGGTGTTCCATAGCTGTCTTAGGCTATTTTTGCTTTTAATATTTCTTTTTTCTTTATGCTCATCAGCCTGACATTTCAAGTGTATTATATTTGAGTTAACTGATTCTTTCTTCTGCCAGCTCCAATCTGCTCTTCAAATCCTCCTGGGCACTTTTTTATTTCAGTTATTGTGGTCTTCAACTCCAGTAGTTCTATTTGTTTCCTTTTTACAATTTCTATCTCTTTATTAAGCTTCTCTTATTGCTCATTCATTGTTTTCCTGATAACCTTTAGTTCTTTCTCTGTACTTTCCTTCATTGTTTTGAGCATTTTAAAGATTTTTTTTGTAATGCTTTGTTTGATATGCCACATTCAGTTGTTCTTTGTGGTGGTATTTTCTGCATTTTTATCATCTCCTTAGGGTAGGACATCATTTCCTGTTTCTTTGTTTTTCTTATACTCTTTTGTTTTACACTTATATTTTAATATTTTTAAATGTTAATTCTGGGATTCACTCCCTGAGATGTCTGTTCCTTGGTTTTGTAACCAAATGGTGATAAGATAGAGATTTTCTTGAGCTTCAACCTTCCTTTTAGGAAGATCTGCCCAAGCTAAATGCATTGTGTAGGGTTTTCCTTGTTTCTGGGCCTCTATCTTGTCCTGAGCTTTAACTTGTTAGTCGTTTTAGAGTTCCCCCATTAACAGGAGTTTGGTTGTCTCCTCTGCTTTCCAGGAGATTTGAAGCTGGCAGGCCTTTGTCCCAGACTGTCTGCCTCTACAGCTGTTTTTACAATCTTTTTGTGGTCTCAAGTTGCTTTTGCTTTCAAGGTAAATTCTGGGAGGAGGGTCACCATGAAGAGGATTTTCCCATCAGTCTCTCCCTGCCCATAGTGGCCAGGGACACAAGAAGAGGGTGTAAACTGATTTCAAAATGCCCTGGAGAGGTCATCAGAAAGGGTGCCAAAATCTTCTCTGATGATGACCCAACGCTGAGTTTCTCTAGCCTGCCCAGCAGATGCATCCTTCAGCTAGCTGTCCTTTACAACACCAAGGAAGCACTGCATCTTTAAATCACCACCACGTTTTCCCTTTCTGGGGAGGTTGAGACAATGGCTGCCATTGCTTTTGTCAGGGAAGGTTGAAAAACAGTTGCCCTCAGAGCCAAGAACCAGTGATTTAAATTTGCCAATCAAAAGCTGTGATCAGCAGCAGTCAGCTGTGCCCGTCCCTGTTCTTGGCAAAGAGGCATTTTACATCCTTTCCTGCCACCAGCCACTAGACAGAGACTGGATCTTATTGCAGCCTGCCACAAAGGTGGAGTTGGGCAGGGGTGGGTGCCAATAGCTGCTGCACAGAGAGAGCAATTTAGAGTTTTATTTACCATAATTTATCAATCTCTTCCTCTTGCTCTTCCCTGGATGCTGTACAGTGTTCTTCTGACCTCTGGGGTTAGAGAGTAGTTGTTTCAGATAGTTACTGTGTGTTTAATAGATGTTTTGGTGAATGTACTGAGTCCTGGAGCTCCCTACTCTGCCATCTTCTTCAGACGTTTCCTTATTGTCTTTTTTGACCCAGTATTTATTTTATTTTCCCTTATGTGGTGAGTTAAGAACAGCAGAAAATGTAGTATTAGACTCTATATACTGAGCATTGCTTGTACTGTTCGCTCATTTTTTACTTTCCATCTGTTTCATACTTATATTTTTATGTCCATTCATCAATCTGTTAGCCATTTGTCATTCTCTCAATTTCTTTTTCTCAATTTCTCTTTCTCAATTTCTCATATTCTTTTAAGAGAGAACTTAGCTCACTTTGGAGTGATAAAGCAGCCAGAAAAAACATCTACACTCTCTCACTCATGTCACAAGACAGGGTTTTCAGAGCTCATTCCACTGCATAGTAGCATTCAAAGTGTTATCTGAGGACTATTAGAGATCTACTAAGACAAAAACAAAACAATATAAATGAATGAGGTTTCTGTTACAGATTGGCTTCTGAGCTCATAACAGTAATTTACCAATAGACTGTGGTGGTTTGGAGCTGTATGTACTCCAGAAAAAAACATAGTCTTAAACCTAATCCATTCCTGTGGGGGTGAACACATTCATTGTAAGTAGGACCTTTTGATTAGTTACTTCAGTTTTAAGGTGTGGCCCACCTCAATCAGGACAGATCTTAATCCTATTACTGGAATCCTTTATCAAGACAAAGAAATTCAGACAGAGAAAGAAAAAGCCACAGAGGGAGCAGCCAGAAGTTGAACATCAATGGTTCCCAGAGGATAAGGGAGAGATCAGGATATGCCACAATGTGCCTTCCCATGTGACAAGCTAAGAACAAAGCATGGCCAACAGCCAGTCCCAGAACACCACAGTCTTTGGGGAGAAAACATCACCTTGATGATGCTTTGATTTGGACTTATATTTTAGTCTCAGAGCTAATAAATGTCACTGGTTAACACCACCCATTTCATGGTATTTGCTTGATCAGCCAAGGAAACTGATACAAATTTTGGCACTGGGAGTGTTGTGCTTCTATTACAAATACCAAAAACGTGGAAACAGCTTTGGAATTGGGTAATCATTAAAGGCTGGAATAGTTGTGAGTATCTTGACAGAAAAAGCTTAGATTGCTTTGAAGACATGGTTTTTAAAACTATGGAAACTAAAGGTATTTCCTATGAGAAATTAGAAGGAAATGATTGATGAGTTATTGGAATCTGGAGGAAAGGCAATACTTGTTTTAAAGTTTCAGGGAACAAGGCAAAATTGAATTCTGATGTCAGATGGAAGGCATAACTTGAAAGTGATTAACTTGGATATTTAGCTAAGGAGATTTCTAAGCTAAATATGGAAAGTGCAGCCTGGTTTCTCCTTGGAGCTTATAGTGAAATGTGAGAGGAAAGGGATAAGTTAAGAACTGAACTCCTGGGCAAAAAAGAAAACAGAAGTTGGTGGCTTGGAAAATTCTGAGCCGATCCATATAGTGTGCTCTGGGACTAGGGACAAAAAAGTCTCTATCAGGGATGTCCCTGAGATTCCAAAAAGTGAAACCCCAGAGAATAGGGTTCCATTTGACAGTTTAACTGACCATGGACCCAGTCAGCAATTATAGTCAAAATTTGAGGTGCAGTTATCCAGGAAGGCTCTGTGGAAGGTTCTTTTCTCTGATGGACTGGAGTCGTGTGAACTACTTGCGAAGCCAACAAGTTTTTTGTGAGATTTGTGTGAGCAGAACTGCCAGCCTGTTCTGAAAGAGACAGAGAAGGGATAAGCTTAAAGAAGAATGACTTCAAGGGCAGAACCATGGAAGCTGAGTCTGAATCAAAGAGATCTCCAAGGCCAGAGTGGGTGATATGTATGTGCCAGCATTTGGGTAGAACACGGCCACTATTCTGATGCTTGGAAAGGGTGGGTCCCATGTCCCAGGGTGTGTGGAGAGCACCTGGACACTGTGCAAGCATTGGGAAGGGGTAGAACTGTTGCTCAATCAGGCACAGAAGACAGAACATCAATATTTAGATGACTCTCAGAACTTAAATCTAATGGAGTTTTCCCTGCTGTGTTTCAGAATTGTTTGGGACCCATGACCTCTGTTTCCCTCCCAGTTTCTCCCTATTGGAATGAGAATGTTTATCTTTTGCCTGTTACTCCATTGTATATTGGAAGTAGATACTAGTTCTCTGGTTTTCACAAATCCACAGACAGAGGGGAATTGTGCCTCAGGATAGACAACACCCATAACCAATTTTGATGACACTTTGAAATTATCATTGTTTCTGAGTGATTTATAGCTTTGAGAATATTGTGATGGAATGAATGTAATTTGCATGTAGAAAGACAATATGGGATCCAGAGGGTGGACGGCAGTGGTTTGTAGCTCTATGTATCCTGTTAAAACATATTCTTAAAACCAATCCATTCCTGTGGTTGTGAGCCCATTATAAGTAGGACCTGATGAGGTTACTTCAGTTAAGGTGTGACCCACCTCAATCAGGGTGAGTCTTTACTATTTTTACTCGAGTCCTTAATAAGAGACCCTTAGAGAGAGAGAAAGCCAAAGAGGGATCAATGGTAACTGGAAGAGAAGGGAGATAACCAGAGATACCACCATCTGACTAGCGATGTGACAAACTAAGTGCGAAGGATGGCCAGCAGCTACTCCCAGAATTCCACAGTCAACAGAAGGAAAGCATCACCTTCATGATACATTGATTTGGGCTTCTATCCTAGCTTCAAAACCATGAGCTAAAAAATCCCCATTGCTTAACACAACCCATTTCATGTTATTTGCTTGAGCAGTCCAGGAAAGTAGAGCATAGACTATTTCAGATCTTTCTAACCTACAAATACAATTGGACCAAATCGCATTCTTGAAGAACCCCAAAAGGTAAACATATAAAACGTTATGGTAGACCAACTTTCCATTCAGTCATCTTGGCCCCAGATCAGAATACTTTGCTGAGTCTTGTTCCTTTTTGAGGACAAATAAATTTATAGCTCCAATATTTACATGGTCCTTCTATCATGGCTAAATGAGCAAGGTTGTAGGTATGCAGTTTAAGGGAAAAGGAAAGCTCTTTGTGATTGGCTTTAGTTGCTCCCCTGTGCTGCTCCCCACGTTTTGTCTGTCCAAACAAACCCAGTTTCTGACATGCCTTCTTTACAAGGATGCTACTTTAGTTTTGGGGAGAGCACTGGCTTATTTTCTCAGAAACCCAGGCAGGGCATTGGGACATTAACTGTTCTCAGATCAATTTTATTTTTTTTTCTTGGGGAAGAAAAAAAAAAAACCACTTTAGTGAATCATAATATTCTTCTTATCTTTGACCTTTAGAACTCTAGAGAACATATTTTCATGTTTCTGCATGATTAGGGCTTTCTTGGTAAAGAACCCTGGAACCTGTGTTTAAGGACATACACTGGAATGTATGGAAAGGACATTGCGTGGGTAATTGAATGTATCTGCTCCCAGCTCCATGCACTGTACCCATGCATCATAGCAGCCAGTACTTTCTCAGACCAGAGGGGAGAAATCTACCACCGTTTGTGCAGCTAGTTTCCTAGGAAGCCAGGGTCCTCTCACTCCTTTGTCTTCCCCTTTGATATACTACATTTTATATTCATTCTAGGGCTACATATCCAATAACTTTTGCATATTAAGACAAGGGTTGTTTTTTTATTGCAAAAATAATGTGGGTAATAGAGGAAGCAGTTTCTGGGAGAATCATCTTGGGAATTTTATATTATGCCATCTGGTGAAGGAAGTGCTGCAAATTGCTTTAAAGTCTCTAGGAATTAATTTTACAGTTCACAGCAAGACAAATCAGTTGGTAGGATCAGGAGACATATTTTTAGACCCCTAGTTACTATAGAACAATAAAATGTCATGAAGCTGAGTAGGTCTGTGCGTTTCAGCCAGACCTCAGGTTCAATGTCTTGGAAGATGATGTTCATGCCATAATGGTAGGCACTGAGGAAAAGTAAGGTGACTCTCCCCATCGTGATTTCAGTTAAAGAGTAGTTGTAGATGAAAAAAAGAAAATAAGAAAAAAAGAAGAAAAAAATTTTTAAAGAAAAAAGTAGTTGTAGATAAATGTCTGATTAATCAGATGAATTCAGAAATTAATAGGCCTATGAAAGCATAGCAATTTTTTAAAGGGAGAATATACATGCTTCAACTTTTAGAATAAATGCACAATTTGATAAATTATTTACTAAAGAATGAATTTATAGTCCCATAAAATTCAAAACAGCATAGCTTTTGGGAAATAAGAAATGAAAGATGAAATGCTAAGCAAACACTATGTAAATAAATACTATGTAAACAAAAGTAAAGCAAGAAACTGAATGGCAAAAAAGAATGTGATAAAGTAATTACATCTTCATAGCAGAATTCAAATTTGCATACAAATTTTTTTTTAAAATTGTACATATTTAAATCTGGGTAAATTCAAAACAAAATCTACAACCTGGCTAATAAAATTACAGACTGAGAAAAAATGATAATAGGATTACTACAAATTAATGTTTAACAAATGTAGCCAAAGTTGCACTTAGGGAGAAATTCACATCCTCAGTATTCATGTAAAAAGGACAATGATAATTGACCAAATTTTCAATTAAAAACTGAAAAATAACTATAAAGCCAAAGCAAGGAAGAAGGAAGGAAATAATAAAGCTGCTAGGAGCTAGGTGGTGGTGGTGGTAGTAGATGAGAATATGGAACAAGAATTAAGTTAACAAGAACAGTACAATGCTTCTGTGAATCCTGTAAAATGTCCTATTGGAAGACATAAAAGTAGATGAATAAATAGAGACATTTTGATTCTATGTGAATATTAAATTATATAATTCTGACTGCTGCCTAAGGCAGTAGATATTGGTTTTAATCTGCCTTTTATAGATGAAAAAATTGAGTCACAAAGAGGCTAATTAACCTTCTCCAGATCCCAAATCAGGAAGTAACAAAAACAGAATTTGAATCTGAGCAGTCTTGCTTCTGGCTTGGAACGTGCTCTCTTAACCATTTTGCTATGTACATGTTTCTCAAATGCATCAATAAAATACAAAATAATTTCAACCAAGCACCAAAGATGTGTTTTGGGGGCTTGAAAAACTAACTGCAAACCATTTGAAGGATATCCAAGAATGTTTTGATTTGGAAGAATACTGGAAATTGATTTTACTCTCATTTATTATGAAAAGTATAATTAATAACATGGTTCCACAATTTGCCAGTATAAATCATTGTAACATAATAGAAAGTACAAAAATTAACCCTAATAGAATGAAGTATATGCAATAGTGAACTTTCAATAAGTGGTTAGAGGATTATTTAGCAAATGGACAAATGCATAACCATTAAAATAATATTTTCCTATGTATACAATAAATTACAGATATTTAAGGGTTAATTGTTTTTAAAATAGAGAACTACAAAATACGTATGTGGCTGTCTGCTCTTGGGTGGATGAATATTTTCAACATACAAAAAAGATATGAGAAATGGATAAATTGATATTACAAGATTCAATATGGCAGAAACATCACAAAACTGATGGAAGCATAACCTAAAAACTGTAAAGTATGATTAAAATATATACACAAACATGTTTATTAAATACAGTAGCTTACCAAATCAGTTAAAGAAAATAATAAAAACTCCAATTTTTAAAAGGAAAAAGGCAATTCTAAGAAAGTTCAAGATAAATAAAGGAATATGAGTGACTAAATGCAGGCAAAAAAATAGTGACCTTATCAGAGAAACAAAATAAAACAACAGTAAGGTTCTATTTGTTTGTTATCTATTTGCCAAAGTTTTAAAAACTTTTGAAAATGGATCCTTGAATTAGGCACTCATGCATTGTTGGTGGCAACATAAATTGACACAATCTTCATTGTCTGTAATTTGACAGGAATAAAGTAATGTGCTGAAGAACACACAAGAACTTTTGAAGAATTATTTCTTATAATATTTTTTTGAATTCAGTGTTTGGTGTAGTATTGATGATGATTTTTAGATGTTTATTCTGATATTAGGTAGTTTCCCACTTTGTATCCATGTATCTACCTCTATCAGTCTATATCAACATGTCTATCTATTATCTATTTCTACATACACATACGCTCCTACATAGTATTTGAGAATAAAACACAGGTAGAAAGGAAAGTGCAGAAAGGAAAACTGTTGCTCTGCAAAAGCTCAGTTCAAAAGGTGAGAAAATGAGGGAGATTCTGCCTCTAGCAAGTACAAATGCAAACTGCATAATTTATTGTACATTTCCTTCCAATTTTACATAATAGCTTGCATTGTTCAATACCAGTGTTAGCTATACCAATTTGATTGCTTTCATATGGCAGAGAATTCAGTCCTGCAAAGTCCATTATTTTTTGTATCACTTTATATCACATTTAATAAGCAATTCATTCTGGGATTTCTGAGGCAGAGAAAATGAAAACTTGTATCTCCTACAGACAGGTATTTCCAATGGCTTCTATATTTAAAGGAAAATGAAGCCTGAATACCTTGCCTACTCAATTGTTTTCACAACTGCTGTTTATCACTAGGTGGTACTTTTAGATGCCCAGCAGCAAATCTTAATGAAATCCTCTGAACACTTGGAGAATTGGGGAAGGAAACCATAGAACTGAAATGGTAATAGACGAGATATCAGTTTGGCAATTCCCTCCCTAAATCGAAACCGCTCTAACATTACATTTACATCAAACTCACTTCTGATAGAATGTTTCAGAGGAGTTTCTTTTAACTGGATAAATTACGCGATAGGTTCTGACAGGGTCATGGTGACTCTGCTCAGGATAAATTGTTGCAGAGGATAGGAAATAAAAGGAGGAAAGCCAAGAAAAGCTACAGTAGGAATGTAGGTAGATTTGCATGATGCTCACCTCAAAAGGGATCTTGCTAGCAGCTGTGAACACCAGAGCTAATTTGTAGCCAATATTGGTGATTCAAATCTTCAGGATTAAGAAGGAATATGTCCCAAAAAGTGTCATTTGCTCTTTTTTTTATTTTCCTCTACCCAGAACTTTTATGTATGTATGTATGTATGTATGTATGTATGTATTTTAGAGAAGTTGTGGGTTTACAGAACAATCATGCATAACATACAGAATTCCTATATACCACCCTGTTATTAACACCTTCCATTGGTGTGGTACACTTGTTACAATTGAGGAAGCACATTTTTATAATTGTACTATTAACTATAGCCCATGGTTTAACTCGGGGTTCACTGTTTGTATAGTGCAGTTGAATGTGTTTTGTTTTGTTTTTTAATTTTTATTCTATTACCATACATATAGTCCAACATTTCCCCTTCTAACCACATTCAGATATATATTTCAGTACTGATAATTCCTTCACAATTTTGTCATGGCTATCATGATCCATTTTAGCTGGCCAAATGAAGGATAGGGTGGTTTTTGTTTTTATAGCCTATTGAATTGGACTTAGAAAAGGACTTGTTATTAAATAAGTGGTGAAAGAATTGTTAATCTGAATAAATATTTATTGCTCCTCAAATGATATCTATGTTTTGAACAGTAGTTTTAGGATGCTAATTTTTTTTAAATAACATAATAGGGAAGCAAATGTGTAGAAATGAATACTTTAGATTAGACCAAGGACAGGTAATTTGTCATTTCTTGGCAGAGAAAGATAATGTCCTATCGAGTTACATTTTTCTCAACTGCAGAAGTTGTGTGTTCAGAGATATGTGCATATTTCACATGATTGATGGATGCCACAGTCCAATGTCTATAAACTGAAAACATCCCTGTTAGCTATAGATAACAAAGCAATGTTTTTTCTCAATCAGTTCTCCCAAAGTTAAATAAGAACAGAAACATCAGTTTTTTTTTTTCCTATAGTCTGTGAGTGATTTGGTGTTAAGGCTCAAAGTTACTTTTAATTCCTTACCTTTTGTAAGTTCAGTAATTCTCATTTTCATAGCAATGTCACCTCATCAACATCCTTTAAGGTGGTCGTAATATAATATTTAGCATTGGTTCCCAAGTTTGTTAAAATCAAAAGAAATAAACTATGCTAAATAAAAACTAATGAATATTCATGCAAATTCTATTACCTCACCTTCAGAGTAACTTTGTGAGAAGAGCATTGAGTTTCCACAGCTCATTAATAGGGATATTGAAATTCTGGGTTTAACAACTACAAGAGTGAGGTTTCTGATATCAAATACTTCTATGGTTCTGAACACTATGAATGAAGAATAATAAAATCTAACATCAGAGATGCTAACTATGTTTAGTATTTCTAGTCTCTGATTTTTGTCATGGGTCTCATGGAAATCTGTAGTTTCTTGGATTTGTAAGTGTTGTTTACAACTATATGAGTAATATTCAGGTTTTATACCCACTCTTATTCCTAGGAGCAGAAAGAATTTAGTAGAAGGATAAAAATAATAGATATTTGAATGGTCTCAGAAAATTTAGAAAATCAAGTAGAACTTTTACAGTGATTACATTTTAGAAATGGATTTCATATTTGGGCCTATTACATTTATTAAAATGTGAATAAATGCTCAAGCCATATTGTTTGCTAAAGGCAATTACACACTGCCTTTGAAATGTCATGACATGCTTATTAACGCCTTCAAGCCTTATACTGATTAAAACTATGAAATATTTGCTGTGCCCTGATTCTTTATTACAGATACAATGTAAAACATAAAGTAATATAAAATGTTGTCAATATAAAAAATCTCATTTATAGAGATAAACTATGCATATTAATTACATAAATTACAAAATTCTCACTAAAAATTATCATGTGTTATAGTATTTTATAACAAATATTTGAATTATTTAACAAGCTGGTAGATATATGCTATAAAAATAAAATCAATGACAATTTTTACCATCCTTCAAAATTCTCACTGATTTTAGAAAATTTGCCAGTGTCAGACAACTGATACATCTCTCTGGTAGAAATTAACTAGGAAGTAGCAGGGGAGTTGCTCTATAGCATCTGCCATCCCTTGACTAGAATGTTTGATTTGGGGGTTGATATGGTAAAGAGAGATTTACCTCATCAACACCTTCTGCTTGAACAGGTCCCTAGAACTAAGCCCCTGGTCAGTGTATTTAAAGGACAAAATTAACTGTGATGTAATTCTTCTTATCAATTGCTATTTACTTATTATTTGCTCAGTTTTCCAGTTAAGTAAGTTAGTCTGGCCACTGGGCTTTAAGGAATGTTTAGCAGGAGAATGCCTATCCTTACCTGCCTTAACTTACATGTAATATTGCCAAAAAACATGGCTATGACTTTTCCATATTTAAGTAATTTACAAAATTAAATAATTAAATTGTTAAATAAGTAAACTGAATAATTTACAGAACCAAAAAAATTTTTAAAGACACACACAGAAAAGCAAGGGCCAAGTAAAGCAGTAAACACTTCAGCTGAAACTCCAGCTGCCCTGAGGGCTGGCCCGAATTGAAGCCCTGCCTGTAGCTTGAGTTTTAAGTGCCACACAGACAGGAGGAGAGGACTTGGGCTCATTTGAGGGAAGGAACTAAAACTGAGACACCTGCTTGCAGCCAGAATCCTCAAAACACTGCAAACTCATTAAGAAGCAGATTAGAGAAATCTGCCCACCTGCAGATTGAGGCCATCTGCCTCTCCAGGGGCTACAGGAGGGGACTGGGTGAGGGAATGTATGTGTATGTGTATATACACTCCCTTCAAAAATTAATACTGAAGTTTATGCCTTGTATGGGTTTTGCAGTTCAAATTTACATTACCCTCATGGTCGAGGGACAGCCACATAAAATTTAGCATTGATTATTGATTATGGACTGATGAGAAGAAAGTAACAAAGGGTTATACAGGAAACCAGTCCATGAGAGGCTTCCTAGCATTTCTAAGACAAGCAAACAAGGAGAACATAAGAGAGGCGCAGCATTCATGTCAGATTTTGGATGTTTGCTCTCCATTACCTTGGCAAAGTAGGTCTCCATCTCAGGGAACTAGATTCCTGCCTCTCAGGCCTTCTTCTATCCTTTTGGCATTGAACACTTCAATGTACAACCCTCTACAAAACTGAAACCTATTCTCATACTCCAGAGTAATCTGAAAAATTCATCTCAGTTGGACTTAGATAAATGATTGCAGTTGCAGATTTAGCTAAATATGGAAACTTACGTCATATGGATATTGGTTTCTTGAAGAATATTTTTAATCCACATTCATAGAATTATTTAGTGCTGCAACTTTCAATTTTCCTGTCATTTATTTAGTTTGTTCCTTACATTTAATGATTCATATTTACTGATAGATGGGAGAACCCATTAAACAATTAGAGACATTGGCAGTTGCAGTATTTTTCTAGAAAGTGGTATATTTTCCAGAATATTAGATTCTTTTAATAATAACTGATCTCTAAGTATGCATGCTTTGTAGATATTTCAGGGGCAATTTTTTAGAACAAATTGTGTGTGTGTGTGTGTGTGTGTGTGTGTGTGTGTGTGTTAACACCTAGTCCTTAGAATAGCTTGACACTGTACTTTTTTGTTACTATTGTTAGCAGACATAACCAACATCTTCTAATTATCTTCTATATAAGTAAGTTTGTGTTTTTTGGTTCTTATCATGTTTTTGCTGCACAAAATTTTTGGATAACTCTTCCTGTATTTCATATGTTTACATTATGAGTCATACTTCTCTAAAGCAGAACTCATTCTTCTGAATCTCGGTTGCTGTTAAGGCATAGACAGGTGGTCAACTAGATGAACCTACATGAAACAGGAACTTATAAATGTGCATCATAATCCATTTGAGTAATATAATCTACACCTGTGCATCTTTGTTGCTGTTCAAGCTGCAAAGTTGGGGTTCACAGCAGGGGAAGTAATGTAGTCTTATTTTTGTTAGAGCAGCTTCTATTATGAATTGGGCAATTTTCTTGGCTGTGTCTTCTGACCTGTCTTCGTGGTCTGTACAGGGTCTGTTCTATGCATCACCAAGCATTAAAAAATTCACCACAATAAACTATGTTCTTTCCAACTGTAAACCCAGGTCAGTATCACACCTTTGAAGAGTATCAGAATAGCAATCAGAAGTTGCTACTTAGTTTTCTAAATAGAAACAATGACCCCAAATACAAGAACTAAATATAAACTGATTACAGACTTGCTATAATAAAAATTCAAATTTATTAAATAAAACAAAAATGCAAATACTGCTAATAGACAAAAACAACCAAGAAGTTTTATTTATGGCATTCATAGTAAAGACATGATTTGTAAATCTTAAATTTTTAGTAAAAACTGAGATGAAAAGAGATGAGTATTTCGAAAGAAAATCAGGCCATCAAAATAAACACTCAGTTTAAACAAAAGTAATATAAATAGCAAGCATACATATACTAATGATTAAATATGCAAATTACATTGTTAAAAGGATTATTCTTTATCTTGACAATTTTCTTTTCTTTCTTACATTATAAAGATGGACACATAAAAACCACAGATGGGAAAGTAGAGTGGTATAAACATTGATATAAATTAATTCATTTTATCTGGACAGCTATCAATGAACTATGTATTATGATTATTATTTCTATTTTACAGATGAAGAAATTGAGGATTAGAAATATTAAGTAACTTGTGTAATAAAGGTCAGAGCTACATAGATAGAGTACTCCTGAGAAGTTATTAACCTATCTGGGTCTCTGTTCTCAATTGTGAAATGACAAGATCTAAGATAACACAGAAGGTGAAATAGTTAAATCAGACTTAATTAAATTGTGAATAGCAGCTCTTTACCAGTGTCATTTTTGTTTCCCAATAATTCAACAGACACCAGTGGTTGTGAAGCATAGGCAAAGTATAAAAACCTCTGGGGTTGCTAAAACACTGCCTAGTTCTTTCCTTAATGTCTTAGAACATACCTTGGCTCAGATTTAGTATATGAGGTTTCTAAGTGAGTCATACAGGCCATCGCTTACACAATGAAAGCCCTTTAAATCATGAACAATCTCTATTTTATACTCCTATCATTGCATAGCTCATAAGGACATTTTCCAGTGGATTATTACTCATAAATCCATAGATTCCTACTTTGTTTAGCATAAACAACCCAAACAGACCACGTACAGCTTGCTGAAAACTTTCTATGCAAATGAACCATTCATTATCTTTCTATTTATTGCATCAGGATGCATGTTTACCAAGTGATTGAGCAGGTAATTTCTCATAGGTGCCCACCAGGTTAGAAGGATTGTGTATGAACCAGCTACTGGGCCTTTTCCTAAAATCAAACTAGACCATTTTCAAACATCTTTCAACTGTATCTTTCAACTCTTTTAAAGTCAGCTGTGTTCCTCTCATTTACCATGTTAAATTCTCATTAACATCCAAAGCAATTTAGTATGTTAAGGAAAGAAGCATGGCAAAATACACAGCCAGAAGTGATTTCTTAAGTATAGAATTAAAAATGTTAAATATTTTTAAATAGCCCCTGAGAGTTTGTCACAAAATTACTCAATATAGCATTATCAGCAGAAATATATATATATGTATATATAAAATTAAAAATCTTCATAAGTGCTCAAGGTTTTTTCCTCCACTTGCCTGCTATTGAACAACCAGAGATCCATTTATACTTGTCAAGAACTCATAGCTCATCATATTACAGTAGTAATATATTATCTTTGAAAACCAAGGCTATGTGTACGAATCTTACAAGCTGCATATTGATTTTTTAACATGGTCTATGTAGGTCAAATCACCTCAAAATCATAATATTCCTTGAGAATATTGCTACACTTAATTATATTATATTAGAAAATTTTAACAGCTTAAAATGTGTTTTATGCTTTTTTTAGTATGCAATCATAATGATAAGCAAATCTCCCCAAAACAGAAAACCATGAAATTACCTTTTTTCTAAGTTCTCTACTAATTTGCATTTGCTACTTGTTCATTCATTTTATCATCTTCAGACAAGTGACAGCAGGCATTAACGTTGTAAGGAAAATATGTGATGATAAATATAAAATTTAAAAATGTATGTGATAAATACTTTTCTGTGAATTTCAAGTCATTATTTTACTTTATTTGGCATAGTTTTATTCAAGTTTGAAGACCAATGTTTCTTGATAAAACTATTTTGAGGCCAGCTGATCAAGATTAATTTTTCATCATGGTTAAATTTGATTGAATTAACGTAAGTTAAAATAGAAAAATATAATTTTCATTTTCATTGGCATATAGAAAGATATAAATAATATATCCTAACATAAATGTTATTCACTTGTAAAAAAAAAGATAAATGCTACTTAATAGTAGGAGAACAAAATCTGTAAGTGATATTACCGTTCTTTGGTTTGGAAAATCAAATGTTTTACGAGGTGGGAGAAGCCATTTTTCAAGCTAAAAGAAATCCATCCAACTTAAAAGGGAAATATATTTACACTACATAATATTATTTATGAAAAGTTAAATATATAATCTTAAGAAAAACAGAAAGAAAGAAATAATAAAGATAAAAGTGGAAATGAGAAAGCACGATATTACTAACAAATGTAATTTCAAATAGATTCCAACCTTGTGGGTGGGTGTGCATGTGTGCACAATTTCTTGATTATATACTTATGCATAAACATCTATATGTAGCCATTTGTGACTTGTATTTTCTCCAAATATTATTTGCTTTATAGTTAGTGTTCTGGGTTGAATAGTGTCCCCAAAAATCCACATCCATCTGGAACTTCATTGACCTTATTTGGAAATAGGGTATTTGCAAACATAATTAGTTAAGACGAGGTCACACTGGATGACAGTGGGTCTAGTAAGACAGCTGTCCCAATAAGAGAAGGGACTTTCGGACATGGAGATGCACAGAGAGTCAATGGCCGTGTGAAAACTGATGCAGAGAGTGGAAGTAGGCTGCCGTGAGCCAAGCAACACCTGGGGATACCAGAAGGTGGAACAGGCAAAGAAGAGACAAGAATTCTTCCCTGAAGCCCCAGGAGGGAGTGTGGCCTGCCAGCACCTTGCTTTTGGAGTTCTAGCATCTGGAAAGGTAAAGAGAATAAATTTCTATATTTTTAATTCACCCAGTTTGCAGTAATTTATTACAGCAGCCCTAAGAATCTAATACAGTTAGTTTTCATTTTTATTCATGTGTATGGATTTTCCTTTGTGGTTTATTTTATTCATTTATAGTTATAATTTCTTTCCTCATCTAATTGACAGTTAAATATACATTTATCTTCTTATAGTTTTAAAGATTTTACTTCTTATATTCAAGTAAGTAAAAACAAAATTCTGTTGATAAAAAGAAATAATCAGAACAGATTGAGGGGTAGTTAAAAAAACAGAAAGATCATCTACAACTGCCCAGTTTTTTGAAGAAATATGTATTTCTAGTTGGTTTATGAAGGATTAGGAATGTAAAGTAGTCAAGGACTGAAGTAACCAATTAAAATTTTCAAATGATAGATTATTAAAATACTATAAAATCCATTGCTTGTAAAAGATATAACAAGTGAGGCACTGGTGGGAGGGGAAGCATCTACAAACTTCCAGAACAGCAAATCGGCAATTAGAAGCATAAGCCATTAAATTTTCCACACTGATAACCTGACTTCCAGGGAGCCATATTGCTAATCTCAGAATGACATAACAATTTATGAAAAATGTATTTGTGTCACTAATTATAACAGTGAAAAACTCAAAGAAATTTAAATGTCCAACAGTTGGAAAATGGCCCAGTAAATTGTGATATGTATATACAGGAGAAATATTATGTAGATTTCAGAATTAATTTTTATTTAAGATGTTATTGCCATGGATATGCTCAAAATTTATTGAAAACTATTATACAGAATTATATATACAGTAAGATTCTTTTTTACATAAAATGTATAAAGTACATAGTTTGCAATTATTATATACGCTCATAGCAAAATGTATCGATGAAAATGCATCAGAATGTTAAAATTGATATTAAAATTCATTACCCCTGGGAGGGGAAATTGATGAATGTGTTTTATTTAACTTCTTTCAGTTTTTTATATCTTCCATAATAACATCTATCTTGTTATTTGGGTCTTTGTTACAGCAGCCAAATCTGCATCCTAACTAGTATAATGTTTTTGAAACTAAATTTGTCTTTAATGAAATGGAAAAGAATCTTTTAAAAACAATTCTAAGTTCTTAAGAACAAAACATAGTGCCTTTAAAATTATTGTTAATATTTCTGGATTAAAAATTATGGTATTTGTGTGACCTGCTTGCCTTTTTCAAAAGAAATTAAATTTCTCATAAGAAGTCTGAATCCCTAATGGCACCCTGTCATAACCTAGAAACTGCCATGTAGGTTAACTCACAATCCCTCAGCTCCAAAATTTTCTCACTGACGGAGATAACAAGGAGCCATTCTGTGGAGGACCTAATAGCCATGTTCTCTAAACATCCCTAGCTTCATGTAATAAACTCATTATGGGTGTGACAGACATGTAGAATATGGATTCAGTTGTTTCTCTGAACTTCAAGGAATGTGACAACAGCATTCCAATATCTTTGTTCTGTTTGTCCTGTAAACACTGTTACTCTAAATATAAATGCTTCCGATTAAGGAGTTTGGTGCTATTCTTTCATTTTCATTGTGCACGCGCGCGTGTGTGTGTGTGTGATTCTTAATTATATTCCTATCTTTAAATTTTAATTCCTAATCATGCCCTATGTGAAGTCTGTCAAGTCTGTGTCTTTCCAGTGATGGTGAAGGGTGACGCCATGTCCTGCTGGGGGAGAGTGAGCCAGCAGCTGATCTGAGCAAGGAGGGTCCCCTTCTGCATGTCACCAGATTCCTGGGACACAGTCCTGTGTCTCCAACTAAAAGGAGAGACTTACTGCTTCTCTCTGGGCGTATGAGAGGGATGGCACAAAAATAATTTCAGCCCAGAGCCTAGTTGAATGGCAGTGATAAAAAGGAAGAGAGTTTATATCATGATATCCCCACAAATCACCAGTGTTCCAGATTCCCATATTATTCATTCGTCTTCCACATCCAAATTCAGAACAGCTTTGGGACCATTGATATAATTTTTAAAGTTTTCCTTTGGATACATTTTGGGTTGAGCTGTCTTCAAACTCATTCCATTTGCCTTCCTTCTTTCTTGTGACTTTTCCTAGTTGCTAGCCCTCCCATTTGAAGCTTTTCTTGATTGTCATCATAGTTATGGGTTTTATCTTTTTTTAATAAACATTTATTTTCTGTCATTTCTAAGGACTCAGAATCAGAATCAGTCATATTTATGACTTTCTTTATAAAAAGGAAAATGCAGGCGGGGCAAGATGGCGGACTGGTGAGCTGTATGTTTTAGTTACTCCTCCAGGAAAGTAGGTAGAAAGCCAGGAACTGCGTGGACTGGACACCTCAGAGCAATCTGACTTTGGGCATACTTCATACAACACTCATGAAAATGTGGAACTGCTGAGATCAGCGAAATCCGTAAGTTTTTGCGGCCAGGGGACCCGCGCCCCTCCCTGCCAGGCTCAGTCCCGTGGGAGGAGGGGCTGTCAGCTCCGGGAAGGAGAAGGGAGAACTGCAGTGGCAGCTCTTATCGGAAACTCATTCTACTGATCCAAACTCCAACCATAGATAGACTGAGACCAGACACCAGAGAATCTGAGAGCAGCCAGCCCAGTAGAGAGGAGACAGACATAGAAAAAAACAGCACGAAAAACTCCAAAGTAAAAGCGGAGGATTTTTGGAGTTCTGGTGAACATAGAAAGGGGAAGGGCAGAGCTCAGGCCCTCAGGCTCATATGCAAATCCCGAAGAAAAGCTGATCTCTCTGCCCTGTGGACCTTTCCTTAATGGCCCTAGTTGCTTTGTCTCTTAGCATTTCAATAACCCATTAGATCTGTGAGGAGGGCCCTTTTTTTTTTTTTTTTTTAATCCTTTTTTCTTTTTCTAAAACAATTACTCTGAGAAGCCTAATACAGAAAGCTTCAAAGACTTGCAATTTGGGCAGGTCAAGACAAGAGCAGAACTAAGAGAGCTCTGAGACAAAAGGCAATAATCCATTGGCTGAGAAATTTCACTAAACACCACAACTTCCCAAGAAAAGGGGGGTGTCCTCTCACAGCCATCATCCTGGTGTACAGGAAACCCTTGCCCATCGCAAGCCCCATAGCCCAGAGCTGCCCCAGACAACCCAGTGTGACGGAAGTGCTTCAAATAACAGGCACACACCACAAAACTGGGCGTGGACATTAGCCTTCCCTGCACCCTCAACTGATTGTCCCAGAGTTGGGAAGGTGGAGCAGTGTGAATTAACAAAGCCCCATTCAGCCATTATTTCAGCAGACTGGGAGCCTCCCTACACAGCCCAGCAGCCCAGAACCGCCCTGGGGGATGGCACTCACCTGTGACATAGCACAGTCATCCCTCAACAGAGGACCAGAGGGTGCATGGCCTGGAAGAGGGACCCACTTGCAAGTCTCAGGAGCCATACACCAATACCAAGGACTTGTGGGTCAGTGGCAGAGACAAACTGTGGCAGGACTGAACGGAAGGATTAGACTATTGCAGCAGATTTAAAACTCCAGGATCACCAGGGAGAGTTGATTGTTAGAGCCACCCCCACTCCCTGACCGCCCAGAAACACGCCCCATATACAGGGCGGGCAACACCAACTACACACGCAAGCTTGGTACCCCAATTGGACCCCACAAGACTCACTCCCCCACTCACCACAAAGGCACAGCAGGGAAGAACTGGCTTGTGGAGAACAGGTGGCTCGTGGACGCCACCTGCTGGTTAGTTAGAGAAAGTGTACTCCACGAAGCTGTAGATCTGATAAATTAGAGATAAGGACTTCAATTGGTCTACACATCCTGAAAGAACCCTATCAAGTTCAGCAAATGCCAAGAGGCCAAAATCAACAGAAAATTATAAAGCATATGAAAAAACGAGACGATATGGATAACCCAAGCCCAAGCACCCAAATCAAAAGCTCAGAGGAGACACAGCACCTAGAGCAGCTACTCAAAGAACTAAAGATGAACAATGAGACGATAGTACAGAATACAAAGGATATCAAGAAGACCCTAGAAGAGCATAAAGAAGACATTGCAAGACTAAATAAAAAAATAGATGATCTTATGGAAATTAAAAAACTGTTGACCAAATTAAAAAGATTCTGGACACTCATAGTACAAGACTAGAGGAAGTTGAACAACGAATCAGTGACCTGGAAGATGACAGAATGGAAAATGAAAGCATAAAAGAAAGAATGGGGAAAAAAACTGAAAAAATCGAAACGGACCTCAGGGATATGATAGATAATATAAAATGTCCTAATATAAGACTCATTGGTGTTCCAGAAGGGGAAGAAAAGGGTAAAGGTCTAGGAAGAGTATTCAAAGAAATTGTTGTGGAAAACTTCCCAAATCTTCTAAACAATATAAATACACAAAACATAAATGCTCAGTGAACTCCAAATAGAATAAATCCAAATAAACCCACTCCAAGACATATTCTGATCACACTGTCAAACACTGAAGAGAAGGAGCAAGTTCTGAAAGCAGCAAGAGAAAAGCAATTCACCACATACAAAGGAAACAGCATAAGACTAAGTAGTGACTACTCAGCAGCCACCATGGAGGCGAGAAGGCAGTGACACGATATATTTAAAATTCTGAGTGAGAAAAATTTCCAACCAAGAATACTTTATCCAGCAAAGCTCTCCTTCAAATTTGAGGGAGAGCTTAAATTTTTCACAGACAAACAATTTTTCACAGCTGAGAGAATTTGCTAACAAGAGACCTGCCCTACTGGAGATACTAAACGGAGCCCTACAGACAGAGAAACAAAGACAGGACAGAGAGACTTGGAGAAAGGTTCAGTACTAAAGAGATTCGGTATGGGTACAATAAAGGATATTAATAGAGAGAGGGGAAAAATATATATGACAAACATAAACCTAAGGATAAGATGGCTGATTCAAAAAATGCCTTCACGGTTACAACGTTGAATGTAAATGGATTAAACTCCCCAATTAAAAGATATAGATTCGCAGAATGGATCAAAAAAAATGAACCATCAATATGTTGCATACAAGAGACTCATCTTAGACACAGGGACACAAAGAAACTGAAAGTGAAAGGATGGAAAAAAATATTTCATGCAAGCTACAGCCAAAAGAAAGCAGGTATAGCAATATTAATCTCAGATAAAATAGACTTTAAATGCAGGGATGTTTTGAGAGACAAAGAAGGCCACTACATACTAATAAAAGGGGCAGTTCAACAAGAAGAAATAACAATCATAAATGTCTATGCACCCAATCAAGGTGCCACAAAATACATGAGAGAAACACTGGCAAAATTAAAGGAAGCAATTGATGTTTCCACAATAATTGTGGGAGACTTCAACACATCACTCTCTCCTATAGATAGATCAACCAGACAGAGGACCAATAAGGAAATTGAAAACCTAAACAATCTGATAAATGAATTAGATTTAACAGACATATACAGGACATTACATCCCAAATCACCAGGATACACATACTTTTCTAGTGCTCACGGAACTTTCTTCAGAATAGATCATATGCTGGGACATAAAACAAGCCTCAATAAATTTAAAAAGATTGAAATTATTCAAAGCACCTTCTCTGACCACAATGGAATACAATTAGAAGTCAATAACCATCAGAGACTTAGAAAATTCACAAATGCCTGGAGGTTAAACAACACACTCCTAAACAATCAGTGGGTTAAAGAAGAAATAGCAAGAGAAATTGCTAAATATAGAAAGACGAATGAAAACGAGAACACAACATACCAAAACCTATGGGATGCAGCAAAAGCAGTGCTAAGGGGGAAATTTATAGCACTAAACGCATATATTAAAAAGGAAGAAAGAGCCAAAATCAAAGAACTAATGGATCAACTGAAGAAGCTAGAAAATGAACAGCAAACCAATCCTAAACCTAGTAGAAGAAAAGAAATAACAAAGAATAAAGCAGAAATAAATGACATAGAGAACAAAAAAACAATAGAGAGGATAAATATCACCAAAAGTTGGTTCTTTGAGAAGATCAACAAGACTGACAAGCCCCTAGCTAGACTGACAAAATCAAAAAGAGAGAAGACCCATATAAACAAAATAATGAATGAAAAAGGTGACATAACTGCAGATCCTGAAGAAATTACAAAAATTATAAGAGGATACTATGAACAACTGTATGTCAACAAACTGGATAATGTAGAGGAAATGGACAATTTCTTGGAAACATGAACAACCTAGACTGACCAGAGAAGAAATAGAAGACCTCAACCAACCCATCACAAGCAAAGAGATCCAATCAGTCATCAAAAATCTTCCCACAAATAAATGCCCAGGGCCAGATGGCTTCACAGGGGAATTCTACCAAACTTTCCAGAAAGAACTGACACCAATCTTACTCAAACTCTTTCAAAACATTGAAGAAAATGGAACACTACCTAACTCATTTTATGAAGCTAACATCAATCTAATACCAAAACCAGGCAAAGATGCTACAAAAAAGGAAAACTACCGGCCAATCTCCCTAATGAATATAGATGCAAAAATCCTCAACAAAATACTTGCAAATCGAATCCAAAGACACATTTAAAAAATCATACACCATGACCAAGTGGGGTTCATTCCAGGCATGCAAGGATGGTTCAACATAAGAAAATCAATCAATGTATTACCACACATTAAAAATTCAAAAGGGAAAAATCAAATGATCATCTCAATAGATGCTGAAAAAGCATTTGACAAAATCCAACATCCCTTTTTGATAAAAACACTTCAAAAGGTAGGAATTGAAGGAAACTTCCTCAACATGATAAAGAGCATATATGAAAAACCCACAGCCAGCATAGTAGCAATGGTGAGAGACTGAAAGCCTTCCCTCTAAGATCAGGAACAAGACAAGGATGCCCGCTGTCACCACTGTTATTCAACATTGTGCTGGAAGTGCTAGCCAGGGCAATCCGGCAAGACAAAGAAATAAAAGGCATCCAAATTGGAAAAGAAGAAGTAAAACTGTCATTGTTTGCAGATGATATGATCTTATATCTAGAAAACCCTGAGAAATCGACGATACAGCTACTAGAGCTAATAAACAAATTTAGCAAAGTAGCGGGATACAAGATTAATGCACATAAGTCAGTAATGTTTCTATATGCTAGAAATGAACAAACTGAAGAGACACTCAAGAAAAAGATACCATTTTCTATAGCAACTAAAAAAATCAAGTACCTAGGAATAAACTTAACCAAAGATGTAAAAGACCTATACAAAGAAAACTACGTAACTCTACTAAAATAAATAGAAGTGGACCTTAAAAGATGGAAAAATATTCCATGTTCATGGATAGGAAGGCTAAATGTCATTAAGATGTCAATTCTACACAAACTCATCTACAGATTCAATGCAGTCCCAATCAAAATTCCAACAACCTACTTTGCAGACTTGGAAAAGCTAGTTATCAAATTTATTTGGAAAGGGAAGATGCCTCGAATTGCTAAAGACACTCTAAAAAAGAAAAACGAAGTGGGAGGACTTACACTCCCTGACTTTGAAGCTTATTATAAAGCCACAGTTGTCAAAACAGCATGGTACTGGCACAAAGATAGACATATAGATCAATGGAATCGAATTGAGAATTCAGAGATAGACCCTCAGATCTATGGCTGACTGATCTTTGATAAGGCCCCCAAAGTCACTGAACTGAGTCATAATGGTCTTTTCGACAAATGGGGCTGCGAGAGTTGGACATCCATATCCAAAAGAATCAAAGAGGACCTCCACCTCACACCCTACACAAAAATTAACTCAAAATGGACCAAAGATCTGAATATAAAAGAAAGTACCATAAAACTCCTAGAAGATAATGTAGGAAACATCTTCAAGACCTTGTGTTAGGCAGCCACTTCCTAGACTTTACACCCAAAGCACAAGCAACAAAAGAAAAAATAGATAAATGGGAACTCCTCAAGCTTAGAAGTTTCTGCACCTCGAATTTCTCAAAAAGGTAAAGAGGCAGCCAACTCAATGGGAAAAAATTTTTGGAAACCATGTATCTGACAAAAGACTGATATCTTGCATATACAAAGAAATCCTACAACTCAATGACAATAGTACAGACAGCCCAATTATAAAATGGGCAAAAGATATGAAAAGACAGTTCTCTGAAGAGGAAATACAAATGGCCAAGAAACACATGAAAAAATGTTCAGCTTCACTAGCTATTAGAGAGATGCAAATTAAGACCACAATGAGATACCATCTAACACCAATTAGAATGGCTGCCATTAAACAAACAGGAAACTACAAATGCTGGAGGGGATGTGGAGAAATTGGAACTCTTATTCATTGTTG
Organism: Choloepus didactylus; assembly: GCF_015220235.1. NCBI lineage: Eukaryota > Metazoa > Chordata > Mammalia > Pilosa > Megalonychidae > Choloepus > Choloepus didactylus. The sequence continues at coordinate 190,447,663 of NC_051309.1, forward strand.
GTGGGACTGTATAATGGTTCAGCCACTCTGGAAGTCAGTCTGGCAGTTCCTTAGAAAACTAGAAATAAAGTTACCATTCGATCCAGCGATTGCACTTCTCGGTATATACCCGGAAGATCAGAAAGCAGTGACACGAACAGATATCTGCACGCCAATGTTCATAGCAGCATTATTCACAATTGCCAAGAAATGGAAACCACCCAAATGTCCTTCAACAGATGAGTGGATAAATAAAATGTGGTATATACACATGATGGAATACTACGTGGCAGTAAGAAGGAACGATCTCGTGAAACATATGACAACATGGATGAACCTTGAAGACATAATGCTGAGCGAAATAAGCCAGGCACAAAAAGAGAAATATTATATGCTACCACTAATGTGAACTTTGAAAAATGTAAAACAAATGGTTTATAATGTAGAATGTAGGGGAACTAGCAATAGAGAGCAATTAAGGAAGGGGGAACAATAATTCAAGAAGAACAGATAAGCTATTTAACGTTCTGGGGATGCCCAGGAATGACTATGGTCTGTTAATTTCTGATGGATATAGTAGGAACAAGTTCACAGAAATGTTGCTATATTAGGTAACTTTCTTGGGGTAAAGTAGGAACATGTTGGAAGTAAAGCAGTTATCTTAGGTTAGTTGTCTTTTTCTTACTCCCTTGTTATGGTCTCTTTGAAATGTTCTTTTATTGTATGTTTTTCTTTTTTGTTTTTTTGCTTTATTTTTTAATTTTTTTTTCCATACAGTTGATTTGAAAAGGAATAAAAAGTTAAAAAAAAAGGGAAGGGAAAAAAAGGAAAAAAATATGTAGTGCCCCCTTTAGGAGCCTGTGGAGAATGCAGGGGTATTGGCCTACCCCACCTCAATGGTTGCTAACATGACCACAGACATAGGGGACTGGTGGTTTGATGGGTTGAGCCCTCTACCTTAGGTTTTACCCTTGGGAAGATGGTTGCTGCAAAGGAGGGGCTAGGCCTCCCTATAATTGTGCCTAAGAGCCTCCTCCTGAATGCCTCTTTGTTGCTCAGATGTGGCCCTCTCTCTCTAGCTATGCCAACTTGAAAGGTGAAATCACTGCCCTGCCCCCCTATGTGGGATCAGACACCCAGGAGAGTGAATCTCCCTGGCAACGTGGAATATGACTCCCAGGGAGGAATGTAGACCTGGCATCGTGGGACGGAGAACATCTTGACCAAAAGGGGGATGTGAAAGGAAATGAAATAAGCTTCAGTAGCAGAGAGATTCCAAAAGGAGCTGAGAGGTCACTCTGGTGGGCACTCTTATGCACAATTTAGACAACCCTTTTTAGGTTCTAAAGAATTGGGGTAGCTGGTGGTAGATACATGAAACTGTCAAACTACAACCCAGAACCCATGAATCTCAAAGACAATTGTATAAAAATGTAGCTTATGAGGGGTGACAATGGGATTGGGAAGACCATGGGGACCACACTCCCCTTTGTCTAGTTTATGGATGGATGAGTGGAAAAATAGGGGAAGGAAACAAACAAACAAACAGACAAGGGTGCCCAGTGTTCTTTTTTACTTCAATTGCTCTTTTTCACTTTAATTATTATTCTTATTATTTTTGTGTGTGTGCTAATGAAGGTGTCAGGGATTGATTTAGGTGATGAATGTGCAACTACGTAATGGTACTGTGAACAATCGAATGTACGATTTGTTTTGTATGACTGCATGGTATGTGAATATATCTCAATAAAATGAAGATTAAAAAAAAAGAAAGAAAGAAAAGAAATAATAAAAAAAAAAAAAAAAAAGGAAAATGCTTCTCCAGTCTTCTTTTACATTTCTCACAATTTTTTTTTGAGTTCAGATACATTACTGAAATGTGTTTCAAAATTTTGTTTTTATTATTAGGTCAATTATAGAGCCACTTTAAAAGGTTTAGGTTTATTTGGTTCTCATTTTTTTCACTAGTTTATTACTTTTTATTGCTGAGTAGTATTCCATTGTATGAATATACCACAATTTGTTTATCCATTCACTTACTGATGGACATTTCGATTGTTTCCAGTTTTTGATTATTGCAAATACAGTTCCTATGAACATTTCAGTTGTTCCACATCTTTTCCAATATTTGGTATGTCCAGTTTTTTGGTGGTTTTTTAAAATTTCAGACATTCTAAGAGATAAGTAATAGCATCTCATTTGTTTTTTTTAATTCAATTTTATTGAGATTGTTCACATACCATAAAATCATCCAAAGTGCACAATCAATTGCCCATGATACCATCACAGAGCTGTGCATCCATCACCACAATTAATTTTTTTTTGAATTTTTAGAACATTTTCATTACTCCAGAAAAGAATTAAAGACAAAAAAAGAAAACTCAAATCCTCCCATACCTCTAAACTACCCCCTCCATTATTGACTCATAGTATTGGTATAGTACATTTGTTAATTGTTGATGAAAGAATGTTAAAAATACTACTAACTGTAATACATAGTTTGCAATAGATATATATTTTTCCCTATATACTCCTCTATTACTAGCTTCTAGTTATAGTGTCATACATTTGTTCTAGCTCATGAAAGAGATTTCTAATATTTGTGCAATTAATCAAGGACATTGCCCACTACAAGATTCACTGTTTTATACATTTCCATATTTTAACCTCCAACTTTCTTTCTGGTGACAAACATGACTCTGAGCTTCCCCTTTCCACCAGGTTCACACACCATTCAGCACTGTTAGTTATTTTCACAATAACATGCTACCTTCACCTCTGTCCATTTCCAAACACTTAAGTTCATCCCAGTTGAGCATTCTGCTCATAATAAGCAACCACTCCCACTCTTTAGCCTTGTTCCATATCCTGGTAACATATATTTTATGTCTGAGTTTACATATTGTAATTAGTTCATATCAGTGAGACCCTGCAATATTTGATCTTATGTGTCTGACATTTCACTCAGTATAGTGCCCTCTAGGTTTCTTCATCAACCTGTTTTTTTTTTTTAAGATGGTTTTGTTCACCCATACATTCTATCCTAAGTAAACAGTTGATGGTTCCCTGTATAATCAAGTATGCATTCACCACCATCACCACTATCTGTATCAGGACATATCCATTTTTTTCCTCAAAGAAGGAGGAAAAGACAAAGAAGACAGAGAGACTAAAGAAAAAGAAAAAGATGTCTCTACTGAGACATCCACACACAGTCTTATCAAGCTTCCTTTTTGTGTGATGGATCACTTTTCTCTTGCTGCTTTCAGGATTCTCTCTTTGTCTTTGACTTTTTATAATCTGATTATTAAATGTCTTGGCATAGTTCTATCCGGATCTACTCTGTTTGGGGCATGCTGTGCTTCTTGGATCTGTAATTTCATGACTTTCATAAGAGATGGGAAATTTTCATTGATTATTTCCTCTATTACTGCTTCTGCCCCTTTTCCCTTCTCTTCTCCTTCTGGGACTCCCATGACACATACATTTCTGCACTTTATGTTGTCATTCAATTCCATGAGAGAGAGAGAGAGAGAGAGAGAAAGGGAAAGCCCTTTTCAGAGCCAGTCCACAGCCCACCAGTTTCACCTGTTGGCCAGAGAGAGCATCTGTTCTTCTGGGCTCCTTTTCCAGGGGCACAGGCGCCTTCTGGCTCTCTAAGGTCTCTAAAAGTTTCTGTATTTTCTTTTTCTTTTTTTGATTAATTATTTTTCTCTCCATCAGCCCCACCTCCTCTCCACTGGAAGTGACCTCAAGGTACTTTGCTGCTTGTCTATGTTTGTAGCTTGTATTCAGCATCCACATTTGTTAATTAACACCCCATTTGGAGCTAGGCTAAGCTACATTCGCTGGCTCTGGGAATGCTGCTTTCTCCCACAGTGAGGTCTTGCAGCTCAGCCCGCCATGGAGGGAGGGGGGCAGGAATCTCCTGGTACAGTTCTGCAGTTTTTACTTACAGATTTTATGCTGCAATTTCAGCCATTCCACCCAGCCCAGGATGGTGTATGATGTATGGACAGTCACAGTTGTCCCCCAGCAGTTGTTCCAGATTATTCCTGGTTGTTTATTAGTTGCTCCAGGGGACTAACTGAACTCCACAACTCTCTATGCTGCCATCTTTCCCCTCCCTCTCCTCATTTTGTTTTTATGTATCCAATTATATAATCTCTAATCTCTTATTTCTTATATAAATTACCTAATTGAGATGAGCTAAATTTTCACATTGTTATTTGTGTTCTTTCAATTTGACTATACAATTTTAATTTATCTTGCTTTATAATTTTACTGCTCTGTTATTGCTGGCAAATGTCTTATGACAAGTTCTGATTTTCATACCTTTATTTTGTGTTATTTTGTGTTACTATTACAAAATAGGATTTTTCTCATTTAATGTGTTTAATTGCTCCCTTTTTTGACAGTAATACTGGGATACTTGCTTTTTGGTTTTTGTTTGTTCATTTGTATTTGTATATCCAATTTGTAGACATATAAATGCTGAAGGTACTTCTGGTAAGAAGTTAGAAGGAAGTGACGGATGTGTTATTGGAAGCTGGAGGAAAGGTGATCCTTGTCTTAATGCAGCAGAGAATTGGGAGAAATTGGCTTCTGAGTTCAGATGGAAGGCAGAACTTGAGAGCAATGAGCATGGATGCTTAGCTAAGGAGATTTCTAAGCTGAGTTTGAAAAGTGCAGCCTGGTTTTTCCTTGTAGCTCATAGAAAACTGTGAGAGGAGAGGGATAAGTTGAGAATCTTGAGAACAAAGAAACCAGAAATTGATGGTTTGGAAAATTCTGAACCTATTCAGATGGGGTGTTCTAAGATTAGGAACAGAAGCAGCTCTATCACAGACCACCCTGAACTTCAGGAGAGCTAGTCCCTAGAGAATACAGCTCCGTGTGAAGATTTAATTTAACACGGATCCAGTCAGCCATTTCAGTGGAAGTCAGTATTAGAAATGCAGTTATGCAGGAAGGATCCTTGGCAGGTTCTATTGTGTGAGGTTGGGCTCCCTGTGAACTGCATGCAAGTCAACAAGATCTTTGTGAAACTTGTATGAGTGGAACCACTGCCAGCCTGGATGGAAAGGTACAGAGAAGGGATGAATTGAAGGAGGAATCTCATCAATGGTAGAACCATGGAAGCTGATGTCTGCACTGAATTGCTCTCTCCAGGTCAAGAGAGTGGGTCCAACCAAGTGTGTCAAAAGGGCAGGTTCACCCCTGCATTTGGAGGTACAGAACTTGTGCCTCATTGTTCAGGGAGAAAGCTGCCACCCCAGTGCTCAAATATGCTGGGGCCAGTGCCCTGGCATTCATAGGGAGACTGGCCACCATCCTGAAGCTTGGTGAGGGTGGTTCCTTCACCCCAGTGTTTGGGGAGAGCATGGCCATTGCACAACAGTGGGAATGGGTGGGGCTGCCACTCAGTCAAGCCCCAGGGGGACAAAACATTGATCCACAAATGACTCTCAGACCTTGAAATCTAATGGAGTTTGCCCTGCAGGATTTGGGAAGTTTTTGGAACCCATGACCTCTGTTTACCTTCCAATTTCCCCCTTCTGGAATGGGAATGTTTATACTATGCCTGTCCTACATTATGAATTGGAAGTACATAACTTGTTTCCTAGGTTCCACAGGCCTACAGTTAGAGGGGAACTGTACTCCAGAGCAGCCCACACCCATAAAGGATTTTCATGAGACTTTGTACTTAGCATTATCTCTGAAATGACTTAAGGCTTTGGGGTCGTTTTAATGGGATGAACATATTTTGCATGTAGAAAGAACATATCATCAATTTGGGGTCCAGAGGGTGGAGTGTGGTGGTTTGGAATAGTGTGTACCCCAGAAAAACATGTACTTAAGCTTAATCCATTCCTGTGGGTGTGAACCAATTATAAATAGGACCTTTTGATGGCATTACTTCAGCTATGCTGTGGCCCAACTGACTCAGGATGGATCATAATCCTGTTACTGAATGCGTTATAAGGAAGGAAGAGAAGAGGGAAAGTCAGAGGGAAAAGCCAGAAGCTGAAAGTCAACAGAACCTGGAAGAGAAGCGGGAAGCTGTGAGAGACAACCATGTGCATTACCATATGACAGATAATCCAGGGACTAAGGACTGTGGTCAGCCAGCCCCAGAATGCCACTGTCTTCTGGGAGAAAGCATTGCCTTGATTTTGGACTTCTCCTAGCCTCAAAACCATGATCCAGTAAATTTCTGTTGTTTAAGTCAGCCCATTGCATGTATTTGTTTTAGAATCCATGCAAAACACTAATCTTCCCTAAGCTCCACTCATCACTATACTTAGTAAAGCAAATCATTCGGGGGGATTAACTCTCTCTCCTGAGAAAGGTTGAAAGGTGCATATAAATACTTAGAATTATTTACCTGTAACATTCTTCCACTTACTAAAATAAGTGATAATCATACCTGTGCCGGTTTGGATGTATTATGTCCCCCAAAAAACTATATTCTTTAATGTAATCTTGTGGGGGCAGATTTATTAGTCTTTTGATTAGGGTGGAAACTTTTGATAGAGTGTTTCCATGGAGCTGTGACTCACCCAACTGTGGGTCATACTTTTGATTAGATTATTCCCATGGAGATGTGGACCCTGCCCATTCAGGGTGGGTATTAATTGAATCACTGGCGTCCTATAAGAGAGCTCACAGACAGAAGGAGCTCACAGCAGCTGAGAGAGACTTTTGGAGAGATGCTTGGGAGCTGACAGAGATGCCCAGGTAAACTTGGAGATGTGGACAGAGGGACATTTGGAGATGCTAAGCTAAGAGATGAAGCCTAGAGTTTGCCCCAGAGAACCTAAGAGAGGACCCCTGATGCTTAGAGAGAAACACCCGGGGAGAAAGAAGCAAGGACACACAGGAGCTGAGAGACAGGAACTGAAACACAACCTGGAACTAGCAGATGCCAGCCATGTGCCTTCCCAGCTGACAGAGGTGTTCCGGACACCATCAGCCTTTCTTCAATGAAGGTACCCTCTTGTTGATGCCTTAGTTTGGACACTTTTATGGCCTTAGAACTGTAGATTTGTAACTTAATAAATCCCATTTATAAAAGCCAATCCATTTATGGTATTTTGCCTAACAGCAGCATTAGGAAACTGGAACACTATCCAAAGAGAGAAGCACTATGTATTCCATGGTGTCGCTAGGGTCTTGAGGTTCATGCCTCAACCTTTTCCCATGTACACATTTTCTTCCAAGGTTGGACTTGACTCAACCCTAGGATGTTTTTCTCCAGTTCACATGAATTGTCATCACAAAAGTCTCAGGTAAACCTGCAAATTATATTTCCAGCTATCTTCAGAAATACAGATATCAGCCTTTGATCTCAAAGGAAATCATGCTGGTAACCCATTGTTACTTTGCTTCTTCCAGAAGCACTCTGCTATATCCCCACCCCCTCAACTCCCAATTTCTGAGGGAAAAAAAAAATGCCCTTTGTCCTGTACCCTGCAGGCTCAAGCTTTCCCTCTAGAATCTCTGTATCACACTAAAGGGAAAAGGATTTCAGCATGAAATTTCTATATTCTTTTCTTCCAGCAAGTCCTCTGCTTCAGAGAGTTCTAAGTTCTAGTGTATGTTTTTTTTTTCTTTTTTTACTTTTCATTTTGAAATAAATTCAAACTTACAGGACAGTTGCAAAAGTAATACAAACCCCATACACAGAACTCCAGCATACCCAACCCCCCTCCACCAATACCCAGATCTACCAACTTTAATATTTTGTCACTTTACCATTTCTTTCTTTCCCTCCCTCCCTTCCTATCATCCATCATCCATTGCTCTGTCTTCTGAACATATAAGAGCAAGTTGCATACATCCTTGAACAAATAATATAATTCACATATACATTTCCTATGAACAAGAATATTCATTTAAGTGTAGTTCACATTAAGTGTAGTTAAGAAGTTCAAGAAATTTAACATTGATATAAAGCTTACATTCTATATTTCATTTTTTCCTTATGTCCCAGTTGTGTCCTTTTGAGCCTTTTCTCCTCTATTTTTAGATCTCTTCAAGGATCATCTACGGCATTTAATTGTTACCTATTTAGACTGTCTTTTTTTTTTCTCAATTGTGGAAACATATATACAGCATAAATCTTCCCATTCCAAACCCTCCCAAGCATTCCATTTAGTGGGATTAATCACATTCACAATATTGCAATGCCATTACCTTCCCACCATCCATTACTAGAAATTTCTTTTCACCCCAAACAGAAACCCTACACCCATTTTTTATTAACTCTCCATTCCCCATTCCCCCAATTTTCATAACCAATACTCTTCATCTCTATGAACATATTCTCTGATACTTTGTTTGTGTTTACCATGGGGCTTAAATTTAACATCTTAAATGTAAAACAATCTTGTTTTCTTTGGTACCAACTTAACTTCAATAGGACACATAAACTATGTTCCTATACTCCTCCATTCCCCCACCTTTACATAGTTCTTGTCAAAAATTACATGTTTTACATTGAGTCCAAAACCACTGATTTATCATTACACTTTATGTATTTTAGATCCTGCAGGAAGTAAATATTGGAGTTATAAATCAAAAATACAGTAGTATTGGTATTTATATTTACCATGTGTTCTTTACTGGAAATCTTTATTTCTTCATGTGGTTTCAGTCAATTCTTTAGTGTCCCTTTCTTTCAACCTGCACAATTCCCTTTAGCATTTCTTATAGGGCTGATCTACTGGTGATGAAATCCCTCAGCTTTTGATTATCTGGGAATGTTTTCATCTCCCCCTCATTTTCAACCTCCAGGTATTTGTGAATTTTCTAAGTCTCTAATGGTTATTGACTTCTAATTGTATTCCATTGTGGTCAGAGAATGTGCTTTGACTAATTTCAATTTTTTTAAAATACATTGAGGTTTGTTTTATGTTCCAGCATATGGCCTATTCTGGAGAAAGTTCCATGATCACTAGAGAAGAATGTGTATCCTGGTGATTTGGGATGTAATGTTCTTTATATGTCTGTTAAATCCAATTCATTTATCAGATTGTTTAGGTTTTCAATTTCCTTATTGGTCTTCTGTCTGGTTGATCTATCTATAGAAGAGAGTGATGTGTTAAAGCCTCCCACAATTATTGTGGAAACATCCATTGCTTCCTTTAATTTTGCCAGCGTTTGTCTCATGTATTTTGGGTGCATAACATTTATGATTGTTATTTCTTCTTATTGAATTGCCCCTTTTATTAGTCTGTAGTGGCCTTCTTTGTCTTTCATAACATCCTTGCATTTAAAGTCTATTTTATCTGAGATTAATACTGCTACTCCTGCTTTCTTTTGGCTGTAGCTTGCATGAAATATTTTTTCCATCCTTTCACTTTCAATTTGTTTGTGTCCCTGTGTCTATGATGAGTCTCTTTCATGCAACATATTGATGGTCCATATTTTTTGATCCACTCTGCCAATCTATATCTTTTAATTGGGGAGTTTAATCCATTTACATTCAATGTTATTACTGTGAAGGCGTTTCTTGAATCAGTCATCCTATCCTTTGGTTTAAGTTTGTCAGATATATTTTTTTCCCTCTCTTTCTTATTGTCCTTTAATGAACCAATATTGAATCTCTTTAGTACTGAACCTTTCTCTTTATCTCTCTCTCCTTTCTTTGTTTCTCTGTTGGTAGGGCTCCCTTTAGTATCTGAAGTAGGGCAGATCTTTTATTAGCAACATCTGTCAGCATTTGTTTGTCTGTGAAAAATTTAAGCTCTCCCTCAAATTTGAAAAAGAGCTTTGCTGGATAAAGTATTCTTGGTTGGAAGTTTTTCTCTCTCAGAATTTTAAATATGTCATGCCACTGCCTTCTCGCCTCCATGGTGGCCGCTGAGTACTCACTACTTAGTCTTATGCTATTTCCTTTGTGTGTGGTGAATTGCTTTTCTCTTACTGCTTTCAGAACTTGCTCCTTCTCTTCAGTATTTGTCCAGTCTGATCAGAATATGTCTTGGAGTGGGTTTATTTGGATGTATTCTATTTGGAGTTTGATGGACATTAATGTTTTGTGTATTTATGTTGTGTAGAAGGTTTGGGAAGTTTTCCCCAACAATTTCTTTGAATACTCTTTCTAAACCTTTACCCTTCTCTTCTGCTGCAGGAACACCAATGAGTATTATATTTGGATGTTTTATTTTATCTATCATATCCCTGAGGTCCTTTTTGATTTTTTCAATTTTTCTCCCATTCTTTCTTTTGTTCTTTCATTTTCAGTTCTGTGGCCCACAAGGTCACTGATTCATTGTTCAGCTTCCTCTAGTCTTGTACTATGAGTATCGAGAATCTTTTTAATTTGGTCAACAGTTTCCTTTATTTCCATAAGATCATCTATTTTTTAATTTCTCTTGCAATTTCTTCTTTATGCTCTTCCAGGGTCTTCTTCATGTCCTCTATATCCTGTGCTATGCTCTTCTTCATTTCCTTTGTATCCTGTGCTGTGCTCTTGTTGTTTGTCTTTAGCTCTTTGATTAATTGCTCCAAGTACTGTGTCTCTTCTGATCTTTTGATTTGGGCATTTGGGTTTGGGTTATCCATATTGTCTGGTTTTTTCATATGCTTTAAAATTTTCTGTTGTTTTTGGCCTCTTGGCATTTGCTTTACTTGATAGGGTTCTTTTAGGATATGTAGGACTATTCACACACTTATCTCTAGTTTGTCAGATCTACAGCTTGGTGGAGTACACTTTAACTAACCAGCAGATGGCATCTGTGAGTCACCTATTCCCCTCAAGTCAGTTCTCTTGTCTTTGTGGTGTGTGGGGGTCTGATTCTTGTGGGGTCCAATTGGTGCACCAAGTTTGGGTGTGCTGTTGGTGCTGTCCATCCTGAACGTGGGGCATGTGTCTGTGTGGTTAGGGAGGGAGGGCAGCTTTAATAATCAAACCTCCCACGTGTTCCTGGAGACTTAGGCTGTTGTAAGAGTCTAAACCTTCATTTCAGTCTCACCACAGATTGTCTCTGCCGCTGACCCAAAGTCCTTGGTATTGGCGTAGGTCCCTGGGATTTCCAAGTGGGTCCCTCTTCCAAGCCATGCCCTTCTAGGGCCTCTGCTGAGGGAAGGTTGTGCTACATCACAAGTGCATGCCATCCCTCAAGGGAATTTATGGGCTGCCGGTCTGTATAGGGGCTTTCCCAGCCTGCTGTAAGAATAGCTGAATGGGGCATGTTAATTTCCCCCTTTTTGCACAGCTCTGCCTTCCCAGTTCCAGGACAATTAGCTGTGGATGCACGAAAGGCTATTGTCCACACCTGATATTGTGGCATTTGTGCATGTTGCAGGAAACATTTCCTGTCACATGGGTTTTTTGGTGCAGCTCTGGGCTGTGGCTCCGGAGCCAGGCAGGAGCATTCCCAGCCCAACAGGAAGATGGCTGCAAGGGGTGTGGCTATTTTTCCCTTTTGACTAACCTCTGCCTTCCTTGCTCTGAGACAATTAGCAGGGGGTGCACGAAAGGCTAACTTCCATGCCAGATATTGAGGCATTCGCACAGTCGGTTCCTGCCATGCTTCACTGTGCAGTTCTTGCTGCCATATTTGCAGCCGCTTTTGGGTTTTTCTAAAAAAGAACTAGTTTGCCTCAAAATGCCAACCCATGGTTTCCCCACACCGCAGCATGGCTGCCAGATATTCAGCAGGCTTACTCGCTCTTTTCAGAATGTAGAGTCCCGGTTGCACCAAGTGCATGGTCCCTGTGGATTTAGCAGACCTTGTCCAGCTGGTGCATCACTGGAAGTGGTGTTCTGGGTCACTTTCTGGCTTTTATCTAGTATTTTTCGTAGAGGTGTTTTTTTTGCCCTGTCTCTCCTAGTCGCCATCTTAGGTTCTCTCTCTAGTGTACGTTTTGTGCCAAGTTTCTTTCCTCAATTTTTGATCTCTAAATTTCAAAAATGCCATTTACCATTCATAAGGATGCACCACTAGTTTTTCAAATGTGGTAAATTAATATGTGGGTTTTTTTAGGAAAAATACTTAGTGCACAGTAGTACATGCTATACTATTTTGACTTGCATTCCAAGAAGCTCAGTGATAAGTGAATAGTTCTACTGAACTAATTCACTTATCCTTTGCCCCTTTTTCATTATGTTTCTGTGTCATTATATGCTAAGAAGCATTTGATACATGTTAGAATATTGTTAGATTCCATCACCTATTTTTTACTAATTTACCAATTTGGTGATATATATTTTTAATAAAACAGAAATATTTATTAGTACTTTTTATTTTATTAATTTATCCATCCAGCAAAGAAGAGAGAGAGAGAATATGATGTAAAATAGTGGCTAATGTGATTCAAAGAATTTCTGAAACATTATAGTGGTATAAACAATTGGCAAATCCACACCCTTAAAAATAAATATAAACCTTGATCAAGAATGTCAAACCAGTAGTTTGAATTTTCTTCAAGCATGATAAAATAGGACTTCCCTCCACCTATGATTAAGTGGGTCTTGGCCCTTTATAAATTAATTGGGTTTGTTTTTCATTGAATAAGGGTAGATTATTTAGAATTACAATTTAGAATCGTTTTATTTTAAAAAGTAATGAAATTATGCAAATAGCTTTTCGTCTAAGAGTTTTTATGCCCATCAGGGAAATAAAAGCCATCTTTGACTTTAACAAGCATAAGGCTGTTAGGACAATCACGCCTATATGTGGATGCTGGAGAGGCAAATTGTACCTCTGATGGGTTTAGTCGACATCATCACATGAATTTTTTTCAGATAATAACAAATCAGTGTGTTTAAATAATATAAATGGAATTTATAATATACATTTTCTTTGTCATTTTTTTATAATTCCACATTATGATTCTTTAGCTAATAGATTTTTGATGTCTTATTCCCACATCTCTTTTCACTTCCAGAGTTTTTATCACAGTGAAATTTTCTGTGACAGCCTAAATACTTACTTAATATTCTAATAGAATCATTTCCTGTGAAAATATTAGATGATACAAATGTGGCATGTGTCAAATGCGTCCATTTCAAATGTTAAAATGAATATCTTAAATGGAGGACAACAACCTAAGTTGAGGGAAGATATTCTTTAATCACATCATAATATTTTTTGGAACATATTTTCAACTTCTCAATTTCAATGTTTTAAATCTTATGCAACAGTCTATTTTTCAGTGTTTCATATTAGACATAAATATGTTAATGCTGTAGGTTCAGCAGTTTGCTAGTCTCCAAATCACATCTTGCCTTTTTGGGATTTGAACAATCACAGCACACCGTTTTTAGCAGTGCTAATATTCCAAGTTTCATGTTATAGTACCAATTTGGCAAAACAAACCAATCAAACACAGAGATGACAGAGATGATTCTGACATGGCAGTAATGACAGCCAGAGCTGTATCTCCTTTAAAAGAAGTCAAAATTGTTAAAATCAACATCAAGAAAGAAAAAGCAAAAATTGACACAGTGAAAATGTTTATTCCAACCTAAACAGACTCTGTCATTACCAAATACAAAAATAAATTACCTGAGTTAACTAATATATTGTGTATATAGAAAGGTAGACAGCCTGCAGAAAACACAAAGAATCAAAATGATAACTTACTACTGAATATAGAAATAGCTATGTACAATAAAGGGGAAAATAAATAATGTTAAGCCAGTTTCCTTAGCAGCTAACCAATTGAGACAAAATGAAAGGAATTTTTCTTCTGTATGCTCTGAATTATAAGCTGCTACATAATTTGCTTACTATAGACTCCATATAAACTTTTCTAATGTGCTTTTGTTCTAACCTCATTGTTCAAGTGTCATGGGATTTTAAAAATATGCAAAAGTCATTTAAATAAAAATACTTTTCCATTCATTATTTAGAACAAGAGTATAAGAAACATAAACCAAATCAGCATTTCACTGAATTTTCAACATTTTATTGAAATACATGTTTTATCATTGCATTCTTCTTTGTGAGAAATCATATGAATTTGAGAAATGTAATGGTAAGACTATTTGGAATGGTATTTATATGAGAGATATGATGCTGAGATAATTTTGTAACAATGATAAAAACAAAATCTCTTAAAACATAAAATGTTCTCCTCCCTTGGCATTTTTTTTTTGAGCAGGGAAGACCTGGTATGGCATCTATGATTGCTAGGCTTCTCCGATTTCACCAAAGGATGCTAACCCTACTGTCTCATCAGGTATGACCTCTAAATTCAAATGGCATTTGCAGAATAACTGCATGCAGCTAATTTTCAGAGAATATCCCACTCTTCCTGATGTTGTTATATTTGCCTCTCTATCAAGCCAGATCAATAAAGAGATATGTGTTTAAATAATGTCATTTTGAACCCCTCGAATTTACTTTCACTGATCTGAGTACTATAATGACATCAACATATATTAAGGATTATTAGCACATTCCTTGAAACCTGTAAGAACACTGTTCAAAAGGTTATGGAAAACATTCTTACACAATCACCTTTTTAAAGTAAAAGTCAAGAGAATTTCCTGCTTTATCTTAGTACCAAAATGATCCATATATTCCATTAATCCTATGAAACTGCTGGCATTTATTTTCTTATATTATGGTTTTGTAACCAAACAGACTTCTTTATTCTCATGCATTGCTCATCATCTCAGAGCCAAATTTGTAGCCCCCTCATAGTAAGTACATAAGTTTTTACAGTGTGAATTTTGGACCTCATCCCAACTAAACTAATGTTTCCACTGTTACTCTACTTTCTCCTTTTGTGCCACCTCAAATTATGAATTCTTCTATTAGTTGGGTAACACTAGTTATACTAATACAGAGTAATAAAGAGAACACAAATGTCTCAAACTTACCAAAGCTCATTTCATGTTGACAAGAGTGTAGGTGTTTCTGGTAGGTTAAGCCTGTTTTCCTCCATGTAGTTATTCCATAATCCAGCTAACAATGACTCTCCCTTTCAACATGTGACTTTCAAAATAGCAGAGGTTATGTTGATCCCATTCAATAGGAAGAGGGAGAGAACATGGAGAATTATACATGGAAACTTCTTATGGATCAGGTCTGGAAAGGGGGCACCCATCGCTTCTGTTCACTTCCCACTAGCTAGACTTCAGTGGCACGGCCATACCAAATGGCAGGGAAAGCTGGAATATGGGTTCTAAATATGAGTCCCAAGAATAATTGTTGATTCTTTGAATAGCTGGCTGTGTCTCCTACGGATGTGTATTGTAAAGTCCTAAACCCTTACTGAAGGTTAAGCAGAAGTGTTCATATGGAAGAAGGTTTTAAAAGTATTTATGATGTAAGTATAATGTTAGGTTAAAACTCCAGTTAAAATCATGTAAGAAATGTTAGATATAAAAGTAGTTAACTTTCCAATTCCTTGAATTTCAAACTATTGTTATATTTGAAGAAAATTAAATATTTCAGAAAATGAGTACTGTGCATTATTTATTTAGAATAAGTAAATTTATCTTCACTTTGAAAGTGAAAACATAACCAAAATTTAATTGAGGTAATTGTGTGGTGTTTATCTTTTGTAGAACATAAAATTTTTCAGATTTAATATTGACATGATTGTCATTCATGTGTACAAAATGTTACTGGAGGATTAGCACAATATGTTATTAGCAATGCCTTCTGATCACACTACATTATTTAACGTTTTAGAAAATGAATGAAATGGAGAACAAAACCCCTTTTACATACTGTCAACAGGAAGATAGATACGTTTTATGGGTTCTATTTTATATTCAAATTATATAACTTAACTTATATATATATATATATATATATTAACTTAAAAGTCCCTATAATTGTGCACTGACATTCTTACGCATATAATTCATCATGAGGGAAAACAATATCTTATGATAAATGCAAGTTTTCAGATATATAGAAGTACTTTCAACTGGGTTTATCAGCAACATCATGGTGACATTTGGCCTCCCTGTGTCTGTCACCCAGGAGAACTGGGGTGTAGGGAACCAATGCTAAAATATTCTCTAAGTAAATAATCAGTCTGCCTCTGATCCAGAAATGTCATGTTTCAAATAAATAAATGTAGATAATACAAATTTATCAGTGTCCACCATATCTTTTAGCATAATATTTTGAACATGGTAGATGCTGGCTAAGAGTTTGCTGAATGCATGCTGAAGAAAAATTCTCATAGTTGACTTATAACTAATTATAATAATAAATTATAACTAATTTATTTTCCATGTAATGCAACTTAAATAACAATTGGGATTATGTAAATACTTTTATTACGCTTGAACCAATTTAGTCGAATGTACCTTTTATACACAGCATATTTGACATCATAACAGAATGAAGCCGAGATTTAGCACATGAATAAGAAGAAAGAATGTTATTAAGGATTGGAGAACATGAATAAGTATATTTGATAGTTGATTTTCATTATAACCAGCACATTTTTTTTTATCATATTTCCCCCTATAAGTGGTTTACTCGGGCATTCATTGTGTCCCCTTTGTTTTGGATTTATCAGTAGATAAAGCTGCACCACAAAGAACTGTGCTTTCACACCCAACCCAATTGCCTTCTTGAATCCCCCTAAGGTGTTTTCTTCCTTCTGTATGATGCGTAACAATTTGATTGCATCACTCATACAGACTCACTATTTAGTCCAAGTAGTACGTCGTATTTCTTACTTCCCTTTCTAAGAACTCAACTCCTTAAAGACAGGTAGTGTCTATATTGCTATTTGGATTACCTGACATTCCTGGTGGATGTCTGACATACAGCAGGATTCAGAAAGTGTTAAATAAATAAATGGATGAGGGAGGGAGGGAGTGACACTGAGGTGGGTGCACAAGCATTTATATCCTCTTCCGAATTGGTGTGAGAAATCCAAGGTACAAAAGAAGTCAAAAATAGTCCAAATGGCAAAATTTATTAAAACAACATTTAGTTTATTAAATTAATAAAAACCACACACACACTTCAAAGTATAAAGTGCTCCTTACTGTCTGTAAGGGCTTACAGTACTGCTTTATAATGGCCTTGAGAGGATTTTTATAAACTAGCCTTTCCCTTTAGACATTGGTAGGTTGCCAAAGGATAATTAACAAATCTATCAGTGATGCACTTCAAGAAGATTTTCCATTTGGGAAATAAAGAACTGCATTCATATCTTCTTACCATTTTTATTCCAAAGGGTATCAGGAATATGTGTTCTGTAATGTTGAGTAAATAATAATATATAAGAAAAAACAAAATAAACTTAGTATAAAATCTACTTAATTAGAAATGAATGAATGAAATAAGTTAAAAATTTATTTTCAAACCATGGAGAACTGAATTAATGAAATGAAGCAATGAAATAATTAAATGATGAAATAAATGAAAATTATATAAAACAAAAAAATTAAATAAAAATGATATAAAACAAATAAAATTGTATTTCTTTGAGTACAAGATCTTGGCACATAAATCGTACATAATCAAACATGACTCACAGCATGAAAATGTGCTTGTCAGAAAATAAAACTGAAGTTTAAAAATGAACATAATGTTCATTTTGGATCTATAATATTATCCATGATTTTTGATTTTTAAGTATTTAGATGTCAAAATGATCCTGTGTTTTAAAAGTAGCATCCTTCTGTCTGAGAAAGCTGCAAATCTACAAGCTCTTCTAGAACACAGTAATGGGTTCCCAGGGGTGTTAAAAATGTTCTCTGAGAAGTGTGATACATAAAAAATCAAAAACACAAAATAAAAACTATGAAGTTCCAAAACACAGTTTCAGAAAAAACATTTAACTCATAGGCTGCTTTGTTTATATTTTGGGTGTCCCAATTTGTCAACATATACAAATGGAAGATGTGATCATTTTAATTAAATAAAAAAGGAGTTTTTCTAATACCAATAATGCTGAAATGGTAAGATGGCTCAGTTAGCACAGAATTTTCTGTTCAGGAAGCTATTAAAGGAAA
This sequence comes from Choloepus didactylus, assembly GCF_015220235.1. Classification (NCBI taxonomy): domain Eukaryota; kingdom Metazoa; phylum Chordata; class Mammalia; order Pilosa; family Megalonychidae; genus Choloepus; species Choloepus didactylus. The sequence continues at coordinate 190,465,595 of NC_051309.1, forward strand.
CTTATCTGCAATGATGATTATAACATGCTCACCTTCAAGGATAGTTGCCCTGCAGGAGGACTTGAGTGCCAAAAATTGTGCAAAAATATATCAAACAAATTACATTGGCCTTTTCTTTATATAAAGACATTTGGCTTGATTTCTACCTAGGTATTTGGGGATATTACAACTTCCTAAAATCTTATGCAGCCTACATTGCCTTCTAATAGTTTAGAAGTGTTACTTTCATCTCTCTATCAAATCTGTGGCCATGAGTCATATTATTGTATCTAGCCTACAGGGTCTAGCATACAATAAGTGCTAAATATTTAGCTGTTGTTTAATTGATCCACTGCTAGAAGGCAATGTTTTCCAAAGCAATTGTCATTTGTTTTAAGTTAATCCTCCTTAACCTGTCTCCCAGATATTTTTAATTGCTTATGGACTTGTAAATGTTTCTAGAATACAATCTTTAGATAGTCTTCACTAACTTTCTCAAATTCCCAACACTGCAGATGGGGTTAACATGACAGCACAGCTCTAGTACAACTTTCAGGCGGGTAGAACTACTTATTTTCTCAGCCCAGTAATGAAGCTAAAACAACACTCAGCAAGACAACTCCACAAACTCTTCCCCTTCCCAGCATTCATGTTGCAATTATTGAGCTTCTACCATCATGAAAAAGAAAAAGAAGAGCTCAACTTTTGATATGAGAGCATGAAGAACTTGGTGGGACTGCTTCCCAGCAAAACTGGTGAAAAGTATTATTAAAAACCCAGACACTTAAAGTCTCTGGAAATGGTCTTAAAGGCATAAAGCAAATGAAGAACCATTTAGTCAAGGAAATTTACCTAATGCTTGGTAAGAACCGCATGATTCTATGGTATATGACCTAAGACCCATGCTCTCTCTCCTCTCATTCCCATCTCAGCTCAGGCAGAAACCCCACTCCAAACTGGTACAGCCAAACACACAAGAGCCCCCCACTCCCCACTACCACCACCACCACCTCCACTCCTAGGTTCTAGTCAAAGGATTATCTTTCTGGAAGGGGGAAGGCAATAGAATTGTTCAACCTTCTCCCAGCTACCTGTTGCCTAAACCCTGTAGCCCAGTTTTAGGCAAATGAACTAGCCCCCACCTATGGGTCAGAGGTCTTATATTGGGCAGGGAACTTTTAAGGAATTCTCCCTGTAGAAGCTTTAGCAACCTCTTTGTATGTTCCCTGGAGTCTTCAGATGACCTATGAAAGCTAAAATTTGCTCATTGGCTTCTGATGCAAAAAACTGCCTCCTCAGCCTTGTAATATGTACCATGACAGTGGCAACTGCTGGCCATATACTGGGCTCTCTTGGAAATGGACATTCTCACAGGCCCTAAACCTTTGATACTTTGTACCCAGCTTCCCTTCATGCAGCGGGTCATGGAAGCAGCAGTCCATGTGCCCAGCATGGCTACAAAAGCTTCCTTGCTACAGAATGGAACCAAGTCTGGGCCTCTGACATAGCCTTCCTTCAGGAAAGTGTGACCATCCCTGTCCTCAGTCCCTTGACAGATTCTGTGGTGCTGCAAGAAGTCAACCCTCTCCCAGACTCCTTAGTTACCCAGAGGGCCCTTTGGGATCAACCAAGTAAATAGTCATGGGAGTTTATGGACTGTACAGACAGTATTGACACTGTCATGCATGATGCAGCTCAGTGAAATGTTGCTGCTTTCCATCCCTTTACCAGGATGTCCCTGGTAAAGTACAGAAATCAAAGGTCAGCATAATTGGCTAGACTTCATGCAGTCCTCTTAGCTTTGGATGCCCTGGCCAACAAATGACTCCATCTGCACATTTTTACAAAGTCTTGACCATTGCCTAATTGTTGCCCCCTCTGGGAAAAAGAGCTCTGGGTATCCCTTACTTCACAAATACTCAAAATATAAATCAAACTTACAGATGTCTCTACATATTCTAAGGCTACAATACCAGGCCTTGCCAGGACACTCATTTTCCCCTTCCAGAACTTCAGAGATTAGTCAGAGTGACCATGGTACTCATTTCAATTCTCAGAATACATAGTGTTGGGCTCTTGAAGAAGGCATTCAGTGGGATGTCTACCTCCCCTAAAGACCCTAGACAGTCAGTTTAACTGAGCCACATTAAGGGGCTCCTAAAAGAACTTCTATTTAAGTTACAAGGTGGCAAATGGAACCCCTGCTTGGTGTTATTATTGCCACAGGGATTGATTAGTCTAGATTATGCTCCCTGGGGACATACACTCCTTACACCAATGACACAAAGACCTTTGTGCTGGTTTGAATGTATTATGTCCCCCCAAATGCCATTATCTTTGATGTAATCTTGTGTGGGCAGACCTATCAGTGTTAATTAGATTGGAATTCTTTGAGCGTTTCCATGGAGATGTGCCCCACCCAACTGTGGGTGATGACTCTGATTGGATAATTTCCACGGGGGTGTGACCCCACCCATTCAGGGTGGGTCTGGATTGGTTCACTAGAGCACTATGTAAGCTCAGAGAGAAGGAGCAAGCTCGCTACAGCAAGAGGGATACTTTAAAGAACACACAGGAGCTGAGAGAGAGGTTGCGATTGAGAGACAGTTTGAAGACGGCCTTTGAAAGCAGACTCTTACTCCGGAGGAGCTAAGAGAGGACAAATGCCCCAAGAGCAACTAAGAGTGACATTTTGAAGAAGAATTGCAGCCTGGAGAGGAGTGTCCTGGGAGAAAGCCATTTTGAAACCAGAACTTGGAGCAGATGCCAGCCATGTACTTTCCCAGCTAACAGAGGTTTTCTGGACACCATTGGCCATCCTCCAGTGAAGGTACCCAATTGTTGATGACTTACCTTGGACACTTTATGGCCTTTAAGACTGTAACTGTGTAACCAAATAAACCCCCTTTTATAAAAGCTGATCCATTTCTGGTGTTTTTCATTCTGGCAGCATTAGCAAACTAGAACAACCTTCAATTCCTTTTATTGGCCATGAAGGGGTACACTTCCAAAATTCATGTTCTTGATGCCACCTCACCATGTGGCCCTCTCCCTATTGATTAGGCCCCTACTTCACTTAGTAAAGAGGAAATTCTCTCTACTCCCTTAAAGTCTTAGCCATCATTAAGCTGTAAATTAATGTCAAGGCATCAAGGTGTCAATTGTAGTAAACGGCCTAAAATTAAGGCCCAATATTATGTGTGCCTTGACATCTGGGGAAAACTGGGAGGTTCTCAAACAGCCTAATTTGAAGTTCCCCTTCCCACTCAGCTCCTGAGGATAAGGTCTCCTAGCCTAATCACTCTCCTTGTCACAGGATCCGGGCATAAGCCTACTTATCCCTAACAGTAGACTTCTGTTCAATTCTCTTCCAGGCTATGGAATTATTCAAACAAGCTGATATCCTCCCATGGGAACCATGGGTCACCCCAACCTCTTGTTACTACAAAGCCTGCTCCCACAGCCCCTTCCTGTTCTTGAGTCCAACCCCCAGGTAGCCCCGTGTGGTACACAGTATCCTCCTCCTCCTAGGCCGTGAGTATACGTGGCTAATAAACTGGTGTTGACCTCATCTGTCCAGTCAGGGTGCCATGTGTTTTTTCACCCTCACAACTCTGGAGCAGGGATCCCTCCCTTGCTAACACAGTGGGAGCACATGAATTAAACATCTGGAAAGTAGATCTGGCCAGACTGACAAAGAGGGTATTGCATTTCTCCTTCAAGCACCACTGGGACCTTCAGAAGCTGCAAATCATTCCAAAAGTACTTAACATGGGCAGAAAGACGTGAACAGCAACAAATGGCTACATTAATATTAGAGAGTACCCAAACTAACTCCTAGGTTTATATTTCTATTATTTATGTGAATATCACTTCTCCACCGGACTGTAAATTCACTGAGTGGAAGACTACATTTTGTTCATATCTGTATTCTCAGCATACCATATGGCCTCCTAGCACACTGTGTTTAAGAGCATAGTTTCTGGAGTCAGATGTATTAAAGGTAAAACCATACTTCCTCCCCTTACTGGTTATCTAAGTCCTGAAATTAAACAAGATAGTTAGAAAGAAAAATTAAAGAATCTTTCATTATGATTGGTATTGAAGCTGAAATACTGCCAGACAATAGACAATCCTTTCTAATGATATAATGGATTGAAATAAGAAACAGAAAAATTGAGGGAAGGACTTTTATTTTGGATGACAAAGGGAATGAGAATTGAAACTGAATTAATGGTGTGATGGATGGTAGCATCTCTGAGAAATAATTTCTCCTAAAAACTCAATTATTCTCTATTATTTCTGACCTTGAGACTGCATAGAGTTTGTGAAGTTTTTTGTTTTTTTTTTGTTTTTCCCTTAGGGTCTTTACTTTTATTATTAATTAAAATATTGCTGGGCATATACTCAACAACTCACATAATAATTCTTGGTTTCAAAGTTGGCAAAATATACAATATACAACTTGGAAGGAGTTAGTCATAAGAAAATATAACTGTAATGAAACAAGCTAATATTGAAGCCAATAAATTTTATCTATAGTGTTTTAACTGAAACAACCATAAGAGCTCAAAGTATTTTTTTTCTATTCCATTTCAAAAGCACTGACATGAATAGCATTTGCCTTTGTCTTAGTTAGATCTACTTTGAGCATAATTTGAAATGCCTAATTACCCAAATGAGCAATAACATCATACATCATAATATATTCCCAGTTGCAGTCCCAGCAAGACATATAAGCACAGTAAAAAAGTAATCTCCATTTGCTAGTTTTTATGGATAAGATATTAAAACTTGTAGTAAACTTTAAATACATTTTCTGGCAGAGGTGAAATAATAGGTCATTAATGTACATCTTGATGGCCTGAATCCAACTCTCAGCTCCACTATTATGCATTGCATTGGGAAACCCCAAAAAAGATCTGTACGAGTCCTAATCTCCAGGACCTCAGATTGTGAGCTTATTTGGAAATAGGGTCATTACAGACGGAATTAGATAAGTTAAAATGAGGTCATACTGGACTAGGGTGGGCACTTAATCCAATCTGACTGATGCCCTAAAGAGAAGAGGAGAAGAAACAGACTGACACAGGAGAGAAGACAACCACGTGACCAGAAGGCAGAGAATGAGAAATGCCACAAGGAACACCAAGAATTTTCAGCTACCACCAGAAGCTTACAGAGAAATACGGAACAGATTCTTCCTCACAGATTTCAGAGTGAGCATGTGACTTACTAGCACCTTGATTTCAGACTTCCAGCCTCCAGAGCTGTGAGACAAAAAAATTTCTGTTGTTTTAAGTCACCCAGTTTGTGGTATCTTGTTATGGTAGCCCCAGGAAACTAAAATAATTACTTAGAAGCTGTACGGCATTGGACAAGTTATGTGACCCTTCTGTACCTCAGTACCCTATTCTGGAAAACAGGGATAACACTAGTATTCATTCCATTAGTTGTTATGAGACAATCTGTATGTAAAGAGCACTTACACAAGTGTTTGCACATGCTAGGAAGGCAACGCTCGGTCATGCTGGGTTCTTTGGGGGTGGCAAGAAGAGAGAGAAAGGGCATCATTAGACAGTGGGGTAAGCAGCACTAGTTCCTTTCTAGTTATCTTAGAATTGGCTTCTCAATCTCTGAAGTTTAACTATTAACTTTTTTCCCTGTAGGTTCAAATTGCTCTATAGGGAATAGATATTGAGAATAAAAACTGGGTAAATTGTTTTCCACAAAGTTATACTGGATATGTACATATAAAACCACATATTGACAAAAGAAGATTTTGAAGAGTTAAAAGGACCACAAGCCAACATTTGTCAGCAGGGGCTCCCTTGTGAATCATCTGGAGACATTTCATTCTTAGGCAGCCTATGTGATGCCTGTCAGAGAGAATGATGAGAGTGACTTTTCATACCTGAAATAGTAAGGAAGTGTGCAAAGCAAGGAATCTTGTATTGGCTAAATGGACACAATTTCAATGGTAGTTTTAACTCCATGTGGTAGCAAGCTGGAACATCCCTAATAAAAATGAACTTCCCTCAGCCTGGTATTCTCCATAGAGAATAAAATGTGATAGATTAGAAACTCAGTTATATCAACATGATTCTTATATAAAATTTTCAATAGCCTTGGGAGGACTAGAGGGCCTTTAAATCATTCTTTTTTAACTATAAATCATTTCTATGATACTGTTTTCTTCTCAGTTCCTACTTGAGCTCATAAAGATGATGAAAATTTTGTGAATACCAGAAAAGAGACTCAGAAAAAATTTGGATGGGGGGGGCTCTCTTTCAAGGGGCCAAGGCACTTTGCATGCTTTGATGTTGGTGTTTGAAGTGGTGACAATGCACAACTGAGAAAAGGGGAGAAAGGTGATTACAGAAAGGGTCAGCCACAGTTGGAAACAAGGCATCATATTCAGAGAACAGCAGAATGAGAGAATGTCTTGGTAAAGCTAACTAAAGGGTAAAAGTGGAGGACAAATTTAGTAAAAACCCTATAATGATAAGCAATGGCAATATGGTATGTTTCCTTTTCATACCAATTTTCTATTTTTAACCTAATAAAATCTCTCAATGGCTTGCTCAATTGTCATAACTCTGCTTAGCCTTCCCACTTACACACACCAAATCCATCTCACAAAACAATTAATTCTGTCCCTTTGTGTTTCTGTACACACTTGCACATACCTCCTTTGAAATAAATACCAATTTTAGTTTAGTTCAGAGGTTCCCAAACTTTCTTAGTTCTTGTAGCCTTTAATGACTTATAATTATTTTCACAGCACCCCTAGGCCAAAAAAAGACTCAGTTTTGTTTATCAAATAATTAGAGCAAAATAATTTAGTAAATATCTATATCTAACAACATAGTAACCATTTGAAAAAAATGCATGCAAATTGAAAGAAAAGTACATTTTAATTGTTTTTTAAAATAGCCATATTATTAATAGTATGTGTGTGCCTACTGGCATTGAACAACTTCTCAGACCTTGCCATCAGATTGGACACTGTCATTTACTATTTCACATTTATTTATTGTGTAGCTCTTGCTTTTTCATGGCACCCAGTGAAAATCTAGCAACACGGAAAGGAATCTGAGGTTGAAATTTTGAACTACCTTGAGCCAGTATTTCTTTCAAACAACCAACAAATGTCAAGCATCACTGGCTTTCCCTTGAAAACTTAAAATGTCTCATGTTACCCTTGTGAACTCCTGTGAAGCCCAGGGACCATGTTTGACTGTCCTAAGCTGCTCAAGCAAATACCATGAAATGGGTTGGCTTAAACAATGGGAATTTATTAACTGTGCTGGTTTGAATCTATTATGTCCCCCACAAAAGCCATGTTCTTTAATGCAGTCTTGTGGGGGTAGACTTATTAGTCTTTTGATTAGGGTGGGATGTTTAATTAGGTTGTTTCCATGGAGATGTGACCCACCCAACTGTAGGTGAGACCTTTTGATTAGATAATTTCCATGGAGGGGTGACCCCACACATCCCGTGATTAGTTTGCTGGAGTTATTTAAGAAGGCAGAAAGGAGAAGCTCAGAGAAGTTGAGAGAGACATTTTGGAGAGAAGCTAAGAGCTGACACAGACCCAGATGCTTGGAAAAACTGTGGGATGCAGACAGAAAGACATATGGGGATGCTAAACTAAGAGATGAAGCCCAGAGTTTGCCCTGGAGAAGCTAAGAGAAGACTCCCAGATGCTTAGAAACACTGCAGGAGAACCAAGCAGAGAGCTGAGAGAAGCTAAGAGAGACAGAATCCCAGAGACATTTTGGAGAAAGCCTTTTTGAAACCAGAGCCTGGGAACAAAGGACCAGCAGATGCCAGCCACATGCCTTCCTAGCTGACAGAGTTGTTCTGAATACTATTGGCCTTTTTCAGTGAAGAAATCTGTTGTGGTTTGCTAGAACTGCCAGCAAAATGCCAGAAATGGATTGACTTTTATAAAGGGGGTTTATCTGGTTACAAAGTTATAGTCTTATGGCCATAGAAGTGTCCAAGCTAAGGCATCAACAATAGGGTACCTTCACTGAAGGATGGCTGATGGCGTCCAGAAAACCTCTGTTAGCTGGGAGGCATGTGGCTGGTGTCTACTTGCTCCCAGGTTGCATTTCAAAATGGCTTCCTCCCAGGACATTTCTCTCTAGGTGTCTGGGGGTACTCTCTTAGTTTCTCTGGAGCAAACTCTGGGCTAGCATAAGTCTGCTTTCAATGGCCGTCTCCAAAATGTCTCTTGCAGTTGCTCTCCAAAATGTCACTCACAGCTGCTTTCAGGTCCTGCTGTTTGTGAACTCTTTTATATGACTCCAGTGATTTAATTAACACCCACTCTGAATGGGTGGGGTAACACCTCCATGGAAATTATCCAAACTTTTCATTCACAGTTGATTGAGTCAAATCTCCAGGGAATCACTCAATCAAAGGATTCCAACCTAATCAACACTAAAACATCTGCCCCCACAAGACTGCATCAAAGAACATGGCATTTTGGGGGACTTAATACATCCAAACTGGCACAGTATCCTCTTGTTAATACCTTAGTTTGGAAATTTTATGGTCTTAGAACTGCAAATTTGTAACCTAATGAATCCCCTTTATGAAACCAATCCATTTCTTCTATCTTGCATAACAGCAGCTTTTGCAAACTGGAGCATTAGCTTACAGTTTTCAGGCTAAAAAAAAAAAAATGTATAATTCATGGCATCATCTAGGTGATGCTTTTTCCTCAAAGACTGTGGCATCCTGGGACTGGCTGCTGGCAATCCTTGACTCCTCTCTCACGTAGTAAGGCACATGCCAGCATCTCCTGGTCTCTCCCTTCTTTTCCAGGTTCTTTCAGTGTCCAGTGTCTTGCTTCCTGTGTCTTTTTCTCTCTGTACCTGAATTTCACTCCACTTATAAAGGACTCCAGTAATACTTATTAAGACCCATCCTGATTGAAGTGGGTCACACTTTCTTAACTGAAGTAACTTCATAAAAAGTTCTTACTTACTATGGATTCACGCCCACAGGAATGGATTCAATTTAGGAACATATTTTTCTGGGGTGCAGACAATTCCAAACCACCACACTCTATGCTCTGGACACCCAAGAGTCCTGTTCTTTCTAAATGAAAAATAGATTCATTCCAACACAACATCCCAAAGGCCTTAAGTCATTTCAGAAACCATGTTTAGTATAAAGCCTCATCAAAATCAGTTGTGGATGTGGTTCTGTCCTGGGGTACAATTGCCTCTCTCTGTGGACCTATGAAGCTTAGAGAACAAGTTATCTGCTTCCAATATACAACTGAGGGACAGACATAGGATAAACATTCCCATTTCCTTATGGAGAAATTGGAAGGAAAACAAGGGTCATGGGTCCCAAACAATTCTGAAACCCAGCAGGGCATATTCTATTATATTTCAAGGTCAAGAGTCATCTATGGAACAATGTTTTGTCCCCCAGGCCTAATGAAATGGCAGCCCCACCCTGTCCAAGTGCTTGCACAGTGGCCATGTTCTCCCTGAACACTGGGGAGAAGGCCCACTGAGTCATAGCACTGAGGTGATGACAGACTCTAGGCTTTTTCCAAGGCACAGGCTCCACACTATCTGAACACTGGGACAGTAGCACTCTTCCTGAACAATGGGCTAGAAGGCCTGCCCTCTCCAGGCACTGAATCAGACTCACCCTCTCCACACACATGGGTGGGACCTCTCTCTTGGCCCAAAAAGTAGTCATTGGTCCAGAACTCAGTTTCCATGGTTTTGCCCTTGAAGTGATTTTTCCTCCAATTTGTCCCTTCTCTGTCCCTTTTAGTCCAGGCTGGCAGGGGTTCCATTCATACAAATTACACAAAATAATTGGATTTGCATGTAGTACACAGGGTCAAAACCATCAGATGGTAGGGCCTTCCACAGATCCTTCCTGGATAACTGAACCTCCAATCCTAACTTGCACAGAAATTGCTAACTGGGCCTATATTCAAATAAACCCTCACATGGAGCACTATACTCTGGGAACTCACTTCCCAGAAGCTCAGAATTTTCCAAGTATCAGTTTCTGGTTTCTTCATGCCCAGGAGTTCTGTTCTCGGCATATCCTTTTCTTTCTCATTTCACTGTAAACTTCAAGGAGAAACCAGGCTGCATGCTCCACACTTAGCTTGGACATCTCCTCAGCTAAATATTCACATTCATTGCTTTGAAGTTCTGCCTTCCATTTTACATCAGAACTCAATTTTGCAAAGTTCTCTGCCATTTAAAACAGGGTTCACCTTTCCTCTGGTTTACAGTAACACTTTCATTCATTTCTATCTAATGTCTCATGGGAAAACTTTAGCATCCATGTTTCTATGAGCAGTCTCTTATAAGCAATCCAAGCCTTTTCTGTGAAGCACCTTGCAATTCTTCTAGCCTCTACCCATTACCAAATTCGAAAGCCATTTCTATAATTTTGGTAATTGCTATAGCAGCACTTCACTCTCCTGGTTCCAAAATATGTTTTAGTTTCCTGGGCTACTCAAGCAAATCCATGAAATGGGTGATGTTAAACAATGGGAATATATTAGCTAACATTCTTGAGGCAAAAGAAAGTCCAAATCAAGGCATCATCAAGGCCATGCTTTCTCTCCAAAGACCATGGCATTCTGGGGCTGGCTGCCAGTGAAAGTTGGTTTCTCTGTCACATGGCAAGGCACATGGCAACATCTGGTCTCTTCCTTCTCTTCTGGGTTCTGTCAATATCCAGCCCCTTGCTTCCTATGTTTTTTTTTCACTCTGTATCTGAATTTCACTCCACTTATAAAGGACTCAGTAGTAGGATTAAGACCCATCCCAGTTGAGGTGGGCCTCCCCATCTTAACTCAACTAACTTCATAAAAAGTTCATGTTAACATTGGGTTTGCATCCCCAGGAATGGGTTAAATTTAAAAATGTGTTTCTATTGGATACATACAGCTTCAAACAACCATAGACCTCCTGCCACACAAGGTTGGGAACTGCTACTTAAAAATATGTACTACTATGACCCCCAAATTATAAGCATCTTAAGGACAAGAATTGCTTCTTACAACTCTTTGTATTTGTACTCATCACACTGTGTTACTAAAAGTTGTTGAAACAATGGATGATATGAGATAATGAGTAATAAACTTGGCATAATTTTAGGTCTGTATTGATGCCACAGGTGATCCATGAGAACTTTTCTACTGCATGTAACTAATGACCCTACAAGGCTGACATTGATTTGGCACAGAGCAAGATGTATAGAAGCTGACAGATGATAGAGACAGGAGAAGGATTCCACAAATGCTGAAGTAAAGAAAAAGAAAAAGACCACATAGGAAATTCCCATCCCAGAACACCAGTCCCACTCCATCCCCTCACTTGGTCCAACAAAGATTGGGAGTCCCTTAGAAACAGAGCTGCTGGGATCCCTCCTTCCAATTATGATCACAGACTTCAGAGCCACTGACAGGAATGTGCTAGAATCCCATGCATATCAAGGTACTGAGTCCCAACTATGCAAAAAGCAAGAGGGTGGAAAACAAGCCACTTGGGAGTGCCACATGAATAAGGGTCCCTGGGAGGAGGCATGGCTGGTAAGTGATGAACTCACTCGATCCAGTTTCTTTTGGTTGGACCACCTAAATGCAAAAAGGAGTGGCCTGCATTTCTGGATTGACTCCATGTGTCTCTCTGGGATGGGATACCAAAATGGTGAAGAAATTGGAGATAGAAAAAAGAAAGAAAAAAAAGCATGGAGGTTAACTGAACTGCTGTAAGAATGGAGGTTCCCAGAACTAGAAAAGTACAAGGAAATGGGGTACTGAAGAGGGATAGAATTTAAACAAATCATAGGAGCTAGGGAAAATATTCTGCACAAAGACATACAAAACAGATCAAGATTCCTGAAGAAGGAAAAGAGTAAAGGAAGCTTTCTCCTGGAGATGAAATGATTGCATAAAAATAACAGTCACAAAAATTGTACCACATACCCAGGGCAAGAAGCAGATGAAGAGGAACAGAAAAACATGATCAGTTAAACAGGCTATTCTAAAGGGCTAGAAAAAAAGGTTGAATAAGCATTTAAAAAGAACTTTAACATAAAGTCAATCAACAGTAAAGCCCTAAGAAAGAGAGAGAAGCTGACATTCGGGGTAAACTCAAAAAGATAATCATATGCCTAGACTTCAGCAAAACATTACAAGCCATACTAAGAAACAGGAAGATATGGCCTAAGGAAGAGAGCAAATTAAAACTTCAGAGGACACACAGAATTTGGAACAACTTATTAAAGAAGTTCAAAAAAAATCTCCTCAAACAATTCAAGGAGGTGAAGGAAAATATGACTAAAAAGATGAAGAATAATAAGACATTGGGTGAGCATTAAGAAGAATTTGAAAGTATAAATAGAAAAATAACAGAACTATTATGGGAATAAAAGGCAAATTAGAAGAGATTAAATATACACTAGAGGTATACAACAGCATATTTGAACTGGCAGAAGAAAGGATCAGTGAATTAGAAGGCAGAGCAATTGATATCTTATAGACACAAGAACATTTGGAGAAAAGAACAAAATGACTTGAGCAGTGTTTCAGGAATTTGAGAGACAGAATGAACCATGCAAACATATGTGTTATGAGTACCCAAGAAAAGAAGAGAATGGAAAGGAGTCAGAAGGAATGTTTGAGGAAATAATGGCTGAAAAATTTCCCAACTCTTATGAAAAACACAAATATACATGTCCAAAAAAAGTAATATACTCCAAACAGAATAAATGATAGGCACCTATCCCAAGACACATACTAATCAAAATATCAAATTCCAAAGATAAAGAGAGATTTCTGAAAGCAGCAAGAGAAAAGCAATTTGTCACATACAAGGATCCACAATAAGACTTAGTGATGATACTTCACCAGAAATCATGGAAGGGAGAAAGCAGTGATATGATGTATTTAAGGGACAAAAAGAGAAAAACTGCAAAACTGTCCTTAAAAATAAGGGTGAGTTTAATATTCACAAATAAACAGAAACTGAGAGTTCTACCGCAAGAGACATTCCCTACAAGAAATACTAAAGGAAGTTCTGTAGGCTGAAATAAAAAAGACTGAAAAGAGAGGTTTGGAATAGAGTGTAGAAATGAAAATTATCAGTATGGTAACAAAAAGAGTAAAAAGAGAGACAAAAATAGGTATGACATATAAAAACCAAAGGATAAAATGGTTGAAGTAAGCAACGCTTTTACAGTAAAAACTTGGAGTGTTAATGCATTAAACTCCCCAATCAAAAGACTCAGATTAGTAGAAAGGATAAAAAGTATGATCCATCTAAATGCTGTGTACAAGAGACTAACCTTAGACCAAAAGACACAAATAGGTTGAAAGTGAAAGGTTGTAAAAAGATATTCCATGGAAATAGTAACCAAAAAAGATCTGGGGTACATATACTAATATCAGAAAAAAATAGACTTTCAATGCAAAAGTGTTGTAAGAGACAAAGAAAGTCATTTTAGAAGAGGGGCTATCCACCAAGAAGAAATAACAATCATAAATATTTATGCACCTAATCATGGTGCCCCAAAATACATAAGGCAGATGCTGGCAAAACTGAAGGGAGAAATAGACATCTCTACAATAACTGTTGGAGACTTCAATGCACCACTTTCATCAACAGATAGAACATTTAGACAGAGGATCAATAAAGAAACAGAATCTGAAAAATATGACAAATGAACTAGACCTAACAGACATATACAGAACACTGCACCCCAAAACAACAGGGTACAGATACTTTTCAAGTGTGCAGGGATCATTCTCCAAGATAGACCATGTACTGGGACACAAAACAAGTCTCAATAAATTTAAAAAGATTGAAATTATACAAGACATTTTCTCTGACCATAATGGAATGAAGCTGGAAATCAACAATAGGAGGAGAACTGGAAAATCCACAAATCACAAATGTATGGAAGTTAAAAAACAATATATGGGTCAAGGAAGAAATTGCATGGGAAATCAGTAAATATCTTGAGACAAAAGAAAATGAGAACACAACATCTCAAAACTTATAGGATGCAGCAAAGGCAGTGCAGAAAAGGAAATTTATAGCCTCCTAACACATTAATAAAGAGAAAAGAGCTAAAATCAAAGTCCTAAGAGCACACCTGGAGGGAATAGAAAAATAATAGCAAACAAAGCCCAAACCAAACAGAAGGAAAGAAATAAGAAATATTAGCACAGAAATAAATGAAATTGAAAATAAAAAAATAGAAGAATCAACAAAATCAAGGTTGTTTCATTTAAAATGTCAATAAGATTGACAAAACCTTGCTAGATTGACAAAGAAAAAAGAGAGAAGATGTAAATAACTAAAATCAGAAAGGAGAGAGGGTACCTCACAATGGACTCCACAGAAATAAAAAGGATTATAAGAGGCTGCTATGAACAAGCATATACCAAAAATTAGACAACCTAGCTGAAATGGAAAAATTCCTAGAAACATACACACAACCTACACTGACTCTCCAAGAAACAGAAGACCTCACTGGAGCAATTATGAGTAAAGGGTTTGAATCAGTCATCAAAAACCTCTCCCAAAAAGAAAAGCCAAGGACCGGATGCCTTCATAGATGAATTCCACCAATTCTTCCCAGAAGAATTAATACCAATACTGCTCCAACTCTTCCAAAAAAGTTGAAGAGAGGAACCACTACCTAACTCTTCTTGTCTATGAGACCAAAATCACCCTAATACCAAAACCAGATAAATATGTTACAAGAAAAGAAAAATTTGGATGAATTTCTCTTACTAATATAGAGGCAAAAATACAAAATACTTTCAAATAAAATCTAACACACATTAGAAGAATTATACACCATCATCAAGTGGGTTTTATCCCAGGAATGCAACAGTCTTTCAACATATGAAAATCAATTAATGTAATACACCACATTAACAAAACGAAGGAGAAAAATAAACAATCCTCTTGATTGATACAGAAAAGGTATTTGACAACATCCAGCATAATTTCTTGATAAAAACAATTCAAAAAATAGGAATAAAAGGAAACTTCCTCAATGTGATGAAGAGTATATCTGATAAACCCAGAGCTAATGGATTAAACTCCCCCTCTGAATTCTGGAAGAAGACAAGGATGCCCAGTGTCTTCACTGTTATTCAACTTTGTGCTACAAATTCTACCCAGATCAATTAGGCAAGAAAAAGAAATAAAAGGCATCCAAATTGGAAAGGAAGAACTAAACTTTTCCAATTTGCAAATGACATGTACTTTTACAAAGTCATGAAAAATCTACCATACAGCTACTACAGCTAATAAATGAGTTTAACAAAGTAGTGGGATACAAGATCAACACACAAAAATCAGTAATGTTTCTATACACTGGTAATGAGCAATTAAAATCAAGAAAAAAATCCATTTATAATAGCAAATAAAAGAATCAAATATCTAAAAATAATTTTAATCATGGATGTAAAGGACTTGTACACAGAAAACTAAAAAAACACTGCTAGTGATTCTGAACCTAAGATGGCAGCTAGGTGAGACAGGGCAAAAAAACAAGTCCATGAAAAATACTAGATAAAAACCAGAAGGTGACCCAGAATACCAGTTTCAGCAATGCACCAGCTGGGCAAGGTCTGCTAGAAACACAGTGACTGAGCACTTGGTGAAACCAGGAGTCTGCATTCTGAAATGAGTGAGTAAGCCAGCTGAAAGACCTACAGCCATGGCGTTTGGAGATGGACTGGTTCTTTAAAAAAAAAAAAAAAGGGAAAAACCCAGGAGCAGCTGCAGTTGTGACGATGGGAACCGCGCAGTGAAGCATGGCAGGAGCGGGCTGAGCTGGCCTCTCGGTTTCTGGCATGGAGGATAGCCTGCTGCAGATTCCCTCAGGGCCAGGGGAGTGGAGGGGAGAGCCAGAAGGAGAAAGAAACCCTGCTGCTTGCAGCTGGCTCCCCGGTGGGCTGGAGACACTCCTGCCCGGGAGCATGCCCACAGCCCAGAGCCACATCAGTTGTCCCGGAGCTGGAAAGGAGGAACTGTGCGAGGAGGGGGGATTGACACACCCCGTTTGGGCATCTTTGCATCAGGCTGAGAGCGCCCCTGCACGGCCCAGCGGTCCGGGGCTTCTCTTGAGGGACAGCGCTCACTTGTGGTGTAGCACAGCCTTCCCTCAGCAGAGGTCCTGGAAGATCACAGCTGAGAAGGGGGGCCCATTCAGAAAACCCAGGGACACTACATCAATGCCAGTGGTTTGTGGGTCAGCGACAGAGAGGGTCTGGGGCAGAACTGAAATGAAGGCTTAGACTCTTGCAACAGCCTTGAATCTCTGGGAACACCTCGGAGGTTTAAATATTAAAGCTGCCCTGCCTTCCTAGCCACCTGGACACACACCCCACATTCAGGGCGGACGGCTCCAGCAACACACCTAAACTGAGTTCACCAACTGAACCCCACAAGAATCATTTCCCCACACACCACAAGGACAACGTTGAGGAAGACTGACTTGAGGGGTATAGGTGACTCGCAGATGCCATCTGCTGGTTAGTCAGAGAAAGTGTATGCCACCAACTCGTATGTCTGAAAAATTAGATAGGTATTTTTTTTTTACAACTTGAAAGAATGCTATCAAGCAAAGCAAATGCCAAGAGGCCAAAAACAACAGAAAATCTTAATGCATATGATAAAACCAGATGATATGGAGAACTCAATCCCAAACACCCAAATCAAAACACCAGAAGAGACACAGTACTTGGTGCAATTAATCAAAGAACTATGATCAAGGAATGAAAACATGTGAAAGGATATAAAGGACATGAAGAAGAGCATGGTACAGGTTGTAAAGGACATGGAGAAGACCCTAGAAGAGCATAAAGAAGATATTGCAAGAGTAAATAAAAAAAATAGAAGATCTTATGGAAATAAAAGAAACTGTTGGCCAAATAAAGAGACTCTGGATACTCATAATACAAGATTAGAGGAAGTTGAACAAAGACTCAGTGTCCTAGAATTCCACAGAACAGAAAATGAAAGACAAAAGAAAGAATGGAGAAAAAAATTGAAAAAATGGAAATGGATCTCAGGGATACGATAGATAAAATAAAACGTCCAAACTTAAGACACATTGGTGTCCCAGAAGGGGAAGAGAAGGGTAAAGGTCTAGAAACAGTATTCAAAGAAATTGTTGGGGAAAACTTCCCCAACCTTCTACACAATAATAAATACACAAAGCATAAATGCCCAGTGAACTCCAAATAGAATAAATCCAAATAAACCCACTCCAAGATGTATTCTGATCAGACTCTCAAATACTGAAGAGAAGGAGCAAGTTCTGAAAGCAGCAAGAGAAAAGCAATTCACCACATACAAAGAAAACAACAGAAGACTAAGTTGTGACTACTCAGCGGCCACCATGGAGGTGAGAAGGCAGTGGCATGACATATTTAAAATTCTGAGAGAGAAAAATTTCCAGCCAAGAATACTTTATCCAGCAAAACTCTCCTTCAAATTTGAGGGAGAGCTTAAATTTTTCACAGACAAACAAATCCTGAGAGAATTTGCCAATAAAAGACCGGCCCTACTTCAGATACTAAAGGGAGCCCTACTGACAGAGAAACAAAGAAAGGGGAAAGAGTTATAGAGAATTTTAACAAACATATATAGAACCTTACATCCCAAATTACCAGGACACTCATTTTCTCTAGTGATCACAGATCTTTCTCCAGAAAGGACCATATGCTGGGACATAAAGCAAGCTTCAATAAATTAAGAAAAAAAAAAATTGAATATATTCAAAGCACATTCTCTGACCACAAAGGAATACAAACAGAAGTCAATAATTTTTGAATTGTAACTCCACTATTTACTTCCTACATGATATAAAATGCACAAACTCTAATGACAAGTCAGTGGTTTTGAACTCAATGTAAAATATGTAATTTTTGACAAGAACTATATAAAGGTGGGGGAATGAAGGAGTATAGGAACATAGTTTATGTGTCCTATTGAAGTTAAGTTGATATCAAAGAAAAACAAGATTGTTATGGATTTAAGAGGTTAATTTTAAACCCCACGGTAAACACAAAAAAATTATCAGAGAATATGACCATAGAGATGAAAAATAGAGTATGGGTTAAGAGAAATGGGGGAAGGGACAATGGGGATATAAGAAATGAGTGTAGGGTTGCTGTTTGAGGTGAAGGGAAATTTCTAGTAATGGATGGTGGGAAAGAGATAGCATTACAACATTCTAAATATGATTAATCCCACTAATGGAATGCTAGGGAGGGGGTGGAATGGAAAGATTTAGGCTATATATATGTTTCCACAATTGAGGGAAAAAAAAAAAAAAAAGACAGTCTAAATAGATGACAATTGAGTGCCAAGGATGATCCTGGATGGGATCTGAGGACAGAGGACAGGAGGCTCAAAGGGACACAGCTGAGACATAAGGAGAAAAAAAGAAGGAAATATAGAATGTAAGCTTTGTATCAATGTTGAATCTCTTGTACTTCTTAGCTGCATTTAACGACACTGCATAAAAGAATGTTCTTGTTCATGGGAATTGTGTATGCGAATTATAGTGTTTGTTCAAGGATGTGTGCAGCTAGCTCTCATATGTTCAGAAGACAGAGCAATAGATGATGGATGATAGGGAGGGAGGGAGGGAAAGAAATAGCAGTGTGACAGCAAGTTAAAGTTGGTGGATTGGGGTATCAGGGGAGGGGGGTCAGGGTATGCTGGAGTTCTGTGTGTGGGGTGTGTAGTGTTTTTGCAACTGTTCCTAGAACTTTGAATTTATTTCAAAATAAAATAAAAAAAGAAAAAAAAAATAAAAAAACACTGCTGAAAGAAATCAAAGACCTAAATAAATGGAAGAACATTCTGTGTTCATAGATTGGAAGACTATATATCCTTTAGATGTCAATTCTACCCAAATTGATTTACAGATTCAACACAATCCCAATAAATATTCCAACAGCATATTTTGCAGAAATGGAAAAGCCAATTATCAAATTTATTTGGAAGGATAAGGAGCCCCAAATAGTAAAAAAAAAAGTCTTGAAAAAGAAGAACAGGGTTGGAGGGCTCACTCTTCCTGACTTTAAAGCATATTCCCAAGCTTCAGCCAGCAAAATGGCATGGTACTGGCATAAGGATAGCTGTATTGGCCAGTGGAATGAAATTGAGAGTCCAGAAATAGACCTTCATACCAATGGCCAGTTGATTTGGACATGGCTGCCAAATGAACACAACTGGGAAAAATACTCTCTTCAACAAATTGTGTTGGAAGAACAGATTATCCATATGCAAAAGAATGAAAAAGTGTCCCTAGCTCATACCACATACAAAAATTAACTCAAAATGGTCAAAGGCCTAAATGCAAGAACCAGGATTATAAAATTCCTAGAAGAAAACGTAGGGAAGCATCTTCAATATCTTGTGGTAAGCAGTGGATTTTGTCATGAAAGTTAAAAAAACACCTACTAAATGGGAGGAAATATTTGGATACCACATATCTGATAAGGATTTAATATCCTGAATTAAAGAAATCCTACAACCAAACAATAAAAGGTCAAATAACCCAATTTGAAAGTGGGCAAAAGATGTGAATAGACATTTCTCCAAAGAGGATTACAAACAGCTAAAATCCACATGAATTGAAGTTCAGCCTCAGTAGCTATTAGGGAAATGCAAATCAAAACCACAATGAGATATAATTTCACACCCACTAGAATGGCTACTATTAGAAAAAACAGAAAACTACAGGTGATGGAGAGTTGTGAAGAAACAGGAGCACTCACTCATTACTGGTGGGAATGTAAAATGGTGCCACTGCTGTGCAAGACAATTTGGCATTTCCTCAGGAAACTAAGGTGAATGTGGTTAAAAGTGGAAACTTTAGGATACACACACACACACATATATATATATATATAACTTGAAAAAATATTAAAAGATAAAACATAGCACTGTATAACACAGTGAATCATATTGTAGACGTTGGTCTATAGTTAATGATACAAGAATGCTCTATCATGAAATATAACAAATATACAATAGTAATACAAGGTTGCATGTTGGGAGAAATACCCCTACTGTAAATTATGGATGATAGATAACAGTACAAATTTAATGATCTTTCATTAAATGTAACAAAGGTAACTACTGTTAAAAAAACTACAATTATAAAAAAGTACTGTCTATGATCGTAACAAGTGTTCCAAACCAATGCAAAGTGTTGGTGGTGGGGTGGCATATGGGAATCCTGTATTTTTGCATTATTGTTTTGTAAACCTACAACTTCTCTAATAAAGAAAATTTAAAATTTAAGAAAAAGATGTTATTGACATAAGTGGAAATATTAGGTGAATCTATATATCTATCTTTCTCTATACACACACATACACGCACACACACTCAAATGTGGAGTTAGGGAAAAAGTCAGAATTGGAGATACACATTTGGGAAACAGCAGCTATTTAAAGATACTGGATTGAATGAGACTGTGTAGAGAGTGCATATAGACAGATGAGAAGTCTGCTGACTGACCCTGAGACACTAGCCTATTTAGGGGGTCAGGAAGCAAAAGAGGATTCAGCCAAAGATGACTGTGAAGAAAGCAAGCTAGAAAATGTTAGAAAACAAGTAAAGAAAGAAGTTTCAAAAAGGAGAGAGTCATCTAAAATCTTTGCTTTTTTTTAATTTTAGATTTCCCTATGAAACCCTATTTACACCTGGAGGTGTTTTACATGGAATATAGCTTGGGAATAGTTGGTTTGAAAATATTTAAAAAGTCCAGCAAACATGAGATTACAAAAAATGTTTCTATGATGTTATGGTTTAATATATTTAGATATCTACCATATTTAGATGTCATTTTATTTTCTTTGTTACTTGAAAATAATCATAAGCCAATTTATGACATTCTAACTAAATATCCAATCATTCTTACTTTTAGTTTAGTTTAAATCAAGTTTGTCCTAATTTCCTGGTATAACAAAATTATTAGATGTGATATTTTAATAATACATCACTTAGAACACTGTGGAGTCTTTTTTCTTATGAATATAGAAGTTTTGATTAGCCATAATTGTTCAAATATCTTTTGTAACAGAGGCATTTCATATTTATAATACTGAACAGTTACATTCTAAGAAGAGTATAAATGTCAAAGGTTGAAAAGACAAATTGGTATTTATTCAAATTTCTAGGAATGGAATTTTGAAGTGAATCCTTAATTTCTATCTGGTTTATTATAAGTTACATCTTCCCTTACAACTCCAATTCAATCAAAATCAAACAAGAGTCCAATCAAGAATGGATCTGATTAATGAACATCCTATTAGATTTGAATAATTCAAATCAATCTGTTCCTTATGCATTATATTTAATAGTCTGTCATTTTATTACATCTACAAAAACAAAAAACCCTCCCAATTTAGAAAACTCTTAAATAAAACAGAGTTCAGCACAGGAGATATTGCATTGTTTTTGACACTTATTTTCATTAAACCTAGAATTGGCAAACAATTTGGGAAATTGTATCACATACAGAATGGAAGGAGGTCAGACTGGAGAAGCAAAAGAAATTGACTTACTGTAGCTTGGTTCAGTAAAACAGATTCTGCTTCTTAATTCTAAGAGCATTGAGAGAACCTCAGCCTCTTACTCCAGTAAAGAAAAGACAAACAATGACATCTTGTGGCTAAAAACCATTTTCCACTTTCTATGATTTTGAGTTTTCAAGACAGCACAGATATTGTAGCTTTTCTAGATGAATGCATGGGTTAAGGAATTGGAAATATGTTATAAAATTGAAAATGCACATAAAGGTTGTGTTATAATTAATTTGGAAGCTAAGAATAAAACTGACTAAGGTGTCCCTTTCCTATAAAATGTAACATTTAATGTCATTCAAAACTGACCATCTAAAATAAAACAATGAAAAATTATGAATGATGATATTAAATTCTAGTAATGTATATCTAATTTAATATGAATGTACATGGCAAACTGACAATCAGGTACCTCCTACAGCATGTTGACTCAGTTAATAAAAAATATTACCATAATGCTCATATTTGAAGCAGTCAAAAAGTAACTTCTGAGACATAGTTCTTTGACCAAAGTTTGACACAAACAACAAAAGAGTAGGAGAATATAATCTTTAACTTTACCTTACACACTTGTGCCATTCTGCCATGAATACATATGAGCCCATCATATTTATTCAAAATACTAAAAATATAAAGAAAAAGAGAGGCTTATATTTCTTCCATATAACCCATGACTTCATGAATTTCTCCGCCTGGATTTAAGGCATTTTTATATGCTAAATATTTTTTTTGGAAACCTACAAAACATCATCATTGTCTTACTGGAAGTGTTAAAAGAAATAGAAAATTTCAAAAAGTGTTCATAATATTTTGTAGATAGAAGTGGCAGGGGGATAAATGAGAATCATGCAGCTTTCTCCATGCTTATCGAAATCCAACTTTAGTTTTCTGAGAATTCTTACAGTTAATATCAAATGAACTCTTCCTAGGGCTGCTCATTAGAAAAAATTCTCCTACCTCTTTATTATTTGGATTTTTTCTTAGCCCATCTTAACTGTGATTTTATTGTAATCTACCTCAAATCATTGGTGGACCAAGCAGTTTGAGGTAAAAAAAAAAAAACATAATGAAACAAAGGATGGGATGAATATTTATAGCTAACCCCTAGAGAGAACTTACCTCATGGAAGGCACTGTTGTAAGTTCTTTACATGAATTAACCAAATTTTTCTTCAAAAGTGTCTATGTGGAAGATACTATCCCCATTAACAGATGAGGAACCCGAGGCAAAGATTAAGTGACTTGACTCAGGTTGCAGTGCTACTAAGGGCAAGGTCAGGATTCAAACTCGGGCAGTTCTATAAAAAGTGCAGCCCTGACTCATGTGTAGAAGGAAATGCCCTTGTTGTCCCAACCTGGAGACCATCAGGAGACAGACGGCAGTCTCGGCTCAGACAGGAAACCTCAGGCTAGCTCCTCAGTACCTCTCAGTCTCCTCAGACTTCAAAGCTGCGAAGAAATATGTATCTTTTTTAAGTATTCTAGCACTTCAACATATTCTTAAAGCATTTCCCTAAGAGAACCTCATCTTAGTTCTAATAAAATGCTTGGTGAGGAAAAGCATAATTAAATTAGGTAAGTCCCGTAATTCACTTGAAACTAAGCTTCTAGGGAACAGTCATGTTTCAATATGTTTTGGTTCCCTAATCATCATATTTTATTTATCAAATAAACTATTACTTCTGAGAAAAACAAAACAGAAAATCACAGTCAAAGTTTTTGGCATACCACAATGTTTTTTATTCTCCAAGGCACGTCCCTAAATTTCCAAAACATTCTCTAAGGAAAGTTAATTGAAATTGCTTGATTTTTTAAAAACAGATATAATCCATTTAATCATTGAGGGAGTCACAAATATTTACCTGTGCAGCCTGGGGAATTTAGGAATAACAGAGCACTTTGTGGGGAAAAAAGTGTTAACCAAACAAGAAAGGTTTAAAATGTTTTCCAAATTCTTGAGAGTAGGAATGTAGGATTTAGTACTCTAATTAATGGGATTAAATGGCTTAGAGTAGCTTGGAAATGAGTAAACTCTGGAATTTTTCACACCAGAATAGACAATTCTAATTCCGTTTTCCTTCAGGGTAGAGGAGTTACATTAACTCATTTTTATCTAGAGAGCACTGACACTAAGTGGCTCTTGTTTATAGTAATTAGAATAGAAGAAACAATTTTTAAAGACTGGTCAGATATAACACTGCAATAAAAGTTACCAGTGCTTGAAACAAGTGCTATCTGGGATTTTTTTTTTTTTTTTTTAATTCCCTATTTAAACAGGAAAATTGCATAATAGTGGACAGATGGAAGTTCTAGCATGTTGTTAAGAGTTGGCTGGAGGCTACATTGTAAAGTAAAATTCTTCCTGTATTGCTGCCACTCTTTAAGCCTTTACTCTCTTCTGGTTCAAGAGTTGTCAGAATTCACCCTTAGTAACCCTCTCACCCCCTCCCTTACCACTCACCCTCAACCTGGCTCTTCGTCCCCAAAATGTCTCACAATTATTTTAAAGGAAAACTTAAGGCCCAGGATCACATTCCCTCTAGGCTTACAGAATTAATTGCCTAATCATTTCAGTAATTCAAGTTAATGTTCTGAGGGAATTTGAGTCTCATAATGGTGCTATTCTGTCTTAGATGTCACATATGTTAATAACCTAAAGAAGCTTCTTGGTTCCTGTTACCATTGATGACTTTCTGGAGTAGAGAAGAGGCACGGTTGCCAGATATAGCAAATACTTTGCAATATATTGGATAAACAATAAATAATTTTTAGTATAAATATGTACCATGCAATCTTTGGAGCATACATACACTAAAAAAAATGTTATGCATTGGTTTACGCGAAATTCATATTTAAATGTGCCTCCTCTATTTTATCCAGCAAAGGGAAAGGGACTTTTCAGTGACCTTTAAATCTCACTACAGATGCAACTCTCTGCTTTGCCAGTCCATTGTTTTACAAGTTGGCAAAATGCTTTCACTTCAAAATTTTATGTCACATAAAACTTAGAATGCACCTCCTCTCTAAATAGAGTTTCATAGTCATCAACAAAAAGGCAGCTATCTCAGCTTGTTTATCTAATAGTACGGTAAAATTTGCATTGATTAAAGTACATATTCTCACCGGGTTCCATTTAGACTGTATGATAAGCAATTACCACTCAGCTACCAAGTTTAGAAGATACGAAACATAATTAGGTGTAGAATTCAAGATTTTTGAATAATATCATTTAAGGGACTTTATTACTTTCCAATTACTGCTGTAACAAATTACCACAAACTTAGTGGTTTAAAACAATATAAATCTATTATCTTATAGGTATGAAGATCAGAAATCTGAATGTGTCTCACCAAGCTAAAACTAAATAGGTGGCAGGGCTGTGTTCCTTGCAGAGTCTCTCGTGGAGAATCCGTTTCCTTGCCTACCTGGAGGTCACTCATATTTCTTGGCTCGTGGCCTCCTCTTATCTTCAAAGCCAGCAATGGCCAGTTGAGTCCTTCTCACATCACTCTGACACTCACTCTCCTGCCTCTTCCTTTTACTTATGACCCTTGTGATTACATTGCACTCACCCAGATAATCCAGGATAATCTCGCCATCCCCAAATCCTTAACTTAATCACATCTGCAGTGTCTTTCACCAAGTAAAAAACATATTCACACAGATTCTGGGATTAGGATGTAGACATCTTTGGGATGGGGAGGGAAGAAGGCAGCATTATTCTGTCTACCCTGAGAGCTTTGTCTTAAACACCCTCATGTTACTGAGGAAATGGAGGCTCTGATTACACATATAGGCAATGTAAAGGCTTCTCATCTCTAACTCATTATTCAACATGTCTTCAATGATAACCTCCTGCTTATCTCCTATTATGGTAGGTACTGTGAGAACATAAAATACAGGAATAAGTCATAGTCACTGACTTCAAGAACTAATAAATCGTGTTTATGCAACATGGATTAAGCATATGAGAGAATGAATCCAAAGTCAAACAAAGAACATTTCTCAAACCTTGGCTTGGCAACCAAGTAAGAGGGAATAAAATGCAACAGTCACTATTATAACAACAGATTATAAAAGCAATCCAAGCAAATTATGATCATACAAGTAAAGCACAACATCAAACACTGGAAGCAGAAGAATGTATTAAATAAGAACAATGGGTTTTGGCCTCAGATAGATCTGATTTCACATTTGACTCAGAGTTTGGGATCTGAGTCTTGGTTTCTTCTTCAATAAAGTGTAGCTAATACCTATCTCAGTGGATTTTGCATGCAGCATATGCATAGAGCTTAGACCACTGTGTCTAAGTTTATTTAGTGTCTAATAAATGGCAGCAGTTGTTATTCATTAATCAATGTAAATTAATGAAAAATGTGTTCCATAGAAATTTATCATTGAACTTATAAAAAGAAAGCTTAAGGAAGGAATGAGTCATTTTTAAAAGGTCTCAATAACATAAATTTATATTTATCTAAAGAAAATCTAGCTGGAAATTTAATTACCTTATACAAATGCCAACCTTGATTAAAGATTCTGGAGCTTCATATTATGCATTGTCCTCTTTGAATTCCACCCAA
Organism: Choloepus didactylus; assembly: GCF_015220235.1. Lineage (NCBI taxonomy): Eukaryota > Metazoa > Chordata > Mammalia > Pilosa > Megalonychidae > Choloepus > Choloepus didactylus. The sequence goes on from NC_051309.1 coordinate 190,491,787, forward strand.
TTATCATCTCTCCCCTGCCAAAATGCCATGCTGACTATCTGTACACTACCCAGAGAGCAATATTCAGGCTCCGACCCTGGGCATAAAAGTACACCCTCTGCTTGTTCTCAGTAATCGTATTTCCACAGTAGCTGCTTATACTGCATTTCTGAACTGTTCAGTAGATTGTGCAGTGACACCATTAAGTTGCAAAAAAATTAGCATGCTGTCTCCCACAGCACTTTCAGCTTGCTGTTAACGTTTATGAAAATCATGACTCATGCATAACTGCACATTTAATAGTCTAATATTTTCAAAAACAATTACATAGTTCCTTTCAATAGGTTCTTCTATTGCCAAAAAATGGCTAAAAATAGAACATCTGTTTCTGTACATCAGAAAGTATGCCCACTTATTACAAATTGGGAAGCTTCAATTCTCAGAGGATAGTAGCTACTGGTGGGAATAATTAGTTCTTCATTCAGCAGGACTTAATGAGGAAGGTTGGATGTTAGTTCTTCTAGACAGGAATTACAAGTTTATGCTAAAATGACGTCTTTCCACTAATATATTTGAGTTTAATCCAACATAGTTTTGCTTAATGACTATAAGATTTTCATATACATTCTTCAGGAGGCCTTAATTCTTGTAAGGAAATCATTTTTTAAAATGCAACCATGAACAATGCTCATTGAATGGATGCCGGACAGAAGGAGCAATACCCATTTCTGCCTCCAGGGAAGGGGCATCACCACGGGGAGGGTTGCAAGGGGCTTAACAACACTGCCACCAAAGACCAGCAGTCCCAGGATCCCAAGCAACTCCATGGTTTTGGGCACTGGGGTTGCCAACAAAAGCACCACTCCACCCAGGCACGGGATACAGCAGTGTTTACTCACAGAGAGAAGACACAGAGCAAGTCACCTTTAGTGGTGGGCATTGCTGACCCTGGCCAGCAGGCCTCAATCTGCTGTTCTGTGCAGACCTTGTGCTCATGTCCTAATGAAAGGACGGGGCTCCCTCCCCTCCTGGAACAGGTGTACCAGCAGGAGTGGCCAGGTGCCGAAATACATATTCATTTCCAAATTTTCTTTCCAAACATGTTTACATATTTTCCAGGCAAAAGAGGAAGGAAGGTGCCAGCAGACAGGCCCCTATTTGTTAGGGGATGTGTTTGACCTCAAGGCCTTCCCTAGAAGGAGTCAGTGCGCTCACATTCTCCATCTGTCCTAGGAGCCAGGCTGACGCATTTGGCCTGGAGCGCAGGATTTATTTGTGAGTCACAGAGAAAGCAGCAGGCAGTCCTCAGACTCACCTACCACAGTGCGTATGAATGTGTGAATGATGCCAATTATTGTGCTTTCTGGGAGTTTTAGGAGAGATCCTAAACAACACAGGGCAAAGGTTTTTATTTCAAACAAGTATAATTTTTCAGTATATCACCTTTGTAAAAAGCACTATTAGGTAATATAGCTATAACCCTTATTATCATTTCCTTATGAACAAAATTGAGGGAAATGATGACAGTTCTGATATGATTGTAAAAGATAAAACTCTTGAAAACATAGAACCTTTCATATGTCATTTTACAGGTGAAGGAACAAGACCCTAAGAATATAAAAACCTTGCCTGAAGATTTATGGTAGATGATAAGGCTAGATGAAATACATGATAAAAATAGAAACTATGCAGAATAGAAACCAAGAGCAAAATTTTAAACAGTTGAGGAAAGCAGGTAAAAACTGCAATGCCATAAAGATAAATAAATTTCTCAAAGTGGACAACTTTGGCTAAATGCTTAATAGAAGCCAAATAACAAAGAAAAACTGCCTCTGGTATATTTTAAGCAACCTGTTGAACCAGGAGATGCACATATTCTATTGTTACTAATACAAGGCATGAATTCCTTCTTGGGTTCCTTATAAAGAGAATACCAGGTGACAGAGTAAGCAAGAACATCTTAGTAACCCCAGAAAATAGCCAGGTCCAAGAGACAGGTCTGCTGAATTTCCACTATATTGTATAGAGTTGTTAGTTTCCAACTCTTATCAACAAGACTGTAGCTTCTTCAATGTCTTCAGTTCCTTACATCCTTCAGTCAAGATGACATATACATTCTTTGTCTATGGAGGCCAATTCCCTCTGTCACTCAATGTTACTTTTTAATAACTGTGATTTATTGTGTTTAATGTTTACATAGAATGAAAGCTTCAAGAGGATGTGTCCTGAGTAATATACACAAAGGTCAATCATTTTGGTGAAGGGATTAAATAATGTTGTGCTATTGTTAATGTAGATGGGGAGAATATGCCCATCTCAGTTCCTTGCATGGCTACATGTAAAAAGTCATTACAATTTGGCAAAGGTAGCCATCAAGTTTTGCTAAGTGTGACATTTTTAGAAACAGGTGAAGCTGAACTGGTAGTAGCAGGTAAATTTCTTTGAAGTAGCTTTCTTTGTTTTCCTCAGAGCTGCCACAGAAAGATGTCCTGCAACACTCCACTGGAGCTTGATTATCAGTATATGATATGTAGAGGTGTAATAGTTGAATACAGTCAGGAGATGTTTAATTCAAATCTGTAATTAAATGCTTATTTATTTCATCATATTCAAATAATTTTAAATGCAAAAATTAGGCTATTCTAAAGAAGGATTCCTTCCAAGGGAGATAGAAAATCAGCATCTTGCATAACCTAGGGTTTTCTTCTGTTGTTTCATTCAGTTTTTCTGGCTCTGTTTTGTTCTAAGTAGAACTCAGTTAATCAATATTCATACGTGGAGTAGCAATAAGTAGTGTCCATAATCACCTGACTATGAAGTTTATGAATAGCTCAAGATGGACTAACTTTTTCATTCCTAAGAACATCTCTCATATTCATCATAACAGAAGATCATGGATTTTGTTTTACATTAGAGCCTTTTATTATTTTTTTTAATTTGAAAATTTTCAAATATCCACAAAGGTAGAGGGACAGTACAAGAAAACCCCAGATATCCTTCAATCAGCCACAATGATCATCAACATTTGGCCACTCTCATTTCAGCTATATCCCCACCTACTACCTTTCTCCTGCACAAATATTGTGAGGCGAATCCTGGAGATTATGCTATTTATTTCAATGTATATTTCTAAAAGATAAGAACTCTTTTATTAAACAACACCACAGTTCTGTATCCCAATAAAATATTTAACTGTAATTCCTTAGTACCAGAAAGTTGATTGTCAAATCCCAATTATCAGATGATCTCATAAATTATTTCTACAATGTTTTGTTCCAGAGTTTTGACAAACTTACCAGATGCCAGTTTGGTTCCAGGCAATATGCTGAACATTCTGACATATTTTATTCATTCATTCATTATAATTGTTTATTAAGAGCTTATTACAATTCAAAGACAGGAAAGGACCCTCATAATACATCAGTGGATAAAGTAGATAAAAATAGATAAAATCCCTGCCTTTTTGGAGCTCATCTTGTAGTTAGGAAAGATAGCAAATAAATAATGAAAATAATAAATAAGTAAGTGTCCTCATTTGTTTTAAGGTGAAAAGTGCCATTGGGAAAAAGAAAATATTAGATCTAGCCAGGTATGATTTAGAGCGCCAAAGGGGGAAATGCAATTTTAAATGAATATAATGAAGAGAGGCCTAATTCGAAAGCGTCATCTGAGCAATGACTTGAAGGAAGGAAGAAAATTACCCATGCAAATATCCAGAGAAAAACTATGTAAAGCAAAAACAAGTTCAAAATCCCTAAGGGAGAGAGGGGATGGCATGTTCCAGAAACAGCAAGCAGGACAAAAATACACCATTTAATCAAAATCTATGTAAATCTGTGAGTAAAATGAAATAGCCACAGGGAAGCATAAACAGAAAATATATGGAACACTTTACTTGATGACCTTGGCGGGCTTTATTTAGGAAATGATAGAGAACAAAACAAATGTTACATTTTACAGAAAGTAGAATTATGAGAAGTTTGAGATGGTTGCACAGTACAATGTACAGCCTGTTTAATCTATCACATCTCTAAAGCTGTCCAGAGCTGTATGAAAAAAGAATGATTTAAGGTTTATGTCTATTACCACCATTTTTATTACCACTATTTATTCCTTGCTATGTAGCATTTTCTTAAACACTTTCAAGAAACTTTGATAGCTTTGCCTACTTTTTAATATGTAATGACTACTAAATATACACATTCAGAAACCCAGACCTCACTGCTGCACTGATAGCTTGAGTACACAACTATGCATTAAGCATCTCCATTTGAACTTCCAAAAGAATTCAAAAATCACATTGCGTAGACTAACCCTGTCTTTCCTTTATGTTGATAAACAACACCAGAGATTTTTGAATTCATATGTAAGTAACTGCTCTGAAGAAATGATAAAAATAGACAAAGTAATAAGCACAAAAATGTGCACCACTTGATTTTTATACTGTGAAAATTTCAGAGCAACAATTAAAAAAATAAAAAAAATAAAACAATAACAATGAGGAACTGTTTGACTAAATTACTCCACATCTGACTGGAGAGCTAGTTAAGGACATTGAAGTTGGTTAGAATTGAAGTTCGTTAGAATACTTGAGGAAAATTATATAAGGGAAAGAGCCCAAGAAAGAATATTGTGACATGTCCATATTTAAGCATTGGGATGAAGAAGGAAAATGTCAGAGAAGTTGAAGGATGAGAAATAATTTGATGTAGTATGGAGGATGAGAGGAGGAGTGGTGAATATTGGTTGGATCTCTCTGAAGAAACTTCAAGAAGGATGGACCTACAGTGCATTTGGAAACTAAGAGAACTTTAGTGTGAAGATTCAGTTGGTAACTGAAGGCAACAGTCTAGGTGTAATAAAAAGAAGTTGAAGTTGATATTTCAAGGAATTTTATGGTGAGTGAATACAAGAAAGAAGATGATATACTCCTTGATCCTGGAATGATTAGATTATTTGGAGGGATATTTTTTAAGGTGCTGTTGTACTAGTACAGATGAGAATTGAACAAAGTGGGCTTTACATGTGTTGACAAACATTACAAACTATAGATATTCAAAAGTTAAAGCATGAGGTGACATCATCAACACGGCAATGTAAATAGCTACTGAAAACTCCTCTCCAGAGATTCAATGATAAAAAAGGCAATTCTGATTCTTTGAAACTCTGGAGGAGGATATAGAATGGAGAAAGACCCTTCAGACACCAAATTGAAGAAAGAGAAGAAATATCAGGTAGGAATCTTTTGTCCCAGACCAGCTGGTCCTCTCCCTTCCCCTCACTTGTGCTCAGTGCAGGAAAGGCACAGAATCAGCAAATGGGAACCCTTCACCAGGGACACAAATTTTAAAATCTCTCACAGCAGTGAGGCATACCCCCACTATTTGAAGACCCTGGGGACAGGGGAGGGCATTTCAAGGCCCAGGTTAGTGAGGGATAAAGAGACTGAGAAAAAGTGGACAGGGACTGCATTTCCAGCCCAGGGCCTGAAATCTCTTGCCCCACCCTTGAGTGATGCAGCAGCTAGCAGCCATTTCCTTGCCTGGGAGATAGCTGGAGGGCTGGATCAGCTGAGGGAGTACTCTGCTGCAGGTGTAGCCCCACATTGAGCCAGATTTTAGCAAGCAAAGTGAGGACATAGGAATTCCACAGTTTCAGCTCACCTGTATAGATGCAGCCTAGTGTTTGGAGGCAAAGCAGCCTCAGGGTGATTAAGTTACTGAGCAGCAGCATCTGCTGGACAGTCTGGAAAGAGCAAGGGAATAGAAACCCTTTTAAAGATGCTTAAGACCCTTTATTAGGACCACAGGAACTGGTCTACACTCCCTGCACAGAAACAAAGCCCAGTTTTGGCTGTCAAAGCAGGGCTCTAAAACAAACACACATCTTGCTGACAGGTGGAAAACAGAGCACCACTGGAAGCCAGCAGATCTATATTACCACACACAGTGAATTTCCTGGGGTGCCCATGGCCTACCTGTGACAGGCCATGGTGGGTGCCTGACTGGGGGAAGACTGGGGAGCAGAGCAAACCTGACAACTGGCCACCAAGAGAAACAAATAAATATAGAGATCAAAGAAAACCCAAGATAAAAGAGAAAACATAACCTCCAGAATAAACCAATCAAGAAAATCAGATGCCTAGACAGCAAAAAATCACAAGCCACACCAAGGAAACACAAAGATATGGCCCAATCAAAGGAACAAACTAACACCTCAACTGAGATTCAAGAGTTAAAACAACTAAAGATATTCAAACAAATCTTCTAAATCAAATCAATGAGTTGAAAGAAAATGTGACAAAAGAGATGAAAGATATAAAGATACTGGGTGACCTTAAGGAAGAATTGATAAGTTTGCAAAAACAAGTGGTAGAAATTATGGGAATGAAAGGCACAATAGAAGAGGTGAAAAACACAATGGAGACATACAACAGCAGACTTGGAGAGACAAAAGAAAGGATCAGTGAGCTGGAAGACAGGACAGATGAAATCCTACTCACAAAAGGACAGATAGGGAAAAGAGTGGAAAAATAATGAGCAGGGTCTCAGGAAACTGAATGACAACATGAAGTGCACAAAAACATGTTATAGGTGTCTCAGAAGGAGAAGAGAATGAGGAAAGAGGCAGAAAGAATGATAGAGGAAATAACCATTGAAAATTTTCCAACTCTTATGAAAGACATAAAATTACAGATCCAAGAAACACAGTGTACCCCAAACAGAACTGATCTGAATAGACCTACTCCAAATTTTGTGAGGGTACTCCAAATATATAGATGTCAGGGTAACTGTGACTGAACCATAACGTTGCAGTGATCACAATGTTGAATCAACTCTTTTAGTTTTTTCAGTTGATGTTCTGATGTCTAATTTCTACCTAAGTAATCTTTATAACAAAGCTCTGTTTGGTAACAGGAAATATTCACTGCTAAATGGTAACTGTTCAGATAGTAGTTTACTTAGTTCAGTAGCTGCATTTCAAAAGCATCTACTGAATATTACATTTTCTAGGGAGCACACCAGCTCTGAAATCAGCCCTTGCATTCAGGTTGTACTGTTTGCTGTCTTGTTGGCTCTGACTTAAGCAAAGCTTTCCCCATTTACCATTAAGAACTTCAGTTGTTACCTACTTCCTTTTACCTGATTTGGTTCTCAATTATAAACTTTTCCCAAAACCTGCAGACCTCCTTTCAATTTCTACCTTTCCAGGATGCTAAGTAATATATGCAAAATTAATTATTAGCAAAATCCAAGACTATATAATACTTTTTGCATAAGAGGTACTGAAAAATTTCCACAGTATATTGTCTTAACTTGATCTTTGACCTTACTATATTCTCCTCTTAGAAGACCCACATATGAAAAACAATTTGTACCACCTTTTGAAACTGGCTGCTTGTAAATTATAAAAACATGGCATGTTAAGGTAACAGCCCTCTTCTCTATATACATATACACAAATCATGTGTAAAAATATAACAACAAAAATTTAATACATGTCAGAATTTAAGAGAAAATAAAAACCCCTGGGAGCCAAAGTGAATAAAGAAAAAATGTTAAATTTGAGTGCTGAAGCTATGTTATTAGGTGCATGCATGTTTAAGATTGTTTTGTCTTCTTGTTGAATTGATTCTTTTACAATTATGAGATATTTTTGTTTTTCTTAATAAAACTTCTTGTTTCATGGTGGTCTTAGTAAAAATCTATTTTTTCTTCTATTTAAATAGCCACAGATGCTTTCTTTTGTTTGGGTTTGGGTGGTATACAAGGATCATTTGATCATTTCACTTTCAATTAATCTGCAATCTTATATTTAAAATGAGTCTCTTAAAAATAGCACATAGTTGTGCCTGCTCTCTGTTTTTTAAAAACCAGTCTGAAAATATATTCAGACTCAATGTAATTCCTGATATAATTGGGTCTACCATCTTCTTTGTTCTATGTTCCATCTGTTTTTTGTTTGTTTATTCATTTTTTTCTTCTGTTGGATTAATCAAGTATTTTCTTTGTTATTACATTAAATATCTTCTGTTAGTATTTTTTATAACATTTATATTATTATTTTACTGTTTATCATTTATGACTCATTGGAGTCTACCTTAAATTAGAACTTTAATCACTTTTCATAAAATATGAAATTTTACCATAGCTTTACTTCATTTATCACCTTGACCTTTGCTCTATTATTGTTATATATTTTATTTCTACATGAAGACATAGTTTTTAACATAGTAATTATTGTTGCTTTAAATAGGCACTATTCTTTTCTATTTTTCCATGTTTGCCTTTCTAGTGCTCTTCATTTCTGCTTGCAGTTCTGTGCTTCCATTTGGAATAATTTACCTTTGGCCTGAAAATTTAGTTTAGCATATTCCTGTAGAGTAGATCTGGCTGAAACAAACTCTCTCAGCCTTTGCTTATCTGGAAAAATGCTTATTCTGCCTTCTAGTTTTGAAAGATTTTGCTGAGCAAAGAATTCTAGGTTTATGTTTTTATTCAAGATCATAAAGTTATTCTGTTTTATTTTCCATTGTTCCTGTGCAAAGGCAGCTGAAAGTATTACTGTTGCTCCTTTTACAATATCATGCTACATACCTTACCTTTGACTTAAGTTTCATTTTATCTTTGATGTTTAGCAGTTTGACTATGATGTATCTCAGAGTATTTTCTTTGTTTTTATCCTGCCAAGAATGCTGGAGCCCTTGAATCTGTGTTTCATCTATCACCATTTTTGGAAAAATCATATCAAAGTGTTGATATTCTTTCTGTCTCATTGTCTCTCCACTCTTATGCTATCACTTCAATTACAAAATAATATTGGGCAGTATGACCATCCCACATGTCTCCCACACTGCAATATTTTAGAAGGAGGCAAGAAATCACTACCAATTTTCATTTGTATCTAAAGAAAGTGATCCATCATATATAGTGTAATATCTTTCAACATAACAGAGTAGTAGTCATTTCTGTAAATGAAGACATGTCATTTTAAAATGCCATGTATTTTCAATCTAACACATACTAAGGCTGTTCGGAAGACTATTGCTACAGAGTAATACTTTCGGAAATAGAATCTTGCTGTAAAATCCCCATATATGCAGATACAAAGATGTTTTTATTGTCTAATTCTGTGATATCTAATACAAATATATAGATGAATGGACCAGTAAGCTATTGTGCCATATACTAGAATTGACTTTGTAGCTGTGAAAGGGTAGTTTTCTCAGAATTTTTCCCTCCATCACACAAGCCTCCATCCCACAAGCCCAACGTCCACACGGGGACAATATCTTTATTCCCATATCAACCAGTTAATAAACGAGAACTCCTCCATCTGCAACTCTATAGTAAAGTCACCACTTAATTGTGCTAGAATTGCAATTTATTTGTAACTTTTCCATTCCTAATCCTGTCCTTGTCATGTTACAATGTTCTCAGAGTTTGTATAAATTCTTTGCTCTACCAAAGCCCATATTCAGGAAAATAATAAACTTTCCATTATAAATGGAGATGAGCAGTTCTCAAACATCTTGTTCTTTGAAACTTATTTTGCTTAAAAACTATTGCAGGCTCAAAGAGCTATTGTTTATGCAGATTAAATGGATATTTACTGTGTTAGAAATTAATGCTAAGATTTATTTACAATATTTATTCATTTTAAAATATCAATAATAAATGTATTACATGTTAACATAAGCACATTTATGGAAAATAATTATATTTCCAAAATTAGAAGTAAAAGTGACGAGTGTAGTTCTTTTACATTTTGGCAAATTTCCTTAATGCCTGACTTAATAGAAGAGAGATGGGTTCTCAGATCTGCTTCTGCATTCAATCTGTTGTGATTTCACACATCTTGTTAAATCTGGAAAACTCCACTGAGAGAATGGGAGTTTAAAAAGTTAAACATCTTAGTACTATTATGAAAATTGTGTAGATCTCCTGAAATGGTCTCTCAAAGGAACTCAAACCACAGTCTGAAAGCTACTGATATAGGCATTAAGATTTTGCATGGCTAGAAGATACTTAATTGAACATCCAGTCCAACACCCTCATTTTCTTTCTTTTTTTTTACTTTATTTATTAAAAAATTAAAAAAAAAAAAAAGCAAAACAAAGGAATAAGAAAAACAAATAACCTAAACCGCCCTCATTTTCAAGTGAAGAAACTGGAAGATAGGGTTAGGAATTGAGAAATTTTTATAAATTCCCTCAGTTGGCTGGTGGCAGAAGCAAAATAATGACCCAGATCTTCTGCTTTTCCCTCCAACAGTCTTCACAGGAAATAAAATGGGTTTTCTCTGTAATAAGGATTAGAGAACATTAGACAGAAAAATAGAACATTGATGATGGGAGCTCAGGCATCAGCTGATATACTGGGAGGTACTTTAGGGGGTATTTACCCCAATTAGAGGGTCCCATATGTTCCCTCTGTCACGCTTACTTCCAATAACACTCTCCCTCATCCTCTACTGTGATACAGGCACAAAGAAACTGAACAAAACAAAAAGTGTCTCTTTACTGGCTGTCATCAAAGATCTGAAAAACTAAACAAGGACTCCTCCCTGGTGATGGTCACACATTGAGAGGGTCCTTAGCTTGGCCCTCTGTTGTCAGCACAGCAGTGGCCAACCTGAAGAGGTGCTGGTTATCCTTCAGTTCCCAAAGAGTCTATGAGCTATTTAACCACAAATGCCTTAGAATATTCTTCACCAGTGCTCAAGAATATGGTTCAGCAAAGGGATGAGAAGTGTCCCCAACAAAAATGGTAAAGCACCATCTGTCACATTCACTGAGTGTGTAGCTCCTCAATCACATGACATAGAGTAGTGACCAGTGTTTTAATGCAGTTGCGCATTCAGGAGTCAGGCTGCTCAAGTTTAAATCTGAGTTCTACTTTTTGCAAATTGAGTGATTATAGATGCTTAATGAAATTGTGATCTTATGACTATCTTTCACACTCTTCCTTTCCAATCTGGCCCTGGTGGAATGGCTCCTTCAAAGAAGATTGGTGAGAATAAGGGCTGTCCTGGCATCAATAAGTTGGTGACTAGAGAGTAAGCATCCACATTCACAAGCACATCCACAGAGTGGGCTTCAAGAAGTGCACTCCTTGGGCACTCAAAAAGGTCTAGAAATTTGCAGTGAAGGAGATGGGAACACCATCGTGCACATTGACAGCAGGCTTGACAAAGCTGTCTGGGCCAAAGGAATTAGGAATGTCCTGTACTATATCCATGAGTGGTTGACCAGAAAATGTAATAAGGGTGAAGATTCACTGAACAGGCTCTATACACTGGTTACTTATGCGTCACCACTTTAAAAAACCACTTTAAAAAACCTACAGATAGTCAATGCGGATGAAAATTAACAGCTGATTATCAAATAAAATTATAAAATAGCACAAAAATAATAATTTTATACCATACACTGGGAATTCAAATAAATAGTAGTCACTGAGAGGGAATTTAAGCTAAACAGCAAATACATGTTTTTTTAAAGAAAGCAGAGTAAAACATTATGGTAATAATATTTAATGGACAATTCTTTTAACAAGAACATAAGCATATTTGTGTGTTTTTAACAATTGTGAAAAAAAAGCAATTTTTTCTTTTAACACCAAATATCTTGCAATCCACCCTATATTGAAAAAGCTATGCCATGTTGTTCCCAATATTTTTTAACAATGGTTTTCAAGTGTGTGCCATACTTTGAGATGAAAACTCATTCTGAAACTTAATAGACGACTGTTTGCAGAAACATTTTCCACAAAGATTACCAGTATAAAATTTAATTTAAGATATATTCTACTAGAAATTAAGCTAATTGGATAATTTACTGATAAATTAGGTTATGCTTCTTCAACAAATTTGGTTGCCCTTAATAACATATGTAGTGAAAACTTCCTTCACAAATTGCAGAAGGCTGATAAAAGTTATTTCATACAAGAATTATCCAGAAGCAATAGCACTAGAATGTGTGGTTTTTGTGGCCCTCCTTTTGATCCACATAATGTTTCTTTTTGAATTGTCATTAAACTTCATATGCTAATTATTAACTCTCAAAACATTTTTTATTTCATAAAATATAATATTGTATTACTTTCTCTTTTTTAACAAAGTTTTCACTTTCCCTCTCATTTCTGCCATTTCCATTTCCTACCCATTCCAAAATGGAAACAAGATAAAAAGAGACTATATATGGAAGAAGGATCCCAAAGGGTCAAGAAAATTATGTAGAATGATTGATCTCCATGGTTATCAGAGAGCTGTAAATTTAATGCATAATTAAATACCATTTAATCTTATTAGACACCCAAAAGAGCTCTGGTGAAACAAGAGTGTGGAGAAAAGAGAGTTCTCATACTCTACTATTGGGAATTTAATCCATAAAATAGCAAATAAACTTGAAGATTCTCACACTTTAATAACAGAATTCTGTTCTTTACCATGTATCTTAAAGCAGCCATTGCACATGTGCACAGGGAGACATGTAAACTAATACTCATTATAGCATTGCTCAAAAGGGAAAAATTTGGAAGCATAAACCCTTATTATTAAACAAATGGATAAATTAATCATAATACATTTATAGCAATGTAATATGAAATACCAGTTAATAGGAATGAACAAAAGCTCTACAACAACCTGGTTCAAGCTATATATGGTTAATTACATAAAACTATATATTAACATAGTTATATCTTAGAACAATATTGAAAGAAAAAAGAAAAACTCAAGCTGAATAAATTAATACAAAATGTTAAAAAAATGACTATGTAGTAAAATATCAAAACATGCATAAGAAAATGCAAACTATATTCATGGTAGCAATTAATTCTGAGGAGGGAGTGACAGAAGAGGGGTTAATTCTGGGAAGGATGAGGTATATAGAAAGCTTCAGTTGACTTACAAATATTTTATTTCTTAAGAAAATGATAAGCAGTATGGCAGATTATAATTTGACAGATCTGGGTGATGGTGACATGAATGTACTTTTCTCTATATTTTAACCTACAAAAAGAGAATATAAATTTACAAAATTAAAGTAATACATTTTAACTTCTAAAAATTGAAATGATCTCACTCCTTGATGAAACCAGTAAGTTCTCCATCCAAACGAAATTGAGGAATTCATGAAAGCTGGTGGCTCACAGCTTTTCAGTTTTTCAGGTGGCTTTTCAGTAAGGGTTGGCAGAGTACTCAGGAGGCCAATTTTGAGCTCCAGAAGAGTTGAGTTCTAAGGGGATTGGGTCTTAGCAGCAGCAGATCCTGGGTTCTGAGAGAAAATTGAGTGAGTGGTAGAGGAAGGAAAAGCAACATCTAGGCAAGAACAGCTCCGGGCTCTACACAGACTGAGCCCTGCACATCCTTCACATACACTATGATGGGTGATGGGGTGGCCCTGGAGAGCCACAGAATTCAAGGCACCCCTACAGAGAAGTTCTCACTTGAGAAACACGCAGAAACTTGTCTACCTGGACAATACTCGATCCACTCTGGCTTACCAGAAATACCTGGACTAATTGTCAAGAAGGTGATGGCAACATTTTCTCCAGCAAAGCTGAATTCCCAGTGTTTGGGTAGAAAACTGCATTAAAAGCATTCACAGAACACTGTCTCTTGATTTCTACTGGATTCTATATTGGAAAGAAAGATTATAAAATTAAAAACAATTTCATTGACAAAATAGAAACACACACAAAAAAACAGCTGAAACAGTAAAAGTATTTTGAAAATGATACAAAGGTACTCCTGCTTACTGAATCTTTAGGTAAAATTCATTCTCCTGAAAGGCTTTGAAAATTTGCAGATATGTTTTACATTTAGAGATTTCTAGAAAAGTGAGACCCAGTCCTCTGAAACTACCAAGATGTCTCACCTCTAACCGTTGGTTTAGTAATCAGAATGAAGTTCTCATTTGAACATTATCAATGGTATGTGAGTGATTACATGTATGATTGTGCTGCTCGGGGTGAGTGGAAGGTCAGAGTGGATTTGTGGAGTTGGAGGAGGAATGAGTAGACGTGGGAAAGAGGAGTACATAGTACCTGAAGCAGTTTGACTTCCCCTCCTCTGATGCCCTCTGATAGGCCCTCAAGCCCATTTCTGAGCCTCTAAACCCCTCCTTGCAGTTTGTCACACGTTAAACTAGAAGACAACACTTCACTACTCATGCGAGCTAAAATTTATCTCTGTAATTTTCTCTCTCTTTTTTTTTTTTATCTCTCACTTCCCTGAATTTCTGACAGTTTAATTTAGCAGAATCTGTGAATAAGTGCACCAAGCTGATAACTGAATTTTCTTGTCATAGAAATGTTGTCTGAGTAGTTTTCTGGAAAAAATGAATGTAAATGCCACAAAGGAGGCTGTCCATGCTTAGGAAGCTCTTGGCAAAGTCATTAATTTCACAGCTTTTGGAGAAGGATCAAGGAGAGAAACCATAGACTGGGAAAGAAATCAAGAAAGCATTCAATATAATCTGCTTCCCAGAATGAGGTTATTACAATGTATATTGTTCAATGAAAAAAATTAGATAGACCTTTGCAGAAGTGTGCTAGAAATAACTGTTGAAATAAAAAGTATAAGGGACAGGATACAAAGGAAGGAAGAAAGGAAGGTAGGAAGGAAGGAAGGAAGTTAAAATGCATTTGACGGAAGAATAGCTATATACGTAATATTTATCCTTATATATCCTTAAAAATACAAGCTATTTTTGGGCACTATCAAATTCACAAAGCAAAAAAGTAATGAGAAATGTTACTGGACCACACGTTTTAATGCATAATTTCAACTACTGTGGTAAAGCTTGGCAGAGTTGGGAAATTTAAGAATCACTTTAAAATATCAGAATAATTTAATACACAGGAGGCTTTTTTCATATTTACAAGAGGCTTAAAATCCAGGAGAAGGCAAGGCTATTTACAAATACATTTTTCTAAACATTAAATAACATATAACAAAGGAAAAAGGGGAAGTGGGTCTTCTTTAGCACTAAGTAGAATGTAGAGTATAACTGATCACAAAACGGCTGTTTCACTACAATTTTTCATTCTGTTTATTATCAGAAGTTTACATATGTAAGACCACAATAGGCCATACAAATAAGACATAATCCATGTGTGTATATGTGTGCATTCTTACTTGGAGGCACATGCAAATATATGGGTGGTATATATTATTGTTAAAAATCCCCCATAATGATGGATTTTGAGAACCACTAGATGTCAGCATCCAACAATTCTCTGAAAAGAACTTCTGCTGCCTTTTTCTCTCTACGACAGACTTTCTGTTCAGCCATTTTCTCTATTCATTGAGTAAACGAGAAATTATATGCTGTTTAAAATCATCATATCACATGTTAGGAGAGCAGCATTCATTCATGTAACTATTTCTCCAATCACGAATTTTATATCTTAATCAGAGATATTAGTAAAAATAGCAACCTATATGTATATATATATGCATAATGCACATTGCCATTCTATGAGAAGGAACTGTTTAAAATATATTTTTATCTCCTTAAGTCTTTCAGTGGCACCTACATCTTTTTTCTTTTTATCAAGAAATTATTTCAACTGCTGCATCATGGAAAAGAATCTGATGTTTCTTTCCTGTTTTACGATATCGCAAATTTAGCCCTTTTTAACTTTTCTGTGGATATTTTGCTATACCTCTAAACCTCTGCAAGGACTTTAATCTCCTTGAGGACTAAAACAGTATCTTGTTCATCATGTGTGCAGGGTAAAATAAACGACTTTGTGAATGAGTTAATGTGTGAGCTAATTAATTCATCACAGGGAAATAATTTTAAAAAGCAAGTCATGACTTGTTCCAAGCAGAGTTTTGAAGGAGACATACTGAAGAATACATATAATGAAATATCCTTATACTACAAACAGTAAACATCTTCAACTAACTAAGAAATTTACAGTCTGCCATCTCGCCTTACATCATTTTCTCCCCAACAAAACTTTGGAGAGAAAGAGGAGGGAGTGGGGAGGAGAGATGCTAGTTTTCTGTCTTCCTCACAACTATGAAAGATACAATCAAGTAATATCTAAAGCAGCTCTCTGCCAACAGTTGAAAATGGAGTATTACAAAAGAGTATGTCTAGGGCTGGTGGGACTGGGGGAAAAAGAAAAGCACAAGTGGAACTGGGGAATTTTGACACTAACGAAGGTCCTAAAGATTATTTATGCAATAGTTTCCCATTGTGGACAAGCTACAGTTTGGCTGTATTTGTCCTTTAAGTCTCTGAGGTGAGACTGTTCTTTTGATCCCAATTCTAAAACAAGGTCTCTCCTTTTTATTCTTGGAAACTGTAGCTACAGACTGATATTGTAAAATCTATTCCATTGGTAAATATCTACTGAGCCCAGCTCTTTGTGAGACACTGTGCTAGGCCCTGTGGGGGGAATCAAAGAGGTATGCAAAACAAGTCCCTGTCCCAAGGAACCTGAAATAAATCATCTAAACTAGATTACAACATATCATCATCTTAATGTTCCATAATTCATTGTACTTGAAACTCACAGCACGAGGAGTCAGAGGATATTGAATCGTCTAGCAAAATAAATCTCACTCGTACATTTAACATCTAAAGACACCAAATCTTACCAACTGATTTTTTTAAGATAGAGTAATTGAAATGTTTAGAGGAAATGGCCTGCTCCAGGCTATGGAGTGAGCAGAGATTATATAATCATTTTCACTAGCACACCGCTGTAGTCTGTTCTAACTCCTATAAAACCTTGACTGAAAACAATTTGTTAAGCAACAGGGACAAAAGAAAATGTGAATTCATAAGTATGTCTTTATTCTGTATCATTACGGTAATATAAAAATGCTGCAGGATGACTCCTGGGCACCAAATATTTGGTGGAAGAGAATTTATTTCAGCTCATCTTAGAAGAATATGTATGGTTTATTTCTCCATTTTCTCCATATCTATTGAATTGAAATATCCCCCCCCTTATGTATTTCCTCTCTCAATCTATTTACTCTTTTGTAAATACATTGCAGGAACGGAAAGAGAAGTGATCAAGTGTGTGCATGTGCACCTGGAAAAATGTTCTTCCTCTCGCTGGTGAATGGAGTGTTAGCAGCACCAGATCTGTCACTCAGGCAGAGAGAACAGATGGGGTGAGAAAATTTCTATGTACAGACAGCCCTGAAAAGCTGTGCAGAGAACATATTTAATAGTCATTTAGTTCCCAATCTGCTTTCATATTGCATTTATGATTCTGAGAAAATGTCTAGTTTCTTTAACTGAATGCCAAATTGAATTGCCTCGCAAATTTCCATCCTGATCAAACAATGAGTCTTCGTGCATCAAAAGAAAAAAAAATCACTAACTTCCAAGGCTTGTCCTGGAGACCTAAAATAGACTTTTGTAGCTTGCATTTTATTCTTTTATTTATGCATATTTTGTACATGATATTGACCAGATATTGGCTAAGACTGATACTCTGATTAGTGGTGATAAAATGAAAGTGTGTTTATATGTATGTATAAATATATGTAACTTGCCTCACAAATTTTAGCCACCTGGGTTGACTCAGACTCAAATATCCTAACTGAGTGACAACTGCTTAGCTTACCCTCAGTCTGTGCCTTAGCCACAAGACAAGAAACTGGGACAATTATATGGTTGACCTCATTTGTTACCTTTTTTCAGGTTTGACAGTGCAGTGCTGCCTTTGGTTCAGTATCAGAAAACTTTTGTTTCATGTACTTGTTAAAGCAGAATAAATCCAGTCTCATTTGCTCTATCCTGGCTTCCAAACTGTTTGTGACCTTCTTTTTTGAAGTTTCATATGTTTTGCATTTGCATTTCTCACACTGCCCCTTTTACTCCCTACCACCATCTATATTTGCTTCTCTCAGTCCTGCCCGGTTTTTGAATAAATGGCTATTAAGTTTCCTATTTGACAGAGGAGGAAATTAAGTTTAGAGAAATAAGATCAATAACTGGGCCAAAACAAACTATTGTCTTTTAATTAGCCTGAATCCCATATTTTACTCTATTATTGATTCTCTTAAGCCATAGTTCTTACAAGGAATCGGTTGTGGTTTTGAATATAGCCCCGTTACTTATTAGCTGTAGGGTCTAGAACAAGATATAACATCCCCAAGCATGGTTTTGCACATGTAAAATGGGAATAATGATGATATTTTCTCAGCAGTGCTTCATATTTGTAAGCATCAATATATATAGTTACAAGAAAATCAGTGCTCCTATAACTGGTGCCCATATCAACACAGTGTTCTGTGTTGCTTCTACCACAGTCTTAAAATTAGTGGTAAGGAAGGGAACAACCTGGTGTCCTACTGCTCATTTAGAACACAATTTGATACATCTCATTTTATCACCAATTTCATGATCTGTCTAATCCATCACAGCATGTGCTTGGGGTATGTGTTGTGTATGTTTAACACAGAAATCTAGTATAATTTCATCATAGTCACCATCCCACTGAACATTACGTTGCCTTTTGAAATTGCCAGCATATAAAAGAAAGTCAAGCATATATCAAAGTAAGGAATACAATTTTCTTACAACAGTCAGGAAATAGTGCTTCTTCCTTGTTCCTTCCTTTTGAGTCTAGTGACATTTTCAACAGATATAACCCATTGCTGATAACTAGCATAATTCTTTAAATGTGGATAATATAAATATAATAGAAAGGATCATTTTGAAAGAAAGTTAATAACATTTTTTGTATCACCAGTCTTCATCAGCTACACACACTTTTATAAACCACTAATCCCATCAACATGCTCACATGGCCATGATCCAGAAAAGCAAGAGGCTCTGTGCACTCACATTCCTGGGACATATACCATTCTTTTCCACACAGGACTCAGTGAAAACTTGTCTTCATCTGGGAATCCAGGTTAAATCATATCATATTTTTTCTTTCTAAAAAATAGCTCTCCCCTGCTCATTTGCTAGCTTTCAGATTTTGTCTTTCTCCTACCCATCTCTGTCCCATATTCAGGGCCTTTTTTCAGAGCTATGATGATTCTCATGCACTGTAAAGTAGACAGAATGGTTTTGAAGTCTTTACAAATATTCTGGATCAAATAAAGTGTAAAACCAGGCAACTCCTTAACCTCCTCTATTTTTCTCTGGCCTCTACCAATGTTATGTCTTTTTTTCTCTCATACAACAAAAATAAATAAAAGACCCTAAGTAATTCATCTCCCCATTCATTCATGAAATGAAATGATAGACAGAGATGTCCTCTTTGGTGTAAATAATATACACTCATCTGAAAGAAATGTCTCTCACTTTATAGCTTCTATAAAATTCAGCACACAAGCCTACATTTTCATTTAGTTTTTCCTATATCCATACTACTTATCTATTAACTTGCTAAATTCCTATATAGAGGAAGTATATCTTGTTTAAATTCTACAGTGGATTGTCCAATACCCGACACAGAGAAAATGCTCAATTAATGTTGGATAAGTGAAGTAAAAGAATTAAAGAGCACTGTAATTTCCACTGGGCTTCAGTGAAACTTATTTGGTCTGCATGAAGCACAGCATTACAAAATGAAATCAATTTCCATGATTATGTTGCAAAATAGGAGCATATAACATGGAATTGATAATCATATTTGAGGTTTATAAAATCAAAACACACTATTTTGAATATATTTACTATTTGCATTTTAGTCAGAAGGGAATACATATTTTTTTGCATGGTACTTGCAGGTCTCCCCACAAAAAACAAAAACTGTCATAATTTCATGTTTTGTGCGATTATCAAGCCAATAGCTCCTAATTCTTACAAGGAAACAGTCTCAATTGTTGGGCAACAGCTCCCCCTCCATCAGTTTTAGGCTTCTGCCGACAGTCGCTATTGCCATTGTCATGGCCACCACCACATTGGTAAGGGGGCATGAAAGAACAGAGAAAAGAAAATAAGCATGCTATTTCTCCCACTAACTCTGAGCATTAAGAGATCCCTTTCACACTCCTCAAGCCAGAAGCATATGACTTCCCCTGGAGCTCTCTCTTGCCCATGCTGATACCCACTTCCACCTTTGGGGGGTGTATTGTGTAGAGCCTGGAAGGATAATGGATGAAAAAGAAGTGGTAAACTCACCACTAGTTCAAAGGCACTTCAAATTCTGGGCTTCTTCCTTAAGCAACCTATAACTATTTACTTTTTGTTGTATTCAAACAGCTGCCCTTGCATTATGCCAGATTTTGTAGCTGCATTCAGTGGGAAAGACATGGTGGAGTGTGTTTACTTCATCCTACCTGAAACTGGAAACTATCCTTGTCCTTATAATGTTGAAGAACCCAAACAGCAATTGTCCGGCTGTTTCTCAAACAATGGTTGGGAAAAGATGTCTCATTTCCCAAGGGACATCATTCAGTCTCATTGTTAATACTTTCTAAGTATCAGTAACACAATTTTAAAAAATGTCCAACCCAGACTTGCCAACTTTTGTATTCCAAAGCTCCAGTTAGAATAGGCATCTTAGACACAGGAGATCTCTTGATCTTCCTTCTGAGAGCTATTTTTTATTGTCTTTACCATCACTTTAGATGGTAACTCCCTCCTTCATGTTTCTCAAGCCAAAAATTATTTTTCAGGAAAAATTCTTACTTCTATATTTATAAAATATCTGAAATTGGGCCGCCTCACAACATACTGCTATTTCACTGAGTCACATTGATCATAATTTCTTGCTTAAATTAATGCAATGATCTGTAACCACTGCTGGAATTTAAGCTATACAAGGGCTGCAATCTTAGTTTCTTTTGTTCACTGATATATACAAACATTTAAAACAGTACTTGGTACATAGAGAATGTTCAATAAATAATTTCTGGATAAATTAGTGAGTAGAAGTTAACACATATTCTTAACAGCTAACACATTGTGCTTTCAATGAGCCGGTTCTAATTTACAGATGATAGAGAGGTAGATATAGTTTCTTCTTCACTAAAACTACTAATTTATAGATGATAGAGAGACAAGGAGAGAGATAGATACAATTTCCAATGAAGATTAGTACTACTATTTTTCCAATTATATACATGAAGCAACATGGTTGGTAATCTCAGAGTTTATTTTTCTCTGTCTACTTCAACTCATATCACTCATATAGTCAAACAAAATTGATTATCTGATTTTTATGGTTAATTTTCTCATAAATATTCAATAATAAATCGATGGCCTATCCAGGATCTCCAAGAAACCCTTGCAATTTAAAACATTAAGTTAGCTGCTATCCAGAAACTGTTGTGTCAATTTCCATGGTCACAATTTAGAATAAGTGAAAGTGTTGGGAAACAATTTACAGAATTTTTACAGTATTATTTTACTGTGCTGGAGCCCAATATATAAGACCAGATATATTGGCACTTCTCCTCTTCACAAACATTTTCATTAATATGATTAAAACCGGAGATTGTTGAGTTCTTTTTTTTTTTTTTAGAGAAGTTATAGGTTTACAGAAAAATCATGCATAAAATACTGAATTCCCATAGACTCCCTTATCAGTAAAACTTTGTGTTAGTGTGGTACATTTGTAACAACTGAAGAAAGAACATTTTTTTGTGCTATTTAAATGTAGTCCATAGTTTGCATTAAGGTTCACAGTATGTGTTGCACTTTGTTTTTTATTTTTTAAATTTTAATTCTGATAACATATATACAACCTGAAATCTCTAAACTACAATCAAATATTTAATTCAGTGCTGTTAATTACGTTTACAATGTGGTGCTACTATCACCACCATCCATTACCCAATTTTTCCATCACCCCAAATAGAAACTGTACAATTTAAGCATTAGCTCCCCACACCCTACCCTCTCTCCCAAGCCCCTGGTAACCTATATTCTAGTTTTTGACTCAATGAATTTGCTTATTTTAATTTTCATATAAGAGAGATCATGTGATATTTGTCTTTATGTGTCTGTCTTATTTCACTCAGCATGAGGTCTTCAAGGTTCATCCATGTTGCTGCATATATCAGAACTTCACTCCTATATATGAGTGAATAATATTCCATTGTGTATAGAATATTACAATTTATAGACCATGTTTTGTTTATCTATTCATCAGTTGGTGGGTAACTGAATTGCTTCCATCTTTTGGCAATTGTGAATAATGCTGCTATGAACATTGGTAAGCAAAGATCTGTTCAACTCCATACTATCAATTTTTGGGGGTATATGCCTACAAGTGAAATTGCTGGGTCATATAGTAATTCTGTATTTAACTTTCTGATGAAATGCCTAACTGTCTTCTACAGTGAATGCAAAAATTTATATTCCCACCAGCAATGAAAGTGTTCCTATTTCTCAGCATCCTCTCGTCCACTTTTAATTTTCTGTTTTTATAATAGTAGTCATTGTAGTGGGTGTGAAATGCTATCTCATTGTGGTTTTGATTTGCATTTTCCTGGTATTTAATGATGTTGAGCATCTTTTCATGTGCTTATTGGCTATTTGTATATTTTCTTTGGAGAAATGTCAATTTAAGTGATTTGCACTTTTTTAAATTATGGGTTTTTTTTGTATTTTTGTTGTTGAGTTGTAGGATTTATTTATATATTCTGAATATTAAACCCTTATCACAAGTGTAGTGTTTTCGTTTCCTGGATGCTAAAAAAAATAACATGCAGTGGGGAGATTTACACAACAGGAATTTTTTGACTCATGGTTTTGAGGCTAGGAGAAGTCCACAATCAAGTCATCATCAAGGTAATGCATTCTCCCAAAAGACCATGACATTCTGGGACTGGCTGCTGGTGATCCTTGGTCCTTTGCTTTTCTGTCACACAGCAATGCACATTGAGGCCTTGCCTTACTTCTCCCCTGGGCCTTATTTACTTTTAGTTTCTGGCTGTTCCCATAGCTATCTCTCTGTGTGTATGAATTTCATTCTGCCTATAAAGGACTCTGGTAATAGGGTTAAGACCCATCCTGATTCAGCTGGGTCACAACTTAACTGAAGTAATCTCATTAAAAGGTCCTATTTACAATGAGTTCACACCCCAGGAATGGATTAAATTTAAGAACAAGTTTTTCTGCAGTACATATCTCTAAGCCTGCACATATGGTTTCCAAATATTTTGTCTCATTGTGTAAGTAGTCACTTAACTTTCAAGACCACTTAGATGCTCATAAGTTTTTAGTTTTGATGAGTTCCCATAATCTTAATTTTTTATTTTTTTATTTTTTTAGTTGCTTGGGCTGTGGGATGCTGATACGTTTTTAGTTTTGAGGAGTTCCCATTATCTTTATTTATTTATTTTTTTTAGTTGCTTGACCTGTGGGTGTCAAGTCTAAGAAACTATTGCCTAACACAAGGCCTTGAAGATGCTTCCCGATGTGTTCTTCTAGGAGTTTTATAGGTCTGATTCTTATATTTAGGCCTTTGATACATTTTGAGTTGATTGTGTGTGTGTGTGTGTGTGTGTGTGTGTGTGTGTGTGTATACGATGTGTGGTAGAGATCCATCTTCATTCTTTTTGTATGAGCATCCAGTTTTCTCTGAACTTCTTGTTGAAGAGACTACTCATTTCCAGTTGAGTGGACTCAGCACTCATGTCATAATCATTTGGCCATAAATATGAGAGTTGATTTGTGAACTCTCAATTTGATTCCATTGGTCTATATGTCTGTATTTATGCCACTACCATGTTGTTTTGATTACTGTGGCTTTGTAATAAGTTTTAAGTCTGGGAATTGTCAGATCCCTAACTTCTTTCTTCTTTTTCAAGGTTGCTTTGTCTACTGGGGCCCCTTATGCTGCCATAGAAATTTGATGATTAGGTTTTCCATATCTGCATAGAAGGCTGTTGGAATTTTATTGGGATTACATTGATACTGTAAATTGTTTTGGATATAAATGACATCTTAGCAATTTTCTGTCTTCCAATCCATGAGCATGGAATGTCCTTCCATTTATTTAGGGCTTATTTGATTTATTTTAACAATGTGTTGCAGTTTTCTTGGTAAAAGTCCTTTACAAACTTAGTTAGATTTATTCCCAGTTATTCAATTCTTTTGCTATTGTAAATGAAGTTTTTTCTTCATTTCTTCTCCATATTGTTCGTTAGTAATGTATATAAACACTGCTGTTTTTGTGTGTTGATTTTGTAACCCATCAGTTTGCTGAATTAATTTATTAGATCTAATAGCTTGGTTGTAGATTTTTCAGGGTTTTCTGTATATAGGATCAAAACATCTGCAAATAGGGAAAGTATTACTTCTTCCTTTCCATATTGGATGTCTTTTTTTTTTTTTCTTGCCTATTTGCTCTAGCTGGCACTTCCAATACAATGTAGAATAACAGTAGTTACATTGGAAAACCTGTCTTGTTCCTGATCTTAGAAAGCAAGCCCTCAGTCTTTCTCACTTGAGTTGATGTTAGTTGTGGATTTTTCATATATACCCTTTATATGTTGAGGAAGTTTCATTCTATTATTAGTATTCTAAGTGTTTTTATCAATAAGGGGTGCTGGATTTTGTCAAACACCTTTTCTGGAACACTTGAAATGATTGTGTGGTTTATTTCCCTTTGTTCTCTTAATGTGGTATATAACATTAATTGTTTTTCTTAAATTGAAACACCCTTGAATACTTGGGATAAATGCCAGCTGGATAATGGTATATAATTCTTTTAATGTTTGGCTGGATTTGATTTGTTAGTATTTGGTTGAGGGTTTTTGCATTCACATTCATACAGGATATTGTTCCGTAATTTTCTTTTCTTGAAATATATTTATCTGGCTTTGATATGAGGGTGATATTGGCCTCATAGAATGAGTTAGAGAATTTTCCTTCTTTTTAAATTTTTGGAAGAGTTTGTGCAGAATTGGTGTTAATTCTTCTTGGAATATTTGGTAAAAATCACCCATGAAGTCACCTGGCCATGGGCTTTTCTTTCTTTAGAAGTTTTTGATTACTGATTGTGCTGGTTTGAAACTGTTTATGGACACCAGAAGATCTATTAACCCAATCTTGGGGTGGACCCTTTTGATTGAGCATTTCCGTGGAGATGTGACTCACCCAAATGTGGGTGATAACTCTGATTGAATTATTTCCATGGAGGTATGGACCCTGCCCATTCAGGGTGGGTCTGGATTAGGTCACTGGGCTACTTAAGAGAGCTCAAGAGACAACACAGACACATATGCTGACACTTGAAGACGTTCGGAGATGCAGACAAAAGGACATTTGAAGATGCTAAGCGAAGAGATGAATGCCAGAGTTTGCCCTGGAGAAGCTAAGAGAGGATCCCCAGATGCTTAGAGAGAAATACTCTGGGAGAAAGAAGCAAGGATGCACAGGAGCTAAGAGAGAGGAGCTGAAATACAACCTGGGAGTAAAGGACCAGCAGATGCCAGCCACGTGCCTTCCCAGTTAACAGAGGTGTCCCAGATGCCATTGGCCATTCTTCAGTGAAGGCATCCTCTTGTTAATGCCTTAGTTTGGACACTTTTATGGCCTCAG
The DNA here is from genome assembly GCF_015220235.1 of Choloepus didactylus. NCBI lineage: Eukaryota > Metazoa > Chordata > Mammalia > Pilosa > Megalonychidae > Choloepus > Choloepus didactylus. Next base: position 190,517,258 of record NC_051309.1, read on the forward strand.
AACTGTAAATTTGTAACCTAATAAATCATCTTTATAAAAGCCAATCCATTTCTCGTATTTTGCATAATAGCAGCATTAGCAAACCAGAACACGAATTCAATATCTTTTCTAGTCATCGGTTTGTTGTATCTAACAGGATTTTCTTTCAAAAATGAGGGAGAGATTAAGATATTCCCAGGAAACAAGAGCTGAGGGTGTTCACCACCACAACACCTTCCCTACAAACACTGCTAAAGAGAGTTCTTCAGACTGAAAGGAAAGGACACCAGGCAGTAGACAGAAGTGGCATAAAAAATAAAGATTTCTGGTCAAGGTAATCATATGGGTAATTATAAATGCCAGTATTAATGTACTGTATTTTTTTGTTATATGACTCCACTTTTTACTTCTGGTTATAAAATGCAAATGCATTAAAAGTAATGATAAATCTAAGGCTTTGGACTTATGATGTATAAAGATAAAATTTTTAACAGATACAACAAAAATGTGGAGGCAGAAGGGTGTAAGAACAATGTACGCTATTGAAGTAAGTTGGTATCAAATAAAATGAGATTGTTGTAGATTTAGGACACATATAAATAAGGAATGAGGCTGCAGGGCAAGATGGCGGCATAGAGAGGAGTGGAAGCTAAGTAGTCCCCCTAGAACAACTACAAAAAAACAGAAACAACTAGTAAATAATCAAGAATGACTGCGGGAGGACAAACGAGACCATCCACTCATCATACACCAACCTGAATTGGGAGGAATGCCCGAGAACACAGCATAAAATCTGTAAGTAAAACCTGCGGAACCAGGTCGGGAGACCCCCTCCCCCATAGCCCGAGCTGCGGAGCGGCGTGGTGCCACAGAGAAGCTCTCTCCCAGCAAGCGAATACAGCTCAGATGAGCTCCAACTGGGGTTTTAAGTAGCGAGTGTGAACTGCTCACTACAGGTACGCAGCCCCAAAAAACAGACAGAGGCTTTGGGTGACGACTGACCTGGGAGAGCCGGTGGGTTGCCTCGGACTGGGTCTGAAGGGGACTATCTGTTTCTTTTTTTGGCTCAGTGGAGAAAGCCCCAGTCATTTTCAGTTTCCAGGGCTGTGAAGCAGAGAAGGGTGGAGACACCACAAGCACAGAGCGAGACCATTGAAATGCTAATGAACTCCACCTGAGGGGTCTGTCTTCTCTAGGAGGAAAGGGGTGGGGCCCTTTCCATTCAGAACCAGACCCCAGAGCCTGGGGGAACACGGCCATACCTCCTCACACCAGTCAAGAATTATAGGCTAACAGGCGTCACCTGCTGGGCAGAAAAGCACAATGACCCGAGGCATCAAAGGGTGGAGCAATTTTCTAAGACACACCCGCAGGGAAACCAGATACTGAATATTTCTTCCCTCTGGGACCTGAGCCTGTTCTGGTCTGAGAAAACCCGATTTGGATAACCAAGGAAACCATGCCTAGACAACAGAAAATTACAACCTACACTAAGAAAAACAAAGTTATGGCCCAGTCAAAGGAACAAACGTACACTTCAACTGAGATACAGGAATTTAAATAACTAATGCTAAATCAATTCAAAAAGTTTAGAGAAGATATCGCAAAAGAGATAGAGGCTGTAAAGGAAGTACTGGACATGTATACGGCAGAAATCAAAAGTTCAAAAAACCTACTAGTAGAATCTATGGAAATGAAAGGCACAACACAAGAGATGAAAGACACAATGGAAACATACAACAGCAGATCTCAAGAGGCAGAAGAAAACACTCAGGAACTGGAGAACAAAACACCTGAAAGCCTACACGCAAAGGAGCAGATGGAGAAAAGAATGAAAAAATATGAGCAACGTCTCCGGGATCTCAAGGATGAAACAAAGTACAATAATGTACATATCATTGGTGTCCCAGAGGAGAAGAGAAGGGAAAGGGGGCAGAAGCAATAATAGAGGAAATAATCAATGAAAATTTCCCATCTCTTATGAAAGACATAAAATTACAGATCCAAGAAGCGCAGCGTACTCCAAACAGAAGAGATATGAATAGGCCTACGCCAAGACACTTAATAATCAGATTATCAAATGTCAAAGACAAAGAGAGAATCCTGAAAGCAGCAAGAGAAAAGCAATCCATTACATACAAAGGAAGCTTAATAAGACTATGTGCGGATCTCTCAGCAGAAACCATGGAGGCAAGAAGGAAGTGGTGTGATATATTTAAGATACTGAAAGAGAAAAACCACCAACCAAGAATCCCGTATCCAGCAAAGCTGTCCTTCACATATGAGGGAAAGCTCAAAATATTTTCTGACAAACAGACAATGAGAGACTTTGTGAACAAGACACCTGCCCTACAGGAAATACTAAAGGGAGCACTACAGGGTGATAGAAGACAGGAGTGTGTGGTTTGGAACACAATTTTGGGAGATGGTAGCACAACAATGTAAGTACACTGAACAAAGGTAACTATGAATATGGTTGAGAGAGAAAGATGGGGAGCATGTGAGACACCACAAGAAAGGAGGAAAGATAATGACTGGGACTGTGTAACTTGGTGAAATCTAGAGTATTCAACAATTGTGATAAAATGTACAAATATGTTCTTTTACGAGGGAGAACAAGCAAATGTCAACCTTGCAAGGTGTTAAAAATGGGAAGGCACTGGGGGAGGGATGCAATCAGCATAAACTAGAGACTGTAACTAATAGAATCATTGTATTATGCTTCCTTTAATGTAACAAAGGTGATATACCAAGGTGAATGCAGATAAGAGGGGGGATAGGGGAGGCATGTTAGACACTTGACATTGGTGGTATTGTCTGATTCTTTACTCTACTTTGATTTAAGGTTATTTTTCCTTTTGCTGCTTCCTAGCTGTCATTTTTTTTTTTTGTTTCCTCTTTCTTTTGCCTCTCTACCTTCTTTGACTCTCCCTCCTGCCTTGTGGAAGAAATGTAGATGCTCTTGCTTAGTATGAGCAGAATGTTCAATTAGGATGAACTTAAATGTTTGGAAATGAACAGGGGTGTTGGTAGCAAGATGTGAGAATAACTAACAGTGCCGAATGGTGTGTGAATGAGGTGGAAAGGGGAAGCTCAGAGTCATATATGTCACCAGAAGGAAAGTTGGAGGTCAAAAGATAGAAATGTATAAATCTGAATCCTATGGTGGGCAATGTCCATGATCAACTGTACAAATACTAGAAATCACTTCATGAACCAGAACAAATGTATGACAATACAATTAGAAGTTAATAATAGAGGGGCATATAGGGAAGAACTATATACCTATTACAAACTATATACTACAGTTAGTAGTATTTCAACATTTTTTCATAAACAGTAACAAACGTACTATATCAATACTAGGAGTCAACAATTGAGGGGGGTTGGTTAGGGATAGAAGAGGTTTAGAGTTTCCTTTTCTGTTTTTCTTTTTTCATCTTTCACTGTATTTCTTGTCTGGAGTAATGAAAAGTTTCTAAAAATTGAACAAAAATTAAGTGTGATGGATGCACAGCTGTATGAGGGTACCCAGGGGCAAGTGATTGTACACTTTGGATCTTTGGATAATTGTATGGTATCTGAACAATCTCAATAAAAATGAAAAAAAAAAATAAATAAATAAGGAATGAATAATCTTTTCAAGAAATGGTGCTGGCAAATCTGGATCTTCATTAAAAGAAAATGAGGACCACTCCCTTACACCATAGGAAAAAATCAATCAAAATGGATCAAGACCTTAATATAAGAGCTAGAACTATCAGACTCCTAGAAGAAAACATAGGGAAGCATCTTCAGGACCTTGTGTTAGGCAATGGTTTCATAGACTTTACACTCACAGTACAAGCAACAAAAGGAAAAATAAATGGAACCTTATCAAAATTAAAAACTTTTCTTCCTCAAAAGACTTTATCATGAAAACTAACATTACAATCTACGCAATGGGAGAAAATATTTGGAAACCATATATCCAATAAGAATTAATATCCAGAATTGATACAGGAATCCTTTAACTTAACAAAAAGACACACAACCCAATTTAAAAATGGGCAAAAGACTTGAACAGACATCTCTCCAAAGAAAATATACAAATGGCCAGAAAGCACATGAAAATATGCTCAACATTGTTAACTATCAGGGAAATGCAAATCAAAACCACAACAAGATACCCTTTCACACCCACTAGAATGGCTGCTATCAAACAGAACAAAACAAAACAAACAAACAAACAAAAAACAGAAAATAAGAAATGTTGAAGAGTATGCAGAGAAATAGGAACTTTCATTAATTGCTGGCAGCATGTAAAATGATGCAGCCACTGTGGAAGACAGTTTGGCAGTTCCTCAGAAAGCTACCCTATGACTTTACAGTCCCACTAGCAGGTATATACCCCAAATAATTGACAGCAGGGACCCAAATAATTATGTGCACACTGATATTCATAGCAGCATTATGAACAATCGCCAAAAGATTGAAGAAACCCAAGCATCCATCAACCAATGAATGGATAAATGAAATATGATATATACATACAATGAAATATTATTCAGCTGTAAAATGGAATGAAATCCTGATGCATGTGACAACATGGACGAACCTTGAAGACATCATACTGAGTGAAATAAGCCAGACACAAAAGGACCAATATTGTATGCTCTCACTGATTTGAAACAATTAGAATAAGCAAACTCATAATAGAGTCCGAATACAGAATATAGTTTACCAGGGGACAGGGATTGGGGGATAGGAAATGAGAATTTAAGGCTTAAAATGTACAGAGTTCCTTTTTGGAATGATGGAAATATTTTGGTAATAGAGGGTGGTGATGGTAATACAAAAATGTGAATGCAATTAACAGCACTGAAATACATGCATTTGAATATGATTAAAAAGGGAAATGTTAGATTACATATATGATAACAGAATAAAAATTAAAAACAAAACCGTTGGACTTTACTACACAAACAGTGAATCCTAAGTTAAACCATGGACATTAATTAATAGTACAATTATAAAAAGTGCTATCATCCATTTTACAAATATTCCACACCATTGCACTTTGTTGGTGGTGGGGTGGTGTCTGGGAATCACACATTTTGTTCATGATTGTTCTATAAAACCACAATCTCTCTAATAAAGAAAAACAAATAGTCAAAATAAATAAATTTAAGCTCCAAAGTAACCACAAAGAAAATACATGAAAAATATATACAGAAAGAAATAGTAAGTGACTCAAAATGGTATACTACAAAAAATCAAATAAATATGGAAGTATGCATTAATGGAAGAATTTAGGGGCAAAAAAATGTATGAGATACTAGCAAAATGGCAGAACAAAATACTGTATTATCAGTAGTTTCTTTAAATATAAATGGATTAAATTCTCTAGTCAAATAGCAGAGACTGGCAGAATGGATATAAAAAGCATGAACCAACTATATGCTATTTACGAAAGACTCACCTTAATCTAGATACGTAAGTAGGTTGAAAGTGAAATGATGGAAAAAATATGCCATGCAAGTAGTAACCACAACAAGCTGGGTAGCTAAGAATATCAGAAAAAATAGACACTAAGTCAAAAACTGGTGTGAGGCACAAAGAAGGTCATTACATGCTGATAGATGGATCAATTCAACACAAAGTCGTATCAATTATAAATATATATATACACTTTACAGCAGCACCCCAAAATATGTTAAATGAATATTGCCAAATTTGAAGGGAGAAATAAGAAGTTCTACATTAATAGTAAGAAACTTCAGTATATCCCTTTCAATAATGGATAGGACATCTTGACAGAAAATCAATAAGATACTAAAAGACTTAAATGAAACTCTAAATCAACTAGACCTATCAGACATATATACAACACTCCATCCAACAGCAGCAGAATACATTCTTCTCTAATGTACATAGAACATTCTCCAAGATAGACCATATGTTAGGTCACAAAACAAGTCTCAATATTCAAAAATATTGAAATCATACAATGTTATCTTCTCTGCCACAAAGGAATGAAGTAAGAAATCAATAAGGGAGGGGCAACTGGGCAATTCAAAATATATAGAAATTAAAAACACACTTTTAAACAACCAGTGGGTCAAAGAAGAAACACAAGGGAAATAAGAAAATTTCTTCAGGCAAATGAAATCAAATACACATCACACCAAAACTTATAGGATGCAGGAAAGGCAGTGCAGAGAAGGAAACTTAAAGCTCTAAATGGCTACATTAACAGCACAGTGAATACTACTGTAGACAATGGACTATAGTTAGTAGTACATGTAAAAGAATATTCTTTCATGGGTTATAACAAATGTATAACACTAATACAAGGTAGTAATATTAGAGAGGTATATGAGAAAAATATACCTAATGTAAATGAACAATAGAACTATTTTAATATTCTTTCATCAATTGTAACAAAGGTAACTACTGTTAAAAATATAGTATAATTATTTAAAAAGTGCTACCATCAATAGTGACAAAGGTTCCACATCAATGCAAGGTGTTAAACAGGTGGTATATGGAATGCATTTTATGCATGATTGTTTTGAAAACTCACAACTTCTCTAATAAAAAAGAAGGAAGACATTGAATCAGAGAGCTAACCTCACAACTTGAGGCTCTAGAAAAAGAAAGACAACAATATAAAGACTAACACCCCAATTTAAAAATGTGCAAATAATTTAAATTGACATTTCTCCAAAGAAGATCTACAAATGATCAGCAAGCGCATGACAGGATGCTCAACATCATTAGTCATTTTGGAAATGCAAATCAAAACCACAATGAAATACCATTTCATACTCGTTAGAATGGCTACTATTCAAAAAATGGAAAATAAAAATGTTGGAGACAGTGTGTGAAATAGTGCAGGTACTGGGAAAACAGTTTGGCATTTCCTCAGAAAGTTAAGTATTCATTATATTATTTAGATTATATGTATATATTATATGTATATGTGCATATATAGCATATTATTTGTATATTATATGTATTAGATTATATATATATTACATGTATTTATGTATTATATTATGTATTATTATATATAAAAACACCATAATATATCATTATAAATGATAAATCACAGGTTGGGAGAAAATCTTTGCAAAACATATATCTGATAAAGGACTTATATACAAAAATATACAAAGAACTCTTAAAAATTCAATAGTAAGTAAACAAACATTCAAACTGGAAGACAGTTTGGCAATATTTTACAAAGCCAAGCATAGTCTGACCACACGCTACAGCAATATTGCTTATAAGTACTCACCCAAATTAGTTTAAAACCTATGTCTATACAAAAACCTTCACATGAATGTTTACAGTATCTTTATTCATAATCGGCAAAAATTGGAAACCACTAAGCTTCTCTTCCATAAGTGACTGTATCAACAAACAGTCGAACATCCATACAATACAATATTATTCTGTGATTAAAAGAAATGAGCATTCTAGCTGCAGAAAACATGGAGGACACAAAAATGCATCTTGTTAATTTAAGAAGCAAATCTGAGAAGGCTACATGCTGTATGAATCCAAGTATATGAAATTGTGGAAACAGCAAAACTACGGAGAGAGTAAGAAGATCAGTGGTTGCCATAAGTTTGGGGTTGGTTTGGGGAAGGGATGAATAGGTGGAACACAAGGCATTTTTAAGGATAGTGAATCTATTCTATATGATTCTGTATTGGTAGACACAAGATATTACATGTTTGTTAAAACCCATAAACTATACACATCAACAAGAATCTTAATGTAAACTATGGACTTCAGTTACTAAAAATGGATAAATATTTGCTCATCAATTTTAACAGATGTACCATGTTAATGCAAGATCTTAATAATAGGAGAAAACTGTGTGTGTGTGCAGGTTGGGGGCACATATGAGAACTCTGTACTTCCTAGGCAATTTTTCTGTAAACCTAAAACTACTCTAAAGATAAAGTTTATTATTTTAAAAAATATTCAGGGAAAAAGGAAATGAGAAAATTAAAACAGGAAAGTCTACTAGAAAACAACTAAGAGATATTAAATATATTAGATATATACCCAACAAATCAGTATACATTAAAATAATTTCAGCAAATATTCTGGTCAAAGACTAAGATCCCCACACTGGAAAAAAACATACTGTTTATTTTAGACATACATCAATTATAAGGAATGGAAAAAAAAGTATATCATACTAACCTTAACCAAAAGAAAGATGGTAGCTAAATATTTGACTTTACAGCAGGAAGTATTTCTAGAGACAAACAGTCACGTTGCAAAAATGGATCAAACCAAAAGGAAGAAACTACATACCTTCTTTAAAGATACCAAGTTAATTATAGCATAATTATTAAATAGAATGTAAACTCAAAAAATGAGCAAATCTTTTTGAGTTTTATGAGATTTATGACATTACCTAAATCTGTAGATTGAACATGCTTTAAGCAAAGCATTTATTTTTTCCTTATACTTGAAAGCCCCAATTCACACTAATGAAACAAATCTCCTTATCATACCACAAACTACTTTGCATGGTTTTTCATGTGCTTTTTCTATTTCCAGTTAATTAATTCATCTATTCAGCAAATACTTATTTTAAAAACTGCCCTCTGTCCAGCACAGTACAAGGCGCTGGGAACAGAAGGCAGAACAAGATGCTTGCCTATGAAGGATTGCATTCTTTTTGAAGGAAACAAACATAATACAACTCATTTCCCAAGAAATGAGTTAATTATAATTATAGTGGTTATGTAATGATGGGTTGCTGGGTCCTGAACACAGATGTAAGAGGAGAACTGAAAATGTTTCTCTGAGGTCAAAAGGTTTGGGCTATCATCTGAAGGATACAGGAAAATGAATTAGACCACAAAAAGGGAGGAAAGAAGCATTACAAGCAGGTTCAAAGTATATCCTGAAGTCAGAGGTGAGAGAAAGGATGATGCATCTGAAGAGAAAAGAAGCTTAGTGTGGTTGCTGCTCCTACAGTCAGTAGGTAATAAGGCTGGAGTCTAGATAAGGGTAAGGTTCTGCAGAATTTATAAGGTATGCTAATTTATAGCTACCTCCTAAGAATAAAAGAAAGCCTCTGCGGAGGATGACATAGTCAAGTATGTATTACTGTTATTGTTTCCTGTTGGTTCAGTCCTCGAGGCTGCGGTGTAGGTAATGAATTGGTGGGGAAACCACAGCAGTTGCACAGGGACCATATAGAATGTCATTATAGAAATTAAAAGAAGGGAAAATTGATGTCTTGAAATCAATTGGTGGTATGAATATGGAGTGTAACAGATGATTTTGAGAGATACTTAGAAGGTAAAATTGACAGGAATTAATTGTTGAGTAGGCATGATTTTGCTGAAGAAAAAATGTCAGGAGGAAAATAATTTCTTGCTGGTACAAGTGGATATATATCAATGCTGTTTATGAAGAGAGAGAATAAGATGGAAGGGAGAACAGATTCCAAGTTAATTTATTCAGTGACTGAAGCATTCAAGAGTAGATGTTGAGTAGACAGTTTGAGGCACAAATTGGCTAGTTAGTGACAAATCACTTCCCTCTTTGGGCACAAAACTAACTCTATTTCTCAGAGATTTCTGCAGTTAGGAGAAACTCTGCATCAGAGTATTGGAATTTGGGCTATAGGCTGGTTGATAAAAGCTGCCACATCATCCTCCATGCTCATTCTCTCTTCTATTTCTGGCTGACTGGATGACGAAGATACATGGGGTTCTCCAAGTGAGAGCAACTAGATGGAAGGCAATGGAGTCCTCAAAGACTGCACAGAGCAGAGCTTCCCCTGTTGATTCACATTGTACCATGAAGTAAGTGGGAAATAAAAATATATTGTGTAAAGTTATTGAGACATTGGGATTTATTTTAAAGCTATAGCTAATCCTGCCTGACAGAGAAATTGGTGCTGAAAGTGTGGTACTGATGTTAAAAACAATTTAAAACAAACAAACCGTAAAATATGTCACACTGTCTCAATAGTAAAAAAGAAGAAAACTGTTATTAGACTTAAAAAAAATGGTCACCTTTTTTTTTTTTGCAGGGTCAAAATATTTGATAAAGCTGTCATTTGCTATAATTTAGTGATACAGTATTCCTTGGGGAAGAAGTTGGAAAAAAATTATTAATAATGTACTTTGGCTACTGTGGGCTAGGTTTGGCTAGGTATTATAGAAAAGAATGGGGATTTATAAAGAATTCTCTAGTTATCAAGAAGATATAAAGAAACAGAGTCCAGAAATGTGGGGCCCCTCTAGGTTGGAAAAGCTGGGTGATTCTAGATCCCAAATAGAAAGAAATTAAGAATGAGAAAGGTTTTGAGAGATAAAATCCCTTTAAGACTTATTCTTGTAGTAAAGATCAGACTAAGTATGTTAGCATCCCACTCAACTGTTCCAAATAGCGTTAAAATAAAACTATTAAATTAAGAGAGAAAGGCAGAAGTATGGGCAACCTGTATTTTGGAAAGAACTTCTGCTGTGGTTACTAAGGCCTACTAAACTTTTGAGGATATTGTATTGCCAAAACAACATGAACCTGGTTTAAAAACAAAACAACCTTTAAGGAGAAGTTAATCCTACTTATAATTATGCCTAGGAGTCATCCATAGAGAACCTCTTTTATTGCTCAGATGTGGCTTCTCTCTCTCTAAGGCAATTCTGCAGGTAAACTCAGTGCCCTCCCCCCTACATGGCACATGACTCCCAAGGGTGAAAATCTCCCTGGCAATGTGGGACATGACTCCCAGGGATGAGTGTAGACCCAGCATCATTGGATTGAGAAAGCCTTCTTGACCAAAAGTGGGAAAAGAAATGAAACAAAATGAAGTTTCAGTGGGTACAAGATTTCAAATAGAGTTGAGAGGACATTCTGGAAGTTATTCTTATGCACTACATAGATATCCCTTTTTAGTTTCTAGTGTATTAATATATCTAGAAGGAAATACCTGAATTTGTTGAACTGTAACCCAGTAGACTTGATTATTAAAGATGATTGCATAAGTATATAGCTTTCATCATTTGACCATGTGATTGTGAAAACCTTGTGACTGACATTCCCTTTATCCAGTGCATGGGCAGATGAGGGATAAAATAAAGAAAAAAATACATAAATAATAGGGATGGTTAAGGAGTATGGGATGTTTTGGGTGTTCTTTTTTATTTTTATTTTTATTTTTTCCTTTATTTTGGAGTAATGAAAGTGCTCTAAAATTGATTGTGGCTAAGAATTCACAACTATATGATGATACTGTGAGCCACTGATTTTATACTTTAGAAGGACTATTTGGTGTGTGAATATATCTCAATAAAATTGCAATTAAAAAAAACAACCTTAACTATTCAGGACTTAGCATTTGATCTCCTTACCTACACCAGCGTTAAGCAATCTTTGGAGAGTGGGCAGACTCTAAGGGGACTATCCACTCCATTACCCACTTTAGATATGGCCTTGGAGGATAATAGACAAAAAGAGAAAATGAAAACCAAATTCCCAGCAGACAGAACCAGGGCAAATAGAATGGGCAAAGGAATTATTTCCGGAAAACATTACTCATGGTCTAATCAAAGAATTTCCTCCCATGCCCAGGGTAAGAGGCCCTCACAAAGTCAGCCTAGTAATCTGTAACTATTATGAAGAAGTGATTGCTTTCTGTCCTCTATTCTTTACTGCAGTTACCTATCCCTGATCCACTGTTATATATTCAGTGTGGAAGAGAGGGTCCTAAGGCATTAGAACACAAGGATCCAAATCTGGATTTGATGAAATGAACCTGGCATCATCTCCAAATTCTGCACTTTTAATTATATTCAGAGACTGGATAAAGTTTTAGGTTATTTCTCTCGGTGGGGAGTTGGCCAGGGGTACTGGGGGTTGGGGTAGGAGATATAAATGTATATTTTGTGGTTAATCACCAAATCATATCCCTTTTTTTTCCTGGGTATCTATGTTGACCATTTCTCAGATTCCCTTGCAGTAGTTAGGTGTGGCTATGCAATTGAATTCTGGCCAGGCCCATAAAATTCCTTGCCTGACATCCTACATGCCTTTAATTGTTCATCATCTGCCAGCTGGATGGAAAGGGTCCAATGGGGGTCTCCAAGGCTCTGGGGAATGGCAAATTCACTAGGTAGGCAAATTCCCTGTGTTCCTACAAAACACCAACCCCACTCACATCAAAACACATTGTCAAGAATTAAAACTTCATTGTGTCAAGGCAATGTTATTTCAGGTTAATTTGTTGTGTCAGTCAGTCTATGCTGACTATCATGGGTTCAATGGTGACCCCCAAAAGTTATGTCCATATCCTAATTCCCTGACCTTATTTAGGAAAAAAAGAGTCTTTGCAGAGGTAATTAAGTTAAGGATCTCTAGATGAGATCATCCTGGAATGGATGGGGTGGGCCCTAAATCCAATGACAAATATCCTTATAAGAAACACACAGAAGAAAGACATAATCACGTGAGGAGAAGGTGCTGTGAAGAGGGAGGTAGAGATTACAGTGATGTGCCAAGGACTGCCAGCTGCCTCCAGAAGCGAGGAGAGAGACAAGAAAGGATTGCCCCCTTGGGCTTTTGGAAGGAGTACAGCCCTGCTCAGAGCTCAATTTCAGACTTCTGATCTGTAGGAATGTGAGAAAATAAATTTCTCTTGTTTTAGGTCACCAAGTTTGTGGTGATTTGTTGTAGCAGCCCTTGGAAGCTAATACATTAATACACATTTTGCATGGAGTTCCTCTATGGGCTGCAGATCTAAATTTGAGACTCTTCATGGTATAAAAAGTTGGCATCAGTGAGGATGAGTTTGCCAAGGGAAGACTGTAAAGGCAAGAAGTGAGGAAAACCAAAGAATAAAGCCTTGTGGAAATCTAGCATTTAATGGCTAGGTAGAGGAATATAAATACAAAAAGAGACAGAGATGAAGTAACAGTAGCTATAGGAGGAAAAGTAAGATTGTGCTGTCATCACAAGGGGAGAGTTTCACAAAGGTGTGAGTGGCTACTATTGCCAAATGTAAAACAATGTGTTGAGAACTCAGTAGCATCCACTGAATTTGGCAATAGAGATGACATTGGCGATTTTCTAGTAATAGTTATTTTGGTAAAAGAGGAGACAGTGGACACCAGAACTCTGTTTTGGTTTAGGAATTTAGGATTGATGAGGTAAGGAACTGCAGAGAACAGACAACTCTTGATAATTTTGGCTATGAAAACAATGTGTATAAATTGGAATGAGGTGAGGAATCCAGGTAGGGTTTTGTGTTTCCTTGTATTTTTGTTGTGTAAAATCAGGATGACCTGAGCATGATTAAGAGCTCAGTGGTATGTTCCAATGGAGAGGCAGAGTTTGGAGTTATAGAAGATGAAAGACAAGAATGAAAATGTAGGTTTCCTGAGAAGGAGGAAATGACTATGTAAACTGAGGAGCACTGGTCTCTGACATGAGAAAGAACATAGCCTCTGCCATAACATAAGGAAGGAAGAAAGTTGCAAACAATCTGGCTTCGAGATCTGGGTCCTGTTAACACCATACTCCTACTCATGTGAAACATATGTGCCCTATACTTAAATCTTGTACAGGTGGGCTCTCTTTGCCATTACCAACAAAAAAACGATGGCTAAGAGGATCATGAAGAACATCCCCATGATCTCAATTTGATTATCAAATTGGTGATACGGCAGATGCACTATTGCCCTTATTAGAAACAAGTATCTACCATACATTAGTGCCAGCAATGGTGGTTACTTTACATACATCATTTCATTGAATTCTCATACCACCATTTGGACAAATACATTTCACAAAGGGAAAATCTGAATTTTAGAGAATTTAAATCAATTTCATTCCTAGGTGGTTCTTCCTAGTACACTAGTTAGCCCTTTTTTAACAGTAGAGATTTGAAGTTAAATTGAGTGGATGGTCACTCACTTTCTGCATGACTATCTAACATATATCTACTGAAGCAATTATGATTGGTGGTGATGAAATTTCACAAGTTGTGTCAGTGACTAAAATCCATTACTTACTGATCTTTTATGAACAAGCAGGAGAGCTTTGTCTTCATCTGGCTCAAACTGTGGTATTCCTTATTTCCAGAAATATTCTACCTCTTTCTTTATTAATACCACTCAGCAAAGCAATATGTTAGAAATAGTAAGCAATGTCTGACTCTGAGGAACCACCCCTGCACAGTAATTCTAAGTGCTTACATGCACATAATAAGAAAGTATGGAATATCCTAAGTGACATACAAAAAGCACTTGTACTCCATCTTTCAGCACATGCCCTTGTTTCTTCATTCTTTTAATTCACATGAAATGACTCACAGAATTGGATTTGTCTGGGATACCACATTCCCATCAATATGGCCTACAAGAGACAAAAAGAATTGTTAAAGCAAATGAAAAAAAAAAAAGTCTTTTCAAAAGGTTTTTCCATTTTCCAATCAGAGCCATTGTACTGGGCAGCCAAGTGGAATCAGTTTTCTGTGGCTCTGTACCAGTTTCTATGAGACTAAGAAGTGTTTTATTCTCTGTAAAACCTGAAAGTTGAGTATCTGCTCAAGTACTTTGAGGAGAGGGGGAAAAACACTGAAAAGAAAGTAGATTCTGAAGTCTCAGTTGTATTTTTTTTCCTTCACTTAGTAGGTTATTATTTCCTGATCTAATCTTTTTTTTTTTTTTTTGCATTTTCAACTTTCTTTTTTACATTACCCCCCATGAGATAAAACTTTCAATTACACTGCTCTTTTCTTTGTCTCTCTTTTTCAAAGAAAAATAACAGAATTACTTGGATTCACACTTCTTAGTTACTCTTCTCAGTACTTTCGTATTTTCCCATTATTTGTTTTTGCTTTGCTTTGCTTTGTATTGCCAGCCAGAGGAATTTCCACAGGTTAAATACATTTTGAGACAAATTTTATTTCATTTTCATAAAAGGAATAAGTTATTTTCAATTTTCAAGCATGACAGATATTTACGGAAAAAAGCAAAGAAACCAAACCAAACGAAAACAAACAAAAAATGATTTAAAAAAAAAAGAGAGAAAAATTTCCTTTTGTGAGAAGAAACCCAAGGCACTGGGCTTATTTAAGCCAGCAGAAAGATGTTTATATTTGAGCTAGTACCATTTTACAGGCTTGCTTCCTACTGATTTAAAATGATCTGTTGTCTTACAAAAGATTTAATGACATTTCTGGAAGACATGATGGTTTAATTCAAATGTCATGATTTTCAGCATATTTTAGCTATCAGTTTACTTAAATGAAATATTTTTAAGATGATATTGTTGGGGATCGAATCACACCCTCTGCGAAAGACACATTCAAGTCTTAATCCATGTTCCTGTGGTCATTATTTGTAAATAGACCTTTGAAGATGTAATTATTAGTTAAGGAGTGGACTTAGTTGTGAAAAGCACCTCAGAAGATTCTATTTAGTTGAAGCCAAATATCAGGGTGACCCTTAATCCATATGACTGGAAGCCTTGTAAAGAGAGGAAATTTGGACACAGTCAATCAGAAGAGGCCAGAGTAGGAGAAGTCTGAGAGGAGAGAGTGCCTCCGAAGTGGAGCAAGTGTTGCAAGTCCAGAAGTGGCAAGGACTGCCGCAAGCCAGCAACAGAACCCTAAAGATTTCAGGAGAACGCATGGCCTGTGGAGACCTTGATTCAGGACTTCCAGCTTCAAAACCATGACACATTAACTTCCTGTTGCTTAAGCCAACCAGTGTAGGGTATTTGTCACAACAGTCTTGGCAAACTAAGACAATTATGCTTTGACCTTCTGTTATCTAAAAGGAAAAAATAAAACAGTAACATAAAAAGTCATATTTACTTGCTCTTTGAATGAGTACGTCAGAGTCTACTGTTTCTAAGTTTTAACATGAAAAAGTAAACTGATTATATCCCCAAGTCAGAGCTGGCCAGTACTCAATTTATTCTCAAAGTGAGTAATTTTCTTTTTCTTAACATTAGCTATATACTTACCAAAGAAAACTGCTTATTTTCAAGATAATATGTGTACTTTTATGAAGAGAAATGAACTCAGTTTTCAGAATTATGATAATCTTGTTATCAATTTTTTGAAATATATATACTATGAATTTTTTGTTCATCTTTGATACTCTTTAATGCATAATTATTTATTATCTTGTTATGTGTGGTGGCTTGGAGTTATGTATATACCCCAGAAAAACATGTTCTGAATCTTAATCCATTTCTGTGGGTGTGAACCCACTGTAAGTAGGACTTTTGAGGAGGTTACTTCAGTTAATGAGTGACCAGCTGAATCACGAAGAGTTTTTCCTATTACTGGAGTCCTTATAGACAGGCCATAGAGAGAGAAAACCATGGGGAGCAGCCAGAAACTGGAAGACGATGGAAACCAGAGCCAGGAGAAGGCATCTCAATTGCAATGTTCATTGCCATGTGATGGAAAAGCCAAGGAACCCAAAAATTGACAGCCAGCTGGGAGATACAACCCTAAGGAGAAGCAAGCCTTTTAGCCTCTGAAATCCTGAGCCAATAAATCTCTGTTGTTAAGCCAGCCCATTGTATGGTAATTGTTTTAGCAGCCCGGAAACTAAAACACTAGACTAAGAATTTTGTAAAACCTGGAAAGAGTAAGAATTATAATTTAATAAGATTTGATAAGGAATAATTTTCTTATTGTCTTCAAAATGACTTTTTAAAGGATAACTAAGACATTTTATACAGATCTACTCATAATTATTGTAGATATCTCTAACCTAAGTCTACAACATTTCCAAGTTGCCATTTGTATTAATACATAAATAATTGGAGGCTAATAAAGTTCCTTAGGCCTAAAAATTAACATTTTTATTAATAGCTATTTCATTACTTTTAAATTTCCATAAGTTATTGTTTGAAGAGAAAAAATTAGATCCAAAGCAAACAAAACCCCTAGAAAATCTTTTTCATTTCATTGTTCTCACCTTGATATTTTGAAACAAGCCTAGAAAACAGATTTTTTTCTTTTTTTGCTTCTCTATTAGTGAAGCACTAAACGAAACAAAAACATATTAGAAATAGGCAAAGAAATAGCAAAACTGCAGAATAGTTCTCCTTTACTAATCTAAATGTCCTGCAAAGTCCCTACTTCTCCCCCCCTTCCCTTGACTATCCCTACCTTTCCTATACTGCATGTCAATGCACAGAATTTTCAAGAGTTAGGTCAACCAAATAAGGTGAGCATCCTAAGGAGACAGCATCTATTTCATTTGAAAAGAATATGCACACGTAGGAAAAAGGAGTAAACAAGACAAAAAAACAAAAACAAAAACAAAAACCAAACAAAAAAAAAAAAAAAAAAAAACACTGCAGAAACTAATAATAAGTACACAAAGTACACAAGTGTGTTTATTACATTTTGCAAGCACTTTGTTCTACATCTCAAAAACGCCACCATCAAGCTGTTGGCACATTTATGTACAAAACAGATTAATTGTAATGCCTGCTACAAAGCACTCTGTGAAAATACAAACTCTAATACCAGAAAAAAAGCCAAAAGCATCAACATCATTACATAAGTTTAAAAGACAGTTTTAAAAATCATCACAAACTGTTAAGACACAGAACTAAAACACTATAATATAGAATTAAAAGAAGCCCATTAATACTTTTGCTGAATATCTGTAATACTGCATATATCAGAAAAATGTTAAACCAGTAAGATAACCTAAGTGTAAAAAAAGCAAAACCAATCCCAAATTAATTTAAATAATACTACAGAATGCATAATCATGCCACAGGAAATTCTAGTAATACCCCCTACAAACTACAAGAACTTGTAAAATTACCTTGATGCATGACTAGTCATTGTACAATGATTGTTTCACCCAAATAAATTTTATTAGAAATGCACTTAAACTGAGAAAGGATTTCACAATGTCAAATCAGTGCACAATACTACCTAGTTTTTATACACTGATAAAAATGTCCTGTCAGGCTACATCATTTGAAAAGACACTTTACAGCATTCTTGTAGCATTAGAAATAATCAAAAGAAGAGAGTCAAGGTTAAAAACAAACACCAAATTTGGTCCGATAATACTGATTGTTTTTTTTAATTCTTTTGATACAGGTACTTCTTATAAATGAATATGAATGAACATTTGGTTAAAATGACTTACTTGAAATAAAAACACAAATATAGCACTATACTTCCAAACAATACATTCTATAGTGGCCTCTGACCACATTTTAAAAAACACTACAGGTAAGCCAAAATAGATTGGAAGGCTGCAAGCAAAGTGATTAATGGAAGCCTTTTCAAATATATCATACACATTTCAGGGATAGTTTACAGAGGTGCAACCCATTAAAACCCTTAAAGCAGGTAAAACAACTTCTGAGGGATTAGTGTGCTTATTTTTAATATCACCTTCATAAAGGCAATTAATTTTCCACATTAACATATTAAAAGTTCCAATCCAGCCACTGCTTAAATCACCAAGAGATCATTCTCCAGCAATCCACAAGTATTTATTTTCATTAAAATGTCTGTAAAGTTTAAAAGGTAAGCCTGGTGTCACAATCTTAAAAAGGCAACTAGCCATGCATTAGCGTCATTGGTTCTACATGCTCACAACAAACATGAGTAATCAGAGAGAAATACCTTTTGAGTACATCAAGAAAAATACAATGTTAACAAAGATAAGAAGCACTTTTTTTTTTTTTACCTACTCTTACAAATTTAGAAATTGCACCTTAGATTGATGAAAACATTAACCAGGGCCTGTAGTAATGTGGCCACTAATCTTGAGATAAAATTTCTGTATCTCAAGAAGAGTCATCATGATGTCACCTCTGTCTATTGTTCTTAATGTACAATGGTCCCTTTGAAGGTTACCTGTAGTTAAACTAGTTACCGAAATCAAAATTAAAAAGTATAAAAAGCTATTTTCTTTTCAAAAACATAAGAAATAATGCCAAAGTTGTTATGCATAACACACAGGAAGTGGTTAAAAATCAAACAAATCTTTGCATTTGACAATGTTAGTATATTTGATCTCACAGAACTGTTAAATGAGTTTGAGAAATTTCAAAACAAAGGCTGGATAGGAGCTTGTAGAAGAGATCTGAATTACACCAATTTAACGAATTAAGAAACTAAGTGCTAAACAACAAAGAATCGTATCAGGTGACTCATAAGTCACCCTAAGTATCACTGATGAGAAGCACTTTCAATTTGTTTTTTGGTGGTTGGATGGTTGGACGGCCTTTAGTTCAACACCAAAGCATTCAAATGGTAGAAAGGACAGGACAGTTTTATTTATGTGTACGCGTTGAGCCGCTCTTTGGAGCGGGTGGAGTGGATGTCGTGAAGCTCCTGCTCTTCCTTCGACTTGATATCCTCATACTTCTGCATCCGGCAGGCATCTTTCACGTAGGCCCAGTTGGCAGACAGAACCATTAGGTAGTGAACCTAAGCAAAGACAAAAATCGTTTATACTGGAAGGTGTTCAGATTTTTCATTGCAGATTGCTATCATTAAAGAAATATTCAAATTATTCATTTATAAAGAAAATGTTCACATGTAAAATAGAACCAAAATCTGTGGTAATTGGAACAAGATAAATAGGACATGTTCTTTCTCACTCCTCCAACTATACCACCGCCTCTGCTCTCTTCTTCTTCAGTACTGCTCTTTCTTCTTTTCCAACTCTGATGTAATCCAAGACTGATTTTTAATCCTTATGTGAAGTTTCTTGTCCTTTCTGCCCTCATTTACCCAAACTACAAGACCATACACTTCATGTTTATGTGTCTATGCTTTCTAGTCCATAGTTGGAAATATTCTCATATCCAGTTTGTGTCTTGCTGACTTGAATTAATGAGAGGATATATTGGTCCACTGTAAAATATAAAGAGGAGACATGGCTACACCAAAATAAATCTTTGGATTTAATTCTTGAGCTAATTTTCCATACAACTGATGTCACGGTCTATGTTAGATTGCAAACACAAGAGAGCAGGTATTAAGTCATATGTGTGAGCCTGTCTATCTTATCTCTATCTATCTATCTATCTATCTATCTATCTATCTATCTATCTATCTATCTATCCATCCATCCATCCATCCATCCATCTATCCATCTATCCATCTATCTAGACTTCACAGTGACCAGAAGAATGAATGTCAAAAAAAGAAACTAACACTAATTTTAAATAATGAATCTCCTGATTTGACATGAATTGACTCAGTGATGAGACCAACTTATTTGCTTTTTTCTCTTTCTGTTCCTCTTGGTCCATGGGAGAGATAAAACAGTTCTCCAATTGATGGGATTTTAATGGATGACTAAGGAAGAGAAATCAAGTAGTCAGCTATTTATTTTCTCAGATTTTCAGGGTGGGAAATAATTTTAATTCAAAATTTAGGAAAAGAAAAGGCTAAAATATTGATAGTTAAGAGCACATTGAAAGATGAGAGGCAGGCTGTTTCTAGGAAAGCAGAGATGCACATACAGAATGCAAAGTCAATTCTAAAAGGTGAATATTGTGGCATTTCAGTAATCAGCAGACAGTAAAAAAAGAAAAAGGAACAAATTTGACTCAAGGACATATGAAAAAGAAGCATAGCCATATGAAAAGGTTATTTTCAGAATGTTCAACTTTCTTCTGCAATTTAGCATTTTGATCAGTGGACATATTAAGTAATTTGTAAATAGGGGCTCTGAGTTATATTCTTACACTCCGTGGCATCTACATAGTGAAAGTTAAATGTATAAGGATTAAATAGGGCTTATACACATATCTAAATTAATGTGTCTTTTGTTGTTTTTCTGATGGAATCAAGTACTATGACTAGTAAGTAATAGGTACTCAAATATTTGTTAAATAAATGAATATATTTTTAGACTTTCAAAAAGTTTCCTTTTAGACAAAGAAAATAATTCTACGTGTCAACTTGGCCAGGTTATGGTGTCAGTTGTTTGGTTAAATACTGGCATATTTGTTGCTGTGGAGGCATTTTAAAAATGTGATTAGCATCAACAATCAGTTGACTTTAAGTGAAGGAGATGACCTTCTGTTGGGGATTGAATCACATCCTCCGTTCAGGTCCCAGCCCGGTTCTGTGGGTGTGGATCCCTTTGGAGATGTTATTAGTTAAGGTGCCCAACTGAGTGGGGGGTGGGCCTTGATCCAATATGGCTGACGTCCTTATAAACAAAAAGAGAAATTCAGCATGGACTGAGAATCCACAGGCAGCAGCCAGAAGCTTGAAGTCAACAGACCCCAAAGAGAAAGGAGAAGACTTCCCTGTGACAGAAAAGCCAAGGACCAAGGATCACTGGTAGACAGCCCCAGACTGCGACATCTTGAGGGATAAAGCATCACCATGCAGATATCTCAATTTTGGATCTCTTCTAGCCTCAAAACCATGGGCCAATAACTTTCCATTGTCAATGCATTGTATCAGCAGGTAGGAAGTTAAGACACTGGGGATAATGTGGGTGAGTCTCATCCAATCAGTTAATGAGAGGCTATAAGAACAAATAACTGAGATTTCTAGAAAAAGAAGAAATCCTGCCTCAAGACTATATCATCTACTCCTCTCCAAGTTTCCAGCCTGCCAAACTGCCCTACAAATTTCAGACTTGCCAGGCCTCACAATCATGTGAGTCAATTCCGTAGAATCTCTTACATGTATGTCTGTTGGCTCTTTTTCTCTGAAGAATCCTAATACAACCCCCATTATTATTGAATATGTGTGAGTGAAATTCTGAAAAGAACTTCAATATCATCATAGTTCAGAAATTAGTGCTTCACAGTGGGTCTTATAGACATTTCATCTGGCCGTAAATGGAACAAAAGCTGCCAGGCTTGTTCCTGTCCCTCCCTTGGTGAGCAGTGATCACCGGAAACTACTGCATGCAATTCAGGTTGACTAATTTTGTCAGCAGGTAGAACTTCTTATCATGTCTAAAATGTAATGGAATGGAGCCATATTAATTTTAATGCAAATTCTTATAACCCTTTCTTCAAATTATAGGTGATGGTTAAAATATTTTGGTGGAGTAGAATTCAACTTGATTTTCTCACCTTTATTAATACAAATATAATGCAAGTGTTAAATGAGATCATGAGTAATGAATGTTTTCACGTATATAAAGTACTCAACAGAGTAAGTTTTCAAGAAATATCAGCTAAAAATTTTACTACTGATAGTGGTTTTAGTACCAGCAACAGAGCGATAGCTATATTATCCTTGTTTCTTAAGACCTGAACCATTACCAGAGATAATAAACTGAAAATACCAATGTCAAACATTTAAGCTAGTAACAAATTGACTGATAAGGAAGTTAATGATTGATAACAGCTTCAATAAGAGAGAAAATAGCTCCAAGAGAATGCTTAGTACTTAAAAATATACTCTAAATAAACTTGCTGTTGGAAAAAACTTATTTATAACTTTATATCTAAAGAGAAGTAAAATATAGATTTCTCAAACAGTGCATAATGCCTAAATTTCTATTATCTTAAATATTTTCACACTAGAACAAAGTAAGCATTTTTTTTAGAGACATTTAAATAGCATTTTTCTCTCCTGCATGCTTGGAGGAAAATTTTCACACAGACTCTTATTTATAGCAAAGCAAACAAATGCTTCATTATAAACTCTGTTCAAAAAGATCTCTTATACATGCATGTGTATTGACTGTACATCTACATGCCCCTAGAATGATCCATTGTCCAGGAATGTGTGCAGAACAGACATGTACAGATGTTTTCTCTGGTCTGACAGCCAGGCTGGGTGCTGCTTGGGACCCTGAATGTTTGGAACATCACAGGCCAGATTATGTTGATGTTTCCCCAGGGCACATCCTATCATTCATTTTAAATTAAGACTACAAGGCTTCTGCTTGTTTTGTTTTTTTTTCAGTCTTTCCATTTAATCAGCAACATGATCTTATTCTGAAACAAAACCCCTATCTAGAGATTTATAGTCACTAAATGGAAATGCTAAAATTAACAAAGTATCTGAAAACCAACTTTAGGACTGACATAGTATTGTTAGATGTTTTTTATTTTTTTTAAATCATTTTTAATAAGTCAGAAACATATCCTTTAAAAAGTGTTTATGAAGTCACTAAAAATAACTGATCTGATATGGTTCATTAGCATATTAGCATTGTCTCATCTTTCCTATTTTTAGTATTTGACAAGAGATAAAAAAATCCTATTTTTTAAGAAATGTTCCTTTCACCAAAAATTTGACAATGTATTAGCACCATAAGAAACTTAATTAAGTCCAAATTAATTCATCATTTTATATATTGAATTGGTATAAGGTTACTGGTAACCTAAAGTTCTATGTTACTTGTCTTCTAGGTTGTAAAAATAAGGACTAAAGACCTTAGCTGCAAAAGCTATTACTGCTGTTCAGAATATTTGTTCATTTGTTGATATTCGGTACTCCAGTGAGCAAAATGGAATTCTTGGTGGGTTACAATGGAAGAGACAGGACCTAGCACAGAGTAGGACCTCCAAATTTGGTAAAGCCCAATGAGTTGGAAGACGAGTAGTCCTTAAATTTTCTGAAGAAAAATAGATATAGAAGATATGTCTTGAAGCTACCAAGGTTCATTTTAAGAAAAATAATTAATCCTGTAACTCCACATGGCAACTTTCATGTTCTTATTTTAGGAGGAAAAAATGATAAAGGAAATTAAAGATATAATTTTTATATTAATAGTAATCTATTGCATGAAATTCTAATGAGCTTATATTTTGTTAGTTACCAAAATTATTGTTTTAAACATTGAAAAGATAATCAATGTTATTTCTTCCCACTAAGCTTTGTTTTCCACTTATTTATTTACCCATTGTTCCCATTTTAATTTTTACTGATATTAAAATAAATGTGGTTCTTATAAACCTCAGACACTAGAAGAAATTTATCATCTCTACAAGCAAATTGCTTTATAACTCAAATTGAAAAGTAAGTATCAGAGCACTCAGGTCTTACCATTGCAATAACTGCCGCCCCAGCTCCAGCAAGTGCCACAATAAATAAGTGGAAGGTCATGTTCAGCTGCAAAGGAAACCACAGAAAACTAAAACATGTGCCAAAATTGCAAGCTGAACAGAAGTCAGGACTGCTGATATTTTATGAGCAAGAATTTTGTGCATATTTAACAATAGTAAAACTATGATAAATTACTTAATCAAAAAACATTGCAAGATCTTTTTTCTCTGCAAATTATTTAATACCTTGCAACAGCATCATTTTACAGTAATTTCATTATAAAGATAAGATCATGATTTATAATGATGGCTTTCAGTAATTTTGTAATATAAAGCTATAGTATCTCTTTTAAATGATAACTATAATTTTTTAACCTTCATTAAAATGTGAAAGTTTCTAGAAAAAATTAAAATATTTGGTATAATGTTTATTGAAATATGCATCAAACCTCATGCATATTTATTCTCTACTCCCCCTGAATAATACCACTGCAAGTAAAAACTGCCTCTTCAAAAAAAGGGAGGAGGGAATTCATCATATATTTAATTGTATATTCTTCAAATGCCAAAATGAATGTTAAAATTTAAACAAAATTAAGACTGTGAAAACACTCACCTCAGTGGATTCACACATCCTCAGGAAATTCTCAGAGATGGTGCAAATTTTCTTTTCCTCTCCAATTGTCACAATTCCTATAACATATAGGAAATTGCAGTTTTTTATAAACGTTTTTAAGAGCACAGAGACAGAAAAAGGAACTTTTGATGATCAAATCTAAACAAGTTCTATTTTCTGTGATAAGGGAACAATTATTCCTCAGCTTTCATTGCATTTAAAATGGGAGTCCTTATTCCAACATAATGACTTTAATATTTATAAATAGAAGATGCAAAGACATTTATCCTTCACACATTTTAAAACACTTAAAATCTGAACTCAATTGAATCCAACCACCCAGTTTTTCAGATTTACTTGCAGCTAATGCATTGTTTGGGTCCATTATGTGATGGTTTAGGCATCACAATTATTTTGGTAATTATGCCCCAGGCTGTGCTGAAGTCAGGATCCAAATTTGTTTGTTTGGTAACAAAGCTTCTGTTAGTCTATAAAGGTATTTCCCAAAGGAGTAAGTTATCTTCTATTGATAATGAAAACAGTGCCAATAGTAAAGGGAAATAAAAGCTGCAATCTCACTCAGGTTTACCCTTGCTCCACTTGGTTCATGGACTAACTGCATCAGAATCACCTGGGGAAATTATCAAAAATATATATTTCTGGGATCCAATGCAGAACTGTTAAATCAGAATCTATAAATGTTAGGCATTTTTAGAAAGCACATAGGTGATTAACTGCCACTGCTCTATATCCCATTTTAGAGAACAGAAGTAATCAAGTTCACTCTAAGATGGTTCTTTAATTTTGTTTGGGGAAGTATTGAACTCCTAAACATATATATGTACAAGAGAAAAATAAACCACAAGTTCTGGGCAAGCTAATACCTAAGCTTTTAGCACTTACTGTTATTTAGCTTTAATGTCTGTATATATTTACACATTCTTATCTGTCAGGTGCATAATGAGCTTTCCCCATTTTACAGAGCTGATGTCATCCTCTTTTATGCAAATAGTTTGTGCAATCTATTTCAGTTTAAAAAGTAATCTACTTGTAGTTCATCAAATGCAGAATGGAAAGATGGCCTTTTTTTCCTGCCAAGATGGTTCCAAGAGGCAAAAAAAGAGAACCGTTTATAAGATTTGTCTAATAAACCACCCTTACTAAGAAATTTTCCTGGTGAAGGTTACATTTCTCCATACTGTTATATTACAGTCTTCATTCACGTATAATATATATGCTCTGAATCCATTTCCTTACCCATTTCTTTATTCACATTTGCAGGAAACTCCTAGAAAGTGTTGTCTAATGCTCACTGTAGGCAATTATTTTCCTTTCATTTCCACTTAAACTCTCTCCAGTCAGATTTTGCTCCACTCTTCATGGATTTTTTTTCTTGGAAAAGTCACCAGTGACCTCCACATTGTTAAAACCAAGGATTAATTCTCAGTCTTCGTTTTACTTGCCAATCAGCAGTACTGGACACAGTTGATCACCCCCTCTTCCTTCATACATTTTCTTCATTTGATTTCCAAGATACTACAGTCTCCTCTTCTAGTCTTTCTATTCTCACTGGCTCCTCCTTCTCAATCTCCTTGTCTGGTTCCTCCTCTTCTCTACAATCTCTTAAATTGGAGCAACCCATTGGATAGTCCTCAAAGCTCTTTCTCTCTTGCTCATCTCCTATTTCAGAATGTTAAATGCCATTAACAATTCCTAAATCCATGTAGCTAGCCCATACGTCTCTCCTGAATTCAGAATTCATACATCCAACTTCTTATTTGACAGCTCTAGTTCGATTTCTAATAAGCATCTAAAAATCTACATCTTCAAAACTGAGCTATTCCTCCCCCTTGCCTGCCTCACTCTCAAGCAAACTCTTCTCATAGCCTTTGCCAGTAGAAAAGGGTTCCATTACCTAAAGCCATAGTTCATGATTTTGTTTTCCAGACATGTTATTTATTGTTTTTGTGTCTTTGTATATTTACTTTACCATTGTGGCAGTTCCTCTTCTGTCAAAGCCAGCAATGCTGCCTGTCTCTGACAATCCTTCTGCAATCTTAATTCCCTTTTACCTTTGCCATGTAGTCTTAACATACTCACAGATGCAGAATTTAGATGGGACATATTTGGGGAGGAGAGCATTATTTTGCCTATCGCTGTCCATGTTCTGGTCCCCAAAGATACATGTCCACCCCATATGCAAAATACATTCAACTCATTCCAAGGGCTAATGAACTCATCCCATTACAGTATCAACTCAAAGTCAAAAACCTCTTCTAAATCTCATAAACTCACAGAATTGTTTTTCTTTCTAAAAACAGTGTAGTAAGTGTAAAATATGACTATATGGTTAAATAAAACTGTTCTTTGAGCTTTAGCACTGTTAAAACATAATTATCAAGATTTATCTAAATGTAACTTCCTTATGTGGGTGTAGAAGAAAGAGAATGCATTTTTCAGATAACGTGTAGACTTTTACTCAGCTATTAATGTTTTCTGCTTAGCCTTTAGCATAAAATATGCTGCCTATGTGGCAGTTATGTGCCCTTCAGATAATACGTCCCTAATCAGAATCTTGAGCATACATATATAATCAAGTCAAAATTTGGGTTATAATCAGCATAGACATTTAATAGTATTCATCAAAAAAGAAATAGAGTGGGTAAGAATTTACTTTAAAGAAATTTCCCATATTTTGCAAAGTGGTCCCATTAGCATATAGATTGTTTCTTTTCTCTTAGGAGACTATGTTACTTTGAACCACATAATGGGAGCTCTTACCATGTAAGGGTTGTCATGCCCATTTAGTAGAGATGTGCATTTCTAGCATACTCATTCTGTGCATGTAATAAGTGTATGCATTTCCAAAAGGCATAATGGAAAGCAGAGGCATAACTTAATATAAGTTGAGGAATATAAGGATTGCAGGGGATTTGGAAGTCTTTGTCTAACAGTATGATGGATGTGGCACACAGCTAGTTAACTATAGAATAGTACTACTGTACCCTATAGTCTATCCATGGTATACCTGCAGAGTCACAAATCCTTCAGATATCATCTAGTGGAATAGTTCCCAGTTTTCTGAAGTCTGAGGAAACTTCATTAGAAAAAAATATTTTGATCATCCTCAGATGTTAATCAGTAGGTTTTTAATATCTGTTGAGTGAAAAAACCCATTTGTACATATGGATTTGCATATTTTAAATAAATTCTGTAGCCCTCAGATTTTTACAGATGATGAAATAGAATCCCAAATAGTTGAGGTGAGATTAGACTGTCAATTTCTTGACTCCTAGTTCAGTAGTTGTTTGAATGTGAGAGTAGTCAACTCTCTGATTACGGAACAGACTCAAAAGCTAGACTGCCTGGGTTTGAATCCTGGCTCCGCCACTTACTAATTTTATGACTGTGGGTAAGTCATTTAACTGCCCTATGCCTCAGTTTCCTCATTTATAAAATGCAAAACAATAGAAACCACCTTACAGTGTCATCATGAGATTAAACAATTTAACATATATAAAACACATAGTGTCTACATATTCTTAGTCCATATAAATATGAGCAATTGTTACTTCATGAGATTTTAGCTGCAAATAAGAATAATCAAAGAGGACTGATGACATATTTAACATTCTTTGATTTTATGAATACTAAATTCTAAGTTTTTGTCCTATTTCAGGAAGTAATGAAGTATGATTTTTAGAAGATTTTTACCCTGGACTTCAGTGTTTATCATGGGGGGTGGTGAAAGTGGGATGCAGACATCATATTGGGTTTGGAAAAGAGCAGAGGATTGAGAAAAGATAAATCATGACTGTAACCTGCCAATAACAGGGAACACAGTGTCTGTCTGTGTGTGTGTTCATGTTAAAATGTCATTTTCCAATCCACCCTTGAATTCCTACTTAAATTTAAAAAGGTATGTCTTCAAAGTAAATACTCTGAAAAATTTCCCTCTTTGTTAGAATAATGGCTCCAAATTGACTTACACTATTTTAGAGTTAGTTGTTTAGGTAAAACAATGTGGGATGCTGTCTTACAATTAGAAATCTAATAACCACATACCAAACTGACGAAGGTCCAGGCAGAGATTTGCTCCCTCCACTAACGTGGTGTTTCGGCAGATGGTCCACAGATTGAAGTACATGTAAACTGGCAGTGAGGTGAAAGCTGTGACGCCCAGCCAGGCCAACATGAAGAGGTATGTCAGCATAATGAACTGCAGCAGAGAAAAAGTGAAGAGGGAAAACATACAATCTACTGGAAAAGAAGAATCTATCAAGCACTATATCTATGGTTTTAAGGACCACAGCAAATAAATCATCATCATAACCCTAGTAGCACCTGCAGCATGGGAGGCTGAGAGAAGATGAAGGCAATGAATTGCAAGATTAAACCTGCTAGAAAGTCAGATCTTGGCAGAATTTTGTTCTCATGTGCAAGGGAAGAAATAATCCATGTGCATTTTAATGCCTGCTTCATTGATGTTTTGATATTAAAAATCTCACCACACGTTTTTTAAACTTTAGAAAATATTAGCTGGTGTATACAGAAGGGATTCTGCAAAATTCACAGTGAATTTACTAAACAAAATTTTGTTAACCAATTTCTATTAAACAAAATTGACACTTCTGTAATATAAATATTTAAACTACTTAAATATGTTAACATTTAACATGATTCTTATGACATTTTAGTATATAATGAAACAATACGCAATTTCACCCCTCATTTTTTCATAATTTTTGGTGAACTTTCAATGTAACTCTTCTTTCACTTATTCTAACTTTTTCTACAGGAAAGAGTGAAATATGTTTTTGGGTTTTAAAATCAAGTTTTTCTTTGATTACTTCAGAAACATTTTAAATATTTATACGGTATGTTAAAAAAGTTGTTCATGAATCCCAGCTCATTTTCAGCATAGATTCTCATGAGCCATTCAGTTCTAGAGTGGATTAGATGCTGGGTAAAAAGACAGATGCATAAATTGATGGATGGTTGAATAGCTGTATTTAGCAAAGATTTTTACCTTACCCAAATCAGAGGTCTGGCGTTTGTTTTTGGTTTCAGAAAGTAAGCTCTAAACCCTTGGAATATTATGC
Organism: Choloepus didactylus; assembly: GCF_015220235.1. NCBI lineage: Eukaryota > Metazoa > Chordata > Mammalia > Pilosa > Megalonychidae > Choloepus > Choloepus didactylus. The sequence continues at coordinate 190,546,958 of NC_051309.1, forward strand.
CTGACAGGAGCATGTTTGTTTGCCTGGGGGCCTTGGGTCACACTGGATTCTCTAATAGTATGATTAAGACGAAGGCTTATCTTGCCAGAAAGACCAACAATGTGACTTAGAGGGGGGACTCTGGGTCAAACTGGAGAATGAGATCAACCATGTGGGCAATCAATCAGTCAATGATCACCAATCGTTTTATTGGATCCCCAGTGAAACTTCTAAACACCAAGGCTCAGGGGAGCACCTCTGGTTGGCAATACTCTCTGTGTTTTGTGTTTAGAAATTCCAGGAAAGTAAAGCACCCTCACGCTATGGGGAGAGGACAACGTAAGCTCCACATCTGGCATTTCCCTGGATTCTGCCCTATGTGTTTTTTCCTTTAGCTGATCTAATCAGTATCCTTTCCCTGTAATAAACCATATCTGTGACTATAACACCTTTCAGGTGCTGAGTCCTGAACATGCAGTTGGTGTCAGAATGGATGGTGGTCTTTTGTGGAGACTGTTCTCTCTAACTTTGTAGTTGGCCTAAACTCTTGGCAAGCTGACAGAAGATAGCTAGCTATATTCATGTTTCCAAAACAGTCACGTTAATCCATAGCATCTAATATATAATTGTCTATACAAAGGCACTTCCTTAATAGTCTAAGTTAACACTTGCATCAACAACTGTATTCAAGTACAATTTAAAAAGAATGAATGTAAGTCTAACTCAATGCCCTGAGATTTAAATGCAAGGCACAAATCCCCACATTGGTAGGGATTAATTATACTTCTTAATGCAAGTCATGTGTCACTGGATCTATTAAAATGTTTCCCATCATCAAAGGAGTAAATCATGATAGGAAGGGTCCATGTAGGTAAACATAAACAAGAAACAGAGAATGATAGTGGACAACCTAGCAGGAGTTGTCAAATTATGCTGTCAATGTGGTATTAATTAATTGTACCCAAACATCAGAGATTAAATCTACATTATTCCTGAAGACTAACCAAGAACATCGCTTTGAATAATTTGTCTGTCACAATTTCTACATCTAATTATTTTCATATGAATCCTGCTGACTCTCTTCAGTATCAGTGAATAAGAGCTTCTCTGCCATCACTCATATACTTAACCTTATGATTAGCATGTGGTCTGCTAGAAAAACCCAGAGAATTTGTAGTAATAAAAAAAGCTAAGAAAACATTTTTAGGACTCAAAACATGTCTATTTTTTGATGACTGATTAATTCATTCATTCCTTTGAACTGCAAATATGGTGCTATTATGCACTAGAAGATGGGAAGCAAGGTACAACCAGCCTTAGAGACTCCATAGTCTCTGAAGCTATGTAAGATATGTTCCAAGATATGCTTCTGAGATATGCAATATGCTCTCATTCTCTTCCATTTTTGTTTCTTGTATTTTGCAGATTTCCCCAAAGGGAATACAATTTTACTTCCCATCTCCTCTGCTAACTCACGTACCCTTAACTAGCCCTAAAAAACTACCAACTTATCTACCCTTAACTAGCCCTAAAAAAAATCCAAATTGGAAGTTGGAAAGGGTGGGGATTCCATGTGTATACGCATTTCTGCATGTACCACTTGATCTGAATTTCCATCGAAGCATGTTCCACTCCAAATTCTACCCGTCCCCTATCATGTATCTGAGAGATTGCATACCTTGTAGACACAAATTGTTTTAAAGTTTCCATATTCTGAAAGATTTCCTGGTGATTCTGTTATTCCTATCGCTGTATCTATACAACTCCACTCAGCTCTTGTGGAGTTTTTATTTTTAATACTTCAAAATTACTCATCAACCAATATGGTAAGAGCATTAGAATTGAAAATGCTTGAAATGCAGCCTTTTCACACCAATGGCTAAATTTCTATAGTAATTTGGTCCCTCCTCTAAGTTTCAAAGGCATACCTTTAAGAGACTTTTTAAGAGAAGCAGTGGTGTGTTCTGGCTTAACACTTTATATAATTAATTTTACAGAATGGCAATATGATGTATAAAAATACACTGAATGAAACTAAGCCTCTTGTTCTACTCTAGTAATTCCAAAGGAATTAGATGAAATCTCAAACAAACCATAGTTATTTAATATCCCTCAGTATACTGAGTTGAGAAATAGCAAACTTGGTTCCAATGTCTTGATAGAATTTACACATTTGTACTAAATCATATTGTGATTAACAGACAGAGTTTATTCAGTTTAAGGATATCAGGGAATTTGCATAATGAATGTAAAAAGAGCACAGGATTTAAAGTCAATGAGATGTGAAATCAAACCCTTTTCCTGAAAGTTGCCCAGCATCACAGTACTTCAGAAACCCATAGAATTAAGTAAACACATGCTTTCTACAACATTGTTTTATCTCATCTCCAATGTGACTTCCTGTTGTTCTCTACTATGAAACACTAATGTTTGGATGGTTTGATGAGTCAACATCTGTCCTAACTTGGCATTCTTTCTTTCTTTCACACCTAATTCCCTGCAGTTTGTTTGTTTTATTTTTATTTTATTCTGTTAACACATATAAAACCTAAAATTTCCCATCTTAACCACTTTCCACGGTACAATTCAGTGGTGTTATGATTATATTCACAATGTTGTGCTACCATCACTGCCATCCATTACCAAAACTTTTCCATCACACCAAATAGAAAAATCTTTCCCAATTCATTTTGATCTATGATTTGCAGACATATTTGATTCTTTTACATTCAGAAAAACAAATCCTGTTCTCAAAATATTATCAAGTAAAAGTTGTTGAATATTGAGTTATTTAAATCAGTGAAGGATTAGGAATAAATAGCCTTAAAAGGAATTATTAAAGTTTATATCATTTTAAAAGTATTTAATCATGATCAACAAATATTTAATAATAACATGTTGTGCATAAATATTTAGGATTTTAGTTACTTAAAGCAATAAATACTTCCTCCTTAGTTTGATGATCAAAAGAATACAAATACTGCATGTGGAAATCTAGACAAACTTTGGTCTTGATACACACTTTGCTGTCTATTGTAAACTTAGAGAAAGGAAAATATTCCTTGTGAATTGTTTATTCTTTCTCTCTTATAGAAATGGAATGAAGCAAAACAACAGATGTTCACTGGGCAGTGTGGTTGCCTGCTCAGAATTCTAGCTTTCTCAGAGCCCACCCTACTCTATCACATCATTCCTCATGTACCATTTCTTGGTGAGAAAGGTGGGCCAAGCCTCAAGGAAGGCAAGAAAACCACAGGTATCAGCACCCATTTACTTCCAACATTAATAACCTGTATAGTACAATGCAAGTCATTTTTCATCTTTTGCCACTTTATCCTACTCTGTAACTGGTAGAAATCTATTTATATATTCACTTATTTATTTCACAAATGCTGGTATGACATCCACTGTGTGCCTAACCTAACCTAAATGTCACATTTATTTAGCAATAAATTGTGCCTTACAGTATATTAACGGCACAGGCTGTCAACCTGGATTAAGTCTGGGCTGCTATTTCTGTTTCTATTTCTTTGTATTCCTTCATAAAATGATAACTGCTCTAATTGATCTCACATGATGGTAGTTAGGCTGGGATGTTATAATAAATGAAAAGCATTTAGCATGGAACCTGGAGTATAAGAAGTATTTTGAAAATAATAAATATTTTAAAGCTGTTTTATTGAGATATATTCATGTACCATACAGTCCATCCAAAGTGTACAATCAGTGGCTTTTAGTATAATCACAGAGTTGTGCATTCATCACCCCAATCAATTTTACAACATTTTCATTACTCCAAAAAGAAAAACCCCATACCCCTTAGCAGTCATCTATCAATCCCTCTATCCTTCTCCAGCCCTATATAACCACTAATCTAACTCTATCTCTATAGATGTTTTTATATTTATATTTTATATGGATGGAATCATACAGTATGTAGTACTTTGTGTCTGGTTTCTTTCACTTAGCATAATGTTTTTAAAAAATCATTTTTTTTTTAATTAGGGAAGTTTCAGGTTTGCATAAAAGTCAAATAAATACAACTTTCCCATATATTCCCCTACTGTTGATACTTTGCATTGTCTGGGGCCTTTGTTACAACTGATGAAAGAATATTAAAATATTACTATTAGCTTACATTAGGTGTATTTTTCCCATATACCACCCTATTATTAGCATCTTGTAATAGTGATATATATTTGTTATAGCTCACAAGAGAACATTCTTACATTTGTACTAGTCACTACAGTCATCGTCCACAACAGGATTCACCGTGTTATACAGTCCCATGATTTATATTCTAACTTTCCTTCTAGTGACATACACGAACCAAAACCTCCCCTTTCAACCACATTCAAAACAGAATTACACTCACAAGAATTTGCTACCATCACCACTGCCCCTTTGCAAATACTGACAATGAACCTAAAGAGAAATTATGCACAAATTAAGCATCAGCTCCCCATTCTCTACCCCCATTCTATCCCCTGGTAACCTATATTTTAGATTCTAACTCTGTGAGTTTGCTTATTATAATTAATTCACATCAGTGAGATCCTTTAGCATCTGGCTTATTTCACGCAACATAATGTCCTCAAGTTTCATCCTTGTCGTCGCATGCATCAGGACTCCATTCCTTTTTACAGCTGAATAACATTCCAGCATAGGTATATACCACATTTTGCTTATCTGTTCTTTGGTTGATGGGCACTTAGGTTGCTTCCATCTTTTGGCAATTGTGAATAATGCTGCTATGAACATCAGGCCAATATCTTCTTGAGTCCCTGTTTTTTAGTTCTTCTGGGCAAAAAACTTAGTAGCGGGATTGCCGGATCATATGGTAATTCCATACTTAGCTTCCTGAGGAACCACCAAACTGTCTTCCAAAGCAGCTGTGCTATGTTGTGTTCCCACCAGCAGTGAATGAGCATTCCTATTCTTCCACATCCTCTCCAAAACTTGCACTTTACTGCTTTTTAAATAATGGCCATTCTAGTAGATGTGACATGGCATCTCATTGTGGTTTTGATTTGCATTTCCCTAATAGCTAGTAATTTAAGCATCTTTTCATGTGTTTTTTAGCCATTTGTATTTCCTCTTTGGAAAAATATCTATTCAAGTGTTTTTTTTTTGTTTTTTTTTTTTTTTTCCTTTTTTCAGTTGGATTGTCTTTTAATTGTTGTAGGATTTTTTTTATATATCCTTGATATCCAACCCTTATCTAATATGTGGTTTCCAAATACTTTCTCCCATTGAGTAAGTTGCCTTTACACTTTCTTGACAAAGTGCTTTGAAGCCTAAAAGCGTTTAATTTTGAAGAGGTTCCATTACTTTATTTTTTCTTTCACTGCTTGTGCTTTGGGTGTGAAGTCTAAGAAACCAGTGCCTACCACACTTTCTTGTAGGAGTTTATGATCCTGTTTCTTACACAGGTATTTAGGTCTTCTATCCATTTTGAGGTTTTTTTGGTTCGTTTGTTTGTTTGTTTGTTTTTTGTATAAGATGTGAAGTAGGGGTCCTCTTTCATTCTTTGCCGTATGGATACCCAGTTCCCTCAGCATTCTTTGTTGAAGAGACTACTCTGTCCCAGTTCAGTGAACTTGGCAGCTTTATAAATATCAATTGACCATAGATGTAAGAGTCTATTTCTGAACTCTCAAATTGATTCCATTGATCAATATATCTATCTTCATGCCAATAACATGCTTTTGAACCACTGTAGCTCTGTGATATGTTTTAAAGCCTGGAAGTGTGAGTCCTCCAAATTCACTCTTCTATTTCAATGTGCTTTTGGCTATTTGGGGCCCCTTACCCTTCAAATAAATATGATAATTGTTTTTTCCACTGCAAAGTAAGCTGTTAGAAATTTTTATTGGTATTGTGTTGACTCTGTAAATCATTTTGGGTAGAACTGACATCTTAATGATATTTAGTCTTATAGTTCATGGACAAGGAATGTCCTTCCATTTATTTAGGTCTTCTTTGGTTTCTTTCAGCAATGTTTTGAAGTTTTCTGTGTATAAGTCCTTTACATCTTGGTTAAATTTATTCCTAGATTTTTGATTCTTCTAGTTGCTACTGTAAATGTAATTTTATTCTTGACTTCCTCCTCAGATTGCACATTACTAGTATATGCAAACACTACTGACAATTGCATGGGTTGACCTGGTACCCTGCCCCTTCGCTGAACTTGCTTAAGAGCTCTAGTAGGTTTGTTGCAGATTTTTCAAGACTTTCTCTATATAGGATCATGTCATTTGCAAATACTGATATTTGGATGCCTTTTATTTCCGTTTCTTGCCTAAATGCTCTGGCTAGAACTTCTAGCACAGTATTGAATAACAGTGGTGACAATAGGCATCCTTGTCTTTTTCCAGATCTTAGAGGCAAAGCTTTCAATTTTTCACCATTGAGTATGATATAAGCTGTGGCTTTGTTCATATCTACCCTTTATCATGTTGAGGAAGTTTCCATCTATTCCTATCTTCTAAAGTGTTTTTATCAAGAATGGATGCTGTATTTTTGCTTCTATATTCATTAGAGGAATTTGGCTGTAATTTTCTTTTCTTTTAGTATCTTTATTTGGTTTGGTATTAAGGTGATGTTGCCCTCATAGAGGGCACTTCTATGTTCCCTCCTCTTCAATTTTTTTGGAAGAGTTGGAGCAGGAGTGGTATTAATTCTTCTTGGAATGACTAGTAGAATTCACCTGTGAAGCCATCTGGTCCTGAGTTTTTGTTTGTTGGGAGGTTTTTGATTACTGATTTAATTGCTTTACTTATAATTGGACTGCTGAGCTCTTCTATTTGTTTTAGTGTAAATGTAGGTTTTTTGTGTGTTTGTAGGAATCTGACTATTTCATCTGAGTTGTCTAATTTGTTAGCATACAGTTAATCATAGAATCCTCTTATGATCCTTTTTATTTCTGTGAGGTCCATAGTAATGTCCCACTTGCATCCCTGATTTTACTTATTTGCATCTTCTCTCTTATTTTCTTTGTCAGGCTAGCTAAGGGCTTGCCAGTTTTATTGATCTTATCAAAGAACCACTTTTGATTTTGTTAAGTCATTCTATTGTTGTTCTATTCTCAATTTCATTTATTTCTATTCTAATCTTTGATTATTTCTTTCTTTCTGCTTGCTTTGGGATTCATCTGCTGTTCTTTTTCTAGTTTCTCCAGATGTGCAGTAAGGACTTTGATTTTAGTCTTTTCTTCTTTTTAATGTAGGCATTTAGGGCTATAAATTACCCTCTCAGCACTGCCTTCACTACATCCCATAACTTTTGATATGTTGCAGTCTCATTTTATTTGTTTATATTTATTTACTGATTTCTCCTGCAATTTCTTCTTTGATCCACTTATTTTTTAATAATGTGTTTTTAACCTCCATATATTTGTGAATTTTCCAGTTCTCTGGCTGTTATTGATTTCCAGCATCATTCTATTATGATCAGAAAATGCATTTCATATAAATTAAATCTTTTTAAATTTATTGAGACTTATTTTATGAACCAACATGTGGTCTATCCCAGAGAATGATCCATGAACACTTGAAAAGAATCTATATGATGCTGTTTTGGGATGCAATGTTCTTTATTTGTCTGATTAGATCTAGTTCATTTTATTATATTATTCAAGTTGTCTTTTTCCCTATTGATCCTCTACCTAATTTTTAACTACTGATGAGAGTGGTGTACTGAAGTTTCAAACTATTATTTTAGAGACATCTATTTCTCCCTTCGGTTTTGCCAATGTTTGCCTCATGTAGTTTGGGGCACACTGATTAGGTGCGTAAATATTTATGATTATTATTTTTTCTTGGTGGACTGTCCCTTTTATTTATATATAGTGTCAATCTTTGTCTCTTACAACAGCTTTGCATTGAAAGTCTATATTGCCCTGTATTGGTATGGCTACCCCAGTTCTTTTTTGGTTAATATTTGCATGGAATACCTATTTCCAACCTTTCACTCTGTACCTGTTTGTGTCTTTGGGTCTAAGATGAGTCCCTTGGGAATAGCATACAGATGGATCATACATTTTTCTCTACTATGCCAATCTGTGTATTGAGTAGTTTATTCCATTAACAATCAATGTTATTAATATAAAGGCAGTACTTACTTCAAGCATTTTATCCTTTGGTTTTTATGTCATATCTAATTTTGTCTCTCTTTATACCCTTCAGTTACCCTTACTTATAATCTTCATTTCCACACTAAACTCCAAGTCTCTCTCCTGTCTTTGCCTTTCAACCTGCAGAACTCTTTTTTAGTACTTTTTGTAGGCCAGGTCTCTTGTTGATAATGCCTCTCAGTTTCTGTTTATCTGTGAATATTTTAAACTCCTCCTCATTTTTTAAGGAAAGTTTTTCCCCATAAAGAATTCTTGGCTGGTAGTTTTTCTCTTTAAGAACCTTAAATATATCATACCACTGCCTTCTTGAAGCCTCCATGGTTTCTGATGAGAGACTGGAACTTACTCTTATTGTGGATAACTTGTATATGATGAATAACTTTTCTCTTCCTGCTTTAAGGATTCTCATTGTCTTTGGCATTTGTCAGTCTGATTAGTTTGTGTATTTGAGTGGGTCTATTAGGATTTATTCTGTTTGGAAAATGTTGCACTTCTTAGACATGTAAATTTATGTTTTTCTTATTGTTGGGAAATTTTGGGCTCTTATTTCCTCAAATATTCTTTCTGCCCCTTTTCCTACTTTTGTCCTTATGGGACAGCAAAAGCAAATATGTGTGTGAACTTCTTGCTGTCATTCAAATCCCTGACAACCTGTTCAATATTTTCCATTCTTTTCTCTATCAGTTCTTCAGCCTGTAATATTTTAATTGTCTTATCTTCTAGTTCGCTGATTCTTTCTTCTGCCTGTTCAAATCTACTGCTGTATGCCTGTAGCATATTTTAATCTCTTATGTTGTGCATCTCATTCTGGTATATTCTGTTATGTTTCTTTTCACACTTTCAAATTCTTCTTTATGCTCACACAGTGTCTTCTTAATATCTTTTATGTCTGCACCTTCTTGAATTGATTTAGAAAAGTTGTTTGAACATCTTTGATTAGTTATTCCAAATTCCGCATCTCCTCCAAAATTTTAATTTGTTCCTTTGACTGGGCTGCATCTTCCTGTTTCTTAGTATGGCTTGAAATTTTCTGCTAATGACTAGGCATCTGATTATCTTGATGGGTATATTCTAAAGGTCAGTTTGTGTCTCTTGCCTAGGGTTTTATATTTGATTGGCTTTGTGTTAATGTTCTTTGCAAATTGGTTCAACTTATCCTAGACCTTTAGAATTGCCCATGTTTGATCAGATTTTTTCAGCTTATACATCTGATTCTTGCCCTGGCTGTGTGGTACAATTTTTAGGATTGCAGTATTTGCAATTGTTTCGCCCCCAGGAGAAAGCTTCCTTTCCTCTGCTCCTTCTCCAGGAATCTTGATCTGTCCTGTTTAGTTTTTGTTTTGCCTCTATAGTTATATATATAGCTGTTTTTGCCTGTAAGGCAAATTCTGGGACAAGGGTCAACCCGGAGAGGACTTTCCGAAGTCAGTAATTCCCAGCCAAAACAGGGACATGAGCTCACAAAGACGGTGGAGACCAACTCCAAAAGAACCCTGGTGAGAGGGTCAGGAAAGATGCCAAGAGCCTTTTTGATGGCTCCCCAAAGCTGCATTTTCCTGGCCTGCCCAGCAGATGGCACTTTTCAACAAATTGTTCCCCTCAGCCCTAAGGAAGTACTGTGTCTTTCAACCTCCACTGGCTCTGCCCTTGTTGGGGGCAGCTGAAACAATGGCTGTGATGGTCCCTAGCCAGGGCAGGCTAAAACAGTAGTTCAGAGCTGGCACCTAGCACTGTGAATTCAGCAATCAAAAGCTTGACCAGTGCTTGGTTGTGCCACACCCCCCACCTACCTCCTGTCATTTGTGGGGAGAGGACTTCCACAACCCTCTGTTGTCAGTCAGGTGCTGAATGCTGGGACAGCAATCCTAGAGAGTTGGTGATGGGTGTAGCCACCACGGAGCAAGCTATTCATAATTCTTTCCTGCAGTTGCTCAGACTCTTCATCCTGCTCTTCTCTGGATGATGTAAGTGCTCCCCTGGTCTCTGGAGCCCCAAAAGATTTGTTTCAGACAGTTCCTGTCTCCTAGCTGTCCTGGAGGAGGACTGAATCCTGGAGCTCCCTACTCTGCCATCTTACCAATTAGCTATTTATATTGTTGATAATATTATGATTACTACTACTACTGAAATACATATTTTTCCTGAGTGATTGAATTATATAGAATAAAAGATTAATTAGATTTCATTTCATGTTTGGAGAAATTAAAAGAATAAGGAGTCTTGGGTCTGGGAAAATTATTCAAAGAGGGCTCTCCCTGAAAGAGAAAGACTCCAAACATTCTTTGAAATCACCTCCTAACTGAAGAAATTCTGTTAGTGGAACTTCTCTGGGGGACAAAAAAGCCCTCTTTACTAACCTTCTTTATTTGTTGTTAGCAATTGTAGATCTCAAGTCTAATTTATAGTCTCAAGAACAATGAACATGGTATGTCAACTTGAAGCACATTAATTTGGAGGCCTAAAAGCACTTTAATGTTCTTGGGAGAGTAATCTGCCTGCTTTGGACACATCTTCTCATCTTGATTTTGGTTTTCTTTCTGATGCAAGGGATTTTTCAAAATCTGCTTTTGAAGGTGCTGTTCACTGTAGAATGGGACTTTTAATTCAACAGGTTTAAATTCAAAATGGACCGGAACACTTTGAACTGTGTTGCTGCTGCTACTTGACTAAGGCAAAGGAAAGGATGACTTCTGTAACCACAGTACTGACTAATATTTTCTTTCCGCTGAAAGCAATAATGTTATAGTAAATTAATAAAATTGGATGTAATAAAGTAAACCACTGCTGTGAGAAACTATCTTCATTACTAGTAATACATAAATTTTGTTATAAGAAAAGTAAAAGGACTATTTTTGAATTTCAAATACAAGCCTTACTTTAAGAATAAACCCCAAAATTCATTAGGAACATGTTTACTACTATCTGATTTTATATGGGATCTTCTCTTTTCTTTATATCACAACCCTGTGCGAGAGGTATTCTAATTTTTTCATCTCAGAATGAGGAAAGTGACTGAGGGTTTAAGTGAGATACCCAATGTCACATAATTAGTAAGCAGGTCCTCTGACTTCAAGTCCAACAAGACTTTAATGATTTCTTTCAGTCTTTTTTTTTGTTGTTCATTTTTTTTTTTTCACCACAGTCCCCAAACAGATACTGTGGGGCCTAATTTCAGAAAAACTTTCATCTAAAAACGAAAACAAAAAATTTCAAAATCTAAAGATTTTTTTCAAATTTACAGTGGTCACACTAATAAAAATAAAAGTTGCTTAAATGTGTTAATGCTCAGATGACAAATATATATTTGTCAAATGACTAGCAATTGAAATCTAGTAGTAAATTTATAATTCTGACATTCTTAATATTAGGAAGTATTTTTTAGCAAGGGTTATTATTGATTAGTTTGAATAATTCTTCGATTTTAGTCATTATCAGTTTCTAAAATAACATTTACAAAATATAAATATAGAACTATATTTTAGCATGTTTAATTTTCATGCTTTAGTGAATATGAGCTGCACCCCCTGAACTGTAACTGGTTTGATTTTAAATTCAACTCCTAGCAGTTCTGGTCTTGTTTATAGGAAGGAAGGACGTATGGGTCCTATGGAAGTTAAAGATATAAAGAAATCTCAATGGCTTTCTTATTTTAGCTGTTGTTTAAGATCAATCATGTATATTAACATATTAAGAGACTGACTACTTTCTCCTGATTCACAAAGAAAAAAAATAAGTAAAATTTCCTTAGTTTGAGTTAGCTTAATTAATTCATTGCCTTGGATAGTAAAAATTGCTGCGAAAATGACAGAGATTGAGTGCCAGATATTTAATTAATATTGAACACATCCATTATCACATAATTATTTTATGTGATAATGGATCACATTATCCATTAAAACCTGCAAGTACCTAAATCATAATACACATCTTAGTATCAATACTTCTTTGTTTTGTTTTTGTCTTCACTTCATTCACATTTTGTTGTGTAGCCACTACCTTAAATTCAACAAATTATTATGAATTATTTATTAGTGACTTGAAGCAATATAAAGTAAAATCTATGATTATTGTTTTGATGTCATCCTGGGCATTGTAATTGCTGTTAAAAATTCAGTGGGCATGCTGAAACATAGAACTTGGGGCAGCAAAGGTTTAAAATAGACTAATGCTCCTTGGGCATGTAACCACTGAGATTGCAGTGTATTTAAATTGAAAATTACTTCTAAAAGGTAATTGCTTTTTCATATGAATTCCTATGAACAAACATGTCGTCTCAGAAAAACACACTGTTTAGCTATAGAATTTCAGTGATAACTTTAGCAGATGTACACTGGTTGAGATAAAAATACATCTTGGAACTCAGCAGCACTGAAGAAAAGAAGCTGCTGATTCTGACTCTGACACGTTGAACTACGTAACTAATGAAAAAAACATGCCACATAGTGAATGAGCAGTTATGATATAATGAACAAATTCAAATTTTAGTAAAAATAGACAAAGACTGTTGATACACTTGAAGTCCCTATATAGCCAGAAGTTTGACTCCAGTCATTGTTCCTGAAGGTCCCTTCTCATTAACTGTTTCAGGGCATAGGATAAAAAGACAGTTTTATAAACCCAGGATAATCATTTCACAATAATATATTTTTTAATGATATTTTTCTCATATTTTATCACGTATTTAAGATGTATCAATTGAGTCATGGTTCTTCTACTTCAACAACAAAAGATAAGACATCTTTAATTTTATAAAAGCTCAGAGCTTAGAGATCCTGTGATCAAGACATTGCACTGGGTTGCCATTAGCAGAGGAAGAGGCCTCTAATAGCGGTTTTCAACTGTGACCAGATATTAGAATTATCTAGAGAATGTGAAATGCTTATGCCTTTCTCATGCCAATTATATCTATATTTAAAAATCTCTGTAGATGATTACAAATGGGCATTTTGTGTTAAGAACTGCCATTCTGTTGGAATTAAAGAAGCACTCATGAGCATACTTGATATGAAAATTTCTTTGAATTTAACCATTAGACTCTTGAGGGTACTACTCCTGAAGTTAAAAAAAAAAAATACTTTTAAGATGATATGCCAGAAATGTATGCTAATGTCAATGAAATAGTCAAATGCAGGGATTAGTTACTTGACATGAGCCAAATCTCTAATTCAGGCTTTCTCAACATTGACACTATTGATATTAGGAGCCACATAAATAATTCTTTGTTATGGGGCTGTCCTTTGCACTGCAGGATGTTTAGCAGTATCCGTGCCCTGTACCCACTAGATGCCAGTTGTGAAACCTAAATATCTCAGAGTCCTCTAGGGGGCAGAATAGCCCCTGGTTGAGAACTACAATTCTGAAACATGAAAATACCAAGTCAAGAGGAAGCAAATGAACACCTAAATAGACTATCACTCTAAATGCAAAGTGGAAAAACATTAACAACATTGAACTCAGTAGGCTCTGGAAAGAATATGGTGTATGGTTAACATATACAAAATTAGCTAAGTCATCATCTCAACTGCTAAAACAAATACCATTCAAATGTGTGGGCTTAAACAATGGGAATTTAGTGGCTTATGGCTTTGAGGCTAGGAGAAGTCCAAAACTGAGGTATCAACAAGGTGATGCTTCCTTCCAAAAGACTGTAACATTCTGAGTCTGGCTGCCAGCAATCCTTGGGTCCCTGACTTTTTCGTTTAGTTTTCTAGAGAAACTAGAAGAAAAACAGAGGTCGTGGACCCCAAACAGGTCTGAAACCCCATAGGGCAAAGACAGATACAAAGATTTCATTTGATTCCAAGGTCTGAGAAGCATCTCTAGACTGGTGCTTTATTCTCTGGGCCTGCTAGAGTGGCACCACCCCCCTTTCCAAGTGCTTGCACAGCAGTCATGCTCTCCCTGAACACTGGGGTGCAGGTTCCACCCTGTCTGAGCATTGGAATGGTGGCCATGTTCTCCAAGAACCCCAGGGGCATAAGCCCCACCTTCTACAAGCATCGATGTGGGAGCCAGGCTACTTGCAAACACCAGGGCACAGCCCCAAGCACTGGAGTGGCAGCACTTTCCCTGAATATCCATTTGCCAGGTTCTTCCTCTCCAGACGCTGGGTCAGATCCATCCACATGTGGGTGGGCGGCTCTCTTCATCTGAGACTGTTTTGGTCCAGACTTCTGCTTCCATAGATTTGCCTTTGAAGTCATTCTCCCTCCAATTAGTCCCTTCTCCATCCCTTTCAGTCTAGGCTGGCAACGGTTCTGCTCATATAAATTTTGCAAAAACTTTGTCAGCTTTGCATGCAGTTTAAGGAGTTTCAGATCATCAGATGAAAGGATTTTCCACTGATCTCTCCTGGATAACAGCATTTCACAACTTGGCTTCCACTGAATGGCTGACTGGAGCCATGTTCTGGCACACTCTCTTTAGCAAAAGGTTGTTCAGTTAAACCTGTTCTCTGGGGACTGACTTCCTGGAGGTTCAGGGAGGGCCACAATAGAGCTGCTTCTGGCCCTAGTCTCAGGGCACACCACCTGGATAGGCTGAGAATGTTCCAAATCATCAAATTCTGGTTCCTTTGTGCTTAAGAGTTTAATTCTCAGCTTATCCCTTTCCTGCATTTTACTATGAGCTGCCAGGAGAAACCAGGCTCCACCTTCCACACTTAGCTTGGAATTCTCCTCAGCTAAATATCCACATTCATCACTTTCATGTCCTGCCTTCCATTTGATGTCAGGACACAATTTCACGAAGTTCTCCACTACTTTATAATAAGGATTGCCTTTTCTCCAGTTTCCAATGGTGTATTCATCCTTTCCTTTTGAGGTCTCATCAGAGTTACCATTAGGGTCCATATTTCTACTGACATACTCTTCAAAACAATCTAAGCTTTTTCTTCTAAGCGCTTTACAATATTTCCAGTCTCTACTCATTTACCCAATTCAAAGTCCTTTCAATATTTTCACATTTTGCAATAGCAATGCCCCACTTCCAGGTACCAAAATCTGTATTAGGGTTACCAGAGGAAAAAAACTGACAGTATATATATAATAGGAATTGGCTCACACAACTGTGGGGATCACCAAAAGTCTAAATTCTGTAGGGCAAGCCACAAGATGGGAACTCAGTGATGTCAAATTCCTATGGTGAAGCACAAACTTGGAACTCTGATGAAGAAGATGATGAATTTCCCAGGAGAAGCTGACTGGCTGAAGTAGAGATAGAAATTCTTCTTTCTGAACGCTGAAATCCTCAGTTCTCCCATTATGGGCTTCAACTGATTGGATAAGGTGATTCTTCTCATTGCTGAAGGCAATCTCCTTTGTTGATTATGGAAGTACTCAGCCACAGATGCAATCAAATGACAAATGATTTAAATCCATGAAGTACCCTCGGTAGCAATTAGGCCAATACTTGCTTGATCAAACAACTGGAAACCATAACCTAACCAAGTTGACACACAGAATTAACTATCACAAGTCATTACGTAAGTTACTCGAATATATGCATGACACACAGAATTAACTATCACAAGTCATTACGTAAGTTACTTGAATACATGCAATCTTCATTGTTATCATCGTCATCACCATCATCATTGTCCAAAATGATCACCATCTTCCAGTCATGGTTTTGAAAAGGAATCATTTCAAAGATTTATTCATGAACATATGTAAATTTAAATTGTTAATATTATGTACAAAGTTTTCACTGTGTCATTTGGCTAGTAAATTTCACTAGTGTCACTGTGAAATTATTACAAACTTCAATTCTGTTTGTTAAAGATGATTCCATCAGTAAAAGAAGGATATGTGAAACGAAGTCATTTCTTACACTGGACTATAGGGATGAAGCTACAGAGAATTTTTCAAAGAGATGAATGTAAGGGCTAAGAAGCTGTTTCTTTGATTTAGAGGTATACCAATTTTAATTCAATTTATATGAAATACCTTTATAAAAAGCAGAACAAAAATATCAGTTCATTAAAATAGCAACAACAGTAATAATATGTGTTGTTGCTTTGTAGAGCATAGAAGATAATTTAAAGTTCTCCAGAATTTTTTTTTCTTTTTAATCAGGTAAGGGAACAATGACAATAACATAATCAAAACCAAATATTACGCATCATAAACTTCTAAAAAATAAGTTTTATATAATGTCTAAAGGCACACAATGATCACCATAAAGAAATGTTAACACTTTCTTGGTAAGTTTATCATGTAATATTTTCTAATTATTTTATTCCCAGTTAATATTGTAGAAACCAGGTAAGTTCTTGAGCTTAGATGAGGAAATATTTAAACTTTTGTATGTTTACTTGCAGCTTTTCCCTCATGCTCAGAACAGTGCCTGGAATAGAATAAATGTTGTAATAATGACATCATGGATGTAAAGCTTTTCTTCTGAAGAAATACACTCTATCATGTACTTATCATAATGATTTATTGGCTTTTAATACATCAACCTGATAATAACAAGTTAAAATATGACTCTTAAAAGCAAAGTGCTGACAGTGATGCATTGTTGAGAATTAAGAGCCATTTTTAAGGTCTCATTTTGACAATCTCAAAATCTTACAAAATGATTTCTCATTGCTTGGAAAAGATCAGGGCAAATGAAAGATTCTTTTTAATAGCAAAATATTAAGAAGTACATGGACATGAAATTTATCTATGACCAAATATGATTCTATTGATAAATATATGAATTAAAATGTTGTTAATTTTACTACATCATTATGTTAAAAAACAAAAACACTAGATTAGTATCTCAGCTTGTAAGTATTTTCTTATAAATATGATGCTGAAAAGAGTCACCAAAAAGGCTTCTGGAAAATGCATACAGTAATATAGCCCCAATAAAAACAAAAAACAAGCTTGCTATCATTAATACTAACCAAGTGCTGAACTAAAACTAAACTCCTCCCATAACAAGCATATTGTTTCTTCTTCCTTAAAATAGAAATTTAGAATAATTGGGGAGGGGGGAGTGTCAAAAAATGTCAAGTGAATGAAAGCTCCCTTTGAAAGGAAATGTTTGACTGACATGAAAGATAAATTCTAGCCATGGGCATATTAGCTCACTTAGGTTGACACTGTCAGACTTTTTAGTACCATCTCTAAAAGATAATTCTAACACTAATGAGGACTCACATGGACTCTTGTACTTTGGTTTTTCTAACTTTATTTATTAAATACTTTGGTAAATAATTAGCCAAAGAACATTAATATATTGGATCAGCAGATGAGCCCTGAAACATATTCAACTTTGCATTAAATACTTAGTACATATTTAATAAATTTATATATAAATGTGATAAAACATTAGAATGAGTCAGAGAATAGGAACAATTTTGGCACACTGAATACATTTTAGCAGCCAAGAAAGATAAAATTAATTAGTCATTTCATTAGACAGTATACACATAAGTGAGTAATAACCAGTGTGCATTCATGGAGGGTTGTCTAATTACAGATGATGAGTCACTACGGGTGTTAGTTTCAATTTACAAACTTAAACAGAGGCAATGAAGAAAGTTGTGCTGAAATACAATAATTGTTTTTGCAGGTGTTTATTCAGTACATTATCCCTAAACCATCTGCTTGGGTTTTGTCCTTCAAGATCAGTGTCTCTGATGGAATCTTCAGGAAATTTTGTGGAACAAGAAAATAAGTCACACAAATAAATACTGAGACATATCTGCATATCGCTGTCTTGGGAGAAGGTGAGCGATTTTGTACACCAATGAAAATATGCCTCTTTTGTTTTAGCAAATGGTAGCTAACAAGCTATGGTTTGCATTTGAAATTATTTATAACAAGAAAATTGCCCTTAAGACACTGATCTCATAAGGGAAATTATTATCATTATTAAAATCTATTAGAACACAATTTACATCAAATACATGTACCTATGTAACCTGGGACATTTAAAAATTTTTGCTACAATTAGGCCTTATTGGGGGCACAAATGAAAATATATCTTTAATATAAATAAAGAAAGCAATTTTGGACAAGCTTTAAGCTAATTAGAACTACAAGTACTTAAATTATTAAAAACAAACAAAGCCTATTTGAATAGAATAGGACCATATGCACTAGATGAGAACTAGTGTGTGTGTTTTTTTCCTTTTTTTAAATTATATTTACACTTACATTGGGAAACAATTTTAAGGACCAGAGAAAAAGGTAAAACAAAGAAATTACAGGAAAAGTTAGTATTATCTAGATAGATCTTACCTGAGCAAAGGAGTGAAGCATGTCAAACGGTTACATCTAAATATTTACTTCAGGTTTATTCTACTTCCCTGTAGAATATAGATGGGATTTCGAGGGAAGGGAATGATTGCCAGTGCATAACCACTTGCCCACACACCAATTCACTCACATATCTCAAATAGTTCTTCACTTCCTTTGAGACTTAGAAACATGTTTAGCTAACCAGTAGAAGAGTAGAAAAAATATGAGGAGAGACACAAATAGAACTTACTGGGATGATTTATAAATAAGACAACCAAAATGACTGCTAGAAAAAAGTCAAGTTAAATTAACCTGGAAATGACATGAACAAATTGAGAGAAATATAGATTGTCTCAAAAAATAATCAGTATTCATGCAATTGGAAATAAATATGGTGGAAATAAATAATGAATCTTAATAGTGAAAACATCTATTGTATAGCATAGACATGAATTTCTCCCTACCTACCTCAAAGATTTTTCTTCTTCAATTAACCTTTTATTTGTGGTCAGAGGTATCCTTCTGAAGTTTAAATCAATTGCAATACTTTCTTCGATATCAGCTTGCACTTGCACTGGCATCATTCACTCAACAAATCAAGTTCCAACACTTCAGAAAGTAATACAGGATCCATCAGGATTTTGTGCCAGTTTACCTCTCTGGTCTGATCTAGCACCAGGAAAAGTGCAGTAGTCTAAATATTCCATTCTGATTCACACAGTTTCTTGTTTACTTATAGAATTTCCATCTTCCAAACTGAGATCAAGAGCCGCCTTTACTTATTAATTCATTAATAATGAAGCAAAATTTTTTGAGTGTCAACAATGTGCAGTGTACAGACCTAAGGTATACAAGGCTTCTGCGGTCCCAGACTTTAATCACTTCCTCTTCTGTAGAAACACTATACCTTACATGCATGTTGGTCAATAAGCTTAGAATGCATGTATTTATGTATAGTGTCCTGAGTATTCTGATTAGACTGGGGGCTCTCCAGGAGCATGCCACTGTTTTGCTCCTATTTGCATCACCGGGGCTTAGCATGGCACTTCAATCTTGCATGTCCTAGAGTTTGTAACAGGTTCTGAGAAAACTGAGTCAAAGAGATTTTACCTTTTCAGTTGAAAACAGAATTCAAATAAATGCCAAATTATAAAAAAAAAAAAAAAAAAAAATTGTATCACTGGCTTAGTATAATACATTTTCCTGCAGTAAACCCTATTACAGGGGAAACTTCTTTTCAGTAAGTAGTATTTTACTATGAATTATATCACAAATATCTGAAAAATGTTCTTTTACCCAGTGACCCCAATATAAATATGCAAGGTTTAGTGATTCTGCAGTGAACATTTAATTTTCACCATGAAGCAATTTTAATGCATAAAATATAGTAATAGTTAATCTCAAAATGAGGTAATGAGACAAAGAAACTGACAGTTTTAAAAATGCTGTGAAACATGATGTTTCATATAATGTTGATTTAAAGGCAAAGTCAGAAAGTATACAGCTCTTGCTTATTTTCTAAAGGAGAATTTAAGAATAAATGTTTTTTGAATGGAGAGATTCCCCAGCAAGGTGAGCATAAAGTTACTGCTTAGAAAATAAAGGTGTACATTAAATGAGTGTTTTAAAAGATCAGTTCGTAATCCATCATTATTATTTCATCCCCAAATTAGTGGCCTACCTAAATAATAAATATCACATTATGGAAATATTTGGCACCTTAAAAGGAGTTTTTAAGCCCAATTGAGCCAATTTTCAAAGTTGTATTTCTAGTTGCAAAGTGTCATCTAAACATATAAAATCAAAGTTACATTTAGCAGCAATTAAGATGAGAGAGTGTGCTCAGGATGTTAAATTGGGATTCATAAAATCTATAAATTTGAGGACATTTGCTATCATTAGTATGAATTTCTAGCCTTAATGCAATGTCTGACTGAAAAACACATTCCCTCAGATGACTTTATTTAAACTAAATTTAGGATAATTTTTAAAGTAGAAATTTGAAATTCATAAATAATGGAAATTTTCCCCAGAAATTTTCAGTGGGCAGCAAAAATGCAGATTGAATTTTATACTAATTAAATCAGATATGGGAGGTTTTGAATATTCTATAAAAAGAAATTAGAGAAACCAAGATGGTGGCTAGGTGAGACAGGGCTAAGGAACACCTCCATGGAAAACACTAGATAAGGACTAGAGAGTGACCCAGAATACCAGTTACAGCGATGTGCCAGCTGGACGAGATCTGCTAGCTTCCAGGGGCTGTGTACTTGGTGAAACTGGGAGTCTGCATTCTGAAACAAGTGAGTAAGCTGCCTGGAAGTCCCACAGCTGTGCGGCGATCTGGGGAAACCACGGTTTGGCATCTGGAGACCAATAGGCTCTTTTAATTAAAAAAAAGGGGGAAAAACCCAAGAGCGGCTGCAGGTGCGATCGTGGGAACCACGCAGTAAAACACAGCAAGAGGGGGCTGGGCCAGCCTCTTGGTGTCTGGCCTGGAAGATAGCCCACTGCAGATATCCCTGGGGCCGGGGGAACAGAGGGAAGAGCCAGAAGCCAAATGAAACCCCGCAGCTAGCAGCTCGCTCCTGGGAGGGCTGGATAAACTCCTGCCCGGGGCCGTGCCCACAGCCCAGAGCCCTGCCAGTTGTCCCGGAGCTGGGAAGGAGGAACTGTGCGAGGAGAGGGGTGTGGAGATGCCCCGTTCGGCCATTTTTGCATCAGGCTAAAAGTGAGCCGGCTCAGCCCGGTGGCCCAGGGCATCCTTTGAGGGATGGTGTGCACTGGTGATGTAGCACGGCATTCCCTCGGCAGAGGTCCTAGAGGATCGCAGCTGGGCGGGGGGACCTGCTCGGAGATCCCAGGGACACTACGCCAAGTCCGGTGGTTTGTGGGACAGTAAGAGAGAGGGGCTGGGGCTGAAATGAAATGAAGGCTTGGACTCTTGCGGCGGCCTTGAATCTCCAGGAACCAGCGGGATTTGGATACTGAGGCTGTCCTTCCTCCCTGGCCACCCATACACATGCCCCACATTCAGGGCGGACGGCTCCAGCAACACACCCAGGCTGAGTTCTCCGGCTGGACCCCACAAGAATCATTTCCCCACTCACTGCGGGGACAAGGTGGAGAACTGACTTGAGAGATAGGTGACAGACACCATCTGCTGGTTAGTTAGAGAAAGTGTACGCCACCAAACTGTGTTTCTGAAAAATTAGATAGGTTTTTTTTTTTTACAAATTGAAAGAACCCTGTTGAGCAGAGCAAATGCCAAGAGGCCAAAAACAACAGAAAATCTCAATGCATATGATAAAACCAGACGATATGGAGAATCCAACTCCAAACACACAAATCAAGTTATCAGAAGAAACAAAGTTCCTCACAGAATTAATCACAGAAATACAATCGAGGAACGAAAACATGGCAAAGGATTTAAAGGACATCAAGAAGACCATGGCCCAGGATATAAGCAACATAAAGAAGACCCTAGAAGAGCATAAAGAAGACATTGCAGAAGTTTTCAGCCACTCAACGAAATGGGTCAGTCTCTCCGTGTTCACCAGCGCCGGTATGTGTTAATTTTGCGGCTGCTGCAGGCTAGTGAAGCTTCTGTTTCAGAAGATAATTTGTACTCTGCACTGTATGATGTTGTTCAAAATAACCCTTTGTTTCCTGAGAAAGGCACATTAGACTTAGATGTGCAGGAGTGCACTGGACGAAATTTAAAGTGCCACTTTAAGCAAGGACAAAAAGTTTCCTCTAAAACATTTACTACATGGGCTCTTACTTGCACTGCCCTAGCCCCTCTTCATATTGCCAAACCTGAGGTTTCAGAAACTAAGGTACCTGAGAAAGAGACCACTGCTCCCTGCGATAAAGTTCTCCCGCCTCCCAAGCCCTCGGTCCCCATACCGCCAGCTGATAAAGGTGGCGGGGAAATGACCATAGCCTCACTCCTTCCCCTCTCTCCTTTACCGCCGCCTTCACGGCCGCTGCTGGCGCCACAGCCACTGCCACCACCGCTGCCTTCCCTCCCTAAAAGTGCTGCACCAGTTTTGCAACGCTGTCTTCACAAGGCAGCATTAGCCAGAAATTTTGTTTGCCTCATTATGCTTAACCAGTTGCCCAGAAATTTTTCCTACAGCACCGGGACTTGGAAGTCCAGATGAAAGTGCCTGCCACATAGAAACACCAAACACGTCTGAGTTAAGGTAGCTTTACAATCAAACTTTCCCTGTGCTGGGTAAGTGTGTAATCATTTGTTTACTGTCTTCACTTTGCTTTCTTTTATTTCAATTAGTCTATTATGTAGTAAAGCTAATTAAGTTAATCCAAGAGTCATGCATGCAAACTCAGTGGGTTTAAGTGCCCCACTACCGTAACCCCAGATTTATAGTTCTTTTAAATTTTGTGCAGTTTGCACAGTTTGCATTTGTGTGAAAAACCAGTAACATTGAAACAGCTCCTACTCCTATGTTCCGTCCTATGTTGCTGTTGTTCAGCCATGGGAAACTCTCAAAACGTGCCAGTTACATCGTCCTTAAAAACTATTCTTCATAATTAGCCTAAATTTAAAAAGTGTCATTAAAATTGTTAATGAGCTATAGCTGCAGCCAGCTGGACTTTATGCATGGCATGGCTAGCTATAGCGATCTGTCTCAAAAAAGACAAAGGAATCTGTAAGTTAAAAGAACAGTTACAGTTTAAAAAATATATACAGAACTTCCACCTCTGCTTTAATATCAAGACTTCCAAAGCAATTAAAATAAAAGAAATAATAATGTAAATGTGCTAGCCTATCAGTTTTTAAATTAAGAAGTCAAAAAGACCTAGTCAAAAGGGTCCATACAAAACCTAAAATTGCTGAAAGAACATCAAAAGTAACTAATACAATTTAAAAATCAGCAAAAGTGTAAACTGTCAAACCAGTGTCATAAAATAATATCGCTACTAAAAAATCTGATAATGAGAACTTTGACTCCCTCTCTCTATAAAGAATGTTTTGTTTTAAATATTTAGCATCATTCTAACAAGTTTAATTTTGGTGGTAATAGCATGTTGTATAGAAGGTATAAAGAATGTTTTTCTAATTAAGGGAAAAAGGCAAGTAGCTTTGTCCTAAATGACTGACTGTTTAGGAATGTAAAATAAAGCCTGGAAGGATAGGAATGTAGGATAAAGCTTAGATGGATGCAGAAAGTTGTAGAAGGTTTGTAGAAAGTGAAAAATTTATTTCTGTAGTCAAGGTTGAAAGATAGGTACAGAAAGCTGTAGAAAGTTTGTGAAAACAATTATTTCTGTGGTCAAAGTTAAAAAATGGTAAAAACTAGTAATAACACTGCTTAACAATAAAACCTCACAACTTAAAGAAAAAAAAAGTGGTTTTATAAAACAAAATAGCATTAAATATTTTAACCACCACTCAAAGCAGTAATTAATATTCAATGTTGTGGGTATGTGCCTAATAATTCACAAAATATAAAACATTCCTCACCGTACTGCAAGCTCCTCATCTTACGGTCTCCTGTTGTTTTTATTAAGAAAAAAGGTTTCCTTAAATTATTAAGGTGTTATCTCTTGATAAAAGGTTGTAAAAGTGTTTTTCTAAGTAATCAGTATAGGATGCAAAAAATCTCTTTTATCAAAATAACTTCTTGCACTCAATGTATGTTAAGTTTATCATGTCCCTGGTTGTTTAAAAATGTCTTCTCACTTTTAAAAGAGCTAAGTCTTTTCCTTAACTTTAACTAAATGAAAAGTATATATATACTGTTTTAAACCTAGTAACTTTTTAACATTTTACTTTATCAAGGTCAAATCCTAAAGAATATCTTTTTATTCCTAACAGTTACAAAGAACTTGTTCTACCACCTTAGAAAAATAAATAAATAAACTACTAAAAATGATTAAATCCATGCAGTATGTTATAAATTGCAGAAAAAATATTTAGACAATGTTATAAAAATTAAAAACTCCTAACTTCTTTTGGTTCCTAATGTGCAGAGCATCAAACAACAATACAATACTAATAATTATGATTTGTTATTTTTAAAAGGTTATCTGTCACAAAACAGCCCGATGGAACCCTGAAGCCCACCATCCTGCTTCCCAGAGGACCAATGATGCTGTAACAACTGTACAAAGAGGATACCTCTCAAAGCTGACTCCAGCACAGATGGACCAGCCTAAGAAGACGTGGCACTTGTTCCTGAAACCCCCATATATCCCTATGAATAAGCTTTATGTCACTACACAAATTGTAATCATAATAAAAAGGGGGGAGATGTGGAGACACGGAAGGCCCCCTGGCTTAAAAAACTATAGAGCAGGGTCTCCCCAAAGCTACAGATGTCTGAAGGTGGACACTGGAGCTACGGAAAGGCCAAAAGCCTTGCACGTCTGAAGGCAGACAGCAATTTAGATGAGGGAATAATCTCTGAGCTCTTGCTGGGCTCCTTTCGTGCTCCTGTCTCCTGCCTCCTGCCCCCTGCCCCTGCTGTTTCCTGTCTAGCTCCCAAAGAAATTGTCCCTTGAGACTAAAGATATATAAATACATCTCATGGCTTTGGAGAGAATGTAACCCTCCCTGAAATACCTGTGGACAGTCACGTAGGAAGCTACCTTGTATGCTATAAAGACCTGTAGAAAAGAGGAGAATAAAACTTTCTTTTTGCATGGACAAAAAAAAAAAGGAAAAAAAAAAAAAGACATTGCAAGAGTAAATTAAAAAATAGACGATCTTATGGAAATAAAAGAAACTGTTGGCCAAATTAAAAAGACTGGATATTCACGATACAAGACTAGAGGAAGCTGAACAACGTCTCAGTGTCCTAGAAGTCTACAGAGCAGAAAATGAAAGAACAAAGGAAAGAATGGAGAAAAAAATTGAAAAAATCGAACTGGATCTCAGGGATACTATAGATAAAATAAAACGTCCAAACTTAAGACTCATTGGTGTCCCAGAAGGGGAAGAGAAGGGTAAAGGTCTAGAAACAGTATTCAAAGAAATTGTGGGGAAAACTTCCCCAACATTCTACACAATATAAATACACAAAGCATAAATGCCCAGCAAACTCCAAATAGAATAAATCCAAATAAACCCACTCTGAGGCATATTCTGATCAGACTCTCAAATACTGAAGAGAAGGAGCAAGTTCTGAAAGCAGCAAGAGAAAAGCAATTCACCACATACAAAGGAAACAACGTAAGACTAAGTTGTGACTACTCAGTGGCCACCATGGAGGTGAGAAGGCAGTGGCATGACATATTTAAAATTCTGAGAGAGAAAAATTTCCAACCAAGAATACTTTATCCAGCAAACCTCTCCTTCAAATTCGAGGGAGAGCTTAAATTTTTCACAGACAAACAAATCCTGAGAGACTTTGACAATAAAAGACCTGCCCTGCTTCAGATTCTAAAGGGAACCCTACCAACAGAGAAACAACAGAAAGGAAGAAGAGATATAGAGAATTTTAACAGAAATATATAGTACCTTACATCCCAAAGCACCAGGACACTCATTTTTCTCTAGTGATCACGGATCTTTCTCCAGAAGGGACCATAAGCTGGGACATAAAACAAGCCTCAAGAAATTAAAAAAAAAAAAAAAAAAAAAAAAATGAATATATTCAAAGCATATTCTCCAATCACAATGGAATACAAATAGAAGTCAATAATTTTTGAACTGTAACTCCACTATATACTTCCTACATGATATAAATTACACAAACTCTAATGACAAATCAGTGGTTTTGAACTCAATGTAAAATATGTAATTTTAGTCAACTGTATAAAGGTAGGGGAATGGAAGAGTATAGGAATATAATTTATGTGTCCTATTGAAGTGAAGGTGGTATCAAAGAAAAACAAGACTGATAGGGATTTAAGAGGTTAATTTTAATCCCCACAGCAAACACAAAAAAATTATCAGAGAATATAACCATAGAGATGAAATGTAGAGTTTGGGTTAAGAGAAATGGGGGAAGGGGCAATGGGGAGTTAAGAAATGAGGGTAGAGTTGCTGTTTGAGGTGAAGGGAAATTTCTAGTAATGGATGGTGGGAAAGAGCATTACAACATTCTAAAGGTGATTAATCCCACTAATGGAAGGCTAAGGAGGGGGTGGAATGGGAAGATTTAGGCTGTATATATGTTCCCACAACTTAAAAAAAAAAAAAAAAAAAAAAAAGACAGTCTAAATAGATGACGATTGAATGCCAAGGATGAACTTGGATGGGATTGGAGGAGAGAGGACAGGTGGCTCAAAGGGACACAGTTCAGACATAAGGTAAAGGAAATATAGAATGTAAGCTTTGTATCACTGTTGAATCTCTTGTACTTCTTAGCTGTGCTTAATGGGATTGCATAAAAGAATGTTCTTGTTCATGGGAAGTGTATACATGAATTATAGTGTATGTTCAAGGATGTGTGCAGCTAGCTCTCATATGTTCAGAAGACAGAGCAATAGATGATGGATGATAGGGAGGGAGGGAGGGAGGGAAAGAAATAGCGATGTGACAGCATGTTAAGGTTGGTGGATTGAGCTATCGGGGGAGGGGGGTCAGGGTATGATGGAATTCTTTGTATGGGGTTAGTATTGTTTTTGCATTGTTCCTATAACTTTGAATTTATTTCAAAAGAAAAGAAAAGAAATTAGAGGTCTATGCAGTATTATCCTGCTATGTACAAGTTATTTATGATAAAATATATATTTTAACATGATTACTTTAAATAGAGTATTTTGTTTAGGAAAATATGGAGCAAAAAACATTTTATTTCACATATTTTGTTTTTCTTTTTCAATAAGAGTATTTTAGTTGCCCTTGATATGATGTGATGAGAATGACAGTTTACTTCTATTGTGTTCATCCTTAAACCCATAACCCTAATCTAATTATGAGAAAAACATGAGAAAAATCCCACTTGGGGGACATTCCACAAAATACCTGATCAGTATGTCAGGTAAATCCCATTGGGAGACATTCTACAACATACCTGACCAGAATGTTTCAAACCTGTCAAGGTCATCAAACACAAGGCAAGAGTGAGAAACTACCACACTTCAGAGTAGCCTACAGAGAGACGACTAAATACAATGTGACGTTTTGGATGGGATCATGGAACAGAAAAGGACTTTTGGTAAAAAACTAAGGAAACCTAAATAAAGTATGGACATTAGTTAATAATAATGTATCAGTGTTGGTTCATTAATTGTACCAAATGTACCATCCTAATGTAAGATGTTAATAATAGAGGAAATTGTGTTTGGGGTATGTGGAAACTGAATAGCCTTCATTTTTCTGTAAATCTAAAACCATTTTAAAATAAAAAGTTTATTTTAAAAGGTACTTTAATATTTTGAAAATATAGGGAATAAAAAATGATATGGAATTATATCCTATGATAATCTGATATGTAGATAAATCTAATAAGAATTAAAATCCCACTGAAGATATAAAAATTTAAAAAATTCTTTGGTAGAATTATTACTTTTGTGAACAATATATCATGACTTGAGGAATCAGAACAACAAAAACAAACTCACACAAAACAAAACAAATATTGTGCTTTGAAGTTTTGTTTTTTATAGTTGGACTGAAACCCTATCACAATTTATGGGGATCTGAGAGGCATCAGCATGATTTGAATTTTTTTTTTAAATCTTCTTGGATTTTTGGCTGATGTATGCATGTCTTTTGTATTTAAAAAGCTAACAGTAGAAGCTATACATTTTAGAACAGATTTTCCCATTTTGTGAATGTCATTTTATGAAGCTAACAGAAAATTTTCGTCAACTTTTATACTGGAAATCTGAAAAAAAATAAGACCTTTTGTTTTATTTCTTCTGATAACGTTTTTAGCAGCATAGCCAATAAATCTCATTAGCTATACTGAGCTTGGGCTATTGTCTTGGTATTTACAGTTTAGTTCTGAAGCTGTTTGAGATCTACTTCAGATACTGGAGGCAAAAAAAAAAAAAAAAAAAAAAAAAAACCCTTTCCCACAATGCAATACTTTTTCAAACCTTATTTTTAGGTATTATCACTATGCCTAAAGTAGTTTACATTCCCTGATTTTTGTTTGTGCCTTTGTTTTTTTCCTGTTGAGTAACCAGTGTTAAACTCAATGTTACAATCTCTGAAAAATGTTGTTCCCATTCCCATCTTAGATTTGGTGTATCCTAGACCAGAATTCCGTTTTGGCACAGTCTTGGTTCAAAAGTGTTACTCTTTTAAAATTTAATTTCAAAAAGAGACTGAATTTTAGGGACAGGGTAGATATGCAGTTTCTTGATCACAGCTTCATTTGCAAAGTTACCTTAAGACTCCTTACAGACCATCATCAAAATAGAAAATCATCTCAGACTACTGAATTCATCCATGTTATATACAATGCTTCATTGTACTGCAAAAAGATAATTTGCCTAAGTGAATGAAAGCAAAAGTTAAAATAAGGACATCTCTGCAAGTAAGGAGCTTTCCAGTTAACGATGAAGAATCTCACCAAGATGTAAAACAGAAGGTGACTGATGATTTACAAAGGACCTTAATAAACAGATAACTATCCTATTAAATTAGCCTATATAAACTGTAAAACAATCTAGGAAAGTCTGATCCTGAGGTTGGGGGCATGGATTCTGTGCCAGATGTTTGAATTCAAATCTGGCTTTACCACCCATCCATCATCTGACCATGGACACATCATCATCATCTCTAGGTAGCAGGTTCCTCATCTATGAAATGAAGATAATACTTGTATCTACTTCACATAGTTGTTTGGAGGATTAAACACCCTAATATTTTGCTAGAGTGAATAGCTCAGCAACTGGCACACAGTAAGCATTTAACAAACATTACCTTCTTATTATTACTGGAAATATTATTGGTATTAAGACACAATTTAGACTATGAAAGGGAGTTGAGATTTATGACATACAATATAGATCTAGTGGTAATTATACAGAGTGTCTTACAGAACAAAGTCTATTATACTGTGGCCAAAATCTATGAACACCTGAGGCTAACTAACAGGAAAGGTATTGAAAAACAAACAAATAGAATATGTTTCTTTATCTGTAAACTGAAGTGATGATACTAACTACTTAATATGATTGTTTAAAAAATTGTGTCTGGCATATCATTGTTGATATAAGCCAGACTCTGAGAAGTTTTCATTGCTTTATTTGGCTCTCAGAGCAGTTAGATTTATGGAAACTGAATGTATTAATTTTCAGAGAGTAGTAAATTTAAGAAACCTATTACTACAAAAGTGTTGGACTTAAAAATCTACTGTCATGGTATAAATAAATTCTGGGATCCACAATGATGTCATAATAGCAATAGGAAATTCTTAGAAATAAGAAAAATTAGTTATGAGTGTAATAAACATCCCAAGATTTCAAGACATGACATTAAATGCCTCCCCAGTTGCAAAAGGATAAATGTGGGGATTTTATGGCTTAAAATTTAATGAGTACATACAGTTGTACACTGATGTTCATAGCAGCACTGCTCACAATTGCCAAGAGATGGAAACAACCCAAGTGTCCTTCAACAGATGAGCGGATAAATAAAATGTGGTGTATATATATATGATGGAATACTATGCAGCAGTAAGAAGCAACATGGATGAAACTTGAAGATATAATTCTGAGTGAAATAACTCAGATGTAAAAGGAGAGATATTGTACATTACCACTTGTAATGAACTATCTAAACAATGTAAAATCAACGTCTTATAATATAATATTGGGGACCCAGTGACAGACAGTAGTTAGTGAGGGTGAATGATAGTCTTACATGTTCAGATATGTTAATGATGGTGAATTCAAAGGTGTGGTAATGGATGGGGTGACAATTGCTTGTTAATGGGATTATAAGTATCAGAGCTCTATTGAAGGCAAATAGGAATGAAAGGGGTTGTTTAAAAAATGTTTCCCACAGATCGGCACCACAAATATAGATAGGTGCTTGTATGATATACTTCTAAGATATGACACTGGCATAGAGAATTGACAACAGAAGGTACATAGGAAAAATCTACAGATTGTGTACTAGGGACTATAATTAACAGGAATACCATACTCTAAAGTTCACTAAGTTTATTCGTCAGAAACTTAAATTCTTCAGAGCGCCCATATGCCAGCTAAGTCCTGAAACCCAGAGGCAATAGCCTCTTCAAGAACATCAACTAGATATGTCCCTTTTGCTCATAAAGTTGACAACCCTTTTCAACATGAACAGCTTAGGGTGGTCACTGCCTAGACATCCCTGAAGATCGTTAAAGTGATTAAACTAGAGGAAGGGGTAGCAACAGACAAGATGGAATTTAACAAAGGATTATAATACTGAATCTTTGTAAAATTTTCTTTTCCTTTATTGCTAGGGTATTAGAATAGCTAGAAGGAAAGAACTGAAATGGTAAAACCGTAATCCATAGCATCCTTTGAAATTTGTTCTATAGCTACTTGTTAAATTGTAAGTTGAAAGCTATATCTTTTTGTATATATGTTAGATTTCACAATAAGGAAATGACTGAAACTATGGTACTATAACTCATAATAACTTTGGAAATTTCCTATGTATCTACTAGTTAAATCATACTTTGAAAGATATTACCCTTTTGTATATATATGTTATATTTCATAATAAGGAAATAATTGAAACTGTGGAATTGTAACCTATAATATTCTTTGAAATTTGCTAACTACTTGGTAAATTGCACTTGGAAAGTTATCACTTTTATGTATATATGTTACATTCTACAATAAAGACATATAAAAAACAATGAGGAAACATAATCAAAGGAAATAAATATTTCTATATTTATTAAACCTAACATGTTTCTTTTTAATGTATTCAATAACATGGGCTGACTTATATTATATTGGGTGCCATTTTATATTTAACATAAATAAATTTTGTTACCTAAAATAATTTTATAACTTCTTTTCATATGATGCTTTTTATAAAGCAGTTAATGATGACTTAATTCCAGAAGGTTAATATTGTACCTCTCTATTTTATATATATCACATTCTGGATTTTGAGGAGAGCACATTAAAATTTTGAAATGAGCTTGAATTGGTCTTGATACTGCATGAGAGGAAACACTAATAAAAATTAAGTTATGCTTTCAAGAGCATTAATTAAGTAAAGAGAGTATTGATTAGCTCCCTGTATTCAGTGATACAATATGCTTTAAAAATTAATTGCATTTTTGATGAGATAGGTTCAATTAGTAAATTTATTACATTTTATGCATCATAGAGAAATACGGGTAGAATATTTTTGTACTAATTCTTGAAGCTTTTCATATAAAATGGCTATTGAAAAAAATAAATACCATCCTTTAATATAATTCAGTACTCCAAATAGAAATGTACTGAATATAACTTCAAAAGAACATTGTTAAAGCTAAGGAAAGACAGGCTAAAGGTGAAATCATAGACCATGAGGTAGACATGTGCTCCGGTTTGCTAATGCTGCCAGAATGCAAAACACCAGAAATGAATTGATTTTTATAAAAGGGGGTTTATTTGGTTACACAGTTACAGTCTTAGGTCCATAAAGTATCCAAAGTAAGGTATCAACACTCGGGTACCTTCACTGGAGGATGGCCAATGGCGTCTGGAAAACCTCTGTTAGCTGGGAAGGCACGTGGCTGGCGTCTGCTCCAAAGTTCTGATTTCAAAATGGCTTTCTCCCAGGATGTTCCTCTCTAGCCTGCAGCTGCCAGCTCCTTCTGTCTGAGCTCTTATATAGGGCTCTAATAAACTAATCAAGGCCCACACTGAATGGGCAGGGCCACACCTCCATGAAAATTATCTCATCAGAGTTATCATCTACAGTTGGGTGGGTCACATCCCCATGGAAACAACCTAATCCAAAGGTTCCAACTTAATCAACACTAATATGTCTGCTCCCACAAGAGTGCATCAAACAACATGGCTTTTTCTGGGGGACATGATACATACAAACTGGTACAACTTATAAACCATAAAAACTGAAAGATTAAAAAAATAAGTAACAGAATGGAAATATGAAAAAAAAAGAGAGGTAAGAGGCAGGGCAGAGTGAGAGAGGAAACTTTATTTTTCCTTCTGATTCCATGGAGCCACAGCCCTGTATGATAAGCAAGCAGGTGCAAGTGGAGATGGGGGAGTAGGTTCTGCAGTGCTGTCTGCAACTACCACTATTTACTTCTCCAGCTGTGGAGCTAGTCCCCTTCTTGCAGGCAGTGTTGGGATAATTGAGCATGTCTCAGAGGCCTCAGGCACTGCATTGCTGCTTCTGAAAAATGCATGTTAACTCAGCTTCTGCTTCTGCTTCAGCTCTGCTCCTTTTCCAGGTGGCAGAGGGGGTGCTAAAGGAGTGGGTGGTCATCTTGGTGGGCTGACTGTCTGCTGTATCGCCTCTGGAGGAGCCCACGCAGCTGCTGCCACCCTTCTGGTGTGTTGGGTGGGACTGGTGACACAATTGTTACTATTATAGAAAAAAAAATGTGGCTCATATTTTTGCTTTAAAAATTCTTCTTATTTGAGCTCTTTAAGATGCTTGAATGTCAGGCAGATAGATGATAATTTTACATAGATATGCATTTTCCTGTATGATTATTTTTTTTACTTCCACATACAATCCCCATTAAGTAATTTTACAATTCTGAATGAAACAACATAATTGAATGCACTATTCCTGGCAAGCAGTTACCCCCAATGGTAAAAATGTGCTTGGAGAACTTCATCTCTATCATTTCACTAATGCTTTAAGACTATGGGCTCTTTGAGCTGGATTTAGCTTTAGAGATGATCTAATGCCTTCATTTTGCAAATGAGTAAACTGTGACCCAGAAAAGTTAAGTGACTTGCTAAGGCACCCAAGTGGCATTACAATGATGCTGACTCAATTATATGAAAAATCTTGTCATTGAATGAATTCATTATACTGTAATGGCAGAGTATAAGTAAATCTAAAAGACAGCTTGCCCTTTTACTAGAGAAACAGCTTATGCTTCACAGAGAGCTGTTCAACCGAATATTCATATTATGTATTTAAATTTATCCAATTTCTTTGCATATTTATCTTCCTCTAGACCAGTGATTTGATATTACTGAGCTTCTTAGGTGACGGCCCAGTTTGAATCTCCTCAGTCCCATTATTGAGATTCTAGTTTTGCTCACACTCATGTATTTCACCCCTTTACTACAATGAGCATTGTCTCAAAATGCAGGTAAATGAGTTTTATAAGAAATTATTCTTAAGACAGGCAGAAATACATGCAAAAAGGATAAGCTATTTTATCAGATTATTATCATTACTGACACTGAGAAGCATAATAGAGCTAGATACAAGCTGGTAAAACAAATACTGGTAATTAATAGGTGTTTTTAAACTTTTCTGTAAATTTAAATATTTTATATCATCCTTTAATATAGACAGCTTACTTACTCTCATTTAATTGCTATAATTGAACATACCTTATATTACATAAGGGAAAAAAAGAAAAACAGTGTCAATCAAAGATGGAATCGCCAACCTTTCATCATAAGAAAAATTTCTGAAGAAAATGCAAAAATATTTTCAACCAGGTTAATCTTAATTATCACCACTCTCTTGCTTTAATAGATATAAATGCATTGTCTGCATTGCATTAACTCTGAGTGTGACTTCAAGTTTGATTTACTGTTAAATATCATATCAATAAAGATTTAAAACTTAGATTAATACATTTCTTACCTTATAGCAATAGAAAACAGGAATTACGTATATAATTGCCCCCAACTTTACAGTAAAATGCAAAGAAACCCATATGTAAGGAGTGAGGGGGAGAGATACATGTATTGCCTATAAATTGCAAACGGATTTTTCTGTTATTCTAAATATTGTATGGGAACCTCAAAGCTCTTTGGAAAAAAATTAATCACAATTCAATTGACAGTTTTTCTACCTCAGAAACAAAACTAGCTGTGTTGCATGATTTGAGAAATCAAAACTGAATTTTCACAAGGAATAATTTTAACTTACAAAATAATATCATCCTGGTTTAAGATAGCCATTATAGAAGGGAACATTACCATGTAAAAATATTTTAATTCATGGCAGATGAATGCAAAATCCTATGTGCTACTGAAATAAATCCAAATTAAACACTGAACATAGAGAAATAACATACCCAGGCGCTCACACATCTGCCGCAAGTAGTGATTTTGAAATCCCCATAGAGATCTTTGATGGCGCCAGTTGTGAAGAAACCTTCCACCATCAGCAAAATGCCATACACAAAGAATGCAGCTGCGATACCATAGATCACATACTTAAAGATGTCGATCCTGGTGGAGAAAAGACAAAGTGATTTATTTCAATAACTCTTCATTGCTTGTCTGAGGAAATTGATTTTTATGTGCTCATGGTTCCTTTGGAATGAAAGCTGTAGAATATTTATGTTCACAGCAGAGGTTGAATTTAAAAACACTTTTGCTTTATATGCTAGATGTTGATATGTAAATTTTGCCCTGTCACTTCCAATATTTTGTTAATAAGGGATTTAGGCTTTTCATGTTGATAAACTTCTTTTCCCTTCTAGTCTCCATTTTCCTGGGTTCACGGTAATGTAGTCTCAGGTAAGGAGAGAATTACACTTTTAAAGGAGTTGTCTTATATTCATTTTATAAGTAGGGTAGAAAATCATCATACAATGTCTTTAATTATGACCAAACAGCAAATAAAAAGATTTATGTACAGAATACTGAGTTTTAAAAACTCATAGTAAAAGGGGAAGAACGTTTTATGGTTAATGATGTATTAATTTTACAAAAAATGATATAGACCCCATAATTTTCATCATTATAGAAAGCCAATTGTAAGTGTGTTTTATTTCATGTTACTATAAAACATTGCTGGGGATAATGGCCATCTCTTGGCTCTCGCCTATCCCCACCTCCTTTTTACCTGTGTGCAGATGTACCAGTATGTTTCCATTCTACAGCCCAGGGGAGACGTTAGGTCTAATGAAAAGGCCTGACCGAGCCATAAACCTGGAAATGGGAAACAAGCAGCCCCAGCTGATTATCAGGGTGAAAACTCTCCGTGGCCAGGCCCCTCCTCCTGGGGTTTTATAAGTAAACCACCCTTGGGCAGCACAAATTTCTCTCTCCTCTTCGAAGCTAAGTGGGGTGTGCAGAGCCATCCACCAACAACAGTTGGCCTCCCCGGGAGACCTGCCGTGATGGATCTCTTCCCCTGCTCTTCTGGACTCTTTGGGCTGTGTAAGTAATAAAGTGGTCATTTGCTGCAAGTTTCTGTTGTGCCTGAGGCTGTTCCCAAGACACGTCGTATAACAACTTGCTCCACAAACATTACTAATATTTGCTGTTCATTATATCAATAATGAAAACTATTGTTTTATAGATAAATTAAAATTTTGGCAATTAAGCCATGGATATTATGTGGAAATGGCCCTGAGACAACTTACAGTGTAATTCCATAGAAGAATAGGAAAGTAATCTTTTATTTCTCACAATTGAGTGCCAAATAGTTAAAAAAGTAATTCTATGTAGCTAAAATAAAAAGGTATCTGGAAATTACACTAAAAATGGGAACACACAGAGTCATAGATGATAGATAGATAGATGATACACACATAGATAGATAGATAGACAAATAGATAGATAGAATTGTTTTTCCACAGCTCTATAACTAGGAAACAAGTATTCAATGTGGATAATAACAGGAAAGAACAATTAGTCCATTTATGAATTAAGATTCCATTTGCATTTCCATATATTGAAAATACTAATTCTATACTTAAATTCCAAATAATGTTTTTTAAAACCATAGGAATATTCATGATCATAGATATGGCCTGCAGTTAAAGAGTACTCCATTAGTATTCATTGTTTATTACATGTTGCCAAATCCAGTGTACTACTTTAGTACATTTTACATTCAATGTAGCCAGAGTTGTAAAAATGCCAGTGAAACGCAGATGATTATGTGGAGGTAAGACCAACTCAATGCTATACAACATTTACTTAATCTAAGAAGTATATCATCTCTAATATTAGTAATGTATGTAAAACTATATAAATGTCTTGTGAAAGAGGCATGAAATTCTAACCTAAAAGCTAATATACCACCAATATTTAATTACATAAATAGTGATGCTAACTACTGTTTGAGACTGTGGGTGACTTCGTGGGTATGACCATTTATAAGACTTTCAATAAACCCACCAAGCTTCCTTTGAACCAAACCTTTCTAATTTCCTGCAGGATTGAGATATTTGGTAATTTTACTTGGCAGGATTTCCTTTTAATTATTGACATCGCTACCAAAATGCAAGTTTCATGAAGGCAAGGATTTTTACAGTTTCATTCAATAATTGCTACATTCTATACCCAGAACAGTGCCTTACAGTTATCAAAAAATATTTGTGGAATGAAAAAATGGAAGTAATGATTATATAAACATATGCTTAATGAGTAACCACAAAGGGGCCAAAGAGGACAGAAGTCTCTTTAGCTTTTATAAGGATTTATTACGCATGAGCATGCTAGCTCTATTTCATCCCAGCTCTGACACCTTCATTTCAGAAAGAGCTTCAATCATATTCTCATAAGTTTTTCATCAGTACACTTAACCCTCAATATCAAAGTTATTAATGAAAATGTCACTGTGTCATTTACAATTTCTTACTGGAATAATAAATATAAAATAAATAAAATAGAGGACAAAAAGCTTCTTCATTCTTAACTGCAATTTTCTTAAAAAAAACTTAGGTTTGAATTTTGCATATCTATTTAAATACGTATCCCATAATTTCCTTCCTACTTAAAACCTGTCACATGCATTTGTCTAATAGCTCTAATGGCAGCATTTGTTGTTATTTTTTTTTAAATAACAATGCCTTGCAAATTAAAAATTCTATAATGTGGGAAGAAAAGAGATATTTTTCTATGACAAGAATTCTATTCTCACTGGATAATTAACATTTATGTCATCTGCAGCATATATTTGGTCTGAAATGCAGCAATATGTTCTACTACTATTTTTGGAAGGTTTTGAAATCTCTCCCTTTTGGATAAACAGATTTCCTCTCACTTTTCTATCTGTTCACACATGAGCAAGGAAGGCAAAGAGAACTTGATGGCCTAACATACAGGCATCTTAAGTAGGAAATTATTTCCCTAGAAAGGACTTGTATGGGAACACTAAAGTACAAATGACAGGAGGTAATAATAAGTGAAACAATCTTAAGTCATGGGACTAGAAATAAAGAAAACTATAAACAGGCTATATGGGAAATAAATTAGACAAAGAAAGATTTTTGGGTGATTTTTCTAGTTTTAGTGTAAAATAAATTATTAATCTATTTTAATCTCTAAAATTAATTATTGCTCCAAAGTCCTTCCTTTCCTTAAAAATTCACATGAATTTAATGAAACAAATGCTTTATACACTCAGAAACCTCAATGATATTTACTAAATGAAAAAAGGAAAAGAGCTTATATTAATGAAATCCTGATATAAAGAGAAACACAAAGAAACATATTACTGTATCTAAATGTACCAGTTTTGTAAAGAGTGGACATAAATAATTCTTCCAGCTCAAGATACAGCAGGGCAAAGGAGTCATAGTCTGAATCAGTCACAGATCATCATTAGAAACAGCAAAGGAAATGACCATTTCTACTAAATTCCTGGACCTCTGTAAGGTCCTCTTAGAGATATAAGCACAGTTTTATATCATATATGGAAAAAACAGATTTATAAATTCCAAGTTCATATGGAAGCATTCAATTTAAGGTTTCAAATTCCCTACTCCAACCCATAACAAACACACACACTTGCACATATACCCTTTCACCAATAAGGCAAAAGATGTATGTAAAGCCTGGAGGAGGCTGTCAGTAGTGGTGGAGGAAAAAGAACAAATCTTCAGGTAGTAAAAATTTTAATGAAGTCAAAAAAGGGGCCATGGTATGTTGAGAGTTACATGTAGTAGCTGAAGTTCCATTTTTGTAATTCTGATACACATTCATAAAAAGATTGCTATTTCTCATTGTCAAAGCTGAATTTTACTCTTTTCGTTAATTAGAATATGAGTGGAGTGGTTATGGAAGCATTAAATGATGGAGAGATCTTGTTGATGTTATAGAAAGGGGAAAATGAGGGAACAGAAAACTCAGTAATGCTGATGAAGATCTAGAGAATCTGGATGCTATAATATTTTTTTAACGTATGTGATAGCATAAGTTAAATTCTTGAATAAAAGAGAGAGAAGAGCTTGCTAACATTTAATGCACCAGAGCAGTTGTACAACACTGTTTGTCAAAAGCATTGAAACAGATGATGTGAACTGTATAAGCCTGCCCTGCACGTGAAAGAATCTGAGCATTTCAACTTACAGACCTAATTCGACATCATGAACACTTTGGAGAAATTAATTTTATGGTCTTCTCCAAAAAGTTTTTAGGTGAAAATGACGTAAAATTTTTTGGTATTTTAATTTTTATTTGGAAATAATTTCAAAGAATAACTGTACACCCTTTATCTATTGTACAAAATTTTACCTCATTTGTTTTATCTTTTTCCTGCATTTCTCTCTCTTTGGATAATTTTATATGAATATAAAGAAATTTTCTACAGTACAGTTATCAACCTCACTGAATATAATATTGATTATGATACTTGTGTCAAATCTACCATTTGTGTTCCAATTTTTTAATTGACCCAATAATGAACTTTATGGAATTTTTCCCCTTTAATATGAGGTCCAGACTAGGGGCAGGTATTGCATTTATTTTCCAGGTCCTTTATCTGAAACACTTTCATAGCCTTCTCTGTACTTATGAAACTGGAATTCTTGATGACTGAATCACATACCACACAAAAGACAGGCACAAGTCTTAATCTACGTTCCTGAGGGTGTGACTCCATTTGTAAACAGGATCTTTGAAGATCCTATTTAGATGAGATCAGATCGAACCAGAGTGGGCCTTAATCCACTACTGTTGAAGTCCTTATACGAAAAGGAAATTGGACATGGAAATGGAAGCCAGAAGTCAGTGGGAACCAGAGGAGCAGACACGAGAAGAAAGAGAGAGCCATGTGACGGAAGATTGTTGGAAACTACAAGCAAATTCTGCCAATACCTTGAAAGCGAACCCTGACAATACCTTGATTGGGCTTCTAGCCTCTAAAATCATGAGACAGTAAATTCCTGTTGTTAAGCCAACCCATTGTGCTGGCAAACTAAGACAACAGTGTTGAGGAATACAATCCCATCCTTCCCTTCTTAAATAGAATGTTCTTCACTTTGAATGTGTATGATGTTTCCTCATGATTGATCAAAGTTACATATTCTTGGCAAGAACACTATATACATGACATTGCATGCCTTTAAGGGTATCAGATTCTGAGCACATGATGTCCATCTCCCCCTTGGTAGCGATGTTAATTTAGATCATGTATCCAAGATGATGTTTGATTTCTCTACCATAGAATCACTATTTACCCCTTGCAAGTAATAAGCAATCCATGGGAAGATACTTTAAGATCATGCAAATATCCTGCTCCTTTTCAAAATTTCCCTCTACTTTTAAAGAGTTCATCAATGATACTTGCCTCATCCAATCTTCCTATCATGTTTGCAAAATGCAGATTTTCTAACTCCAGTACTGCTTCCACATTTATGGTATTCTGATGTAAGCAACATCTTGCCCTTCTCCGGTATTTATTTATTTATTTGTATGTTTGTTTGTGTCTATTTATTAAACTGGTGATATCGACTAATTATGGCCAGTATTTTTCTAAAGGTTTTAAAGTCATTATTATATTTAATTATTTGATGCCCAAATTTTTCTAGACTTGGCCAATGGGGGCCAATTCAAACTGGGTCATATGTCCTTGTGACATATGCTCATCATTTTTAAAAGTATACCTTATTTCTCACAATGCAAGGTGTTCCAGTCTTATCTTGTCCATACCTCCTCTAACATCAGAATTAGCCATGACTAATTTTGAGAAACCTTGGTGCTCATTGCTACCACAGTGTCTTTGCCTCTTGGTCTTTTCAGTATACTGAGGTAGAAAACATATGTACATATACATGCACATATCCATACACACAATTATATAAATGCATTTACATACATATGTACATACACATGCACACATATCTGCATATCACATACACATGAATTTTGTAGATGTCTTGAGTTCACAGTAATACCTCCAAACCCATTCCATCCCCATAGGCTTCATTATTGCCTTCCCCCATTCCATATTTGTATGTCCTTCGTCCTCAGTGAGAATGCTGAGTCCCAAAAACATTAATAAATTTCTCTTTGGTTCAATGGCCCAACAAATCTAAAATTGTTTCAGAATTGCTCATCTATACCGTTCCAAAATTTTATCTACTTCAAAAGAGTTTGGAATGTTTACAATTCTTCCCACTCCACCCAAGCCAGAGAGCGTATTATGAAATACTGTTTCTAAATTACTTGGATTAGGGACTTTTTTCTCTCCTTCATTGTGGTATTAATTTGAAATGAAATTGAGCCCATTTATTTAACTTTATTTCAGTTTTAGGTCCCCTTCCCAACCATACTGACATCATTTCAGTTTTTGCATATATAGAAAATACTTGCAAAGTTAAATATACTAAAAAAGATACACCCAGAGAAGTGTCAGGACCTCTTCTATACCTTCCATTCAGGTCCTCCAACTTCTTGTAAGTAGCCAATGTCACTGTTTTCTGGATTATCTTTCCTGTTTCTTTATGTAAAGGCAACTATACATACATTCCTATTTTCCCTTCTTTCTCATATAAGAGGTAGCGCACAACATATGGTCTTTTGCACTTTACTTTTTTCAGTTAATAACATCCCCTGGAAATCACTCCATATTAGTTCATCGAGATCTTCCTCATTCTTTTTAATAGTTGCATAGAATTGCATTTGGATATATGGACCATCGATTGTGCACTCAATCTCTTATGTTTTGGACATTTAGATGGTTACCAATATTTTGCCATCACAGATAATACTGCAGTGAATAACCTTGTGCATATGTGTTTCAAACAGTCAAAGGAATATCTTCAGAGTAAATTCATAGAAGGGAGATTAACGAGTCAAAAGTAAAGGCATATGTGGTTTGGTTAGATATTGCCAAATTCCTCTCTGTAAGGGCTACCAATTTGCATTCCGACCTGCAATATATGAGAATCCCTGTTTCCCCACATCCTCATTAACAGAGTGCCTTGTTAGGCTTTTGAATTATATTGCTAATCTGATGGACGAAATATGATATCCTATTATGGTTCTATTTATCTTAGTACGATTGAAATTGAACAACTTTTTACATGATTATGGGCCATATTTAGATATTTTTTAGTGAATTGTAGATTCATGTTTTTTGCCTATTTGTCTACAAGATTTTTGGTCCCTCTCCCCCTCCATTTTTAAAAGGTCTTTGTATGTTGGGGATATGATCTTTTTATCCATAATATGTGTTGCAAATATTTTTCCCTAGTTTTCCATTTGTTTTTGACTTTGTATATAGTGTTTTTTCATGAAACTCAAAAAAAAATCTTGTAT
The DNA here is from genome assembly GCF_015220235.1 of Choloepus didactylus. Classification (NCBI taxonomy): domain Eukaryota; kingdom Metazoa; phylum Chordata; class Mammalia; order Pilosa; family Megalonychidae; genus Choloepus; species Choloepus didactylus. The sequence goes on from NC_051309.1 coordinate 190,588,898, forward strand.
GTGGTCAAAGTAATCAAAGTTTCATTTTATTATATTTAGGATATTAGTTTTAGTTATAAGCCTTATAACACCGAGATTATAGAGGAACTCACCCATGGTTTCTTCTAGCATGTGTATAGTTTCATTTTACTACTGTTAGATCTCTGATCAATTTGCTATTTTTTCTTTGTTTTGTGTGAGGAATAAATCTAATTATATCTTTCCTAATGGTTAGCCAGTTGTCCAAATATTATTTATTAAAAAGGCCATATTTGTACCATTGATTTGAGAACTATGTCTATTATCTAAAAGATTTCTATATCTAGTTGTGTCTATTTCTGTTCTATTCCACTGATCTGTCTGTATAATCATACTGTATTATTTTCAGTTTATACGCTATGTTATTTATTTATATCTAATATATATTTATGTCTAATATATCCAGTTTTCCTATTTTCTCAAGAGTTTACTAGGAGACATAGTATTTTCATTAACATAACTTGTACATTGAATTAAAATCAGTAAAATACTGTGCATGTGCATGTATGTATTACGAGAGTGGGGGGGGTGGAGGGGGGTAGGTCTAGTCCCTCCTTCCAACCTGGAGAGATGATTTTCTTTTCTGTTCTCCCAAGTATTTAATGTTTCACACTGTTGCTTATGCTCACCTGGATTCTTCTCACAGAAAAAAGTAAAGGATAGGTGCCTCCAGAAAGAAATATTTGGGCATGCTTAGTTGGTCCCTGTAGCTCTAAAAGTTTCTAACATTTTCATTCTTACAAAACGTTTTTACGCACATCAGTTGTTGCAAGAGCAACAAACAGCCTTGGTTACTTGTGATAGATTAAGAAAATGGCCCACCAAAAATGATGTTCACTTTCTAATTCCTGAAACCTATGAATATTTCATTATATGGCCAAAAAGGTGAGTATTACATTATATGACCAAAAATGTTATTAAGTTAAGGATCTTAAGTAGAGAGGTTATCCTGGATAAATATAATCACATATATCCTTATAAGAGAGAGGCAGAGGGAATTTTGAAAGAGACAGATGGAAGAGGAGAAGGTGATGGGAAGGTTGTGACAGAGATTGGCGTGATACAGCCCCAAACCAAGGAATGCTGGCAGCCACCTGAAGCTGGAAGAGGCAAGGAAGAGTATCTAGGGAAACACTGCACTGACTAGATCTCAGTATTTAACCTTTGGCTGCCAGAACAGAGAGAGAATAAATTTTTGTTGTTTTACACCACCAAGTTGGTGGTAATTTGTTACAGCAGCTACAGGAAACTAATACCATTACTTTAACTTATGTGCTTATTTATTATTTATTTATTCATTTATCTGAATGTGAGTACAGCTTGAAACTAATTCTTACAAAGCCTAATACACTTGTATGTTTTAAATAATTTATTAGAATACAGTTGTTTTAACAATAATGCAGGCAAGTTTCTAGAGTATGTAATATCACTTTTAGAATGGGAAACAAGGAATTTTAAAGTAGGAAACTGGTTGCTTCTTTCTGAGCATTTAAATCAATACATCTCTGCATAGGAGATGAGTAGATTTTCCATTCTAGAGTACAGATAATATTAAAGCTAACAGTTGCATTTATTTTTCTGTTTGTGGTAAAGAAAATAGTATCCACAATTTTTAGAGATGGCATTGAAACCACTTTGGACGGTTCAGGCTGTGATCAACAAAACTTATTTTTTATTTAATTAAATTTAATGTGTAATTCAAGTTTAGCATTTATTGCATAATTAGGAGTATACCTGCAAGTTATTGATGACAGTTAAACAATCATAACCTGTTGGATTTACCTTTTCAAAATTTAACTCAAACACTATGCAAGAATTACTGGTAGTAAGAACTGCAAAAAAGTGGTCTACCTGTGTATTAGTTTCCTACTGCTGCTGTAACAAATTACCAGAAACTTGGTGAAATAAAAGGCATTTATTCTCTTACAGTGCTGGAAGTCATAAATCTGAAATAAGTCTCATTGGCTAAACCAAGATGTCAGCCAGGCTGTACTCCCTCCAGAGGCTCTAGGGTAGAGACAATTTCCATGAATGTTCCAGCTTCTAAAGCCTCTTCTCTTGCATTTCTTGGATAATGGCCCCTTCCTCCAACTTCAAAGCCATCAATGTCACATCTTTTTCGGTCCTCACTGGAAGGTAGAAAAGGTAATGAAATGGACTCTCCTTTAGAACATCCAGAAGGAACACAGCCCTGCCAACCCCTTTATTTTAGCCTGGGAAGACCCACTTCAGATTTATGACCTCAAGAATTATAAGATGTGTTGTTTTAGGACACAAAGTTTGTGGAAATTCGTTACAGCAGCAACAGGAAACTAATATATTTCTATTAAAAGCAGCATAGTGGTAACGGTCATTTCAGATACATCTCTGTGCATGCGCATAGTTCAGATTGCTTCCATGCACTAAATTCCTACAAACTTGATTTCTAGACATAAAACATTTCATGTTTTTAAGGCACGTATTATTAAAATTGTGTCCAGAAAATTTATACCAATATAAAAGTACACTGACAAAGAAAAAGAGGACCTATTCTCTTTGTTTTCCAACACCAGGTTTTATAAGAAAATTTTTATGCTAAGTTGATAATTAAAGTAATGGTGTCTTAGTTTAAATTGCTTGTGATTTTTAGTTTGGTGTATATATATATATATATATATATATATATATTTTATAAGCTATTGATCACTTGTTTTACTTTTATGAAGTGACTGGTCCTATATTTTGCCAATTTTTGTACTAGAATGTATGTCTGCTTGTTGGTGTCTGTGGTGGTTTCAAGCTATATGCACCCCAGATAAACATGTTTTTAAATATAAAATCCATTCCTGTGAGTGTAAACCCATTGCTAGTAGGAACTTTTCATGAGACTATTTCAGTTAAGGTGTGGCCCACCTCATTCAGGATGGGACTTAATCCTATTACTGAAGTCCTTTATAAATGGAATGAATACAGAGAAAGAGAGAGAGGAAGTCATAGAAGCAAGAAGCTGAAAGCAACGAAACTTGGAAGAGAAGGGAGAGAGGAGCAGACGTGGCCATGTGCCTTGTCATGTGGCAGAGGAGCCAAGGATCTCCAGCAACCAGTCTTCAGAAAGAAAGCATCAACTATCTGACAGCTTGATTTGGGCATCTTCTCAACCTCAAAACTGAAAGCTAATCAATTCCCATTGTTTAAACCCAACCCATTTCATGGTATTTACTTTAAACAACTTAGGAAACTAAAACTGTCTTAGTTTTTTGTTTATTGAATTAATAACTCTTTGTTATGTAAGTTGGAACTATTTTTCTGAGATGTCTGTGTACTTTTTCATGTTTTTTTCATAATATTTTGATGTACAGTATTTTAATTTATGTTATGTAAAACCCATAAACATTTTCCCTTGCAATTTTTTCTACTGTTTTAAACATTTTACTCCAAAATAAGTTAAATCCTAATCTATATTTCCTTCTAACTTTTTTCAAATTAGTTTACTTTCAAACTTTAACCTTCAATCCATTTGAAAGTTTTTAGTGACCATATGAGGTATATTATTTTACATGTATTTATAAATACTACTAGGTACTGTTTTAGTTTCCTAGGCTGCTCAAGCAAATACCATAAAATGGGTCAAGTTAAAAAATGGGAATTTATTCACTCATGGTTTGAGGCTGGGAAAGGTTCAAATCAAGGTGCCTTCAAGGCAATGCTTTCTTCCTGAACACTGTGGCATGCTGGGGATGGCTGCAGGCAATCCTTGGTCCTTGGCTTGTCACATGGTGAGACATATGGTGGCATCTCCTTTTTCTTCGAGGTTCTGTTGATGTTCAACTTCTTGCTTCCTGTGGCTTTCCCACTCAGTGTCAGAATTTCATTCTCTTATAAAGGACTCAAATAATAGGATTAAGACCTAACCTGAGCCACACCTTAACTGAAGGAATCTCATCAAAAGCTTGTACTTACAATGGGTTCACACCCACTGGAATGAATTAAGATAAAGAACATGTTTTTTGGGGGTGTCCATACCTCCAAACCACCACACTCCACCCTCTAGACCCCAAAAAGACATGTTCTTTCCATAACAAAATATATTCATTTCATCACAATATCCCAAAAGCCTTTCAAAAACAGGTCTTGGTACAAAGTCTCATCAAAGTTGGTTTGAGTCTGGTCTGTCCTGGGCACCATTTCCCTCTTTCTGTAGACTTGTGAAAATATACAATGGAGGAACAGACATAAGATAAACATTTCCATTCCAACAGGGAAAATTGTGAAGGAAAACAGGTGTCATGGGTCCCAAACAATTCTGAAACCCAACAGGACATACGACATTAGATTTCAAGGTCTGAGAATCATCTATGGAAAGATGTTTTATCCTCTGGGCCTGAAAGATGTGGCAAGCCCACCTCTTTCAGTGTTTCAGCAGAGGGCATGTTCTTCCTGAACACTGGGGTGAAGGCTCCATGTTCTCCAAGCACTAGAGGTGGCCAGGCTCTCTGGGAATGCCAGGCACAGGTCCCATCCTCTCCAAGCACTGGGTGGCAGCACTTTTCCAGAAGAATGGGGCGGATTGCCCGCCCTCTCCATGCACTGGTGCAGACTTGTCCTTTCCACACTCATGGGTGGGCCTGCTCACTTGGCCCAAGGAGATATCTTCAGTTCAGACCTCAGCTTCCATGGTTTAGCCCTTGAAGTCGTCCTTCCTTCAGTCTGTCCCTACTCTGTCCCTTTTGGTCCAGGCTGGCAGTAGTTCCATTCACACAAATCTCACACACACAAAAAAATTTGTCAGCTTTACCTGTAATTCACAGGGGTCTGGTCTATCAGACAGGACTTTCCACAGATCCTTCCTGCATAACTGCATTTCTAATCCTGATTTACACAGAAATTTCTGATGGGATCCATGTTCAGTTAAACTCTCACAAGAAGCCCTGCTCTGGATAGGCTCAGAATTTTCCAAACCATAAATTTCTGGTTTCTTTTTGCCCAGGTGTTCAGTTCTCAGCTTATCCCTTTCCTCTCTCATTTCACTATAAACTGCAAGGAGAAACCAGGCTGTAACCTCCACACTTAGCTTGAGAGTCTCTTCAGCTAAATATCTGAGGTCATCACTTTCAAGTTCTGCCTTCCACCTCACATCAGGATTCAATTTCACCAAGGTCTCTGCCACCTTTCCTCTAGTTTCCAATAACGCATTCATCATTTCCTTCTAGAGACTCATCAGAAGTACCTTCAGCATCCATATAAGTCTCTTCAAAGCAATCTAGGCTTTTTCTATCAAGCACCTCACAGCTCTTTCAGCCTCTACCCATTAGTCAATGCCAAAGCTGTCCAAATTTTTGGTATTTGCAACTGCAGCACCCCACTCTCCTGATACAAAAATCTGTTTTAGTTTCCTGGGCTGCTTAAGCAAATACCATGAAATTGGTCTGGTTAAACAATATGAAGTTATTTGCTCATGGTTTGTGGCTGGGAAAAAGTTCAAATCAAGGCATCATCAAGGCAATGCTTTCTTCCTGACGATGTGGCATTCTGGGACTAGCTGCTGGTGATTGTTAGTCCTCAGCCTGTCACATGGAAAAGTACATGGTGGCCTCTCCTGGTCTCTGCCTGTTCTTCCAGTTTCCATTGATGTTCAGATTCTTGCTTTCTGTGGCTTTCTCTCTTTGTGTCTGAATTTCATTCTGTTATAAAGGATTCCTGTAGCAGGATTAAGAGCCATCCTGGGCCAAACCTTAACTGAAGTAATCTCACCAAAAGGTCCTACTGACAATGGGTACACACTCACAGGAATGACTTAAGATAAAGAACATGTTTTTCTGGGGTGCATACCTCCAAACCATGGATGTACTTAAGTATTTTTGACCCTTAGTCTTGTGTTCCATTTGATATACTTTCTATGTTTGTGCCAATAACATATACTATTAATTGTTGTATCTTCACCACTCCTTTTATTTGGTTAAGTTGCTGCATCCCAGAAATCAGCCCCAATACTTCTGCTACCATTCCTCGATTCATACCTGCTTGGTCCAATGTAGATGGCATTTTGCTTACATATGTTCTCTAGGCCAGTACTTAAGGATAAGGGATTTGTCTTGCTCTGATTTGCATCCTTAAGGTTTAACACAGTGATTAGCACATAGTAGTATTCCCCTCCCCCCCTTTTTTGCTGAATGAATGAATTCCACAATTGACTAACCAGACTAAAGCTTAACCTGAAAAAGATGTCTATGTATTTGAAAACAAGAACACTTTAGAAATTTAATGGCTTCAAATAATTTTAAATATATTCTCAAACTTGATTGTTGCAATAATTCCATTAGCCAAATTAACACTGTTACCAAGAGAGCTGTCCTTGAACAGAGAAGATTCAGCACATGTAGTATTGTAAGCATCTCAGAACTGGAGGTTCCTTATGAATCTTGTCTAAACACCTTCAGTGAGAGGCATAATACTGTATTCCACGGAAGGCCATGTACCCTTCAGAAAATTCTGACTTTTGTTAAGTTTTTTATGCTGAGCTAAAAACTACTTCCCTATAAATTGATATCCATTAGCCAAGTATCTTTCTTTGAACCATAAGGAACAAGGCAAGTTTCCTTCTACTGACAACCTTTCAAATATTATTTGAATGAAACCTTCATGTTTTAATTTGCAAATATTTTATTGTAAAGTGTCCATATTCCTGAGTGTTGTAAAAGAGATTATAAATCAGATCCTTGAATTCTAATCCAGTATGAAATCTATTCAGATGCTACCTGAGTTGAAATCTCTTACCCCAGTCAAACAGAAAAACTAGTAATCAGTAGGAATACTAAGGTAAGCAGTGTGTCTCCAAGGAAAAAGAGACTCTGGGAAGCATTATAGGAGGTATTAAAGTTGTGAAATAGTTACCAGGAAGATATCATCATCGTTATCATCAACATTATGCTAGTAAACTCTTATATAATGCTTATTATGTGCCAGCACTATAACAATTGTTTTAAAATCTCAACTTATTTAATCTTCATAACAACCATTAATATCTCCATTTTATTAATAAGGACCAAGGCAGGGTGGTTAAATATCTTGTTCAAAGTAAGATAGGTAAAAAGGGGCAGGAACAAACCCAGAGGGTTTGGCTATGAAATACCTGCTTTTACCCACCACACAATGTTGTTTCTCTAAACTGCTCACGGTTTAAATAGTTTTTGTCATCTTATATTAGGGGGGTTTCTTAATTTTTTTTTTAAAGCACTCATTTGAGTACGATTAGCTGCATGGAATTATTGCCTAATTAGATGCATGCTGATTATTATTTCAGGAGTGAAGAATTCAATATGGTTTCCTTACATAAATTCTAGCTATACTTAAATTATTTTTGACTCCCCAAAACTAATCAATAATCTCAAATCAATACTAATTTATCTGATCTTCAAACAAGTGCTAAAAGTAGAAGACTTCTGCAATCTGATGTAACTGCCAATCTTAGATCAGTACAGGTAAATTTTTAGTTTGCATATTATTATGATTTCTATCAGCCTATGAAACCTAGTATTGTCTTGCCATGGATTCATAGTTTCCTTTCCCGGCTCAATTCCATCCATTAATTTACCTATAACTATTTCCTATTTCATTAACTTTCAAGGAATAAGCATCAACTACAAACAGACTTAGAAATTCACTGATACACAAAGGTAATTGAGATTGAAACCAATATATCTATTTTAACTGAGCTTACTGCCTGCGTTTGTTTTAAGTAGACAGGGCTCATAGTGACTTAAATATCAAATAATGTGTTATCTAGTTAACTCAGTTTTTAAGGGAATGACCTGAAATCACAGTCATAAAATTAAAAAAAAAAAATACATTCACTCTGAAAATCAGTGGTACAGATCCTGATGTCTCACTATAATTTATCAACTCGAAGGCAATCCCTGTCTAATAAGTTACAGGATGGTATATTTATGAGTAAATCTGTCTCTTGCTCAGGAGAATTATTCCAGAAGCCAAGCTGCTTAGCAAAATTAGTGGTTTGCATCATTTTATGATATCTAATTTCCTAACCAGTTTCCATATTTCATTTTTCTATATAAATTCACTTTGCAGTATCAAAATATCTACCCTACTTCTTGCTCACTTTTTCAAGTGAAACTTATGGAGCACAATAACACCTTGAAAGACACCCTCAGATAAGAAAATCTGAATCACAAATCAGAAAAATGTCCATCTTGTCACAAAACAGAAAGTGGCTATGTAATAATCTGTTTCCAGAGTGAGGGGGGCAAAATAGCAATGCCAAACAAACAGAAGCTGTGGTTAGAGGTAAGAATAACCCCTAATGGAATAGCGGGTTAAGTTACACACTTATTATCACAAAATTTAGGAGTCTAAAAATGAACATGGATCCAAGAGACTAAAACAACAGCTTGAGGGATGAAAAGCTCCTGGGAAACCAGGTATAAGAGGAAAGACAGAGCAATGTGTGTGTGTGTGTGTGTGTGTGTGTGTGTGTGTGTTTATAATGATCAATGGGTCACAAAATCTTTGAGAAATTTACTCTTTTCTCTTTCTGGGGGCCTCCAAACATCAAATGGAATGTGATAAAATGGCTTGCTGATGACATCCTCTCAGGGTATAGGAGCTGGATTTCAGATCATCTCTCACTGCTGAGGGCTAAAGTATGGGAATTATTTGCAAATTTATTTACTAGGAGTAGGTTTTGTGTTCTAGATAGATGATTAGTGAAATGAAATAATCATATTTCAGCATACTTGGCCTTCATGTATCTTCTTGTAGACTTGGAGATACTGACCGTGTTGGGATAGGTGTATGACTTTGAAAGGAGGAAGCTGATGAAAAAGAGAGAAACACAGAGAGAAAGAGATATGCAGATTCTCTCACAACACTTGAAGATAGAAAGAAGACAGTAATTCCTCAGATCTTGAGGACCACAGGTGGAAGACTGGGATCTTGGGCAACTGGTTTTATCTGTACTTACTTTGGTTAGATCAACCATGAAAGCTATGTAGAAAAGAAATCAACACTGTAAAAATTAGTAAAGTTGGCTAACAAGTCTTTCTTTCACAATCACTCTCTTATGTCAAACTTACCTTAGTTTATTTCCAAGCAAGATGTATTGCTTGCTTGCACATCTCTTACTCTCCTGTGCCTTATATTTGATTTATTTTACTTCCTGTTTTCACTTTAGCTTATCCATTCATCTGATACCCTGTAAGTCTGCCATAAATAGGGTAAACTCTACCTCCTCTAAACCCGTATGCAATGTTTGAATTTATCGATTGACACTAATTGTACTGAGCACTTTATGATACATACCTTGCCTTTGTGTTTGTTTTCATGAACTGTTTGTTGGCACAGGGAGTGCCTTAATCTGTTTAGTAGCTCCAAAGGGCCTAGTATAAGGAATTTTAATAATTTGATATATGAAGGGATAATTTGGGCATATTTTTATTCCAATCAAAATTACATTCTTCCACTTCTGGAAGATGGTGCCTAGGAGAGACAGGGCAAAAAAAAACACCTTCATGAAAAATACTAGATAAAAGCCAGAAAGTGACCCAGAACACCAGTTCCAGCAATGCAACAGCTGGACAATGTCTGCTAAATCCACAGGGACCATGCACTTGGTGAAACCTGGAGTCTATGTTCTGAAACAAGTGAGTAAGCCTGCTGAATATCCAGCAGTCATGCTGCAGTGTGGGGAAACCATGGGTTGGTGTTTGGAGTCAGACTAGTTCTTTTTTAAAAAACCCAAAAGCAGCTGCGGATATGGCAGCGAGAACCGCACAGTGAAGTGCAGCAGCAACGGGCTGCACCAACGCCTCAATATCTGGTGTGGATGATAGCCTTTTGTGTATCTGCTGTTAATTGTCTCAGAGCGAGGAAGGCAGAGAGGAGACAAAAGGGGAAAATAACCATGCCCCTTACAGCCATCTTCCCAGCAGGCTGGGAATACTCCTGCCTGGCGCCGGCGCCATAGCCCAGAGCTGCGCCAAAAAACCCAATGTGACAGGAAGTGTTTCCAGCAACACACACATGCCACAATATCAGGCATGGACAATAGCCTTTCACACACCTACAGCTAACTGTCCCAGAGCTAGGAAGGCGGAGCTGTGTGAAAAGGGGGAAATTAACATGCCCCATACAGCCATCCTTACAGTAGGCTGGGAACACCCCTACATGGCCGGTGGCCCAGAACTTCCCTTGGGGGACAGCGCTCACCTGAGTGCTCAGCAGAGGTCCCAGGAGGGCACAGCTTGGAAGAGGGATCCACTTGGAAATCCCAGTACCTTGGAAATACACCAATACCAAGGACTTGTGGGTCAGCGCCAGACACAATCTATGGCAAGACTGAACTGAAGGTTTAGACTCTTGCAACAGCCTTAGATCTCCAGGAACACTTGGGAGGTTTGATTATTAAAGCCACCCTCCCTCCCTAACCACTCAGACACATGCCCCACATTCAGGGAAGACAGCATCAAAAACACACCCAAACTGGGTGCACCAATTAAAACCCCACAAGAATCAGACCACCAGACACCCACAAAGACAAAGTTGGGGAGAACTGGTTTTAGGGGAATAGGTGGCTCATGGATGCCACCTGCTGGTTAGTTAGAGAAAGTGTATGCCACCAAACTGTAGATCTGACAAATTAGAGATTAGTCTTTGAATAATCCTACCTATCTTAAAAGAACCCTATCAAGTTAAGCAAATGCCAAGAGGCCAAAAGCAAACAAAAATTTTAAAGCATATGAAAAAAACAGACAGTATGGATAACCCAAACCCAAACACCCAAATCAAAAGATCAGAGGAGACACAGTACTTGGAGCAATTAATCAAAGAACTAAAGACAAACAACAAGAGCATGGCACAAGATATAAAGGACATGAAGAAGAGCATGGCACACGAAGAATATCCTAGAAGAGCATAAAGAAGAAATTGTAAGGGTAAATAAAAAAATAGATGATCTTATGGAAATAAAAGAAACTGTTGACCAAATTAAAAAGATTCTGGATACTCATAGTACAAGACTAGAGGAAGCTGAACAATGAATCAGTGACCTGGAGGAGGACAAAATGAAAAATGAAAGAACAAAAGAAAGAATGGGGAAAAAAATTGAAAAAATCAAAATGGACCTCAGGGATATGATAGATAAAATAAAACATCCAAATTTAAGACTCATTGGCATCTGAGAGGGGGAAGAGAAGGGTAAAGGTCTAGAAAGAGTATTCAAAGAAATTGTTGGGGAAAACTTCCCAAACCTTCTACACAATATAAATACACAAAGCATAAATGCCCAGTGAACTTCAAATAGAATAAATCCAAGTAAACCCACTCCAAGACATATTCTGATCAGACTGTCAAATACTGAAGAGAAGGAGCAAGTTCTGAAAGCAGCAAGAGAAAAGCAATTCACCACACACAAAAGAAACAACATAAGATTAAGTAGTGACTACTCAGCGGCCACCATGGAGGCAAGAAGGCAGTGGCACTACATATTTAAACTTCTGAGAGAGAAAAATTTCCAACCAAGAATTCTTTATCCAGCAAAGCTCTCCGTCAAATTTGAGGGAGAGCTTAAATTTTGCACAAACAAATGCTGAGAAATTTTGCTAACAAAAGACCTGTCCTACTTCAGATACTAAAGAGAGCCCTACCAACAGAGAAACAGAGAAAGGAGTGAGAGATATGGAGAAAGGTTCAGTAACACATTGTTGGATTCGATTTGCTATTTTGTTGAGAATTTTAGCATCTATATTCATAAGAGATATTCATTTGTAGTTTTTCTTTCTTGTAATGTTTTTACCTGGTTTTATCATCAGGGTAATGCTGGGACTTGTGTAACTTCTCCCCATTAGTCTCATCAAATATATAATTGGGTTTAAACAAGAGGTGCTATCTCATTAGGTTATTAAGCAGATTAAACCACTAAATACATGTAAAGCACCTACGACAGAGCCTAGTACTTAAGTACTAAGTATACATTTTTTAAAATATTGTTTTCTTGGAAGTAAATTCTACATGGTTACAATTCAGTATTCCATCACCATGTTGTTAGATTTCACTTGTTAAAGGTTTGTTTATGACTTTTTCTTTGGTGTTTTTAAAGTGATTCACTTATCATCTTCTTTATATATCCTGTTCTTGTCCACATTGGTATCAGGGTTCAGCTAACTTGCAAAAGTGAGGTGAATAGCCATCCATCTTTTTCTATACTCAGGAAGTGTTTACATAATATAGAAAATCATTTGGGCCTGGGACCTATTTTTGTACTACTTATATATTGCTGTGTAATAAATTACCCCCAAAACTTAATGGTTTAAAACAACAAACATTTATTACTTCATAATTTCTATAGTTCAAGAAACTAACCATGGATCTCTCACAGGCTGCAATCAAGGTGTTGGCTGGGATTTCAGTCATCTTAGGGCTATCTAGGGGGAGGATACATTTCCAACCTCACTCACGTGTCTGTTGGCAAGATGCAGTTTCCTGTGGGTTGTCTGACTCAAGACCTCAGTTCTGCATGGGCTGTTGGCCAGAGGCCCCCTCAGTTCCTTGACACATGGAACTCTCCTCAGGGCAGCTCACAACTTGGCAACTGGCTTCACTGAGGGAGAGAGTCATGTAGCAAAACAGGAGTGACTGTCTGTTTTGTAACCTAATCTTGAAAGTAATATCCCATCACTTTTGCTGCAGTCTACTGGCTAGAAGAAGCAAGTTGCTAATCCACCCACCCTCAAAGAGAGGAAATTACACAAGGGTGTGAATACCAGTAGGTGCTATTATGGGCCATTTTAGAGGCTGCCCGCAACAAATTTTAAAGGTAGATCTTTGACTATCCTTCCACTTTCTTCTATGGCTATTGGTCCATACTAGTGCTAGACTTTTTCTTACACCATTTTGGTAATTTACTATTGCCTACCAAAAAATTATGTTTCTATTTTGAAAATTTGTTTGTTAAAAAATCTAATCTGGAGCCAAAGCTTATTCCTATAATTATTTATGTCTCCCCTCTCTTTTTCTTTATCAGAAAGAACATTTGTCTAATTTGTTGGCCACTGCAAAGAAGCAGTTTTTTGTGTGTTGCTCAACTCTACTTTTTGTATTCTCTTTCATTGATTTCTGACTTTATTAATTACTTCCGTTTACTTCTATTTGTGTTTACTTTGTGTGCTTTCACCTAGATTCTTGAAAGCTTGGTTTTTTTGTTTTCAATTTTGATTTCTAATAAATGCACTTAAGGCCAAAGAAAATAATAATAAAAAGACTGATAGATGCAATGGCTTGGATGAATTTTGAAAACATTATGCTAAGTTAAAGAAGTCAGTCACAAAAGACCACATATTACATGATTCCACTTATAGAAACATCCAGAATATACAAAGCTGGAGAGACAGAAAGTGGTTAAGTGATAACTTAGGGCTGGGTGGGGGTGGGGAGGAATGCAGTGGTGGTGGTTAAACGGTACAGGATTTCTTTTTGAGGTGATAGAATGTTGTAAAACTTAATTTGTAATATTTCCTTTAAATAAAGTGAGTGGACTCCAAAAAAAAAAGTTTACATTCTTCCAATTTCAAAAATACATTACTAACATCACATTTAATTTCCAATGTAATAGACCAAAGGTAAAAAGTACCACAGTAAGCATGTTTTCTGATTTCTTTTCTAAACCCCTGCAAATATGGCCCCTTTAGAGCCTTAATAGATCTCTGTGATAACCTAAACTTTTTTATCTAAATATCAAACAGCTATGTTGAAAATTGGCATTTGAGATGTATCCAAACACCTCATTCCATTTATTAGGTACGATTTCATATAAACTCCCTATACCAACTCAATTTAGTAATTTGGATGTAACCTAAGGACAGAGAATCTGTAAATTTTAAGGACATCTGGGGTAGCTTAAAATAATGTGAAGTGAAAAAAATATTCTGTCCAGTGTAGGCTGAGATAAAACTGAAAAGAAAATGTCAGTTTTATCACATTAAATTATATCCATGCATTAACACTTTCTGAAAAGCAGCCTCAAATAATTGAAAGCATTTTAAGACAGTAAAATCATATTCCAAAAGTGAGTATCATTTATGAACTCTTAAAGTTTGAGTCATGCTATTTGAATCTAAGATATTGATGATGGCTCGTCAATCTTGGTTTTAGATAGAAAACTATTAAATAACACACATATACATATGTGAATATGTTTATGTTTAATTTAATGCATATTAATAAACTTCCTACTATGAGTTTGAAAAATTCAATTTCATTGATAATGCTAGTTTTTCAGAACTAATTTGTAAAGTTATGCTGGGAAATATACAGAAAGTAATATAATTTCTTTGGCTTTTTCAGGTCATGATGTTTCTAACTTGTTATTAATTCTTCATTTGCATTTGCCAGTGACATTGATAAAGCTTTAGCTTTGATACTTAAGATGTAGGGACTATGATTTTACAGGTGTGTTATTTCTTAACTGAGTAGCCAGCCAATCCCCATTCTCCTCTTAATCACTGTGCATGTGTGCTTGTGTGTGTATATACTTTCCCAATCTCTCAGTGCTTGCTTTGTTGTATTTCTTGTTTTCTGGTCAGTCTTTTTCAACATTTTAAATGCCAGAATATTTCAGGTAAGCATTAATATTTCAACTTTCTCTTGTCCCAAAATTTTGCTATGAGGGTACATGCTCTTCACTTGCCCAAGTTGAGAATTCTTGCTCTAATACTTAATAGAAATGTACCACTCCTTTTTCTTTTGATTTTTGTGAAAAATTAACTTTAAGGATTAAAATAATCACTACAATTTATGAGCAATATTTTGTGCAAGATAATGCACCAGTAACAGATGGATTATAAGCAATTTAGCAGTAAGATATATTTTTTATGTTGAAGTAGGGTGGTCTTCTACCTAGAAAGTTGGCCAGTTTGACCAAGTGCTGTCTTAAGTTAGTTATAAACACGCCAGGACAACAGGAGCTTCTCTGGGTAAGTCAGAAGCATATTTATCCTCTTTTAGATGGAGGGGTAAGAGTAAAAAGCAAAGCCACCCTAAGCAGACAGATAACCTCTAAGAATCAAAACTCTAAATTCATCTTGTTCCATAAAATTATATATGCATTAAGAAGGTTTAAATTTATTTAGAAGAACAAAGTAAAGGAACATGGAAAACATTAATAACATACAGTATTCAGGCAGCATCTCATAAATGCAAGAAATTGTAGGGGCTGTAGTATCTGATGGAATACAAAGTTTTCTCTCAGATGGGATTATTTTTAAAAAGTTTAATTTTTTTCCATGTGTATGGCCATAAAATCACTTAACAGGTTATCTGAATCAGCAACTTATTTGGAAATAAATTCTTCTGTGATTCAATCTTAAATCCTTGTTCTCTGTAATATAAGGCAACAATATTAGATAGTAATGAAACTTGAACAGCAAATTTTCCTTTATTTACAGAGTATGTTTGAGTTACCTTTGTGTAAAATATTATTTTAACACTATCATAATTTAGTGATCCCAACAGTTTATATTTTATGGCAGAAAAGTATAATTGATGCTTACAAAAGACAGGCTCAATATTTCTTATGATTTCTCCTATTACAGAAGAAAATAAGAAATTTTCCCAATGTTTTCTTAGGTAGTCACTTCATTTCTGTGCAGTAGAGAAAGTAAGATGAAAGTATACCCGTTATCAAGTTACAAAAATAAAAGGTGGGGGCGTCCATGGAGGTGATGTGTTTTTCCTAGGATTAGCAGGAGAGTTCAGTTTTAGTCCTGGTTCTATTCTCTATTCATACCGCCTTTGTTCAGTTTAGAAGAGCAACAGAAATGCAAGGATTCCACTCAATGCTAATGGAATTTTGGATAAAACTTTACAGTAAATCAAAGCACAGATTAAGTTGGCCTCTGACCCCATGCTCTATGTCCTGTATTGACTGTAAAGGTCAATGCCCTTTTGATTCATGTATAACTTCAAAGGTTATACATGTCATTTAACTCTAGATCCCTATTTAATTAACACATAGTAAGTAATGTAAACATATATTCTCAAAATAGGTAGCAATACTAGAATGACTTACATGGTAAAGACATCCAGTGTATCTCCAGCAGTTCTTGCCATCTCAAAGTAGGTTTGCAGAATGTTGACTGTTCCTGAAAGTGCTTCATGACCACAGCCACAGAACAGGGCCACTCCAGCATAGAGCAGGATGGTGGCAATCAGAGAAGCATAGGGAATGCCTCCCAGGCATTTAATACAGCACTCAAAACACCCTGCAGAAAATCAACAGAAAAAAAAGTTAGTAGTTATTTTTTTGGTTACTCTAATTAACTTTTTAAAAAAATTTCAGCACTGTGGGAAACTATTTGCATTTATAGATATCAGGCAGGTCCTATCAGTGAAGTCCTAGGGTGCCCTGGGAGGTATAAAAATAAAATTCCTTAATTATAAACCAACCCATTATCTGCTGAGAAGAAAAAGCTTATATCCATTCATGGCTTCCTCTGCTACCCCAAACCCCACAGAAGTCCTTCTTTCCCAGCACAGACTTCTTATAATAATTACTCTCTGCCATACATGTATGTATACAATTCTATCTTGAATTCATTGTTCTCAAATTTCACATGCATTTTTATTTCAAGACTAAAGTATATGCCCCCTAATACAATGGCATTTTATTCTTGTGAATTCTGTGGATTTGTATTTTTCAAAAAATGAGTTGAACCTGTTATTCAGGTGTAGAACCAACTTAATGAATTTTGGCCAGCAACTTTTTTAAAAGAAAATGGAACAGATAATATTTGAATACACTGCATGTAATAAAGGAAATTATCCTTTTTTTTTAATCATCATTTTATTGAGATATATTCACATACCACGTAGTCATACAAAACAAATCGTACTTTCGATTGTTTACAGTACCACCACACAGTCGTATATCCATCACCCAAATCAATCCCCGACACCTTCACTAGCACACCCACAAAAATAACAAGAATAATAATTAGAGTGAAAAAGAGCAATCGAAGTAAAAAAGAACACTGGGCACCTTTGTTTGTTTCCTTCCCCTATTTTTCTACTCATCCATCCACAAACTAGACAAAGTGGAGTGTGGTCCCCATGGCTTTCCCAATCCCATTGTCACCCCTCAAAAGCTACATTTTTATACAACTGTCTTCGAGATTCATGGGTTCTGGGTTGTAGTTTGATAGCCCCAGGCATCCACTACCAGCCACCCCAATTCTCTAGAACCTAAAAAGGGTTGTCTAAAGTGTGCATAAGAGTGCCCACCAGAGCGACCCCTCGGCTCGTCTCGGAATCTCTCTGCCACTGAAGCTTATTTCATTTCCTTTCACATCCCCCCCCCCCCCCCCCCCCCCCCCCCCCCCCCCCCGGTCAAGAAGATGTTCTCCGTCCCACGATGCCGGGCCTACACTCCTCCCCGGGAGTCATACTCCACGTTGCCAGGGAGATTCACTCCCCTGGGTGTCTGATCCCACGTAGGGGGGAGGGCAGTGATTTCACCTTTCAAGTTGGCTTAGCCAGAGAGAGAGGGCCACATCTGAGCAACAAAGAGGCATTCAGGAGGAGACTCCCAGGCACAAATATAGGGAGGCCTAGCCTCTCCTCCGCAGCAACCGTCTTCCCAAGGGTAAAACCTATGGTAGAGGGCTCAACCCATCAAACCACCAGTCCCCTATGTCTGTGGTCATGTTAGCAACCACGGAGGTGGGGTAGGCAAACACCCCTGCATTCTCCACAGGCTCCTCAAGGGGGCACTACATCTTCTTTTTTTTTTCCTTGTTTTTCTTTTTTTAACTTTCCCTTCTTTTTTAAATCAACTGTATGAAAAAAAAAGTTAAAAAGAAAGCAAACATACAATAAAAGAACATTTCAAAGAGACCATAACAAGGGAGTAAGAAAAAGACAACTAACCTAAGATAACTGCTTAACTTCCAACATGTTCCTACTCCACCCCAAGAAAGTTACATAATATAGCAACATTTCTGTGAACTTGTTCCTACTGTATCCATCAGAAATTAACAGACCATAGTCATTTCTGGGCATACCCAGAATGTTAAATAGCTTATCTGTTCTTCTTGGATTATTGTTCCCCCTTCCTTAATTGCTCTCTACTGCTAGTTCCCCTACATTCTACATTATAAACCATTTGTTTTACATTTTTCAGAGTTCACATTAGTGGTAGCATATAATATTTCTCTTTTTGTGCCTGGCTTATTTCGCTCAGCATTATGTCTTCAAGGTTCATCCATGTTGTCATATGTTTCACCAGATCGTTCCTTCTTACTGCCGCGTAGTATTCCATCGTGTGTATATACCACATTTTATTTATCCACTCATCTGTTGAAGGACATTTGGGTTGTTTCCATCTCTTGGCAATTGTGAATAATGCTGCTATGAACATTGGCGTGCAGATATCTGTTCGTGTCACTGCTTTCCAATCTTCCGGGTATATACCGAGAAGTGCAATCGCTGGATCGAATGGTAACTCTATATCTAGTTTTCTAAGGAACTGCCAGACTGACTTCCAGAGTGGCTGAACCAGTATACAGTCCCACCAACAGTGAATAAGAGTTCCAATTTCTCCACATCCCCTCCAGCATTTGTAGTTTCCTGTTTTTGACTCTTTTGGTTCAGATACTTATACAAGCTATTTGTGTTGTGAATCATAATGCAAAGTCTATTTCTTGTTGTCATTTTTGATCAAAAAAATAAGAAAGACATTGGCATAGTAGAAAAGAGAAAGCAGGGTAGGTTCAAATCCTGACTTCACCATTCTGTATTCTTTGGGAAGTTTATTCTTTTGATTTCTTCATTTGTAAAAAGGTGACAATAAGAGGACTTCCCTCAAATGGTCCTTCTGAGAATTAAATGAGTTAATACATAAAATAGAGCCCGACACAGAGAAATTTCTCAGTAAATGTTAGCTATAATTAATAGCTGTAATTTAATTATTAATATTAATTACTATTGTGTTGTAATATGTCTGTCAACATTTTTTGACCATTGTAATCACTTTTGCTTTTTCAAATTTTGTCACTTGAGTTTTTAGCTTTTGAAAGACTGCTTTAAAAACAATTAATGTGAAATATTAGAAAATTGTGGTTCAATACTCAAAACAAACAGCAAAATTTTCTAGGTGACTGCTAGATATCTTCTTCTAAGAGACTGACTAGAAATGCTTAATTAGCTATGCTTTGCATTAAATGCTTTTGAGGAGATACTCTAAGTCAGTGATTGCTGATAAAGGAAAATCTAAGTAAGAAGGCTGACAGCTAAGAGCACCTCCTAAAATCAACTCAGTTTCACATCCACCCACCTCTATCTTCCACCCCTCCCACACACATATCCTCAATCCAAAACCTTCCCATTTCCTCCTACTTTTCTCCATTTGGAGATTCTTATCTAATCACTATGCCCCTCCCTCCAAATTCCCCCATAACTAATGACTTTTTCTTTTTCTTCAGATACAAATAATGATATTAGAAAAAGGATTGTTATTTATTTCATTTAAGTAAATCACAGGAAGGTCTGTGTGTACTTTACCCAGAAGGCATATGCATATAGCAATAGATAAGACATGCAATAATTTGCAAAGTTCCTGTGCAAAGTACCTTCACATTCAAAGACTGGCTAGGCTGCTATTTTAATATTGCTCATTGATATGGCCTTTTTAATAGAACTATGGCTCATCCCATCTGCCCTAGAAAAAGTGAAAAAAGGAGTCTGAATACTTCCCAACTTCTGTCACTGTTGATGGACTGAAGGAAAAATCATTTCCTGAACACTCCTTCCCTCGACACACACATAGACACACATGCGCACACACAATGTTGGTAAGTAGAAAAGGTTAAAACAGATTGGAATTTCACATTAGAAGAAGAAATTTCACCAACAGATGGCTTAGACCAGTGTGTGTGTAGTATCTGAATGTCACTAAATACAATTTTGGGCAGAGATTAACAGGGTGACAGAAAAATCTTTGAACTATTTTCTGTCTCTTGTTTGAAAATTTCCACATCAATGATCATTAAAGAAAAGAAAAAAAGAAAGATATAAAATTAGTACCAGCCCAAAGAAGAGCTACCCTTGATTTTGAGAAGTGCCCCAAACAGCCTCTGATTTCAAAACAAATTTCCCTGTGATTTCTCTCCTCTACAGTTCTTAAAGCATTTGAAATGGGAATAAGGGAATTCTACTGCAGAAAATCTGAGCTGACAAAACCAGATAAACATGTTAAAAAAAAACCTTCAGAGTAGAAGTAGTTCAAATATAAAGAAAATAATCCAAAAACCAATTTCATAGGTAGGAATTATGCTAGACGTGAAAGTCTACAGTTTATAACTTGAGTAAAGATAAAATCAAAATGTAAATATCCTGAGTCAATAAAGTGAAAAGGTAGCCCATGAATGACCACCAAAACCACCACTGAAGAATTCTGATTAATTCTATGACCAATTTAGAGTCAGTTTCTACTTACTTCACGTTTTCTCAATTGTGCTTTATGTGGTCTAATACTAGCCTCTATGCAAACAAACCTATTTGCCTAGGCTGCATATTTGCAAGGGGGCTATTGGCTATTGGTATCATAATACTATAACATTAGTTATAGTTTTAATTAGATATCAACTTTTAAATTTAGAAAAGCATGAGATAAATTCCAATATATAGGTAAATACCAATTTCCATCCCTGAATTACTATGTATTTCCAAATAAGTTTAAGATCTCCAAATTAAATGGACATATTTTTTTGACTCACTATTTAAATGCTGTCATTTAAATCCCCCAGAATTATATTTACTCCAATCAGAAATACAAATTCTTCTAAATCTTACTGCTAGGTCAGGCTGGAATGCTTCAATTTGAGTCCTGGTCCTCCCCAAATCTGTTGTTCAAAGTAAGAAGCTTTACGTAACTCATCACACACATATTGCACTTGGAATGGCTAGATCCTAATTACCACCACTCTTCCATACAGCCTGAGTTGTCTATTTGATTTAAAAGAAGACTCTCAGAACTCCCATCTGGGGAAGCAGCGCATCATTTCAGTCCTCTCCCCAGCTGCCAGAATCCCACATAGTTGCTGGCAGGGGAGCTCTTTCCACCCACAGTGAGAAACAGCCTTGGCAGAGCAGCACAGTCACCATAGAAACCATGCCCCAGGACCCAGGACATGCTCCCAGCAATCCCCCTTTAAGGCTGGAGATTCTGCTGCCACCCATCACCATGTTTTTACTGCATCTGTCCACGAGGAAATACATTATTAAGTGAATATTACTGAAAACATAGTAAGTGGAGGGCTGGCATTGGAGAAAATAAACTTTCTTGAGAAAATGTCTATAAAAATGATAAAGATTACTTTGCACAGGAATTGTTTTCAATACTAGATATTATGAAAAAAAGGACTATTAATTCTGAACCTGAGCTGATGGTGAATACTGAACACAGAACTTCATGTGAAAGACACTATCTATGTACACAAAGAAGCATTTCTCATATCAAGCTTCTGGTTGTACTTTCTCCAATGTAACACCTTCAGCTTGAACATGAAAGCAAATATTAAAAGAATGTTGAGGCTTTCTTTTCAAAACATTCTATCTATGAGAGGTTAACATGTGTCCAATGTGTTGTGGGTATATATTATGACCTATACTAATGCCAAAATTCTAAGAAAATATAAGCACCTAATAAATGTGATCTTTTTAAAAATTTATTCAGAGAAATGTGGTTCATCTGACTTCATTTAAACATTGTGGAGTAAACACAAGCCTATGCTCACTCTATAAACTGTACCAGTAAAAATAAAGGGCAAAGAACCTAAACCAGCAAGGAACTGTATGGGACAAAGAGACCAGGAAAGAGGGGTTAATGGGGAGAAAGAGAACAAGAAAGAGAGGTCAATGCAATTGGGGATTCTGGAAAAGAGATTGAAAAGTGAGATTCACATGCAACTGATAATTTATTCATTAAGAAATTTTTCCTAGCACAACTTGCCAATGGTGCAAGGTTCTTCCATTATTGACATACAATGTCATCTTTGTCATTACCAAGTATCCAAGGATGTGGGGGTCTGTTTGTGGGTTGTCTGTTTTGTTTCATTGGTCTATTTGTCTATGCCTGAGCTAATACACACTGCCTTATAGTATGTTTTCACCTGTGGAAGAGAACATTCCCCTAATTTGTTTATCTTCCCATGTATATCATGGCTATGCATGACCCTTTTACCTTACCACGTAAATTTCAAAAAAACCATTTGTCTTGTTCCACAATTTAACTCATTGGGATTCTGATTGGCATTTTTATATTGATTGTATAGAAACTGTAGTAAAGTCTTTTGTTGATTCTGTGGATTACTTTGATTCTGTGGATTATTTTGGGTTTGTTATACTGATAATACAACATCTATGGAAAAGTTAGCTTTATTTCATCATTTTTCAATTTTTGTACCTGTTACTGATATTTTTATTGTTTTAATGTGCTGGGTAGAATACAGTTAGAAGAGTAGAAGTAATAAGAAAAGGATCTTTTCTTGCACCTGAAATTAAAGAAAATATTTTCTATGCTTAACCATTAAGTGTGACACTTACTATTGGTGCATTATCTTAAGAAGATCACTTTAATCTTGAACTCTATAACATGCATTTATTTTACATCCATTGAAATAACATTTTTTTTCCATTTAACTTGCCATTTTAATAATTTTTTTCTAATTTAGACTGAACTGGCATTCCTGAGAAAAACCCAACTGAATCATACATATAACTTGTAGTTATATATTTTTGAATTTAGGTAATTTTGAATTTTTGAATGTTTAACTTGTAGCTTATATTTTGTTCAGTATCTTTGCATTTATCAACTTATTTAACAGTCATTAAGTCTTCACCAGGTACCAGACACTATGTTAATTTCTGGGGCTGTTGAAGTAAACAAAACAAATAACAATCTCTGTTCTCATTCTAGAAGTGGGAGACAGATAATAAACAAGATGCAGAAGTAAGGTTAGATAGTATGTTAGACTGTAAGAAGTGCAAAGAAGAAAATTAAAACCAGGGAGAGGTATAGGGTGTACTGGAATAATAGTTTCAGTTTTCCATAAAGAGGCCAGAGAAAGAGTAACCGAGGGGACATTTATAAAATGACCTGGAGGAGGTAAAGGAGCCATATAAGAGGCTACCTGGAAGAAGAGTGCTTCAAAGAGAGAAACAATAAAGTTTAATACGTTGAGACACGTGTGTGCCTTGAATACTTGAGGAAAATCAAAGCAGCCAGTGGTGGTAAATGGACTGAGGCAAGGACAAAGTAATATTAGATGAGGTTACAAATATAACAGGGTGAGGATAGAGATATCCACTGCTCTAATTTGCTAATGGTTATAGGAATCCTGAAGTTTTCCATTTCTTCTTGAATCCATTTGGGTAGGTTCAATTTTTATAGGCATCTGTACACTTAATATAATATTCAAAATGTATCGTGATGTTGTACATACTTCACTTTTTAATTTATACTCCACCTGTGCATATTTCCTTTTGTCTTTCTTAATGGTAATGGCTTAATTCTTTCTCCCCCTCTCTCTCCCTACCTTCTTCCTTTCCTCCTTTGCTCCTTCTTTTCCCTCTTTTTCTCTTTCTTGCTTTCTTTTTAAAGTATATCAGTCAGGATAAGCTATGCATCTTATGCTAGTTACAAAAACAAACAATTTTCCAGCTACTGAAAACATCACAATTTATTTTTCAATCAGGCTACAATATTTCCAGGTCAGTAGTGCAGCTCTCTGACCTTTATAGCTATTCAGCAGCTCAGGTGAATAAAGGAGCCGCCATCTTGAACACTGCCAGTCACAAGATCAGAATAAAATCATCTGGAGAACCGCACTTTGACAGTAAATTGCTGTGGGATGCATATGATACACACCATTTCTGTTCACATTCCAGTGGCTAGGAATAGTCATATATCTCCCTCACAACCACAAAAAGCCAAAAAGTGCAATTCTCCAGAAGACAAGGAGTCATAAATATTTGGCAGATAGCACAAATGACTACTATAGAAAGCAATGCCAAAGGTTTTTCAATACTGTCATTCTTCACAAATAACTCATTTTTCATGAATATTTTCTATCATTAATTTTTATTTCCATATTAGTTTTTTTCCTTATTTTTAACTTCTCTGGGTATATTTTGCTATACATATTGTAATGTCTTGACATGAATGCTGAGCTCAATAACTTTCAGACTTTTCTTTTCTAATATAAACATTTAAAGCAATAGAATTACTTTCTAATTCTAATTTGAGTGCATTCCAAAAGTTCATATATGTAGTCTTTTCATTATTCAGTTATATATATTTTCTAAAGTCCATTAAGATTTCTTTTTGATATATAATTATTTATATATTTTTCTTAAGTTGTTTTTTCTTATACTTTCTAAATATATGAGCTACTTCTGTGTGTTATCTGTTTCCATCTTAATGGCATTGTAGTTAGAGAACATGGTTTATAGTATAATGATTCTTTGGAATTCACATTAAATCCTAGGCTTGAGACTTTTCAAACTCTATAGGTAGCAGAAATCTAGGGCAAAATCCTACAGGAGAGCTGGCTTGTGATACCAAATTCTGTATGAAAAATCCTTGACCTACGAAAAGTAAAAATACAGGTAATTTCCACACACACACAAAATCCTGTCATCCCCTGGGATATAATGAAACACACTGCATTCTTGAAATGAGAATAAATGCTAAAAATATGGAAATGCAACCAAAATAAAAACATGATAGCAGAACTTTTAAAAATTAATGGAAAGACTGGAAGGCAAAGAAAAGGAAAACTATGACAAAATAGAACAAAAGGACAAAAATGGAAATTGGAGAGAAAAGATATGCAACTTACAGGGTCAGGCAAGGAAGTCCAACATCTACATTCAAATAATGCACTTCATCAAGGACAACAGACAATGAAGATTTGAAATTATCCAAATAATCTACGACAAATTCTTAGAACAGAAAGACATGGGTCTCCAGATTGTAACGCTAACATGTTTGCTTCTTGTGATGAGTCCCTTTCCAGAGTTCTTACATTCCCTCACTATCTCCTGCTATTCCATAGCCATGCCGAGGCCTGATCTAGTTATGTAGCCACAAGAGCTCTTTAAATTCAGAAAGGAGGACTACAGCAATTAGAGTCACAGATAATAAGTGCCTTAGTCTAAGTCATCATCAGAAAACAGAAATAAGAAATCAGCTGAAGTTAATTCCAACTCTTTTTAGAGTATTATTACTGAAAACTTTCAACAATTCCAGTGTTGCAGTAGGATCTTTAAGTGTCTGTGGAAATGTTAGTGGAGTGGAGCCAACCTTTCTCTTAACCTATCTATAATACCAGGAAACATGTCCCCTGGATAGAAGTAGTATAGTCACAATTAAATCAAGACATGACTATACTAAGTTCATTTCAAATGCTCACTCCCTTTTTTCTAGGCCTGTGCTAGCAGTATAGGCTCAGAATCAATATTGATTGAATGATTTTTTGAGCACCTATAAGTTCTATACACTGTGTATACAGTAGTGACAAAAAACATGGCCTCTACACTCATCCCATATCCTAGTGAAAGAGAACATCAGAAATGTCTAGCAACTTTTCAGACACTATTCCAATAACATTCTGGCAAAACATCTAGCATTGTTGTGATACCCTGAGGGTCTGATCAGAGTAGTCAGGACCACAGTGTTTATCAGTAAATCAGAATCAATAGTAGATGAAGAGCCCCTTGGTGTAAATTGTAGCATACTAGAAAGAGTAGTAAGAAGACAGTAAGTTCAAAATTGTGCTTCTGGGTAATGCTTTACAGTAAAGTTTACAGCAAACACTTTTGAATAGTTAATCCTTTAATTGATGACATGATAATGTATATGTTTAAAGCATTATAAAATATAGTTCAAATACTCTGCAAATATTATTAAATATTTTGTTAAACATTTTATTTGAAGATGACATGACCTAAACAAAGTACAGACTTGAGGTAAACATATTTGAATAATTCAGAACAAAATGGCGTTATAAGATCATGAACTCACATGACAGATTTTTAGCTTAAATATTTTAATGATGCTACAGTTCTGTCATTAAGAAAATCATTTCCCCATTTTAAAACAATCTTAATAAGTAAAAGAGTATGCAGAAATTGAAAGCACATTTCAGTTTGCTATAGCTGCTGGAATGCAATATACCAGAAATGAGTTGGCTTTTACAATGGTGATTCAATAGTTTACAAATTCACAGTTCTAAGGCCTTGAAAATGTTCCAATTAAGGCATCACAAGAAGATACCTTCTCTGAAGAAAGGCTGCTGGCTTCCAGGGTTCCTCTGTCAGATAGCAAGGCATATGGCCGGTGTCTGCTGGTCCTTCCCTCCTCTTGCTTTCAGCTCCTGGTTACAGGGCCTCCTCCAAGCCCCCCCACCCCCACCCTCCACCCCATCCTTAGCATCTCCCGGGCTTTTCTCCCTAAGCTCCCTCCAAAGTTCTTTGGGTGTTTCTCTATGAGCTCCCTGGGATTTTTCTGTCTTTTATCCTCATAAAGTACTCGAACAAAAGGATTAAAACCCACCTTGAATTGCGTGGGTCACATCTCAATTGAAACAAACAACGTAATCAAAAGGTCCCACCCACAATAGATCTGCACCCACAAGAATGGATTAAAAGAACAAGGCTTTTTCTGGGGTACATAAGAGCTTCAAACCAGCACAGTATATTTTATACTCTCCTAATTTTGTGGCTGGGCATCAAAATTACCAGGAATTTTGTTAAAAAGAGAGATCCTAAGATCCTCTCCTCTGAGAATCTTGTCTGTACACATCAAGTGTACATGGTGATTCTGGTTTACAAATATAGCAGCATATAAAATCATATTAAATATCTAAGGGGCTTTAAAACTAGTTGATAAACTAGATATATATAAATATAAGGATTAAGAAGGATTCACCCAAAGCAGTTTGAATAAACTGAAAGCAAAACATGACTCCATATCAAGTGATAGCAGTAAGAATATTTTGACTTGTTGCAGTGTGTCAGGAACTGTACCAAGAGTTTTAGTGTATTGACTGATGTGATCATCTCAGAAGCCCTATGGACGAGGTATAATTATTTACAGTGGCTTCTCAAATAACTATTGAAGCTTGATACTGAACAGTGGGTGAAAGCTTGTGTACTGCAAATTTTCCAGGAGAAGGATGACACTTCTATTTTTAAAATGTTTTTAGTATGGACAATTTTATTAATATTGATATTTTAGATTCAGATAGGTTTTTTTTCCTTCAAAAAGTATCACAAACAAAGATAATATTCTGTACTAGTCAACATGACTTAGCCAGAATGTTTTGATTAATTAAACTCTTTTCTCTAAGGGAAAAAGTTAATTGCTTCAATAATTAGAACCAGGCTCTTCTGATTGTAATAAACAAGCCCCTAGGGTGAGAAATCAATCAGGTGGAGACATGTTTCTGTTATACAGAAGCAATACCTAACGGAAGCCAAGTAGAATATTATAGCTGGTCTGAGTTCCAGACACTTGTGGGGATTTGCTTGTCCATATGGTGTTTAGAAATCCAGTTCACACTCATCTTCCCCTGTAATGAATGGACCAATTAACATAAATGCTCTTCCCCTAGATATCTGCATGGCTTGCTCCTTCACAGTCCTCAGCCCTTTGCTCAAAATGTCATGTTTTGGTTATTCGCTGCTGCCTAACAAGCCACCCAAAAAAGATACTGTCTCAAAAATAACAATTTGTTATTGTCTCTCACATTTCCATTGGTTGACTAGGCTCAACTGGGCAGTTCTCCTTGGGATGGTTTGTGTAATTGTAGTGCTTCCACGGCTGGGGCTGGATTTATCTAACTGCTGAATGAACTGGATGCCTAAGACTGTTTCTCCACTTACATGTCTGGTACCTCACTGAGCATGCCCAGGACAGCCCTGAACATTCCACACAGCCTCTCCAACCAGCTAGCTTGAGCTCTCTTAGTAATGGATGGCTTTCAAGAGAGAGGAAACAAAAGCACCAGTCCACTTACAGGCTAGGCCCAGAAGTGGCACTACATCCTATCTGTCATTTTATTGTCAAAGCTATCACAAGGCAGCCCAGAACCAGGGGAGTTGAGAAACAGACTTCAACTCTGGATGGGACAGGTAGTAAAGAGTTTGCATTCATTTTTAATCTGCCACATGTACATGTTTAAAATTAAATGCACTACCCCAGGGATTACTTTATTTTTCTCCATGGTACTCATCACCATCCAACATATTATTTGTCTTACTTATTGACTTCATATATTGACTTTCTCTTTTCGCTAAAATAGAAATGCTAAGAGGTCAAGAATTCTTGTTCTTTGTTCACTTCTGTATGTTCAGTTCACAGAGCATGGTCTGACACATAGTAGATGCTCAATCAAAATTCATTTAATAAATAAATGAATTGGAAAATTTGTTCCAACAACAAACTAGGACAATTCCAAAAGATGCCATTAGCCTCAAACTTTCCACCATGTCCAGCCTGCAAACAAATGCCAGAACCATGAAAATTTCCTACACTGGTACCAAGAATGAGAGTCTTGGGGAAGTATTGGTTACATCACTGATTTTCCTTTTTTCCCCATAACTCTAAAAACTGGTAGAAAGTGTTTGTAAGATCAGCTGGGAGATAATTAAAAAGCCTTCCTGTAATGTATTATTATCTTAATTTTGTAAAAAGAACTGGGGTTAGGATATTAACACAGTATCATACAGTTAAGAATCACTGGTAATGTTTGGACTTGAATATGTGTATCCTAACATTTTGCTTAGATAATACCATCATACTGAGGATTTGCAGTATAACTCTCCACAAAAACATGAAATAAAAACGTGCACTTCCATGCCAAAAACAAGAGTCCACAGAACACCCCAAGAGATTCAGAACTATTAAATGTCAAGCAGCAAAAGTTGATGACATTTATGATAAATGTAAAAAATCATTAGCCTCTTAAAGTAATTTAGGAAAAATACAGTATTTTTCTTAAAGGAATGTATTTATTACAAGTTGTTTACTAGTTTTCAATAAAATTCTACATTTTACATTTACACAAATGAAAATCATTTGTCAAGCATTGCTTAAAAACAACATGGGGTCTGGGATGCATTTTCTTTGGGAGCAGTCTCGTCTCACACATCACCATTCCAACAGCTGAAGGAATCACTTCAAAATATGAATGGACCTGAAACTATCAAACTACAAACCAGAACCCATGAATCTCGAAGACAATTGTGTAAAAATGTAGCTTATGGGGGGTGACAATGGGATTGGGAAAGCCGTAAGGACCACACTCCCCTTTGTCTAGTTTATGGATGGATGAGTAGAAAAATAGGGGAAGGAAACAAACAAACAAACAAACAGACAAAGGTACCCAGTGTTCTTTTTTACTTGAATTACTCTTTTTCACTTTAATTATTATTCTTGTTATTTTTGTGTGTGTGCTAATGAAGTTATCAGAGATTGATTTAGGTGATGAATGTACAACTATGTAATGGTACTGTGAACAATCAAATGTATGATTTGTTTTGTATGACTGCATGGTATGTGAATATATCTCAATAAAATGAAGATTTAAAAAAAATTGTATATGACTTACAAGCAAAATATTGTATTTTATGAAAAAAATGTATCTAAATTTAAATGTTCATGGTGTTGGAATTTGCATCATGTTTTTTGGCCAGATACTCAAGATTTCTCTTTATTTCTTTTCTTAAAAAATAGCTATTGATAATTTTAATTTTTTTAAATGAAAAAATGATTGGAAAATAAATCTGAATTTTGCTTTTCCACAATATTTTATTAGTCTCTCCAGACACATTGACCTTATATATCTGATATGAATTGATGGTTAGCTGTTGTTTGAAAGAATTCCTTCTTTTTAGGAAGATTTAGCTCCTTATGGCTACTGTGGTGGCTTGGAGTTATATACCCCAGAAAAATATGTTCTTAAACTTAGTCTATTCCTGTGAGTGTGAACTCATTGTAAGTAAGATCACTTAAAGTGCACTTCAGTTATGGTGTGGTCCAGATGAATCAGCTTGGTTTTTAGTAGAGGATTTCTGGAGTCTATTATAAACACAGTGAACATCCCAGAAGATGCAGAAAGAAGCTGAAAGTCAACGGAACTTGAAAGAGAAGGGGAAGATCAGGAGAGGTCACCATGTGACAGAGGAGCCAAGGACCAAGGATCACCAGCAGCCAGCCCCAGAATGCTAGACTTCAGGAAGAAAGCATCACCTGATGACACCTTGATTTGGACTTCTCCTAGCTTCAGAAACATAAGCCAGTAAATTCCCATTGTTCAAGCAAATACGTTGCATGGTATTTGCTTTTGCAACAAGGAAACTAAGACAAATGGCGTAAGTGCGGATATTGAGCAAAAACTGAAATGCCAGTAAAACAGACATTGTGGGTGTTTAAAAAAAAAACAACAAAATGTGAATGGGAGTATGTGACTCTCCTACTTTATGTTGTCCTTTGACTTCCTATCCCATTTAGAATAAAACCCAAACTCCCTGCACGGACTAGAATGCTGGTTATGATCACTCCAGCACCATTTCCTATGATGCCCCACTCGGTTCACCCAACACCAGACGTGTTTTCCAGCTCTCGGTTCCTTGAAAACAAGCTCTTCACCTAATGCTGTACCCTCTGCCTTAGGCTCCTGCCGCTTAGGAACTTTAAATGTCTCTTCCTTAAAGGCAATCCCCTTCACTGTTCTTGAAAGAGGATTCATAGAATATTTTCAAAATATTTGAAAATGTCTAGTGGAAATCATGTATTCATTGATGACAACATAGAATTCTCTTGATCATAACACATCTTATGGCCCAATATTTATTTTTTAATTATGCATTGTTTTGCATCAATGCTTACCACTTAGTCACTAATAATGAACCTACACATATTGCTAACACTTTCGGCTTTAGTAAGAATTTTATCTTATAGTATAATAGCACTGGTACTGTCATTTTCACATATATATATATATATATATATAAAGGTGTAATACAATAAGAAAATAATTAACAATTACATAAGTCTTACTAGATAGGCAACCTTTTTGAAGACAACTAAAAAGATGGGAAAAACTGGTACTAAAATGGATCCTTTAGGAAAATTTGGGAATATACTGCTTTAGACACAACTACATCACAATTATGAGAATTACATGACTTGGACTGCATATTCCGTTCTTGGCTAATATGGTGAACCATGTATTATTAAAAGAAAAGGTGTCTTGTTCATATTGTGAACCAGCTGCTGTAATTGCCAAGAATTTTCAGTGTATTAATGCCCTCGGTGTTGTGAAATAATAATTATGTGTTATATAATGAAGCAATGTGACATATGAGGTAATTTTTCAATTTTAACAATATGTGAAGCTTTGTAAAATTGCACCAAGTATGGCAGTTTGAATGCCAGATCAGGCATTCTTATCTAATGCTATATTTAAATCTGAAGACCAAGGCAATTTTATGATGTTTTTTACATTTATCTATGGCCACTGAGAAATTTTTTATAAGTGAAAACAATGGCAAAAATAGCAATGGATTATGTCATTATGCCAGTTATTTTGTGGATTTATCTTTATAAAATATAGGATTATATGCAGTTGTAATTTTATTCTTATAATTAAATGGATTAATCAGGTTTTCAGAGAGAATATCTGAATTATTTATGAATCTCTTACTCATTATTTAATTCATCAACAAATATTATCTAGGTCCATATTTAATTATTTCATTGTTTTGAAAAAAATAAAAGAACAAATAAAATTTCTTAAAGTAATCTTCAAGAAGGATAACATACTTACATGATTAAAATTAAATTGGTCATAAACTAAACAAAAATAAATTGGTCAATGTTTAAACCATATGACAATCCAAAAACCACAATGTATAGAACACAGCTTTCTTCAAAACTCCAGTATAAAGAGGCAAAGATGGAATTATTTTCTAGCACACTCCAATTACATGATAAAATACACATCATTTTAATAGAATTAGGGCATATTTTAAATACAATGGAAGAATTTGAGAACATTCTTGAAAATAAAAATATAAATTTAAAAGCTAGTGACTGACATAAATACAAAATAATTCCTGAATATGAATTAAAGCTGTAAAAAAGTAGTAACTAAAGAAAACACAAATTCTCTTTTAAAAGATGGCATGCATTTCTTAAAGAAAGTTGGTTTTTTTTTTTTTTAATTTAGTCCATGGAAACTCACTAGGACATTTGCAGATACACCCACCTTTCAGGAAACATAGCAAAAGGTTTTAATGCCATATGGCATTTCAGAATTCATGTTTTTCCCAAAATTTAAAAATTATTTTTTCATAAGGCAGATATTAAAATTTTCTATTCCATAGTTACCACAAGGTACCAAAGTTGGGTATGAAGTAAAACTTGAAGCCATATTCTGAAACATCACAATGATAAGAATATTTTAAAAATATGTTTCCTAAATCTAAACTTTATTTTTAAAAATATAGAGACTAGAGAACAAATCAAAAAGTCTCCTGACAATCACACTATTCTCACTATTCTGTTTTACCATGAACATTATGAGAATATTTAAAATGGGTGTATAACAATTTGTTTATCACAATTAACCACAAAGAAAAATTGTCACAATTTGTTAGGAGGAAAACTCTCTTCTGTAGTTCTAAAGTGCTCTTAAAAGCATCTGAATTGTCTAATTGTCTAATGTATGTTTGCAAATAGAAAAGCTAAATGGCAACATGTCAAAGTAGAAATGCCACTTTTGTAAGCACTATCTTTTCTCAGGCATCAGAAACTAAAAAGCTAAAATATATTTTTAAATCAACAGAATATTTCACCCTCACCACCTGTTTTCTCTCATTAGAGGAGCTATTGTATGCTCTATTCCCTCAAGACCAGGAAGTATTAATTCAAAGTCTCTAACAAATCTTTGAAAATGATGTAGAGGAAATGTTGATTTCATTTGAGCCAAATCATTAGCCTGTCATTTTGTTGCATCGATTTGTGTTGATCTGAATGAGCACAAAATACAAATACACTGTTTTTATAACAGCAAATTTCACCACAGACTGGTCCCATACTCCAAACATTTAATGTCCTTTACTTCTTTTGCTATTATTCCATATGACTCCATGGTGGGGCAAAAAAAAAAAATAAAGGCTTGGAGAGAGATAAGAGGACTATAAAGCATCCTGTGAACACGACATAACAGAATACTCCTTTTAGCTCTTTTCGTATTCTGCTCGCCACAGGGCACATCCTTAAGAGAGCTCAGCCTGTGTCTGAAAACCTGCACTTCACACAAATCTCTTTATTCCATGTTACTAATCCGCAGAATTTTATGAATACACACAAAGCTCATTTTCCATTCCTGCCAGTCACTTCTGGTGGCTGCAAAGTAAAAATAAAAATGGATGCAAAATTCAAAGGAAAATGGCCATGGACTATCTGAAAAGGCAAAAATATTAAATAAAATATTAGATCTTCATTATCTCTAATATTTACTGTACACATGGGTATAGATAATCAGGTCCTGAGACCAAGTACTAGGTTCATGTATCTTCATACATTCAGCATTTCACACAGAATTTGGCACAGGAATACAGCAAATACTGAACTACTCCATTTTGTATTTTCCTTCTTATGATTACATTATGTACAAGAAGGCTAAGTCATCTTCAGTCTATCCTTCAGTTTCTGTCTAGGACAATATTTATCAACTCAAAATTATATTGGAATACATTCACTGGAGTCACAGTTACAGAATCAAGATACGGAGCTTAACGCAAGAAAACTAGTTGAAGTGTATTTCACATTACATTGTGAAATGTACCGTGACCATCATTGCTGAGGTGTGGAGAAAAGACCCACAAGGTATGTTATAGTGCTGCATTTTTCAGTAACTAGAAAGTTCAACATTCATAGCGATTTTTTTTTAAAGGCAAAATTCAATATAAAAACTATACTGGTTGGCTGTGATGGATGTAAGATTGGTTTTATTATCTTTGCAGCAGCTGTCCAAACCCATTAGCATAATACTTTCCTCAAATCACTGGGAAGCCCTAGGTTACATAATTCTTAAAGATACTGCTTATTACATAAATAATATTTTTTGGAATTAAAACATGGAAGACAAAGTTCTGTCGTTAGAGTGAAAAACTGTTGTCACTTCAGCGGGAATTTATGATCAAATTTAGAAAACGGGAAGGATTATTTTATCCAATGCATCTGACAATGTTCATGTTAAGACTGAACTTGAAAGTAAGATGCTCTAATGAGAGGGAAAGACTTTTAAAATTGTTTAAATTAATGACAGTGAAAAATATGTTCCAATGATATGGCAATTTTTATTTTATTTTTTTATTTCTCAAATGAAGCCAAATTCCATTCAATAATATTATATTGTGTAAAATGCATAAAATGTAAAAAAAAAATTGTTTCTATTAAAAATAGCATACTCTTTAAAATGCTATCATTGTAGATAACATTCTAGAAGAAGTACACAGCAGCTCCAATAGTTTAATCTTATAATGAGATTCTAAAGGAGACCTACCTTTGCTTGTTTGTTTAGACAAAGAGAAGTATCTGTCTAGGGTTATTTTCCTTTCACTTAAGAAGTCACAGAACTGACGTAGTTCACAACTAGATCTGAATGAGAAAGATCCAGGGGGAGCATGCTACAAAAGGAAACGACTATTTTGTGACTAGGAATCACATAAGAGTCAGAGAATTGGGCTCTATTTACATGTAATCTCAGAAAAATATTAAATGCAAGTAAAAGCAATGGTCTGTCAGGAATTCCTACTTCTTTTTTCAATATTCTCATGATTCCCATTTCAATCTTCTATTTGACTTTTAAACCCTTAGAGTAGTTGACTAATCAGGGAGTATATCTATTTGAATATTCAACTGATGCTGAAATGCCAAAGGGTAAGTCAAAAGAATATTTCTGGAGGAGTTTGGCTAAAATGCTGTATTTTATCAAAGAGTTACAGAATTTGAACTTACGCACTTATTACAATTAATCATTTATTATCTAAATTAACAGAAAATATAGAATGTTCTTCTAATAGCCAGATTGCTTTCAAAGACAAAGGGTAAAGATAGAACTGCCTTTGCCATTTATAAAGGTACATTGAATATAATAAATGTTGAAGCTATTATCAGATAAGTAATTGAGACATTAAGAGAATTTTGTAAGAGTTCAGACTATGGAGTTCAATATTTAAGTGAAATCATATTAAAAATACACTATGCATTATACAGGCTACTTGTTAAAGAATAACAAATACACATGACAATAAAATTGAGATGGCTGGAGGGTCTGATGAGCACAGAAATAGATAGTAGTCCAGAGTGGGTGATTTGCTAAAAAACCTGCAAAATCTCATTTCCCTTGGAGTAAAAGTCAAAATCCTTGCAATGGAATTCAAGACCCTGCATGATTTTCTCCTATATGACCCTCCTGACCCACCTCACCTTGGTTTACTTCACTGGCCCTCCCTCACTCTGCCACATTCTCCTTGCAGTAGCTAACATTCAACACATGACTACAGGGAACACCTACCTGCTAGGCTCTGCTCCATGTTGGAAGCATTCTTCTTCAGTCATCTACTGAACTAAAGTCATTTCCTTCAAGGTTTGGCTCAAATTGTATCCCTTCAATAACACTTATCCTTGCTACCCTATTTATAAATTGCATCTTACCCCACCTACATCCTAAAACACACAGATTCCTTTTACCCTGCTCTGCTTTTTCTTGTTTCCATGTCTCCATATCATGTATCACCTTCTAACACAATATAATGTTTATTCATCTATAATATCTATTGTTTTCCTGTCTCTTCTACTGAAGTGTGTGCTGGTTTGAATCTATTATGTCCCCTGCAAAAGCAATCTTGTGGGGGCAGACTTATTATGGTGGTATCTTTCAATTGTTTCCATGGAGATGTAACCCACCCAACTGTGGGTGAGATATCTTGATTAGTCTATTTCCTTGGAGGTGTGACCCCTCCCATTCAAGATGGGTCTTGATGAATTTACTGGAGTCCTTAAGAGAACTCAGGGGCTGACACAGACCCAGACATTTGGAGATGCAGACAGAACTACATTTGGATATGCTAAGCTAAGAAATGAAGCCCAGAGTTTGCCCTGGAGAAGCTAAGAAAGGATGCCCAAATGTTTAGAGAGAAATGCTCTGGCAGAAACAAGCAAGGATGCACAGGAGCTGAGACTGAGAAGCTAAGAGAAACAGAATCCCAGAAACATTTTGGAGAAAGCCATTCTGAAATCAGAACATGGGAGCAAAGGACCAGCAGACATCAGCCATGTGCCTTCCCAGCTGACAAAGGTGTCCTTCAGTGAAGGTATCCTCTTGTTGATAGGCAAGTATCTTAGTTTGGATACTTTTATGGCCTTAGAATTGTAAATTTGTAACCTAATAAGTCCCCTTTATAAAAGCCATCCATTTCTGGCATTTTGCATTCCAGAAAGTTCAGCAAACTGTAACAGAGAGTAACCTTCAGGAAGGTAGATTTTTAGTTTAGTTTTTTTTTTTTCACTGATATATCTTATGTGCCTAGAAACATAACTCACAATAGTTGGTGCTCAATTAATATTTATTGACTGAATTAATATTATCTTTTACACACACAGAAAAGCCTATGGTTATGACCACCTATAAAAATATAGAGTTCACTGTCAACAAGGAAAATAACAAAAAGAAATTATGGAAGTTAATATCCAACACCCTACATTCATGTGTATTGTGTGGCAATGTAATTCCTTATTTATCATTAAGAACTATATTTAATATATATTCACATTCAAAATATTAATTAAAATTCTTACAACCTATCTCAGAAGTCATACAATAAATGATAATATTAAAAATGATGCCCTGGAAATTACACAACCACAGAAAAAAAGATGCACAGCCATTTTACTAGATCTTGGTTTTCTTCATTATCCTAAGAATTCCTAAAATCTGCTGGAGAGTAATACTATGAAATCATTTGCAGATTTTAGCAAATTTCATAGAATTTATATATAAAATTTTCATCTCTAAATTACTCCAGCCAAAAATCAAACCAATATGATACTTTTGTCAATAAATAGAAGGGAGCATTATGTTTACATATGATTTAATCATACGGAACATATCATCTAATAGCTTAAAAAATAATAAAAATAAACATTCTGCATTTACTGTAACCATAAATATTTTACTGTTTATACAGAAAACAGTACAGATATATTTATTATCTAGAACAATGACTTTTATACCTATTCTAAATTTTTATATGGTGCACAAAACAAAAGCCACTATTTAAAGTTCAATGGCAAAGAGCTTTGAGCAAGGAGCCAGAGTCCTGCCTTCTAACAGGTTCCACCACAAGCAGATTTTGCATCACAGGGCAAGTCTCTTAACCTTCCTTAGTTGTTAAAGCATCCAAAGACTGAATGGGCTCTAGGGTTCCTTTCTGCTATTAAAATGTTTTTAAAAATCTTTTTAATAATTTAATGGGTTTGATTTTTCTCTTCCAACACTCAGTTGATCACTAACAATGGATTTACAACACAGGATGGAAAAGAATCCTTTTTTTATCTCCAGAAAACTTTAGCCAAATATGCCCTGGGAAGGTATCAAGTGACAAGAAGTTAATCAAGAGGCCCCATATCCACCTTCAGGGTGACAGGGGGAGAGAATGAACTCGCAACCCCTCTCCTCTTCAGAAAGGCCCACAGTTCCTTCAATCAGTCTCTCTCTAGGCAGCCTTGGAGAGATTGAGGCTACCAGGGTCTATTTTGCTTACTTGTTCATCTACCAGATTAAATTTAGGAAATATTCAGTGTTTCAGAAGTTTGTAATGTTTTAAATGTTAAAAGCCTTTCAACCTGGATTTGAAAATGCATTAGGGCAGAAAATACTCTTAGTTTTTTCAAATATTTGATATTATATTTAAGAAGTGCAAGGTATAATTCAACACACTATTTCACTTAAAATTATTATAAAATGCTATATGTAATATTATTTAGTAATAGAAGAGGAAATTCAAATATTTGATATTACATTTAAGAAGTACAAGGGAGGGAGGGGGCAAGATGGTGGCATAGAGAGAGCAGTGAAATTAGTTAATCCCCTGGAACAATTAATGAACAACAAGAACACCTAGAGTAAACAATTTGGAATAACTGCGGGGGACAACTGTGACTGTCCCACACATCACACACCAACCTGGATGTGAAGAATACCTGAGATTGCTGCATAAAATCTGTAAGTAAAAATTGCGGAACTGTGCTGGGAGCCCCCATCCCCCATGGCAGGCTTAGCTGCAAAACCTTACTGTGGTAGAAAGCAGCATTGCCGGAGTGAGCAAATATAGCAGTCCAGCTCCAACTGTGGTTTTAATTAACAAATGTGGACTCCTCCATACAAGCTACAAATCCCCAACAAGTAGACAGAGGTTTTTAGTGA
The DNA here is from genome assembly GCF_015220235.1 of Choloepus didactylus. NCBI lineage: Eukaryota > Metazoa > Chordata > Mammalia > Pilosa > Megalonychidae > Choloepus > Choloepus didactylus. Next base: position 190,627,459 of record NC_051309.1, read on the forward strand.
CAACTGACCTTAAAGAACCAGAAGACTCATCTGTCCTGGGAGGGGGAGCCCAGAAGACCAGGTGTTATCTCTGGCCAACAAGTGAAACTGGGGGGCCATAGACTGGCTCTGAAAGTGGACTTTCTGTCCCTTTTTCTCTCTCTCAACCTGAGGGGCTCCGTGGAGAGAGCCTCAGCCATTTTCATTTCACACTGCTCTGACCCAGACAAGGGTGGAGATAACAGAGTCAGAAGGACTATTCAAATGCGGACAATAACTCCCTAGGGGGTGTATCTTCCCTAAGAGTAAGGAGGTGGGGCCCAGATTTCCCTTCAGAACCAGACCCCAGAGCCTGGGGGAAAACAGACAAAACAGAAACTAAGCAGACCATCTCCTTATAGCAGTCAGGAATGACAGGCTGACAGGTGCCACCTGCAGGGAATGTTAGGAAAAGCACAGTGACTGGAAACCTCACAGGGAAGGTCTGCCCATTCCTCTAAGATACACCCTGAATATGATCCCATTCTGATACCTGAACCCATTCTGGTCTTGGAAAATCTGACTGGGGTAACCAAGGAAACCAGATGCCTAGACAACAGAAAACTATAATCTATACTAAGAAAAATGAAGATATGGCCCAAAGGAACAAGCTCACACCTCAATCAAGAAACAGTTGAGTGTTTCACTTTAATGAAACAATCTATTAGTCGAGATACTGTTTCACTTTAATGAAACAATCTATTAGTTGAGATACTGATTTCACTTTAATGAAACAATCTATTAAAGATTTGCAAAGAAATATGTTAAATAAAATCAAAAACCAATAAATCAATGAGTTCAGGGAAGCTACACAGAAGAGGATGAAGGCTATAAAGAAAACACTGGGTGAACATAAGGTAGAAATCAAAAGTTTGCAAAAAAACTGGCAGAATCTATGGAAATGAAAGGCACAACACAAGAGATGAAAAACACAATGGAGACATAGAACAGCAGACCTCAAGAGGCAGAAGAAAATACAGGAACTGGAGAACAAGACACCTGAAATCCTACACACAAAAGAACAGATAGGGAAAGGAATGGAAAAATATGAGCAATGTCTCAGGGAATTGAATGACAACATGAAGCACAGAAATGTACATGTCATGGATGCCCCAGAAGAAGAAGAGAAGGGAAAATGGGCAGAAGCAATAGTAGAGGAAATAACAAAAATTTCCAATTTCTTATGAAAGACATAAAATTACAGATCCAAGAAGTGCAGCACACCCCAAACAGAATAGATCTGAATAGGCCTATGCCAAGACACTTAATAATCAGATTATCAAAGATCAAAGACAAAGAGAGAATCCTAAAAGCTGCAAGAGAAAAGTGATCCATCACATACAAAGGAAGCTTGATAAGACTATGTGTGGATTTCTCAGTAGAAACCATGGAGACAAGAAGAAAGTGGTGTGATATATTTAAGATACTAAAAGAGGAAAACCACCAACCAAGAATCCTATATCCAGCAAAACTGTCCTTCAAATATGAGGGAGAGTTTAAAATATTCTCTGACAAACAGACAATGAGAGTTTGTGAACAAGATACCTGAGTTACAGGAAATATAAAGGGAGCACTACAGACAGACAAGAAAAGACAGGAGTGAGAGGTTTGGAACACAGTTTTGGGTGATGGTAGCACAGCAGTGTAAGTACACTGAACAAAGATGACTGTGAGTATGGTTGAAAGAGGAAGGTTAGGAGCACGTGGGACACCAAAAGGGAAGAGGAAAGGTAAAGACTGGGACTGTACAACTCAGTGAAACCTAGAGTGCTCAACAATTGTGAAAAATGTACAAATATGTTTTTACATGAGGGATAATAAATGAATGTCAACCTTGCAAGGTGTTAATAGGGTGGTATTGGGGAAAAATATACAATCAATGCAAACAAGAGACTACAGTTAACAGAAACATTGTATTATTTTTCCTTTCATATAACAAAGGCAATATACCAAAGCTAAATGCCTTTTAAGAGGGGGACATAAAGGAGGGATATGGGATTCTTGGCATTGGTGATGTTGCCTGACTCTTTTATTCTATTTTAAGTTAACTCTGTCTTTCCTTTTGTTGCTTTTTAGCTGTCATGTTTTTTTTTCTTTTTTTTTTTGATTTTTTTTTTTGTCTCTCTACCTGCTTTGACTCTTCCTCCTTCTTTGTGGAAGAAATGGAGGTGTCCTTATATAGATAGTAGTGATGGTGGTGAATACATAAATAAATGACTGTACAGGGAACCATCGATTGTTTACTTAAGATGGAAATTATGGTGGGTGAACCAAACCGTCTTTAAAAAAAAATGGATTGATGGAGAAACCTTGAGGGCACTACACTGAGTGAAATAAGTCAGACACATAAAGACAAATATTGCATGTTCTCACTGATATGAAGTAATTATAATATGTAAACTCACAGACATGAAATATAAGTTACCAGGATACAGAACAAGGTTAAAGAAGAGGAAGCGGTTGCTTATTATGAGCAGAATGTTCAACTAGGGTAAACTTAAGTGTTTGGAAATGGACAGAGGTGACAGTAGCATGTTATTGTGAGAATAACTAACAGTGCTGAATGGTGTGTGAATGTGGTGGAAAGGGGAAGCTTAGAGACACGTATTTCACCAGAAGGAAAGTTGGAGGTTAAAAGATGGAAATGCATAAAACAGTGAATCTTGTGGTGGACAATCTCCATTATTAATTGTACAGATATTAGAAATCTCTTTCATGAAGTAGAATAAATGTATGACAGTATAACTGGAAGCTAATAATAGAGGGGTATATAGGGGAAAAGAAATATCTATTGTAAACTATGTACTACAATTAGTAGCATTTTAACATTCTTTTATCAATAATAAATATCCTGTACCAATACTGTAAGTCAACAATGGAGGGGGTTGATTAGGATATGGGAGAATTTGAGTTTTCTTTTTTTGTCTTTCTTTATTTTCTGGAGTAATGCAAATGTTCTAAAAATTAAAAAAAAATTATTTTGATAATGTATGCACAGCTGTATGATGGTACCATGGACAATTGATTGTACACTTTGGATCTTTGGATAATTGTATGGTATGTGAACAATTTCAATAAAATTAAATTTTAAAAAAAAGTACAAGGGATAATTCAAAATATTCTTTCACTTAAAATTATTATAAAATGCAAATGTACTATTATTTTATAATGGAAGAGGAAACAACAGATTTTACAAGTATGTGACACTTAAAACTTATAGTTACATATATTTCACCACTTTATAGAATCCACTAAGATTTTAATACCTGAATTTAATAACATAATACCCACTTTGATATATAATGGGATGACCACTTATAGAAAATCCTAAATTAGCAAAAACTTGAAGTAATTGTTTTTTATTATCTTAATAGATATTCAATAAAGACTTTCGTTCAGAGAGTAAAATCTTGGTTTCATTAGGTTTATGGTAATTACTTTAAAATTTGAAAATATTTGAATCATAAATTAAATTGACAGTCATGAAACGCTTGTGAAGCCTGAACTTCCCTGTGCCACCTGCTTGATAAGTACTTTAACATTTATTTTCTTCCTTTCTGTGAAGGCCTGGCTTTTTCATTCATTTCTGAAACTTACAGGAATGAAAAAGAAATTTAAAAGAACAAAACAGATTTGTTTGCTATTTCACCAGATAATAATCACTCTACACACCAACAGTTGCACTTGTCTGTAATGTATATTTTTTACTCTAATTGTACTCAAGTGAAGGTTTTCTTATATAATGGCTTGCACACTTCTGTAGTGGTGTGTTCTGTGTACGATTTCACATTTTCCCAAGCACCTATAGCTAAAGTGAAAGCAGGAGATCATCAACGTTATGGTTGGATTCTAGGGAAAAAGTTAAAACCTTAAATGTGACCAGAAATAGTGTATTTTGTAATGCTAAACGCAGCAGTTCATAATAAGAATATAACAGTTATAAATAGTTTATGCTTAAAATAGAATAGCAATAGAATCAATGAAGTTAAACCTTCAGGAAATTGAAAAAAAAATTAATAGAGGAAAATGTTCATCCATTTATCTTTGTCCATGATAGATTGAGTAGATGAAGAAATAGGTAAGTGTACAGAATAGCCTAAAACACATAGTGGGAAATATAATACACATACACATCATGCACACATGCACATGCATAATCTAAAAAGGGAAAATATACCTTCTTTTAAAGCACCTAGTGAATGACTGGAAGATATATTTTTCTAATATAAACATACATAGGAGTTATGACAATATAGGCATGAAAGATGGGTGGAATTTGAATAAATGAAGAAAATGACTCAGGCATATTCTAGGCAAAAGTAACATGATGAGAAAAGGAGAGCAGAAAGTATTGTATTAAGAGTACAAGGTAGAGAGTGATTATTAAAAAAAAACAACATGGAGAAGTTTGTACTTGCTAACATGGGTAAGGGAAGAGATATTTGACCAGGAGAAGTGGAACAAGCCACTTGTAAGTCAAGACATTTCTTAATTATCTAATGGGCTCTTGGGAGTCACTGCAGGTTACTGGATTGGCATAATAAAAGAGGTTAGTAATTTAGTTTGTTAATGCCAAATATGTTGGAAGGAAAAAGAACTGAAGAAAAGATAAAAGTATTAGAATATTATTTCTACATATATAAATTGTAGAATATATATGGTTGAGTGATGAAGGTTTATTCTATGGTGGTAGCAATAGGAGAAGAAATAAATGAAGGGGTGCATTTAAGAAGAATGATAAAGGAAAAAATTTCAGAGCATAGTATCAGGCTGAACAATGAAGGAATCAAACTTGACTTCCAGGTTTCAACTGTGTGAAAATGGTAGTAAGTAAAACTGATAGGAGTAGAAAACGCCTTAAAACAAGGAAAATATGTTATAATGAAAAAAGGTACTGAGTTTAGACCAAGGTTGTTTTTACATTATTAATTCCCTGCCCCCCTCACTTAATAATGTATTTTTCATATGCAGAAGTTAGCCCTTGCTGGGGTTAAATATGGGCCAAACTTGGCCTGGCCTATAGAAGTGTTACTTTTGGATAGCATGAACCAATTGTTTTCAATTAGACATGGTAAGGTCTCATTTTGCCAAGACTTCACCACTCCCCATCCTTTTATACCCAACTGTTTCAGAAATGTGTTACCTGCTACTACTCTAAGGGATTTCAACTGATAAAAGCTTTTTTAAAATCTAAGGATGTTTTGGAAAAGGAATATATAAAATTAAAATAAATAAAATTAACATCAATAATATATTATCCAGCCCATCATACTCTTGGGGCATTGTTTTGTTCACAGAGCATTCTTAGGATGTAAAATGGAATTATTTTCTAAATTTATAGAGGAATAAAAGTTATGGTGACTTATAAATAAGGTGCATAACCTGCCTAAGTATTAAATATTATTTTAGAATGCTCTGGATTGAAACTGAGTTGTTTTTATTTTTCCATTTTTATTTGTTTTGTTTTTGAATTTAGCCTTTGATGATACATGTAAAGTATTTAGAAGAGGATCTGGCAAATAATAAGAGTTTACTAAATATAAGATCTTTTTATTTTATTAGCCTGAAAATGCCAATGTTTATTGTCTGCAAATATGCCATTCTTATTTTTTATTACTCAGATGAAGAGTGTGTTATTAGTATATCTTTATGTTCCCTGTCACATTCACTTTTGAAAAATTTAAATGATACAGGCTTTAATTTTAAAAGATAATAAAAACTGTGTAGATGGGCATAGATGAATAAAAGGTAAAGATGTCTACTGTCGTATAAGATATTCCACTGTCTTGAACCAATATACAAAATAAATTCGTATGTTATTTTCCATCTTTGTCATCTTCATAAAACGGATGCTTTATAGTTCATTAGACTAGATATAAATCTCAAAATCATAATTCAGTTTTTCAAAATGGAAAATATAATTGAAAACAATTAACTTTTATAGCAAAATACTTTAGTTATTATCAAATCTATCTTCTCATCTCATGTTATAATTTCATTCAAAATCCTGTGTTTTTCCTATTGCAATTAGAGCACAGTTTTTCAATTGCAGCAACAGACATGCTTACTTGTATCATTTTATTTATTTGTATCTATGGAAAATACTGCTGAGAGTCTCAATACAAACTCCTGATAACTGTCTTTCCTTTTTCCAGAAGTATTATTACCATATTGCAAAAAATATAATCTAAATGTATTGTAATAAATATTTTTTCTGCTTATAGCTTGAGGCAGTTTTTTTAAAAAAGTTACATATGTAAATAATCAATTTCCTAAGGTGACTATCCTGAAGCTGTGTATTTTTTATCCTCTCCCTACATTGGTTACCTGTATTCTAGAATTACCTTAGCATTTCTTCTTATGAATAAAATTCCAAAGCATTGTGATAATTTGCAATGCAGATTAAAAAAGGACAAACTATTAAAATTCAAAAATGTTACCTTAATTTTCTGCAAGAAAAAAGTCTCCCCATTATCTCTTGTTTCTAAGTATCCAAAAGGAAAAATAAGGGCCAATTTTAAATGTTCAGTCAAATTGCAGAAATTCTAAACCACATTTCACTGAAAGAAATGAAAATAGCACGGAATGAATTAGGCTATCAATATCATTGGCAGATACTTGCTTGAACTCTGTGACATATATATTCAAAGGCTTATTTTTATGGAAGTAGTAGTAACTAAACATCAAGAATACAACCAAGGGCCACCCCAGTCAAGATGGCTGAGTGACTCTACTCCCCACCCCAGGCCACAAATACACACACACAGAAGCTTTCAACAATCAGTAAGAACTGGCAGAAACATCTTCTAACAGCTCCAGAAGACAGTTAAAGGACTGCAGTAACAGAATGAGCACCGAATCAAGAAAAAGGCCGCTTAAAATCAGTAGGCTCTTGTGGCATTCTGGCTGGCTCTTCCCTCATCCCCTGACCCTGCCCCCAGTGCATTTCCCTGGTAGTGGTTACAAAGGAAGCAGAGTAACCCTTGTGCACATACTGTGAACATGTATATCAGGCCCTGTCTGTCTGGTGGTGGCCTGAGGGACTCACCATCTCAGTACTTGCCCTGCCTATAGGAAGCAGCTCACAGAGCTCTCCAACAGAACTCTGTGGAAAAGAGGGCAAGTGGCTGCCTGGGGTAGGGACTGAGGGCTGTAGGGCATATAGTATAGGACAGCAAGGAAACCATTTCCTAGGGCAGAGGGGACATTTGTATCCATGTAAACAGGAAAATTCCCGTGGCCAAACGTGAATGCCTAAGACAAGACACATGCACAAAAAGGACCAGGGAGGCCCCTAAACTTTGGCCTAGAACTATTTTCTAAATTAACTGTATGGATAAGTTCTGAAGGAGAACATTCGCACAGGTCAATATTCAAAGACTGGGAAAGGTATTTTCTTTTTTTCCTTTTTTTTAGCTCCTGGCCTTCAAGAAAAGCTCTGTCATAACACTAGCTGGACACAAGTTTAAGTAACAGACAACTCAGTATCTAGTTCCAGTGATAACATATTAAAATATCAGAATTCCCAGGTTTCAACAAAAGATTACAAAACTTACAAAGAAACAAGGGGTGATGGCCCAGACAAAGAAGAGATTAAAGCATTAGTAATCAACAATGAGGAGGATCAGACCTGGGACATTACAAAGACTTCAATAAATGGTCCAAAATATGCTCAAAGAACTAAAGGAAAACATGGACAAGGAACTAAAGGAAAGCAGGAAAATGATGTATGAACACAATGTAGAGATGGAAATTAAGAAAAGGAACCAAACAGAGCTGAAGACCATGGTGATACAAAACAAAAACTCCCCAGGGGGTTTCAACAACACATTGGAGCTGACAGAAGAAAGCATCAGTGAACTTGAAGACAAGACAATGAAATCATCCAGTCTAAGGAACAGAAAGAAGAAAGAATGAAGAAAAGTGAACAGAGCCTGAGGAATCTGTGGGACACCATCAGGCATACACATTGTGGGAATCCCAGAAATTGAAGGAAGAGAAAAAGGGCAGAGACGGTATTCACAGAAATAATGACTGAAAACTTTCCAAATCAATATTCACATCCAAGATGCTCAACAAACTTGAAACAGGATAAACCCAAATAGATTCCCACTGTACCATGTCATAATCAACTTTTCAAATGCTAAAGATAAAGGGAGAATTTTGTGAACCACAAGAGAGAACCAACATATCACATGTAAGAGAACTTCAATAAGAATGTGTCAATTTCTCATCAGAAACCAGGGAGGCAAAAAATTGCCAACCAAAGTTTCTATGTCCAGGAAAACCGTATTTCAAAAACAAGGGAGGGATTAATACATTCCCAGATAAATAAAAACTGGGGAAGTGTGTCACCACTAGACCAGCCTTATATTATATTCTAAAAGGAGTTTCACAGGTTGAAAGAAAAGGACACTAGACAATTGACTGAAGCCAAATGAAGAAATAAAGATCCCCAGTAAACATAATGATTTGGGGAAATAGAAATATCAGTACAATTGTATTTTTTATTTGTAATTCCACTTCCTACAGGATGTAAAAGGCAAATGTATAGAATGTAATGATAAATCAATGGTTTTAGGCTCATTTTGTTTAAATATGTAATTTGTGACAAGAATTACATAGAGGTGGGGGGAAAGAAGGACTAGGAACACAACTTATGTATACTAATGAAGTGAAGTCAGTACCCATACAAACAAGATTTTTATAAATTTAGGATGTTAAATTTAAGCCCCTTGATAACCACAAAGAAAATATCAGACAATATGTAAACTCATAAGGACATAAAATAAAGTAAGGTTTAAAAGGGCTGAGGTGGGGGAGGGCAGGGACAGTGGGGAGTTGATGCAAAATGAGTATAAAATATCTGTTTGGGGTGAAGGGAAAGATCTAGTAATGGATGGTGGTGAGGGTATCGCAACAATGTGACTATCATAATCCCACTGGATGGTATACTTGAAAGAGGCTGGGATGGGAAGATCCATGTTACATGTTTTCACAACTAAAAACAAAGAAAGGAACTAAAGAGATGATAACAATTAAATGCAATACATGATACCGGGTGGGATCTTAGAATGAAGGAGAAAAGGCTAAAAAGGACATTATTGGAACATAAAAAAAAAAAATTTGAATTTAGAATATAAGCTTTATACCAATGTTAAATTTCTTGAACTTGATAACTGAAGTTAAGGTGATTACACAAGTGAATTTCCTTGTTTGTGGAAAATGTACATGGATGTATTACGTGTTCAAGGAATATTGTATGTGCAATCTGCTCTCAAACATTCAGAAAATAGGTAGGTAGGTAGGTAGGTAGATAGAAGGATGGATGGATGGATGGAGGATAGACAGAAAGAAAGATAGATGGCAAAGATGGCAAAATGGTAAAATTGGTAGATCCGGTTATCTGGGAAGTGGGGATTTGTTGGAATTCTCTATATATGTGGCTTATATTATTTTTTCAACTGTCCTATAAGTTTGAAATTATTTCAGAATAAAAAAAGAGTTAAAAAAAAAAAAAGCAACTCAGCAGACATGGAAAACTACATGCTCGGGGCAATTTCTAAGAATACGGAACAGCTAATGATCTTCAGAAGATGCAAAAGAAAGAAAATCATGTTAAATTTTACAGGCAAAAACAAAGTTACCTTGTCAGTATTCATCCAATATCCTCAACTTTTTGACACAAATCTATGTAATAGATAAGAAATGGGACAATTTCTGGGTCTTTTCATTAAATATCTCACTTGCTAGAGTATTGATCAGATCCATGGAGACATCGCTCAACTAATGTGACTTGGTTTGCTATGGATTCGCGTCAAACAGTTAATTGATTACAGAAACCATCTCTCCATAATATAATGCCTGCATTGTACCAATTATCCACTCATCCCTGCCATTAATGTCATTATACAATTACAGAAATTTATCACAGTGTGTGTTTCTGTAAAATATCTAAAATAATCATCTGACTTCTTACATGCTTCTCATAACAACTGAGCAACTATGCATTCATTCAATTATTAACTGAAACATAAGATATTAAATTATAGGTAGGTACAAAGATACTTAGAAACACTATTGGATAGAATTAAATATACGTGAGAACTCATGCAAATGTATTGCAATCATTCTCCCTGTGAAAAATGACTAAGGGTATTTCAGCCCCCAGAATGCTCTGTCTGCCTATGGGGGCAGGTGAGAAGTGCAGGGAAATTAATGTAAACATGAGAACAATCCTAAACCAATGACTGACAGAAGTCAGAGTATGAATAACTCAGCTTTGGTGTGTGATCTATATTGACTCCTAGTGTCTCCTCTGCTTGATGAGGTTCCAGTTGCTCAAAAGCATATCTAGCTTGACAGTACATACTGTATTGGTTTCCTTCCTTTCACCAATTTTATTAGCTATCTCACCTCCCCACTCCTCTACAAGGTAATTCATCACATCCCAAATACAACAGTGAAACTCAAATTTCTGTATCAGAATTAGTTTCTGGGGGAAACCCAAAATAAGACAGTGACCATACCACCCAGTTTGCAAAAAGTGCCCCAGTTTAATTTTTTATGAGAGAAGTTGTATGTTTACAGAAAAACATGCAGAAAATACAGAGTTCCCATACCAGCTTACTTATTAATAGAGTCTACTTTCACTCTCTATAGTACTCCAGTTTGGATGATAAATTAGATGTTTATCCTACTCTAGGGAATAGAGAAACCATAAGATTAGGATGTTCCCTTCTTTCTGGTGGCAAGGATGCAGACCTTCCAGTACCTGCACTCTTCACCCACTGCTCTTCTATTACAGAAGTAAAAATTTCTTCACTAATGACAAGTGAGAAGGTCTCTCTTCTTATATAAAGTCAATTCCTCTCTTCTTGATTTCTCTGGAATCTTCTACCATCAATCAGTCTACCTTTCATGCATATTCCACGTCTTCTCAACTGGATTTTCCCATCGGCCCCCAATTATTCTTAGATCTCTTTTATTTTAAAAATAAATTAAGTTTCTTGCCTATTTCCACATGTTCTTCTATCAACTTTATACTTATTATACATGACAGCTGCTGTTCTAGTCCACATCTCTGCTTCACAGGCAAATCCCTCTGAGTTAATGCTGATATATTTTCTCTTTTCATCATCTCCATCTCACTCTACAAACTCCTTTTCCAGTTTAGACTCCTGACCATCACTGAACTGAAATTGTTCCCCAGGATTGCTGATGTTCACAGTGTACCTGCTTCAGTTCTCATCTAGACTGGTCACTGACCACCCCTCCTTAATTCTTGATACTAATCTTCCTTAGGCCTCAAGACGCAGCAATGGTCTGGTTTCCTGGTTTTCTCTCCACTTCTCTGGCACCTCTTCCTCTTCCCCTTTACCCCTACCTTCCTGTAAGGAAGTGCTAAATTCTAGTAGTCTGCTCAGTCATCCTCTTCCTTTTAGAGTACTGAAAGAGCCCCTTAATGGGTCTTCCTGCAAATACATTAACACCTTTCAGTCAGAGTACCTTTTGTGAATATAAATTTTATATAATTTCTCTGATTTATAATACTCCAAAGGCTTACATGGATCTGAGGATAAAGACAAATTCTCAGTCTGGCTTTCAAACCCTCTCTATTCCCTGGCCCCTTTCCATATACTGCCCTGATGTGGAAGGCACCCTCCCTCCACGCAAGATACACCATACACCTTTCACTTTCACATGCTTAATGTCTACTTCTTTTGATCTCTCAACTTGTTACTTCATGAGGGAACGTCCCCTCATCTTCTGGACAAGGTGATTTTACTCTAGTATATGGTCTCAACATGCATTTCATTCCTTAAGTGACGTCTCTCTCCGTAAGGGCAAGGGACAACAGGTGTTTGCTCAACAATGGATCCATGGTGACCAGCACAAAGCCAGGCACAGCAAAGGCTCAGAAAATATGTGTTGAATAAACAATTAAAGAATATGAAAAGCACATTGGAGAGGGTCAATGTTTGTTTTTGGAACTTGGTTCTGTTCTCAGTAGAGTAGTCTGAATCCTTTCAAAAAGTTAGAGCATGTCACCCACGTCTCAAACCCTTCAGTAGCTCTCCAGTATAATCAGAGTAACTGCCTCAGTTCTTAGGAAGATCTAAAGGTGCCCACAATTTCAGCCCTTGCCACCTCTTTGTCCTTATTTTTGACTGACCTCTGGCTCACTCACACAGTCCAGAACCCCTGGCCTTGCTGCTGCTCAAACATGCTGGGCATGTTCTTCTATCAAGATTTTTGCGCTGGCTGTTCCCTCTGCTTATAAAACTCTTTCTTTGGATATCTGCATGGCTTATTCCTTCACCTCCTTGAATGAAGTCTTTGTTCAAGTGTTATTTATTCAGCGGGGCCCATCTTACTAATCTTATTTAAAACACAACCTCCCTGATACTCCCTATTACCCAGTCTGATTTTTATTTTCCTAGAGTACTTTATGCCTTCCAGTATACTATTTAATTCCATATTTATTATGCTTATTGTCTGACTCCACCGTCTGGAATATAAACTTCAAATTGACTTCCTTCCTACTTTTTCATTACTGTGCCCCCCAGCAACTAAGACAGTGCCTGGTATATAATAGATGCTCAATATATATGTTAATCAAATAAAAATCATTACACTCAGATTAATCTCTCTTCCCTCAGCTACTAAAGTGAGAACAAGAGTCTTAACCAGTAAATGCCATGGAAATAAGAAATATATTTTTAGAAAAATAATAATCTGATTTTTGTTTACTTGTCATTGTAAGCATTTCATTATACCATAGTTCAGAAAATCAAACGTTTATCTGCCTTCCTTAACAATGAATAACAAAAGTAAGAACCCAGAGAAAAGGAATCATGATTTAATTTACACAGAACAAAGATATACAAATGAACATAAGAGAATTGATATATGAGTATCAATCAGCACATTTGTAGGACAAACAATACTGAAGAGTTAGAGCAGAGCATTGCGAGGGACTGGTAAGCTACAGTTTGAAATTTAATCTGGGTGCTTCCTCCAGAGTCTTTGAAATCAGAGAACATGTACCTCAAATTATCTATTTTCCCCCAAATATAATAAACATCACATGGAATATTGGATGGAACTAGACTAGGCTTCAGGAAAAGTGAAAACAGAAGGAGTGGGAACTGACTGGGTTTAAAATTCTAGGTCAGCCACTTATTTGGTGTGTGGATTCAATCAACTACTTCCCCTTTCTAAAACTCAGTTGTTTCTTCTTATCTAAAACATCCACCTCAGAGCTTTTGTTATGGATTAAATGTAGGTGACAATAAAATGTATCTTCCAAACCAGGACAATTTTGAGAAAAAGAGGGTGTAATTAATAATCAAGAGTGAACAAATAAAAGACAATAAATGGATTGTTACAGATGAACCGAGAATGTCCTCGAGAACTGGAACATATATCCCCCCGATTAAATAAGATGAAGCATCAGAAAAATCTGGAATGGATCAGATGTTCAACATATGATTCAACATATGATTGCTTATAAAAGGATTCAACTTACATGCTACAATTGTTATAAACTGTCTAATTTTAGGTCAGTCAATTTTCAAATACTACAGTGCCCATATCTTTTAAATGAAGGAGACAGATCCTTCCATGAGTGCATATGTATATATGTGTGTGTGTTTTTTGCCTGTGTATATATTTTTTATTAACTATGTTTATACAACCTGGAGATGCAAGGGATTTTTATTAGAGTTTGTATTAGTTTCAGGAAATGACACCTTTGTATTATACCAAATAAGAAACCTCCCAACCCACATTTTTAAAAAACTATAAATAAACAGAAACTTTGACTTTCTAGTATTTAGGAAACTTTCACATGAAAATGTCACTTTTATAAAACAAACTCAAATACTTATTTCTATGACTTAAAGTTGCCTTGTAGTAGCAGATGCCAGAAGGAGTCTCTGTATGATATCCTATCTTATAATTGAAAGATATCATTAACTTGTCACTTATGTGTCAGAGAAATATGAAATAACACTAGAATTTATATTTATATAGCACTTTAAATTTTAGGAAATTTCACTTCTATTAAGCCAACTGTTATGCAAGAGGATCTGTGTTATTATCCATATTTTATAACTTGAGGAAACTGAGCCATAGAAAAATTAAGAGATTTTCCTAAGGCCACAGAAATTATAGTAGCAGAAATAGAGATATCGGCCAGATCCACCAAGTGTCAGACCCATGTGAGGGGCTGGCAATATAATGAAATGTGAAATTGTCATGTTACTTCCTCACCAACTTTATAACCCTTTCCTGAAATGGGTTTTTACTGTGCAGTATCACCTCTCTATAAACTGTTTATGAAAGATATAAAAGCATTGAGAAATCAAGCCATTTAAACAGTTCAAACTATTCAAATATAAACACAATTAACCTTTGTCGCTGCTGTTGTTTTACCTATGTGGGGAGAAATATCTTTTTATTTGAGATTTGAGTATCTTTACGTTTCTCACAAATCACATGTGCCCTTTACTTATAAGCCCTTGCTTGATACTTAAGTCATTCATTCTATCTCTGAGAGACAAAGATGCTGGTAAAAGAGTAAGAGTCTTCTATCTGCATAGTTTTTCAGCTTCATTGCATTGCCTTAAAACAGTGAGTATACTGCAGAGATGCTTAATTTTAAGTAGAAAACAAGCTTAAACTGTCTCTAAAACAGTATCTTAATACCAATTTGAGAATTAGGTTCATTTAGCAGATGAAAATGTTGCCTTTCATTATAATGACATTTGTACATTTATATTTAATCTTTCACCCCAAACAACTCCATTCATATAGAATGTGCCCAGTATGATGTTTGTCATACTCAAAATTTCCAAACCACCAAGCTAGCAAGGTTAAAATCTGTTTTGATTAAATTCTTCACTTTCATTAACTATACTCAATCTGAATGCAAAGAGTTCTATTATTTTCTGCCAAATCTTTTCTTTTTTTAACTCAATGTTTTCTCACCATTTCCATTCTTGCAATTCTAACTTGCATCTGTTCAGTTAATACTTGGATTTATGCTCAGAATCATATTCTATTTGCTTGCCTCTAGTTGTTCTTTTCTTGAATGCACACCCAAATAGCCACAAATTGATGTACTTTTTGCAAAAACACGTAGTGGTCCCCTGAGGTATACATGATTGCCAATCTTACTTGCTAGTTTCCAAGGTTCCTCAACTTATGTTAAATTATTTAAAATATAGTCAGTTATTTAGTTAAAAAATTGCAACACTATTTCCTTTAGTTAAACTATTCCTTATTCTGCCTTTTTATTTGGAATACCAACTTTTCAGCAGTCAAAATGTTTCTTTCTGGAGCCAGACTATACCTATAAGAATGATTTATTTCCAAGAAATTTTTCATATGCTGTACCCATTTCAATAAACCAATAAGCAAGAATTTAATGATTATTTTGGAAATGTCATGAAAAATATTTTCTTTTAGACCAACATTTTCTATTTATTTTATGTGCCACTTAGTTTTCAACAATATCCTTTTGTAGTTTTCCATCACTGCAGCATATTTTGGATTTCTAAAATCTACAATTAATAGCAATAATTTTTTTCTGGCAAAAAATATTTTTCAAGTGCTTGCAGTGCAAAAAGTGAATGTGGTGGTTAAACATGGAAACTAAACACAAATGAACCTATATTTTAGGAGTGTAAAACCTTAGAGGTCAGAAGAAGAGACAACAGACTTGAGCTATATTCAGATTTAGTCCCAAATTCTAATTTGGGGAGCGAGAAGGAGTTGTTATTCCTAATAATTGTTATTAAGTGGTCCATTCTTTGTCCCCAAAAGAGAAAAATACACTAATCAAGCTGTGAATATGAATGCATATATGGTGTCACTGTACTTTTTTCCACAAGTAAAAATCATTAGCTAAAAATAGAATACAATTATGAGTCTGTATTACAAATAACAATCAGAACTATTTAAGAGACTGAGACTACAAAACGGTCTGGGAGATAAGCATAGTGACTGTACAGTCATTTAAAAATAGACAAAAAACCTAAAGACAGTGTCACTCCTACCTAAACTCAAACTGGTAAATTTCATCCACAGGGTTCTAAAAGTAAAAGAAAGTTTTATTATAGAAAAGACTGTAAAATAAGACACCTGTAACAATGTGAATTAAGCCTCTTGACACATGAGGATCATCTTGGTTATTTTCTTAGAATGACCATCTTGTTACCAAATGATTATCTCCTGGTGCATGAACAGTAAAAATGACTGTGCCGGTTTGAGTGTATTGTGTCCCCCAAATGCCATTATCTTTGTGGTCTTGTGTGGGGCAGGCGTTGTGGTGATGGTTGGATTTGCTTGGAGTGTGCCCCACCCAGCTGTGGGCTATGATACTGATGAGATGTTCTCATGCAGGCGTGGCCCCGCCCATTCAGGGTGGGCCCTTATCGGTGGAGCTACATAAATGAGTTGACTCAGGGGGGAAGAAAGAGAGCACAGCTGGGAGTGATGTTTTGAAGAGAAGCAAGCTTGCTAGAAAGGAACTTCCTGGGAGAAAGCCGTTTTGAGGCCGGAGCTTTGGAGCCGACGCCAGCTGCCTTCCTAGCTAACAGAGGTTTTCCGGACACCACTGGCCGTCCTCCGGTGAAGGTACCCGATTGCTGAGGTGTTACCTTGGATGCTTTGTGGCCTTAAGACTGTAACTGTGTAGTGAAATAAAACCCCGTTTTATAAAAGCCAATCCATCTCTGGTGTTTTGCATTCTGCAGCATTAGCAAACTAAGACAATGACCAAGCTTTTTTCTTTTTTTTAAATCTCTTTGAAAATAATTAAAATGCTGTAATAAAGAAGAGAATAATTTTGACTCTGTATAAGATTGGCTTTAAGTTGTCAAAACAAAAATAAATCTTAAATAATATCTCAGAATAGCTAAATTTGCCATGTGAAAGTTTCCAGCAACACAAGCCTTGAGATTTATTTTTTAAAGTATGTTTACTGACATACTTGGATAAAATCACTTTTAAAAGAAAAGTTAGTGATAGTAAGATAAAACAATCATAAACATGTAAGTCACATTATTTACAAGATAAATTTGCATATTGTGTTCATTATGAGAGAGTTCTCACATTCATACGTTTCAGAGTCAAAAAAAAAAAAGGTATAGGTAATATTTTCATTACATTTATTGTCAAGTGCATGACTATTTATGAAAATAGTTACAAATATTAATCAAAATGGCATTATCCAGAAAGTGACTTCAGGAAATTAAAATATTTTGCCACTATTTATATTTACTCTTAAGGCATGCATGTTAGTTCTTTTTGCATTTTTTCATGAATGTGAAATGAGAGAGATTATGTTTTAAGGAGAATACTTTAATAACTGATGAAATACATGCCTATTTAAAAAAGCGTATTTATTGCAAATGTTACCTTGATTTTTTTTCAACTCCATTTTATTGAGATATATTCACATAACCTACAATCATCCACAGTGTACAATCAATTGTTCTCCAGTTCCCACTGGGAGACACAACAATAATCCCATTGAACTGGAAGTTAAGACTGCCACCTGGCCACTCTGGGCTTCTCAGGCCTCTGAATCAACAGGCAAGGAACAGAATTACTCCTGGCTGGGGTGACTGATCATGACTATCAAGGGGAAATAGGTTTTCCTGGAATACAGGAGATCCCCTAGGGCATCTCTTAGTACTACCATGCCCTGCGATTAAAGTCAATGGAAAACTCCAACTTAATCCAGGCAGAACTACCAATGGCCCAGAAACTTCAAGAATGATGGTTTGGTTCACCCCACCAGGCAAAGAACCACGGCCAGCTGAAGTGCTTGCTGAGGGTAAAGGGAACATGGAATGCGTAGTGGAAGAAGGTCGTGATAAATATGAACTACAGCCACGCGATCAGTTACAGAAATGGGGACTATGATGGCATGAATATTTCCTCCTCGCTTTGTTATGAGTATATTTGTATTTGTACATAAAGCAAATGACTTTGTTTTCTTCTCTATCTTATCCCCTTATCGTATGACACAAGTTGTATTGTTTATTTCATAGTATTGAAGTTACAGGATATCGAGTTTAAGAGTGATTGTTACCCAAGGTACTTGCACCCTATTCTGGAGAGATTTAGAGCATTTCAGGTTGTACACAGGACAGCTGAGTATTGTTAGATGAAACATATGTCTGTTATTGTGCTCTATTTAGAGATGAAGTATTGTTAAGGTAATGTGCATAGATTTTTAGATTTTCAGACAATAAAAGTAATGTATAGAAGAAAAATCTTAGTCAACATTAACAGCATATTGTAGATGGACATTTACTGAGTACCTGGTGGGTACTCTGCTTGCTATAATAACGCTTTATCTTATTTTCAAGATGCTCATTATCTGGATGAACATACACACAACAAACCATAATAACTTCTGGGAACATTAGTTCACTGACGTTCTTCCCCACTCACTTCACTCCAGCCAACCTGATACCCACCTCACCAGCCTCCATCCCACCTCAAGCCTTTTCACTTGTTATTTCTCTGCCTGGAAGGCTATATCCAGAATAGCTACCAGGCCCATTCTCTTACATTCAAGTCCTTGTTCAAATGTGACCCTCTCAGTGGGAGTTTCTCTGTTAGCCCACACACCCCAGTTAAAGCTGCAAATGTCCCTCCTCTAAGCATGATCTATCCCTCTTCCATTTCTTATCTTTTTAAGTTACAGTGATATTTATTTATATCTATTTTCTTTTCAATTGTCCATCTCCTGCAACTACAATGCAAGCTTAAGGAAGCAAGAAATGTTTGTCTCTTTTTTGTTCACTTCCATACCCCAGCACTAAAACAGTGTTCTGTACATAAAAAGGAAAAGGTAATTCTAACACATGGTCGGGGGGGGGCAAAGCTGAGCTCTTTAGAGCAGGTGACATTTTAATTGAGCCTTTGAGGATATTCACACTGGAAAGTAGATTGGACTACTATTTTCTAGGGAGGAAACAATGTGGGAATCAACCTCCTTTCCTACCCCTGAGACTGCCTGAAGCAACCTAGAAAATCCCTTCTATTAGCTATTTTTAACCACATCAACCATATATTCCCAGGTTAGCATTCACATGGCTTCTTGAAAAATCTGAGTGCAAGAATCTACTGAAAATGCCCCCCAAAAATCATTCTAATATTCATTAATTAATTAACCAAATATTTATTAAATGACATTGTTCTAATCATTCAGAATATATCAGCGAATAACACAAAGATGTGTCTTACATCCTGGAATATGGCAACAGACAGTAAACCAGAACAACCAAACATAACAAACATCATTAAGCATGTTAAAATGTGGCAAAAGCAATAACAATAAGCAAAAATAATGCCGGATGAGATTTAATGTGCCCGAGTGTGAGGAAGAGGGGAAGAATGCAGTTTTACATAGACTGTCAGGGAAAGCTTTGTTGTGAAGGTAAGTGAACAAAAACTTGAAGGAGGTTGGGGAGTTAGCCCTTGGCTGAGAGAAAAGAGTCCAAGCAGAAGGAGCAGCTCCAGCAGTACCTAAAGTGGGGACACTGCTTTGTTTATTCAAATAAGTACAAGGGGGCCGTTGCTGTTGGAGCTGAGTGAATGAGGAGGGGAATAGTAGGAGAAGAGGTTAGAGTGGTTACGAGGGCAGATTATATGGGGCCTTGCAGCCATGTTAGGGACTTTGGCATTTACTCTGTATGTACCAGACTGGGAGACAATGGAAGACACTGAACAGAAGGGTGACATCATCTGACTGAATTCTCAGAAGGATTGCTCTTGCTGCTGTGCTCAGGTGACGGTGGCTCAGCCCAGTGTGGTAGCAATGGTGACAGTGTGAAGAGGTCTGATTCTGGATGTATTCCATAGAATGTATGAAAGGATGTGAGAGAATGAGGGGAAACAAGAGGGACCCCAAACATTTTAACCTAAGCAAATGGAAGGCTGCATTTGCAGTCAGCTGAGATGGGGAAAGCTGTGGAGGGGACAGGTTTGGGATGAGACTGAATTTCATCTTGGACATGTTCGAATTTGAGTTACCTATCAGACATCCAAATGAAGATGTCAGAGAGACCATTACATAAAGTGAGTCTGAAGTTTGGAGAGAGCTTCATTCTGGAAAAACATGGAAGGATATATGGTACTGGAGATAGAAAAATTGGGTTTAATTCCATCTTCAAGAATCCCTCAACCTAGCAAGAACACAAAATGTTGTTACCAGTATATTCCTAATTATGCCAATCTTTTAGAACTAACTACTTTTTAAGACTTTGCCATTTGTTAATCATTGTTCAACTATGCAATAATGATGGGCTGGCTAAAATAGGCAATCAATTGATGATGGTGATATCACTATTTCCCTATTAAATATAAATTTAATATGTTGTTTGGATAAGCATCCCATTTTAACAGTCTTCCAAATAGTTTGGAAATTGTCACCACAAGATCATTGATGATATTTTAGCAGGGATATATTCAAATGAAAAGATTCCTTCTCCACATAGAACCTCATAACCTACCTCAAATTACCAGGCTTTTTCAGTATTGGGTGTATTATGAAAGCTTATATAATTTAAAAGTTGCTAAATGAGTAAGTAATTTGATAAATGAAAATCCTTATCATTGCACCTGACATACAAGAAGCATTAAATAGATGTGAGAATTACTTGTTTCATACAGTTAAGATGAGGCTTAAAGAACTTCACAGTAGTTGGGCATGCTGCAAGGAATTCCAAGAGGATTGACTGACAGCTTGAAAAGTAGGTATGAATTTGAAACAAAGCACTTTGCAAAAACTTTTCATTTCTTATTATAATACAGACTTTGATTTTGCATATGCATTTTAATATTTTGTATTTGCCAGCAGAACATTTCCAATAAGAATAATGAATAGAAAGAATGCCTTATCATTTATTGAAGGGATCACCTACTTTAATCATTAGCTACTGTGAATGATTAGCCTCTGAAAAATGTAACAATGAGAGGAAACAGAAAATAAAATTACAGGCCTAAATGTCCATTTCTAACAGGTAATTAAACTTTTAATTATTCTATACATTTGGACCTGTTTCCTATATCATTTAATGTTATATTGAATTCCTACTTTATCATGAATAATTAACTTTATGGCATATTCAGCAATCAAGTTAATAAACTAGACTACTTTCAATCATTAGGTTAGTGATATCTTACTCCTATTGAAATTTCTATATTTTAATGTATGTCAAAAATTCTGCATTTGCAAAAGTGGTATTATGCTAGTACTTGCCATCACAATATTTTTTAAAAATTACATAAAAATTAAAACTACAACTCAATGAAATAGACAACCTTCCTTTCACAAGTTAGGCCTCCTAGAAAGAATTGACTACTGACACTAAATGAAAAATAACTAATTTATTCCCCTCTTTTGGCATTAATATTCATTTTCCCATTGTATATATTTGTATTATTTACACACATTACATTGAAATGAGTATAAAGACAAGTGCAAACAAGGAATGATTATTCTTCCAGCTGTACTTCCTTCTCCTCAAAAATCCCAAATGGCTGCTCATACCAAAATCTTTAGATCCAAGAAGCAAGATGAAAAATCTATTCTATGGAAAGCACCCCAAAGCTGTTCTCAACTCTATCTTGAAGATAATTCAGTTGTGTTCCTAATGGCTACTTTCACAGACACACCTCCTCCCTACCCAGATAGAGGGTTCATTTTAAATGGGGATAATGAAAACTGAGCACAAATGTTAGAATGAGAAACTTGTTTAGATGATCCAGTTCAAGTCCTACCCCCTTTCTCATGCCAGTATTTTTAGGTAAATAAATTTAAAATTACTCTGCCATAAGAAACTTAAGTGCCATGTCCAAGATCTCAGAGCCATTTAGGGGCAGGGTGGGGATTTGAACCCATATGTCTGGTTCTAGGGTGTGTGCTCTTAACTGCTGTTCCTCATTGCCTCCCCTTCCAAACAAACTGGGCAAATCTCGTATTTCCTATGTTGAGAATCTCACTACCGTCATCCCTTCCCAGCTTCATTAGAGATTATTTTACTGACTTAAGCTCATCCATTAGGAACCAGCTAAGGCAGCACCTCCCACAATGGGTCCAGTTTGGCTTGTGTAGTCAGCAATTGACTCATAAGTTTATTATGGTCCTAATCAAAAAGTTTATTAGTCATCCCTTGGTTGGCCTCTCATGTTCAAGAAACTTAAATTGCTGGAGGACGAACATGATTTCTTCTTAAATTACTGTGTAACTCCACAAATGTTTGTTGAATGAACAAATGAATGAGTGAATGAATGAATTTTTAAATGTTAAACTCAAATATAATTCCATATACTTTATTTTAAAATAAATCAGTATTGTTCCTCATTGAGAAATGAAGCATTAATATTTTAAGACAAATTTCATGGTGGCCTTAAGAATGAAAGTTTCATGATATTACATGTAGGAGTGAAAAAGAGCAAAGTACTCTTTTATTCAGCCATTATGAAAATAAAATATATATAAGCAAATAGAAAAAAAGTATCTATAGAAGAATAAATACTCAAATCCAAATTCCAGATATCATATTATGTAGGAAATAAATAAGTTCAATTTCTGTTTCACTGCTGCCAGGGAGTAATAATATGATAAATAAATACTAAGTAAATTTACCTTTAGCATCTAAAATGGAATTGATCCACATCTAGAAAAATGCTAAAAATCAATGTGACACATTTCTATTTTTCTTGATAACTAGTTCTATACTGTAAATGCCAAATATTTTATGAGTTCACAGCTTGGTCACTATTCAAATTATTTTTAATTACAAACTTTCAAAAATTTATTTTAGAATGTTCATTAACAGTTAACACGCTGTTTCTTTAGTGCCAGATTTCTTGTTTGTGAAAATCCTGCTATATAACAGGAAAATTGGTCTTTAAAAAATGCTTAAGAAGCCAATTCACAGAGAATAAAAAAGAGAAGACATTTTATGCATGGTATTTTCATTTATATTTTAAAGAAAATTTAAAGTCAATTAAAAATGATAAAAGAACGTAATAGGGCAAGTGTTGGATTAGATGATGCTGACTTCTCAGAGATAGCTAATGTAAGAGAAGGCGAGCATTTCAACTCCTATTTAAAAGTAGATAGCAGCCCACGTATCCAAAGGCCCTGAAAACGTCTTCTGATTTTTACAGAACTCGGTACCAGTAGTACCAGTGGTACAGGTCATTAGACACCATTTAAGTAACATGGTATGAGGTAGGAAGTGCTCACTGGTTTATGCTCTTAAATCCCAAAACACCTCCTGGCCATCAAACCTTGAAATAAAGCTACTTGGTTCATTGCTCATTATTGGCAATAGCAGGCAACACTTCTGAAGACGTCAACATCTCTTACAGCCAGTATTACAATCCTGCTTTTGTTGTTGTCACTAACTTGAGAAAATATTCTCAATATCTTTTCTTGAAACAATCTCAAACAAACTATATATGGACATTGGATTAGCAAGCAATAGATTTGGCTCTCCTCTGTTCTGCGCAGCTTCTCTGAGTGTGTTAGGAAAGGAAACAAAGGGAAAAAGGAGGGAAAAACAGAGGACTCAGAGATGGAATGGTCTGTATCCTGAGGAATTTTTTTTTCTCAAATAGACAAATAGTCTTTAAAAAACAAACAAAATGCAAAGAAAAATCTTTAATATGTAATACTCAATTTGAAAGGAGAAGTGTATTCATATTGTAAATAATTAAGATGTAGATAATTTGACTAAGTCAAAGTCCATGAATTTTCATTTCAGATACATTTTACATTCCTTCCCTCCCCACAAACCATCTGCTATTTGTTTTAGACATACAAAGTTACAGGTGGAGTGTATATCATATTGATTTTTAAAACCGTTATTTTAAAAATGATTATGCCTTATTTTTGAACACTAGCAGCCTTTGATTTCATGAAAAAAACATTAACTATAAAACTGACATAAATTGTGGAGGTGGTCATATCTTGTTCTAAGAAACTAGATAGCATTTGGTGTAAACCTAAAGCAAGAATTAAAGAAAACTACAGCTGTGGATGTCAAGTTGCTGAATAGAAAATATTTTAGTTTTCATTTGAGAGCATCAGCTCCTAATTATTCTCAGTAAGCTCTCTGCCTGAATTTAAAAATTGGTACACTTGCTATTCTATTTACTTCATTCTTCTGCCAGGAGGTTATGTCATGCCACTAGTCATATAGAGTATATATTTTTGCCAAAGAAATATAGACCCAATTATAAATTGTAATAAAATACATGGAGTTTGTTAAACATCTATGAACTGGGGTTTCTTTCAAAAGGTCTCAGGCATGAAAACCTTTTATGTTTTCGAAACATAAAAAAACCTACTTATTTCTAGAAATAAATATTTTCTGCAAACCTCAAAATCACTAACTCCTGTAGCTTAATACTGGCAATGCCCAATTTCAGAGCTAATAATATTAATAACTCATATTTTATTGAAAGGTATCAAATATATGCATTGGGGAAATTATCTACGTATGAAATGCAAAGATTGGTAGAATGACTGAATGGGTTTAAAAATATACAGAAAGCTTTTTCTTAATTTAGGCTAGTCATGAGTCACATTTTCTTATTAGTAAATAATCTTATACTATTAAACATGTATCTCTTTACATTTTTTTTCTTTAAAAAAGAACTATTTGAAAATACTTTAATGAAATACTAGAAGCCTGACAGAGTTGTTTGGCTTTTCCAAGTATGTTGAGCCACCTATATTTCCTCAGATTTTCCCTGTAACTTGTGAATCTGGCCCTATGTATGAAGAAATGATTCATAATTTCTTCTCATAAAAATAACACAAATAAATGTTTCATTACTGATCATTTTATTTCTTAAACAAATCTGAGAATTTTCTAAATATATTCCAGAAAACAAAAACCATTAAGCAAAGAACTTCAAAATTTACTTAAAAATAGTAAAGGCATTTGATCAATAATTTGCTGAACTAAATATATAGAAACTATTATCTCTAAAATAGTTTTTCAGTTAACTTACTTAAATAGGGGATTAGGAAAGGACAAATTAATAAGTTTAAGTTGCCATATCATCTGTATTTTGACCCAACTCATCTAATCATGCACTCAACAACTACAAAATGAGAATGGGAACCATATTCCTTTGGATAATATATTTAATTTAAAGCAGAAATCCTACTAAAATAACTAGCTGTATAATCAAAATGCATGTATATGGGAGGATGAGTCTTATGACAGTTGTTGCAATGCATTTTTTGGATGATATATGTACTTACATTTGGGGAGAATCAGCATTAAATGCACATTATAGATATAATTTAAATAACAACATTCTTAGTTATGACCATTCAAAGGAATTCATTTGTGGAACCTGATATTAAAAACCAGCAAGTGTCGTTGTGGATCTTTGCAATTTTCTCCCACCGATATCTTTAAATAGCAAAAAAAAAAAAAAAAAAAAAAAAATTATACTAATATACCTCAACAGAGATATATTTGAGCCATGAAAATATTTTGAGGGTGGGTGAATTTTACTTCATCCATGTATCTCTGGAGAGTGATAATTAGCTATTAGATTAGAAAAGATTTTTTGTTTCTTTCATTCTTATTTTATTTTAATTTTTTAGTTTTCAGAAAGTTTATTTCATGTGCATGTTGCTCTCAAAAACTGTCAAAATGTAAAAGGGCTTCCAAGTAAGCTGAAATGGCAACATTTTTAAAAACAGTGCTAAAGAAACTGATGAAAGGCAATTTTACAGCAGGCCTCCAAATGCCACCAGCATATATATATATATATTCCATGAAAGCATAAGTAGATAAACACACAAGAAACAACTTCTGAAGGTATCTTAGTTCTAGTGTTCAATAATGCAATTACTTTGTAAATATTATTGAAATGTCACTCATTGTTTCTACTTCCTCATTTCTCAGTCAATTCTCAATAATCTGCAAGGGGTGGTCGCCTGATCATTTCATTGAAATGGCTATCAATGGGGCCACTGACAGCCACTTACATTCCAGAACTAAATAAAGCTTTTCAGTTCTTCTCTTACTTGAATATTACCTGCTTATATTCCTCAAATTTCTTTTTGTAGCACAGATTGTCTCCGAAAGATCAGAACAATATAATTGCTTCTCCAGCATTTCCACTGGCACCTCAAGTTCAACACAATAAAAATGATTTTATTTTTGTAAAAGCTAATACAGATCAAAACCACTCAGCTCAGAACACAAATGACAGGTTAGAAACATGAGACGTTTCCCTCATGATCCTTTATACCTCCTACCCCGAGAATCACCAGGTTCTTTCTATTTTAATGTCCTAAAAAGCATTTAGAACCATTGTCTATTCTGCTGCCTCATCCCTGCCATCTTACTTCAGACGTTTAACAATTTCCTGGATTACTTTTAACAACAGAAGTGATTGCCCTCTTCTAATTCATTTTGCACACTGCCACCATTCCCTTCCAGTTTTAGAAAGTACTTATCTGAGGCTATTATTATTAATGAGGAAACACCCGAATTTCTCTACATGGAATGCATGGCCCTTCATTTTCAGGATAGGACTAACAGCCTCATTTTCTGCCAGTCTCCCCTGGCACCATCAGTCATAACAAGCTACTTGCAAGATTCCAAGTGGGCCATTTCTAATGCTCTGTATTTCTATCAAAGCAGTTCCACTCTTTTAATTGTGAGTTTGTGCCACTGATTCCTAAACAATCCTTCAACCCAGAATGAACGTCTCATTCATCTACTTATTTTCTGTGCTCGGCATGGGAACTATTTAGTAGGCAATTATATATTCTCAATTTCATAATGTAGTGTTTGTCTCATACTTTAATATTCCTGGGATGTGTCTCTAATAATTATGAATTCAAAACAAAAAGTCATCCTCTTTTCCTGAAAAATTGTCAGTAAATAATGAGTCTCACAATTAATGGTGACTTAGCAGTAAGGGTATGCCAATTCTGGAAGGAAAAGTAAGAAAAAGAGAATTAGAAATGAAGAAAATTATTCTAAAGTTACTATGTGCTCATGGAACCCACTGATAACAATTTTTTTTAATTCAAATATTTTATTTAGACTCAAATAATTCAAGAATGCATGTTCCATGGTTCCACAAGAAGCTAAGTATGTGGGTGCCATAAGGTCCTGCAACCTCATTATGGGGTATATACTTGGGAGATCTGAGAGCAGAGACATCAGTGGACATTTGCACACTGGTATATATGGAAGCAGTATTCATGATTTGCAATGGGTGTTGGTAGCCTAAGGAACAGAATGGTGAACTGTGGTTTATGCATACAATGGAATATTGAGCAACTATGAGAAGGAGTGAAGCTGTGAGACACATGAGGTGAATGGATCCTCTAGACAGCATTTTTAGTGAAGTATGCCAGAAACAAAGGGAAACACTATAATGCCTCACCAATATGGACTAACTACAATGTGTAAACTCGGAACTGAATCTTAGAGCACAGCTTATCAGGGGAATGATTATTGTAATGGTCCCTAAATTGTAAGCTCTTACAGCAGTCACATATATTTCTGAATTGTAATGGCTGTCTCCAAATTCTGAGATGTTGATCCCTTTGTGTATAACCTGATTGGTCTCTGAAACATTGGGTATCTGTGCAACACCTGAAACTCAGAGCTAGAGCTTGGCAGATATGAATGTCAGTATTAGCACATACAGCAACTATTAAAAAAAAAAAAAACTGAAAAAGAGCACAGACTTCAATTAAAGATATGAATGAAGCAGATCTGGTTAAGACTAGGGCAAATCGGACCAAAAGGTAAAGGTCGAAACAGACTGTTTAAAACTTCAACTTCCATGTGAGACCAAGGGAAGAGATGTTTATTTGGTTCAGGAGCTATATTTTCTAAACAATATAACATGTACAGTCAGTTTGTTCAAACACCATAATTACAGGGAACTTTGAATAGGAAGTGAGATCTGGTAGGATTGCATCAGTTAGCATGAAATAGCGACACATCCCAAAGTAATTTGGGCAGAGAATAAAAATACATATGCAGCCCCCCGCCCACCAAAGGAGCTGGGGGAAAATTCAGAAGTGTTGGACTTCCTCACCTGGATTGTTGCTGATGTTCTCACAAACATTGAGGACTGATGGTTTGGTATGCCGAGCCCTCCATTTTGAGGCTTGCCTTTATGAAGCTCGTTACTGCAAAGAAGAGGCTAAACCTGCTTATAACTGTGCCCAAGAGTCTCCCCCTGAGTGTCTCTTTGTTGCTCAGATGTGGCGCTCTCCCTCTAGCTAAGCCAACTCAGCAGATGAACTCACTGCACCCTGCCCCCCGACGTGGGACCTGACTGCCAAGTGTGTAAATCTCCCCAGCAATGCAGGATATGACTCCCATGGATGAATCTGAACCCAGCATGGTGGGATTGAGAACATCTTTTTGACCAAAAGGGGGATGTGAAGTGAAATGAAATAAGGTTTCACTGGCTGATACGGAGTTGAGAGGTCACTGTGGTGCACATTCTTATGCACTATACAGATACCCCTCTTTAGGTTTTAGTGTATTGGAATAGCTAGAAGTAAATACCTGAAACTACCAAACTCCAACCCAGTAGTCTTGACTCTTGAAGATGATTGCATAACAATGTAGCTTAGAAGGGGTGACAGTGTGATTGTGAAAACCTTGTGGATCACACTCCCTTTTTTCCAGTGTGTGGATGGATGAGTAGAAAAATGGGAACAAAAACTAAATGAAAAATAGGGTGGGATGAGGGGGATGATTTGGGTGTTCTTCTTTTTATTTTTAATTCTTATCCTTTCTAGTGTAAGGAAAATGTTCAAAAATAGATTGGGGTGTGGCAAGACTACTTTTCTCTGCTTCTCTTGCAGGAAATTGAGGCAACATGTTTTTGTCCAAGGAATGGAGCAGAAAGATGTGGGCCACTTCCATGCCAGGGCTTTCTAAATAGTGGTTGGCAGAGCTGTGCCTCCTCTTTGCTCACTTTCCTCTTTCACAACTTTATTTCTATTGAAATATGATCAAGCCTCCACTATGGCTCTGAGAGATGACAGAGCCACAAGATAGGAAGTCACTAAGTTCCTCAATCACCATGGGAAACACTGCTGCCCACTGGGCAATCTGTACTTTGCTCTGCATGAGAAATGAAAGTTATTAGGATTTACTCATTACAGTTCAGTGTCTTTGTGTTAAAATTCTTTAGCCTACTCTAAATAAAACACTTATATAGCTCGTATGATACAAACACTGGCAGAAGTGAAAAAATTATAGGTTAATATGAAAAAAAGAGCCAAAAACATATTGCAAATAAAAGTATGTTTACTGAAAAAAAAAACAGATTGGGGTGATGAATGCACAACTATATGATGGTACTATGAACAGTTGATTGTACACCATGGATGATTGTATGGTATGTGAATATATCTTAATAAAGCTGAATTTAATTCAAAAAAAAAAAAAGAATGCATGTTGTAATCTCTCAGGTAACCAGTAAAATAATTTTTGATAAAGGAATTATTGCTAGTAATGTAATAAAGATGAAATTTTTTAAGAGTTTATGATTAATCCAAAATACTGTGAAATAAGAAAATAATCAGCAAAACCACATGAAACAAATTGAAATAAAAGGTAACATGACAGATTTGAACCTAAATATATCATTAATTAAACTAAATGTAAATGGACTAAATATTCCAATTGAAAGGCAAAGGTGTCAAATTAGAAAAAAGTGATATGCTGTTTAAAATAGAAAAACTATAAATAGAAAGACAAAGAAAGATGGGAAATAAAGGGAAGAAAATGATATAATATGCAAAGACTAAACAAAAGAAAGTTGTGTGGCCAGTATGATATCAAAGAAAACTTTAACAGTTATTGCTAGAGTTAAAGGACATTTCACATAATAAAAGGTTTAGTTCCAAAGCAAGATAAAACAATCTCAAATTTCTAGGGACCTATTTACATAGTTTCAAATATAAAGTAATATATGAGAATTAAAATGAGAAATAGAGAAGTCAAAAATCAAATGTGGAGATTTTTACAGACTTAACATCAGTAACTGATAGAACAAAACGACAAAGAGGCAGGAAATATAGTGTCATGAGTTGAACTGTGTAACCCCCAAAAGATACTTGGAGTCCTAAATCCCTGTACCTCACAATGTGAACTTACTTGGATATAGGGTCATTACAGATGGAATTAGGCATGTTAAAATGAGAACATAGTATATTAGAGTGGGCTGCTGATCCAATATGACTGGTGTCCTTAAAAGAAGGGGAGAAGAGACAGACAGATGAAGGGAGAACACCATGAGCTGGCAGAGGCAGAGAACACCTTGGATTGCCTGCAAGCCACTGCCAGAAGCCAGGAGAAAGGCCTGGAACAGATTCTTCCCTATAGATTTCAGAGACCAGAAAGTCCTTCCGAAACCTTTATTTCAGCTTTCTAGCCTCCAGAACTGTGACACAATAAATTTCTGTTGTGTTCACCACGCAGTTTTTGATACTTTGTTATAGTAGCCCTAGGAAACTGAGACAGATATAGAACAACCTGCAGAATACACATTTTCATTGTGATGCACATAGAATATTTCCCCACATAGGCCATAGAGTAGGCAAAAAAGTGAGTCTCATGAAATGTCAAAAATAATAATAATAAAGACTTACCAAAGTAGTATTAAGTTATAGATGCATTTGTTAAAACTAGGAAAATTCAAATATTTAGACTTTATACATTTTTAAATCATCCATGGGTGAAAGGAGACCTCCCAAATGAAATTAGAATACATTTTAAATTGAATAATAATGAAAATACATCACAGCTCAAAACCTGTTACGTACTAAATCTGTGTTACAGGGAAATGTAAGGCCATAAAAACATGTTTTAAACTAAGAAAGACTGAAGTCAGTGATCCAAGTATTCATCCCAAGAAACTAAAAACAAATGAATTAAAAAAGCCCCAAGAATTAGAAGGAATGAAGAAATAAATATTAAGTGGCAAAATCAATATAATATTTTAAAAACCTTAAAATTTTGAAAAGTCTAATACTATTGAAAAATGTCTTGATATTACCTTAGCTTTAGGAGCTTTTTCTTTCCTACAAAATTGTACAATATCACTTATTTTGCTAGAGTTTGGAAGAGAAAAAGACAGGAAGACAAGCATATTTTCCTGGACATCAATTTCTTTTTTCATTATTCCTTTTCTCTGAAAGTAAAACTTAATGTGCTAATTCCTTTTAAAACCACCTTCTGATCTATTTTAGCAGCTACAAAAAGGAAGATAAAGAAAATACCTTTGAGAGTATTATAGTGAAAAAATCAGAAAAAAAAAAAACATGAAATGCCAGATTCTTTACAATATACACAAGGTATTCATATCCTTAATCCATTATACTGTGTCAGGTGTCTGTCTTATAAACATTTGAGACTACAGGCAATGGGTTTATTTTAGAAATGCAAGGCTAATGAATTTCCTGAAAAATAAAGCTAATGAAGAGTGTGTTCTTAGGTTAATTCCTTCATATGTGAGTTAGATGCAACAGCCATTGTGCTGAGCCAGTTTAATTTGCAAATTAGCAAATGAGAAAGAACAAAACTCAAGTATTGTTTGGTTCAGTTAAATATTTGTGGACCACTAGGTAATAAAGCTACTGTGATGAATATAAGCAAGCCCCTGCCTCAAGAAGCCTAGTATATTTGGCAGGAAGGCTGCAGAATCATTCCCCTGAGCTGACAAAATTGTGTGATTTATGGAAATCCTCCTAAAGAGGTAATACCTATGTTTTTATTATCTCTATTATACATAGGAATTAGTCATGTAAGGGAATATGAGATTGATCTTCCAGGCAGAGGGCATAACATGACCAAATACACAAAGTCCTCAAGAAATATCGTGATGTGTGGAGAGAAACACCATCACAGTATTTCCAGGTGTGCACTGCAAGGTGAGGAAAGATATGATCTGAGGCTGAAGAAGGAGACAGGTATCAAGTCAGGGAAACCATTCACACTGAGTTTGAGTTTTATTTATTCAGAAAGTGACATCAATTTCTACTTGAGAGTGGGCACACAGTTTGCAGGGTGGATAATGGATTTAAGCAGAAACAAGAGATGAGGCTAAGCATCATCTGCTGCAGTCAAAGTGTACATTTTGAGCAGTTCCAGACAGAGAGGCTAAAATTTTCATGTAAATAATATAAACATTAGCTTTCCCAACAAAGCACCCATTCAGATTCAGAGAACTGTGAGATACATACAGATCAGCAATGAAGAGAGAAGAAGACTGGTATTTTGGTGGGGAACCATTATGAAAAACAAGAAGAAAATCCAAGCAGAACCATTATAGAAACATTTTAGGCAGTTACCCCTGACTGAGGGTTTCATTAATTCTTTAGTGAGAAAATATTAAAAGTTATCCTGTTAATTTCACTACATGCATCCTTTTGGGTTGACTATATATTAACCTGTATGTAAGGCATGCAATGCTGTGAATTCAGTAACTCTGAACCAACTCTTTGTGTAGACTTTCAAAAGACCAGTTTTAAAGATGAAAGTCTGAAACAATATGGTATTTGTTATGCTTATAGGGAAGCTTCTGGTATGTGCAACCTATCCTAATGGAATTAAGCTCCTAATGCCCAAAGTGGGGAGATGGGAAATATGGTATCCTTTAGAGAATGGACCCTTTATAAAGTCCTTCCTAAGGACTTTGATCTTATATTCCAAAACCTATGCCAGATTTGAATTGATCTAATGAATTTTAAAGATTAATTAGATGATTAATTTGATCTTTTGGAAGCCTTTATTATTAGACATCAGTTCAGCCTTTACAAACTGATGTAAAGCTATAGCTACAGATTAACAGTACCACTAACTGGAACAAAAATCAGGAAGTCAACCTTAGTCTTTTGTCTTGATGACAAGCAAGTGGTTTGGCCAATTGTAATCCATTAAAAGCAACTAAATAAGTTCTTGTCATTGCAGTCACTGCAATACTCAAATGTATTAGGAAGGAAGGAGAGAAGGAAGGAAGGAAGGGAGGAAGGGAGGAAGGATAGAACACACTGCATTTTGTATGCCTGCCATAATAAGTGTTAAGAATGAATTCAACATTAAATTACTAAATGAGGAAGTATGAAGTACAAAAGAGACCATTACTGTAAGCAAATAGCTTTAAAATATATTGTAGTTTGTGCTTCAGCATCTTTTATGTAATAATTTACAGCTAGATAGAAGTTTCCTTTCCCTGCTCAAATACTGAAGATATAGTATAACACTACATTTTGATCCCCACAACAGCAGGGTTCTACACGAGACTACTTATGAATACAAATATATAAAGAAGTGGGTATGACCAAATCACCCTTACATTTTTTTTTTATTTAAATAAAATATCATGATAATCTGGGTGTTAGGCTCTCTATACTAGACATCTTTCTGAGAACTATCTGATGCCAGTTTACTTACAACTAGTAGGCCAGAGTGAGTTGTCAGAGAAATGGAAAGTTTCTCAAATAGAAAACATCTCAAATAGATGTTCCAGTATCTGCCTCCTTCTGATCTAACTGCTTTCTCAAGGACCTGGCATTTAGCACTTGGGTCATGGGCAAAGTTCTCTGAAAACCATGGCCATTTTATTATTTGTGTAAAGGTCAGATTCTACAACTGCACTACAGTTAAAAATATTTGTTGGTTTTTATCCAATGGGGAGCCTACTTCTAAACCAAAGTATGGTCCTTGAAGCTCCTGTGGGCAATGACTTCCTAAACCCAACACCCTTACATGTTACATGAACACTCTTATATTGAAAAGTGGAGCTCTTGAAAAATTCTAGAGATAAACCAAAATGATAACATGCAGACAGTTATAAAAGTAGGTGTTTTAAAGAGTTTCAGTTTCTCTATTCCTATTTCTTTGTAATTAACGCTTTTCAAACAGTTCCAAAGAGTCTACAAGAGAAAAAGCATTATGATTACAATCTTCAGAGAAATTCATCTCTGATTTATAAATAAATTATATATGTTGCATCCTCAATAGTGGTAATTGTGGATTAAATTACAGAAAACTGGAAATGTGAGGATTGAGATATGGTTCAGCAGGGAAAATAGAGGGACCTATTTCTATAGTCTTATATATAATTTCAATAGTGAATGTTTGAATACATTAACAAGTATTAAAATCCAGGGAAATAAAAAAGAATTCAAAGAGCCATAAAAATGAGTACAAGGAGATCATAGTATTTAGAGAATATGAAGACATGCATTGTCATGAAATACAAAATATAACAGTAAAAAGACTGTGTAAAAGTAAATAATTAGGGGACACAAAATGAGAATCACAGGGAAACTGTAGTCAATTAATATAATGTTACTTTTTCAAATTTCTCTATAAAATCCAGAATTGGTGACTTACTGTCCCAATCACACTTGTAGAAAAATGTCATTCTGTTTCTTTCTAGTCACTAATCTTAACTATAATGTAACTATATAATCCAACTATATCATACTGTCTATAAAAGTTTTTACTTTTAGCAGATTTCTTAATTTCTATCAGGTAAAGTCATATTGTCTGCGGTAAGAATATTTGTGTAAATTTCAGGATGTTAGTGATACAAGGGATTTTTCTCAGCTGATCTGACTGAAATACCAAATCTATTTTGTATGAACTATGGGGCAGATCATCATAATTCAGTTATGATTAATTGAATTATGCAGTCATAGTTACTTCATTCTGTGTTCCAATCTTGTTTAGTTGCCCCAGGAAGCATGCAGTTTCTGAAAACTATGGAGTCTTCCCAGCTTTTTCCCCTTCCATTCACTCTTCCAAATACCATGTACAGTCTACTTCGTTCAGTAAATGTAAATACTTCCTAATTTGTCCTTGCCCCTCCATCCCATTGCCACTTATGTAGATCCTTTCTTGCTTAGGAAGATCATTTCTTCCCTCAACATTTTTTGCTTAAAATGTTGCCTTTTAACTAGTCCAGGAAAATGGTTAAAAACACAAATATTATAAAATATTTGCCCTTTGTGAACTACTTTAGTGTCCTTTTGGCCTTCCTGTTCCCCAAGAATGGAATCCAAACTCTTTTTTTGTACAGAACTTTGAAAAGTTTCTTGAATGAAGACCTTTTGCATACATTTTTCTCTCTGCTTGGAATTCTCCTATATTTGCCTGATTAATAGCTACTTGACTTTCAAAACTGGGCCCACAAGATCCTCCTGTCTTCCTCAAACAAAATATGGTGATCCTTCTGTGCTCTAATAAAGTCTGCTCCAAAAAGGAAGGGTTGGGCTGAAAAACAAAATCTTGCAGAAGACAGGTTTCCAAAGGAATTGAGGATTGGATACAAGCCCTTGACAGTGAGGAATTGTAATGTTTGATACATTACAATTAAGGAAAACAGCTCTTATTTCTATCCCCATCTTTTTCATTAAGTGTTCTCATGAACTGAAATATAGTGTCTACATTTTCCACATGGGGCAAATTGTTGAAGTCCACAGAAATTAATTCATTTCCAGAGTTAAGCAGATTCACAGCCTTATATCTCTGTTAGGCTACATGGAACAATCCCAGAGATTTTAAACATCATTAACATATGATGTTCCATGTTAGCATCCTTCAGTTTTTCTTAACCAGAAAAAGGGCCTAATTTTAATATGAAGTAGGTATGTGCCTATACTAAAATAATACCCAGAGATGTTTTAACTTTATTAGTAGAAGGTTGTTCAAAATTGTTAGAAAGCACTTATAAAGATACTAACACAGTTGGATTACTAAAACTTATATTTGAACAGAAGAAATATAGCCATATTTTTACTTCAGAGTGCAATGAAAAATATCAAAGCTAAATGGACTGGAGGTAATTATGTTTTACAGATAAAAATAGGAAAGACATTTTAAATGGGAATCTGACTAGTAGATAGTTTTATCTGAATTAATAAACTCTGAAAGGATTTGTTTTTAATTTTCATAAATTATCTTCCACAAGATTCTAGTTTTCCTACTCTCTTCATTAAATGAGAGGTTTCACTCTTTGGCATTTAAATCCTAATTATTTATCATCTTTCAGAAAACCCTTGCCCCTCACATAGAAACTAAACAGCCTCCTAAATATATTCCATTTCTTAACACATCTCAATAAGCAGGCATTCCTTCTACTTCTTTTAATCATAACCCCCTTCCCACTCACTACTAATTCCAAGTAGAGTACTAGGTGCAATGTTTGAAAAATCATGAATATTGATTAGATAAATGGATATGTGCCTGTCTGGCTGAATCAAAAAACTCCCTGAAGTGCTCAAGTTTATTGGTTAAAATGACAAAGCAATAAGATCCTTGTTTTTGGAAATAGGGATTAAGGTATTAAAAGGTATAGGTTAGTCCCATGGGATGTGCCCTGTGGAAAGTGCAATCTTTTCAATCACGAATTAATTTCTAAGCAAAAACGAAAAAAGGAACATCAAAGATAGCAAATATCCCCAACTTTCTGATTTTCTATGTACAATTAGGAGAATTTTAAATTTGCTAGGTATTTACATAATTTAAATACGTTTTGTTCAATTTCAAAGCCCTAACCAAATCAGGACTTAATGTCATCCTCCTATAATACTCCATGTTAAACTTTCAGGCTCAGACTCTTAAATAACTATATTTGTTATGTGCTTTCTTTCAAGGGTGATAGTTATTCACTTCAAAGCACAACGACAGCATTCAAATTGAAGAAAGGTTCATATTCAAGGCTGGTATCTAGAAAGATGTTCATATTTGTTTTAGTTACAAATAAAACGCATAATCCAATGACAAAGACAAAGCAAGAGAAAGTTTTAAAATTATTTAAAGTAATGAAAGCATACAGAGAATTATTTTGCCTTCTTTTCTTCAACTATTTATTTCAGATGTCAGTGTCCAACAATTTTTTCCAGAAACAAAGTGAAATATTCATTGATTCATGTATTACAGTTGTTCTACACCAAAGAAATGCACATACACATACACACACACACACACACACCCATATTCTTTTAGACACTATTCAACTGTCTCAATAAATAAAAACAGAGAGAGAAAACATTTTTAGGTAATTTGAACATGATAATATGGTAACCGCCAAACAAAACATGCAAGTTTTAAAAATTTAAAATGCTCTCAATACTGTATTATAACATAAAGACCCAGAATATATCGTTTGCTGTAGTTTAAGAAAAAAAGTGGACCAATATCGCAGAAAACAATATGGCATTTTTGAGTGGTAATGTGATAAATGTACCAAAAGATGTTTTAAATGCAAAACATAAACATGACATTCTTAGCTATACCTAACATAAATTCTCATTTTCTTCTCTGTAATTTCATGAAGGCCACATCATAAAATTGGGAGCTTCAAATGTGCAGTCAGGAAGACTAGACATCAAGTTTATCTTATTGCTCCTAAGAGGCAAATGAGAATTTTTAGGTCTAAAATGAAACTTTGAAACCATGAAATCAATAATAACATTCTCAGGGACTGAGGTTCAGGGTAACCAAAAAGGTTTATTTATTTCCTTTAAAACTGAACCAAGTTTTCCTTAAATATAAACGGTTCAATATCATAATGAAGATTATATAAATAAATATGAAAATATACTTACCAAATAAAACATTAAAGATCAACTATCAGTATGCTTCTATCCAAAATTGTATGTATGTTTTCCAATCAAATGTTAGTACTTACTTCTCTGCAAGCACATAAGTAATTTCTTGGAGATACCATCAGCATCTGAACAACTGTATTGTAGGTAACTATGTAGTACTCCTGAATGAATCACAGATGCTTTTAATCCATCTCTCTAGGTCAAATGAATGAGTTTCTGTTTCCATTCATTGGCATTTTACTTGCTGCCTTGGGAAGTGTCAGTTATAAGATGAGGTTAAAGAAAGACTTCCTAGAAGACGCAACCTTTACAATCAGCCTCAAAATGTGAGTCAGTGTTCAGTGGGTTGGAGAGAGAAAGAGCTGAGGCTTCAAGGCTGAGCATATCACCACATGAGCTGGGGTGTTGAGAACTGCAGTTTATTCACGGGATTAGGGTCTGGCATGTGCTAGAGGGGTTAGGGAGTAGGGGTGGTAGTGAAGAGAGCATAAGGGGGTGAAGAACAGACTAGAGGGTTATGTTGTTAGAGAGTAAGAAGCCGTTGAAGGATCTTATCCAGAAAAGGAACATTACACATTTATATTTGGGAAGATTGCTCTGGAAGACCTTTGAAGAATGGATTTGAGATGCAAGGGATGAAAATAAGGATGAACATTTAGGAGATCAGTGATGAAGTAGATAAGAGAGAAGACAAGATCTGAGTTGTGGCCATAGCAATGCAGATGGGGAACATAAAGCAAACTGAAAAGTATTAAAAAGGAAGAGTCCATAAGACACTATGATTTGTTTCATGTTGTGACTGAGGGAGAGAAAAGAATCTCAAGACAATTGTCAATGTCTGGCTTGTGAGACTAGAAGGTGACGGAACTATTTACTGAGTTTGACAGGATAATGGTGGAGCCAGGAAAATGGAAAATACATGAATTTGTGTTTGAACAGACATAAATTTGAGTTATCACAGAGATATCAAAGCATAGATATGTAATAGGTAATAGAACATATAATCCAGAAAAGTCTCAGAGCTAGATACATAAGTTTATGAACCATTTGTATACTATGGAAGAAACACCCTAAATTATACATGTAGTTTTTAACAATGATGCACTATTGAATTGGTATAGAAAAATGCCCTGATGTCAGAGAAAACAGAACAAGTAAAATAAATTTTCCCTTTGATAAAATACTAGACTCCCAAAGTAAATTGAGGATCTAAACATAGGTGAAATTTTAGAGATTAAAAACAATATTAAATTATGAAGAAGCAATAGCAAGGTAACATCCTCTGGGGATCTGTGACAGTCAGCCTTCAAGATGGCTCCAGATGATAATCCTGGTATTCAGGCCCTTAAGGAGTCTTCTTCCACAATGAATCAGATCTTGTGTGTGTGACCAAAATGGTATGGCATAGGTAACAGTGTGTCACTTCTGAGGCTAGCTTAAAAAGGGCAGTGCAGCTTCAGTCACTCTAAGGGAAGCCAGCTGCCAAACCATGGGGAAGCACAAGCAGCCCTGTGGAAAGGCGCATGTGGAGAGGAACTGAGGCCTCCCACCAACAGCTAGCACCAACTTTGCACCACGTGAGCGAGTCACCTTGTAAGCAGATCCTCCAGCCCAGTCAGGCCTCATATGACTGCAAACCACACTGACATTCGTTTTCAGTCTCATGAAAGACTTGGATCCAGAATTGCCTAGCCAAGCCGCTCCTGAGGACAGCTTCAACATAAAAGCCCAAAATTAAATATGAAATTGACTGTTTTGTATGGATGCTAAAGGACCATTGAGAGAATTTCTTTAGATTTACAAGAACAAATGAGTATTTTTCCATGATCGTTCCCAGAATTGTAACAGTATGAATGTTCTGGTACATGAAAATAAATACAAAAAGATGAGTATATCCCTCCATCCTCCATGGGGGCACAGCAGGGCGGCAAAATCTCCAAATGTGGTGTTTACATCCAGTTTCTTTCTACCAAGCCCTTTAAAAGGCTAAATCATCATCATCCAGCAGATGTATGGCAAATCCATTTGGCCAAAATCATCAATTAACTGGACATTCTCTTCAGGCACCACAGTGAGACTCAACAGGCTCCGAAGTGCCTTCTGAATCACCCGTGCCCTGACAGTGCTGGAACATGACAGGCGCCTGAGAGTTGCACAATGACAGAACGTATGAACTAAAGATTTAATTTTGTACAATATAGTTTTTACAGTATAACTGTTTGTTGTGTGCCAGACATTGTGATCAAAGCCAGGTCTCTACACAGGGAGTGGAGAGTACTGCAGGAACCACCTGCAGTCAATTCAGCGAGCTCATCGAGGTGGTGTGCTTTAGAGTCAGGGAAATGACTGCAGGAGGCCCATTCGGTGAGCTAGTTAACAGAGGACTGAAAGTATTTGGTTTGTGGAAATGGAAGGAAGGAACTGAGGTAAGGAAGCCAATTGGGAGGCTACTACAGTGGTCTAGACAAAAAGTGAAAATGGGCTGAATCAAAGGTTTGTCAGTAGAGATGGAGATAGCTGAACAGATGTGAGAGATATTTAGGATTTGAAATAGAAGAGTGAGAACTGAGAAAGTTTTCTTTCTCTTGCCATAAGAAGACATATATATCTTTGATAATTCTGTTAAAGGTTGAAACTACTATTAAAATAAAAACAACTATTATTATTACTTATATTTAGGGAAATTATGGATGTAGCTTTGAGACTTACAGTTTTCAAATTTGTTAGTCTTTGCAAACACAAGAAAAGAAGTTATATGTATATGTGTGTATGTATATATGTATGTATATAAACTATAAGTATGTATATTATATACCTATAAATGAAATTATCTTGTCTAAGTCTTGTATTACTTTAACTTCTGTTTATTTTGGTTTCCATGCAGGAAAAGATACAGGTGTGTATGCGTTTATTGATACATAATATATGCACACATATACACTTCTATGTATATAATACATGTGTGCATGCATATGTAATCTAGGCATATGTATTATGCATATATTCACATGGCAGATATATAATATACACACATATATACCTGGAGGTGTATATATGCAAGTATTTTATATCTATGTGCACATATACAGAAACACATACAGAAACACACATATATCCTCTAGTCATCTGGCAGCAAGAAAACGCCTATCATGTGCCAGAACTGTCAGGGCAAGAATTATTCAGAGGGCACTTCAGAGCCTGTGAGTCTCACTGTTAGCATCTGAAGAAATATCTAGTTATTTGATGGTTGCAGCTATATGGATTTTCCATAAGTGGTTGCCCAGTATATGACAATGGTTTCCTTCAGAAAAGAAAATGATTTTTGTGACGTTGATTTCCTTATAAATTAAAAGATGGATTTCCTTATATAAATTAACATGGATTTGGAAGTAAAACTTGATGTCATTGCAACTTTTAAAGAGCTAAATTGAAAGCAAAAAAGTTAAGGGAATACAAGAGACAGGACAATTTTATTTATATGTAGATCATTCTTCACACAACTCAGCATTAAAGATAGCAAATCAAGATAAGAAACTGAGTCTTTTTATCAAAAATGTAAAAAGCTCTCTTTATCCTTTTTCTTCCTTCAAAATATAGCTTGCTAAATAGTATTTGTTGTACATTTTGAAGGTCTTTTCCTCTTTCTTGAAAAAGATTTCCAAAATTATACCGACTATGTAACTCAAAAAACCGAATCAGTTTACTTAATGACAGATGAACAAAAATTAATGTTTTGTATTTGAATTGAATATTTATAGAAAGATAAAAATCTGTTTACAATGGCTGTCCTAGAAATGCATCATGGAATTTGTGGAGGGCGAAATGGGGGCTTTTATTTTTTTTATCTTATACAGCCCCATAGTTTTTGATGACTTCATGAAGTCAGACAGCAATCTTTTCCTTCATAAGGAAGGAATATTTTATTCCTTTAGAATATTACCAGAAGGAACACAAAAAAGTGCTATTTTCTATCTAAATCTAAAACTTTTCCTTCTCAAACCAAATTGGCCCATGTGCATGTTTCTGAAATTTTGACTGTTCCCAAGTAATTCCCAAGTACAGGCTGGTGATGATTGAATTACAGGCTGGTGATATTTAAATAAAGAAGCATGCATAGATCTTTAAGAAAGCACCTGGGAAAGGATGCACAGCCAAGCAATACAACAAGCACTGGGGATTTATTTTTATCTTTTATATCTCTCCATATTATAGAATTACAAGGTATTTTACAAAAATATATGTAAAAAACTGTGAGCTTGATGAAATATGTTTAAAGCCTGAAAGATCAAAATCAAGATTAAGCTTCAAAATCAGATTACTAATTAAGTGAAAATTATAGGAAAAGGATAAACACTCTTCCTATGAATTGAACACTGTAGGAGACATTTACAAAAACCAGAGTTCCAAGAGTAGTGAAGTTTCAGTCATTAAACATATGTAAATACTGTAAATATATATGATGATAGACAGACAGATATGAAGACAGAATACAGCTCCATATCAAGTTCCTTTTTATGCTTAGGGATAAAAAAAAGACAAAATAGGACTTTTTAAATGGAGAATATTGATCTGGATGTGTCTGAAATGACAGCAGTGATAGGAAATCAAAAGATAGCTTGACTACTTCAGAGTGCTATACGACACAGGAATAATAGATAAGTCATTGAGAGCTTATTTTATACTAGGCCTTGTGCTAAGGCATTTTTATTTATCATTGCATTTAATAATGAAAGAACTTCTGAGGAAAGTACTACAGTTATCCTACTTTTACTGACACAAAAATTAATGCAGAGAAGTAAAGGAATTTTCTCAAAGTAACAGTTAAGACCGACACTGATAGAAACCCTCTAGAGTATGGCTACTCTAAAGCCCATGGTTGTAACAATTACACTGTGCACACAATCCCAATAAATATGTACTGAATGTACGAAGTAATGATCAATACAACTATATTTTAATATTGTATTTCTACTACAACACAACAACATCCTTCTACCAGTATTTCAGGTAGACAGTCATCCAATAAAGCTACACAATTCTTATCAATTTTTCCATCATTCAATAGTCAGGTAAGAGGTTTCAAACTTTGGGACAAAATAATTCAGGAATCTATTTAATATCATATAATAATTCAATAATACATTATCTAGTACTTTAATATGATTATTTTAATACTATATAATAAAATATACAGTAATATAACATACTGCAATGTTATTATATAATTATGTAGTATTATAATTATAATATACTATAAATACAACTCACCTGAGTAATATGCTTTCTCCTCATAGAAAATTAAAGATTAAAATTATAAAATCTAAATTAACAATTATAGTCTATGAACATAATGGATGTCACCAACAATTTCTTTCCTGCCAAATATAAGTTTTTAATGTCTGAAAGAGCTCATGGGTTCTCTGAATTCCAAGAGTACTCTTTAAATGATGCTTTAAAAGCCCTCATTCATCCCACAGCCACCTGATATCTAGTATACATTTTATGAGAGTTTGCTTAGTTATTCATCGAGTGCATATAGGTTACTCAATATTGTGAACAACTAGAAATAAATACAGCTGTGAACATCTATAATTGGTATTAATAAAGTATTTTTATTGTCCATATACCATTTGTTTGTCTTATTTTTATGTACTCATTTATTTTTTTTCCTTCACTCACTCAACATTTAGATGAGAATTAACATTCATTACATGTCAAGTATTGAAGCCATAAAAAGTGAGTTGTTTATATTAAGCTTTAATCTGCTACTATTTTATGATAAGTACTATATTTATTATAGAATGTTTTTAAATTTTTACCAAAATCAATAAAGGACTTTAATCAAAGATACTAAGATAATAAACATTTAAAATACCCACATCTAAATATCCATTTCTGTGTATATAAAATGCTATTCATGCATATTATAAGACGTTTCTACATTTAAAAAAAAATACTGAGGGAAAAGGATTCCAGGAAAACTGGGAAAGACAAAAAGAGAAAATATGAACATCCCTGCAACTGGTCAAAAATATTATGCCTCTCTCAAGGACAAGGGCAGATGCCTGCTTCTTTCCCCACAACCCCCAGGGTGAGATCTTTGTTCAACTACTAAAAACACCAGGAAATAAAAACAAAACAGACTACCACTTTAACATAGATGCAGTCAATATACAGAGACAGAAAGTCAACTGATTATTGGTTATCCCTGGTTTGGAGTGTGGGAGGGGAGAATGGGAAGAGATTGCTAAAGGGTATGAGGTTTCTTTTCATGTGATGAAAATGTTGTAAAATTAGACTGTACTGATGATTTCACAACTCTATCTATATATTAAAAACCATTTAATTGTAAATTTAAATGGGTGAAATTTGTGATATGTGAATCATATCTCAATGAAACTATTAAAAAATAGATACTGCCAGAATTTTCTTACTAAATACTTCACTATCTTTCAATAAATACTGCAATATTTTTGAAATTTATTTGAGAGCTGTCTCCATTTCTGTAAATGTGTACCTGCATTTTTTAAAAGTAAGCTTTCCCTTCTGTATGATCATTAAATGACTCATGAACTTGTTTCCTTCTTTTAAATAATACTATTTTAATAATATTATTTTGACTAATATTACTAAAATTTTGAGGTTTTCAAATACAACATGAACTTGTTTAATGACCAATGAAAGCAATTTCACTTTTAACTTGAAGGGTCAAATATGATCTCATTAATGTAGTTTACCTAGGGAATAAAATGCAATGATGTAGAATAATCCCAGGCAATTTAATTACCAACTCTTTACTTAACAATGT
This sequence comes from Choloepus didactylus, assembly GCF_015220235.1. Lineage (NCBI taxonomy): Eukaryota > Metazoa > Chordata > Mammalia > Pilosa > Megalonychidae > Choloepus > Choloepus didactylus. The sequence continues at coordinate 190,671,957 of NC_051309.1, forward strand.
GAAACAGAACATTCAGCATGGTCCAATGATAAAGTGCCAGCAATAACACTGATTTCTTCTGGAATTTGATCTATTAGCAGAAAACAGGCAGCATTTTTCTACACATTCTTTTGTACATTCAAAGAAAATAACTTCCTTTGTGTTTCTGTTCTACAATAGAAAGCTTTCACTTTTAAAATTCTATGCTACTGTTGAATTTAGTAGAATATAATCAAAGTCCCTGCCCTCATGGAATTTAGATTAAAGGCCTCTGAAGTTTTGCAGGTAGTGTTTCCAGACTTCCTCTCCAACAAACACTTGTCAATACAGCCTCATGGAACAAGATTTGGGAAATGCTGTCTTAGTTAAAAAATAAAAAGGTAAAACATGATTTTATTCTGTTTCATTTTAGCAGCCTATTTGCTTGCCTTTGCAGAAGATACAGATGCTTTGTGATAGATTTCTTTCCTAAATCTAAATTAAGAAAATGATAATACAATATTTGGGGAAAACTGCTTTTGTAAACAGGAAAAATCTTCCTTCCAGTACCGAACCATTCCTTTACATATCAAAGATAAAATCCACACCTTCAGTGAAATTCACTGAATTTCAAGGATATTGTAAAACACAAAGATTGATAGCCAATATTCTGCTTGACATACTGAGTTAGGTATCTCATATATATTTCAAACTTAGTATGCCCAAAACAGAATTTTTAATTTCTGTGCCCATATCAAAATCTTCATTAGTCTTCACCTTTTCTATAAAATAGCAACTCCATTCATCTAGTGATTCAGACCCATAAATCTGACAGCCATTCTTAGTTGACTCCTCTCCCTCACTACCAAAGTGAAATTGCAAAATGGCTTGAACGCCTTCATTTTTCCTGATTTCCACCACCATTCCACCAGTCCAAGTTACCATCACCTCCTGTCTGGACTGCTCTTTGTTATCTCGACCATCTCATATTCATTCTTCACAAAAAGGTTGAAGGGCGTCTGTTAATAATTTAAATAAAGTATGTCATCACCTCGGTTTACATTCTTTGGAGACTTTCTGTTGCCCCTAAAATAACATCCCCGTACTCAACATGACCTATCAGTGCCTGTATGACCCGTACCCTGGCTGCCCACACTCATCTAATACAGCTCTCTGCCTTGCACGTTATGCGCCAAGAGCACAGGGCTTTTGTCACCATCTCCTCTACACTGCACTGTGCCAGGACCTTCCCAAACCCTGTTTCAATCCTCCACCATCACCCACTCTTCACCTTACAAATTCCTACTCCTCTCTGTATGTCACATTCTTGGAACCACCTTCCAACTCCTCCAGTCAAAACTGGAGTCTCCCAATGCTATTCCTTTGAAATGAACTTTATTAATTTTGTTCTTAGAATTTAATGTAGTTTATTATTACTCATTTATATGACTTTATTTGGTTACTCTCCCACTCCCCCAGTAGACTGTAAGCTCTCAATCGTAAGTAAAACTGTCATATGTAATTTAAAGAAACGCTAATCTTTCATCTTTAAAATGGCTCCTCTAATTAAGATGTTTCAATTGTTAGAACTTAGCACTAATGCTTGCATTAACTTGACTCTCTTTCCCTTGCTTTTTATAGATGAAAGGAAAGAAAAGGGTTACCAAGGTAACTGATTCTGAAAAGCAGTCGGTCAAATTTAGTTATTAAAAACAGTGCTCAGAAAATAAGCCTGTACCTGGGGGAAAAAAAAAGTCTAAAAGTACAGTAATCCAAATTGTACAAGTGATTTTAATTAAAGCAATTTCAAATTATACTAAATTAGTTATGTTTTGGCCACTCACTTCATTTTGCTTTTTATTCACATTCAGTTGATTGTTTTAAAATATTTTCAATTCAATTGATTGACAATGTATCAATTTACAAGTTGAGTAGATTTAGACTGATTCAATATACACAGATGCAGTTCTAGCTGCACATCATGCTTTTCAATGGTATGTTAGAATATCAGTGTCTCCACTCAACCTTTACCTCCACGTTTGCCCCTCTAATCATCATCTTTTTCAGCTATTAACCACTTCTGTAGGCTTTCAAGGAACGAAAAGCTTATGGAGATAGAGGTAAAGACGGCCACTCTTTCTTTTTATAATTTAGTCTAACAAAGTTTCATGTTGATCAGATGTTTAAATATTCAGAAGGCACATCAGTTCTCCTGAAGACACATACTATTCTTTTGAAAGAAGTTACAGAATTTATAGAAAAGATCAAGAGCTACAGATGGAACAGCTTTTTGAAAGCCAAGTTTCAAAATCTGCCTCTTTCTGGCAGAAGAGAGCTGCATATGTTGTGGGGAGGTGACACTCCTGTGGGAGACAGGAAGATGATTCTCTATATGTGAGGACTTTTTGTAATGTAGCCAAAAAAAAAAAAAAAAATGTGTTTGCACTGCATACAGAAAACTTCTGCCAGAACCTGAGACCCTGGCCAGGCTGCCTCACCACTGAAGTCATAAGAGGCTCTTTTACAAGTTCACCATAAGGTCATATGAACCAGAAATCAAACATATTCTACAAAATATATTTTCACAGAGGAAATACTTTTCACACGCATTTTTTTTTCTTCTTTTAAAGGAGATTTTTCATAAAAGCACTACATACCTATCAGGCAGCATCAAATCAAACATGTGGCCGTAGTCATGGCTTTAGTTAAAGGGCAACAGTGCAGTTTAAGTTTTCTCTTTTCTTCCCCCCATATTGTGCATTATATGAGCTACCTAGAAAGTTTGAATTTGCTTAAATATGTTCAGCAGACTCGGTTTGGCACCTGTGACTGCAGAGAGAGGATGGTTCACTAGATCATTCAAAGACCCTCCAGGTTTCTACCACTGGGAGAAAATATAAACTCTTTATGTATAAGAGGTCTTAGAAAACGCCATGTATTACACTTTCAGGAAAACTGTGTAGCCCCCTTGGAAATTCAAGTGGATATCACATTTCTCAGGGGTTTAAGGGTTTTAACATGTAGTTAAAATTTTTCCAAAGTGGACAGTATTTTGAATTCAAACCTACAACACAAAAAAAAAAACACAACTAAATTGGAACTTCCATTAAAAACAACAATGTGGTTCATATTTAGCTAGAAAGTAGAATAATTTCTATTTGAATTGTCATCTGATTTTGAATTACTCTTGATTACAACATGATGGTGCTCAGTGTGACAAGTATAATTATAAGAAAAAGCTTTCTCCCCTGACTAAGAAAGGGAAAAATATGAAATGCTCAAAAGTGGTTAAAAAAAGACTCTACATTTTTAGACTGTGAAATCTCTAAAGGAGGACAATGCATTCTATAAAGGAAGTAATATATTAGTTTTGTGTCACTGATTAGGTGGATTGTGTCCTCTAGGTTTCTTCTACTAGGAAAAAACAAATTCTTCGATGCCATATATTCAGGTACAGGAGAAACTCGTAGCCTTTTGAGGAGATTCATGTGGTCACTTCATTTTTTGGCAGGTTAGGGGTTGCCAGAGCATATATAAAAGAGAAAAGAAACTAAAAAATTAGTTCCATATGATGACTAAACTCAAGGAAGGAGGGTAAAATAAAAAAAAAGAAAAGAAAGAAAAACTATCCATTGCTTACATAACTTAATTTGTGACTCAATAAAGCAAATTCTGTATTTTCAATTTTTTATTGTACAATACTCCATACTTTACATTTATTGAAAGGTTGAGTCTAAACTTCTTGGCTCATTTACCATTCTGAACATAAACATTTAGAGGCAAGTATAGACATTTCCATATGATGCAAGATAAGAAAGTAAGGTCCTACTTGAAAGGTAGTTGTTAGGAATTTCCATTAGATACCTAAAAGTGAGAATATTAACCAAAAAGGAAGTTTATAAACTAGGATTGTGTATTATCTTTTCAAAAAATACTTGGCTTTAAATCTTGACGTTCCAATAAGTAGCTAAGTGAATTTGGTTAAACTGTTTATGTTCTCCAAGCTTCAGAAAACTGGGATAATTTTTCTTACCTTAGATGATGTACAAAAACACTTCTTGGAGTGTTAAGTTCATCAACAAAGCTATTCTGGGTTTGAGGTCTGGAGAGAATGATGGATCAGACCAACAAATTTGTTGTGTGAAAGTTTAAGCCAACTTCACAGATACAGGTGAATGGGAACCTCTCCCCAATGGCTTCCTATGCCCCCTGATGGTTGCACTCAGTGGATAACTGATCCAAGCAGCCCAACAGAGTGAAGTCTTGGCTAGATATGTGGCATCCAGGGCTGCTGCCTGCTGGCCAACTTTTAGACCAATAGATTGGGAGAGGGGCCAGGACAGCACTCAAGGGTCCACCACCAACCAGATAAATTATATATTCCCACATTTTATTTCTTCATTTGCCATCAAATTTAAAGGAAGCCTGGTCATGGATCACCACACTTACAGTAAATGCTAAACCTGCCTCTCTTTCCCTTCCATTTTATGTTTTTAGCCTTTCTTCCAGTGGAATAATTGATATCCAGAATATATTAAAATATATATTGAAAATTTAGGATGATCTTAGACTGTCTCAGTAGGTTGGCATCCTCATCAGATGGCTGAATTTTATTTCTACGTGACATTCCATTAGAATATTTGGAAATATGAATAGCAGGGTGAATGGAAGAATTATTTTAGTACCTTTGTCAGATTACCTTGAGTTTTAAGGTATCACCAAAGAGATACCTGTATTCTTTTAACGAGTCTGCTGGCCACCAATCTTGCCTGATTTTAATCTCTTAGCTCTTAATCTCTCTCTCTCTTCAGCCATTTGCAGTAACATTTCCAAAAGGCTCCACTTAATATCACTCATGTTATTAAAACATTTTCGAAGAGATTTTCCCATACCTCAGAATAAATTCAAGCTTCGTAGAATGGCTTATAAATTGCATTATGATCTGGCTCTTGCTTACCTGTCCAGTCTCATCTCTCAATTTCTTCTTTTCACTCTATGCTCTAATAATACTGAATTACATAAAGTTCCTTTCTTCTGTGTTTTACATGTGCCATTTCTTCGGCTGGGACAGTCTTCCCCCTTTAAAACTGTCCCATGTAGGTTTTCCCTCCAAAGACGGCAGCCCTGTCAGGTCCTGCTCCTTCCCATGTTATCTGTGATATGAATTCATTCCACAATTCCCCATGGTTGCTGCATCTGCAATTCCTCTCTTTCTACTACTCCCTGAGAAATGCTTAGAGAGCACCTATGTGGTTACTTTCTGGAGTCTCTCAGCATAACTTTCCCCAACAACATCATCCATAATAACCTAGCTGCTTCCTCCCAAAGTTACTTCATCCTGGCACCTGCCCCCTTCACCAGCATCAATTTAAGAACTGCTTCCTTTACCTTCTGAAAGATGAAACTCCTATCAAGGAAAGTCAAGAAATATAAAAACACTTACCAAAAATACTTAGGGTTTTGAAGTTACCAATCACATATATCTAATGCCTCTGTGACTGCTCTGCAGTCCACTCTCACCTATCCCAACTGGATTATGGCTATAGTTTTATAACTCCTGTTTCTACTTTCACCCACCCTTAAATCCACAAAAAAACACATCTTTCAAAAATTAAAACCAGATTTTGTCACTCTTATTATCTTTCACTGTTCTCAAAGATTCAACTCTTAGTTTTATGAATTTTCATAAATGTCATAATAAATGTTTATAAGACATGAACTGGAATGAAAGCATGGTAAAAATTAAATAAAAAACCACAAATACAAATTCAAGTAAAAAGAAAATATGATGCCAGTGATATTATTACATTGCAACTGGCCAGACTGATAAATAATTTATTTATTAATTAATTGAAAAATACGTATTACTGCTACTATGTACCAGGTATGGAGTTAGGAATTAGATGGATAACAGTAAACAGGACAGATAAGATCCCTACCCTTTTCCTTTTGAATAAATGGAGTTGCCTTGCCTTACTCTAGTCTAATCAAGTCAACTGATTCTAAGCCTCAGTGAAAACCTTTACCTTCCTTCTTTTAAAATTTCAAGTTAATCTGTTTATCATTAATATGAATTTAGTTTTTATTGATATGAGAGGCCACCTGACTTATTTCAGATCCTTGCTTCTGTCATTTTCTCCTGTGGATTACTAGAGATTGCCACTTTTATTGCTCTTCTTTTTAGTACACATTTGTTTAGTACGTAGTCATAAGGAGAATGTGAAGGACAGCTTACTCACAAACGTTTCCCGCTCATATTCCTGTGGCTGTAGACAGTTACTCTTCTCACAAACTCCTGCAGACGGGGTCAACTATTAATTATAAAAAAATGGCCATCTGCACTGCCTGTTTCCAAGAGAGAGTCCCTTTCTTAGAAAGGCTTTTCCAGAAGACAAAAACAACTGACCTACAGGGGCTTTCCAAGAAAATGGGACACACCATTCAGAAATGAAGACAAGAACACTGGTGATAAAACTAGTTAAGGTCCAGTAAAGATAGCTTATGAGAATGGACAAGCATAGCTTGTTAATCAGTGACTATCTGCCCCCCACTTTGGAAGGCCACCCTATGTAAAATGGAAACTTAATGTCAGCCAATCAGAGCATTTCCTCACTTGCTTCCCAGTTTGCTTAAATGCATTTCACCTTTCCACTCCCTCAGCAGACCTCCCTCCTACTTTCTGAATGGGATGCTGCCTCATTCATGAATTGCTCAATAAAGCTGTGAGATACTAAATTGCATGAAAAGATTTTCTTTTCTTTTATCCTAACATATCTCCCGACCACAATTTATTATCAGTTATTTCCAACAGGACCATGCTTCTCAACAAATGCCAGCTTTTGATTGGGAATAGATGAATGAATCCTGTGGAAAAGCCTCTTAGAAAGAGAATTTTGTTGGAATAAAAGCATCAAGAAAGGCTGAAGCTCTGGGCAGGGGTGGGGGTGGGAGTGTTAAAGATGAAGAGCAATATGGGAAAAGAATGTGTGCTTGTAATAGTATGACACTGACAAAGAACTCTGAGCATCCTATGTCACCAGTGTTTTCATCCAGAAATGTCACAAGTAGACTGCAGAGGAGGAAACCTCTGCTTATCCCAATCCAAATCACCCCTGTGTAAACTGGCGAACTTCCTTTCCTGTCGGTCTGAGTTTTGAGCCTCGGGTCTTCCTAACTGGTTTCCATCAACTGCCCTCTAGAAAGAACAGTCAAAAAGGAGAACTAAAGTGAAAATAAAGGAAAGCAAAATCACGCAGAACAGACTCCTACTCTCACTTTTCCACATTCTCTTGGGTTCAACATCCATTTTCGCTATTTTCTTTTAATTATGGTCATTCATAGATTTCTGTACTCTTTCTCTCTACCTACTTTCAACACACTGAAAAAGAAAGAAATACAGAAAAAAGAGAATAATAATCACTATAGTATTCAGAAATCAAATGGAAGCAGGGAAAATCCAATTAATATAAAATAACATGCTGCAGATAAAGGCATCTTGAATTTCCTCTGAATCTCCTTGGTCACTAATTTATCCTAGGTCCAGACCAGGGCTGTTGGAATAATTCAGCATCCTAAAAGACATTTGTGGTTATTTAATTAAGCAATAATTTGCTAAATCCTCATTCAAAGAATCCTTATCCTGTGTGGTGGAGATTTTTTGCACCTCTCTGGGCATTTTCCATCAGCTCATATAACCAAAAGTTTGCTAGTTATTGTGCGTATTTAAAAACATGTACTGGTTTGGATATACTATGTCCCCCCAGAAAATCCATGTTTAATGCAATCTTGTGGGGTCAGACTGATTACTCTGTTGATTAGGGTGGAAATGTTTGATTAAATTATTACCATAGAGATGTGGATCCCGCCCATTCAAGGTGGGTCTTAATTAAATCACTGGAGTCCTATAAGAGAGCTCACAAACAGAAGGAGCTCAGAGCAGCTGAGAAAGACTTCTGGAGAGACTCAGATGCTGGCTGATGCTTTGAGATGCTAGCCCAGAGTTTGCTCCAGAAAAGCTAAGAGAGGACAAAATGTCCTGAGAGCAGCTGAGAGAGACTTTGGAGAAACACTTGGGAACTGACAGAGATGCTCAGAAATGCTTGGAGATGTGGACAGAAGGACGCCTAGAGATAAATGCCCTGGGAGAAAATAGCAAGGAAACACAGGAGCTGAGAGGAGCCCAGAGAGTTTTTGGAGAAAGCCATCATAAACACAACCCAGGAGCAAGGACCAGCAAACAACAGCTTTGTGCTTTCCCAGCTGACAGAGGTGTTCCAGATGCCATTGGCCATTCCTCAGTGAAGATATCCACTTGTTGATGCCTTAGTTTGGTCACTTTTATGGCCACAGAACTGTAAATTTGCAACCTAGTAAATCCCCCTTATAAAGCCAATCCATTTCTGGTATTTTGCATAGTGGCCGCATTAGCAAACTGGAACAGATTTTGGTACCAGAGAAGTGGGGTACTGCTGAGTTTGCAAATACCACACACGTTGGAATGGCTTTTTAAATGAATAAGGGAAAGAGTCTGGAAGAATTGTGAGGAACTTGATAGAAAAGGCCTAGATTGCTTTGAAGCGACTGTTGGTAGAAATATGGACAGTAAAGATACTTCCAAACAATATTTCTGTTTTTAAACAGAAATGTTGAGTGTGTCATTGCAAACTGGAAGAAAGGCAATCCTTGTTTTAAAGTGGTAGAGAATTTGGCAAAAATTGAGTCCTGGTGTTGGATGGAAGGCAGACTTTGAAAATGACAAGCTGGGAAACTTAGCTGAAGAGATTTTGAAACTAAATTCCCAAAATGCAGCCTGGCTTCTCCTTGCAACTTACAGTAAAATGTGAGAAGAAAAAGAGAAGCTAAGAACTGAACCCTTGGGTACAAAGAAACCAGCAAAAAGCACTTGAATAGGGTTTCAGGAGATCAATTTCTGGTGTTCAAGTCTCATTAATTACTGCCACCTTTATGACCAGTCGAAGAATAAGATCAATGTATGCCATTCAGAATACAATGGAAAAAAAAATCTATTCTCATAATCTTAAAACTTTAACTAGAACAAATTGCTTACTCTAAAATTATCAGATTCAATATCATATCTTTATGGTAAATTCAGAAAATTCAGCATATTTGGGTTACAAATCAGAAAATGAATACATTTTAAACATTCTAATATAAGGAAGTATTTTTATCTAATATAAAAAAGGATGTGTCTCAAGATAAACACTGATTTTGTGCTTATCAAATTATTTTTCGCTTTTCAAATTATTTTTTTAAAAATAATAACATTAAACAATACTAATTTGATAAAAAAACATATATTATATAATGACACTTGTGGGAAAATTAATTGAAGTTAATTTGGATTATTTAGGAAATAATTGAAACTACAATTATATGTTAACAAATTGGGTGAAGAAGAAATTCCTAATGGGATATCATTGTGCATTGTTGGACTAGACTACAACATGTATACCTCAGATTCCTGCACAGTTTCCATAGTAACACAGCAATAGCTAGTGTGAAGATGTAGTTAACTCTGGACAAAAGAGTTCCTTGAGCTTTCATTTCAATACAGAAAATCTGAAAAAACAAAGACTTTATCTTTGAAAAAGAAAGGACATTTTTCAGTATGTTAAGATGTCAAAACCAAAATGATAAGCAATTTCATAAAACCTTTAACAATATATACTTCAACATAATTTAATTGGAATGGAATAAAAAATTCTCTCAATTTTTCGGAATCCTCACATTAAAGCTAGTGTGTGTTCTATTAAGTGTGTTGCCCACACAGCTTGAAATTCATCAGCAAAACTGAAAATCCCAGTTCTCAAATGCTCATTAACAAGAATCAGGTTTGGTAGACCATTGTTCTGTTCAGAACACTGTTTTCAATTCAGATATTTGTTTAAGTAAAAGTAAGAATCCATTATTGTGTATGAAGCCAAGTGAGGAGACAATTTGTATTTGAGTTTATCTACCAAATGGCGCTAATAGAATCAGCAATTAACCCACTGGATTTCATAACATAGCATCTAATATATTTCCCCCTGCTACTTAATTAAAAATATTTATAAGCTTACTTGGATAAAATCTAACTTCTTCAAATGGTATGTCATATTCTCCTCCAACCCCCCAAACTATCATAATGTAGTGTGTGAAGTGAAGATTCAAACAATGGGGATATTAATTTAACACAGTCAAATGCAAAGGCCAATCTAAATAAACTCCATTAAAAAAAAGCAAAAACTTCAAATAATTTATTTTGTCATAGAATCCAACAATAAATAAGTTCCAATGAGAACTGGAATCAATTAGCCTCTAAGGTTTTTAGATGAAAGAATATGTCTTGGGTGAATTTAACAAATATTCTATGGCACAAAAAATCTGATAAATAATGATAACATCTTTGTAACAAATTGAATATGGGAGCAAGGAATACATACCAATATCCATACTGGATTATTACGCAATTAATCAGTACAAGAAATCTCACGTTACAACTGTGACCGTCTAACAATGGGCATTTTTAAGAGGAAATATCTGAACAATCTTTTTACAAAGTTATTTAAATCATAGTTGTTTCTATCTCTGAATTCATAAAACTGATGATTCATTTTAAAAATACATTGATAAATATTTAATAGTAGATTGAATTTTGTTCTTTTTTTTCATAGTTTTAATTAACAGCTTTTGTTTTTAAGTGAGCCTGATGATCCTCAGATTTTGACTCAGCCATTTGTCATTGTGAATATAAGTTAAAATCAGGATTTAAAAGGGCAGATTTATGTACTGCTAATATTTTTATTGTCTGTTTTGGATGTGAGTGTGTAAAATCTATAATAGCTGAGAAGGTTCAAATCCATTTCAGTTTTCATGCCAGGCTGAGATGTTTGGAAGTATATCTAGTTGCACTAGAATTCTTACAAAATCACTATCTCCAAAAAGTTTGCAGTTGAGGGAAACATCTGTAGGGTTTTGCATATCATATAAATAGTATCAATCACAGAATTTAAGAAAGTTGAGGAATCTAAACTCAGTAAGATGCAAAACACACTTCTGAGGAGCACTCCAGACACTGCAGAGCAGCTGAAGGATGTAAGAGAGAAGACATTGTGTCTCTCTGCTTTTAAGATTCCATTTTGTGAGAAATGTAAAATAACCAACATTTCTATAATGGTGTTTCTCTAAAATCATGCCTGATAAAAAGAAAGCAAAGCCTCTGAGATAAATATGATTTCACCAAAATCTCTAGATTTTCCATTAACCCAAATATTGTTCCAACCTAATAACTGTTAATCATCTCTTATTCATTACAAATATTTTTTATTTCAAAATTATGAAGAAAAAAATGGCAAATTTTACCCAACAGAAAAAGAGTAACAGTTTCCTTCCTAAACGCCTTTAAAGAAAATATAAAGGATTATTTTACTAATTTTAAAAACAATTAAAATAGAGAAATCAAGAAAATTTCCAGATAAAAATGGAACACAAAATAATTTAAATCACTATGTGTTAAATATACTCCAAAAATAATCTTCTGTGTTGAGAAAAATCAATTGAATGCTTACAAAAAGAGCTATTATGTTGAACATTTTCTACGACCTTTGAGTCAATATCCTGGGAAAATCTAAGTTACAGATCTATAAATCAACCCACTGGAATGAAAGCACAAAAAGAGAGGCTATATTTTATTCTGTGGAGACTGACATGGGACTAGAATCCTAAAGAGGAGAAACCTTGAGAAAAAAATTAAAATGTCAAAAGACAATCAATTGACACTGAGTTCAAGGAAACCTTCAGATTATGAAAAAGCCAAGGACACACTATACCTGACATCATTATTAATTTGTGGTGTGAGAATTACCATAAAAAGTGCAAGGAGAAGATGAAACAAGAGATTTTCTCAAAGGGACAATAAAAGAGATAACACATTGATGGGAAAAGGCTTTTGAAAAAGAGATGTGTGGCAAGAACCTTAATAAAACTTTCTTAGATAAAAATTTCAATTCAATATTATACAAAGTCTATCCTAAAAGTGTCCTATTTTGAATTGACTTACCCCCTGTGTTAAGTCAATTTATATGTAAATTCTATGGAAAAGTCAGTTAATCTGCCTTTTTCATGTAACAGACAGTAAAAGCAAATGCATAATGGCACTTGGCTTCTAAACAGAGATCTAACAAACCCTGATGTTGGGAAGTGAATCTGGAAAGAGTAACAGAAGTTCAGGCTCTGAAGGAGCAAATTGTGCTGATTCATGACGTCAAAATTTGAGCTGCTGCCAAAAAAGTCAGGTGTGCAAGGGGTCTCTGAGCATCTTTTAATTTGGTTCAGTGTCTAATATATTCAAACATTGATCTTGGAAACTTGATAAGGGTGAGCAACAACTGAGAAGCTGCCCTAGTAAATCAATTTAATAGATGAATTAAGAATCCCCACCTAAATAATACATAGTTTCATTGTATAGTCTATTTCCTAGCAAAGTTATATTTTCTTTACTAAAGATGACCATTCAATTTCATATTTACATATTTATCCACCTTCTACTTTGATTTTTTAAATACTCTGAAATGTTTTAATATATACAAAGAAATAGGTATATAGAATTAGTGGAAGTTATAGGATCAAAGGGAAGATAAGGCTATACGTTTTGAAATGAAGCCAAGAGTGAGGTAAGTCACTATTGAGGTAATTTGCATATCAGAGCTTAAGCACCCAACTGAAATTATAACAGAAGGACTATGTATAGAAATGCTGTTCTCCCCAAAAAGCAAAGAAACAAAGATTTAATAAAAGTTATAAATTCCCAACTTAATTTTAAACTTTCCAAATAGCTCTGGATGCATGGGTTTGGGGAGGCAGCAATAGGAAGTGAGAGGATGGGGGTTAATAAAGGCAAGAAAGCAAGGCTGGCTTTTTTATGGAAACATAGCCTTTGCAAGTAGACAGGTTTGGGATTGAATCCTGGCTCTGGCATTTTCTGTCTGGGTAGCTAGAATTCATCAGTGGGCCTAATATATTAACTAGACATGATGAAGATTAAAGGTATTATTCAATAGTCTTTACAAAAAATAGCATTCAGACTTTCTGAAGGTTTGCAGATGGGTTTCACATAGCTAATACTAGATATATAATGAATAAAATTGTTTTAGTCCTTATCATATAGTAGCCACTCAACAAATTATAAAAGGTATATATATTTTATCATTTTACCCTAAACACGCAGTTATTTCTTTAAGTAACATTATGAGAAGCGGAACACTCTTTCTTATTAACTCAATAAAAAAATATAATTTTTCTCTACAAGAGTCCATAAGTGAGTACATTATTTCTACTTGTCCTGCAAGTTACATAGTTTAACTTCATACTTGAAAATTTTTCCCTTGAATACTTTGCATATCAACTAGAACTACCCCAAAAGGGAAGTCTGATATTCAAAAGAATTTATGGAACACCAGTCAAGTAGCCCGTTTCTTTAGAAATTACTTATTTATCCCTACGTTTCTTTCATAGCCTAATGGAGAAAAGGTTTGCGTCTAACCTGTTTACTTTTCACTCACTTTCCTACCTTAACACAATCATTACTAATAAACATCTGAAGGGGAATAGGGAGAAGATGGTGGATTGGTGAGCTGTATGTTTTAGTTACTCCTCCAGGAAAGTAGGTAGAAAGCCAGGAACTGCATGGACTGGACACCACAGAGCAATCTGACTATGGGCATACTTCATACAACACTCATGAAAACGTGGAACTGCTGAGATCAGCGAAATCTGTAAGTTTTTGTGGCCAGGGGACCCGCGCCCCTCCTTGCCAGGCTCAGTCCCGTGGGAGGAGGGGCTGTCAGCTCCGAGAAGGAGAAGGGAGAACTGCAGTGGCAGCTCTTATCAGAAACTCATTCTACTGATCCAAACTCCAACCATAGATAGACTGAGACCAAACACCAGAGAATCTGAGAGCAGCCAGCCCAGCAGAGAGGAGACAGGCAAAGAAAAAAACAGCACGAAAAACTCCAAAATAAAAGCGGAGGATTTTTGGAGTTCTGGTGAACATAGAAAGGGGAAGGGCAGAGCTCAGGCCCTGAGGCTCATATGCAAATCCCAAAGAAAAGCTGATCTCTCTGCCCTGTGGACCTTTCCTAATTGGCCCTAATTGCTTTCTCTCTTAGCATTTCAATGACCCATTAGATCTGTGAGGAGGGCCCTTTTTTTTTTTTTAATCTTTTTATCTTTTTCTAAAACAATTACTCTAAGAAGCCCAATACAGAAAGCCTTAAAGACTTGCAATTTGGGCAGGTCAAGACAAGAGCAGAACTAAGAGAGCTCGGAGACAAAAGGCAATAATCCAATGGCTGAGAAAATTCACTAAACACTACAACTTCCCAAGAAAAGGGGGGTGTCCGCTCACAGCCATCATCCTGGTGAACAGGAAACACTCCTGCCCATCGCCAGCCCCATAGCCCAGAGCTGCCCCAGACAACCCAGTGTGATGGAAGTGCTTCAAATAACAGGCACACACCACAAAACTGGGCGTGGACATTAGCCTTCCATGCAACCTCCGCTGATTGTCCCAGAGTTTGGAAGGTGGAGCAGTGTGAATTAACAAAGCCCCATTCAGCCATCATTTCAGCAGACTGGGAGCCTCCCTACACAGCCCAGCAGCCCAGAACCGCCCTGGGTGGACAGCACTCACATGTGACATAGCACAGTCATCCCTCAACAGAGGACCAGGGGATGCACGGCCTGGAAGAGGGACCCACTCGCAAGTCTCAGGAGCCATACGCCAATACCAGGGACTTGTGGGTCAGTGGAAGAGACAAACTATGGCAGGACTGAACGGAAGGATTAGACTATTGCAGCAGCTTTAAAACTCCAGGAACACCAGGGAGATTTGATTGTTAGAGTCATCCCCCTCCCTGACCACCCAGAAACACGCCCAATATACAAGGCGGGCAACACCAACTACACACGCAAGCTTGGTACACCAATTGGACCCCACAAGACTCATTCCCCCACTCACCACAAAGGCAAAGCAGGGGAGAACTGGCTTGTGGAGAACAGGTGGCACATGGATGAAACCTCCTGGTTAGTTAGAGAAAGTGTACTCCACAAACCTGTAGATCTGATAAATTAGAGACAAGGACTTCAATTGGTCTACAAATCCTAGAAGAACCCTATCAAGTTAAGCAAATGCCAAGAGGCCAAAAACAACAGAAAATTATAAAGCATATGAAAAAAACAGACGATATGGATAACCCAAGCCCAAGCACCCAAATCAAAAGATCAGAAAAGACACAGCACCTACAGCAACTACTCAAAAAACTAAAGATGAACAATGAGACCATAGTACGGGATACAAAGGATATCAAGAAGACCCTAGAAGAGCATAAAGAAGACATTGCAAGACTAAATAAAAAAATAGATGATCTTATGGAAATTAAAGAAACTGTTGACCAAATTAAAAAGATTCTGGATACTCATAGTACAAGACTAGAGGAAGCTGAACAACGAATCAGTGACCTGGAAGATGACAGAATGGAAAATGAAAGCACAAAAGAAAGAATGGGGAAAAACATTGAAAAAATCTAAACGGACCTCAGGGATATGATAGATAATATAAAACATCCAAATATAAGACTCATTGGTGTTCCAGAAGGGGAAGAAAAGGGTAAAGGTCTAGGAAGAGTATTCAAAGAAATTGTTGGGGAAAACTTCCCAAATCTTCTAAACAACAAAAAATACACAAATCATAAATGCCCAGTGAACTCCAAATAGAATAAATCCAAATAAACCGACTCCGAGACATATTCTGTTCACACTGTCCAACACAGAAGAGAAGGCACAAGTTCTGAAAGCAGTAAGAGAAAAGGAATTCCCCACATACAAAGGAAACAGCATAAGACTAAGTAGTGACTACTCAGCAGCCACCATGGAGGCGAGAAGGCAGCGGCACGATATATTTAAAATTCTGAGTGAGAAAAATTTCCAAACAAGAATACTTTATCCAGCAAAGCTCTCCTTCAAATTTGAGGGAGAGCTTAAATTTTTCACAGACAAACAAATGCTGAGAGAATTTGCTAACAAGAGACCTGCCCTACTGGAGATACTAAAGGGAGCCCTACAGACAGAGAAACAAAGAAAGCACAGAGAGACTTGGAGAAAGGTTCTCTAAACTTGGAGAAAGTACTGAAGAGATTTGGTATGGGTACAATAAAGGATATTAATAGTGAGAGGGGAAAACTATATATGACAAACATAAACCAAAGGATAAGATGGCTGATTCAAGAAATGCCTTCACGGTTATAACGTTGAATGTAAATGGATTAAACTCCCCAATTAAAAGATATACATTCGCAGAATGGATCAAAAAAAATGAACCTCAATATGTTGCATACAAGAGACTCATATTAGACACAGGGACACAAAGAAATTGAAAGTGAACGGATGGAAAAAAATATTTCATGCAAGCTACAGCCAAAAGAAAGCAGGTGTAGCAATATTAATCTCAGATAAAATAGACTTTAAATGCAGGGATGTTTTGAGAGACAAAGAAGGCCACTACGTACTAATAAAAGGGGCAATTCAACAAGAAGAAATAACAATCATAAATGTCTATGCACCCAATCAAGGTGCCACAAAATACATGAGAGAAACACTGGCAAAACTAAAGGAAGCAATTGATGTTTCCACAATAATTGTGGGAGACTTCAACACATCACTCTCTCCTATAGATAGATCAACCTGACAGAAGACCAATAAGGAAATTGAAAACCTAAACAATCTGATAAATGAATTAGATTTAACAGACATATACAGAACATTACATCCCAAATCACCAGGATACACATACTTTTCTAGTGCTCACGGAACTTTCTCCAGAATAGATCATATGCTGGGACATAAAACAAGCCTCAGTAAATTTAAAAAGTTCGAAATTATTCAAAGCACATTATCTGACCACAATGGAATACAATTAGAAGTCAATAACCATCAGAGACTTAGAAAATTCACAAATACCTGGAGGTTAAACAACACACTCCTAAACAATCAGTGGGTTAACGAAGAAATAGCAAGAGAAATTGCTAAATATATAGAGATGAATGAAAATGAGAACACAACATACCAAAACCTATGGGATGCAGCAAAAGCAGTACTGAGGGGGAAATTTATAGCATTAAATGCATATATTAAAAAGGAAGAAAGAGCCAAAATCAAAGAACTAATGGATCAACTGAAGAAGCTAGAAAACGAACAGCAAACCAATCCTAAACCAAGTAGAAGAAAAGAAATAACAAGGATTAAAGCAGAAATAAATGACATAGAGAACAAAAAAACAATAGAGGATAAATATCACCAAAAGTTGGTTCTTTGAGAAGATCAATAAGATTGACAAGCCCCTAGCTAGACTGACAAAATCAAAAAGAGAGAAGACCCATATAAACAAAATAATGAATGAAAAAGGTGACATAACTGCAGATCCTGAAGAAATTAAAAAAATTATAAGAGGATACTATGGACAACTGTATGGCAACAAACTGGATAATATAGAGGAAATGGACAATTTCCTGGAAACATATGAACAACCTAGAGTGACCAGAGAAGAAACAGAAGACCTCAATCAACCCATCACAAGCAAAGAGATCCAATCAGTCATCAAAAATCTTCCCACAAATAAATGCCCAGGGCCAGATGGCTTCACAGGGGAATTCTACCAAACTTTCCAGAAAGACCTGACACCAACCTTACTCAAACTCTTTCAAAACATTGAAGAAAATGGAACACTACCTAACTCATTTTATGAAGCTAACATCAATCTAATACCAAAACCAGGCAAAGATGCCACAAAAAAGGAGAACTACCGGCCAATCTCCCTAATGAATATAGATGCAAAAATCCTCAACAAAATACTTGCAAATCGAATCCAAAGACACATTAAAAAAATCATACACCATGACCAAGTGGGGTTCATTCCAGGCATGCAAGGATGGTTCAACATAAGAAAATCAATCAATGGATTACAACACATTAAAAATTCAAAAGGGAAAAGTCAAATGATCATCTCAATAGATGCTGAAAAAGCATTTGACAAAATCCAACATCTGTTTTTGATAAAAACACTTCAAAAGGTAGGAATTGAAGGAAACTTCCTCAATATGATAAAGAGCATATATGAAAAACTCACAGCCAGCATAGTACTCAATGGTGAGAGACTGAAAGCCTTCCCTCTAAGATCAGGAACAAGACAAGGATGCCCGCTGTCACCACTGTTATTCAACATTGTGCTGGAAGTGCTAGCCAGGGCAATCTGGCAAGACAAAGAAATAAAAGGCATCCAAATTGGAAAAGAAGAAGTAAAACTGTCATTGTTTGCAGATGATATGATCTTATATCTGGAAAACCCTGAGAAATCGACAATACAGCTGCTAGAGCTAATAAACAAATTTAGCAAAGTAGCGGGATACAAGATTAATGCACACAAGTCAGTAATGTTTCTATATGCTAGAAATGAACAAACTGAAGAGACACTCAAGAAAAAGATACCATTTTCAATAGCAACTAAAAAAATCAAGTACCTTGGAATCAACTTAACCAAAATGTTACAAAGAAAACTACATAACTCTACTAAAAGAAATAGAAGGGGACCTTAAAAGATGGAAAAATATTCCATGTTCATGGATAGGAAGGCTAAATGTCATTAAGATGTCAATTCTACCCAAACTCATCTACAGATTCAATGCAATCCCAATCAAATTTCCAACAACTTACTTTGCAGACTTGGAAAAGCTAGTTATCAAATTTATTTGGAAAGGGAAGATACTTCGAATTGCTAAAGACACTCTAAAAAAGAAAAACGAAGTGGGAGGACTTACACTCCCTGACTTTGAAGCTTATTATAAAGCCACAGTTGCCAAAACAGCATGGTACTGGCACAAAGATAGACATATAGATCAATGGAATCGAATTGAGAATTCGGAGATAGACCCTCAGATCTATGGCCGACTGATCTTTGATAAGGCTCCCAAAGTCACTGAACTGAGTCATAATGGTCTTTTCAACAAATGGGGCTGGGAGAGTTGGATATCCATATCCAAAAGAATGAAAGAGGACCCCTACGTCACCCCCTACACAAAAATTAACTCAAAATGGACCAAAGATCTCAATATAAAAGAAAGTACCATAAAACTCCTAGAAGATAATGTAGGAAAACATCTTCAAGACCTTGTATTAGGCGGCCACTTCCTAGACTTTACACCCAAAGCACAAGCAACAAAAGAAAAAATAGATAAATGGGAACTCCTCAAGCTTAGAAGTTTCTGCACCTCAAAGGAATTTCTCAAAAAGGTAAAGAGGCAGCCAACTCAATGGGAAAAAATTTTTGGAGACCATGTATCCGACAAAAGACTGATATCTTGCATATATAAAGAAATCCTACAACTCAATGACAATAGTACAGACAGCCCAATTATAAAATGGGCAAAAGATATGAAAAGACAGTTCTCTGAAGAGGAAATACAAATGGCCAAGAAACACATGAAAAAATGTTCAGCTTCACTAGCTATTAGAGAGATGCAAATTAAGACCACAATGAGATACCATCTAAGACCGATTAGAATGGCTGCCATTAAACAAACAGGAAACTACAAATGCTGGAGGGGATGTGGAGAAATTGGAACTCTCATTCACTGTTGGTGGGACTGTATAATGGTTCAGCCACTCTGGAAGTCAGTCTGGCAGTTCCTTAGAAAACTAGAAATAAAGTTACCATTCGATCCAGCGATCACACTTCTCGGTATATACCCGGAAGATCGGAAAGCAGTGACACGAACAGATATCTGCACGCCAATGTTCATAGCAGCATTATTCACAATTGCCAAGAGATGGAAACAACCCAAATGTCCTTCAACAGATGAGTGGATAAATAAAATGTGGTATATACACACGATGGAATACTACGCGGCAGTAAGAAGGAACGATCTCGTGAAACATATGACAACATGGATGAACCTTGAAGACATAATGCTGAGCGAAATAAGCCAGGCACAAAAAGAGAAATATTATATGCTACCACTAATGTGAACTTTGAAAAATGTAAAACAAATGGTTTATAATGTAGAATGTAGGGGAACTAGCAATAGAGAGCAATTAAGGAAGGGGGAACAATAATTCAAGAAGAACAGATAAGCTATTTAACGTTCTGGGGATGCCCAGGAATGACTATGGTCTGTTAATTTCTGATGGATATAGTAGGAACAAGTTCACAGAAATGTTGCTATATTAGGTGACTTTCTTGGGGTAAAGTAGGAACATGTTGGAAGTAAAGCAGTTATCTTAGGTTAGTTGTCTTTTTCTTACTCCCTTGTTATGGTCTCTTTGAAATGTTCTTTTATTGTACGTTTTTTTTTTTAATTTTTTTTTAATTTTTTTATTTTTCATACAATTGATTAAAAAAAAAAGTTAAAAAAAAAAAACAAAAACGAGGAAAAAAATATGTAGTGCCCCCTTGAGGAGCCTGTGGAGAATGCAGGGGTATTGGCCTACCCCACCTCGATGGTTGCTAACATGATCACAGACATAGGGGACTGGTGGTTTGATGGGTTGAGCCCTCTACCACAGGATTTACCCTTGGGAAGACTGTTGCTGCAAAGGAGAGGCTAGGCCTCCCTATAATTGTGCCTAAGAGCCTCCTCCCAAGTGCCTCTTTGTTGCTCAGATGTGGCCCTCTCTCTCTGGCTAAGCCAACTTGAAAGGTGAAATCACTGCCCTCCCCGCTGCGTGGGATCAGACACCCAGGGGAGTGAATCTCCCTGGCAACGTGGAATATGACTCCCGGGGAGGAATGTAGACCCGGCATCGTGGGACAGAGAACATCTTCTTGACCAAAACGGGGATGTGAAAGGAAATGAAATAAGCTTCAGTGGCAGAGAGATTCCAAAAGGAGCCGAGAGGTCACTCTGGTGGGCACTCTTACGCACACTTTAGACAACCCTTTTTAGGTTCTAAAGAATTGGGGTAGCTGGTGGTGGATACCTGAAACTATCAAACTACAACCCAGAACCCATGAATCTCGAAGACAATTGTATAAAAATGTAGCTTATGAGGGGTGACGATGGGATTGGGAAAGCCATAAGGACCACACTCCACTTTGTCTAGTTTATGGATGGATGAGTAGAGTAATAGGGGAAGGAAACAAACAAACAAACAGACAAAGGTACCCAGTGTTCTTTTTTACTTCAATTGCTCTTTTTCCCTTTAATTATTATTCTTGTTATTTTTGTGTGTATGCTAATGAAGGTGTCAGGGATTGATTTAGGTGATGAATGTACAACTATGTAATGGTACTGTGAACAAGCGAATGTACGATTTGTTTTGTATGACTGTGTGGTATGTGAATACATCTCAATAAAATGAAGATAAAAAAAAAAAAACATCTGAAGGACTAGTGGGGAGATTCTTTTTCTTACGGGATCAAAGTTTCCTGGGGGACAAATTAAATTAAATGAGTGGGCAGCTCTTAAATCTTGGCTATAAATACTAAGCTGATCATAAAAGAGTTGCGGGAACTATTTGAATTTCAAGATTGATATCTGTCCCTGACATTTGTCCAATAGTCCAGGTCCACTGTAGTTCCACTAACGAAATATTTAAGATGATGTCAAGGAAAAATCTGTAGAATGGGAGAACATCAATCATCATAGTGGCTTCCTTGTTAAAGATTCCTCAAATCCCCTGCCAGGAGGTATGACATAAGTAATCATAATTACTGATAATTTCTCATTAATAACAGGTATATCCATTATGTATACACATATGTACAATAGATAACATTGATTATATGAATATAGCATACTGTTTATTGTATAATTATAATATATAAATATATTGATAATATAATTATACATAAATTATGATATTCATTATATATTGTTACATTAATTATATGATTAGAATGAAATTCACTTATTCTTTATTTACAAACTTGTTGTAACTTTAGTCAGTAACTGAGAAAAACTCTATATTACAAAATCATATTCCAGAGAAAAAACAGTATGTAGTAAGCCATCATGTTCTCAGAATTCTCTATGAAAACCATGGGAGACTGGCTCCTTGCTATCCTGATTCTGCCTCACTCACTCTGGTTTTTATCTACCCCTGTGAACACTGCTGTTTCCCATGATATTCCCTGACACCAAGTTTGATGTCATCACTGTTAACCATTTGATGTGTGAGTATCTGTAAATATTCCCTTGCCTATAAAAATATGTACAGAGTATTGTGCACATAGAAAATGATCTCTGTTTTGTTTTGGTTTAATGATGCATAGTGAACATCTTTACAGATCTACTTCATTCTTTTCCAAAGCACATTAATTCCATAATAGAGCTCAGAATATATTATTCAACCAATTGCCTACTACAAACATGCCGGTTGTTTCCAGTTTCACTGGAGGAGCATGAATGTGTATTGGCGCTGGAGTACTGTTCTCACACAGCTTCTCAGGTGTCATGTCTTGGTTACTACAACTGGCTACCATTTCCAAGAGAAATCAAGGACAATCTGCATACATATCTCTACAAGCAAACACTGAAGATCAGTTAATTTTTAAAAGACATGGCTATTAAGCAGAATAGTTAACAACTCTTTGTATGTTTGTTTGTTTTCCTTTAGAAACAAATACACCAATCTGGCCTTACTGTGATCATGTTACCTAATGGGCTGGTGCTGCTTATGTTCTTGGTAAGAAAACAGGAGAGTAAAATGCTAAAGGGAGGTGAGGGGAAAACTATGAATGCAAATTTAATATGCTTTCTTTCAAAGAAGATAATACTTCTTTATTCATTTTGTAAAACAGGCTAAAACTATAGTAACTTACAATAACTTAAGAGGTGGAATACATTCAGTGGAGAGAATAACGTTTTGAAATTAGAAAAAAAAAGTATTTTAGTTCATGTTCTAACCCCAGATAAATTACCTCCATAAGCTTCAGGTTCTTACTCTGTAAAAGGAAGGGCATATGTACAAGGACAGACCTCTCTCTCTCTCTCTCTCTCTTTTGCTCATCCCAAGTACTTAGCACAGAGAGGGCACGCCACAAATATCTGTTGAATGAATGAATGAATATCTATTAGGCAACTGTTATGATAATAAAATAATATAGTGTAGTGTGTGTCACAGTGAATACATGTATTTCAAAACCTATGTTTTATTTATTTATACCTTTTGCTTAATAATTTAGTATTTATCAATATGAATAAAACTTATTTTAAAGATTGTCTTAAAATTTATAGCAATCTGAACATCTTCAACACAAATTAGCTCATGTTTCTGAATAATCCCTGGAACATCCGGATACTACAAAACTTTAGAGAAGAAAACCAATTTCACAGTCAGTCCACAAAATGTTCTCTACCTCCAAAATAAGTGAATTTTCAATCACCTGTCTATAGTAATGTTGCATTTTATTGGATGACAACAAATACTTTCCTAATACAGGACCAAGCCAAGTCTGAGTCCTGACTACACAGATTAGTCAGGCTAAATGATAACACGTGCACAAAATAAAAGCCTGTGGTAGAGGAATTTAGGAGTGTTAGAAAGTATGCAATCAATCCATTGGAGGAGGTAAGATGTTAGGAGAGACAGAAAATGAAGTATAGAGTTCATCAGCAGCACCACCAAGTGACAGATATATAAAAATGCCTATCAATGAAGCAAAGAGCCTCAGGCATAATAATAAAAAATAAACAAAAATAATGAACATCACATAACATCCATACTGTGAAATTAAAATCATACAGGCAAGTAAATTTTTCTGGCAGAGACCCAAGTGGCAACAAGAAACCCAAGCAGTCTGCTCTGATTGTCTTGAAGAAATGAAGGGAAGGAAGTGAGGGGGTGTGGGATGGGGAATACAGAGTGTCTTTGTTTTGGGGGTTGACAAAAAATTATGAAGCCAGAAAAAGAAACACATTTCAAATATAATTAATGAAATCTTAATTTCTGATTTTGAGTGTTTTATTCACCCTGCATTTTTTTCAATCTCAACCTCAACTACATCAAGCTCCCTGAAACTCCTTCCATTTTTGACTTCTTCACAGCACTCACTAATCTTCAATGTAATTCTCTGATACCTTTGATGACTCTTTTCTCTTCCTTTCCCTTCTAAATATGAGCATTCACTGAATTCTGTCCTTACCTCAATTCCTTCTATTTCCTCTCTCATATTCTCCACCCCAGAGCTTTATTGTCTCTATTGAGAGAGATTACTCCAATTTCTTCATTCATAATCTTGAGCTGTCTCTAATGATCAAATTTCGCATTTCCAAACTCTTTGGAACATTTCTACATGCTGTGTAACATGGCCATGTGCATGACTCTCCAGGGCAAACTCCCTGTCTCAAATTAAACTCACCTTTGAAATCACAGTGATAGGACCCTCAGGTTCCTCAGCTACAAAATATAAAAATAATAATGGCATCTATCTTATTGGATTATTTTATGTCCTGGAAGACAGAAAGGCTCAGTAAGGGCTGGCTATAATAATTATTTTCATTTTGATTACCACTAAATTCTGCTATTCAGTCTCAAAAGTTTAGGCTAAAACCTTCTCATCATTTGGCCTCACTTTTATTCCACAGACCATTCTTCCATATACCCTGTGATAAACAAAGAGGGAATTCTGTGTTTTTCAGTTTGTTTGTTTTTTTTTCCCCTTTCTCAACCTGGTCTTTTGCTAAGACTGTTTCTTTATAGAATATCATATCACCCATTTCACCTTTAAAAATCTTAACCATTCCTGAAGGTTAAAAAAAAAGTCACCTTTACATGGAACCTCCCTGTAAACCCAACTGAAAGAACATTGACAGAATCACATCCAGTCTTATAAGGCAAATTTTGAGATTCATGTCCTCTCTTCCTTATTAACCCGTATGATTTTGGAGATGGAAATTATGCTTTATTATCGTATTCTTGATCATCCTTTGCTGTACAATGTAGCAAATTAATAAAACTCAAGTTCCCAGTCTACATAAATTCATTACATCTAATTGACCAGCAGAAGAATAAGTCAAACAAGAAATATCACTTCATTGTCCTAGAATATTTGGAATTATGGAAATCATAGGCAATAAATGACACTGTATTACTTTAAATCTGTGAGGGGTCTTTGACAATTCCTTTCTTTTACCTCCAGGAGTTGTATCCATTACATATTTTAACAATTTACATTCTATAAATAGTATAAATTACATTATTCACATATCGCTAAAATATAGAGCTGATTAATAACTTTCAAAATAAAGTAGTGAAAACACTTATGTTATTCTTATTTCTTCTTTTACTATATGGTTATTTTATTTGAATTACTGAATATAAAATAAGTATACAGAAAATGGATGGTTCAATGACTATCATTCTAAAATAAATATTTAATTTTGAGTTATTTTGATTTAAATAGGCTGTTAAAATCAATGTAACACTGGCAATATCAATGTTCTTAATAGATATTTGAGATCTATATAGTAAGTTCTCAGCAACGTTGAAAAAAATAAAAAAAAGTAATACTACTTCTAAATTATTTACAAAACTTTCCTAATTTAAAAGTAGTTTATTTAATCTGCTTGTGCATTTGCTTTGCTTATTAAAATGAGTAATCCTTTAAATTAACTTTCTTTCCTTACAAACTAATGTTTTTATTCCTTTCTTTGCTATAATAGCACAGGTTCTAAACATAAATTATTAAATAATTAGGTACTGCCTCTTCAATGCCATATTCATTTGCATAAAAACCCTAAAACTTACAAGTAAAATTTGTTTTGGATTAACTCATATCAATTGCACTAGTGAAATGTTATTTTAGGACTTGATAAAGAATTGAACAATTGCAAATTATTCATGGTAAGTGTAGAATTTTTCTATTTTCATCAGAAATTCTTTTAATCCTTCTGAATCCAATATTACATAAGTTAAAGAAATACGTCTAGATATTTGAAACAAACTGAATGTGGATTCAAAAACAATGACTTAATGAGATTCACAAAGAATAAAATGCTTTGAAGTTAACAATTCTTCTGGAAATGTGATATTTGTAAGGAACAAATTTAGTAATAAAAATGCACAATACATTAAGGCACAGTGTTAAAAACTAATATTTATGTGTGCCAAACATGCATACATCACATGAATGCATACTTTGATTCAATTGACGTAGGTCAAGGTAGTAACTGAATCTTCATTTGAGTATAGACATAATTTTGTGAGCTGTATATTTTAAATATGTTCTATTCTTTAACTGATAAGTAGATCTAAAAACAGCTACATATTAAGATTTATGCAAGTTGATAAGAATTATTTGCATTTTATTATGGTTCCCCATTTTATTCCATTCTCTATAGCATTTATAGTAAAAAACATTAAGTAATGATAAAAGCAAATTTTATAACTAAATGTTCAAACATGAAGAGGAAAGTCAGGATTAACCTAAAGAAGTCAAATTCATTAATGAGAAATATGATATTTACACAGCCACAGAGTATCTCTCCAAAATATTTATTGATTATGGTAGTGGTTTTTAACACATGTCCCCAATTCTTGGATATTCCTTCCTTCAAGAGGTGGCACGTAACATCCCTCTTCTTAAGTATGGTATGAACTTCTAATGAGTAGAGTAAGAAAAGGGAAAAACAGTAATTTTACCATGGAACAATCTGGTAGACAGCACCTTAACCACGTAATCAAGGTTAATATCACCACTAATAAATAATGTTGATAACATATACTCCCTGGGATGATGAGATGAGACAGGTACCCAGCTCTGGTATTCCTCCCCAAAATCCACAGTCGCAGTGTAATCATGAGAAAATATCAGGCAAACAAAATCAAGGGATATTCTAACAAATGTTTAGCATTACTCTGCAAAAATGTCAAAGCCATGAAAGACAAGGAAAGACACATAAACTGTCACAGATGGGAGGAAACAAAGGAGATATGATGACTAAATGCAATGTGGTATCTTGGATTGGATCCTGAGCCATTAATAGATAATGCTGAGAAATTCAATCAAGTCTGTAGTTTATTGTATAATATTGTATCTATATTAATTTCTTAGTTTTAGTGAAGGTACCTGGGTTATGTAATTTGTAAACATTAGGGGAAGCATCTTTGCAATGCTTTCATAAATTTAAAATTGTTTCAAAATAAAACTACTGAAGAAAAAATTCACTGAGTAAATAAAATAATGAATGTGAATTCTAGTAAATTCTATTAAACTACGCAAAATAAAGTGTTATTATGACCTTAGCCATTATCATCATTACCATCATCATTCATAAATATACCAAGCTCTCTCTCTCTCTCCACTTATGTGTTATATGTACATATATGCAAATATATGTATATACATGTATATACACTCATATATACACTATATATATATGAGGATATATAAATCATATATGAGAATGAACAGTATTGCTAGAGGGTGTAGAGGGTGAGGCAATACTGGGGTGTGATTAAAAGCATAGTCTTTGGGGATGCAAATTCCCTGAGTTAGTGTCCTGGCTGCTGCACTTATTAGCTACAAAACTTAGATATCAACCTCTCCAGGAATCCATCTCCTCCTTTCCAAAGTAAGAAAAATAATAGAACCTCACCTATGGTAGAAAGTCAAGATGGCTATTTTCAGGTCCTTCTCTCTCTGTATGTGGATGCTGACTTTTCCATTGAAAGGTAGACTCTAATTCCCCTCCCTTGAAAATGCGCTAGCTTTCATAACATGCCTTGACCAATAAACTATAGTAGAGATGAAGTTCTCAGATTTCTGAGACAAGATCATAACAAGCCTTGCAACTTTTGCCTGAGTCTCTGCATACACTTGTTCTTGGGCTGCTCTCTCATAAGCCAGCTGCCATGCTGTGGGAAGCCCAAGTCGCAAGCAGAGACTGCACCTAAGTGTCCTGACCTACAGTCTCAGCTGAGTTCACAGCCTACAGCCAGCATCAACTGAGCCCTCTTGGATTTCTAGCACAATCAAGCCCCCGATGACTTCGTGTGTTCCACTGTCTTGCAGCCGTACCATGAGAAGAACAAGAACGAATTCAGACAACCCAACTGTGAGAGGTCAAAAATGCTGTTCTGAATTGCTAGCTTTGGGGGTAATTTCTACCTCCTACAATTTCTGGGAGAATTAAATGGTAATCATAGTAAGAACCTATGTGAATTTTAACTCGTATAATTATTATTCTCATGCCTACCACAGCTCCCACAAAAGTGTACCAGTATTGATTACTCTTCTAATTTACCTCTCTTTGTGATATTTCCTTCTGTGGAACTAAGAAAACCAGTTCTTTCCTTAGCACTGCCATTCATATTGCTCAAGTATTTTCAACAGACTTCAACAGACTTCACTCAACTAAGATGACTCCACTACAATAAATATTCCAGAAGTGAATTTAAGATTTGAAAACTATACACAGATAAACTGGCATTATTTATAAAGGTTACTAAGATTAATGCACTCAAAATTTGGATTAATTTAACAGCTAGTTATTGAGTACCTGCTTTAAATCAATCACTGCTGGCACAAGGGGATACAATGATGAAGCATAGGGACACGGTGCCTCCCTCACGTCGTTTGCAGAACTAGTCCAACAAGGCCAGAAAATTACACAAGCAAGTGTGATAGTGTCCATTTTGTGTTCTGATATCAAAAGAAGACCAAGATATGAGAAAGCATAGCACAGACCTATGGTTTCCAAGCTGTGCACCAAGGCACTTCCAGGTCCCACAGCAAACTCACACACCACTCAAAACTTATAATTTTCAAGAGGAAACACAGTGTAGGAACTACTACTATTAAATTGTTTGGACCTATTTTATAACTGAAATTGTTAGGTATTTCTTTTTGCTCTGTATTTCTTTCAACTACTATTGAATTGTTTGGACCTAACTATTTCATAACTGAAATTATAAGTATTTCTTTTTGCCTAAAGACACCAAGAAAAAATGTACTGAGACAATAAGCACTGTGAACTGAGAAAGTTAGGGAACCAATCTGGCATGAGCCTCATTGATTCTTCCTGTCCGTTTCCCCTTGCATCAACTGCATTAATTCACATTAATTCATTGTATTAGCCTTTATCTTGGTCTGATCTATTTCACCACCACTTCCAGTTTCTTACCCTCCAATTCATCCTGCACAAACCATTCAAACTAATTTCCCCACAACTGTGTTTTCCCCATCAGAAAATATGGGACCAAACACTCACAAAATGAGACTTAGTCAAACCTTCCTTCTTTGTGTTCAAGGGACCAATCTAAACGTTATCCTTTAAATAGGGAAGAAAAAAAATTTGTGGTATTTTTTAAAAAAAGTGTTTATTAACCTTTCCAGCTACTATCTAGATTTCTTCACACTTCTTCCCATCTCCCACTATCAGTTGCCCATCAGCCTAAAATTTTGTTTTGTTTTCCTGTTTTTCCATTTATCCTTCTCTATTGACCCTTTGCCCTTGACATAAATGTATGTTCAAATCCTTACCATATCAAAGATCAAACAACACATGCAAGTTGTGACTACCATATATTAAAATACATTTTAAATCTTTAGTAATATATTTAGTGTGGTATGGCTTGCAGAAAATTCAGCAAAAAAGCACCAAAGTCACCACTGACCTTATCTTATTGGTCTTTCATGAAAGTCTGATACTGCTGACCACTCTCTCCTCAGGAACTCTCCGCTGCCTTGATTCAAGTACACTACATGTCCTTTCTGGCTACTTGACAGTCACTCCTATTCTCAGCTTCTTTCTACAGTGTTTTCTTGACATCTCTACTCAGGGTCATTTTGAGGTCACAAACCCCTTTAGATTCATTTCATTGATACCAGTGTCATCAATGATTACATATTTGTTGATGATTTACAAAAGTAGGATTCCTGTCCAGATTTTTCTCCAAAATTCTGAACCCATGTATTGAACTCCTTACTGGACATCACTCTTCACAGCCAACCAAATGTACTATATGCAAGGCACCATTTTCTTTGAAAAAATCTGTTCCTCTTGCTCTTACTTCTGAAACAAGAATATTCATAAACAATGTAATGCAACATTTTTAAGCTAAATATTCATGCACTAAAAAAATAGGATTCATGATGGCTGGTTCTTTGGGTTTTTTTATTTTAGCTGCTAATTAGATTACAGCTGGCACAAGCTAGGTGCTGAATATACATTCACTAAGTCAGTGAATGAGTGAATGACTCAATCTCATAAAGAATGAAAAATATTTTATATAGGTATATTATGACATTTAAGTGGCAAAAATCCTTTCCATGAGTTCATCCCTTTTTCCATTTTTTTCTGTCCACACTCTTCTCACCCTTCATTTCCACTTTTCTTTTCCTAGCACATCTCTCTTCTATCTCATGCTCCTTCTCCACCTGTTCTCTTAGTCCTTTTGTAGGTATTAATCTAGTCAAAGCAAGTTCAGGAGAAGAGGAAAAGGAAAATGAGAAAGGTGTGAGGACAGACTGAAAAAAAGACAATGGAAACAAAGATATTTTAACTGATCTTTCAGAGAAAAAAGGGCAAGAGATACATGTATTTTCCATGAAATCCAATAATTAGGCAATTGTTTCTCAATGAAATATCTTTAAATTGGTAAGGTATATTCAATTCATATTCACTAACAGAAGTAAAAAAATGTAAAATAGAAGCATAAAAAACAATGATATTTTTTTCAAATTCAACATTTTGAATCGTAATACTTGAAAAGCTTTAATAGAAGCATCATGAGGATAATACAAGAAAGGCCAAACCCTTGTCCTCAAAACTAGAACATTTATTGAAAGAGCTAGTTCTAAGCCAAACAGAAGCTAGATTTTATTCTTGTTAATCATTTACATAGCAGAAGATAAAAATCTCGCAGCACCCTATGTCTAAAATGTTATAGGGTCATTTCAGATTTTGTTTCTCAGAAGTTGATTTTTAAATACAACCCAGTGACAGGTGAACACCTGATGATGCAAGGTCATCCTCCAAAAATCCATGATGAACAAACCAGATATTTAATTGGAATAAAAGTTTTAATGTAGCTGTCTCAAAATTAAAATCAAATAAAAATATAAAGTAATAAATAGAGCCCAAAGCTCCAGACAAGGAACTAAAATCCAAAAGATGGTGGATATTAAAATAAAACTCATTATATCAAGAGGGTTGGATTCATTTGCACTTTCATGGACATCACAAGCACCCAGGAGCTGGCGTATTTGGGCCACAGTGTGGATGGTGGCAGGTTAGAAAGCACCACCATGTTATAAAAAGAGGCCGTGTCTGAAGAGGCAAACAGGACTTTAGACCCAGCACTGTCACTAATTATTCCCTTAATCCTACACAGTTAATTTCCTTTTGTAGAATGAAGATGATCTGTTATGACACTTCCTTCCCAAAATGCTGATGGATACTGATTCAAATTTATGTCAACAACAGATTTTGAGGATGACCCTGTCCAATCTAAAAATACTTGTTTTTCTAGATTACAATCATAATCTGTTCATTGAATGATTAAAACAACCCTATTTGAATCTTAATGCAAACATCCTAATATAAATTAAGATTAAAATTAAAATATGCCCCCTGCACTCATCTTACATATTGTTTCAGTACCTCAACATAAACTGAGTTTCAGAAACAGTAAATCTGTTATGTCCAGTTTATCTTCTCTTTATTATTTTATTAGCTGGATAACAGAAGGCTAATTAAAAAAATATACCTGTTAGGTGTCAATTGTCAATTCCTTCTTCTCCAATACCAAATACCACCTGAGGCATCAGAAACTGAAGACAATGAATGGCAAAAAATATTAATTTTTTTTATTGCATTAACTTGCTTTCATTTACTTCTTCCAAAATTTGTCTTCATGTTAATAGCTATGTATAAGTCAACAGAATGGAAGTAAAGTACAGAAGAAGAAAGAATTAGTGAGCCATATAATTAATCTCTCTCTAATGATTTATTTTTTCACCATCTTCCTAATCCCTCAGTTTGGCTGTGGCTATCACGGCCAGCCAAGGCATTGCCTATGTGCCAATGTGTCTCTGTATGCCATCTGCAAATATCATCTGTCAGGCACTTCAGAGAATGGTTTAAAAGAGGAAAGAGTTAAAGAGAAATAGCCATTTATAGCAATTGTTTTTGTTCCCAGTAATATTAGCATTTTCTGTAATAGAGTACCTTAATATATGAAGGATATTTCAGCCTTCTCTTATTAAAATTCACATGAAACCAAAAATATATTTTGTAGTAATCTAGGGGAGTTCTTAAACATCTATCTTCCTTGTGCACATTACAAGTTTATCTTATTAGAACTGAAGAAATAAAAAGGAATGGGACAGTCAAGGCAATTCTTAGAAATGTCTGCCCATTTTTCCATTCTCCAGCCAGCTTGCTATTCCCCATCTAGTTAACAGCTTCTCAGAAGCACAGTTTCCCAATTTATGAGCATGTTTAATCGACCACTATGGTTGTCATGCCAACCAACACAGAATTCTGAGCTTACATGGGGCATTTCAATACAGTGACCCAATTACTATCTGTCAACAAATTCACTAGTAAAATAAAGGAACTAACACATTAACAACATTTATTTCTTGAGGCTGAACTATAGAGATGCTTGCAATAAGACTGTCATCAATTTTTAAAATAGAAGACTATGATTATAGCACTTGAGAGGCTTTTAATCCTTTGCCTTGGTTATTACCTTCATGAGTTTATTTTCTATCAAAATGCCTAAATCAATATGTATTTAGCATCTCTCTTACTGAAAAAGCGATCGCCACTAGGGATACACATGGTTTAAGGATGACAGATTCTCAAATTGGAAATCAGTGAATCCCAAAATTGTTATCTCAATTCTAGAACATAAAACAAAAATTTGTGAAAGTAAGGGTTAAGTTGCATAATCCTGTTAACCATCTTTTGAGGAAACCAGTTTCCAAGACAAGAACAACAAATGCTATGGATTGGATGATATTACAACATGATGAAATCACCTATCAATTGTTTCAAAGATATATTGTTCCTTGTTTGTTTGTGGTTTTTTTTTGGGGGGGGGGGGGCGGAGAGGCCAGCAAAAGATGCCAATGCTGGGTTGAAAAGAATGTTTAAAGTAATCCTTTATGTATATAACATGTGAAATGTTTTACCTTTAGTTGGCCATGTCTTCATTTTTTGATAACAATTTGCTCTTGTAGAATTGTGTGTGTATGTGTGGGTGTGTGGGTGTGTATCTGAGATAGAATAAAGTAGTAAAATATTGTTGTTTCTATTTTCTGGTAAATACTTCTCCTGTGTGTTTTGGAGCTTCCATCATAATATAATCATTCCATGTGTGAGCTATATCTATTAGGCAACAGAAAATTGAAGTTCAAAAGAATTTATTTTTATAAATAACATCAGATGATGCTATTTTATTAAAAAATTAGTAGAGAGCAACAAAATCTATGAATAGAAAAGATATTCTAGTGACAGTAAGAAAGCATGAATATAAAAATATTCTTACATTACTATTGAAAATATCAGATTTATAGGACAAGTGTAAATTTCATAGAAGCATAGATATTGAACTTGAGTGCAACTCCTTGACATTGCAAACAGGAAAATGAAGATCATAGACATTCAGTGACTTTCTATATGCCACCCAACAAACTAGTGGCAACCAAAGAATTTGGAGCTCACTTTGTTATTCTCCATGAATTTGTAAAGATTCTCCACTGTGTTGTCATAAATGTTCTTGTATGTAGAGGAAGATCAATTTATAAAAGTCTAACTATATGTGTTTAAAAATGAACTCAGAAATTGATTGCAATCATCATTTTAATCTGTGTAAAGGAGAAGACCATCAATGTCCTGCTACCTAATGGATAGAACCTAGGCAAAGAAGGACTATATTAGACTGGAACCTACAGTCCAAAACATACAGGAGACATATTTACCAAATACAGAAACATTCATATTTTACTCATTCACACCACCAAACCCCCCATATTCACACTTCTATAAAAAGAGCAAATTATTTGCCAAATATTCTGTGGTTTTTATTATCTTTCTGAAAATTGGCATATTATGCCCACCATACCCTACCCCACCCCCGCCTCAAGTCATTTCCATATAATAACACCTTTATAGAGAGCCTTTTAGTCAAGCATAGAAACAAAAGGATTTATTAAGGCAGGCAATAATGCTACAAATAAACGATTTGGTTCGATTTGTTACAGTTTAAGAACTGTTGACTCTGGATAAACAATTTGATTTTATTACAAAAGTGTATTTTTGTCTTTTGAATTTCCACCTACAATTTCAAAATTCATATGCGTGGACTCAAGCCCTGTGTATACTGGTAGTAACATACGGCATTCAATTCTTCTGATTGTGCACTGGATTAAAATTAACAATAAACAGCTAAGTCATGAGCCTGGCCCTGGCAGCAAGGGGTTGAAAATGCCTACTTGACCAAAAGGGGGAAAAAAGAAAGACAACAAGCTGAGGTCACAGTGGCTGAGAGATCCAAATAGAGACGAGAGGCTATCCTGGAGGTTTCTCTTATGCAAGCTCCAGCTAGACATCCCAAATGGCCACAGTATGCCATGACCTTACCAAAAGTAGTCCCCAAATACCTAGGTCCCTACCTGAGATTCTATAAAAGATTCACTCACTAAGTTTTATTTTTCCGAAACTTAAATCCACCAGAGTGTTCCTATGCCAGAAACAAGTCCTAAAACCCAGAGGCAACAGCCCCTTTAAGAACAGTCAGATGCAGCCCCATCCCCATACTGTCGACACCCCCTTCCAATATGAATAAGCTAGGGTGCTCACTGCCTAGACACCCTTGAAGATGAAGAAAGAGATTAAGTAGAGGAAGGGGTAGCAACAAACAAGATAAGATTTAACAAAGGTCTATGAACACTGAAACTTTATATAAATGCATATATATTTTTAAATGCTGGGGTGTTGGAATAGCTGGAAGGAAGTAAATGACATGGTGCAACTGTACCCTATAGCATTCTTTGAAATTTGCTCTATCGCTACTTGTTGAATTGTGCTTTGAAAGTCTTCACCTTTCTGCATATGCCCTATATTGCATAATAAGGAAAGAACTGAAACTGTGGAGTTGTAACCCGTAACAATATTTGAAATTACCTATATAACTGCTTGTCGAGCTATACATCAAAACTTAACACCTGTCTGTATGTATGTTATATTTTACAATAATGTAAATAGCTGAACTTGTGGAACTGTGACCCATGACATTCTTTGAAATTTGCTACTTGTTAAATCGTACTTTGAAAGTTATCTCTATTATGTATATATGTTAAAGTTCACAATAAAAGAAATCATTAAAAAAAAGCTAAGTCAAATTGTAGGAAACATTAATTTCAGGGTGCAGGTAATACCTTTTTTTTTTTTAATCTGGAGTTTTGCATTGGATTTTTGTTAGCCACTGTTCAAGTACATTAAAAAAAGTAAGACTAAGAAATAATTAAAGGAAGACAATAACCAAAAAAAGAAGGCAATCTTTAAGGTCTTCATATTGTTCTTTAATGCATTTGTTTTGAATATACTTGGGAAATACAATTTTTCTTATAAATATACCCTATAATGTTGGAAACAGCATTACCTTTTTAAATACCAATTAGACCATACCATGAGAATTAGAGTAGATTAATATTAGCAAAACCTGGTGTATTAAATTTCATTTTGCTTGTAATTTGTGTTTTAAAATACCACATAAGACTGGTTGTCTTGGAATAAACTTGTAACTGTTAACTATTTAATAAAAAAGTGTTTCTATGCTATTTCAAGGGAAAATAGAAATAAATAAAAAATATATATAGCATTTCCATCTTATTGTCTTGATTACTTTTTAAATCATAAAACATTTCAAGCATATAACAAATAATACAAGAAGAAATTATAATTTAAATAATATGTGTGTACTTATCAACAGGGTACTTTGATATGCTTTAAGCATGCTATTTCATTTAACATTGTATTTTAGAGTTATCCATACTGATACATTTTTTAGCTAATGAAGTAGAGTCCACCATTATGGATTATATTATGTATTTTCAGTAACCTTGTCCAAAAAAAGTAATAATTGCCATTATGAAACATGTTGCATGAATCCTTAGAATATGAATATTCTTCTGACTAAGATCCCCATGGCTTTGTTGACAAAGAGAAAGAGATCCTGGGTGTACCCCTCTCCACACCTGGTAGCAATTAAGAATGTGCTGTAATATTCTGTAAAGTATTCATGAATTTATCCACACATTAGAAATGACTTATACTTTTTACTTTTATTACCCAAAATGCCTTAATGAGTTCATTGTTTATTGTAGGAGTACTTCTTTTCCTCCTTAAACTCTCTTAAGCTGCTAAAGTCCTTCTGATGTTCTAATATCCTGAGATTTAATATAAACTCTTATCCTATTTGTTCATAATTTTCATCCATTTTTAATACCATTAGTATTTTAGTCTTTGTTTTATAATTTAATCTTATTCAATTAACTTTGTCTTTATTTTAGTATATCTTTGGGAACTACTTGAAATCCTCTGGAGTAAGGCAAGGTATCTGGATCCACACTGCCAGAGTTTGGAACCCAATTTCACCACTAGCTAGTGGGGTAACCTTGAAAAAGTAACTGAAAATCTCTGTGCCTTATTTTTCTTATCTGTGAAGTAAGGATCATAAAAGTAACTAATTGAATTGTTGTAAGGATTAAGTAAATTAATATATGCACAGCACTTGAAATGATTGATTTTTATAAATATTAAATACTATTATAATGTCTATTAGCTTCACATATGTGAGAACCTAATAGGAACCATAATAGAACATTTATCTTGTTAGTAGCCCTTTGGAGCTTCCATAGTTCAAATATTTTCTTTCCTAAAATGCAGTGCAATTGTACACAATTACTTAAAAGAAAACTCAATCCATTCACTCGATATTTATAGAGTGTCAGTTGTTATTCCATAGTGCTCAGAACTTTGAATTAAAAAAAAAACCATTAATGCTTGGACTTTATCCTAAAGGACAATCCAGAAGGAAAAAAGAAAGTAAACACAATCGATAACTCAGTGAGCTAAGTATTGTTATAGAAATGTTAAAAAGTGCTACTGGGCCCTAAAAAATTGCATGGCTTTAAGATAGGTGTGGGAGTCTGGCAAAGCTTCCCTGATAAGATACTGGTTGGGCAGTAGCTTGAAAGTTGAATGTGACTGGCAGGTAAAAAAGGAGATAGGAAATCAGGGTGAACAAGTACACATCATAAGAGGACAGGCCACTATGAGAGAAGTGTAATAAGTCCTATGTTATGTGAATGACGTGATTGTTAGTATGGTGGACAACAGTGTGAGAGAGTCTGCTTTGGACCAGCTTGTAAGGGACCCGATATGCCAAGAGAAGGAAAATGGAGTTAATCCTAAAAGTAGTTAAAATAATGGAGGACTTCAAAATAGAGGATACATGAACATATTTAGTTTGAGCAAAATAACTCTAATGAAAGTGGATAAAGGTTGGATGAGTGGAAGCATAGTGGAGACTGCTGCAATGGCTTAAGACAAGAGTTGATTCAGGTTCTTAAGGCAAAAACTGAATAGATAAAAGATGAGAAGCCAGAATTAGGAGACATTTCTGAGGTATAATCATGTAAAGATGAAGAGACGAAAGCATAGAAGGCATCAGTAAGGACCTCTAGGCTTTTGGCTTAAGCCACAACATACACAAATGGTGACAGAAGGGAGAAAGTCAGGAACAAAAGATATGAAGTAGATTCAGCAGTAAACTGATAAACTCCATTTAAGTCATGTTGAGTTCAAGGAATCTATAATGCATGTAAGATGGCAGCCAATGATCCCTGCCTCCTAGCATCCAAGTCCTTCTGAAATCTCCTCTTGAATAAGGGCTGTATTTAGTGTCCTGCTTCCAATGAACAGAAGTTGGCAGAAGTGGTGGAATGGTTGAGATTAGGTTAGGTTATAAAAGCACAGGGGCTTCCATCTTGCATGTTCTTCCCAATCTCTCTTAGATCCTTTTCTCAGTGGAAGCCAGCTCCTGTCTCATGAGAGAGGCCCATATAGTGAGGGGTTGATGCTTGTCAACAAGCATGCGAGTGAGCGACCCAGCAAATCCTCCCAAATTGAGCCTTCAGATGAGACTGCAGCCATGGATGAGAACTTGGTTGTAAGCCTGTCACTTTCTAACATATCTTTCTGTTTCTCTAAGTATATCACTGGTAAGTTCTTATAAATCTTTTCATTTATGTATGGTTCCACATCAAAAGCTCCATAATCTAGCCTGTCTTTGTCAGTGACACTTAGAAAAGTACTCACACATAGTAGCCATTCTGACATATTTATCTACTTACCAATATATTAGTAAGAAATATATTTGTGTTACATACAATCTCAAAAATCTGTAGTGGTGTTGAGATGGGAGGCAGCATGTTTTACTGAATGAGGACAATAACAATGCAGAACTCTATTTAGATCATCTACAACTTACCAAGCAATGCACTAGATAATTTATAAGTATCATCTCACTTAATAATATAGAAATTCTAACATATGGATATTATTTTTCCTATTTTATGGGTGAGAAAATTAAGCTTCCATCAGAAGTTAAGTTACTAGCCCAAAAACATATGACCAATATACAGCAGTTAAGATTCAAATCCATGTTTGAATGGTTCTTGTTATTTCCACTGCCTTCTGTCTGGCAGTTTTGTGTTTTCAATTACCAATGTGCAAAAGCTAAAACACAATCCATCTTCCCAGTTCTGCTGCATTAACAACCTTTTTATGTTGTGTTTACCAAGTGCAGATCATAATTTAGGAGTGATATTTACATCTGGGAATTCTGGAAGAAGTGAAGTATAATTCCTAGGGGTAGCAATGAGTGGAAGACATTCTTTTCAGAATGTTTCATTGATCCAAGCTGTTTGCTTACTTGCTTGTTGATCTAATGAACATATAACAAGTTCCCCAAAGTATTTCCTCCCCCAAAGCATACTGAACACACTCTGAAAATTGTTCAGATCCAAAACAATAATTTCAAGAGTCCTGAACTGTGTTTTTTGTGTGTAGGCCTTTGTCCTCACCCATTTTTTCACTGCAATTATTCAGTTCTCTCAGATTTCTAAGGGTTCTCTCCTCTAGAAAAATTAAATAATTTGATATATTCCAAATCAATGTGTAAAAAATGCTAGCTATGTTATTTTTCCAGATAATATATGTGAAAGTTAACAGGCTAATTCCAGAAACCAAATAAATAGCTCTAAAACACACTGTAATAATTGGGACCCCAACAGTTACACTTTTTCTTTAATTTTATGTATTTATGAATAAAGGGTGCCTTCTGATCCCATTCAGTTACAATATATAGGTAACCAACCGTTTCAACTATGTTTAGGGCTAATCTTCATTGGATCTTTCATGATCTCTAACATAAGGCTTCTTTATTTATGGTTTTTGTTAATTAGCTGGCAGGGCTGACAAAGGTACTATTACTAGCAACTGTTCATGACCCTCACAGGTAAATGTGGAATCAGTGTAAACAGTCTCCTTCCCCCCCATAACTGGGTTCACATGTATACTGAATTGCATTAGCAATTTCAACAGCTGTAGCTTTCCTATCTCATTCATCAATTTCCCCTATAATCCCATAAATCTAATTTTCTCCTAGACCTCTTGTGAAATCTACATCTAAGGGTGTTGCGTAACATTTCAAATTCACTACTGAAAATGTAAGTTCCCTTAGCTGTTTTTTACCTAGCACACTCTGAAAGTTGTTCTAATCCAAAACAATAATTTCAAGAATCCTGAACTGTGTTTTTTTGTGTTAAGCCTCTGCTTTAATTCCCTCAGATTACTTCTGGTTTTCTCCTCTAGAAAAAAAAAATCCTTTTGATTTTCAAAAGCAAGATTTTTGAGGTATTGTCCAGAATACCCTAAAAGTTTTCATATTCAAATGACTGCCATCTCTGACTATGTTTTCCACTTGGGCTTTAGGATCCCAAATCTATAATATCTTTGTCTTAATATATAAATTATAAATCACAAGTGGTAAATTTACCAGGAGTTAAAATGTTTTTAACTAGTGGCAATAATTCACTAGATCAGTGTTTCTCTAAGTGTGGTCCCAAGATAAGCAATGACAACAGTAAGTAAGTGTTAGAAATGCAGATTCCTGGGTACCACCTCAGACTTACTGAATCAGAAATTGCATGTGTAGTTTTTAACAAATCCTTCAGGTGACGCTAGAGCAGATTAAAATTTGAGATCTTCTTAATCACAAAGGTAGAAGAATCCCAAAGACACAAAAATAACATATCCATTGCAAAGTACAGCTCATAGTCATTCTCTTGTAATTTATTCATTTCTAATAATTTAAGACAAAATCATCATCTTGCTTCTCACAAAGGTAGCTGTTATATTGTTTAATAGTTTCTAAGGGAACTCTCAGTTCTTTAAACTTGACCCTAAAATAATCTTTAACCAAAATGTCCTAATGGTACTCAATTTACCCAATTTAAGGCTTTGAGAACTCTGACATTTATAATCTAGTTATAAAAGGTGGATAAACATCTTCTTGATAGTGTTATAAAATAGCAAAACAGAAAACCTAGGTTATGGAATGAAGAAAACTTGAGGGGCACAGCTTGGATTTAACAATGAGCAATATGGTAAGATTATGTCACATTCCTGTCTATTTACCCAGATTTCACCTTATTGAAAATATGCAAACAAGCAAACATTCTTTTCAATTTTTTTTGATGGGGGTGGGGGAACACAACTCTTCTGATAGTCACAGACAAGTAAGTTTTGATTTTTGCTATGCTCAAATATGTCCTTTTGATTCATCTCCAACCCTGGTCAATTCTTTTTTCAGAGCAAATTCAGCATACAGTTGAAATGTAGATTTTTTTTTCCCATTTGTGACCCATTTTCCCTTTAGAGTACAGCAGATTTCCTCAGGAAAACAATTTACCAAGGGAAATATAAAATGCATTTCTTACGTTATACCAAATGCCATTTTTGTCTGGCAAATCCTCAGCAGTATTTCACATAAAAGCAAAATGAAAGCAATTGGAAATCCTTGCCAGAGGCTAGTTATGAGCAGACTTCCAAGATTTCACAGACCTGCCTGTCTCTCTAATACACAGTGATTAAAGCATGAGACCAACAGCTCCTCTGCTTTTCTTTTTTGCAGTAAAGAAAAAATCATCATTCTTCACTTGATCTTAGCCAAAGACCAAGATATGACAAAAAACCATTATTCCTTCCCATCTGTACCCATTATATAGCTCCACCTAACTCCCTTCTCTGCCCCTGGATGACACCATGGGCTGAGCCCACAGTACTTTCTTGCTTCAGCTGTTCCAGGGGTCTCCAGTCAACCCCTTTTTTCTAGGCAGTTTCAGGCATCAATCCTCTTCTACAATATAAATCACTTCTTTTCTGGCCAAAGTCTATCTAATTACTGAATTTCTTATTCTTAACCATTGTTGTCTCTGGACAGTAGCATCACTGACCTCTCCCACGACCACTGACCCTCTTTGAGCTGGCGGTCCTTCGTTGTCCTCCCTCACCTGTGAACTGCTACAAATTTCCAGGAATCTATGAGTCAAATAAAGGACAGTTTTGGAACCTCACCTTATAAGAATAGGGATTAATATTAGTCCAAGAAAGTAAAAGCATATAAGGCACTGAGATATGATTGGAATTTTTTAATTAAAAAAAATAGAGACTTAAATATTGGAGTAGAAGAAAGGGCTGAAATACAGAAGACACTCACAAAATACTACTATTTGTCACTCTAGAAATAGAACATGATTCCCAAAACAACAACAAAAACCACAGTCAAAAGTCATAATGCAAAACCCTACTGATAAGAAGATGATTCAAATAAATTTTAAAGTTTAGTTCTTTTTGTATTCAATTGTTTTGGTCTCTTAAATAGGATGATTTTCTTTAATTTTTGTTCCAAATAATATGATCCTGAGACTATGAATCATTTTTTTTTAAAGTGTACGGATTTCTAGGTGGTCAGAAAGTCATCGTGTAATTCTAATAGCTATGAAATTTGTTGTTGGTGGTTAAAAGTTATCACGGAGATTGAAGATGAATATTTGAGCTTTTACAAAATGGAAACATAAATATCCAAAAGACACACTTACACAAAATATAACACAAATGGAAGTAAAGAACATGTACCAAAATCTGAATTAGAGAAATACATTGGTTTACTTAACAGTGTTTTCCAACTATATGTATGTAAGTCCATTTTAGGTAAGGTGAATACCACTGTAATTTCACTGAGAGGAAATCATCCAAGTCAGGGAAGGAAATCTAAATAAACTCTCTGGGCCAAAATTGGTCTAAAATTCAATTTGCTCTCTATAGTAAGATCAGGCACATCCAATTCTTTCCTATTCCTTTTTCCCCACACCCAAAAACTAAAACTTAACAGGCATAATTACACATGTATATAAATTAAAGGCATTTCAGTTTTCCTCCAGGGCTGTCCTGCACTATTGTCCACTCTGATCCTAAATTATTGCTTCATCATATTTCTAAAAAGCAGATCACAAAATCTTTCAGTGAAGGCTTCTGTTTCTTGTACAATGAAGCTACAGAACAACCAAAAAGGTTACAATAATTCAAGTTAATACCTGGATTACATTCAATGATTAAATGGTATGTAATTCATCACCCCCTGGGGACAACAAACAGCCTTGTAAACTTACGCTGGAGGATATACAAGAGAACTAACTGCCACATGATGAAACAGCATTCTTAGTTTGTAGGGGTCAAGATTCCACTGAGTCATGCCACATACATGGAAAATTTTGGAATTTCATTCTATTCAAAGAAAATCAAAGCAGATTTTCCACTATCATAGATAAAAGGATATGCTGTCTAGCCTAAGACAAGCAGAGTTAATCACATACATTAAGTACTATATTTGACAAGCCCCTAAATTACTAAACTCATTCAGTCTCAAAAATGAGTGAAATGTTAGTTTTTTCATGATCTGTGAATGTACCAAACAATAGTCTTCAAATATTTCGCCAATTATTTCAAACAGAAAATAAATAACAATGTTATCAGAGATCTCACAAAGATTTTGGAGAAATAATTTTTTATAAACTAACTGCAGTCCACATAAAAATAAAATGCAAATCTTAATCTTGTCATATCACATATTATTGTCTTGTTTTCTCCACAGGAATAATAAGCACATTAAAATTTCTCAGAAAGGTAGCAAACTTATATTACAGATTTGGGGAGTATCATTCTATCCAAAGAAAGACAAAGCAAATTTTCCACTCTCACAGATAAAAGTATATGCTGTCAACATTACAATGTTTTTCAAATTGCTATTTTTATAGATCAAAATGGTCTAATATTGGCAATTTCCTATGGTTCATCCTAATACATCTATAATGTAATCAAATAAGGGATAGATCATCCAGCAGTCATTGAAAAATAAATGTGTTAATAGCTAAAGGTTGAAAATGGATATGTGTCAGTAAATAGGAGGGCATGTGCCGAGAATCTGTTATAGATGGAACAGCGTAGCCAGTGGATCCGATTTTTTTTAATAGAGCATAATAGAAGACTAAGAACACTCTCTGTTTTTAATATTTTAAGTACTAGGCTCCACTTGCATAGGCATGGAGAATCCAGCTACCTGCAGAGAGCTCAGCAACATTAGCTTATATTGATGTTGCTTTGCATCATCTCAGAATTTGAAAGAGTTGAGATCAAATAATATTGCAATGATGATATAACTGAATTACAATACAAACTTTCCTCTTATTTTATCAGAAACAATAGGTAAAATGTCTTTAACA
This sequence comes from Choloepus didactylus, assembly GCF_015220235.1. Classification (NCBI taxonomy): domain Eukaryota; kingdom Metazoa; phylum Chordata; class Mammalia; order Pilosa; family Megalonychidae; genus Choloepus; species Choloepus didactylus. The sequence goes on from NC_051309.1 coordinate 190,715,821, forward strand.
GTCATGTAAAAATGATATCTACACTTGACATAGAGATTGTATTACCAACCATTACCTTATGAAAGAACCACCTGTCATATTTTTAGTAGCTTCTTTTGCCTCTTTGTGGTATAGAAATCAATGCCAGAAATAAATGTTTGACACTTCTTTGATCATTTTAGTTTCATCTAGAGTTGCAACAAATCACTATTAAAAATAAACAATCCTTATTCCAGACTATACTTTTTGGCCCTGTCATATAAATGTCATATAAAACAGGTAGTTATTTTAGATGTTCAAGAAGAATTCATTCTCAATGTCACCAACCAATGTAGCAAAAGTTTACCCCAATACACAAATTTGTGTAGTACTCCAAAGAATTATACCCCAAAACTCTAGGGAGAAAGACATGATCATTCAAATGCTACGTGGAAATACTCCTCACCGCTGACCAGAGCTTAAGTGCCCCATTTACAGACTAATAATATGATAATTTAAGATAAAGCTAATAAATACAAAAACTGAAATAAAGCATAAAATAAAGTATAAGGAAATTTGCTAATAATTGACATCCTATTCTTTGAATTCATTATCATGAAAACGGAATAACTAGATACATCCTTGGAAAGGCCTTATTTTTATTAAATTTTTCTCGGTAATTTCAAACTGTTACTTCTGCTGCAATTTGATTTTCTTTAGTCAACACTTAACGATGGAACATAGCAAGCCAAATTTCAGCAAATTTATAAACTACTACATTACATTTACCTCATCAGCATCCTATAATATGTTTTAATATATAACTTTCTAAGTTCATTAACTATCTGCTAAACTTGACAGTTCAATGGATCTCACTTAATTTCTAGAATCATAATGCAAAAAGTATGTGGGCTCTTCAAGAATAAAAAAGAAGCCTATTCATTCTCAAAAAGGCTGCTACCAAACTACTAATTATATTTCAGGTCAAAGAATAAAAGAATTTTTTTAATATAAAGGTAACAGCATAAAATGGAGTCATGACAGAATTCTTGCAAGTGGATCTAGATTTGGCTACTCTAACATCTGTCTCTGTTTAGAAAGAAAACTACTTAATCCTTTCTTCATTTTGTATGGTTGAGTTTATCTGTTTCTTCTCCTTTATCCTCTTCTTTTTCTCCTCCTTCTCTCTCTTCCTCCCCCTTCTCTCCCTCCTCCTCCTCCTCATTGGATATGAAAGCAACTGTATTCAGAATACTTCCTGGGTTGGGTTCATGAACAAATGATGAAACTCCTTACCCTTAAGGGATTTATAGTTTGAAAAGAGAGATGTGGCAAAACACATACATAAAACATAAACTATAAGAGATAAGATACATTAAATGCTAAACAAACACTTAGAAAATAATAGTTAAGACAACTTTAAAAAGTGGTTAGTCCTTCAGCATTCTTTACTTTTAATTTGCATTTCTGACTCTGCCCCAGGAAAGTTGCTTAGTTATTTTTTAAAAGGTCACAATGTGTTATCAAAGGGAAGGCGACATGGAGAAGAATCTGCATTTACTGAACTCCCACTATGACTCTCACAGTAAACTCAAAGATAACTGTAGAGAAAACTAGGATTGAATGATACAGTTTAAGTTAGGTAGAGCATGAGATAAGGTGGAGATAAAGAGCCAACACTTCAGCAAAAATCATATAAGCTGGTAAATCACAAATTAATTGGCCATTCACTACAAAAGTTTAATTATAAAAATTATTGTTTTTTTCTCTGTGTTTGAGGTTCATGGTAAAAATCTGAGGACAAGGTTTCTGAACTTCAGATCTTATGTCTTAATTGTGACTTATTGCAGATCATTCAACAGAGATCTAAAATTTTAAAGTATTACATTAAAATTTAATGTAATAATGTTTAAATTATTACTATTAAAATGAAAATGTATATACAACAATATAGGAAAAATTTAGAGGAGTTTCAGAAATGAAAAAGAACAAAACAAAAATCGATGTTGAGTTGTCGGAGAAGGACATTTGCCTATGTACTATTACTTTATTTATTTGAATTATTTGCTAAAAGTTTTTCTCATCCAATAACAGTAAAAAATACAAACAATTACAAGGTTGTTCTTCCACATCTAATTTTTATTTAGAAAAATAACTAATTTACCATTCAAAGAATCCTTCTAATGAGGGAAATAAATTATATCCAACAAAACAAAACAGTAGAAAATATTTGCCAAAAACATTGAAATTTTATTGTCAATCAGTGAAAATGATAATTAACAAAAAATGTTAATTTCCTCCCACTGATTTGAGAACCAAGAAAAAGCATGCATAGTCATAGTAGGAGGCAATATAAATAATAGCTCTTACGTACATAAACATCATTCTCAAGGATAGGTTACATCAAATCCCATTCTTTCATGGAGGTAAGTGTACTGAAAGCTTACTATTTCTCATATGATGGTAATTTATGTCAATAAAGTTAAGCAATTTGGGCAATGTGTCAAAATGTCCTTCGTTTGGAAATTATGCTAGTTATACCCAACAATGAATGTCCTAACAGGCTGATATCTCTTACACTTCAGGAATACATGATTTAAATACCAACAATCAACTTTCCTCTTTTCTCTGACCTCAGATTTGCTGATTTTGTAAATTAATTCCCCAGAAAAGTCTATAAACAGACTCCAATAAGCTACTAATTTTCATCTGTGACCAAAGCTAAATTTTCCACTCATAATTAAAAAAAAAAAAGAGTTATCTTCTGTATTTCTTTCCTTTAATTTTCACAGAACAAAGAAGGAAGTTACTTTCAGATTAAGAATATCCAAGACAATGGTCATAACGTGAATAGACACCATATGGGAAAATATGAATTATCTTTATCATGTCAGAGAATCCACAGCTTTACCACCTGTTAGTATGGATGCCATCCAAAAGGATTTTTGAACATAAACCAGGCAGTGTGCCTCTGATACATGAAGAAGGAAACTGTCAATTTTTTTGACTGGGGGCAGAGTGTACATCTGTGGGAAAATGGAGGACAAAATTGGCAATCTATAAGTTATTTCCTCTATCCTATAAATCCCTGATGAATCACTGTCTTCTGATTAATTTTTAAAAATCAATTTTAAGAGCCATTTTGAAGTCATCACTCCAGGCATCCTCTGTAACAACAGCTCAGTTAAGGCACTACTTCTTGTTTAGTCTCCTTAAATGCTTACGTTTCATGTCATGGAGTTAATGAAATAACTGTATCAAATACTGCATTTAAAAGGTGGGTATACTCATACTAATGATATTTTTAAAATCTACATATATCCTTTATCCTAACAAGTTGTCAGCAATATGTTATTGAGTATTATGGATCTCTGAGATTCCACAGATGTAAAAAATGTAACTAGCAGCTGAGCCAATGAAAATTGTGAAACATACCTAAACTGCAGATGCTATAGTAACCAGAGCAGCATAGAAGTTTTGGGGAATATCTATTAAACTCTATTTAAAATACACCTAATTTTCCCATTGAAAGTGTCTTTGAACATCTGATGACAATATGAGGTTAAAGTAATTTCCTAGACTTCAGACGGATGCTGCAGGCTGAGCATGTTAAATGCTGGTAAAACCATTTTACTGTCAAATCATAAGGCAGATTTATTCTATATTCCTTATAAAATCTGAATCTCTGTACTTCTTCTAGTCTTATTGTCCAAATGCAGACATGGCACTTGAAGAGATGATTTGTAACATTTGTTAAGATGAAGCTTGTCCACCAAGAATCATTTCCCAATTCTCAAGAGAGGAGGTTGGTTGACTTAGCATTTCCTTGTGCAGCCAAGACTAACAGGTCATAGATTCATGCTGCACATCTGATTGGTTGACCTCAGTAGAGCCATCCACAACCTGACTAAAAAGGCCAGAAGTGGGGTAAGAATAATGCCACAAATTACATAAGAGGGGTGATAAGCGCAGTGGAAACATGTGGTTGAAGCAGAGAGGAGGTGTGGCAGGCAATTATTGGCATCTGGTTAAATACTGGATGTAGTTAAAAGTTCAGACCCTGGACTCAGCCTGCTTGGAATTCAATCTGAGCTCGATTTGTTACTGCTATGTGACTTTGGTCAGGTTACCTGACGTATTTGGTTTTTTTTTCAGTTTCCTCAATATTAGTATCATATGTGATTATTGTGAAGATTCCAAGAGCTAATTTATATAAAGTTCTCAGAACAGTACCTGGCACTGAAATCACTGGTCAATTTAGGTTGACCAATATCATCTAGTATCATAAAGGCAAAACTGCCCCTTTCCTTTATTGTAGTGGTTTCTGTCTGCCTAAGGGAGGTTTAGGTTCTAGAGTCATCTTTTAAGGCTGCAATTTTTTTTTTCAAAAAGACTTTCCTAGCCAATAAATATGGCATGCGTAGTTTTGTGCATCCACACCTTCACAGTGATGTGTGTATATATGTGTGATGTGTGTAAAATATAAAATTATGAACACAGATGTCAAATATAATTTACAGCATTTTCCATTATGAAATGGGGAGGCATTAAGATTGAAAGGGTAAAAGAGAAAATAGTAAATTTGTACACTGTCCTTTCATTTAGATATTTTTGCAGGTTTTAATGAGATAAGGTTATTCTGACACAAAACATACACCAGTGGTGATGGATGAAGGATGAGTGATGAGACCATTAAACAGTGGCCATATGGTGGATGTTGAGATGATAAAGCCAGGCCCTTTATCAAACTGCTTTCTCTAGTGACCCACTGCTTGAGAGTCACCAAAGACTAATTCTATTTAGGAAATGGTGGGCCAGGCTTCAGCGATGGAGAGCAAGTCAGCGGTTGGCTCTGGTTCAGCTTGAGAAGTTGACGGCATAGACTCACCTGCTGGCTAGCTGATTTTACTAGAAAAACAGGCTGACTAACACTTTGGCGGTTATCTTTTGAGCTGTTCACATCTTTCTGGGAACATTACAAATAATTTTGAGGCTTTGTTTCTTACAATGTTCATGTTCTGAATCTAAATCAATCAAGTTATTTGTTCGGAAGAATTCATTCAATTTATGAAGATCCCAACTTGTTGGCTCTTCCTGTTGAATGCTATCTTCTTTTCATCTCTAGACAACTTAATTGCTCCTCTAATCATCAGTAATCAGGTTCCTCTGCAATCCCTTTTTAATTCAGTGATGCCATCACTGGAGTTATCTACAAAATAATGGCCAACCACCTGTCTGGCAGCCATAACATGTATTCACTAATTATCAGAAACCCTTAAATCTTTTGCACATTTTCCCATAGATTAGAAAAATATTCCAGACACAGTTACATTTCTACAGGTCATAAATGAATACCTTTTAAATCTTTGTAAAACTCTTCTCATGCATTTTGTTCAAGCCCCCTACAGCAACTGAAGCCCTCGCTTCTATAACTTGATAATCATAGACTACTATTTTTGATGACAGTGATGGCAGATTTGTTACAGCTGTACTTAAGGGCCAAGTTCAAAACAGCCTCTCTTTTTTTCCTACTCTAGTACTGGAACACTGTCGCTTTGATTGAACACAAGATAAAGTAATTGGGCTTTCACTCAGAAGGCATGTTTACAAAAAATCCTTCTCAACACAAAGAGTTCTCACCTTTGTAGATGGTAGCAGGAATGGACGGAGCAACAGATTAATGACACACATTTTGGTTGCACACTGAGTTATGGGCTCACTGAGCAGATTAGCTGGCAAAGTCACCCAAGCTTGTTATCCTCTTTCCTGAGTTGGGCATATAGAATTAATTTGTGTAAGTTAAATGCACTTATGTTGTGGCTGCTCTCAACTGCCCTTTAAAAATAAGGGAGTGGAGGTGAAACCTCACTATGAAGTAAAATATATTTTCTATGGAAGATCTTTTTTAAGTCCTTCAACATCAACTATATTATTTATTTTAAATATGTTTAATGAAACCTTTGGCTTCCATCTTACATTCTACAGTTGAATTTGCAAGATGATGTTGGTAAACATGAGTTTAAGTCCTGATTTGGAATAGGGAAGGAGACAGAACAAATAAGCTTAAATTGTAAAAATTTTCTTTCAAATGAAAGAAAACCTTGTGATATCTAAACTATTCTTTAAGAAAATCCTATGTGGCTTAAGAAAAACAGCAAAGTACTGCTTTCTTCAAAGCAGAAGGATCATTAAATCTATCCAACTAAGCTCTTGGGAAATCTCTCATGATTTTATCTGCCTGTCAAGAAGCTCCTCCAATCATCAGATTTCACATTGTTTCCCTTCCCCTGTATACACAGATAAAGCATTCATATTCAAATACAACTTTCTAATAAACTTACAAGGAAAAAGTGGCATGGGCATAGTTGAGAGAAATATACCAGCAATGAAGAGAATAAAATCTTTTCTTTCTCAATTAAGAAAAAATGTTTAATTGTAGATATTTTACCTATGCACCTTGATATACATATAGGCCATTATACAATTTTTCTGATTTGGAATTGATTTCCACCACTGTTCATGATTTCACTATGCACATCTTAATGACAAAAAGAGCCTATTGTGACAGGATCTCCCACATGACAAAACCCTGGCCCCCAGGAAAGACAGATTTCCAGCATTACCTGAGAAAAAAACATGACTACTAACTACATCATTTTTCTTGGTTCTTGCATTTACCAAAGCTTGCGCAGACACATTCAACCTGTTACCATAATCCGTGATTTAACTCAAGGCTTTATTTAGTGTAATGAACATTATTTTTCTGTTTAAAATTATCAGTTTATCTATCCCTAAACAAGGAGACCGACAAAGAAGCAGTCTCATTAGGTACTATTAAAAAAAAAAAAAAAGACATTAAAATAAGATCTTTTATTCCTAAACTAAAATAGTCAGTTGAGACACCATCTAAGGATGGAAATTACCATGAAAATTTGCCACTGAAAATCATTGATGAACGCTTAAGCTATTTGTTCATATTATAAAGGTAATTGAGATTTTTTAAAACATAAAATGGATAACATGATATCTATGTAGGTTATTCTGTCTCTATCACAAAGTACCATTAGCAATTAACAAGGATAGTAACAACTAAAATTTGGAGATCAGCTTATCTATTATCTTCTATTGTTTATATAAAATCACATTTAATGTTATTGGTCTCTGATACATATGGATTGTGTGTATGTATGCACATATATATGTAACATGATAGTAAAAATAAGAGAACAACAAAGCTGAATGGATGAAAATAATGAAAAATTATACTATGCTTCCAAACTATCTATTTTATCATGTAAAATACAGTATATCTCAAATAATGCACTTACAGGCATTCTAAGTCAACTTTGATAGATGAATCTTTTCAATACTACCCTTAAATACTACCTCTATGTAGCATTACCTGTGTTACTGTTTCACCCCTAAGAAAACAAGAGCATTTCAAAAACATTACATAAGCCTGAGAGCAGATGAGAGAAAACACCGCAGACGCTGGCGGGGGGGAAGCTACAGTTCCTTCCACAGCGACCATTTGACACATAAAAAGATTCTAGAGGTGTTTATTTCAATCGTTTGACATTGTCAATACTTTGATCATTTTTGACTTACAAAATTGGCAACTTCACTTTAACTCATTCAGCCACATATACCTACAAAAGCTTAAAAATAATGCATCAGAAAATTTCCTTGGCATTTATTACTCACAAGTTGATTTAGGGGAACTATACGGAAAGGAAAACCTTAACGTCACTATATGCAACCTGAAAATGTATGAACCTTTGCTCCATCTATATTGAAACTAAACTGCATCCAGCCCAAGAAAAGAAGATTTTTAAAAAAGGCTCACACACCAAAATATAATAAATATACTCCTGGTCTTTGTTCTATCATATGTCCATTCAAAGGTATAGGTAATGGTTACATCATCAGATTTTTAACTACAACGAGCTCCAAATGTTGAGTTAGAGGCTTTCTCATAGTTCACACCAGGAATCCCTTGACCCAGCTCGACAAGCGTGAAAAACATGAATAAATGAAGGTTAACAAAGAGTGGTCTAAGAAATAGTTCACAATAATACCACAATGCTCTTATCACTAATACTCAACTATGCCTTTGGATACCTATTATCGAAAGATTTACGAATACCAACATTCGTGCCAGACATTACTACAAGTGGAGAACAGTCTAAAGGAGAGAAAAAAAATGCCTTCCAGGAGAGAAACATTCATTAGTCTTACTGGCAAGTGTCTAAAGCAAACAACCAAACTGCAAAATAATTACTTAGTTACAAATAAACCCTTTTTGCACAGTACCTTTTTGTGTCTGTCCCTCTTCCATATTCTCTTCCATGGCTACCCTTCTACAGTAGAATCTGGTACACGGAATTAATCAAAAAGCTCAATTAGATGTTGGAAAAACTGGTGATTTTTTTTTTTTCCCTGGGAAGCTCCAACAGCAGTGGCTTAGGCAAGTCCTCAGAGCTTAGCTAAGGCTCCCTCCTTCCTCTTGTTTGCTTGGAGACAGGCTGTCAAGTGTAATTTCATTCAAATTACTCTTCCGTGAAGATTATCAGTTTTTCTTCTCAAAGCTGCCCATTGTGTACCACTGTAAGCAGGTATTCAAACAAATAGCCTGAGAATTTTGGGGGGAAGTTTGGTTCGAATCCCAGTAGCAGAGACACTGTGATTCACAATCCTTGCTTTGCATTTAAGACAGGGAAAAGGAATTGAGATTTGTGTTGAAATCTGGGCTTTAAATTGGAAACAGGCTGAGCTGTGAACAGATGGAGGGGTGTCCTCCTAACGAGAAGCAGACCACCAACTCATAATTCCCCCTCTTTGCCACCACAGTGGGAAAGCCCAGATTCCTGTCAGGTCTTTATGCTGCAGTGGTTGCTTCTCACCCAGTCAGATACGTTGCAAAAAATGCTTTTTCCTTTTCTCTCCTCACTAAATATCTTAATTTGATTTGAAAGTACCAAGAAAGGATGCAATACCATCTCAGGATTTATGTGTAAAAGGTTATTCTTAAGAGAGCACTTTTAAGCTGGTACCATTCAGCTCCAAACAGAAATAGAAGTATGATTTTCAAATTAAAGAGCAGAAACATTTAAGCCTCTGAGATATGTGTTTTAAGTAATTATTTCACTTCAGTACCATAGGACTCTTAAATGAAAGGGAGAAAAGCAGTGAAAAAAAGAGAATCTACTGATGTCTTTGTAATGTATTGTTATGATATTAGCCCACTAAAACTGCTGATTTTAAATGGGAATCTCTTGAACGAGATATTTTTAAAAGGTCATTATTGGGAAATGAATAGACTAAAAAATGGAAGGAACAAATTCTAAATAAGGAAAAATGTGATAAACCATTTATAATGGGAATCGCAGTCTGATTTGGAACGCAAATCACAAAGCTGCAGTCGGGCAATAAATTAGGATTTGTACTTCAGCCGAGTGAGTGACAGGGCACCAGCCAAGAGTCTCAATACTTCACAAAAGGTATAGTAAGAAAATAAACAGTATCTCTTTCAAGGGGGCATAAACCTTTACTAAGAGTATAAAGAAAGAATCCCTGACTCGGTCTCCATCTCTGAAAAAGAAAACACACAGAGAAACACGCACACACACACAAAGCTATAAATCTTGCTTTAATGAAAAATAATTCACAGCCTAATTATCCCATAGCATGTTTCCTGCATTTATTTTACATAGTCTTTAAAGCCTGTCAATACCCTATTATACCCCACCACCTAAATCATTACCAAAGCCAACTATTTAGAAGATAGACAGCTGCATGTTACTTCTCATATAAGAAATTTCAGCTCTCTTACTTCTATAATATTTGCTATTTCTTTTCTCTATTCAGAAGAATTTAATCCCAAATGTAAATATAATTAAAATAACTCAAAAACATATCTCCTCTGAATATATTTCAGCCTGTATTTGAGGGTTTGTGAGAGAGCTGCTAGATCAGGGCACAGATTAAAAGAGAAAAAGCATAAAGGAAATCGAAGAGCCAAACTGTAGTCTAAGGATAAGCTTCAGTTTATCCCTAGACTGACATAACCTGGCATATAGTCAAACAGAAAGGAGCATCACTCCCCATTTATATTACTCATTTTATACCACAGAAGTCATCATGAAACAAATTAGTAGTAGTAGCAGTAAAAATAATACCCCCTTAAATTTTTAGAGTACAATCTACAAAACATGTTCACTTACATTAACCCATTTGTGAGGCAAATTGGGAAGGTGCCATTTTTTCCCCATTTTATGCTAAGAGAAAACAGACTCTCAGAGCTCCAAGGCCTGGACTAGTAAATGATTAAGTAAGTCTTAGAACCCACATCAGCTGATTCCTTGACTAATGTTCTCAATATGGAAGCAAAGTTTCCTGCCCACCCTATTGCATTATGAGTGTCTTCACTATCTTAAAAAAATCAGCCTCAGCTCATAGCTTTCTTCTTCATCATACATATAAGCAGAAAGAAAGGCAAATGGAAAGGAATGAGAAAAGAAATGAAGAAATATTCATTGTGCAAGATGAATTGGGAAAAATTCTGAAAAATTTGCATCAAAGCAACAAATTTCCATATATATCAACATTTTGTCTAAAACAGACTTTTTCATGCAACAGTTGTTACCAAAAGAAGACAATGGCAACTTATACTGATTTTTTAAACATACAAAGAACCACCTCAAATCCAGGCTAAATGGACTTTTGCCAAATGGACGAGCAGAAACACAGGCAATCACCTGTCAGTAAGCTATATTCATTTTTAAAAGGTAGATTATGCCTGCTAGATGGCAATTGAGTAGTTACTGATGTTATTTTTAGTATATTTTTTTTAAAACCTTGATCCCATTTGAAGTAAAAATACTTCGAACATACAAGCATCTGAAAACTAGCTAGGAAAGAAGAATGGTAGACATTATTATAGATTAACTTTATGAATTCTAAAATAGAGTATACATATGAACCTCAATAACTGACAAAGCTCTTTCATCTATACCTCACTTAAGAGCTACACAAATTGAGATAACTAGAGTCACAATTGTGTCGTGGGACATTATGGATAGTTCTTACTTTGCTAATCAGAAAATACAACAGCAATTTTATAAGATTGACAAAAATGGTAGGTTGATCACCACTAACTGTGCACTTACTATGTTCTAGGCATTAGACCAGAAATTTATATAAATTATTTCTAATACCCACACTATATCAGTAAGTTAGGTTTCTTTCATGTGAGAAAATTGAGGCTCTCAAAGTTTAAGTAACTTTCTCAAGATTGCACAGCTGGTGAATGAAGGAATTGGAATTTGAATGTTGTTCTTCCTAACTTTAAACTCATACCATGCAAAAAAGATAAGTTATTCAGTACTTTAACACAGTCATAAGATAATTTGTGGTAGAATTTCTTCATTTTTAAGTAAAGTCTTAGTGTTATATTAATGACAATCGATGTAAGTATAACTAAGGAACGAGTATAGCTGAGGAATGAATGATTTTTGATTTTTGCTCCATTCACTTGAACCAAAGTTTAATAATTTAGAAATTTCAGCTAAGCCTAATCTTACACAGAAAACTGGATATTGGAAATGACAAGCTTGTAAAGAGAGAAAGAAAGAGAGGGACCAAACACAATTTATGCAAAGCTAGTGGCTTGTCATAAGTTCTGAATTCTGAAATAGTATTTTAAAATCTTTGCTTTGAATTTTATTGCAGGCAAACCATAGGAGATATCATCTGAAAAAGCTGATTACACAACATGATGTTTAGAGAACTGATGAAGAAAACTAAGATTCGATTCTACTCAGCTTTAAAATAAGAATTTTGGACATTTTGCTTGTACATTAGATCACAAGTCCTTTTATGGATGAAAAATATATAAAAGCTACATTTTTATTTCCAGATACTATCTTTGGGTAACCTAAAAATTCCTTTTATCTCAATAAAGAAAACTACTCACAGATTGCCAAGCTTTCTCACTCTTCAAAATGCCCTCTACCAATACATCTGTACTCATAACTACCAGGTATGGAGCAAAACGGGTTCCTCCTGCCTGACAACAAGGTGGAAGGCCCTTCCTTTCTTACTGAGAGGGACATGTGTTTTATGAATTGTTGTGAATTAGGTATGAGCAAGGAGACTTTGATTGTGATTTGTTCTCCATTAGTTAATGGAGAAGACAGATATGCACAAGCTCTATAGGCACCAGAAACAACCAGAAAATATTTGCTACATTTCCCCAAGAAAGTTCTATTGGCAATGGCATATGGTCTGTTTGGGTGATCAACTATGGCTCCAGGGAGAATGACACACTTGAACCTTCAAACAATGCAAATAATTTACTTCCTAAATGTTTCTTGGTTCGCGTGCACACTGTTAGGCTCAAACAGGCCTGGGAACCCATCTGGCTCCTCTCTGGGTGTGCAGCACCACAACCCACCAATCTACAACTGCTCTTTATGGTTTCAGCAGCATGCTCAAGTCACCTACAAACCCTTCTAGTTGTGCTAAAGTGCAAAGCTGTTTTAAGCATTAGATATAGCAAATAATTAGGCAGCAGTGATTTATTTCCTCCCTCTATCCCAATGTCTGAGTTTCAATATCAGTTGTCTACAACCCACATTTGCCACCTATCATAACTTTTTTCATTTTTAATACTCTATATGCATGATATTCATTTCCCCAACTGTGATTGACAGCAGAAACCATTAATGGTACTTGTTTCTCCCTTTACCATCCATGTAGTGGGACTGAAGGACAGTCCTATTCTTAAGTGCTCAGCTGTCCAGGGATTGGGCTTATCTCTTCTTATTCAACAACATTTGACAAATATTTGCATGACACCCACTGTGTGCTAGGAACATATTTTATTTTACTGGCCCTTTACAAGCCTTACTGTATTCGATTTTACAGTGAGAAGACTGAGAATTAGAGAAGCAAATGATTTGCACAGGTTCAGCAGCTAATAAGAAGGAAAATTTGAATATGAAATTTTCTTACCGTTTCATTGTTTCCAATAACTCCACTGCATTCCAGTGACTCAGTACAGAGTAAACAAGTATTGATTGGTCAATTCCCACAAATAAGTGATGTAAAAAGTATATTTAGAAGTTGCCTTTTTTCAACAGTCTTAACATTTGTAGCTAAATGAATGAGATGCCAGTAAAAATTTCTAAGTACTTTTTGAGATATTTATTGCATATCCTGCATAGCTCCATACAGATCTCCAATATAAATTGAATTGTAAATATAAAATGATTTTAAGTTAAAAAACAGTCTTAAAGGATGATAACTCAAAGTCACATACAGTAGTATTTTATGTATTATTATACTAATTTTCCTTTGGTGGCAGACATCTTAACATGAAAGGTACATTTCATGGGAATCAAATTATCAAACAGAAATTTTAATCATCCATCTAAAGGGAAATACAAGAAGTCCAAGGGAATTCTGTCTAGGGATATTCTTTCATTTATTAAGCCATCAACTACATATTGAGTGCTTACCATTTTCCAGATACAAATCTAAGTTCTGAGCCAAGTCAATGAAAACATATATTAAGTCCCTGCTCTCATAGAGCTTACAGTCTGGAAATATAAGGGAACAGGGCTAACAAACAAATATGTAAAAAAGAATATATCAAGTTCTGGTATGTGCTATGATGAAAATAAATCAAGGAGAATATTTTGGGTATCCTTTAGCTTCTGTTGTCAATATATGATGCCTTTAACATTATCCATAGTTATGATAAAGTTATAATAATATTTAAAAATCTCTAGTATGAAATGATTATAGATAGGATTTGATTCTTTATTAGAAAGGAAGGAAGACAATGAAAGAGAGTCTTGAGCAATCAATTGATCATAAATGTTATGCTTTCTGTCTATATGGGCACCATTGTAATTGTTTTGATGTGATATAACATTTTGTCAAGTTGAAAAAACTCCTGAAATTGTAGTTTAAAAAAATAGTGCCTTGTTGCATTCAATCTCAAAAACCTTTTACGACCAATCTACATCCTAGACTTAGAAGACACTAAAATATTATCTAATGCAGAAATGTGTTTTCTTCATGCATATATATATAGAAATTAAACATATCTTAAGTATATATTTTATATATTAATTAAATATATATAATATAGTATATATATCAAATAGAGACTGTGTATATATATGTATATACACACACATCTATCTCTATATAAAACACTGCTTTCTAAATATAGCTGTCATGTGGCCATTCAGCATTTCTGAGTTGTTAATATAGTAGATTCAACATTTTGTTGACTTTTAACTGAATTCACTAAAGGAGGTAACTACTGACATATATAAAAGCAAGGATAGTATACAAAACTGGGTAATAGAACCAGGGAATAATAACTCTATCCTTCTCCAGATAAGGCCAGAGAGGAAGGAAAGAAAAAGTCTACAATTTGTGCAGTAAAAGCTAAAACATCTTTTATAAGTCAACAAAAATAAAGATCTCATGGCTCAAAAAACCAGAGTTTATTGGGTCCCTTTTAAATGAATTTGTGTTATAACCAGCATGTCCACAAAGGCCAAGAAAAAAACCCATGAGTTTTAAGGGTGATTTATTTCTTCAGTAACAAACATTCTGTCAGGTATTCTGCCATGTGCTAAGAATGCCACTAATTCCTTATATGATTTTAAACAAGGATGTCCTTTTACCCTTTCCTCAAACTTAAAACGAGGTAACTGATACTTGTCCTGCTCACTTCCCAGGAGCCAAATACTGTGCTGTTTTGCACAACTATCTCATTTTATCCCTCCAACATCCTCATAAGGTATATGCCATTTGTTAAAGCCATTTTATAGATGACAGAAAAGTAATTTCTCCAGAAGAAATGAGATGAAAAAGTTCTTTGAAAAGTATGAAGTGCAATACAAAAATAATGTAATTATAAATAGCATTATAATTAAATGGGAAGAAATGAATCATGATATGAAAAACATCATCAGCTATAGTACCCCTAGAATATACAATTTGGTAGTACACATAAGTTCACTTATATGATTCAAAATAATAATGCGAAACAGGTCAGGGATTCTTCTATTATAGCCACATTTCTTATTTGTGTCCACACTTTCACTCACTTTATCTTATTAAAAAAAAAAAAACTTCTGAGGCATACACTATTATTATCTCCATTTTTCAGATGGGGGAACAGAGGCAGAGAAAGAATAAGTAACTTGCTCCAGGTAGCAATTTGTAAATGGCAGACAGAGCTGGGATTAGAACCCAAACAGTCTAGTTCTTAACCCTGGGCTCTTATTTAAAACATAAGCTACTTCTTCTGAAGTGGATGAAAAGGATGCAAGGCAATTAGCTATTTACTATTTACTCCACAGGTTTAGAGAACAAATAGCTGGATTTTTTTTTTTTTCTTAGACTTCTTTAAGCCATTCTCCTGGCTCAGTTATGTCAGGATACCATGGAAGGAGCATGAGTTTAGCACAGTTTCAAATGGCAGCTCTGCCAGCTCTCTACCTCCTCTGTGACCCCTTTCCTGCTCTGTTCCTCAACTGTAAACTAAGCAAAAGAATGTCAGCTTATCAGGGGTTTTGTGAGGATAAAGTACATTTAGCACAAATTTTGGCACAGACCTGACTGGCACTTAGTAAATGTTAGTTCCCTTCTTTCTCCAGCTTCAAATATTATGTTGGTTCAAATAATTTACTCTCCCATAAACTGTTTAGGAAATGATAAGAGAAAGGCCTTGGGTCATGAAATGGTAGCTTTTAAATCAACTATATTGTCCTGAGTCATAAAATAATCTGCTTTTGTGGAAATAATGTTACCCTGAGTATTTATAAATGGGAGGTTTTTTTCTCCCTAAAACAGTGTGTATCGATTATCTCAGAGGTCAGTATATTCTATTTGATAGACTGGTGGACTGATCTGGTTTAGCAAATCCTACGTCAGTTCTCTACCTGCCCATGCCATAGCTCTGCCTAAACAAATCTGATCACAAGGACGAATTATCTTTTAACTGTTATTAGGCAAGATGTGAAGCACATAATCCACAGCCTGCTAATAAGCCACACTGAAATACCCAAGGGCATGTGTATAAACTGTGTCCAAGGTTTAGTAGAAGGTGTATTTTGACCTAGTGTGTTAGACTCTGGGACTTCCATGACCTCATTTTAAAACTCTAATTTTAAGAATTACTGCAGAACACGCTAAGCAAGTGACAATTTTGCTATGTTTGTTTCAAAGTAACTGCCATTCTTTGCAGAGCTTTAACAGCTTACAAACAAACAAAAATATTTGTTTTTCAGTGGGAGCTTTTCATACTACAGAGTCTTTTTAATCCCTCCATGCTAAGAGTTAAGAGTTCTTTTATAGAAGGTAAATTATATTAAACTTTTTCTTTGAATGATGCAGTACATAGTTTGTCTATGTAGGAAGAGTGTAAAATATTTTTAATACTGACGTTAAGAACATTATTTCAAATTTTAAAAACTGTGAAGAATGCTAAATGTTTTACAAATCTAAAATAAATAAAAAGGAGATTCGATGTATTTTGGTCATAAAGCATAGCCATATTAAGAAGGGAAAAAAAGTTTCAAGCTGAAAAATCACTTAATGATATCCATTCAGACCAAAATATATGGTGAAAAATACAACTCTTCTTCAATACCAATACTTTGTTAAAAAGATTATGTTGGGAAAATTGTAACAGACAATATTAAATCAAATATTAAAGTTGGTGAAACGGTAAAGTCAGTGGTATAGTTGGTTGTCCAGTGAAAAAGTGTTTTAAATTACTATTTTAACTGGAGAGAGCTGCTATTTGAGGGTTCTAGCAGCTTTCAGTTTCCATACGTAGAGACTTCAACCACCTTATTTCAGAAAAATCACCAGGATGGCCCCTTTGTTTAATAAATAGGAAATAAGAACCCAACCATTATTTCTCAGATACAGGAAGGTTATTATAAAATTAAATTCGGATAACATGGACAAGTGGATTTAGATACTACTAGGTTGGACTCTTAAGTTGTTTATTTAAAACAGATTAATCCAATCAGGGGAATGGAATGATCAACTCCTTGTGAATGCCATGATCTGGGCAAGGAAGGTAAGACAGCCCAGTGTTTGCTCACGGCCATTAGCCCTGCATGAAATGGATGTCCTTTCTCTGGAGGCTGGAAGACAGACGGTCTTTGGTTTGGGGCATGGAGATGAGGACCTTACTATATGTGGTGTGTGTGTAGGTGGGGAGCGGGCAATTTCAGAGGTCAAGAAAGAATTATAGGTTGGTAGATGGGGGTTGAGCTTGTCATGTGAGTCTAGCAGCAACAATGACAGTTACTCTGTTTTGTTTTTATTGAGCCTCGAACATTCAGAGGAATTGCATTAACTAGCACAGTGTGATCAGAGCCGAACTTTAGAGAATTGAGGGTAGGCATGAGTATATCACATTTGTTATACACATACAACTATATAAATGTAATTAATAACTTTTATTTACATATTATAACTATACAGCCTACAGTGTGTATAATAATGATGATGATAATGCTAATGCTTACCTAAGCTCTTCCTATGTGCAAATACTATTCTAAAAATATTAAATACATTATTCCATTTAATCCCCATACCAAATCTATGAAGTAGGTACGTTACTATCCCCAGTTTGTAGATATCAAAACTGAAGCACAAGGGATTTACGTAAATTCCC
Source organism: Choloepus didactylus (assembly GCF_015220235.1). NCBI lineage: Eukaryota > Metazoa > Chordata > Mammalia > Pilosa > Megalonychidae > Choloepus > Choloepus didactylus. The sequence goes on from NC_051309.1 coordinate 190,733,498, forward strand.
CAAGATGACACAGCTAATGAGTGGCAGAGTTGAGACTCAAAGCAGGCACTCTGTCTCCAGAGTGCATACCCTCATCCATTCTGAACAAATAGTGGATACATAAAATAAAGTGCTCTTATTTTATTTGTAATCCACACATGCCATCGTTCTGTATTTATTTATTTTTCTTGTATTTACTCACCTCCATGCGGACTCTCCATTATTTCTGGTTTATTTATCCACTGGGTTTTTGACTTATATTTGCTGACTTATTTGTCTCTGTTGCCCCAAATATATCCTACCTTCACTGGGTCAAGAAAATAAAGTGGGCTGATCAACTGTATATTTAGCATGGCAATTTTTATCTATTCCCTGAACTAAAAAGAAATATAAATTGCTAGGCCCATTTGATTCACTTTAGCTCATTTATTAATCTGTTTTTAAACTTATACAACAATTTCTTTTTAATGGAAATAATAGACCATCCATTTCTACTTGCTCTTTTATTGTCAACTAGTGATCAAAGTTGGAATTTTATCAAAACACATATAGTGGTTGAAGGGGATGCCCTTTATTTAATTACTGTGAATCTCTGTAGAGCTACCCTCTAGAAAAATTAAACTCATTGGATAGAAACAAAATGATATTTGAACCTAATAGATTACTTATTAAAGCCTGAAGATACCAAGAAAGAATAAGTTAAAATTATTAGTCAAAACTGAAGGTGTCTTTGAATGGATATTCTGTGTCTATTGTAACATTAGCTCTTTTAAAACATTTTTTTAAACAAAAGCTCAAAGCACTAGGATTGCAGTCCCAGAGTCTAAATTACTTTATACCTGAACATAGGAAGTAATTTATTATTTAGAGCAGACCAATACCCCAATGATTCCACTACAAATTCCTCAGTGAAACATAAATGATATTCTATTGGTGGAACGTATGTCAAGAACATAACATCTTCTTTGCCTGTTTTGCAAAAATAATAACATGCCTTAATTAGGTTAATTGCCAGACTTATCTCACTCCTCCTCACCCCCTAGGAGGTCTCCTGCAGTTTGATGTCCATTCATTTCATTCCACTAATATCTCTCTCTCGAAAGTCACAAATGGAATTTCTGATTTCTGAATTCAAGGGCCATTTTACCATCTTCATTCCACTTGAATTCTCAACACCAAAACTGCCTTCATTGATACCCCCTTATAGGCTCTCTCCCCCTTGAACTCTTCTGATTGTCAACTCCTTGTCCCCCTTTTTTGTTTCTTAAAATTCTGGCTCTCTAATCTCTATAATCTCTTTTTTTAAAAATTCAGCAACTCATTTACTAACAAACAAAGGACTATTATTCTTAGGCAGAGTGCTTCCAAAATCATTTTCTAATCTTGACCTCTCAAATACTTGAGATTTAAACTTAAACCCAAATTAAACAAGAAGATAGTAATTTTTCCTTTTGAAATAAATTATCTGACAGCAAAAGGAGAAGCTTGATTTTTTTTTTCTCTTTATAAAAACACTATTAATTAAAATAGTGCAACATATAATGTAACAGACAACCCTAAAAAAAAACTTCTTGCTATTCCAAGGATCTTGCTTCAGGGCAATGCATTACATTTATTTCAGTTCAATAATATTAATAAAGTTCTTGTTATGTAAGAAAATTTGTGGTAGGTATTAACAACACAAATGAATAAAACACATCTACCCTCCAAGAAAGTAAAGTCTGTTATGGATATGGCAGAAGGAACCAATGACAGCTAGAACAATAGGAAGGAAACATTAATTTGGGTATTTTATTTTCTAAAAATTTTTTGACATACATGATAGAGACTAAATTATTGTATGTCTTGATCTCCATTTTCAAATCTCCAAAACCACTATTCCACTTCTATTAAAGTACAAATTCTATATTTATATCTAAGGGTCTTTTGGTTGCAAAAGGTAGAAATCCAACTCCTACTGGTTTAAACCAAAAGGAAGATTTATGGTGCACATCCACAAAATGCACAGGTTGTGACAGGGGTGTGCCTGGGTCACCAGAATTCCCACCCACACTCAATGACCCCAAGGGTGGTGTGCAGCTTCCACAGTCTCGGCGTTGTGACACCATCATCTCTATTCCAGTCTTTACCCTCAAGGAGGGAGCATGGTCGCCAACAGCTCCTAGACTCAGTGTTCCAACCTCAAAATGACACCAGAAGGAAGGATCGCTCCTACTGTAGGAAGACTGATCGGGAGGAGCTTTTCCACCAAAAGATGAGAAGACTCTATTCCCAGAAGAAAGGAAGAGCTGGATAGGATTTTACCAAAAAGGCAAAAATGACATCAGCAAGAATTTCTGGTTAAAACTATTATATTAGGATGTCAGGCAGGTCTAGGGAGGACCCTTGTCTCCAGCCTGTACTCCATGCCCCTGTGGAACTTTGTATAAGCATAAGAACCTGTAGAACTCTGTGTAAGCACAGGAATATTTATAGGCCATTGGAGAATCACATTAAGTTTGATGACAAGTTAATCAATATTAGGAAAATACTGAATGCAAGGTGCTCTGCTAGGGAATGCAAAGGAACTGCAAGTCACTAAGACATGGATTCCAACCTCATAAAACCTAGTTTACTAGAACAAGTAACACAAATAGTGCACTGATCATGTTGTCATTAAGCATCACTAGACTGGTACCAGAAAAGAATCCATCAGAAATAAAAGACAGAGGTTAGATAACATCAAGGAAGATAACATCATGGTTATCTTCAGGGTGACATCAAGGAACAGGCAACATTTGCACTGGACTTTGAAATTTCTACCAGTGTGAGATTTCGTGGTGATGTTTACAGAGTTATACAAAAAAAAACTAAGAGTAAATCTAGCACTGAAGTGAGTAAGGTCAGAGTGATGTAATTGTCCATCAAGAAGACTATACCAAAATTAGACACATGCTTGATTCCAGTCCTGGACATTATCCCTTTCTTGTTTCTTCTACTCACAGTCAATGGCTTATCTTTGTTACCCTGGTGTTTTGGCTTCCTTTTACTATCTGGGGACGTCCAGTACGAAAGAGAAATGCAGAGTCTCAATATAATGCTGGTTTCTTTGTTCTGTTTTATTTCTAAGTCCCTTTACCTCATCTTCAATCCAACTCATAAAAGGATCTTCAATCCTTTTTGAATTTATATCTTCCTGGCCAACTGATGTTTTTTTTTGAAATAAGGCATATTTCAAACATACAAATAGATAAATATTTTACTCAAGTCTAAGTCAATGTCACATTGTTTCCAATGAGAAATTCAGATGTATTATTTTTCCATATAACAAATAAGGAAATTAAGGGACAGTGTATTTAGGCAGTATGCTCTGAGAGTAGAATGAGTCACAGCAAAAACTGTGATTCATTATGATCATCTGAACTTTTCTGCTTAACATGAATCTCAAATCATTTGTGTTTCCTAGTGAGCACTTCAAATCAGTTATACCTAGTATATAAAGCCAACAAACAGCTGCAAGGCCTTGAGAAACAAGAGACTAGAAAGAAAAATCAGCCTTCTAAGCTCCTACTTAGGTCAGTAAGATTTAGGCTGTCATTTCATGAATTTTAAACTGGGCTGGAAGTCTCCAAGTCCTTCAGCTACTGTGATGCCACGTCTCTGAGCTAGTGTCTTTCTGAAAAAGCCAGTCCTACTGGGCTCTGTGCAGCTACCTCGCTACATACATGGAAGACTGACACCAACAGCAGGTTCAGAGGAAAGCAGAGGTTTGTTAGCACTTTCCAAAGGGCTGGTTAATTGCCCAAATGAGAGAGATGTGCTAAGATTTACTCAAATATTTATTCATCAGTCCTTTAATCTGAAAATGATGGCCTGCTCTCACAGAACAAAGCAAAATCTGCTATAGAATGTCCCCATACCTCAAGCTGGCTTCCAGCCCAGCCTGGGGGATGGGGGGTGGGGGTAGATACTTTGGCAAGGACAAAAGATTCCACCACCCCTTAGAATTGTTCACTGCTTTTTTAAGTTTATTTATTCTTGGCTTGTTTGTTTGCTTGGGTGGTTAAAAAATCTTTAAAAAGTGAGAAATGGTGCAGAATTCTCAATACTCCTACACAAGGATGCAAGCTGCTAGCATATTCACAATTGGGGTTTGCATCTCTGACCTTCACAGTTTTTTCCTTCTTTACTCCTTTTATATTGAGTGTGCACTATAAACTCACAATTATTGAGTTTGTATGCAATGTCTCCGCTTTAATTTTAATTCTAATGGAACGGATTAAACTATCAGCATTCTTTCACCAGTGCATTTTTCCTTTAACAAGATTTTTTTAAAGGGGGGGGGGGCTTGTTTGTGACTTTACACTAACAAAAACTGAGAAAGCCTGAGTCAGGAAAATAATATAGGATTATTATTACTCTCATTATTAGAAAACAGAAGCACATCTGTTCACTTTAGTGAAGCTCTTCTTGACTCTCTTGCATCAATATCACCCACAAAGGAAAGGAAGAACAAAGGATAAAGACCATGTAGTTCATTACTTGTAAAACTATTTCTTTTTGAGCATAATCTTAGCCTCTCTTTGACCCCGAATTTTCCAGGCTAGGTCAGCAGCCCCTTGACTGGCATGCCTGGTGCCTGCATTCTCCCCTGTCCTAGCACTTGCGACACTGTGTTTGCTCATCCTTTCCCTTACCTGTCTCTCCAGGTCCATCTGCCCTCACCACTGGATCCCATCGAGTTCCTGGGTTTCATCATTGAGAAGCCAGTGCTGTAGAACTACATTAGATGTTGGGGATGCCTGTTACAAATGGCCAATTCCTGGGAGCTGAGGAATCCTCTCCAGGACATTTTCCAGTGCTCTTTAGCATGGAAACCACTGCTATAGTGCTTCTCCTTAGGAACATATGAATCTATAAATAGCACATGAAAATATAAGAATCACTTAAATGATTAAGAAACATAAAATTTATCACATGATGGAAATGTACTTACTTTTATAAATTCACTATACTAACTTAGTCCAAAATAGCTTACTCTCTGCAAGAATATGGTTGTCTTGGTGAACTTGAGATCATCTTCTAAACCTGGCTTTACATCTGAATCACCTGGGAAGCTTTTTAAAAATACGAGATCCCAGAATCTACTCTGTAAATACTAAATCAGAAAAACTGAGGCTGAATGTCAGGAATGTGCATTTAATTTTTTGGAAAGTTATAAAATGTATAAAAAGTATATTTAAAATTCAAAATCTTCTCTGTCCCTCTGCATTCCCAATACCCACTATCCTCCCAAGGAGACCAATGTTAACTCTTGGTATGCATGCCATATAAGCACACACAAACATCTAAATATAAATAAAGGAGTTTTTCATTTGGGTTGCCGAAAATTTGCCAAGTAGAAAAGTGCTGACACATAAAAATGCTGCAAAATAGGATTAGTTTGATCCCATTCTTACAGAAGTGAGAAAGATAAATAGATATGCAAGGATAGGGTTATGAATTTATCCCCCTTCCTTTTACTTATATGCATTATCTATCTTCTACAATTACTGAACTTGCTATAAGAAATTATTTTTAATTTGACTAACTTTCCAAAATTACTTGGTTACAACTTCCCAAATTTATTTACCACCAGAACACCATTCCCACATTGTGTATTAGCTACAGTAGCTAATTGTTGTAACAAATAGTTTCCAAAATGTAAAAATGTAAAAACCTAAAACCTGTTTCTTGCTTGCGTTACCAAAGAGGGTAAGTGAAATGTCTGGCAGGAACACCTTCCTACAAGTAGCCATTCAGAGATGCAGGGTGGTATAAGCTCCATCATCTCTAACGTGTGGCTTCTATTGTTACTCTAGGGGATGTCTCCAATCAAACAAGCCAGAAAGAGAAAAGAGCATAAAGATGCAGGACCTGGTAAGTTTTTATGGCCTGGCCTGGAAGGGATGAATTTCATTCTACTGAAACTCTATGGCTAGAACTCCATCACATGGTGACAACTAATTGTGAGGGTAAGTGGAAAATGTATTCCCTGGCTAGACTGGCACTTTCCTGCAATAGCTCCACACTTTGAGGGAGAGCATGAATGTTTGGTGGGTACCTAGTTTCCTCACCATACACCAGCATCATTGATATTCCCTGAGCACTCCATGCACGTTCATGCCCTCAGTGCTTTTTCATGGCCCTCCCTCAACCTGAGATAAACTTCTCTGCATACTCTGTACACAAAAAGCCTACCTATTATTTTACTCAGTTCCAATCTCTTCTGTTGCAACCAGCCCTCATTCTTTCATTGGATTAATATTTCTCAGGGACTCATATGTGCCAGAAATTCTTCTAGGAAATGGGAATAAAAGAATAAAAAGACCTTCATGGAGCTTATGTTCAAGGTCAAACATGGAAAAAAAATTAGTAAATAAGCCTTATTGTAAGATAGATAATATAAGTTCTAAGGAAATATGTATGAACAAAGAGGAGAAATGGGAAATGTCCAGGGGTTGGCTAGTGAAAGCAGCTTGAGAATATGATTGTAAGTAAAGACTTGGAGGAAATAGGAGGGCTACCCACATTAGAATTTGGGTGGAGAAATCAAGCAGAGGAAGCAGACAGGGCACAGGCCCTACGGCAGGAATGTGCTTGGGCATGTCCCAGTGACAGCATGGACACCAGCATAACTTGAGCAGAGTGAATGATGGAGAGTGGGATGTGACCCAGAAAGATCATGGGGCAGAGATGATCTACAAGGCCCTGATATCATGTAGGGCCTTGCAGATCATATAATAACTAAGGCTACTATGGTGAATATGATCAGATCCATTGAAGGATTTTGAGCTGAGGAGTGACATGATCTTACTGATTTTATATAGGATTACTAGGTGTGGCAGGAAAAAAATGCCCTTCTCCCCAAACTGTCCACATCTCAATCTAGAACCTGTGAATATATGATTTCACATGGTAAAACGGACTTTGCAGATGTGATTAAGTTGAGGATTTTGAGATGCAGATATTATCCTCAATTACTTAAATGGGTCCATTATAATCAATAGGGTCTTCATAAGAGTTAGACCCAGAGAAGGATGAGATGATGGAAACAGCGGTTAGAGAGAGAATGAGGGAGAGAGAAATTTAAAGATGCCCCACTGCTGGCATTAAAGATGGAGGAAGGGCCACGAGCCAAGGAATGTGGATGGTCTCTGGAAGTTGGAAGAGGCAAGGGAACAGATTAATTCCAAGATCATCCAGAAAGAAGCAACCTCGATAACACCTTTATTTTAGCCCACTGAGAAACAATGCAGACTTCTGAACTTCAGCACCATATGATAAATTTATGATGTTTTAGGCTACCAGATTTGTGGTAATTTGTTACAGCAGCAATAGGAAACTAATACACTAAGCTACTGTGTTGAAAATGATTACAGCGAGTAAGAGAAAGGCAGGGAGACCTACCAGAGGGCTACCAAGGTAACCCAGGAGAGAGATGATGGAGGATTGGACCAAAATAGCAGCTGTGGGGTTAGTGCAAAACACTCAAATTTTGGAAATATTTTGAAGGTAATACTGACAGAATTGTCTAATAGCTGCTGTGAGATGTGTGAGAAAGAGAAGTTAAGAAAAACACCAACATTTTTAGCTTGAGCACTGGAAGGAACTTGTCGTGAAATGAGATGGGAACAACAGCAGGAGGAGCTTGTTTGGGGAATTAAGAATTAATGATCCGTCTTCTCTGACACATGTAGCACTAGCACATGATTATTTTATTAGTGCTTCATTATATGGTCAGTTGTGCCCAGTTCTGTATTTGTGGCTAGATTATAAACCCATAAATCTCTACTATGCATTCTCAAATTAAGAACTTTGCTAGATTCAAAACTGTGCAGGAGTAAAAGGGTGGCTATCAACCTGCTGCCAACACACAATGATGGTAACACTCATATGGTGTCCTCTCAGACTTGGGAACAAATGGAAGTGCAAACACGTTTGGGAATGAAATCTGCTCTCAAATAGAGGATTTTCCATGAAAAGAAAACCCAGATCCTTTTTATTTGATTCCACAAAGCACTTAGCACAGCACCTTGCGAAAAATAGTCATTCAGTAGGCTAAAGCACACACTCACACACAGACAGACACCTAATAACAAGAGAGGATTAAAATCATCAGTTATGTTTGTGTTTTACAAGAAAAGGAATTGAAAGAGAGAAAAAAGGTAAAGCAACTATTAACCTATTTATCAGAACTTTACCACTCAATTTGATATTATTCTATTCCCCCACGAAAAATAGAAATAAATTCCATACTACTATTTGAGCTTTAGTTAGACAGTTTGTTTGGACTTAAAAGGCACCATGAATTGCAGATAAACATTAATTTGTAACTCCAAGGCTGCAATGGTTTATGAATCTTGTTTTCTTTAGCAATTGAGGAAATAATTAATTTCCTCATATTCCAGATACATGGATTTAACAGTCTGCCACCAGAGAGGCACATTTGGCATTCCATAGCATCTCAAAATCAACATTTCAAAACTGAACTCATGGTTCTGCCCTCTATGAACCCCTCAACTGGAATCTGTTCCTTTTGTAATATCCCTTACCTAGGAAATGAAAATTCATATTTCAAGTTGCTTAGGAATATAAAAATGGAAATGATTACACTTGCTCACCTGAAAAGATACTGCCTAAAATAATGAAAGATATGGCATTTTTCTTCTACTTCACTAAATGCTGCATACCTGCAACAAAACCAGAAATCTACTCCAATGAAGCAGTACTGATTATAAACAAAATTAAACTTTCTTATTACATCCCTATTCATGATTAATCTATTACTCCCTGCTGGCCATAAGGAAAATTTTATGTAAGTAAAGGATATTGTATTTCTAAAAGTGACATTGTGAATCTATGGATGATACTAGGTCTCGCTTCAGCAATTTGAGGAGCAATTTTCTACTATTATTTTATGTTAATATTCATGCTAGCATCTCTCAGCTAAGGTTATTCAAGATAAACTAAAAGGTAACAGCCTTCTCAGTATTCACGATTCGCAATGGATTGAGATGGCCTAAGAATACATCAACAGGTGAACAGAATAGTGAACTGTGGTATATACATACAGTGGTATATTGAGCGGCTGCAAGAAGGAATGAAGTGTTGAGGTATGCAACCAGGTGAATGGGCCCTAAGGACAGGATGTTGAGTGCATCAAGCAGAAATGAAAAGACAGACATTATAACACCTCACTAATATGGACTAACTATAATGTGCAAACTCTGAGAATTCATTCTGAGAGCACAGGTTATCAGGGGAAGGCATATTGTAAAGGTTCCTAGATTGTAAGCTGTTACAGCAGTCACATCTATTCATGGGTTGTAATGGTTATTTCTAAATTCTGAGATGCTGAGCTGTTTGTGTATAACCTGGTCGGTCTCTGGCACTTCGGGACTCTGTGTGATACCTGAGACTCAGAGCCAGAATTCGGTAGCTATGAATGTCAGCATTACCCCATATAGCAGCTGTTAATGAAGCTGAAAAAGAGATAAGGCTTCAATTAGAGTTATGAACAATGTGGACTTGATTAGTACTAAGGTAATCAGACTAAAGGTTAAAGGATGATAGTGACTGTGTTTTAAAACTTCAACTTCTGTGTGAAACCAAAGGAAGAGATGTTTATTTGAAATAAAATCTATCTTTTCTGTAGCACGCTATACAATTTAACTTGAATGGTCAGTTTATTCAAACACCATAATTACATGGAACCTTGAATAGGGAGTGAGATCTGGTTTGTTTGTACAAGTTAGTGTGACACCCCAATTCATCCCAGAGTAATCTAGTCAGAGAATGAAAAAGTATTTGCAAAGCCCCCATGAAGGACTGGAGAAAAATGGGGAATTATTAAACTTACACACCTGGAGAATTTCTTATATTCTCACAAGCATTGGGGACTCCCAATTTAGTAGGCCAGCCCCTCAATCTTGGGTCTTGCCCTTATGAAGCCTGCTACTGCAAAGGAGAGACTAAGCCAACCTATAATTGTGCCTAGAAGTCACCCTCAGAGAACCTCTTTTGCTGCTCAGATGTGGCCTCTCTCTCAAAGCCCACTCTGCAGGTAAACTCACTGCCCTCCACCCTACATGGGACATGACTCCTGGGGATGAGCCTGGACCCGGCATCATGGGATTGAGAAAGACTTCTTGACCAAATCAGAGAAGAAAATGAAAAAAAAATAAAGTTTTAGTGGCTGCGAGATTTCAAATGGAGTTGAGAGGTCATTCTGGAGGGTATTCTTATGCATTATATTGATAGCCCTTTTAGTTTTTAGTGTATTAGAATAGCTAGAAGGAAATACCTGAACTTGTTGAACTGCAATCCAGGAACCTTGATTCTTGAAGATGATTGTATAACCATGTAGCTTACATGCTGAGACCACGTAAATTATGAAAACCTTGTGACTCGCATTCCCTTTATCCAGTATATGGACAGATGGGTAGAAAAAAGGGGACAAAAAAGTAAATGAATAATAGGGGAGTGTTCTAGTTTGCTAATGCTGCAGAATGCAAAACACCAGAGATGGATAGGCTTTTATAAAATGGGGGTATATTTAGCTATACAGTTACAGTCTTAAGGCCACAAAGCGTCCAAGGTAACACCTCAGCAATCGGGTACCTTCACCGGAAGATGGCCAATGGCGTCCGGAAAACCTCTGCTAGCTAGGAAGGCAGCTGGTGTCTGCTCCAAAGCTCCGGCCTCAAAACGGCTTTCTCCCAGGACGTTCCTCTCTAGCAAGCTTGCTCCTCTTCAAAACATCACTCCCAGCTGCACTCAGTGAGTTCCCTCTCTCTGAGTCAGCTCATTTATATAGCTCCACTGATCAAGGCCCACCCTGAATGGGCGGGGCCACACCTCCATGGGAACATCTCATCAGAATCATCTCCCACAGCTGGGTGGGGCACACTCCAAGCAAATCCAACCAACACCAAAATGTCTGTCCCACAAGACCACAAAGATAATGGCATTTGGGGGACACAATACACTCAAACCGGCACATTCCACCCCCTGGACCCCAAAATGGCATTATCTTTCCAAATACAAAATACATTCATTTCATCACAATATCACAAAAACTTAAATCATTTCAGTAGCAAAAGTTAAGTACAAAATCCCATCAAAATCAATTTAGGCGTGGTCAGTCCTAAGGCATAATTCCCCTCTAGCTGTGGATCTATGAACTTATTAACAAGTTATGTGCTTCCAATGTACAAAGGAGGGACATTCATAGGAAAAACATTCCCATTGCCATAAGGAGAAACAGTAAGGAAAACAGGGTTAACAGGACCAAAACAGTTCCTAAAACCCACAGGATAAACTCCATTAGATTTCAAAGTCTGAGAGTCATTAACAGAATGACGTTGCATCCTTGGGGCTTGAGAGAGTGGGAGTCTAACCCTTCCTAAGGGCCTTTGCAGCAGCCCTTTCCTCTCCAAATGCTTAGGTGAGTGCTCCACCATATCCACACATTGGGGAGACCACCTTCTCGGACCCACCCTCCTCAAACATCGGGGCAGCTCCCGGATTCCCTTCAATCTCCAGGGCACATGCTCAACCCCTTCAGAACACTGTGGTGGCAGCCAGGCTCTCCCCAATTCCCTGGAAATGTGCTCCACCCTCTTTGGGACTGGAGGTGGCAAAACTCTTCCAGAGCATCGAGGAGGAAAGCCTGCCCTCGACCTCCAGGGCAAACTCACCCTTTCCATGCATGTGGGCTGCTCCGCTCTCCCAGCCCGAGACCTCCTGACTCCAGACCTCAACCTCCATGGCTCTGTCTTTGAAGAGATTTTTCCTTTTTTTCCTTGTCTGTCTCCTCCAGTCCAGACCGGCAATGGATCTGTCTATAAAGATCTCGCAAAAATTCTGTTGGCTTTGCATGAAGCACACAGGGTTCAAAGCCATTAGATAATAGGACTTTCCACAAATCCTTTCTGGATAATTCCATCTCCAATCTTGGCTTGTACTGAAATGGTGGCTGGGTTCCATGTTTGGTAACATCCTCACATTGGGCTGTAGCTTCTGGGATTCCACCCCCTGGAAGCCTGTAATTTTCCAAGCCATCAACTTCTGGTTTCTTTGAACTGAAGAGTTCAGTTCTAAGTTTATCTCTCTCTGCTCACATTTTACTATAAGCTGCAAGGAGAAGCCAGGATACATCCTCCACATGTAGTCTGGAGATCTCCTCAGCTAAGTATTCCAGGTTGTTGCTTTCAAAGTCTTCCTTCCATCTGACACCAGGACTCAATTTTGCCAAATTCTCTGCCACTTTAAAACAAGGATCACAACAACACATTCATCATTTCTGTTCAAGGCCTCATCAGAAGTATCTTTAGAGTCCATATTTCCACAGTCTCTTTAAAGCAGTTTTGGCCTTTTCTATCAAGCTCCCCACAATTCTTCCAGAATCTTCCCCTTATCCATTTGAAAAGCCGTTCCAACATGTTTGATATTTGCAGACTCAGCAGCAAAAGCACCCCACTTCTCTGGTACCAAAATCTGTCTTAGTTTGCTAATGCTGCAGAATGCAAAACACCAGAGATGGATAGGCTTTTATAAAACAGGGGTTTATTTAGCTACACAGTTACAGTCTTAAGGCCACAAAGCGTCCAAGGTAACACCTCAGCAATCGGGTACCTTCACCGGAAGATGGCCAATGGCGTCCGGAAAACCTCTGCTAGCTAGGAAGGCAGCTGGTGTCTGCTCCAAAGCTCCGGCCTCAAAACGGCTTTCTCCCAGGACGTTCCTCTCTAGCAAGCTTGCTCCTCTTCAAAACATCACTTCCAGCTGCACTCAGTGAGTTCCCTCTCTCTGAGTCAGCTCATTTATATAGCTCCACTGATCAAGGCCCACCCTGAATGGGCGGGGCCATGCCTCCATGGGAACATCTCATCAGAATCATCTCCCACAGCTGGGTGGGGCACACTCCAAGCAAATCCAACCAACACCAAAACGTCTGTCCCAAAAGACGACAAAGATAATGGCATTTGGGGGACACAATACACTCAAACCAGCACAGGGAGGATGGGGGAATAGGATGTTTTGGGTGTTCTTTTTTACTTTTATTCTCATTTTTATTTTTATCATTTTTTTTGGAGTAAAGAAAATGTTCAAAAAAGATTGTGACGATGAATGCAGAACTATATGATGATATGGTGAACAATTGATTGTATACTTTGGATGATTGTATGGTATGTGACTATATCTCAATATAATTGCAGGAAAAAAAAGTGAACAACCTCCTTAAAAAGCTGGACTTTTTTGGGGATTGGGGAATGCTGGATATATTTTTATTAAAGACACTTCCAAAATTTTGGCAAACATTTCAGAATAGGTTTGCAAACATAGTGCTTCCCTTCTCAACTGGCAGCACTTTGAAAAAACAATACAATAAGACAACACAACTTGAATCAGTATTAGTTCAAAATCCTTACATTTTGACCACATAATTTATGTTTCCACATGATACAACAAGTGATAGTTTAAATGAAAGTCAACAGATAAACTCCATGAAATGAATGTCTGTGCTGTTTGGTGAATCACAGTATGCCAGAGTTAAATATATCTGCTCTTTATATCCATGGCACTGAGGATGAAAAGAGAACTTTAAACATAAATTTCATGTAGGTATATCTGTATGTAACCTATTTATTCAATGCTATAAAATCTGGACTTTTTAACATACGGCATTTGTGCAAGAAGCCTTTTTGAAAAAGAATTTGGATCTATACCTTACAGTATATGCTAAAATAATCTCCAAATTAATTACAAAAAAAGAAATAAATAAGATCAAACAAGTGCAAGAAAAAAACATGGATGAATACCCTTGTATCCTGGACAAGGCAAAAGCATTTCTAACTATTGTTAAGACTCCAGTTGCAATAAAAAGAATAATGTATTCTACTACATTAACTTTTTTTTTAACTTTGTTTGGAAAAAAATAAGATAAATACAATGCAAAACTGGGGGAAAATAGTTTTGACTTTATCAAAAGTAAAAACTTTTCTTCCTTGCAAGATACTGTGTCTTGCAAGTTTTGACTTTATCAAAAGTAAAAACTTTTCTTCCTTGCAAGACACTGTGTGCTAATGAAGGTGTCAGGGATTGATTTAGGTGATGAATGTACAACTATGTAATGGTACAAATCGAATGCATGATTTGTTTCGTAAGACTGCGTGATATGTGAATAAATCTCCATAAAATGAAGATTAAAAAAAAAAAACAAAACAGCACAGTCTTGTGAGGTATGCAACTAGGTGAATGGACATTGAGGACAGTATGTTGAGTGAAATAAACCAGAAATGAAAAGACAAACATCGTAATGCCTTACTAATATGGACTAACTATAATGTGCAAACTCTGAGAACTGAATCTGAGAGCATGGGTATCAGGGGAAGGCTTATTGTAAAGGTTCCTAGATTGTAAGCTCTTACAGCAGTCGCATCTATTCATGAGTTGTAATGGCTATTTCTAAATTCTGGAGATGCTAAGCTCTTTGTGTATAACCTGGTTCATCCCTGGAACTTTGGGTATCTGTGTGACACCTGAGACTCAGAGCCAGAGTCTTGCAGCTATGAATGTCAGCATTACCCTATACAGCAAGTGTTCGAGTCTGAAAAAGAGATCAGACTTCAATTAGAGATATGAACAAAACGGACTTGGTCAGGACTCTTAGTAAATCAGGCTAAATAGTAAAAGAAGATAAAGATGGTGTTTTTAAAACTTCAACTTCTGTGTGAGAACAAAGACAGAGATGTTTATTAAGTGCAAAATCTCTATTTTTTGTAGTATATTACATAATGTAACTTATATGGTCAGTTTATTCAAACACCATAATTACATGAAACTTTGAATAGGGAGTGAAATCTGGTTGGTTTGTACAGGTTAGTGTGAAGCCCCGATACATCCCAGAGTAATCTGGGCAGAGAATAAAAACGTATTTGCAAAGCCCCCTTATGGGACTGGGGGAAAATGTGGAAATATTAACATTCTCCACCCAGGGAATTACTGATATTCTCACAAGCACTGGGGACTACCAATTTAGAAGGTCGAGCCCTTGATCTTGGGGCTTACCCTTATGAAGGTTGTTACTGCAAAGGAGAGGCTAAGCCTACTTATAATTATGCCTAAGAGTCATCCCCAGAGAACCTCTTTGTTGCTCAGATGTGGCCTCTCTCTCTAAGCCATCTCTGCAGGTAAACTCACTGCCCACCCCCTACATGGGACATGACTCCCAGGGGTGTAAATCTCCCTGGCAACATGGGACATGACTTGGGGATGAAGTTAGCCCTGGCATCGTGGGATTGAGAAAATCTTCTTAGACCAAAGAGGGAAGAGAAATGAAACAAAATAAAGTTTCAGTGGCTGAGAGATTTCAAATAGAGTCAAGCAGTCACACTGGAGGTTATTCCTATGCATTATATAGCTACCCCTTTTTAGTTTTTCATATATTGGAATAGATCGAAAGAAATACCTGAAACTGTTGAACTGCAACCTAGTAGCCTTGATCCTCGAAGACAATAGTATAACTATATAGCTCACACTATGTGACCGTGTGATTGTGAAAACCTTGTGGCTCCCACTCCCTTTATCCAGGGTATGGACAGATGAGTAGAAAAATGAGGACAAAAAGTAAATTAATAATAGGGAGGGATGGGGATATGCGATGTTCTGGGTGTTCTTTTTTACTTTAATTTTTATTCTTATTCTTTTTATGTGTGGTAATGAAAATGTTCAAATATTGATGGTGGTGATGAATGCACAAATATATAATGGCACTGTGAACAAACTGATCATTCACTGTGGATGATTATATGGTTTGTGAATTTATCTCAATAAAATTGAATTTCAAAAAAACAAACAAACAAAAAAAAAGAAATTGTGAAAGCATGCCAGAGTAGAGAAAATGCTTTCATTATTTTATAATAACTTTTATCCAAAATATATATGAAAACCAGTACTGAGTTAAAAAAAAGGGGGGGGGGGGGCAAAAATTAGAACAGTAACAGACATATCATCAAAGTAATAGGTACCTTCTATATATTTCCACTATTAACAAACCAATCTCACCAGTTTTCAAATAAAACACTTAGCAATTTGAAGCTCTTAATCACTGTTAATTCCCATCTAGTTGATTCTATATTATAATTCCAAAGAGTTTCTTCATGTCTCTATTGCCATCAAAGTTATACATCTCACTTGGAATAACTGAGAGAGGAAACTAATAATACCTTACCATTATATATTTTAGTATGTCACTTAAAATTAGAATTCCTAAAGAGAGAAAGCAATGTAAATGATGTTTAAATTAGAGCCATTTCAATGACATTCCCTATACATACAGAGTAATGAGATTCTTCAAGCTGATTCACAAGGAAAGAAACAACCATTAAGAGAAGAACTATTTCCAGTATACAAAGAGAAAAATATTTTTATTACTTTGGTGATAGACATTAGAAGACATCTATAGCTACAACTCACTCCAGAGTGGAAAAGAGAGTTTTGATAATTAACAATAACTAACTCCATGATAAATTCTCCAGGACATACCTCACTGGAAAATCTAGGTATCACTTCTATCTTAAAAAGTCTATTTAGTGAGTTAGAAAATGGGGTAACATCTGCATTAATTTAAATAAATTTTCTCCACTATTCATTACTTCAGTAAATATTTATTGAATCCTTTTATGTGTGGGAGGATAGAGTGAAATAATGGTAAAATAAATATATAATTTCCAAGTTATGAGGTGGCAAGGAGATAAAGAATCACATATAGTCAGAGAGAAAAAGCGATATCAACAGTAACTCAGTGATAAGGTCAAAGGTCAAAGTCATAAGGTGGCAAAAGGTTTGATGTGTTTGGAGAATTAACAGAATGGCAGAGAATGTTGAAAGATTATAATAGCAACGACATTATTATCTAGCACCTTCTTAGTTCAAGTAACTAACCTAAGTGCTTTATATAAACTAATACACTTAATGACCGTGTTAGTATTCCCATTCTACAGATAAGACACTAAGAAAGAGATCATTGAATAATTTACCCCAGGTCACACAGCTAGTTAGTAGCTAAATCTATATTCAAACCCAAGGGGTTTCTCTATAGAAATGAATTCTAGATAAAGGTAAGTGCCTGCTGAATCATAATCATGGCAGTAACCTGTAGGCATGGATAGGAGTTTAGATAAGAACATGAGTAGTTACAGAATTCTGCTTATGTTTCAAAAACTTTTTTGCATATAAATTGTACATATGTAAATAATAATTTGAGAGTAATATAAGAAGCTTGGAACTAGAATTTTGATTTTGCTTTGTTTTCATTATATTTCTTCTTAAAAATCCCTTGCTTGTAGAATCAAGCTAAAAATCCATATATAATGTATGCCCCTTAAAAATCTAATCCCCTCCTCCCCAGGTTTTTAAGAAATGTTATTGGGAAAAATATTGAACAAGAAGGTAAAGATTGGTGTTTTATTTGAAGGATAAGGATGTTTGTCCAAAACCAACTTAAAATGATAGGGAGTCTATAAAAAGCAAAGCACAGCAGATAAACCTACTTGAAAATCTTATTTCCATGACAACAGAAACAGAGCATTAAAGGGCCAGCATACCTCTGCAATGTGTTGTTGCCAACACATTAAAATAATCTAAAACATTTTCAAGAAAAGGAACAACCTTGTATATGCATGCTGAAGTATAACTATGTATGAATGTAAGGAAATATGCTAGCCCTTCATAAAAATGGATGATTAAAAAAAACCTGATTTTTTAGTAGTCATATACAGATTAGCAGCTTTCTGATGATTCTAGAAAATTCAGAAATAAAATACAAGATATAAAATTTTAAAAAGATGAGTTTTGTGGTTCCCATATTTGTCATGCAATTGATTATCAATCTGTATTTTTAAAGACATATAGAGTGCTAGCTCATGAATACACACATAGCCAAAATAATTTTTATTTAAAATAAAAGAGCTTTATTTTTTGCTATCAGACAGGTTCACATTCATATCCCATTCTTCTGAGAGTTAGAATTTAGTTCCTACATGGTGTTGCATATACAAAACCTTGATATTTTCTGAAAAATGACTTCTTTCAATAGGAAAACAGCACTATTTGGACGGCACACTTTTTTGGGAATGTGATTTCAAGGTTTTCTAAATTTAAAAGATTCTCCAAAACAAATTTAGCATTAAACATGTAAGATAATGTTCTCTAGGCTATTTAAAATTTGTTTGCTAATGCTACTGGAATGCAAAACACCAGAAGTATATTGGCTTTTATAAAAGAGGGTTTATTTGGTTACACGGTTACAGTCTTAAGGCTAAAGTGTCCCAAGTAATGCATCAATTGGTTACCTTCACTGGAGGATGGCCAATGGTATCGGAAAACCTCTCTTAGCTGGGAAGGCACTTGGCTGGTGTCTTCTCCAAAGTTCTGGTTTCAAAATGGCTTTCTCCCAGGACATTCCTCTCTAGGCTGCAGTTCCTCAAAAATGCTCTTGGGGTGTCTGTCCTCTCTTAGCTTCTCTGGAGCAAGAGTCTGCTTTCAACAGCTGTCTTCAAGCTGTCTCTCATCTGCAGCTACTCTCTTAGCTTCTGTGCGCTCTTCAAAGTATCCCTCTTGGCTGTAGCAAGCTCACTCTTTGTGTCTGAGCTTATATAGTGCTCTAGTAAACTAATCAAGGACCATGCTGAATGGGTGGGGCCACACCTCCATGGAAATTGTCCAATCAGATTTATCACCCACAGTTGGGTGGGGCGCATCTCCATGAAAACAACCCAATCCAAATGTTCCAACTTAATCAACACTAATATGTCTGCCCCCACAAGATTGCATCAGAGAACATGGCTTTTTCTGGGGGACATAATATATCCAAACCAGTACAAAGGTGTTATTATGATTGCATTTGTAATCATAAAACCCTATGTAAAGTGGAAAGGAAAGGGTACATATTGTTTTCACAACTGTTTTTCCCCCCATTGGTGAGGAATTTGATGCTTAGAAACATAATATGCTAAGAAGGCATAAATGAATATACATATTTCTTTCTTTCCTTTTCTTTTCTAAGTTTGATTTTTACAAACACTCAACTTTCCCACTGCCTCCTATTTCCCCTTCCTTAGTAACCTCTTATCTGCTTTCTATCCTTGCAAATTTTATATTTTTAATCAATTCTAAAAAGTGATATCATGCAATTTTTGTCCTTATATGCCTTGCTCATTTCACCAAGCATAATGTATTCAAGGTTCTCCCATGCTGTGGCATGTTTCATAACTTCATTTGTCTCATTGACAAAAATATTACATTGTGTGTATTTACAACATTTTGTTTATCCATACATTGATGATGAACAAGGGCTAGTTTCTAACTTTGGGCTATTGTGGATAATACTGCTATAAACACTGCAGTACAAGTATCTGTTTGCAACCCTATTTTCACTCTTTGGGGATATAGACTTTATTTAACTTTCTGAGGAATCACCATATTATTTTCCACAGTGGCTGTGCCATTTTAAATTCCCAACAACAATGTACTTGAGTTTCAATTTCTCTGCATTCCTTCCAACAATATTTATATTCCATCTATTAATGATAGACATCCTTGTGGGTGAGAAGTGTTATCTAATTGTGGCTTTCAGTTTACTTTTCCCTAATGGCTAGTGATGTTGAGTATCTTTCCATGTATTTACCGGCCACTAGTACATCTTCTTTAGAGAAATGTCCATTCAAGTCCTTTCCCATTTTTAATTGGGTTATTTCTCCTTTTGTTGTTGAGTTGTAGGAGTTCCTTATATATTCTGCATATTAAACTTATATCCAATATATGGTTGGAAATTATTTTCTCCCATTCTGTAGGTAGCCTTTCATCTTCACAATAATTTCCTTCAATGCACAAGCTTTAAATTTTGATTAAGTCAAATTTATCTATCATTTCTTTTGCTGCTCATGCTTTTGGTGTCATATCTAGGAATCCATTACTGAATCCAAGTCATTAAGATTTTCCCCTATGTTATCTTCTAAGAGTTTTACAACTTTAGCTCTTATATTTAGGTCCTTGTTCCATATTGAGTTGATTTTTGAATATGATGTGATGTAGGAGTCTTAATTTCATTCTTGTGCATATGGATACCCACTCTTCACAATCCCATTTGTTGAAGAGACTGTTCTTTCCCTATTGCATGTACTTATAGCACTTTCGTAAAAAAAAATCAATTGGCCATAGATGTGTGCTTCTGCTGAAATTTCAATTCCATTTATATATTTGTCTATCTTTGTGCAAGTACCACATTGTTTAATTACTGTAATGCTATTTGAAATTGGGAAGTGTGAGTTCTGCAAACCAGTTCTTCTCCAAGATTGTTTTGGCTATTTGGGACCAAATGCAGTTCTAAATAAATTTATTTGATCCTTTACATATTTCATTAGAACATTTGTATGTTCATTTTACTATGCTTTCTCTTACGTTTTTATTAGAGAAATTGTAGGTTTACAGAAAAATCATGAGTAAAATAAAGAGTCCCCTTGCCACCCTATTATTAACACTTTGCATTAGTGTGGTTCATTTGTTACAACTGAAGAAGGAACATTTTAAGAATTATACAATCAATGCTAGTCCATGGTTTACTTTAGGGTTCACTATTTGTATTGTACAATCTTATGGATTTTTTTAAAATTTATTCTAGTAATATATATATGACATAAAATTCCCACCTTTTAAGCACATTCAAATATTTAATTCAGTACTGTTAATTACATTCACAGTTATGTTATGATCACCACCATCCATTACCAAAACTTTCCATCATTCCAAATAAAAACACTGTATAATTTAATTATTAACTCCTCATTCCCTACACCCACCCTTGTCCTTGTTACCTATATTCATGGTTCAGAATCTATGAATTAGCTTATTCTAATTATTTCATATCAGTGATATCATACAATATCTATCATTTTGTGTCTGGCTTATTTCACCCAACATGGTGTCTTCAAGGTTAAGTCATGTTGTCATTTGTATCAGAACTTCATTCCTTTTTATGTCTGAATAATATTCTATCACATGAATACACCACATTTTGTTTATCCATTCATCAGTTAATGAACACTTGGGTTGCTTCATCTTTTGGCAGTTATGAATAATGCCATTGTGGACATCACTGTGCAAATATGTTTGAATCCCTGCTTTCAAGTCTTTTGGGTATATAAGGATGCAGGGCCATATGGTAATTCTATCTTTAACTTTCTGAGGAACCACCAAATCACAGCAACTGCACCATTTTACATTCTCACCAATAGTAAATGAGTATTCCTATTTCTCCACATTCCCTATAATGCTTATAATTTCCTGTTTTTTTTAATAGCAGCCATTCTACTTGGTGCAAAATGGAATCTCATGGATTTCGTTTGCATTTCCCTAATGATGTTCAGCATCTTTTCCTGTACTTTATAGCCATTTGCGTATCTTCAGAGAAATGTCTATTGAAGTTTTTTGCCCATTTTTCAATTAGGTTGCTTGTCTTTTGCTGTTGAGTTGTAGGAGTTCTTTTTATGTATGTATAGTAATGTATAGTTCTATACATTAAACTCTTATTGGATAATATGTGGTTTCCAAATATTTTGTTGTACTATGTAGGCTACTGTTTTACTTTGCTGATCAAGTCCCTTGATGCACAAAGGTTTTACATTTTTATGAGGATCTGTGTGTCTTTTTTTTTCTTTTGTTGCTTGTGTTTTGGGTGTAAAGTCTAAGAAACCATTGTCTAACACAAGGTCCTGAAGATGGTTCCCTCTGCTTTCTTCAAGGAGTTTTATAGTCCTGGTTCTTATGTTCAGGTCTTTAATCCATTTTGAATTGATTATTATATATGGTTTAAGGTAGGGATCCACTTTCATTGTTTTGCATTTGAACATCCAGTTTGCCCAGCACCATTTGTTGAAGAGATGATTATCACGTTGAGGAAGGTTTCTTCTATTTCCAGTTTGCTCAGTGTTTTTATCAAGAAGGGGTGCTAGATTTTATCAAATGCCTTTTCCATGTCAATTGCAATGATCGTCTAGTTTCTTTTCTTCCTTCAATTAATGTAGTATATTATATTAATGGATTTTCTTATGCTGAACCACCATTGAATTACTGGGAGAAACCCCACTTGATCATTATGTATATTCTTTTCATGTGCTGTTGGATTCAGTGTCTTAGTATTTTGTTGAGGAATTTTGCACCTGTGTTCATAAGAGATATTGGTCTATAATTTTCTGTTCTTGTGGTGTCTTTATTTAGATTTGGTATGAGGGTGATTCTGGCTACAAAGAATGAGTTAGGAGATTTTCTTCAATTTTTGGAAGAGTTTTAGCAGGATTGGTGTTAATTCTTCTTGAAGTATTTGCTAAAATTCCCCTATAAAGCCATCTGATCCTAGACTTTACTTTGTTGGGAGGTTTTTGATTACTGATTCAATCCTTTTACTAGTTACTAGTTTGCTGAGAACTTCTAGTTTTTCTTCAGTCAAAATAGGTTGTTTGTTTCCAGAAATTTGTTCACTTTATTTGGGCTATTGAATTTGTTGGCATACATTTGTCCATGGTATCCTCTTATAGTCCCTTATATTTTCTGTGGGGTTGGCAGAATGCCCACATTTCATTTCTGATTTTAGTTGTGTCCTCACTCTTTTTTTCTTTTTTAACCTGGCTAAAGGTTTGTCGATTTTATTGATCTTTTCAAAAAACCAAGCTTTGGTTTTGTTCATTCTTGCTACTTTTTTTCTTTATTCTGTATTTCATTTATCTCTGATCTAGCCTTTGTTATTTCCTTCCTTCTGCTCACTTTGGGTTAAATTTTCTCTTCTTTCTCTGGATTTTCCAGTTTTGAGGTCAGGTCTCTGATTTGAGAACTTTCTTCATTTGTATTGTAAACATTTAGAGCTATAAATTACACTCTCAACACTACCTTTGCTGCTTCCCATAAGTTGTAGTATGTTGTATTTTCATAGCCATTTTCCTCAACATATTTCCTAATTGTTCCTTGACCTGTTGGTTGCTTAAGAATTGTTTTTGTTTTTTTTTAATTTCTACAAATTTATGAATTTTTCATTGATCTCATTACTGGTTTCTAGTTTCATTCCACAGAGGTCAGGTAAGATACTTTGTATGATTTCAATATTTCTGAATTTATTGAGACATGTTTTGTTAACTAACATATGGTCTATCCTGTAGACTGATCAACGTGCACTTGAGAAGAACATATGTTCTGCTGTTGTTGGGTGAAGTGTTCTATATGTCTTGTAGGTCTAATTAGTTTAGAGTATTGTTCAAGTCTTCTATTTCCTTACTGATCTTCTGTCTAGATGTTTTATTCCTTATTAAAAGTGGTGTATTAAAGTCTCCTAATATTAATGTAGAGTCATCTATTTTTCCTTTCAATCTGTCACTATGTGGTTCATATATTTGGGGGCTCTACACTTAGGTGCATATATTTTTGTTATCGCATTTTCTTCTGGCTCAGTTGATCCCTGTATCAGTATATAATGCCCTTCTTTGTCTCATAAATATTCTTGACTTAAAGTCTATTTTAGCTAATATTGGTATAGCTATCCAAGCTCTCTTTTTGGTTACCACTTCACGGCATGTTTTCCCATCCTTTAACTTTCACCCACTGTGTCTTTGAATTTAAGATGAGACTCTCCTGAACAACATATAATTGAGTTATGTTTTTTATCCAACCTCCCAATATCTGCCTATTGATTGAACAGTTTAATCCATTTACATTTAAAGTAAAATACTCATAATTCAGGACTTTCTTCTGCCATTTTGCTATCTAGTCTTTTTACATCATACCTTTTTTGACCTTCTTTCATTAGTGCCTATGTTCATATTTATTGGACTTATAAACTTGTATCTTACTGAGTCCCTTCTCATTTCCTTCTGGATACATTTTTCATATATTTTCTTTGAGTTTTCATTTCATTTTCCATGAAGTTAAACTTTAAATCCTAAATATATAACAGTCAGTTGGTATCAACTTAACTTCAATAGCATACACAATACTGTTCCTATACCCCTCTGCCCCCACTTTTTTGTACTTGTTACAAATTATCTCTTTGTATGTTGTATGTCCAAAAGCATAGATTTATCATTAGTTTTTATGCATTTGCATTTTAGCACCAGCAAGAAGTAAGAAGTGGTGATACATACCAAAAAAAAATAATAATAATAATACAATAATGCTATTTAAATAACACACATAGTTACCTTTACTGGAGGTCTTTAATTCTTTGTGAAAATTTTTTCCACTGTCTAAAGTGTCCTTTCCTTTCAGTCTGAAGAACTCCTGTTAACTTTCCTTGTAGGGCAAGTATAGTGGTAATAAACTCTATCAGATTTTGTTTTGTTGGGACTGCCTTAATCTGTCCCACATTTTTTATAGAAAGGGTTACTGGATATAAAATTCTTGGTTGGCCATTTTTATCTCTCAACACTTTAATCCCACTGCCTTCTTGCCTCTATGGTTTCTGATGAGAAATCGGTATTTAATCTAATTGAGACTCCCTTGTCCAAGTCTTTTTTCTGGTATGTCCATAGTCTGGTCATCTTTGTTGATGTTCTCTGGATTTTTATTCTCTTCCTTTGAGTGGGCCATCATTTCCTGGTTAGTTTGTCTTGTAATCTTTTGTTGTACACTGACTTTTTAATATTTTGAAATGTTAACTCTGAGATTTAGTCCCCAAGCTGTCTGTTTCTTGAGTCTATATAAAGCTAGTGAAATGACAGAGATTTCTTTGAGCTCCAGGAGGCCAACAAAACCAACAAATCGATGCTAAGCACATGTTTCACAGCCTTTGTTATTTGGCGTTTTGTTGGTCAGTGCCCTCCTTCAGATTTCAGCCTTCCTATCAAGTTCAATCCAAGGTGGCTGTGAAGTGCAGGGTTCTCCTGTTCTGATTTGGTGTATTTTCTTGTGCTTGTGCTTGCTATTGGCCTTAGGAATTCTGTTTATAAGAATTTGAATGCCCCTTCTACTCCCTGGGAAACAGACCTTCTTCCCCTCTTGATGCTCCACTGCAGGAATAAAAGCAAGCAAACCTTTGCCCCAGGCTGTCTGACCCAATTGTCTCTTATACCAATTTAACCTTCCCAAGCCGCTTTTGCTTGGAAGGCAAATTCAAGGCAGGGTAAGCTTGAGATGCCTTTCCTAGGTCAGTCTTTTGCACCCAGAAGGAGGCCATGGACCTACAAAATGAGCAGCAGCTGGCTGCCCTCTGCCCTGGAACATCTCTCATGGCTCTCTGAAGCTGTATTTTCTTGATCCAGCACTTGCCCCATAAATGCAGACTTCTGAGTTTTTTCCATAGTTTTGAGGAAGGGTTCTTTATTTAAAACTCCTCCGCTGCTTTTGCCCAAGATGGGTTGGAATAATGACTGCCCCCAAAGTGAGGCCCACTGTGATCTGAAGTAGCTGATCAAATGCAGTGATCAGCGATTGGACCGCTAACCCCTGGATCTTGGGGAATAGGTCTTTACTTCCTGCCTTGGCACCAGCAAACTGCACCAGAAGTCAAAATTGAGGATCTCACTGCTGCATGCTGTGAGGCTAGAAAACAGGCAATGGTAGCCACTGCAGAGAGTGAGAAGTTCACTGGTTTTAATCTCAATTTACCAGCTTCTTCCTTTCACTCTTTCCCTGAGGTTTCACAGTGTTCTACTAGACTCTAGAGTTTCAAAATAGTTGATTCAGAGAGTTCTAATGGAGGAACTGTTTCTTGGCACTTCCTACTCTCCCATCTTCCCACAATTCTCTCTATAAATTTGAGGACTTTTTTTTTTCCTGAAAAAAAAAAAGGCTGCTGGGATTTTAATAGGGATTGAATTGAATTTGTATATTGCATTTGGGTAAATATTAATAATGTTGACTCTTCCAATCTAGGAACATGGGATGTCTTGCCATTTATTTAGAATTCTTTGATTTCATTCAGCAGTATTTTATAGCTTTCAGTATAAAACTCCTATGTATCCTCAGTTAAATTTATTTCTAGATATTTTATTATTTTATATACTATTATAACTGGGATTTTCTTAAATTCTTCTTTGAATTATTCATTGCTAGTATATATATAAATACAATTGTGTTTTGTATGTTGATCTTGTACCTTGCCACATTGCTGAATTCATTTATTAGTGCTAATAGTTTTCTTGTGGATTCCTTAGGGTTTTCTTAATATAAGATCATGTCATCTGCAAATAGGGATAGTTCTATTTCTTCCTTTCCAATTTTGATACCTTTTCTTTTTCCTGCCTAATTGCTCTGGCAAAAACTTCTAGTAGAATACTTGATAGCAGTGGTGAATGAAAGATTCTCAATTTCATTTATCTTCTGCCCTAATCTTAATTATTTCCTTTTTTTCTGGTTAATTTTGTATTTACTTTGCTCATTCTTCTAGTTCTTTGAGATGTAAAGTTATGTTATGAATTTGAGATCTTTCTTCTTTTTTAATATATGCATTCATAGCTATAAATTCCTTCTGAGAAGTTATGGGATGCCTTTGGTACATCTCATAAGTTTTGTATGCTGTGTCTTTGTTTTCTTTTTGTCTCTAAGTATTTTCTAATTTCTTGTGTAATTTCCTCTTTAGCCCATTTGTTGCTTAAGAGTGTGCTGTTAACTTCCCTATATTTCTAAATTTTCCAGTTTTCCTTCTATTATTGATTTTAAGCTTCACTCCATTGTGATCAGAGAAGTTACATTTTATCATTTCAATATTTTTACATTTATTTAGAATTTGCTTGTGTCCTAACACATGGTCCATCCTAGAAACTGATCTTTGTGCACTTGAAAAGAATGTGTATTCTGTCATTGTCATGTGAAATGTTCAGGTCTTCTATTTCCTAGCTGATCTTCTTTTTAGATGTTCCATCCAGTGCTGAAAGTGGTGTACTGAAGTCCCCAACTATTACTGTTGAACTATTTATTTCTCCCTTCAATTCTGTCAATGTTTACTTCATATATTTTGGTTTTCTGCTATTAGGTGCACATATGCTTATAATGGTTAAATTCTGTTGAACTGAGCCTTTTACTGATATATAATGTTGTTCTTTATCTCATAACAATTTTTACTAAAAGTTCATTTCATGTAATATTAATATAGCTACCCCTGCTCTCTTTTGAATACTATTTGTATGAAATATTTTCCCATCCTTTAACTTTCAGCCTATTTGTATCTATAGATCTAAGATGAGTCTCTTGTAAACAGCACATAGTTTGAGTCATGTTTCTTTATCAATTCTACTAATCTCTCCCTTTTGATTAGAGAGTTTAATCCACCTACATTTACAAAATAACTGATAAGGCAAGATTTACCTTTGCCATTTTCCTAATTGTCTCATACAGTTTTTTTGTCCCTCCTTTCTTTCATTGCTGTCTTCCTTTTGTTTAGATGATCTTTTATAATGACTCATTTTGATTTTCTTATCCTTTGCTTTTGTGTAGATTTTTTTGATATTTTCTTTATAGTTACCATGGGGATTACATTTAGAATACACATTCTATTAAAATTTAGTTTGTGTTGATTCCTACTTGACTTCAATAGCCTACACATACACAGTAAACTATATCCCTCCATCCCTCCTATTTCTTTTGTTCATGTCACAATTTGCATGTTTATGCATTGTGTGCCCAATAACAATTATTTACAGCTGCTTTAATGCATTTGAATTTTCAGTCTTATAAGCAATACTTCTTACAAGAAGTAAAGCATAGCATTACAAATTAAAAATGAAATAATATTATCATATATACTTACCCATATTGCTACTTATGCTGGACATTTTTACTTCTTCCTCCAACATCAAGATACTGTCTAGTATCCCTGCTTTCAACATGGAGGACCCCCTTCAGCATTTCCTGTAAGGCAGGTCAAATGGTAATAAACTCCCTGTGTCCCTCCAGAAATGTCTTAATTTCTCCCTCATTTTTGAAGGACAACTTTGTTGGATATGTTATGCTAGGATAGCTTTTGTTTTTCCTTTCAGCACTTTAAATATGTACTCCCACTAACTTTGGGCCTCCATGCTTTCTATTGAGAAATCAAATGTTAATCTTATTAAGGATTCCTTATTTGTGACATGTTGCTCCTCTCTGGATGTTTTTCAGATTGTGTCTTTGTACTTAGCACTGGATAAGTTTGATCATCAAGTGTCTCAGTGTAGAGCAGTCTGGGTTCATGCTGCTTGGTGTTGGTTGAGCATCTCAGATTTGTATGTTCATGTGTTTCATCAGAGTTGAGAAGTTTTCTGTCATTATTTCTTCAAATAGTTTTTCTGATCCTTTCTCTCTCTCTTCTTCTGGGACTCTTATGGTGCAAATTTGGTATGCTTGACGTTGTCCAACATGTTCCTCAAGCTTTTGCTCATTTTTTTTTCAATCTTTTTTTCCTTCTGCATCTCAACACAAAAAGTTTCAGTTATTTTGTCTTTAAGTTCGCTTACCTTTTCTTCTGCCTCCTCCAATCTGCTCTTAAATGCCTCTTTAAAATTTTTCACTTATGTTATTGTGGGTTCCAGAATTCCCATTTGGTTCTACTTCATAATTTCTTTCTCATTATTGAAATACTCATTTTGTTCAGAAAATGTTTTCCTGATTTCCTTCAGTCTTTGTCCATGTTTCTTTTAGGTCATTGATCCTATTTATGTGAGTTTTTCTAAGATCTTGCTTCCTCCGAATATTTTTCATTGAATTCTTTTTTCCTGGACTTCTTCATACTTTCATGTCCCCTTGTATGTTTTGTAATTTTGTGAGAACTGGACATTCTGAGTATTACGTTGTGGTCACTAGTCACTATGAAAACCTAGTTCTCCCACTCTCAGTGCACCAGACTAAAAACAAGAAGGAATTAAAAAAAAAGGGGGGGGGGCAGAGAGAGGAAAAGAGGGAAAAAATAAAATAAAAATTATAGACAAAACACCTACCAAAAAAAAGAAGAAAAAAGAAATTAAAGAAGTTAAAAAAAAAAAAAATGAAGTCCACTGTCTCTTCACATGTCTTGTTATGTGTCAATAGGAAACCAGAACCTGCTGCTTTCAAAGCCAAAACATAGGCCAATGCCCCTCCTTATTCCTCAGGGACTTGCCAGATCCTAACTAATTAAAAGAATGAAAAAAAAGAAAAACAAAAAAGAAAAAGAAGGAACTGCACTGCCTCATAATATCCCCATAGATGCTAATATAAGCCAGAAGATGCTGCTTCTGAGAGAAATTTTGTAGCATCTGCACTGGGACCTCAGGGATATGCCATAATAAAGATCACAAGAAAGAGAAAGAAGAAAACCATCCAATAAAGTCCTCCAAGTGCTGCAGAGAGGGCTGAAATCAAGGTCAGAGTCTATGCTGTGCCCTCACAGATCTGCAGACCAGGAAACGCCCACACACAAAAGGAAACAATTAAAAAATACACTAGCTTTTTAAATCCAGGTGGATTCTGTGGGAGGCTGGAAGCACTTTATGGGTATCCCATACTGACCTCGACCCACAGCCCAAATGTTTAGAGGAGGAGGTTTCCTACTTATTACATTATACTCAACAAAAAAATGAAGCAAATATTTTTGTGACAGAAATCAATATAGAACATTTACTTAGTTAACTACAGAAAATGTGGGTGTATCCTTAAAATATTCCTTCCTAGTGGTGGTTCTTGCAAATGGGATATAGGATGTTTCATCAATTGCAGAAAATGTGGGCGTATCCTTAAAGCATCTTTCCTAGCAGTGGTTCTTGCAAATGGTATATAGAATGTTTTCAAGGACCTCACCACAAAGAGTTTGTAATTACAATAAACACGTAGGACCCTGTTGTGGAGGACAGTATGCTCCACATTATTCATTTGAATTGCAAATATTTTAGTTACAGAGATAACTTGCCATTCCCAGTCTTTTCTTCAATGTTTTACCAACAGACATGGAATCCAACAATAAATTATTTTAAATTCTTAAATAAAGGACACACTGCATTAATAACTTCTCTTTCACACTGAATGTTCACTTTACAATGTAAACAACTATATTTTCTTAGAGTTACTGTTCTACATATGAGCTCACTTTCACCATTAAGTGAGTTAAACTATATTTAAATCATCTCAGAACAAAGAACATGTAATTAAATATACAGGTTCCAGTTCAGATCACTCTTTTCCCTTCCCTCATCTAGTCTGGTGATAATTCCTTTCCTTGAAATCTCTACAGTAATTTTGGTCTTTTCTATTTCTACAGTTCCACCTTTAATAACTCTTGTCTGGATCATTACAATACACCTCAACTAATTTCTACGTCTCTATAGTTCAGGACAATTCCTCATTAGTAGGGATTTTCATCACATTATTGTCATTGCCTTCCATTATTTAAATGATTAAATTCATGAATCTGACCGCAAGCCACCTTGCACTGCACCCCTTCTCACACTCCATAGGAGGGCAAATCAAATTATTTACTATCCCCCCAATTCACTCCAAAAGCACTCAACTCTTCTATTGGCCTGGGCTGCCCTCCTATCCACCTTCTATTTCCCAAATATTAGCCAACCTTGAGTTGTTTAATGGCATGTATCCCCTTGACACAGCCTGGAGACCACAAGGTTTTTTATATTTTACCATAAGCAACACTACCAGCTTGCACTAAAGGGAACAGAAAAAGGAGGAAATGAAGGAAGGTGCTCAGACTTCTTAGTTTCACAGGAAGAAAATGGGCTGATAGAACCACCTGGCACAAACATGTTCTTTCCTTCAAGGAAAAGGAAGAATAATTCGAAGAGCAGAATGACAAATGCTGAGGCCAGGGTGGAGACCCGGAAGTTGGAGCCACAGTAACCCCTGAGGCCCAGAGGCAGGAAGTGGAGGTGCACCCACCAGCCCAGATGGTGGGTCAAGCCACAGAGAATTATCTTCAGGCATCAAACCTAATGGCATTTGCCCTGATGCACTTTATTCCGCCAATTCCTCCCTTTTGGAATGGAACATCTATCCTATGTCTGTCCCTCTGTTTTATTTTGGACCCTCCACTGTAACTGTTTTAAAGATGCACAGGTCCAAATAGCGAGAGGAATCTTGCCCCAAGATGAATTTCTCCAGAGTCTTATCCATAACTGATTTAGCTGATGAAATTGGGATGTTTGATTGACAAGAGATGAAATTTTAGACTTGCAGTTGATGTGGAATGGGTTGAGACTTTCAGAAATATTGGGATGGATGGGGTGATTAAATTTTATATGTGAGCAGGACATGAATTTGGGGGGATCAGAGGATACACTGTAATGGGTTGAGCTGTGTGCTCCAGAAGAAATGTTCAAGCCCTAATACCCATAATCTGTAAACATGACCTTACTTGGAAATAGGGTCTTTGCAGATGTAATTGAGTTTAGATGAGGTCATCCTAATCTAAATTTGAGTGGGCCCACATCCAGTGGCTGTGTCCTTACAAGGGGAGGAGAAGACACACAGCCACTGGGGAAAGAAGGCCATTGAAGAAGAGGCAGAGATTGGAGTGGTGCAGCTACAAGCTAAGGACTGCCAAGTACTGCCAGAAGTCACCAGAAGCTAGGAAGAGGCAATGAAGGATTCTTCCCTAAAGCCTTCAGAGGGAGCATGGTCCTGCCGACACTTTGATTTCAGACTTCCGGGCTCCAAACTGTGGGAAAAAGTGCATTTCTGTTGTTTTAAGGCACCCAGTTGGCAGTAATTTGTTATGATGGCCCTAAGAAGGAATACGTTAACAAAAACAATGATTCTCAAAATTTTGCATCATGGATGCTTTGATAAACTGATAAAGCTGTGAACCATTTATGTCATTCCCCCTACAAATGAAAACCTAGAGTTTTGTGAACATTTTCATGTTTCATGGAAGCCCAACCATAAATGATGCTTTAGGGTCCCATAACTTCAGTTTAAAAACCCTTGAAACACACTGGAAGGTAAATTCAGATATTGATTCTTCCCTCAGGAAGTTTATACAGAGGAGTCCCAAATAATGCATAGCTTCCACATTCCCTAGTGTCACAGTCAGTGTGGCTAATTTATTTTTGCAAATGTTTCACTGTGGATTAATTATCTACCAAGTAAATCATGATAATTATTTTAAAAAGAAAAGAAGTATATAGCAAAAAATTGGTTTTAATACACTTAGGAGTTTTAATATTCAGGTCATATAGTTTTTAGTGATTAAAGAAATGTCTGTACTGAAGAGTGAGTCTCTTATTCCATTTGAATAATGCTGCCAATTTTTATGATAATTCAAAAGTCCATACAACAAGATTTTACTCAATGCATCATGAAACAGAGGTACAGACTATAAATTCAAATAATCTTAGGGATGTAGCAATTGCATTAAGTACTTTAATACAAATAAACAAATCTTCTTAATGCTTCTTCAATTTCAAAGCTATGTGTGCCTCATAATATGATTTAGTCTAAAGATGAAAGAATAAAGGTAAGTTATTTAAAGCACTTGTCAGAATGAGACCATGTAAGACCTCATAAACAAACAAAGGCAGTATATTATTTTTGTTGCCAATATAAGTTGTACAAAAAAAAAGCCAGAAAGTGGTATTCCTTTTTATATTAAAGCATCTTGGAACATATAGAAGGTATAATGTAGATAATTACCAAACCAAAATAGTAACCCACTGTAGAAACAGGAGTCAGTTTAGTCTCATGGAGAAACAGAAATTGAATACTCCCTCCAACACATCTTCTAATAAATGAACTCAAACTACTTCAATGAAATTCAGATTTTTATTTGAAACTACCTTTTTCTTTCAATCTAGACACAAGGTTTCTAATGTACATTTGCCCACTGAAGCAAACTCCTTTTCTGAAGAAGCTTGCAGTAGATTTTTAACCAAGAAATATTAAATTATTTAATTTTCTCTCAAGATCATATCTCCATTTCTTTTCTGTCCACCCACAATTCCCAGTTCCTTTTCCATTGTTAGCTGGCAAGACGCTCATAGCGCTCTTTCTTGAATAGCTGTCAAAATGACAAAGCTATAATTCAATAGCTCTGAGCAGCCTCGTGCTGAAATAGTGTACATTTGCAGCAATGCATAATTTTTAATGGCAGCTTCTTCTGTGGCTGTCTGGCCTTCCCAGTTTCAACGATAGCAGCCCTGAAGTAAAGTCTTTTCCCACGAGTACATTTTAATTTGCCTCTGAATACTAACATATTAAAACTACCTGATGTCTTTTGGGACTCATCAGATGCATGAGTTCTTAATAGGAAGTCCCCAAATTTTCCTTCTAAACTTATATTTAGGTACTAAAACAATCCAACTACCTTACCATCAAATATGATGTTACATAAAATTCTGGAGATTAAAAGGTAAACTAAGTCGTGATTAGGGCACCGAGTTGTGTACCTGAGAACACATTATAACTCAGTGGCTACAGGTGGACATAACTGGGATCAACTTCTAACTCTACTTTGTACTAACTGTGGGAAAGTTATCATAGCATCCTAGCTTACTTTCCTTACATATATAAATGAGTATACTAATAATTTATCTACCTTAGAGGAATTTCTGAAAATTTAACTAGATAATGTATACAGTAAATACTTAATAAAAATTATTACTGTAGTTTTTGTGATTATCCCCATCATCACCATCATTACTAAGTAAAGGAGATATGACAACAATTTTGGAGTTTTATTTATTTCTGTGTGTAAATAAAATGAATATCCAAGTAAGAAATGAGAAAATAAATGTATACAATTCAGACTCATATTAGGATAAGTGATAAACCAGTCAATTCTAATTTTGGATTTTGTTGTTCAACTAATTCACGAACAAGGAAATTGTATTGAATTGTCTGAAATGTTGTTCCTTGAAAATTAATTTGTTAATTGCAAACTGATAAATCATTTTATAAAATCTGTAAGTTTTTACAGTATAAAGAATGTTTCCTATCTAGAAGTGGAAGGTATGTGTCCTATCCACAAGTAAGCACTAGTCTGGTAGGGAAGTGTGGCAAAGACACTGCATCAAATATCCATGTGGTCCCCAATTTTTCCAGCCCCTTTTTAGTTAGGTTGGATCCTGTGACCAATTCTGACCAAGGGACTATGAGCCAACTAGATGTATGTCACTTCTAAGCCAAAGCCTCAGAGAACAGGTATGAGAAGATCGCTATGAGTGCACTTCTACTTGTTTGGGTTTATATAATATTATACATACTGAGCCTGCATTAGTTTAGTTTCCTGACTACCATGTGGTGTAGAGTTTCCTTGGCGACTATATCAGATATGTGGCAATAGCAAAAACAAATACTTTGATCTGTTAAACCACTATAACTTGGGAGTTAATTTGTTACTGCATCATAATCTAGCCTTCCTTAATATTGAAATGGCTTTAGTGGCAAACATGGAAATAATAGTTCCACTGCATTCATTTGTATCACCTAGGATAACTGCCTGTGTCTTTAATATATAACAATTTCACCAATTTTTCATTTAATAAATGTATACTGGGACTTACTATGTGTAAGTACGCTTCCTGCCATAAGTATATCATGGTCTGGTGGGAAAGACAAGACACAGATATTTGTAATAAAGCAGAGTCAGAAGTGACACAAAAACACAGATAAAGTGCTAAATGAATTTGGAGGGAAAAAGTGAGCCCTACTAGAAGATTTCATGGAAGAGATGCCATGTTAATTGAGTCTTGAAGAAGGGGCTGCCTCTTGACAGGTGTGGTTGAGCGGCATGGGTGTAGGGTAGTGGCTAGTGTTCCAGATGGAGAGACCAGCATGGGCAAAATCATGAATAGAGAAGAGTGACTGGCTGAGTCTGAAAGGAGGGAAGGATGGAAATAAACAAATCCATAAATATATACCATGCATTCTCATGTATGTCCACCAAAAATAAGAGATAAATCTAAGAATGTTATTAAAGAGAAGTCCTGAAGAAAGAAATGAAGACTATTCAGTGTGAAAGAACACAACCTTAAAGGATTTTAATCAGGAGAGGAGTATGATTCTAAGCTCTATTTTAGGAATCTTAAGCTTCAAAAGGGAAGAATTCCAGTTACTTAGATGTTTATTACAATAGTCATTATGAGAAACTGGACTAGGATGGCAAGGGGGTGACAACTGGAAAGGAGAGGGGATGAATTGGAAAGCTTTTGTGAATGCAGACTCATAAAGTCCAGGAAAACAAAATCGATACTGGGGACATGGAAATGGAGGAGATAGAGACCCAATTGATTAAAGAATGACTTCAGTATAAACAAAAATAAGAAATTCAATAGCAGTTACAGGTTTGGGGATGGGAAATTTGATTTTGGATATGTTGGCTTTGATATATTAACAGAACATGCAGGAAGAAGATGAAGGTAGCCTGGAACTCAGGAAAGAGAGACAGGCTGGGAGATGCCTGCTTACTAGCAAAAGCAGTCTGAATTATTCAAATGATCTGAGGTGGCCTCTTCTTGGACACTTCATATCTGTTTTCAAAATACTATGAAGAAACACCATGGAATGTGTAAACATATATATATATATATATATATATATATATATATATATACACACACACACACACACACACACACAAAATATATATATATACTAAAACATAAAAGTCATGCAGGCACTCTTCCTCTCTGTCCTACTTTCACAATTTTCCTACTAGAAATACTAGAAATATTCCTCCTAAAATGCAGTGTAGAATTTCCCTTTCTTTTTTTCCTGCGCTTTTGTTTCGTGGAGGCTGTGGTCTACAAATGGGTGCATAAATAGACTTGATGCACAATGAGAAGGAATATTATTCAGGTTACATGGAAGAAGAAGGAGTACCTAGTTCTCTATTTGGTGTAAAACAGGGGTCACATATGCAAGGGCTTTGGAGTAAGAAGCAGGTAACATATTACCCTACTTTCTTTCAGACTGACAATGTTTGCTGCAACTAGAGGTAACACAAACATGAAAACTAATGGTGATTTACAAGTCCAAGTCACCTATTGTAGAAATTTCATCCAGATTCAAGGTTTTGTTTAGTGTTTAGTTTAATAATGAACTTAAATATTTATTTCCTATTCTGTACTGAGCTAAAATAATCCTCCATTATCTTTTGGCTTTCACTAAAATCTGCTTTGTGCAACAAAAGTGTGTCAGTGGTGCCTTGAATAAATGAAAAATGAGGGCATTGGCCACACAGAGGGTGAAGCAAAATGGAAAAAGACATTACTTTCAGGAATTGCTGGGTACTATAAAATCATGTACAGCAAGAATTTAGAGTAAAAGACAAACACAAGGAAGCAAGCTCCTGGGGGAGGGTGTTGAATATTTGGGATGGGAGCTCTAGCCATCATATTAGATGTTAAATATAAGGATGAGACTAGAAGGCTAAATCTGTATTCCTAGTATTTGGCATTATTCCTGGCACACAATAGTCTATTAGTTTTGACTGGATGTATGAATAAATGGAAATGTGTGAAAACCCAAAAGAGAAAATATTCAAAGAAGAATGGAAAAAGAATCTTCTGGAACATCTATATTTTTAAAAGGGAGGGAGAAGAAAAGCAAATGATAAGAGGCAAGGGAAAGTTAGAGAGTGAGGCAAATCACCAGGGAAGGACTAAGTTACAGAAGGCAAATACAGTGAGTCTAAATAAAGATTGTTTTTATAAAATTTAAGTGTTCTTTAAGGCATAGCCCATCTTCACCCTTGTTCTATCTTCCACTTTACCAGAGATAATAAAGAAAGAGTGAAACATCCACTTACCATGTCATGCTTCAACTTCATCCCAATACCTTTAGTCTAAAAGTCCTTGAAGTGGATATTAATAATAAATGTGTCTAGTGACAAATTTTAAAATATACTTAGGCTTATTTTTTAATGGAATATTTCTTATTATTCTGCTGCCATTAAAAATATAACAAGGAAAGTCTTATTTTTGCTCTCAGAAAAGCATGAAGAAAAAAAGTCTTGAAACATTAATGAATACTTGGAAATGCTAATCTAATCTGTTATTCCCCATTCTTGCAGCAATATTAGACAAAGAAAGGATAGACTTGTAAAGCAATTGATAGATCATGTAAAATCTAATAGTGTCAGGATCAACACTCAATAAATGTTGTTTTCCTTTCATCAACAGTATACCCTAAAAAGGACATCCAGTTATTGCCTTAATCACAGTTCTTCTCAGATCTAACATCCTCTTCTGAAGGGTAACATAAAAGACTGACTATAGAACACTACAGAATATAACTGAATGCTCCAGTTAACTTGCCCTTATTTTCCCCCAATATCTATAATGCAAGGGAAACTTTTCAAGCCATTTTGGTTCAAAGGGATTAAAGTACATTAAGAACAATCTACTACTTCTATCCTTAATAATTAATACATATTCACAGTGATTTCAACTATAATTCAAAACTATTTTGAAATGAGGCTTTTGGGCATGATATCAAAAAAGGATTATTTATTAAAAACTCTTGGAGCTAAGTTTACAAGAATGTACTAACAAAAGGGGCTTTTCTTTTGTTCCTTTTTGTTCCTTAAACAAGACTTTAACTGAAGCATACAGTCAATATTAAGGAAGTAGTAAATAATAGTTCAGCAGAAATCTGGCAATAATTTGGAAATCAAATAAGTGCTTCTTATTAGCCTTGCAAAGCCATAGAAACAATGAGATCAAGAAGTAAGAAAATCAGGAAATCACTCTTTAAAAAGAATTAATAAGATTAACAGCAGAGTAGTTCTATGCTTTTATTTAAGGGGTTATATTCCAAGGAATTTTTTTAAAAAAGGGAAAGGACAATAGCTAACAAATATGAGTCATGGCAACTTGAGAACTCACATGACTCTCTTGAGGTTTTATTTCCTAGCAGTACTTTTGTGTGAGGATATTATGATATTAATATCACTCAGTTACTAAGAATAAAACCTTAAGCTTTCCTAGCAAGTTCAAACAGTGGTGGTAAGACTCAAAACTTAACTATTTCACTATCTAAGCATATTTCTACAATATATTTTATGATCAGTCCACATTAAATTAAACTGTAGACATCCAAATTTACCTTGAAACTAAATGCACACTGCCAATTGACTTAAACATCTCAGAAAGTTAGTGAACAAAACAATTCCCATAAAAGGAGAACTTAGATAAAGCACAAGAAAAAAATATTTTTACCAGGCCAGGTTAACTGAAAATGATTTTAAATGAAGTTTTAAGGACTTAATTTTGATTTTTAAAGAAGGACATATTTTGGAAATATGTTTGCATCGGCACAAGGTGGTAGAAGATAAGTAGATGTAGAATGGAGAAACTAAGGTAATCCATATCTTGGGGAAAAAAAGACAAAGAATAGCATAGGAGAGGGTTTAAGAAGGATAAGAAAAGAGGGTGGAAGCGTGTTATCCAGAAATTACAGGAAACCTCATTAAATTAAAGATGAGTAAAGTCGGAGCTTCAGTCTCATAAATAAATACTTTAATCCACACCAATGAGTGCCTACAGAAGCTAAAATCCTAGGATTTAAGAGGGAAGAAGAATGCCACTGGATGGCTAATGAATGGACTTTGGCTTCAAGCAAAGGTTGAGTAAAAAGGATTGGATTTACCTTTGCACCTGAAACAGCCAAATATTGAACAAAATATATGAAACAATGGTTTTCAAGACAGAGGACATCATATAAGAAAGGACAGAGACCACTGAGAGATGGGATATTCATTAGATGAACCTTACAGTTGCCCCAACTACTGGCTGGGAAGAATTTTTAGGCAGTGGTGCAGAGAAGGAAACCGGGACCGAGTCTACTAGGTCAAACAGGTTGAACCTAGAACACAGGAGGACCTTGATGACTAAAGTTGAAAGGACTGAGAACCAGAGAGAAGAGAGCTGCACAAAGAGAGAAGTCTGAAGATCTGCAGAAAGGGTGACTTGAGTACTCATCAGAGTACTGATCAACACATACATGTGTGGAAACTACCCAAGGTCAGGGAAAGAACTACTTGAAAATATTAGAGGGAACAGTATCATTTGTTCACACAGAGCCAGAAATAGTTCCTGTTCTCAGCAGCCAGGCTGTAAAATGTCATAATTCTCAAGATATGGGGTAGAGTTTTGCCTTCATAGTGAAAACAATTTGACAAAACACTGCCCTGGTCCCGACTAACAAATCCTAAAGGCAAGTCCTTAAAGGGCCAAACTGTTTCCAAGCAATTAAGCGCATCTCAGAACAGATCTCAAGAATATTAATAGAAATACAAAAACCTAACAAGGAAAATGTTTAAATGTCTATCAGGCAATCAAAAATTATCAAGCATGCAAAGTAGTAGGAAAATTTCACTGATTATGAAGAGAAAATTTATCAGTGTGAACAGACCCAGATATGAACCAAAGACTAGAACTAGCAGGCAGGAACATTAAATCAGTTATCATAACTATATTCCAAATACTGAAAAATTGAATTAGAGACATTAAAAGTATAGGTAAAGGAACAAATTGAACTTTTAGAGATAAAGTTGTAAATACCTGAGATTAAAAACACACTGCAGATTAAATATTGCAGAAGAAAAGATGAGTGAACTTGAATACATAACAAACAAACAAAACTATCCAAACAAAACACACGGAGGAAAAATGAGAACAGAGTATTGGTGAGCTGAGGGATAAACAGTCATAATATATGTATAATGGTATTCCCAAAAGAGAGGACAGGGAGGAGGGATAAAAATTTGAAAACTAATGAACAAATTGTTCCAGATTTGATGAAAACTATAAACTCACAGACCCAAGAATTGCAACAAATCCTAACCAAAAGAAACATGAATAACATTACACAATAAGGCACATAAAATATAAAATTGTGCAAAAGCAGCAATAAAGAGAAAATCTTAAAAGTAGCCAGAATAAAAAGACACTACATACAGAGAAACAAAGGTAAAGATGACAGCAGATACTGTTGGTTAGAATGCAAGTAAGAAGACAGAGTAGCAATATTTACAAATATTGAGAAAAACAAAAAGACTAAACTTAGAATTCTAAACCCAGTGAAAATATATTTCAAAAATCAAAGCAAAAAAGTATGTTTCATACTCCAGAGTTGAAAGAAATCATTACCACAAAACATGAAATATGAGAAATGTTAAAGGAAGAACTTCAGGTAGAAGGTAAATGATACCAGATAGAAATATGGATCTACTCAAAGGAATGAGGAACACTTGAAATTATAACTACATGAGTAAATACATAAGATATTTTCTTAATATTTAAATTCCTTTAAAATATAATTGACCGGTTCACCTCTGACATGTAAAGAGATTGGATCTTGTCACTCCTATCTATACAACAAGAAAAACGCTCAACTAAAAATCACTAACTTTTCTTAGACCCATCAGGGAATTGAGTTCCTGGGGAAAACTAGTACCCCAAAATCTGGAGATACAGGTGAATACAGAGAATCACAGCTGAGATCAGCTTATTTGGAACAGAAGCCACTGGATTCATAAATGGGTACGAACACTTAAAGGGTAATTCTGAAAAACCACTGGAGGCTTTGTGTGGTTTATATCAGGACTGAGAAACTCCTGGGAAACCCCTCTTAGAAGAGTTGCTGTACTTTTGTGGCCCTTACTTCCAGGTAGCCCCACCAGGGTCTCAAGGTGAAGATCCAGGAATAACCCCCTCATGTTTTGGAACAGTAGTGGAGAAAAATAACCATTCTGAAATGTGTCCAATACATTCTCCATAACAAATGCCTACTCTTAAGGGAAACAACTAGGCTCACCTTCTTGGAGAAAGGACAATAAGCCAACTTCAGCACCCTCCAGGTTTTCTGTTGCACTAGCAGAAATAAATAAAGAAAGAAAGAAAGACTAGAAACACTTTTGAAAGTCATGGCCCAGGGATTCAGGCTTAGCACAATACTGAGGTTTAATTATAAGATTATAGAAACTTTCCCCTCAGTCATGCCTTACCACATAAAGTCTCCAGTAAAATAACTGTATTGCAACTGAAAGAGCTGCAAGGCACAGAGTCTATTTACAAAGTAGTTCTTCTCTTTTGTTACTCACATGTGGCCTCTTTCAGCCAGCTCTGCAAAAACTCGCTAGTCTCCCCCTCTACGTGGGACATGACTTCCAGGGGTATAAGTCTCCTTGGCAATGTAGGACATGACTCCCAGGGATGAGCTTAGCCCTGGCATTGTGGGATTGAGAAAGCCTTCTTGACCAAAAGGGGGAAAATA
The DNA here is from genome assembly GCF_015220235.1 of Choloepus didactylus. Taxonomy (NCBI): domain Eukaryota; kingdom Metazoa; phylum Chordata; class Mammalia; order Pilosa; family Megalonychidae; genus Choloepus; species Choloepus didactylus. The sequence goes on from NC_051309.1 coordinate 190,774,715, forward strand.
AATGAAACAAAGTTTCAGTGGCTGAAGATCTCATAGTCAAGAGGGCATTCCGGAGGTTATTCTTATGCATTAAACAAATGTAATAGATTATATAAATGTATTAGAATAGCTAGAAGGAAATACCTGAATCTGTGGATCAGTAATCCAGTAGACTTGATTCTTGATGATAATTGTATGACTATATAGCTTTTATCATGTGACCATCTAATAGTGAAAACCTGGAGACTGACACTCCCTTTAACCAGTGTATGGGCAGATGAGTAATAAAATAATGACAAAAATATATAAATAACGGGGGGGGGTAAAGGGTATGGAAAGGTTTGGGTGTTCTTTTTTATCTCTTTTTTAATTTTTATTTTTTATATATATATTTTTTCTCTATTTTGGAGTAAAGAAAATGCTCAAAAATCGATTGTGGTGATGAATACACAACTATATGATGATACTGTGAGCCCCTGATTCTATACTTTCGATGGATTGTATGGAGTGTGAGTACATCTCAATAAAGTTGCATTTTTTTAAAAAAAGTAGTTCTTAGGAAAACCCAAACAGGAGAAAGAAGCAATCCAAACCAACCAAACAAATGAAGAAACAAAAAAAAAAAAGAAGAAGAAAAAGAAAAAGAACCAACCACGAGCTAATCTGGAGCCTTTGGTACTTAAAACTTTAACAAACGTTAAACCCAGCTAGCTCAAAGCCAGATGAACATAAAACATCACAGGCCAATTTAATGTAGTTACTATTACCAGGCACATCATGATGTCTGCCTTTCAAATGTGTTTACAAGGCATTCTAAAAGCCAAGAGAAAACAGTCTGAAGAGATTAAATGAGCCTCAGAACCAGACTAAAACAGGCACATATTTTGAAATTATAAAATAGGAAATTTAAAATGAACCATATTTGCTAAGGGCTGTAATGGAAGACAGGCAACATACAAGAACGTATGGGTAATGTAAGCAGAGAAAGGATCAAAAGAAATTATATAAATAAAAATACTGAAATAGAAATTAAAATGCGTTTCATGGGCTTATCAGTAGACTCACTATCACTGATGAGAGAATCAGTGAGCTTGAGGATATCTTAACAGAAATTTCCCAAACTTAAGTGCAAAAGGGAGAAAAGCAATGAAAAAGTGGATCAAAATATTCAGAAAGTGTGGGAAAATTACAAAAGGAATAATGTGTGTAACTGGAATAGCAGAAGAACGAAAGGGAAAGGAGTAGAAGAAATTTTTAAAGTAATAATTTTTGAGAATTTTCCAAAATTAATGGGAGACAACAAACCAGATTCAGGAAGCTCAGAAAACATGAAACAGGATAAATACCAAAAAACTATACATAGGATAAACATATTCAAACTGCAGAAAACCAAAGACAAAGAGAAATCTTGTAATAAGCCAGAGGAAAAAATACACCCTACGCATTGAATAAGGATAAGAATTACATCAGACATCTCACAGAAAATGACACAATCAAGAAGAGAGTGGAGTGAAGTATTTATTTCACTGAGAGGAAAAAACTACCAACCAATAATTCTATATCTTACAAAATTATCTTTCAAAAATAAAGAAGAAATGAAGACTTTTTCAAACAAAAATGAAGTAATTAATGGCCACCAGATATGTCTTGCAACAAATGTTGAAAGTTCTTCAGAGATAAAGAAAATAATCTGGGTCAGAAACTTGTATCTATGTAAACAAAGGAAGAAAATCAGAGAAGGAATGTATATAAATGTAAAAATATATTTAATATTTCTTATTCTTACTTGATCTATTAGGTAACTTTGTTCCAAGTAATACTAGTAACAGTGTATTGAGCAATTACAGCATATGTGTAAGTGAAATAAATGAAGGCAATATTACAAATGACAGGAAGAACTGTAAATATTCTGTTATAAGGTATCTGTACCACCCACAAAGCAGTATAGTGTTATTTGAAAGTGAACATAAATTAGTTGTAAATGTATATTGCAAACTTGAGAGCAACCACTAAAAAAACTTTAGAAGTATAATTGATATACTAGAAGAAGAGAGAAAATGGAATCATATAAAATGCTCAATTAATATTGGAAAAGGCAGAAAAAGAAAGGAAGATAAAAGAAACAAAGAACAAGTGCAATGAATAGAAAACAGTTACAAACATGGCAGATATTAATACAACTATACCAATAATACTTCAACTCTTAATGGTCTAACCCAGGGGAGTGAATCTCCCTGGCAACGTGGAATACGACTCCCGGGGAGGAATGTAGACCTGGCATCGTGGGACGGAGAACATCTTCTTGACCAAAAGGGGGATGTGAAAGGAAATGAAATAAGCTTCAGTGGCAGAGAGATTCCAAAAGGAGCCGAGAGGTCACTCTGGTGGGCACTATTATGCACACTTTAGACAACCCTTTTTAGGTTCTAAAGAATTGGGGTAGCTGGTGGTGGATACCTGAAACTATCAAACTACAACCCAGAACCCATGAATCTCGAAGACAGTTGTATAAAAATGTAGCTTATGAGGGGTGACAATGGGATTGGGAAAGCCATAAGGACCACACTCCACTTTGTCTAGTTTATGGATGGATGAGTAGAAAAATAGGGGAAGGAAACAAACAGACAAAGGTACCCAGTGTTCTTTTTTACTTCAATTGTTCTTTTTCACTCTAATTATTATTCTTGTTATTTTTGTGTGTGTGCTAATGAAGGTGTCAGGGATTGATTTGGGTGATGAATGTACCACTATGTAATGGTACTGTAAACAATCGAAAGTACGGTTTGTTTTGTATGACTGCGTGGTATGTGAATATATCTCAATAAAATGAAGATTAAAAAAAAAAAAATCTTAATGGTCTAAATACACCAACTAAAATACAAAGACTGGCAAAGTAGATTAAAACAACAGGACCCCATTATTTGTTGTCTACAACAAACCCACTTTTTTTTAAATTTATTTTAATATCAAACCCACTTTTAATATAAAGATGCATATAGGTTAAAAGTATAGGGATGGAGAAAGATATGCCATGCTAATTCTAATTAAAAAAAATGCTGGAGTAGCTACATTAATTTCAGACAAAGCAGACTTCAGACCAGGGAAAATTATAGGTGATAAAGAGGGAAACTGAATCATGACAAAGGGGACAATTGCCCAAGAAAACATCACAATCCTAAATGCCCCAGGCATCAGCAAAAACTGATATAAGTGCAGGAAGAAATAGACAAATCCACAATTAGAGTTGGAGACTTTCATTGCCCTCTGTCAGCAACTGAGAGATCATGCAGGAAGACAATCATAGGAATACAGAAGACCTGAACAGCACTATCCATCAACTTGAGCTAACTGATTTATTTAATGCTTCTTCTAACAACAGCAGCATACACATTCTTCTCAAGCTCCCATGGAACAATCACCAAGACAGACTACATTCTGGACCATAAACATATCATGAAATTTTTTTTAAAGGTAGAAAAAATCATAGATTACAATTAAATCATAGATTATTGAAAGTCTCAAGAGAAGCTAAAAAACAGTTTGAAATAAATGAAAATACAGCTTATTAAAATTTGTGGAATGCACCAAAAGCAGTTTGGAGGGAAATTTATAACATTAAATCCATATATTAGAAAAGAAGAAAAATCTAAAATCAATAACCTAAGTTTCTGCCTTAGGAAACAAGAGAAAGAAAAGGAAAATAAGCCTAAAGCACACAAGTTAAAGGAGATAATAAATATCAGAGCGGAAGTCAATGAACTTAAAAATAAAACAGTAGAGAAAATCAACAAAACCAAAATCTGCTTCTTTGAAAAAAATGTAAAAAAAAAAAAAATTGATGAACCTCTAGACAGCCTAACCAAGAATAAAAGTGAGAAAAGACAGAAATTATCACCAACAGGACTCCAAGAGGCGTCACCAGCATTAAACTCATGGACATCAAAATGACATTCTATCAACAATAGTTTGCCCATAAAAATTTGATAATTTATATGAAATGGACCAATTCCCTTAAACACACAAACTACCAAAACTCACAAAAGGAGAAAGAGAGAACCTGAAGAGTCCTGTATCTTTTAAAGAAATTGAATCTATCATTAAAAACCTTCTGAAAACAAAGGAAAAAAGAGATGGATGTGTAGTACAGAATGGTAGTATCTTTTAGAAACCAAATGTGAAAACAGAATACCCTGTCATGCATTCTTTCATCAACTCATTAATAGTCCATATGTGTAAGCAACTTCATCAAGCATATAAGGAAAAAAAAAAAAGGCTAGCTTTTGCTGTATCAAATCTTCAACTTTAGTCTTATTGTTCTAATAGATCATAGACAAACTAGGCCCCACATTCTTCCAAACGACTTTCTAGAACTGCTATTCCCAAGCTAGTTATAAAATAACAGTGACAGTGTTGTATACTAGTAAGTTATTCTACAAGCTAATCAAAGAGAGTCCTGATATATTATCCAAATTTTCAATTACCTAATTTCCAAGCTCTTAGTCCTATTTCAATATATTCTACTAAATAATTTATCTTATTTCTGGGAGTTTATATGGTTTAAATATTTATAACATATTAAACAGGCACAAGAACATTTCTGCTATATATAAATTACCTTAATTATCCACATTTTTCCAATTTTAAGAAGTGAATCGTGTATTTCTATTTATAATTAATTTAAATATTTCCTAATTATATATCTTTTATATAAGAAATAGTATAAAACACATAAAAAGCTTTCCCTAAAGCTACAAATATGTGCTTTCCATTTATTAATGATATATGTCTGAAGCTCTAGGAACAAAACAATATCCTAGGGTTAGCTTACTCTCAAACTAGTCCACTAGCTCATATCAAATCCATGGCGAGACTGTGATTTAACAGAATTCAGTTAGCGAGATGGGGAGTAGAGTAGTGTTTATTCCAATATGCTAACTTCTGTGACCATGACATCCTTTAAAGATACTTTTACATTTTTTAAAAATGTAAAGAATCACCGTCATCACATAAATTTCTCATGTTTTAATAGTCCATGACATTTTCCAGATTTAATTCAAAACATCTTTCAATTTTTCAGTAAGTACATTTAATTGATTTAATAAAAAACAGTGTTACAAACCTGAATCCTTAATAGCTTTGGTAGAGAAAATTCCTTCAAGAGGGTACACACGACATGCCAAAGTTATGACACTACCAACATGTGACTTCTTTACCCATTCCAATAAGCATGCCCATTCTGAGCTGCCGGAAAAATCCATCATTTAGTCCCTAAAGGGAAAGGTTTTTATTTAAAACTTCAAGTGACCAAAACTGCTATCGTAGTTCGAAACTGGAATAGTGGATAACAGAACAAGGATATTCACCACTGAATTACTAACAGTGTAGAGGACATGAAAACACATGGGCTTTAAGAGGCAATCCTTTGTAATTTCCATTCATAACCACAAATAACACAAATACTCAGGAAAGATCCCCTTGGTCTATGTTGTCCATATAGATTGAGCGCTCATTTTCCTATTAGTCTTATCAATGTCAAACAAGCAGAAATATGTGCTATTTAAGTAGTTGTCAGCAATCACTCTAGGAGCAAAGTAGGGATTTCCTCCATGGTCACCTACAAAGTTGGAGCAGAAGGCTATTTGTTGGACTTGAATATTTCAATTCAGGAAATTGTGAGGCAAGTTAAGTTAATCTTAAAAGTTACTCTTGAAGTGTGAAACATATGGTAAATTTTAGGAAAAAAATCTGACTCACTTCTTTGGAAAAACTCAGAAGCAGAAAAACCCTAGTCCAGAGAAATATGCTAACTTTCTTCATGAATCTATATTACCTTAACTAGATTTCAATCCAGGCAAATACAAATTCAATAAGTCTAATAGCATGCATATAAAAAACAGGGATAGAATGGAATATACTGTCATGGTTATACTGTCCTTAGATGTAGGGATAGTTCAAGTTTACTATATATGAGGAACTTAAAGCCACAACTATTACTACTTGTTTAAAGAGAGTGAAAAGAAAAAAAAAAAACAAATATGCATAAATGGCAAATATATGTATAAAATATATATATATTACATAAATTTAAAATATATCTACATTTCCAGTCCTATAATTCAAATGATTCCAGTTTTAATAATTTTCATTTGAACTAAAATAAAGTTTTAAACCACTTTGAATCAGACATCAATGACTATATGAACAGACATAAATAAGGTAGCTAAAGCTGAGCTTAAAAACACATCCATTTTTTACTATCTCTCTTAGTGATTTGAGTTTGCTTTGTAATTTTGTAATTCATATTATCTTACACAGAATAGGAATGGAACAAATAAATAAACAATAAATAGTATGAATGCATTATGCATTTTCTATCAAAAATAGAATTCTTTTTATTGCAAATAATCACATTTATTCTTCCAGATGCAGGTTATGATTTTTTTCCTGTTAATCAAAAATTACCATTTGTAATTAAAATAACTGTATAAACACATAGTTTTGTACTTATTCATGTCTCTTTTATATCCATAATGGATTTATTTTGGGGGGGTTCAAGCTTTATTGTAGCTCTTTTTTTAAAAAACTATTATTGAAGTCTCTCATACATATAGAAAAGTACAAAAATTACAAGTGCAGAGCTCACTGAATATTCACAAATTGATTATATTCAAGTAAACATCTAGTCCCTAAATTCCATCAATAACCATTCCTGATTTTTAATGTAATAGTTTAGTTTTGCCTGTTTTTGAATTTTATATAAACTGAAGCATACACTACTATGTACTCTTTTGAGTCTGTCTGCTTTGCTTATGAGACTCATCCCTATTGTTACCTGCGGTTATGTTTGTTTATTCTCGTTGCTGAACAGTATTCCCACTGAATAAGTATAGCCCAATTTATTTATCCAAGCTACTGTTGATGAAAATCTGTGTACTTTCTGGTGTTTGACTACTTAAATTGATGCTGCTTTGAACATTCCTGTAAATGTCATCTAGTGAATATTTACCTATTCCTTTACAGCACATAACAATGTTCAGCTTTAAAAGATACTGTCAAACAGTTTTCCAAAGTGACTGAATCAAAAATTCCCAGTACTATTATATGAGCATTCCATTTATTCTGAACACAGTTTTGTTTGTTTCTTTCAGGTTGGAGGGTTGGTCATTTTAATTTAAGCAATTCTGGCTTGTGTATTCAATAAATGCTTTATATAAATTCTATATATTTTTAAATAAAATTTTACTAGGAATTTTAAAGCTTTGCTTGCCATTGTAGATTGGAAAATTTCAGCTTTGCAGTTTCCAAAGTGGTTTTACCAATTAAACTTTGCCCATGGGCATTTAAATTTCTCCAAATACTCTTTTCAGATTTTTCTTCTGTTCGTTTGTTTACTTTGCCTTGTTTCTTCCCTCCTCCTCCCCATCCAAACCCACCCATACTCTCCACCCGTCACCCCCTCTCTCTTTTCCTCTTTCTTTTTTTCTTTCCATCCAACCCATTCTGGTGATTGTATTCAGTGGAGCTTTTTAAAGCTATATTAAGGGATAACTGGCATACAATAAGCTGCACAAAAATTTCAAAGTGTACAGTTTCATATATGCATACATATACAAAACCATCACAACAATCAAGATAAAAACATTTCCATCACCCCCCAAAGTTTCTTCATGCATCTTTGTAATCCATAGTTCTTTCTATCCCCTCTCTAGACAATCCCAGACATGTCCTCTGACACTATACTTTAGGTAACATTTTGTATAATTTTGTAAATGAAATCATATAGTAGATACCTTTTTCTAGCTTCTTTCTAGCAAACCACTGAGTATGATGTTAGCTGTGGGTTTTTCGTATGTGCCCTTCTATGATGTTAAGGAGGTTTCCTTCTATTCCTATTTTTCTAAGTGTTTTTATGAAGACAGGATGCTGGCTCTTATCAAATGCCTTTTCTGCATCAATGGAGATGGCCATGTAGTTTTTTCCCTTCTTTCTGTTAATGTAGTGTATTACATTAATTGATTTTCTTATATTTAACCACCCTTGCATAGCTGGGATAAAACCCACTTGATCATGGACTATAATTCTTTTAATGTACTATTGGACTCAATTTGCAAGCATTTTGTTAAGGATTTATGCATCTATATTCATAAGAGAAATTGGTCTGTAATTTCCTTGTAGTATCATTATCTGGCCTTGGTATTAGGGTGATGTTGGCCTCATAGAATGAGTTAGGTAATGTTCTCTCTTCAATTTTTTGAAGAGTTTGGAAGAGTTTTGAAGAGCAGGATTGGTATTAATTCTTCTTGGAATGATTGGTAGAATTCACCTCTGGAGCCATCTGGTCCTGGGCTTTACTTTGTTGGGAGGTTTTTGATGACTAATTAAATCTCATTACTTGTAATTGGTCTGAGATCTTCTATTTCTTCTAGAGTCAGTGTAGGCTTTTTGTGGTTTCTAGGAATTTGTCCATTTCATCTCGGTTGCCTAATTTGTTGGCATACAGTTGTTCATAGTATCTTCTTATGATCCTTTATATTTCTGTGGAGTCAGTAGTAATGTTCCCCCCTTTCATTTCTGATTTTATTTATTAGTGTCTTCTTTTTCCTGTCACTCTAGCTAAGGGTTTGCCAATTTTATTGATCTTTTCAATGAACAAGATTCTGGTTTTGTTAATTCTCTCTATTGTTCTTTATTCTCAATTTCATTTACTTCTGCTCTAATCTTTGTTATTTCTTTCCTTCTGCTTGCTTTACGATTAATTTGCTGTTCTTTTTTTATTTCCTCCAAGTGTTCAGTTAGATCTTTGATCTTAGCCCTTTCTTCCTTTTTAATGTAAGCATTTAGAGCTATAAATTTCCCCCTCAGCACTGCCTTCAGTGCACCCCATTTGTTTTGATATCTTCTTGTTTTTGTTTTCTAAGGTGCTCAAAACATATACCATAAAACGGGTTGGCTTTTAACAATGGAAATTTATTGGTTTATAAGTTGATACCTTTGAGGCTGTGAAATGTCCAAATCAGGGCATCATCAAAGCTATACTTTCTTCCTGAAGACTGATCCTGGGCTCCTCTATCACATGATAAGGCACATGGCAGCGGTGGCTGGTCTCTCCTTCATCTTCCAGGCTGCTCTGCTTTCAGCTCCTTGCTCTTGTGACTTTCTCTTTGTCTGAATTTCATTCTCTTATAAAGGATTCCAGTAAGGGGAATAAGACCCACCCTGAATGAAGTGGATCACAGCTTAGCTTAAGTAGCCTCACCAAAAGATACTACTTACAAAAGTCACTCTAAATGCTAATTATATGCATTTGATTTGGCTCAATAATTAGTGATTTGCTTCAAACACAACCACACCTAACAAAATCACAAATGACTATATATCACTGATTCGTGGAGCCACTCTCAATTTGTCAAAACTCAATCAATATTTAAAACCCATAATGTCCAATGATTTACTTCCATCTTATATTTTTCTATGTCTTTTTATGCAGTTATAACCCAAGTTGACAAATTAAATGACTATATGTAGACATATATTGTTTTTTTTCTTAATATGATATTTGACCTGAAGCTAACTGTCAATGAATTAAAATGTCATATAGTCATGAAGATACTTAGTTACTTATGAATATATTATACTCATTTATTTAGGTAAAACAACACTAATATAGTACTAATATGTATCAAGCATTGCTCTAAACATTTCACAAATTCTAGTTCATTTAATCCACTAACTAAATCTGTAATGTAGGTGCAATTACTACTCCCATTTTACAAGTGGAAACAGCACAGCGAGGTTAAGAAGTTTACCCAAGGTCACCAGCTAACAATGGGCAATGCTGGAATTTGAACCCAAGCTATCTGGCTCCAGAGTCTGTATCTTAATTACTGAACTACATGTTAAGCATATCACCAATTATTTTATTTTACTCGCACACTGATTAACAAACTAAATTACAAAATAAGAATAGTTAGTATGATTAGTGTGACTATTCCAAAGAATGTACTATACTTTTCTGTGTATTAACTTTGTCTTAAAATATTCATTATTATGTCCTTGAACATGAATATAGCATGTTATTAAAATACAAAATATAATTTTATCAGTTACCTAATATAATTCCTCAAATATCAAATACCAATGCATAATAAAAGAGTCCCTGTGAAAATAAGCAATCCAAATCTTTTTATAACTTAGTTTCTCCAGGTATCTTGTTGATATTAAACATCTAGTTATCAGGTTTTCTTCTGTCACTATATTCATCCTTTCAATAAACATGTTAAGACTTACTATGTAGCATGCACTATGCTAATGCTGAAGATGTAAAGATAAAGATGATGTTTATAAGATTTGTCTTTCTGCAATTAAAAACTTACTTAAGTTTTAACTTTATATTCAAAAATCTCATAATTCCCCTTATGGACTGCTATAACAAGTAGTCTATTTTACACTCTGACAACTTCCTCCTCTCTCTCTCTTTCTGTATATGTATATATAGTAGGCACATTTTCACTACATGCATTCTCTTCTAACTTCTTATTCTTATATCTTTTTGTCATGATAAAAACTTGATCTTTCAGTGGAATATATCTCCTTTCTTCCATCCATAGTTATTATAAGCTTTAGCTCCACAGGTTACACAGTCAAGATGTAAAATCAGTTTCCAATGCCTATGACTTGGATCCTGGACAAGGCCTTTCAAAGCCTCAGTTTCTTCATCTATACAGAGTTGTTGTAATGATGAAATATATGCAACAAAGACATAAAATATTGTGGCAAGCAAATCACAAATATTCAATAAACGTGAGTTATTATTACTCATTATATTATGCTAGAATCATGTTTTTAGGACTTTTTAAAAACCATTCATCTTTTCTCCACACCTCCTCCTTTATTTATTTGTACATTAAAAAGTCTTTTGGTATTTCTCAGTCTCTCCTTATACGTACCAAGTTGTTTATCTTGATCATTTCACCATCACAGTGGGTGGCAAAAATTTTAATCATCCCTCACCATTGCTTTTGATTTATTCTGACCTTTCCATCCCAGTATTACCTACACTTATATTTCCCTTGTGTGGAAACATTATATATTTAGTGTGTTCATGCACAATGCATAGCATTAAAACAGATCAAGAGCTTTATTCCTTTTATTACCTCTAGGAATTCCCAAAGAGATCACAGATTATTTCACCACTAAAGTTCAACTAACAGATTTTTGTCCCTCATATATACCTGCTAGAGAAAATATTTGATTCAATTCCACTGTTAATTTACAATGGTTGTTTATAAATCATTTCTTTATGCTTTCTCGGCTAAAATGCTTGTCATAAAACTAACAATGAGATACCTTTTAATCTTTTTTTTCCTCTCCTCTTACCTTCATAGATCCCACCTATTCATTCTTTTCCTTCTACTGGCCTTTCCTTTCTCTTCTGGTTAATTAAGCAAGCTAGTAGGTTAAATTATATTAGTAAATCATGATTCAAATAATTAAATTATTTTTTGTTTACTCTCATTTTTACACTATTCACAGATGTGCAGATTCATCAAGTATGTGATTCATGGGCTTCAGTTTTGCACGTCTACAATAGCTCTGGTCTCTGCTTACAGCACAGTGTTCCCCTGTCTAAACTTGTCTCCACTTTACTCCCCTTCTGACATATACCCTACTCCTCTATTTCCAGGCACATCCTGAAATTGTTTCAAGCACTTCCTGAATTTCTTTCTTTCTCTTTGAGGCATAAGGCATCTTAGTTTTTGCCCAGGAGGCCTTAAAATAGTCCTACAAAGTAGGTATGGTAAATTGCCACCATAAAACTGAGGCAAACAGAGTGATGAAAGGATTTTTAAGGGTCACACAATAGAACTCTCTCCACTCAGTTTTCTTTGAGAATTAGAAAAAGCATTATAAATTTCATTTACCATAGTGAATATAAAATTAATTAATATTCTTGTGATTAATGCTGCTTTATTATTTGGAGGACTTAGAGTGAAAGTTCTTCATTGTTATTTTAGGAGGACAAGGGTTAATATACAAAAATGCCAAAATTTGTGACAAATAAAAGGTGCAAAAAAGTTAAAGGACTTGAAGAAGTAAATTAACATGTAGACAGATGGTGTAACTTTCCTGTGAAAATAAGATTCTAAAATTTACACTTCTGTGAAACCAAAATGTAATCATCAGAGTTCTCTCTAACAACTCTTATTAGGATTGATTAAATGACATCCCTTTGTGTTTAGATATAATGCTAACTAACCTTCATAGGGGGCTAAAAAGAAATGGCATTGTTCAGTGGACAACAGACACCTAATGTTTTTGTTTAAGGTAATCTGGGGAAGGAGAAGAAGGATAAAATATTGAGGTGTTTTTACAATTTTGTTGTTCTAGGTCTGTGTGTGTGTGTGTGTGTGTGTGTGTGTGTGTGTTGTGTTGTGTGTTAACTATAGGTCAATTGATTTTGCAGATATTGAAAAGTTAATTTCCAGACAATTAATGAAATGAAATGTGTATGACTTCCTCAACTTGAGTTAACATCCACAGTTCTCATTTTTTAAAACAATCATTTACCTAGTATTCATATAAAATGTCACATTAAGATATTACCTTATTAGATTAACTACTTTCTAATTTGTATTTACTGAAATTTTATTAGCAAGGCTGAAAAACCACTGGCCAGTGAAAAGAAAAATGATCACCATAAACATTTTCTATGAAATACAGTTTAAATTACAATTACTGAACATAATCACATTTTCTGTAATAATAGGTGACTGTTCACACTTGAAAATACTACAATTATGTTATGATAGTTTTCCACAAAATTAATGATAAATAGTTTCTAATTATTTATCTGGGACAGAGGTGTCCCAGATGCCAGCAGCCTTTCTTCAGAGAGGGTATCCTTCTATTGATGCCTTAATTTAACATTTTCACAGCCTTAGAGTTGTAAATTTTAACTTAATAAATACCCATGGTAAAAGCCAAGCCATTTTTGGTGCATTTCGGCAGCTTTAGCAAACTGAAAACATGACTAATAATTCTATTAAGCAATTTAACTTTTCCCAAAAGTCATTTAATTTTTGTAAAAAATTAATGTTCTTCTGTTATTTCAGCGAACAATAGTTCAAAATTGACTCACTCTACTTAAAAGATATGAATAAAATATAGCGTTATCTCTTGGTCTCATTTCATTTACAGACTCTCAAGATGGAAACAAAACCCAAATGCTTGCAATTCAAAAAGATCAGTACACAACCACAGTTAAATTCATAAACCTTAGTGTGCCTTAAAGCTGTGCTTAATTATATAATGTCTATTTCCATTTACACTCCACCTTCCTGAAGACTTGTTAGGAGGTCTATTTTCCACTATATTAACATTTCATTAATTGAACAATTATTTATTGAGCACCTGTTATAAAGTAAATAAAGGAATAAAAAGTTCCATAAACTCCAGAAAAGTACAATCTATGGAAAACTAGAGCAAAATACATGACTATCTCATCTGAAAAGTAAAAAAAATTATGATTCATTAAAGAGACATAATGAATACAAAGTAAAATTGGAGAAGCACTTCCTTACAGAAGGGGCAATCTGAGCAGTGCATCTCCATCCATGTCTACCATAGGTCAATAAAGACTGTGGAATAAAGAAATGGAAAAGTTGACAAGACTAAGGATGTATCATTGAACCCTCACATATAATTTGTGAGAGAAACAAAATGTTCCTGGGGAAACAAGAGAAAACAAGAGGTCAGGGACATTTTAAAAATAGAATGTAATGTGTGAAGCCAAAGGAGGAAAGAGTTTTTGGGAAAAGACATATATATGCTCAGCAATGTTCAGAGAGCTCAGGGAGGATGTGTATGGAAATAAGACTCCTGGCATTACCACAGGTCTCTTGAAACTTTGAGAAAGCAGTTTCAGGACTGTGGTATGGAGAAGAGAAATGGAAGTAAAAACTGAAGAAGCAAAGCTGGTGGATGCAACCTATGCTTTCGAAACTTTCACTGAGAAACTCAAGAGATTCTCTGGTACTTTAAAACAAGAGGAAGGTCAATGAATGGCAAGGTTTTCTATTTTAATAATTTGAAAACGAGAATTGAATATCTTAAAAGTCAAGAGGAAAGAGACAATAATAATGAGATTAAGATGAAAAAGAAAGTATACGTGATATAGAAATGTCTAAGCAGTAGTAGAAGGGATTGAGAACAAGGGATCCTTGTTTTAAAATATACGGGAGGAGAACCTAAGATGGTAGCTAGGAGAGACAGGGCAAAAAAAACACCTCCATGAAAAATACTAGATAAAAGCCAGAAAGTGACCCAGAACACCAGTTCCAGTGATGCACCAGCTGGACAAGATCTGCTAAGTCCACAGGGACCGTGCACTTGGTGAAACCAGAAGTCTGCATTCTGAAATGAGTGAGTAAGCCTGCCGAAAGCCCCGTGGCTATGCTGTGGTGTGGGGAAACCATGGGTTGGCATTTGGAGTTGGACTACTACTTTTTTAAAAAACCCAAAAGCAGCTACAGATACAGCAGCGAGAACCGCACAGTGAAGAGCGACAGGAAAAGGCTATGTGTATGCCACAATATTTGGCATAGAAGATTGCCTTTCGCACACCCACTGCTAATTGTTTTGGAGTGAGGAGGGCAGAGGTGAGCCAAAAGGGGAAAATAACCACGCCCCTTGCAGCCATCTTCCCGGCAGGCTGGGAATGCTCCTGCCTGGCACCAGAGCCACAGTCCAGAGCCAGGCAAAAAAATAAAAAACCAGTGTGACAGGAAATGTTTCCAGTATCATGCGCACATTCCACGATATCGGGCGTGGACAGTAGCCCTTCATGCACCCACAGCTAATTGTTCCGGAGCTGGGAAGACGGAGCTTCCCAGACAGAAGACCAATAAGGAAAATGAAAACCTAAACTTCCCAGACAGAAGACCAATAAGGAAAATGAAAACCTAAACAACTGGCTAAATGAATTTGATTTAGCAGACATATATAGAACATTACATCCCAAATCACCAGGATACACATTCTTCTCTAGTGATCACGGAACTTTCTCCAGAATAGACCATATGCTGGGACATAAAACAAGCCTCAATAAATTTAAGAAAACTGAAATTATTCAAAATACATTCTCTGACCACAAAGGAATACAATTAGAAGTCAATAACCATCAGAGACTTAGAAAATTCACAAATACCTGGAGGTTAAATAACACACTCCTAAAATAAATTGTTTATAATGTAGAATGTAGGGGAACAAGCAATAGAGAGCAATTAATGAAGGGTGAACAATAACCCAGTAAGAACAGATAAGCTATCGTGGGTAAATTTAACATTCTGGGAATGCCCAGGAATGACTATGGTTTGTTAATTTCTGATGGGTATGTTAGGAACAAGTTCACAGAAATATTGCTGTATTAGGTTATTTTTTGGGGGTAGAGTAGGAACATGTTGGACTCCCTTGTTATGGTTTGTTTGAAATGTTTTTTTTTTTAATTTTTTTTATATAGTTGATTTAAAAAAAAAGTTAATTTAAAAAAAATGAAAAAAATATGCAGAGCCCCCTTGAGGAGCTGGTGGACAATGCAGGGGTGTTTGGCTCCCCCACCTCAATGGTTGCTGATGTGCTCACAGACATAGGAGACTGGTGGTTTGATGGGCTGAGCCCTCTACCACAGGACTTGCCCTTGGGAAGACTGTTGCTGCAAAGGAGGGGCTAGGCCTGCCTATAATTGTGCCTAAGAGCCTCCTCCCGAATGCCTCTTTGTTGCTCAGATGTAGCCCTCTCTCTCTAGCTAAGCCAACTTAAAAGGTGAAATCACTGCCCTCCCCCCTACGTGGGATCAGACACCCAGGGGAGTGAATCTCCCTGGCAACGTGGAATATGACTCCCAGAGAGGAATCTACACCCGGCATCGTGGGATGGAGAACATCTTCCTGACCAAAAGGAGGATGTGAAAGGAAATGAAATAAGCTTCAGTGGCAGAGAGATTCCAAAAGGAGCCGAGAGGTCACTCTGGTGGGCACTCTTATGCACAATATAGACAATCATTTTAGGTTCTAAAGAACTGGAATAGCTAGCAGTAATTACCTGAAACTATTGAACTACAACCCAGAACCCATGAATCTTGAAGATGATTGTATAAAAATGTAGCTTATGAGGGGTGACAATGTGATTGGGAAAGTCATATGAACCACACTCCCCTTTGTCTCATTTATGGACAGAGGAATAGAAAAATGGGGGAAGAAAAAAGAAAAAAAAGCACCCAGTGTTCTTTTATACTTTAATTGTTCTTTTTCGCTTTAATTTTTATTCTTATTATTTTTGTGTGTGTGGTAATGAAAATGTCAAAAATTAAATTTGGTGATGAATGCACAACTATATAACGGTATGGTAAACAATTGAATGTATACTGTGTTTTGTATGATTGCATTGTATGTGACTATATCAATAAATATGAATTTAAAAAAATAAAAAAACAAAATACATGGGAAATGGGAGAAGGGGGAAATTCATACAGCTCACTTCAATTGGCCCTAATCTTTTCAATTATTCTGGGGATATGGTCATCCACAAAGAATTAAAAGGAAAGTATTCAGGATTACTGGACAATTGGCTGTTTTCCACACATCTTAATAGCACCTCCGTTTCCTTTGCAGGATTACCTATGCCCCTATGCATACTGTTGTGCTACAATATAATAGGTGCCTGCTTCCAATTACAAAAGCTAAAGGGGCAGGATCTTGCTTCTCACCATCCCATACAGCCAAGAGGCAGACATAAGTTCTAAGCTTAGCCAGATGATTTCCTCCTAAGACACTGAACCTTCATGCAAAAATGAAGAAAAGGTGAAGTACATACTCCCCAGCAGCTGTGCCCTGACATGTTCCTATCAAGAAACCATTTCTATAGCTCCTACTTTTTTTTTCCAGAGCTGCCATGCTCTTGTCTCCCTTCAAGGCTGTTTCTCTAGCCTTCCTGCAATTCCATAAAGTGTTGATATCAAACCAGTAAATTCTCTCTTTTGCTTAAATTAGAAGTAGTTTTATTGCTTGTAACAGCAACAACATTACACACAAATAAATGTAATTGGCTCAGGGGTTGAAGGCTGAAGGAGTGGAGAAAGCATTTGTAATAGTGACCAGGAAAAAGAGGTGAAAGAGAATTACCAGCAGGACTGAGAAATCACCTAAAGTGACCAATCACTTACATGATAATTTTCCACTCCTTCCATTTTTTAAAAAATAATGTAATATTTTCCAAAAGTCAGATGGTCAAGATGCTGAAGCATGTACGGCTACTGGTTAAGGTACTGTGCATCACACATCACATCCCTCAAGACATCAGTGCATATGCCATTTAAAGATGCAGAAATATTCAAACACATAAAATGATTAATAACATACAGAATTTTTCAGACTCAGCGATCTGTAAGAAAACTGCAGAAGATCATTTAAGATCATCCAGGGACCCTTAAACTTTTTGGAAAATGGATAGAAGCCTTGAAAACAGAATTATCACTTTGGTTCTCAAGGCAGACTGCATAAAGTATCATCTACCTTTAAGAGCAATGACTCCCCACTGGTGAACTAGCCCTTCCTGTAAATCTTGTCTTAGTATGATAAAGCAAGAAACAAGTGATCTAAAAAGAAAGTGCTGGTTTTATTTCTAATCACCTGTTTGGCTTTGGAAAAGCCTGTTAACCATTTTTTTTATCTTTTAGTTTCTTCATCTAGAGATGACTTGAGAAATCAGACAAAATTTTCAACCAGCTCCAACCCACCAGTATCTGAGCTGTGATCCCTCTGTGTGGTTTGTTTCCCATATGGTACAGGGATCTAAAAATAGCACTGATGTGGGAAGAAATCTAGGGGGAGTGTGGTGACAGTCCCAAGAGTTTCAGATGAGCAGTTTTATGAAGCTCCTGTTAGCATGCTAGAATACTGATTTTATTACCAGAATGAGTTGCACTAGTAATAATATGCCTCTTGTGGTGGCCAAAGTCATAATTAAAACTCATTAAACAGATAAAATTAAAAGTAATAAAGAAATTAAGAAACTAAAATTACATTTTGAATTTTGCTAGGATATACTGTACTTTATGTCCTCAATTTCTGGAGAGAAAATATGCTGCTCCATCTATTTTCAGTTTTTACTTCTGTCTGTGGAGGAGACTCACTTCTTTCTGAAAGCTGACTTTTGAGTACCATGGTAACCACATCCTTCCAGTCAAGTCTGTCCCAACAGATACGCAACTGAAGACATTTGAAAATATCACCTAAGAAGGTCACACTGAACAGACCTCAAAGGGTAAGCTTTAACATAAAAGTGGGAAAATTGCTTAATGTTAGTCAAAATGAAATGCCAAAATGGGAGAAGAAAGTAATTAACCTATCCATCAACTTTTGCCACTGTACTGAACAATTCAAGAGTTCTTTTATTCCCCTCTCTGTCTACCACTGTCATTAAGGTCACATCCTGGTATGTGCTCCTCACCTGGCTCTCTGCACTGGGGTTGAGACCCGGGCTTGGAAAAGAAAAGGGCCAAAAGGGCTGAGATTCAGGCTACAGCATTAAGAAGGGTCACAGGCAGGTGATGTGGACACTACTGGCTTCTGAGTGGCTCTGGTATAAAGAAAGCCTGCCTCGAGGTCCAAGTAACCTCTGACAGAAACCAGCCATCAAATTTGGAGATTCTAGCAGCATTATTAGAAGGAATACACCTTGATGATTCCCTGATGGATCACTGAGAGACTAAATGAGAATGAAGTCAGTGTAGGTCCAACACAAGGTCTAGCAGGAATCAACATTTGCCACGAGGTGAAGGCAGGCAGCAGATTCATTTGCCGGCTCCTGTGAGGCATAAGCCACCACACTTCAGGGGAAGAAGTGTTCCTGCTTCAGCTGTGGGCAAGGGGATTTGTGGGAGGGGAAGTGTCATAAATTAGAATCGTTTTAATGTGGCAGCCAAAATAAAAGTAAGCCTGATGGAGCAGGACAGCATGCTACAGAGATCTACACTCCCCAGACAAAAGCAGTAGTTGAACACCTTTATGTAGCAATATAAAAATAGTGAGGGAAAGGCTTTCTTCCCTTCGCTTAACATTATTATGTATGACATATGGATCTTATTTTTAGTACATTGTTTGGTTACAAAGGAATGTTATAATATTACTGAAAGTTAGAAAAAATAATGAAAAGAATAATATTTAATAATAATGAAAAAGACTTTTCTAAGCACCCACTACTACAAACAACACCCAAAATATATTTAGTCAAAAGGGGTTTAAAAACGGAGAAGTTGATTAAAATAATTTAAATTTAATTATTTTATTAATAATTTTGTTAAGTTTATTTATCCATAGTTTATTGTCATTTTAATCAATTAAAATAGATATGCCTTATTTCATCCATTTCCAGGTAATACAGAATAAAAGTGATATGTATGTTCCATTGTGCTGGAGTAGTGCTTCTTAAATAATTTCCATCATTATTTTTAGTGACCTAAATATTCTTAAATATTTGCTACAAGTTCTGCTATGTATTTATCTAAATATTTAAATGTAGCTGACACACTAATAATTTAATGCATTAGTGAGTATCAAAATTATTTTATGCTACTAGATGGTTAATAAAACTGTTAGTAAAGAATAAGGATTCAATAATAATATCTTGAATTTATATAATGCCTCACTGCATATAAAATAAAAAAGGAAAAGCTCATCTTTTCTCATATTATTTCACATTCATATTTTTGAAAAATACCAAAATTATTCTTACACCAAAGCTAAGAAGATTGCCATAGAAACCCAGTCTACAATTTTTATAAACTTTGAAATTATTTTCCCTTTACCTATTCATCCTCTATTTAATTAAACCTGAAAGTTTAATCTTACTTTAAGTTTTCTTCCTTCATACTTTATATACACACATATAACATGAGGCACAGGCTATGCCAGACACTCTGTAAGAAACGTTTAAGAAAACGTAAGGAATGAGGCTATGAATTTACAGGGAAATAAATTTATAAAATAAAAGTATTATGAAAAGGGTAAAAACAGAGATATGTGGAAGGCACAGCATTCGTACAGATGAGGTGGTGATTAATCTTTCACTAGGAAAAGTCAGGGAACTTACAAAACAAGGGGAAACAAGAGCAGGATCTTGAAAAAATAGTAAGAATTCACCAAGTACCCAAGGTTGAAGATGCATCCTAAGCAGTGGGGGCAATTTCTGCAAATGTTTTAAACTTGTGTAATTACATGACATAATCAAATATCTCAAAGCCTAATAGCTCTGTTCTGTTTAATGCACACTAAAGTTCAACGAAGGGAAGAGTAGGTTACAAGGCTGAACAGGAGGAAGATATCTAACCATGGAGTCACTTGTTCCATCCTAAGGGGTACAGATTATTTCCTGAAGGCAATGGATAACGATTGGCTTAAAACATGAATTAATCCAATTTGTTTTGAAACATTTAACTTTGGATTTCTTGTTCTGAAACTATGCACATCTAACCTAATGCTCTAGATTAGTGCTATACAATAGAATTATAATGTGAGCCACACATTTAACTTTAAATTTTCTAGTAGCTTCATTATATAAACAAACAAGGGAAATTAATTTCAATAATACATTTTACTTAACCAAATACCCAAAATATCCCAATATTATCTTTACAACATGAAATAAATATTTAAAAAATTAAGGGAATAGTTCATACTATTGTATTTACTAAGTCTTCAAAAGCCAGTATGTACTTCATACTTATAAGCACATCTCAATTTGGATGCTAAATTGTCATCAAAAATACTTGATCATATTTACAGTTCATAACATTTACAATCGGAAAAGTAGACTCACACGCCCAGTTTTTTCAAGCCTATTTAAATTTTTTCTCATAACTGAATTGAGACCTCCAAAATAACTTTTCTTTAATATCTACAATAATATTGACAATACCTGTTAAACATTTTCAGAACAAAAGATTTGGCTTTTGTAGCAAAAACATATCAGTTTCAAAGCTACACTTCAAAACTACATCTGTCCAAGATAAGTAAACTCACTATTTCTGCATCAGCTGAGAATTATCACCAAATTCATGGGAATATTGCATAAATTGAAAAGCAACTCTAAATTTATCAATATTAAATGTGTTTGATGTTTGACAGCTTTTGCAACCAATTTATATAATACAGTAGACTAGACTGAAAATTTTCTACATACTGACTCAAAATAGAAAAATGTGTTAAATCAATATTATTGATTTGAATTATGAAAAGTTGTCATTTCAAGATAAATTTTTATACCTATCTAACTAGATCAAAAATAAACTTTTCCTTTCCTTGAATTCTAAATGTAGCTTATTCATATGCAGTGTGATATTGATGACAAAACATAAATCACATTGCCATTTTGGTCCTCAATTACTATTGGCAAACACTACTTTTGTTTCAAAAAATCTTGAATTGGAGAAAACAGAATTGCAAATCTTTGTAAAACTTTTCCAAGACAACCAATAAGCAATGAAAAGGATCACAAGATCTTTAAATTCATTGAAATCTACTTCTTTCAATAGTCTCATTACATTGGTAATGATTCATAGCATTTACACATACATTCTGAATAGTTTTAATAACCACATCCATGGCTTTTTTCATAGAGTCTTCTTTAGGAAACTAAGCACACAAATTTTCAAAAACTGTCATATAGTGAAACAAAGCAATAAGCATAGGCAGGCTCTTCTTTTAAAATTCTAATTAATCTGGTATTTGACAGCATAGCCGAAGCACCATTCATTGTGACAGAAATTATGGTTTTTCATATGTAGATGAAATGCTTCTTTGACATGTGTAAAAAACTTCAAAAGTATCCATACTATGCATTCAAATTTCATTGTGAATTTGGAATTCCTTTGAGACCAAATGGCAAAATGAAAATATAAGCAATATTAAGTACTAGTGAGAATAATGAGCAACTGGAACTCTTGTATAAAGCTGGAAGGGGTTTAATTGGAAAACTCTTTGGCATTATCTACTAAAGCTGAACATAATCAAACCCTATGACTCAGCAATTCCCTCCTGGGAATATTTCCCTCCAGAGACTTATGTAAGTATGTGCATCAAAAGTATGTAAAAAGTGTTCAAAGCAGCACTCTTCATAATATCTAAAACCTGGAAGCAATCCAAATATCCATTAATGATAGAATGAAAAGATAAATTATGGTATAATCACATAATGAATTACTATAAAGCAATGATAATTAATGATGCTACCATATGCAACAAAATGAGTAAGTCTCACAGACACAGAAGAATATATACTTTATGATTACACTTATTAAAACTTCATAAACAAAAAGATTAAAGAATGACAATACAAATAAAAATAATGGTCATGTTAAGTAGAGTGACTGGGAGTAGGTATGAGGGTGCTGATGAAGTTCCAGCTGTTAGTCATGGTGGTGGTTGCTATGGTGTGTTTACATGTTGAAAACTATTTGAGATGTACATTTATGATTTATGCATTTTAGGTCTAAATGCTTTGAATTATAAAAACCTCAATAAATCTGCTAAACAGAAAGTGCAAAAAGCTAAGGAGATGGAAAATATAAAAATAACATTAAAAAGCATGGAATAAAGAATAGACAAATTCTGTATATGCCTAATAGAAGTTTCAAAATGAGAAAATATAGAAACTGAATGAAAGTCAGTATTAAAAGCAATCAAGACTTAGACTTTACCTAGTTAATGAGACATAAAATCTCAGATTCAAGAGTAACAAGCTTCTAAAAGGTGAATAAGAATGCTTATACACCTACACTCATAGGAGTGAAACTGCTGACTATCAAAGAAAAAAAAAAGAAAACCAGGATGAAGAAAAAAATGAAAAGTACTCAGAAAAGAATTACAATTAGACTGAAAGAAGACTTCCAATAAAGTAACAACGTAATCCCACAGAAAGTGGATTGTCCAACATAATCCACTTTAATGTCTTTGAAGTGTTGAGAGAAAATGTGCCAAGCAAGATTCTCAAAGCCAGCTAAAAGGTCATTCAGGAATGCATGTGAAATACATATTTACAGACTTAGCCAAGCCTAAGGGAGTGTACAATTCACTGAACCTTATTGAAAGAACTACATAAGTATGCTCTATACAATTAACAAAACTGAACCAAAAGCATTTTAATTTTAAATTCTTTCTATGGCTGAGGATAAAATGGAGATATTGATTGAAAGAAAACTTGGTCAAGGCGAATGTACTTGTCAAAAATATAAAGCTCTAAGAACTTTTAAATATATAGAGCCAATAAGGGGAATAAAAAACATAAGATCAATAAAATAAAACAGAAAATAAGAGAGGGAAAAGACAAAGGTAAAACTCAGTAACGGAACTATACAATAAGTTGAAAACGTAAATTTATTGCAATTTCAGAAATTGCAATAAATGTAATTTACAATTAGAATTGTCTCTAAATGAATTTGTTAAATCCATCTATATCAATCTATAATATACAATTCTAGAAGCTAATGAAATGGAAAGAAATGAAACTAAATAAATGGATATATAAATGGCTAAATTAACATCACTAACCTTACATGAACATCACAATAAAAATATTTCCATCAAAAGGCATTATTGTAGAAAACAAAAAAGTGCAATTAATAAATTCATTTAATAGCCATATTTGAAACCTGAATGGGTATATATATATGAAAGAATCAGAGAAAACATATTTGTTTTTCAAATATACACAAAACAGTTATAAATACTGATCAAGGGCTATATATTTCACAAAGCATCGCAACAAATGCCAAAAATATTTATACAATGCCAGTAAAGTTATATGATGAAAACTGTTGGTAAATTAAAAATAAGTAACAAAAGGATGAAACATTAATTTAAGTTAAAAACTTCAAAACCATTTGGTGGTTTAAAGAAAAATTAATAAAGAAATTGAAAAAATGTTTACAACTGAACTACAGTAAAAAAATTATCCCTCAAAATGTAAGAGAATGCAGATGAAATAGCACTGAAAAATTTATAGTCTTATAAATGAATCTTAGGAAAGAAAGACATTAAAGACTAAGAGTCAGAATAGAGTGGAACTAAAAAACACACAAAACAAGAAATAATAGAGATAAGAAGGGTAATTAATTTTAAAAAAACTAAATTCAAGAAAAAACTTTAAATGCCATATATATTATATTTTGAAAACTCTAATGAAATTGAAAAACTATTGCCAAGTTTTATCAATAACAAAGAGAAAAGACAAAGACAGTATTAGAAGTAATAGGATATAATCATGACAAAACATTTGAAAAAATAATACACTAAAAACTATTTCTTACTTATGTTTAAAATTGTTGATGAAATGGATATTTTAAATGTTTCAAAAAGAATTAACAAGCTTGAGAACATTATAACAATTTTTAAAATGAAGCACTACTTGAAATTCACCCTCAGAAACAGCCAAGTCCAGTATTAAATGAGAGCCCCATGATACCAGGTAAATCTTGACGCCATCATCAAGAAGATGAGGACATAACCAAGAAGGAAAAGTAAAGGTTGATTTTATTTACAAACAGAAATTTTAAAAATCCAATTTAAAATGTAAGAATAACACATCACAGCAAAGTAGAATTCAAGGATAGTTCAACATCCAAATACAAAGATGGTTTAACATTAGAAAATCCAATTGTCCTATAACGTACTAACAGTCTAAACAAAAAAATATATGCAATGAATGATACGTTGATGATATGGTACTTGATGAAGTACCATATCCATTCATGGGGGTGGGAGGGTGACTTTAAACAAGTCAGAAAGAGATGAAAATTGAACAATCTTGATGAAGATTATCTTCCAAGAACCTCTAAAATATAGCCTTCTTCATAGTGAATCATAAGAAACACTCCCCTTAAAATCACGGGAAAGCCAGAATATCTACATCAATAAATAGGACAAGAACAGAAATCGAATAAATGAGAACTGGAAAGAAACAAAGCTGTCACTCACTAAATCTATTAGAGCAGATCCAAAAGAATACGCATTGTATATTAACAAGTATGAGACTTCAGTAAGGTTGCAGGACACAAGATCAATACATGAAAATAAAAATAATGCATAACATTTTAAAAACAATCTATACTATAGTTTTGCTAAATCTAAAACAAAAAAATCTATGACTACTGAGAAAATCTCAAAATTTATTGAAGAATTTAATGGATTAAATAGTTGAAATAATACATCATGTTCTTTAATAAAAGGTCCCAATATTTAAAGGTGGATATTTCCCCCATAATTGTTTAAACAAAATGCAGTTGTTGTTGAACTCTCAGAGGGATTTCAAGGAACACAACATAGTGAACATGAAAGTAATACAGAAACACTAACAGCTAAAAATAATTTAGGAAATTTTGAAGAAGAAAAAGGAAGATAAAGACTAACTAAGACATTGTGGCATTGCCATAGTGATAGACAAATTGAAGAATGGAATAGAATATAGAATCCCAAAACAGACCCAGGTATGTATGGAAATTTGACATACATACGAATGAGGAAACATTACAAATCAGATGGGAAAAAAAGCTGGACAACAGACTAATTATATGATTAAAAAAGAAAATTAGATCCCTACTTGAAAACATTCCAAAACACACACACACACAACAAAATTGAAGGTGGATTAAAGACTTAATTTTTAGAAAATAGCATTTTTAAACTTTTGGAAGTAAATTAAAGAGAATAACTTTATGTTATCAGGAGAGGGTAGAATTTTTCAAAGAGACAAATAATACAAACAATGAAGGAAAAGAATGATAAATATGATCACATTAAAGTTAAAAATTCTGGGTGAGAAAAGATCATTAAAAATGAAAAAGGTCACAGACTATAGAAATGATCAGTGTTAAAAACCTCTAAAAAAGTACTACAAATCAATATGCAAAAGATCCAAAATCAATGGGAAAATAAACAAACAACACCAACAAACCATATGTCAAATTGAAACATCAAATGGCCAAAAAGCAGATAAAAAGATATGCAGGGGAGTGACGTTATCAACATGGCAACATAAACAGCTACTGAAAACTCCTCCCCAGACAGTCAATGAAAAAAGGGACAATTCTGAATTGTTTGAAACTCTGGTGGAGGATATAGACCGGAGAAGGACCCTGCAAATACTGAAATGAAGAAAGAGAATATATATCAATTGTCATTTTTTTCTTCCTTTTTCTTTTTTTTCTTTTTTTGCTTCTTCCTTTTTTTGTGTGGAAGAAATGAAAATGTCCTCATATAGATAGTGGTGGTGAATGCACAACTATGTGATTATACAGGGAATCACTGAATGTTTACTCAAAATGGATGTACGGTGTGTGAACAAAACCATCTAAACAGTAAACAGAGGAAGGCAAGTGCTGGAGAAAATGTGGAGAAAGGGATGACCTAATCACCATTGGTGGGGAAGTAGAATGGTGCAGACCATCTGAGGTCAGTGTGGTGGTTCCACAGGAAGCTAAGCATGGGGTTGCCATATGGCCCTGCAACCCTGTTACTGGGTATACACTTGGAAGAACT
The DNA here is from genome assembly GCF_015220235.1 of Choloepus didactylus. NCBI lineage: Eukaryota > Metazoa > Chordata > Mammalia > Pilosa > Megalonychidae > Choloepus > Choloepus didactylus. Next base: position 190,801,279 of record NC_051309.1, read on the forward strand.
GAAAGAGGGACATCAATGGACATTTGCACAGTGGGTTTTATAGTGGCCGTATTCACGATTTGCAGTGGATGGAGGTGGCCTAAGGGTATATCGACTGATGAACAGACTAGTGAACACTGGTGTATACATACAAGGGAATATTGAGCTGCTACAAGAAGGAATGAAATCATGAGGTATGCAACTAGGAGTGTGGACACTGCAGACAGTATGTTAAGTGAAATAAACCAGAAATGAAAAGGCAAACATTATAATGCCTCACTAGTATGGACTAACTAGAATGTGCAAACTCTGAGAATTGATTCTGAGAGCACAGGTTATCAGGGAAAGGCTTATTGTAAAGGTTCCTAGACTATAAGCTCTTACAGCAGTTACAGCTATTCCTAAATTGTAATGGCTATTTCTAAATTCTGATATGCTGAGCTTCTTTTGTATAACCTGAGCTTTTTTTGGGTATCTGTGTGACACCTGCGACTCAGAGCCAGAGTCTGGTAGCTATAAATGTCAGCATTACCCCAAACAGCAAATGTTAAGGAGTCTGAGAAACAGATCAAACTTCAATTAGGGATATGTACAAAATGGACTTGGTTAGCACTAAGGTAAATCAGACTAAAGAGTAAAGGAGGATATTGACACTGTTTCAAAACTTCAACTTCTGTGTGAGACCAAAGGAAGAGATGTTTATTAGGTGCAAATCTGTATTTTTTGTAACACACTATATAATTTAACTTATATGGTTAGTTTATTCAAACACCATAATTCCACAGAACCTTGAATAAGGAGTGAAATCTGGTGGTTTGTACAGGTTAGTGTGAAGCCCTGATATATTCCAGAGTAATCTGAACAGAGAATAAAAAGTATTTGCAAAGCCCCCTTGAGGGACTGGGGGAAAATGTGGAAACATTAAACTTCCCCACCTCCGGAATTACTGATGTTCTCACAAGCATTGGGTACTACCAATTTAGAAGGCTGAGCCCTCAATCTTGGGGCTTGCCCTTATGAAGTTTGTTACTGCAAAGGAGAGGCTAAGGCTACTTAAAATTGTGCCTAAGAGTCACCACCAGAGAACCTCTTTTGTTACTCAGATGCAGCCTCTCTCTCTAAGCCATCACTGCAGGTAAACTCACTGCCTTCCCCACTACGTGGGACATGACTCCCAGGGGTGTTAATCTCCCTGGCAACGTGGGACATGACTCAGGGGGATGAGCTTGGCCATGGGATTGAGAAAGCCTTCTTAGACCTAAAGGGGGAAGGGAAATGAAACAAAGCAAAATTTCAGTGACTGAGAGATTTCAAATGGAATGAAGAGGTCATTCTGGAGGTTAATCTAATGCATTATATACATATCCCTTTTTAGTTATTAGTGTATTGGAATAATTAGAGGGAAATACCTGAAACTGTTGAACTGCAGCCCAGTAGCCTTGATTCTTGAAGACGACTGTATTATAAAGCTTACGCTGTGTGACAGTGTGACTGTAGAAACATTGTGGCCACTCCCTTTACACAGTGTTATGGAAAGATAAGTAGAAAAATTAGGACAAAAAGTAAGTGAATAATAAGGAGGGATGGAGGTATGGGATGTTTTGGGTGTTCTTTTTCACTTTAATTTTATTCTTTTTTTGTGGTAGTGAAAATGTTAAAAAATTGATTGTGGTGATGAATTCATAACTATATAATGGCAATTTGAACAACTGGTTGTGCACTGTAGATGACTGTATGGTTTGTGAATATATCTCAATAAAATTGAATTAAGAAAGATATGCAGGCTTACAGATAATTAGAGAAAAACACATTAAAATACAACGTGATACTATCGTACATCATGAAGACTGGCAAAATTTAAGTTTGATAACAAATGTTGCTGAAAAATGTAGGGAAATATACAATGAAGAAAGAATATACAATTCCATGGAATCTGGTAATTTTGTTTTAGAATAAATACCCCAGAAAAAAACCATATGCATGCATGTAAGATGATATATATATTTATGTTTTTGGCAGTACCACCTATCATAACAAAACGGTATAATTAAACTAACTGTCCATCTAGATGATGCAACGTGGCTTACTCATACAATGGAACACCATTCACAAGGATAAAAGAGTGAACTGGATGTATCAAGAATGAACGTTACGAAAAGCAAGTAATTGAAGATCATACTACAGCATATGATGTCTCTAAAGTTTAAATGCAAAATTATAAAAAAGATAGATACTGTGTGTGTGTGTGTGTGTGTATACATATATATATACATAAAGCTGCCCCTGACATTTGTGAGCAAACTTGGTACAAGGCAAGCCTTGATGTTACTAGGAGCTGGCCTGGAACTCACTTTTATGATATCCACAGCACATGGCCTTTATGTTCTTCTGTTGACCATCAACATGCATGTTAAAAATTAGCATCAACATCAAATAAGGAAGGCCACTGTGTGATCATTAGAAATCAAGATAAAAACAAGAGTACTCTGAATTTATGTCGAACAAAGGCAGACCAGGAATACTGTCTAAAACAGAAACACAACCAAGCATTCTCTATCCTGGCTAATATGAGTGACTGTTGCTTCTTTAGCAATTATAGCTTTAGCTTTGTCCTCTTCTTGTCTCCTTTAAATAAGATTGATCTAGATACTCAATAATTGAATTACTCCGCTTCTTGACAGTAAACAATTCAGATCAAAGTCCTGCTTCCTTAAATCCTACCAAAATCACCTAACACAATTCCAAATTCTATTAATCCTTTCTATCTCCTTACTGAGATGTCCTACAGTTCCCAATAGTGTATGATCTCCTTCACTGTAATATACCCAAATTAATCAAATACAGGAGCATTCCTGGTAGTCTTTGTTTGGAAAGCAAAGACAAATGTATGCAATAAATACAGAAACATACCTAGAAAAGACACATTCTGGTTTCAAGGCAATGATTATTCACTGGGAGGAAATAAAGGAGAAGGGAAGGTCAGGTGAGAGCTTTAACCGAATCTTAAAAATTGCATTGCTCTTTTCTTTTTAAGAAATATAAAGTATCAAACCAAATTTACACTGGGAATAGCAGAGTCAGAAACTAGTCTGAAGTTTCAACTCATACATAATTTCTAAGCTCATTTAGATAATTACAGTACTAAATAAAGAATAAGATGAACAGGCAAGGATATGATTCAAAATGTTGCAAGCTGTGATGCTGCAGTATTGCCAAGAACCAAGATCAACACACAAGATTGAAAGCATCAGTTTGGCTTTTGCCCATTGTTATATAGTATGTTACATACGTGCTGCCACCGAGACCAAACAAAATCAGAGGGCTTGTTTGGAAAGCAGTTTGCTAGCTTAAAATTACCAAGCATGTAACTTTGCCACCTTTTGGTAACTGAAACAAACTACATCTTACAATCTCAGGAAGAACAAAATTAATAAAATGGCATCTTGTTAATATGAATCCTACCCAATGAGAGAGAATGTCACAGGCATCTAACATATGAATAATCAAAATCCTTAGTTAGGAATTCAAGGAACTTTCTTATCTCATCCCAATTTACTCTATTACCCTTAAAAAAACACACAACGTAGATCTAGGGGAAAAAAAAATACTACTTACTGTTCCTTGTCCCTTTCCTATTTTGTCTCGCTTCTAGTTCATTTTTATGCTCTTTTCTCTCTAGTGAATGTCCTTCCCTCTTCTAACATGTCCCAAATTCTACCTGTTTTTCAATTTGCAATTCATGTGCCAACTATTTCATAAAGTAGCCTTGAATAACCCTACAGGAAGTGACTGATCAATCCTGAGAAATCTTTTTGCACTATTTTATTATATCATTTTTTTGTTCTTTCTTTCATTCATTTATATTCAATAAATATTTTTACTCATTTGTAGGAGACACCAAAGGACTGAGAATCTTCCCCTATAGCTCTTGTGTGTCCTTGATCCCCTAGATTGTCCCTTCTTCCCATCTCCTCTTGCACATGACCTTGGACTCTTAATTTTCCTTCCCACTCTCTTGATATAGTGCAAATTGCACAAACAATGGCAATGAATGCAAAATTACCATCTTTGACCAACTATTCCTGAAACTAGATGAACTTCAACTGAGCCCTGTTGCTAAACCTCATTAAAAATTCCATCTCCCTTCTGAGTTTTTTTCATGCCACATTTTTAAATAAAGATTATGCTGATGGTGTTCTGGTTGATTTCCACTCCCAGTTTTTAACCATAACTTAGACCAGAACTGGGCATTTTAGTGCTCAGCCTGGGCCACTTCAGCATGCCTTCAACATCAACATATTGATGTCCACTCTTTCCAGAGTCCTAGCGACTAGACCAGTTAGTTCTGCTCTTGAACCTGTTCCCTTGGCCTTGAAGCACTGCCTAAGCTTTTATTATTCCATCGTTATTGTCCTTGGTATAAACCTCTTGATCTGACTTGTTTCACTACTCAAGGACATGATGGGGGGAGGGGGGACACAACCAAGATTCTCCAGCCTGATTCTGTTACTCTTTTTAGTCAATTGCCCTGTCATTCCAATAAAATCCAGGGCCGCTTCCAGCTTCTTAAGCTCTGGAAGGATTTTACTAAGGTTTTGAACTATTTTACCCAAACTAGAGGAATTATGGATATGAATAAGGTAATTCTTTGTGAGATGCCTTGGAAAAAACTTTTTACAAATAAATTTAAACAGATGAAAACATATTATAAACAGGTTACAAACTCCATGCAAGCCTATTAATATAATAACAGTATAGCATAGATATATTCTCAATAATTGTTTCTTGTATTTAATGATACAGAAAAGGTTTGGAAAATTAATTTTAAGGAGTTTGTACTATTTGCCAAAGTCTGTGCTGAGTACATTCATATGTAATATACATGTATACATGAATGATGGCCATTTTTGAAATTATGTCATCAAATTAAAGCATGTTTTAGCAGTTTTTTAAATAACTATTCATAAACATATTTTAGCATGGACTATTACTCCAAAATCTTTAAGCTACCTTGTATTTGATTTTATTCCATTTTTTCATTCTGTTTTGGTTTTATTTAATTCATCTTGAATCTCTCCATTTGTGGCCTTTCCCACTGACTTTATTAAGCAAATTTGCTGTGAACTTCCAGTATCTAAAAATATGATTTGCAATGACTTTGCAATTAAAAGCATGACATAAATATGAATTTTTTTTGCAATGGGTCTAACCCTCAGTCAGCAAATTCAGATATGAATTTAGTGTCACTTTTATTTATTTTCTTAATTCTCACTTTTAGCTTCCATCCTGCAAGAATGCCAGGAAACATTCTGAACTTTCATCATTTTGAGAGCTCACTCCAACTTTCAAGATAAAAAAAGCTCAGGGCTTTTTTAGGACTCACTAATACGAAAGCAGATGGTTACATTCCCTCAGGCCTGCTCTGAGGACTAGTGACTGCTTCAGTAACTACCAACACACTGGATGCTCCAATCCATGTAGTCCTTTGGATCAAGAAGTTCTGGGGTTTCTGCAGCAGCCTTACGGCACTGGAATCACAGTACTTAGGACCCTACCTCCTTAAATGCACCAGGAAATGACCCCTCTAAGATGTTGCAACCTGCTCCAAGATGTACCCTAGAGCAGGACGTAAGTCGCAGCCACTTGTGAAATCCAGAGTTCTCTGCTTCCTTTGGAGCTTCAAGGCTTTCTACAACCTCTTGAAAGCCTACTTTCCCTCACCCCACCCCACCCCCAGTCATGGAACCTGGCACTATCGCCAAAAAGGTTTAATCTTTAACAGCATTCAAAGGGCTTTTACTTCAGAAAAGTCCTGCTTCTGTTTTTCTGAATTACAAAAACCCCACAGTTGTCTATCTTCTTGGGATGTGAGTGGGAGCAACGTAGAATTTAGGGAGAAATATTAAAAAAAAATAAAATTTCAGTAAAGCAACTCATCACAGAATTTATTATTCAAGGCCAAATTCTGTATTTGACAAAGGAAAAAAGGTTAAAGTTTAACAAGACTTTTTGGTTCTTTCATTTTCTTTGTTTCTATATTATCTAGATATCCTCTTCTGTGGAGTGGCATCTTTCATTTGAACAGCATATCAGGATAATGATTATATTCACTGAAAATAGTTAATTCAAGATGATTAACTCAAGTGCTTAAAAGAACTCGCTTACCTTGTGTATCAGTCAAAGTCCCACTAGAAAAACCAAAACCTCTCTAAACGTGTAAATCAGAGAGCGATTAATACAGGGAAGAGGTATACAGGGGGTGAAGAGATGAGAAGCCAAACAGGAGAATAAAACATCCTAGGGATCAGATGGTCCATTGGCTTCCGGGAGGAGTTTTTGTTTCTGAGTCCAGAGACAGTGGTCAAGAGGAGGAAGATAAATCCATGAAGGGCCTAATGACGGACACTAGAATCACAGAGGAGCTGCATCTACTGTCAGAGAGACGAGCTGAGTCAGAATGAGGATATTAATACTCCAGTTTCTCTTTTCCTCCCATTTTCCAGTTTTCCTCCAGGGCTTCCCATTGACTGAAACCAGCCTGAAGCCGGCTGAGAGGGAAGCCTGTGACGGGCAGCCTGCAGGGGTCAGCATTTCCTGTATACTGAGAAAACGGGGATGACAGTCCATAGAAGAGCACATTGAGGAGCTTTCAGCATTATATTATATTCATTATATTAGGTATAATATATATAATTAAATACTTATATAATTGTATTTGTATAAGTGTATAGATAAGAGTTTAAAATTTTACTCATACACTGCATGAAATTTCTAGCTACCACAGGATTCCTTTAATGAATTTACTTCTTGCCCTAACTGGAAAAAACATTATTAAGCTATTTGAAAAATAAGATATTTAAAGAGACATGCAATTGAGGACCCAAGAAAGAAATTCAGTACCAAATTCTGCAATTTTTTTTATGGTAGAATTCCTTCCAAAATCTCTGAAGTGTACCTAGAAAGGCACTGCCACTTGAGTCAACTGAATTCTTTGATTAAAGAATGAAATCAGACTGGATTTCAGAACTACAGAATCAGATCCTCACTACAAGCTACTGAATCCGGGGTGAGGGTGGGGGTGGGGGAGATCGTGTTTATATGAGAATAAATTAGAATAAAACATTACTGATGACATCCATGCTTCTACCAGATACAAGTGTTCAATCCTTCATTCCTCAGTACATATTTATTGAACACCTGATAGTTTGATAAGCACTGTGCTAGATACTGGAGACCTAATAGTAAATAAACAGATGAGTCCCTGTGAAATGAACCTAACTTTCTATACTCTCTCCCATCTTTCTTTCCTTACATGTGCTAGTAGCTCTTTTACTTGGAAAACTCTAGTTGCCTTTCAAGTCATGTTTAAATATCACCTCAGATGTTAAATGTTCCTCAGTACCCCAAAGTAGAAGTATTTGCTTGTTCCTCTCTCCTCCCCAGCTCTGATTTCATACTTTTACCTAAAACACTTAAAATTGTGTTATGCAATTTGGTGCTTATTTGCTTTCTTCTGTAGTCTTCTACTGGATCTGTGAAGGAAGAAATAAAGAACTTGCATTCAGACTATGTAAAATACTCCTACAACTCAATAGTAGAAAGGCAAGCAGTTCACTTTTTTAAAATGAGCAAAAAATTTGGAGACACTTTACAAAGGATATATATATAAGGAAAATAACCACATTAAAAGTGGCCAACATCATTAGTAATCAGGGAAACACATACAAACACACACACACACAACATAAAAATAAGACAGAACAACACCTGAGTGGCTAAGATTAAAATGAATGACAACACCAATGATAACTAGGCTATGGAGCCATCATAACTCTCACACATTTTTGGTGGGAGTATAAAATAGTACAACATTTCTTTTAAAACTTTGGCATTTTCTTAAAAAGTTAACCAAATATACCTCAACCCAATATTCCATTTTTAGGTTTACTCAACAGGAGGGAAAATATATGATCATGAAGTCTTGTACAAAATGTATTAAGTACCTTTGTTTATAATAGTCCAAAACTAGAAACAAACCAAATGTCCATAAATAGGACAATGGTTGAGAATGCTACTCTGGAATGGAAAAGAATCAAGTAATCATACATAGAACAACCTGCATGCCTCTCACAATCATTATCCTGAGTGAAAGAAGCTGAATACAAAAGAACTATAAGTCCTTTTGTATTAAAGTCTAGAATAGTAACACCTAATTTGGGATAAACAGAGAAATAAATATAAAAATAAATATATCAAAATATGCTCATCTATTTACTAGAGAGTGCCTAGAAGCAATAACACATCAATAACAATAAGCACATCTACAGCCAAGATCCTAGTTTCTGAATAGCAATCTCCAAGAAAAGGAACCGAGGCTCCTTAGAGAAGTCATTGATTCCAGGGCAGGGAAGGGAGAGTACAAGATAAGCTGAAATATTGTCTTACAGCACAAAGTAAGGAGGTGCTCAAAGAATGATGGAATCATCTGAAAGACCCAGCAGCCAGCTTGAAAAAGCTCCCATTGGCCAAACCCAGGTTATTTGAGCAGCAAAATAAAAAAAAATTACAATAATGGATTATAATTTGTTGAATAAAATAAGAATCAATGAGTTCTTATATAAATAAATGCATATAAATAGTCTCCTTAAATTGTAATATGCCCTAATAAATATAGAAGGAATGAGAGAAACATCAATTGAGGTGAAAATTAGCGGGTGAAAATTTGATTAGCAACAAGACTTATACATAAACTCAATGTATCCCCCCACAAATCATTTATCAATTACAAAGGAAGAGAAGAACAGTGGTACAGTGGAGAACCTTAAACCAAGCAATCAAAGTTAACATCACTAATTTTAGGACAAATAGAATCCTGTGCCTCCTGACATGATGCACCAAGAACAACACAACGTGGCCCTATGGCATACCTACTAAAAATGCAAAACCTTGATCTAATCTTGAAGAGACATCACATAAACCCAAACTGAAAGGTGTTCCATGAAATATCTGGCCTGTACTTTTCAAAAATCTCAAAGAAAAAATAAAGCTTAAGAAACTCTTCCAGATTAAAAGACACTAAAGAAAATAGAGAAACATGGTAATTAATACAATAGAGGATCCTGGGACAGATTAGGAATAGCTGTGAGGACATTATTTGGACAACTGACTAAATGTGAATATAAACTGTTCATAAGATGATACTGTACTATCAATATCACTTTGTTCTGTGGTTGTGGTCAGAGTCAGAGAATGTCCTTGTTCTGTGGAAACATACCTGAAGAAAATATTTTTCTCAAAATAAAAAAATAGCAAAGCCTAAAAGATATTTCTACTATATTTTATGGAAGAAGGGGTGAAAGGAGAAGGTATAGAGAAGTTAGAGAGCAGCAAACTATTTAAATTTTTCTAATGGCATTAAAAATTCCAATTAATGGGGAGATAGCCATATCTGTTAGTAACTTTTAATATCACTCTAATAAAAACTTTCATTCTTTCATTAATGATCCATTAAAGACATTTACTTCTCAGATTTCTTAATGTGCCCAAAATAACAAATATATCTTTCAGGCTATGGCAGACAAGCAATAACATTAGCAATTATCAAGAAAACAAACAAAAAAAGATTGAATTTCATTTAAAATATCTGCTTTCAGTAAAGTTGTTCAGCTTTCTTAGACTACAGCTAACATAAAGGTATTTGACTTTGAGATTACACACACACACGAGATACATATTTTTTAAGACAAATTTCAAAGATAAGAAAAATTGATATTAAACCTTATGCTTTTTGAATTTAGGAATGCTACTTTTTTACTGCTATTAAAAGTGAATTTTCAAATTCCCAAGCCTTTAGTCCACCTTATACAGACAGAAAATAAGTTCTCCTAAGAAGGCAAGCTACACTTTACTACCCAAGACTGGTGATTTTGAAATGGTCTTTCTGGATTATTACATTGCAGCATTAGAGTTTAGTATATTGAAGATGCACTCCCCATTCCTGTGAGCTAACTTGTGAAAATACAATTTTTAAAGATTTTACTTCATAATTCCTAAGGGCTTTTCCCCAATCTTGTCCATGGTGCCATCTGTTATTAAATATTTGCTAAAACTGCTCATTTTAAGAGCAATTTTATCTTATTTTCAGCATCTTCAGAAAGTATACCAATGTTAAACCTCAGCATTTCCTACTTCACTTCACTAAAAGTGATGGGTACATATCCTCTACCATTTAGAAATAATCTTCTAAAAGTACCGGTCTTCATGCTGTAAGAAAGGCTAATGTTGGAAAAAATATCAACTGTGATGCTTATGTTAGATTGTGGAAATGCAATGTCCTTTGTCCTTTCATCATTACGTTGGAAAAAACAGCATTTTAACAGAGCTTTACTGAAGATGAGCACTTCATTTCTCTCTCAATTAGACTGAAACAGCTGGTGTGGATTGCATTTCCATGTATCTTTGTTTACAAAACCCCCTAACATCTTAAGAAGCATTTGGGAAGGAGAAAGTATATTTCAGCAGGGACTTCTCTTGGTAATGAAAATCACAGCATGGCTTCAATAACAGTAAACATTTTAAGACCCATTAAGTCATCTTTCTTATTGTGCTTAACACCATCAAATTCAATGAGTGAATCAAGGGCCACAGCTGGATGAAAGCAGCATTGAAATTCAAGCAACTATGCCACCTCACCAGTGATAATAAGTCTAAGAAGTAGTGGGTGAAAGATAGAAAGTCATCACAGAATTTTGATTGTAGCTCAGCAGTCAGATGTAAGGACGACTTGATATTTCACAATGATTCGTTAAACATATGATTCATGATAGCTGCGAGAAGAGAGCACAAATATTCTTGAATGTTTACCAAGGAGCATTGAAAGAGAAATGTATCATTTGCTTTTGGCTTTTGATTTAGTCGAGATAATGGAAACCACAGAGTCTTTTCACTTTGCTCATCAGATAGGCAAATAAAAAACAAATTGAGAAAAAAAATCTTAAAACCCCAATGCTCTTATTTTTCTCTCCTCATTATTTTTACAGATGGTAACCATGGTGCTATTTGGACACATAGCACTGATATCTGCACAAAGCACCAACTCTGCAACAGCAGCACAACTCAGATTGGTTTGAAATCTACATTTTACCTTTCCTTATGGCGTTTCCTTGTAATTGTAACGATTTTTTTTTGAAGCTGCTGACTTAGGGAGACCGCCAGGTACACAGTGTCTTTGCCTTCTCAAAGCTGTAGGCACAAATGTTGTTTAACCTGATAGGAATCTAGCCTAATGAGAGTCGAAATTACATTACGAAATACCAACTACAGATGTGAGAAATGTGATGAGACCCCCCCCCCCGAAATAGATCAAAGTGAGGAGCATTTATGGCATCAGTGAAAGCAAATATTGTCTTCCAGATTCTCTTAATGTGTAAAATTACTTTTAGAGTCATTGCAGAACCATCACACATCACAAGAACAAATGGCCTGTGGTCATTCATTTCAAAAGCAAGCATTTCTCCTTAAGGACATCTTAAATGCAACGTGCCTCTCAGTCATTGCAACTGACAGGCTTAGGTCCTGCCACATGAGTTCTTTGTCTTTTCTGGCTTATGGCAGTAACTTCCCACTCTCATGTCACCTTTTCCTGGTCTGTTTTACAGGTACCTGCTGCTTCTGACTTCTGGTTTTCCTCATCTACAAACCTCCCTTACACTCTTAAACACAGAACATACCACTGATGGGACTACATATTCCCATAAGAGTCTTCTCATTTTATTCTTGTCATTTTCCAATCTCAATCCCCTTTACTCTTTGCTCCTTTTTCCTTTCATTAAACTTCCTAGTCTCAACATCTTATCTGTTTAAAGTAGCAGGTTTCCAGATATAGTTCAGATGAACCTGCATCTCTTCTGCATCCTCCGATATTCCTGACTCCTGAATCTACACAGTATTCATGAGCAGTAAGTCCCAACTTCCAGATCAAAGATCCAATTGTTTGAGTACTGAAGTCTTTGTGAGGTCAACAGGAGGCAGGAAAGAAGTGAATGTAAAGAGTGAAGGTAAGAATAGAAAAAAAAAATGTAGGAAAAATAATGTAATTATAAAATAATTAATTGGCCATAAACCCAATAAAATGCACCCCCACACACACACACACATACACACACAGAACTGCAAGATGGGTAGAAGAGAATAAGGGAATACAAAATTGTCAAATATAAGTGAAACCCTCTATGAAAATTGTAAATTCATAAGTCAAGTCTCCATTTGTTTGGGGATAATTTATCCAAAATGCAATCTAATTTAATCAAACTAGAGAATCCAGATAATTCTGCACAGCAGTTACTCTACCTACCCACACACAAACTCTAACATCTAATAGCACTATGCCTATGGGTGGGACAGTCTACTATCTGACGTTGAACATGTCCAGAATCCTAACATCTCTGTGCCCTCCATAGCTTCTTCCTTAACAAGCTATTGGGCAAAACATAATACTCACCTTTACAAATTTCTGAGCAGCTGCTGATACCCAAAACTTACACATAACTCCTCTGCAGAAAATGATGGCAAAGTGATACAGGTGTGCTGATTACAAAAGAATGAAGAGTTAACCAGAAAGGTATATAAAATTGCATATAGGAGAGGAAACAATAAAAATACAGTAGTCAAGTTTCAAAATATAAGAAACAAACAGGTAGGAAGGAGCCTTGGATAATATGTGACAATTCAAGAAAATGAATTTAGTTTACATCCTTACTAGACATCAATATGATCTTTATCAAACTTTGATTACTTCTTGGAGTAGGCATTACATTGCATTTCTACCAGATCACTCTCTGTATACAGATGCTATTTGTAGAGCAGTTCTATTAGCATCATTGCGATGTCCTGGACACCCTCAATGGCCATCTCCTAGCCCTTGCCTACTTCCCTCCTTTTCCCGTCTTGCTTGTTTGCATGAAGGTGTTTGTTAGGCTTTCACTTTTTTTTATTTGTATGGAAGTGTTTGGTATGTTTCTATTTCACAAATAACCCAGGCAGCCAAGGGAGATGTTAAATCTTAACCAGCCCCAGCGGCTTACCAGGACACAAAGGTTGCTCATCAGCAGGACCCCCTCCCCCTGGAGTGTATAAAGTCCGGGACTCAGACAATGCAGAATTCTCTAATCTCTAACACAATGAAAGGCATGCAGAGTTGCTGAGCATCCGGCCTCGCCAAGGGACTAATAGGATCTTTTCCCCTACTCTTTTGGACCCTTTGTCCGGTAAGTAATAAAGCAGTCATTCGCTGGGACGTCTGTGTTGTGCCTGAGCCTGTGTTCCCACGGTGCACCATAAGGCAACTTGCTCCACACGGAAGATAATTCTTTTTTTCTATAAGGGTGAGTATCTTGGAAACACTTTTAGAATCACCATCTCTGGAGGAGGCAGACCTCTAGTTGTTTTACTCTTTATCTATCAAATGACTTCAATATCAACAGTCAATTGATCCCTGAGGCAAAGAATGTATTTTATTGTCAGACCCCGAGCTAGTAACAAAGGACTAACAGAACTGAGAAGCACATCATCATCCGACTTCAAACTAAATGGGTCTTGGAGGAGGATGTATGACTTGACACCAGGGTCCTACCAAGTATGAACAGCTTCTACAATGGAATCTAAAGGAAGGAAAGATCCAGGATGCTACTGTAGCGTAAACACAAGAGCTTCCATTAATGCAATCAATGTCCAGTTAAGTACCCGATTTACTTGATGCTTATCTCCTGTATATGTAACAAAAATGGGCCTAATGTTTAGATTTTATCTAACATTGGTGCAATACTATGATAAATTAAATATGTGGATTAGAGACTCACTTGCAATATATTGTAAATCATTAAATTGTACAAAATAAGTTCATTGCTTCATCTAATAAACATTTACTGAGTACCTACTCTGTAGCAGGTACTGTGCTCACTATGGAACCAAGATAAATAAGAAATGGTCTTTGGTTTAAAGAGATTAAAATGTTGAGTGGTTAACTCTATTATTTAAATATTTGGCCTTTGAAAAGCTAGTGTTAAGAACCCTCCTAACTTCAGTTTGAACACACCAACTGTTCCAGTTTGTTAATACTGTCATTAAGCAAAACACCAGAAATGGATTCGCTTTTATAAAGGGGTTTTATTTGGTTACAAATTTAGAGTTCTAAGGCCATAAAACTGTCCAAACCAAGGCACCAACAAGAGGATACTGTTCCAGTTTGCTAATGCCCCTGTTGCAAAACACCAGAGAAGGACTGGCTTTTATAAAAGGGGTTTTATTTGGTTACACAGTTACAGTCTTAAGGCCATAAATTGTCCAAGGTAACACATCAACAATTGGGTACCTACACAGGAGGATGGCCAATGGCATCCAGAAAACCTCTGCTAGCTGGGAAGGCACATGCTGGCATCTGCTTGCTCCCAGGTTATGCTTCAAAATGGCATTCTCCAAAATGTCTGCATCAGCTTCCAACGGCCATCTTCAAAATGTCTGTCTCAGCTACAGCTAGCTATTAGTCCATCTGTCTGAGCTTATATAAGGCTCTAGTAAACTAATGGGCATGGCCAAACCTCCATGGAAATGAACCAATAGGTTCCAACCTAATCTACACTAATACAGCTGTCCCCGCAAGATTGCATTAAAGAATATGGCTTTTTCTGGGGGACATAATATATACAAACCAAAATATTCCACCCCCTGAACACCAGAAAAACATATTCTTTCCAAACACAAAATACATTCATCCCATTACAATATCACACAAACTTAAATCATTTCAGTAACAGTAGGTTAAGTAGAAGAACCCATCAAAATCAGTTATAAGCATGTTCTGTCCAAAAGCAAAATCCCCCTCTGACTCTGTATCTGTGAAACTCAGAACAAGTTATCTGCTTCCAATATACAAAGGAGGGACAGTCACAGGGTAAACACTCCCAATGCTATAAGGAGAAACTGAAAGGACAACAGGGTTTAAGGGACCAGAACAGTTTCTAAAACCTTCAAGGCAAACTCCATTAGATTTCAAAGTCTGAGAGTCATCTACAAAACTATGTTGCATCTTTGGGGCTTGAGAGAGCAGGAGTCCAACCCTTTCCAAGGGCCTTTGTGGCAGCCCTTTTCTCTCCAAACGCTGGGGTGACTGCTCTTAACATATCCACACACTGGGGAGACCACCTTCTCAGCCCCAGCCTCCTCAAACAACGGAGTGCCATCCAGACTCTGCCTTTCCGGGGCAAAGGCTCTACCCTCTCTGAACAGTGGGGTGGCGGCCAGGCTGTCCCCAATTCCCTGGGAATGTGCTCCACCCTCTTTGGGGCCTGGAGTGGCAAAATCTTCCTGAGCATCAAGGCAGAAGGCCCACCCTCTTCCTCCGGGGCAAATTCACCCTTTCCATGCATGCGGGCCATGCTGCTCTCCCAGCCCAAGGCCTCTTGACTCCAGACCTCAAACTCCATGGCTCTGTCTTTGAAGAAATTTTTCCTTCAATTTGTTGCTTGTCTGCCTCCTCCAGTCCAGACCAGCAGCAGCTCCGTCTATAAAAATTCTGTTGGCTTTGCATGAAGCACACAGGGGTCAAAGCCATCAGACAATAGGGCTTTCCACAAATCCTTTCTGGATAACTCCATCTCCAATCTTGGCTTTTACTGAAATGGTAGTCAGGTTCCAAGTTTGGTTAAATCCTCACATAGGGCTACAGCTTTTGGGATCTCACTTTTTGGAAGCCCGGAATTTTCCAAACTATCAGTTTCTGGTTTCTTTGTACCCAGGAGTTCATTTCTCAGCTTATCTCTGTCCTGTTGCATTTTACTATCAGCTGCAAGGAGAAGCCATGCTATATCTTCAACTTTTAGTTCTGAAATCTCATCAGCCAAGTATCCCAGCCTGTGGCTCTCAAATTCTTCCTTCCATCTGACACCAGGACTCAATTATGCCAAATTCTCTGCCATTTTAAAACAAGGATCACCTTCCTTCCAGTTTGCAACAACACATTCATCATTTCTGCTCAAGGCCACATCAAAAGTATCTTTAGAGTCCATATTTCTACCAACAGTCTCTTCAAAGCAGTTTAGGCCTTTTCTGTCAAGTTCCTCACAATTCTTCCAGAATCTTCCCCTTATCCATTTAAATAGCTTTTCCAACACGTTTGGTATTTGCAAACTCAGCAGCCCCCCACTTCTCTGGTACCAAAATCTGTTCCGATTTGCTAATGCCACTGTTTGCAAAACACCAGAGACGGATTGGATTTTATAAAAGGGGGTTTATTTGGTTACACAGTTACAGTCCTAAGGCCATAAATTGTCCAAGGTAATACATCGACAACCGGGTACCTACACTGGAGGATGGCCAATGGCATCCAGAAAATCTCTGCTAGTTGGGAAGGCATGTGGCTGGTGTCTGCTTACTCATAGGTTGCCTTTCAAAATGGCGTTCTCCAAAATGTCTGCATCAGCTTCCAATGGCCGTCTTCAAAATGTCTGTCTCAGCTACAGCCAGCTATGTGCTCCTTCTGTCTGAGCTTATATAAGGCTCTATAAACTAATCAAGGACCATGCTGAATGGGCGTGGCCACACTTCCATGGAAATACTGAACCAATAGGTTCCAACCTAAACCACACTAATACATCTGCCCCCCACAAGACTGCATTAAAGAGTATGGCTTTTTCTGGGACATAATATATACAAACCAGCACAGATACCTTTACTGAAAAAAGGCTGATGGTGTCCAGAACTCCTCTGTCAGCTGGGAAGGCACGTGGCTGGTGTCTGCTGTTCCTTTGCTCCTGGGTTGTGTTTCAAAATGGTGTTCTCCAAAACATCTCTGGGTCTCTCTCTGCTTCTCTGGGGCAAACTCTGGGCTTCATCTCTTAGCTTAGTGTCTCCAAATGTCCTTCTGTGCTCTCCAACCATCTCTAAGTGTCAGGAAGCATCTGGGTCTCCTGGCTTAACATATCCCAGGGCGTTTTTCATCTCTCTGCTTTCTGTGTGAGCTCCCTTTAAAGGACTCTGGAAAACTAATCAACACCTACCCTGAATTGGTGGGCTCAAAACTCCATGGAAAAAAAGTAGAGCTTTGCTATTTTGCTTGGTTCTTTGGACACTGCATGATTTGACAAAATAAAAACTTGCTATGTCATCTTGCTATTCATCAGTTAGTGGCACCATTCAAAACACACTGCAAATAAATGGCCATTCAGTGTACCATTTTCCACAAAAGGATAGCATTTTATTGTCATTGATGTGGATGAAGTACAATTTCTTCAGCAAACTCAGCAAGAATTGTTAGGGGGCAAAAATGAACTCTGAATTTAAAAAAAACGTAGAAAATGAAAACACAAAATTCTAAGAAGTAAATAAAAATTCTGCATCAGAACACTGGTGTCAAAACACACATCCACACCACATTTTAAAAAATCCTATGATAAACCATCCTTGCTTGCTTATTGGAGGTGCACATCTAAATTCAATAGCTTACCAATATCTTATTGGGAGTAGGCCAAAAAGAAACAGGAAAACCCACAATAAAAAAAAAAAAAACAAGTTTCTCTTCCCTAACAATTTTTTCCTGAAGCTGCATTTGAAGGGGGAAGGGGAGTCTACAAGCCAAGAAAATCAGTCTTCATCATCATTTTCACTGAAGTCATCGTCATCATCATCTTCCCCAACATAAGACACGGGTGTCTCCACCCTGGAGCCGCTGTACTGAGACCCACTGGCACTTGTGGCCAATGTCCCGTCTGCACCATTGGTCAAGTCACTGGCAGAAAGCGTTGTGTCATTTGACGTTGAACCTGATGATGTGACAAATACACTGCTGATCGATCCCTGAGCCATTTCTGTCACATAAGGTTCCAGAGCTTTATGTACAAAACTTCTTGCCATTTTAAGGTCTTCGGCCAAACAGCTTCCTGATTCTAATCCACAAGCCATTCCCGTTCACTTAATACTTCTATGTCATCGTGGATTTCAAACGTGTTGTCAAAATTAAACAGATACTCAAATTTGTCCTTAGGAAAAAAAAAAACTCCATGGAAACATTCTATCAAGAGGTCACACCCTAATGAAAAAGATTAATAACTCTGCCCCCACATAATTGCATTAAAGAATATGATTTTTTTGGGGGGACATAATATATCCAAACTGACACACCAACTAAAAATACCAGATAGGAAATGAAAATGCCAGAATTTCCCAAAACTTAGAAAAAAAAAATTAAAAGGAAAAGAAGCACCTGAAGCACAAACTTTGAAGAAGGGATTTGAATGACATGAAAGGGTTTTATAGGAAGACTGCTTTAGCTGGTTCCAGCAAGGGGAATCTTGATATTCCTATAAGACTAAAGAAGAAAATAACCAAGATAACTCAGCAAAAAAATAAAAGGCTATTTTTAAACAGAATTATCACTGGGACTTTGTTTCAAATCAACTAGAAACAGACTATGTTGGAAAAAATCCAAATTTGTTATAAATCAAAAAACAGGAGTGTTGCAGCCCAAGAGGGCCATGCCAGTCCAAAGGCCAAAGAAGACAACGAGCATTTTCTGATACATGAACTTTTATTCAGGGCTTACTTACAGGGTGAGAAGTCATGGAGAGATCATGACAGCTCCCTAAGGCCAGGCAGGCGTCACATTTGCAGGGAAGATGACCAAGCAATGCAAAAAGGACAGGAAGCCTTTTATAAGGGTCTAAAACAAAGGCTTTCATAAGGTTAGGGGGAGCATAGAGCAGGAATAGGTCATTCTGACCTGGGGGGTGGTGCAGGAAGGACTAGAATAACACTTGAACAACTACATTTTGTTCTTTTTGTGAGACTAAGAGCCTCTCACTTCCTGCCTGTTTGCATAAAGTTACATTTTAAGGTCAATTTACCCTTTTTCTCTTTACTGGCTTAGAAAGACAATAGGTTAAACATTTAGCTGCCTAGGTCATGCACACTGCTGTGCACCAAAGATCTGCAGGCCTGTTTGCTCAGGCCGCGGGTTGCCACGAGGAGATAGCTTTAAAGAAGGTTTTGTTTATTTCTGCAAACAAAATTATTGGAAAATAAGAGTGAGCCAGTTTGATTGGTTTTGGAAATCTTATGTACCCTTTCCATATGAGCACACAATGATTTCATGTTCCCCAGTGGTCCCTAAACCAGTATACTCTCAGTTCCTGATAAGTAACCTCATTTTACCGCTGGAGGCAGAAAATGAAAAAGAGGAAGTAGTCCATGCGCAACTTATGTCCCAATAAGCGTACCATAACTCACAAATAGTAAAGGGGCGGTGGGGGGGCTGCTATCAATGCAAATTATTTAATTATCTGGAAAGATAGGTCTGAAAGTATTATTAATTAGCTAGCTGTTAGCAATGATTATGTGATAAGAGGGTAAAGGAGGCACCTGGACTTAAAAAGGCCAGAGTAGCTTTACATCAAGTACAAATCAGGGGTTCTTAGGCTGTCTACAAGTTTTCATATCCCTCTTCCAGCTAACACATTTGGATAAAAAATCATACTTAAAAACATTTCATATGCAGTGTCTGACTTGATCATCCCAACAATCTAGGAAGGTAGATATTATTAAATTCTGTTCACAAGTAAAGAAACCAATGCTCAGAGAAGGAAGCCGTTGTCTAGGCTGACAAAGGAGGGAAGTAGTTGAGCTAGAATTTGGGCAAAGATTTTCTAATTTTGAGGTTTAATGGTCTTCTTTATACACAGCTAACAGTCACCTGCTGGTTAGATTTCTAAGACCCTCTGAAACTACAAAAAAATAACAAAATAAGTAATTAAATCCATAGTGTATTCTAATATATTCATGAATATTTACACAATGCTAAGTATCAACATAGAACTTAAACAATTCAAGAATAACAGAAACTGGGCTCCCTACTTTTCATTACCATACAATATAGGTGAGGAAAGAAAATATGGAGGACACAAAATTTAAAAGCCAATCAGCATATTACATTCTGTGTAATATGAAATGTAAGTACTAAAGGAAGAAAGCAATAAAGAGACATTCTATAAACTGAAGTAATCTGGAAAAGATGCAAGAAACATACTCTACGGTACGTCTTAAAAATTGATAGGATTTGAATAGGGCAAGCAGAGAGAGATGCACATTTCCTTGGAAAAATATGCTAACACATTTCAATGAGAAATAACCATAAGTATGTTTAGGATACAGTGAGATGATAAAATGTTTGTGAAACAAAAGAAACAGAATCAAACACCACCATTACATTAAAAATGAATAATTCATGTTTGTTGTCATCCCCCACTGCATATTTTTGAAGAAGTTAGTGGGTCTTATTCTGATCCAGTGGTATACAAGTTAACTGATTTCTGGGGGCAGAAAAGAGCCCCCTGATTCGTAACATTTACCAATTTCTGTTATGTATAGATTTCCACTGTGGCCAATGTCAAGTTACCAATGCTTTAACCACATGCTCATAGAGTTCTTGAATATTTAGTAACCATCCCTGACAAGCCAGTAGGGGCCACTGGATTTCCCTTTTCCTGGATGATAATCTGGGTATACCTTATGTCTTCTCTGGTTACTCTTAGTCCATAATTCCATAGTCTTTTTATGTTTAAAACACCATCTCAGTTAGTAATTAAAATGGCCAAACCTACATATTAATAAAAGCTTTTAACCTGATTTAAAGCTGGCAAAGGTGGCAGGTGTTCCTAAGTCAGCTTACCCTCTCTTTTCCCTCCTCGTTTTGACTTCTTCATTCCCAGACTGATAACCAAACTTTCTAAGCTCTCTTTGGCTGGTGAATGGAGAGGAAGAAGAAAGAAGAGCAGAAGACATTTGCTCGAATGAAACTATCATGAGCTAGTGGTGGAACCACCAGACTCAGAAGATGTTTAAAGCAAGTGGGCTCTTATACTTAAATTGGATTTTTGAAATTTCTTTCTTTGGCATGCCTCACCTCCACCTCCACTAACAAATGTGACTGCCTCTCTATTCTACCTACTTGCTTGCTCCGTCCTCTGGCCTTAGGAATCAAGCAATAATCCCAGACTTCTCCTGATGAACCCTATTTACTTCTTATACCAGTCAACAGACTTTTACTATAAAGGGCCAGATAGTAAGTATTTTAGGCTGTGTGGACAAGATGGTCTCTGTCACAACAGCTCCTTTCTGCCGTTGTAGTCCCAAAGCAGCCATAGATAAGGCATAAATGAATGGGCAAGGCTGTGTTTCAGTATTTACAAAAACAAGTGTCAGGCCAGATTTGGCGTGTGGGCTGTAGTTTCATCCTCTGCTTTGGACAGCCGTGGATAGCCACATCTGATGACCCACGCTAGGCCACTCTCATACATGGTGCACAGCAAACATGCACACATCCTATGCCCTGTAAGCCAGGGGGATGGAATAGCTCCCTAAGCCACTTAGATTTCTCAGATGTTTTGGACATCTGTCCACACTGTCAACAAATGGCAGGGATACATTAAGCTATTAAAGAGTTTTCCTTAGACGCTCTTTTCGACTTGACTTGACCTTAAGGCTTGGGGAGAATAAGGGTTGAGACTCATAGCAAAGAGGGTGCTCTTTTCAAAGGAATCTCTGAAAACCTCTCCCAAACTCAAAATTCTAAAACATTTTATGTCCTAAATGTGGGCAAAAAGTACTTCCTCCCCTAGTCTGAAAATACCATATAAGCCCTTGTACCTCCCTGGGATGTGTTAATTATCCCTTGCACTTCAGACCAAATTTCCATTTTAGAATCCTGCTGTAAAAGGTTTAATAGGTTTACTGGCAAAGACGATAATGGGCCATGAAAACCCCCAAAAGTGATTTAACTCTATTCAGTGAGTAACAGTGAGGTATTGAAGGGTTGAAGGCAGATGAGTGACATAAGGAAACTACTCTTTATGAAAAGATAAATTCAGTAATGAGTTGGATGAATTGAAAATCAGGAGATATTGACAGCAGGGAAATCAATTAGAAGGCATTTACAGATAATGTGATAATCCAAACCAGGATTATATGAATTAAAATGGGGAGCAAATAAGCAATATGTGGAAGACACAAAAAAATCTGAAGATGACTGATTGCAGGAAATGAAAGGAGAGTGAGTAAACTTTTCTCCTTCAAGTTTAGATTCTATAAAATATAGAGAAAAATAAGCAAATCAAGAAAGCAATAAAATGTAGTGTTAAAGGAAATGATTAATTCTCTTCAGGATAGTCATGGTTTGAGGTAATGTTAACACATCAAAGCAAGGCTGTCCAGGAGGTAGCCAAAGATGTAATAATTAATGCTTACAAGTGGCAAAATATATAGCTTTCGCAAGTTAAATAAGTAGATGATATGAAGCAGAAATAGAATTAGTTCACACAGAATAGAGTGTATAGAAAAGAGATGAGAAGCTTTTGGAAATGCTCCCAGAGAGGAGCAGGAGAAGAAAATAAACCTAAAAGAGCAAACAAATTGAGTTTATTTTTTATTTACTCCATATGGGGATTCTCATGAAGAAGTAAATTCTTTAATTTGACAAAGACAAAAGACATTTCCTTAATGTATGTTTTTAAAACATGTTTTAATGTCTGTGCTTAATATAAAATTAAAAAACAAATACTATGTTATGTAAAATAGTAAGATTTCATTTATATACAACTCCTGATCATTAAGTCATGGTTTAAGCATATGTCTCAGTGCCAGTGCCAGCTTGCTTTCAAAAAACCATTATCATCCACTTGGCAATTCACTTCACATCCTTGAGTCTCCAATTCTCACTTTGACAATGGTGATAATAACTGTACCTATATCCCAGAGATCTGAAAATTAAATGAGGTAATTTTGTAACACTTAAATGAGATAATGTAAATAAAACAAAGGGCAGGATATCTTCCACGTGGTAAGTGCTCAATAAATGCTACATATGATGATTATTATTATAAATGTATAAAATAAGATCAAGTGTACTTTTGTTTTCTTCCTTACAGGAATACAGTGCTGTTTTTTGGTTGCTTGTTTGTGTGTCTTCTTCTTCACCCCCCACAAAACTGCTTGCCTTTATATATTGGGCAAAATGGTTATAATGGAAACAAACTCTAAAATTCTCTCTGTGAAATTTACTAACTTCTATCCAAGAATAATGTTGTAGGCACACACTTTCATGAATAACTGGAAAAAATATGTCGTTGCATTTCTTTTTTATGCTGTTGCTCCACAGTCATTTCAAATTGGCTCTACTTTTTATAATAATAATAATATCAACTTTCAAGACAAGTGTCCACTCCCCAGGAAAATTCACATCTAACAAAGCAATTACTTTAAACAAACATAGTCAGCCACTTGTGTCCTTCAACAATTTTTTCTATGCATATATGTCTTCATATATTTTAAAGCTTAAATATATATGGAAAAAGAATACAGCTATGCATATATACTTTGTTATATATATGCGATCATGCTATACTTCTGTTCAGTAACTTTCTTCCTGTCCCACTACAGTCTATATACCCAAAATAGTGCCCAGTGATCCTTTTAAAGTGCAAACCAGATCCTCACTCCACTGCTCATAACCCTGCAATATTTATACTCAGCCAAGGACATGCTGCCACAGGCTTCCCATTAAAGAGTTTAAGTCTGTCACTCCTGGCAAATATCTTTGGTCCATAGGGGTCCACTTACCCAGGAAATCAGGCAAGGTCTGCTGCGGGGCATCTCCCTGGTAAAGGGAGTGAAAGTATCACAGGCAGCTGCTTGCACCCCTCCCTCCATGCAATCACATGTCTTTGTCCTTAGAAGTCCTAAAATTTGGGATGCCCTGTATTTTAACATTCCTCTATAAGAGACATCTCCCTTTAGTTCTGCCCCTTAGCTATATTGTGGGCCCCTGTTCAGTGGTCAATCTTTAATTTAATGTTGTAAGAAATGAGATATTAGCAATAAATAAGCAAAACAATGAAATGTAAAGACTCAAGGTAACAGAACAATTTCTATATTTATTAAAGAAAGTAACATATACTCCTAACAATAGCAAAGAAATCAAAAAAGGGTAATGAGATTTTATATTTAACCATGCATATTATCATAGTAATACAGACAGCTATTTAAAATCTGCTTAAAAGAATTCATCTTCATTTATCCTCCCTGATACAAAATTTATAAAACTGGGTGGGAGGATTAATAAAATATTCCAGGTTGGACATGTTAAAGACTGTGAGATCTGGTATGTGGGAGGAATGAGTCAGTAAAAAAAAACGAAACACAGGATAAGAAAAAGGCAATGGAAAAATAATACCAAATGGTGCAAGAAATCTCAACCCAAGGAGCAAAAGTCTTTCTGAAGGACATACTATAAAGGGACAGCAAAGTTAAGTTGCTTTATATGTGTCATGGGTAAGTTGTAAGGAATTACATACAAATTTTAAATAATTGAATTATTTTTTCCCAGTTGCCTATTTAATAAAACTTAAAACAATTTTTTAAAAAAACTATCTGATGTTCAATATTAGCTGAAATCAATGACTTAGTAATAAATCTTACCAATAAGAAAGTAAATTATCATAACTCCTTTCCTAGCATACTATACTAACCCTATTTCCACAATGAAGTTTTTATTATACATAAATACTAAAAAAAAAAAAAAAAAAAAAAAAAGCTGGAATTGAACATGGCCAGCAGAATGAAAGACAAAAATACTAAAAAAAAAAAAAAAAAAAAAAAAGCTGGAATTGAACATGGCCAGCAGAATGAAAGACAAAAGGGAAACTTTATAATGGGGAGATATTTTGGACAAATTTGATGAAAGCCATATGTTCTAGCTATGAATTTTCTTATAAAACATTAGAGAAATTATAAAGATGCCAGCTGGAAATTGGTATGTTTTAGCAAAATGCAAAGTTTGGCTTAGTCAATGGAACGGACACAGGTGTAGAAGCTGTTGAACTACATGTAGAAGAAGCTTTAGGGAAAAAAAGAATCAGGGAAGAAAAAAATCTTAATGGGAAAAGAAAGGAGGACCTCAAAATAATATTGCAACAGTGTCCAAAAGAGCATTAATATATACAAGAAGGTACAGACATGGCTGTTGTCTTTAACAAAGAAAGCTGATGTTAAACAAAAAAATTCTGCAAAATGTCTTAAGTTACTGGTTGCCATTTCCATTGGTGAGAAAGAGTAGCAAAAGTTAAAAGAAAGCTTGTAAATAAAGACAGTCTGTTCCTACATAAGATTTTCAGTTGAAAGATCCTTATCTAGGTTTCCTGGAGTCTACTGAGATAGCTGCATACCATGATTCTTAATTTTTTTTCAAAGAATGTTTTTATAATGGAATTTGTGAAATATGCAGAAATGTGTAAGTATACATTTTTTGTCTTTTAGCAACTTGTTAAGCAACAGCATATCACTCTTTTTACCTTATATGCCCTTGATAATATTGAGAAAATTATTTTCGTATGTTTACACCCCATTGTTTTGCAGGTTGTCTGTTTATAACCTTTGTTCACTTTTTAGTTGAGCAATTACTATTTGTCTTATTACTTCATAAATCTTCCTTGAATAATGATATAAAACTTTCTTTGTATTTGTGATGACTATAGTCTCTTATTTGAAACAAAATTGAGCATACAATTAATTGATCTAAAATTGGGAACGGTAGAGTGATCACCTTTTACAGTTAGATTAGGGTGGGGAATACTTTCACTATATCTAAAAAGAACTATATCGTTAATTAAAATATTTACTTGTTAAAGATTGTTACCCACCACTTATAAAAAGAATTCAACACTTCTGGTGACCAAGATGTTTCTTGCGAGAATGAGGTTTCTGACAGTCCAATTACACGTAATGTCTTTCTATTAAGTTACTTCTAAAAATTATGTGTATTATAAAAAGTTGCTTATGATATCTAACTAAACCTCCCTCAACCACACCTCCAGAAATACAGGATCTCACCTTTGATACAGTGTAAGATACACAGGCAAAAAGTTTGATGGATCAGAATAGACTTAAAAAGCAATTAACCCTGTTACCCAAATATTTGTAACTTAGATACATCAGGTCTTTTTGTTTGTTTGTTTTAATCATCAACAAAACTCAACTTTAATTAGAAGCAAAATGAAGTTTGCCTAATACTTCCTGACAAGCTTCTACTTAACTGTATGCAACGGTGACTAAAGAAGACATAGGCCAAAGATTTCACAGTTCATGAAAAGGCGTAGTCAATAAGTGAGTCCACAACTGCTAATCAGAATGCCTATCAAACATCCATCCTCTCGTTTTCTGTCAAATTAAGAGGACCTCATCTAGAGTTGGGCATACTGCGAAAATATCACGTTTCCCTTCTTACACTGCAGCTGGGTATGGTTACTGACTAGTCATGAACAATGAGCTGCGTAGTTGAGCAGAGATTCAATTCAGTCTGAAGCCCTACAGCCACCTGAGGACATCCCTAGAATTAATAGCTAGGTAACTCCAGAAATTTCCTCATATATCCTAAGGAGTGTCTTTGTAAAAGTGGACAATCCTTCCAGTTCAGATCTTTCTCTCTTACCTAAGCCCATAGGAGGGATGGAGTGAAGTAAAGAGTCTTACTGTAACAGATTCTGCTTTTTATCTTCTCACATCTGGCCATCTTTGATCATGAGTAAGAGTCTCACACAACATTATGACTGTAAACGACAGTACTGAGATATGTATCTGAATGTGATTAAAAGGGGAAATGTTAGATTGTATATATGGTAATAGGATAAAAATTTTTTTTTAATTCCATGAAACTACACTATACAAACAGTGAACCCTAAGCTACTTCATGACTATAGTTAGCAGTGCAATTATAAAACTTTCTCTCCTCAATTGCAACAAATGCGCCAACCAATGCAAGTTGTTAATAATAGAGAGGTATATGAGAATCTTGTATTTTATGCATGATTATTCTCTAAACCCACAACTTCTCTAATAAAGAAAAAAAAGAAAGAAAACCTTCGCTCTAGATTAAAAATAAAAAAAAGTGAAGTGGCCTTAAAGAAATAGAACTTGGCCTGTCTAATAATGTGTTGTATGTTTATGTCTGTATATGTGTTTCTATGCCTCTGAATGGGAAGGACAGAATGTTCTTTCCAGGAACACAACATATGATGGCTATTTACTCATTTATTGAGTCCAAATTGCCTCAGAGGAATAATAGTTATATTACTGTTTATGGATCTGATGCTTTAAATACATTGCAAAGGTCACTGCAGTAATTGATCTTATGCTTTAAATACACTGCAAAGGTCTCTGCAGTATTATTATTCTTTATTAAGTGGCAATGTTGATACGTGTGTTTAGTTGTAGATGTTTAGATGTTTTCTGGTATCAGAACACTGTCAGTACATATACCCACATGAGAAATGAGGAAACATAATTGCAATATTAGTACTTCATTTATTGAATAAGGAAATAAAGCTGTAAGATGAGAAAGGTGAGAATTGCCATTCAGCTAATGTATTTATACTTTAATGTGATATTTTACTCCCAAAAGATTCACAAGAAGTGAAATCTTTATGGCATTTGCTTAATTTTCACTCACTAAGAGTCTTCAATAATTGAGGACTCAATATAAAGTATCTAATTTGATTGTGATCTAACAAAATATTATATCTGATCTGCAAACATCTAATTTCAAACTTACTTTAGTTTAGATAGTGAATTTGATTTGCTTCTTGTAACTTAGCATGCTTTTTTTTTTTTTCATTGCATTGGAATACTCAAGAAGGCAGCCTTCTTTTAGATATGGGTAGACAAACTCTGTTCCTTGGTCAAAATTACTATCAGCAGAAATATTAATAATTACTGTTAAATTTAAATATGTTATCAATTATAGTAAAAAGCAAGGCAGAAAAGTTTCACAAAAGGCATTATGAAATAAGACACTGCCTAAGGGTTAATTTTCTAGTGTTCCAAAAGCAAAGAATCAAGCAATGAACATTTGAGACAATACATTTCTTCAAAGAATTCTGCTTTTTGGTTCCAGGGTCTTGGGTATAGCTGCTACAATGATTAGGTTCAAATGCATTATTTAAATTAAACAGATGCAAGATCAATCAATCCTAGTAAGTACCTTTTATGGTTAACAACTGGCTTTTCCTGTCAAACAACTTTCTCCTTTGTGGTTCCTCACAGTAAGTTATGCTTAATTAAAATATAATTTTGAACTGCACTGCATTACAATTTATTGTTTCTATCTTCACACCTGTAACAAAGTAGCCTTTATATTTTGTCCTAAAGTACTTTATCACAAAATATCTAAAAGTGTCTGAAAGATACTATAGCAAAACTTTCACTGTATCCACTTATTCCTGTCCAAGTAAGTACCTTTTTAAGGACCACATGAGAATTTTGGGGAAACATAGTAGTATTAAGTAGGGACAGCTTGGCAATCACACAACTCCCAGTTAATTATGGAAAGAGTGTCTCTTTCCCAGTGAGGAGTCACTAGTTGGTTTATGCAAATGTGATTCTGCAAATTTGCTAAAACCAGAGTTGTAAAAGACAAAGAAATTATGCCACAAAGGCAATGAGGTAAAAACTATGCATTAGAAAAATAAATACTGAGATTAAACACAAACTGCAAATTATCCAGGATATGCAGTCATGGATTTCATTCAGACTATGCTAACTTTATATAAATTCACACGATAAAATCAAAACCATCCTGCAAAAGAATGCTTATGATACAGTCATGACTAATTCCTTTCCTATTAAGAAAAATTGTTTAAAGGAACTGCTTAAACAAATTATAAACCCATTTAGTTAGTTAATCAGGCACTAGAAGAGGAACTTTTACCTGATTTTCACGGATTTACAGATACTGCTCAGAATACATGAACTTCCTAAGGTTGAAATCAAAATTTTGTTCATATGTAGGCAAAGTTGAGTTGAATATTTTACTCAGATTCTTCAAGGAAGTCCATTTCTTATCCTCCCAAAAAAAGTCAATGGTGATTTTTCCCAATAAAAAAATGGGCTATAAAGATGATTAAGTATTCCATAACCAGTTAAGTAACAGGAAACAATTTAAATATCAAGAAACTCCTAATAAAAAAAATAAAGGTTTAATGAAGCCCTAATTTGGTAAATGAAACTGAGTTCAACATATATTTGAAAACTAGTTTATTTTTTATAATTGAAGAATAAAATGGGATGGACTTTATATTATGAAAGTATTTGAGTTCTGAGAAGTACCCCATTTTTTTTCTGTACTAGTATTCCTGTATTTGTTTTGAAAGTAAGCTTTTGCATTTACTTATTAAAGTGTGTCATATTTCCCAAAACAGCCAGCAGAAATTACAATACAAATTATATAGGCCTTATTCAGATAGTATTGAACACATAACCAGGTCGGCTATCCTACATTGTTGCTCAATTTCTCACATGCAATATTCCAGGGATCAGAAGCGGAATGAGGAGTAAATCTGCTGTGAGGTGAACAGTGCAGGACCCAGCTTTGGGTAGTGACTGAATACAAGCTTTTTAGTCCAAGAGTCTTCAGATCAAATCCCAGTCCACTACCTAACACGCATATGACTTATATAATGTGGGGCAAAATATATAAGCATTCTGATCCTGTCCTTACATGTAAAATGGATCTATTAATACATATCTCCCAGGATGAATGTAAAGATCACAAGAGTTAATGTGTATAAAATACCTGAATATAACTGATAATTAATGTTAATTTCTTTCCCAGGTTGGTCTTCGCATTTAGGGAATTTCCAATAATCTGAGTGGCATCCAACTATGTTCCAAATGGTCTTCTTAGGTAGTCTAATTTTAGAGATCAGTCCACAGTAGTGGATTTTTACCTCCTTCATGTCCTCAGGGTAAAAATTCTTTTTAGATTCCCTGGCCAGAAATTAGTTCCGAGTTCCCCAAGATCTTGAGGTATGGGCCAGGGGTTACCTTACCCTTGAAGATTTAAACCAAGCTGTAAAGGATAACCAAACACTTCCAACCTTACTTCTGCTCTGATATCTCACCAAAAAGGGGGAATTTTATATTGGAGACATAAAAGCTTTCCAGGATGGTAAAATAAGACAAAGAAGAGGGCAACTCAAAGTCCCCAATTTTAGCATCCCTATATGAATCAAACTAGCTAGGTTAATCCTCCTTCTACAGGAAGCACTTCAGAGTCTCGACAAAGATCAATTCATTTAGGGCTTACAATAATATTTAAATGATATAATTCTTATAAACACTAAAGCAAAAATCTCTAGCTCCTAGTAATTTTAAAACAACGTAAGTTCTAATTGGATATGAAAAGCCCTTTCAACTTTTCTTTCAGAATCTTCCTTCTTTTTATTAACTGATGAAAACATTTTATATTAGCAGTTATAGATAGAAACACATTACTGTCCACCAAAATAATAATGCCTTATAATTTACTGAGTGTACCTTTCAGTTACCATTACTCAGTGTGGCAAATTAAAATGCAATTCGTATTTGTCTTTTTATCTAGGATATTACAATAGCAACTTGAGTTCAAAGATACTTTGTCATTGTCCTTATCACCAACGAGTAATAAGTATTTATCTGCAAGATAAAATGCAGAATCTTTAATAAGATCCAGTTTAGACTACATAAAAGACTAATTTTACAAATTTTACACACTGTCTAGGCTTGATCTTTGATAATGATGTATAACTATATAGCTTTAATCTTGTGACTGTGTAATTCTAAAAACCCTGTGATTGACACCCCCTTTATCCAGTATATGAGCAGATGAGTAAAAATAAAGACAAGCATGAAAAGTAAAATAATAATAATAGATCAGGAATATGAGGGAAAAATACTCCAACATAAACTATGGCAATAATTGTAGTACTATTTTAATAATACTAATTAAATAATAATAATTATTTCATCAATTATAACAAATGCAACTACTATTAAAAAATAGAACAGCAAAAAGCAATGTTAATATCAACTGTAACAAATTTTCCACAAAGTGTAAGTGATGGTGGTATGGGAATCCTGTATTTTATGCATGATTGTTCTGTAAACCCACAAATTCTCTAAAAAAAAAAAAAATACACACTGTCAAAGGCAGTCTTTACAGTCACTGATATCTGGTAGTTTGAATACTTTATATATATTACACAAGATGAATAACTTGTGAGTGTTCCTTCTTTAGAAGAACATTTTGTTCCAAAGGAAGAGAGCTATGGGAACATGTAATGGAAAGAACCTTAAACTTAGATTTCAGCGTCTAGCCATGATACTCCTGGGAAAGTAATGACCATTAAACAGTGAGAAGCTAACAGATACCTGCCTCACGGGTAGATAAAATGTGAGCAGAAGTCTCCTTGGGGGTGGGGAAGGTTCCAAGAAAGATTTTTTGATACATCCCCATCTCCTACCACCATTCCACGCTACCTGCCTGCATTTGAATTAACTCCTGAAGGCTGATATTGTGGCGGCCATCTTGACACCATAAGATAAGCATGAAGACTAAAACGGGTTATAATTTCCAATGTGCTATCCAGGTTTGCCTGGGGTGGTCCTAGTCAAGTGTTTATCCTGGGTTTTTCCTTTACAATCAAGTAACACTATTAATAATTGCACTCAAATAAGCTGAGATGAGTTTGGGAGCCCTCTACTTTCTACTTCCTGCTTCTATGATAGTAATTTCTAGTAACATGTGAGCAACTTGTGAAGCAGAGTTCTCATTTCAATACATGGTTAAATCTGAAAGATGACAGTAATGACTTCTCTAGTCCAGACCCTTTCAAATGCAACATTACTAACACACTGCCTTATGAAGAGTAGCCAAAGATAAAATGAAGTATACTTGGTCACCAGTTAGCAAGGAACACTCTAAGATGGAAGTGGAAGAAGTGACTAATGTTGCAGCCACTCTGGTCACATGCTGTATCAGTGGTTTGCTGTGGCCCTTGTCATAAAGCTGCCAGGGTACTCATCAGAGGAGTCAGCGAGAAAGAAGGGAAATCAGGGGTTAGGTACATATGAAATATGTACGGGAAACAGAGGCTGAGTAGATCTACGTGCACACAAATACAGAGTATCTTTCTACAGTTGTTTGTTCATTTATTGTATGGTGTAAATCTCCATTTATACAGTTTATTTTGGCAATTTTTTTATTTTGTAATTAACCATTTTGCCAGTAATCAAGTCAAAGGTTCGTGGTTAATGAAAATATTAAGTACCACATTTTTAGTTCTCAAAAGAACTTCATGATGAATGTGTAACTTTTCAAAACATTCATCAACAATGCTCCTCCAATGAAGGTCATAGCAGTATTTTCTGACCACGTGAAAATATGAAAATACAAAAAATCAGTTAAGTTTAATTCTAAGAGTGATTTGAAATTTTAAATCTAATTTATGATTTTGAAATAAAGTTCTTAGAAGCTCATTCTGTTGAAGCTAAAACTTGTGACATTATGGTGAATACTACTGTAAATGAAGTTAACAGGTTCATTACTTAAAAAAAAATTACTTGCCTTCATGATGATAATATGAATACAAATTTTGTTGAAGCACAGCTTAGTACTAAAAATGTTATTAATAAATATACTTGGAATTGGTTGAGATGCACCATAATTCATATTTGCATCCAAATCAGAGTCAATATTGTACAATTCAAAACAAAACTGGAGTTTTCAAAGTTTATGAATGTGTGTGTGTGTATGTGTGTGTGTACATATTATACATATATAGGTGAGAGTCTGGGTGTTCATAAACAAGTTCTCTAAATTTTGAATTCAGGTCTATGAAAATAACCTAAAGATGTTTATGCAATGCATTCAATGAATAGAGTGATAAAATGTTAACTTAAAAGCTTTGGGTCAACTGCCTTTATTTAGAATGAACTTGAACATGAATACGTAGACAAAAGCAAGGAAGGAATTAAACAAATAAGAGACCACATAGACGTAAAGATTTAATTTCAAAATTCTGTGTTCAGGTACAGCTTGACTTGTGGAAAGAATGTTTTAATGGAGCTCCTATTTTTTGTTGCGTATATTCAGACTTTGTACTAGATTTGAGTAAAATTCAGATGACCTATATAATTACATAGTATTTAAATGTGATAAAAAATTTCAAAATAATAAAATTATTTGACAATTTTTATTTTATAAAAATATTAGTTAAGAAAATTACTCTGAATTGAGGCAAAAAGACTGAAAATATTTGAGCTAAAATATTTATTATATAATGAACTGAAAATTATTAGAATTAAGAATATCCTCCATTTACTATAATTTCCTCTAGGTACTTTAGGATCTATCAAGAGAGGATGCTCACAATTCAAAATGTTATGTCTAGAGAGAAATGTCTACAAAGGCAATTGAAGGAGTACTAGTTTTCAATTTAGAAATCATAGAATAAACAAACTAGACTTGAAGCAGATTTTTGAACCACTGCCTCAACCCATATTCAAAATATATGGAACTTATTTACTCATGTTTCTTGCAATAAAATGATTTACAATATTTTAGTGAAAAAACAAGTTTTTATGCCATTAATGAAATACTAATTAAAGTATTTACTTTATTTCATGTTTTTCTAATCTCTATTTTACATATGTCTTGTAGTCTACATATTATAGAAATGCAATGATACGTGTATATAATATCTACTAAATGTAGGCCTATTGGGTATCCATGTTGAAAATGTTTTCGATAGGGTGCATGGTAAATAAAGTTTGGAGACCAGCAAAATAAGTGATAGCTTCTCTTCTGCCTGTTGGGAGAGGAGAACATGGCTTTGAGGGGATGTTTCTTTCTATTGAGAAATATCCAATCATTTTTCAAAGTGCTTCACTGTTCACTGACCACAGCTCAAATCTAGACAAGGAATGCAGTTTACAAAGTCTCAGGGAACTCTGAACGAAAGCCTAAGGGTCCCTAGTATAGGCCAATTATACCTGCTGAATACTATCTAGTCCACGACATTTAAATAAAAGATGCACATGTCCCTGAAAGAGAAACGCAGACCCATGGATTTACCCAAAGTCTCAGTCAGTCATTGGCAAAACCAGACCCAAGTCTCCCATCTCCTATTCCAGTTCTTTTTTATTAATCTGTGCTAGAAGTTTCACTCATGGCTTGTCCTTAAAAAGAGTATCGATTAATAATAAACATGGAAAAAATCCATGGAACTACACTACACAGTGAACCCTAAATTAAACCATGGGCTGTAGTTTTTAGCACAATTATAAAAACGTACTATCATCAATTGTAACAAATGCTCCACACCAATGAAAGGTGTTAATAATAGGGAGGCATATGGGAATCCTGTATTTTATGCATGATTGTTCTGTAAACACACAACATCTCAAAGGAAAAAAAAAAAGAATAAAGGTACAACATAACTCATGGTAATGAATCTTCTTTATTTCTACACATTTCTATTATTAGTCTTGAACTTAGCTTAACTGGTTTGGACAGGGGTCCACTGTTGTTGACTAAATTGTTGTCCTCAATTTCTAAGAAGGATATGAAACTGAAGTGCTTGCTAGAAAGAAGACAGATCCAGGAAACAGAATTTATTTTTTTTAAATAAATTTATATGTTGCTTTATATGAGTGTCCTGAAGGGAGCCAATTCTTGCTTTTGCATCTTAAAGGCTTGGGAAGATTTGCAAAGAGGTTTGTAAGTGCCCTTTAATGAAATAAACTCCTCATTAATGCTATAGTGACTTGGGACAGGAAAAGTGGCATAAACATAATGAAATATTACAGTTTTCTACTTGTAGCACCTGGGCATATGATTGCATAACAAGTGTTTACAATTTTAAAAGTCTAGGAAATTGCTCCCCACCACCACCACCACTTTCTTAATCCAGAAACTAAAAAAAAAAAAAAAAAAAAAAAAAAAAAAAAAAAAAAAAAAACTCATCAGAAGAGCTTGGCACTAAAAAGGAGCCTATTAACGAGTCATGACAGGAGGATGTTTACAGCCCTGCTGAGTGGGAGCTGTAGTGGGCCTGGCTGGTATGCAGCGGGCAGCCGCAGGGCACTGAAAAGGCACAAAGAACACGCAGCCAGGAAACCGTCAGTTCTTTCGTTTTCCTGTTAGAATTTTCACATGCACAATTAAAATAGAATATAAATACATATATTGAACTCTTATGCATATTTTAATATGCTTGTTTTTATAGTGCAATTTGACCAAAGAACGTAGGTTTATGATGGGAATTTTAAAATCAAACTCTCAAAACTAAAATAAAGAAGTTCCAAAGGAAAAATTGTAATTATTATTTATATATATATATTATTGGTTCATTTGCATGGCTGGGGTTGTCTGAAAATACACTTTCTTCCACATTTCTGCAATAGGTATTTCCCAGGGAGTACTTAATTTATTAGATCACCAATGGGGAAGTAAGTCATGGAAGCAAGTTCGCCTAATGCTCTAAGTCTAAGGCTTATCTGTAATAAATAAACACAGTGACTCTCAATATTTTCAAAGCTGTGATTAAGTAAAACAAATAAACAAATATTTTAAAGCCTCAGCCTTCCCAGAAATATAAAGGAAAATTAATGATGGCAGCCCTATGACACAGAACGTACAAGGAGGCTTTGATTTTAGAAAACTAATTATTTTTCTATATTTAAGACATTTTCATAAGCAATAAGTAGTACTACATTCCTTACATCAACTCTTGGTCTACATAGTTTGAAAGCTAAATATCATAATGATACCTCATTAGCTTTGCCTCAATAAGGCAGGAGTACTTTAAAGGTATAGAGGCTGTTCTAAGTTGACCTGATTTCTGTGGCTATTCTCCTGGCATGCACTGATTGGATGGGCTATGGATGCAACTTGAAATCATTTAATTTTAGTGCCTGTTTCTCATGTTCTTTGTGTTTTAAATACCAACAACCATCAACAGTTGTTTTATATTATTTGACATGTGATACAAGCTCCAGAGATAATCTCACAGTCATGAAGCACAGAGAAAACATCAAGTCCTCTGAATCGAATGGCAAACTTCTTTTGTTACTAAAAAAAGTAGGTAATTTTTTTTGCCTTTTTGCCACTGCTTTAAGATGGTATTAGCAGTTTAAAAACAAATACCAGAGGAGTTTAGTTTATACTGAAGATTGCTTCCATGTAAATATTCTTTTGAAAGAGAATTAAGGTATTTTGCCTAGACCACAGCAACAAAAACAAAAAGCAGGACATAAGCCCAAACTTAAATTATAAACCTTTATTTTGTTATTTTTTTTAAGTTTCAAAATGAATTCATCTTGCTAAAGAGGCTTTTGGGTATTATAGACCTTATTTTGTACACTTCACAAGCTAAATATAGACAATTATACTCAACTCTGAATTTAAGTTTTAAAAGGATCTTTTTTTGATTGCAAGGTTCTTTTCAATCTCAAAAGCTGAATCTTATTTTAATCCCTTTGAATTCTTAAGAATAAAAGCTATTCAAATAATTTGAAAACTTCTATCAAGAATCCTGGCGGTTTTCCTGAAGATAAAATGGGCATTCCATTCTTCCCACACACACACAGTGAATGCAATACTATTTCCTAAACATAGATTTTTTCCTTCAAAGTTAACGTTACAATAGTTTTGATATATTTCTATACCAAATAGCCTTATTATGGCATTAAATTTTGTTAAACAATTGATATTCTGATAAATAACTATATGGCACAATGTATGAGATTTACACAATACATGGCACAGTGCTATATAAATTAATTATCCATTATCATAGTGTTGTTTTGTACTTTCCAGCTAAATTGTCAGAGTCCTGAGAAAGAGACCAGATCTAATTTTAAAAACAACATCAACAACAATAACAAAAGGGATAATACCAATCACAGTGTCTTGGTAAGGGAATTATTGTTACCGCCATCAACATCATAGTGAATATTCACCAAGCACTTAATCAAGACAGACTCAATTCCAAGCAGTTGCTTCTTTTAGCTAAGTTAATCTTCACAGCCACCCTACGAGGTAAGTAGGATCATTTTGCCTGTTTTACAGATGAGGAAACTGAGGTAGAGAGAAATATTCAATAAATGTTGGATAATTCCTACACCAATGAAGCCTGAGCTATAAAACCTGAATCCTAGAACATCAAATCCCCAGATATTGCATATATTTTACACTTACAAAAGGTTTTCTTGGAATCCTTTTTGACACTTTGCCTTGGGATACAGAATTTAGGTCAGTGAGTGAATACGTTTTGAATTCCATATAGATTATAAAATCTTGCATGATCTATTTCTGTACTTCTAAGGTATGACACTTTTACAGAGATTTAAGAACAGAATTCTGTATGCGCAAAATCTTCTACTGCATACTAGGGACTATAATTAATAGGAATACCTTACTAGTACCACCCAATTACTATGGACAAATAATTTAAGGGCTGAAAAGAGCTACGAGATGTTTTGGGTCATGAAAATTGTTAAAAAAAAAAAAAGCTTGCATCATTTACATGCAAAATAAACTTCAGACAGCCCAACACAAACACACAGCCTCTCTCTATCCAAAACTTAAGTTGTGATATGTAGAATTTCTTCAGAATACAAATAGAAGATGCCCTGCATAAATAAGATGCACATATAAAAGGAAAAAAAAAAACAGAAAACTATTTTAAAGGTTTTTTCAAACTTTTAAAATATTATTTTTAAATAACTATGTATCACATGCTTTTCATTTGAGTACACACAAATATATGTACATATATTTGAATATATATATTTATATACATAAACCCCAAAATACACACACACACACACACACACACACACACACACACACCATAAATATTGCCTATATATGCAGTCTCCAACCTAATCCATATAAACTTCCCAAACCTCCTGTGGTGGTGTGAAGCTGTATGTAGCCCAGAAAAAACATGTTCTTAAATTTAATTCATTCCTATGGGTGTAAACTTATTGTAAATAGGACCTTTTGATAAGGTTACTTCAGTTAAGGTTTGTCCCACCTCAGTCAGGACAGATCTTATTCTGGAGACCTTTCTAAGAGAATGAAATTCAGACAGAGAGAGAGAAAGCTACAGGAAGCAAGAAGCTACATCAACAGAACCCAGGAGAGACCAGGAGATGCCGCCATGTGCATTGCCATGTGACAGAGGATCCAAGAATCACTGGCAGCCAACCGCCTAACACCGGTCTTTGGGAAGAAAGCATAGCCTTGATGACACCTTGATTTGGACTTTTGTTTAGCCTCAAAACCATAAGCTAATAAATTCCCATTGTTTAAGCTAATCCATTTCATGATATTTGCCTGAGCAGCCTAGGTAACAAATACGCTTCCCATGAAAAACTTTATCTGGCCATAAAAAGCCCCCAATTCTCCAATGCCATACTCAATCTTCTCTTTTAACCATCTGTGACTTGTCATCACTCAGAGTGCCCTGAGAAGTCATGTTTTAAAGATGGCAAAGCATCCATCAGATTCCAAATGATTTCATTGCTCCGTAGTCCACACCACCATCCCTTGACCCACTGATTGGACTTTCTGTGAGAAAGGAATAAACTCCTAAAGTTAAGCTATTGAAAATCTGATGTTTATTTGTTGAAGTAGCAATATTAGCTAATAGTCAACAACTTTTCCATTCTGGTCACAATGACTGAT
Source organism: Choloepus didactylus (assembly GCF_015220235.1). NCBI lineage: Eukaryota > Metazoa > Chordata > Mammalia > Pilosa > Megalonychidae > Choloepus > Choloepus didactylus. The sequence goes on from NC_051309.1 coordinate 190,839,860, forward strand.
TAAGGGGCAAACACAAGTAAAATCAGTACAATCTGTGCCAACCCCAAGTTTTTACCAGAGTGATCAGGAAAAGAAGTTTCCTTATTCCCACTGGATTTGAAATGAGGAAGATACAAAGCTGGAGCTCCAGCAGCTATCTAGCCATAGCATAGGGTCTACACATCATAAAGCCAACACAAAAAGAAATGCAAAGTGTTGGCTGAGAGAAGAAGGAGATTAAATCCTGGAGATCCTGTTTTAGTCCCTAAATCCAGATATGCTTGGAGCTAGCACAAACCACAAACTCGTCAGATATGTTTGCTTAAATTCTGATTTAAGTTTGCCTTTCTGTCACTTGCAACCAAAAGTGTTGACATAATTGTTAACAATGGCTTCACTTTTATTGAATAATATTATCTTTATTATTCAACTTCCTGACCCATGTAGCCATAGGTCTTTTATATTCTGTGAATCAATGACTTCAAGTAGAGAAAATTATTAAACAGAATATGAAATTATGTTAATTGGGAATAAGGAACTGAAAAGATATCTAAAGGAAAAAATTGTCACCTATTCATAAAATAGCTTAAAAGGTGATCCCCATATGCCACCACGCTTATTTAAAATATATTTTTCATATTTTTTAAAAAAATATTTGAATGTTATAAGTCCTAACCTTAACTAATTCAACAAATTTAACTCAATGACCTTTGACAGAGTGCTTCAGTAATATACTATAGCAGTGACAGAAGGCAATTTTTAAAAGAGTGAAAGAGTCTATAGAGAATAGGGACTTAGAGCAAGACCTTTAGAGTCATACTGCCTGGGTCCAAATCCCACCACTTGTTATGTGCCTTTGGTCAAATTATGTTGCCTCTCCATGCTTCAATTTCTTCATCCATACAAGAGGATACATTATAGTATATCATAGGGTTGTTGGGGGGAATTAAATGAATTAGGACATGTAAAACACTTAGAATAATGTCTGGAACACTGTAAGTGCACAATAAGCTTTGAAATTATTTTCAGAATTTTAATCCTCTAAAACACAGGATATTTCAAATTATTATTCTGCAGGTGTGGGCTGTGTGTTTCTGTAGTGACACACCTGTGTAAGTATTCTATGCATTGGTTATAGAAACCTATGAAATAGAATCTAAGTTAGGGAATAAAGGGGGTCATAAATTGCTAATTTAGAGTTGCCAGATATAGCAATAAAAATACAGGACAACTAGGTAAAATAAATTTCAGATAAAAAATGAATTACTATTCTGTATAAATATTGCTTGGGACATAATTATAATAAGAAATCATTTATTTATCTGAAATTCAGAAGTAACTAGACACCCTGTATTTTATCTGGCAACCCTAACTGTTATCCATGAGCAGAGGAAGTATGAAAGCAATCTTAACCTTCATTCCAAACTAAGAGGAACAACTTGACATCAATTGGCCATGCAAATGCTTAAGAGTATGAAAGCTGTGCAGATCCTTTGCCTCAAGTTCAGCCAAATGCTGAGTTATAATGAACATCCAAACCTTCCTGCAAGATGAGACTAAGCATGTCTTTCCCTGAAATTGCACTCTTGTTTTCTACCCCTCCCCGTCTTAATATTCCCACACACTTACGCATTTCTCCTGGGAGAACTTTTAGTGGTTTGAAACTGTATGTACCCCAGAAAAACAAGTTCTTAAATTCAACCCATTCCTATGGGTATACACCTGTTGCCAATAGGACTTTTTGATGCAGTGTTCTCAGTTAAGGGTGGCCCGCCTCAATCAGAAAGGGTCTTAATCCTATCACTGGAGTCCTTTATAAGTGGAATGAAATTCAGAGAAGACAGAGAAAAAAACACAGGAAGCAGAAACTGAAATTCAGTGGAACCCAGAGGAGAACAGAGAGGTCAGGAGAGGCCACCATGTGTATTACCACGTGACAGAGGAGCCCAGGACCAAGGATCACCGGCAGCCAGTCCCAAAGCACCACAGTCTTTGGGGAGAAAGCATCACCTTGATGATGCCTTGATTTTGACTTTTTCCAGACCTGAAACCATAAACTAATAAAGTCCCATTGCTTAAATGGACCCACTGCATAGTATTTGTTTGAGCAGCTCAGGAAACTAAAACAGAACTTTATTAATAAATTACTTGCAAGTAATTTAGCTTCTTCTGAAAAGAAATGTCAATACTCTTTAAAGGAAGACACAAAATCTTAACACTCACAACTTCTGATACCCAACTGAAAATTACTAAATAATCACAAATTATTGTGAATTTATAAAATATATAAAAGTAAAGTAAATGGTAACAATAGTAAAATGGAAGGGAGGTATAAAAGGAAGTACACTGTTTTAAAGCTCTTACATTGTACATGAAGGTATTTAATATTATATGACAGTGGACTGTAATAAGCTTACAAGGCATTTCAGAAACCCAAGAGCAACTACCAAAAAAATAAAACAGTATAGTTGATATGAAAATAGGGGAAAAATTACCAAAATTCTTAACTAATCCAAAGAAGTCACAGGAAAAGGAGAGAACAAACAAAGAATAGGTGGGACATACAGTGAATAAATAACAAGAAAGAAGACAAACTCAATTTTACTGGTAATTACAATAATGTAAATAGTCTAAACACAGAAAATAAAAGATGAATTGTCAGACTCTATTTAAAAAGTAATGGCCAAATCAAAACCACAGTGAGACGCCATTTCACATCCACTAGAATGGCTACTATTTAAAAAATGAAAAATAACAAGTATTGGGAGGATGTGGGAAAATATGAACACTTGCTCATTTGGTGGGAAAGTAAAATGGTGAAGTCACTCTGTAAAAAAATTTGGCAGTTCCTTAGAAAGTTAGGTATAGAGGTATCATATGACCTGGCAATCCTACTGCTAGTACATACCCCAAAGAATGAAAGCCTGGACTGAACAGATATGTGCACAACAATGTTCACAGTGGCCTTATTCAAAGCAGCCAAAAGATGGAGGCTGCTCAAAGGTCCATCAAGAAACCTTTGATGGGGAGGCGGGGCAAGATGGCGGAGTGGTGAGGAGCAGAATTTCGTCTCTCCCCTAGAGCAGCTGGCAATTACCCAAGAACTATATGAAACAGTGTTTTCGGGGTCTCCAGTAACCAGTCACACATTGGACACAAGTTTGGAATTGGAGGAAAAGCTGAGATCGCAGCGAACACTGTAAGTTCCCTGGACCAGGGGTCTGGCGCCCCTCCCCACCCAGACCTCACAGACTGTCTTGCTGCCGGCTCCCTGAAAGGAGGGGGAAAAAAAAAAACCAAAAAACAGCAACCTGCTGAGGGCAAGAAGGGAGGCTCAACCCAGCCTCAACTGCAGAATTAATTAACAAATGAATTAACTAACTTTGGGAGCTGGGGTGCTAAAGAAGGGCTGGGATCCAAGAAGTGGGGGCACGTCAAAGCGGGCACCCATTCCCAGACTCCAAAAAAGCCATTTTTTTTTTTCCCCTTACATTTCCTCCCTTCTGGCTTCTCACTGATCCCTTATCTTTTTGCATTTCAATAGCCCCCAGCAGGGGTGGAACTGAAGCTGTTGGAGAGTAATTATCAGACAATAGCCCAAAGCATATCTTTAAATGCTCTATTCTGACACTGACAAAACTTCCAGGCTGGGGAAAGACATTTAAAAGAGACTCGTTTTTCTTTTTTTTTTCCTTTTTCTTTTCTACTTTTTTTTTTTTTTTTTTAAATCTAAAAGTAATATATGTGGTTATTTTCTATCGGAAAGCCCAGGTTGAGGGACTAGGCTGGGCTTGAGAGGAGACAGAGTACCCAGTGTCTTTGAACTCCGTATTCACTACTGAAGGACTCCACCCCCGTCTTTAATTGGCAACTCAGGCTGACCAAGGAATCTACCTGGAAGGGAATAGTGCCCCTGAGAGACAACTGGAGTTCTGAGGATAGGGAGAGTGGAGGGAGGCCCAGCTCAACTGGCAGTCCTCCTTCTGGGAATTCAGACCCCAGGGGCTGGAATTCAGACTCCGGCTTCAGTCAGCCACACCCCTGACAGGATCAGAGTCACCAGGAGAACTAAAGGCTCCATACCTCCTTACACTGGTGGGGGAGCTGCGGGCTGGCCAGCGCCACCTGCTGGACAGGAGAGGAAAAGCACCAATTCTAAAGGCCTCATAAGAGGGTCTCATTCTCAGGAAAACTCCATACCCTCACAATGAGACCTGGGCCTCACTAGACTGGGAAAACCTGACTAGGGTCGACCATATCTGAGGAGACCCACTCACAAAAAGGTTACATAGAGGCAGAGCAAGAAACAGAAAAAACAAGAGGGGAAAAATTCTGATCAACTAAATGGAACCTAAGTTAGAGGTCTAGAATAAGTTGAACTGAATAACAGAGGCCAGAAAACAAAGCCAACCAACAAGAAAACCACTAGGTAAAAGACAGAAAACAAGCTCCAAAATAAACTAATCAAGAGAATCAGATGCCTAGACAACTTAAGATAACAAGCCATACCAGGAAACACGAAAACATGGACCAGCCAAAGGAACAAACTAATAGCTCAGCTGAGACACAGGATTGGAGGCAACTAATGCTAAATAAATTTGACGAAATGAAGGAAGATATAGCAAAAGAGCTGAAGGATATAAAGAAGACACTGGCTGACCATAAAGAAGAATTCATAAACTTAAAAAAACAAATGGCAGAACTCATGGGAATGAAGGCCACAATGGAGGAGATGAAAAACACAATGGAGGGACACAGCAGTAGATTTGAACAGGCAGAAGAAAGGATCAGTGAACTGGAAGACAGGTCATTCGGATTCATACACACAAAAGAACAGATGGTGAAAAAAATGGAAAAATATGAGCAGGGTCTTAGGGAACTGAGTGACAACATGAAACGCACAAATATACGTGTTATGGGTATCCCAGAAGGAGAAGAGAGGGGAAAAGGGGCAGAAAGAGTAATAGAAGACATATTCACTGAAAATTTCCCAACTCTTATAAAAGACAGAAAATTAGAGATTCAAGAAGTACAACGTACCCCAAATAGAATAGATCCCAATAGACCTACTCCAAGACACTTACTGGTCAGATTGTCCAATGTCAAAGACAAAGAGAGGATTCTGAAAGCAGCAAGAGAAAAGCAATCCATCACATACAAGGGAAGGTCGATAAGACTATGTACAGATTTCTCTGCAGAAACCATGGAGGCAAGAAGACAGTGGCATGATATATTTAAGATACTGAAAGAGAAGAGCTGCCAACCAAGAATTCTATATCCAGCAAAACTTTCCTTCAAAAATGAGGGAGAGATTAAAACATTTTCAGACAAACAGACACTGAGAGAGTTTGTGAATAAGAGACCGGCACTACAAGAAATACTAAAGGGAGTGCTACAGGCTGATAGGAAAAGACAGGAGAGAGAGAGTTGGAGAAGAGTGCAGAAATGAAGATTATCAGGAAAGGTAAAAGGAGAGGAAAAAATAAGATATGACATATAAATTCCAAAAAACAAAATGGTAGTAGAAAGTACTGCCCTTACAGTAATAACACTAAATGTAAATGGATTAAACTCCCCAATAAAAAGACACAGACTGGCAGAATGGATTAAAAAACAGGACCCATCTATATGCTGTCTACAAGAAACTCACTTTAGACACAAGGACAAACATAGACTGAAAGTGAGAGGTTGGAAAAAGATATTTCATGCAAACAACAACCAGAAAAAAAGCAGGAGTAGCTATATTAATATCAGACAAGTTAGACTTCAAAAGCAAAACAATTAAAAGAGACAAAGAAGGACACTATATATTAATAAAAGGGTCAATTCATCAAGAAAACATAACAGTCATAAATATTTATACACCAAACCAGAATGCCCCAAAATTCATGAGGCAAACACTGCGATCACTGAAAGGAGAAATAGATACCTCTACAATAATAGTTGGAGACTTCAGTACACCACTCTCATCAATGGATAGAACATCTAGACAGAGGATCACTAAAGAAACAGAGATGTTGAATTGTATGATAAATGAACTAGACTTGACAGACATTTATAGAACACTACATCCAACAACAGCAGGATACACTTTTTTCTCAAGTGCTCATGGAACATTCTCTAGGATAGACCACATGTTGGGTCACAAAGCAAGTCTCAACAAATTTAAAAATATTGATATTATACAAAACACTTTCTCAGACCACAGTGGAATGAAGTTGGAAATAAATAAAAGGCAGAAGGTCATAAAATTCACAAACATATGGAGGCTAAACAACACCCTCTTAGAAAACCAGTGGGTAAAGGAAGAAATTACAAGAGAAATTAGCAAATACCTCGAGGCAAATGACAATGAAAACACAACTTATCAAAACTTATGGGATGCAGCAAAGGCGGTGCTGAGAGGGAAATTTATTGCCCTAAACGCCTATATTAAAAGAGAAGAGAGAGCAAAAATTGAAGAGTTAACTGCTCACCTGGAGGAATTACAGAAAGAACAGCAAACTAACCCCAAAGCAAGCAGAAGGGAAGAAATAACAAAGATTAGAGCAGAAATAAATGCAATTGAGAACAGGAAAACAATAGAGAGAATCAACAAAACCAGAAGTTGGTTCTTTGAGAAAATCAATAAAATCGATGGACCACTGGCTAGGCTAACAAAAAAAAAGAGAGAGCAGATGCAAATAAATGCAATCAGAAATGGGAAAGGAAATATAACTACCGACCCTGCAGAAATTAAGGAGATAATGAGAAGATACTATGAGCAACTATATGCTAATAAACTAGACAACTTAGATGAAATGGACAACTTCCTAGAAAAGCATAAACAACCAACATTAACTCAAGAAGAAATAGATGACCTCAACAAACCAATCACAAGTAAAGAGACTGAGTCAGTCATCAAAAAGCTCCCAAAAAGGAAAAGCCCAGGACCAGATGGTTTCACATGTGAATTCTACCAAGCATTCAAGAACGAATTAGTACCAATCCTGCTCAATCTCTTCAAAAAAATTGAAGTAGAGGGAAAGCTACCAAACTCTTTCTATGAAGCCATCATCACCCTAATACCAAAACCAGGCAAAGATACTACAAAAAAAGAAAATTATAGACCAAGTTCTTTAATGAATATAGACGCAAAAATCCTCAACAAAATACTCGCAAACCGAATCCAGCAGCACACTGAAAGAATTATACACCACGACCAGGTGGGATTTATTCCAGGTATGCAAGGCTGGTTCAACACAAGAAAATCAATTAATGTAATACACCACATCAATAAATCAAAGCAGAAGAACCACATGATCATCTTGATTGATGCAGAAAAGGCATTTGACAAAATTCAACATCCTTTCCTGATGAAAACACTTCAAAAGATAGGAATAGAAGGGAACTTTTTCAATATGATAAAGGCAAAATATGAAAAACCCACAGCTAACATCACACTCAATGGGGAGAGACTGAAAGCTTTTCCTCTAAGATCAGGAACAAGACAGGGATGCCCACTATCACCATTGCTATTCAACATTGTGCTGGAAGTTCTAGCTAGAGCAATTAGGCAAGAAAAAGAAATAAAAGGCATCCAAATTGGAGAGGAAGAAGTAAAACTTTCACTATTTGCAGATGACATGATTCTATATGTAGGTAATCCAGAAAAATCTACAGCAAAGCTACTAGAACTAGTCAATGAATACAGCAAAGTAGCAGGCTACAAGATCAACACGCAAAAATCTGTAGTGTTCCTATACACAAGTAATGTGCAACAAGAGGAGGAAATCAAGAAAAAAATTCCATTTACAATAGCAACCAAAAGAATCAAGTATTTAGGAATAAACTTAATCAATGACACAAAAGACCTTTACATAGAAAACTATAAGAAACTGCTAAAAGAAATTCAACAAGACCTGAAAAAATGGAAGAACATACCATGTTCATGTATTGGAAGACTAAATACAGTTAAGATGGCAATTTTACCTAAACTGATTTACAGATTCAATGCAATACCAATTCAAATCCCAACAACTTACTTTACAGAAATAGAAAAACCAATAACTAAATTTATTTGGAAGGGTAAGGTGCCCCGAATAGCCAAAAATGTCTTGCGAAAGAGGAATGAAGTGGGAGGTCTCTCACTACCTGACTTTGAAGCATATTACAAAGCTACAGTGCTCAAAACAGCATGGTACTGGCATAAGGACAGATATACTGATCAATGGAATCAAATTGAGTGTTCAGAAGTAGACCCTCACATCTATGGACAACTGATCTTTGATAAGGCAGTGAAGCCGAAGCAACTGGGAAAGAGCAGCCTGTTCAATAAATGGTGTTTGGAGAACTGGATATCCATTTCCAAAAGAATGAAAGAGGATGTCCATCTCACACCTTATACCAAAATTAATTCAAAGTGGATCAAAGACCTAAACATTAGCACCAAGACCATAAAACTCTTAGAAGAAAATGTAGGGCAGTATCTTAAAGATCTTGTGAAAGGAGGTGGTTTCTTAGACCTCAAACCCAAGGCACGAGCAACCAAAGAACAAATAGACAAATGGGATCTCCTCAAAATTAAACACTTTTGTACATCAAAGGACTTTGTCAGAAAAGTCAAAAGGCAACCTACACAATGGGAGATGATATTTGGAAACCACATATCAGATAATGGTTTAATATCCTGAATATATAAAGGAATCCTGCATCTCAATACCAGACAGACAAACAATCCAATTAAAAAATGGGCAAAAGACATGAACAGACATTTTTCTGAAGAGGAAATACAAATGGCTCAAAAGCATATGAAAAAATGCTCAACTTCACTGGCTATTAAGGAAATGCAAATCAAAACCACAATGAGATATCATCTCACACCTAACAGAATGGCCATTATCCAAAAAACAGAAAATGACAAGTGCTGGAGAAGATGTGGAGAAAGAGGCACACTTATTCATTGTTGGTGGGAATGTAGATTGGTACAGCCACTCTGGAAGACAGTATGGAGGTTCCTCAGGAAGCTAAATATAGATTTGCCATATGACCCAGCTATTCCATTGCTGGGTATATACTCAGAGGAACTGAAACTTAAGACACAAACAGACATTTGTAAACCAATGTTTATTGCAGCATTATTCACAATTGCCAAGAGATGGAAACAGCCCAAATGCCCATCAAAGGACGAGTGGATAAACAAACTGTGGTATATACACATGATGGAATATTATGCAGCTGTAAGACAGAACAAAGACATGGATCATGTAATAATGTGGATGAACCTTGAGGACATTATGTTGAGTGAAGTTAGCCAGAAACAAAAGGACAGATTCTGTATGGTCTCACTAATATGAACAGACATTAATGAACAAACTTTGGGAGTTAAAAGCTGACAACACAGGCGACCAGGAGATAGAAAGAGGGCAGAGATCAGCCATTTGATGCTGAAGGAGTACAGAATGTTTAGGATTAATTGCATAGATCCAGAAATAGATAGCATAATACTGTGTGATGGTAGCACGGTATTGTAAGTACACTGAACAAAGATGTCTGTGAGTAAAGCTGAAAGAGGTGGGATAGGAGAATGTATGACACCAGAGGTAACGATAGATGATAAAGACTGGGACTGTATAACGTGGCAAAAACTGGAGTGGCCAATGACTGTTACTAAATATGAAAATATAAAAATGTTTTTGCAAGTGGGAAAGCAAATGAATGTCACCCATGTAGAAATTTGAAAAAGGGATGGTATACAGGAAAAAACATAATCAAAGCAAACTGGAGTTTATGGTCAACAGTAACATTGTAATATACCTCCATTAAATGTAACAAAGGCAATACGCCAACACTAAATGTATATGAGAAGGGGATATAGGGGAGTAATATGGGATTCTTGGTAGCAGTGTTATTTGCTGTCCTTAGTAGTATATTGTATTATATGACATGTTATTTCTTTTTATCATTTTTTCTTATTGCTAAAAAAAACAATTTTTCTTGTAGTAATCAGTATGGTCAAATGCTGATTGTGGTGATAAATATACAACTTTATGATGATACCATGAACAACTGATTGTACACTGTGGATAAATGTATGGTATGTGAATATAACTCTATAAAATTGTAGGAAAATATATATATAGGAGTAAAAGTGTTGGAGAAAACATGGTGAGAGGGATGATGCCTCACCAATATGAACTACAATGTATAAACTCAGAATTGAATCTTAGAACATAGCCTAACGTGGACACAATAATTGTAATAGTCCCTAGATTGTAAGCTCTTACAGCAGTTAACTCTATCCCTGAATTGTAAGGCCTATCTCTAAACTTTGAGATGCTGATCCCCTACCGTATGTTGTCACAAACACTGGGACTGGCGGTTTGATGTGCTGAGCCCTCGAGCATGGGACTTGCCCTTATGAAGCTCATTACCACAAAGGAGTGTCTAAAGTTGTATGTAATGGTGCCTAAGAGTCTCCCCCTGAGTACCTCTTTGTTGCTCAGATGTGGCCCTCTCTCTCTCTAACTGAGCCATCTCGACAGGTGAACTCGCTGCCCTCCCCCCTACATGGGACCCAACTCCCAGGGGTGTAAATCTCCCTGGCAACGCAGAGTATGACTTCCGGGAATGAATGTGGATCCGGCATCGTGGGACTGAGAGTATCTTCTTGACCAAAAGGGGAATGCAAAATGAGACGAAATGGTTTCAGTGGCTGAGAGATTCCAAATGGAGTCGAGAGGTCACTCTGGTGGACATTCTTATGCACTATATAGATAACATCTCTTAGGCTTTAATGTATTGGAATAGCTTTAAGTAAATAGCTGAAACTACCAAACTCCAACCCAGCAGTCTGGACTCCTGAAGACAATTATATAATAATGTAGATTACAAGGGGTGACAGTGTGATTGTGAAGACCTTGTGGATCACACCCCCTTTATCTAGTGTATGGATGAGTGGAGGAATGGGGATAAAAACTAAAGGACAAATGGGGTGGGATGGGGGGATGATTTGGGTGTTTTTTTTCACTTTTATTTTTTATTCTTGTTCTGGTTCTTTCTGATGTAAGGAAAATGTTCAGAGATAGATTGTGGTGATGAACGCATAACTATGTTACCATACTGTGGACAGTGGATTGTATATCATGGATGATTGTATGGTGTGCGAATGTATTTCAATAAAACTGAATTTAATAAAAAAAATCAAATTAAATTTAAAAAAAAAAAAAGAGAGAGACCTTTGATGGATAAGAAAAATGTAGTATATACATATCATGGAACACTACTCAGCCATGAGAAAGAACAAAGTTCTGAAATATGTGATAACATGGATTAACCTTAAAGACATCATGTTGAGTCACAGAAGCCAGACACAAAAAGACAAATATTATATGATCTCACTGATTTTGAAATAATTAGAATAAGCAAATTCATAGAGTCAGAAAGTAGGACACAGGTTACCAGGGGCTAAGGTGGGGGAAGGGAATAGGAAGTTAATTCTTAATTGTTCCAGAGTTTCTGTCTGGAGAGATGGAAAGATTTGGTGATGTATAGTGGTGATGGTAACATAATATTGTGAATGTAATCAACATCACTGAATTACATATCTGAATGTGGTTAAAAGGGGATATTTTTAGGTGGTATATATGCTGCTTGAAGGAAATTTTTTACAAAACAAGAATGTGCAACATTCAAAGTGGACTATGGGCTATAGTTAATAGTACAATTATAATAATATTCTCTTGTCTACTGTAATAAGGTACCTCACTAATGCAAGATGTTAAAAATAGGGGCATGTACATGGGAACATTGTATTTTCTGTGTGTTCCTTATGTAAACTTACAACTCTTAAGTAAATTAAATAAATAAATAAATAAATAAATAAATAAATAAATAAATTCTAACCATATGCTGTCTATAAAGACATGCATTTTACAAATAATAAACAAATAGATTAAAAATAAAAAACTGGAAAATGTATATCATGATGATAATAATCACAAGAAAGCTGAAGTGGTTATACTATTATCAGACAAAGTAGGCTTTAGGGCTAGGAATATTACTTAAGATAAAGAGGTACACTTCCTAATGCTAAAGACATAAATTCACTAAGCAGTTAAAATAATTCTAATACTCATAGAAGAGCATCAAAATAATCAAAATTAATTTAAAATTAATAGTTCCTAATAGAAGCAATAGAAAAAACCATGAATATAATTAGAAATTTAAATACTCCTTATACAGTAATTGAAAGATCAAATAAAGTAAAAATCAGAAAATATCTTGGACCTGACCAACAAAGAACTTGACCAAATTAACATTTATGGAATATCCTCTACAGAAATGATCTATAGAATGTACTATAGAACATCCATAGAATATAAATGTTTTAGCTCAACACTAAAGAGTATATATTGTGAACAAAATAAAATTAAATTAGAAATCAATAACAAAAAATATTTGGAATCTTCAAAGATTTGGAACTTAAACCTGACTTCTAAATGACCCATGGGTTAAAGAGAAAAAGAGGAAAATATAAAACATTTTGAACTGAATAATGAAACAAAAACAAATCCAAATTTGTGGGTGCAGATAAAGCAGTGTTAGAGGGGAATGAATAGTTTTAAATGCTTAATTAAAAATGAAGACGAGGCACGGCAAGATGGAGGACTGGTGAGCTGTATGTTTTAGTTACTCCTCCAGGAAAGTAGGTAGAAAGCCAGGAACTGCGTGGACTGGACACCACAGAGCAATCTGACTTTCGGCATACTTCATACAACGCTCATGAAAATGTGGAACTGCTGAGATCATCGAAATCTGTTTTTTTGTGGCCAGGGGACCCGCACCCCTCCCTGCCATGCTCAGTCCCGTGAGAGGAGGGGCTGTCAGCTCCGGTAAGGAGAAGGGAGAACTGCAGTGGCAGCCCTTATCAGAAACTCATTCTACTGATCCAAACTCCAACCACAGATAGACTGAGACCAGACACCAGAGAATCTGAGAGCAGCCAGCCCAGCAGAGAGGAGACAGACATAGAAAAAAACAGCACGAAAAACTCCAAAATTAACAGCAGAGGATTTTTGGAGTTCCGGTGAACACAGAAAGGGGAAGGGCAGAGCTCAGGCCCTGAGGCTCATATGCAAATCCTGAAGAAAAGCTGATCTCTCTGCCCTGTGGACCTTTCCTTAATGGCCCTAACTGCTTTGTCTCTTAGCATTTCAATAACCCATTAGATCTGTGAGGAGGGCTTTTTTTTTTTTTAAATCTTTTTTCTTTTTCTAAAACAATTACTTTAAGAAGCCCAATACAGAAAGCTTCAAAGACTTGCAATTTGGGCAGGTCAAGACAAGAGCAGAACTAAGAGAGCTCTGAGACAAAAGGCAATAATCCAGTGGCTGAGAAAATTCACTAAACACCACAACTTCCCAAGAAAAGGGGGGTGTCTGCTCACAGCCATCATCCTGGTGGACATGAAACACTCCTGCCCATCGCCAATCCCATAGGCCAGAGCTGCCCCAGACAACCCAGTGTGACGGAAGTGCTTCAAATAACAGGCACACACCACAAAACTGGGCGTGGACATTAGCCTTCCCTGCAACCTCAGTTGATTGTCCCAGAGTTGGGAAGGTGGAGCAGTGTGAATTAACAAAGCCCCATTCAGTCATTATTTCAGCAGACTGGGACCCTCTCTACACAGCGTAGGAGCCCAGAACCGCCCTGGGGGGACAGCACTCACCTGTGACATAGCACAGTCATCCCTCAACAGAGGACCAGGGGGTGCACAGCCTGGAATAGGGACTCACTCACAAGTCTCAGGAGCCATACGCCAATACCAAGGACTTGTGGGTCAGTGGCAGAGACAAACTGTGGCAGGACTGAACTGAAGGATTAGACTATTGCAGCAGCTTTAAAACTCCAGGAACACCAGGGAGATTTGATTGTTAGAGCCACCCCCCTCCCTGACCACCCAGAAACACGCCCCATATACAGGGTGGGCAACACCAACTACACACGCAAGCTTGGTACACCAATTGGACCCACAAGACTCACTCCCCCACTCACCACAAAGGCAAAGCAGGGGAGAACTGGCTTGTGGAGAACATGTGGCTCGTGGACGCCACCTGCTGGTTAGAGAAAGTGTACTCCATGAAGCTGTAGATCTGATAAATTAGAGATAAGGACTTTAACTGGTCTACAAATCCTAAAAGAACCCTATCAAGTTAAGCAAATGACAAGAGGCAAAAAACAACAGAAAATTATAAAGCATATGATAAAACCAGACGATATGGATAACCCAAGCCCAAGCACCCAAATCAAAAGTACAGAAGAGACACAGTCCCCAGAGCAGCTACTCAAAGAACTAAAGATGAACAATGAGACAATAGTACAGGATACAAAGGATATCAAGAAGACCCTAGAAGAGCATAAAGAAGACATTGCAAGACTAAACAAAAAAATAGATGATCTTATGGAAATTAAAGAAACTGTTGACCGAATTAAAAAGATTCTGGACACTCATAGTACAAGACTAGAGGAAGTTGAACAACAAATCAGTGACCTGGAAGATGACAGAATGGAAAATGAAAGCATAAAAGAAAGAATGGGGAAAAAAATTGAAAAAATCAAAATGGACCTCAGGGATATGACAGATATTATAAAACATCCAAATGTAAGACTCATTGGTGTTCCAGAAGGGGAAGAAAAGGGTAAAGGTCTAGGAAGAGTATTCAAAGAAATTGTTGGGGAAAACTTCCCAAATCTTCTAAACAACATAAATACACGAACCATAAATGCCCAGCGAACTCCAAATAGAATAAATCCAAATAAACGCAGTCCAAGACATATTCTGATCACACTGTCAAACACAGAAGAGAAGAAGCAAGTTCTGAAAGCAGCAAGAGAAAAGCAATTCACCACATACAAAGGAAACAGCATAAGACTAAGTAGTGACTACTCAGCAGCCACCATGGAGGCAAGAAGGCAGTGGCACAATATATTTAAAATTCTGAGTGAGAAAAATTTCCAACCAAGGATACTTTATCCAGCAAAGCTCTCCTTCAAATTTGAGGGATAGCTTAAATTTTTCACAGACAAAGAAATGCTGAGAGAATTTGCTAACAAGAGACCTGCCCTACTGGAGATACTAAAGGGAGCCCTACAGACAGAGAAACAAAGAAAGGACAGAGAGACTTGGAGAAAGGTTCAGTACTAAAGAGATTCAGTATGGGTACAATAAAGGATATTAATAGAGAGAGGAGAAAAATACATATGACAAACATAAACCAAAGGATAAGATGGCTGATTCAAGAAATGCCTTCACGGTTATAACGCTGAACGTAAATGGATTAAACTCCCCAATTAAAAGATATAGATTCACAGAATGGATAAAAAAAAATGAACCATCAATATGTTGGATACAAGAGACTCATCTTAGACACAGGGACACAAAGAAATTGAAAGTGAAAGGATGGAAAAAAATATTTCATGCAAGCTACAGCCAAAAGAAAGCAGGTGTAGCAATATTAATCTCAGATAAAATAGACTTTCAATGCAGGGATGTTTTGAGAGACAAAGAAGGCCACTACATACTAATAAAAGGGGCAATTCAACAAAAAGAAACAACATTCATAAATGTCTATGCACCCAATCAAGGTGTCACAAAATACATGAGAGAAACATTGGCAATACTAAAGGAAGCAATTGATGTTTCCACAATAATTGTGGGAGACTTGAACAAATCACTCTCTCCTATCGATAGATCAACCAGACAGAAGACCAATAAGGAAATTGAAAACCTAAACAATCTGATAAATGAATTAGATTTAACAGACAAATACAGAACATTACATCCCAAATCACCAGGATACACATACTTTTCTAGTGCTCATGGAACTTTCTCCAGAATAGATCATATGCTGGGACATAAAACAAGCCTCAATAAATTTAAAAAGATTGAAATTATTCAAAGCACATTCTCTGACCACAATGGAATACAATTAGAAGTCAATAACCATCAGAGACTTAGGAAATTCACAAATACCTGGAGGTTAAACAACACACTCCTAAACAATTAGTGGGTTAACGAAGAAATAGCAAGAGAAATTGCTAAATATATAGAGACGAATGAAAATGAGAACACAACATACCAAAACCTATGGGATGCAGCAAAAGCAGTGCTGAGGGGGAAATTTATAGCACTAAACGCATATATTAAAAAGGAAGAAAGAGCCAAAATCAAAGAACTAATGGATCAACTGAAGAAGCTAGAAAATCAACAGCAAACCAATCCTAAACCAAGTAGAAAAAAAGAAATAACAAGGATTAAAGCAGAAATAAATGACATAGAGAACAAAAAAACAACAGAGAGGATAAATATCACCAAAAGTTGGTTCTTTGAGAAGATCAACAAGATTGACAAGCCCCTACCTAGACTGACAAAATCAAAAAGAGAGAAGACCCATATAAACAAAATAATGAATGAAAAAGATGACATAAATGCAGATCCTGAAGAAATTAAGAAAATTATAAGAGGATACTATGAACAACTGTATGGCAACAAACTGGATAATGCAGAGGAAATGGACAATTTCCTGGAAACTTATGAACAACCTAGACTGACCAGAGAAGAAATAGAAGACCTCAATCAACCCATCACAAGCAAAGAGATCCAATCAGTCATCAAAAATCTTCCCACAAATAAATGCCCAGGGCCAGATGGCTTCACACGGGAATTCTACCAAACTTTCCAGAAAGAACTGACACCAATCTTACTAAAACTCTTTCAAAACATTGAAGATAATAGAACACTACCTAACTCATTTTATGAAGCTAACATCAATCTAATACCAAAACCAGGCAAAGATGCTACAAAAAAGGAGAACCACCGGCCAATCTCCCTAATGAATATAGATGCAAATATCCTCAACAAAATACTTGCAAATCGAATCCAAAGAAACATTAAAAAAATCATACACCATGACCAAATGGGGTTCATTCCAGGCATGCAAGGATGGTTCAACATAAGAAAATCAATCAATGGATTACAACACATTAAAAATTCAAAAGGGAAAAATCAAATGATCATCTCAATAGATGCTGAAAAAGCATTTGACAAAATCCAACATCTGTTTTTGATAACAACACTTCAAAAGGTAGGAACTGAAGGAAACTTCCTCAATATGATAAAGAGCATATATGAAAAATGTACAGCCAGCATAGTACTCAATGGTGAGAGACTGAAAGCCTTCCCTCTAAGATCAGGAACAAGACAAGGATGCCCGCTGTCACCACTGTTATTCAACATTGTGCTGGAAGTGCTAGCCAGGGCAATCCGGCAAGACAAAGAAATAAAAGGCATCCAAATTGGAAAAGAAGAAGTAAAACTGTCATTGTTTGCAGATGATACGATCTTATATCCGGAAAACCCTGAGAAATCGACGATACAGCTACTAGAGCTAATAAACAAATTTAGCAAATAGTGGGATACAAGATTAATGCATATAAGTCAGTAATGTTTTTATATGCTAGAAATGAACAAACTGAAGAGACACTCAGGAAAAAGATACCATTTTCAATAGCAACTAAAAAAATCAAGTACCTAGGAATAAACTTAACCAAAGATGTAAAAGACCTATACAAAGAAAACTACATAACTCTACTAAAAGAAATAGAAGGGGACCTTAAAAGATGGAAAAATATTCCATGTTCATGGATAGGAAGGCTAAATGTCATTAAGATGTCAATTCTACCCAAACTCATCTACAGATTCAATGCAATCCCAATCAAAATTCCAACAACCTACTTTGCAGACTTGGAAAAGCTGGTTATCAAATTTATTTGGAAAGGGAAGATGCCTCAAATTGCTGAAGACACTCTAAAAAAGAAAAACAAAGTGGGAGGACTTACACTCCCTGACTTTGAAGTTTATTATAAAGCCACAGTTGTCAAAACAGCATGGTACTGGCACAAATATAGACATATAGATCAATGGAATCGAATTGAGAATTCGGAGATAGACCCTCAGATCTATGGCCGACTGATCTTTGATAAGGCCCCCAAAGTCACTGAACTGAGTCATAACGGTCTTTTCAACAAATGGGGCTGGGAGAGTTGGATATCCATATCCAAAAGAATGAAAGAGGACCCCTACCTCACCCCCTACACAAAAATTAACTCAAAATGGACCAAAGATCTCAATATAAAAGAAAGTACCATAAAACTCCTAGAAGATAATGTAGGAAAACCTCTTCAAGACCTTGTATTAGGCGGCCACTTCCTAGACTTTACACCCAAAGCACAAGCAACAAAAGAAAAAATAGATAAATGGGAACTCCTCAAGCTCAAAAGTTTCTGCACCTCAAAGGAATTCCTCAAAAAGGTAAAGTGGAAGCCAACTCAATGGGAAAAAATTTTTGGAAACCATGTATCTGACAAAAGACTGATATCTTGCATATATAAAGAAATCCTACAACTCAATGACAATAGTACAGACAGCCCAATTATAAAATGGGCAAAAGATATGAAAAGACAGTTCTCTGAAGAGGAAATATAAACGGCCAAGAAACACATGAAAAAATGTTCAGCTTCACTAGCTATTAGAGAGATGCAAATTAAGACCACAATGAGATACCATCTAACACCGATTAGAATGGCTGCCATTAAACAAACAGGAAACTACAAATGCTGGAGGGGATGTGGAGAAATTGGAACTCTTATTCATTGTTGGTGGGACTGTATAATGGTTCAGCCACTCTGGAAGTCAGTCTGGCAGTTCCTTAGAAAACTAGATATAGAGTTACCATTCGATCCAGTGATTGCACTTCTCGGTATATACCCAGAAGATCGGAAAGCAGTGACACAAACAGATATCTGCACGCCAATGTTCATAGCAGCATTCTTCACAATTGCCAAGAGATGAATACAACCCAAATGTCCTTCAGCAGATGAGTGGATAAAGAAAATGTGGTATATACACATGATGGAATACTACACGGCAGTAAGAAGGAACGATCTTGTGAAACATATGACAACATGGATGAACCTTGAAGACATAATGCTGAGCAAAATAAGCCAGGCACAAAAAGAGAAATATTATATGCTACCACTAATGTGAACTTTGAAAAATGTAAAACAAATGGTTTATAAAAATGAAGAGAGGTTCCAAATCAATTATCTAAGTTTCCACCTTAAAAAGCAAGAAAAAAAAGAACAAATTATACCCAGTTTAAGAAGAAGGAATTAAATAACACAAATAGAAGCAGGAATCAGTAAAATAAAAAATGGCCAAACAATAGGAAAAAAAAAAAAAAAAGATGGGGAGGAGGAAGGCATTAATTATTGTACTGAGTTCACATAGGAGGATTTTGTAGCCAATCAAGAAAAAATATTTGACCACTAGATGGCAGTAATGCACAAAATATTTATTGGATGCTACATTGACAGGTTATGTGAGAGGGGAATTCCTTCACAATGTGAGACCTTCCAGAGCCTGCAGCTTGAAGTTCCAACCAAAAGGAGAAACAGAACAAAGGAAAGCTGTGGGAGAGGGGAATTTTACAAGGCAGCTTACATGTCTAGGCAATGTTGCAAAGTCAGCACATCAGGAAGTCTTTGGGTTAGAAAACTCAGAGGCAGAAGTGGCTTGGGATCTTATAACTACAGGGCTGTATAGTATCTATGGTTAGCAGATATTGGACATAGTTTCATGGCTATGAAAAGTTGGTCAGCTGTAAACTGCCAAAAAATTGCTTATTTGGGCTATTTTCAAAGCCATTAGATGTGTAAGAATTTGAGTTTGGCCCTGATGGGGTTTTTTGGGATAAGAGGCCAAGGATGCTATGAAGTAAACACAGGACCAAAACACAGGGACCATCTTTGTCTCATTTATATAATAATTACCAACATCAGGAATGACAGGGGAGACATAACTACAGATCCTACAGATATTAGAAGAATCAAAAGGAAATATTATGGACAACTTTATGCCTATAAATTTGGCAACTGAGATGAAAAGAACAAATTTCTTAAAAGATGAAAATTATCACAATTGATGCAAAAAAGGAATAAAATACTTGAATAGCTTTCTATTTTATAAACTGAATTCATAATTCAAAATCTTCCCAATTTCTAGGACCATATTGCTTCATTGATGGATACTATCAAATGGCAGGAAGAAATAATACCAATACATCACAAACTCTTTCAGAAAATAGAGAGAGAAGTAACACTTCCTAACTCACTTTATGATACAAGAATTACCTTGATACCTAAAACCGACAAAAACACGGTAATAAAAGAAAATTACATAGCAATATTCTTCAAGAATACAAACACAAAAGTCCTTAATAAAATACTAGCAAATTAATCTATCAATATATCAAAATGATAATAAATCTCAAGGAAGTGGAATATATCCCTGGTATGCAAATTGGTATAACATTTGAAAATTTAATCAATGTTATTATCATATTGACAAAATAAAGGAGAAAAATAAAATATGAATGTTTTAACAGATTCAGGAAAATCATTTAACAAAATTCAATATCCATTCATGATTTTAAAAAGCTCTCAGAAAATTAGGAATAGAATGTTTATTTGTTACCTAGGGGTGCCATAACAAATTTCCACAAAACAAGTGGCTTAAAACAACAGAAATGTATTCTCTCATAGTTCCAGAGGCCCAAAGTCTGCATTCGATGTATCAGCATGGCTGTTTCCTTCTGGGGACTCTGAGGGGGGCTCATTGCAGGCTTCTGTTCTAGCTTATGATGGTTGCCAGCAATCCCTGGCATTTCTTGGTTTGTAAATGCATTGCTCCATCTCTGTCTCCAGCTTCACAACACCTTCTTCCTTGTGTTTTTGTATTCAAATCTCTCTCTTCTTTCTCTTATAAAACCACCAGTCATTGGGTTTAAGGCCCACCCTAAACCCAGGGTGATTTCCTCTCATTATTTTAAATGATTACATCTGCAAAGATCCTCTTTTCAAATAAGGTCACATTCTGAGGTTCTAGGTTGTGCCAGTTTGGATGTATTATGTCCCCCAAAATGCCATTGTCTTTGATGCAGTCTTGTGTGGGCAGGAAACTATTGGTGTTGATTGGTTGGAGACTTTTGATTGGATGTTTCCATGGAGATGTGATCACTCAGTTGAGGGCAAGATCTTTCATTGGATAATTTCCATGCAGGTGTGGCCCTGCCCATTCAGCATGGGCCTTGATTAGTTTACTAGAGCACTATATAAGCTCAGACAGAAGGAGTGAGGTTGCTACAGCCAAGAGGGACACTCTGAAGAAAGCACATAAGCTAAGAGAGGAGCTGAAGCTTTCAGAAACATTTTGGAGAAGGCCTTTGAAAGCAGACTTTTCCTCCGGAGAAGCTGAGAGAGGACAAATGCCCCAAGAGCAACTGAGAGTGACATTTTGGAGAGAAGCAGAAGCCTAGAGAGGAATGTCCTGGGAGAAAGCCATTTTGAAACCAGAACTTTGGAGCAGATGCCAGCTACATGCCTTCCCAGCTAACAAAGGTTTTCCAGATGCCATTGGCCATCCTCCAGAGAAGGTATCCGATTGTTGATGCATTACCTTGGATGCTTTGTGGCCTTAAGACTGTAACTGTGTAACCAAATAAACCCCCTTCTATAAAAGCCAATCCATTTCTGGTGTTTTGTACTCCGGTAGCATTAGCAAACTGGAACGCAGGTGAACATGAATTTGGGGAGGATCCACTACCAAAGGGTCCTACTAAAGACAACAGTGATAACACCATGTTGATGTTGAAAGGCAGATTGCTTTCCCCTAAAATCAGAAACAAGACAAGGATGTCTGCTCTCACCACTCTGAAAAAGTGAAATATGTTAAAAGAAAGAAACAAATGTATAAGGACACAAAAATACATACCATAAAGTCAGGATAAATTCTACTTCATCAAAATTTAAAATTCTGCTCTTTGGAAAACAGCACTAAGAAGACAAAGAGTCAAGCAAGAGCCTTGGAGAAAATATTCACAATACATATATCTGACAAAGGCTTGTATCCAGAATATGTAAAGAACTCTTAAAACTCAGTTCAAACTGGCCAAAAGAACTGAACAGATGCTTTAAAAACAAATATATTCAAATGACCAATAAGCTCATGAAAAGATACTCAGTCTCTTCAGTTTTCATGAAAATGCAAATTAAAACCACAATGAGATACCATTACATGCTCTTTAAAATTACTAAAATCGAAAGTTTGACAATCCCTAGTATTAATGAGAATGTGGGCCAATACTAACTGTGGGGATCCAGGGCCCGCCTCCCCACCCCCATAGTGAAAGTGAGTTATTGCAGGTAGCCGCCTACTTAAAGGTCATCAGACCTCCGAGGTGGTGGGGGTGGGGGGCTGGGATGTACAAATGGTCTCTTAAATAAAGCATTGAAATTCCCCTCCTCTATCACTGTTGATAACAAATCTCCACACTCCTGTGTCACAAGACCCTGCCAAAACTCTGTTCTCACACCCTATGGAACATCTTTGTCCTAACCCTTACAAATTTCCCCAGCCCACTCTTTGTGGAGCACTAACTTCCATCTTTCAGCTGGCCAGCTGCTGTGGAACCATCTCCTGTCTGTAAGTCCTGTTAAACTCAGGTCTAACTCTGTGCCTGGAATGTTCTTTGGTCTTGAAGCTGAGCTGGGTTGGAACACTACTCCCAAACACTGCTGGTGGGAATGTAAAAAGGTACAACTTTGGAAAACAGTTTGGCATTTTCTTATAAAGTTAAATATACTCTTACTAGATGACCCAGTAATTACCCACCTAAGTAGTTAATGAAGAAAAATGAAAACATATATCTACACAAAGACTTGTACAAAATGTTCTTAGACATTTTATTCACAATGGCCCAAATTGGAAATAAGTAAATGTCCATCAACAGGTGGCTGAATAACACAATTGTGAACCCACACATTGGGCTACCATTCAACATTTAAAAGAAATAAACTATTAATATATATAAGAACATGTATGAATCATAAAAGCTTTATGCTGAATAAAAGAATTTAGACCCAGAAAAGTACATCCATTTATATTAAGTTCTAAAGCAGGTAAAACTAACCCATAGTGGCAGAAAGCAGATCAGTGATTGCCGGATCTTTGAGAATACGGGGATTGATTACTAAAGAGCACAAGTGATCATTCAGAGAGATGGTAGTGGTTACACAGATTTCACATTTGTCAAAATTCACTGAACTCTACACTTAAATGGGTGCATTTTTTCCGTTGGTAAATCAAACTTCCATAAGGTTGATTTTTAAAATGTTACTTTTACAGCATTTACTCTCTTTGGTACACCAGTGATTCCAAAACTTTCATCAATTAACACCTAAGAGGAAAAAGAGATATTTCCATGAATCTAGGAAACCACAGATGCACCAAATTTTAGTATATATCAAATAAATAACATCCTCATAAATAAAGGTGGTGCTACTTTTTTGAGCAATGCATATCTAGATAGATAGATAGATAGATAGATAGATAGATAGATAGATAGATATGCTGCAATTAATATGCTAGTTTAAGAGCATTACTGAATTCAGAGTAGTTTTTGTCATGTGTTTTATCTTTGGATGTATACTATAGCTCCATGGGAATATTCAAAGCTCTTTTACTTTAGAAATACACACACTCAAAACTTGCACACTTGGACAGACTATCAGGTCCTTGGACCATGAGATTCCTTCACTTTTCCACTACTGAATTTGGTAAAACAAATAAAGTCAGACCTAAAACAATCATAAAAAAGAACTCGAACACTATACAAGTTAAACAGGCACAGAGAAGTGATTCCATCAAGTCCTGTGCCCATGGGGTAGAGAACAGAAACACAGCATGGGTAACTTCAGCATAAAAACTACTTGGAACATGCATAAAACTGGTACAGATAATGGGCCACTGGGCGTTTCTGTTGATTGTAAGAAATGAGGTGTGCAAAAGGAGCTACAGATAAGCCATTTTAAATGTCTGGCTTTTGTAAAATACTGAGTTTAATTAAATGGAATGTTTTTATTTCTCTATCAAAAGGAGTCATCATCTTTCTGGATTCAGTATTTACCTATACACATTCCAATGCCTTAATAAAAACTAAATCATTTATTTATATAGTTAATATGAAGTTGCAGTGACTAGAAGTCTTTAAAATAGCACCTAAATCTGAGGACTTAGGAGAAATTTCACAGACTATATTCATCTCAATGAATTGCAGCACCATAATTTTCAAAAGATCCTGTTCACACACTGAAATGTATTTTGCTCAAGGGCATATGGCAGTGTTTTATTCTTGGTTCTAAAATTTATGGAGTTTTGTTT
This sequence comes from Choloepus didactylus, assembly GCF_015220235.1. Lineage (NCBI taxonomy): Eukaryota > Metazoa > Chordata > Mammalia > Pilosa > Megalonychidae > Choloepus > Choloepus didactylus. The sequence continues at coordinate 190,864,158 of NC_051309.1, forward strand.
GAAGTTAACTAGCTCAATAAAAACAAATATAAAAAGGAAATTAACTTTCTATAAAAGCTTTCAGATATTCTCTCACATAACAGCAGGGTAATAAAACCATCACATTTAATTTATTTTCCTTTCATTTATAATTTTGAAGCTATCATTTATGCCTACAGGCATATTTACAAATTGTATAGCAATTAAACTTCTTATGCTTACTATGCTAGCCTTAAACTAGTCCCAGTTTTGAAATTGCCACCTAAAACTAGCTAAATCTCTATGTATAGCCTTTAAAAACAGTATAATTAAATTGTTGCTCAAATCGTCACAAACAAACATAAAATCCAGGGAAGATATTAAGAACTCTTTGTTAATTAAAAAGGAACGATCCTCCCAGTCTTATTTAATTCCACATGGGTTTTTGAACTTCTTTAATGATGACACTATGGCTACTTAAATACTTTCTGTGCTGGACATTATGCTAGGCATTTCTGCCTCAGAGTGCAGGAAAGTGGTCATACTCTGGGGTCCATTAGCAAAGTCTGCAACTTGACCAGTGTGACACTTACTTCACTGTCCCTGAATTATTGCGTAATGGCCTGCAGTTCACCTTCCAGACTTTCACCTCTTATCTCTTGGGTGGCAGGTTCCTCAGACCCATTGAATCTGGTTGTTTATCTGCTTCCAGATGCTTTACAGCTTCAAGGAATTTCTCACTCACCTCTCAGGTATTTGGGTAGGAGAAGCAGGATGCTGCTCTAGGTAACTTAACTGCAACCAAATAAGGAAAAGACCCTCTGTGTACAGAAAAGAAGTTACCTCAAATATTAAGAAAGCCTACCCAGCTGTACCTCCTCAGCTTTCCCTATTACCACCACAGAACCACTGCCAGAGGAAAAGAAATGCTCACTTAGAGAAATTAGAATTTATAAATCCCATTTCCATTATCAGCAAACTAAAAATAAATATATATGTGTGTGTATATGTATATTATTTATGAAGAAAAATAAAGATAATAAAATATGACCTGAATAAAAAAATAACTTAATCCTGAATAAAGGACTCAATATAAAAATATGAGTTCTCCCCTAAATAATCAATACAACCCAACTAAAAATCCTAACAGGTTTTATAAAGCATAACAAGCAAATCCAAAGTTGATCTTAAAGAGCAAATGTGCTAGACTCACAAAAAAATAATTGAAAAAAGCACAATGAGAGAGGATATTGAGGCAATAAAATCTAGTTCAGAAACATGTTGATTCATGATAGTAATTTTTTCAAAATTTAAAAGCCATGGACCACCAAGCACTATGCAGTACAGTAAGTAGGAAAAGTTGTCTACATATAGGGGGAAAATAGCTTTATATTTCTAATGCACCACAAAATAAAAATAAATTCCATGCACACCTTTCCTTCACTGCACTTATCTCAATTTGCAAGGACATTCACTAAAGTGGTTATGTGGTCAGTGTCCATTGGTCCACTCTAGTGAGGTTGACCTGAGGGCAGGATTCCTTTGGGTTTGCTCCTCATTGTATTCTTGCACCTGGCAAAGAGCCTGGAAGTCAGCAAGCACTCAATGTGTATTTTATGAATTAATAAATTAATTAGCTAAATGTTAAAATATATGTGAGATCTAAGAAAACGTATAAAATATACTTCAAAATCTTGGGATACTGAAGGATAGCTTAACAAAACATAAAACCAGAAGCAACATAGCAAAAAATTGGAACAAAATGTAAAAATTTAAAAGATCTAACAAGTGAAAAATACTATGAAGTTAAAAGACAACCCTAGACTGGGAAAAATGACTTACCAAATCATATTAGAGAAGGGATTAATTTACATAACATATTTCAACCCCAACAAGCAAATGAAAAAGACAAGCAGGTAAACAGTCAAATAAATAAATATGAAAAAATAACTCACAGAAAAGTAATATAACTGCTTACTAAACATGAAAAGATGGTTAATCCCACAAAGCACCAAAGAAATTTAAATTAAAAGATACTTTCACTACATACCTGTAATTCAGATTGATGATTTCCGTTATTGCCAAAGTACAGGTCAATAGAAACATCATCTATTTTTAGTAGAATTAAAAACGGAAATGGCTTTTGAGGAAGGCAATTTACCATAATGTCAAAATTGTAAATGTGTGGGTCCTTTGACTTGGCAATGCCACTTCTAAAGGTTTAATCTATAGAAACTCTTACTTTGATGCAATCAAGAGCAAACTTTTCATTGTAGTGTTGTTTGTGAATAATAATAATAATATAGAAATAATCTGAATGCTCCTCAGTAAAATAAATTTCTTTTCATGCATATTATGGTATATATGACAGATGTTGAGAATGAATTCTATCCATATGTTCCTCTATGGAAAAACTTACTGAAAATAAAAACAATTTATAAAGCAGTGTGTATAGTGTAATCCAATTCACGTCATATAAATATACAAATGTGCCTGACACATACCAATGTAATTGGAGTTATGCATGACACATAGTACTTAAAATGTTTGATTAATGAATGAAAAAATCAGTCAGTAAGTGGAAAGAGGTCTAAAGCTATCCAGCATGCTAATAATAGTGGTTACCTAAGGGTTGAAGAGAGAAATGGCTGAGGAGGAATGTCATCGGGATATTACATTTTATTGTATACATTTACTTGAATTTTTTAAATGAGTTATATTTGAAATGTTTGATTTAAAATTTTTTAAGTTAAAATATCAAGAAAATGGATCTATTAGAAATATGCTAATGTAAAAGCACTAAGAGCAAAGCCAAGCTAGATGAATATATATTTTTACAACGCAACACTGCATGTAAATTGGCAAGTGCCACTTAGATCAAAAGCCAAAATCAAATAAGTTAATTAGTTTGGTCATTAAAATGACTCTCTATCAAGCAATTTACTTTTTAAATTGTTAAATCATTTATATACATGTGACACAGTGAATGGATATCACAGAACCTGAGTTTCATCTTTTTGTACCTAAGGGGTACCTCCAATAAATTTCCTTATTACAATAGTTTTGAAAATGCTTAAAATTGTCAACTCTATTTATAAATGCTAATTGAGGGTATCTGCATGGAATCTAAATTAATCACTCACAATCTGGGCTAGGGTTAGAATTTAGAATGCTGAGAAAGACCCAGTAATACTTCATCAAAGACAACTAATGCCACTCAGCTGCTGTAGCATCAAAGGAATAATAAATAGCCTGAAAAAATAAAAATAAAAAAAGATGCAATCTTCAAGTCTACAATTTCATTTCTAGAGTATTTAGAATTGTGAATGATTTAAAGTCCTATTCTTCCTAATGGAAAAATCTGTTATCCAAATTAAGAGACTTTTGTCTCAAATTGGTACGGCTATATTTAATAGAATTATGTTTTCCTGGCTGATCTACATTTGCCACCACCCAAGTTAAAAATACCAAATAAAAAGTCAATAAACACTTCTTCCCCAATTATAAAGAGACCACTCTTCACCAATTTAAATGGCAATTAAATACTTCACTAGTTTTATGGCTATTTCACTTAACAGCATAGTATACTCATTATATGTGGCCATTAGTTGTAATATAAGACTACCAGATGGAAAAAGACAGTTGGAAGACAAAATCTATTTTGCAATAAACTAAAAATGAGTAGATGCATATCTTAGCCTAGAAATAAAGCATATGATGGTTTTAAACACAAGTACAATAAAATGAAACTTAAGTCTTCCTAGAGGGAAAATTTTCATGTTTTCATTTTGTATTTATCTATTTCAGTCTTCACAGGCACAGAAATACTTGTAGTTTGGCAATGACAAGTTCCCCCATAAGCCCAAACAGAAGCATAGGGCCTAGGTCCAGATTACTTATATCATCTATGGGAGAATGCATATATGCCTTGAATACCCCATGCCTGGTAATGTAGAAATACGGCAACGTAAGGTTCCCTAGTAGGGTGAGATTATCTAGGATGCAGTTGCCCATTTATTATTTTATAATATAAATATAGTCTGGATGATTATGACCAGTTTTATCAGTGAAATTGAAAAAACGCATGATGGGCTAGGGTTTATGAAATACGTAAGAGGTTGTAGAATCGGGGAGTCACAAAAGCACCATACATTGCTTTCAAAAATTCACATATCTTTTTATGTCATGTAAAGGTTACTCAAATATGTTTGGGAGCCTAATTTCAACAAAATTTACCTTGAAGTGTCTAACAGAAAATATATACCTATAGTTACCTATAGATTTGGGGAAAAGATATACATAGGTATATAAATTTGTAAGAAAACACACTGCCCTTTTGGTTTATTATCTAATATTTCATTCAGGCAGAAATGAAAAGTAATACATATTAATTAAGAATATCAGATTGGTGGAGGGGCAAGATGACAGCATGGAGAGGTGTGGAATTTAGCTAGTCCCCTGGAGCAACAAATAAACAAGTAGGAACAACCAGTAAATAATCTGGAACAACTGCTGGGGGACAACTGTACCTGTCCACACATCGAACACTGACCTAGAATGGGTGGAATGCCTGAGATCACAGCATAAAAGCTGTAAGTAAAAACTACGGAAATGCACCAGGAGCCCCTCCCCCATGGCAGGCTGAGCTGCAAGACCTCGCTGTGGAAGTAAGCAGCATTCCCAGAGCAAGTTGAGTATAGCTCAGCTTAGCTCCAACTGGGGTTTTAATTAACAAATGTGGACTGCTGAATACAAGCTACAAATATAGACAAACCCTTAACAAGAAGCAAAGTACCCTGAAGTCACTCCCAACAGAGAGGAGGTGGGGCTGATGGAAAAAAAAAAAAATTAAATTAAAAAAAAAAAAATACAGAGGCTTTTAGATACAGCTGACCTTAGAGAGCCAGGAAACTCCTGTGTCCTGGGAAAGGGAGCCCAGAATACCAGCTATCTCTGGCTGATGGGCAAAACAGAGGGGCCATGGACTGGCTCTGAAAAGGGGCTTTCTTTCCCTTTTTCTCTCTCTCAGCCTGAGTGGCTCAGTGGAGAAAACCCCAGCCATTTTCAGTCTGCAGCACTCTGACACTGATAGGGGTAGAGTTAACAGAGCCAGAGAGACAAAGGAGTAATTCAAGTGCGGAAGATAACTCCCTAGGAGGTGTATCTTCCCTAAGAGGAAGGAGGTGGGGCCCAGCTCTAGTGTCTACCCTCCCTTCAGAACTCAGACCCCAGGGCCTGGGGGAAAACAGTCAAAACAGAAACAACTTAAGCTGAGAATTAATGGGATCACACTGGCTTTACACCAGTGGGGAGCAACAGGCTGACAGGCACCACCTGCTAGGCAGGTTAGGAAAAGCACAGCAGCTAGAGGCCTCACAGGAAAGTCTGTCAATCTTCCAAGACACACCCTCAGGGAAACCTGATACTGAATATAGGCCTCTTCTGAGAGTTGAGCCCATTCTGGCCTGGGAAAATCTGATTGGGGTAATCAAGGAAACCAGTTGCCTAGACAACAGAAACTACAAATCACATTAGGAAAAACAAAGATATGGCCCAGTCAAAGGAACAAAGTTACACCTCAATTGAGATACAGCTGAGATACTGTTTCACATTAATGAAACAATCAATTAAGTATTTTGAAATAAATATGCTAAATCAATTCAAAAACCAATGAGTTTAGGGAAGATATGGCAAAATAGATGAAGGATATAAAGAAAACACTGGACGAACATAAGGTAGAAATCAAAAGTTCAAAACAACAACTGGCAGAATCTATGGAAATGAAAGGCACAATACAAGAGATGAAAAACACAATGGAGACATACAACAGCAGATTTCAAAAGGCAGAAGAAAACATTCAGGAACTGGAGAACAAGACACCTGAACTCCTACACACAAAAAAACAGATAGGGAAAAGAATGTAAAAATATGTTTTTACATGAGGGAGAACAAATGAATGTGAACCTCGCAAAGTATTAAAAATGGAGTGGTATTTGGGAAATATATACAATCAATGAAAACTAGAGACTATAGTTGGTGGAAACATTGAATTGTGCTTCTTTTGATGTGGCAGGGTTCATCAAAATGTACCAAAGCCGGGTGCATGTGAGGGGGGATATAAGGGAGGGTTGTGGAACTCTTGGCATTGGTGATGTTGTCTGACTCTTTTATTATAGTTTAATTCTATCTTTCCTTTTGTTGCTTTTTAGCTGTCATCTTTTTTTTTCTTTCTTTCCTTTTTCTTTTGTCTCTCCACCTTCTTTGACTCTTCCTCTTTCTTTGTGTAAAAAAATGGCAATGGCCTTATAGAGATAGTGATGATAATGGTGAATGCATAAATATGTGATTATGCAGGGAACCACCGATTGTTTACTTAGGATGGAATGTGTGGTATGTGAACAAAACCATCTTTAAAAAAAGGCAGGTTGATGAAGAAACCTTGAGAGCGTTATATTGAGTGAAATAAGTCAGACAAAAGGGCAAATATTGTATGGTCTCATTGATATGAACTAATTATAATATGTAAACTCATATTTATAATATGTAAACAAGGCTAAAGAATGGGGAGTGGTTGCTTATTACGAGCAGAATGTTTAACTAGGTTGAACTCAAGTGTTTGCAAATGGGCAGAGGTGATGGCAGCACATTATTGTGAGAATAACTAACACTTGAATGGTGTGTGAATGTGGTGAAAGGGGAAGCTTAGAGTCACATATGTCACCTGAAGGAAAGTTGGAGCTTAAAATATGGAAATGTATAAAACAGTGAATCTTGTGGTGGACAATGTCCGTGATTAACTGTACAAATATCAGAAATCTCTTTCATGAACTGGAACAAATGTATGACACTATAACTAGAAGTTAATGATACAGGGGTATATAGGGGAAAATATACCTACTGCAAACTATGTACTACAGTTAGTAGGATTTTAACATTCTTTCATCAACAGTAACAAATGCACTATACCAATACTATGAGTCAATAATGGTGGGGGTGGTTAGGGGTATGGGAGAATTTGAGTTTTCTTTTTATTTATATTTCTTTTCTGGAGTAATGAAAATGTTCTAAAAATTGAAAAAAAAATTAATTGTGGTGATGAATGCACAACTATATAATGGTAACAAGAACAACTGTACACTTTGGATGATTGTATGGTATATGAACAATCTCAGTAAAACTGAATTTAAAAAAAAAGAATATCAATCATAGCAATAGCATATTAATAAGATGTACACAAAAGTAATTTATTCTAAATTTTCTATTGTTGATATGAATTCAGATATTTTATAACGTCTACTCAGCTATGAAATAGCAATGAAAATGAATAGGAATGCCTATGACTACTTTAGTATTTGTTCTAACTAGGGTGGTACAGTTAGGAGCACTGGAACAGAAGGTAGAAACCAGATTCTATTCTGGCTAACCATACACCTTGTTAAATTAGGGGAAATTATATAGTTTCCCTTGTATGCGAGAGTTTAACATATATTAAGAAATACTGATTTGTACTAGGTGATCTAGAAGATTCTTTTAAAAATTTAATAAAAGGAATTGTAAGTTCTAAGTTGCCCATTCTTTAGAAGATGTGAATGCTCAAATAGTGGTTTCTGGCTCTCCACAGCTATCAAATAACTTTGGTTTCTAAATGATACACATCCTTTTAGTAATGTTTTCTAATGAAAAAAGAATGCAAATGCATATAATTGCTATTAACTAATAAGATAGAAATAACACTAATAATATCTCACTTATAATAAACCTTCATCTCTTAAAAATTCCTGTTATCAGTTATTTTAAAAACCCCTTTTAGAGACTTATTTTCACTTTAATAACATATAACATATAATACAAGATTTAAAATTATATACAGGTGTCTTTTTCAGAATACGTGGCAATGAAGTGCCAGAGAAACAAGTTACAAACTCTTTGTGACCTAAGATATGCAAAGAATTAATTTTTGTGCAGGCATATACTGTAATTAGAAATGGTTCTCTGCATCATGATTAAGCCAGTAACTATGGCAACCAAAGCAGGAAAGCATGAGTGCAAAAGGAGAGAGACTGCATAATCCATTGAGAAGCTGTTATTCATCTGCTTATTTTTAACGCCTTTGTAATAAACAGATCTATAAAATGCATATTAATTTTTATCCCAATTCCCATCATTCATTTACAGTAGATTAAAACATTATTCCTTAAACACACACAGATACACACACAGTATCAGCCAGAACAGACTCAGATTAAGATTTAGAAAGCATACAGCCTTTAAAAAAATATTATCAAGGGAACATTATCAAGATCTATGCACATCTCTCTGAGTTTCACAGAACCGCACAAAGAAAATGACAGAGCAGAAAATTCAAGTAAGAACCTGACAGTTCTGGGAGTCTGAGTTTATAGCAAAACCACCTGTCTCTTAATTACCATGAGGCAGCAAGTTCACGTTAATAGGCAACAAACATGATCTAAAGGCAAGCATCAGCGACACACTTCCTGATAATGCATTCTAAAGGCTTCTCCTGCTGCAGTCTGCTAAAGGCATAAAAGCAGAAGCCTCAACCTTGGGCTTCAGTGTACATTTTATGGTCTCACAACTGTGAAGCAGAATGAGGAACACTTAGACGAGTTTCAAAGGAAAGCGTCAATCAAAAATGAGAAAGGATTTTAAAAGTACGCTATTTGAGAAGAGATTTTTTTTTTTTTAATCATTTATTGAAATTAGAAATGACTCTTGTGAGGAAACCAAGTAGGTGAATATAAACAACATTTTTTTTCTTAGGGAAGACAGAACAAGATGAAATAACATAAATTTCAGTAGAAAACAATTTTAACCTATGGAACAGGAGTGAATTCTCTTATGTATGTTACAGATAAAAGAAATTGAATATGGCGTTCAATTAGCTGTAGAATCTAACTGAATTTATTTAAAAGGACAAAAATAATCATGTTTTTTCTTAGTACAAACAAGAACTCACTAAACATTCTCCCTGATGGTTTAGATTTAATAATTTGATAGTAGAGCCTCTGCATAAGAATTTCAAAACTTTTACAAACCTTATCTGAAAGTGAAGTCAATGAGGAAGTTAAATGATTTTAAAGATGAAAAAATAAGTCTCAGCTAAGGTCACCAAGACTATTCCAATATTTCAGTAAATCTTTGAAATAACTACTACAAATTAATTCATGTTATCACTATTTTTCATTCATTTATTCATTGTGTCAGTCAATATTGAGCACCTGTCATGTATGAAGAACTATTCTAGGTTTCGGGACACGGTCATGAACATGAGCTACAGATCTTCCATTTCATGTGGTTTCCATTCTTCTGAGAGGCACTGACAGTGAATTAGTAAAAAACAAATTGCATGGATGGTGGTGATGGTAGCACAACATGGTGAGTGTAATTAACACCACTAAATTGTATCTTTGAAAGTGATTAAAATGGAAAATTTTAGGTTGTATGTGTTACCAAAATAATTTTTTTAAAAATCCATAGAACTGTACAACACATAGAGTGAGTTTTAATGTAAACAGTGGCCTATAGTTAACAGCATAGTTATCATAATACTGTTTCATCAATTGCAACAAAGGTAACACACTAATGCAAAATGTTAATAATAGGGAAAACTGTGGGAGGGGGCATATAGGGATGTGGGAACTGCACTTCTGCATGATTTTTCTGTGACCCTGCAACTGCTCTAATAAAACTAAAAAAGGAAAAAAAAATGAATTACACAGTAATTTAGATTATGATAAGAGCTCTGGAGTAAATAAATGGGTGGTATGACAAAGATTAACTGTCAAAAGCCGGCCTTGCTAGGTCTATCAGGGAAGACATTGGAGGTAGGTGAGGCTCAAGCCCAATGGAGCAGGCCATGTAGGAGCGTGCCAAGAAGAGAGAACAGAAAGTGTAAACGTCTTGTGTCTGAGGAGCAAAAAGGTGGCAGCACAGCCAGACACTGTGGACATAGGGTAGAGCAGACAATGAAAAGCTGCAGAGGTGAGCAGAGGACAGATGACATTAGGAGTTGGATTTTGAACATGCATCTATCCTTCCCACAAATTAAAATGTTTTTTCCCTTTGGAATGATTTCTAAAACGGTGCTTCCGAGAAAGACCAAATATGCTTGCTCACCCAGAACTTCTGCTCAACTTCCTATGAGGAAGCCAGGGTTACTGCTACTCAAAGGCAGATCAAGCAAGAAGACAAAATCACTTAAGAGCTTGTATTTAAGAGTGCTTCATGCATAATGAAATGGAAAATGCAAACCTTCTCTACTGCTTTCTTCAAGCCTTGGATGTCTTGATCATTATCTCCATTAACATCCATTAGAGAAATAAAAAGAGTAAAGAATCTGCTTCCTAATTTTCAAAAACTGAGCATCATTGTATACATTTTAAAATCCAACTGGATAGTCTTAACTTAAAAAGTAGCTAATGTCTCTAATCTTTTTCAATTTTTTTTCAATTCCTTTGATTGTTTCATTTCCCATTTGAACATTTAGCATTAGAAAATCTGCCTGTGATTTCCAAAGCAACCACTAGAGGGAAAACATCTACTGAAAAAGACAACACACAAAACTATTTTTAAAATTTCTTAGATTAAAATGAAAGTTATTTAAAAATATTGTCATTTGTCTCATAAATCTGAAGAACTCAAAATTAATCAGGTGACTCCAAGAAGAAATATTTTAAAACATCTAATAAATTCCATATATATTTTCAAATTAGGCCTGATAATAATTAGCATCTTTGCTATAATATATATATTCTGCAAATGCTTTTACATTCATTACCTCATTTGTGTCTCCAAATGAATGGCTGTTAGAGCAGGTCTTATAATCATTTTACTCAGTTAAAACAAAAAATGTAAATGATTTAACCAAAGGCATCCACAATTTTAACGGCACAGTCAAGTATATTACTTTGTCTCTTCCCCACTTTTTTAGGAGAAACAACACCTTTAAACCTTGGTTTTATCATCACATTCTAGTTTCTTAGTACAATACCTGGAACATAGTAGACAAATCTTTATTGAATGTAGGAGTAAGTTCCTATATGAATTTAAAAATGAATGAAGTTCTACTTTCTTCCCCGGAAGAAGAATGTGCCAACACAACACTAGCATTAGGATACCCTTTGACACTCCAACGATATCCCATTTCAAAAGTAGTAATTGCAGAGGAAAACTGAAGATATTACTTGCAGCCTAATAAGCCCTATGAAGGAAGGACTTTGTCATCCTTTCTCCAATACAATGGTATTTCCCCTTATTCCCTCTCCTCTATACTGTTTGACTTCAGAAAACTTAAATTCAGAAATTCTGATTATTCCACCAAATATTACAGAAAGCGTTACTGTAACTCAAAAATAGAAATATACCATAGAGGTTAATCCAACCTCAAAGGAAATCAGTGACAATTAACTGAAAAAGAGCAGAATTATCATTGTGATTCTACCCTTCTTTTGGTAGGACTCAACGCATTTGCCACAAAGTTATGCTATGCGGGTCTGTCTCAGTAAAATATGACTACTAGCAATAATAGTGATAATAAGCACCACCAATCCACTGTTATTAGAGTAGATAAAGGGCAACTGTTGAAATCACCTATAGATCTTGAAAACAGGTGATAAATCACTGAGAAAGTTAAGAAACTTCCTATTTTACCAACAAGGCTGCATTTCGTGATGCTGTGTTGGAGAGCGGGTAGCACACTGGCGATGTCCTCTCCCACAGCTGAACTGCTTTCCATAAAACTGGGGAATCAAAAAACAGCTCCTAAAGCAAGCAACTAAACCAAACTTCCATAAAACCCCTACATAGCATCAGAACTTACTGTGGGAAATAAAATAGTCAATAAATTGGATTTCATATACAATACTATTAAAAAGTTACTATCTAATGTTGACTAAACAGAATTAAAACTGACCTATATATTAAGAATCCTAATTTTCAGAGAGAAAAAGTATAGAATAGTGCCCAAATAAATACCCAGAAATATTACAAGTGATTGCAAGTAATTCTCAGTTTTTAAAATTCTTTTCTGTAACTTGTAATCTGTTTACAATGAAACTTGTACAACTATTTTAATAAAAGGGAAAAGGTTGTTTTGTTTAAAAAATTAAAATCCTATAATAAAAATTGCATATCTGATACTAAAATAATCATTAACTATGTTTAGTTTATATTTTGTGTTAAAATAAAAATTTGTGGTTTTTTTAATCTAGACTAAATAATCAAATGCTACTTGACTCTGAGTGGTACCTAGGACTCCCTTCTCTTCTTATCAGGACTGACCTTAGTGAGATTTCTTGGAAACAGCAAAGAAATGAGGGCGTTGTCTCTAACTGGTCCTTCCACCGATTTGATTTTAAATGCATGAATAAAATAAAGTTGAACTGATAGGCCTCACAGCATCGTGTTCATTCTTCACATTTAGTACATTCCTTAAATAGGTGGTACCGCAATAATTTGTTTAAAAATTTTCCAAGTTATCTACATTATGTTATTTGGAAAACAATCCATAGAGCCAAATGGGTAAAGCACTTAAAGCTTTGTGAGTTTGCACAACATATTCGCAGTGAATTTTTAAAATCCCTGAGAGGAAGGGAGAAAAAGTTCTTAGTAAACAGAACTGGCACAGCTGGACGACAAATGATTTTGTAAAGACAAAGTGTAAGGGCTCCCGCAGGAAATCTTAAAAGCACCAAGTTTGTCATTGAGAAAGAAATTTGCTTTGTAATGAGTATCAGGGTGGGGAGTCAAAAAGAGTAATCATAATTTGGCAGGGGTAATATATTTGCTTTCTATAGTATTGTGACATTTCAAGGGATCTATCATCCACCCAAATGTAGAAGCCAGATTTTTCATTAAAAAGAACAAATGAAATTATGTTAGCTGTGGGTCAAACAGAGCCCCAGTGGGATACAATAAATATTTATTTTTATTCAAAATGTCATTCACATTATTTTAATAACTTTTTAAATTAAAAATAATTACAAATTACATTGATTCCTAAGAAAAGAAGTTCCAAGTTTATCACAATATTTCCTACACAACTAAGAGGGAATTCTGAAATGTGAAAATAAAAGTATAACACTTGAGGATTATTCCTGACTTTCAACAAAATGCAAATTTCCAGATTCAACCACATATTTCAACAAGTGGAAGTGAAAATGATTTCTGGCTATTGAACTGTGTTTCAGGAGGGGAAAAAAATAAAGCTTCTGGAGAGCTTTTAGATATAACTTTACTCTCATGGGAACCTAGTACAATCAACAGATTGGCAGTTCTTGGTAAACTATTTGTTGCTATGCCTAAATAATTAAGAGGGAGGACAAAGTCTTCTCCCTTAAATTTAGAGAAAAATAATGTTATTTTTATTAAAGTACATTTTTTAAATGCCACAAAATAGTTTTAAATGCCTTTATTTTTCCTGTTATCTTAAATGATCAACAGCAAGAATATTATTATTTGTAAAATTATCAAACTACAAATTCAACTGTTAATTTCCAAAGTATCAAAATGACTTAGCTGTGTTATAAAGTAGAGCTCTCAAAGTGGAAATACATACCAGAGTTTTGACAAATATTGAATTTAAAAACATGGTGTCTTTAAGGCATTTTATTCTTCTATGAAAATTTAGAAAGGTTTTCGGTTATTTCAGGATTCAGTTACAGTAGATGCCACTCGTTTCAAAAGACCATTGAAAATGGAATCTTTCTCTCAGAAAGAATTTACTACTATTAAGAGTAACAGGTTGATTAATGATTAGAAATCTTCATTTACAATTCTCATTACTCAACTCCCTAAGGAGTGAAAGTGTTATCTGCCCAGCTGATCCTTATAACAAGCCATTTTTTCTTTCTAGAGTATTTTTATGTGAATTTTTTAATAGGAAAATAATTGGAAGAGCCATACATAGTGAAGTCTTTGTTCTAAGAAGGCAGAACTGAAGGTGAGGGTCCTGGCAAAACAGTTGAAACAGGTACTGATACCTATGCTTTCCATTACAGTAGGTCATGCACAGACAGGAATACAACACAGCAGAATCAAAAGATCACAGGTCCTTGCACCACAATTTCTGGCCTGCATCCTCACTCCACCACTGACTGGCCAAATTACTCCTCTGCAGCTTCATTTTCCTTGATTTAAAATGAGGACAGTACCGTCTACTTTGACAGGTTGCTGAAAAACTGAGGGATTAGATATTTAAAGCACCTAGAATATACATGATTAGTAAATAGTAGCTGATTACAAATATGAATGAATCATCCCAGTTTTCTGAGAAAATACCTGGTTTCATGCCAGATTGTGTAGCTTTGTATGAGTCAAGTCTTCTTCACATTTAAATTATGTTAAAAGACCCCAGAGAACTAATCAAACAACTCAGAACCAAGTGACTGAATTATACTTTTTCAAGAGTAAAATATTGACTACATTTTTCTAAAACTTTTTTGTTTGTTGGAAATATTGCAGAATTAAAAACTGTGGAAAACTTTTTTTTTTTAAGACAAAAGAAACCTATATTCCTCAAGAAATCTTTGAGAAAAGTTTGGTTCCATTTATACTACAATGCTAAATGCTGGGGTAACCCTGTGGAATTCTGAATTGCATAATGAAGTCCCATAATTCTGACATAAGGCAATGATTACCAATGAGTGTCCCAAAGAAATTCAATTAAGGTGTTATTCAATTAGTTTCCCACTCACCTATTATGACAAGCACCTGAGGTTATAGTAGCTTTGTCTTCTCAGGGGAAGGATTATTGTTGGGAAAATTAATATTTTGAAGGCATTAATTCATTTGCTCATTCCTCAGATATCTTTAAGGGTCTCTTCTGCATAAAGTTTTGTACAGGGGCCTTCCCAGAATCCAAAAAATCATACAATATTGGAGGCAATGACCCATCCTGTCTACTAATGAAGGCTGTCCTTCTTTAGTATTATGTCCAAAAAAAACAACAAACAAAAAACCCTGCTGTGAGTTAAAAAAATGGAAAGGTCCTGTTTTGATCAAAGAATAGAGCCTGCATTCTAAATGTCTCTAATCCTAAATTTGATAAAATAAAGAAGGATGCCAAAGGGCAGGGACATTTTATTCTACATCAAACTGTTCCCAGGATTCTATACTTTTTGCAGCTGAAAAACCTATAAATACACTGTGTTGGAACCTCTGTTGTACCATGACAATTTTCCACAGAGAAGTACTCTAAGGGAATAATAATTTTGTGCAGTGGAAGTGAAAGTAGTTCAGGAAACAGCATTTTCGGAAACCTAAATTATATACGTTTTAAGATACATAGTACAAAGGGTTGGGAGGGAAAGAACTTTCTAGCTACAACAGGAGCAGCCAATTGCCTGAATACTCATATATGGAAGGGATTTAATTTTTGATTCCCTTAATTATCACTTTTCTTAGTTAATATAATATTATCACTTTTTTGTTATGACACACTACCCAACTTTGAGATCTACTAGACATATCACAGACTTGCTGAATATTTAAAATACCATGCTAACTATTAAAACAGAGTAATGTTAACCCAGCTGGTATGTAAACAACTTTTTTACACTCATGATAAACATTTGCAGCACTGAGAGCTAGATGATAGAAATGCATCCAATTAAATTTTCTTAGCTATTCTTCCTGCCCCAGAACTCTACACCTGGGCCTCTATTAGAAAGACAGTATACTCTAGTGCTATACTGTCAATGAAGTGGATATTTAAATTTAAATGTATTAAAATTAAATAAAATTTAAAATTCATTTGCTCAGTTGCACTAGCCACATTTTGAGTGCTCAACAGCTCTGTGTGGTTAAATCTCCCGCTCTGGGCAGCACAGATACAGAATATCTCCAAAATCTCAGAAAGTTCTATCAGACAGCAGCTGATCATGAGGTCCCTGCAGCCAGACTGCCTCAGCTCAAACCTCAGCTCAACCACTTAAGAGCTACGAACTGTACACTGAATAAAGTTTCTTCATCTTTCTATGCCCCGGTTTCCTCATATGTAAAATGAGGATAATAATATTAATAGAATTGTAATGAAAATGTAGGCAAAGGATTTACAACAGTGGCGAGCACATAGGAGACATCACACTCAGTGCAATTATTTTCTCACCTAAAGGTTAAGTCCTAGAAGGTCTAAAGATTAATGAATCCAAGATTATTATACAGGTCATCTCTTGAGGGAGAATAGAAATGATGATTAGATTCTAATCACTGAAGAAGGTGATGTGTTCCTATTGTTTAAGAGCAGGATAACTTGAAAGTGAAGCTTTTTAGGTTCAGATTGTTGAACATGTAATTTAGCCTTTGTAATCTCACAGTATCCCTGTCACTGTTAGTCTTAGGGCCACATATCCCACTAGTTTTTTGGGTCTTAAAATTGATTTGGTGTACAATGTTTTATACTGTAGAATGTAGGGGACCTAGAGATACCAATTAGTGGAGGGGGAATAATAATCTAATAAGAACAGGTAAACTATGGAGGGTAATCTCAATGTTATGGGAATGCTCAGGAATGATTATGGTTTGTAAACTTTCTTGGATATAGTAAGATCATGTTGGAAGCAATAGAGTTATTTTAGGTTTTTTTTTTCTCTTATTCCTTTGTTTTCTTAGGGGTTGTTAATTTTATTGGGGTATGGTAGGAACATGTTGGAAGCAATGTAGTTATTTTAGATTATTTGTTTTTCTTACTCCTATGTTTGGACATGGTTTATTAATTTTCTTGGGGTATGGTAGGAACATATTGGAAGCAAAGTAGGTATTTTAGGTTATTTGTTTTCCTTAATCCATTGCTTTGTTTGAAATGTTGTGGGGTTTTTATTGGTTGTTGTTTGCCTGTTTGTTTTTAATTTTTTGATAAACAAAGTTAAAAAATTGAAAAAAAATCAGTAGAAAAATGGGAGTAAAAACTAAATGACAAATAGGGTGGGATGGGGGGAGGGTTTGGGTATTCTCTTTTCACTTTTATTTTTTATTCTTATTCTGATTCTTTCTGATGTAAGGAAAATGTTCAGAAATAGATTGTGGTGATGAACGCATAACTATATGATCATACTGTGAACAGTTAATTGTATACCATGGATGACTGTATGGTTTGTGAATATATTTCAATAAAACTGAATTAAAAAAAAAAAAATTGATTTGGACTTCAGGAGTTTTCTACTTTACCAGGAACCACCCTGGCCATCTGATAGCAAAGAGCAACTCCTTGCTATAAACAAATAAAAGACAGATAAGCGGGGACTGCAATAAATTACCAGTAGTGCAGAAAGTACTGCAGGGAGATGGGAGGACCTTATACTGTCTAAGTCAAGGGGATTGGACAATGATATCTGTGGTGGTTTGGAGCGATGCACCCCAGAAAAACACATTCTTAAACTTAATCAAACTCTTGTAAATAGGACCTTTTGATGAGGGTGTTCAGTTAAGGTGTGGACCAACTGACCCGAGATGGGTCATGAGCCTTTTACTGAAGGTCTTATAGGGAAAGCCACAGAGAGAGAGAAAGCCAGAAGCTGAACACCAAGGGAACCCAGAAGAGAAGGGAGAAGCCAGAACAGGCAGCCATGTGCATTGCCATGTGACAGAAAAGCCAAGGACCAAAGATAGCTGGCAGACAGCTCCAGAATGCCACAGTCTTCTGGGAGAAAGACTCACCTTGATGACACCTTGATTTTAGGCTTCTCCTAGCCACAAAATTGTAAGCCAATAAATTCCCATTGTTTAAGCCAACCCATTGCATTGTATTTGCTTTGGAAGCCAGGAATCTAAAACAGCATTCAACATAGATAAAACATTCTGTATCTTTTTATGAATCCAAAGCAAACTCCACAATTTTTCCTAGGAGAAGTCCTGAAAAGGATACAAATCACCCTATACTGCAAAACACAATGCTTGAAAGAAGAGTAGCTTGGCTTTTGCCAAACAGATAACCCATGAGGAGGCAAAGCCTGCACTTCACACCCCTACCTTTCAGACTAGTACTGGGAAGGAAGAGCAGGGGGCAGCTTCTCCGCTTGTACCAACAGGATGCACACCACACCTGCTCCTGGGATCCACAGGAGAAAGCAAATTCCATTAGGTTCATTTAAAATAATAGCTTATTTTGATAACCTGTCTTTTGCTTTATCCAGAAAATATTCAATAGCACGTAGAGCATATGTTTTCAAAAATTAGAATATAGTAGACTCTGGAAGCAGGCAACCTTGTTTCTAATCCTAGCTGTTCACCTAAGATGTTGCAGCAGTTTCTATAACCGTTAATAATGGGTAATAATAATAATAATAGTATTGAATTCGCAGGATTTGATAAAGATTGAAACAAGCTAATATATTGCTGGCACATATGAAGGGCTCAATATACAATGTTAGCTATTGTATATTTTGATCAGTGCAGAGGCAAAGTAAAATCCTTCCAGAAAGAGGTCATTTTCAGTCTCTTCAGTTTTATTTATGGGCATACAGTCCACCCCTGGTTCAGCTAATTGTTAAGTCGTTTGAACATGCTCTTAACCAGCAATATCTTCATTTCAAGTAATTGTTAAGAAGTATATTCAAAATCACTGTAACTTGAGAACAACAATAAAAAATATTGGTTTATTAAAAAAAATTATGGAGGCTGCCTCCATCAGTGTGATGAATAAATCATCTATTTCTAATCCAGTATTGGATTAAACCAGGATGTGGAGAGCTGTGAGAGAGCTAAACAGTGGTGTGCTGGGGGTGACTTCTGCAGTCTCTAGAGAGCCAACTGTGCACATCTCTTCCCAACTCTGCATTCAGAGGCATTGAAATAGACTTCCTGATAATATTTATACCATGAAAAGCAACAAATGCTTCAAATTGGGTTCCTTCAACTCCACCAGAGAAATGACTGTTAAACATATGCCAGCACACTACTGGGGCCACACCAAATAGGCTTCCCTAAAATGCATGAGATGGGGTGCCATCAGTGTCAATGGACATTTGGCATACACGTCTAACACCATGCTGCGTATACTATAAGGATCTTGTAGAGGATACTGATCTCCAAATTTTAAAAATCCCTGTTCTCTGAGGACCCATTGGATAATTTTCTCTCTGATCCCTATACCAGAAGGACACATGTTCCGACTTATTTATATCCTATGGAAAGTGGGGCTCACAAAACTGCTTCTTTCTTTTTGTTGGTTGTTAGAAATATTGAGACAATTTATAAGTTACTTATAAATAAAATGTAAGACTTAATGATACATGTTATTTAAGAATCTCACCCCAGCTTCACCTCAATTTTCTAAATTATTTTTCCTTTGCCATGTTTCCCCTCACCATTTTTTAATCTCACTTTTTTATTCATTGAAATTTAGCAATTTATACATCTCTTTTTATACATACAATTTATACATACATATATCTTTAAGGTAGTAACTATATTTTTAGAGTATCATAAATTTTAAGTAAATAATTTGGCTGCTATAATTTAACTCTCAAATTCTAAATATTTGGCATTCAAATGAAAGTTTTTGAAGGAAACAGTCACACATTCATTGCAATACGAAGCCATCCACCAGTTCAGCTGTACACATGAGGTGTCCAATTGATTGAGCTTAATTGGAAGGCACAAAAGTAAGTCATCAATTCATCTTTTGATTCTAATTTTAAAAAATTTAAAGTATTAATTTCAACTGAATGTTATATTCCTAAACAATGGAATGTAATTTGAATTTTGGCCTTGTTTTAAGAAAGCAAAAGATATATTTAAACAGGGATGGTGGATGAGGAGAATTTGGTACAAATAATAATGTGATGGCATTTATTATTCTCTGGCATAAATATGAAGATAAAACAAACCATGAATCCTGTTATGTATACTGTCAGGGATTACTTCATAAAACTTTAGTGGAGAAAATATGCAGCTATTACTCAATGCTCTGTACTGAAATAAAGTTTATCAAAATATATTAAGAAATTTTTCATATAAACATAGTAAAAAGAGAAACAGGAAAAACATACTCACCAACAGAAAGGCTACAAAAAAACCAGTTCTTAACAGAGCATGCAGCCTTAAAATGTCTAGAATTGAACCCCCAGGCTTTAAAGAGTGGTTGACAAATGAAGATATAACACACAGAGAGATGCATTTTATCTCTTGTTAGAGGCCCAGGTCTCCGAGTGGGTTTCCATTAGTTCTTCACCAACCTATAGTCTCCACCCATTTCACTTATTCAGCAAAAATTCTATGCTGCACAGTAACCTAAGTGCTAAGGGAGAAAACAAAAAAATAGATGACAGGGGCCCCTGCTCTCAAGGAACATCACTAATGTACATTTTAATTTAAAAATCCATAGGTAAATCCCGACTTGGGATCTGTGTACAAAGCACTCTGCAAGATACTGAAGACTCTGCAGAAACACTTAATCCCAGTCTATGGCCTGGCCGCAAACACAATGAAATGTTTATAACAGAGTGTGACACAGAAGGAACAAAAAGGATAGACAAGATAACCAAACCAAACTGGGGTGAGGAATAGGGGAAAGCAATGCATAATGCTAACAACAGTAATAATAAAGCTTGTCTGTGATCATTTACCTTGTAATAGGCATGATGGTAAGAGGTAAGCTTTAAGTTGAGTATTTAAGGGCCCACCAGAATTGTCCAGCAGTAGAAAGAGGCAAGACAGACAGCTTCTGCAGAGTCACATGGGGTTCAAAAATCATAAAGATGGTGTGAAAATACATCTGTGTGGTGTGTGGGTATATGTTTATGTTGGGCTCAGGGTGGAGAAGAAGAGGGAAAGTGGGGAAGGATCCTGAAAGGCCTTTGTGGCACAGTAGGGATCCTGAGCACGATGAAGAGTCACTGAAGAGCTTTAGTCAGGTAAGGGGCTTGGTTAGTTTTACATTTATAGAAGAGCAGTGAGTAGGTGGACTGAACGAGTGCAAGCCTGAAGGCAAAAGGAAGCTGTCATAATCAAAGTAATAAATAAAAGCATGAACTAAAGCTGTGTCAATGGAAAATGAGGGGATAATGAGGTTTGGAAGTTAAAGTTAAAGGGTATAATGTTGAGTAACTTGCAAAAGAGTAAAATTGTTGTCAGCTGGGTCACCAAGAGACAGACTAAAGAGGAATGGAGATAAGTGTCACTCATAGAGAAGAGGTCAACAGACTGTGAGCAGCAAGTGTTGCATGCCTCCTTAACTGAATGGTGGAGTCTCTCTCAGTGGAATGGCAGATTATGGTATGGAGAAGAAAGCCAAGCCAAGGACTCAAGAAATGAACAAGAAAAAAAAAAAAGGCAAGACAGTATCTGTTCCAGTTTGCTAATGCTGCTGTTATGCAAAATACCAGAAATGGAATGGCTTTTATAAAGGGGGTTTATTTGGTTACAAAGTTACAGTCTGAAGGCCATGAAAATGTCCAGATGAAGGCATCAATACAAGTATACCTTCACCAAAGGAAGGCCAATAGCATCTGGAAAACCTGTTAGCTGGGAAGGCCCCTGGCTGGTGTCCGCTCTTCCCAGGTTTTGTTCCAGCTCCACCCTCAGCTCCTGTGCATACTCCAAAGTGTCTCTCTTGGTTGCAGCACCTCCTTCTGTCTGTGAACACTTTTAAAGGACTCCAGTGATTCAATTAAGACCCACCCTGAATGGCTGGGGTAACACCTCCATGGAAATTATCCAATCAAATGTCTCACCCACAGTTGATTGAGTCACATCTCCATGGAAACATTCAATCAAAGAATTCCAACCTAATCAACACTAATATATCTGCTCCCACAAGACCGCATCAAAGAACACATGTTTTGGGGGACATAATACATCCAAACTGGCACAGTATCTGATAAAGTACTATGATAATTTCTGAGATATGGTCCATATCTGAAAGGCAGGAACTCAGTATTGACTAGAGAACTCAATCACGTGCTTAAAGTATGGTTGGGATTAAGTTAGAAGAGCAATAAGAAGATTAATATAGTCCGGTATATTAAAAGTAGAACTCAACTTGGATATAGGTTACCCATACCCAGATTATGGCCCTAACTTGCCATTTGAGTGTGGTATTAATTTCATCTGTAAACCTGGCTAGGTTATGGTGTCCAGTTGTTTGATCAAATACTGCCCTACTTGTTACTGTGAAGGTATTCTGCAATGGGAGTTTCATCTACAATCACTTGACTGCATCTATAATCAACAAAGGAGACTGCCATCAGTAATGTGGGTAATCTACTCATCCAATCACTTAGAAGTCTGAAATGTCAGAATTGAGGGTTTGACAGGTCAGAAGAAGAATTTCTGCCTCACTTCAACACTGGCTCTTGAAGGAATTTCCAGCCATTCAGCTTCTCCCAGGGAATTTGGACTAGGGACTCTGACATCACCATTTTACCAGCATTTGCAGCCTGTGGCCTGCTCTACAAAATTCAGACTTGCCAGCCTTCATGTTCACAAGAGCCAGTTCCTTGTACTAAATCTCTTTATATATATGTTTGTATACACACACATGCACACATGCATTCTCTCTTTCTCTCACATACGTACACATACCCTGTTAGCTCTGTTTCTTAGGGGAACCCTGACTAATGTACTGAGGTCATACATCCTTGAGCAAATGCACTCCTCTGATTTTCAGTGTTCCCATGTGTAAAATATTATCAGCACTTTTAAAACTGTAAATCACTATAGATGAACTTGTAAGTATTATTATTAATCCAGGCAAAAGGAACAGCATCCATTAAGACATGAAGACACTCATAAGCATAATACACTTTGGATGGTGAGTAGATTGTCCCAGTCGAGAATCAATGCACACCGTGTGCATAAGAGAGTGGTGAGCAGAGATAACAGGGTAAGCAGGGGCCAGATTTCTATGAAAGGTATGGGCCAAGAAGAATTCCACCTCTTTTCTCTTCTGATTCCTATGGCTGGTGGTAATATTATCCAAAATGCTTTTGTTATACTATTAAATGGTCAACAAATATAATAAATGTAAAGTTAGGAAAACAGCTAATAACTTTTGAATGCAGATTACTACACTTTGGCATTGTACCTGCAAAACAGTAATGTAATAAAGTTTGGGCCCCTTCCCTGAACTTCCCATATGAAAGCTTTAACATAGGACACTGCAAACACAGCCTAAGGATTGTAATCAGAAATATAAACACTGAAAACTGTCACCAAAATCTGTTCAGCAGCAAAGTGCTTGATATTATACGCATTTCAGTAAAGAGGAAGAGAACTTTACCTAAAGATCCAGAGGCCTTTAGGAGAATGGGAAGCAAATACTGTGTGAAGCTAAGGATCAAAGTAGAGTTTAATTCTGTAGGTTTGTTCTATAATTACTTCTATTTAAAAAAAAAAAAAAAATATATATATATATATATATACACACACACACACACACACATATATACATACACACATACACATACACATATATATATATATTCTGAACCAGAAAACAGTGTAAAAAGTCACCAAGGGCAGGATAAATCTCTATAAACAGTTTCTATATTATAGTTTCAGGCAGAATAAAATAATTGAAGAGCCTGTAAGTACAGAATCTCTTTTTTAGTCAAGTCTTGGACAACCAGAAATCAAAGAGGCAAAAGCACACATGGTGGATAATCAGTTATAACTAATCCAAAGCCAACTCCATAAGTGTCTGAGTGTCTTTTCCCTAAAAGTCAAATGAAAACTGAAATCAATATCAAATAATATCCCCTTTAAAAATACAGAACAGTATCTAAAATAAAATTTTACACAGTGTTAAATAATTTTTCAAGATTCATGAAATTTAAAGCAGTGTGCTAAATTTATTAGTTTCTACAAAGGCAAAAATTAATTTGCCCTGTGTTGATCATAACTTAAAAGACATGAAGTAGGGGGTGATGGCATCAAAATGGCACTGTAAACAGCTACTGAAAACTCCTCTCTAGAGATTCAATGATAAAAAGGACAATTCTGAAATGTTTGAAACTCTGGAGAAAGATATAGACTGGAGAACAGCCCTGCAAATGCCGAATTCAAGAAAGAGAAGACATATTAGGTAGGAAATCCTCCATCCCAGACCAGCCAGTCCTTTACTACTCCACCCACCAACTCGGGCTCAGTGTGGGAAAGGCACAAAATTAGCAGATGGGACCCCATCCCACCAAGGACACCGATTTTAAAATCTCTCACAGTAGTGAGACATACCCCCATTGTCTGAAGACCCGGGGGACAGGGGAGGTACATTTCAAGATCCAGGTCAGTGAGGGACAAAGAGACTGAGAAAACGTGGACAGAGACTATGTTTCCAGCCCTGGGTCTGAAAACCCTTCCCCCACCCTTGAGAGAAGCAGCAGCCAGTGGCCATTTTCTTGCCTGGGGGATAGCTGGAGTACTGGGTCGGCTGAGGGAATACTCTGCCACAGGTGGAGTCCCACATTGAGCCAGATTTTGGCTGGCAAAGTGAAGGCATAGGAATCCCACAGTTTCAGCTCACCTGTGTATATGCAGCCTGTGCTCGGGGGCAAAGCAGCCTCTGACGACTTAATCATTATCAAACAGCATCATCTCCTGGAGAGTTCAGAAAGTTCAAGAGGATAGAAACACTTTTAAAAAAGATGCTCCAGACCATTTATTAGAGCCACAGGAGCTGGTCTACAGCCCTGCACAGTTTTGGCTGAGACATGTTTGACAACCTGTCAAAGCAGGGCTCTAAAACAAACCCAGGTCTTGCTGACCAGTGGAAAACAGAGCACCACTGGAAGCCAGCAGATCTATATTACCAAAAACCAGTGAACTTGCTGAGGTGCCCGGTGCCTACCTCCTATCCCTGTGGCAGGCCATGGTGTGCCTGGTTTTGGTGGGAAACGGGGGGACAGAGCCAGTCTGACAACTGGGCAGCAAGAGAAATGAAGAAATACAGAGATCAAAGAAAACCAACAAGAAAACCCAGGGCAAAAGAGAGACAACAACCTCCAGAATAAACTAATCAAAATAATCAGATGCCTAGACAGCAAAAAATCATGAGCCATGCCAGGAAACACATAGATATGGCCCAGTCAAAGGAACAAACTAACACCTCAACTGAGATTCAAGAGTTGAAAAGACTAATTAAAATTAAAGACGTTCAAACAAATCTTCTAAATCAAATCAGTTGAAAGAAAATGTGACAAAAGAGATGAAGGATATAAAAAAGACACTAGGTGACCATAAGGAAGGATATAAAGAAGACACTAGGTGACCATAAGGAAGAATTCATAAGCTTGAAAAAACAAACAAATGGCAGAACTTATGGAAATGAAAGGCACAATAGAAGAGATGGAAAACACAATGGAGACATACAACAGCAGACTTGGAGAGGCAGAAGAAAGGATTACTGAACTAGATGACAAGTCATCTGAAATTCTACACACAAAAGAACAGACAGAAAAAAAAAGAGAAAGCGTAAGTAGGGTCTCAGAGAACTGAAGGACAATATGAAGTGCATGAATATATGTGTTATAGGTATCCCAGAAGGAGAAGAGAAGGAAAAAGGGGCAGAAAGAATAATAGAGGAAACAGTCAATTTTCCCAACTCTTATGAAAGACGTAAAATTACAGGTCCAAGAAGCACAGCATACCCCAAACAGAATTGATCTAAATAGAGCTACTCCAAGACACTTACTAATCAGACTGTTAAATGTCAAAGACAAAGAGAGAATTCTGAAAGCAACAAGAGAAAAGCAATCCACCACATACAAGGGAAGCTCAAAAAGACTAAGTGCAGATTTCTCAGTAGAAACCATGGAAGCAAGAAGGCAGTGGTATGATATATTCAAGATACTGAAAGAGAAAAACTGCCATCCAAGAATCCTATATCTGACAAAACCATCCTTCAAAAATGAGGGAGAGTTTGAAATATTTACAGATAGACACTGAGAGAGTTCATGAACAGGAGACCTCCTCTACAAGAAATACTAAAGGGAGTGCTACAGAGTGATAGGAAAAGACAAGAGAGGAGAGGGAGATTTGGAGAAGAGTGTAGAAAGGACAATATCAGGAGATAGAGGGTAAAGATCAGGCAATTGATGCTGAACGAGTATAGAATGTTTAACAGCATAGATTGTATACATCCAGAAATGGATAGCACAATATTGGGTGATGGAAGCATAATATTCTAAGTACACTAAACAAAGATAACTGCAAGTATGGTTGAGAGAGGAAGGCTAGGGAAATGTAAGACACCAGATAGAAGGTAAAGACTGGGATGGTATACCTTAGCAAAACTAGAGTGGTCAATGATTATAATTACATGTAAAAATATAACAATATTTTTACATGAGGGGGAACAAATGAATGCCAACTTTGCAAGGTGTTGAAAATGGGATGGTATTGGGGAAAAAAATGCAAGCTAGAGTCTATAGTTAACAGTAACATTGCAATAGGCTTCCAGTAATTGTAACAAAGGCAATATACCAAAGCTAAATATCTATAAGAGGGAGAAATAGAAAGAGGGGTATGATATTCTTGGCATTGGTGGTATTGTCTGACCTTCTTATTTTTTTTTCTTTTGTTGCTTTTTACTAGTCATTTTTTCTTTCTTTTCCTTTTTTTTTCTTTTTTTTCTGTTTTGTTTTGTTTTTCCTCTTTCTTTGGAAGAAACGGAAATGTCCTCATATAGACAGTGGTGGTGAATGTATAATTACATGATTATACAGGCAACTATTGATTGTTTACCTAGGAAGAAATAAATGGTATATGAATAAAACCATCTAAAAATGAAAAGAGGGATACAAGTGCTAAAGAAACGTGGAAAAGGGGATGTACCTAATCACCATTGATGGGGAAGTAGAACGGCGCAGCCCATCTGGAGGTCAGTGTGGTGGTGCCACAGGAAGCTAAGCATGGGGTTGCCATATCATCCTGAAACTCTGCTAATGGGTATATACATGGAAGAACTGAAAAGAGAGACATGAATGGACATTTGCACAATGGGTTTTACTGTGGCAGTATTTACGAGTCACAGTGGATGGGGGGTGGCTAAGGGTACATTGACTGATGAACATAATGGCGAACTGTGGTATATACATACAATGGATACTGAGCTGCTACAAGAAAGAATGAAGTTGTGAGGTATGTAATTAGGAGAATGGACATTGAGGACAGTATGTTGAGTGAAATAAACCAGAAATGAAGACAAAACATTATAGTGCCTCACTAATATGGACTAACTATAATGTGCAAAATCTTAGAACTGAATCTGAGAGCACAGGTTATCAGAGGAAGGCTTATTGTAAAGGTTCCTAGTTTGTAAGCTCTTAAGGCAGCTACATCTATTCCTGAGTTGTAATGACTATTTCTAAATTCTGAGATGCTGAGCTATTTGTATATTACCTGGTTGGTCCCTGGAACTTTGGGTTATCTGTGTGACACCTGAGACTCAGAGCCAGAATCTGGCAGCTATGAATGTCAGCATTACCCCATACAGCAAATGTTAAAGAGTCTAAAAAATAGATCAGACTTCAATTAGAGATATGAATGAAAAGTACTTGGTTAGGACTAAGGTAAATCAGACTAAAGGGTAAAGGATGATATTGACAGTGTTTTAAAACTTCAGCTTCTACATGAGACCAAAGGAAGAGATGTCTATTAGGCGTAAAGTCTGTATTTTTTGTAGCACACTATATAATTTAACTTGTATGGTCAGTTTATGCAACACCATAATTATATGGAACTTTGAATAGGAGTAAAATCTGGTTAGTTTGTACAGGTTAGTGTTAAGCCCTGATACATCCCAGACTAATCTGGGCAGAGAATAAAAAATGTATTTGCAAAGCCCCCTTGAGGGACTGGGGGGAAATGTGGAAATACTAAATGTCCCTCCCTGGAAATGTGGGACATGATTCACAGGGACAAGCTTGGCCCTGGTATCGTGGGATTGAGAAAGCCTTCTTGGACCAGAAGGGGGAAGAGAAATGAAACAGTTTCAGTGGTTGAGAGATTTCAGGAAAAAAAAGAAAAAAAAAAAAAAGCCACAAACTTTAAGATACCCTTGTTCATTCATAAGCAAGTTTGCCTTTCCACTGAGTAGCATTAGGTGACAGATGTATAAACAGCAAACAGATTTGAAGTGTATTTATGAAGTCATTGTCATTGAAAAGTGTAGAGTAACTTTCAAAACCAGTATCTACATTCATTTGCTGAATGACAGAGCAACATGTAAAAATGGCCACAACTGTTACCTTAACAAAAATATTGGTCTTTTTCTCCCCCTGACCAGAAAGACAAATTTCCACAGACAGGGGCCTCTGGTGAACAAACTGCCTCTGGTCATTCTGAGTACTTATTAACTGTCCATTAAGCCTGAATCTAGATCATATCTTGAAATGAACTATAGTGCCGTCTGTCTACATCCCTGTTATCTACTTTGCCAAAGCACTACAGTTTCCAAAAGGAGGCATGGTTTTCACTATAGGAAACCTTTTTGATTTTACACTCCAAAGTCACAGTTTACTCATTTACTCCCTGATTATAGTACTTGCTTTGGACAAAAAACTGTGAACCATTTCCCTTCCTACTAAAAATAACCAGGATTTCTTGTCTTCTTATCAGGGCTGGATTTCACCTGTCTGCAAATGAGATAAATGAATAAAGAGTGCAATTAGTTTCTGAATACATCATAAATTTGCTTGAAATTCCAGTTTTTAAAAATGTGTCTGCTTAACTTACTATTGAAAAGATCCAAAAAAGAGTTGGGATGTACAGTGGGGAGGATAGGTAGAAGAAAACCTGAATCATCCTACAGAATTAATTAAAGAAATATTGCCCAAAACAAAGACTCTTTGCCAAGTGTTGAAATGAAACACAAAAACAATTATGAAAGTAACTACTGTCAAAATTGCTAGGTGGATGAGCCTGGAAATCATGAGGAACTTTTTGTAGTCATATTTCATAAATAGTAATGTGCTCATTTTCATAATATGTAGTTTAGTGCTCTACACACAGTGACAGTACACAGTGTGGCCAGCTCTACATTTCATGATTTGAGACACTGACCATTACCCTTCATGCTTGCCATCTAACAACCTCTCATGTACAATATTCACAAATACACAGACATGGTCTACATGCATACAACTACTGCTACAACTGTACAGGTTCATTCACAATTATCTAAGAAGAAAATAACAGAAAGGATGGGCAGAGCATCAGTTTTAGCAAAGCTGGGAATCTGGGGATTTGCTAAGCCATTCAGCACATATCTATGACTATGCATAATCAACTTTAAGCTAGACTTTGCCACCCTTTGTGAGAGAAGAATCAATTATTAAATCCCTGCCTCATACCCCCACACAACATCCATACCTTATTAATGGAATGAGAGAAAATATTTCAGAGGTAACAGAGAAATGGCCAATCATAAATCCAGGATGATTCCAGAAAGAATTAAAAGTGGAAAAGGATCAAAATGCAAATCCTAAGAGTATGATTCTCTGCCCTTTTTAATTATAATAGCTTTTACTTATTTGGGATTGACTGTGCCAGACATTGTTCAAAGCAATTTATACATTTAATTTATATAATCCTTATAATCACACTGTGAAATAAAAACTACTAGCAACATCCAATTTACATTAGAGAAAACTAAAGCACAAAAAGGGTAAGTAACTTGACAAATATTACAAGCCCAGTAAGTAGCATCCTTATTGAATACTACCAAATTATTGCCAAATTTTCTATTTTGGAATTCACAAAAGTCCCAAATGATTTTCTTAAATAGACTTCTGTCAAGTCACAGGTTGGGACCAATATGTTTGACCTAGTTAAGTATTTTTTTAACACAGTTGTTAAACTTTGCGTAAGTTTTCAAACAGTTTCAATATAATAAAATGTAGAGTAAAAAAAAACTACATTGCATAGAATTTAGCCATTTTGTAATGAGTCAGATAAGCTTTATGATCTTTCAGGGTCTCAAAGCCATTGTAAACTCCACTGTACAACAATCACATGTTCAAGTAAATAAAAACAGCAAGGTCTAAATCTCTCCTAGAACCAAGACTGAAAGTCATATTTAAAAACTCCGTAGTGTAGTCATACCACATACTAATTTTTGACTCTAGACAAGATGCTTGACTTTTCCAGGTGTGATATGTAATATATGAAAGCAAAACTAAATGATTTAGTCCCTTCAAATTCTCAACTGCTATGATACCACGATGAATTCCAGAACATATGTACAAGAATCATGTCATTTTTGACCACAAAATTGTTTGAATTTTGGAAATATGATTGCTCATTGCAAAATATAGCTACTTTTCCATTGAGAATTAGGGACAAAAAATCATGTAATTTCACAAACATAACTGTTTAATGTACACAAATGTGTACGTTATGGGCAATAATACTACCGGCTTCTACAGTCTAAAGCCTAGGCAAATCACTGTGCTGATCTCTGAGGCTTTATTAACCCAAACATTCTTTAAATGTAGTTGATAATATAAAACACATTTCAAGCTGCAAGACTGTGGTTGCAGACATTACTATTTAGTGACCGCTCAATATGCCCACCCGAACCCCTTTACTGGAACTTATCATTCACTTGAAATACATGAATTTTCAAAATGCTTATAAAAATCAGCTTCAGTTTTCTTTTAAGGAAGAAGCATGTTCATTCAACAAAAATCAAAATACAGAATCCAGTAATTTTTTGAAGATGAGTAATCATTAAGGATGAAAAATAAAGCTATTAAATTATTTTTACTTTCAAGGCCAATTCAGCAATGGCTTTCAGATAGTGTTTCTTAAAACACAATGTCATTTAAATATTACACTATTACTTCCTTTCTCTCTTTTTTTCTTTTTCAACCATCCAAGAAAATATTTCCTACTGAAAAAAATTTTGGCAAATTCTCTGGAAATACAACTATTTTTCCCATGCACTTTGTCACCTCCAAATAAACGAGTTTGTTTTCACCAGAAATCTGCTGTTTTTTGTTTTAACGAAAACACATCAGACTTGTGCTTTAAAACAGAGAAGGAAACCAAGGGCCAAAGATCACACTTCGGTTGTAGTGAACACACAGGCCACTTGGCACCAGAGGCTTGGCAGTTTTCAGAGGCACAGTAAAGAGAAATTCAAAGGCAAAGAAGAAAAATAAAGAAATCAGGGAAAAATGAAGAAACAACACTATTAAACAATAACAACAGACTCTGTAGTATACTTCTTGATATGTTTGTACATGTTTGTGTGTATGTGTTTTCAACTTATCCACTGACAAATATTTATTAGATAGTGAGCTATAAAGAATACACAAGAGGAGCTGGACATGGTTCTTGACCTCTTTAAAAGGAAAATAAATTCTTTCTAAGCTTATTTCTTTCCTTATTCAAATCAGACCTAAAGGGTTGTGGAACTTAACATGATCACAAGTGAAAAAGGAAAAAGGAGAAGGGAATCCAAACAACCCTTATCTTCAAAGCCACAAAAAATTTCCTGGTGCTGAAATAAAAGGTCACATTAAAAGGCAGGAAGAGCAAGTATATGAAGAGCTAGATTTTATTTTCCTTTGTTATCCCCTCTATTCACATTAGTAATCTGTTGGAAAACAGAATCTTCTGACTGGTAGGAACACTAAAGTCTGTAGCAATCACCAACTGTCAGCATGACTTGATACAGCCCTTTTTTTTTTTGTTTTTCCTTCCATCTGAAGAACACAAGTTGCAACACAAAGCAAGCCAGCCCCCTGAAGTCATGGCCTGCCATTGACCAGCAAAGACACTCCTGGGGAATTCAGTGAAACTTACAAATACAACACAGCCTCAGTTAGGAAAGCAGAGGATACAGGCCTTCCCCATACAAAGCTTGCTGCTCCTTTGCAACAGCAATACCTTCAGGCATTTTTCATTAGCGTTACCCTTTCATGCTGCTTAGAAGACCAGGGAATGGGTGAGAATGGATTTGTTTTATGTGAAATGACTCACGCTGAACCCAGAATATCTTTTAGGTATCAGTCGACCTGACCGTGGGACTTCGCGTTTTGCTTCACTGCATCCCTGTGGTGAATGGACAGAACTGTATCCACTTCATTCGTGGATCGCTCATACCTGTTTTACATACCTTTACAGGTTTCTCCCTAACGAGCCCTATATGATAATACAGAATATGTTTAGGTTTTCTATAGTCCTAAATAGCAACCTGGATCCAAACCGTAGACTGAGAAGCACACACTGCTGCCCAAGCTTCTGTGATACTGGCCCTTAAAAGTCACAGGTGAGATCTGCTAATTTCTTTTCCTTCTGTTAAAAACATAGGATCACTCAAAGGGGCCTGTACTTCTTCGGAGTTGGTACTCACCAAAACCTAGATAAGCCTACCCTCGAGGTCATATTTAACAGTGGAATCAGATGAGGAATAATATATTCTGTGAAAATATTAAAAACAAAAACTCATCCACCCCCACCCCCCGATAAAAACCAGGACCAAATACATTCTTAAAGAAAAACATCCCCTAATTCCTCTGCCCAAATCTGTCCCCTCCCTCCCCTTTATATTTCTTTCCACCTCCGCTATACCCCTCTTGGGAGAAAGTGAGCAGAACAGGAAGCAGGAAGCTTCAGAGGAGTATGCTGAGCTATCAACAGACCCAAACAAAAGCAAAGAAGAAAGTCGTGCCACCAAAAGTGGGCTCGTCTGCCCGATGCGCACAGAAGTCGGTGCTGGGACACCAGGATTTCGAGAAGACAAGGGGTTTATTGCATAGTTGACCAGAAAGGAACCTGGAAGAGACCAAAAGAAAAGCCTCAAATCAGTCTCCTGGAACACAGTAGAGCCTGGGGCTTTATGCTGTCTGGGGAAGGCTGGCTACAGGGAGTGACTAAGGATGGGCGAATCCAGTTGGGGGACGTCAGACTAAAGGGCGGGGTGTAGAAGAGCATGCTCTGTTGCAAATCATGCTTGGTCTTCAAATGGAAGCTTAGGATGCTCAGTGGCTATAATCTGTCAGAATCTGCCTTAGCAGGTGCTGCAAAGAGAAAGGAAACAGTAACTTTTCTTGCATTGAAGCAAGCTTCTTCTGAATAAACATGAGGACGTGGGAGCACAAACAAAAGAAATGGAAATCTTTTTCAAACCAGTAGGGGAGGGGCTACTGCAGTGGAAAAGGGGTTGGTAAGTGGCAATTTCAAAAGTATGTGTGGTAGTAAGAGCAAATCAGATGGAAGAAGCAAATTAATAGTTCTGAAGTCTCTGGTTCTCCCCATCTTTCTTTATTAAAATTTTGAAATAAAGTATTTCATGTATTTTTCCAGAAAAATGAAGAGAGAGTGATAGTGTTAAAATTAACAATACCAAATTGTTACACTCTGCATCATTTCCAGCTTGTTGGTTTCAGAAAGAGAAACGAAAAGAGCTGAAAAATCACATCTTGTGAAAGTCAGTCATGGGTTCTCTTGCTTTTGGGAGGTTGGAAACAGTTACTTCCTGGAATCACACAGCCTGCCACTCAGCTGAGGCCTGCAGCTGAGTGTATTGTTCTCTGTTGTCTACTTGAAAAATATTCCAGTCAGAAGGGAGTCACGTGCGGTGAATTTGACCTAAATTCTCCGATGGTGCTACTATTCGTTATTCCCTTCCTGTCACATTATGATTCTCTGCATACACTTTATTACTTGTCATTTCATTCAAAGGACACTTGCTTAGTTCTGAAACTTATAAAAAAACAAAGTCTGTTTATAGAGTGTATCACATTCAGCTATTAAAAGCAATAGAACTTTTGTTTTAAATTGTTTTGGCTGGAAATGTATTTTCTAATAATGCGATATTTCAGTGTGCTTTAATAAAAAATAAAAATTATAGATATTTTGCTCAAAAATCATTTATTTCCATTAAAATGCAAAATCACTGATCATCCTTAAAGTCATGCCAGTAATTATTTTTAACAAGACCCACAGGTAGAAACAAACAAAAAATCCTGAATATGGAGTTTTTAAATTGATCTTAAAAGCAAGCATTTTTACTTGCAAACTTCATTACCTTTAGCAATGGACTTTTTAAATTCTCTTTGAAACCTCTGTTATTGAAAACCATGAGTTTGCACATTTTTAAATGGAATGGGATTTACTGAAGATGAATTTGTAATATATAGTGTCCGGGCAGAAAAAAGTAAATGAAAAAAATAACTACCTAAATCCTTCCACAATTGAAGACAGAATTAGTATATGTTTATATATTCTAAGAAAAATGGCAAGTACCCTCTAGATGTAATGAATCTCATCCCTGTACCCTGTAACTGCTGAACTAGTAGTTGTGAAAATGTAAACCTCTTGGGTAGAACAGATTTCTCTGGTGTTTGTTCCCCTTGCTGCTCTGGAAAGATGAGTCACCCTTTCTCTGATTTGATAGTCTTCTTTCCATGCTTCAAATACTTACTCAAAGTGTTCTTCCTTGACTGAAGGGAAAACATGTGCCTCCCTTTCTATGCTGTGATAGCTGATTTCTCTCTTATAGTTTATCACACAAGGGTTTCTGTCTATTTATTCATGCATCTTGCGGTCAGAGCTTGTGTCTTATTCGTCTGTGGATCCACAGGACAGTGAACAGTCCCTGCACAACATGAGTGCTCGTTAAATGGTGGAACGAATGGATGAGCACATGACCATGATCTGTGACTACCACAGTACTGTATCAATGAAAACAAAATGTATACATAACAGTGAACGCCCATCTCAAAAAGATGGTAAAAAGTGAACCAGATGGTTAAAGAAAAATATATGGCAGCATTAAGAAGAATTAACTTTGAAGACCCAATAGCTTCTAAAATCAGGTCAAGGATTAGATAATATTATGAGTGCTGTGCCTTCTGGCATTAAGTACTCCACTCTCGGTCTTCAAACCAAAAACATTCCCCTTCAACATTGTTTACACAGTAAGAAAAAGTTTATCCTCAAAAAAATTACTATGATCCAAGAAATGATATAGCCTTTCATGTAATCCCAAAATGAACTTAACAAAGCTTTAGAACATGATTTTGCTGCTTGTGTTGCTGTTGTTTTCAGTAGGGCCCTTCTTACAGAAGACGTCTGCTTTGATGTCATCAAATTAAAAATCTGTAGAAAGCTTACAAATTATCACAGGCAAAATGAGATAATTAAAAGGGTCAAGTAAATAATTAAAATCATTTCCAACTCGATCATACATGCTAATGAGATTTTGGTACAGGATGAATAAATGAAAGTTTCAGTTAATCCCCAAACCTCAGTGAGACTAGTAATTACAATAAAACAACAACAACAATAAGAAAACACTAAAGTATTCTTCAGAGCATCTGTTCTGAAAGAACATTAGAAAGATCTAAGTCAACTCCTCTGTCCACCCTCTTGAAGAAAGTGCTAATAAGCAGTGAAATGCCTAAGCAGCAGCTAGACAGACAACTATCAAATGGCTTTCAAACTGTCCACCCTAACTATTATTACCCCTGTTGATACCTGCATCATCTCTGCCATGTGTTATTAAAATAGCCTCTTATGTAGATCCGTATTCTGTTGTGTCCCTTTCAGATCCACCCCACACAATGCTGCCCAAATGGCTTTAAAAAGAAATGCAACCATGTCAACTATCAGGTTAAAACCCTCAATGTCTCCATACTGCTCTTAACACAAAATTCAAACATTTCAATGTGACCACAAGGTCCTGTACCATGAGGACTCTGCTCATTTCCTTCAGACACCTCTCCTAACACTCTTCCTTCACACACAGCCTACCTAAACTACTTCAGTTCCAAAAAGTCAACACCAACTT
Organism: Choloepus didactylus; assembly: GCF_015220235.1. Taxonomy (NCBI): domain Eukaryota; kingdom Metazoa; phylum Chordata; class Mammalia; order Pilosa; family Megalonychidae; genus Choloepus; species Choloepus didactylus. The sequence goes on from NC_051309.1 coordinate 190,899,871, forward strand.
TCTTCATCTTTTTCTCCTCACTTACTCCACATTCCTATTTCCCTGTGGGAGGATGCCTGGCTTATCTCATCACTTCTTACATCCTTAGTTATCTGCTCCCAGAATTCTCTGCTTCTAGATGCCATACACTATTACAGGGTCAGGTTCCAAGAAACAGCCAGTGCTACACTCTGCCTGAGTTGGGAGAAGTCTGTACAACTCAGAGTTGTATTAACAAGACCACCTGAATAAACTAGCTGAGGTCCTGTTCTCCAAAAATCATTATCAGTAAAAGAGCTAACTTTTATTATTATTATTGTTAAGGAAGTAGGTTTACTGAAAAATCATGCAGAAAATACAGAGCTCTCATATACTCCCCATTATTAACACTTTGGATTAGTGTGGTATCTTTGTTACAACTGATGAAAGAATACTATTATAATTGTACTATTCATAATTGTCTGTAGTTTACATTAGGGTTCACTGTTAGTCTTGTACAGTCCTATAGTTTTGTTTTAAATTTTTATTCTAGTAACATATATACAACCTAAAGAAAAGAGCTAACATTCTGATCACCGTCTGCTAGAATACTGCATTGATCTTCAATCCGAACTTGAGTAAGTAACAAGAATAGTATTTATTGGGTCCTCTCAAATATCAGTATTTGTATTGCAATTATGTCTTTCTCCCCCCCTTTAGCCTATGAACATCTGTGATGTTACTAACACAATAATCTTGATCATCATTGTATTTTCAGCCCCTAAAAGAGTGCTTGGCACAGTGTAGGCCCATACTAGACATTCAATAAGGATGTATTTAAGGAATTAATGAATGGAGAAATAACCCCCCAAAACCCAAACTTCAAAGCATTGCATCAAACCCTCTGCAGTCTTATTTCTCCCCAGTTCCTAGCTAACTCCTTAGAAATATTTAAACATTTATACCATACGTTATAACATCATTCATTCTTACCTTATTTAGTATTTGATAATTTATTCCATCATAGGTTAAATTTACCTTTATCTCATGGAAAAGATTCATTAATCAAAGATAAATTACTATAATTAGAATCACAGTCTTAGGTTTGAAAAGTACTTTGTCAATTATCTAGCTAAAAAACAACTACACTAAAACAATACTAAATTTCTATATGAGAAGGTTCTGAGGTAATTTTAAACAATCTTATTTTATTCGTTGAGGTAGAACTATAAGATATTTCTTTCCAAAACTATAGTAACAGTAGCTTTGAAGCCCTGTGTATGCTGGGAATTTAAAATGTGCCATTTGCTTTTCAAAGTTCAGTGATTTAGACTTCTAATTCAGACTTATCCATTTTTTTTAATTTTACTTTTTCAAATCACTCAATTTTAATAAATCATCTCAAGATGCTTTACACTGATTTTTTTCACCCATTTTCATTACTTTACAATTTTAACACATTGTGATTTAAATACTTTTTCTCTAAAACCAGTTTCTTATTTGTAAAACTGTCCACTTTGCTCACTGCTGTCAATTGTTAAATAAGCAAAACAGTATAGTGTAACATTGTAATCCAGAACCAACTCTTGGTGCCATGAGTATTCTTCAAATGGAAGTTTACAACAAAGTTGACAAAGAACCAAAGTGGCTTGACTCTATACATGGTACTTGTACATAGATGAATGGCTACCTAAGCCTAATCATAGGCTCCATTTATCAAATTCCTGCCATGTGTCAGGGACTGAGTCAGATACTCAGAGCCCATTACTTCCGATTCTCATTAGGACACAGCAAGTAAGACAGAACTACCCACACAGAGAAGCTGCAACTCAAAGAATTCAATTATATCACACAAGTTGCATAACCAACAGGTAGAGTGCCTAGATTTAAACAGAAAAAGACAGAACTGAATAAATCTAGAAAAAGAAAAGCAACATGAAATGCTGCATTCCTAATGTTGTTGGATATAAGAAATGTAGGTGCATTTAAATAATTAAGCTACAGGAAACTATCTGATTTTTTAAAATCATGTAAATAGGCTGCAAGCTCTGCATGCTACAAAATACTTACTGACCTAAGGCTGAAATAATAAAATAATATATTATTCTTTGAACAAATGATTAATACCAAATAAAAAAAAAAAGATTTTAGAGCAGCTAGAATAATTAGTCTGCAAAGGAAATACAACTGAGACAGAATTCATCAAAGTTAGAACTTAGAATATAAACAGACTATCATGAATTGCAAATCAATGCTCCTATCTGTAATATTCCTTCAATGGTTAAAAACATCCATGCAAAATCAAATTTTATAGTATTTTATATAGCATTCTCTCTTTAGCATACTTTCAAATATCATTAAAATGAGCAACCTATTTCAATGTCGTATATCTAGAATAAGGGAGAATAAAAAGACTTATTGCTCTTTAATAATATTTTGGAAAATGGATGTTAATTTTCTTAAACTTTTTATACCAATTAGAAGAACCTGGACATTTCTGGTCAATGGAGACATATTACACTCTTCCTAATATCTGAAAATGGCAATAAACTTCCTATGTTAAACAGAACCTCTTGGGATGGGGGTGGGGAAGCCTTATTAGAAACTTATATTTACATAATACAATGTTTATATAAAAATTTAAAGACAATCTCAATAATTTAATCTTGCCCAAATGGGCAGCCTTACAGTGAGACTATCAACAATGGAATATAAGTAAAGTACATAGAACCAAAGTGAATATCTGCATGATACAGTGTCATTAATGCCAAAATAAAAGTAGGGATTTCTGGTTCTTCTTAAGGGGTCATCTTTAATGAGCAGAGGGTTAAAAACTGTGACCCCTAACTGAAGTTCTGTGTTCAACCTTCCTGAATTCCTTAACACCTCAGTTCAATACTCCTTCTTTCTTTGTGTCACCCACATAGCTCTCTGTACACTGACTACTCCTCATTGCTACAAACCTAGAAAATTTTTAATCCAAATTCTATGACCATTTGAAAATACTGAAATATTATTTTTTGCAAAATGGGGAACAAAAGTTTAAAGAATAAGGCATTTTTGATGAGCTTCCATTTACTATTAACTTTTGTAACATCTTTATATTGATTTTAATAAAAATCTGCCCTAGACATCAGATTAAGAGACTGGCAGAAGTTCCTATATATTCACTGAACACTTTCCTTTCCTTCTTGAACTTGAGTCCTCATGACTGAATTTGGCTAATGGAATGTGGGTGGATGTGATCTATGCCAATTCAGGGCCAAACACTAAAAAACCTTACATTGATCCTCATTTATCATGTGGAAGATTCTGAGGCCTTTAGAGGATGAAGGCACCATTAGGTGAAAGTGGCTGGTCCTCTCCCAGTTCTCTTCTGAACACTCTCCCAACACCCACACCCACAATAGACTTATGGAAGAAATAAATCTTTATTATTTCAGTCATGGAGCTGTAGATATTTTTTTAACAGTAATTAGCCTATCCTGAATAAGTGAAATAATATAACAATAAAAGACCCTAATGTCTAATTTAGATACTCTCAATCCTAGCTGCATATTGGATTTAAAAACTGAGCTCTTAAAAATAATGCCAATGCCTGGGCTATAACGTGAATCATTTGCAGCTATCTCTGTGGGTGGGTCAAATATCACTGGTTTTTAAAAGCTCTCCAGTGATTCTCAGGCACAATAGAGGTTGCAAACCACTACTAACCATGAAGCTATATTTGTACTCAATCATAGTAAAGGCGATGTCTTAATCCAGTATTTTATCTATTTCATCACGGCCCAGGTAAACACTAAAACCATCAATTTAAACAGAGAGTATACATATTAAAAATATGGAATCCTTATAGGAAAAAAATCCCAATAAATATTTTACAATTGTTCCCAATAATTTTCTGCATCAGTTTCAGGCAAATGTTAGCCTTCCCTTAATTAAAATAAACATTCAAGTCAGAATCAAGTGTTTGAAGAAAAGTTTGGTTTCCACTAAGAAACAGTTACCACAATAATGTGTAGAACAGCCAAAATTTTATAAGGTCTAAGTTTGCAAACACTAGAGAGTACCACAATTCTGTTTCAATTCCAAGAACTAATGGTTTGTTTTCCAAGCAGACACCAATCTATACTAATGAATATTTAATCAGAACAATGCCTAAGAGGTTATTTAAATACAGCTCTTCCAGATGGTATGGGATAAGCCAAAATTATCACATCAACTAGTCAATTATTCTGTTCTTAAATTCAGTAATCTAATTCTAAACCATGATCAAAAGCAAGCATCAGTCATGGAGCTCATGAGTTTTGAAAGTCTGTCTCATACTTCTGGAATCACACCAGAATTTCACATGGAGGGATAGTGAAAAGGAATTTCAGAACACCACCAGAAAAGATAAGTTACTTATTCTCCATCAATGGATATGTAATAAAAAGCTTTATTTTATTTGCATTGTGATGGTTCAAATATCAAAATAAAAGTAGTAGATGTGGTCACAGTGGTAGGATTCCAAGAAGCCATCTGCTGCTTGCTCTGTGAGCTTTAGAACTGCTCCTGCACAGCCAAGATTATTGACTTTTATTATGTTATCTGATTTACCATTTTGTCTGGACTATCATTAGTAGAATTCTTTCACTAAATAATAAAATTTGTAACAACTAATTTTAAGCATTTACTAAGGCCTGGGTATTGTGTAATATAATTTACATATCTTAAAATACATGCAATAAACCTTTAAGCAAGTAATATTATAATTTTACAAAAAAATTTTTAAAAAAAGAAAACTTTAGGCCCTACAGTAAGATTATTCAACTTCCCTATGGTTGTTATGAAAGTAATGGCAGTAGGATTTGAAAGCCAGAACCATGACATTTATTTAGCTTGCTCTCTGAGAGGGCCTTATTGTTGTCTTCCATCACTGTAAACCGATTTTCTACTAACTGGAATATTCTAGTAAAAGTGAGGATGCACACATTCGTTTTTATACATTCAGTATACAAGTCGTTTATTGGATAGGTGTTTTGTAAATAATTTCTCCCAGCCTGTGCCTTGTCTTTTTATTCTATTAGCAAATTGTGTTTAGCAAAACAAAGTGTTTTTTATTTTGATAAAGTTCAATATTTGCTTTTAAATGAAACGCTTTTGGTGTCATTTTGAGGAAGTTTTTCCCTAACCTAAGGTAACAAAGATATTTTCCTATGTTTTCTTCTGGAAATTTTATAAATAATATTTTACATTTAGATCTTATATCCATTGGAGTTACCTATCGTATATAGTACAAGTCGTAGGTCAAGGTTCATATCTTTGCACACGGACATCTAATTCTGCCAGCATCATTTATTTAATTTATTTAAAATGCCCTCCTTTTCCACTGAATGATCTTTTGCACCTTTGTCAAAATCAGTTTGAATTTTTATGTGGGTTTCACTCTAGATTCTGTATTCTGTTCCATTAGCATATAAGTCTATTGGTCTTTTGGTCTGCAGTGTTATTTTCTTGTAAAGGCTTTGTTTGGGTAATCAAGGTAACGCAAGCCTCATAAAATGAGCTGGGAAGTGTTTGTTCCTATTCTTTTTTATGGAAGGTTTTGTGATAGGATTGGTCTTATTTTTCCCTAAAACGTTGGGTCAAATTCCCTAGCGAAGCCATCTGGGCTTGGAATTTACTTTAATGCCAAGTTTGCAACTACTAGTTCAACTACTAGTTCAATTTATTTACTACATATAGTAAATATATAGTAAAAATGGCTGTATGTGTATTTCAAGGAATTCATCCTTTACATCTAACTTGTCTATTTATGAGCATAAAGTTGCTTGTAATATTCCCTCCTAATGTCTGTAGGACCTATAAAGATGACCCATGCTTCATTTCTAAACATCAGAGTGTGGTTTCCCCCTCTTTTTTTATTTGTCTGACTAGAGATTTATCAATTACAGTGATCTTTTCAAGGAATCAGCTTTTGGTTATACTGGTCTTCTATATTGCTTTTATCTTTTCTATTTTGTTAAATTTTATTCCTCTCATTTCTTTCCTTCCATTGGCTTTGAATTTAATTAGCTCTTCTTTTTATAGTTTCATTCTTAAGGTAGAAGCTAAAATCATTAATTTGAGATTTCTTCTTTTTTTAATATAAACATTTGTTAAAAATTTCCTTTTAAGCACTGCTTTTGATGCATCCCACAAAACTTATATGTCATATGTTCTTATACAATGCAAAATATTTTCTAAATTTGTTTGTAATTTTCTTTTTAACTTGGAATTTACTTTAATGCCAAGTTTGCAATTACTAGTTCAATTTATTTACTACATATAGGACTACTGAAGTTATTTTTTTTAAATGTACCATTTAATGTCCATGCATTTCTGGATTTTACTGATATGTTTCTCTAACTGATTTTCACTATAATTTTGTTATGGTCAGAAATTTGTTATGGTTTGTTTTATGGCCTCTTCAATCCCTTTCATGTAGGGGTGTTGCAATATTCCCATCAGGAGTTGAACTGGGTTTGGATTGTTGTTGTTGCTATGGTTACTTCAGTGCACCACAGGTTTCAAATACCTTTCTATAATTTTGTGCTTAGGGTTTCCACCATCTTGCAAAATTTTTTTCTCAGTGTTTTCTCCCACTAGCTTTAGTGCTCGTCTTTGTGCCTATGCCTCAGAGAGGTCCTGTCTCACACTGTCTTATCCCTCCCCCAATGGTAGATGGCTGTTGCTTGATGCCGGATACTTGCCAGCCTGGTGGATGTGAGTAGGGATAAGGCGAGATCATTTATTGTTGGGGTCCAGCCTCACTCTAAGTCATGACCTGTGTCCCTGGGTCTCAGACATGGGATTTTCTGAGTGATCCTGCCCCTTTCCCTATGGTATGAGATCCCCAGCAGCTAATGGCCTGGCTAAGGTTTTCTGCCTCTCCCCAGCAGTAGAGGGATTAAATATTTTCCTTTGCCCAGCCTCACTGGATGCTCAGTGGGTGCTCACTCTGTGCTCCAGGGTGACCGGATTTGCTGCCCTTCCCTCAGCATCTAAGTCTTTTGTTAAATAGGGGAGAATGAGCTGGCCGGAGTTTCCTGTCTTTCTCCTGCAGAAGGCAATTGCTGTGCTCTCCCAATGTGCACCACTGACAGAGGCTTCCTCTGGTTGCTCACCATACCATGATCTTACTCACGAACACCCAGTAGAAGTCTGTAGAGTAAAGCCAGGGAGTGGGTACAAACTCCTTGTGCCTCTGGCTCCAGGGGTTCTATACTCCTATGTCAGCCCAAGTTCAGGCTTCAGCAATTCACTAAATACTTGGGCTGAATCCTTCTTGTTCCTTAATGGCACCCCCAACTTCCTTTCAAGCTCTGCTCCAGGTAAGTCAGTACTGACATGGCATCTGTCATTGGAGGTGACGTTCTTAGATTTCAGACATGTTGGATGCCCTACAACGTCAACTTGCTGGTGGTTTCAAAAAAATAAAAATACTAACTTTGTGGATCACCCACAATTTTTTTGTTGCTAAAGTGGGAGCCAAGCTATTTCCAGACTTCGTCATCTTTAGTCAAAGATAGAAGTCTGGATTTGGTTCTAAAAAGTTAAAATATGACTATGAAGTTGATGCATCCTATATTTGGCTCTCCAATCACATTTTCCTCCTTCTATACAAAGCAACCATTTTAAAAATTGTGTTGTGCACTGGTACATATTTTATACTTCTATATATATGCATCAAATATGTAGTTTTTGCATTAATTAACTTTATAAAGGTGTGGTGACAGCTTTATATATATATGAATTTTTTCTTCCTCCAGGCTTTATGTTTTCTAAATAGATCCATGTTAATACAAATTGATATAGCTCATTAATTTTAGTTCTTATAGCCCATGCAACATCCTGAAGATAATGTAAATTTTTAATGCCTGGTTTAATAGCTTATAGCCGAGTTCTCATATCTGCTTCTGCATTCAATCAGTTTCTAAGTGTACTTTTGAGTTAAGAATGTGAAGGAACTCCAGCCTGACACAGGCATGTAGTTGGAAGAACCTGGAGGACCCTCTGAAATGATCGGACCCTCAAAAATGATCTAGCAGAACTCCCTGGCCCCTTAGAAAACATTTTGAGAACCACTGCTTTAGGTTATATCTAGAGAAGAAATTCCTGGTTCAGATCCTCAACTTTAGAAGATTATTACAAAATTATTTTCCAAACTATTTTTCCAATTTAAAGGCTAACAGCAGAATATGACAAGCACCACTTCCTTACATTTTCATGACACTTAGTATTAACAAATTTTTATTTTTTCTCATCTGATGGTGTGAAATAGCCTCTCCTCCTACTCCCTCTCTCTGATTACCACTGTCAGGGCATATATATTTATGGGTTATTCTGGTTTCTTCTCTGAAATTGCTGTTTATTTTGCTTATTTTCTATTGAGTCTTTTGTCTTTTCTGAATTATAAGGAGCTATGGATATACTCTCAACACATGCTTTTAAATCCAGCCTGTACTTTTAATGTCTTTATTTCCTCATAAAGATATTTTAAATTTTGATGCAAAAGTGTCAGTTTTTTCTTTTATGATTTACTGATTTTCCTCTAACATTTAAAAATCTTTCCCTATAACAGCATCATAAAGATACTCTCCCATTCTATTTTTTTTTTTTTACAGTTTTAAGATTGGCCTGCTTTTTACTTTTAGTTTCTTATTAGATCTTTGATTTAGATCTATAATTTATTTTCATGTTGGTATGACATAGGTGTATTTGTAAGGCAAATAAAAAAATAATTTATTCATTTTCTATTTGAAAACCAGTTGTCCCAATACCATTTACTGAATCCTATATTGATTAGTAAGTCCTCCCCTATCATTTATCAAGGACACACAGAAATCTGAATCTTGTTTTGGTACCTTCCTTGGGTTCCATTGATCTCTGTGTATATTCACGCCCAAACCACAGTTATAATAACTATAATTATGGATAAATGTAAGGAAGTGGTAGTTGTCATATCCTTCTGATCAGCCTTTTATGTTGGAAAATAGTTTGGAAAATAATTTTTTAATAGGCCTCTAAAGTTGAAGATCTGAAACAGGAATTTCTTCTCTCTCTCCAATTTGATTTTTCTGATTACCACCAACTGGACCATTTTTTAAAAATACATTTATGGGCTATTCTGATTCCTTCTTTGAAATTCCTGTTCTTTTATTTTTCTCATTTTCTATTGAGTTCTTTTCTTTTCCTTATTGAATACTAAAGAGTTATTTATTTGCTCTCAACAATTATATTTTATAATCCAGCCTGTATTTTAAATGTCTACTTCATTAAAGGTCAATTCATTAGAATGTCATAGACGACCCACATATGACTCTTGTTTACCTCTTCAGCCTTATTGATATGATAAATGCATACCGCCTGTAACTCCACACTCCAGTCATCCTGAGCTGCTTACCATTCCTTGAATACCCATGCTTTTCCACTTTATCCATTCTTCTTTCTCTGCCAAGAGTGCCTTTACCATGATTATTTTGTCAGGCAAATAATTTTATAGTTTTATGGCTAAGATCTAGACTATCTCTAGGGTTCCTTTACTGACATTTTGGGAGCAATTTTAACCACTCTCTACTGCCTATTGTATGCCATGCAAATTTCCAATACAGCATCTACTATACCTTTTTTTTTTAAACTATTTATCAAAAATCAAAAAAAAACAAAAAACAAAAAAACACATTTCAAAAAAACAAAGAATTAAAAAAAGCAAATAACTTAAAATAATTACTTTGCTTTCAACATGTTCCTACCATACCCCAAGAAAATTAACAAACCATAATCAAACAAAGGCATAAGAAAAACCAAATAACCTAAAATAACTACATTGAAGCCATTTTTTAAAAATCGCAATGGCTTTATTTTACTTTATCAAAAAATTTAAGAAAAAAAAGCAATTCAAACAAAACAAAACAAAGGAATAAGAAAAACAAATAGCCTAAAATAACTTCATTGCTTCCAATATGAATCTACTATACCCCAAGAAAATTAACAAACCCTAGCAAAACAAAGAAATAGGAAAAACAAATAATCTAAAATAACTACATTGCTTCAAACATGTTCCTACCATACTCCAAGAAAATTAACAAGGCATAATCAAACAAAGGCATAAGAAACACTGTGTAACCTAAAATAACTACATTGAAGCTAATTTTTATAAATGCAATAGTTTTTTTTACTTTATCAAAAAATTAAAAAAAGTTCAAACACAACAGAACAAAGGAATAAGAAAAACAACCGAAAATAACTGCATTGCTTCCAACATGTCCCTACTATATCCCAAGAAAATCAACAGACCCTAAAAAAAAAGAGAATAAGGAAAACAAATAACTTAAAATACCTACATTGCTTCCAACATGTTCCTATCATACCCAAGAAAATTCACAAGCCATAATCATTCCTGAGCATTCCCATAACATTGAGATTACCCTCAAGAGCTTATCTGTTATTAGATTATTGTTCCCCCTTTACTAGTTGCTATCTATCTCTAGGTCCCCTACATTCTACAATATAAAATATTTATTTTACATTTTTCACAGAGTTCACATTAGTGTTAACATACAATATCTCTCTTTTTGTGTCTGGCTTATGTCACTCGCATTATGTCTTCAAGGTTCATCCATGTTGTCATATGTTTCATGACCTTGTTCCTTCTTACTGCTGCATAGTACTTCATCATGTGCATATACAAGATTTTATTTATCCACTCATCTGTTGAAGGACATTTGGATTATTTCCATTTCTTGGCAATTGTGAATAATGCTGCTATGAACATTGTTGTGCAGATATCTGTTCGTGTCACTGCTTTCAGATCTTCCGGGTATATACCGAGAAGTGCAATCACTGGATCGAAGGGTAACTCTATATCTAGTTTTCTAAGGAACTGCCAGACTGGCTTCCAGAGTGACTGAACCATTATACAGTCCCACCAACAATGAATAAGAGTTCCAATTTCTCCACATCCTCTCTAGCATTTGTAGTTTCCTGTTTGTTTAATGGCAGCCATTCTAATTGGTGTGAGACGGTATCTCATTGTGGTTTTAATTTGCATCTCCCTAATAAGTAGTGAATATGAACATTTTTTCATGTGTTTTTTTAGCCATTTGTATTTCCTCTTCATTGAAATTTCTTTTCATATTTTTTGCCCATTTTATAATTGGGCTGTTTGTACTATTGTCATTGAGTTGTAGGATTTCTTTATGCAAGATATCAGTCTTTTGTGCTATACCTTTTAAGTTCTATTGGTTTATCAGTATATCAGACATCATATTTTATTCATCTTTGCACTGCCAATATCTAGACTGAGTGCCCTGTCTTGCAAATCACAGGTGCTTAAAAATTGCTTGAAGAATGGATTATGTGGACAAACTTGGCAAGTTCAGATGTTTAGGACCATCAATAAACCTATTTGTGCAGTGTCTTGCTCTTAATTCTAGCTTATTTCCTAATAATATTTTCTATCCATAAACATCATCACTATTCAGTTTATTCCTAAGAAAACACATGATTACACTGTGTACTAGTTTTGGAAAATAAGCACTGATTTAATTGGAGTTAGTTTTATACTCACAAATCTAGAGTTTCTAAAAAGAAATTAAGACTTCCTTATGACAAATTTACATTCAAAATCATTCCTGTCTGTATGTTGGGGGAGGGGGGCGTGAGTGTGTTAACATTTACTGAATATTTTGTAATGACCAGACACTTTCTTAAGCTACTTTACAGACATTCCCTCATTTATTCATTTCAACAACTCCATGTGGTGCATATTATTAATATTATGGTGCCCACAGATAACAAATAAAACAACGTAACTGAGGCTAAGGAAGAGCAGATAATTTTTCCAAAGTAGTACATCCAGTAATTGTAAACAGGCTTTTCTAAATTGAGAAGTGCAATGAAAATGCCACAAAGTTGCCATGGAAAGCTGATTTAACCAGGTTTGCTGAAAAATTAGTGAATTTAAGAACATAAAATTATTTTCAAGTTGATATATAGGATAAAATAACAAACTTTTTTTCTTTACTATCAACCTGTCTTTGAAAAATCTAAACTGTAATTCTGTGCCTCTGAAAGATACTTTTGTTGGAAGAAATTATAATTATTTGTTACTTGTAAAAAGAGTGAAGTCATTTTCTATTTATATTTTATACAGTATTAGAATTTAATAAAAAATAGTAAGATTATCTTCCTAAATCTACCTTTCTCTAGAAAAGTAAAATTACTATAGCTATCCCCTCTCAAGATAATATTTCTGACCTACATACAAAATGTATGTCATGCATTTACACAAAATGTCCTAAGTCTTTGTTGAAAATAAAATTTGAGTGAGCATTCATTGCCATTATAGCCAATTTGCAAAGTACTCTTTGTTAGTGCTGGGTATGTTTACCTCAGTAACCTAAGCAATGGCACCCAACAACTTGGCAATTAATCATTTTTAAATTAAGAGATTAAATCCATTGAAAGAAATCCTAATTATGAACACTGGCAGGAAAAAAAAAGGAGTGCAAATAATTCCTAGTTTACTCTTTCAGAAATTAACATTAGAAAAGAATGTTTAATTGATGCTATAAAGTTGTTCTCCAATGAAAGAACAGATTCATTTTCCTCAGATCAAACTTTTTTGTAGTTAAAATACAAAGACTGAAGTAACTTAATTGTGATGCCTAAAAGATAGTAAGTAAGACCTGTTGCTATGACTACAGTGCCCAGCATGCAGCTGATCAGCATCCACTGCAATAACTAAGAAGGATCTGGCTATCTCTGTCCCTCACGTGACTTCTAAAACTACAGTGATCAAAACTGAAATTGACCTAGATGCTGTCATGTGTCTAAAGATAAATGACAAAAGGTTTGGCAAGTGTTAATAAGAATAGAAAAACAGCAACCAACAAGGCACCAGATTTCCAAGATTTTCAGGATGGTGAAGAGCAGCAAAACCTGCCAAGAGCCTAAAAGTCAAAGATTAAACCCAATAAACTATGATGGGAAGACTGTCCAGGTTAAAGAACTCAATGCTTTTCCATAGCAGTCAATGAACAGAGAGCTGCAGCCACTGGAGCAGAATAATAAAACCAGTGACAAAGAAACCAGAAAAACTCTACTTGAGGAGAGCAAACAGCCACTTGTAGTTCAATTCCGTAGCTGTTGCAGGAATTGGAACATCTTATTAAAGGCATGCCTACCAATACTGCTAGGAGGCAGAGGGGAAGGAGACATTCTCCGCATACATTTGCATCTAGAGCTTCTCCTGCACATAGCACCACACAGTAATTTAAGGCTGCAGTGAAAAATCAAAAGGCCTAATTACAAATATCTAATTAGTTAAAATCCAAGTTATCCACAATGCTCTGTTTTATTTATGCTGGTTTTATTTTAATTACGTTGTTTGGGGCCAGTCCTTGACATAGAAGATGGGAGACAACTGAATGGATCGTTCAATCACAAGGATAACAGCCTTCTTTAAACATTTATTATTTTGAACTTTTTTAAAGAAAACAGCATGGCAAAAAATGAAAGGAAATGGAAGACAGCCCCAGTGTTATGGAGACCTAAAGACAATTATATGAAATGTAAGGTGTTAAAAATAAAGCAGTCTTCATATTGTTGCCTTTCACCTCAATTAAATCATGTCCATTGAGCTTTAAAAATTTGAAAAGAAAAATCTGTCAAAATACTAAATAAATAGTGATCTTTAAAAATTTGTTGGTATCCTTTCATTACCGACATTTAATTATAGCACATTCTGTGATACCTAAAGTTTCAAAATTTAAAATTTTTACTTAGTTTGAGAATTGTAATAGTTTATTAAGTTATAATCTGTAATTAAATACAGTAAATCAAAATTTTTATTTATAATTAATTGGATGTCTCTGCAACTTTGGGTCAAAACTTCACAAGTCTCTGGTTATATCATATAATCAAGGGAAAACCAGATCTTAAAAAGCTTGTTTGGAGATTCTATTTAGATAGGGAGTAAACCAGTTGCACAACCTTAGTAAAATACACTGTCATCTGAAAGTTCATCATCTTGCACAGTTTCTAGGGAGGACTATAACAGGCAATGGAACATCTTTCTTGACAAATAGGTCAACCATGCAATCCTGAATCACTGAGTTGATAGAAGTCATAACAAATCATCCTCCTATTTAATAACATATGAATGTGATATATAGAGTTGAATTTTAACTGATAATTCACAGAATTGTGAATATTTTTAGTATGATTATGCTTGTTTTTGATGACTCCTTCCTCTCCATCTCTGTTATGCTTTATATCTATTAGAATAACTTCTTCCAGTCAACCAAGGTGGCAGTATAAGCTGCACTAGAGTGCCGTTCCCCCACAAAATGTTTGAACAACTAGAAAAACTGGCAGAGCCATGTTCCTGAAACTTCCAGAAAACACTTAAAGAACTGCAGTAATGGGTCAAGTGCTGACTCCAGAAAATGTAGCTTTAAAAATGAGAAGAGACACTCTTGGCACCCTTGCAGCCAGCAGGCCCATCCCCACCCCTCCCTAATGTGGTATAGAACCAGACTTTGACCCCATTGTGGGTTCCTGGTCCTTTTCTGGAGGGAGCAGAGTAAACCCTATGCATATATTGGGGGACCTGTATGCCAATGCCAATCCATTGGTTGGCAGCCTGAAAAACTGAACCAGGAAACTCTTCTATGGCTTGCCCTCTCAGAACTTGCCTTGCAGGCAGAAGCTAAAGCAGTATAAGAAACAATTAAGTGAAACTGGTCTGGGGCAAAGGATTATCTGCTTTAAGAACTACAATAGAGTACTGAGGAGAGAGAGGAGTCTATGTCATAGGTCATAGAGGGGCTATGGAATGCCTATAAATGGGGAAATTCCTAAGGTCACAAATGAGCACAAGCGCAAAATAAAATTCAGGCTCAGAAAAGACAGAGCTGACTGTGCACTTCAATTTTACCTCGGCTGATCTTCTTGACTGGATGGCTAAACTCTGAAGGAGACCAACCACCAGACAATCAGAGCCAATTTGCAGACTGTGAAAGGTGTTTTTTGCATTCAGTTTCTTTGTTTTTGTTAGCTCCTGGCACTCAAGAAAATCTTTGTCATATCACTAGGGGGATACAAGCTTAAGGAACAGACTAAATACCAGAGTTAAAATTTTTAAAAATTAAAATATACAGTGTACAACAAAAGATTACGAGACAAAGAAACAAGAAATGATAGCTCATTCAAAGGAACAAGGTAAAATTCTAGAAGCCATCAATGAAGAATACCAGACTTTGAACATACCAAAGACTTTTAAAAATGATCCTTGATATGCTCAAGGAAATAAAGGAAAACTGTGAAAGATTCAAAAGAAATAAGGAAAACAATGAATGAACAATATGGGAATTTCAATAAAGACACAGAAATTTTAAAAACAAACCAAACAGAAATACCTGAGTTGAAGGCCACAATAACTGAATTTAAAAATTCCCTAGAGGGTTTCAACAGCAGGTTGGAGCTGGTGGAAGAAAGAAGCAGTGAACTTGATGACAAGACAATTGAAATGATTCAGGCTGAGGGGCAGGAAGTAAAATGAATGAAAAGAAGTGAACAGACCCAAGAGGCTTATGGGACACAAGTGTACCAATATATGCATTATGGGAGTCCCAGAAGGAGAAGAAACAGAGAGAAGGACAGAAAGAATATTAAAAAAAAAATGGCAGAAAATATCCCAAATTTTATTAAAGACATGAATATGCATGTTCAAGAAGCACAACAACCCCAAACAGGATAAACTTGAAAAGACCATGCCCAGACAATAATGGTCAAATTGTCAAAAGCCAAAGACAAGAAGAGGGTTCTGAAAGCTGCAAGAGAAAAGCAACATATTATGTACAAAGAAGTCCCAAAAAGATTACACCAATTTCTCATCTGCATAAGGTGAGCAAAAATAACTGCAAAACCATATGCTGAAAGAAAATAATTGCAAACCAAGAATTTTATATCTAGTGAGACTTTCAAAAATGAGGCAGAGATTAAGGCATTCTCAGATAGTCAAAAGCTGAGGGTGTTTGTCACTGCTAGGCCTATCCTGACAAACTACAAACCATCTAGCTTCTTTTCAAGTTACTTCATCTGGAAAATTCTGATGTCTATAGTCTCTAGCGACCTCTCTGATTCCTGACCAAAGGTTTTAGCAAAAATTATATTTCATCTAGATCTTCATATCTAATCTTATACAATTCTCAAATAATGTCCTGTGTGTAAGTTTTATATCCCCAACAAAAGCATAAATAATTTTGGAACAGAAATAATACTTATTCTGCATCTTTCATTATGTCATTATTTATAAAACAAGGGTGGATATGTGGTAGACAATTAAGAAAAATTTGTTCAATTGAATCCATATTAAAATAAATTTAAGATGCTGCTTTTGTGGGAAACACTCTTTTACCATGGATGTTGGTGGTCTGTCCCGGTTTGCTAATACTGCCAGAATGCAAAACACCAGAAATGGATTGGCTTTTATAAAGGGGGTTTATTTGGTTACACAGTTACAGTCTTAAGGCCATAAAGTGTCCAAGGTAAGGCATCAACAATTGGGTACCTTCAATGGAGGATGGCCGAGGGGATCCAGAAAACCTGTTAGCTGGGAAGGCACGTGGCTGGCATCTGCTTCAAAGTTCTGGTTTCAAAGTGGCTTTCTCCCAGGATGTTCCTCTCTAACCTGTGGCTTCTATCCAACATGTCACTCTCAGTTGCTCTTGGGGCATTTATCCTCTCTTAGCTTCTCCGGAGCAAAAGTCTGCTTTCAAAGACCGTCTCCAAAACGTCTCTGTAAACTGCAGTTCCTCTCGCAGCTCCTGGGCATTCTTCAGTGTCCCCCTTGGCTGTAGCAAGCTCGCTCCTTCTGTCTGAGCTTATATAGTGCTCCAGTGAACTAAACAAGGCCCATGCAGAGTGGGCGGGGCCACACCTCCATGGAAATTATCCAATGAAAGATCTCGCCCACAGTTCAGCGATCTCATCTCCATGGAAACTTCCAATCAAAAGTCTCCAACCCAATCAACACCAATAGTTTCCTGCTCACACAAGACTGTATCAAAGATAATGGCATTATCCAAACCAGCACATGGTCCTATGCCCAACAGTCTGCCAAAATGATGATTTTAAGATGATGCTATGAGGTATCTGAACAGCTGCTTAGGCTTTTTCCTATCAAGAGACTTATCACCCTGCATTTTCTTTTTCATGTAATTAAAAAATAAAATTATATTCTTTTTAAAAATCTTTTTTGGAGGAGAAAGAATGTGTAAGAATAGTAACATTAATGGATGACCTTGCCATACTCATCTAAAACTTCCTTATGAATTTTTGCCCTTTTTGTATTCTTTAATAGAAAGATTGTAAATACAATGAAAATGTTCATTAACTATACTTCAAATCCAAACTGAAGTAGATAACTGACTTCTCTCAATAACAGAAAATGTCTACTAAAGAAAATATATTACTGTGTTTTTGGTCTTCAGAAATATTTGAAAATGTAATTCCATTTCAGAACTTCTCTTTTATATATTTATAGGGTTTTTTCTGTAATAAAAAAGCAAAAAGAAGAAGCAAGCCAGTAGTGAGTTATATTTTATCAGATAACACCTCCTCCTGTATACCAAGACTTTTATTAAAGAAAAACATTATGTTTGTTTGGGACTCAGCTATTATTGATCTGTGTTTTATTTTTCCTCAGGTGTAAATGAAGCACTTACATTAAATGGCCCATAAGATTCCTTTCAGCTCTAAATGTGTATAAACAAACATATAAATGTGTACAGTTAAATATAGAATTTAACTATAGTGGTATTTTTCAGAAGCATAGGACATTACCAGTGGTTAAAAGACAATTTCTAAGACTTGCAAAATGATTGCTTTTACATTATAACAACCTCATTTTGCACTTACACACATAAAAATAAAACAAAATGCAGAAACAAGGACCCCCCACCCCCACCCCACCTCCCACCACGCACACACTTAGGGAGATACTTCAAAAGTTTAGGTTACTACCAACAGAAGAAATACAATCCTTACCGGGTGAAAATGTATCAAATAGCTCCCTCACAGAGTGACAGCATATTAATAATATAAATATTAATAATAATATACAATGGCTTATAAGTGAGCAATGTTTGCTGATTCCTGGAAATATGCATGCTTTGTTTTGTTTTGTTTTGTTTTAGTTGTTTCTTGAACCTCACTTAATAAGGATAAAAGAAAAAATATCTGAGTACCTGAAGAAAGAAAAATAGCAAAATCTTCTGGTTGAAGTCTTAGGAATCTTCTCTGCTAGAAAGTGTGGACTGGAACTACAAAGAAATTGTTAACAAGAAAAATCTTTTGTTTTGAGCAGCATTGTTTTGAAAGTGGCTTCTTCAGTAATCCGAGGAGATGAGGTTCAGTAATTTTTATGGATGATGGATGGACAGATAAATGGATGTGTTATGTGTGTGTTTGTTTATACGCATCTAGAACTGACAGGAATCTTATGGGCATTTACTCCAAGTGCTTCGTTTACACCTGAGGAAAAATATAACAGATCAATAATAGCTCAGCTGGGACAAAAAACATAATCTCCTGACTCCCAGTCTAGTGATTATTTAACCACAATATGCTTCATCTTTATCGATTATATTAACAGTTTGAATACAATTCATCCATCTCTTCTTATTATTAAATGTATAAATTTTCTGTATAAATGAAATACAAGAAAAATAAACACAATATAGTTGTCACAACAGGCAAGTTACTAGACATACTATAACAATTTAGAACAATCAAGAATCATATTCTTTCAGTTAAAAAAGCACAAATGCCATCTAACAATTGTATACATAATAAAATAAATTTACAAAATAAATTTTGCATATATAAATACACAAATTATTTTAGTTTTTAAAGTTTAAAATTATGTTTAAGTAATACAAAATAATTTTATATTATTAGATCTTTTATTACCTTTATTTTATCATTTTTGCTTTCTTGGAACATCAAGCAATTCTCCTACTTGATAAAAATCTTCACTTAATCTTAGATCCATCTGGCTCTCCCTCCTTCCCTCTCCCCTTCCTTCCTTTCTTTTCTTTTCATTCCTTCCTTCCCTTCTTTTCTTCGTTCTTCCTTTCTCCTTCCTTTCTTTCCCCTTCTTTCTTCCTCTTTTTCCCCCTTCCATCCTTCTTTCCTTTCTTTTTCTTTCCTCCATCCTTTCTTCCTTTCTTTGCAGTCCTTGAAATCTGATCTATGATACCAGGCTTTTATCTTTACCACTTGATTTAAAGTGCTTTAATTTCCACTGGCTTCAATCAGTGGAAGAAAATGCTAAAGCAAGAGAAATTTTATTCCTCTCTGTTCTTTCTGTTGCACTGAACATTAAAGATCACTGACATCTTAAAACTCTTCCTCCTTTGACTCTCCTGAAATTGCACTAGCTTTTTTAAATCTAATTGTCACCTGTTTCTTCTGGGTCCTTCTTACCTTAATGTTTCTTATTTCATCAGGGCCTTTGGTCCAGTGTTGAATCCTTCTCATCACTATGTCCCTAACCGTGTTCTAGCCAAACACACTCATTCCACAGTTTTGCCTTATTTCCTGTCTCCTGCCATGAGTAATCCAAAATATATTTTAATGTAAATGAAACTCAAAATGTTTATTTCTGTGATTTCTACAAAGTTAGCAAGGTAGATAGTATTAAACAAACAGCTTAACAGTAAGGGTATTTGTTGGTTGCCTTGCCAATTACCTGGGAGTTTCTGTCTTCAGAGTCTGCAAATGGCCCTAAATAACAGGGTGAAAATTCATGTTGACAAATAACTATAATGCAAGGCGGAAACAGAGAGCTACCATAATAGGGGTAGAGATAAGGCATTAAGAGCATACAAAAAGATAAACTTTCATTGGATACGGTATTTACTGAACTCCAATTATTTTTGTCCCATCTGCATGGTTTTTACCATATCCTCCTAGCAATATGTAAAAAAAAATTTATTGAACATTTATTATACACAAAACTCTTTTCAAATATCCTCTTTTTTTTCTTACAAACATCCTGTAAGATGGTTGTTGATTGTATTATTCCTATTAATTAACCATTACATGAGGTCAGGAAGGTTAATTTACAAAAGTGACCCCATGGTTGGTCAATACCTAAACAAAGGTAAGAACTTCTTAAAATATTTAACCACTTCTACACCAACACATTGCCTTCAAGTAAATGTTTTTTTGCCATATATAAGTACTATCATTACTCTCATTCATTTCATGGTTTTAAAAATAACTTAATTTTGTTCTTAAATAATATTTTAAATAAAACTTTTTACCTCTACCATAACTAAAAATCAGTATATCTTGTCTGAAAAACAATGGTTACCAAAGGCTCCAGGTCTGGGACAGGCATGCCCTTTCTTTTATAAGAAGACAAAAGTAATTACTAGGAAAAGATAAAATATATTGGTAGCAAACTGAGGATTTCTCCTTGATACAAATAAAGGAATTAAAAGAAAATTGAGATGGCAACTTTATTATGGTGGGATTTAATTTTATTTAACCTATATGTTCTTGAACTGCTTAAGGTAAGATTGTACCTCACATAAAACGGAAAGGCAGTAAAATATAATGGGTTAGGAGCCTGGACTCTGGGACCTGACTGTCTGGGTTCAAATTCCCTCTCTACTGCTTTCTAGTTGGGTTAACTGGGGCAAATTATTTAAATTTCTCCATGTAAAACTGGGAACAACAATATTAATACATATAGAATTGTTATGAATGTTAAATGAGGAAGTATTTATAAAGCACTTAGAAAAGGGCATGGCACATATTAAATGTTATAGAAGCATTTGGTAAATATGTAAAATAAAATACTTTGCATTTCACTAGTATATACCCCATGTTTAGAAAATAGTAAGCTGGGACATCATGAAAATTTTTCATGCAAGGAATATATTTACACTCACCTAACGAAGCATCAGTAGGGTCTGGGGTAAACAAAGACAAAGGAGGACATACCAAGGTGTAAAAGGTGTAAAAAGAAGCATGACAAAATATCTGAAGGGAAGAAAATGCCGAGGGTGAGTGAATGAAATGAGTTTGTAGTTTCTTTTGGTTGAGATATATAATGCACAAGAGAGAACAGTAGGAAATAAAGTTAGAGGATAAATGGCATTAAAATAGCTGTTCCAGAGGGGGACATTCTGACCATGATGTGGGAAGTGGATATGGGAAGAGGTGGGAGAAAGGGAAGAAACTTGCAGTGACCATTCAAGGCCAGGCACAAGAGAGTAAGGAACAGGATGAAAGCAATGGAAATGAGATGTGATCAAGTTATGACCTTAGATCAACAAGACCAGGTATATTACACAGTCATCAAGAAAAGGAGAGCGCTCAAACTGATTTCTGAGAATTCTCTCCTGGGTAACAAGAAGATCTGAGTTACCACTAACAAAAAGGTGGGGCGGAGGGGCAGAACAATTTAGATCTGAGAAGAATGTATCTATTTTGAACATACTGAGGTTGAAGGTTAAGAGGACAACTAAGTGGAGACAGCTAACAATCGACATAAAGATACATATTTAGGAGTTATGTACATATAAAGAGTAGTTGAAACCAAAGACTAGAAGTCATTAGTAATTTTCAGGACAGAGGTTTCGGTAAACTCTGGAGAACATTAACCCTTTGTAAGGCTTGCGATTGACTGGTAAGAAAAGTAGAAACAGCAAGTATAGAGAATTAAGCTCAATAGTGAAGCAAAACAGAAATGTAACAGTATTGCAAAATGCAGCTCTTAGTAACATTTTTAGAGTGAGGAACCAGAAAATAAATTAAAGATAAAGTATTAGAGAGACAAGTAAGGGAATAACAGTTGTAAAGGTTAGCTCAGTTATCTTGATGGGGCATGTAGAGTAACCATTTCTCCCTGCAGGCTCAGCTCTCAAGCCCAGACCTTTGGAATCTGAATCTGGGGACCCAGATATCGGTATTTAACATATTCTCTAAATTATTCCAATTAAACCAAAAAAATTAGAGGTTCTAGAATAAGAAGTTTTATAGAAATAGTAAGAGATATTTATTTTGATATTATATAGTTTAGGTATATTTTTATATATCTTACAATAAATAGTGAGTGAATATTTGACAGGTTTCCTTAACAAACTAAAGAATTTATTTTAACTATGTCATATTACCTTCTGAGCTCCTCATACCATTATTCTGGTAATACTGGTTATGTAGGTAAAGCTTTTATATCTTGTTGAGATGTTTATATGTGTTTGTTGGCTTGTTATATCATGGGAGATGTACATAATGTACATGGCTTTACATTTTCCATCATCATCTCCTCATTTCTTGTCAAGCAGTTGAAAATAAACTGATCTCAAATCATAAATGTCAAAACAGAGTAAGTATCTAATTTTTTTAAAGGCCACTGTGTTTTCAGGTTGAAACTAATTCTGTCCTTGAGTTTGAACCCATTTAATTTTCCCTCATTTTTCTTTGTTTTTCAATTGTCTAGGAGAAAGACCTATATTTTTTGTAATCATGAATGACAGCCAAAACAATAAAATGCAATTTACATTAAAAATTTTAAGTTGAATCTTATATATTTGATTCACATATAACGCTTCCAAAATTGAACTTTAATTCATAATAGCCTAAGAAACTTCAGACTTAAGATAAAACAAAAAAAATTAACTGACTTTATTTGAAACAATTTTAAGTAGCGTTTACCCAGTATTCTAACAACATATTTTCATCCAGGCATGAATTTCCACATTTAAATGTTTTGCAATAAAATTTAAGTGTGACTGTCTAAATTTCCTCAAATTTTTAATTAAAGATGCAGTCCTTTATCATACATGTTTCAGAGAACTTACACTGAGTTTTCAGTTGTAAACTTGATGATGTATATTGTGAAGCACACTCAAAAGACAGCTATTTTAAATGAGATAAATTAGTTGGCTACCCACAATTCCTTCTCTCCTTGTACCAGCACTCTGCTCCTCACATCAAGAGCAGATGTATAATCCCCCTCCTCTTAAAGCTGACTGCCCCTAATGATTTTCTTGAGTAAAAAAAAAACACAGTAGAACACAGTAGAACACAGTAGAACACTGTTTCTAGAACACAGTAGAAGTGACATTCGGGCCTTCTGATGCTAGGTAATAAGAAGCCTTGCAACTTCTGCCTGGGTTTCTTGGAACACTTCTTTCTTGGCATGCTCCCACTTGGACCCAACCAAATGCATCCTTGCAAACGGCCACTGGAGACAGCCTCAGATGAACTCCCAGCCTGCCATCAGCATCAATTAGTAAGCTATCCTAGACCACCAGCCCAATTAAGTCTTCAGATGGCTGGATCTCAAGCCAACATCTGATGGCAACTCCAAGAGACCATAATTGAGAACTGCCCAGCAGATCATCAACCCTCCATGACAGATAACAAATTGTTGTTTTAATCTACTAGTTTTGGGGGTAGTTGTTTACGCAGCAATAGGTGACCAGAGCATTAGCCCATCTTTCTCTGCTCAAGTTCAGACAGTTATCAGATATTTATAAATTTCTAGGGAAAATGTAGTAGAACCAAATAACTTATAAGTTTTACTTGGCAATCTAGCATCATAAAAATGTTCTCCATATGCTTATCTTCCTTACATGTTTTTTCTTCTAATTGTTAGTGTATCAAGGTTTGAATGACATAAACTTATAGAATCTTTCCCTACCCCCTTATCAAACAAAAGAGGAAACAGAATCCCAAAGGTTTACATGACCCACCCAAAGACCTAAGGAATTATCATCTGCTTCTCCAGCTGCAAACTCTAGCACTTTGTACCTTGGTCATACAGCCACTAGGGTGTCATATTTTTCCTGAAACAAGTATGGATTCAAGACAATGCCATGTCACATTATACTTTGCCTAAATTTGTGACCAATTTTACATATCCTTAAACAAGTCCATTTTTACTGGAATTGAGTAAGAGCACAATATTTCCATTGAATTTTCTCTCTAGTCAAAATTTGTGGACTCCTAGATCTAACACTGAATATTAAGGATGTCACATTTCACCGTTCTAATTTTGGGACATCAGAATATATTATATTGGTTCTCCTCTTCTTCCAAACAGTCTTTGCTTTCCCCCTTCCTTCTACCTCAACTGCACTCCCAAATAATTCATTATATGGATGTAACTTCCACTTAGAGGTCGGTAACCCTCAAATCTTCATTTTGCTACTTGTTCTGGTGCACTGATACAATTTCCATCATGTATTCCCATCTTACTAAATGTTTGTGTTGTGATGTCTAGTATTCACCTCTTCATTAACATTTCAAAACTGAAATTAATCTGCTTCCCAAAACACACAGAAAATAAGTTATTTAGTTTATTCTCTAAATATTCTATCAAGGACCCCACTATTTCTCCAATCTTCAAGGTTTCAAATCCCTGAGAGAATAACTCTTATTCATTCTCCTCCTTATTATTCAATTGCCTACTTTAATAGCTTTTTACTCTCCATTTCTCCACATTTCTCCATACTTTGGCTTAGATCTATGCCATATCATTACAGAATTACTCTGACAATTGGATCCATCATTTCCAATTTATCTTTCATCTTCAACAACACTGTTTGACTTATCTTCCTCAGACATTAATTTAGTCATAATTCTCCCCCCTCAAAAACCTTCCATAATCCTTATTTCCTATTGTGTAATTTCTAAATTCCTCTGGTTCGTCTTGAAGACCCTCAGAAATAGAATCCAGCTTGATGTCTTATTGCTCCCCAAAACTCCTTCCTGCTTTGAGAAGGGGCCCATTATTCTATCTAGAATAGTTCTTCCCTTCCCTCTTCCTTCCCAAATCCTTCTCATCCCTCCAAATAGGGCCAGCACTGCCCCTTCCATGATTCTTTCTATAATAATATCTGTAGGACTAAATAATGTTCAACATCTTTCAAAATAAAACATATATTGGCGGTCTCAGAGTAAATATTTATAAAGTATACATTCTCAAGTAGAACAGTAAGCAATGTGATCAGGAGAAAAACTGAAGAATCTTTCTGTCTTATCTCACCACTAGAGTCTGAAATTCCACAATCAGAGAGCCCCACCTCTGGTTAAAGTTAGCCTTGCACCAAATATGCAAACACTCCTAGCTACGGTAAGGTTTTATCAGTCCTGAATTTTTCTTGTGTGAAATAGAGTGGTCATATCCTTTCTGTAGAGCAGATTACTGGAATGGAGGGAACACCCTGCTGCATACTAAAATAAGCTGAGGGAATCACTGAAGCAAGAAAAGAAAACAGAAAGAGGAAGCAAGAGATGCCAAAAATCTCAATTTGCCAATTTGGCAAGTTTGTTTGTTTGTTTGTTTGTTTGAGAACCAGCCTTGTGCATTATAGATATGATGGCCATAAATTATTCAGACTATTTGATTAACTGATTATTCTCCTTCTTCAACAATGCTAGAGTACAGATTTCTTTTTCTGAGCCAAACAAGGATTGCTATGTTCACCCCCATAGAACCATCTTCCTTTCTTTAAATGATATATTTCATTTGTTGTGACACCAGCAATGGAAGGATCCAGGCTGTGGGCACTGATATTCTCCTACACTGTTTCCCCCTAATCCTAGCAATGTGGACTCCAGTTCTCCACCCGCACCCTAGTGCATTACCACTAAATAAGAACTTCTCGGAAATGAAGCTCTGTGTTTTTTCACAACTAAAAAGAAGAGGAGAAAGATGACCAAATGTTTTCTTTTTACTTTCTGGATATATTTCTTTCCTCCTTTCTCTTACTTGCCCCATCTGCTCATTGGCTCTTCCTAAATTATTTCTGGACCATATGTCTGGATCTCTGTCCCAATTCTGGGCTTCATGCTCTGATTCTTCATTACTATATGCCTACTTTTTTCTCTACTTTCCTGACCTCTGTTGTATCACTCGCTTCCTCTACATACTTTCTTCTACTTGCCAGCTGTCATGGCACCTATATGCATTTTTGGTGACCCAGTTAGAACAGGAAAAATGACAGAAACAGGAAGAGACAAATTTTAGGCATTGGTAGATACCATATAGGAAAGAGAACCCCCAAGAATTGGAGACCAAGCTTGGGATTATTATAATAGTTTAGATGTTTACTCCACCCCTTCTCCCAGAGTCACACCTTCTTATAACTTGTGGTCATGGGCAGTTTATCCAAGGGCATTGAAGTAAAATCCAGTGCTACTGTTTTCATTATAGTCTTCACATACAAATTAGACAAATAATTAACTTCAAAATTATTATCAAGACAGATAATTGATAGTCCACTCAAGATTCAATAGATACTCCATTCAAGCTCAAGATTAAAAAGGTAAACAAAATCATTCTTTCTAGAAATTTCATTATGTTGGATCTATACAACACCTTAATGCTTTTAATAGAGTCAAGTAACAGATTACATGAAGTCAATAATTATATTGGCTTTCCATTTATGAGAGCTTTTCTTTCCCTGTGTTATTCAAACAAGAATTTATGTGCCCAAACATAACCAAAGAAAGACAGAAAAATAAAAGCCTGAAGAACACTGTTCATTCACTTGTGAAGATGTTGTATCTTTCTTTTTTAACTCGGAAATATTCTTTCCATTTCAGAAAACTGACAGTCCATTCTGGAGATCTTTCTAACATCCTTTTAGTCAAAGGCCCTAAAAGTGGGTCCTTCTAAGACTCTTCCAGGATAAAAGAAGAACAGATTATGAATGTCTTGAGCACAGTTAACATTCATAGGCAAAAACGTCCTCAGCTTTCTCTTTTCCTTCCTCCCAAGTTGGCCAGCGTCTATGAACTCCACCTATTAGTAGTCAAAGCATCCCCTAATTCTTGAGCCTGTAGGAATTAACTACTGGCATTTACGAATTTCTACCCGAACACAACACTCCCAAAGGCGCCCTTTACTCTTGAAGAAATCACTCGCAACAACTCTTGGGGTGCACCAAGCATAAAGAAAAAGGGAGGGTCGGGGGAGCGTAACGGACGCCAACCAGAAGAAAGGAGTAACTATACTGGCGTTTGAATAGAAGACGGGGACTGCTGGCAGATCACTAATCAGTAACCTAGAAAAGCAGCGTTGCCCATGTGACCTCTGGATATGCTAAACAAACCAAACCAAGTCTGGGAGGGTGGGTATCCCAGGCCCCTCCTTCGCTCTGCCTCCAAACTCTTCTCACGGGACCCCACCTCCTCGTGCTGGGTTTTGATCGGCTGTTTCACTCCGGTTTCCTCCACCCCACCCAACCACATTCCTGGGGCTCTTCCAAGCTGCCGCCACTGACCCCCAGAGAAGTGGACTCCTCTAGAAACTTGAGCAGAGCTCAACTGCGCCGGGGTCCAGGGCCGAGTGACCTGGGCCAGTTTGGTCGCCCTTTTAACCAAGCCATTTGCCCAGGTCTAGATCAGAAAGAATCAACTGTCAGCCTCAGCTTCAAACCTTTTTTGCAAATGCGTCACTCAGACTAGACAGGGACAAGAGTTGCCCCCAATCTCGCCCTCTTCCCAGCTCCTTCCTGCACTGAAACCTGTACGAATTGGAAGTTTTACAAAGTTTCCTTTTCTCATGCCCCATCTCAGCTTGCTTCCCAAATAGCACCGTGAAACGTGGGAAAATGTGCGAAGAGCGACATCCCTGGAATTCACTTGCCCTTTCTCATACCCCCGGCTCTCTTTATCTTTCACTTTCCTCAAATGCCGCCCCCAGCGTGGCGACCCCTGGGCCTGGGTCCTGGCGCACCGCGGGGCTTGGCGCCGGGACACAGCTTCCCACAGCCCTGCTCCAATATAACTTGCCCAGCACCGTCTCCCGCTTCCAGGTGCCACCCCATCCCCACTTCCTCGCTCCCAGAAAAA
Source organism: Choloepus didactylus (assembly GCF_015220235.1). NCBI lineage: Eukaryota > Metazoa > Chordata > Mammalia > Pilosa > Megalonychidae > Choloepus > Choloepus didactylus. Next base: position 190,927,741 of record NC_051309.1, read on the forward strand.
GTCCAGAGGCAGGCTCTGAGGAGAGGGGAAAAAGGTAGGGGGAGGCGGCGAGGCGGGAGGGGGTGCAATCAGAGTCGAACGAACATTCACTTTCTTCCAACACAGCCATCCCAAAGTCAAGACTGTGGAGAGCGTGTCCCGCCGGTGTCAATCCGCGCCCGCAGGAAAACTCACCCATGGCCAGAGGTTCTGCTTTCCTGCCGTCCCGGCGGAGCGCGAGTGACCAGGCACAGCGCGGGCCCAAGTTCTCCAACTGGAGCTCAGGTCCCCTGTGCGGCGGTCGTGACAGCCTCGCCCCTCCCAGTGGAGACAGCTCCCCTGGCGCCAGCAAACTCGGCGGGCGCGCAGACCCCTCCCCCTTTCCACCTGCCTGCTTTCCAGAAAGGCTTCTGCCCACCGTTTCACAATCTCTCTCCTTTCCAACCCACCATATCCCCTCCCCTTGGCAAAACCCTCCCCTGAAACACACACACAAAGTACACACATTCTTTCAGCCCTCTACCAGTGACCTGGTAGCCAAGATAATGATCCCTAAGGTGAAGGCTAGGAAAAGATCATTCCAGGGGAAGAGACGAGTTTGGTATTATGATTTTACAGTTACCTTCTACTTTCTATGTTAAATATGTTTGTTTCTGTGATCTGACAAGGTTATAAACATCAAGTCTTCACACCAACACACACACACACACACACACACACACACACACACACACACCATAATATATAGAAGTCACCTGGAAAATAAACGACCCAGTTGCTGCCGAAAATGCACTGGGTTTGTCTTTGGGAGGACTGGGTTGTAGTCTTGGTTCTACCACTGGGACATTGGGACTCAGTTTCCTAATTTGTAAAGCAAAAGATCTGGAAAACACGATCCCTAAGGTCTCTTCACACTGAAAAAAAAAAAAAAAAAATTACGTAATTCTATGGACTACTGACCCAGTTCTTTCAGAGTTGATACTGGAGAAGTTATTTCAGTAAGTCGGTCCCCAAAGTGTCAAGTTTCTTTTTCATGCAGAGCACACCCTAAAGTATACAAATCTATGCTGTGAGCAAGTAGGATAAAATTAAGTAGACATGACTAAACTTGAGGAAAGTTGCAATCTAATGGAGAAGATATGATATGAAAAATAGATCAGAATATGTTTAGAAGAAATAAATGGATAAATACAGAGCATGCAATTAAAATGGCACAGAAACATTCGCAGAGCTATTTCTCACAGAATGGAAGAGGTATACTCCTGGAAGGGATATTGTAAATGCATTTCTATTAACTGAGAATAGAAAGTTGTTCTTGTGGGAGGAAAAGGAAGTAATCAATAAAAATTAAAAGCATTCAACATACCATTCAGAAATGCATCACCATGCCAAATATTGGCCAACACAAACTGTGATTTCAGCAAAGCATATCAGTCATACATGGGTTCAATAAAGACAAGTAATGAATTTTTGAAGATCAATTTATAAGAGTAACTATTTAATAACCACAGACAATTTACCACCTAATTTCTGAGGACCTATTTTAAGATAATATTATAATTCAAAAAATTAGAACTATTCTTGTTTTTTGTCCAGTAGAATTGCATCATAATTCTGAAATATGAAATTATAATAAATAACATAAATTAAGTGCAATTTACTCAGTGTCAGGCATTGTTCTAAAGGCTTTATATATGAATTACCATATAATTCTCACAACAAACCTGTAAAGGAAATACCATTATCCCCATTTTACAGATGAGAAAACTGAGCCACAAAGAGATAAAGCCCTTGCCCAAGTTCACATAGGTAATAGATAGAAAGCTACGATTTGAACCCAAGCAGAAATGTTCTAAAGCCCATGATGTTCATCAGTTCACCACACTGTCGCTAAGTATACAGGTGGATCACCACAAGCCTGAGAAAGAATGTTATCTTCCAACATTGAGTATAATTCATGTATCACAAATATTTTTGACATCCCTAATGAATGTTATGAGTTTTGAAGTACACTAAAGTTTTAAATTATTGTATATATTGCCATCTAATAATCAAATCAAGATGTCTCTCTTGGCCTGTTTTAAATTGACTTATTATCCTTTATGATATAATATGATAGTTCGTAGTTTAAGTGATCTCTCTTGCAATCTCTAAACATCTGGTCATCAATATCCTCTCCTTCAGCTATAGAGAAGCCATAATGTCACTTGAGATTTAACAAATTACATGATTTTATCTGAGAATTCAATGAACATTTTAGTTTCCTTGGTTATGCTGCTCATACAAATACCATTCAATTGATTGGCTTAAGCAATGGGAATTTAATAGCTCACAGTGTTGGGGCCAAAGTCCAAATCAAATCCAAATCAAGTCCTCATCATGGCGATGCTTTCTTCTCAAAGACTGGTGTTCTGGGGCTGGCTGCCAGTGATCCTTAGTCCTGGGTTTCACTGTCACATGGCACTGCACATGGTGACCTCTCCTGGCCTCTCCCTTCTCTCCTGGTTTCCATTAACCATCAGCTCCTTGCTTCCTGTGGCTTTCTCTGTCTGAATTTTATTCTGCTTATAAAGGACTCCAGTAATAGGATTAAGACCCATCCTGACTGAGTCACACCTTAACAGAGGTAAATTCATCAAAAGGTTCTAATTATAATGGGCTAACACCCACAGGAATGGATTAAGTTTAAGAACATGTTTTCTGGGTACATAGCTCCAAACCACCATAGTCTGCCCACTGGACCCCAAAAAGACATGTTCTTTCCATGAACAAAATACATTAATTCCATCAAAATATCCCAAAAGCTTTAAGTCATTTCCATGACAATGCTAAGTGCAAAGTCTCATCAAAATTGATTATCGGTGTGGCCTGTCCTGGGGCACAGTTCCCCTCAGGCTGTGATCCTGTGAACCTAGAAAACAAGTTATCTGCTTCCAATATACAGTGGAGGGACAGGCATAGGATAAATATCCCCATTCCATTAGAGAGAAATTGGAAAGAAAACAGGGGTCATGGGTCCCAAAGAATTCAAAACACAGCAGGGCAAACTCCATTAGATTTCAAGATCTGAGAGTCATTTTTGGATTGATGTTTTGTTCCCCGGGCCTGATGGACTGGCATCCCCATCCCTTCCAAGAGCTTGGGCAGCAGCCATGCTCTCCCCGAACACTCCACCTCTCTAAGCATCAGGATGGCAGCCAGGCTCTTTGCAAGCTCCAGCAGGGCACAGGCCCCACACTCTCCAAGCACTGGGATGGAGCCCAGGCACTCCACGTATCCCAGGCCACAGGCCTCATCATCTCCAAGCAAGGGGTGGCAGCACTATTCCTGAACAACGGGGTTCAAGACCTGCCCTCTTCAAGCACTGGGGTGGACCTACCCTTTCCATAGACGGGTGGGTCTGCTCTCTTGGCCCAAGGGATCTCTTCAGTCCAGTCCTTGCCTTCCATGGTTCTGCCCTTGAAGTCATTCTTCCTTTAATCCATCCCTTGTCTGTCCCTTTCAGTGCAGGCTGACACACAGTGGTTCTGCTCATGCAAATTTCACAAAATTCTCGTCAGCTGTTCACAGGGATTCAATCCATCAGATCCTTCCTGCATAACTGCATTTGCAATTCTGACTTCCACTGAAATGGCTGTCTGGTTTCATATTCAGTTAAACCTGCACATAGAGTCCTATTATCTGGAGAGATGCTTTCTGAAGCTCAGGGAGTTCCCTGATAGACCTGCTTCTGACCCTAGTTTCAAAGCATGCCATCTGGACGGACTCAGAATTTTCCCAACCATCAACTTCTGGTTTCTTTGTGCTTAAGAGTTAAGTTTTCAGCTTATCCCTTTCCTCTCTCATTTTACTATAACCTGCAGGGAGAAACCAGACAGCCAATATACATTCATTATTTCCTTCTAAGGCCTTATCAGAAGTACACTTAGCATCCATTTTCCTACCAACAGTCTCTTCAAAGTGATCTAGGCCTTCTCTATCAAGCACCTCACAATTCTTCCCTTCTCTACCCACTACCCAATTCCAAAGCTATTTCCACTATTTTGGAATTTGTAGTACTAGCACTCTACTCTCCTGTTACCAAAATGTGTTTTGGTTTCCTTGGCTGCTAGAGAAAGTATCATGCAATTATAGGCTTAAACAATGGGAATTTAATGGCTCATGTTTTTGAGGTCAGAGAAGTCCAAACCAAGCCCAAATCCAGGCCTCATAAAAGTGATGTTTTTTTTCCTGAAGATTGGCATTCTGGGGCTGGCTGCCAGTGATCCTTGGTCCTTGTTCCTCTGTCACATGGCAAGGCACATGGAGGTCTCTTCTGGCGTCTCCCTTCTCCTCTGGGTTCCATTGACCTTAATCTTCTTGTTTCCAGTGGCTTTTCTCTGTCTGAATCTTATTCTGCTTATAAAGGACTCCACTAATAGGATTAAGACCCATCCCCATTGGGTTGAGCCATACCTTAATTGAAGTACCCTCATCAAACTCCTACTTACAGTGAGTTCACACCAACAGGAATGGATTAAGTTTAATAACATGTTTTTCTGGGGTACATACAGCTCCAAACAACCACAACATCTGCCAATTAATTTCCAACCCCACTGCCTGGGCCAATTCTTATCAATTCCTTTGAGTTATGCCTAGCTCTTCTAAAATATGAAAGTCCCTATCAACCAATGAACTTAAAATTGAGTGTTTAGATTAAATTTCAAAGTTTTGAGGTTGATGGAAAATATCATCGTATATCATGTTGCAGACCAAGAGCTCTTTATCTAGGCATAAAATGACTGTAGGTCATTGGCTGGGCATCTTAGGTCCCAGTCCAATATCATCTCAACATCACCAATGGCTTGGTTCATTTAAGGAGATTGCAGCGTGAGAAGAAAATAACACCAACAATGAGAAACGGGAGCACACAAAGATTTAGTAAGGGCGAGCAAAAGTCCATGAAGAGGAATGCAAAAGAATGGTCTTAGGTTAGGGAAAGGATCAAGAGAAAATCTTATGAGGAAAGTTTCAAGAACTAGGAGTTGTCAACTGAGTTATATCCCACAGAGAGATGAAGTGTCATGAGGACTGAACGGTTCTTTTTGAATCCGGCAGCTTCAAGGTTACATGAAGCATTGCCGAGAGTTAGTGTCAAAGGGTAAGGAGCAGAGAAATTCAAAAGAGAATTATTTGAAGAGAATAATGATGAAGTAAGGGGTAGGAAAGGAGTGTAGACAACGTATTCATAGTTCAGTGATGGAAAGTAGATATGCCAGTATTGGAAGAGGTACAGGGTCAAAGGAAATTTATTTTGTAAAAGTTAAATGAAATGCGAGCATGTTTAATATGTTAAAACAAATATGGAGATGAAGATCCTAGAGACCTACTTCTTAGAGTAAAAGGAAGAGACATGATATGGAGATAGGAGGAATAAGCTATGGAAAAGCGGAAAATTATCCTCTGATAAAACAGAAGGGGTTGGGGAAGAGATAGAGTGTGTGATGGCTAATTTTACGTGTCACCTTGTCTAGGTATGGTGTCCAATTGTTTAATTAAATACTGGCCCAGCTGTTATTGTGGAGGTATTTCTTCAGAGATAGGATTAGCATCTAAATGGTGGGCCTTATCTAATCAGCCAGAAAGTCTTAGCAGCAAAAACTGAGGGCTCCCCTTATGAAGCTCATTACCACAAAGGAGAGTCTGAACTTGCATGTAATTGTGCCTAAGAGTCTCCCCCTGAGTACCTCTTTGTTGCTCAGATGTGGCCCTCTCTCTCTCTAACTGAGCCATCTCAACAGGTGAACTCGCTACCCTCCCCCCTACATGGGACCTGACTCCCAGGGGTGTAAATCTCCCTGGCAATGCAGAATATGACTCCCAGGGATGAATGTGGACCCAGCATCATGGGACTGAAAGTATCTTCTTGACCAAAAGGGGGATGCAAAATGAGACGAAATAGTTTCAGTGGCTGAGAGATTTCAAATGGAGTCGAGAGGTCACTCTGGTGGACATTTTTATGCACTATATAGATAACACCTCTTAGGTTTTAATGTATTAGAAAAGCTAGAAGTAAATATCTGATACTACCAAACTCCAACCCAGAAGTCTGGACTCCTGAAGACAATTATATAATAATGTAGATTACAAGGGGTGACAGTGTGATTGTGAAGACCTTGTGGATCACACCCCCTTTATCCAGTGTATGGATGAGTAGAAAAATGGGGATAAAAACTAAAGGACAAATGGGGTGGGATGGGGGGATGATTTGGGTGTTCTTTTTTCACTTTCATTTTTTATTCTTGTTCTGGTTCTTTCTGATGTAAGGAAAATGTTCAGAGATAGATTGTGGTGATGAACACATAACTATGTTATCATACTGTGGACAGTGGATTGTATACCATGGATGATTGTATGGTGTGTGAACGTATTTCAATAAAACTGAATTTAAAAAAAAACAAAAAACAAAAAAAAAAAACTCTAGAGGAAGGAGTAGCAACAGCCAAGAGAATTTAACAAAGGATTTATGAAAATTGAATCTCCATATAATTTTCTTTTTCTTAGTTCTAGGGTATTAGAATAGCTAGAAGGAAAGAATTGAAATGGTAGAACTGTGACCCATAGCATCCTTTGAAATTTGTTCTATAGCTACTTGTTAAATTGTAATTTGAAAGTTATCACCTTTTTGTATATATATATTTCTCAAAGAGGAAATAACTGAAACTATGGAGCTGTAACTCATAATATTTTTGGAAATTTCCTATATAGCTACTTGTTAAGTCATACTTTGAAAGATATTTTCTTTTTGTATATATGTTATGCTCCACCATAAGAAAATAACTGAAACCGTGGAAGTGTAACCCATAACAGTCTTTGAAATTTGTTCTCTAACTAGCTGTTAAATATCACATGGAAAGTTATCACTTCTATGTAGGCATGTTATATTCTACAATAAAAAATATGATTTAAAAAAAAACAAAAACAAAAAACAAACAAACAAACAAAATAACTGAGGGCTCCAAAGATCTGAAAACTTTCTGCTTTAAGACTTCAACATCAACTGTTACTGGAATGTCCAGCCTGCCAGTTTCCCCTCAGGAATTCAGACTGGAGACTTAAATAACATCTTTATAAGAATTTCCAACCTGTGGCGTGCTCTCCAGAATACAGAATTCAGGCTTGCTGTCTCCCCACAATAATGTGAGTCAATTCCTTACAATATATCTCTTTGTGTATACATAATATATACTGTTGGTTCTCTTTCTCAGGAGAACCCTGATACAGAGTAAAAGAAAGGCAGAAGGAAGAAAATTTTTGTTTAGGGATAGGGCTTTGAAACAGGAACTGAATGAATAGAGACTTGATAACCTCACTGGAAAGGAGAAGCTGTGATTCCATTTAAGGAAAGTGATAAAGCTTGGGAAAGCTGCTCTGATGAATAGGAAAGGAAGCTGAGCAGGGTGTATTAAAGAAATACCAAGTAGCATTTAGTTCTCAACTAACCAAACATAAATTTGTAGAGAAATCCATCCATATTTTTGCCATTTCTTAGCAATGCTCAGTAGCCTGGATATAAGAGAAGATAAAGACGTAGCTAGATTAATACAAGGCTAAGTGCTTCCATAGAGGTTATGGTAGCGGGATAAAGAAAAAAAAGTAAAGACATCTTGAAACAAATGTAGTTTAATGATGCATCTTTGGTCTAAACCAGAATGGGAAAGGGTAGGACTCCAGAAGATGGTCAGTGGTACAGAAAGTATAAATGAAGTTTTAAGAGCAGATTTAGGGAAATAAAGCAGATACTCAGATCTTACTGTAATGTACCTTGAGTTTTCATGGGTTGTGAAATTTTGAAGGACAATAAGGCCCAGGGTAAGGCCACAGGGTATATTTGTAAAGTTCAGTGGAGGTGATGGTCCTTGGGATTGATAGATGATAGGTGAAGGGACTTTAAAGGCAGGTGTTAGGAAGGGCATCTATATGAGATCCAAAAGTGCACCACAGTGATAGCAGGAGGTAGAAAAAAAGAAATACCTGAGTTAAATTTAAATGAGATAATGAATTTGAAATTACTTTTAAAATTTTGAGGAGTTATATAAATGGTGGTTGCAGTTCTAAGTATTACTCAAGAGAATGAATGGAAACAGTCTATGGATTGATATGAAAGCTAATCCAAATAATTTATATTTGAGAAAAGTCAAGAGGAAGCCATGGCTCCTTAAGCAGGGTAAAAACGATGAAAGGAATGTTTTAGGGAGATCGACCTTATTTTGCGGGGAGTGAAAGTTCTATCCACAAGACTCACATTTTAATGCTTATATTTTTTAGTATATTTCAATGATGAAAAATTTACATACAATTATAAATTTAAACTAGACCATGTAGAAGCTGCACGTGTTATGTATCAGATTGACAGAAACCATTGCCATTTAAGTTTCTGCAATCACAAAAATGAGTATCCATTGATCTCTTTAATAGTAAGTGAATTGGCACATATTTGTAAAGTTGCATGCATGAGACCAAGAGTCTTCCAGTTTTACAGTCTCTGCACCTAGGCAAAATGTTATGTACCATATCATATATCTATGTGCCAGGTTATGGGATTTTAAGATAACTCTGCCAAAAGCTTTGTATTGAATTAATTGCGCTGAAGACTAGGTTCAGATACATGTTCAACAACAACAAAAAATAAGTCTCAGTAGTGTTGTTGCCAATTCATTTATTTTTCCCTCTTTATATACATATATTTAAATATAGAACTCAGATGTCAAACTGGGAAAAAGAGTTTTCCAAAGTCTACATCCAGATAGCTATAAAAGCAGATTTGTGCTTTCTCTGGCCTTGTCATGTTTTTTAACAGCAGAGAGCTTAGTAGCCTTCTCCGTCAATGAAGATTGTTAATAAAATACCCCTTGAGTTCATGGAATTCTTATGAATTTTATTAATGAAATCAAATTCCTTATGAGGATTCCACAATTGCTCTTAGAAACAAATTTTTATTTTCCTCCAATCCTCACACATCTACTCTAAAAAGCAGATCTCTAATTGGAAAAGATGAAAGAGCCTTAGCAAAAGCTAATGAGAACAACAGAGTTACGTGTTTTTCAAAATAAATGATTGACTATTTATGCAGCATCTGATATTCCTTTAATGCTGTCACTATTTTTTCGTGTATTGCCTCCTATCAGTTTTAGACCACTACCTCATGTGCTAATGTATACTCATGAAATAAACACTGAAGCTAAAGAGAAATGTGATTGTGAACATTTTTTTAATACTCTGGCCTTTTATTTAACATAAAATATGAGTCTGAAGACCGTGACTCCCAGATGAAGCCACACACAACAGCAATGTACTTATCCAGCTTTGCTAAACCATTAGTTCTCAACCCTGGTTGCACTCACCTCAGAACTTTTAAAACTGTACTTGGGTTCCAACCCAAATCAAATATATCAGAATTGGGGGTCATATCTTAAAAGATTCCCACGTGCAGCCAGGGTTGAGAGCCACCATCCATCACTGATCACCTTGCTTCACTACTGAGAGCTCTGAACCTATTTGGTTTCATGGGCATTATTTCTAGAATTATACACTGTTAATATTTATTCAATAACAGTACTAAATGCACTCTATTTGTCTCCTTACATAGTTATTTCCTGAAAACCTTACAAGGAAATAAGTAAACTATTATTATTCCTTACTTTTTATAGATGGGCAGATTGAGATTCAAGCATGTTAAATGACTTTTCCAACATATGTGACAATTGAATTTCACAGTCAGAATTGGAACTGAAGTCTTCATTCTTCCCATTGAAAAATGCTGACCCTGATCTAACTTGCAGCTCTAGAGGGTGACATTATTCCTTTTCTTCTTGTTGCTGGTACTATTTCTACCCTCATCTTTAGCTACTAGAATGTGCCCTCTGGGTATGGGCTGCATCCATACTTACTTTGCAGCCACATTACTCCAGTATTTAGAGCTGCTAGCCTTAAGTATCTCCAAATTATTAGACCTAGGTACCCTTTTAAGAATTCTATAGCCTTATTTTTGCATTCATCCACTTGTAAAGAATATGATTGATTTCTTACCGTGTCCTTTATGTAATAGACATTTACAATCACATTAAATTTTCTCTTGAGTTAGTCTTATTTATGTATCTTTCTTAAAACTTTTGCTAGATAGATGATCCTTCAGTATTAATTTGAGTCCCTTTTTATTTCACATATTGTTCAAATGTTTAACCCATATGATATTTTCTAACTCAACTTGCCCCATCCCCATTCCATTTTTAGAGAGAAATAAGCAAACATATTTTTCTAACTAATATCTTCTCACCATAATGATGCTTATCATTTAATGAAGCTCCAACTGCTATTACTAAATGCTCCTAAGAATCTTTGTAAAAGAGCCTCAGAATTACAGGGACCCTCAGAATGCTCCTCATCTAGAGCAAAGCTTTTAAAATTGTAATGTACACATAAATCACATGGAAATCTTGTTAAATGCAGATTGTAATTCTGTAGGTCTGAAGTGGGACATGAAAATCTGCATTTTTTAAATTTATTTTTCATTGAAATATATTCACATACCATACAATCATGTAAAGTGTAAAACAATTGTTCATAGTATAATCATATAGTTGTGCATGCATCACCACAATCGATTTTTGAACATTTTCATTACTCCAAAAAATAAGAATAAAAATAAAAGTAAAAAGAATACCCAAAACATCCTATACCCCTCCTCTCCCATATTATTCATTCACTTTTTTACTCATCCTTCTACTAATTTGTCCATAAACTGGGCAAAGGGAGTGTGAGATACAAGGCTTTCACAACCACACGGTCACACCATATAAGCTATACAGTTAATATGCTCACCTTCAAGAATCAAGGATACTGGATTGCAGTTCAACAATTTCAGATATTTCTTTCTAACTATTCTGATAAACTAAAAACTAAAAAGGGATATATTGTTCTAGTTTGCTAATGCTGCCAGAATGCAAAACACCAGAAATGGATTGGCTTTTATAAAAAGGGTTTATTTGGTTACACAGTTACAGTCTTAAGGCCATAAAATGTCCAAGGTAACACATCAACAATCGGGTACCTTCACTGGAGGATGGCCAATGGTGTCTGGAAAACCTCTGCTAGCTGGGAAGGCATGTGGCTGGCATCTGCTTCAAAGTTCTGGTTTCAAAATGGCTTTCTCCCAGGATGCTCCTCTCTAGGCTGTAGTTTCTCAAAAATGTCACTCTTAGTTGCTCTTGGGGCATTTGTCCTCTCTCAGCTTCTCCGAAGCAAGAGCCTGCTTTCAACGGCCATCTTCAAACTGTCTCTTATTTGCAGCTCCTCTCCCAGCTTCTGTGCATTCTTCAAAGTGTCTCTCTTGGCTGTAGATCCTCTTCAAAATGTCATTCTCAGCTGCACTTCAAAATGTCACTCACAGCTGCACTGAGTTCCTGTTTGTCAGCTCATTTATATGGCTCCAGTGATTTAATTTAGACCCACCCTCAATGGGTGGGGTAACACTTCCATGGAAATTATCCAATCAGAGTCATCACCCACAGTTGCGTGGGGTGAATCTCCATGGAAACACTCAAAGAATTACAATCTAATTAACACTGATATATCTGCCCACACAAGATTACATCAAAGATAATGGTATTTGGGGGGACATAACACATCGAACTGGCACAGATATCTATATAATGCATAAGAGTTACCTCCAGAATGACCACTTGACTCCATTTGAAATCTCTCAGCCACTGAAACTTTATTTTGTTTCATTTCTCTTCCCCCTTTTGGTCCAGAAGTCTTTCTCAATCACACAATGCAGGGTCCAGGCTCATCCCCGGGAGTCACGTCCCGCATTCCAAGGGAGATTTACACCCCTGGGAGTCATATCTCCCACATGGGGGAAGGGCAGTGAGTTTATCTGCTGAGTTGGCTGAGAGAGAGAGGCCATATCTGAGCAACAAAAGAGGCTCTCTGGGGATGACTCTTAGGCACAATTATGAGCAGCTTTAACCTCTCCTTTGCAGCAACACTTAAGGGCAAGCCCCAAGATTGAGGTCTCAGCCTAATAAGCCAGTAGTCCCCAAAGCTTGTGAGAATATCAGGAACTCCCCTGCTGGGGAAGTTCAATATTTCCACATTTTCCCACAGTCCCTTAAGGGGGCTTTGCAAATACTTTTTATTCTCTGTCCGAATTACTCTGGATTGTATTGGGGCTTCATGCCACCCTGTACAAACCAATATGATCTAACTCCTCAGTCAAGTCTCCATGTAATCATGGTATTTGAGTAAACTGACCATATGAGTTAAATTAAATAGTGTGCCACAGAGAATATAGATTTTGCACCAAATAAACATCTTTTCCTTTGGTCCCACACAGAAGCCAAAGTTTTAAAACACAGTTAATATCCTCTACCCTTTAGCCTGATCTACGCCAGTCTCAACCAAGTCCATTTCATTCATATCTCCAATCAAAGTTTGATCTCCTTTTCAGCCACTTTAACAGTTGATTCATGGAGCAATACTGACACTCACAACTGCCAAACTCTGGCTACGAGTGCCAGGTGACACACAAGCACCCAAAGCTCCAGGGACCAATCATGTCACACACAAACACCTCAGCATCTCAAAATTTAGAAATAACTGTTAAAACTCATGATAGATGTGACTGCTATAAGAGCTTACAATATAGGAACATTTACATAAGCCTTTCCCTGATAACCCATGCTCCCAGATTCAATTCTCAGAGTTTTCACATGATTATTAGTCCATATTAGTGAGGCATTATAATGTTTGTCATTTCATTTCCTGCTTATTTCACTCAACCTACTGTCTTCATGGTCCATTCACCTAGTTTCATACCTCACAACTTCATTCTGTTTTGCTGTTCCCTCTTGCAAACACATTCTTATATTTGTACATTTAATCACACTCATTGACCACTCTAGGTTTCACTAGGTTATACAGTCCCAGTCTTTCTCTTCTATCTTTCTTTGTGGTGTCATACATACCCCCACCTTCCTCTTTCAGCCTTATTCACAGTCATCTTTTTTTCAGTGTCCTTACAATATTACTTATAATCATACAATATTGTGCTATCCATTTCTGGATCTATACAATCAATCCTCTGGAACATTCTATATTCCTTCAATATCAAATGTCTGATCTCTATCCTCTTTCTATCTCCTGATATCTTCATTTCTACACTCTTCTCCAAACCTCTCTCTCCTGCCATTTCCTATCTGTCTGTAGCACTCTCTTTAGTATTTCTTGTAGAGGAGGTCTCCTGTTCATGAACTCTCTCAGTGTCTGTTTATCTGTAAATATTTTAAACTCTCCCTCATTTTTTTAAATTTTTTTCTTTTGTTGTTTTGTGTTTTTTTTTTTTTTTTTTTTCTCCCTCATTTTTGAAGGGCAGTTTTCCAGGATATAGGATTCTTGGTTGGCAGTTTTTCTCTTTCAGTATCTTGAATATATCATACCACTGCCATACTGCCTTCTTGCCTCCATGGTTTCTGCTGAGAGATCTACACTTAGTCTTATTGAGCTTTCCTTATATATAATGGATTGTTTTTCTGTTGCTGCTTTCAGAATTTCCTCTTTGTCTATGACATCTGAAAATCTGATTGGTAAGTGTCTTGGACTAGGTCTATTTGGATCAATCCTGTTTGGGTTATGCTGTACTTCTTGGACCTGTGGTTTATGTCTTTCATAAGAGTTGGGAAATTTTCATTGATTAATTCCTCTACTACTTTTTCTGCCACTTTTCCCTTCTCTTCTCCTTCTGGGACACCTATAACACATATTCTTGCACTTCATGTTTTCATTCAGTTCCCTGAGACACTGCTCAGATTTTTCCATTCTTTTCCCTCTGTGTTCCTTTCAGTGCAGGATTTTAGATGTCCTGTTTTCCAGCTCACTGATTCTTTCTTCTGCCTCTCCAAGGCTGCTGTTGTATGTCTCCACTGTGTTTTTCATTGCTTCTACTGTGACTTTCACTGCCCAAAGTTCTGCCACTTGTTTTTTCAAGCTTACAAATTCTTCCTTATGATCACCCAGTGTCTTCTTTATATCCTTCATCTCTTTTATCACATTCTCTCTCAACTCATTGATTTTATTTAAAAGATTTGCTTGAACATCTATAATTAGTTGTTTCAACTCCAGAATCTCAGTTGAGGTGTTAGTTTCTTCCTTTAACTGGGCCATATCTTCCCATTTCCTGATGTGGCTTATGATTTTTTGCTGTCTAGGCATCTGATTTTCTTGATTGGTTTATTCTGGAGGTTGTTTTCTCTCTTTTGCCTAAGATTTTCTTGTTGGTTGTCTTTGATCCCTATCTTTTCTTTGTTTGTCTCCCTGGCCAGTTGTCAGATTGGCTCTGTCCCCCCGCTCCCCCACCCATATCAGGCACCCACCATAGCCTGACACAGGGATGGGAGGTAGGCACTGGGCACCCCAGCAAGATCATTGTGTGTGGTAATAACGAATCTCCTGGCTTCCAGTGGTGCTCTTTTTTCCACCAGCTAGCAAGACCTGGATTTGTTTTGCAGCCCTGCTTTAACAGCTGGGTCTTCCCTATTTCTCAGCCAAAACAGGGCTGGGATTCTGCAAAAGGCTTGTAGACCTGCTCCTTTGCTCCTAAGAAAGGGCCTGAAGCATCTTTTAAAAAGTTATTTTATTTCCCTTATACTTTCTGGACTATCCAGCAGATGGCACTGTTTGGTAACTTATCCTCAGAGGCTGCCTTGTCTCCGAGCACAGGCTGTGTCTGACCCAGCTGGGCTGAAACTGTGGGATTCCTATGCCCTCACTTTGCCCGCCAAAATCTGGCTTGATGCGGGGCTCCACCTGTGGCAAAGTACTCCCTCAGCGGATGCAGCACTCCAGCTGTCTCCAAGGCAAGGAAACAGCCCCAGCTGCTGCTTCCCTCTAGGGTGGCAGAAGGGCTTTCAGACCCAGGGCTGCAAACAGTCTCTGTCCAAGTTTTCTTAGTCTCTTTGTCTCTCACTGATCTGGTCCTTGAAATTTCCTCCCTTGTCCACCGGGTCGTCAAGCAATGAGGGTATTTTTCACCGCTGTGAGAGATTTTAAAATCTGTGTCCCTGGTGAGAGGGGTTCCATCTGCTGATTTTGTGCCTCAGAGACTGAGTAAGGGGAAAGGGGGAGGACTGGCTGGTCTGGGACAGAAGATCCCTACCTGGTGTTTCTTCTCCTTCTTCAATTTGGCATTTGCAATGTCTTTCTCCAGTCTATATTCTCCTCCAGAGTTTGAAATAATTCAGAATTGTCCTTTTTCTCATTGAATCTCTGGAGAGAAGTTTTCAGTAGCTGTTTAGTTGCCATGTTGATCAAAAATCTGCATTTTAATAACCTCTTAGGTGATGTGAATGCCACTTTTCCAGAAACTACACTTTCGATAGCAAGAGCTTAGCCTGGGAGCCAAAGAATTTCATTCACTCATCTGTTTATTCCACAAATGGTATCTATTGACCATTCACTTAGAGCATAAACTCTAGGAGTAATGCGGATTACAAAAATGAACAAGACACCCTCTCGATGTCAAAGAGCTTATGCTCTGATGCTGGGATAAGATAAATACATTAGTCACTACAGTGAAATGTGATGTATTTCAAAGGATATATATGAACATTTGACTTGGGATGGTGGATTAGAAGACAGAGAGAGATGGAAAAAGTCTTCATGAAAGAGATCTGTTTAGAAATAAATAATATTTCAACAGGTAAGGAGAAGTAAATGACAAACAACAAAAAAAGGCACATTGGAGGTAAATCATGAAAGCTGTTGGTTATAATAACCATATAACAAAACTAATAGTATCAACATCTAACTTTCATTGAGCCCTCACAATATGCCAAGTGATTTCAATTAATAAATATTAATTAATTTAACTTTCAAAACAACCTAGAACTTGGTACTATAATTATGCCATTTTCCAGATGAGGAAATAGAGGAAGAGAGAATTTAATCCACTTATCCAAGTTCACCCATTTAGTAAGTGGCAGAGACAGGACACAAATCTCTACAGTGTAACTCCAGAACCCAGATTTGGAACCACTGTTCTATAATGTGTCTAATATCTTGTACTTGATTGTATTTCCCTCTTTGTCACATATTAATATGTGCCAGGTATTTCGTCAAGTACTCGACTTGGATTAACTTATTTTACTTTCAAATAACCCATATTATTTCTTTGTTACAAATGTAGAACTTGAGATAGAGAAAGTTTAAGGATCTTGTACATGTTCACAGATAAAGAACTGAATTCAGGAAATCTGATTCCAGTGCTTAGACTTTTGAGCGAATACATTTTACTTGCTATGAATTTCAAAACCAAACCCATCAACCTTATCTAGCAATTATACAAAGTCTTTTAGAAGGTTATATCTTTTTAGATTTAATGTTCTACTCTGGCCCCTGAATTTAATGTTAACATAACATATGATTTTTATTGGATCTCTTATTTATATTCTTCACTCAGTTAACAATAAGATTTTTCTCTAATGAACAAATTAATGCTTTATGGACCATTCACTTTCTACCACAAAAAATAATAACAGTTCAGTGGCAGCTTAGAGATGTAAAAGTATTTGACTAGATATGAACAGGGCTAGAATTAGAGGAAAGAACCTCATCACTACCACCTGGCAATAAACTGAGTTGAGTAGAGGTATATAAGCACATAGTTATAGAAAGATAAAGAATAAAGAGAACAAAACAACATTGATGAATTAGTTCAGTTTTGTATAGTTTCATCATAACGTGTGCAATCTCATACCACTCTGATGGAGAAATGGAACTTGGCCACTTTCCATGATTTTCACAAAGCAAAGCAAATAACTTGAAATCCAGTGTTAGACATCATTGTTAATAAATTTTTATGCCATTCCATCAAGTTGTCTTCCTTGTAATTCTTCCTCCTTCTCTTTCTCTCTCTGTCTTTCTCTTTCTCTCTCTGCTTTCCTGAAACCACCAAATTTTCATTTTCCTAACTCTGGGCAATTTAATTACTCCTTTCATTGTCTGTCCTATGCTAGTCTGTGCTCATCTACCTTAAGTAAGCACATGCTGTAATTAAAGTCTAGAGCTGCCATCCAGTGTTGCCCCAAAGCATCAATTTTTCAAATAACTGGCAAGTACATAGGTGAGGAAGGTCTTATGAATCCACTCCTCAAAATTTACTCAATAAATATTTTCTTTAGATATCATGATAAACTACTTCAGATATAAATGCCCAAATTTATTAATGGACTTGGTGGGGGGGGGGGGCATTGCAATCAGATAGGCTCTGCTTTTGAGAATGATGACTTCCTTCCTTCTTTCTGTCATTCTGTTCAGAATAATGGGCAGGTACTTTAGGGTGGACTTCTCTGAGGTGGGCAAATTTTAAACTGAGGCCTGAAGGAAGAGAAAGAGCAAACTGCATGTTGGTAATGAGGAACATCTCTCCAGGTGGAAAGATGAGCGTGCTCAAACATCCTCATGTGGGAAAGAGGTTAGCTTGTTTCAGGAACTGATATATGCCAGCGTAGCTAGAGAGGAGTGATTGAGAGGCAAGAACTGTGACATAAAGTTAAAGCAACAGCGAGGGGCCACACCAGGTCAGGCATTATAGGCCATGGCAAAGAGTCTGCATTTCAGGTTAAGTGCACTGGAAAAAATTGGAAATATATTATATAGTAGAGTGATGTGATTTAATTTATATTTTAAAGGAGTATTTTGTTTGCATTTTAAAAAATAAGAAAGAAAGAACAGGGATACCAGTCCAGGTGAGAGATAATGTTGATTGAAATTAGAGTAGAGGGAGAGATGGAAAAAAGTAAACAATTAGAGCTAAAACTGACATGATTGACTGATGTGAGATTGAGAGAGGACAGGGTTCAAGAATGCTTCCTGGGTATCTGGTATAACGTGACTGTGGTACCTTAGAGCTATGTACCCCAGAAAAAACATGTTCTTTAAACTTAATCCATTCCTGCAGGTATGAACCCATTATAAATAGGACCTTTAGATGAGGTTGCTTTAGTAAGAGTGTGGTCCAACTGACTGAAGTTCTTCTAGGGAAGCCCACAGAGGAAAAAAAAAAAAAAGAGCCAGAGGGAGCAGCCTGAAGCTGAACATCAGGGGAACCCAGAAGAGAAGGGAGAAGCCAGAAGATGCCACCATGCACATTACCGTGTGACAAAAAAAGTACCAAGCACAACATGCAGCCAGCCACAGAATATCACAGTCTTCTGCAAGAAATCATCATCTTGATGATACTCTGATTTTGCAATTCTAGCTCTAAACTTGAACCAATAAATTCCCATTGTTTAGGCCAACACACTGCAAGGTATTTGTTTTAGCAGCTCCAAAACTGAAACAATGCCATTTACTAAAATGGAGGAGATGTGGGGAGAAAACTGTTGGAGATCAAGAGGAGACCTCATTTGTACATGTTAAGTATTGAGCAGCCTGTGAGCCATTCTAGCAGTAATGCAAAGTTGCCTGCTGGACATCTGAGTCTGATGTTCAAAGGACTAAATTGAACTGGAGATGCAATTTTAGGTCTTGTCAGCATACAGGTGTTGTTGAAAGCCACAGAGACACTTACTGGGAAAGTATGATAGACAGTCCAGGAAAGAATCCTGAGGAATTTCAAACATCGGAGATTGGGTGAACCATTGGCTAACATGGTTACGGGAGCTGGTTAAGCAGGTCTAAAGTCGAGACATCACGCCATGAGGAAGGGAAGCCCATGAGCAGACTGGAACCACATGGGCATGGATGGTTTTGGAGTCTCTGAGCTCAAAGGAGCACTAAGCAAGCCCTCTTTAACAGTGCTCATTTGATGAGAACAGACTCACCTCAAATAATCTCCCATTTCATTAACTTAAAGACCACTAATTAGAGACTATATTCACGTCTACAAAATCCCTTAACAGAAGTACCAAGATTAGTGTTTGATTGGATAAGTGGGTTTGTAGTTCCACTTAGCCAAGTTGACACATCAGAAGTCATCAAATAGGTTTTTGTTTTTAAGAAACAATTTTCTGAAGAGGTAAATAACTTGAATATTTAGATAAATCAAATGGTAATAAACTAGAAGCTAGTGTCGAAATTAAAAGCATACCCTCTTTTCACTGCAACTAACCAAAACCCATTTCAGAGCATCTAATGCCAAAGTTATAACTTTAATTTCAAGTGTGAGGCCAGCTTCAGGTAAGATTTGATTTTGGAATACTAACTCTAACCTTGAGCCAATAAATTCTCATTGTTTAAGCCAGCACACTGCAAGGTATTTGTTTTAGCAGCTCCAAAACTGAAACAATGCCATTTACTAACATGGAGGGGATGTGGGGAGAACTATATGGGCTGAACTAATTATCAGCCTCCAGTCTCTTTCTCAGTCTCTCCCTTCATTGTCCCTTGGGTGTTCTGTCCACCTGCAGGGAGAGTCTTGGTCTCTACGAGGATAGGGAGATGGCACTAACATTCCATAATCAATTTCTGCCTATATAACAGCTCCACAGCAAAGGGGCTTCTAGCTCCAGATATAATCTGCATCTCAGTCTAATCAGGAATCAGATTGGCCCTGATTGTGGTTACATGTCCGCCTGTGGACTACTCACTATTGTCAGGGGCACAGCACACTATGGTAGGTCTGAAGGACTTGTGTACCAGCCGTGATCAAGGAGGTGGAGGACAGAATTGTAGCACACAAAGTTTTATATTTGACATTCCCATCAGGAAAAAATGGAATAAGAGATGCAATTCTTCTAAAGATATAATGGTTCTGGGTACTAGCACACAATGGCTCAATTGAAAACTATTTAGAAGAACAGTTGCCCAAAAGTCAATTAATATCTGTTGATGATATTAGAACGTTTTGTCCTCAAAATAAAAAAAAAATAATGCTTTTCAGATTTAGTGTCTTTCTTCCCAGACTTGCATATCCAAAAAGAAAATCTTTTTTTAAAGAGTATTTGGTACTGACCTGCAAGAAAAATTGAGAAATACAATCTTAATCTGATTTGTAATTTTACCCAAAACTGTTGGGTAATCTAGTGCATTATAAAATAGCACATGTATTCCTAAAACAAATAAGCACCAACAACATCATTTTTCAAAACTACTTAAAAATGTTCAAGAAATCACAGAGGCACTGTAGATAATAAATGTGTAAAAGGCAGAAGTTAGAATGACTGGTATGGGAAGAACTGCAGATTCTGCGTCTCAAATAGGCTCATTTAGCAACATGCCATTCTACATGCTCCAAAGGATATGGGCAAAAGTTAAGAAACTTCACTTCAAATCTATTGTGAATGTGGTCCAATAACAAATGAGACATAATTTTTTCCACCAATAAAGCAGATTTAAATGTTGTTTACTTTAGATTACATATCCTAAGGATAAAAATATGTTAATCCCAGAAATTTTTTAATGTTTCATGAATTCAAACATATTTATAATTATTTCAAGAAAAACAGTAGTTAAAATACAACAGAAACACAATAGTTAAAATACAATTCAAATGAGAGCTACATTTAATGTAGAAGAACCAGACATCTCTTATCTATACCAATTCAAATATCCCTGCTGTGAACTATAAAATAATGAGTTTCATTTTGTGTGTGCGGTTTGTGGAGCCAGGATTCAAAGCCCCATTTAAGCTGCATCACTTCAGTCACACTTCATATATTTCTTTAATGAAGATAAGCACTTTCAAGTTTCTTTATACATTTGTATCTTTAGAGATGCTGAATATTATGTTTTCACTGCAACACTTGAGTTATGATTCTGTCTCTTATGCTGATAATCCTAAATATGGTTTAAAGTTATTATTTTTTCCAATTTATATTTACTTCAGGCAGTCAGGAGAAAGAGTTATATTTACTTGAGAGCACACAGGTCTTATGAGGAAGGAGTGACATGAAAGATCAGATTAGCTATAAATAATAATCACTTTTTATTGCAAAGTCTACTATGTGCTAATTCCTTTATGTAAGTCTAAAATAATACCATCCTCACAACTCAGAAATGAACGCATTATTATTATAATTAATATACAATACAATCTAATATTATACTCATATATTATTAGTTATATATAATAAGATACTAATATATATATATGATAAATGTAGAAACAGATTCAGGGGAGATATCAAATAGTACAGTGGAGCTCGAATCCTCAAGTGACTCCATAGATCCACATTGTGTATGGAAAAAATGAATGACATTCTTAACAGAACCCTGAGGACCTGATCCAAATATAATGGTGGAAGCTGAATAGTGAAAGAAATGAGTTGCTTTGAGACCATCAAAGAGTTCTAGTAGTTATTCTTGATCATGTAGGCTGGAAGTGGAGCATCTGGACAAGAGCAGGAAATGGGACCTTTGAAAACAATGAGTTGGGAGCAAGGCACAGTGACAACAGTGCTTCAGAACAGGAGTGGGCTGCTGGAGACCACCTACTTTACAACACATAACAACTTCTTAGTGGTGTCTGTGCCGCCCACCACTTTATCCCCTATTCTGCAACCAAATTTATCATCTGTAAAAGGAAAGCCTGGTTATATCATTTTCTGGCTTAAAATCTTCCATCCAAGCTTTAAAATAAATTCCAAACATTTTAAAAGGCATTTACTGCCCTTCGTGGTATGGTTGCCCTCTGGCTAACTCTTCCAGTCTCACCCTATTCATTTGTCACTCCCCGTGACAATTTTAATGTTCCAATGACATATTATCATTTAGTTTTCATTTTGGTTCTCCTAATTTGCCATGCTTTCTCGCCACCCAGGCCTTTGAACATGGTGTACCTTCAGTTTGAAACAGTTCTTTCCCCACCAAATTACCTCCTTTTCCCAGAGCCCGCTTTGCCCTGTAAACATCTACTCAATTTTCATTTCCCAACATGGATATGAGTTTGATGCAGTAGTTCTCCATGACCTACAGATTTGAATAAGCACAGCTTTTGCGGTAGGTTGAATCATTTCTCCCACAAAGACAAGTTCAAGTCCTAAGCCCTGGTCCTGTGGATGTGCGCTCATTTGTAAATGGGATCTTTGAAGATCCAATTCAGATGAGGCCAATCTGAATCAGGGTGGGACTTACTCCAATGTGACTGGAGTCCTTATCAGCAAAGGAAATTTGTACATTAGTAGAAGCCAGAGGAAGCACCAGAAGGAAATAGAGTGCTGTGTGGCAGAGATCAAAGCTATCACCAGAAAGCTACAGGCGTCAGAGAAAGCATGGGCTACTGATGCCTGGATTTTGGACTGCAGGCACCAAAATTGAGTCAATAAATTCCGGTTGTTTAATCCACCAAATCTGTAGTATTTATTATAGTAGCCCTGAAAAATGAAGATACCTCCAAAATGCTAAAAAAATGTCCTGTGATTCTTCCATGAAAGACTTCTTCACATTGCACTGTAATTCCAGCTGTATTTGTCTGTTTCTCTATTAAGCTAAAGGCTCTGGGAGGGCAGGAACCAAGCTTGTTCTTCTCATCACCGTGCCCCTGGTATTTATATCTAGCACAGTCTTGGCACATAGTAGTTATTCACTATTTTAATTGAAATTGAAACAGACACACACACACACACACACATACACTTGTAAACATACACCCTCTCTCCAGGGGATATTATCAAAGGTCTAAAAGATGTTTTAGATCTCATGATCTCTTGCCTCCAGCTTGTATGTGGGAGAACACTGCTACCCAGAAATCTCAAATAATTTACCCAGGATCATATATTTTCTTAGTGCTTAAAGAGTGTAAATCTCAGCCTATAGATTCAGATGTGCAAAAATAATCGTTTTATTTTCTAAAAGTTATTTTAATATTGACTTAAATCTAAATCATCCTGTTATGGCAGATCACTCAATTCTGGAAGTAGCAAAGGATCTCTGAACAAGGGTATTGCGCAGTTTTTGGAGTCTAGCAGGCATACTTCTTAAGTCATGCTTGCAGGCTTCCATTATGCCATTCCTCATGGGCTCTTTAAGCCAGTCAGCTCTACAGCTTCCATTTCACTCTTGGCTGTAAGTATCTTTAGAGAAGATAGGAGCACCAGAGCTTAGGGCACAGACCTTCATAGAACAGCATCCTGTCATCCCTTCTGAGGCCTGGCCGCCTCCTTAGAGTACTGCTGTGGAACAATGTCAGATCCCAATGCTCACAGAGCTCAAAGATCTTTCCTCCAGTCCCTGCCAACTTCTAGCCTGAAAAAAATCGCTTCATATTTCTCTCAGAAAAATTCTTTCTCCTCACCCACCCTTCTCTTTAAGGCACTTAGGCATTAGGCCACAAAAGCCAAGAAACGAATTGAATTGCAGAGGACTTTTGTTTTCTACCTTTACTAGTCCTTCTGGAAACTCTTCTAGTGGCAAATGAACAGATACTCAATTCATATGGCCTTATGCACAAGGAGAAATGAATTGGGTCACAATGCTAGAGAAGTCCAAGGAATCGTTCTAGCATCCAGAAAGCTGTCTTCTGAGCCTCAAGTTTTCTCATCAGGGTTTTGTTTTCCTCTCTCCAGCTTTTGGCTCTACTTTCTCTTGTTGAATCTATTATCTGGAGAACTTTTTTCTCATAATCTCTGACTAGCAGCACCATCTTAGCTTCCAGTCCACTGGGGGAGAGAATGAGGGTCTCTTTTTCCGAATGACCAGAAAAGTAAGCTTTATTGAACCCACTTAATTGTGATTAGATCATATTTTCACTCCCAAATTCAATGGCCAAAGTAATATAATGCACGGAGTGATTAAATCCAGGTAACATATTTTATCTTTGAGCGAGTGGTGGGATTTCACCTAAAGCATATGGACTGAAAGTAAGAGAAGGAATAATGTCCTGTGGGAAATGGATATAATCATTGAAAAATGGAGAACATTAATCTAAGAAGCATAAAAAGATAATACCTCTTTCTTAAAGATTGTTTCAAAAATAAGCTGTCGGTGGTGGATAACTGGCACTATCAAACTACAACCCAGAACCCATGAATCTCGAAGACAGTTGTATAAAAATGTAGCTTATGAGGGGTGACAATGGGATTGGGAAAGCCATAAGGACCAAACTCCACTTTGTCTAGTTTATGGATGGATGTGTAGAAAAGTAGGGGAAGGAAACAAACAGACAAAGGTACCCAGTGTTCTTTTTTACTTCAATTGCTCTTTTTCACTCTAATTATTATTCGTGTTATTTTTGTGTGTGTGCTAATGAAGGTGTCAGGGATTGATTTAGGTGATGAATGTACAACTATGTAATGGTACTGTAAACAATCGAAAGTACAATTTGTTTTGTATGACTGCGTGGTATGTGAATATATCTCAATAAAATGATGATTAAAAAAAAAAAAATAAGCTGTCAACAATTTCTTCCCTCCCTGAGTGCAAATGACACTTATCCTATCAAGAGGTGAGGTCCATTTCCCTTGCCCTTGAAGCAGGCTGCCGGTGCTTCTTGCCTTATTCAGAAGAATGCAGTGGAAGTAGCACTGTGCCCCTTCTGAGTCCTGCCTGTAATGGGCCTGGAAACGTCCGCTTTTGCTCACTTAGAGCCTGGGGCTGTCATGTCAAAAGTCCAGAGTATCCTGATAGAGAGAGGTGCCATGTGGATTAGACTTCCTGGAGAAAGAATGATGTGCCTCAACTGATAGCCAGCACTAAGGCCCCAGATATGTGCGAGAGCTCTTCCTGGATCAACCAGCTCCGTACAGTTGTGGACTGAATGCAGTCATGTTAGCCCCAGACAACACCACATGGAAAGAAGACCCAACCAGTCAACCAATTATGAGAAATAATAAATGAATGTTGTTTTAAACCACTAAGTTTTGGGGTGGTTTGGTACACATCACATGTAACTGACACACTCCTTTATTCCCTGAAGTAGAACTCCGCTGAGACAAGGAAGCCCAGAGCCTGCCTACCACGTGTTTAAGCAAAAAGAAGAAGGAGAAAACCAAAGGATGGGCATGCATTTATCGACCTGTCATACTTGGAAGCACACTGACACCTGGCTCCTAATTCAGTGCTCTTGCCATTATGATTCACCACCACTTGTTGGATTGCTCTCTAATATTCAAATGGATGTATACTGTTGCTAAATGTGAATCAGATTGGACAAAAAGGTGCATAGTTAACTTAGAATATGATGAAAGAATTCATTGGAGAGCTAACAGGAAAATAATTTTTTAAAAAAACTTCACAGTAGTATTACAAACACAGTAAAACTGATTTGATTATTTATACTGAACACAGCAAATTGCTAAAATCCTAGTCTATTTTACTTATAGCATATAAATAGATCAAAAAACAAAAAACAGTCATGAAACTATACAGCCCTATCATAATTTTTTTTCTTTTGTTTCATTAATACTCAAATTATTTGGATATAGTTCCAGCTTTAGTGATAAATCATTTAATCAGAATTAGATGTCTTATTTATCTGTTGGTTGTAGTTATATTAAAAGTTGCATAGCAGTTTTAGAATAATAGCAGTTAAGTTTCTTAAACAACTTTTACCTATTTTAAAGACCAATTTTTTTCTTCACTGTTGATAGTATATTTAAGACTAAGATTATTTGGAGTTTTTAAAACATGGTTTTAAAAATAGGATATTTTGAATCCTTGCACTTACATATTTTTAAGTGTTTTTTTTAAATCACTTTTGAAATGTCCTTAATGGTTAGAATAAAGCCTCTATATTCTGTTCTATAGATACATACTCTAAACACACATCTCTGAAGATAAAATTAGATCTAGCTAAGCTATAAAAAGATCAGGTCAACAATGGTTAGGATTTGAGAGAAGAGATAGGAATTGGGTGGAAGTGGAGGTGAGGTGAGATGAGACAATGGATAATTATGAGATTGTTTTAAAGGAAGGGAGAAAGATAAAATGTACATGATTTCTATCCCAACAAAATTAAGATAGATGTGTCCTGTTCGCTACAAATTTTAGTACTTCATTATTGTGTCATTCAATCCCATCTTGGATAAAAATAATTAACATCTTTTCAGTAAGTTTATTTACTGGACCCTTGCCAATGCAAAGTAAAAAGAAACAAAAAATAGTAAGTTAAATTTGAATTAACAAACACCATGGAATAGATAGATAAGATATTATAAATTTAAACCACTATCCCATTTGCCAAATGTTCTAGTTTGCTAATGCTGCCAGAATGCAAGATATCAGAAATGGATTGGCTTTTATAAAGTGGGTTTATTTGGATACAAGGTTACAGTCTTAAGGTCACAAAGTGTCCAACATAAGTCATCAACAATCATGTACCTTCACTGGAGGATGCCAGTGGTGTCTGGAAAACCTCTGTTAGCT
Source organism: Choloepus didactylus (assembly GCF_015220235.1). Lineage (NCBI taxonomy): Eukaryota > Metazoa > Chordata > Mammalia > Pilosa > Megalonychidae > Choloepus > Choloepus didactylus. Next base: position 190,954,057 of record NC_051309.1, read on the forward strand.
GGGAAGGCACATGGCTGGCGTCTGCTCCAGAGTTCTGCTTCCAAAATGGCTCTCTCCCTGGATGTTCCTCTCTGGGCTTCAGCTCCTCAAAAATGTCACTCTTAGTTGTTCTTGGGGCATTTGTCCTTTCTTAGCTTCTCCAGAGCAAAAGTCTGCTTTCAAAGGCTATCTCCAAAATGTCTCTGTAAGCTGAAGCTCCTCTCTCAGTACCTGTGCATTCTTCAAAGTGTCCCTCTTGGCTATAGTTCCTCTTCAAAATGTCACTCTCAGCTGCACTGAGTTCCTTCTGTTTGTCAGCTCATTTATATGGCTCCAGTGATTTAATTTAAACCCACCCTGAATGAGTGGGGTAACACCTCCATGGAAATTATCCAGTCAGAGTCATCACCCACAGTTGGGTGGGGCGCTTCTCCATGGAAACACTCAAAGAATTACAATCTAATCAACACTGATACATCTGCCCACACAAGATTACAGCAAAGATAATGGCGTATTGGGGGACATAATACATTCAAATCGGCACACCAAATATAAAGGAAAAGTTTATGGTAACAAGTTTAAATCCCAAAGTATTAATCAATCATTCATATGAACATTGTTTGAAAATAGCCATATCTGATTAGGAGCAAATCACCAATAAATGCCATTCCAGAGTTCCATGCTAGAATTTTTCCATATTTTACTTCCAACTTTATCACAAAATAACTTTCAATTTTCTTTTGTACTATAACCAACTTCTACCATTTAAAAAGATGACATTCATTTCCTTTAATTGGTTCACTACAATTCAGCAATTATGACATTTTAACACCCAGTGATAAAGTGCATATAAACTTAGAGGTAATGTTTATGGACTGGTAAACATTATCTTCATCTTTTGTATTCTCATATTATATGTGTATGTGTGCATACATGTACATATACATATCCATACAGAGGAAGAGAGAGAAATACCTAGAATAGGAGCAGAGACTAGCAGGTCAGCTTGCATGACTTTTCATTTCAGATTGGTAAACTCAGAAGATGACATTACAAAAGCTACCCAGAAATATATAACTTTTCCTTACCTTTTTTGCATGTAGTGTGGTTACCAGTGTGGCATTTTCCTTGAACTAACAGTCCTATATAAAGTTAAAGAAATCTCTTTGCTGAAGTATCTAATATTAGCCATATGGTGTCATATACTTCAGAAAAGGAGAGAGATTAAAATGAATGTCACTTGTGATAAAAATCTTTCTATAGCTTCTCCTATTATTATTCTGTCAAAAATTGACCCCAGACCTGGTAAATTTAAGCTATAGTGAAAGAATCTAATTCCGAGTCAGTGAATGGAAAATAGTCATCTGCCTTTAAGGACATTCCATTACATATGAAAAAGTTGCACTTTTAAAATATTCAGAGTCATTACTTTTTAAGTTATTAAAATACCATGGTTAATGCAAATAATTACATATGATAATAAGGTAATGAACTATAAAATCAGTAGCTTTTTACCAAATGACCTAAGCAATTTTTAGAGAACTTTTAGATAAAATTAGCAGTTGAAAAAATGAGAACATAAAAATCCATTAAAAAATAGTTAAACTACAAATGAATGTATGAAAAGATAAAAACAATTATAGAATGCATCTTCTTTCTTATTAAAATGGCACTATCATGAAATTAGATAACAAGCATTTGGTAACCATTATAGTAATAACTGATTCCAAAAGAACCAACAGATGCTAAAACTAGTGGGTGAAAGACTGACGAGCAACAGGATATTTACATATAGTAGTCTCAAATTATCTCCCACAATATATTTTCTAAATACAAAGGAAAAAATATAACTTTACATGGGGAAAATGGACAGACACCATCTTAATGAACTAATCAAATTTATCATCACTAGTTATCGGACAAATGACATCATGTGACTCCAGATATGACGCACTAGGAACACAGCATTCTTTTATGATATTCTTGCCACAAATGTGTAGCCTTAATTGGATCATGTGTAAATGCCCCCATAAACCAGCATTAGTAGTGGACATGGGGTAAACATATTTAGAAGGCCAAAATTTGTGTGCCTAATGATATTTTAGGCTATTAGAAAGCTTTAAAATTGATTTAATGTTAATGGATAAATCAGAGAAGAATCTTTTACTGACCTGAAATTGTGGTGAAATTTGATTTCCAAAGGAAAAATAAAAAAGCAGGAAACCCCAATTTTTGAACAATGCTGCATTTAGAGTTCTGGAAAGAGTAAAAAAAAAAAAAAGTTGTCTTCATCATTGCCCTTAATGAACTTTCCAGTTGATTGAGGTGAAATAACACATGGAAACAATAACAAGTGCAAACGTATATAAAAATAATTAAAGAATAGTATGAAACAAATAAATATTCCCTTATTTACCCAGCTTTATTGGAAATGAGATCTTCCATCTAAGCTAAAATTCAAGGTAATTGAAACTTGGTCCATCAAAATAAGTTTTAATGATTATGTTTGAAATATTTCCAATATACATTATTTGACTTAAAAACAGATTTAGGGGCAACAATGATTATCATTTCTTGTTCTTTTGCAGTAAATTAGGGGTCTTTGTTCCTGGACTTTCTCTTAACTTATGATGTTCTATTTAATGAACTTCCAGCCTTCCCATTTCTGAGTGCTTCAGATGAGCTAGAGATTGATAATTGTTAGAATAGTGATATTATAGGAACAATATGCTCTGAATGTTGGTCTAAAATCTTCTGATTCAAAACAAAATTGAGCTAGTTTTAGTGATTATAATTTTAACACAGAAGCATTTATAAAACCATATTTTGATTTTTGGCAAAAGCCTTGGCTATAGATAAATTTTATATTACTGTGGTTAGCACAGCTTAAAGAAATGATAAAAATGTTGTGAAGTGAAAGCAGTTTTCTCTGTGATTATAGAGCTAAGTAATCAACTTAACTGGTAATAAGGATAATAAAGAATATTTCTAGGAAGGAGAGTTTCATTCAAATGGCAATAAACAGTCTTATGGATTATAAAGTAGGAAAAAACACCCAGTTAACTTGACTATGGTCTTTTGATTTTCAATAATATAAAGAGAGAAAAAAAACATGAATTTTCTGCTACCTTTAAAGGAGTTCAGTAAGATGTAGTAATATGATAAAAAGTCCCTGGATTTCAAAGCATATCTGCTACTATACTCAATTAACAAATGTGAAGAATCTAAGAATCTTAAAGCATCCTGAAGTTGTGGAGCCACTGTTCTTTGCCATCCTGGTCTTTGATTGTCTGGACAAATATAAGTTACTGAATAAAACTTGGTAGGATGTAGAGGCATCAGAGAAGAATAAGAATGACTATGTTAGCTTTGAAGTGTTTGGAGTGGAGTTTTTATATAGAAGGTGCAGTGAGGAACATGAAGGATGGCTTAGTATTTAATTACTAAGTTATTTAGTAGGTTCTATTTGTATGACTTACCCCAATCATGCCAGATGCTTTAAGGCACCTGGCCTGTGCGTTAACAAGAAAAACAACATAGACTAGTGTATTAGTTAGGGTTCTCTAGGGAGACAGAATGAATGAGAGGTGTCTCTGACTATCAAATTTGTAAAAGTGACTCATGCAACTGTGGGTATGCACGAGTCCAAATTCTGTAGAGTAGTCAGCAAACTGTCAACTCCAAGGAAGATGTCCGATGAACTCCTCAGGAAACGAACCAGCAACTTTGATGAACTCCTCAGGAAATGAACTGGGATCTTTGATGAACATGTTCGATGAACTCCTCGGGAAATGAACCAGCAACTTCGACGATCTCCTCAGGAAATGCTTCACTGGGCAGCTGAAGAAGAAGTGAAAGTCTTCTATCTGTCTCGCTTATAAGTCTTCAACTGATTAATTGGATTAAATCCAGCCAATTGCATTCTCTCATTGTGGAAGACACGCCCTTTGGTGAGTCATCAGTCACAGCTGCATTCATTGAGTGATGATTTAATAAACCAGCCTGTTGGTTTATTAACCAGCCACAAATGTCCTCGCAGCAATTGTTAGGCCAGTGTTTGCTTGACCAGACAGCTGGGTACTATCACCTGGCCAAGTTGACACATGAACCTAACCATCACAACTAGCACTTACCAAGTACTTAGCGTGCACCAAGGATGACTTTACACGAATTTTCCCCTTTATTTATCTCAGTTTCACTAACGAGAGAAATGAAGCATGAACTAAGTTGTCCACATTTACACAGCTAGTAACTTCCTAAGGCAACTACCACCACACAGAAATGGTTCTCTCATTGGTCCAGACCAATATGGAACTTGGCCTCCTAATTGCTCAGTTCTAATCTTCCTGGCACTGACCTTCCATACTTTTCTCATGTTTATTTCTTTGTTTTAGCCATTCAGCCTGAAGCATGATGAAACTTTTCTAAGGCTGATTTCTTCATTCATTGCCCAACCTAATTTATGCAGACCTTGAGGCTGTTCTAGAGAGATACTTTAACCAGTCCATCTGGCTGGTTAGAGGGGCCTGGGGCCCTCCACTGTCTTCACAGCCAGCATTGCTGCTGGTTTTGCCCAGGGCCATGAGTAGCGCACAGGTCATTACTACTCTATTTCTACTTTGTGAAAGTAGGTAACTGGATTGTTTACTTGCTAAAGACAATTGGCAGTGTGAAATCTTCTAACTAAAAGTTTCTCTGCAAGGACTCAAGGACTCAAGCATTGTGTTTGCTCGTCTTTCACCGAGTTGATATTATGCTAGTTAAAAAGTGACCGTTCACTCATTCATTCATTCAACAAATACATATTGCGTACCTTCTGCTCAATATGTCCTAGATGCTGTGGATATAGCTGCAAACAATATAGGCAAAGTCTCTGCCTTTATATTCCCTAGAATATATACCAAGATGATAGATAGGTAGATAGATAGATATAGATAGATAAATAGATGTAAATAGATGTATAGATAAATGTATGTCAGGTGTTATGATTGCTATAAAGAAAACTAAAGTGGATAAGCATGATAGAAAGTACCAGGGAAAGAGTTCTTATTATATGTAATAGTCAGAAAAGACTCTTTGTAAGGCAGTATTTAATCAGAGATCTGAAGAAAGCAAAGGAAAAACACAGAAGGAAATCTGGAAGAAAGGTGTGTTACACCAGATGCAAACAACCAGTGTTTAGAGACACAATTTTAAATTACATATCTTGTTATGGAATTCATGGTGAAGCAGATTCTTCCTACCAAGAGCTAAGAAAATTTGAATATCAAGAGCACCAGTGGGTAACATTTTTTTCCCACTATGTGATTACGTGGGGCAGCCATGTGGCATATCTGCTATAGAATTGAAGACAGCTTCTTCCATATGTTCAATGTCAAAGGAGAAACTTTAAGAAATATGAAGCATATTTCATTCCTAATAGAAAAGGAAATAAAACATATATTTAAAAAAAATCCAATTCACCTGAACTATCTGCTCTCAAATAATGGCACTTGAAAGCACATTCCCACCAGAGGTCAGTGTAACCACAGGAATGGACTGTTAAGATTCAATGCAAGCATTCAGTGAAATAGTGACTGAAATCTCTTTCTTTCTTGTTTTCCAAAAGCTTGATTGCAACCATTGCATTTTTGCTGTTGTTGTTATAGTAGCTACATCTTAATTAGAAATTCTGCTTATAAAGTGGCCGATCATTCTGATTTGCTTGGGACTGAGGAAATTTCCAGGATATGGGATTTTCAGTGCTAAAACTAGGAAAGTCCCAGGCAAACCAGGACCCTATTACAGTTACAAACTCCTTTGTGTTTGGCCAGGAACTCTTTTTTCTTTCTCTTTTTAGATTTCTGGGCAGCACAAAGTTTCTAACTCAAAAGGTCTGGGAAGCAAAAATATTAATTTGGTGATTTTGATACAAGTAGATCTTTTTTAACTTTTAATTTTTTTTTCAGAAACACCAGTTACAAGATGTTATATCTAAATTCTCTGAAAGGGGATATATGTGTTGTTAGGTTAAGGATAGAAACACACACAATAATTTATAGAACATTATGTTACAATGATCTTATTTTTTCTTTCCCAAAAAAGATTGCTTTTACTTGGTAACAAATTATCTATCCCCTACTAAAATGATTTATATGTAAAGATAGCTCTTTTGTCCATACTAAATAAAAATCAGTGGAGTATACATTGCTATCTAAATTATAATAATAATAGGACTACTCACTACATACTAGCACTGTGCTAGCCACTTTAAACACTTTCCTGATTTAATCCTTAAAAAACTCTGTAATGTACGTAGTATTATTTACACTTTACAGGTTAGGATATGGAAGCTCAAAGAAGTTATGTTTCATGCAGCCACACAAATAGAAAGTGGCAACCTGGAATTTGAGCATTTGCCTGTCATTCAAAACCCATGTTCTTTTCTTTAATATAACCATGCTGTGATGATTTGAATCTGTATGTACCCCAGAAAAACATGTTCTTAAATTTAATCCATTTCTGTGGGTGTGAACCCATTGTAAGTAGGACCTTTTGATGAGGTTACTTCAGTTAAGGTGTGACCCACCTCAATCAGATGGGTCTTAATCCTATCACTAGTCCTTATTAGAGAATGAAATTCAGACAGAGTGAGAAAAAGCCACAGAGGGAGCAGCCAGAAACTGAACAACCACATAACCCAGAAGAGAAGGGAGAGACCAGGAGGTGCTGCCACGTGCCTTGCCATGTGACAAGCTAAAGACCAAGGATCACTGGCAGCCAGCCCCAAAAGGCCATAGTCTTCAGGGAGAAAGTATCACTTTGATGATGCCTTAAATTGGATGTTCTCCTAGCCTCAAAACTGTGACTGAATAAATTCCCATTGTTTAATTCCACCAAGTCCATGGTAATTGTTTCAGCAGTCTAGGAAATTAAAACATCTGCCATCTCCAGACTTCAACCTTTCAATACTTTTCAGTGTGTATTTTGCAGGCATACACAGAGAAATTAGAAGCTGTATTTATTACTTGCAAGTGACATCTCTGAAATATTTTTTCTGTAAGAAATAATTAAAAGATATCAGATACAGTGTACTTTAAAAATGAGCAAGGCCTAAATCCAAACTCTCAAATATACTGCTCATTTAACTGTTTCCATTGACCTGGGCCCCAGTGCTATCACCTATGAGATTTCCGACAAGGTTTCAGCCTATGATGAAAGAGTTAAGACTAAGACTGGGCTGAGTCAGACCTAAACCAATTTTGGGTCATTATATAGATTGTTATCTAGTTAGGATTTGCCCACAGATTGGAGTTCCTCAGTATCACCAAGAGGTGGGTCTAGAGTGGGCAGGAATTGCCAATGGACTGCTCCTTTAATTTCTCTTCCAAATTTTTGCCCACTCCAACCACAACATCTCTCATTCCTGTTTTTTTGTTCATAATTCCTGGCTATACTAATCTCAATTTTATTTCTTCCCTGAGTCCCAAGTCTCATTTCATAGTTACCATCTATGGGTATAACTTTAATCCTGCAGCCTGTCCACTAATTTGGAGGCTCGGCTCCACCCACTTCTTCATTTGACAATTTACCTCAGTCTTGTCCGGTTATGTTGTAGCTGGGAGAGTCACCATACACTACACAGTAAATGGATATAGTTCATCTTGAAATACAAATCTAGAGACATGATATTTTATCTGTTCTAACCATGTAACAAACCTCTGCAGCTATTTTGAGAGATTTCCTCAAACTCTCAGCGAAAAGCTAAAGAAATAATAAAAGTGCATCTCCCACTTCCACTGATCATTTGTTTTTAAGCCACAAGGCATTTATTAAGCATTGACTGTTTCTTTCTTTCCTTGCAGCAGGGTCTGCTTTCCTCTCTATTCTCCCAAAAGCCTGGCTGAAGAGCGGGATGCAGTCTCTGCTATCCTGCACCCTCAATGAAAATGATCACACTGGCCTTTGGTATCAAGGGATTTACTGCTGAACAATTCTGTTCACAGAATACATCTCGTTTGAGACCTTTCATTGGAGTGAGCAGGAATTTGATGGACCATGCCCTCAAGTCTAAAAATGTGGTCCAAGGGCCCCTGGGGCCCTCAAGATCATTTCAGGGAATCTGCAAGATCTAATCTTTCACATATAAAACTAAGACATTATTTATCTTTTACAGTCTTATTCTCTCACACATAGTTTTCTAGAGAGTTCATGATATATGATATGGCAACAGATTGAAGGCAGAAGCAGATATGAGAATCTAGCAGTCTTCTGTTAAAAGCCAGCCATTAAAGAGATTTGTAAAAATGCACTCTCCTCACAATTTTTTTTATTTTGTTAAATAGTTATTTTTTATAGAATACATATTTTTATGTGACTATATCTCAATAAAATTGCATTAAAAAAAGATCCTATCTATAATAGGAATGGGTTAAATTAATAACACCCACTGCTCCAGCAGTACATGTTATAACCTACAAAAACTAATAATGGGTTTATTGTTTTTTAAAAAATTAATAAATGTACTTTTTAAATTCTCAGTTTTAATTTCCAGTAGTATAAAGATTGATATATATAATCCACATAAACAAAATCTCTTTGGGGTCCTCAATAATTTTTAAGAATATAAAAAGGTGTAAGACTCCAAAGTTAGAGAACTGCTGCTGTAAACTGTGAGGTCAAAGTTCATCTAATGAGCGCAAACAGGGAAAAACCAGTCCAGAATTTAGCTTACACAGTATTGATTCAAAAAAGACAGCCAGAAATATAAAAAAGATTAGATGAAAGTAAAAAAATCAGCCACCAAACACAGAATGAGCTAGTATGAAAGCAAACTTCAAATTTCCTAAAAATGGAGATGTTTAGACTCTTGGACCTCTTCGTAGCATAACTGTTATCTCTATGCTAGGTGAATAGGGAGCTCTTCAAGTTCCGGGGAAAATGACTACAACCACAAATATGAAATGTGTATGACCTAGAGAAGCTTACAATCTGAAAGGAAAATACTGTATTTAGTTCTATGTTAGGTTTACAGTCACAAATTAAAGTGAAAACAGTTAGTCTAGTCATGTAATTTTCTCCAACAACATCCAAACACTTACATGGAGACAAATTGAGGGTTGGGTTTATGTGTTTCCAGGATGGAGAAAGAAATTGAAGTTATTTTTAAGTGAACAATGATAATGATAATGATGAGACATTGTATATAGGCTCAGTTAAAAAGAAAGTGAATGTAGTAAATGGTGGGTTGGATGGTTAAAAATCAAAACAAAAATAGGACAGTGAATTAGACTTCTTGAAGAAGACAAAGAATTATTGGACTGCAGGTACTAGAATAGGTGAACTAGAAGAATAAGAGCAGACGGTCAGAAAATTGGATGCTTTAAATAGAGATTTTTGAGGTTGTGCTGGTATTTTGATTGTTGGAAGACAATCCTCCTGGATTTCTCCATGTTCTTACATGTCAGGGCTTTCTAAGCAATGAAAATTGAAATACTAAAGACAAAGAATGTCTCCTCTCCACACATTCCATGGACAATAAAGTCTGAAGACAACTTTCTTATCCCCCCTGAGCCAATTGCTTGCATTCCTGGTTAAAGACCTTCCTCTCCCCCCACTCAAAAAATTTGTTGATAGTCCATGGCAAAAGATAAAGTCTCTCACTCTGTCTGTACCCAGAGAGCAGGGTGGGAGGATATGTCAGCAGCGCCAATACAAACTTGGGTTTCATAATTTCAGAGTTCCTGTCCTGTGATGCAAACCCCTGCAGGAGCAGATCCGTCGGACTCTACCATGCCTCCGTATGGGGAACTGGGACGTGAAGAACAGTGAGTATATAAAAGATCTCTTTCTTGATCCAGAGCAGAGATTTCATATTTCTGTTTACACGCATGTGCGTGCACATGTGCGCACACACACACGCACACACAACTGTGACAGGCTAATTTGTTAGCTTGAGGGTGGGGCAACATCTCAAACCCTTTTTGGTTTCAGATTTAAACCTGATGATCCTTAGATCCACAAAATGGGAAGAGGAAGGCGATGAACTGGGAGGCCTGAGTACTAGTCTTTTCATCCATAAGGATGTTCACAGCGTTGATTATAGAAGCAGGATTAGAGAGGAAGACCTTGAGCCAGGAGCTAAAGTTTTCAACAAATGAGGGAACTGAGGGGAAGACTGCCTGACTTAGGACTCTAAAGATAAAAGCTAGACAGTCATATAAAGAGATGGCAAAAGCTTTAAAAAGCTAACACATTTCTTCATATCTCTTTCTCCCCTGAGAAAATATGAGCTCAGAAAGTCAGGGATCCCATTATATTTATAGTTGTTTCCATAGCACTAAGAATCTCAGGAAGGGACAAGGGAAAGGGAAGGAGAAAAAGAGAGAAGGAAGACGCTGGAGGTGCAGCTACCAAGGGTGCTAAGTGTGTGGCTGATATAAACCTGGTAGCAGAGGGGACAATGAAGAACTTTTAATTTTTTTTAATGATTTGAAATTAATTAGACTTGCAATTTTTTTGTTTGTTTAAAAACCAGAGGATAGAAATAAAGCATTTTGTACTTCGTCTTATACCTAGATGTCCTTTCATTCCATTGAAACAAAGCAATGGACTTTTGACATGACAGTAACATCACACACTTGAGAACATAACTTCCAAAAACGACATTTAAAATTCAGTTTGCTCCACCCCCAATTCAGATATTTGAAATATCTTGTTTATATTGCTGTGCTTCTTTGTTTTCAAAAGTAATTGAACTTGTTTCATTTCATGTTTCACTGCTTTGTGAACTGAGCTGTTTTGTGTTGTTTTGTTTTTGAAAAAGAAAACACAAAATAAAAGAGGGCAGGAAAGCCATTTCCTGAGTTGCAGACTCAAATTTATAAAACTGAATTTATAGATGGAATTATCAATTTCTAGTAAATGTAAATATCCTTGGATCCAAATAGAGTAGATTTTCAAGATGAGAAATCATCACATAGATAGAAAGTTATTTTTATGAAAATCCCTAGAATGAGAATTTGATTGTGAAAATAAAATTCTCTGAGAACTTAAAGTTAAGGGACTCTAGTTAAAACTACCCTCATTTAAATATTTTGCAGCTCTAGGTCTTTGAGCTCTTCAGCTTCCTAGAACTACAGCCACTGATCATCTCTTTGGGGTTACTTGACTGAATTCCCAAACTAAGCCTGCCTCGAGGAGAGATTATCTCTAGTTCCTACTTTCCCTTCTCTAGGGTTAGTCTCTTTTGATCTTTGGGCTTCTCCAACAGTTTTTGAACCAAATTCTTCATGATCTCTGTTTTTTTATTCCAATGGACTAACCAGACCTTAGTCTCCTTCTGAGGATTAAGTTTCTTCCCCAGAGCTATAGTACTATCATCAGCCAGTTAGGGCCCTGCTCCCTGTAAGAATATCTTCCAGATAAAACATACTCCATTCTTTGTAACCATTTTGCACCCATGGTTGGCATGCTCTTCTACTTTGGTTTGACCCACCTGAAGCCAATTGGCGACTGAATCAGAACTGGAGATTTCCAAGCCCTCATGGACATACTATGCACGTTGCTCATCCTAAAATCTCAGCTTTGTGTTGGCCTTCCTACCACCTTTCATGACCACTCAAGTGGGCAGGTTAAATAGCAAGCCCTGACACTTCCCCTCCTACCTCTTCGTTGTCTCCTTGGAGGAACATTGCCTTAATTTACTGATGAATGATGCAATTTGGTGGTGAAAGTCTAATCTTCAAAGCACTATTTTTAATATTTGTTACCATAAAGTAAACATTGAAAGTAAATAGAAGAAAAGTAAATTTGAGTGTGTCTTAGTCAGGCCCTTTCGGTTTATATAAATCTGATTATAGTAACTTAACAAAAAGGTAATTTATTGGCTTAAAGGACTAAGTTGTTGATAAATGGGTCTAGTTTCAGGCCTGATTACATAGAGGAGATCAAATAATGTCATCAGCATCTGTGTTTCTCAGTTCTGAGTAAATCATCTTGCTGTCATTCTTCATACAGGGTGTTTTTGTTTTCTTTCTTTCTTTTCTTCTTTTATGCTGAGGCAAGATGGCTCCTGATCACTCCTGATTAAGGGCTCCTAATTTAGCCAATCTAGCAAAAGAAAGCCTCTCCCTCATAACATCCAAATATCCATCTCAGGTTTGTTTGGATCCTCTGACCCTCCATGTACCTATTAATGTGGTCAGGAAATGAAATTCTCTGACTAACCCATGGTGGGAGAAGAGGGTCAGGATGCTTTGGTTGAGCAGCTGAGCCCATGCGTCCATGCTGAAGTGGAAGGGGAAGATCACACACATAACAGTGGGACCTAGTTCCCATAAAAAGAGGGAAGGGATTCTGGGCAAGAATTTGTAGTATACCACTTCTGCACATGGTTAATCCCTGTCCTAAGTTTGTGCTTCCCTAAGTCACATATAAGATGATCAACACAGCCCAATTTGCCTAGGACTATCCAAGATTTTAGCGCTGAACATACCACAACCCAGAAAACTCCATAGTTCTGGGTGACCCCAGAAAAATGTGAAAAGCATCTTTTTGAAACACCAATTTTATTTCATTGTAAACATTTTTATTTTAAAAATGTATTTTGTATTAAAATATAGATGCATTTTATGGTGTAGAATTTGAAATTCTCATAAATTTCTAATATAGAACTCAAAACTTGCAAAATATTTTATACTCATAGAATACTCTGGTTAAAAGTTCATGTTCTGCTTTTTCTCAGGGGAAAACTTGAAAACACTAATATAATCTTCATCCTGGTTTCAAAGCTTCTTTTTTATTATTAACTTTATTATTATTATTATTATTAGAGAGGTTGTAGGTTTATAGAAAAATCATGCCAGATATACAGAGTTCTGCTATACCTTCACTATTATTAACAACTTGCATTAGTGTGGTACATTTGTTACAATTGATGAAAGAATATTATTATAATTATACTATTAACTATAGTCCATAGTTTACATTAGGGTTCACTGTTTGTATTGTACAGTCCTATGTTATTTTTTTTAACAAGAATTTTATTCTAACAACATACATACAACCTAAAATTTTCCCTTTTAACCACATTCAAATATATAATTCAGTGCTTTTAATTATGTTTACAATGTTGGGCTACCATCACCACCATCCATTACCAAAACAGCTTTTATAACCACTTGGTTACCATTAAAAAATGGTTGAATTAAAGCCTATGCATGCGCATGCACACACACACAGACACACATACACACACACACACACAAAGGGTTGTAGGGAAATTATTTTTGACACAGATTTAAATTGACATAGTAGGTTTTAATTCAGTTTAAAAACAGAACAGAAAACCAGACAGGTGGTACAAAAATAGCTATTTGTGCTTAAACAGATTTGCAAGGAAATAATTGGACAGAAATCACTAAAATGTATAATTTAAATCAGGGAAAAATATGTCAAAGGAATGGAGAAATCTGTATGACTATTTGTTCAAAATGTAAATACTGGTTTTTTAAAACAGGATTGTATCTTTGCAACTCTTACAACCATACCAAATTATTCACGGTGCCCTGACAATGCCATCTTCCACTACAGTCACACCTTTGCCACATTATTTCCTGGGTCTGAAGTACCCTTGTACTTCTCTACTGCCTGCTGAATTCCCAATCATTTTTCCAACTACAGCCTGAGAAGTCTTTTCTCTATAAAGACATCCCTAACTTGCCCAAGGAACTTATCCCTTCCATTTTTGAAACTCTGTGCTGACACTATTAGAACACTTATAACATAGTATTAGAGTTGTTTGCAAATATTTCCATTAGACTGTGGCATTCTTAAACTCAGAAATTAGTCTTTCAGGGTATATTATCTAAGAACAAAGCATTGGCCAATATCACACAGAGTTCAGCAATCAAAAAATGTTTGTCACTTGACAAATGATTGAATGACTATGGTTTCTGACAGGATGAAGTCAATACGGGTCAACAACAGCAAGTTTTTCTTGTCCTTTTCAAAATAAGTAAGCAGTTACTTTATGGTTTTTTCCACTATATATTATGTAGTAATTTTATAATTTTACAAAGCCAGGCTCTCCAGCTCTTTTGCTTCAAAGTTTCCACCAATTATTTCCAGGAGAACCTGGGGGTATCTCTGTACCATATCCTCGGGTTTGTTTTAGGAAGAATCAACATGGGAAGTTGATTTTATTTACATTTTTGGTTTAATACAAAATGACAGCTGGTGGCTAAGGGGATGGCCACTCCTGGCAATGGCTGGAATTTTTGCCTGTCAACAATGTTAAGGCATTAACCAATCAAGTCAAGTCATCAGATGAAAACTGAAACAGAGGTCCAGGTTCAAGGAATGGGGGAGGACAGAATGAAAGAAAGAACTAATAGTGCTCTGCAAAATACTCAATGTACAGTACTAACTGTACTATGACTGTGAAAGAAATTGCCTTCCAACTTATGGGGCATTTGGAAAAATGCTGCTCTTTTTTCCCTAAGAATTTAAATCAGGGTTTGCAAACCTGAAAGCCCTCAGTGGCCAGGTAGGTATTGTAAATAAGTTGTGGTGGTGGGGTTGTAGGAAGGGAGGGCTAGTGACTGACAAACAGGCTAGCCCTGCCTTATCTAGAGTCACTGACTACTCAGCACCAGCTGACTGCTGCCATCTGGAAAAAAGCCCCACATTGACAGAGCTTGTCAAGAAAAGCTGAAATAATAAAGTGTTAGAGTGAAACTTCCTGATGTTTAAATGTTGGCTCAATGTTTAAGAAGTTGTTTAGGCCTTTAAACTAAACACAACACATACGTGGTTCAGAGGGCCTGATCGTTTTGCACCCACTGCTTTACACTCTACTGACTCTAATTACTATTTGTCTCCCAAGGTGTGTGTGTATTCCCAAAAGTGCATGTTTGGTGTCTGTGTTTAATTTCTCAGCTATCCATTTGACAATCTGAAAAAAAGGACTGTGCCGACAAACTGTACTGGGAAAACCGGAAGAGAACAGAAATGGAGGGATTACATCTGCTCAATATAATCATGGGCTTGGAATGCCTGAAGCCTGCAGTGACACACGGACTCTGCCCTCCACCTGCTCTCCACCCTCTGTCTTCCCTCAACATAGATGTGTTATTCTAGAGTACTAGATGGGTAATTTCTCTCTGGTGAAGTAGTGATCTAATTGATTTTCCTGTCTCTCCTAAAAAAACAAGAATTTTTACCTTTATTTGAAACTCATTTCAGTATTCCTTACACACCGTATAACTTTGTGCTATTTTGAGTTTTCCTTTGAACTGGTTATGACATTTGCTTCATTCCCTATTTGAGTAAAATGCCCATAACTAGGGAAAAGCACGTATCTCAAAATTTAACCCTGTTTTCATGAACTAGAGGGAAGACTTCTTTGTATAAAAAGAACAACTATACTAAAATGATCTTAAATTGCAAGAGTTAAAGAATACTTAAATTAATCTCTAAGGATTTGTCTTATTGCCTCATGGCCACCTCTAAATTTCAACTTAAAAATAAGATGTTATTCAATGCAAAAATTTGAAAAGCTAAATATAAACATCTCCTTAAGTAATAATCAAATATAATGTTAAATTTTTTTACATTCATTTAACAAAGTAATTTATGTAAGTGACAAATATTAAAGATCCACTGATTAGCTTGCTTATTTACTTATATATTTTGCCTATGCTTTCCTTTTGGTCAAAAAAGTCAAGAAATTTCAATATTAACTTCTGCAGAAGGGAATTTAATAAATTGCTTTCCTATTTCCTTTTACCCCTCAATAAAATAAAAATATAACAGAGGGATGGATCAGGTTGGCAAAGGGACAAGGTAGCAAGGAAAAAGAGTTGTTAGTAAATGGATATACTTATTATAAATTTAAATTGTTGTGTGCACCTTAAAAATTTTTCTATGCCATAAAATTAATCAATTCATCAATTTGCCCCTTAAACAAACACAATATAAATATAATATATATTACTTTCATGTACATATTCAGAGAATTTTGCTGTGATGGTGGTAGTTTTTGTTTTGTTTTGTTTTTTGGCGAGGTGGCTATGAATTGGGAATTCAGAAACTCAGAGGAAATTCTCTGAGGTTTAATTTTAAAGCTGCTCTCAAAAAGCACAGTCAAAAGATATTTGGCCATGCTTGGAACAAAATTTTATGAAGGCTAGTTTTTACTTATATTTTCTATGCTCTTAAGTACTCCTAAAACAGGTCAAAAATTCTCAACTGCCTTTCAACCTGGCATCACTAAAAAATGAAAACTGTAGATTAAAAATAAGTGTTGGCAGTCATCTCTAGAACAAGAGCCCGGTCTTAGGAACTCAAAGTCTTTTGAGATATTTTCAGCAAATTGCTTGATATGGGATTCCCATCCATAGCAACAGCATCTTGCCTTGTTTTCATAGCAAAAGGACATAAGGTATGTTTTCTAGAATGAGATATCTGAACTTAGCTTTAATTTGCCTGGGCTTATTCTGTTGAACTGTGTCAATCTATTATATACACTTCTTCACTGCTACTTATGTTTTTGAGAAATTTTATTGAAATACATAGAGAGTAAATTGCTAACATATATGTATGAATTGAATGCCCATGTTAGGGAATTGTAGATTTAAGGAGTTATAATATCTAACTCAGATAAATATTGTCTGTAGCTTATATGAAAAAATATTTCTATTTGAAATATAACAACCTAAAACATATTGTTATTCATGAAGAACGTGGGAAAATTAAAGGTATAAACTTGGATGGCTTTCCAAAGAATAATGAACTTTGTCTATGTTTCTATTAATTCACAAGATTCAGTGCAAATGCTTGTGGAAACAGCTTTTTCCATGATTCTCCCTCAATCTGATGGGCTAGATATATATTTGATATATTGACTGGGGAACAATTCGTTATTTGCCAATGTCAAACAATATACTATTCACATAAATTTATATACAGTGAAATGTAAAAATCTTAAGAGTAAAATATGATGACTTTTGCAAATGTATATACCCTGATTCATAGCAATATCCTGATGTATATATAGAACATTTTCATCACTTCTCCTGCCCCTTCCTAGTTAAGTTCCACCAGCAACACCAAATCAGAGCAGCCACTTTTCTGATTTCTATCATCATAAATTAATTGGTCTGTCTTGAACTTCATATAAAAGGAATATTATGCATTCTTTTATATATGTCTTCTTTCACTAAACATAACATTTTGAAATTTAATCATATTTTTGTGTATATTAGTTGTTCATTTATTTTCTATTACTGACAAGTATTGTATGAATATACAACAATTTGTTTACATAGCTTCTTGTTGATGTACTATTAGGTTGTTTCCAATTTTCAGATACTGTGAATAAAGCTGCTAGAAATGTCCACAAAAAATATTACGGGCAAATGTTTTCATTGTAAGAACAATGAAATAAATACCTATGAGTAGAAATGCTGATTCATAGGGTAGTGTGTGTTTAAAGTTAAATATTTTAAAAATAAACAGCTTTATGAAGTGGTTGCACCACTTAACATTTCTACTAGTAATGTATGAGAGTCCCAGGTGTTTCAGATCCTTGTTAATATTTGTGTGGTGGTTTGAAGCTGGATGTACCCCAGAAAAACATGTTCTAAAACCTAATCCAATCCTGTGGGTGTGAACCCATTGTAAGTAGGAGTGTCTCATCAGATTACTTCAGTTAAGGTGTGGCCCACCTCAATCAGGACAGGTCTTAATCCTATTACTGGAGTCTTTATTTTATAAGAGAATGAAATTCAGACAGAGAGAGAGAAAGCCACAGAGGGAGCAGCCAGAAGCTGAACATCAACAGAACCTGGAAGAGAAGGGAAAGACAAGGAAACAAAATGCTTCCACGTGCCTTGACATGCCTATGGACCAAGGATCCTTGGCACCCAGCTGCAGAAGGCCACAGTCTTTGGGAAGAAGGCATCACCTTGATAATACCTTGATTTGGACTTTCTCTTAGCCTCAAAATTGTAGGCAAATAAGTTCCCATTGTTTAACCTGACCCATTTCATGGTATCTGCTTGAGTGGGCCTAGGAAACTAAAACAATTTGGTATTGTCAATCTTTTTTGTATTAACTACTCTATTGGGTGTGTAATAATATATCATCGTGGTTTTATTTTGCATTTCCCTGGTGACTAATTTTGAGCGCTTTTTTTTTTTTAATCTCTTTTTAAAAACTTCTTTTAATTTGAGTGCTTTCTGCATGTACAGCTTGGTCATTTGGGAATCTCAATTTATGAGTTTTTACTTTTTTTTTTAATGAATTTTATTGTTAAACTAAAGAGGTCTTCAGATGTTCTGGTTACAAGTCCTTAATTGGATATATGTAACGTGAATATTTTCTCCCAGACTGCAGATGGCATTTTCATTTCCTTAATAATGTCTTTTGATGAGCAATTCAACGGGAAGTACAGTTTAGCATTTTTTTTTCCTCTTAGTTTGCTAGGCTGCTGAAAGCATATACTGTAAAATGGGTTGGCTTTAGCAATGGGAATTTATTAGCAAACAGGTTTACAGTTATGAGGCCATGAGACTGTCCAAATCAATGATTCATCAAGGCAATGCTTTCTTCCTAAAGACTGGCTGCCAACAACCCTTTGGTCCTCTGACACATGGCAAGGCTTATGATGGTGTCTGCTGGTCTTTCCCTTCTCTTCCAGGTTTTGTTGCTTTCAGCTTCTTGCTTCCATGGCTTTCTCTCTGTCTCTGTATTCATTCCATTTATAAAGGACACCAATAAGAGGTTTAAGACCCTTCCTTGGCCATGCCTTAACTTAATGAAGTAAGCTCATAAAACCTACTTACAATAGGTTTACATTCACAGGAATGGATTAACTTTAAGGACACAATTTTCTGGGATATATACAGCTGCATATTTGTATGGATCTGTGTCTCAGTTTCCCAGCTGCTATGACAATTAACACAGTATGGGTTAGTTTAAACAATTGGAAGTTATTGTTCACGGTTTTGAGATTAGATGGAGTGCATAATTGAGAGGTCAGCAAGGCAATGCTTTCTCCCCAAAGACTGTGACATTCTGGGGCTGGCTGCTGGTGGTCTTTAGGGTACCTTGGCTTTCCCATCACAGGATGATGTCCTCTCCTTTCTCTTCTGGGTTCTGTTGACTTTGAGCTTCAACTTCTCCATATAACTTTCTCTTCATAAAACCTCCAGTAATAGGACTAAGGCCCAACTTCATTCACTTGGGCCACAGCTTAATTAAAAATAACATCTTAAAAGGTCCTATTTACAATGGGTTCATACCCAGAGGAATGAGTATTAAGATTAAGAACACCCCCCCCACACACACCCCACCCCTGGAGTATATAATTCAACCTACCACAATCTGTTTCTGGTCTCTCTATTCCATTCCAATGATCTACTTCACTAATGTTATGTCCATACCACACTTTCCAGATTAGTGTGGAATTAATAGTAACTCCTGTAATAAGGTAATGTGGGTGACTCAATTTTGATGTACCTTTTCAAGAAAATTTTGTCTATCCTTGATTTTTTGCATTTCCATATACCTTTTAGAATTAGCTTGCCAAATAAGTATGTTGGGATTTTGATTGCGATTACATTATATTTGATTGAGATTATATTGTATCTATGGATAAATTTAATTTTTAACCACATTGGATCTTCTGTTTCATTAACCTGATGCATCTCTCCATTCATTTAGGTTTTATTTTATTTATTTCTTCAATGTCTTGTTATTTACTGTTACTAAATATTGTATATATTGACACTGTTATAAATATAACTGTTTCATTTCATTTTGTGGTTATTTGCTGCTAGTGTTTAGTTACTTAAAAAGTATTGACCTTGTATCCTGTTTCCCTAATAAATTTACTTGCTAGATCTAGGGGTCTGATAGTTTGTTTTTGTAGATTCCCATGAGTTTGTATGCGAACAATCATGTCATCTATAAATAAAGTTAGTTTTACTTCTTTCTTTCCAATAATAATAGATTTTATTTATTTTTCTTGCCTTAGTGCAGTGTCTATGTTCTTCAGTACAGCACAATATCCAGAATTAGAGAAAGCATCCTGACTTTAGGGGAAAAGTGTTCAATATTTTACTATTAAGAATAATAAGCTATAGTTTTTTGTACTTAGATGACCTTTATTAGATTGAGGAATATCCCTTTGTTCCAGTTTGCTAATACTACCTCTCTGCAAAACACCAGAAATGGATTGGCTTTTATAAAGGGGGTTTATTTGGTTACAAAGTTACAGTCTTAAGCCATAAAGTGTCCAAGGTAATGCATCAACAATCAGGTACCTTCACTGGAGGATGGCCAATGGAGTCTGGAAAACCTCTGTTAGCTGTCAAGGCATGTGGCTGGCATCTGCTCCAGAGTTCTGGATTCAAAATAGCTTTCTACCAGGATGTTCCTCTCTCAGTTCCTGTGCATTCTTTGAAGTGTCCCTCCTGGTTGTAGCAGTCTCGCTCCTTCTGTCTGAGCTTATATATTGCTCTAGTAAATTAATCAAGGCCCATGCTGAATGGGCGGGGTCACACCTCCATGGAAATTATCCAGAGTTATCACCCACAGTTGGGTGGGGTGCATCTCCATGGAAACAACCTAATCCAAACGTTCCAACTTAATCAACACTAATATGTCTGTCCCCACAAGATTGCATCAAAGAACATGACTTTTTTGGGGGGAAATAATATATACAAACTGTTACATCCTTCTATTCCTAATTTAATTATTTAATTTTACCATGACATGGATTGAATTTTGTCAAATGCTTTTTCTGCATCTCTGAAATGATTATATAGCTTTTCTCATCTATTCAGTTAAAGCGGGGAATTACACTGATTGAAATTCAACTCTTAAAAAGAGATTGCTTTCCTGGAATAAACCCCACTTGATCAGGAATTTTTATCTCTTTTATATATTGCTGGATTTTAATTTTTGTATTTTATTCAGCATTTTATATCTAGATCCATGATGGATATTGGGCTATAATTGTCTATACATATACACACACATAAACACACACATATACACATACACACACATAGCCATAGGAAATGTATATTTACATATCATAGTTCAGTTTGAGGATTATGCTGGCATCATAAAAAGTGTGAGGAATTGTTCTATCCTCCTTTATTTTCTGAAAGATTTTGTGTAAGAGTGTTTTCTGGTTTGCTAATGCTGCTGTTATGTAAAATACCAGAAATGGATTAGCTCTTATAAAGGGGATTTATTAGGTTACAAATAACCTAAGTTCTAAGACCATAAAAGTGTCCAAACTAAGGTATCAGCAAGAGGATACCTTCACTGAAGGAAGGCCAATGGCATCTGGAACACCTCTGTCAGCTGGGAAGGCACAGGACCAGCATCTGCTGGTCCTCTGCTCCCGGGATGCATTTCAAAATGGCTTTCTCCAAAATGTCTCTGGGCTTCTGTCTTTGCTCCTCTCTCTCAGCTCCTGTGCATCCTTGCTTCTTTATCCCAGGGTGTTTCTCTCTAAGCATCTGGGGAGACTTTCTTAGCTTCTCTGGGACAAACTCTGGTCTTCATCTCTCAGCTTAGCATCTCCAAACATCCTTCTGTCTGCATCTCCAAGCATCAGCATCAGTGTTGGTTCCTGAGCTCTCTTAAGTACTCCAGTGAACCAATCAAGACCTGCCCTGAATGGAAATAAACCAATCAAAAGATTCCATCCAACAAGATTAGATTAAAAGATCATGGCTCTTCTGGGGTCTGTAACAGTTTCAAACTGGCACAGAGTGGTATTATTTCTTCAATAAATATTTGATATAAGTTACCAGTGAAAACATCTGTGGCAACCTGTGGCCTGAGCAAAACAGGCCTGCAAATCTTTGGTGCACTGCAGTCTGCATGACCTAGGCAGCTAAATGTTTAACCTATTGTCTTTCTAAGCCAGTAAAGAGAAAAAGGGTAAATTGACCTTAAAATGTAACTTTATGCAAGCAGGCAAGAAGTGAGAGGCTCTTAGTCTCACAAAAAGAGCAAAATGTAATTGTTCAAGTGCTATTCTAGTCCTTCCTGCACCACCCTTCAGGTCAAAGTAACCTGTTTCTGCATCTATGCTCCCCCCACCCTTAGGTGGCCCTTTGTCTTAAACGGTTATAAAAGGCTTTCTGCCCTTTTTGCATTGCATGGTCAGTTCCCTGCGAATGGGATGCCTGCCCAGCCTGAGAGAGCCATCATGATCTCTCCACGACTTCTCGCCCTGTAAGTAAGCCCTGAATAAAAGTTCATGTATCAGAAAATGCTCGTTGTCTTCTTTGGCCTCTGGACTGACATGGCCCTCTTGGACTGTGACAACATCTGAGCTTGGAGTTTACTTGTGAGAATATTTTTTATTATATATTCAATTTTCTAAATAGATAAAAGAATATTTAGAATCTCTATTTATTCTTGGGTTAACCTTATAACTTCTGGTTTTCAAAAATTTGCCCATTTTGCCCAAGTTGTAAACTTTATGGATAATTTTTTTCATAATAAAATTTAACATCTGTGGTAATATTCTTTCATTAGTGACACTGGATTTCAGTGTTTTTCCTCTTGTAATTACAGAGATGTTGATTTTTCAATACATTTTTTGGTTTTCTATACATTTATTGCACATCAGTTTGACCAGTTTATAATCAGTTTTTTTTCTGTTTTCTTAACCTTTTTACATTATATAAGGGTGAGAGGGCTTTTCAGCTATGTGAAATAAAGTACATTTGGCTAAATTTTCCTACAATTCAAATTTAAGAAGTTCTTCCCTTTTTGTTTTCTATTTAAAATATACACTTATAAGGCATTTTACTACATTAAATTACATTAAACACATTTTCAAAACCACTGCTCTCACAGAACATGCCTAGCTTTGAAGATGTCATTTAGTTCCCCTAATTACCCTGCTTTCAAATTTAATCATGAAGAACCTAATATACTCTAAATGTTAAGAACTAATGATTGCCCTGAAACTAAGTCAGAGTGACTGACAATTTTCTTTGTTGTGAGATGAGAACATCACATTAAATATCTGTTCAATAAAAGAATGAAAATCAGAGAAAAGAGACAGTTCCCTTAGAAATTAGGTTATATATTTTTTCTCCAGGTTCTAGAACTAGCTGTAGCCATGATTTGTTAAATCTCTTGTTCAAAAATAATTAAAAATCATGATAAAGGGAGAAGAGTACTGAACTGGGAGTCTGGTTTGTGATTCCACTTCTGTTACAAATATAGCTCCATAAATTTTGAAAATTCTGTAAGTTTTCAGGCCTCAATAACCTCACCTCTAAATTGTGAGTGCATAACCAGAACTCATTCAGTTTTATTTTTCTAACCGGAGAGTTGGAGCAATTATGACCAAACAAGACAAAAGACTTCTATCCAACAAATGGACCAAGCTAGAAATTTTGTCTTTGACAAATTGACTTCATGTACATTATCAACCATTAAGCACAGGACCTGGCAAAGTATTAGCTATAAATGAAATTAAAGAGCATAGAATTATATAAAAATGAAATTATTCTCACATGATATTCTCTTTTCACGGTTCTTATTTTCATTGTCTTGGTTCAGGCCATAGCATCTTTTCCATGATGGACCGCATTTTTTCCTCACTAATCATGCTTTTATCTCTCCCCACCCTTATATATCTCCAACATTTCCAGAGGTATCTTTCTTCAAGACAAAGTCCTACTTTTAAAAATTTCAATGGCTTCTCTTGGCTTGGAGGTTAAAGTCTAAACTAAATGTAGTTTTCAATGTCCTCCTCAATCTGGTCTCTTCTAATTTTACCATTTTAATCTTTTGCTAATTTCTATCTCTCCTCATTATCCTTAGATATTCACCTCACCTCCTCCAGAGAAGAAAAAAAAAAAAAAAATCAAAATTAACTAAACTAATCCGGTACTTTCCTCATTTTGTGCTTTTTGTCCAGGCTGTTTCTGCTGCACGATATGTCCTTTCCTCTTTTTTAATCTGGTGAAATCCTATTTATTAATTAAGTCCCTGTGCAAGTACCATCCTTCCACCGAAGGCTTCCCTGAATATCCTCCCTCATCTATAATCATCTCATAGCATTTTTATATAATCCCATTTTAGAACTTAATGCATCGAGTTATGTTAATATGTTCTCTGGTAGACTATGTGCTAATTTCTTCATTTATTTATCTATTCATCAAATAATCATCAGGTATTTTTTTTAGAATGCAAGAAACAGAGTTCAAGATATTTATCCTAGCTTTTAACAAGTATTTTCTATGTGGGGAACCAACTTAAAATTTTACAACATATCGTATTACCTGCCTTGGAAGGGAATAGTCTCTGCAGAGACTACTTTGGAAAAAAAAGAGAAGAAACATCTACTGTAAAAGAAAGTAGAAATAACGTCCCAGTAATTTTCCCTGGTTAGGGTAGACCATTAATTTATTAACTACTCAGGGTCCAGCACACAAGCTCTTAAATATCATTGAATTCACTTTATTCAGTATATATGAAGGTTTGTTTTCCTCGAGTGTGTTCTGCTACAGGCCAATGGTAGTGAAGATAGTTCAGAGATATAAAGAAAACATGAATGATACCAGGTATTTCCATTCAACCAGATTCCACAGGAAAATGTCGGTTTTGCTCACTGTGAAGGCAGGTATATTTAGTAACAACATACAACTCGCCTAAAAGAGATAATCTCATCTTCAGAGGTTTTCTGCAGAGCAATTTGAGCCCAATCAGCGAATAATGAAGGGCATGAGAGACAGCATCTTGCACTCACACTCCGGGATAAGGCTCAAGAGGAGGGCAGCCACAGGCTAAATCCACCCCACCCCTCCCCAAATCTCCCAAGAATGAGTCAGGGTGATTTATTTATTGTATCTTTGACTCATCTCCCTACAAAGTTCAGACAACGTACTTGGGAAAGTGTTAGGTGGTGAGAACCCTGGCGGTTCATCCTTAAATCGGTTCCTCTTCACTTGGCCTCATGACAAACCTGCCTGAAGCCTTGCTCCAGTGCCTGGGATGTACATCATCTGCGCAGACTCCCCGTTGCCAAGTAACCACCTCCCAGGAAGTAAGTCCCCGGGGATCGTCACACGCTTCCGCCTTTCCCCCAGGCTCTCCAATCAGCGACCAGTGTGGCTGTCACGCGGACCTCTGGGGCGTGGCGAGGAGAGCGAAGATCACTGTTCCCTGCGCCCGGTTGCCGCTGTCGGATTTATGGAGCGCCTCTCCCCGCCCCTCGGAATCCCCGGACCGGTCACCCCGCCCCCGGGAGCCCGCGCGGGCGGGGCGGGTTCGCTCCCGGGTCGGGCTCGCGCCGTCTCTAAGCTGCTTCAGCACCTCGGGCTGTCCGCTGCTGCAGACGCTTCCTCCTCCAGGTACGGAGCGGGTGAGGCCGCTGGGTGTGAGATCTGGGCGAGGGCCGACTTCAAGATGGTCTTTGAACTGCGGTGGCATAATGTCAGGGGGAGCCTTGACCGCTACTGCGACCATGGACTAGCGTTTTGTGCTTCCCTCAGGGTTTTGAGCTCGATGGTGCCTAATGGGTTAATCTCCAGAGTTTTATTAGAGTCACGAAGCGGATTATTACAAAGCATAGCAATCAGCCGACATTTATATATTTGAACTACTACCGGAGTGTAAACTAGGGCCTTTAGGAGAGATGTCTTTATTTTCTTTTTAAAGGTAATTAAGCAAGTGGATGTTGGGAGTTTAGATTGCCATTCTTATCACCGTGCCGCCAGGCACTTCTGTAAAGGTTTCCCCTTTAACATGGTGTTAATAGTGAGGTTTTTATCAAGCAAAGAGCTTTGAGTAAAGAGGAAATGTTTTCCACAAATAAAATGGTTTGGGATGTAAGGTAGGTTTATTATCTGTTAAGTAAGTCATGAAAAATTTCCCCCCAAAACTTAGAGTTTTGAGCATGCAATTAAACAAAAAATTAAGCTGATCTTTTACTGTAGTAATAAAAAGCAATTGATTTGAGTGAAATTTACCGAAAGTTTTGCATTAAAAATGTCACACTTGTTTATGTAATTTCTTTATCTTCCCTTAAAAGATGATATTAAAGTCTTTAAGAAGTTTCTAAATAGGAATATTCCATTCTGGAATCCTTCATTTTTAGAGTAATAAAGAAATACCCTTCAGGGAAAACTAACCAAAAAACAAAGACACAAGTTCATTATGATAAAGGTACAATATATGGTCAACAAAGTTCAATAACATGAGATTATAAAATGCCATGTTTAGCACTCATAACATTTCTGGGTAGCAATAACCAGAAAATAAATGAAAATACATTATGAAGATTTTTAAAATTGGACCCCGCAACATTCTATGTGTTTTCAGATACATGAATTGTCTTGTGCCTACCCTGCTTGAGGGGAGCTCAAGCTTGTGATGCTTTCTTACATCCTCTACAGAAAAAACACCGCTTTACATCCTTTTGAGATTCTGCCTCACTGGCCTAAGTGTGCAAGAAAATGGGCATAGTTACACCCTATCAGTTTGAGGGCCGAGGTTTGCAACAAGTGGTCTGAAAACCCTCTCTATTTTATGACCTAAAATTAAATATAGTAATTTAGTGATTATGAAAAGTTGTCAGTATAATAAAATTTGGGGAAACATGCCTAAGTGGCTTGTTTATAGATTAATGTTAGAAATGGTAGTTTAAAGCTACTGCATTAAGGGTTTCTGGGGGCTATTCTAAATTGGAATAGATCAATGACCTGTTTTAAAGGGCGTAGGAGAGAAAAAATCATGTATATTGAGTGAACACCAGGAACTGAAACCATATTAAAATGACTAGTTGAATTTTATCATTTATGTTGATATTAACAGAAATGCTTAAAGAACCTGGGCATCTCTGAAAAAAAATATGAAATAATGTTACTTACTAGTTTTGAAATTCTTTATTCTTTTTAATAATTAAAATATTGGTATGCTAAAATTGTTAAGTTACTTAGTAGTCATAATAATACCATATATTTTTAAAACCATAAATTAAATTAATTTAGAAAAAATATTTTTAAATTACTCTGTTCCCAGTGGAGGGGCTACTAGTTTTATTTTGTTGTTGTTTTTTACAGACTCTGTCTTGTGGCCCTTAGCCTGTCATCAAGGGGGCCAGTGGCAGTTTTTAAATTCCTCAAAGGATAGTAGCAACAGTTTTATTTTTGTATTTGTTTTTCCCTGAGAGATGCTAGAAGCCCAACATAAATGATTAGGTTGTCACTATCAATAAAATATGTGCAAATACTTCAGACTATCTAACTTGATTTGCCTACACACTGTAATGAAAACTAAAAAACATTTAAACAGCTTTGAAGGATTCACAATTCCTTTGTATATTCCAGAATTTATTTTGAAATCTGAAATATACAAGAAAGGGAACAGTTTATCAGATTACTGACTATCAATTTACCCAGCCATTCATGGTACTGCTTTCTGCAATTGCTGAATTCTCATTTAATGTTTTGTATATCTCATTTTATATTTTGTATATTTTGTATTTCAATTTAGCAGATTGAAATATTAAAGTGAAGTTAGTCATGTAGCTTCCCATGTATTTTCAGGAACAGAGATTTCATTGAGAGTATTTTAATCCATAGAAATCTAAGTATTGGGAGATTGGGAAAGAATTCTTATTAACTCTGGCTCCTTCTTTTCTTTTGTATCAGAAGCATATATATATTTCCAACATCAAAGACCTTGCTTTCTTCTGTGATAATCATGTGGAGATTTTTCTCTCACTGATGAAGAGAGTATTCCTTGGAGAGTAGTAAGCAATACATTAGATAGGGATATCTGAAGAGAATCTCAGAAATTCTCCAAAGAATCTACTCTGTAGAGAAATAAAACCAACGGGGAGCCTTTTTCTTATTTTGAGGTTACTTAAAATGTTTAAGAACTAGTAAGTTATTTGGTAGGGAAATAGTATGAAATTACCAGCTTGGACCTTGCCTATATTGACCAAAAAAAAAAAAAAAAAAAGAATCCCAACATGATTGATTAGAAAGATTTTAAAAATTCACATGGTAAAGCATTGTCTGTAACATTAGAAAACAGGAAGCAGATTGTTTTTCCTGATTTTAGTGACTAGACAAATATAATTGAAGATGAATTCAAACATTTTAAGTAGACTAGACTTTGCGAAGGACAGCCTGAAATTGGAGCCACAGCTGGCAGTTGTCATCCAGATGCCATATTATCAGCTGCTTGAGTGAGATAACTTTTTTTACATAATTATAAAGGCCCTGTTTTTACTTTACATGCACTTACAAGGCATGGTTTAGTAGGCTTATCTTTTAAAACTCTGGAATTTTACATTCTACTTTGAGAAACATGTAATATAGAAACAGACAGTAATATAAATCTACAGTAAGCTAGAGAAAGTATTGATATTATTTGCTATTATAGGGATAATTGCCACTGTTGTGTTCAGGAAAATACTGGTGAAAGGTATAAAAAAAAGAAATCCCCATGCTCCAATAGGATTTTGTAGCATTCACTACTTGGTTTATGGGTTTGAACGCTCAGTTTATCTCACAATAGGGGTTAGCAGTTTGATTTGTTGTTTTTTCTCCCAAATTCTTGACTCTTTAATTTCGCATGCATGGTACTCCAGGCAGGCCCATTTGCAATGATATATAATAATTTCAGTTTCATATCACACATATAAAAAACTCACTTTCAAATTGGGAAGTAGAAAATAATTCTCATTACACAGAGCACCACATGTTTGATGTGCTAGAGAAAAACCTTCATTTTCTAATGTAAATAGCTCCACACAGAGTCTTAAAAATAGAACATCTGGTTCATAAGAAATAGCTAATATTTAATTTAGTTCCACTTCTTGAAGGTAAAACATTAACTCTTAATGAAAAGAATTATGCAACATTTTATTCCTAAAGTAAACATGGTAACAAGTTTGAAGGAGTCATTTCAGAATTTAAACAAGAAGGATCCTTGGAGACTAGTTATTCCATCACCATTATTTTGTAGATGAGTACACAGAACACACAAGGGTTATGCTGCTCAAAATTAGGCAATAGGAAAACTGCTCTCAAACTCTGGCTTCTGACACTCAACATATTGCTTGCTGCCCCACTAAAGAGATACAAAATATATCACCAACGAATTTCTTCAAGTAAGTCACTCAAAAGTTTGAATAAATAAGATTAGATCACTTTTGTATTGTTAAACTATTTATTCTACATAATAAGCCAATGCATGTAGTCTCATCAGATAGAAAGTTTACTTAAAATATCAGTTCAAAAGTATATTCCATAATTTGTAAAATTAATTGATTTACTTAGCACAATTTTTTTTTTCTAAAATGTTTTTTGTGCTTTGAGATGCAGTTATCTTAGAAACTCTTTAATCTGCTTGTATCCCTATGGTATGTAAGTGTACATAGTCATCACACCTAGAATTGAATGTTAAGAATATAGGAAATAAGATGCTTTCAGAAGTTACCTCTGAAGCCTAGATTATGATTACTCTTAGGTAAAATTGTCAAGTTGGATATGTGTATTTTCTAGGCTTTCTCCCATTTTGGTATCAGATGCCACCTAGTACGGTGCTACTCAAAGTGTACTTTAAACTGTTAGCATCAGTATCACCAGGAAGCTTGTCGGAAATGCAAATTCTCAGGCTCTGCCCCTATCAAATCAGAATGTCTGAGGGAGGGGACCAGGAATCTTTGTTTTAGCAAGCCTCCCAGTGATTCTTATGCAAGAAAGAATTGGAGAAGCGCTCATAACAAGTACATTAAGTCATTGGATCTGGTCACTTCTTGAGCTGGTACTGTCCAAGAACAATTCCACTTTTGAAACTTTGCTTGAGAGTACCATGAACTACTAAATAAATGAACTCATTCCTGAAAATGTGATGATAGATACATTTCATTAATATTTGCATTGAAATAATAATAGCTTTTTGGACATAATGTTTCACCTCCATTATTTAGTTCATTGGTTCATCTTTAGGGAAATTTTTATGTAGACTAAGGACATAATTTTTGACAGATGGGTATTACATAGATAGCCGTCTGTTTTGATCTATACATAGTTCCTGCCTTAATTTAGGTTACTCATTGATTTTAGGACTAATTTCAGCCGTCTCTTAATGTATTAGATGCATATATTGAAGAAATTTTCAAGTTTACTGACTTTATGTAGGCTGTTTTCATTTTAGAGCTTCAAAACTTCCATTTGATTTCCTTTGCTAGTTTTTTCCAATTGACTTGTCAAAAAAAATTTTAACACCCTTTGCTCAAAACATAATAATACTGGTTTAAGTGACTTCTGCCAAATGGGGATCCAGAGTTTCACAGACAGATAAGCATAAAGACCCATATGCAAAACCCAACCGACTAATTAGAAGGAGAGGGGTAGTCCTTTGTTTACAGAAAAACATTAGTGGTATAACTTCTCAAGTCTTCATAGGCCAGTGAGGAATGATTCTGTTTACAAAAATAAATCATTTTTTTGCCGCATCCAATGATAGAACTACCCTATATATTTTTACAGTAATGATTTACTTAAATAAGTAAATCATTTCATAATCCTTCTTTCAGTGGAATATTTGCTTCTAATTTCTTATTTTGTGGGTGAAAATGTGTGATTTCTCTCTCTTTTATTTTTCCTTTGGCTGACTCTCAGAATGGTCATACCAAAGGTACATGAAATGACCCTGTTCAAGTGAAAGTATAATTACTTCTTCAGTCAAATCAAAAGTCATTTCCAGTTTTCAGCATAGGGAACTCTGTAATCCTCCAAGCTGCTAGAAAAATCTAATTCCGTAATTGAAATCCATAGAATTCTCATTTTAGTGGTTAAAATGTAGGATAGTTTAAAAATAAATATAGTGTGTAGATGGATGAAGATAACTGCATTCACTTTTCCAAGTCTTTGGGTCAGGATCTTGTTCTTCTGATAAACTATGCTTCTTCTCATATATAATTCCAGGTTTTTTTTTTTTTATTGTTTTTGTTTTTTTTCTTGATCAAATTGAAATCCATATCAGTGCAAGTGGTCATTTTGTGAGCCCAAGCTGGAGCTGTTCTAATGACATTATTCTTTTCTATTTGCAACCTAATCCAGGATTCTAACTCAGGATAATACCATACTTGTGACTTATTTTAGCATCTAAGCTTTTAAGAACATCATGATTTGACATATATTGGGAATGCTTAGATAAAATGCCCTGCCAAACATGTGAAATTTTAAACTCAGGAATGCTAGAAATTTAACAGATTAATTTCAATTAGTAGAAGATACTAGAGGCAGTTTTTCTGTGAAACTCTCTCTACTATTTGTTAAACTAGGTCAGTAGTTTTCAAACTGCACTATGCTTAAGAATCATCTGGGGTGATGTTAAAAAGCAAGTTTCCAGACTCTACTCCCAGATTCTGATTGGCATTGAGGTATAATTCAGGAATTTGAATTTTTATCAAGTTTCCCAGTTAATTCTGATGCAAGAGAGTGAGAACAACACTTCAAGATGTACTGATTAGGTATCTTTAAAATCCTATTTATCTTTGATAATCCATGGCTCTTACATATCATGGTGAGAATAGTAGTTATTTAGGATTATGGATACTAGAAACAGGAAAAAGAGCTCAAGTTAGTGGAAAAGTGGCTGCATTTGCTAAATGTTTTATAATAAACACATAGTACTTATATAATTAGTAAAAATACTTTTGCATAACTCTGAGCATATAGAATATTCAAAGTTCAGACAGATTTTCAGTAAGTATCTTAGTTTTTTTAAATAATAATAAAGGCAATAGATTCTGATAACAGAAAATTTACAGAATTCAGAAGAGCAGTGGGTTTAACAAAATTACCTTGAATTTCTACATACTGATATAACTGATCTTTTAATACATATTTAATAAACATTTTTTGAAACTTTTATTGATTTTTCCTACTATCTCTCAGACTTGCCAAGAACTCTTTAATCTTAGAAATCTTTGTTTTTCACTATCTCGTCTGCTTAGAATGCTTTTCTCCCAGCTATCTTTATATTTTGCTCTCTCATCTTGAAATCTTAGCTCAGTATCACTTAGTGAGGCTTTCCCTTGCCATCTTTAAAAAACTGTCATCTCTGCTCCAGAACTCCTTATTCTCTTTCTCTGCATTTATTTTTCTCTATACATCAAATTCTCTTGTTATATAACATATAATTTACTTGTTTGTTTATTTCTTATAGGACTCCCTCCTACAAAAATAGAAGCTCTGGGAGGGCAGGATTTCTATCTGTTTGTTGAGTGCTTTTCTCCAGTACTACAATACTGCCTAACACATGGTTGCTACTCAATAAATATTTGTTGAATAAATGGATGTGTTAAGAAGTCATTGTTAAAATTTTAGAAGCTACAAATAAGTCAAAGGAATAATTAAAAATTCTCCAAAATCCTGCTACTCAGAAATAGCCAGTTATGATATATATCACACTGTGATGTATATTCTTTTAGTTTTTTTAAATTTGAGAGTATGTATATATATGCATAGATATTAATTTTAAAGTATAAAAGCATATTCTTTTGTAATGTACCTTTTAAGTTAACTTACATAGAGTTTTCTAAATCATTGATTTATAATCACTCTTATGTATTAACTAAGATGGCCTGGTATCTGTATCACATGTTCATTTATTTTTGCCTAGGTTGTTGTTTTTCCTTTGACTTTGTTTATGAAATATTTTAACATAGATTTAATTTTTGAATTTTATTTCATGATTATTTTTAAATTATAAAAATAACTTTGAGCCAATTTCCCCCTAAGTGTCAAGAAATAAATTGGATCTACTCATTACCTTCATAAAAGGAGAAATTTAGTCTACCTTTGTTACCTTCTCTTCTTTTCCTAAATCCCAGTGCCTGGGAAAATAATCTTGGTTTTTTAGATTTGTATAAATAATATTTGATATTATCTGTCTTCTCTTTCAATAATTACTTCTTACATTTACATTTTCATAACCATGTGACTAAAAATTTTAGGTTTCTTTGCTAACTAACACTTTGTAAAATACATGCACTTGTATTCTTGAGTTCCCTGTTTTGAATCATTTTTTAAAAGCCTGTCATTTTTTCTTTAAGTAATTTTTTTGTGAAGATTACATGGGTAAGTTGCTTTCTAAATCCTTGCATTTATAAGAGTATATTTTGTTTGTTTGTTTTTCATTCACATAGGAATATTTTGGCTATTGATAGAATAGTAAGATCATAGTAGTTCTTCAGTTCAACATGATTTTTATCATTGACATCTGGAATTTAGTGCAGTGCCAAGTATGATTCCAATTTGACTTTTTCCTGTATACATAATAAAAAAATTCTACTTAGATGTTCCCTAAGACTATAAAGAAGTAACCCTTGGATTTTACAAATAACTAGTTTCTTTGATTTTGTTTGAAACAGCAGAAGCACATTTGATCTTCTTAATCTGGGTCTTTTTCAACCAGAAATGTTTTGTTGGCTACATCTTGGATTGTTGCTTTTGTTTCTGGTGTTTGCTATGTTTTAGTTTTCTCTAAAAATGCTTATAATATTTAGTGTGGGTTTTGTTTCCCTGTACACCATATCTTTCATTTTCTCCTTAACTTGTGAAACAAAAATGAAAACAATGAAACCCAACCTCTTTTTCTATTTTCCCACAATGTTTTTGTACAGTTTTTCTATTTTGTTCTCTGAATAATTGTTACTCTTTTGGCAGTTTCAATTCTGCCCTTTACTGATCTTTAATGTGTATTTTTTTTCTGCAATTGTCTTTTATTTTCTGCATGATCATTATTTTAACTATCTTTGCTTTTAACTAATCCTGTCGCCTTTTTGTAAGAACTGGTCATATCTGTATTCCTATTCTTGAATGAAAGGAGGCTAATATAGGCATTGATTAATGTCTTAGTTTTCAGGTTGCTGTGACAAATACCATACAATGATTGGCTATTTAATAACAGGAATTTACTGGCTCATGGTTTCGGAGGCTGGAAATCTGGAATCTAGGCATTGGGAATATCTTATTTTCTCCCCGAAGTCTGTAGTGTTCTGACGCTGGCATACCACAATCCTTGGAATTCCTTGGCTTGCATTTCTGCTTCCCATCACATAGTGGGCTCTCTTTACTTTTGTCTGCCCTCGATGACTTCCTTCTTCTGGCTCCCCTTAATAAGTCCTCCTTAATATAGACTAAGGCCCACCCTGATCGTTTTGGCCACACCTAAATAGGACCATTGAAATCCTATTCACAAATGAGTCCATCTTAACTGATAATACATATTCAAAGGGTCCTCCTATTTGCAAATAGGTTCATACCCACAGGAACAATGATTAAGATTAAGAACATGCCTTTTATTGGGGTACCTGATTCAATCTACCAGTTACCAGAAGGCAGAATGTGCAGAATGCTGCTTTCCCCAAACTGACTCTTCTAGGATGCTGGTCAAATATGCTTCTTATATCAATTACTGGTCAGATGGTGATTTTTGCACATCTCCTACCCTACTTGTCTTTGTCTAGAAGGCTTTTTAAAAGATAACTAGTATGACTTTGTTGGATGTCCTGAGGTGGAATTTTCTCCTTTGGATACTGACTGAATTGATGGAGAAAATACAAATCCAGTATGTTACTTGCCTCCACCTATGCTATATTGCTAAAAGTGGAATTTCCCAGGGCAGAGTACTACTATCCTCCTCCTATTTTTTTTCTCAATTGTTTTTCTCTAAAGGTGTAGTTGCTGAGTAGATATAGAAAGGGTTAAGGGTTATGGAGCAAGGGAGGAAGGTCAGGGAAGAGGGACATGACAGGAATGCGATGGAGTGCCGTGGCTCCACAGCATTGGAGAATAGCTCTGTTATTTTCTGTTTGACATAGATCTTGCTTTTCTAATCTTGGGAGAGCTAGTGAGCCTATGACAACGTGATTTTATACAAAGGCTTACTTTATTTCTAGCAGCTAGATGGTCCACTTATGACACTTTATATTACTTTTAGGGTAGTACCTAAGAAATAAATTATAGTGCATTTGTATTTAGTAGGAATTCCTCCCAGATCATGATGAGGTTGGTGCTGAGAACTTGCTTTGATTGCTATAATGATTTTTTGTATTTTTTTCAACTGTGATCGTATGAGAGCCAAGTACGATTCTTTCAGTTGTAAGCAACAGAAAACACAACTCCTATTACTGGCTTATATAAATAAAAAGTCCAAGGGTAGAGTTGTATAGTGTATGTATCACTCGTAGCTGCTTTCAATTCTCATTGAATATCCTTGTGACTCAACCCCTCTCTTCTGTGCTGTCTTTATTTTCAGTCTCCAGATGGTAGCCCCTAGCAATTCTAGATTCTCTCCTCATGACAGCAAGGTAGGTGCATTAGCTCTGTTTTCACATCTGCCATGGTTCAGATCCATAGAAGGGAGAGCCTAGGTTTCATGGTGAGACACATTTAAGCTCTGATTCCATCACTGAGCCATCAAAATAGCCAGGAAAATGATTGTCATAAATCTGAATAACCTGTTGTGTTCCAGGGACTGGAGATCCACCTATATCTGGACTAAATCAGAAGATTACTATACACAAATGCAGAGCTATTGCTGAAATAATAGATAGAGAGAGAATAGAAGAATAGAAAGAATAGAAGAGATAGAATGGAGGCAAACAAAAAATGTTCACTGTTGTATTTAAGTGGAAAATTGGAAGATTGTAAGAGACTATCAGAAGCTGCCTTTTAGCCTATAAGGCCTTTATGCTCTTATAATGCAGGTGACTGCAGACAGTATTGAATCTATGAGAAAAATAGAGCTTTGAACCTTGCAAGTTGGAGGAATGAAAGTTTTCAATTTGAATCTGATTGTAACATTTTTTTAAATAAAAGATTTATTTTACTACTTATATTTCCAGTTCTACTCATGTTTTAATCTTAGTCATGGAATCTTTAATGTGTAAGTATTGAAATGTAAACTAATTAAGAAATGTATTGGTATTGGAAAAGTAAAACCCATAGTGAGTTATTAGTAATGTAAATATTTGCTGTTCCTTAGCTCTTTTAAAAGTTTACAAGTACAGCTTCTAAAACACTCCCCCACACACATACCTCAACTAAATAACTTATATTTTGAGTATCTCTATCACCAGAAGTTCCATATTGAGTTAAATCAAGGAAATACTTGTTATTCTTTATACCTAGTCATCAGTAGTTATTTACGGCAGTTGACTGGTAGCCATTACTAAATTAAAAAAGAGTATATTTTGTGGCAAACATCAGAAGTTTTGTTTTGAGTAAGTTTAAGTTTGAGATCCTATTTGATATCCATGCAGTTGCATGTATGAATCTGGAGATCAAGTTGACGATCAGAATGGAGATATAAATTTGGGAGAAGTCAGCATTTTGGTGGTAATTTAAAGCCATAAGACTGGATGGGATCACACAGGGAATGAGTATGGAGAAGAGATCCAAGGAGTGATCTCTGGGGGCACTCGTAAGTTTTAGTTCAGGGAGATGATGGGGACATTAAAAAAAAAAATAAAAGAAAGGAAATGGGAGTATGCACTGAAATAGGAGGAGAACAGAAAGAGAGCACTTTCCTTGAAGGCAAATGAAGAAAAATGTTTCAGAAGGATGGATTCAACTGTGACCAAAAGTTGCTACTTCTGTTGCTGATAAATAATGTAAAATGAACCCTGATAATTGGCCAGTGGAGTTTAACTAAGTTTGGTAATAATAAGGTATTTATTAATCCCCAAACATAAGATGCATATTTAAGTCAAAACATTAGTTAGTCTGTTTGTAATATTTGAATTGTTTTTTTTTGCGTGTGTGTCTAGCAGGTAACATTCTCAAATATTTTTACTTCTTGCATCTCTTGTCTTCAGTCTTCTCCATAGCCTTCTTTTCTTTATCTTCTACTTATAGCTTAAACATTGGTGTAGCCAAAAATCATGTCTTAAATACTTATCTCTAGCTGGTCTTCATGGTTTGGCTCCTAACCTCTGTTTCTCAATGATTTTTAGGCACTTCCATGTTGAAGGCCTACCCATAGTCTACATTCAACATATCTTAATTGAGCTTCACTCCAAGACCTGGTCCCAAACTGAATTCCCTCTTGCAATGAATGGTGAAGGTTACTCAGACAGCTGAGATGTCTTCCTGGAGTCCTTTCTCTCTATTCCCATTAAATTAATAGCTTAGTCCCTCATCATTTCTCGTCTTCTTTTTTAAGTCTTACCACCCACTATCCTTCTTATAATAGTGCTAGAATAATATTTGTAAATCACAAAATCTGATATCATTATTACCATGCTTAAAATGTTTCAAGGGTTCCTCATCACATATAAAATCCAGTCTTTAGCCTGACCTACATGAGTTTTCATTACTTTATGTCTACCTATCTGTCCGATCTCATTTGTCACCATTTCACCTTTTGTACCATTACACTTTAGGTACAAGTGTGCCTAAAAGGTAAAGCCTTATTTTTTTTTACAGCCTTCTTGACATCCTCAAGCAGATTCAGGCACGTTTTTTTTTCCCTGCTCTTCTAAACCCATGTTCATTTTCTATTATAGCAGTTATTGCCTCTTGTTTTATAAATGTATTTTTGTAATCAGAAATGAGTCAATTGCAAATTACAGCGAACATAGCTAAAAGATACACCATTATTTTCTTTTTCATATAACAAGATGTCTGGAGATAGTTCAACAGCAGTGGCAGAAATGCAACATTTCTGCGGTTTTCTTGGCTTTCATTCATGGATGCAAGATGGTTGCTGCAATAATAGTGTTACATTAGTGTGCAAGTCAGAAGAATGGTGGAAGAATGACATAAGAAACTCCCACTTATATTTCATTAGCCAGAAATGGTCAGATGCATACACTTAGGCTAGTAATTGTTCATAGATAATGAAATCACCATTAATGGTGTTCCAGTTTGCTAAAGCTGCTGTTTTGCAAAATACCAGAAATAGATTGGCTTTTGTAAAGGGGATTTATTAGGTTACAGATTTACAGTTCTAAGGCCACAAGAGTATCCAAACTAAGGCATCAACAAGAAGATACCTTCACTGAAGAAAGGCCGATGGTGTCCGAACACCTCTGTCAGCTGGGAAGGCACGTGGCTGGTGTCTGCTGGTCCTTTGCTTCCAGGTTCTTGTTTAAAAATGGCTCTCTCCAATGTCTCTGGGCTTCTGTCTCTTTTAGCTTCTCTCTCAGCTCCTGTGCATCCTTGCTTGTTCTCCCAGGGTGTTTCTCTCTAGGCGTCTGAGGGTCTACACTTAGCTCTTCCAGGGCAAACTCTGGGCTTCATTTCTTAGCTTAGCATCTCCAAACGCCTTTCTGTCTGCTTCTCTTAGTGTCTGGGTCTGTGGGGGCTCCTGAGTGCTCTTAAGGACTCCAGTAAACTAATCAAGACCCGCCTTTAACGGGTAGAGTCACAGCTCCATGGAAATAACCTAATCAAAAGATCTCAGCCACATTTGGGTGAGTCGCATCTCCACGAATACAACCTAATCAAAAGATCCCACCCATAATAAGTCTGTACCCATAAGACTGAATTTTAAAATGTGGCTTTTGTAGGGGGCATAATAGATTCAAACCAGCACAAGTGGTTTCCTAGGCCAAGGAAAAGACTCTCTCCTCCTGGAGATCAATGTAATTCCACCTGTACTAGAATGGGATTCAGTTGGCAGGAAAGGAGATAGGTGGGAACGTTGTTGGTTAGACACCAGGTAGTGTTTGCATGTGTTTAGCTCTCCCTGACTTGAAGGGTTTATTTTCCTGTTCATCTTGTATCCTTAACATCTAGCATTAGTACCTAGCCATAATAGATGCTTGCTAAATATTTGCTGAAATAAGTGAAGTAAAATGTTGCAGAAGATCAATACATATTTTTTCACTAATAATATATCAATGTTATATGTCTAGAAAAATAATACATTTAATAAATTAATAATATGTGTAATAAGTCAAAATAGGTAGCATTCACCCTGCTAATTATATACTGCAGAAAGAAGATGAAAACATGATAGTTAATTATATTTAAAAACAAGAATTAAGAAGACTATAACTAATTGACATTATTGACTAATTCCACTTTCTAAAATATAATTTGAAATTATACTAATCTGACAGCTAACTCAGGGTTTGGTTGCATGTAACAGAGAAATGCAAAATAATAGTTGCTTAAACAAAAATAGAAGTTAATTTCTTTCTCACATTAAAAAAAAAAAAAAAAAAAAAGCCAAAGGCTTGAAGTCCAAATAGCTTTCAGGGATTCAGGCTCCTTCCAGCTCTCTGTTCTGCCTTTCCTGAGTATAACCGTCATCTCATGATCCAGGCTGTTGGCTAGGGCTTCAGCCTCACCTGCAAGTTCTGGGTGACAGGATGAGGATGAGCTGAAAAGAAGCTCTTTCATGGTAAATAAACCCTAATGTTTTTTTACTGTCAAAACTTGTGTGTATACAGTATATAGTAATATCCTTTCTTCTACTTCTAAAAGTATTTTCTCTAATTCTATGTTTTGCATTTTAAATGTGCCTTTCAATAACATTTTGAATTCGTTTGTTCTTGGTCTTATGAAATGGAAAAGGCAAACATGACTTTTAGATAGGGAACATACCCTTACCAAAAAACACATATTATCTTCAATGTTTTATTATATTTTTTCTTGCTGCATCAAGCCACTTTCATAAAAAAGTAAAATGTTTTTCTTTGAATTTTGATAGAACTGCATTTATATTCCTCAGAAATATAGTACATCTAAGAAATTGCTCAAAACAGATTTCCTTAGAAAATCAAATTATATCAACTGTTAACTTGGAAGTCCATTACATAGTCTAAAAAACTAAAAATATTTTGTTTATGATGCACAATAACATGTCTAGAATGTTTTAGACTAAGTTACCCTAGTGTACCTTATTTTGTTGCTGTTGTCATTTGTTTGAGTAGGTCAGTTAAAACATTTGGTTAGGATTTCTGGTTACATATGTTATGGGTCACAGTTCTACAACTTCAGCTATTTCATTATTGCTAATATGACATACATACAGAAAGGAATTAACTTTTGATGTACAGTTCAGTAAGCTGTAAATAAGTAATTTCAAAAATTGTTGTGGGTTACAGTTCCACAGTTGCAGTTCTTTCCTTATTATGAAATAATAGGGTATATACAGAAAGATGAAGACCTTCAAGGCACAATTCAGCAAGTAGCTATAGAGCAAATTTCAAAGAATGTTATAGGATACAGTTCCACCATGTCATTTACCTCCTTCCAGCTATTCCAACACCCCAGCATCTAAAAATATATACATTTATATAAAGTTTCAGTATTCATAGACCTTTGTTAGATCTTATCTTGTTTGTTGCTACTCCTTCCTCTCACTTAAGCTCTTTCTCCATCTCTAGGGTGTCCAGGCAGTGACTACCCTAATTTATTCATATTGAAAAGGGATATTGACAGTATGGGGAAGGGGCTGCTGATCTTAAAGAGGCTGTTGCCTGTGGGTTTTAGGATTTGTTTGGTATAGGAATACTCTGGTGGATTTAAGTTTCTGAGAGATAAAACTTAGTGAGTGCATCTTTTATAGAATTTCAGGTAGGAACCTAGGTATTTGGGGGCTACTTTTGGTAAAGGCATGGCATATTGTGGCCATTCAGGATGTCTAGCTGGAGCACCCATTGGCTTATTATTAATATTTATTTATAGGAACATATTCCTTTGTTGGATACTGTATTGGAAACATTTTCTCCCACTCTGTGGCTTGCCTTTACTCTTTTAATCATGTCTTGATGGAAAGAAGTTTGTAACTTTAATTCAATATGTCAGCTTTTTCCTTTGTGGTTAGCATTTTTTGTGTTCTGTTTAGTAAATCATTCCCTATTCCAAAAACAAGATATTCTCATTATAGTTTTTTATTAAAAGATTTAATGTTTTACCCTACAAATTTAGATTTCTAGTCTCTCATATGTTGAATTGTCTGTATGATATGAGATGGGGTGAAGATATTTATATATTTTGCATAAAGGTATTTGGTTGATCCAGATTTATTGAAAGACTGTCCTTTCCTCAGTGCACAAAAATCAGTTTACAATATATGAAGGGATCTATACTGGACTCATATTCTGTTCCATTATTCAGCTTGTCGATTCATGCATGATTACTACACTGTCCTTTTTATAACTTTATAATAAATAGTGATAGTTGGTAATGTAAGACTCCATATTTGTTTGTCTTCTTAAATCTGTCTTGGGTATTCTTGGCTATTTGCATTTCCAAATAAATTTTAGAATCAGTTTATCAGTTTCCAAACAAACAAACAAAAAAACCTGCTGGAAGTTTTATTGGAATTGCATTGAATCTATAAATTAATTTTGAGAGAATTTAAATCTTTACAATATTAAATCTTCCAATCTATAAACATGGTATATCCCTCCATTTATTTAAGTATTTTACAATTTGTCTCAAATGTTTTGCAGTTCTCAGTAAAGAGATCTTGCATATCATTTATAAGATTTATCTCAAGGAATTTGTGTTTTTGATGCCATTCCAAAAGGTGTCTTTAAATTTAATTTTCTGATTTGTCTTAGTTTCTCAAGGCTGCTGTAACAAAGTACCACAAACTGGTTGGCTTAAAACAACAGAAATTTGTTGTCTTGCAATTTTGGAGGCTAAAAGTCTGAAATCTATGTGGGAGAAACCTTCTTTGCCTCTTTCTAGCTTCTGGTGGTTTACGAGCTTCATTCTCGGCCTTATCATCACATGGTGTTCATCGCTATGTCTCCATCTTCATATGGTATTCTTCCCCTGGAAGAATTCAAATTTCCCCTTCCTAGAAGGACACCAGTCATATCGGGTTAGGGTCCACCCCAATCCAGTTTGGCCTCATTTTTAACATAACTACTTTCATCTGAAATCACCTCGTTTCCAAGCAAGGTCGTATTCATGGGACTGGAGATTAGTATTAGGGGACACAATTCAACCTATAACAGTTGTCTGTTGCTTTGTTTTTTTAATCACCTTCATACCCAACAATCTTGAAAAGTACACTTATTAATTCTAACAGTTTGTAGATTCCTTTTGGATTCTCTATATATACAGTCTTTGAATGACAGTTTAATTTCTTCTTATCCAATCCTTATGCAGTTTATTTGTTTTTCTTGCCTTTTGGCTGTGGCTAATGCGGGTATCCTTGACATGTTCCTGATCTCAGTGGGAAGGCTTTCAATCTTTCCCCATCAATTTTAAGTTGTAAGAGTTTATGTCTATAAATCTATATATATCTATATATTCTTTATCACATTCAATAAGCTCTCATCTGTCCTACTTTGCAAAGAGTTTTTATCATGAATTTATGTTTTTTATTAACTTCTGAATGTTGAACCACCTTACATTTCTTGAAAAAACTCTTGATTATGATATAAGTCTATATGATGTTTGCTATTAATTTGTTTAGGATTTTTATATTCTCATAAATTAATGAGAGAAATTGGTCTGCAATTTCCTTTCCTGTAAAATCTTTTTCATGTTTTGACATAATACAAATAATTTGTATTGCATTTCTTTATATATTTGTGAGAATTCACTAGTGAAACCATTTGGACCTGGGAGATTGATTGTGGGAAAGTTTTAAATATAGACTCAATTTCTGTAATGGATACCAGGTGATTTAGATTTTTATCATTCTTTCATCAGCTTTGATATCTTGTATTTATTTATCTTTCTGAGAAACTTGTCCATTCATCCAAATTCTCTAATACATTGGTATAATAGTGTTCATAATATTCTCTTATTCTCTTTTTGATGACAGTGGTTTCTTTAGTGTTTTCTGTTTTTCATTCCTGGTGCTGAAATTCATTAAAACAATTTTTTTTTTCTGGATCTGTTTTCTAGGCATTGATCTAAAGGTATAGTTAATTTTTTTCTATTGTATGTTTGCAAACTGCTTCATTGCTTTTTGTTATTTTGTAATGATTTCTTTCTACATTTTTAGGTTTCCTTTGCTTTTTTTTTCCTCCTAGATCCTTGAGATAGAAGCTTAAATCCTTGATTTTCTTCCTTTCTTATTTTCCTATATATATTATATATATGTATGTATATATATATATATTATATATATATATATATATATATAATATATATATATATATATAATTAAGGCTATAAAACTCTTCCTGCCCAAGCTCTGCTTTAGGTGAAACCCACAAATTTTTGTTTATTATAGCTTTACCATTTAGTGCTAAATGCTTTTGAAATTCCATTTCTGTTTATTATTTAACCAACAACTATTAGAAGTATATTGTTTAATATCCAAGAAGTTGTATATTTTCTAGTTATCTTTCTCTTATAGATTTCAAACTTAATTCCATTGTGATCAGAAAATTTACTTTGAATGATTTCAATATTTTAAAAATTGTTATGGGTCTTCCTTAAAGCCCAGCACATGTTATTTTCATAAATATTCCATGTTCATTTGAAAAGAATGTGAATCCTAGCATTGTTGGCTGCTGTATTCTATGTCAGTTGGGTCATTTTAGTTTACTATGGTGTTCAGCTCTTTTATATCCCCCTCAGTATGGAAAGGGGGAAGATGAGTACCATTACAGTAGCAAAATTGACAATGTTATTTCAGTCAGGTGGTCAAAGTCAGTATCAACAATGATAAATCATTTTGATAGTATGTACTCTTGATACAATATGATGAAAATGACTCTCTACCATTGTGGTCTTTCCCCCCAAAACCCACAACTCAAAGTCTAACAATGAGAAAAACACGAGAGAAATTTCAATAGAGGGGCATTCTAGAAAACAGCCTGACCAGTATTCCTTAAACTGTCAAGATCATAAATAATAAGGAAAGTCTGATAAATTTTTACAGACAAGAGGAACCTTTGGAGAAATGAAAGTAAATGTAATGTGGTATCCTGGGAGAGATCCTAGAATAGAAAAAGAACATTAAGTTAAAAACTAAGGGTGTCTGAATGAAGTATGAACTTCACTTAATGATAATGTATCAGTGTTGGTTCATTAATTG
Organism: Choloepus didactylus; assembly: GCF_015220235.1. Taxonomy (NCBI): domain Eukaryota; kingdom Metazoa; phylum Chordata; class Mammalia; order Pilosa; family Megalonychidae; genus Choloepus; species Choloepus didactylus. Next base: position 190,998,061 of record NC_051309.1, read on the forward strand.
TAACAAATGTACCATACTATTTTAAGATGTTAATAATAGGCAAAACTTGGTGCAGAATATATGAGAACTCTCAGTACTGTCTTCTCAAATTTTCTGCTAATCAAAACTGTTCTAAAAAATAAAATCTATTAAAAAATTTGGGAAGATTTATCCATTGAGGAATTTAAAGATTGGTTTAAAAAGTATAAAAATTAGTTGAATTGCTAGGAAAGACCTGCTTATATTTATATTTAAGAGAATTATTTTGTAAGAACTGGGAAATAAAATTGGAATTGAGCACTTCAAGAGAACAATTTTAAGAGGTTTAAGCCTCCTTAGGGATGTACTGCATATCAGTAAATGCTTCATAAGGATTGAAAAGTAGAGAGGCTTATCTAAGTATAAAATTGATGAATTAAATACTAGTTATTTCAATGCGTTGGCCCCTAAATAACACATTTTAAATAAAACTTTTATTGAAATGTTATTTTATCAGAAAATATGCATATCATTGATGTACAGTGATGTGAATTATAACAAAGCTCCGTGTAATCACTTTCACATAGAACATTGCCAGTTCCCCCAGAAATCCTCCTCCTGGCTTCTTCCTGTCACTACCACCTTTTCCCCAAAGGAAAACTACCTCATGACTTCCAATACCATAGATTAATTTTGCTTGTTAATGGAATTATATAGTATGTATTATTTTTCTGTTTGACTTTATCATTGCTTTGTAAGTTTCATTCATTTTGTTGTGTAGAGTTCACTCATTTTCATTATGGTATAGTATCTCAGTAAAGATTGAACTACAGTTTTTATCTCTGTATAAAATTGGGGATTTTGTATGATTAGGGATTTCAGATAATGCTGTTATGGACATTCTTAAACTTATGTTTCAGTACACATATATACACATTCTTTTTGGATGTATAGCTAGGATTGTTACTGCTGGGTCTTGGGGAACGTATGTGTTCAGCTTTAGTAGATACTACCAAACAATTTCCAAAATAGCTGTACTTATTTACATTCCTACCAGCAGTGGATTAGTATTCTAAATTTCCATATTCTCACCAACATTTGACATTATCAGTCTCTTAAATTTAGACGTTCTGATGGGTGTGTGGTGGTATTGAATTGTAGTTTTAATTTATATTTAAGTGATGATCCCTGAGGTTTAGGGCATTTTCATATATATTCATCAGTCATTTTTGAAGTTCCTGTATAAGTAATTCATCCATTTTTTCAATTGATTGCCTGTCACTTTTCTTATTTATTTGTAGGGTATACTTATTGGTAGTATTCTGGAAATTTTTTTTTTTACTGTTTTATATATTGAAAATACTTATTTAAGAATTTTTATGCTTAATTTCCAAATATTTGAGGATTTTCTAGTTATAGTATTTGTATTAATTTCTATCTTAATTCCTCTGTATGATTTCACACATAGGCACAAGGTACTTTCTGAGAATTCAATTGTTAGAAATTTGTTCACCTTTGATAAATGTACCATGTACATATGAATAACAACTGTCTACTGCAGTTATAGCGTACTGTGTTCTATGTAGTTTAATTGGATTAGTTTTGCTGGGTTAATTTTCTTAATTGTGTTGTTTGAATCCTCCATATGCTTTCTCTTTTCTTGGGTTCCAGATCATGAATTTAAGTTGTATTGTATCTCCATCTGTTTAGTTTTTCAGTCTTAAGTTACTATATTTTATAAATCTAGAATTTTTATTGACTTCTCTTCATATTTTCCAGGTATTTTCTGAAACTCTAAATAATTTCTGAAACAAAAAATATTTATCACACTTATTTTAGCTCCATATTTGATAATCCAAATTTCTGAATCTCCTGTGAACCTGATTTTACTCTTGGTTTTTCAGTTAATTTTTGTCTTTTTAAAAAATTTCAGTTTTATTGAGGTATAATTTAGAGACAGTAAAATTCACTCTTTTTAGGTGTAGACTTCCATGAGTTTGGTAAATGTCAATAGCCATGTAACTACCACGACAATCTAATAAATAGAATTTCCCTCATCCCAAACAGTTCCCTTATGGCCCTTTTGTAGTCAGTTGCATTTCCCTACTTCCAGCCTCTGATCTGATTTCTGTCCCTATAGTTTTGCCTTTTCCAGAATGTCATATAAATTAAATTATATAATATGTAGACCTTTTTTAAATCTGGCTGCTGCTGCTTAGAATAAAGCTTTGAGATTCGTCTATGTTGTTGCATGTATCAGTCTTGCACTATACCTGTGGATTTTTCTATTTCTCCTGCCAGTTCCATAAGGTTTTGTTTTATCTATTTTGAAGATCTATTTTGGAATTCATACACATTAGGAGTGCTATTATTTCTTCTTGAATTAACCCCTTTATCATTCTGCAATGTTCCCCTTATCCCTAATTTGTTCTGAAGTCTATTTTGCTGATACTAATAAACTCCAGCTTTGTTTTGATTAGTGTTTAAATGATATTTCTTTTTTCTACCCTTTCACTTTTAAACTATTATATTTATTTTTAAGGCAGGATTCTTACAAACAGCATGTAGTTGAGTTTTAATTTTTTTATCAAGTCTGATAATATCTGTAATTTATTAGGGGTTTTTCAACCATTTATATTAACTATTGTAACTGTTGATTTGGTTGAATTTAACCCTACCATCTTGCTAGGCATTTGTATTTGGCTCATTTATTCTTTATTCCTTTTTCCTCCTTTTTAATTGAGCATTTTTTATCATTCCATTTTATCTTCACTATTGGTTTATTAGATCTATCTCTTTTTAAGTTATTTTAGTGGTTGCTCTAAGGTTTGTAGTGTACACCTTTAAGTTATCACAATCTACCTTCAAATAATATTGTATCATTTCATGTATAGTGTAGGAACCTTTCAACAATATTCTTTCTTTTATTCCTATAATTTGAGCTAATATAGTCATATCTTTTACTTCTGCATATGTCATAAACCACACAGTTCAATGATACTGTTTTCTTTAGATAATCAGTTGTATTTAAAAATTTTTTAACAAAGTTCCGAATTTCTATTTGATAGCATATCCCTACTGCTTAAAAAACTTCCTTTGCATTTCTTATAATTAAGGTCTGCCAGCAGTGAGTTCTCTTAGCTTTTGTTTGTCCTGTAAAGACTGTATTTTCCTTCCTTTTGAAAGGTATTTTTACTGGGTTTAGAATTCTGGCTTGACATTGTTTTTTCTTTCAGAAATTTAAAGAGGTTGCTCCATTGTCCTCAGCTTTCATAGTTTCATTAACATGGAAAATTATCAGCTAGTGTCTCTTAAAATTTTTCTTCTGCCCTATTCCTTCTCTTCATCATCTAGAACTGCAATTAAATATTTATTAGACCACTTGATATTGTTCTTTAGTTCTTGGATACTCTGTTCTCTTTTTGTCACATTTCTTTTTGTTTGTGTTTCGATTTGAATAATTTTTCTATTGAAATATCTTCAAGTTCACTCATTCTTTCAATGTAATACTTCATCTCTGACTTAGTGTTTTTATTTTTACTTTTAATATTTCCATTTGGCCCTTTTTTAAAAAAAATTTCATTGAGCTGCTGAAATTCTCCCATTTGTCTTATATATTGTCCCACCTTTTCCATTAAATCTTATGTCAATCATAGTTATTTTAATGTCCCTGTTTGATAGTTTCAACATCTAGGTCATCTTTGCATCTTGTTTGGTTTTGATTGCTCTGTCTTGACAATGGGTCATTTTTTTCTTACTTTTATGTATATATCATAATTTTTATTGAATACTGGACACTGTTAGAAGAACAGTAGATCTGCAGATTAATAGTGTTTATGTCTGGAAGTGGGTATACTTCTTCTCTCAGGCCAATGAAAGGAGGAAGGGTTTGAGTTAATCTAATCAGTAGTTGAGCTGGTTAGTTTGAGGTCTGGGATACCAGAGGGTTTTCCTCCTGCTCTATCACCAGATTTCAACGATCTCTGCTCACCTGCACCACAGGGAGGGTCTCTTCCCATGCTTGTGCTTCTTCCTCAACAGTAAACCATATGCTGTTTCTTATTACTTAGTATTAGGCTTGTGGTGGAAATAGAGGCTTCTGATTCTTAGGCAGGGTCGGTGTCTCTTCTCTCCCCTCCGCTCTGTGGTAGCCAATCTCTGTTTTGTATCTATAGTGGTGCTGGGCAAGAGAGAATTTTCTTTATCTCCTCAAGCAGTAGCAGACTTTTGCTTTGTTTTTGTGCAGGATCTGAGGCCCAAGAGGTTTTCCCGTCCTTTCTTTGGACAGACAGCTCTTGCACATACTTTTCTTCCAGAAGTCATAGTTTTAGGGATAGGAAGAAAGGCTTCCTATCCCTCCCCCAGGGGCAGGCCAGTTTTGCTTTTACTCCTTTCCCATTGTCTTTGGATGCAGAGTTTGCTTTCTCTTGCCCAGCAGCTAAAGAGTTTTGCCTCCTGTGATACTATTCAAGTCAGTGAGCAGGGTTTCTTGCCCATCAGCCAGCAACCAACCATGATACACTTAGAGGGACTCTCCCTGTTCTGCTGCCAGCCTTTCTCTTAAGAATCCAGTTGAGGTATGTGGGTATCTTATGAGTAAGTATGAACTCCCTTTGTGTCTGGGACCCTCAGCTATTCTTATCTGATACTCAGTTCACACTTGACCTTTAGGAATTACAGTTTTAGATGATTACTTCTTATTTGCTTTTATGACAAAAATCTCTTCCTCCTATGCTCTGTCAAAGGTGAAATACTTTGTTATGTCCTGTTTCTTCTCTGAGGGGCTTGTCATTCATTGGAGTTCCCTTGGTTCACTTATGACCTCAACTCTCTCACAGGTTCAAGAAAAGTTATGGTTTTTATATTATCCTTTTTTCTTTCTCATTGTAGGATGGTAGCAATGTTTGTAGCCTCCATCGTAATTGGAAACATAACTCCCAATATCTGTGGTTTTGCATGCGTAGGCATTATTTTATTGAGTGATGATAATTTATTGTTATTTTCTTCCAGAGAAAATATACTTTTGCTTCTTGCGGATATCCAGGTGGGGTGAATTTATTGGAAGCTGGCCCTCAGTCTTTCTGAGGGATGGTTTATTTACATTTTGTCCTTATTCTTAAATGGTGTAGACCCAGAGTGGTCATTGCTGAAAGGATGCCTTTGTCAGAACACTTTCTCCTTAGCAGCTTTTGAACTCCAATTTTTGTCCTGCCTTCCTTGTGAGACTGCCACAAATTCTTCTCCGCTGCTTAGTATTTCATCCACTACTTTTAAACAGGTAAATACTTTTGGGGAAAAGAAGTGCCAAAAAAAAATGTCTGGCTTAATTCTTTGTACTTCCCTTGTCTTTGGGATGTTGGCCTGAGATTTTACATATTTTTGTCTGGTTTTGTAGTTGTCCTGAGTGGAAAGATTGGATATACATAAGCCTTTCTGACATTGCTGGAAGCCAAGGTCTTACAGGTAAATTAAAAAAAAAAATTAAAATTCAGAATCATTATGACTATTTGATGCATGCTGGGTAAACCCTATATCAGCTCTCAACTTAGATTTTCTTCTTAGGTTTTTTATGTAGGTTTTTAATCTACTCAGGATGGACAACTCCTAAAAGTTGTAGTGATATAATGCTTTTGGTATCTGACTTCCACTAATTCTGATTCCTCAAATAGACCATCTATTCATAGTAAGAGTAGGCAGGGAGGTATGCCTAGATCTATATCGACATTTGCAAGTAACACCTCCAGCATGAAGAACGTTTAACTTTCTGAGTCTATCTTTCACAACTCTATGCCCTCTCCCACAACTCACCCAACCATGATTCTAGACAGGATCACTATGGAGACATGAAAGAAAATAGTTTTCAGCAATGTCATATTTTTCATACTCAGTTCTGCTTGTTTGATTGAACAAGCAGTGGTCCATGTTTGTTTATGTGTTCCCTTAGATTGTTAGGAAGTTTTAAATAAGTATCATTGTTGTGTCAAAGACAGAAGAGACAAAGAATGACTAAGAGTCCAAGACCTACAGATAGTACAATAGGTAAGAAGACATGACTTGCAGGACAGGAATCTAGTAGAGAAAAAAGGTAGCCTTCAGATACCAAAAATCCAAGGGATTAAGACAATATCATGGTCCTTTTCAAGTAAAACTGGAAGGAAAAATTAAAGGTAAATTAAAAGCAGGCATAATTGAGACTGAGTTTTAGAGAACAGGGAAAAAAAATAGAAATCATTTTACTCTGTTTAGGATTTTAGCCAGGGATGAGTAAATAAACAGATTATTGAATTTAGAGAGATAGTGGAGTATAACAAGAGTTTATTATGCTCACAGGTATAATACTGGGGTTTAACTGATTTATGGTCTCAGCTGATTGGCTCTGCTTCTCAGTGGCGCTGTGCTCCATTTATCTCCCGTTCTTCTTGGACCAGTGATAGAACCATGGCATGTTGTTCTCATGTTGATGAGATGGTGTGAGTGGAAACTAACATTAAGACCAAGGCTTAAAGCTGGACCACCCTAACTTCTGCCCACTTACCACCAGGCAAATCAAATCACATGGCCAAGGCCCAAAGCAAAAGATATAGATGCCCAGGCTGAGAGAGAGATGCAAAGATATTGATGCAGAGAGGGAAATAAAACAATCAGGACTAATAATTAGACCACAGGTGTTTTAGTTTCTGAGGTTGCTGAAAGCAGATACCAGAAAATGGGTTGGCTTAAACAATGAAGATTTATTAGCTTACGGTTTGAGGTTGAGAAAATGTCCAAATCAGGACATCATCAAGATGATGCTTTCTTCTTGAAGAACAGCTGCCAGTGTTCCTGGGTTACTCTGTCACACAGCAAGGCACATGGTGTCTGCTGGTCTCTCCCTTCTCTTCCAGGTTTTGTTGATTTCAGCTTCTTGCTTCTGTGGCACGCGCTCTCCCCCCCCCCCCACCTCCCCCACCCCCCGCCTTTGTAATCATTCCATTTGTAAAGCACTCCTGTAAAAGGATTAAGACTCACTCTGGGCCACGCCTTAACCAAAATAACTTCATCAAAAAGTTCTATTTACAATAGGTTTACACCCACAGGAATGGATTAGTTCTAAGAATATGATTTTCTGGGGGTACATACCGTTCCAAACCACCACAGCAGGTTACTTGTATGTTTGCATACTTAATGCCTGCAGTAAGTTTTCTGATGTTGCAAAACACTTTACGTCATTATCTTTGTTAATTTTATTTTACTTTGTGACATTTAGCCTTTTATTATTGTCATTTTCTTTCATCACTCATTTTAATAGGTAGTGCTTTAGTTTTCTGGCTGCTAAAACAAATACCATACTATGATTTGGCTTATGATTTGGCTTAAACGGTGGGACTTTATTGGCTCATGGCTTTGAGGCTACAAGGGCAAAATTGAGGCATCAGGAAAATGATTCTCCCTGAAGAGTGTGGCATTCTTGGGCTTGCTAAGGTGATCCTTGGCTCTTGACATTTCTGTGAAGGACCAAAGACATAGTGACATCTTCTCTTTTCTCTTCTGGGTTCCATTGACTTCCAGCTTCTGGATCTTCTTTGTGGCTTATCCTTTTGTGTCCAATTTTTTTTTTTTTTTCCTTATAAGGACCTCAGCCTTTTGGATTAAGGCCCACCTTCATTCATTTGGGGACATCTTAACTAATAACATCTTCAAAGGTCCTATTTACAAATTTGTTCATACTCACAAGACCAGGGGTTGGGACCTCAACATGTCTTTTGTGAAGGACATGAATTCAATCCCCAACAGGTAAAAAGAATTTTCTGGCTATATTATCTGTGAAGCGAGTTGCTATATGGTGTGTCATGGGAACACAGGCTCAGGCAGAACAGAAACTTTTAACAAATGACCTTTTTGTTACTTACACAGCCCAAAGGGTCCAAAGGAGCAGGGGAAAAGATTTCATTGTGGCTGGTCTCCCGAGGTGGCCATCTGCTCAGGTCAGAGTCAGTGAATAGCAGCTCCACACATCCCACTTTATGTTGGAGAGGAGAGACAAATCTGTGCTGCTTGAGAATGGGTATTTATAAACCCCAGGGAGAGGGAGCCCTGTCACTGAGGGTTCTTGCCCTGATAAGTAGATGGAACTGCTCGTTCCAGGTTTCGGTTTCGGGGTTTATGGTATGGTCAGATGGCTCCATTAGACCTAACATCCCCCCTACACCAGGGTGCAGAATGGAAACATGAAAACATCTGCTCAGAATAGAAAAGGAAGCAGGGTAGGTGAGGCCACTCACCACTATGTGTTGTGACTTCCCCAGCAGACTAAAATTAAATTTGTGATTTTATAAAACTATTAGTCAATTAAACCTGTGGATTAATAAAGAGATGCAGAAATGTGAAATAAGTGCCACCATGGTTGTCTCTTTCCTGACTCAGTTACTGCTAATTGATCATGACACACTTCCCCACTGAGTTCAGCTAAAGGTTTCAACTTTGCACCGCACCTAGTCACAAACACTCAAGATGGGGTGAGAGTTGAAACCTAATTACCATTTTTACATTAAGTGAACCAGATCCCATTCACTCTCAGTTGACAAAATACCTGGAGTACTATTAAGATATATGTACTTTTGTACAAGTTAATGTTTCATCTGAGGTTCCATGATGTGAAATATTCTGTTTTTCTCAATTCTGGCAAATATGATAGTGTTCATGGAAGAATGCCAGGAATTAATAAATCAGACTATTTTTTGCCTTAGAATCAGAAAGCTAATTTTAATTATATCAGATTGGTTATAGTATAATAAATACAAACCTTGGTGTCTGGCATGATTACAAAAGTAATCATTTTACCAAATCAAGTTTTTGGTTTGTTTTTTTTTTTGACCGTTTTAATAAACAGTTTCTTAAATGATTTGATTAGCCACTTCCATGCAAGGAATTGGATAGTAAACAGTTTCACTTGTCAGTGAGCACAAGACCTGTCTCTTGGAGACATTCCATAAGATCCTTTCCAATTTTCGGTAATATGTGCCTTCAATTCACATGACTTGCCACCAGATGGCAAACTTTCCCATCATTGTGTGTGTCAGTTCACTCAAGGAGCATTTTTGAACTTTCCATACAAAGTTGAATAAGGCATAGTTCTTTGCCTTGGGCAGCTCACAGTTTATATATAAATAGATAATTACTTAGTGCATACACATATAGATATGCAAGCACACAGACAAAGGATTTGGAGGATTTGGGAAAGGTTTCAAGAAGAGGGATATTTAATTTGGGTCTTGAAAAATATGCAAGAGCTCATTATTCAGAGAAAAGGGTGAAGGGGAAGGACACGCCAGGCAAGAGCATTTAAAAACTTCAAGGTATAAAGTTTTGAATGTGTATCACATATTTGGGAATTGCAGTGAAAGCAGGGGGACTACCAACTAAGATATTTAATTTGTTTGTACAAGGCACGATGATGGGTTTCACCTTAAGTGTTGGCATTAGGCATGAAGAGAAAGGGCCTTTTGAAGACACATTTTAAGGGTATTTTGATGAGACTTGGGAATCAGATGTAGTAAGAGTGGGAGGGGGAGTTAAAGGAATCTAAGATGGCTTGATATATTCAACTTGGATTACTGTCTCAAGTATAATATATTCACTGAAATGAGTAATGCAGAAGAAAGTAAAGAATGTATGGGGTGGTAGGAATTTAAACCTCATACTTGAAATAGATAAACTAGACTTTAAACATTTTGATATTGAGATTTCCAGGTTAAAGCAGAGGGTATCTAGGTTCAGTATGTAGTTAAAATGGAATTCAGGTGCTTGGCATGGGTAGAAGGATGTTTAAGTGTACTGAGAGTGAAACTGGAACCACTGAAAGAGTGGCTAGTTAGTTAGTTGATGGATCAGGTCTAAGTAGAGGATAAAGGTGGGGTAAAAAAGCTTAAAGCAGGACATAGACAAAGAACTGTAACTCACAATAGGATAAAAAATAATAGACCAAGAGAGACAACAAAGAAGGGGAATTGGGGGTCTCAAGACTGTAGGATAATGCAAGAAATTCAAAGTCTGAGCAGAGAGGCAGGAACAAAGCAAATAAAAGTATTCTGTAGGGCAGAATAACAACGATCAAGATTCAGAGAAGTCATTAAGATGGAAATAAATTAAGCAAGAGATTATGCCACTCCTGGAGTTTCTGTGTGACAAGCATTTTGGTTTGAAGCTTCAAGCAGACACAATTGAAAATACTTTCAGAGAATAAGGAATCATACTAGAGATAAGGCTGTTCCCAACTGGCTACATTTGTATGTATATGCTTTACAAGTGTATTTTTCTCTGCCTGAAGAGTGGCTATCTTACTTTTTGGATATGAAGCATGAAATGTGAATTACTCACATTGCTCAGTCATCGTCTCCCAATTCCCTTTTCTCCTTCCTTCCCTCCCTTCCTTCTTTCCTCCTTTTAAGTGTAAGTGTTCTGAGTTTGGTCAGGAATGTATCACTTGGGTCCCGTTAAATGTTGGGTGAAGCACCTAAAAGTTGCAGAGGATATTTTGAAGTCCAAATGTTCTCCTGTGTCACAATAAATCTCATATTTACCATGGTGAGTAAATAATTTCTTCAGGAAGTGAGTACAACTAAATGAAACCTAATTCATGTGCTTTTGATTGTGTGCTCAGTATATTAGCTCTGTATTAAGTGATGTGGTTTCTTTAAACTTTTTGTTTAAATAATTTAACTCAAATATTTAACTGGAAGCAAATAGAAGTTTAAGACTGACCTTGTCAGTGTACATCCTTAAAGCTAGATGTGCTCTTCTGTAGCTTTATGCCTCATTCCTGGGGTTAAATGGAACTGATTTTCTGCTGCTTATTTTATGATTATTCTAGATTCATTATATTTAATTTGATAACTTTCAAAAATCTTTTGCCTGTTTCTCACCAGAGTTAAATCTAAGCTGTTTGCAAGAATGTAAACTTTAAACCTGATAAAATATGCTGCAGCATTCTTTGATACTACACAACATGATTACTAATTTTTTTCGTATTTGAATATAGGCTTACATTTTCTAATTTAGCATTCTTTTAACAGATACTGATGTTTGTAGATTTTCAAAACGATTTCAGCTAAAATATTTGTGCAGTTCCAGCTTCTTGTACTGAACATCAATTCACAAAGCTGATTTTGATAAAGCTTGTTTAGTTGAAACACATTGTTGTTACTTTAGGTGCTGACTGTTCTGATGCCGAGTTTCCAATTGCCTTGATTAAAGTAGAAACATTCTATGGCTTGGATGACTTACATTTCAAATTGGTTTGAGCAAGATGATTGGTATGAAGGACTACAAAGAGTAAGATACATTTATGTTGTAATTATGCATTTCTGTGGTTTTTTTTCTGCTTTGCTTCTCATACAGCTGTATTTCCATATCATTTATATTGTTTTGTATTGTAAAATCTGAGAGTGAATAAGAAATTTATTTGGTAAATTTCAATGCAGAGGTAAGATTAAAATATATAAGGAGATTTAAAATTATGCATCTAAGAAAATCCTTTTTTTTTCTTTCCTGACTTCAGATGAATTTTTAGTAATGTTTTCAGGTTGTCTTTAGATTTTAAATATAAAATAACATTTTATTTAATGAGATTAATGCATGAAAATAACAACAGTTTCAAGAAAGTTGTTTCATGTAGAGAAAAAGTGTATGATAATGATTATTTATTCGAAAAATATGTAAAGAACAGGCAAAAATTTTATGCAGGATTGCCATGTTGCATCTGGTAAATTTTTAGGTTATTAATTATATTTAAAAAAATTTGCACTGTTACTATGGCAACTTTTGCATAGTACTTTGAAAATAGCATTTCTAATCTGTTATTGCAATGGTAGGGAAAATGCTGTTTACAAATACATCCTCAAAATGGATTTTGTTTAGAACAACATATGATTTCTCTTTGATTATTTTCACCTTTGTAATGGATGGAGTTCTTAATTATTTAAATAAAAGCAATTTGTTAAATTTTCTTTTCATTGATGAGTGTAACAAAAGAGCTGGAATATGTTCATGCAGTTTCACCAGGTTTTTTTTCCATTGTTCGAGGGCATATGCTGCTAAAGATATGCAGCACTAAATTTTTCTCCTCTTTTTCCTCAGGTTCCTGTTCTAATCATGTCAATCAAAGACAATTTTCTCAGTATCTTTCTCCATTTTAAGTATCTTAAATCCTCAGAAGTTTAAAGCCACTTGAACTTTTCTTCATATTCTCTATCTGTTTTTTTTTTTTAATCTGTGAAACTTGCTGGTAACATCTCTGTGGCCAGTAAATATCTAATTCTGGAGAATGATCCTCCTACTGTGAATCCTAAAGTATTCTGCAGGAAAGAGGTGGGAATTGGTGGGTAGCTTTCAAGCCTGAATTCCAACTTTATCCATAAATGATGCAAATATTTCAGCTTATGGGTTTAATAGTAGCACTCCAATGTCCATTGGAAAACACTCCTACGCACAAACACCTACACACACACACTACAGTACCAGCATCCTTTGTACTCCATGTGTGTATTTTAAACCTAATAACAAGTACATACATTTCTGATGTTTTAAAACAGAAGGCTTTTTTTCAAATACAGCCCATATATTTCTATGCAAGGGGTTGGGGATGATAGTCCAGTTGGTAGGGGTTTTTGGGAAACTGATTTTAAGAAGAATGTTTATTACTGAAAGTGTATGTCTCTTTAAGGGAGGCAGCTCATGAAGATTATGAGGATTTCAAAGGCTCTCCCCAACCCAAGCTGCTCTTTAATACTGTTACTGGATTTTCCAAGTGAATTTCTGGTTCTAAGACATAATAAAAGAATAACTGTTCTTATATGGAGAAATAGTCTGACCTTAAAATTACCAAGTCATCTTTATGAGTTTGAGCTCTTTCTGGGCTGTTTTAATTAGTTCATTCTTACACAGACTTAGATGAGAAGGAAAGATAATATTCTAAAGAAAGAAAAATTGGTACATGAATATTGACTTTAATTTCTCTAAAAATCTAGCCTATCATTTTTCAGGTTATGTTTATATGTATATGTACTCATATAATCAGCATTCAAATAACAGATTTTTAAGTAGATCCATTTAAAAAATATTCATAGGGAGAGATAAGTTGGATTTTTGAGTTAAAAATAGTAATTTGGAAGCATAGTGTTGGAAAAAATCACATACAAGTGTGAGTTTGATCTTTTAGCATTAAATTGGCATTTTCACTTTGATATAATTATCTATGGCTTATGTATGTATTTATACATACACATATATATGAACTTGATTTTAACTTAGTTTTCTGGTTTTATTTTTGTCAGTGTTGTAACTCTAGATTAGCTCTGTGTTAAATTTCATTATGATTATTTCATATCTTAATAGTCTTGCGTATTTAAAAGTGTGCTTTATTGCCCCTGCAAATCTCATGTAGATATACTCTTATCATGTGTTTTTTTAACACTTCATTCACTTACTGTGCAAAGCATCTTCACCATATATTCCCTATTAGACCTAAGATTAAATGTAATATAACATGTGTGCCTGTGCGTGCGTGTGCCTGTGTTTCATATGGTATAAGATTGAAACCAAAAATAGAATTTAGGTTAAAAAAATGAAAATAATGTATCCTCAAGGACTGTAGTTGCCAGGTTACTGGCACTGCCAATTGCATGTAGAGTGAGATAATGCTCAGGCTTCCTTCCAGATCCTGAATAATGGTAATAAATCTTCATTATTCAGTGAGCTGCAGGGTTTACCACTTCATCTTTTAAGTGATGTATGTTGTTTCTGGGTCAAAAATATTAAATTTTCTGAAGCAACAACTGGAATGGACATGGAAGTTCTTCAGTGGTTCACATAAAAATGAAACATTCTAAATTAAGGGTAATGAAAGTGGGCATAATACCTACCTGAAAATATAATTTTCAGTCATAAACATTAAATTGTGTTTATTTACACATATATATGATATATTTTGTAGGATTTATATTTGAAACATAAGTATATATTTTGAAAAGGACATTCAGTTGAATATTTTCTATTTTTGGTAATGCCAAATCACCAATTGTGTAAACATTTGTGCTGATTACCATGATAACAAAAGATGACTCCATGTTACATGTTTAAAGATTTTTCCCTAAGTAGAAACAGTTTAGTATCCAAATATAAATTCAGAATTTGGTCGAACAGGAATCAAAAGGTATTTTTACTTATACATAAATATTACATCTTTTCATCTCCTTGGCAACTGTAGATATCACTAAATAAAGGTTACTAAAGTACTGAATATATTTTCCAATGCTTTTGAAGAAGTAATCTATAAGTTGCAAATACTTGCAGGTTGTTTAAACACATTTCAGATTTTAAAATGCAAATACATTTTATATTCAGTGATGCATAATATCTTTTTATGTTTCATTCAAAATCATAGCTTTTTTTAATAAGCTACCATTTTGTTTTGTCCTATTTATTATTTTAATGACTGGATTGGCCAACATATTCAATTCTGAATTTTAAAATAATTTCAGTTTTTGGAATGTAAGACTTGTAAAAAGTTATTTAGGAACAAGGTCATACCAAATTGTATGTCAATCCAGGAATGTTTATGTTATCTAACTGGAATCTAAATAATAAATCAAATTATGCTGATAATTAAAGTAAAAATTTGTTGGCATGAATTTAGAAATAATGTATTTGTTTTAAGTAAATAAAATGTCAGCAGAAAGCGAAAATAATAAAAATGGCTCCATTTTACATGTTTAAAGATTTTTCCCTAATTAGGAGCAGTTTAGTATCCAAGTATAAATTCAGAATTTGGTCAAACAGAAATCAAAAGGCGTTTTTACTTATACACAAATATTACATATAATGATTATAGATCCCCAGGATAACCTACAAAAGCTTAACTTACTTATATTGAGACTGAAATAGTGTATATTTTCAGTGAAAAACTATTTCTGCAGTGTTACTAATTGAAAAAAGAATATAACTTTTTATTTTATCCTAGCTGAAGAAAATAGGTTTTATTAGAAGAGGAAGAAAGGAGATTTTTGTAGGAGTTTCTGAATACTCGTAAGCATTAGAAGAATGACAGAACTATTTCTTCATCATGTTGATTTCCACTTCATATAATTTGAATTTTTCTATAAATCTATCACTAGTTCCACTTACATAAATGTATTAATTGGCATGAAGACAGAAAGAAGAAAGAAAAAAGGAAGAAGGAGGGAAAAGTAGATCCAGAAATAGAAATATGAAATAAATAGAAGAAAGTATCTTAAAATCAAATGTGGGTTAATGCTCCACTGAAGAAACACACCTGATGAGAATTTACTAACCACTGAGCATTAAAGGAAATAAGAAAAATGAGGTTATGGTCAATACATAATCCTACTGTTCTGGTTTGCTAATGCTGCCATTATGCAAATATCCCAGAAATGGATTGGTTTTTATAAAGGGGGTTTATTTGGTTACAAATTTACAGTCCTAAGGCCATAAAAGTGTCCCAGCTAAGGCATCAGCAAGAAAATACCTTCACTGAAGATGACTGATGGCATCTGGAACACCTCTGTCAGCTGGGAAGGCGCATGGCTGGCATCTGCTATTCCTTTGCTCCCAGGTTGTGTTTCAAAATGGCATTCTCCAAAATGTCTCTGGGCTTGTCTGTCTTAGCTTCTCCAGAGCAAACTCTGGGCTACCATCTCCAAACCTCTCCAAGGATCTCTAAGCGTCAGCAATCAAGCGTCTCTCCAAAAGGCTCTCTCATCTGCTCTTGGGGCATTTTGTCCTCTCTTAGCTTCTCCAGAGCAAACTCTGGGCTAGCATCTCAAAAAGTGTCACCAAGTGTCTGGGCCTTGACTTAGCACATCCCGGGGCATTCTCATCTCTCTACCCTCTACTCAAGCTCCATTTAAAGGACTCTAGTAAACTAATCAAGACCTACCCTGAATGGGCGGGATCAAATCTCCATGGAACCTTTTAAGCAAGAGGTCACACCCTAATCAAAAAGGTTAATCAATCTGCCCCCACAAGATGGCATTAAAGAATTTGGCTTTTTCTGGGGAACATAATATATACAAACTGGCACACCCATGTATACAGAAGGGAGTGCAGAAAATAAGAAGAGACTCTGGATTATTTTTTTCATGACAGTACTAGCTATCACTGGCCCAGGACAGCCTTCTTTAAATTACTAGGTAGCAGGGTAGAAAGAGAAGAGGATAGCTAGACTGAGGTGGAGGGCTCCTGGGGATACACTGAACTAGCAACCATGAGACTTGAGTAAGGTGGCCATTGATCAGATATTTAGATATTTGTTTCGTATTGTGATATTTTACATATTGTGGTTTTAAGGCATTAATGTTATACTATTCAAATAATGTACTATTATTATACTATAGTACTTTATACTATTAAAAAAGTGAGGATGTTTTGTTCAAAAATTTATTCTTGAATGTCATTCATTAAATAACTATACTGTGCAACAGTCATCACACACCTGTTTTGCCCTAATGAGATTTTCTTGTTTGATGGATTCCAATATGATAAAAGACTTAAACAACCTCACCCTTTCCTGTTCTGCAATTTGCTAGAACAATTGAATATAGTCTTTACATATAGATTCATAGAATTCTTTGAGCTGCAAGGAATCTTAGAGTAAATCTAAGATTTATTTTACATACAAAGAAACAGAGACCCAAGCTAATGTGCTGTACTACATTGTCTCCGTCTCGGGGTTGTTTACCTACAGTTTTTATTCACATATAAATTAGCTTCCATCTTCCTTCTGTCCCCTCTTACCAATGAGCAATGCTGTCAACCCAGGTTGTGTACCTGCCATGTCTATGTCAAATAGTTTTTGTGAGGCCAAAATGAGTCATTGTAAAAAGAAAACTGTGAAGTTCTGATAGAGATTATAATCCTCCTGATATTGGCCTGTACTGTTTTAAATTTGAATTTGTTGCTTTTGAATGAAAATCACTGTATTTCACCTAAAAATCTGGATATTTCAATTTCTCTGGGAAGTTTCATGATGAATCTGTCAATATAAGCTGGCTTTCTCTAGTGGAACTACAGCCCTTTAGTTAAGATATGCACTTTCTATTTCACTGTAGTTCCTGTCACTCCTTATGGGCTTCCCACGTCTGTGGCCTAGTGTCATTTTTCATCTGACAATCTCTTGCTTCCCTAACTAAGGTTACCTGTCTGATGTCTTTAGACATTTGGGGTTTTAACTCCTATTCTCTGAAAATATAAGCTGGTATTTGCCCTGAAATTTTTTTCAGGGCAGAAAGTTAAGGATTGGAGAAGATATATGTAAAACAATGAATAGGAAATTTCGCTAATAATGAAATTGACTGTGATATTTCTCCAAATTTGTTTTTCAAGGCAAACATGTCCCAGGTAAGGCAAGTGGGACTGCTGGCTGCTGGATGTCAGCCATGGAACAAAGATGTGTGTGCTGCCAATGGAGACAGGTTTGCATATTGTGCTACTTTGGCCATCTATATTTATCAGGTAAAATTCACACTGATTCATTTTCATTTCTAATTTTAATAGGTAAAATTAATATTTAATTAATGCTTATGTTCCCATTACATGAACTGTAATGCTATAATTTTATTGCTATTTATGTTTTCTATTTTACTGCTATTTATACTTCATTGGTTCTACAAGTCAAACTTTTAGAAAATTATTATATAATATTATTAAATTAATAGCCAAATTTTAATTGATTTTATAATCTTTTATGGCTATTATTTAAAAATACTTTCTCTAAGAATTAAAAAGTCCCTTTTTAGGAATGATGAGAAATTTGTTTTTAATTCTTTTTGAACTAAATACCCATATAAATCAAAGGAACCCCTTTCTTCATTTATTTCAACCTCTGCTAAGTAAGTACACTTAAGATGTGAAAATTCTCCTATCAGTTGAAGAATGTGGGTAGTCCTATAGATATTATATTTTAAAAATTAGGACAGATGTAGAATATTGAGATATTCTTGGGGAGTAAACTGTTATGCCTTCCTTTTTTTTTTTATATCAAAGCTACATCCAGATATCTCTCATCTGTTCCCAATTTATAGAGCCAATGACCTCCTGAATATTTCAATACAGATGTGCCATAAGCATCTTAAATTCCGAGTCTTGTCTTTCTCCTTAAATCTGGAGTCATATCTCCATGAAATATGTTACCAGCTAACCACTCATCCAAACCAGAATGTGAGAGTTACTTTTGACTCCCACCTATGTTAACATTCTCTACTCTAGGTGATTAAGAGTAATTCTAGTATTTTGAACTTTTTATCATCTTCTTAATGCCCTTTTTTGTTCAGACCTAAGTTAATTCTTACCTGACCTATCGTAGTAGTCTCTTAGTAGCTTTTCTGCCTCTAGTTCTACTCCCTCTAATTTGCTCTTCAGTGTAATGCAAATCCCAATGTAGTACTCCTCTGCATTAAAATCTTCAACTGCTCCTTGTTTTAGTTTCCTAGATGCTAAAACACTTACTATACAATGGGTTGGTTTAGCAATAGGAATTTATTGGCTTATTGTTTCAGAAGCCAGAAGGCTAACTTCCTCCTGGATCAATACCTTCTGGCTAACTGGCAATCTTTGGGGTACCTTGGTGTTCTAGTTTGCTGATGTGCCAGAATGCAAAACACCAGAGATGGATTGGCTTTTATAAAGGAGGTTTATTTGGTTACACAGTTATAGTCTTAAGGCCATAAAGTGTCCAAGGTAACACATGAGCAATCGGATACCTTCACTGGAGGATGGCCAATGGTGTCCAGAAAACCTCTGTTATCTGGGAAGTCGTGTGGCTGGTGTCTGCTCCAAAGTTCTGGGTTTGAAATGGCTTTTTCCCAGGACATTCCTCTCTAGACTGCAGTTCCTCAAAGATGTCACTCTCAGTTACTCTTGGGGCGTTTGTCCTTTCTTAGCTTCTGTGGAGCAAAAGTCTGCTTTCAACAGCTGTCTTCAAACGTCTCTCATTTGCAGCTACTCTCTCAGCTTCTGTGCATTCTTCAAAGTGTCTCTCTTGGCTGTAGCTCCTCTTCAAAATGTCACTCTCAGCTGCACTTCAAGATGTCACTCACAGCTGCATTGATTTCCTTCTATTTGTCAGCTCATTTATATGGCACCAGTGATTTAATTTAGACCCACGCTAAATGGGTGGGGTAACACTTCCGTGGAAATTATTCAGAGTCATCAACCACAGTTGGGTGAGGCACATCTCCACGGAAATGCTCGAAGAATTACAGTCTAATCAACACTGATAGGTCTGCCTGCACAAGATTACATCAAAGAAAATGGCGTTTTGGGGGACATAATACATTCAAACCAGCACACTTGGCTTTTCTGTCACATGGCAATGCTTACGGCCATGTCTTCTCCTTTCTTCTGTGGGTTCCATTGACTTCCAGCATTTGGCTGCTCTCCATGTCTCTCCCTCCATCTGACTTTCACTCTGCTTATAAAGGGTCCAGTAATCCAGATTAAAGCACAACCTGCTTATACTTTAACTGAAGTAATATCTTGATGAGATTTTATTTATAATGAGTTCACGTCTCCCAGAATGCAGACCCAAACCAAGAAAATGTCTAAACTGGGGTATTCACCCCACTATGCAACTCATTCCCTAATATTAACATCCAAACTTCATATTATGACATTCAAAATCTTTTGTAATCTTCCTGAATCTGCCTCCCTTTCACCTTGTACTCCAGACATACCAAACTAATTGACTTTTCCAAACCATCTCAGTTTCATATCTTGCTTTTGCTTACACTGATTCTGTTTGCCTAAATTGTCTGTATGGAAAATACTTAATCTTATGTTTCAAATCTCAGCTCAAGTGTACAAGCTCTTTTCTGTATCCTGCATTTTCCCCTTTCTAGTTAGTGAGGGGTAAAATTGACCACCTCCCTACATGCTTCTGTTTACCAGAAGTGAATCTTCCTCATCTTTGAATTCTCAAATTTTTACACTCTGCCTGTCACTTAGCAGACATCATTAAATGTTTCCTGAATGAATGGTTATTAAAAAAAAAAAAACAAAAAAAACCTTAAAACACGAATGTCATGGCCCATGAGGGCTTTGCCAGTCCAGACGCCAAGGAAGACACTGGGATGTTATGAGACCTGAGCTTTTATTCAGGGCTTACCTACAGAGTGGGAAGTCAGTATAGAGATCATAAGATAGAGATCATAACAGCTCTCTCACACTAGGCGGGTACTGCATTCACAGGGAAGTTGTCCACTCGATTAAAGAGGATGGCAAGCCAGTTATAAAGATTTGAGACAAAGACATGGGAGGGGGTGGTGATTGATAGATAACCACAAGAGTGTCAAAAAGGAAGTGAACTATTAACACTTGAAGGTGGGAGGTCTGGGGACCATAGATGAAGGCTTATTCAAATCTGGGTGCCAGACTTTACGTTTACGTCCCACTCATTTCATGTTTTAAAGCTACATTTTGAGATTAATTTGTCATTTCTTTTTACTGGTTTATAGAGATGATAGGTTAAACATTAGCTGCCCAGGTCACGCAGACTGCTGTGCGACAAGTTCCACAGGCCTGTTTTGCTCAGGCCAGGGACTGCCAAAACAAACTTATTTCAATTAGGAGTAAAAAAAGTATATTGTTTAATTCTGGAGTAAATATTCCTTTTCAGTACTACATATTACCTGATTTCTGATAGTTCTGTAGCTTATTGATATAATCGCATTAATCCATAAAACAGTTAAATTTTGACAGTAAAGAGTAAAATGCTATGTAGTCCATTCCTAAGACTGTGAAAACTTCCAGCAAAGTGTAATTTCATTATAATTCACATTCTTTCATTTCTCATCCCCCACACGTAGCATCAATGCTTCCAAAAATACCTTCTTTTTTCTTCCATCTATGTCCTTTAAACTCAGTGTGTACTCCTAAGCTTCTTGTTACAAAATGCCTGCTACCAAAGTATCCCCCATTGTTAGGTCCCTATTTCTTGTCTTTTGTCCTCTCCATTTCCTCCTAAAGAAAAAGAACTTATCAGACAAGACATGCTGTTCTCCTAGTTATACACATGGTAAGAAATTAAGTGGATGAAGCCAGAACTTATTATTTTTTTATGTTTGTGTGTGTCTTAAATTTTATGAAGACATTTTATGACTTGAATATTTAGAAAGATTGTTCTAAAATTATTATTATAAAAACCTTTTAAGAATGTTTGCATGTCATTAAAGACTGAGGCAAACTAAAAATTACTCAGATTTGGAATTCAATGCAAACAGAGGTGACAGTTTGTTACGATATCTACCACAGATCCTTATACAGAGTATGTCAGTAGAAAATTACAGGTGACATTAAAATTAATTGACCTTATATTAATAAGTTTTATTTTAATGTGATCATCTTAATTAAAGTTCTTTGAAATTTATGCTACTAATAAGTAACACATTATTATTGTTTTCAGAGGAACTGTTTATTGAAGAACATCTGGTGTCAATGTACAGTAAAAGTCTGATACTCTGTCACACTCTGGATAATGATACTGATGGGTTATTAGATTCTTCTGAACTATTGATGATACTAAGTACCATTAGAATTTCTTTGAACCATTGAGTTGCACTAATTTATTGTATTAATTACTCTAATATATGGTCCAACAATATAACAGTACACTCTCATAATATTGAATTGTATTTATAGTAGGATGCCTGTGCATTAATACATTAATCCCTACAAATATTTCAGTATTCTATAGTGTGCTTATGGATACTATCTGAATAATTTGTATAGTCAAGTCATTGAAGGTCATTACTGTGCAGTGTTTTTCTATACAGTTATTGTATTTATAGACTCTTCTCTTAAATGTGTAACTCATATAGCAGATCTGTTAGATACATTAGGAATATTCACAATGTCTGTGATAACGTTAACTTAAAATTTAAGAACCTATTCATTGCTAATGAACAGAAAACTCATATATATATATTTAAATAAGCTAACTTAAAATTGTTATAGCTGCACTGCTAATCAGAGAAAACACCATTGGTATACTCTGTTTATCTTTAACAATATTTTCATCCAAATTTGTCCAGGAATAGCTGGAGTTCAAGTAATAGGTGATACAGAAATTATAGAAGAGAAAGCCTTAGGAAATAATTGGATCTGTAGTCAAAATTGTAGATACGAAGATGCTTGCTGCAGCATTTTAGGATACCAAAAATTAAAAGTTGCCTGAATGCTAAGAACTAGCATAATGTTTCATTCTTTCAACAATATTTCCTGAATACCTTCTATTGGTCTGTCATTGCTAGGCACTAGCAATGCAACTATGAACAAATCAGGCAAATTCTTCTCATGGAACCTATATCTTAGTAAGGGCAAGGGGGAGAAGTTAAAAAATAAGTAAACAAGCAAGCAAGCATTTTAGGACGAAAGATGTTCTATAAAGGCTATAAAAACAGGGAATGAAGGTAAAGAATCATGGAATAGGCTACAGGAAGATATATGAATTTAGGTAATGTGTTCAGAAAACTTGAGGAGGCGCTTGTGAATTAGACCTGAACAAGGAAATGAATAAGCAGGAGCAAATCAATGGGGAGAGAATTCGAGGCTTGAAGAAAACAGTAAGCATAAGGCTCTAGAGCAGAAATTACTTCGCTGTATTGGAGAAGCAAGGTCAGAGTGGACAAGGAAGAGATGATAGCAGCTGAGATTGGCAAGAGTAACAGAAGTTTGATTGTGTGGGGTCTTGAAGGTCTTGTTAGAGTTGGGATTTTACTGAAAGTATATGGTACAGAAAGGTTCTCAAGGTAAATATTTAATATAATAATGATTAATAATAAAATATAATTATTAATATAAATCATTAATACAATGATTTGGAAGACTTTTTAATAACACCATGAAAGATTCATTATATGCTAAAGGAAAAAAGTCAGGTATAACAAAGTTACATATGCAGTATAATCCCAAATATATTAAAAATGATAGAGGAAGTATAACAAAATATTGACAGTGGTTTCTTCAATTGAGAAATTTGAAGCTTTCTGCAATGATAAGATAATATACTTTTTAAAGTCTAAAAAATGTTCATGGATTCAGTTTAATTTTGACTGTTGTATATAATCTCCACTAACTAATGGGGAAACATTTACAAAGGAAATAGGAAAAATGAGGCTATTCCTTTTGTTCATTTACATGTATAAACACGACATAGTGCCCCATCTGAAAAACAGTAACAAAACGAGTCAGTGACACCAGTGCTCTGGAAACTTTGGACATCATTATACTGTAATAATGAACAATGTTCATTTAACCTAATTTCTTTGTGTTCAAATTTAGGTGAAAAATCACTGAGAATTTATTATTCCAAAACCAGGTTTTTTCCCTTGTAGTAGGTAAAGCTATGGAAAATGCAATAAAACTGAATTATTATGCATATCTAATTTACAAACATTTGTTTTTACTTGTTTTTAAAATGTGTTCTTATTTTTTTATTAGGTATACTAATTTTCATGTATGTAGCTTTTGTTTTTAATGTGATTATTAATGAATAATGAATTATCTAAAGTACTGAAATCTTTTATTTATATATTTTCTATTAGTTGGATCACCATTATAATGAATTCAAACTTTATGCAATTATGTCTGAACATAAAAAAACAATCACAGCAATCTCTTGGTGTCCACATAATCCTGATTTGTTTGCAAGTGGCAGTACTGATAACTTAGTGATCATTTGGAACGTCGCAGAACAAAAAGTCGTTGCTAAACTCGACAGTACAAAAGGTATCTTTATAACTGGGATTCATTTTATTTAATGAAGAATTTTTAATTAACCAATCTCTTTTAGTGTTATTAGTTCAGTTTTGAAAGTAGTGTTTTTTAAACTTTCTATATGTAACCATTTTGTGTGTGTGTAGAACTGAAACAAAATTTCATGAAATAATTATACTTACTACATATGATAAAGTAAAAACATAATATCAAATATAATTTCATTAATGTTTAAGTATAACATAAAAATTCCAAAATAAATGTAAGACAATAGATAAGAATTTTTAATGAAACAAAAGGACTTGCCTGTTTATTACTTTATTCCTCTCTGAAACATGCAAGGACAATTTTATTTGTATATTTGCTGGGAGCACTGTTGTGCTAGTTTCTTTCCTTATTTTCACTTGTGTCCAAGTAGAGAGTCCTGCTCATGCAAACAGGTCTTCATGAGTGTTAATAATATCATGATACTCTTTCTACCTAGCATTGGGAATTCTTATTTAACCATGCCATATAATGATGATAAAGTTAAGGTTAAGTAATCTTTTTTCTGTGTTAACTGTTAAAATAATTCAGTCTCTTCACTGAACACCAAGTGTAGCTCTATTGATGAGGGTTTTGACAGCTATTGTTGGATATATTTTCCAAGTTTTTTCTTTAAGTTTTCAATTTTTTTCTCTTAAAAATTAATGACTATACTTCCAGATTTAAATGAGTTAATATTTCCAGAGCTCTTAGGAGTGCCTAGTACATAATAAGCCACTATAAAATGTCTTCTGTTAATATTACACAATATAGCTTCTGGTCCCTTCACTTTCTTTGCTGTTTCTCTAAATGTGCATTCAAAGAGCCAGCATTTTAGTGTCCTCTGAGTGTGCTATGGTGGTTTGACTGATGCAGAATATTTTATTCCTTACTGGGGAATGTATCCTGTTAATGTATCCTGAAAACATGTCAACTTTTTCATTGTCCTTATTCTTGTGTTCATTTATTCATTCAATATGTAGTTATTCTCCTTATGTGCCAGGCTCTAAAACAGGCATCAGGCTTCCAGTTCCTATCTCTTGGAGCTTATATACTGTTGACAACTAAGTCTTTTGTTCATATCATTTCCTCTTCTTGGGTAATGCTATTTATTCCACATGTTTAAATTCTACCCCTCCTTCAAGGTGTAATAAAAATCCAGTTTTTGTCCAGGGCAGTAGCTCAGTGGTTCCCAAACCTTCCTACCTGTCAAAATCATTTGAAGAAGCTTATTAAAAATAGATTTCTGGGCCCTAATGCCACATTTGCTGATATGCCATATTAAGTTTGATGATTCTGATGCAATCAGTGAATGTATCTGTGTTTGAGAAATTCAGTAATCTATCGCTTGAGTCATAGATTTACAATAACACTTATTTTATATATGAATTTTTTTATCACAATAAAAGTGGGAATATTAACAATTAACTTTTGCATTTTGTCTTATAATGTGAGGCACTTTTACGTACATTTTCATAATTTCTTTTCTTAACATTCATGTGAAATAAGTGGCCAGCTATTTTTATTATCTCCATTTTATAGATAAGGAAACAGAGGCTTAAAGAGGTAACTTTTTCAATTCATTGGAACAAAGCAAAGATTTGAATCTAAACTCCTAATAAGAATAGATTTTAACATTGATTTATCATTATTAAATTCTGATAGTAGCATTTAACTTTTCATGCATTTAATACTTATCTCTGCAGTTTATGTTTAAGGTACTTTAAAGCGGGAATTGTATCTCATACGACCTTGTAATGCTGAGGGCCTAGAGCACACCTATGCACAAGTACTCAATAAGTATGTATTGCTTTAACATATAGTCTACTGAATTAAAGACTTGGAAATTTCTTTGACTATATGGAAGCATATGGTCAAAAAAAAACACATTTCTGGTTTATGAATCTAACTCAATAGTTTTCATTTCATTATGGAAATACCTAAAAATCTTTGGGATTACTTTATAAACCCCATTTATAAGGTAAACTTTTTTTCTTGTACTTTAATTTCTTTTGGAAATATATAAGGCAAACAATATTTAATAGTATAATCTTATTCCATGTCTATTTTGTATTTATGTATATTTATTCCAGGAATGCCTGCCTCTCTCTGCTGGTGTTGGAATGCAGATGATGCTGTGGCATTTGTCTCCCACAGAGGTCCACTGTTCATTTGGACCATCTCAGGACCAGATATTGGAGTGACTATACACAAAGAAGCTCATAGCTTCTTGTCTGATATCTGTATATTTAGATGGCATACCCAAAAAAGGGGGAAAGTTGTGTTTGGTCATATTGATGGAAGTCTTTCAATTTTTCAACCAGGTAAGAATTTTATCAGTCAGATCTCTTAAATTTTTTTTCTTGGCATATGTATTTCTTATTTATGTGGCATAAAGTCAATGGTAACCAGATTTTACTTTAAAAATAAAAATTGTGGAAATATTATCTGTCATTATGCTAATTCCAAATAATCATTGAAGTAAATTTTATTTATAAGGCATTGTGATACGTTCAGCTCAGCTGTGCAGATTTGACTTTGTCCCATTCAGTTTTTTGCTTTTTAAATCAATTCTTCATTTCTGCATATTTACTAAGAAAGTAATCAGACTGAACAAAGACATATATGTCTTTGTTATGTGACATAATGGGTCACTGACATGACTCCAGATTATTTTCCTACCTGTTTGTAAAACCACCATTCTCATGTCACAGCTCCTTAGCAAAGGATTTGAACCTGGGATAAGAAGGAACAGTAACCTTTTGAATCCATATTTGTTAATTAATTGGCTGAAAGAAAGGGTCTGAGAAATTAGTTTAATGGTCATTTTAAAAATTTAAACAGTAAGGTATATTGAAGAAAATGAAAAATTGCCTGAATAGCTCTTTGCTCATAAATAAGCATTATTAATATTTGGGAAACATGGTTTTGGCCATCTGGCATCTCTGTTGATGTGTGTGACTATTGACGGCTAGATGGACAGATGAAATTACTTTTTCAAGAATAGGATCACTACTCTCACAAAACATATTTCATTCAATTTATCTGAAATTAATTGAGAAAAATTTACATTGAACAGAAGAAATTGTTGAAATTCTAATAAATCTTTCTTCAGGAAATGATCTTTTTTAATGCAATTTTATTGAAGTATATCCACACACCAAATAATCCATCCAAAGTGTACATTAGTGGCTCACAATGTTATCATATAGTTGTGCATTCATCCCCACAGTTTTTGAACATTTTCATTACTCCAAGAAAGAAAGAAAAATAGAGAGCACCCAAAACATCCCATACCCTTTGTTATCCTCCCCCATTATTTATTTATTTTTGTCTTTATTTTGTTACTCATCTGCCCATATACTGGATAAAGAGTGTCAGTCAAAAGGTTTTCACAATCACACAATCACTTGATAAAAGCTATATAGTTACATAGTCATCAAGAAGCCAGTCTACTGGATTGCAGTTCAACAAGGAGATGATCTTTCTAAAATTAAAAGAAGATTATGTAAAACACTGATTATATTTTAAATACATTTTAAGCAGTATCTATTATTTACCTTTTTTTAAAAAAATAAAAATAAATGTACATCTTTCCCACCTCCTCTCTCTGCCTCTTGATAATTGTGTTATTATTAGCTTTATAATAGTGAAACAGGCTTTATAACATTTGTATTTTGTAACCAATTACTACAGTGCTTTATCCTTTTTCCTGTATTTAAATAGTATTAATATTTTTCATAGGCTTCTGCTTCAGCTTTTTCAATCTCCAGTTCTTTATTTTGATTATACTCTTGGCTGGATGAATTTTTCACAACTCATGATGTTTTTTCAACAGCTCATGGGTATTCTGTCCCTGAAATATTTTTGGGTTGGAGATATCTGACTGTTCCTTTTGTACTTCAAGGATAACTTGGTTCAGCATAATACTCCTCAATTACTCTTTCTTTTCCTTAGAACTTTAGAGACTTTACCTCCCTGTCTTTTACCATTAAATGTTATAATGGAGAAGTAGAAGCCCATTCTGATTTTATCCTCTTGACCTGACTAGCTTATAACATGGCTTTGACTCTGTAATATTTTTCTTTTTCTCTTTGTTTCCTGATTTCTGTAATCTCACTTACTTTTTCCTTTTATTATTTTAATGATTATATTAGTTTCCTATTTGTGCCATAACAAATTACCACAAATTTAGGGATGTAAAACAATGCAAATTTACCATCTGTGCTGGTTTTGATCTGTCATGTACCCCAGAAAAGACTATGTTCTTTTAATCCAGTCTTGTGGGAGCAGACCTATTGTGGGTGGGACCTTTTGATTAGGTGTTTCCATGGAGATGGATGTTCCCAGCCCTTTCAAGGTAGGTCTTTTAGTTCTCTTGCTGGAATCATTTATGAGAGGATAAAAGGCAGAGACATTCTGGAGAGAGCTCAGAGAAGCTAAGATATGTAAACCAGAGTTTGCCCCTGGGAGAAGCAAGCAGAGACCCACAGGAGCTGAGACAGAAGCCCAGAGACATTTTGGAGAAAGTCACTGAAACTAGAAGCTAAACCTGGGAGAGAAAGTTCAGCAGAGCTATCCATGTGCCTTTCCATATGACAGAGGAACCCTAGATGCCATCAGCCTTTCCTCAGAGATGGCATTTCCTTCTTGATGCCGTAATTTGGACATTTTCATGGCATTAGAACTGTGAATTTGCAACCTAATAAATCCCCATTGAAAAAGCCGATCCGTTTCTGGTATACTGCGTTTCCAGCAGCTTGATCAAACCAAAACCCCATTATACAGTTCTGGAGGTCAGAAGTCCATAATGGGTTTCACTGGGTTAAAATCAAGGTGTTGGCAGAGCTGAGTTTCTTCTAGGGGCTCTAGGGGAGATTCCACTTCCTAGCCTTTCCCAGTTTTTAGAAACTGCCTGCATTCATTGTCTCTTGGCCCAGCATTACTCCAACTTCTGCTTTCATCATCACACCTCCTCTGACACTGACTCTCCTGTTGCCCTCCTTCTCTTGTAAGGACCTGATTACATTTTACTTTGGGTCCACCTGGATAATCCAGGATAATTTCCCCATCTCTGTATCCTTAAGTTTGTCATATCTGCAAAGTCTCTTTTTTCCAGATATTAGGATGTAGATATCTTTAGGGGCTTGTAATTCTGCCTTCCACAATGGTGTATGCACTGTGTCTGCCTTTTGTAATTTCCTCATTCTTTGACAGTATCTTTGTGTATGTCCTTTACTGTTCCTTCTGGTATTACTAAGTTAACATGGAGACAGTTCATCTATTTGTTAATGATTACTATCAAGAGGATCAGGGACTGTCTTTTGCTTCATTTGATTTTGTTGTTTCAAACACTTCGTTTCCAAATCTCTTACTTCCTCTGCATTGGAGTCAGATTCTGTTATATTTTTGGTCACTGAGGCTAACAGTTAAACAACATAATTCAAAGGCTTTCTCTGTTTGGATCTGGTGAGTACCAGTTCTCTTTTGTCTAGCACTCTTCATCTCCTCTGGCAGTCTTCCCCAGTAGCTGGGAGAATAAAGATGGCTATGCATTGTGTTTCCTCTTCTTGCCTCTCTGGGGTGTGTAAGCAGATCTTGTTAGAGACATTCCCC
Organism: Choloepus didactylus; assembly: GCF_015220235.1. Classification (NCBI taxonomy): domain Eukaryota; kingdom Metazoa; phylum Chordata; class Mammalia; order Pilosa; family Megalonychidae; genus Choloepus; species Choloepus didactylus. Next base: position 191,027,422 of record NC_051309.1, read on the forward strand.
ACTTCTCTCCAGAATGGACTACACCCATAGATTTCATCAGGATTGTGACACTTCATTTTGAGGAATCTGTTTGCTGCCTGCAATCTGAAGGGAATTATGAGGGCCATGCTTTTGTTTTGGTTAAAATTGCATTCTATATATTTTTCATATTTTGGTGGTTTTCATTGCGGTCATTTCCTTTTCATTGACTATGATTTTCTCTTGTTTTGTTATTGTTCTTAGGCATCTTTGAAAGCTTTAAGACATAAGACTTTGAGACATATTGTATCTCAGATATAAGACATTTAGATACTGTATGCATATTTTAGAATAAAAAGTTTAGGGAGGAATCAAGGTGTATTTGTTTTTCTCTTTCCTAGGTTTACATCAGGATAGAAAGTATAATATTTCAACAGTCTGAGCTATGTGGCTTCCAGAAGAGGTCACTGTTTACTAATAACTCAATTTTCCACTTATTAAACAAAATAATTTATGTATCTGTACCCAGTCACTCGGTGTTATTCTGCTGGAGCTGCCCAGTACAGACTACTTGACTTCATGTATTTCACAGGATTTTGGTAGCAATTAATATGCGCAAAAGATTATGCAAGATATAATCCTTCTAGATATTTCCTCTTGCATACACATGAGCTCACAGCTCATAAAGGAAACATTGCTATTAGATATTTCCTCTTGCATACACATAAGCTCATAGCTCATAAAGGAAACAACATTGCTTCAATTCTAACATGACATTCTGAATTGCAGATTTGAAAGCTTGACACTGTTACCACTGGTATTAAGTTTCTTAATTTTCAAGAGGAATTGTCAACATTACCTTCTTAAAGATTTACTGGCAACACAGATGATTCTGTCTTTACCTAACAATATAGGATTTCTGCCCTCCAGTTTCTGGCAGGAACTTATGGCCTCAAGCGCTCTGATGTCTAGTCTTTATTAAAAGCTCCTGTTTTAGTTTCCTAGGCTGCTGAAAGCAGATACCATGAAATGGCTTGGCTTAAACAATGGGAATTTATTAGCTTACAAGGTTACAGTTTTGAAGCTGAGAGAAATGTCCAAATCCAGACATCATCAAGGTAATGCTTTCTTCCTGAATACCAGCTGCAAGTGATCCTTGGCTTCTCTGCCACATGACAAGGCACATGGCAGTGTCAGCTGGTCTCTCCCTTCTCTTCCAGGTTTCATTAATTTCAGCTTCTTGCTTCTGTGGTTCTCTCTCTCTGTATTCATCCCATATGTAAATGACTCCAGTAAAAGGATTAAGGCCCATCCTGAATGAGGTGGGTCCCACCTTAACTGAAGTAGCCTCACCCAGAGATCCTACTTACTTTGGTTTACACCCACAGGAATGGATTAAATTTAAGAGCATGTCTTTTTGGAGTGCATTCAGTTTCAAACCACCACACACTATCCTCGGGGCCCCCAAAAGACATGGTTTTTCTATATGCAAAATACATTCAATCTATCATAATATCCCAAAAGCCTTAAGTCACTTCAGATACAACTCTTAATACAGTGTTTCATCAAAATTGGTTATAAGTGTGGTCTGGGGCTCAATTCCCCTCCATCTCTGGACCTGTGAAACCTAGAGAACAAGTTATCTTTTTCTAGTATACAAAGGAGGAACAAGCATAAGATATACATTCCCATTCCCGTAGGGAGAAATTAGAAGGAAAACAGGGTCCCCAACAATTCCAGAACACTTCATTCGGTTTTAAGGTCTGAGAGTCTTCTATGGAATGGTTTTGTTTTCAGGCCTGATGGAGAAGCAGCCACCCCTTTCCAAGCACTTGCACAGAGGCCTTGCTATCTCTGAACACTGAGATGAAGGCCCACCCTCTGAAAACACTGGGATGATGGCTAGACTCCCTGCAATCCTCAGGAAATAGGCTCCAACCTCTGAGAACACTGGGGTGTATTACTCTTCCTGAACAACGGAGTGGAAGTCCTGGCCTCTCCAAGCTCCAGGACAGACCCTGTTCACACACATGGGGGGGCCCACTCTCTTGGCCCAAGAAGATGTCTTTGGTCCAAACCTTAGCTTCCATGGTTCTGTCCTTGAGGTGATTGTTCCTTTAGTCTGTCCCTTTTTGTCCAAGCTGGCAGTAGTTCCATGCATACGGATCCTACAAAAACAAAACAAAACAAAACAAAACATACCTGTTTTGCATATAGTACAGAGGGTCCAAACCATCAGACAGTGGAACTTCCCACAGACCCATCCTGGAACATTGCATCTCCAGTCCTGACTGGATCCATGTTCAGTTAAATCCTAGCATGGAGCACTGTTTCTGGGAGCTTGCTTTCTGGGAGTCAGAATTTTCCAAACCATCAATTTCTGGTTTCTTTGTGCCCAGAAGTTCAGTTATCAGCTTTTCACTTTCATCTCGCATTTTATCTGTAAGCTGCAAGGAAAAACCATTTTCACTTTTCCTACTTAGCTTGGAAATCTCCTCAGCTAAATACTCAAGCTCAGTGATTTCAAATTCTGTCTTCCATCCAACATTAGGACTCAATTTTGCAAAGTTCTCTGCCACTTTAAAACAAGAATCATCTTTCTTCCAGTTTCCAATATCACATTCCTCATTTCCTTCTAAGTCCTCATCAGAAGTACCTTTAGCATTCATATTTCTACCAACAGTCTCTTCGAACCATTCTAAGCCTTTTCAAACAGCTCACAATTCTTCCAGTCTCTACCATTAATCAATTCCAAAGCTGTTTCTACATTTTTGGAATTTGCAATAGCAGCACCCTACTCTCCTGGTACCAAAATCTGCTTTAGTTTTCAAGGCTGCTAAGAACATATGCCATGAAATGGGGTGGTTTAAACAGTGGGAATTTATTAATTTACAGCTTGAGGCAAGAAAATGTCCAAATCAAGGCATCATCAGGGAGATGGCTTTCTTCTTGAAGACTGGCTGCCAGCAATCCTTGGCTCCTCTGCCACTTGGCTAGGTACATGGTGGCATCTGCTGGTCTCTCCCCCTCTCTTCTGGGTTTCATTGCTTTCAGCTTCTTGCTTCTCTGGCTTTCTGTCTTGTACATCGTCATTCTGTTTATAAAGAACTCTAGTAAAAGGTTTAAGACCCATTCTGATTGAGGTGAGACATATTTTAACTGAAGTAGCCTCATCAAAAGGTCCTACTTACAATAGTAAGAACATGCTATACCTACAGGAGTGGGTTAGATTTAAGAACATGCTTTTCAGAGTATATACAATTTCAAACCACCACAGCTCCCTTGAAAGAGAAAAGAAAATATTCATGTAGGACCTCCTACGATAATGCACTTTATCCTTCATTTTAAATCAGTGATTTTTAAACTGTGCATTGTGATTGTGCATATTTATTTGTATATATTGGAGGGTAGGAAAGCTGGGTAGGTGATTCACCTGGCTTTTGGCATTCTGCTCCCTTTCAGCATGAAAAGCACCACTTCTGTATTATGTATTGGATTTATATGTAAAAAATCTTACATGATTTGAGGATTCCAGAGCAAAAGAAGTTGTAAAACTACTGTTTTGAACTATTTCTTAGACTAAACCAGATCATCAGAGAATGTTGTTTTTATTTTCAGAATAGAAATGCTTTAATTGAATTGACATCGGTATTATCCCATGGGTGTGCATTAATCATATTTGCTTTGTTGTATTTTAGAAACATTGTTGAGTATATTGTCCTTGTGTAGCACTATTTCCCCCTTCTGAAAACACACAGGAAACATTTCTTTCTGTTCTTAATTCTGGGAAGAGTTATCCTTCTTCTAAGCACAATCTTTGTTTCTTTATTTTTATTTGTTTTTATGCTGTGGACACTGTGAATTATGTAAACTTTCATGTTTTATTTCATCTTTGTTTTGCCCACCTGATCTCAAAGTCAAAATTTTTGCTCAACACTAACAACTATATAGACCATAGAATAACTGTATTATTTTATTTTTTCAACCCCAATTTTCCTTTTATTCAATTTTTTATATAGAAGTTGTCAACCTCATCTTTTATATTGACTTATTCATATTACATGCTTCTCTCCTTACCTGACAACATAAGTTTCCTACTTGTGTAATAACATGGAAACTGTATAACAATGATAAGAAAATAGTTATATAAATGAAAATATTGTACTTTCTCTCTATTAAGTTATTTAGATCGTAGTCTCTACATTTTAGTCTCACAGCCTTTCTTTTAAGAATGAGAAGACTGATTGATTGGCATCCCCATGTGGTACATCCAGCAGAAACAGTTGTTCCGTAGTGCCAGTTGATGTTCCTTTGCTTCATTTAATTCCATTAAGCTTCCTATTTTTCTGGGTGCCTTATTTTTACTGATAGGTGTGAATTATGATTATGACAAATGAGATGATGAATGAGGAAAGAATAACAACAAATGCTGATATGCTTTTTATAATATGCCACATGCTGTTTTAAGCACTTTAGACCAATTAATTCATTTAATCTTTTAAAAAATCCTATGAGGTAAATACTGCTGTCTCCATTATAAAAGTAAAGAATCTGAGGCCAGAGATGTTAAGTATCTTGTCCAAGACCACAAAGCTAGTAAGTGGTGGAAGTAGAATTGGGACCCAGGGAGTCAGCTCCAAAGTCTATGCTTTAAATATGAATTTATGCTTGTTCTTTGGATAAGCACTTCCCATATTCCCATGCTATTTCAATTCTGTGAAAATTTTGTTTAAATGACCAAGTATGTTGTTTGTTATTTATCTGTTGTTTTCTTGCATCCTTTCAGTAATAGGAAAAACATTCAAGATACTAGAGACTGACAAAGCCAAGTGGTTCAGTCATACTTTAATTGGGACAAATTCTAATTCCCTTCTGTTCATTCACTTGTCAATTATGCCTTCCAGATTTCCATCCTCAGTGCTCTCAGAGATTAGTAGTTTACAGAAGAGATAAGTAATATGATCTAAATTGTTTATTTTTTGTGAATTTTGTCTGAAATTATTTTCTTCATATTTTATTAGGTAATAAAAGTCAGAAACATGTTCTGAGACCTGAATCTCTTGAAGGGACAGATGAAGAGGATCCAGTTACTGCCCTGGAATGGGACCCACTATCTACTGATTATCTTCTTGTGGCTAATTTGCATTATGGAATTCGCCTAGTAGATTCTGAATCACTTTATTGCATAACAACATTTAATTTTCCCAGTGCTGCAGCCTCTGTACAGTGCTTGTCCTGGGTTCCTAGTGCTCCTGGCATGTTTATAACTGGAGGTAAGCTTCTTCTTTCCATGAAGTTTTCAATATGTGTGTACTAGTTAATTTTGTGCCAAACTTATTGATTTCAAATATCATTTATGGTAGTAAATTCTGTAATTACTTTTTTATACTGTATGTCATAAACCTAGTGACAAACAAAAATTAAATTAAGGCCCATTATTCCAGGTTTCCAGAACTACATTGTAATATATTATATATATGCAAATGTGTATGTGCAAAAGACAGTGAAAGTTCAATTTCATGCATGGCAGGATGACACTGAATGTGCTGATCAGAAGGACAGCCTAACTGTTTGGGACCTGTATTAGCCATACTGATAAATTTTGGCAGTCAGTGAGCAGATATGCCTAGCTAGACTCAGGTTGAAAATGAGAGTGGGTTTTTTCACCATGGATTGAAAGGATACTCCTTCATGATCTCTTAATCATGAGAAAAGTAGCAAAGATAAGAAGTGATGGGGGATTAAATGGAACAAGATGGTAGAGTGATAGGCCCCAGTGTTCCTTTACTGCCTCTCCCCCAGCAGCATTGAAAAACCAGCAGAAACTGGCAGAATCAATTTTCTCAGAACTCTGTAAAAAAGTTAAATGGTTGCAATAACTGAGCAAGTACCACATCAAGGAAAGGGCAACTTAGAAATGGAAGAAAAACCTTGTAGCACCTTGACTGGTCTTTCCATCACTCCTGTCTGGCTCATTTTGGAGCAGTGCCAACCTGTACTTCCAGTCCAGGTTCCTGGTCTTGGGTTCTTGAGGGAGTGGAGTAACCCCTGGACATATATGAGGGTGTATATATGCTGACCAATCAGTCAGCAGCCTAAGGGTCTGAGCCAAAATGCTCCTATGGTGATCCCAGAACTTTCTTTGGGTATAGACGTATTAGCAGGGCCTTAAAAAAACAATCAAATTCACAGCCACCTGGGGAAAGGAATAACTGTTTAAGAGATGGCCAGGACCTGGAAGAAAGTCTGCCAAATTTTCTGGGGAATGAGGAGTGGGGGGTAAGTTGGGCACTTTTGTATCCCTGTATAAGGTGGAATTGATAAGGCCAAGTATATACCCATGACAAGACTCATGGTCAGAAAAGACCCAGAGGACCCTATACTTCTTCCTTGGGCTGTTCTTTCTACTTGCTGTAAGACTGGATAAGTGCTGAATGAGAGCATCAGCACAGGGCCTATCTGCAGAGACTGGGAAAGGCAGTTTCTTCTCCCTCTCTCTTTCCCTTCTTCTGTCTTCTCTGTCTCTTTTTCTCTTTTTTCTTCCTTTTTTGTTAGCTCATGACATTCAAGGAAATCGCTATCATAACACTAATTGAATACAAACTTAATGAATAGAGAATTCAGTAACTACATGCATCAAGGGATACAGTTGTTGCATAGATAGTTTGAAAAAAATCACTAAACAAATAGACTGTTATAACCTTTAACAATAAGAAGGAAAAAACTGCGCAATTCCTGGGGGAGGAGAGTGAATTTGATTTCCAGAGTTAACAAATTAAGAAATTTAAGTATCCAGATTTCAACATAAAACCTTGGAAGGCATACAAAACAATCAAGAAAAGATGGCCCATTCAAAGAAACAAAATACTTCAAACAGAAACCATTGAAGAAGATGAGACACTGGACATACCAAAGGCTTTAAAAAATCTGACTTAAATGTACTCAAAGAGTGAAAGGAAAACACGGACAAAGGACTAAAATAAATTGGAAAAAATATGATATATGGACAAAAGGAGAATTTCAATGATAAGATGGTAATTAATAAAAGGAACCAAACAGAAATACTGATGCTGAAAATTACAGTATCAGAAATATAAAAAAAAATTCCTAGAGGGGTTCAAAGGCAGATTGGAGCTGGTATAAGGAAGATTCAGCAAACTTGAAGATAGAACAATTGCTAGTTTGAGCAACAGAAAGAGAAAAGAATGCAGAAAGGTGAACAGAGCTGAAGAGACGTCTGAGACCACATCAAATTTATCAGTAGACACATTATGGGAGTCAAAGAGAGATAAAGGGCAGAAGGAACATTCAAAAAAATAATGGCAGAGAACTTCCCAAATTTAAAGAAACACATTAATATAAACATCTAAGTTGTGTATGCTCAACAGACTCCAACTAGGTCAAACTCAGAGATCCACACTGAGACACAATATTATCAAACTATTGAATACCAAAGACAAAGAGTCTTGAAAACAAGAGAAAAGCAACTCACCACACACAAGCAATCCTCAGTAACATTAAGTACTGATTTCTCATCAGAAACCATAGTGGTGAGAAGGCAGTGGGATGCCATATTTAAAATGCTGAGGGAGAAAATTGTAAACCAAGAATTCTATATCTGGCTAAACTGTCCATAAATGAGGGAACAATTAAGACATACCCAGATAAACAAAAGCTGAGGGAGCTCATTTTCCCTAGATCTTCCCTACAATAAATGCTAAAAGGATTGTCCAGGTTGAAAGGATAGGACACTATCCAATAACTTGAAGCTGCATGAAGAAATAAAGATCTCCAGTAGTAATAACTACATAGGTAAATATAAATGCTAGTAGTATTGTGTATCTTATAATGTAACTCCACTCCTTACTACCTCCATAATCAAAAATACAAATGCATGAAATGTAAACGTAAGTGTATGATGGACACACATTGTACAAAGATGTAAATTTGTGACAAGAAAAGCATAAAAGGAGAGAGCTTTGGGAGAGTATGGGAACATGGTAGCCCCATGCTGTTGAAGTTAAGTTGGTATCATTTCAAATGAAATGGTTATAGATTTAGCATGTGAAATGTAAGCCAGTTGCTAACCAGAAAGAATATATCTATAAGGAAATGAGATGGTATTCTAAATGGTTCACCATAAAGGGAAACTAAACACACAAGTAGGCAGTAATGGAAAAAATGATGGACAACAAAGTTAAAAGAGTCACAAAAAACAAATAGCAAAGTGGCAGAAGTTAGTCCTGTATTATTAGCAATTACTTTAATTGTAAACAGTTGCAACTTCCCAAGCAAAAAGCAGAGGCTGGCAAAATGATAAAAAAGCATGACCCAACCGTATGCTGTTTGCAAGAGACACACATTTAAAGATATAAAATAGGTTGAAAGTGAAACGATTGAAAAATATTGCATGCAAATAGAAATCAGAAGAGAGTTTGGCTGCTAAAATAATATCGATAAAATAGGCTTTAAGTCAAATAGTGTTACAGGGGACAAAGCAGATATTGATGGAATGGTTAATTCAATGAGAGATGTAACAATTATAAACATATATGAACCTAATAACAAAGCCCCCATATATATGAAGCAATCATTGCCATTGTAGGGAGGAATAGATGGCTCTACACTGAAAGAAAGAGACTTCAATACACCACTTTCAATAGTGGAGAGAACTTCGAGACAGAAAATCATTAAAGAAATACAGGACTTGAACAATAACCAACTATACCTAACAGACATGTACAGAACACTCCACTCTTTACCGCCTACATAATCAAAAATACAAATGCATAAAATGTTTAGTTGCCCTTTATGGTGAACCATTTAGAATACCATCTCATTTCCTTATAGATATATTCTTTCTGGTTAGCACCTGGCTTACATTTGACATACTTAATCTATATGCACATGGATCATTCTTCAAGATAGACCATATGTTTGGTCACAAAACAGCCTAAATAAATGAAAATGGTTGAAGTAATGCAAAGTATATTCTCAGTGAAAATGTAATAATACTAGAAATCGGTAGGAGATGGACAACTGGAAAATATTCAGATATGTGGAAATTAAAAAAAAACAATCTTAAAAACCAGTAAGTGAAAGAAGAAATCAGAGAAAAAATTAGAAAATACTTTGAGATGGATGGAAAAGAAAACACAACATACCAAAACTTAGAAAATACATCAAAGGTAATATTCAGAGGAAAATTATTAGCTATAAATGCTAAGATTATAAAAAAAGAAAGATGTCAAATCAGTAAGCTAATCTCACACCTGAAGGAACTAGAAAAAGAAGAGCAAACAAACACAAAGTGAAATAATAAAGACTAGAGCAGAAATAAATGAAATAGAAAATAGAAAAACTGTTGAGAAAATCAACAAAACTAAAAGTTGGTTTTTGAAAAGATCAATAAAATTGACAAACCTTTAGGTAGACTGACAAAGAAAAAAAGAGAGGGAATTTACATAACTAAAATAAAAAATGAAAGTGGGAACATTACTACTGGCATTATAGAAACAAAGCTTATAAGAGGATACAATGAACTGTTGTACCCAAACAAATTAGAGGCCTAGATAAAATGGAAAAATTCCTAGAAACACATGAATTATATAAACTGACTCAAGAAGAAATAGAAAATCTCAACAGAACAATAAAATGGAAAGAGATTGAATCAGTCTTTAAAAACCTCCCAACAAAGAGAAGTCCGGGACAAGATTTGGCTTCACTGGCAGATTTTACCAAACATTAAAAGTGGAATTAACACTGATCCTTTTCAAAATCTTCCAAAAAAATGGAGAGGAGGGACATTAACTCATTCTATGAGGCCAACATTACCCTAATACCAAACCTAGATAAAGACGTCACAAGAAAAGAATCACCAATAAAATACTCACAATTTCAATCCAACAGCATATTAAAAGGATATACTCCATGGCCAAATAGGATGTATCTGAGAATTGCAAGGGTAGTTCAACATAAGAAAGTCAACCACTGTTACACAACACATAAATAGAATGAAAGTTTTTAAAAAAAAAAGGTCATCTCAATTGATTTAGAAAAAGCATTTGACAAAATCTAGCACATTTTCTTGATTAAAACACTCAGAAAACTAGGATAGAGGGGAACTTCTGCAACATGATAAAGAGCATAAATGACAACTCTCAGATGACATCATACTCAATAGTGAAAACCAAAATCTTTCCCATAAGACCAAGAACAAGACAAGAATGCCACTTACACACTGCTGTACTACAAGTCCTAGCCGCATCAGTTAGGCAAGAAAAAGGAAATGAAGGGCTTCCAAACTGGGAAAGAAAAAAGTCAAACTGTCTGTATTTCTAAATGACGTGATCTTATATAGAGAAAATTCAAAAGAATATGCAATAAAACTATTAGAGCTGATAAATAAATTCAGAAAAGTTGCAGGGTATAAGATTAACTTGGAAAATCATTTGTGCTTTTATACACCATCAATGAATGATCTGAAAAGGAAATCTAGAAAACGATTCAATTTCTAGTAGCATCTAAAAAATAAAATGTCTATAAATAAATTTAACAAAGGACATAAAAGGCTTGTGCACTGAAAGCTACAAATCAATGCTGAGAGAAATTAAAGAAGACCTAAATAAATGGAAGTAAGCCTGTGGTCATGGGTTGGAAGAATTAATATTGCTAAGATGTCAGTACTCCCCAAAACAATTTACAGAATCAATGCAATGCCAGTCAAAATCACAGAAACCTTTTTTTTTTTTTTTTTTTTTTTTAAAGAAATGGAAAAGCCATTCATCTTATTCATATGGAATGGTAAGGGGTCCTAAATAATCACCAACATCTTAAAAAAGAAGAACAAAGTTGGAGGGTTTAACTTCCTGATTTCAAAACTTACTACAATCTACGCTATTTGAAATGCTGTGGTATTGGTATAAGGACAGAAAAATAGACCAATAGAATAGAATTCAGAGTTCAGAAATAAATCCACACATCTGTGGCCAATAGAAATTTTTTTTATTAGAGAGGAGTTGTAGGTTTATAGAATAATCATGCATAAAAATATGTAAATTAGAGAGTTCCCATATATGACCCTCTTATTAATACCTTGCATTAGTGTGACACATTGTAATAATTCATAAAAGAGCATTTTAATAATTGTGCTGTTAACTATAGTCCATCATTTGCAATAGGATTCACTGTGTTGTACAGTCATGTGTTTTCTTTTAAATTTTTATTCTAGTAACATATACACACCTAATATTTCCCCTTTTAACCACATTCACATATATAATTCAGTGCTGTTAATTACTTTCACAATATGAATTCGTCTATATGTCTTTCTTTGTGCCAGAACCATGCTATTATGACCACTGTAGTTTTTTAATAAGTTTTAAAGTGAGAAGTATGAGCCCTCTGCATTCGTTCTTCTTTTTGAAGTGGATTTTAGCTAATTGGGATACCTTACACTTATAAATAAATTTGATAATTGGGTTTTCCATTTCTGAAAAGTAGGATGTGGGAATTTTTATTGGGATTACATTGAATCTGTAAATTGTTTTGGGTAGAACTGACATCTTAACAATAATATTTAGTTTTCCAGTCCATGAGCATGGAATGTACTTCCATTTATTTAGATACTCATTCATTTTAGCAAAAATTTGCCGTTTTCCATGCAAAGGTCTTTTATATCCTTGGTTAAATTTATTCTTAGATATTTGATTCTTTTAGTTGCTATTGTAAATGGAATCTTTTTCTTGATTTCTTCCACAGGTTGCTCATTACTAACATATAGAAACACTACTCATTTTTGCATACTGACCTTGAATCTACCAGTTTGCAGATATAGTGTTTGTTTGTTTGTTTTTGTTTTTGTTTTGTTTTAGCTCTAGTAGCTTTGTTGTAAAATTTTCAGGACTTTCTATATATTGTATCATGTCATCTGCAAGTTATGAAACTTTTGCTTCTTCCTTTCCAATATGGATGTATTTTATTTCTTTTCCTTGGCTAATTGCTCTGGCAAGAACTTCCAGTCCAATGTTGAGTAACAATGGTGGCAGTGGGCATCGTTGTCTCATGGATAGCTTTCAGTCTTTCACTATTGTGTGTGATGGTAGCAGTGTGTTTTTATGTATGTCCTTTGTCTCATTGAGGAAGGTTCCTTCTATTACTATTTTTCTAAGTGTTTTCATCAAGAAAGGGTGCTGGATTTCATCAAGAAAGGATGCTTTTTCTGCATCATTCAAGATGATCATGTGGTTTTTCCCTTTCAGTTTGTTAATGTGGTTATGTTATATCAATGTATTTTCTTATGTTGAATCACCCTTGCATACCTGGGATAGAGCCCACTTGGTCATGGTGTATAATTCTTTTAAGGTGGTGTTGAATTTGACTTGCTAGTGTTTTGTTGAGGGTTTTTATATCTATATTTGTAAGAGAAATTGGTCTATAATTTTCTTTTCTTATAGTGTCTTTATCTGGCATTGCTATTAGGTTTATGTTGGTCTTATAGATGGAGTTAGGTAGTGTTTCTTCCTCTTCAATTTTTTGGAAGAGTTTGAGCAAAATTGGAATTAGCTCTTCTAGGAATGTTTGTTAAAATTCACCTGTGGAGCCCTCTAGTCCTAAGCTTTATTTCATCGGGAGGGTTTTGATTATGGATTCAAATTTTGTATTATTTATTTGTCTTTTGAAATCTATTTCTTCTTGAGTCAGGGTAGGTAGGTTGTGTGTTTCTATGAATTTGTCCATTTCTTCTAGGTTATCTAATCTGTGGGCATACAGTTGTTCATAATATCCTCTTTTTTTAAATTCAATTTTATTGAGATATATTCACATACCATACAGACATCCGAAGTATACAGTCAGTTGTTCACAGTACCATTACATAGTTGTGCATTCATCACCACAGTTAATTTTTGAACATTTTCATTAATGCAAAAAAAAAAAAAATGAGAATAAGAATAAAAAATAAAGTAGAAAAGAATACAAACACCCAAAACATCCTGTCCCCTCATCTTTCCCTATTATTAGTTTATTTTTGTCCCCATTTTCTGCTAATCTGTCAAAACACTGGCTAAAGGGAGTGTGAGCTATAAGGTTTTCACAATCACACAGTCACACTAGATAAGATATATATTTATACAATCATCTTCAAGAATCAAGGCTACTGAGTTGCAGTTCAACAATTTCAGGTATTTCCTTTTAGCTATTCCAGTACTTTAAAAACTAAAATGGAATATCTATATGCCATGTAAGAATAGCCTCCAGAATGTCCTCATGACTCCATTTGAAATCTCCCAGCCACTGAAACTTACTCTGTTTCATTTCTCTTCCCCCTTTTGGACAAAGAAGTCTTTCTCAATCCCACAATCTGGGTCCAGGCTCATCCCCAGGAATCATGTCCCATGGTGTCAGGGAGATTTATACCCCTGGGAGTCATGTCCCATGTAGGGGGTGGGCAGTGAGTTTGCCTGCAGAGTTGGTTAGAGAGACAGGCCACATTTAAGCAACAAAAGAGTTTCACTGAGGGTGACTCTTAGGCACAATTATAAGTAAGCTTAGCCTCTCCTTTGCAGTAACCAGCTTCACAAGGGCAAGCCCCAAGATCAAGGGCTCGGCCTTCTAAATTGGTAGTCCCCAATGCTTGTGAGAATGTCAGTAATTCCTCAGGTGGGGAAGTTTAATATTTCCACATTTTACCTTAGTCTCTAAATGGGATTTTGCAAATATATTTTTATTCTCTACCCAAATTACTCTGGTATATATCAGGGAATCACACTAACCTGTACAAACCAACCCAGTCTCACTCCCTATTCAATGTTCCATGTAATTATGATGTTTGAATTTACTGAACATACAAGTTAAATTATGTAGTGCGCTACAGAAAATATAGATTTTTCACCTAATAAACATCTCTTCCTTTGGTCTCACACAGAGTTGAAGTTTTAAAACACTGTCAATATCATCCTTTACTCTTTAGTCTGATGTAACTTAGTCCTAACCAAGTCCATTTTGTCCATATCTCTAATTGAAGTCTGATCTCTTTTTCATCCTCTTTAAGATTTGCTGTATGGGATAATGCTGACATTCATAGCTGCCAGACTCAGGCTCTTAGTCTCAGGTGTCACACAGATACCCGAAGTTCTAGGAACTGACGAGGTTATACACAAAGACCTTAGCTTCTCAGAATTTAGAAACATCCATTACAACTCAGAAATAGATGTAACTGCTGTTAAGAGCTTACAATCTAAGAACCTTAACCCTAAGGCTTCCCCTGATAACCTATGTTCTCAGATTCAGTTCTCAGAGTTTACACATTATAGTTAGTCCATATTAGTGAGGCATTATAATGTTTGTCTTTTCATTTCTGATTTATTTTACGCAACATACTGTCATCAAGGTCCACTCACCTAGTTGCATATCTCACATCTTCATTCCTTCTCATAGTTGCCCAATATTCCGTTGTATTTAAACACCACGGTTCACCATTTGGTTCATCAGTTGATATACCCTTAGGCTGCCTCCAGCCACTGTGAACTGTGAATACTGCTGCCATAAAATGCACTGTGCAAATGTCCATTCATGTCCCTGGTCTTCCATGTATATACCCAATAACAGGGTTCTAGGACCTTATGGCAACCCCATATTTAGCTTCCTGTAGAATAACCACACTGCTGTCCAGATGGGCTGCACCATTCTACTTCCCCACCAACAGTGTTTAGGTTCATCCCTCTTTCCACATTTTCTCCAGCATTTGTATCCTCCTGTTAATTTTTTAAAGTTTTATTCACACACCATACATTCCCTCCTAAGTAACCAATCAGTGGTTCCTGGTATAAATCACATAGTTATTCATTCACCACCACAATCTGTATGAGGACATTTCCATTTCTTCTGCAAAGAAAGAGGAAGAAGAGAAAAAAGACAACAAAATAAAAGAAAAAAATGATGAGTAAAAATAAAAAATAAAATAAAATACAGTTAAAAGGTCAGGCAACAACACCAATGCCAAAGAGTCCCTTACCCCTCACTTATATCCCCCTCTTCTAGACATTTGGCTTTGGTATATTGCCTTTGTTACAATTAATGGAAGCATATTACAATGTTACTCTTAACTATAGACTCTATTTTGCATTGTCTGTATTTTTCCCCCAATATCATCCCATATTCAATACCTTGCAAAGTTGACATTCATTTGTTCTCCCTTATGTAAAAACATCATATATTTGTACACTTAATTACAATCATTAACCATTCTAGGTTTCACTAAGTTATACAGTCTTGTCTTTAACTCTATCTTTCCTTTTGGTGTCATATATACTCCTAATGTCCCTATTTCAAGCATACTCACAGTCATCTTTGTTCAATGTAATTACAGTATTGTCCTGCCATCACATAGTATTTTGTTAGCCATTTCTGGATCTATACAATCAGTCCTCTTGAATATTCTATACTCCTTCAGCATCAAATGCCCAATCTCTACCCTCTTTCTATCTACTAATACCTCCATTTCAACACTGTTCTCCAAACCTCTCTCTCCTTTCTTTTCCTATCTGTCTGTAGCACTCCCTTTAGTATTTTTTGTAGAGGAGGTCTCCTGTTTAAGAACTCTCTCAATTTCTGTTTATCTGAAAATATTTAAAACTCTCCCTCATTTTTGAAGGACAGGTTTGTTGGATACAGGATTCTTGGTTGGCAGTTTGTCTCTTTGAGTATCTTGAATATATCATACCACTGCTTTCTTGCCTCCATGGTTTCTGCTGAGAGATCCTCATTTAGTCTTTTGAGCTTCCCTTGTATGTGATGGATTGCTTTTCTTTTCCTGCTTTCAGAATTCTCTTTGTCTTTGACATTGGAAAGTCTGATTAGTAAGTGTCTTTGAGTAAGTCTTTTTGGATCTATTCTGTTTGGTGTAAGCTGCACTTCTTGGACCTGTAATTTTAGGTCTTTCATAAAAGTTGGGAAATTTTCATTGATTATTTCCTCTATTATTCTTTCTTCCCCTTTTCCCTTCTCCTTCTGGGACAACACTTCATGTTGTCATTCATTCCTTGGGACCCTCCTCATATTTTTTCTATTCTCTTCCCTATCTGTTCTTTTACCTGTAGAATTTAAGATGGTCTCTATTCTAGTTCACTAATCCTTTCTTCTGCCTCTTCAAGTCTGCTGTTGTGTCTCCAGTGTGTTTTTCATCTCTTCTGGTTGTGCCTTTCATTCCCATAAATTCTGCCATTTCTTTTTTCAAGCTTACAAATTCTTCCTTTTGGTCACCCAGTGTCTTTTTTTTTTTTTTTTTTATTCATAAATTGGTCTAGGTTTTATATTTTGTGGTGGCAAAAAACCATAAAAATATAGGTATCTGGAATTGTGACCCTGTAGAAATAAAGTTTAATTATAAGTGATCACTTCATCAAAATACAACACAGAATAAGATATTATCACATACTTTGTTTACAACAATAACATAGGTGATTAACATCATAGTCTGATTCCAAGGAGAGAAATTTTCTGGTTTTCATCAATTTTTTTTTTCTTTTTGACATTACAGAGCTGCTGCTTCTTTTAAAACAACCATGTTAAGCTTAATTTGAATGATTTAAATTTGGGATCCTATTTGTGTGGGTAAAGACACAATTTGGAGGATACTCAATATTTTACTAGGGAGTGTTTATCACAAATGATGGGATAAAGGTGCTTGCAATTAGTCACTTGGGATATGTAAAAATGGAACCTCTGAAATTGGATTTGGAACTAACTGCTCTGTTCTTAGTGTCTGATCAGCCTTAGGCAGTATTACAGTGTTTCATTAATGTCACCATTTAGTTTCATGGGTTAGGACACACTCCTTTGTTTCCACAAAGTAGATCACATAATTTCTTCCCCAGTCCTTATTTCCCCAGAGTTCTGTTCTTGGAAATCTACATGCATGTTAATGAACTGGAACTGAAACCTCTTCTATCCCAAAGATGAGTCTCTGAGAAAGCCTTGCAGACAATGGCATGCATTTCTAAGGCTGAGTCTAATTTTGCTCCAGAAAATACCAGGGGAACCATAGGGGTCCAGCCTCACGTTTGGGCAGACATTTCTACCATACTATGTTTCCAGAGTGGCACTAAATTACTCAACAAATAAATGTGCTAAAAGGAACTTTTATGTATGTTACATATTAGGAGTTATATTTATGGTACTCTCTGAACAAATACATTTGTAAATATATGCTGCTGAGACAAATAGATGTCTCTGATCTGTAGTAATCTTTAGTTATGGAAGTAACCACATTGCCCTTATTTCCCTTTAAGCCAATGGATTTTCATGCCTCTTGGATTTCTGAAAGGTCTTCAGAAATTTATTGCCACAGTTTCCCTTAAGAAAGCAGAAAGTTAAATAGCCAAATATCTCATGCACACATACATTTTTTTTTCCTCTTTCTTTACTCTGATCAGTGTTTTTGCTGAAGAATATATATATATATACACATAGTTGACACATAGTTTTCTCGGGCTTCAAAGTTCTGGGTATTCTACCAAAAGTATAATTCTCTCTTACATTAAGAGATTTGGAATGACATTTAGGATATTGCTGGCATCCAAACTTCTTTTAAGATGACTATCTCATCCAGTACATGTAGTATGTATAATATACAGCCCTCTGTTTCCTGACACAACATGCCATCATCTTTTAAGCAGTCATCCCTTAAAATATTTCTGGTAAGACTATGTATTTATTCACTACTGTCTGCTTGAACTGAATGAAAGGCCAGGGAGAAGAGCATAGAAGAAAGGCATAAGCTTTCCTTTTGCTCCAAGTTTTGTTTTGTTTTTTTCCCCTGTATTTGCTCCCCTTCCTTCCAACAGCTGGTCTGTGTCCCAGCACATTGCTAATGAATGCTAGCAGCTGCCTGGGTAGTGATCCCATTTCTCAACTAGCCAATGGGGTATTGCCAGTGAGATCTGGGTTTTAACTCACTGGGGAAAAGAAGGTTAGCTCTGTTTGCTTGAAAATCATCTCTGGACCATATGTGTGAAACTGTTCAAAAAAAGAAAGGAACAAGATAAATACAGTTTGTCCCTGGGATCTTTGTATTGTCTTTTAAAAGGAGTGTGCAGATGGTATAATATGCACCATTGTAAGCGTAATATGTCTGCTCAAGAAAAACTTCCTTTCTTTATAACAATTTGATTTTCAAATTACCAATGATGGAAAACAATTGAAGAGCAGTCATCTATTATTGTAAAAAGATTTAGCTAAGTTTTCCCCAAGTCTTATCTTAGATCTTGTTCCTAAACTTCCTGTATTATTTTATCAGGTTAATATTAAACATATAGCTCTTAGAGTAATAGTATGGAATCAGATGAGGTTAGAACAGACACCTGTGACCAAGGTGACTGTCTCCTAAGCTAAAGGGCATCCTTAAGGGCATTGCCAAGCAAATGCTTCAAGGAATGAGGCACCTGGAGAGATTCCACAATAATTTGCCAGCTACAAATGACAGTTGCATCACAGTGGAGATTGCGTTTCCATTGCCAAAAATAGGCCAAAAAAAGGAATATACAATAAAATTATTGTGCTCTTACCATACCAAGAACTGGAAATTCTTTTTTTTTTAATGTCAGTTTTGGGGAATTGAAGGTTACCATCCACTCTTTTATAGAAGGACTCACATGTTGTTAGAATCTTAATTGCAAAAGCATTTTTTGAATATCAAATATGTGCCAGAAACTATACTCCGCCATGATGATTATGTAGATGAGAGTACTCTTGACTGAAGTTAGGTCCTTCTATCTGGTGAAACTATCTTTCATTCCTGAGAGTGCAGCTTTGGGAGGAAGATGCCTGTGGCCTATGGCAGGCAACATGCTTGGCATTTCACAGGTGGTATCTCATTTAATGTTCACAGTGTTCAACTCTAACGTAGAACGGTAACGAGAAGGGGATTCTGGAAGAGTAATTCTGGCCTTCCCTCTTCACTGGAGGATGGCCAATGGCATCCGGAAAACCTCTGTTAGCTGGGAAGGCACGTGGCTGGCGTCTGCTCCAAAGTTCTGGTTTCAAAATGGCTTTCTCCCAGGACATTCCTCTCTAGCAAGCTTGCTCTTCTTCAAAACGTCACTCACAGCTGCACTCCGTCCCAGTGTCTTTTTATATCCTTCATCTCTTTTTTTTGTATTTTCTTTCAATTCATTGATTTGATTTAGAAGATTTGTTTTAACATCTTTAGTTGTTTCAACTCTTGAATCTCAGTTGAGCTGTTAGTTTGTTCCTTTGACTGGGCCATATCTTTGTGTTTCATGGTGTGGCTCATGATTTTTTGCTCTCTTGGCATCTGATTTTCTTGATTAATTTTTCTGGAGGTTGTTTTCTTTCTTTTGCCTAGGGTTTTCTTGTTGGATGTCTTTAATCTCTATCTTTTCTTTTTTTCTCTTGCTGGCCAGTTGTCACATTGGCTCTTCCCCCTCAGTGTTCCACCCAAAGTCAGGTACGCACTGTGGCCTGCCACAGGGATGGGACGTAGGCACTGGGCACCCCAGCAAGTTCACTGTGTGTGATAATACAAATCTGCTAGCTTCCAGTGGTGCTCTGTTTTCAGTCACCCAGGAAGACCTGGGTTTGTTTTAGAGCCCTGCTTTAACAGTTGTGTCTTCTGTATTTCTCAGCCATAATGTGGCTGGGTTTCTGTGTAGGACATGTTGACCAGCATCTGTGTTCCTAAGAAAGGGTCTGGAGCATCTTTTTAAAACTGTTTCAATTCTCTTGCACTTTCCAGACTGTCTAACAGATGGCACTGTTTGGTAGCTTACTTGTCCTCAAAGGCTACTTTGCCTCTGAGCACAGTCTGCATATACACGGGTGAGCTGAAACTTCAGGATTCCTTTGCCCTCTCTTTGCCAGCCAAAATCTGGCTCAGTGTGGGACTTCACCTTTGGCAAAGTACTTCCTCAGCTGACCTGGTACTCCAGCCATCTGCAAAGCAAGGGAACAGCCACCAGCTGCTGCTTCCCTCAAGGGTTGGGGAAGGGCTTTCAGATCCAGGACTGGAAACACAGTCTCTGTCCATGTTCTGTCAGTCTCTTTGTCCTTCACTGATTTGGGCCTTGAAATGTCCTCCACTATCCCCTGGGTCTTCAAACAATGTGGGTATGTCTCACTACTGTAAGAAATTTTATAGACTGTGTCCCTGGTGGTAGGGGTCCTGTCTGCTGTTTCTGTGCCTTTCCCACACTGAAACCAAATGAGGGGTTGAGGAGAGGACCACCCGGTCCAGGACAGAAGATTCCTACCTGATATTTCTCCTTCTCCAATTTGGCATTGTTAGCATCCCTCTCCAGTCTATATATCTCCTCCAGAGTTTCATACTTTTTTTGTTTAATCTTTGGAGAGAAGTTTTCAGTAGCTGTTTATGTCACCATGTTGATAATTTCAGCCCCATCGAATCCTCTTATGATCCTTTTTATTTCTTTGGGGTTAGTACTAATGCCCCTTCTTATTTCTTATTATATTTATTTGCATCCTTTCTTTCTTTGTCAGTTAGCTAAAGGTTTGTCAATTTTATTGATCTTTTCAAAGAACCAACTTATGGTTTTGTTAATCCTCCCTGTTTTTCTTCTTAATTCTCTAATTTATTTTTAGTATAATCTTTATTATGTCTTTTCTTCTGCTCGCTTTGGATTTAGTTTGCTTTTCTTTTTCTATTTCCTACAAGTATATGCTTGGGTCTTTGATTTTAGATTTGTTCTTTATTTAGGGTATAATTTTTCCCTCTCAGCACTTCCTTCACCTCATCCCATGAGTTTTATGTTGTGTTCTCATTTTTGTTCATCTTGAGATATTTACTGTTTTGAATCTATTGATTGTTTAAGTTATTTAATAACTTTCATATATTTGTGGATTTTTCACCTTCTACCTGTTACTGATTTCCAGCTTCATTCCATTTGGTTAGAGAAGAGGCTTTGTGTAATTTCAAACTTTTAAAATTTATTGAGACTTGTTTTGTTACCCAACATGTGGTCTCTTCTTGAGAATGATCCATGTGCACTTGAGAAGAATGTGTATCCTGCTGTTTTGAGGTAAAATGCTCTGTACATGTCTGTTAGGTTTAGTTTATTTTTTATATTATTCAATTACCCTTTTAACTTAATTGTTCTTCTGTCTAGGTGTTCTTTCCATTATTGAAAGTGGTGTATTAAAGTCTGTTATTAATGTATAACTCTATGTCCCTTCAGTTTTCTAGTGTTTGCCTCATGTATTTTGGGGCACTCTGGTTAGGTGCATAAATATTTTTGATTTTTATTTCTTCTTGATTGACCCTTTATTAATATATAGTGTCCTTCTTTGTATCTTTTAACAGCTTTTTTACTTAAAAGTCTCTTTTGTCAGATATAAGTATAATTACCCCAATTGTCTCTTGTTTACTATTTGCCTGGATTATCTTTTTTCATCCTTTCATTTTTACCCTATTTGTGTCTAAGGTGAGTCTCTTGTAAACAACATATAGTTGGATCGTGCTTTTTTATCCATTCTGTCAATTGGAGCCTTTTGATTGGATAGTTTAATCCATTAACATTCAGTGTTACTATTATGAAGGTAGTACTTCAGCCATTTTGCCCTTTGGTTTTTATATGCCATATCATTTTTATCTCTCTTTTCCTTTATTACAGCCTTCTTTTATGAATAGTTGACCTTTTGTGATGTATCTCACTGGTCCTTTTCTTATTCTGTTTCTGTATATTTTTAAAATGCTTACTTCATGTTACCCTGTAATTCACAGCCTCCATCTATAGCCTACTAATTTGAAAAGATACCAACTTAACTTCAATAGCCTACAAATTCTCTATCCCCACATCCTCCATTTCCCTCTGTAGGTAGTTGTTGTCCATTACCTCTTTGTATTTTGCATGCCCATCATTAGGAAGTATGAATTTTTCCTATTCAATTGTATTCTTTCTCTTGTGGGAATTAAAGAGTAGAGTTATATTTTGAGGATACACTACTATTGGGTTTTGCATTCACCTTTTAGTTACCTTTTCTGAAGATCCTCCCTTCTTCACACTGCTCTAAGCCATTCTTTCTTATCTTTTCCTTTCAACCTGAAGAACTTCCTTTAGAAATTCTTGTAGGGCAAGTCTTTTGGTTATGAGCTGTCTCACTTTCTGTCTGTCTGTGAATTTTAAACTCATTTGTGAAGGACAGTTTTTCCAGATAAAGAATTTTGGGTTGGCAGTTTTTCTCTTTCAGCACTTTAAATGTATCATTCTCACCTCCATGGTTTCTGATGAGAAATCAGACTTAATCTTATTGTGGTTCCCATATATGTGATAAATTACCTTTCTCTTGTTGCTTTCAGAATTCTTTCTTTATATTTGGCATTTGACTTTCTGTCTCAGAGAAGGCCTGTTAGGGTTTATTCAAATAGGAGTATGTTGTGCTTTTTGGACATGTATATTTATGTCTTTCATAAGAATTGGGAAATTTTCAGCCATTATTTCCTGAAATATTATTTCTGCCCCTTTCCATTCTTTTCTTTCTGGGACTCCCATAATGTGTATGTTTGTATGCTTCATGCTGTCACTCAGTGTCTGAGGCACTGCTCATTTTTTTTTTTTCCTATTCTTTTCTCTATCTGTTCTTCTGAATCCATGATATTGATTTTTCTGTCTTCTAGTTCAGTGATTCTTCTTTCTGTTGAAATCTGATGTTGTATGCCTCTAGTGTATTTTTAATCTCCATTATTATGTCTTTCATCCCCATAATTTTTGTTGTGTTGCTTTTTAAACTTTCTAATTCTTGTTTTTGCTCACACATTGTCTTCTTAACATCCTTTAGGTCTGTATCCACCCAGCAGTTTATTTCTATCCATATTTTCCCTCATCTCCTTTAGAGAAGATTTGTTTGAACTTCTTTGATTAGTTGCTCCAAATACTGTGTCTCCTCTGAAGTTTTAATTTGTTCCCTTAACTGAGCCATATCTAGCTGTTTCTTTGTATGGCTTGTGATTTTTTTGCTGATGTCTATGTATCTGACTATTTGCTATGCTGATTCTGAAGGTACGTTTCTTCCTTTTGCCTTGGGTATTATAGTAGATTGGCTAAGTGTTAAGTCTCTTGTTTGTTGTGTGGTCCAACTTTTCTTGGACCTTTAGAGTAGTCTGTGTTTAACTGTTCAAATTTTATCAGCTCTTCTGTACCTGATTATTGCCTTGGATAAGTGGTACAACTTTTAAGATTGCCCTTTTATGTGCAATCATTTCCCCTCCCAGAGAAAGCTTCCTTTCCTCTCTTCCTTCTCCAGGAATCCTGATTTGTTCTGTTTGTTTTATGCAGAGTTTTCTCCCCAGCTCAGATGATGTTTAGATTCTTTCCCTTACTCAGTGATCCCTTTTCCTTACACTTTTAGGTTCTGGGACCTCTCCTGATTTACAGTAGTACAGACCCCCTCCTCCTTTTTTTCCCATGAGGATTTTCTGACTCTGGTTACTACCTTGTCTTAGTTTGCTAATGCTGCAGAATGCAAAACACCAGAGATGGACTGGCTTTTATAAAAAGGGGGTTTATTTGGCTATACAGTTACAGTCTTAAGGCCATAAAGTGTCCAAGGTAACACATCAGTAATCAGGTACCTTCACTGGAGGATGGCAAATGGCGTCCGGAAAACATCTGTTAGCTGGGAAGGCACGTGGCTGGCGTCTGCTTCAAAGTTCTGGTTTCAAAATGGCTTTCTCCCAGGACATTCCTCTCTAGCAAGCTTGCTCTTCTTCAAAACGTCACTCACAGCTGCACTCCGTCCAGTCTCTTTGAGTCAGCATGTTTTATATGGCTCCACTGATCAAGGCCCACCCTGAATGGGTGGGGTCACACCTCCATGGGAGTATCCCACCAAAGTCACCACCCACAGCTGGGTGGGGCACATTCCAAGCAAATCTAATCAGCACCAAAACCTCTGTCCCACAAGACCACAAAGATAATGGCATTTGGGGGACAAAATACATTCAAACCGGCACATACCTCATTAGGGTATTCTTCCCCAAGGAGCTAAACGGTATCAATGCAGAATGGCCCATTTTTTGTTGAGGTAATCCAGCAACTGGAGATGGGGTTGGGAGTATGTACTTCATGCTAACAGCTCTGGCACAGTTTCTCGTTTTTCTTTTTCCTGAGGGCACTTTTCTGTGTTGTATTACTCAGCTGCTTTTGTTCCATCCATGATCTCTGTGGACTTGGTCCCTTTGCCTGCATACATGTAGCGTTCTAACTCTCTGCTGTGAGTGGCTCCATGGTCTGGAAGAACATGGGCCGTGCTGCCTCTGTGTGACTGTTAAGCTGCTTGGGACTGTGTAAAGGGGAGGGATCTGGACTGTAGGTCCAGGACATAAATCTCTTACCTGTCTGTGGCGGCTTTTTTCTTTTCCTTTGATTCAGCATTGGTTTAGTCCTTCTTCAGTCTTTATCATCCTGAAAATTTCCAAGCAAGTGGAATTTGTCCTTTTATTAGTTGTTTCTGAGGGGTACTTTTCCAGGAAATCCCTTACATTGCTATGTTGATGATGTTACTCCCCAACTGAATTTTTAATGCAATTTTATTGAGATATAGTCACATACCAGAAAATCATCCAAAGTGTACAGTGGTTCACAGTGTCATGATATAGTTGTGCATACATCACCACAATCAACTTTTGAACATTTTCATTACTCCAAAAAAATAAAAATAAGTATAAAAATAAAAAAGAACACCCAAAACATCCCATATGCCTTATACCCCGTTGTTTATTTATTTTTTTGTCTTTGTTTTCTTACTCATCTGTCAATACACTAGATAAAGGGAATGTCAGTTATAAGGTTTTCACAATTACACAGTCACACCTTAAGAGCTATATGGTATACAGCCATCTTCAAAAATCAATGCTACTGGATTATAGTCCAACAGTTTTAAGTATTTCCTTCTAACTATTCTAGTACACTAAAAACTACAAAGGGATATCTATATGTCACATAAGAATAACCTACAGAATGACCTTTTGACTCTATTTGAGATCTCTCAGCCACTGGAACTATTTTGTTTTATTTCTCTTCCCACTTTGGTCCAAGAAGTCTTTCTCAATCCCGCAATGCCAGAGCCACACTCATCCCTGGGAGTCATGTCCCACATTGCCAGGGAGATTTACACCCTTGAGAGTCATGTCCCACATAGGGAGGAGGGCAGTGAGTTTACTGCCGAGTTGGCTTAGAAATGCCACATCTGAGCTACAAAAGAGGTTCTCTAGGGTGACTATTAGGCATAATTGTGATCACGCTTAGCTTCTCCTCTGCAGGAATAAGTTTCAAAAGGTCAGTCCCCAAGATCTAGGGCTTGGCCTATTAAATTGGTTGTTCCCAGTGCTTGTGAGAATATTAGGAATTCCTCAGGTGGAAAGATTTACTATTTCTACATTTTTCCCTTAAAGGGGCTGTGCAAATACATTTTTATTTTTTGCCCAAATTACTCTGGTATTTATCGGGGCATCACACTAACCTGTACAGACCAACCAGATCTCACTCCCTATTTAAGGTTCCATGTAATTTTGGTGTTCAAATAAACTGACCATACAAGTTAAATTATATAATGTGCTACAGAAAATATAAATTTTGCACCAAATAAACATCTTTCTTTGTTCTCACACAGAAGTTGAAGTTTTAAAACACAGTTAATATCCTTTACCTTTTAGTCTGTTTTGCTGTAGTCCTAACCAGATCAGCTTCATTCTTATCTCTAATTGAAATCTGATCTCTTTTTCACCTTTTTTAACAGTTGCTTCATGTGTGATACTGACTTTCATAGCTGCAGAATTCTAGCTTTGAATATCAGGTGTCACACAGATACCTGAAGTTCCAGGGGATGACCAGGTTATACACAAAGAACCCAGCATCTCAAACTTAGAAATAACCTTAAAAACTCAGGAGTAGATGTGACTGCTGTAAGAACTTTAGGCACCTTTACAACAAGCCTTCCCCTGATACCCTATGCTCTCAAATTCAATTCTCAGTGTTTGTATGTTATATTCAGTCCACATTACTGAGGCGTTATGATATTAGCCTTTTCATTCTGGCTTATTTCACTTAACATACTGTCCTCAAGTTTTATTCATCCAATTGCATGCCTCACAACTTAATTCCTTCTTGCAGCCACTTAATATTCTATTATATGCATAACCACATTTTGCCCCTCTGTTCAACAGTTGATGTTCCCTTATACTACCTCCATCCATTGCAAATTGTGAACAGTGCTGCCATAAATACCAGTGTGAAAATGTCCATTCAAATTATTTTCAGTTCTTCTAAGTATATACATACTAGAGGAGTTGCAGGATCATATGGCAACCCTATACTTGGCCTTCTGTGGAACCACCACACTGCCTTCCAGATGGGCTGCCTCATTCTACTTCCTTACCAACACTGAATAGGTACAACCCTCTCCCCACATTTTCTCTAGCACTTGTATCTTTCTGTTTATTTTTTAAACAGTTTTATTCACACACCATACAATCCATCCTAATTAAACAATCATTGGTTCCACAGTCTATATAAGGATATTTCCATTTCTTCCACAGAGAAAGAAGAGGAAAAAAATGAATCAAAAATAAAAAATAATATAATAAAATAAAAAGGAGAAACGACAACACCAGGAATCCCATACCCTTCCCTTATATCCCACTGTTATTGATATTTAGCTTTTGTATATTGTTTTTGTTACAATTCATGGAAGAATATTAAAATGTTACTATTAACTATACACTCTAATTTGCATTGATTGTATTTTTCCATATACCTCCCATTTTTAACACCTTGCAATGTTGACATTCATTTGTTCCCCTTCATTTGAAAACTTTCTTATATTTTTGCATTTAATCACCATCATTTCCACTCTAGGTTTCAGTAAATTATACAGTCCCAGTATTTATCTTCTGTCTTTCTTTCTGGTGTGATACCTTCCCATAGCTTTCTTCTTCCAACCATACTCTCACTCAGCTTTGTTCATTGTACTTACAATATTGTGCCATTGTCTACCATTTTGTCTTTGATTTTATCTGTCCTATCTTATTTTATTTTTATTTTCTCTCTATCTCTCTTTTTACCCTTACTGATAGTCTTCATTTCTATACTCTTCTCCAGACCTCTCTCTCCTGTCTTTTCCTGTCTTTCTATAGTGCTCCCTTTACTATTTCTTGTAGAGCAGATCTCTTGTTCACGAACTCTCTCAGTGTCTGTTTTTCTGAAAATATTTTAAACTCTCCCACATTTTTTGAAGGACAGTTTTGCCTGATATAGAATTCTTTGTGGCAGTTTCTCGCATCAGTATCTTAAATATATCATACCACTGCTTTTTCACTTCCATGGTTTGTGTGGTGAAATCTGCACAGTGTTAATGAGCTTCTCTTGTATGTGATGGATCGCTTTTCTTTTGCTGCTTTCAGATTTCCCTTTGTCTTGACATCTGTCAGTCTGATTAGTAAGGGTCTTGGTGTAGGTCTAGTTGAATCTGTTCTGTTTGAGGCATGCTGTGTTTCTTGGATCTGCAATTTTATGTCTTTTGTTAGAGATGGGAAATTTTCAGTGGTTATTTCCTCCATTATTCTTCTCTTCTCCTTCTGGGACACTCATGACATGTATATTTGTGTGCTTCATGTTGTCATTCAGTTCTCTGAGGCCCTGCTCATATTTTTCCATTCTTTTCCCTATCTGAGGATTTCTGAGGTCCTGTCCTCTAGCTCACTAATTCATTCTTCTGCCTCTTCAAATCTGCTTTTGTAAGTCTCCATTGTGTTTTTCATCTCCTCTGTTGTGCCTTTCATCCCCATAAATTCTGCCAATTATTTTTTCAGACTTTTGAATTCTTCCTTATGTTTGCCCAATGCGTTATTTATATTCTTCATCACTTTTGCCATATCTTACCTCAACTCATTGATTTGTATTTGAATTGATTTAGCATGTTTGTTTGAACATCTTTAGTTATTTCAACTCCTATGTATCATTTGAAGTGTTAGTTTTTTCCCCTGACTGGGCCATATCTTTGTTTTTCCTAGTGTGACTTGCAATTTTTTTGTTGGTGTGTAGGCACCTGGTTTCCTTGGTTTATTCTAGAGGTTGTTTTCACTCTTTTACCTAGGGTTTTCTTGTTGGTTGGCTTTGTTCTCTATCTGTTCTTTGTTGTTCAGTTCAACTTATTCTAAACCTCTAGCCAAGCTTTTGTTTAACTGATCAGAATTTTTGAGCTCTTGTTATTCTGGCTCTTGCCATGCCTATGTGGCACCTTTTTATACAAGGAGGATCTACCCAAATATGATTTGTCCCAATCAGATTTTGCCAGACAAGACAGGCTCAGGTCAGAGGAGGAGGGTGAAATCAGTACCAAGTTTCCCTGAGGATGAGACCCAGCAAGTTGTCAGAGTTTTCCTGTGATGCCTGTAGACCCTGTGTGTTCTAGTTTGCTAATGCTGCCAGAATGCAAAACACCAGAAATGAACTGGCTTTTATAAAGGGGGTTTATTTGGTTACAAGGTTACAGTCCTAAGGCCACAAAGTGTCCAAGGTAATGCATAAACAATTGAGTACCTTCACTGGAGGATGGCCAATGGCATCCAGAAAACGCCCGTCAGCTGGGAAGGCACATGGCTGGCGTTTGCTCCAGAGTTCTGGTTTCAAAATGGCTTTCTCCCAGGACATTCTTCTTTAAGCCACAGTTCCTCAAAAATGTCACTCTTAGTTGCTCTTGAGGCATTTTTCCTCTCTTAGCTTCTCTGGAGCAAAATTCTACTTTCAACAGCCATCTTCAAACCATTTCTCATCTGCAACTCCTTTCTCAGCTCCTGTGCATTCTTCAAAGTGTCCCTCTTGGCCGTAGCAAGCTTGCTCTTCTGTCTGATCTTATATATTGCTCCAGTAATTTAATTCAGATCTACCCTGAATGGGTGGGCCAACACTTCCATGGAAATTATCCAATCAGAGTCATCACCCACAGTTGGGTGGTGCACATCTCCATGGAAACATTCAAAGAATTGCAATCTAATTAACACTAATAGGTCTGCCCACATAAGATTACATCAAAGATAATGGCATTTGGGGGGACATAATACATTCAAACTGGCACACTGTGCTTTTCCCATCCTGTCCTGCAGGTGTCACTTGTCAGCTCACAGCTACCCCCCTGGCATAAAGGGCTGCAGTGTCTTTAATTATCAGTACATTCTGTCCCTGCCAGGGGCATTCTTTGGACTGTGAGTCAGAAGTCAAGCTATATCTGTTTCTGTCCCCTCCTCTCCCCCCACCCAGCCTCTGTGGTCTGAATTCTCTGAAGGAGGGCTGCCACTTGAGCTGGACCCTGCCTCCCCTTTTCTTGGGGAATATATGCCCTTTAGGGAATTATTTTCTTCACTTGACTCCTTTGCTTTTTCTCTCAGATCTATCTTAACTCCACAATTGCCTGCGCCAGTGCTGACAATTGAAAATGCCTGAGGCTGTGTCTATTGAGCTACTTAGAAGAGAGGGAGAAAGGGGGGGGGAATAAATCCCCTTTTCAGAGCCAGTCCCCAGCCCCCCAGTTTCATCAACCAAGAGCTGGATTTAATTATTTACTTCCTGGCTGTATGTGCCTATGTGCCCCTTTTCTTTGGGCACAGTCTGTTTCCAGTGTTTTGCACTCAGCTGACTCCAAAAGCCTCTGATATTATTTACTTTTTTATGTTTCCATCAGCCCTGCCTCCTCTCTATTGGGGGAGACCTCAGGTTTCCTTTCCTGCTTGCTCTGGGTTTGTCTTTGCTCATAGCTTGTATTCAGTAATCCGAATTTGTCAATTGAAGCTGTGGTTGCACCTTGGTTGAGCTTCCTTCCCTTGCTCCTAGAACATACTGCTTCTTTTTCCCACAGGGAAGTGTTCCAACTCAACTTGCCATGCCACTGAGGGAGAATTGCCAGCCACCGCCATTAGGGGGCTTTACTTAAGTTCTATGCTGTGGCCTCTACCCTTTCACCCATTTCATACTGGTATACAATGTGTGTCTGATCATGTATGTCTCCCAAAAAGTTGTTCCAGACTGTTTACTAGTTGTTCCTGGCTGTTTACTAGCTGCCGTAGAGTACTAACTAAATTCCACACCTCTCTATGCTGCCATCTTCCCTTGCCTCTCTCAGTTGATTTTTGACAAGGGTGACAAAGACACTGAATGGGGAAAGAATAGTCTTTTCAACCAGTGGTTCCAGGAAAACTGGAAATCCATATATGAAGTAAAGAAATTGGAACCCTTCCTCACCCCATATACAAAAATTAATCAAAATGTGTCAGTGACCTAATTATTAGAGCAAAAACCATACAACTCTTAGAAGAAAACACAGGCGGAATTTTCAGTACCTGTACAGAGCAATGGATTTTGGATAGGAGAGCAAAAACACAAGCAACAATAGGAAAATAGGTAAATTTGACTTTATCCAAATTAAAAACTTCCGTGTATCAAAGAAATTTATCAAGAAGG
Organism: Choloepus didactylus; assembly: GCF_015220235.1. NCBI lineage: Eukaryota > Metazoa > Chordata > Mammalia > Pilosa > Megalonychidae > Choloepus > Choloepus didactylus. The sequence goes on from NC_051309.1 coordinate 191,057,862, forward strand.
TAAGGAGACAACTTACAGATGGGGAGAAAATATTTTCCAAAAATGTATCTGGAGGAGAACCTAAGATGGCAGCTGGGAGAGACAGGGCAAAAAAAAAAAAAAAAAAAAAAAAAAAAACCTCCGTGAAAAATACTAAATAAAAGCCAGAAAGTCACCAAGAACACCACTTCCAGTGATGCACCAGCTGGACAAGGTCTGCTAAATCCACAGGGACCATACTCTTGGTGAAACCAGGAGTCTGCATTCTGAAACCAGTGAGTAAGCCTGCTGAATGTCTGGCAGTCACTCTGTGGTGTGGGGAAACCATGGGGTGGCATTTGGAGGCAGACTAGTTTGTTTTTAAAAAAAAACAAAAGTGGCTGCAGATACGGCAGCGAGAACTGCACAGTGAAGTGTGGCAGGAAAGGGCTGTGCGAACACCTCAATATCTGGCATGGAAGATAGCCTTTCACGCACCAGCTGCTAATTGTCTCAGAGTGAGGCAGGTAGAGGTGAGCCAAAAGGGGAAAATAACCATGCCCTTTGTAGCCATCTTCCTGACAGTTTGGGAACGCTCCTGCCCGGTGTCAAAGCCACAGCCTAGAGCTGTGCCAAAAAACCCAGTGCAACAGGAAGTGTTTACAGCAACACACACATGCCACAATATCCCACAGCTAATTGTCCCAGACCTGGGAAGGCAGAGCTGTGTGGAAAAGGGTAAATTAACGCCCCCCATACAGCCATCCTTACAGCAGGCTGGGAATGCACCCACACAGTCCGGCGGCCCAGAACTTCCCTTGAGGGACGGTGCACACTTGTGATGTAGCACAACCTTCCCTCAGCAAAGGCCCTAAAAGGGCCCGGCTTGGAAGAGGTACCCCTTCTGAAATCCCAGGGACGATACGCCAATACCAAGGACTTGTGGATCAGCGGCAGAGACAATCTGTGGTGAAACTGAAATGAAGTTTTAGACTCTTGCAACAGCCTTAAATCTCCAGGAACACCTGGGAGGTTTGATTATTAAAGCTGCCCTCTCTCCCTAACTGCTCAGACACAAGCCCCACATTCAGGGCGGACAGGACCAAAAACACACCCAAACTTGGTGCACCATTTGGACCCCAGAAGAATCAGACCCCCACACACCACAAAGACAAAGTTGGGGAGAACTGACTTGAGGGGATTAGGTGACTCGCAGATGCCACTGGCTGGTTAGTTAGAGAAAGTGTACTCCACCAAGCTGTAGATCTGACAAATTAGAGATTAGTCTTTGAATGATCCTACATATCCTAAAAGAACCTTATCAAGTAAAGCAAATGCCAAGAGGCCAAAAACAACAGAAAATTTTAAAGCATATGAAAAAACCAGACGATATGGGTAACCCAAACCCAAACACCCAAATCAAAAGATCAGAGGAGACACAGTACTTGGAGCAATTAATCAAAGAACTAAAGACAAACAGTGAGAGCATGGCACAGGATATAAAGGACCTGAAGAAGAGCATAGCACAGGATATAAAGGACATGAAGAAGACCCTAGAAGAGCATAAAGAAGAAATTGCAGGAGTAAATAAAAAAATAGATGATCTTATGGAAATAAACTGTTGACCAAATTAAAAAGATTCTGGATACTCATAGTACAAGACTAGAGGAAGCTGAAAAATGAATCAGTGACCTTGAGGGCCACAGAATGGAAAATGAAAGAACAAAAGAAAGAGTGGGGAAAAGAATTGAAAAAATTGAAATGGACCTCAAGGATATGATAGATAAAATAAAACATCCAAATATAAGACTCATTGGTGTCCCAGAAGGGGAAGAGAAGGGTAAAGGTGTAGAAAGAATACTCAAAGAAATTGTTGGGGAAAACTTCTACACAATATAAATACGCAAAGCATAAATGCCCAGTGAACTCCAAATAGAATAAATCCAAATAAACCCACTCCAAGACGTATTCTGATCAGACTGTCAGATACTGAGGAGAAGGAGCAAGTTCTGAAAGCAGCAAGAGAAAGGCAATTCACCACATACAAAGGAAATAATATAAGACTAAGGAGTGACTACTCAGTAGCCACCATGGAGGCAAGAAGGCAGTGGCATGACATATTTAAAATTCTGAGAGAGAAAAATTTCCGACCAAGAATACTTTATCCAGGAAAACTCTCCTTTAAATTTGAGGGAGAGCTTAAATTTTTCACATACAAACAAATCCTGAGAGATTTTGCTAATTAAAGACCTGCCCTACTTCAGATACTAAAGGAAGCCCTACAGACAGAGAAACAAAGAAAGGAGAGAGAGATCTGGAGAAAGGTTCAGTACTAAAGAGATTCAATATTGGTTCATTAAAGGACAATAGGAGAGAAAGGGAAAAAATATCTGACAAACATAAACCAAAGTATAGGATGGCTGATTCAAGAAAAGCCTTCACAGTAACAACATTGTAAATGGATTAAACTCCCCAATTAAAAGATGTAAATTGCCAGAATGGATCAAAAAAATATGAACCATCAATATGTTGCATAGAAGAGACTCATCTTAGACACAGGAACACAAAGAAATTGAAAGTGAAAGGATGGGAAAAAATATTCCGTGCAAGCTACAGCCAAAAGAAAGCAGGAGTAGCAATATTAATCTCAGATAAAATAGACTTTAAATGCAAGGATGTTATGAGAGACAAAGAAGGCCACTATGTACTAATAAAAGGGGCAATTCAACAAGTAGAAATAACAATCATAAATGTTTATGCACCCAATCATGGTGCCACAAAATACATGAGACGAATGCTGACGATGTTTCCACAATAATTGTGGGAGACTTCAACACATCACTCTCTCCTATAGATAGATCAACCAGATAGAAGACCAGTAAGGAAACTGAAAACCTAAACAATCAGATAAATGAATTTGATTTAACAGACATATATAGAACATTACATCCCAAATCACCAGGATACACATCCTTCTCTAGTGATCACGGAACTTTCTCCAGAATAGACCATATGCTGGGACACGAGACAAGCCTCAATAAATTAAAAAAAATTGAAATTATTCAAAGCACATTCTCTGACCACAGTGGAATACAATTAGAAGTCAATAGCCATCAAAGACTTAGAAAATTCACAAGCCCCTGGAGGTTAAACAACACACTCCTAAAATAAATGGTTTATAATGTAGAATGTAGGGGAACTAGCGATGGAGAGCAGTTGGTGAAGGGGGAATGATAACCCAATAAGAACAGATAAGCTATCATGGGTGAGTTTAATGTTCTGGGAATGCCCAGGAATGACTATGGTTTGTTAATTTCTGGTGGGTGTGGTGGGAACAAGTTCACAGAAATGTTGCTGTATTGGACTATTTTCTTGGGGTAGAGTAGGAACATGTTGGACTCCCTTGTTACGATTTGTTTGAAATTTTTTTTTATTATGTTTTTTTAAAAAAATTTTTATATAGTTGATTTAAAAAAAGATTTAATTGAAAAACAAACAAACAAACAATGAAAAAAATATGCAGGGCCCCCTTGAGGAGCTGGTGGAGTACGCAGGGGTGTTGGGCTCCCCCACCTTGATGGGTGCCGATGTGCTCACAGACACAGGGGACTAGTGGTTTGATGGGCTGAGCCCTCTACCACAGGACTTCCCCTTGGGAAGAATGTTGCTACAAAGGAGAGGCTAGACCTCCCTATAATTGTGGCTAAGAGCCTCCTCCCAAATGCCTCTTTGTTGCTCAGATGTGGCCCTCTCTCTCTAGCTAAGCCAACTTGAAAGGTGAAATCACTGCCCTCCCCTCTACATGGGATCAGACACCCAGGGGAGTGAATCCCCCTGGCAACGTGGACTGTGACTCCCAGGGAGGAAATAAACCTGGCATCGTGGAATGGAGAACATCTTCTTGACCAAAACGGGGATGTGAAAGGAAATGAAATAAGCTTCAGTGGCAGAGAGACTCCAAAAGGAGCCGAGAGGTCACTCTGGTGGGCACTCTTACGCACAATATAGACAACTGTTTTTGGGTTCTAATGAATTGGAATAGCTAGCAGTAAATACCTGAAACTATCAAACTACAACCCAGAACCCATGAATCTTGAAGATAATTGTATAAAAATGTAGCTTATGAGGGGTGACCATGTGATTGGGAAAGCCATATGGACCACACTTCCCCTTTGTCTCATTTATGGATGGATGAGTAGAAAAATGAGGGAAGAAAAAAAAAAGGAGAAAAAGGCACCCAGTGTTCTTTTTTATTTTAATTGTTCTTTTTCACTATAATTTTTATTCTTATTATTTGTGTGTGTGTGGTAATGAAAATGTCAAAAATTAATTTTGGTGATGAGTGCACAGCTATATAATAGTACAGTAAACAATTGAATGTACGCTTTGTTTTGTATGACTGCATGGTATGTGAATATATCTCAGTAAATATGAATAAAAATAATGTATCTGATCAGGGTTTAGTATCCAAATACACAATGATTCTTACAAGTGAACAACAAAAAGACAACCCAATTAAACAAGTGGGCAAAGGACTTGAATAGACTTTTCTCCTAAAAAGATAATATACATGACCAATAACCACATGAAAAGATGGTCAGCATCATTAGGGATGTTGCAGATCATCAGGGAAATGGAAATCAAAACCATCAGGATATACCATTTCACACCTACTAGGATAGCTCTTATTTTTTCAAAAAGTTCTTCTCAGTAATGTTTAATGATTTCCAGTAATTTTCCATTTTCTGTATCTCATACATATCATGTTAGATTTATTTTTATGTCATATTTTTTATTCTACTGTAAATGGTAGCTTTATTTCTAATTACATGCTGCTAATTTATGGAAAAACTATTTTTGTTGTGTTTAATTTGCAAATTTTCTAAGCCAACTTATTAGTTCTGAGTTTTTTTTTAAATAGTACCTTAGTATTTTCTATGCAGCCAAACATGCAATATGCAAATAAAGACATTTTCCTTTTTCCTTTTCCAGTTTATATACCTTTTATTTCCTTTTCTTGTCTTATTAAAATTGCTAGGACCCATTTCATTGTTTATTAGACATGGTGAGAGCTGACATCTTTGCATTATTTTCAATAGGGAAAATGCATTCAGTCTTTGTTAAATATGATGTAGGTTCATAAATGCTCTCTATCAAATTGCAGAAGTTCCCTTCTAGTTCTGGTGTGATGAGACTTTATCATAAATGGGTATAGGATTTTGTTAAATTTGTTTACTGCATCTCCTGAGGTAAGGTATGTTTTTTTCTTTCTTTTTTTAAATTTTTTTGATACGGTGGATTATATTGATGATTTTAGATTGTTGCACCAACCTTGGATTTCTGAGAAAAAAAATCCACTTGGTTAAATGTTACTATCCTTTTTATATACTAATAGATTGGTTTCCCTAAAATTTGTTTTTCTACATTTTTTATTGTGAAATACAATATATATACAGGATAGTGATAACTTTCAAAGTACAATTTAACAAGTAGTTAGAGAGAGAATTTCAAACACTGTTATGGGTTACAGTTCCACAATTTCAGTTATTTTCTTATTGTGAAATGTATCATATATACAGAAAGGTGTTAACTTCAAAGTAGAATTTAAGTAGTTATATAGGTAATTTCAAGGGATGTTATGGGTTACATTTCCGCAGTTTGAATTACTTCCTTATTGTAAAATACATCGTATATACAGAACAGTGATAAGTTTTAAAGTACAATTTAATGAGTAGCTATAGAACAGATTTCAAAGAATGTTATGGTTTGCAATTCTGTCATTTCAGTTACTTCCTTCTAGCTATTCTAATACCCTAGAATCTAAAAAAATGTATTAATATAAAAATTCAGTGTTCATAATCCTTTGTTAAATCCTGTCTTGTCAGTTGCTACACCTTCCTCTTGTTTAATCACTCTCTCGACTTTCAGGGATGTGTAGATAGTGACCACCCTAACTTGTTCATATTAGAAAGAGGTGTCAGCGTTATGGGGAAGGGGACTGTATCTGGTTGATGTTCTTGAACAGAATGTTGCCTCTGGGTTTTGGGACTTATCTGGCATAGGAACACTTTGAAGAATTTAAGTTTCTGAAAAATAAACTTAGTGAAACTTTTATAGCATCTCTAAAGTTAGAGACCTAGGTATTTCAGGACTACTGTTGGTTAGGGCTTGGCATACTGTGGCCATTTGGCATATCTAACTGGAACTTGCATAAGAGTAATCTCCGGTATAGCCACTCAACTCTACTTGAAATCTCTTAGCCACTGTAGCCTTATTTAGTTACCTTTCTTTTCTCCCTTTTGGTCAAGAAGGCATTTTCAGTCCCTTGATGTTAGGGCCAGGCTCATTCCTAGGAATTGTGTCCCACATCACCAGGGAGATTCATTCCCCTGGGAGTTATGTCCCATGAAAGGGGGAGGCTAATGTATTTATTTGCAGAGTTGAACTTAGAGAGATAAAGGCCACATCTGAGCAACAAAAGAGATTCTCTCTGGAGGTACTTCTTAGGCATAATTATAGATAGGCTTAGCCTCCCTTTTATAGCCATAAGCTTCAGAAGAGCAAGTCTTAAGATGGAGACCTTGACTTATTAATTTCACATAGTATATGTTCTGTCCAAGATAAACAGTGTCTCACATTAACTTCACTTATGTACAATTATCATCACTCTTAATTTTAAACAAGTATCATAACACAAAACACCCCAAAGCTCTAATCAGCTAATTATTTATCCCTAGTATTAGTGTAGTACTGGTAAGGTATTCCTATTAAATATAGTCTATAATATTCCATGGGTTGTTTTCCTATATACTACTCTGTTAACTCTTTGTACCAGGGTCATACCTTAGAATTATAGGTATTGTTCATCAATTGGATTATACGTATCAGTGCCACACTGAAGGCAAACTTAGTCGAAAGTGGTTGTTGAAAGTCATATATCCCACAGATTAGCACTACAAATATAAATAAGTGTTTACATGATTTCCTAAAATTTTTAGGATTTTTCATATATGTTCAGGAGGTATATTGCTTTGTTGCTATTGTTTTTTGTTTTATTCTTTTCATTTTAATATCTTTGCCTGGTTTTGATAGCAAGAAATTCTGGCATAATAGAATAAATTGGGAATGATTTTCTCCTGTTCTCATTTCCGGAACAGTTTGTTTAAAACTGGCCTGATTTCGTCCTTAAATACGTGGGAATTGATGATTAAAGTGATTGGACCTGGAGTTTTCTTTGTGGAGACTTTTATCTATGAGTTGATTTTTTTTTTTTTTTACTAGATGTAAGATTGTCTGTTTCTTCTTGAGTGAGTTTTAGTAGTTTGTGTCTTTCAAGAAATTGGTCCACTTCATCTTTTGAGTTCATTGACTTTCTCTATTGTTTTTCTGTTTTCTATTTCATTGATTTCTGCTCTCAATTTTATTATTTCCTCCCTTCTTTTTGCTTACTTTTAATTTGCTATTATTTTCTAGGTTTTTAGGTGGAAGCTGGTTGATCATTAATTGGAGATCTTTCTTATTTTATTGCTATAAATTTCTTGCTAACCACTACTATACCTGCCTCTCACAAATTTTGATAGGTTGTATTTTTATTTTCACACAATTCAAAGCATTTTCTAATTTATTTATTTATTTTTTTACTTGTGGATATTTGGAAAATAGTATCCATCAAATATTTTTGAAGAAATGAATTTTTTCTTTTTATAAATGTAAAAGAATTTAAAAAAATCAGAGGTTAGAAGGTAAAAATGAGACTCCTTTGATCACTACTAGTGAAAGACAAAACTAAATCTGGGACAAAATTAGCAAAGGCCGTTGTTCTAGTTTGCTAATGCTGCTGGAATGCAAAACACCAGAGATGGATTGGCTTTTATAAAAGGGGGTTTATTTGGTTACACAGTTACAGTCTCAAGGCTATAAAGTGTCCAAGGTAACACATCAGCAATTGGGTACCTTCACTAAGGATGGCCAATGGTGTCCAGAAAACCTCTGTTAGCTGGGAAGGCACGTGGCTGGCGTCTGCTCCAAAGTTCTGGTGTCAAAATGGCTTTCTCCCAGGACGTTCCTCTCTAGGCTTCAGTTCCTCAAAAATGTCATTCTTAGTTGCACTTGGGATGTTTGTCCTCTCTTAGCTTCTCCAGAGCAAAAGTCTGCTTTCAATGGCCGTCTTCAACTGTCTCTCATCTGCAGCTTCTGTGCTTTCTTCAGAATGTCCCTCTTGCCTGTAGCTCTTCTTCAAAACATCACTCAGAGCTGCACTGAGTTCCTTCTGTTATGTCAGCTCATTTATTTGGTTCCACTGATCAGCTTAAGCCCACCCTGAATGGGTGGAGCAACACCTACATGGAAATTATCCAATCAGAGTCATCACCCACAGCTGAGTGGGGCGCATTCCAAAGAAACACTCAAAGAAATCTAATCAAAACTGATAACGTCTGCCCACACAAGATTACATCAAAGATAATGGCGTTTGGGGGACACAATATATTCAAACTGGCACAGCTGTTTAGTCATAAGTTTAAGCAAGGGAACCCATCTGCCCTGACCTTTGTTTCAGCAGGCATTTCAAGTTGTTAGCAAAGATATCATGCTTTATAGAGTAAAAAGAAAATATCCTGAAACAATCTGATTGGCAAATGTTCTAATTCATTAAGGTGGGATTTTTGGAAAAGCAGGATAGGGAGTTTCTAACTGGTCTTCAGGTACATTTGACAGTCCTTTTTGGCTGCAAGTGGAAAAGCAAAGAGTTTAAGAACATTACAAAAGAGGAAGGAATAGTCCTTGCTGAGGATAGAGGTTTTCTGTACCTGGCCATTTCCTAGAACAATTGGAGATCAATCAGTTGTTTTTTTTTGGTGAAATTATCTTAATGATCTTTAGGGGTGGGGAAGCTGCCATGACAAACAATATCTCACCCACTTTAATGAGTAAACACATAGGAAAAATTAAAAAACCATACCCCAAATTTCAAAATTGTATACTATTTTAGCTCCTTCTTTGTACACTCTGTGGTACTATTGTTAAAAGGGTATCAATAAGTTGTCCTAAAATGTTGCAAGTCGAAGTTTTTGTTATTACTTTTGTGTCTTGGCAATTTGGTTGTAAACCTAATTTTTTTTAATATAATGCCTTTTTTCCTGATCGCACTAGATTCTCAAGTGGGTGTTTTACGCATTTGGAATGTTTCAAGAACAACACCTATTGATAATTTTAAATTGAAGAAAACAGGATTTCACTGCTTGCATGTCCTTAGATCTCCTCCAAGGAAAAAATGTAAGTGAAAATATTATCAAATATTATTAAAATATCATATTTACTGCTATTGAATAAAATGTCTAATATTGTGACATAAGCATATCAAATCTATATGTTACTGAAGAGCAATTTTAAAAAATAGTCTTTGAAACTATATGCCAAAGTTACAATCATTACTAAATATGACTAAAATGAATATATTTAGAGTCAAACCACATTTTTAAAATGCTATTAAACACGAGTATCCAGATAATCTCAAATCATCTAAATGGGGAAAATGAATCAATGATATTGGCAAAAATAGAAATATCAAGAATAGTGGGATTAAAGAACATTGGTCTTAACTAGGAGACTTTATTTTTTAAACCTGGCTCTTTTGAAATTCATACACTTTATAATAGAGTTGATGTAACCTAAATGTTAAAAATATAGAATCCAGAAGAATATATTCCAAGTTTCAGTACCACTAATAACTGGATTAGTAGTATTGTGGATGTTCTATATGTTCCTTGTTTATTTTTGTCTGTTTTTTTTTCTCATTAGTATTCATTGCTTCCATAGTGAAGAAAAAATAAAACACACTAAGCCATAAAAGAAAAAAATCTGAATATTTTGGGTAGCTTTAGAATTAGGAATTTTCCTAAATGTAAGGGAAAATACCCCATCTAATTCCTAAGTCAGTCATATTTGCTCTGCACGTTTAGTTGTGTTCCCATTTTTGTGTGGACCATAAAAAACATGAGAAAGGGAATTTAGTGATTGAAAAATCTACAGTAATTGTTACTCCTCACTATTGTCTACCTTTATAATATGCTAAATAATTAGCAATTGCTATTCAAAGTAATGCTATTTTGGCTAGCAAATTTAATATTTAATTTATTTAAATAATGCAATTAGTGTAAAATCTCTATTTCAACCTTCAGCCTTTCCAGAAATTCAAACTTTTCTGAGGAATCCTAACACTTCTAGCCCATGTAAGCTCTAGAGTCTTGAAATTTTAGAATTGGAGACTGACATTGTTTATATATACTGCAATTTTCCTTCATTGTTTGTTTAGTGGCTATGAATTTACATATCATGGGATGACTGAAAGATCACAGATTTTTTCCATTCATAATTTTTTTCTTTTTATAAAAGCAGGCCATGACTATTAAAGAAAAATCAGAAAACATGAAGAAGTACATACCAGTCTACTCACTTTTGAGTAATACCTTTCAGATCACAGATTTTTGAAATCTAGTTTTTTCCCCCATTTTTTTTTCATGTAATAGGAAGTGTGGAGTAAGAACAATCAGCTGAAAATGAAATTTAAAAGTGTTGGACTTACCACCAAATTCTAAAATGAAAATAAATTTTACATAGATAGGTGCATGGAGGATGTCAAAACCACCCAAAATGTCACCAAATTAAATATTAGAAAAACCAATCAAAGAGCATATTGATTTTTTTAATCTTCATTTTATTGAGATATATTCACGTACCATGCAGTCATACAAAACAAATCGTACATTCGATTTTTCACAGTATCATTACATAGTTGTACATTCATCACCTAAATCAATCCCTGACACCTTCATTAGCACACACAAAAAACATAATAAGAATAATAATTACAGTGAAAAACAGCAATTGAAGTAAAAAAGAACACTGGGTACCTTTGTCTGTTTGTTTATTTGTTTCCTTCCCCTATTTTTCTACTCATCCATCCATAAACTAGACAAAGTGGAGTGTGGTCCTTATGGTTTTCCCAATCCCATTGTCACCCCTCATAAGCTACATTTTTATACAATTGTCATCGAGATTCATGGGTTCTGGGTTGTAGTTTGATAGTTTCAGGTATCCACCACCAGCTACCCCAATTCTTTAGAACCTAAAAAGGGTTGTCTAAATTGTGCATAAGAGTGCCCACCAGAGTGACCTCTCGGCTCCTTTTGGAATCTCTCTGCTACTGAAGCTTATTTCATTTCCTTTCACATCCCCCTTTTGGTCAAGAAGATGTTCTCCATCCCACGATGTCAGGTCTACATTCCTCCCCGGGAGTCATATTCCACGTTGCCAGGGAGATTCACTCCCCTGGGTGTCTGATCCCACGTAGAGGGGAGGGCAGTGATTTCACCTTTCAAGTTGGCTTAGCTAGAGAGAGAGGGCCACATCTGAGCAACAAAGAGGCATTCGGGAGGAGGCTCTTAGGCACAATTATAGGGAGGCCTAGCCTCTCCTTTGCAGCAACCGTCTTCCCAAGGGTAAAACCTACGGTAGAGGGCTCAACCCATCAAACCACCAGTTCCCTATGTCTGTGGTCATGTTAGCAACCATTGAGGTGGGGTAGGCCAGTACCCCTGCATTCTCCACAGGCTCCTCAAGGGGGCACTACATATTTTTTTCCTTGTTTTTTTTTTTTTTTAACCTTTTTAAATCAACTGTATGGAAAAAAAAAATTAAAAAAAAAAACGAAAAAAAAACAAAAAAGAAAAACATACAATAAAAGAACATTTCAAAGAGACCATAACAAGGGAGTAAGAAAAAGACAACTAACCTAAGATAACTGCTTTACTTCCAACCCGTTCCTACTTTACCCCAAGAAAGTTACATAATATAGCAACATTTCTGTGAACTTGCTCCTACTATATCCATCAGAAATTAACAGACCATAGTCATTCCTGGGCATCACCAGAACGTTAAATAGTATATCTGTTCTTCTTGGATTACTGTTCCCCCTTCCTTAATTGCTCTCAATTGCTAGTTCCCCTACATTCTACATTATAAACCATTCATTTTACATTTTTCAAAGTTCACATTAGTGGTAGCATATAATATTTCTCTTTCTGTGCCTGGCTTATTTCGCTCAGCATTATGTCTTCAAGGTTCATCCATGTTGTCATATGTTTCACGAGGTCATTCCTTCTTACTGCCGTGTAGTGTTCCATCGTGTGTATATACCACATTTTATTTATCCACTCATCTGTTGAAGGACATTTGGGTTGTTTCCATCTCTTGGCAATTGTGAATAATGCTGCTATGAACATTGGCATGCAGATATCTGTTCGTGTCACTGCTTTCCGATCTTCCGGGTATATACCGAGAAGTGCAATCGCTGGATCGAATGGTAACTCTATTTCTAGTGTTCTAAGGAACTGCCAGACTGACTTTCAGAGTGGCTGAACCATTATACAGTCCCACCAACAATGAATAAGAGTTCCAGTTTCTCCACATCCCCTCCAGCATTTGTAGTTTCCTGTTTGTTTAATGGCTGCCACTCTAATAGGTGTTAGATGGTATCTCATTGTGGTCTTAATTTGCATCTCTCTAATAGCTAGTGAAGCTGAACATTTTTTCATGTGTTTCTTGGCCATTTGTATTTCCTCTTCAGAGAACTGCCTTTTCATATCTTTTGCCCATTTTATAATTGGGCTGTCTGTACTATTGTCATTGAGTTGTAGGATTTCTTTATATATGCAAGATATCAGTCTTTTATCAGATACATGGTTTCCAAAAATTTTTTCCCATTGAGTTGGCTGCCTCTTTACCTTTTTGAGAAATTCCTTTGAGGTGCAGAAACTTCTAAGCTTGAGGAGTTCCCATTTATCTATTTTCTCTTTTGTTGCTTGTGCTTTGGGTGTAAAGTCTAGGAAGTGGCTGCCTAATACAAGGTCTTGAAGATGTTTTCCTACATTATCTTCTAGGAGTTTTATGGTACTTTCTTTTATATTGAGATCTTTCATCCATTTTGAGTTAATTTTTGTGTAGGGTGTGAGGTAAGGGTCCTCTTTCATTCTTTTCGATATGGATATCCAACTCTCCCAGCCCCATTTGTTGAATAGACCATTATGACTCAGTTCAGTGACTTTGGGGGCCTTATCAAAGATCAGTCGGCCATAGATCTGAGGGTCTATCTCTGAATTCTCAATTCGATTCCATTGATCTATATGTCTATCTTTGTGCCAGTGCCATGCTGTTTTGACAACTGTGGTTTTATAATAAGCTTCAAAGTCAGGGAGTGTAAGTCCTCCCACTTCGTTTTTCTTTTTTTAGAGTGTCTTTAGCAATTCGAGGCATCTTCCCTTTCCAAATAAATTTGGTAACTAGCTTTTCCAAGTCTGCAAAGTAGGTTGTTGGAATTTTGATTGGGATTGCATTGAATCTGTAGATGAGTTTGCGTAGAATTGACATTTTAATGACATTTAGCATTCCTATCCATGAACATGGAATATTTTTCCATCTTTTAAGGTCCCCTTCTATTTCTTTTAGTAGAGTTATGTAGTTTTCTTTGTATAGGTCTTTTACATCTTTGGTTAAGTTTATTCCTAGGTACTTGATTTTTTTAGTTGCTATTGAAAATGGTATCTTTTTCTTGAGTGTCTCTTCAGTTTGTTCATTTCTAGCATATAGAAACATTACTGACTTATGTGCATTAATCTTGTATCCCGCTACTTTGCTAAATTTGTTTATTAGCTCTAGTAGCTGTATCGTCGATTTCTCAGGGTTTTCCAGATATAAGATCATATCATCTGCAAACAATGACAGTTTTACTTGTTCTTTTCTGATTTGGATGCCTTTTATTTCTTTGTCTTGCCGGATTGCCCTGGCTAGCACTTCCAGCACAATGTTGAATAACAGTGGTGACAGTGGGCATCCTTGTCTTGTTCCTGATCTTAGAGGGAAGGCTTTCAGTTTCTCACCATTGAGTACTATGCTGGCTGTGGGTTTTTCATATATGCTCTTTATCATGTTGAGGAAGTTTCCTTCAATTCCTACCTTTTGAAGTGTTTTTATCAAAAATGGATGTTGGATTTTGTCAAATGCCTTTTCAGCATCTATTGAGATGATCAATTGATTTTTCCCTTTTGACTTTTTAATGTGTTGTAATACATTGATTGATTTTCTTATGTTGAACCATCCTTGCATACCTGGAATGAACCCCACTTGGTCATGGTGTATGATTTTTTTAATGTGTCTTTAGATTCGATTTGCAAGTATTTTCTTGAGGAATTTTTGCATCTATATTCATTAGGGAGATTGGCCGGTAGTTTTCCTTTTTTGTAGCGTCTTTGCCTGGTTTTGATATTAGATTGATGTTAGCTTCATAAAATGAGTTAGGTAGTGTTCCATTTTCTTCAATGTTTTGAAAGAGTTTGACTAAGATTGGTGTCAGTTCTTTCTGGAAAGTTTGGTAGAATTCCCCTGTGAAGCCACCTGGCCCTGGGCATTTATTTGTGGGAAGATTTTTGATGACTGATTGGATCTCTTTGCTTGTGATGGGTTGATTGAGGTCTTCTATTTCTTCTCTGGTCAGTCTAGGTTGTTCATGTGTTTCCAGGAAGTTGTCCATTTCCTCTACATTATCCAGTTTGTTGCCATACAGTTGTTCATAGTATCCTCTTATAATTTTTTTAATTTCTTCAAGATCTGCAGTTATGTCACCTTTTTCATTCATTATTTTGTTTATATGGGTCTTCTCTCTTTTTGATTTTGTCAGTGTAGCTAGGGGCTTGTCAATCTTGTTGATATTCTCAAAGAACCAACTTTTGGTGCTATTTATCCTCTCTATTGTTTTTTTGTTCTCTGTCATTTATTTCTGCTTTAATCCTTGTTATTTCTTTTCTTCTACTTGGTTTAGGATTGGTTTGCTGTTCATTTTCTAGCTTCTTCAGTTGATCCATTAGTTCTTTGATTTTGGCTCTTTCTTCCTTTTTAATATACGCGTTTAGTGCTATAAATTTCCCCCTCAGCACTGCTTTTGCTGCATCACATAGGTTTTGGTATGTTGTGTTCTCATTTTCATTCGTCTCTATATATTTAGCAATTTCTCTTGCTATTTCTTCTTTAACCCACCGATTGTTTAGGAGTGTGTTGTTTAACCTCCAGGTTTTTGTGAATTTTCTAAGTCTCTGATGGTTATTGACTTCTAATTGTATTCCATTGTGGTCAGAGAATGTGGTTTGAATAATTTCAATCTTTTTAAATTTATTGAGGCTTGTTTTATGTCCCAGCATATGATCTATTCTGGAGAAAGTTCCATGAGCACTAGAAAAGTATGTGTATCCTGGTGATTTGGGATGTAATGTCCTGTAGATGTCTGTTAAATCTAATTCATTTATCAGATTGTTTAGGTTTTCAATTTCCTTATTGGTCTTCTGTCTGGTTGATCTATCTATAGGAGAGAGTGATGTGTTGAAGTCTCCCACAATTATTGTGGAAACATCAATTGCTTCCTTTAGTTTTGCCAGTGTTTCTCTCGTGTATTTTGTGGCACCTTGATTGGGTGCATAGACATTTATGATTGTTATTTCTTCTTGTTGAATTGCCCCTTTTATTAGTATGTAGTGGCCTTCTTTGTCTCTCAAAACATCCCTGCATTTAAAGTGTATTTTATCTGAGATTAATATTGCTACACCTGCTTTCTTTTGGCTGTAGCTTGCATGAAATATTTTTTTCCATCCTTTCACTTTCAATTTCTTTGTGTCCCTGTGTCTAAGATGAGTCTCTTTTATGCAACGTACTTGCGGTCGCGGTTACTGCTTCTGGGGGGAGTGGCGGCCGGTAGCGGAGCCCTCAGCTCTCGGGGCTGCTTAAAGGGTACCGGCGGCAGGGGCTCTTTCCCGGAGGCGAGGGCGAGGCGGAGGACTTGGCCAGGTCCTCGGCGGGAGGCGTGCAAGGTGTGGAGGGCGGCGATAAGGACAAGACACTCTTCATCCAGTAGGAGTATGCGCCAAAGAGATTTATTCAGGGGTGATCACAGGTTATATAGGCTGGTAAGAAGGGCAGGGCTGGAAAGGAGGTGAAGTAGCCTTAAATGGCAATACTGAAGGGAGAGGGGCTAGGATTGGTTCTGAGAGGACGCAGGAGCCGTTGCAGCGGGCGGGAGTTGTTCTGGCCACGGTGCATGCGCGCTGGCGGTGGCAGGAGTTGCCTTGGCACAGGGGAGTGTGCGGGTAAGATAAGGAAGTGGGGAAAGGGCGGTTGGGAGAAAGGCGGTTTCCTCCGGCAAGCCTCCCCTGCCCGTGACATTTTGGGTGAGGAAAAGGGAGCTGCCTTGACCTCGCTCCCCAGGCTCGGGGGGGCTGCAGAGGGCACTAACGCCCGTACCTACTACCCTCCCCAGGGGGTGATATCAGGTCCCCTGGCCCAGGCCTGGTAAGTCGAGGTACAAGCTCAGTCACCCGCAGTACTGATGGTTCATTTTTTTTTTATCCATTCTGTGAATCTATATCTTTTAATTGGGGAGTTTAATCCATTTACATTCAACGTTATAACCGTGAAGGCATTTCTTGAATCAGCTATCTTATCCTTTGGTTTATGTTTGTCATATATATTTTTCCCCTCTCTCTATTAATATCCTTTATTGTACCCATACCGAATCTCTTTAGTACTGAACCTTTCTCCAAGTCTCTCTGTCCTTTCTTTGTTTCTCTGTCTGTAGGGCTCCCTTTAGTATCTCCAGTAGGGCAGGTCTCTTGTTAGCAAATTCTCTCAGCATTTGTTCGTCTGTGAAAAATTTAAGCTCTCCCTCAAATTTGAAGGAGAGCTTTGCTGGATAAAGTATTGTTGGTTGGAAATTTTTCTCACTCAGAATTTTAAATATATCGTGCCACTGCCTTCTCGCCTCCATGGTGGCTGCTGAGTAGTCACTACTTAGTCTTATGCTGTTTCCTTTGTATGTGGTGAATTGCTTTTCTCTTGGTGCTTTCAGAACTTGCTCCTTCTCTTCCGTGTTTGACAGTGTGATCAGAATATGTCTCGGAGTGGGTTTATTTGGATTTATTCTATTTGGAGTTCGCTGAGCATTTATGATTTGTGTATTTATGGTGTTTAGAAGATTTGGGAAGTTTTCCCCAACAATTTCTTAGAATACTCTTCCTAGACCTTTACCCTTTTCTTCCCCTTCTGGAACACCAATGAGTCTTATATTCGGACATTTTATATTATCTATCATATCCCTGAGGTCCGTTTCGATTTTTTCAATTTTTTTCCCCATTCTTTCTTTTATGCTTTCATTTTCCATTCTGTCATCTTCCAGGTCACTGATTCGTTGTTCAACTTCCTCTAGTCTTGTATTATGAGTGTCCAGAATCTTTTTAATTTGGTCAACAGTTTCTTTAATTCCCATAAGATCATCTATTTTTTTATTTAGTCTTGCAATGTCTTCTTTATGCTCTTCTAGGGTCTTCTTGATATCCTTTGTATTCCGTACTATGGTCTCATTGTTCATCTCTTTGAGTAGCTGCTCTAGGTGCTGTGTCTCTTCTGGTCTTTTGATTTGGGTGCTTGGGCTTGGGTTATCCATATCGTCTGTTTTTTTCATATGCTTTATAATTTTCTGTTGTTTTTGGCCTCTTGGCATTTGCTGAAGTTGATAGGGTTCTTTTAGTATTTGTAGACCAATTGAAGTCCTTATCTCTAATTTATCAGATCTACAGCTTCATGGAGTATACTTTCTCTAACTAACCAGTAGGTGGCGTCCACGAGCCATATTGATTTTTAACCTAACTGTCTTAAATTGCATTGAATTAAATTGGATGCTGCCAAGTTGCCTGTTTTATTAGTAATTCATTCTAATTTGGGTTTCTGTCATTCTCATTAAAACATTTCTTATATTGGAATAAAAAGATAAAATACTGGGAAATATTTTTCAGTATTCAGGTATGTAATTAATAATGAATTGGACTAGTAATTACAGTGTTATTGGATTATTAGTTTTGGATTATGTTTGCAAAAGACTATTGAGGTTCTAAAGTAGAGCTTCCTGAAAGAAGACAAATAGTAAATGAACAAAATATGGAAGAAAGAATATACAGATAATAACTGTTAAACAGGGGCATTTATGTAACTGAAAGTTGGAGAAATGAAAGTCTGTAAACAGTAAAAAAATGAAGAAAGATAAATTGAGATGCAAATGTATGTTAGTGCTGTGATTCTTAAATTTTTAGGATGCTAAATTAAAGGGAATTTTAAATAATCTTAAAGGTATTTTTATTGGTTTGGAAATTAATGGGAGTTATTTGCTTTAAAAGAGAAAAAATTATGTATGTGTGAGTTTGTATGTGCAGTAGGGGGGAGTAAGCTATTATGTCAGCATTTTGAGTGGATATTATAATTCAGAAATAATTATACTGTGCTTTAATTTACAAATTAAATTTACAAAATCTTAACAGATTGTAATTCCTCACACACAAATTTTAGTCTATTTCATTCTATCTGCACTCTGTGCACTTCTTTTCACAATTCTTTGTTTATATTTCCACAGTTTTTAGACATGCCACAGAAGCGTTCCAGTGGCAGAAAATGTGATCATTCTTTAAATGTTACTTACAATGATTCTGGATAAAAGAAAACAATGGAGCATCTTTATAAATTAAACCATGTGCTTACATTCCAGGATATGGGATGTTACTGTTATAAATATTTACCTTATTTTTTTCTTTTCTAAAAAATAGTTTTGGTCCAGTCTCCAACCAAAAATCATTATACATCCTCAACAAGTGAAGCAGTTCCACCCCCTACTTTGACACAGAACCAAGCATTTTCTCTTCCTCCTGGTCATGCAGTGTGCTGTTTCCTGGATGGTGGAGTTGGACTTTATGATATGGGAGCCAGGAAGTGGGATTTTCTTAGGGACTTGGTATGTCTATGGTCATTCCCTACTTTTAGTATCTTATTATTATTCTATTATGTAAAATGTTTATTTTGTGTAATGCCATGATGGAATTACATATAATATTGTTAAAATTATCTTCGTTAAGTAATGATATGTTAGGGCTTTCTCTTAGTACTCATTCTTTTGGAGTATGTCATTGGTTTAAAAAAGGAATATTTGCCTTTAAGGACTTTTAGTTTCAGTTTTATCTTGATCTTTTCTTATACTGTCAGAATAACTATACAAATTGTTAATAGTTGATGGCTTTATACATTTCTAGCATGCTATCCTATACATTATAAATAATAAGGAAAGTATCTTTGAATTGAATTGAAATTTAAAAAATGATACTTTTGAACATATTGCATTTATTTGCTAATTTGAAGGACTGTAGTTGAGTAAAATCTTGGTTGGTACAGAATAATACAGTAGAGTAATAACAATACAGTGAGCATTCAGTCACAGTGATGGTTTCAATTTTATGTGTTTTGCTTGCTGGTTATATTTTTCATTACTGGTTGGAGAACTGTTGTTCATGTGTCAGCTTGATTAAAAATGTACGATTTTGTTTATAAATAATGTGAATTTTTGTGGTTTCTTCTAACAATATACTTTCTGCAGTAGTTGTGATATTTTTTATGCTGCATTTCCAGGGACATGTGGAAACTATCTTTGATTGCAAATTCAAACCTGATGATCCCAATCTTTTAGCAACAGCTTCATTTGATGGCACTATAAAAGTTTGGGATATAAACACATTAACAGCAGTGTATACTTCCCCGGGCAATGAAGGGGTTATTTATTCCCTTTCATGGGCTCCAGGTAAGAAGCATTTTATTCAAATAGGGAGTACAATTAAATGGCTTTTCCTAAATTTTACTTTCATTCGAATTATCTTCTTACTGTCAAAGCCAGAAGAATATTAGTGTCAATGTGTTAGGTTAGTTCAGTTTTTGTGGGGTTTAGAATAGGCTTCCTGCAGAGGGACTTTGACTCTTGGGTCCTTTATTCAACATATTCATACAGAAGAGTCACAGTTAATCAGGATTATGTCTACATATGTAATATTAACTACATTTGTATAGCTATACCTTTAAATGTATAAAATATTTTATATGATAAAAATTTTATGAAAATTTGAATATAAATCAAATTCATGAAAATAAAATCACTTAAAATAAAAAGAATTTTATTTATCTAAAAATTATAATAGGTGCTCTTCCCTATTTGTAAATGTCATTTGTAAATAAGATTATATATCAAGTAACGGTTCATTTGTCACCATGTAATTCTATAGTAATTCCAACTTCGTGATATTAAAGAATTTTTGTAATAGGGTTTTATTCTTTTTTTTGATCTCAGAAAGATACTGTCTTTTGTACCTGTAAGTAAATTAAAAAGATGCCCAAGTAGGCCTCTGATATTTTCTCCCAATATAGTACCATTATTTTCCTATAATAAATAATTTTACATACCTAAATGAATTTTTATACTTTTTTTAAAATTAGAGAATGTGTAGTTTTACAGAAAGATTATGCAGAAGGTACAGAATGTCTATATACTCCCGTTTTACACATGCAGTGGTACCTTTGTTACAATTGATAGATAATTATACTATTAACTATGGTTCATTACATTAGTTCACTGTGTTGTACATTCCTAAGCTTCTTAAAAATATCTATGTGCTAGTAACATGTAAAATTTAAAATTTCCCCTTTTAACCATATTCAAATGTATAATTCAGTGTGTTAATTACATTCACAAGGTTGTGCTACCATCACCGCTATCCATTACCAACACATTTCCATTAACCATAACAGAAACTGTACAATTTAAGGTTAACACTCCATTCCCTACCACCAGCCCAACTCCTAGTAACCTGTATTCCAGTTTCTGACTATGAATTTGCTTTTTCTAATTATTTTATATCAGTGATATCATACAACATTTGTCCTTTTGGGTCTGGTTTGTTTCACGCAACCTGATGTCTTCAAGGTTCATCCAAGTAGTCACATGTATCAAAACTTCATTCCTTTTTACAGCTGAATAGTATTTCATTGTATGCATTTACCATGTGTTGTTTATGCAGTCATCATTTGATGGACACTGCGTTGCTTCCATCTTTTGGCAGTTGTGAGTAATGCCCCTGTGAACATCAGTATGCAATTATCTGTTTAAGTCACTGCTTTCAATTCTTTTGGGTATACACCCAGAAGTGGGATTGCCGTGTCATGGTAATTCTATATTTAACCTTCTGAGGGACTGCCGAACTGTCTTCCACAGTGGCTGCCCATTTTACATTCTCACCAACAGTGAATGAGTGTTCCTATTTCTCCACATCCTCTCTAACACTTGTAATTTTCCATTTTTTTTAATAGTAGCCATTCTCGTGGGTGTGAAATGGGATCTGACTATGGTTTTGATTCACACTTCTTTATTGGCTAATGATATAGAGCAACTTTTTCATGTGCTTTATGGCCATTTGTAGATCCTCTTTGGAGGGTACCTGGGATAAATCTTTGTATATAATTCTTTTAATGTGCTGTTGGATTCAGTTTTCTAGTATTTTATTGGGATTTTTTGCATCTGTATTCATAAAGGATATTGTTTTTTGATTTTCTTTTCTCATGGTATGTTTATTTGACTTTGGTATTATGGTGATGCTGATCTCACAAAATGAGTTTTTACTCCCTTCTCTTCAATTTTTCAGAAGAGTTTCAGCAATGTAGTTGTTAGTTCTTTTAAAGTTTGGTAGAATTCACCAGTGAAGTCATCTGTTCCTGGGTTTTTCTTTGGTGGTTTTTGATTACTCATTCAATCTAGTACCTACTTATTGGTCTGTTGACATCTTCTCTTTCTTCTTGCGTTAGTGTATGTAGTGGAGTATTTCTAGGAATTTCTCCATTTTATCTCAGTTATCTAACATGCCATACAGTTGTTCATACTATCCTCTTATAATCCTTTTTTATTTCTGTTGGGTCGGTGGTGATGTTCCCTTTTTCATTTCTGACTTTACTTATGAAGGTCCTCTCTCTTTTGTTCTTTGTCAGTCTAACTAAAGTTTTGTTGATTTTACTGGTCTTTCAAAGAACTAACTTGGTTTCATTAATTCTATTTTTTTTTTTTTTTAGTCTTTATTTCGTTTAACTCCACTCTAATCTTTGTTATGTCTTTCCTTCTGATTGTTTGGGTTTCCTTTGCTATTCTTTTCCTAGATCCATCAGTTGTGAGGTGCGGGTTCTGTTTTGAGATCTTTCTTTTTTAAGATTAGCATTTAGAGCTATAAATTTCCCCCTCACCACTGCCTTTCCTGTGTTGTGTTTTTATTTTAATTTATCTAAATATATTTCCTAGTTTCACTTGTGGATTTCTTATTTGCCTTACTGGGTTTTAAAGAGTGCATAATTTTAAAAGTGTGTTGTTAAGATACGTGAATTTTTCAGTTTTCTATTATTGATCTACCTTCATTCCATTCTGTTCAGAGAAGATACACTGTATGGTTTCAATATTTTTGAATTCATTGAGTCTTGCTTTGAATTCTACCAGTAGAATTATTCATGTGCACTAGAGAATGTGTGTCTTGTTGATGTTGGGTGACGTGTTCTATATATGTGTGTTAGGTCTAGATGATTCTTAATACTGTTCAGGTTTTTATTTCCTTATTGGTCTTCTGTTTAGATGCTTTATACATAATTGAAAGTAGTATATTGAAGTCTCCTATTATTAACATAGAATCATCTATTTCTCCTTTCAGATCTGTCAATTTTTGCCTCATATATTTAGGGTTCTGCTATTAGGTGTATATGTATTAATAATTGTGATGTATTCTTGTTGAATTGATTCCTTTATCAATATTTAGTGACCTTTTGTTCCTCATAACAATTTTTGACTTAAAGTCTATTTTATCTGATACTAGTAGCTACCCCAGGTCTCTTTTGGTTATTATTTGCATGGTATATTTTTTCCATTCTTTCACTTTCAACCACTTGTGTCTTTGAATTTCCTGTGAGTCTCTTATGAACAGTATATAATTGGGTCACACTTCTTTATTCATTCTACCAGTCTCCACCTTTTGACTGGAGAGTTTAATCCATTTACATTCAATGTAAATACTGTTAATGCAGCACTTCCTTCTGCCATTTTTTTAATTTGTTCTTTGTAAGTCTTAATAACTTTTCTCCTCCTTAATTATTCTGTTGCTACCTACTTTCATATTTGTTTTTCTGTATTATACCATTTTGTGTCACTTCTTTCTTTCTGTATATATTGTTCATGTATATCCTTTGTGTTTACCATGGGATTTAAATTTAACATCCTAAATCTGTAACATTCACATTTGATTTGATGCCAACTTTATTTCATTTGCATACACATGCACAGCATCTATATGCCTCTGTCTTCCCACCTGTTTGTTGTACTTCCTACAAATTATATCTTTAAATTGTATGTACAAAACCATGATTTATCATTACTTTTTGGGCATTTGCGTTTGAGACCCTATAAGAAGTGAAATGAGGTCTTACATACCAAAAAAAAAAAAACAAAAAACCAAAAAACAAAAAACAAAAAAACAAAAACACAGTATAATAGTACTGGTAATTTTATAATTATCCATGTGTCTGGTTTGTTAATGTTGCCATTATGCAAAGTACCAGAAATGGATTGGCTTTTATAAAGGGGGTTTATTTAATGCCATAAACGTGTACAGATTAAGGCATCAACAAGAAGATACCTTCAATGAAGAACGGCTAATGGAACCTGGAGCACCTCTGTCAGCTGGGAAGGCATGTGGCTGGCATCTGTTGTTCCCAGGTTGTGTTTCAAAATGTCATTCTCCAAAATGTCTCTGGGCTTGTCTCTCTTAGCCTCTTCAGCTCCTGTGCATATAACTGTCTGGGGGTCCCTTCAGTTTCTCCAGAGCTAACTCTGGGTTTCATCTCTTAGCTAAACATCCTTCTGTCCGCAACTCCAAGCGTTCAGTGGTCATCTTCAAAATGTCTCTCTCAGCTGCTCTTGAGGCATTTTGTCCTCTCTTAGCTTCTCCAGAGCAAACTCTGGGCTTAGCATCTCAATACATCAGCTCCAAAGTGTCTCTCCAAAAGTCTCTCTCAGCTGCTCTGAGCTCTTTCTGTTTGTGAGCTCCTTTATAGGACTCCAGTGATTAAATCAAGACCCACCCTGAATGGGCAGGGCCCCATATCTCCATGGAAAAAATTTAATCAATCATTTCATCCACAGTTCATTGAGTCACATCTCCATGGAAACACTCCGTCAGAAGATTCCAACCTAATTAACACTAATAGGTCTGCCCCCACAAGATTGCATTAAAGAATATGGCCTTTGGGGGGACATAATATATCCATACTGGCACACCATGTGATTACCTTTACCTGAGATCTTTATTTCTTTATTCCGCTTTGATCCACTGTCTAGTATCCTTTACTTTCAATCTGAGGGACTCCTTTATCATTGCTTGTGAGTCAAGTCTAGTGGTGATAATTCCCTCAGCTTTTGTTTATCTGGGAATGCCTTAATCTCTCATTCATTTTTGAAAGACAGTCTCACCAAATATTAAATTCTTGGCAGGCAGTTGTACCCTTTCAACACTGCCTTCTTGCCACCATGATTTCTGATGAGAAATTGAAACTTAATCTTTTTATGAATCCCGGTAACGTAGTTTTTACTTTTCTCTTGCAGCTTGTCCACTCTACTTTTCCTTGGCATTCAGTAGTTTGAATACTATATATCAGAGTGTGGTTCTCTTTGAGTTTATCCTGTTTTGGGTTTGTTGATAATCATGAATGTACATACTCATGTCTTTTGTTAACTTTGGGAAGATTTTTGCCATTATTTCTTTGAATATTCCTTCTGCCCCTTTCTCTTTTCCTTCTCCTTCTGGGACTCCCTTAATGCATATATTGGTATGTTTGATAATGTCCTTCATATTTCTTAAGCTCTGTCCATTCTTTTTTATTATTTTTTTCTTTCCACTCCTCTGCTGAATCATTTCAATTGTCTTTTCTTTGAGTTCACTGACTTTTTCTTTTGCCAGCTCCAATCTCCCATTGAAAACATCTAGGGAACTTCTCATTTCATTTTGTGGTCAAATGCAGTATTTCTGTTTGAAATTTCATTTCTGAAATTTCTATCTTTTTATTAAGAGTGTCATAGTAATCATTCATTATTTTCGTTATATCCTTCATTTCTTTCCTGTGTTTCCCTTTATACTGATGAGCATATTCAGGATAATTTTTGTAAAGCTGTGTGTATAGTATGTCTAAGGTCTGGTCTTCTTCAGTGAAGGTTTCTGGATTTTTATTTTGTTCCTTTAGGTGAGCTATCATTTCCTGTTTCTTTGTTTGTACACTATACATTTTAATATATTAAAGTGTTAACTCTCAGATTTACTCCCTAAGCTTTCCATTTAAAGTTTGTATTCAGCTTCTAATAAGACAAAGATGTTCTTAAGTGCCAGGAGGTAACCAAAACAAACAAATCAACACATGCAATCAACTGTTCACATTCTTTGCAAATTGTCTCTGCATTGGCTGGTGTTCTCCTTCAGAGTTTAGCCTTTCTGCCAAGAAAGTCAGCCTTAGTTGAATTGAAATGCAGGGTCCTCTCCATTTTATTTTTTGAGCTTGTATCCTTTCCTGGGCTGTGTTTACTTGCAGCCTTAGGAATTCCCCAGTTTGAAGGAATTTGAGTATGCCCTTTAGTTCCTATTAATGAGATTTTCTTACCTCCCTTGGTGCTCTGTTGCAGGCCACTTTGACATAATTGTTTCTTACACTGCTTTAGCTGTTTGCCAGCTGCTTCTGCCTGCAAGGCAAGTTTTGGGAGGGCAAGCCCAAGATGCGATTCCTGGTTCAGTATTTCATGCTACCATCTGAGAGTTTGGCAGTGAAGTACAAGCACCCCATTGCACATAGGGATTACTCTGCTTCCTTTATAAGAGGGCCAGAGACTTGCAGTGGAAACATAGGCTGGCTCCACTGTGTGGGGAGGGGCCAACAAAGGCATCATGAGCTTCTCCTAGTGTTTTAAATATGAGTTCTCTTGATACAGCACTCACAGTTTTGGCAGTTGTTCGAAGATTCTGTGGTGGCTCGATACCCAGGAGCATTTTATACTGCCATCTTGGTTGACTGGTTTTTCCCAGTAAATGAATTTTTCACATTAAAAAGAATGTTTTTTCCATAATGCTTTATATTTGCTCCAGTGGTAATATATTAATTTAAAATGCACACGTAACCAGTGTACAGCTTGTTTGGTAGCATATCTCCCCATATGCCAGGATTCTTAATCTTGGATCTGTGTCCACAAGGATTTCAGATACATTCAGAGTCTGGAGTCTCTTAGAATTTTATGCATAATTTTTAGAGTGTGTGTGTGCATGTGTATGCCTATATCTGTCAAGGCATGTCATAGTAATCAGATTTTCCAGGGGTTCCACAATATGTAAGATGTGAAGAGCCACTGCTTTATGTATCCCTTATTTCCTGCAAGAAGGACAAGATGTAGAAAAATGTTTTATTTGCAACTCTTAATAGCAGTAGTTGTTTCTGTAATCAGAAATACCCAGTGCCACTGCAGATACAGGGCCAATTGAAAAAACATTTATTTTCTTCATTAAGGAATGAAGCATAAAAAAAATACTAAGATCTCTTACCTACTCCCTTCTTCACATCCACCTCTATTTTACTTATGATTGTGATGGCCATCGTTTATTAAAGAAAGTCTGAGGTCAGAGAGGTTGAGTAACTTACTCAAGATGACTTACCTAGTGAGTAGTGATAGAATCAAGATCTAAACAATTGTCATTCTGACCCTTAGGCCTGTGTTCTTAATCATTGTAGAATACATCTTCACATAGGTCCCTCTGTGTAGGAATATAGAATCTGACTGGTCAGTGCAGTAACATAGCACCAACCTTCTTCCTCTTACAGAAAATATATGACCCAAACCTAAAACTTAAATGGAAATTGTGACTGTAAATGCCATCATTTTCAAATCACAGTAAAGCCTAAAAACATTCTTTTAGTCTATACATTGAGAATTTGTATCAAGAAAGTAAAAATGTTGGAAAATGTCTTTTTTTCATTGCTTGCTATGTGATTACTGGTCTACCACTATTTTCAGGTAAGTATGGATAAAACTTAAAAAGGTTAAAGGTTAATGAAGGGTGATAATTATGGAAATAGATTAGGTTATAGATGATTATATAATTTCCTCTCTATAATTTGGAGTAAATACTACAAGAAAAGACAAAAACGTACAAATAAATATGTTATCCTCTCCCCATTAATTTGTGAACATGAAAAGGAGAGCAGAATGAAAATACTTGAAATATAGTAAGGACCTATTTTAGCGTTGCAATCATTAATCACAAAGCGGTTTCTCCATATTTTTACTCAGGCAGCAGATGACAACTGCTCCTTTCTTCAAATGAAGGAAACATCTTTCACGATCTTGAAAAACAAAAATAAGCCCTGGAGTCTCATAACCATCTAGGAACTTAACAGCAATTAGATTTTCACAGATATGTCTCATTTCTTAAAAACTGAAAGCATTGTTTATGTTTTTAGTAGAGAAATTGAATTTGCTCATGTGTTCTGCTTACAGAAATACTTTTCTTGTTAGGAAAGTCAGGGAAATATGAAAACTGAATGTATTATGATATTATGAAGAATTATTGATAATTTTTGTAGTGTTCATGATAGTTTGGCCATGTTAATTAAAGGGTCTCTGTCTTTTAGGTATCCTACTGAAGTACTGATTAATGAAATGGTATGATGTCAGTAATTTATTCCAAAGAAATCCAGTAAGGGTAGAGACAAAACAAGATTGGCTATGTTTTGGTAATTGCGAAATCTGTCTGATGGATACATGGGAGCTCATTATACTGTTTTCTCTACATTTGCATCTATTTGGTGTTTCCATAACTAAAACGTTTTAAAAAAACTACTTTGCAAATTTCAAATCTTAAAATTTTCAAAAAATAAGAATGTTTTGGAAAGAATTACACTTGTGTTTAACATTTAATTTAATTTTTACCAAATTATTTCCTAAGGTGATTTAAATTGTATTGCTGGGGCAACTTCCCGAAATGGTGCTTTTATTTGGGATGTTAAAAAGGGCAAAATGATACAACGATTTAATGAGGTAAGATGTATTTATTTTTGGCTGAATAAAATAATGTCTTAAAATAATTCATATATTTTAAATGTTTTTCTTTCTTAACAGTTAATAACCAGGTGATAGGTATGTTCGCTAAAATGGAAGAAAATCCAAGAGAATTTTTACCTATTAAAGTGAGTTCTGAAAAATGTAGCTAAATTCACCTAAAATTGCCTTGAAGATTCAAAAGAATTTTGACATTCATCCTCTACAAAATGATCTAGGTGACTATTAAATAGTGGGAAGAAGACTAGGCTCAGAATAATGGGTGCCAAGTTATAGCGCCAGTTTTTTAATGTTTAGCTCTTGACCTAGGGAGAATCGCCTATAATATGAAATTGGATTATATAATTTCTTAGGTTTCCTCCTAGTTCTCAGATTCTATTATTCTGTCATAAGCCCCGAAAACTCTTCTCTTCCTATGTATAGTATCACACATTGTACCAATACTTCTGCTTGGAGTTAAATTATTATCCCATTTTTTACTGTGTTTCATCAATATTTGGATGTTATGTATGATTTAATTATAGTAGGGTAAGTTTGATTGGGGGGAAAATTATAAGATCTATGATTGCCTCTTATTGTCCTGAAGTTTCATTCATTTCAAACGATTACTGGTTAAGCTCAATAATTGATTTCTTTGAAATTGTTTAAGTATTTGAGGTGTACTGTGAAGGTGCCCTTTAGTAGACTTGATATCCAGGGTGTTCTACACTAATGTAGAGAATGCAGAGTGTTAGAGAAAAGTTACAACCACAGTTAACAGTTTTGCACTTACATAAAGAAACGTTGACAAAGATTTTATGTTACATCCTTCCATCTTTCTCTACATACAGCAATGCTCTTTCAGTTCAGCAATGCCCTGAACCTGCCCAGTTATCACCAGAACAACACTTACTCCATGCTAAATAATGGGATATAAGAAGAAAAGATGAAATGGACCTGAAGTGAAACTTTTAATCTAGATTCAACAATTTTATCCTTAGATGTCGTATCTGTTGTTTTCTTCTTGTGGCCTCTTGGCATCTTGTGACCTAAAATATTTTCCCATTAGCACTAGAACAGTCCGCAGCTTGATTCCAGCAACCTGACATGTGAATATCAAGGACATTCTTATATCCATTGATATCTTTCCCAGCATTCAGTAGCACAGTTAAGACCAATATCAAAATCACTTAAATCCTGAATAATAAATATAGGGAAAACCAGCAATACTAGCTTGATGAACAAAGCTATAACTGCCTTATATAAGGAAATTCGGGATATTAGAAAGCCATAAATGCCCTTTTCAAGGGGCTAGAGGAAGCTGACAGCAGACCTCCAACCCTTAACCTAAATGAGTATGGGGACTAGTTTTATTTTTTATCTACCTTTTAAAGTCTGCTCTCTCTTATCCCCCATCAAAAGGTAAAAGCAGTGAACTAGATATTGTCTTATGAATTTAAAACTATGTATTTAAATTCAGGATAAAAAGTC
The DNA here is from genome assembly GCF_015220235.1 of Choloepus didactylus. Taxonomy (NCBI): domain Eukaryota; kingdom Metazoa; phylum Chordata; class Mammalia; order Pilosa; family Megalonychidae; genus Choloepus; species Choloepus didactylus. The sequence continues at coordinate 191,087,365 of NC_051309.1, forward strand.
ACTTTAAGTTTTCTCTTAACACCAGCCACATTTTAAGTACCATATAAAACTGAAATGTTTTTAATTAAAATTCAGAAATGAATTGACCACAACCTTTATTCACCCATGACACAATTGATGAATGATGTTCCCTTATATAACATATTCCCTCTGTTTTTAAAAATTCTCATTGTACCAGCTGTAACTTTACCCTTCAACCTTTCATCCGCTTCACAATACAGGAGAACAGGTAAATTCAAAGGGATTTCTTATAGGAATAACCTTAAATCTGTTCTAATTTGTTTTTGTAAAAATAAAATATTAAATTTAGGGGAACAATGAAAAATAACAATTATTTGCAACATATCTCACATTGCAGTTGTGGTAGCAATGGTTTTGAAAGTAGTTAAATAATTATCTTCATCTCTAGGCTAGAGTTTCTGGCAAAAGGCATTAAGCAGGGCTTAATTCTACATGTGGCTGAAGACAGGAATTATAGCTCTTCACCTTGTATCCAACAAAAAGAAATAGAGTCACCCAATTTATGCCTTAAAACAGTGGTTTTGTCTCTTAAGTTTTGATAGTTTTATATTCTCTTAATACTGTCTTAAAGTGTATATTCAGCCTTCACAATTGTCAATAACATGTCTGTTGATATCATCTAGAGCAAGTTCCTAATAGAAAAGTAATACTTAGAAGAAGTAAAAAAAATAAGAGAAAAAAAGAGGTGAATTATTTCTTATTGATAGGTATTTTGCATTTTTTGAAGCATGGAAAAAATGGAATATTCTGCATTGCCTGGAGTCATAAAGATTCCAAAAGAATAGCAACCTGCAGTGCTGATGGTTTCTGGTATGTATAATGTATGAAGTTACACTGTTTTAAAAGATGCATTTGACAGTAACTAGTGTATGATATTAGCACATACAATAAATTTTCAATGAGGTTTCATTACAGCTCTACCATATATCATAAATATTGTTTATTTGTAATCCCATATGGGCACATGCCATATTCCAATGATTTATTAGTAATAAATAATGATGCAATAATGTTTTAAAAATAAATAAATCAGTCATTGATTTCTAAATGAAAATACTACCTGAATTATAATTAAAAGACTGGATTCCTCAAAGAAATTCCAGGTGCTGTTAAAGAGTCCAAATAATTCTCATCACATTTTGGGAGGACTGGTATTTTAGTTTCACAGGCGATTCAGGAACTATTCTGTGCTCTAAAAACTTGTTCACAGTTTTATAGATGCTATTGTTTATAAAAGGATCAAAAGCTTTGCAAGAAGGGATAAAGTAATGCATGTGGTAAGTGCTTCTTTTAGGAGGTCACTAACTTCTCTGACATCGTGTTTCAGAAATATGTGCTTTCTAATGTCTGTTAAATCCAGGGATAGAGTAGGTTTCTAAGTAAAAATACATAGGGGAAAATTGTCTTTGGTTTAAAGATAATTTATTTTTAATCATATAAGGCTGCCCTCTAGCTACCTTTGTCAAGTAGTAAATCCTTCAGTATAGACACTCTTGGTTGTTGAGCATATAGAAAAGTTTGTTTCCTGTTAGGTATTGCTGTACCTAGTCCAGTTTTTCTCATCATCATTTCTTAATTGTAATGGAAAAGACAATACTTATGGAAAGCAAACGTCCTATCAGAAAGTTAAAATTTTCGGAAATAAAAATCTTAGTGTTTTTTTTTCCTTAAGAAGAAATAATTGCTAATTGACATATACCAAGAAACAATAGATATGCCTAATTTTTTTATTGTCAGACTTGATTAGCCTGTATGTTCAGGGCACTATTTATTTGATAAAAACCACATTCAGTGCTTAAACTTTTGTAACCATAGGTCACCACCACTCTCCAATAACCTCAAAAAGTTTTGGTGGACTTAATGACATTTAAGAGAGACTTTTCCAAAGACTTGTAAAATTCATTATATCTTGATTTATACACAGCTTTTTTTTTTCCTAATAGAATCAGTAGCTCTTGCATTATGATAATAACATAGCAGGAACTAAATAGAACTTCTATCTGTGTCATTAAAGTACATAGAATCTTTGGGCAGGGCGCAGAGGTGGTGGTATCCTTCAAAATTCTAGCTATATAACTGAGAATCTACCATGAAAACATTAACTTGTATGTCTTGGTCTTTGTGTAATAGCAAATGAAACCAGTTGTATATTGATCCAAATATAAATTTTGGGTGGCTAAATTTTGAAGCTGAATATATAATGCATATGTTAGTTATTTCATTATGTCTTAAACTTATTAAGCTATATTTTTTCTCAATTAAAAATATTATGTAAGAAAATGTTTTCTAAATCAGAATTTATCACCTTTAAATTGATTACTATTATCAGTATTATGTGAAGTAAATATCCTCACAATTGAGCATATCATCTATATAGAACACTTCTAAATGTTCCTTGTGCTGTGAAGCCAGGGTCTCCATCCTGAGATATTTATATTTTAATTGTACGAATCTGACTATGTTCCCTTGAAAAATGTATTGAGAATGCTTTTTTTTCCTTTTATCATCTTATAATTAATTTCAGTATTATTCGAACCATTGATGGTAAAGTGCTCCACAAATATAAACATCCAGCTGCAGTTTTTGGTTGTGACTGGAGTCAAAACAACAAGTAAGTATTTTTTTTCCTGAAATAAATAATAATTACATATGGAGATTTTAAATAACTGTAAGTGAATGCTATTCCCATAGGTAATATATACATCACTCTTTTTAGATAATGTTCCCCTTGTTTACAAATGAGAAGGAGCCATGTAAATGCTCATTTATATTAGCAGTCCATTTTTATTCCATAAGGTTTTTACACTATTTAGAAATACTGATTTCTTGCTCTCAAAACAACTTTCTGATACTTTGGAAAAAAACATAGGACCAACTAATGTAAACAAATCCAATCCTTAAAATAAAATAAATAATATTAAAATAAAAATAAATGTGGCTTCTGTGATAGGAATGTGATTCTTCTCACCTTTTTCAGAATCTTTGCACTGCTATTGTTTCACCTTGACTTTCCATTGTTCCCCACCTAGTATTAATGCCTCTGCACTGAATAAACTCCCAAGAGGTGGAACTTATGTGGATGATCTCATAATCTTTTGAAAGGTCAACTGTGCTTAAGAGCCCAATATTTAGCATGTAAAGATCAGCATAGAATAAAATTAAATCCAAGTCAAACCTCCACTAAAATTGGTTTCTTTAACTCATGCACTTCCCAGAATCATGTTTCAGACCACTGTGTGATGGGATTTAAAATAATTTTTAAGAGGTCAAATGTTCTTTAAAATTTTCTAAAAATAATGTGAATTATCTTATGCTGTTCCATACCATAGCTGGGAAACATACAGATTAAATAATAAAATCTTATTATATGTAAGTTACAAGTCAAACCACACTATATAAAATGATGAATCTCTGTATTTCTTTCAGTAAATTTAGAAGAATTAAAACAGAGAGATTATATGCAAAATGAACTATTGATTAGCTTTTTCCTGGTATTTCCTATCTCAACGACTGACATTGCTTACTACGGATATTGCTAACTACAAAGCTGCTGAAGCCAGAATCCTTGGTGTCATCTTTGATACCTTATCAGCTCTTAATTTCCATTTCTTATTAGCCACCAATTCCTGTTATATCCTCTGTCTAAATATCTTTCTTTTTCCAACCAACTTTCTTGCTAGTAAAACAATAACACTTGGTTTTTGGACTTCTACAAAAGCCTTCTAAATCAATTCCAAAATCTGTACTTATTCTCCCCACTACCTTTTCCCCCACACCACTTCTCTGTATTGCCATCAGAATGATCATTTGAAAACACAGATCTGATCACACCATTGTACTGCTTAAACCCTTCAGTACTTTTCCATTGGTCTTTGGATAAAATGCGAAATCTTAATAAGCTCTACAAGGAAAGACCTGTATAATCTGTTTTTTATCTACTTTACAAACCTAGTTCCTCCTTGCTCTTTGCATCTAGCTGCATTGGCTTAAAGTTTCTTGAACTAGCCTGGCTCATTTCCACCTCAAGGCTTTCACTCCTGCTGTCCCCCTTTATCCAGGATTCTACTCCATGCACCCCACCTGGGTTGGATATAAATAACTTCTACCTATCCTTCAGCTCTCACCTCAGACTTTCCACAGAAAAGTCTTCCTTGACCCTTCCCACCCCTCACCCCCCCCCCCCCATAGTTAAGTTTCTCCTATAATATGCCTTTGGAACACTTAATATAATAAAATGAACTTTTTAATTGTATAAGTAATTGCTTATTGGCTGTCTCACCCTCTAGAATGTAAGCTTCATAAGGGTAGCTAACTTAATTTTTGTGTACCACTATGCTCTTAGCAAAACACTGTGCCTTGAAAAAAAGAAGCATTCAATAAATATTTGATGAATCAACAAATGTATGGAACCAGGCTTGTCCCTGGTCAACAACAGTTCCACATTCTTATCTCTCTGTTTTACAAGTGTTAAAAAGCACTTGGCCAGTTGAAATAAAAATTGCATCTTAATGAAACATGCTTCATTGGTTAAGAAAGCTTCTCTTTTAAATGACACTGAAAGTTCTTTATTAACTAGCCATTATGCTTACTACCAAGCATACCTAATGAATTTCATTTTTAATTTTAAAAGTCTTTTAATGATGTATCATAATTGTATTTATATTCCATTTAGCATTTTAGGAGGTGAGAAACACCTTGAACAAATCCTAAAAGTCTATTCAGGGGGAATCTTTTGAGTTTATCATTTGTAAGTTTAGATGTGCAGTCTTGGAATGTTTGTGATATAATATCCAAGATTTTCTTATTTATGTATCTGCATATTCATATATACAAAAATATGCTCATGTATTCATGTAATATATGTATGTATACAAAATATATTTTCCATATGTGGAACCTGTTCCATTATCTATCAGTGGGCCTCAGGCAGATGTTACCTCTGCACATTTACACATTGACATGCCAGTTTGCAAACTAGTATATTTCTGCATATGGGATTAAATAAATATATGCATTATAATCCAGATCACAAAATCAACAGTTTAACATTTTGGAAGGGTTTTGATGACATTTGGTATTCAAAATGTCTAACTTCTACTCCTTTCTAATGAAGGGACTGTATATATGATCCTTAGGGTAGCTGTTGCTCAGGGAGACTGTTGTGCCAGGTACATGATTTCCACAGCTCCCTCCTAGTACTCATAATTCCTTTCCTAACAGTATTCAAGTAAGATTACTAGGGTACAAATAGTTGTTTATCTTACTCTCACTCTTATGAGATTAATAATCAAGGGCCAGTTGAACATCATATCCACATATTATATTTCCAGGGAATCCTTGTGTTACATCGAACAGTTAAAGCATCTCAAGGAGGGAAGTTACTAAAGAAGAAGGGAAAACTAAGACTGTGACTTACTGTCAGACGAGTTAACCCCTGGTCTGTAGGGAATTTTCCCAGAATAATTCCAGGGGAGAACATTATACTAATTGTAACCATGCTACAACCTTACCAGATGGTCTGGGCATGTACTAATCATTTGCTTATCAGAAAGTAAACTCATCTCATTACTCATCGTTGGAGATCCTTCTTAAAACCCAAAAGTTGCAATATATAATGTTAAGAGAAACATTCAAAAGAACTTGTAAGTCTAGATACTTTGAAAAAGACTTAAGAAATACAAATACTGTCACTTCTAATCTAAGATAAATAAAATAAAAACTCAATTAAAAGTGAAGGCTGAAACACTTTCTGTATGGGCAGTTTCTGCAAATGAGCAGTAGAATGATTATAACTGATACATTTTTGCTTAAGTAGGTATTTAGTCTAACTTCATTTAGGCTGCAAGGTATTTTATATTTAGAAATTAAAATGCTTCTATATTTAATGATTACTATTAATAAATATCAAAATTTACATATTTTAATGTGCCATTGATGATCTTTCAGAGACATGATAGCCACTGGCTGTGAAGACAGAAGTGTCCGTGTTTTTTATGTAGCCACCAGCTCTGACCAACCACTAAAAGTATTTAGTGGGCATACAGCGAAAGTGTTTCATGTTAGATGGTCTCCTCTGAGGGAGGGAATTCTTTGCAGTGGTTCTGATGATAGGTATGTATCTTTGGATTCTAATTTTCTAGTGCATAAAATCATAAACTTATTTGTTCCTAGAAATGTACATATTTATATGATCAGATTATGTATTAAAATATTTCATGTATGTAATTAGTTAACAAGTACCAAATTGCATTCAACCAATACGATGTGCAACTGTGCCATACTTATTTTATTATTATATTCATGATTTTTGTTGAATTATATGTTGAGCTTATTTTCATCTTATAGGGATGATTATTTTTATCTTATTAGCAACAAAGTTGACTGAAACAAAAATTGTAAAAGGATCTGTGGGAAAAGGGATCTGAAAAGATAAATCTCTGTAACATATAGGGAAGAGTTTAAGAATGTTCTTATATTTAAAATGGAAAACAGCTGTACTGCTTTCATTAAGAATGGAATAAAAGAAGATGGTCATAAATTTTAGCATGAGAAGATATTTAGAAATGAGAGTGACTTAACATTTTTTCTGGGTTAGTAAGAGATTCTGAAATCCTGTCTGTATTTTATATTCAAACAAGATAGATTTGTGTAGGATAGTTTATTTAGTCACTATTTGAAGATGGGATGGTTTAGATAAGGAAGATCTTACTTTATGCAAGTAAAAGTCATCTTGGCTAGCAACCATAGGTTTGATATTGAATTATTTTCATCTTGAAATTTTGGTATAATTCCAAATTTAATAAGAAAAATTACGAGATTTTTGTGAGTTATCACTTGAAATGTTGCTTCTAATAAGGTTATCATTTGAAAGTGAGTATGAGTCCACTTATGAGATTATTCTGGTCTCTTCATATAGACTTTATCCTCTAAATTATACTGTTCATTAAAAAGTTATAATCTTCAATCATTGTCTAGGAAATATTACTCAAAATGCTAGCAGTAAGCATTTTACTGACCTGTAGTGACGAAAACTGAAGGACTTTACTAAATTCTGATTATTAGTCTCTTTGCTGGTCATTGTTATTTTAAATGAAGGTCTACCTCACTTGTGTTATCTGGTACCTTTAAATAAAAGTCAGAATTGTACAGAAACCATTTACTGCTGATGTACTTATGGCAGAACCCACAAATATTGTGGTTCAGCCTGGGAGGCTTTAGGCACTCCTTATATTCAGTGGGGCACCTAAAAGCCTTTCTGATGTTAAACAAACAAACATACATTGTGATCTCAAAGCCTCAAGTTTGCCTTATCTAACTTATGTAACAAAAGTAAGGATATTTGTGCTTAGTGGCCCCAGGGATAACTTTAAAGCATTTTGATAAAAACCACTTTAATATATTCTTATTTATGAAAGTATGATAGCAAACTTATAATAATTTTAATGCCAACATATTTAACAAATTAGCACTGACAAAATTTAACTTATGATATATCTGGATGCTTTGTCTTCTACTAGGATAAAAAAAAAGAAGCTTTATATGAAGAAAGAGCTAGGTCTTGAAGAAATAAAAATATCTAATGTGTTACCTTTCTAGTACAGTGTAACCTTTAAGATATTGATATTTTGGTATTTTCTGTCTAGTCTAACAAAAGTATTGTGAATTGTCCAAATAAAATTGGCATTTGAAAGTTGAAATTGGCATTTGAAAGTCTCAAATTCTAATTTCAGTAACACTGATACGTTCTACAATCAGTAGCTTCAAGTAATATCATGAATCCAGTTATATTTAAAATTTTTACTTGATCTGAGACTGATCCACACTGATCCAGCAAATTATTTTACAACAAAAACATGAAGGAATTATTTACTATATTGATAAAAGTATAAGTATTAGGTATTATTGGAAAAAATCAGTTATCATACATGCTGTACTTTAATGCTTTACAGCTAACTAATTTGAAATTATATTTGTTTTATTGATCATATTTTCAGTTTGTTCTGGATATTTCATTTTAAGAAAGCTTTTTTTTTAATGCATAAACTGTGGAATAGTATATTTATTATCAGTATCAGATGACCAGTAAATGTAAGGGGAAACATGTATTGAAGTAAACCAACTCTAGTTAAATATTCATTTCCATCTTTTATAAAGAAGAGCATCTTAATACACCTTGAAAGATAAAATGCTTTTTAAGTATATAAAGAAATAATTATTTACTCCATTAAGAATATGCTTATAATTAATGATAAATAATAATCTTGAATGAAATATAATGCTCTGTTTTCAGTTCTGTTCGAATCTGGGATTATACTCAAGATGCTTGCATAAATATTCTTAGTGGACACACTGCACCTGTTAGGGGATTAATGTGGAATACTGAGATTCCTTATCTACTAATCTCTGGCAGCTGGGATTATACTATAAAAGTATGGGACACTCGAGAAGGAATTTGTTTGGATACTGTGTACGATCATGGTGCAGATGTATATGGTAAAGAGTTTCTCATTTATTTCTTCTTTTATTATATTAATATTATTTCTGAGCAGTACAGTATTTATGAATAAGTCTTGCAGGGTTTCACTTTAAAATAACATTTTTCTGACTAGAAAATATACATGTTTATTATTGAAATAGCAGAATATACCAAAGATATGTAGTAGAAAAAGATCATCAGAAATTAACAGGGGATAACTATTGTTAACACTGTGGTATCTTCTCTCTCTCTGAAGGTTTTTTGTGTTCCTGTACACACACACACACACACACACACACACACACACACACACACACACACACACACACACATATGCACATATATACCCATACACATGTATAGCTTGGATTGTTCTCACTTCACAGAGTTAAGAGCAGGAAATCAATAATAGAGTAGGTACAATTTATTTAGCCATTCTTCTATTCTTGATATTTAGAGCAATGTTTTGTTTCTGAATGTAATACTAAGTTTTTAATATAATTTAGCTGGATATGGGAAATCAGATTCTTTATTTTTTGCACATCACTTTATCCTCATTTATAGCCTCCAAACCCAGTGGGTGCGAGTGTATTGAGAATGCGAAAATATTTCCTTGGAGAAAATAGCCCCCCAGTCCGGCCACTAGTATCCATATGCTTTACCCCAAAAGCTTTTTAGTGGAGGCAGTGTGGGGCTAAGTGTCAGAGAGAATCACATTTTTTAATATTCTAAATTGAAAGGTCCAAACTTTCTCTTTATGTTGTAACTAGAGTTTCCATACATACATTAACTCACAAATTACCATGCACCCCCACTGCTACTACAGCATCCTTGCTGCTTAACTGACTGAAATATAATTTCAACATTTTCATCATGGATCATTTGCTTTCTAATCATTATCCAATTTTATATTTCTATTTATAGAATGCTTTAAATAATTCTTTACATTCTTTTATTATTTTCAGGCAATATATTAATTAAATGCAATTATATAGTACATTAGCTCTGAGAACTTTCTGTAGAATTTCTATGAAGTACACATAAAATAAAAATACAATATTTACTTCAGTTACAATAAGTTCATTTTTTTCCATCAGGTTTAACATGCCATCCAAGTCGCCCCTTCACTATGGCCTCTTGTTCCCGTGATTCAACAGTGAGACTCTGGTCGTTAACACCTTTAATCACTCCTTTACAAATAAATATTCTGGCAGACAGAGCTTGGGAAGAAATTATCGGGAACACTGGTATTGAATATATACATGTATTAATTTTATTTTAAATAATATTGTATAAGTGGTCTTTTCTCATTGAGTTATGCATGTTCTTCAGATTATGTTTTAGAGCAAGGAACACCTCCTCTATTGTGTGGTAAAGTGTCAAGAGATATTAAACAAGAAATAGAGAAACTGACTGATAATCCTCGAATGAAAAAGCTAAGATGGTTTTCAGAATGTTTATCAGTAAGTATTATAGGAAACAAACATGAATTTTGTCCCTTAAGCTAAATGAATCATTACAACTATTGTCATTAAGTAGTCTTTTATTTCCATGCACTGTCAGTGGATGGAAATAAGCTATACACTGTAAGAAAACAAATGTAAAACCAGAAACAATAAACAATATATAGTTGTTATAATTTTTCCATTAGGTATGCCTGCGTTATACCATTTCTGAAGATGCAAAATTTTGTGTGTCTTTTATTCACTATTATATCTTTGGTTGTTTTCTGTCACCTTTTAGCCTCCAGGTGGCAGTAACAATTTATGGAACTTGGTTGCCGTGATAAAAGGGCAAGATGATAGCTTACTTCCTCAGAACTACTCTAAAGGAATAATGCATTTGAAACATCTAGTTAAGTTTAGAACGGTAAGTAAAGTCTGCAAATATGACTTACTCAAGCGAAATTTGTGTTTGCTTTTTCACTATTGAATTATATAAATGATTTTTTAAATTTATGTAATTAGAATTGGTAGAATGAAATAAATGAATATTGAGGAAATAACTCTTTGGGAAAACCAATCATGAGGAGCTGAATTATTTTAGAACAGATTAAGGCAGCCATAGTTTTCATGGGATTGAATCTAATGAAATTCTTCAAAAGTCACTTGGAACTCCTTGAAATTCTATATCTTTACCTTATTGCCAGATGATTGTCACATGTGGACTGCTTTTATTTAGTCTCAGAGGACCTAAGAGACTGTGTTTTGCAGTATTTTTTATTAAAATTGATCATATTATAGCATTTCATCACAGAGGTATTATTTACCTTATACCTGCTGCCATACCCATGGACCCAGTGTTGGGACCAGAAATAAGAAATAGTTTATATATTTGCAATGAGATATCAATGTAACTGTTATAGCATGGAAAGAATTGTGCCAGGGATGTGGATTTGATGGACATACGGAACAGTTAGTTATTTTGAAGAAGATGTACTTATTTCTTTAATTGCAAACTAAAGCTCTAATGGCAATAAATGCAAAACCTATGAAAATCATCGGAGCAACTTAGAGTGAAGCAGTAATTTTGTGTTTTTATTAGAAGTCTTCATATATATGTATATTTTGACCAGATATACATTGTAGTCCTTTGCCATTTCCTTTTGGCCCCTGATTTCCATGTAACCACAGCACCAGGAAAGTTTTGAGCACAATGGGATTCACCTCTCCTTTCCATCTCAAACGCACACATGTACACCAAAATATTAAAGAAGTATTGATTTTTCAATATTTCATTTCTAGTGCTATATATTTTTTAAATACTTATCCATATAATGTTTTTATGATCATCTTTTATCACTAGCTCTTATATAACAATTTTAGAAAATTTTATTTTCTTTTTAACCAGTCTGAAGCCCAAGAACTAACAACAGTCAAGATGTCTAAATTTGGTGGTGGTATTGGTGTACCTACTAAAGAGGAAAGACTGAAAGAAGCTGCTGAAATACACTTGAGACTAGGACACATGCAGAGATATTGTGAACTTATGGTTGAACTTGGAGAGGTAATATGGTATTAAAGTAAAATGAATGAGTTGAACAAAGAATTCTAAACATTAGTCAAATACTAAATATTAAGCTTATTTTTTCAATCCTAATTAGTTCTCTGCCATCCCCTGATATCTGGTGTACACTTTAGAATAGTGATTCTCAATATGTGGTCTCCAGGCCAGCAGCACAACATTACTTTGGAATCTACTGGACATAAAATTCTGGGGCCTCATTCTTCCAGACCCACAGAATCAAATATTCTGGATATGGAGCCCAACACTATTTTAATAAGCCCTCCAGAAGATTCTCATGCATGCTAACGTTTGAGAACCACTGCCCTGGAATAGAATCTTTGTTTTGTTAGAACAAAAATCTCTATTGGGCAATTTTCTCTTTGTGGAATCCCCTTGCTAAGACTATTTTGTCACAACTAAATCCCACATTGACCAGAAGAAGGTTTTCCACTGAGGAACATCTGATGAAGGATACTCCTAAGCCATGTCCTGATTTTTTTATAGAGGACTGAATCAACAAAACAGATTTCTTACAAAAGGTTAGGATGAATCTGTGCTATTAAAATCAAGGAAAGAGTTTACCTTTGGGAGGTAGGTGGTAATTAAAAGAAAAGACAGTGCAAGAGGGGGCTTCTAGAATGCTCCTTATATTCTGTTTCTGTTTCTTCATCTGCAGGCTCGGCGCAGTTTGTAAAACTTCATTGAGCTTTTCACTTTTTATGTATATATATTTTAGTTTATTAAAAGTCTTGTGCACTCTCCGCCCCCTCCCCTCCAAATTCGGATGGTATAGACTCATCACATAGTTTATAATTTTTGAAAAGCTCTATGTTAATTAAATATATAACTACAAAGTATGATACTGAGAATACTTATAAATAAAACTAAGTAATACAGGCACACAAAAATATATCAAAATTAAATTCAACTTACCTTTTGTCAGAGACTAACAACAAATTACTGCTTGATCTGAAATAACAAAAAGTGCCACTTAAAAACAAAATGTTAAGGCATTGCAAATTAAAAGTATTTAATACAGAAGCAATATAATAATTTTACTTACAAAGAAGTAAAGGTTCTACTAAGTTATTTTTTAAACAGAGCACTACAAGAAAGAAGATCTATCAAAAATCAAGGAGAAAATGAATAAATAAAATTTGGTAGAAAAATGTTTTTTTTTTTTAATCTTTCTGAGTTTTATATTTGGGTATAATATATAATTTTAAATTATCTAAATCAAAGCTGATTGCACTTATGTATCCACTTATGCAGTTTAATAATTTTGTTGTATAGTTTTATCAATGGACTTAATTAAAAAATCTATGCTTGCAATTCTTTAGAAATATTAATGACTTTATAATTGTTCATTATCACTTCCATATTAATAGTTTATATCTCAATGAGTTTAATACTATGGAGTTAGGAAAATATTTAATTTTTCAACTTGCAAAACATCTGCCTTTATTAAAAGAGCTTGTATTCAAGGTTCATTTAGTCTACCTTTCAACTTCTTTCTTCCATCTGCTTCTACTATAATAAAACAAATTTTCCCTAAACACATATTTTTAAGGGGATTACCATTTGTTAAGCAAATAATATGACTTTAAATATATACTATTTAAAATCATTTAGAATTTAACTTATTTTTTCAGGCTTAATTGCAGTAGAACTCTAGTGTTTGGGGGACCCTTAATGAAAATGAAGTTTGAGTAATGTAGTGTTAATTCAGAATATAATCTCCTTAGTTTCATTACAGACTTGAGTTCAGGGAAATCCATGTTATCAAATAATAGTCACTGTCACCCTTGATTAAGCAATGAGCTCCTTAAATAGTATAATTTTTTAAAATAAGACAGATATTATAAATTATTATAAGGAAGAAATGATAAATAAAATTTATAAAAATGTGGAGTGAAAAAATAAAAATAGGAATGAATGGCATGTTTGATCAATAAAAGTAAAGATGAAATAAAAATTTCAGTACAAGTGGTAGTAAACCATAGAACATATCACTCTGATGTTGTGCTAGATGGTAAGTTAATATCGATCTTTTTCAAAATATATTTCTCTCTATCTCTTTCTGTCTCTCTCTCTCTTCTCTTTCTCCCTCCATCTTCCCTCCTCTTTCCTTTTTTTCTCTCTCTTGTTCTGCATTGGGAATTTTTGTCATACTTACAACTACAAAAATATTCCTAGAACTCCAAGCGCTTTAAAAATTCTGTATTATAAATATAAGTTAATTTTAAAAAAGAATCGGTTAATGGTTAGTCGGTACAATCAAAATAGGTGTGTTTATTCTCTTTTCTTCTTCTATTCTAGTGGGACAAAGCCCTGTCAGTTGCACCAGGGATCTCTTTGAAATACTGGAAGAAGTTAATGCAGAGGTAAAGCAGAGAGTCTGGGCCCAAATAGATTTTTGAAAATCATATGTTAAGAGGGAAGCAATACATGAATAGGGTAATAGCTTTTGAGATTTCTTATTCTTATGTTGTTTCAAATAATGACTCAATTTTGTATCTGCAGGTACAACTAAAATTAAACTAATTTATTACAAGTCATTTTGGTGGTCTTATATTTGAACTGAATTCTAAAGAAGGCAGTGGAAAGCAAATGTCCTCATGTAAATGAAGGGAGTGACAGATGAACATATTCTCTGGTTAACATCTTTCTATTGAAATATAAGTTGTAAGATTCTCTGAAGGTTATCAAAAGTTAGTGTAATACTTATTCTATAAATACTCTCAAAAATTATCTCTGTACACACTACCATTTCCTCTTCATGAATGTATGGGATGTACTGATGATAGAGAAGGGTCTAACCGTTGAGCTGTTAACTAAATGTCCTTGTTCTAGAATGCAATAAACTAGCACACTTTTTTTCTCGGACTATTCTTTATTCTCTCCTATTCATTAAATTGTTCATTCATTCAACAAAGATTCATTTAGTGCCTATGATGTTGCCAGTCACTGTGCTAAGCCTGTAGAGTATATTTAATGAGTAATTACCTTGCTTGTGGCATACAAGTGAGAAACTTTTATTTTTCTTTTGTGGGGCATGACTTAGGAAAAAAAATCAGCACAACTTACACAAATAAATATGAACCAAAGTCCAGGCAAGAAATCCAGATGGATTAGCACGTTTGTCATGGCACAGTGATCTGTTCCCTAGTGGCTACTCTCCCACAAGAAGTTAAGCAGCAGGCTGACTCCAGCCCTCAGACTTCAGGCTCCCTACCCTAAGCTCCAGAAATCCTAAATACTTCCACTTTCCAGAATCCTGACTGCAAAATTGTGAATGTCATTGTTTCCATTGAATCCATAATTAAGAAAAGTTAGCAGAGGATATTTATTTCACAGAATTTTTGTTCCAATCTCAGCAAAAACTTCATTGAATGGCATTTGGGCCCAGGGTAATCATCTACAAAATGAAAGTAAAAATTTTTATGTTTAATATCATGATTGACATACTTTTCTAATATCCAGTAATATTAATATGGCTACTAGAGTGCTTTTTATGGTAGGTATCCACAGGTTTAAAATGTAATATATCTTAAGGCATATTGGAACAGAGGGAACCTGATGTAGACTGGTGGTGCATTTGAGCTGAGCCATAAAGGATGAATAGGAAGGAAGCAAGGGAAGAGGCTAGAGAAAGCATTCCAGGCCTAGAGAGCAGTGTAAAGAAACTAAAAGTTGGCTACTGTGGCTGGAGTATAGAAACCAGGAGAAAATAGTGCTAAGTGAGAGGGAAAGGTAGGCAGGGGTTGAACTTCTTAGGATTTTATAATAAACACACTCAGAATATTTTTCCCTTTATCCTAAGAGCATTAGAAAACATTAAATAATTTTTAAAATAGTGTAGAAAGTGATTTGATCGAATTTGCATTTTGAAAGCTCATGTTTGCTAAAAATGGAGACAAAAAAAAAAAAAAAAAAAACCCAATGAAACAAAACCCAAAATCCTTTAGTAGAGGATTAGCTTTGAAGATGTTGAATTTGAGGTGCCTTTGCAGGTGAGTGACAATGTCAAGTAGGCAATATGTTGGTTCTGTAGCCCAAAGAAGAAATCTGTACAACATGGAGGGCAAAGTTAGCTTTAGTAAAAGCTATTTTGGCAGAAAGAGGTGACTGAAGCAAAATCAGAACTGCTTAAGATGAGAGGAGGGTGTGCAGAGAGAAAATGTAGATGGGAATACAGGCAACTCTTCCAACACTATTCCATTTATTTTTGCAACACCAGCTTTTTTCACTCCCTAGTCTTCATAATGTCCAGAAGATGGTCTCCCCACAACTTCTGAGTTTATAAAGCATTATAGATCCAGCCATTAAGACACTGTTTGGCAGCCTCTCAGCCCTAGTTCCACATTCTTATGAAGATAATTTTGTTGCTAAACAGCTTTTTTTCTAAGCGACTATAACAAGGTCACATAGCAAGGCCACATAGGAAAATCATATCTGTTGGAGAGTATTCCAATTACCATGAAATGGAGATTGTTAACTGGGAAGGCAGGAGATTGTTAACTGGGAAGTCAGAACATTGTGAGCTGAGCAAACAACGTAAAACACCTACAAAAGTCTGGAAATTGAACTCCAGTTCAATGAGAATTAGTTTATTTAAGGTACACGTTATATATTCTATAATGTGAGTAACAGTGGCTGGTAATAGCAGAGTAAATTAAATATACCAGTTTGTTTGTTTTTTTTTAATTTGGTAAGCATTAGAGGTAGAATAGC
The DNA here is from genome assembly GCF_015220235.1 of Choloepus didactylus. Taxonomy (NCBI): domain Eukaryota; kingdom Metazoa; phylum Chordata; class Mammalia; order Pilosa; family Megalonychidae; genus Choloepus; species Choloepus didactylus. Next base: position 191,103,602 of record NC_051309.1, read on the forward strand.
TAGGTTGGTCCATAGGAAAGTATCTGTGACATATACAGGGTAAAAGACAGAGACAGATCAACAGAGTGATGGGCACTGAGAGAGACAGAGGCAGGTACTCGCATACCCCTCACGAACTCCAGGATCAGGATCTAAGCAAAGTGCTTAGAAAATGTCTTCTCTTCTTTCCTATAATTCTCCTAATTTTTCCCTTCACGTACCTGGAACATAATTTTTTCTTAAGATTATCTTGGTTAGGATATTTACAATATTCTGCATTTTCGTATCAATATTCATGGTCTCATATCCTTTTTAACTATTTTTAAGCTACTTGAGATTAGAGTCTCTCTTATTTATTGTTGTGTAGACAAAAACATTTAGAATCATGTTGTCTTTAACAAAGTAGACACCCATGTATTTGATTAATTCAATTAAGAGTCAATATCCCATCACACACACCTAGTTTTCAGAAAAATAAATTGCCCATTTTAATATATAAGCTACATTAATTTAAGACATGAAATGTTTGGGGCATTTAAAATTTGAAAATAATAGTATTCTAAGGGCAACAAATACCTTTAGAATTTTTTGTTTTAGAAAACTTGTTTGTCTTCCATATGTGATTTGACTATAAAATCTGTCTTTTTTTAAAAAATGATATGCCAAAGAAGGCTTTATGAAATCTGCTGAGAATTTTAGAAATGCTTTCAGAAAATCTCAGTCCAGTTAAAACTTTGAAAATAGCAAACTTTAAAAAATTATTCTTGTTTTATTAGGAGAGCTGACCAGTTAATCCAGGAGGATAAGGATGATGTCATCCCATACTGCATAGCCACTGGTGATGTGAAAAAACTAGTCAATTTTTTTATGTCAAGAGGTCAACTTAAAGAAGCTCTGCTTGTTGCACAGGTACAACCACAATTCATACAGGCATACGTTGAGGGGGGGCAGGTAGAAGAGAGAAGATTGTTTTGATTGGCTCGCCTTCACATGATTGACAAAACCATGGATGGCTTGACTTCTGCCCACCTCCCTGGACTTCTCTCTTGACATCTAAATCACGATATTTTTGCTCTGGCCACACTGATACTATTTTAGATCTTTAAATATACAAGAAGCTCTTTACTCATTGCACCTACTGCTGAATGTTATATTCCATGTATTTGAACAACTTATTCTACTAATCCGTATTTACTTGAATCTGCATTTTGCAACTCACAATGGAGTTGTTTTATTTCTTTTCAAATTATAAGGGAATCTCCAAATTGAAGTACAGATTTCAAGAGTGATTAAGTGTACTTCACTCAAAATAATATTCTGAAATTGGTCAGGTATCAACAATTTGCTAAAGATTAATTACAGATTAAATTAAATTTTAGGCTGCTTGCGAGGGAAATATGCAAACCTTACATGTTTCTACACCTAAAGAATCTTCATATTCTGATGATATTTACAAGGAAGACGTGAATGAGTGAGTGATCTATTCTTTATTTTTGGTTAATAATTTTTATGGTTGATTTCTTTTTAGCAGTCTTTCAAGAGCCATAATCATCCTTCTCTGTATACAGGTAACTTGGCTGTCCCATGTCTTCAACTGCATGTCTCACCATGGTCTAGTTCCATTACAGCATCCATTCTTAGATGAATAGGGAAATGGCAGGCATGTAGATACAGTTTACAAACTTTTTATATTGCTTCCAGAAAAGCAAAATGCATTTCAGTAGAGATATTGCAAATAAAGCACCTAAATGCTTAAAAATGGATCAAACGTGGTGGAGGAAGTGTGGTGAAAATTAGGTGTACTGCTTTTTAATGTTTCACTGTAAAGTCAATATATATATCTATATATAGATATATATATCACAATAATGAAATTCATAATTCCATGACCCCTGTATTAGCATCTTGAATAACATTTAATTACTTTTTAAAGAAGAAATCCAAAGTTATTTACAAAAAGAAATGGAAATTAGAATTGTTCAGCCTGTCAATCGCCTTTTAAAATCTAATAGTCTATTTTCGCCTGCCCCTTTGCTTGGCTTCTATTAATTGCCCTAGGAAATAGGATATTTAAATATTTAGGACACTGTCAAGTAGAAAAGGAGTGTGAAATATTAAACAAATAATGTCTTGGGACTAGGGGATTCTACCCCGTATCTTTGCTCCTATTCTCTGCCATTTCTAAAGTTGGCATTTTGAAGACTTAGCATATACTAGCCATATTTCATATACCACCTAAATTTCTAAAAGTTTCATTTCAACCTGTAGTTCTTCCAAGGTTAAATTCTCCTATAGCTGAGTAATAAATTATTCAGTGCAGGATGGTAAGTTTTGAAAATTAGGCTTTTATTCTGGCAATTGTGTGGGGCTTATATACTGGGAAACACTGCTTTCTGGATTTTTTTTTTCCAAAAAGCAGGCTTTATACCTAAATCAGACTTATCAAATAAAATCCTATTTGGTCCCTTAATAGCCTGTTTTAAAGGGGCATTGGTTCACTTTTATGATGGAGTTGTTGTATTTATATAGAATATATACTTTTTCTCTTTCTAGACTCCTGCACAAAGTCAGTAAAGAACTGGCAGAATGGCATTTTCAGGATGGCCGAGCAGTACTAGCCACATGTTGCCATCTAGCTGTAGATAATATTGAGGTACAAAATTTTAAATCAGTTTATGTAAATGAAAAGCTTTAGAGATGTGACAGCCATCATATTTGAGGGAAAAAAATATGGTGACTTCCTGTCGATGATCTGGCTTTGCATGCTTTCCAAGCCTGAGTAATTACATGCCTAAGAAACACTCATAAATTCTAGACTGTGGGCTCTTTTTATTTATTTATTTTTATCACAAGATATATATTTGTAGCAACCATACTTAAAGTGTTTCCTCATATATGAAAAGCGGGGAAAGTGCTGGACCTTGGACTTATGATCTGACTTAGAGTTCTGTTTCTCTCACATACTGACCTTGGGCAGGTCACTTAACCATTCTGACTGTCCAATGTCCTGAACTCTAAACTGAAAATATGCGTACCTACCTTTCCTGTCTGTTCTAGTTTGCTAATGCTGAGGAATGCAAAACACCAGAGATGAATAGGCTTTTATAAAACGGGGGTTTATTTCACTACACAGTTACAGTCTTAAGGCCACAAAGCGTCCAAGGCAACACATCAGCAACTGGGCACCTTCACCGGAGGATGGCCAATGGCGTCCGGAAAACCTCTGCTAGCTGGGAAGGCAGCTGGCGTCTGCTCCAAAGCTCCAGCCTCAAAACGGCTTTCTCCCAGGACGTTCCTCTCTAGCAAGCTTGCTCCTCTTCAAAACATCACTCCCAGCTGCACTCCGTTTCCTCCCCCTGAGTCAGCTCATTTATATAGCTCCACCGATCAAGGCCCACCCTGAATGGGCAGGGCCGTGCCTCCATGGGAACATCTCATCAGAATCATTACCCACAGCTGGGTGGGGCACATTCCAAGCAAATCCAACCATCACCAAAACTTCTGCCCCACAGGACTACAAAGATAATGGCATTTGGGGAACACTATACATTCACACTATCTCACATATAATTGTTCATTTACAAGAATGAATACAAATGAAAGCACTTATTTTAAATATATGTATAGTATATTCCACACAAGTTACATTTTTAAAATACTTTTCACTTGATCTGTTAGAATAATAAACAAAATATTAAGTAAAGCTACAGATTCTGTTTTTTTTTCTAAATTATTAGAGAAGTTGTAGGTTTACAGAAAAATCATGCAGAAATTAGAGTCCCCTTTTGCTCCCCCACCCCCACCCCATACACACAATTTTTCCTATTATTAACACTTTGCATTAGTGTGGTACTTTTGTTACAACTGATGAAACAATATTATTAAAATTATACTATTAACTATAATCTACAGTTTACATTAGGTTTCCTGTTGTACAGTTCTATGGCTTTTTTAAAAAATTTTTATTCTGATAATTAATATACAACCTAAAATTTCCCATTTTAACACTTTCAAATATATAATTCTGTGGTGTTAATTACACTCACAATGATGTGCCACCATTACCACCATCCATTACCAAAACTTTCCCTCAAACAGAAATTCTATACCAATTAAGCATTAACTCTGTATTCCCTACTCCTACCCCAGGCCTGAAAACCTATATTGTAGTTTCTGACTCTATCAATTTGCTTATTCTAATTATTTCATGTCAGTGATATCATACAATATTTATCTTTCTGTGTCTGGCATATTTCACTCAGTACGAGGTGTTCAGAGTTCATCCATGTTGTTGTGTGTATTAGAACTTTATTCCTTTTTATGACTGAATACTCCATTGTATGTAATACCACATTTTGTTTATTCATTCTTGGGTTGATGGACATTTAGGTTGCCTCCATCTTTTGGCAAATGTGATTAATGCCACTAAGAACATGGGATGAAAATATCTGTTCAAGTCCCTGCTTTCAATTCTTGTGGACATATACCTAGGAGTGGGATTGCTGGATCATATGATAATTCTATACTTAACTTTTACTGATTCTGCTTTGCGTTTTTACTATTTCTACTTGAATATCTTGACTTTATGGAATAACTGACAATTGTACAATCTTAAGGAAGATTTTGAGAATTTTCATTTTTTTTCTCATCACGAGACCAAAGGCCATACTGAGTATGTCGCCGAGAGACTCTTATTAATCAATTACAAAAATACTAGCAAGGGTTCTAACCTCATAAATTCTGACCTTATAAAATTTTCTGTATTATGTTTTATGAGTTTTTCCATCTGAACATTGTGGTTAACTTACATAGGTACTTTATAGGAATATTGCAATCCATATTTTATAAGAATAATTGATTTAATACTACTTTATCTACTTTCTGAGCTTGGAGGGGAATGATGGTCCTATCCAGCATCTATGCAACTGAAGACATTATTTTCTTATTGAGCAAGCTTGCTATGGCATACCTGATCCGTGGAAATGAGTTGGAGTTGGCAGTCTGTGTGGGCACGGTACTAGGAGAGTCTGCAGCTCCAGCAACCCACTATGCCCTAGAATTATTGGCAAGAAAATGCATGATGATTCCAATATGGTAAGAATTTTTTAATTCAAAGAATCTTCTTGTAGTGATAGAATGCATTTTCTAACACTGCCGAGTGCATTTTATAAGATATTTGTTGGTAGAATATAGTATCTGTTTTTAATTTTTTTTATAAAAGAAAGGGCTGTGAGAGGTAATGATGATAATGAGACTGAAGTAGTGATGAGAACTACCATGGTTCTGTAATGAAATGTACCATGAACCCCTCTAAAGTAGCCCAGTCCCGATTCCATAATGTTTCAGGCACATAAAGCATCATGAGACAATAAACGTGCACTTCTTAAGATCATCAGGGTTACACATTCCCATTTCTCTTGGGGTCTCATTTTTTGACGTTCTGATCTTTGTCTTAGTTTAAGATTTGGAAAACAAATTTCCTTGTCAGTCTTAGATTTATATTTCTTTGATGCTCACCATCCCTGAGACTATCCAGTTATCCTTCCATCAAAGACTATAGTAGTCAATTACATTATGTACCATAACTTGTCTTAGAGCCATCCCAAGGCATGAAGTTTAAACTCAGTCACATTTCACAAAGGTGACTGGCTCCATGCTAAAAGCTATCATCTAAGTGAAAGGGGATTAATTAAAAATAACGAAGGTAAAAAAAAAAACAAATATTAAACAAATATGTTTAAAAATCTGTCAATTGACTCTAAGGCTTAGTTACTTTTACTATACAAAAAATCTTCTAAATCCTTGTAATTTATCCCTCTGCCCCCACAAGAATTCTTCCTTTAGACTTCCATAGCTTTATGTCCCAGAAACCAGGATAAAGTTCAAATTCTGAATATATTGATGCTGATTCTGACATAATCTAGATATCCACAGATTTTTTTAAATTTATGATAGCTTCACAATTTCAAGAGAATTTTCGTAATATTATAAACCAAAATCACTTCACTTTTTTTACATTTACTGGTAAAAGTTTGCTTCTTCTTGGTATTCATTGCAATTTCAATATTATCTTTTTAGCTTTCCATCTGTTGGATACAGGTATTGTTAAAAAAATATATTTACTTAAAAAATTGTATGCTGTCTAGGATGCCAGCTCTAAGAGATGTTTGTATTTTATTGTTTTACAGAATATCAATTTGTTTACATAATTTCTAGCAACTAAAGCCTAATTAAAATAATAAAAACAGCTAGTTACAAAACCTAGGTACAAAATCAGTCTCATGGTTTTATACTTAAAACTAGTATAATAAGTGAACTGTGGCTTTCTACAATACCAAATTATATATAAGTAGATAGATAGATAGACAGATAGATAGATAGATAGATAGATAGATAGATAAATTTCCCCCTTGGTGTACTCAGTTTTCAATAAGCTTGAATAAAATTAGCTAACCTTTCTGTAAATTTCACTTTATCAAGATTCATAATTCTATAGTAAGAAGTCAGTTTTTTTCGGTAGTTCATAGAAGTTTGAATGGAGCTTTAGCATAACTATTTTATACACTGTAAAAGCAAATGATAATTTCCATATTTTTGTGGACATTATTTAAACTTTCTGTTCATTTGTGGTATCAGAAAACCCATAAAGTCGTTCATACTCTTCAGCAAGAACAGATAAGCTACTCTAGTTTGAAACTTCAAAACATTTGACAATTTACCCTGCCCAGTGATAATAAAAAAACATGGCAGTTTGGGAATACCTTAAGATTAATTATAAAATAGCTAGTGGAAAGTAAAGTGAACAATCACTATAATATTTTAGCAATGTAGGAAATTATTTAGTAGAATGTTGAATTATTAAATATTTTATGTGAAATTTTGTTAAGATACCTCCCTATAGTTCTTTTATTCTAAAAACCTAAAATAAGGCAAATTATACATGTTACTGTCCCAGTGGTATATGAGGAATGTGTATATGTTTTAAATAACATTTTGGATTTGACACCAGAATTTGCATATTATCTTTATTCCTGTTCTAAACCAACTGTATTCTTCATTAAGTACCTCAGTATTTTCAAAGTAATGTATTCACACTAAAAGCATAGTGACCAATGTAGATTTTATTGAAGGTTTATCAGGGAGGTGAAGGCAGGTTTTACTCTCAGAGTCCATAGCACACAGCGTCATCAATTCCCGTATGAAATACCTGCTACTCTAAAGTCATTCTGAAAGCCTACATATCAATTTCTTAAAAACTGAATAATAATAATTTGAGCAATTGAAATCTAGGTATTTTCTAAGGTAATGATGTTGTATGCAACCAAAACCTCCCCACCTCGTGATTTGAAAAAAAAATATTTTATACAAAATATTTTTAGTGTAAGGCTGCTAATTCCATGCCGTTTTAAATTTTTGCAAGTCATTGATTTATGTCACTGATGGAATCTTGAAAGAGTAAATCAGAAAACAGCATTTCTGTCTTTGTTTTTCACCTAAAATTTAAGATATACACAGAACATGCAAAATTCTAAACTTCTTAAAAATAGTTGAGTATTCTACTGGTTTTAATGAGCTGGCTAATGCAATTTTCCATTGTTCACTAGTATAACAAAAGGTATTGAGAGATAGTTTTCACATAGTTTGCTTTATAATTTGCCCCAAAGAATAATATCTAAAACTACTTAATTTGGTTAAATTATTCTGTAACAATAAAGTTGATTGTAAATATGCAAATACTCAATTTAGGTATTTTATTTAGAAATTTCATATTTTCCCTTCATGCCCATTGGTTCTATAATCTACATTTAGAGGAGTTTCATAATTAAGTAGGAAATTAGTACTGTTTGTACCAATAGAAAAGCAAGGGTGGCATAATAAGGATGTCCTTTTGAAATCTTTCTAAATGTTATTTTTATATTTTATTCTCAGTAAAGTTTCCCTTTTTGTTTTGTGACTAGGAATTTGGCAGCTGATCTTCTCCTGATGATTCCTAATAATGAACTACAGTTAGTAAAACTCTGTGCTTTCTACCCAGGATGTACTGAAGAAATAAATGATCTTCGTGAGAAGGTATACTGATGACATTAAATATTCTAATTTGGAAATGCAGTGCTGTGATTTAACTAATTTTAGGTTCCAGGCAAATCTGGATACCTGCAGTGAAACAAATTTATGGTTCCTTTAGAACCCTTTTTACATATTTTATATTTTACTTAATTCTCATGAAATCCTGAAAAGCAAGGGATATTAGTCCTACTTTCCAAAAAGTGAAATTTGCCCAGAGAAGGTAAGGGACTTGCCTGAATTAGACAGTTAATGGTGGTATGCAAATATCAACCCAAGTCTCTTTCCAAATCCCAAGCACTTTACACTATACCACTTTGCTTCTTTGTATATGTGTATCTATTAACTTTTTAAAATAGACGACTTAGGGTCTTTAAATAAATCATTGAAGTATAGTGAAATTCACATTCACTATTCTGAAGTGCTTTTAAAAAGTTACTCCTTGGCAGAATATAGGAATTTATGTACCCAATTTACATACAAAAGCAACCAAAATATTCCACAAAAGAGGCTTATTTATATATATTATAGTACATTTGTATATTTCAATGCTATTCATTTAAAATGATCACGAAGCTCTATTTTTATTGACAATAGAAGATGGAACACATTTAAATAAAAAGATTACAAAGCAATGCACATCATATGATTTCATTTTGAAGGTAACTGTGTAGATACATATTTTATTTATGTGTTTTTAAGAAAATAGCTACAGTTCTTTAAAGAAAAAGAGAAGATATAAGAACCACATTTTCTCATTTTTAATTCTCAAAATAGTAAAGTTGTGTTTCACTTGTTTAAACCTTGATTTTTACCCCCGGTGGGTGAATGGCCCTATTCATTCAACGACATACACTTATTGAATATTGTGTTAATAGTGATACACAAAAACTGTGTATGAGTGAGTGTGTTTGTGAAATCAGGGAAAACATTTGTGAAAGAGTAAATGCCCAGAGTTTACAGGGTGTTGTGAAATTATGGTAGATTTTAACTTCTTTATATACTTTGTATTCTATGAATTATTTTCTGAATGAATTGTTCTTTACTTTTATAAACATAACAAATAAAAGCTATTTTTTTTTAATAATTAAAGGTTGCATTGAAGGAAGCAGGAATACTTTTTCTTAGATGTACCTTATATTTACTGGGCTTTGTTTGATGAATATTAACAAATATCCTCTGAGGTAAAAGGAGCTAACGTTAATATCGAGGCTTAGAGTGGTTAAGTGACTTTTCTGAAATTACACAGTTGTTAATGATAGGTGCAAGAATAGTATTCATCTAGTCTCTTCATCACACATGCTAAAAGGGGACAATTAAATTCTCTGGTCAGACTTCATTAATAAATTTTAGAAAGTCTATTGAATAGAAAACGTTGAAGGAACCCGGAAGAGAAGGGAGAGTCCAGGAGAGGCTGCTGTGTGCACTGCCCTGGGATAGAGGAGCCCAAGACCAAGGAAAACTGGCAGCCAGCCCCAGAGCACCAGTCTTGGGGAAGAAAGCATTGCCTTGATGATGCCTTAATTTGGACTTTCTCTTAGCCTCAAAACCATGAGCTAATAAATTCCCATTGTTTAAGCCAAAAAATAAATAAATAAATAAATAAAGAATGACTATTGAATACATGTAAAGGTGTTAATTACTGAACAATTATATATTCAATATATATTCAATTATATATTCAAATGTGATGTAAACTTCAATATATATATTCAAATGTGATGTAAACATATAATTGGGAATTATAAGATAGGACAGGAATTACAGGTGTGATCATCTTACTCTTTTTATTGCATTCCATTTAAGACCGAAATTTCATTGGGTACTATATATTCTTTTGACCCTTTGAACATATTTTAAAGTAAAGAAATTTTTCCTTTATCTAGCCTGGCACAATACATAGTACATAGCAATTGCTCAGCAAATAAATCTAATTTAGTGAGAGGGCAGGCAAGCAATATTAAAGGTCTCATACATGAGATCCCCCTTAATTTTGTTGTAGTATTTTTTGAGAGAATGAGATATTGAAGGACCTAAAATGTTCAATTTACCTAATTTTTAAGCAATAGGAAATATAAAACTATTGAATAGATGCATTAATAATGAAGAAAGCATCATAGTAACTTAAGGGAGAGATTTTTTTTAAATGTGAGAAAGGAGGACAGTTGGGAGGCAAGTCTCAATGGGAGGGGAGCTGGATGACTTTTTTTTTTTTTTTTTATTAAACTCAGTTTTATTGAAATACAGTTTTATTGAAATACATTCACACAGCATACAATCATCCATGGTATACAATCCACTGTCCACAGTATGATAACATAGTTATGCGTTCATCACCACAATCTATCTCTGAACATTTTCCTTACATCAGAAAGAACCAGAACAAGAATAAAAAATCAAAGTGAAAAAAGAACACCCCAATCATCCCCCCATCCCACCCCATTTGTCCTTTAGTTTTTATCCCCATTTTTCTACTCATCCATACACTAGATGAAGGGAGTGTGATCCACAAGGTCTTCACAATTACACTGTCACCCCTTGTAATCTACATTATTATATAATTGTCTTCAGGAGTCCAGACTGCTGGGTTGGAGTTTGGTAGTTTCAGGTATTTACTTCTAGCTATTCCAATACATTAAAACCTAAGAGGTGTTATCTATATAGTGCATAAGAATGTCCACCAGAGTGACCTCTTGACTCCATTTGAAATCTCTCAGCCACTGAAACTATTTCGTCTCATTTTGCATCCCCCTTTTGGTCAAGAAGATACTCTCAGTCCCATGATGCTGGGTCCACATTCATCCCCGGGAGTCATATTCTGCATTGCCAGGGAGATTTACAACCCTGGGAGTCGGGTCCCAAGTAGAGGGGAGGGCAGCGAGTTCACCTGTCGAGATGGCTCAGTTAGAGAGAGAGAGGGCCACATCTGAGCAACAAAGAGGTACTCAGGGGGAAACTCTTAGGCACAATTATATGCAAGTTTAGACTCTCCTTTGCAGTAATGAGCTTCATAAGGGCAAGTCCCATGATCGAGGGCTCAGCACATCAAACCAGCAGTCCCAATGTTTGTGACAACATCAACACCAGTCCAGGTGAGGATGTCCAACACATCTGCACCTTCTCCCAGATCCTCAGGGCTGGGGGTGGGGGAGGCTGTAAATATATTTTTTATTATCTGCCCAAATTACTCTGGGATGTGTCACTGTTTCATTCCAGCCTATACTAACCTACCGTATCTCACTTCCTATTCAAAGTTCCATGCAATTGTGGTATTTGAACAAATTGACTGTAGAGTTGTACCGTTTAGAAAATTTAGATCCTGTACCAAATAGGTATCTATTCCCTTGGTCTCATATGGAAGTTGAAGTTTTAAAACACAGTCAGTTTCAACCTTTACCCTTTGGCCTGGCTTGCCCTGGTCTTAACCAGACCTGCTTCATTCATATCACTAATTGAAGTCTGGGCTCTTTTTCAGCTTTTTTTTTTTTTTTTTTAACAGTGGCTGTATGCACTAATACTGACATTGATATCTGCCGAGCTCTAGCTCTGAGTTTCAGGTGTCTCAGAGATATGCATTGTTCCAGAGACCAATCAGGTTATACGCTAGGGGATCAGCATCTCAAAGTTTAGAGATAGGCCTTACAATTCAGGGATAGAGTTAACTGCTGTAAGAGCTTACAATCTAGGGACTGTTAACAATAATTATGTCCATGTTAGGCTATGTTCTAAGATTCAATTCTGAGTTTACACATTGTAGTTAGTCCATATTGGTGAGGTATTAAAGTGTTTGCCTTTATTTCTGGTGTACTTCACTCAAATACTGTGTACAGGATCCATTCACCTCGTTGTGTGTCTCACAGCTTCACTCCTTGTAGTTGCTCACTGTTCCACTGTATGCGTACACCACAGTACTGGATGACTTTTAATCCAGGTGAGCCACATGACCAGGGGTCACAAGATATCTTTTGCAGTGGAAGGTCAATCTCAGAGGTTGCCAGAGACACTGAGACCAAGTGTAAAACTATTAAGTGTTGCTTAAAAGCGAACATTAAAACTGAAACTTTAAAAAAATGAATATAATGTAATTTGCTATTAAAGGTAACTTAATTCCTACCTACTTTATGGAAGCAGAACAGCTTACTTGAGGGAGGAGCAGACTCTCAGTTTTAACAGAAAAAAAAGATTGTTTTAAAAAACGGGAAGTGTTAATTTTCATTTTACAGTGAATAAAAAATTTCATGGACTAAAATCTTCACTTTGTGGCATTTCAGAAAGTTGAAGCAAAAAACTTAGTTCGTATGTTTTTTGGCACTCTAATTGAAATAAAGTTACTTTGTTTCAAAGGCCTAGTGAAATTAAAATTATAGTATAGAGGACATGTAAAGGTCCACCTTTGTTACATTAGTGTAGTTTTTAAGAAAGATCAGTATATTTGTTCTAAAATAACTAATTCAGCATTTTTGCTACACTATATTTATAGGTACTAATTCCAATACTACAATCACGACAATTTTCTTTACTTCCACTTATTTTATTAGGTATTCATGAGATGTAAACTATTGACTCACTAGCTAATGACACTATTTATTGTCATTAGATCGTAAAGTCATTTCCAAAAATGTGGATTTGTAATATAAATAATTTCATTTATATCTATTTTGGGCAAATTTAATAAGACAAACATACTATATATATTAGAAAGATTTAGTATTTATATTGATATTTTTATCCCTATAAATTTTAGTAACATTGTCATCAAACCAATTATTTTCTAGTGCAAACTACCCACAGTGGAAAAATGTCTGCAGTTGGCTGAGACAGCCAATGCAGATGGCAATATATTTGAAACAATAAAATATTACTTGTTAAGTCAAGAACCTGAAAGAGCCCTTCCTATTGGTATTGACTTCATCAAAGGTGAGTTTCTAGTTGGTAGAATAATTTAAAACCTTGTTTATTTGATCTTTTCATTCATACCGATAGTCAACCTTAATATCTAGCACTCATCTTCCTAAAGTAAGAGAGGTTGCTGGTGTGAAATATGGCATCCCTTCTGATTTTATGATTATTGCCATTTGGGAGAGGGTGACTAGGAAAATAGTTATGATCTAAGGAATTATATAGAGGTATTGGAACTGACTGGCCTAGAATTAAGTTAAAAATTTGATGAACCAACTTTGATACTATTATTTAGAGTAATCTTTTATTTGGTTTTATTTTTGCTAGAACACATCAGTAGTTCAGACTGGACTTTGGATACCATTTACCCAATTCTTGACTTATTGAGTTATATTCGTACTGAAAACTTAGTCTTGCATACATGCACTGAGTGAGTACATTTTCTTCAAAATACATTACTCTATCCATGTATTGTTTTAAAATGACAATCATTTTTGGTGTTCAGATCAAGAAATTTTTCAAAAAATGACATTTTTTTATTCTTAAGAAAAATGTAGAGGTCAATTTGAAACAGAAATATTAAATCTTAGTGGTTCTATTTAGTAATATTTAGTCTTTATATGTTTATAATGGTTATATATGTGCACACATAGACACACACACAGTCACACACAAATACCCACCAGGTTCAAGCAAGAGTTCAAAGTTTGAGGATGGTTTGGGACAGAAGTCCTCAAGCAACTAGTGGTCATATTTACTAAATATCCATGTATGCAAAGCATCATACATGATGCTTGGCTTGGAGGAAAAAAGTGAGACAGGAAAGTTAGAAATAGATACCATCCCTGAATTCAAGTAACATTTAAGGACATCGTTATCCCATATAATTAAAGCCTCTAGAGGTTCATGCGTAATTTGCAAGAGAAGCTTTGAGCTAGTTTTGTTTTAACACCCATGTAGAAATGATCCACTGTGGCAGTCTGGGTGACTTTGGCAAATTCCCCTAGCAGGAAATGCAATGGATATTTTTTGCCCTTTCTTAGTGTCTACACAATATGCCAGGAATTTGTAAATTTGACTGAGGAGATCACTTAGGAATAAATTACATGAAGTAAAAGCCAAGGAAAGTAGAAAAGTAAGCACGCAATTGCTAAATATTACTTAAAGACTTGTATTTTAAATTAAAATATATGATGTAGCACAAATGTCTGAATAGGAATTTTTAACTGGTGAATAAAATGTCTTCCGCAAGTTTAGAAAATTTTCTAAACATATTTAGCTATAAATGTCACCCATCAAAATACAGAGGTACAAATACATGAACTACATATGAGAGTATAATGCTCTATGCCTCAAACTGTGGTGTTTCTTTAAAAAAAGAAATGTGTTCTTTTTTAGAGCTCGAAATGAGTTACTGATATTATATGGTTATGTTGGTGCATTGCTGGCTATCAGAAGACAGTACCAAAGCATTGTTCCAGCACTTTATGAGTATACAAGGTAAAAATGATGATTTCTCTTGCTGTTATGAAATTAGAGAAATTCTTTTCACTGAGATAATTTCTAAGTGGATCATAGAATATACCAAGTACAAGTTAATACACATCCATTTATTCACTCAGCAGGTGCCTTATAATAAAGCAGCACTTAACTATATGAAATAGGAATAAATATCATTTACAGCCTAAATCCCAATGTTATCTGAAACACAATAGAATTTATTGGTCTTGCATATCAAGATACTTGAGGCAGGCATTCCAAACTGTTAAAATTGTTCTTTGATTTCATCAAGGACCTAGATTCTTCCCTTCTTTCAGCTCTGCCATTCTTGATGTCTTTCCTCTTGCTTGAGTTAAACCATGGTTACAAGATATCTGTAACCCCAATCTCTACTGTAGGAAAGGGCAAAGTAGAAAGAGTTTGTGAGTAGCGTGTAAGTCCCTATTTTATATTCAGGCATAACGTACCTTCCTATTTTAACAGCTGGATGTTTCAGCCATTATCTTACACGTGTTATGGTCAAAAATAAAAGCCACTGTGCCTTCCATAAAAACTCATTTCCAAGTCAGCTGGTTTGCTAAATGACATAATAGGTAATCCTTTTAACTCCAAAAAATGCTGCGAGTCTTGAGGCCATGATTCTTACAGGGCTAGCAGTTTTTCTGAGTGCTTTTCATATGGGACAGAGGATTCTAAGAGAAATAGAAGGCTTTCTCATCTCTGCTGTCTCCCTCTTGAGTAGGCAAAGCAGTAACTGCCACCTGGTGCAGACTGAAAGGTAATATAGAGTTAATATTACCAGGGTACATAAGGTAAAATCCATATCTGCACAGACAGCATAATCATAATAGAAACTAACTTTGAACAGTATAAAATATATGATAGGAACAATAAGATGTATAACAAAAATCAAAATAATATTTAATGGAATATGTTCAGCTACATATAAATTCAGTAATAATGAAAGTAAAGCGAGAGAAAATGGCCACTTGATCTAATATCGAGAACAAAAGGAAGGGTTTTTATTCATGAAAGACTTGAGAGAATGTGTTTGTTTAGAGGAAACACAGTTCTGAATGAGAAATTTAAGAACTCCCCAATTTTGAAGAACTTCTCTGTCAACTCAAATGTTGTCTTATTGCTTATATTTCACTAACCCACTAAATATGGATTCCTGAAAGTTTTTTCTTTGTTTTTTTTCACTTTCTCTCTCTCATACTGTCCTCTTCTTCTCTTTTTTCTTGCTCCGCAATAACATTCACCTCTCCCATCTCCATGCCTCTTCTCTCCTTTCACCTTCCTATACTCTATCTTTCAGAAATCTCACCATTTTTATGTCTTCACCTATCACCTCTATAGAGATAACTCTATTTTATATTCAGGTGTAGCCTCTTCTCCCAATTCCTTTGTGTATATCCTGCAGCTTGCTGAACTACAACCTTAAACGCATTATGCTCAAAATTAAAAGCGTCTACTTCCATCTCAAATCTACTCCTTCTCCAGTGTTTTCTCTTTCTTCTGCTGGTGTTTTTGTATTTCAGTCACCCAGGACTAAATGATCAGGGTCAGAGTTGAATGTTTGTTCTCCTTTACTGTCCACATCCAATTATGAGGCAAATTCCCACATCCCATACCTTTTCTCATTTTATATACCACTATAGTTACTGTCTTCATTAACTCTCATTTATAGAAACCCTTCATTTAGTCACCCTGTCTCTGTCTTTCTCCTATGGTCAGTCAATTCTTTATACTTCAGCTGCATTAACCTTCCTGAAGCACCACTCTTGCTCAGATACTTTCCAAGACTTCCCACTGTCTACTGATAGCATTCTAAATCCTTTGTCTTCATTAGAGGTCCACAAAAATTGGGCTCCAACATTATCCCCCACTGTACCCTTTTATATGTTCTCTACCCTGGCAAAACTAAATCACTTGTAATTATCAGTATGTATGTGTGGTAGATTGAAAAATGTACCCCAATTTAGACATGATCTTACTTTTAATCCACGTTCCTGTGTGACTTCATTGTAAATAGGATCTCTTGAAGATGTTATTTTTAGTTAAGGTATGGCCCACTGAATGAGGTAGTGTTAATCCAGTTTACTGGAGTCCTTTATAAACAGTAAAAATTCAAGCATAGAGAGAGAAAGCCCAGGGAGTAATCAAAATCTGGAAGTCAATGAAAGCCTAAAGAGAAAGGAGAGAACATTGCCATGTTATGTGAGGCAGGGACACAAGCCAAGGAACCCGAAACATAGCTGGTAGCCAGCACCAGGATGTTACAGACATTGAAGAGAAAGTACCACCTTGCTGTTGCCTCAGTTTTGGACCTCTAGCCTCAAAACTGTGAGCTAATAAATTCCTATTGCTTAAGCAAACACATCGTATGGTAACTGTCATAGATACCTGACAAACTAAGACAGTGTTTGATCCTGGAAAGTGGGATGCTGCTATTAGAAATATCTAAAAATGTGGAAATTGCTTTGGAATCTGGTACTGGGTAGAGGCTGGAAGAACCATGAGGCACTTGATTGAAGAAGTCTAGATTGCTTTAAAGAAACTGTTGGTAGAAGTATGGATGTTAAAGATACCTCCAGTGAGTCCTTAGAAGGAAATGATGAATCTGTTATTGGGAACTGTAGGAAAGATGATCTTTGTTACAAAGTGGCAGAGAATTTAGCAAAATTGATGTCAAATGGAAGGCAGAACTTACAAGTGATGAATTTGTTTACTTATCTTAAAGGTTTCCAAGCTAAGTGTGGAAGGTGAGCCTGGTTTCTCCTTGAAGTTTACAGTAAAATGTGAGAGGAAAGAGATAAACTGAAAACTGCACACTTAAGCAGAAAGGAACTAGCAACAGATGATTTGGAAAATTCTCAGTCTATCCAGCTTAGCAAGCTCTGAGACCATGGCCAGAGCAACTCTGTTACAGACCTCTCTGAGCTTCTGGGAAATGAGTCCCCAGAGAACAGGGCTCCATGTGAGGGTTTAACTGAACAATTCTTAGTTAAAAAGGGTATGGACAAACATGGGTTCAGTCAGACATCTCAGAGGAAGTAAGGGTTGGAGATGCAGTTATCCAGGCAAGGATCATTGGAATGTCCTCTTGTCTGATGGTTTGGGCTCCCTTGAACTCCATGGAAAACCAGTAAGTTTGTTTGCAAAATTTATATGAACTGAAGCACTGCCATCCTGGACTGAAAGGGACAGAGAAGGGGCAAATTGAAGGAAGAATGACTTCAAAGGAAGAAGCATGGAAGCAGAAGTCTAAATCAAAAAGTTTTCCTTGGTCAAGAAGAAAGGCCCATCCATGCATGTGGAAAGCATGGGTCCACCCCTGCCTTGGAGTGGGCAGGCCTTCTGCCCCTGGGGAGAGTTCAGTCACCACCCCAAAGCTCAGAGAGAGTGGGGTCTATTCCCAGGTGTTTGGGGAGAATTTGGCTGCCACTCCAATACTTGGAGAAAGTGGGGCCTATGACCCACCTCAGTTTGTGGGCAGAGCGAGGCTGACGCTCTAGCAGGCCCAGAGGACAAAGCATCGATCCAGAGAAAATTCTCAAACCTTGAAATTTAATGGAATTTGCCCTGCTGGGTTTCAGACATCCTTGGGCCCTGGGATCCCTGTTTTCTTAAAATTTCTCCTTTCTGTAATAGGAATATCTATTCTGTGCTTGTCCACCGTTCTATTTTGGAAGCAGATAACTTGTTTTTTAGATTCCACAGGTCAACAGACACGACACTAATTTTGCCACAGGACAGACCACACCCATAAATAATTTTGAAGAGGTTTTGAATTTAGCCTTGTTACCTAAATGGCCTAAGGCATTGGGGATATCAGGATTAGTTGAATATATTTTATGTGTTGAGAGTAAACATCTGTTTGGAGTCCAGAGGGTAGACTGTGGTAAATTGAATTATGCACCACAATTTAGACATGTTCTGATCTTAATCTGCAATTGTGTGAGTGAAAATCCATTGTAAATAGGATCTCTTGAATATGTTATTTTTCATTAAGGCATGGCCCAACTGGATGAGGTTGGGTCTTAATCTGGATTACTGGAGTTCTTTATAAGCAGAAGAAATTCAGACACACAGAGAGAAGGCCACAAGGAGGAGCCAGAAGACAGAAGTCAAAGCCTTAATTTTTTGACTCCTCTAACCTCAAAACTTTGAGCCAACAAATTCCCATTGATTAAGCCAACCCATTTTGTGGTATTTTTCATAGCAGCCTGGCAAACTGAGACACTATGTAAGCTATTCCCTGATATTTTTTCACAATGCTCCCTTGTGTTTTTTGCCTCACTTCCTAATGATGCTTTACGTATAGTAGACCATCAAAAACTACTGGCACATGTGCATAAAACTGTATAAAAAGAAGCCATGTTATTTAAGGAATTCATATTGAAGATTGCCACATTGTCAATAAAAATTTTAATTCAGTATTTTTTATTGAAAAAATTGATAAGCCACTACCTGATTTGAGAGACTATTATTGAAATACTAGATTTGGGTGTGTGTGGGATTATTATTCCTTTCTGTCATCATTTCTTATGTCCCAGTAGAGTAATGACAACTGGCAACAGTAACCATAAAGGATAAAAAATGGAGGAAATGCTTGCTTTTACTATTACCTCACCTCTAAGCCTTGTGTTTTCTTTTTGTTTCCTAAACAACTTTTAGTTTTAAATTTCAATTAACTGGTTCCTTAAAAGACATACTGAGTTTATAACTTATTATGGAAACTAGGGCTATTAATTCTGTAAAGAATTAATTATAATTATTTTATGTTTCCCAGTTTTCTGTGCATTTGCATGATAGAGCACTATCATTACTACTTCTATTTTTTTTTCACACATCCCTGTCTTTAAAGAATCAAAATCAGCATTTCCATTCCTTTCTATTAGTTGACGTTCTTCTAAATGCTGTTCATTTATTCACTCACTCATTCAGCCAGTATTTATTGAACATCTTTAATTTCCCAGGAACTTAAATATCAAATATACAAGTGAGCACAATGTTCCTAAGTCCTTCCATCATGGAATTTACAGGCCTGATATGAATAAAAACAGTAAAAAAGCAATTGTAATAAAATGTGGTAAATGATATAATATCAATAATGAGGTTATCCTGAGTACACAGAGGCAAGAGACATATAACATATACCAGGAGAATGGAAAGGTAGATCAGATGGGCCTGCCAGCTAGAAATGATACATAAATGAATGAATAAAAAGTATTAGGGTATAGTATGTGTATATATACAAGCATACATACATATATATAAATATATGTATGTATATAGTCGTGTATGCACATAATATATTTTCTAAAAACAATACTTGTTAAATATAGAATTGAAGTTATTTAAAGTTCATATGATATTTTGATATCTTAGTTTATAATGTCAAATGTTAATTTCATTTTCACGTTTCAGTCAGCTCTTAAAGCGTCGGGAGGTATCAGTACCTTTAAAAATTGAACATCTTTCTGAGGAATTGGATGCGTGGAGAGCTTGCACCCAGTCCACCAACCGGTGAGTTGATATGATGTGAAAAATTGGAATGCAAAAAGTATTATTTAATATAATAGACAAACTTGTTGTAAATGTATATTGTCATTATTACTTTTGGCAGAGTAATGAGTCTTGAGTTGTTAAAATATATTCAGTAACAATTTACAATGCTGTTTTTTTTTCCTGCTTTTTTAAAGTCCTTTGTTTCACTGTGAATCAAGTATAAAATTGATTTCCATTCAGCTAGAATGGGGAACTAAATAGTCATCAAGGACTAATTCTAATCTAAACCTCAATAATTCTATGATTCTACAAAAATGAAAATGTAACATCTTTTGGAAATATAGATCAACAGAAGATTCTCCATATACACCCCCTTCTGATTTACAAAGAATGGTTTATGCAACTTTACTCAAGAGAATCAAAGAAGAACCACTCAAGGGAATTATTGGACCAGATTATGTGACCGGATCAAATCTTCCAAGTCATTCTGACATTCACATCTCTTGTCTTACGGGATTAAAAATCCAGGTACAGTCTAATGTCAGGCAAAAATTTTGTATTTCTACTATTTTTATTTGTTTCATTAATTTTAAAAAATATGATCTTAAAATAAGCATAAGCTGAAAAAAGTAGGTACTATAAAGCATTCTAGGGCCTGATGAGGAAACATTGTCCTTAGTGCTTCCATAGTTAGTTTCAATGACCTCTTTCTCTTTAAAATAAATTCAGAGAGATTGTCATTTTACTATTTTCATAGAAGAATTTCATGTAATAAGCATACTTAGTAACAAATAATATGTGTACTCAGAAATAAATATTGTTTTAAAATACATATAGATCAGTTCCTTAGGGAAATTAGAGTTCATTAAGGGAGACAAAGCAACAAAAATCAAGTTACAACTAACTATATCTCAGTATATTAACTTTAATATCTCCATTTGTGTTTTATAAATATGAGCAAAGCAATTTAAAACTGATAAATGTATAATATCTGAATGATTATTATGCATGCTCTTACATTGTGAATTACTGAAGTTTTTCAGTGATCAAGAATTATTGGGATCAGTCATGAGGGATGGCTAATTCTCAAGGAATAGTCCCTAACGTGCAATCAAATTAGTGATGGTGAATGATGCCAGGGCCCCCTGGTGTGGCCCAAGGGTGCCATTATCTCAAGTAAATAGAGAAGCCTTCTTCGTCCTAGAGCCAGGACCGATAGGGATCCCCATGAAGTAAACAAAGCTGAATCCCTGTGAAATGTCAATTGAGACTGCAGATTGGACTAAAAGAGCTCCCCCTCCCAGTAATACAACCGTTTTATTATTGGGATTCTTGACTAGAAAGCACTTAAAATCCAATCATTTCATTGCTAATGCTGGCATTCGGGGCCAATGGAGGTATTTTTTGGCTCAACCAAGTAGTTTGCTATTAATCTAAATCCTGCATGTAGTTTGACTTGCAACTGCAGGCTAGTTAAGTCTTCAGAACACACCAATATATCCCAAAAACAGAGACAACACATAATTGTATACATGTTTATCATCTATTTATGTTCAGAGTTAAAAAACTAAAGCGGTAAATTCAATTACATAATTAAGAGAAACACCATTGTGAAGTTTTTGGAGCATGTCTTCAATGCCACTTGCTACCCTTTATGTACCATTTCTAGGACTTTATACCTTCATGTCCCTTTTCTTCTTCTCATCAGGCTCCTTTTCTCCATCTGGGATAGCTAAATGACCTCACATGCTGTCTAACCTCCCTGTACCCAAACCTAAATACAGGAAAAGACCTATTAATTATCTTATATTTACTAAGGTACAAATAACTAATTCAGATGGGGTGTTAACCTCCCAGGATATTTCTATTTCAACAGAAAAGTAATGCGTTCAGTTTATAATAATTGTGAAATGTCAATAATAGGAAGATATCTACTTTACCTACTCATATGGTGAGATTCCCAATATCTAGAAATAATTTGCTAACAATAAACTATATCATTTGAAATCACAACTAAAAACCTGATAGCTTTAGACCACAATTAATTTTTATTGTATTTTGTGCTTTTTTAAATCATGCTTTTCTTCCTAAGAACTGCTTAATATAGATTCATGGGTTTCTTGAATCAGTTCTTCAGAACTATCCTTGACCTGGTATAAGTGTGTAGCCAAATTATATATATGCTAGTAAATTACATGATCGAACTTGATTTTAAATTATAGATACACGTACAGAACAATACATTCTTCATCTTCTGGAGAGTGGGTACAAGGTTTTCTGGCTTAAGTAATTTTCCCAAATGTATTGGCATAGATTAACATGATTAAAATAGTGAAGTTTATTTAAGTCTGTAACTAGGCATATCTGCTCTTATTAAATAAGTTAACTTTATAACAATGGATTAATAAAACCTTTTCTCGTTTGATTATTTAGTTTAATAATTGGTATTTAAATTCAGATTATTAAACTAAATTCTATTTGAAAGACATCAGGCAATAATGACATGTTAATATTTGAAAATATTGCTGTATTTAGTGGCAGTTGAGAAAAAAACTATTTTTTTTTTCATATTTCTAAATTTCCTATTTGGATTTCCTAAGTATTGCCAGTGACTTTTTTATTAGATTAATTCTACTTCTGAAAGTTTAAAATATATTGTGAATTTATAATCCCATTTTCTCTTTCCCCAACTGTCATTGTGTACAGGGCCCTGTATTTTTCCTTGAAGATGGGAAATCAGCTATCTCCTTAAATGATGCACTGATGTGGGCAAAGGTGAATCCATTCTCACCTTTAGGGACTGGAATCCGACTCAATCCATTTTGATAGAAGGTTTTTCTCCATGCTTAATTGCATTTTTGTAAAGAAGAATTTTTGTGGGTTAGTATTACCTTAACTTTGGTTGTCCAAGAACCAAATGTTGGGGGTGAGGGGTACAGAACTACAGTTGATTTTATTCTTTAATTTCAAAAAATAAAATATTTATGTAATGTAAAGAAAAAAATAGATGTCTCCTTTATAAAACAATAATAGTCACATTCAGGAGGAAAGTAATATTTAAATTATAAAGGACTAAATAATCCTAAAAAGCATAAAAGTTTCACAAAGCAAAAAAGGTACCAAATTTTTAATATTGTTAAAACATTGAAATATATAAAATATTGCAGCACTGAGAATAGGGCTTGACATATAGGAAGTACTTAATGAATATTTGGGTGAGTGTCTCCATAAATTGAAAAGTAAGGTTTGCTCAACTGATCTTCAAGTTAACAAGTGCCTATGTTGTCCTTTACAATAAGTGTAGTAAGCCACTAGTTTTAGCTCATATTTAATAAAGGTTGTCACAAGTTTGATAAATATGAATAAATGGATACACAGTCAAAATATTTTTCAGTTTTATTATTAAAAGAAGATAATGTTACCAAGCTTTCATCTGATGTTGAACTGTCTGATATAAAGGTTTAGGTTATGTAAGTATGGAAAACAATTGGGGGTGAAAGATACAAAATGCTGTCAAATATATATGAGAATTTGCATTAAATATAATTATTTTAAATAGATATTTGGTGGGTACAGATTTTAGTTTTTGATGAATTTATTATATAAATAATAAAACTAATTTATATTAACTTTCTTTAAAATTCAACAATTTATTTTATGAAAATTAGTTTCAAATAAATGTATGTAAGGATATTAGTTAAAATTTTGGATATATTATGGAAATTTAATTATTTTTAATATTTATTAAAAATGTAAAGCTGTAAAAAGTGTGATGTGTGACTAGAAGTATTGTAGTTGGACTAGAATTCTGGCTTTGAGATTTATGAAATGAGTACATAGTAGGATGAATAGTACTTTGATGCTCAAGTTGTTTTACAGGATTTGTAATATAGATGTTTTTGTCTGGCTTAACAGTAAGCTCGTATAACTAAAGTAATTGTGCATTTTGTTATCTTTAAAGTTATTGCATTTAAAATCTTTTTAAAACCTTATAATATGTACGTATTTATTATATTTATCAGAATGACTAATTCTAACTCATCAAAAAGAAATTGCAGGCTTAAATTCAATTTTATAAAAAATCAGTTATTAAAGAAACATAGAATGTATGAAATTCAGAGGTGCAGTGTTTAATATCAAGTGTAATGTGAAGTATTTTTTTAACTGAGTGATATGTATAACTCAGATTTTTCTTACATGAGGATTATTAATTGGCATGTATGTACCAGATTCAAAAACCCATGATTCTTGTTCCCCACAGGCATCATCGACAGGAGTAACAGTCATTTAAATGAGTTTAAATGAAGGCTGTTCATGGTGATAGGCAAGATTTTCTATGGACCAATATATAATAATAATCCATCAGAATAAAAGTTTAATTAATAAATGCTGTCAGTCAGAAGGAGAGATAAGTAAAAAGAAGCCAGCCCTTTCCAATACAGGTGTTGGGTCACCAGCAGAAGCAAAGCTCACAGTCTCATATAGAGAAAAGACAGAGCGAGGTCAGCTTGCTTTGTGGGCATTTGTCTCCTGTAGCCAACAGGACTAAATCCATGGCTGACTTAGGGAGATATCCTACTTGTTTGTGTGCTGCTGTAGTAGAGGAACCCCATTCCCTCCCCATCAGAGACAAATATACCATTAGGGTGTGAGCTGGATGTTGTAAAACGTGTCCGCCAGAATCAGACTGTCTCCGGTGAAGTTTACATATGCTTAGGACAAAAGGGGAAGGAATGTACTGGCAGTCCTCTTATCTACTAAGAGATTGTGTTTTATCCTGCCAGGCAGATACACCTGGTCCTGAGCACTGGATGTATTTGTGGGTCCCAGGGAAAGGCAGCAGGCCACTCTAGGACTGCCCCCTACCACAAATATCATGTGTAAATATACAGGAAAAGAATTGGTTCCTTTAATTTCTGGTGAGGAAACCATTTCAAGTAGATTCACCATTGCTACAAAATGTATGAGAAAGAATGCTTACTAGTCGTGGTGAAATATGTTTAACTGTACCTTTAAAGTTATTTCTGCTTGTTCTTTCTATACTAATAAATTTAATTTTGTATTTCCAACATTAACTGGCACATAATAGGTATTCAATAAAACACTGTTGAATTGAATGAAAAGACATGTTCTTTAGCCTAATTACAGCTAAGACTCCACTTTAATTTACATATTATTGAATTAGATCCAAAACTAGGTGGTTAGTTCCCTGTAGTATGACAAGAGATGGTGGCACCACTTCTTCAAAGCAATGTGGCAAGTCACTTTTCCATATTTCTGATCGTTTCATAATGGACTCAATTTTCCAGCTTGTTTCACATTAATTTCTCTATGTAGATAGCCACCATTACCTGCATTTGCTGGGAGATTTAGATAAAACAAAATTAAAATCAATTCATGGTTATTAAATATTTAGACAACCATCACTGTTTCTAAGTATATCAAAAATATGCAGAATGATTGGGAACAGACTGAGCACAGATTAATCTAAATGCCTGGTAAACAGAATATTTAAAGGAAGCATTATAGCAGTCAGGAAAAAAAAATCTGAATGTCACCCACCTCCAGAAGTCATAAGCAGAGCCTAAAAATAGCCAGGTCTTTTTTTGGTACATCTGATACTGAATATGACTCAATTATTTTTAGATAGTGCTTCAGAAAGCAGCTGAGCTAATATTGCCACGGTTTTGTACTTAGATTTGGCAAATCTACATAATTCATAATTCAGTTCCTGGAACTTGGATTGCTTTGAGGCATCCATCCTGGCCACCCAGACTCTGCAGGTCATTCAGTTCTAATGTGAATGGCCCTTGGCAACTCAGGAACCGATATCCTCTTGGTACATTATTTTTGCTAAATGCTAGATTTATGGAAACAAGTAGAGAAGCTTAAGTATTAAAAAAAAAAAAAAAAGAAAAAGCAAGGTTAATAACCTATATTACACTTAATTTTGTCAACCCTTTTTAGAAGCATTGCAGATGAACAACCTGTGATTACAATCCATTAGGTGTAATCTGAGATGGTAAAATGGGGTTAAATTCCTATAGTCTGGTGTTCTTGCCTCTCCTCCCTCCATTAACTTTCAAATTATGTTAAACTGACCTGAACTAATCATAGGACCCTCTTATCAGAAACAAGTGAATGGAATCCTTTAAATTTGGGGGAAAACTTAAACTTAGCGTGAAACAATTCTTAATCCATAAATTACCAAAGTCAGATCCACACCATTCATTAACTCCCTATATACCCAGACTGAGAGAATTCAAATATCTGGAACAGGATGCAGAGAAGTAAAAAACGTATGTTGTCCTTCCCATCCTTATCTTTTCTGCTGGATATAGACTCTCATAAGCCCATCAGCCATTTTGAAAAGAAGAGGTAGAGACACTGAAGTAAAAGAGAATCATAGAGGAGAGAGGATCCACAGAATCATGGAAGAGAGCATTGAGAGAACAAAATGGGAAGGGGAGTTATTTACAGCAGTTTATACATGATTAAAATTGTAAAAGCAAGAATCCATTTGTCTTGGGGTCCTGATTGAAGAAATGATAGTATCCAGTTTTTCCAAAAACTCCTATGTGACCCTTGAAAATTTTCCAAAAAGATAACAGACACAGAAAATACCCTTTAGCAATTCAAATATTAGTAGGCATCACTTTTTTATATATGGCCTATTTGCATTTTTTCTTACCCAGGAAGGAAGTCCCAGTGTGGCTTATTACTAGTCCTCCCTTTCTTTTAATTGTATCTCCCCAAGTGGGAAGTCATGCCCTTTCCCATCCCCCCCCAGTCAGGTCCAACTATCAATAAGGGAAATGAGGTAAGTAAGCAAGAAAAACAGACCCCACCTGCAGTCTCCCTCACCGGGCCTCTATGCCCATCCTCCTCCCATGACTCACCCTTTTGCTCCCTTTTCAACGCCTATCCTGCTGGAACTTTTGTCACACAGCACTAACCGAAGAAGACTGAGGCAGGTCTAGGAGGATGATGTATTTCCAGGCCCTGAAGATTAACTATGGCTACTTTTTTTTTCCATGGAAACATTGGTATGCACTTCTGTTGGGTTCTGTGGTGGTTTGGAGCTGTATGTACCCCAGAAAAACATGTTCTTAAATTTAATCCATTCCTGTTGGTGTGAACCCATTGTAAACAGGACATTTTGATGTAGTTACTTCAATTAAGGTGTGGCCCAGCCCAATCAGGATGGGTCTTAATCCTATTACTGGGGTCCTTTATAAGCAGAATGAAATTCAGACACAGAAAGAGAAAGCCATGGAAGCAAGAAGCTGAAGGTCAATTGAACCCAGAAGATAAGGGAGAGGCCAAGAGAGGCCACCATGTGCACTGCCATGTGACAGAGGAGCCCAGGAACAAGAATCACTGGCAGCCAGCCCTAGAACACCAGTCTTCAGGAAGAAAACATCGCCTTGGTAGTGCCTTGATTTGGACTTTGTCTTAGCCTCAAACCTTGAGCTAATCAACTCTCATTGTTTAAGCCAACCCATTGCATGGTATTATTTAAACACCAAGGAAACTAAAACAGGTTCTATCATGCTGAATACTGTGCATATGTTATCATGTTAAAGTTAAAGGGGTTTTGATGGGCTGCCTGTTATCTGGATATCAGAAAGTGTGCTCTGAGGACCATTAAACTAAACAAAACAAATTAACAGTGATGTGTGATCACATAGATTTTAGGAAATACTTCATTCCACACTTCTCTTTGATATTAACAATGCATATTAGCATTTTAAAGACTCTGAAAAGTCTTAAGTTTTTTTGCAAAAAGTCTGTTTGTTTGACATTGCTTTCCCAGACGTTATATACACAAGGAACTCTCCTCCAACCCCCCGCCACACACACACCCATAAAATCCCTATTAACAGTTTAGGAAACATGCTCTGTAGCACTGGGCCATATACGTTTTCTATAAAGGGCCGAATTGTAAATATTTTACGCTTTGTGATAGGATTGCCAGAAGAAATACAGGATGCCTAGTTAAAAGTGAATTTCAGATAAGCAATAAATACATCTTAGTAAAAAACTATCCCAAATATGCTCCCCTCTCAAATTATTCATTGTATTACCCTGTATTTTATATGCTAAATCTGGTAAAACTACCTGTGGGCCATATAGTCTCTTTCACAACTGTACAACCCTACCATTGTAGCACAAAAGCAGCCACAGACAGGCATGAGACAAACAGGTGTTGTCTGTGTTCCAGTACAATTTTATTTATGAACAAAGAAATTGGAATTTCATGTAATTTTCACATGCCAGGAAATATATTTCTTTTGATATATTTTTCAACTATTTAAAAATACAAAAATACATAATAAAACAAAAATTTTAATATAAAGCATAAAATATAAATATAAAACACTAAAATATATAAAAACAGAGCTATTCAAAAACAGGTGGTGGGCTGAATTTGGCCTGTGGGTCATAGCTTGCTATAATATAAATGTTAACAGAGATTTAACCAATGACTTCTTGTAATACAACTGATTGAGAAATCTAGATATGCAGGAATCTATATTTGCCTTAGTACTGATTCATCCTTCAACTGCTGGAGAATTGAGTTTTGAGCTCCGCCAACCAGCTTCACCTATTTCAGACTCACATATTTAAAGATAAATCAGAACAGAAATTAATCCGATATTAGTAGGCTGGGGCACCCTCATTTGGGAACTCACCCTGATGTGACTGGAACTTAGCAGACCACATGCCCCTCCACCTATCAAAAAGCAAAGATGTCTACCAGTCTAATGCACAGTTATAGACTGACTGCCTAGACCAAATTTTAACTACCTTTAAAAATTTAACTGAACATAGTAAACCAAAACAAAAATAATTCCATTTTGTCAAGTAAAGTGTTTAAAAAAAACATAACTTACATAAAACAGGAGCAACTTTTTCCTTTGAAATCTTTAAATTATTTCTGTGCCCAGTGGTTTGGGTAGGAAGATGACGAAGAGTAAATTCTCCCACTGTTGGTTTGACCTCAAACCAGTCTATAAAATATAAACATAAAAATTGTTGCTAAAGAAATCACAACAGTCATTGTCAAAATGACACCATAATTTAATATTTATATTCATGAGTGGTGCGAATATGTACGTTGTAACCCACTACTCCTCCCCATATCTTTCACAGTACTTTGATGCACAAAATACTTATTTGCATATCTGTACCATTTGTCTGAACAGAAGAGCACAAGGCACTGTTAAAATAACACAAACCAGAAAATGAAAAGGCATACAAAGTGAAGTTCTTGTGCAACATTTAGAAAATGTTAAGGCAATCTCTTTGTATTCCTATTAGTTTTTTTAAGTTTGTATTCATGATAACATAGATACAGAAAAGTGAACAAATCATAAGTTTACAACTTCATGAATTTTTAGAGTGAATATACATGGGTAAACCACCCAGCTGAAGAAATAGTACATTACCAGCATCCCAGACTCCACCTTCTGTCCCACCAAGACGCTACCCGCAAAGAGAAACACTATCCTGACTTCTGTCATCATAGGTTAGTTTTGCCTATTTTTATAGTTCGTTATAATGAAATCATACAGTACCTATTTCATTTTCAAAGAGTTTTATAGTACCAAAATAGGATCTTAAAAGTTATTTCTGTGTTTCTCATATTTTTATTAAACTGTCCCACTTGGACATCAATTTCCCTGAACTTCTCAAGATCACTTACTCCTTTGCAGCCTATCCTTCAGTGAGGCTTGAAAGAGTGTCTAAGGTAAGTTCTACTCATCAGTCATGTCCCGTTAACACTAAATACAACCCTGGTTAGTAGCATTACCAGAACTATAATTATCACAGTAATTACTTTGGCAACAGATGGGAAACCTAAAATCAGCAGTCTCAAGAATCAAGACTGGTGATGACCAAGTGCTGCTATTCATGAACCTGAAGGGTTGAGGTGATCCATGACTAAAGAGAAACTGTTCAAAAGGAGATGTCAGAGAAACAGGTTA
Organism: Choloepus didactylus; assembly: GCF_015220235.1. Classification (NCBI taxonomy): domain Eukaryota; kingdom Metazoa; phylum Chordata; class Mammalia; order Pilosa; family Megalonychidae; genus Choloepus; species Choloepus didactylus. The sequence goes on from NC_051309.1 coordinate 191,133,550, forward strand.
ACCTTGTGCAAAGATATCATGACTTTTACATAGAAGATTAAGGGGAATAGTTGAGATTTGTTCTAGAAATCAGAACTAGATCCAAATAGTGGAAGTAACAGTGAGATAGACTAAATGTAATCAAACATTATCTATGAAAAATAATGCCTAATTTTTATGTTAAAAAATAATTAGGCAGAATTAAAATGCTGGACAACAAAAGACCCTAAGTGGCAGAGAGTGATCAGAGCCATAGTGTTCAAAGGTCCTTATAGTGTTGAGGAAGAGTAAAGGTACTGATTGGTTTTAGATGAAGATAAATATGTATGTGAAAATTTCTAGGGTAGCACTAGAGAAGAAATTTTTTTATTTCCAAATCAGTAGTGGGAAGAAACTTTTGAAAAAAGATTCAGTCCGAAAGAAGAAAAGATAAATGAGACAAAAACAAGAAGCAGAAAAAGAGAACAGATAAAAAGCACAAAACAATATGGGATGTGAATGCAAATATGACAATAATCAGTATTAGTGAATTCATACAGTTAAATAACAGTAAAAGTAGCAACAAATGAAACAGCAAAGGTCCATGAAACAGAATACTTCATAAAAGAACAAATTGGGGGACTTCCTGTACCACTTATTATATATACACTTACATACATTTATTATAAAGCAATAGTAATTAAGGCAGTGTTGGTGTTGAAGTGGCATACATGCAGACAAAATTGGAAAGAGACCCTGGGAAAAGACCCATATATACACAGAAACTTGAAACAAGAAAGGGAATTTCAATTAGATGGAAAAAGAATCGACAATTCAAAAAATGGTGCTGAGATCATTGTTTCCCCATATCAGTTGCAGAATTAAGAGCTTAAAAGTCAAAGGCTGAACTTCAAAGTTTAAATATGGGAGAATGTATTTATAATCTTAGGATGCCAACAGTATTAACTCTGAAATTTGTATTCGTTTTTCATTTCTGCCATAACAAATTACCACAAATTTAGTGCCTTGTTTAAAACAACACCCCCCCACCCCCACCCCTTTTTTTTAATCTCACAGCTTTGTAGGTCAGAAGTCTGGGTGCAGAAGTCTTGAATCCTCTATTAAAGGGTCTCACAAGTCTGAAATCAAGGTGTTGGCAGGACTGCGTTCCTTTCTAGAAGCTCTGGAGATGAATCTGCTTCCAAGCTCATCCTGATTCTTAACTGAATTCAGTTCCCAGTGGGTGAGGTCCTCTTTTTCTTGCTGGCTGTTAACTGGGGCCCCTAAATGCTACCTCACATAACTTTTCACGCTTTCTGTGTGGTCCCCTACAGCAATGGCAGGTCAAGGCCCTTGCATGCTTCAAATCTTCCTTACTTCTCCCTCTGCCTCACCTTTCTGATTCCAGTTGGAGAAATATCTCTGCTTTTTAAGAGCTCATCTGATTAGATTGTGCCCAATCAGATAATTCAGGATAATCTCCCTATTTTAAGGGCCCTAACTTCAATTACATCTGCAAAATCCCTTTTACATGAAATGTAACATATTCACAGGTTTCAGGGAGTAGGGCATGGACAACTTGGGGTGGGGGGTGGTAGTAGGCATTTTGCCTAGTACAGAGTTTGATAAAATCAAGCTTTAAATATTAAAATTAAGAAATATGCATGAATGAAATTAAGAATCACATGTAAATAGTGTTCATGGATAATAATACTTTAAATCAAGAAAAATATGAACAAAGGTAGGAGGACTTGGAGGGAAGGTGGAGAATGCCATCAGAAAATGCAAAAAACAGGAAGGCAAAGGTAGTGGTAATTTCTTAAACTACATAAGGATACACAAGCATTTATTCATTTTTATCAGTCTTCTTTAAATTGTACATGTACAGTAAATGCATGCCTATAAGATAAATTTCACAACAAAATTTTAATGTTTAAAAACATACATTTGAATTTAAAATTCTGCAATGGGATTGATAATCTTAAACCATTCTTTACTCACGAATTCATGATTAGAATTACAAAGGAGACAGAATCAAGGAAGAGGAAGAAAAATAGTAGGAGGCAGAAGAATGGACAAGGGAAGGAGGACAAACATGAAAATCTATCTCACAATGTTGGGAGATAAAGCTGCTGCTGTCCTCTCCTTCCAGAGACCAAGTAGGATGTGACTCTTCTCTTCAGCAAATGGTGTTCAAAAGGGAAAGAAATCCTAAAGACCTACTTTTGCCTCTTTGCCTGAATGGTTTGGTGCCAACGGAAATTATGAGGTTTTTAGGTGACTGGAATCAAGGGACAAAAGATTCCAAGGCATGGGTGGTGTGCTAAATGAGTGTGAGAAAAACAAAGAGAAAGTTCACATACTTTGCAGTCTGCCTGGGACTCTGAGGACAAATGCTTTGGATGCGCAAAGAATTATCACTGACACCTCTGGAAAGTTGCCCCGGGTTGCCCCAATCTGCCCCTTCATCTACATACCAACAAGGCTACTATGGAAATGTGAATCATGGTAATCCAGGCTTTTCCTAAAGCACCTATATTCTGATGAACTCTCAAACATACCCATCTTCTATGAACTTGATCTATGAAGTACTTGTTTACCACAAAATTCTACATGAACAGGTTGGCTAACACTTTTCTCTAAAAGGAAAAATGTCTATACATTGCATTGGCCTATCCGTTCATCAAAAAGAATCAATTATAACTTAAACCACTCCAGTGATAATAAACCATTCCATTGCTAACATAAGTGAGGTGTTTTCCCTTTAAACCAATGACAGAAGAAAGCAGAAGTGGGACAGTGGCAGGCTTCCCTTTGATCTGTGCTCAAGAATAACATCGAGTTTGGAAGACTCAGCTGACTGTTCCCAAGCAAACTTACCTGGATTCAGTTTTCTGCTTAATTTTCTTTGCAACATTTGTAAAAGGAAGAGGAACTCTACTTTAAGTTCATTGCTGAGCATGTTGGGGTTGCTTAATAATTCTGATAACCTAATGTTATCTTTAATAGATTTTGAAGCTGTAGACCTGGGGACCAGGGGCAAATGCATCTGGTAACTATAGTCTGTGAAATTCACGAGGTCATCCTGGATACTTTTAATTCTGAAATAAAAAAAAGAAAACACTGTTCACAAGACACACTTTAGTAATGTTTATATTACCAAAAGTTTTACATTAAATTGTATTACTAGAAAATTCCAAATAACTCACTCTCGATGTGTTAACAAAGTATAAACCTCTTGAATCAGTATTTCAGGTACTCCGGCTTTACAGTGTATCGTTCCGTGGATTAGTTCTTTAGGCAATTTGAATTTTTTTCTTGACAGGAACTTTAATAGTAGAAAGAAAATATTTTCATTCTAAGAAGTTCTATAAAAATGTCCAATTACTTGTGAATTCACTTTAACCCCCCTTTTATTTGTCTCTCAACTAATTTTCTGATGTTCATTTTATTTATTAAAAGATAGTACTATTCAGCAAGAAAATCAACCATTACATCCCACAGTAATTTGAAATGAGTATGCTCAGTTTCATAGATAACTCAACAGCATAAATACCTGGAATTTAATAATCTACTTTGTCAAGTATGGGAACAAGCTGCTAACTCATTGGGATTGTATTCCAGCACACAATCACACCCACTCCCAGACACAAATAGTCAAGACATCACAAGTGCACTTTTTAAAACAAATTTCTTAACAGTAAATTTAAATGATTGCTAATTTACCTTCTCCAACTGTGCCCAGTTATCCAACTTGACTTTTAAAGAGGTTCCATTTTCAAAGGATGACAACTTAAGGTCCAAGGGGTAGTATATACTGAATATTTCTGCAATTAGGTAGCCATTTGAAAAATCCCTGATTTATAGCAACAGGGGGGAAAAAAGTAGTTTATTATACATTTGTATTATTGTGCAGTTAATTTATGCCCATCTAAAATTCCATGCCAACAAGAATGAACTTTGATAAACACAGTTTTCTTAAATCATTGCTCTGCGGTGGCTCCCTGCCACCAGAACAGCATTTTCATAAAACTATATACACACCAAGGCTTTGGTGTTCTCTTCATTATTTTTACTGAATCTGCGTTTTAACAAGATCCCCAGGTGTTTCATGTGTACATTAAAGTCTCAGATTCAGACGCATCTTTGCACAGAATACTGACATTAGTAAACCAGAGTCCTTGCCTGCCAGAGATCAATCGCTTTAATTCTTCAGGAATTTAGTTTGCAATCCCAAGCAAATATTAACTGTCAGTTTCGTTCAGGGTGGCTGCAGGTAAGCGGCAACCTTTAAAAATTCCTGATAGCCCTCAAACTAGACATCACCTCTGTTGAAAGAGAGCCTTGGTTATTATTAACACCCAACGTCCCTGGAGAAAGACTATTACCAATCTTTTCGTAGCCATCAAAGCATCCTATATTAGTTTGTCTACAAGTTAATGATTGAAACACAAACGAATGAAACGTCTCATCATATCTTTTTTTAAAAGCCCGCTCCCTAAGAGGGCGATGGTAAAGGTGTCTACGTGTTTGCGTGAGTGCGATGAGTGGGCGGGGGTGCGGTGCGGTGCGGTGGGGGAGGTCGTGATCTGAAACATAAACCAGGCCGCGGACAATCGAGACACAGTCGCCCCCGTGCGGCTGCCAGGCAGAAGGCGGAAAGGAGGCAGCGCGGATCCCAGCGCAGCTCAAGGCCGGATATCACCCGCCTAGGGGGTCTGGGCCGGTCTTGCTCTAGGACCTGTTGATGTTCCTTGGGAAGAAGCTGAGATCCAGGCCTTGGAGCCAGCGCAGAACGGACCGAGACAGGCGGGAGCTCTTCGGAAGTTGAGGATAAACCAGACCCTTCTTAGGCTTCCCTCGGATGGGAGCTGCTGCCTGTGGGGAAATTAACGGTGACTTGGATACGGCTGCCGCCGGCAGTGTCCGCTGCCTTCCTCCCAGGCCAGCGGCAGCCATGGCCCTTTCTGGGTTTCTATGGCAACAGCAGCGGCGGGGCGGGGCTTCAGCGATGCGTCAGCTGCCCTGAACCGCCCCTAATTCTCGTGCGTTGGGGACGGACGCTCTGGGTTGGAGACGCGAATTCTTGGCCCCCCAGGGCGGGGCGTGGGTGCAGCTACGGGGATTTAAACCTTGCGCCAAACTTTTAAATTCTGTTTTGGTTGAGTTCACCCACTTGTAAATTATTTTGAGCTTTTCTTCTTCCTCTTTTATTTCCTGGCTCGTAAATTTGCATTTTTATAATTTTGTGATTTCTTCCCAGCTGAAGGGTGGGCGTTTTGAGGAGTGATGTTTAGAGGCTCCAGAGGACAGGGACATTTTTTGTTTGAGGATTGGAAAAGATAGGGTTTTTTGGCTCCAAACACCAAGGAAAACCTGCAAATTTGATATTAGTAAATGTTTGCAGTCTACAAAATTTGCCATGCCTATTTCCTTAATTATTACGCTGTTTTCATAAAATTACGTATTTGAAAACAATTTTGTAAGTTATATTTGTACATTTCACAAAGATACGTTAGTGTGCACGAGCCTCAAAAGACAAAGATTCATCATGTCAGAATGCTATCCTCTTTAGTATTTATATTGACCTTATCCTTCATTGTGTAAGAGAACAAGTCTTCTCACTTTTAAAAAAACTAAGTTTTTGCTTTTTTTTTGCTTTCTTTTTTTTCAATCATGTTACCCCCTATATATACCTTAAAAATATTTTATTTTTACTTTGACTGTTAAATAGGTAATCAACTATTGTTTATCAGTTTCCTATGGTCCTATTTAGCTAAGTGTTCAAACCTCCCAACAACTTTTGACATTTTGCATTCCCAAAATCAAACCCTAAAGGATATCTTTTTTTATTTCAAACTGTCTTTTGGATTTTCCAGAGAGCCCCTAGAAAATCACAAAGGATTTGTTCTTTCACTTTATAAAAAGAGAGGTGCTAGAAACAGGCTCATTTGATACCTATGAGTTGCATGGGAATTGTTGTTAAATTAAAAGAGATTTTCAAACCTTCTGTTGGTTAAATTTGTACGGGTAAAATGTTATTCATATAAATATGTAGAGATAATATAAAATTCACTGTCCTTGATATGTCCTGATAATGACAGGCATGATAATAGGCAACAGTATAGGGTTATTGGTCACAATTTTAGTTATTTTTTTTTAAATGCTATATGCCACATTTTACTTTTACTCTGATGCTTCTCTGAAAGTCCTTGCATTCAACTACATAAGTCAGACCTTCGTCTTCAATTAAAAAAAAAGGGGGGGGGGGGCGTTGCTTTAAACAAGAAGTAAGGCTAGCATATAAATTATATTCTGTCAATTACCATAACCCTGGTAAAACTGAAACGGTGGGACAGGTCCAACACCTCCACATACTCCCTTTTGAACATCTTTAAATGGACTTTTTACAACTACCCCCTTCTATGGGATATGAATACGTCCTTGTTATCATTTATCTATTTTCTGGATGCATAAAGGCTTTTCCTATCACAAGGCTATTGCGCTCACAATAACCAAAAAACAAAACAAAACAAACAAACAAAAAAACTATTAGTCTTCATTTTCCCCACCTGGGGAATTCCTGCTATTCAGCTAAGCAATGGAGGTTCCCAATTTACTGGAACTGTAATCAAGAAACTTTTCAAGGTCTTACCCATTAACCAAAAGCTTCATTGTCCCTACCACCCTCAACTGTCAGGAAAGATAGAAAAAACAAACGGTATCTTAAAACTTAAATTAATCAAATTATTTGAATCCCTCTCTTTGTATCTTGGCATAGGGTTCTTCCCTTAGCCTTGATGGCCATAAGATCTAGCCCATCAGGAAAACTATGGCTAACCTATGAACTCAAAATGGGAAGACCTATGAGGCTTATTTTTTCCCCTACTTTGCTGAGCTCCAACCTATTGCAAAGTAAAATCGCTAATTATTGTAAGGGACTAATGGCATATACCCAGTTGCAGCATTCACAGATCCTGGCTGCCTTTCCTGAGATTCCTCTACAGTGGACTCTTGACCTTCAAGTATACCTTCGGAGACTTGGTATATTAGAAGAGACATCAGTGAAAGGCTACTTTAGAACCTAGATGGAAAGGGCCTTGTTAAGTATTATTGACCATCACTACTGCAATACAACTACAGGGAACTGACCACTTGGTCCACCTGTCACAACTAAAACGTGCTCCAGGCCCTTGAGAGATTATTCCTGTTTTAGATCTCTAGCTAAAATTAACACAAGCATTTCACTAGCAAACAACATCTAATGTAAACAGCTTCTGCCCAAGATGTTGGAACAAGTAGATGATACCCAAGATCGTGAATCATGACATGCCTGAATTTCCTTATTTTGTCTTTTCCTTTTCACCACCAGTCTAAATGGTCTCCTCTTCATCCTATACACCTTGCAATGCCCAATATCCATCCCCAATAATAACCTACCTTCTCCACGATTCTCTTTTATCTCCTCTTTACCCTATTTCTACCCTATGTGCTCTTATCTCGTCCTTCTAGTATCCCATATAGCAAATGAAACCAATCAGAGTAACTGCTGGGTCTGTGCCCATCCCCCACTTAGTCTAAAACAGGTGTTCTTCTAGTCCGACCCCCCCACACACCCTCCGCACTCCCCCAGCACCCCCCACCCCCCCTTACACTTGTAGACTGGACCCTGACAGGAAACGTCAGATAACAATCAGATAGCTCTCCTTTTTAGAATGACTCTTGGATGTCCCATAAGAGTCCCCAGGACTAGGATTACAATGTGACCTTTCAAACCCCAAGGACGTGGTGTTTTTACCAGAAACCAGACACATAAAAAATGGGTACCCTGTAGTGCAAAGTAAATGTTTGGTTTCTATATGGCAAAACTACTTTCACTTTCATGGGCCAGGAGCACACTATAGGGGTCAGACCCCCTTTAGAGTCACCAATTTTCTCCAAGCACCCCAAAGTTTTAATAACATTAGAAATTATTTCACTTAAGCACAAATTTCCAGTAGGCTGAAAGGTCAGGCAAAGGAAATTGTAGGTTAAATGGAATTAAGATACCTGGCAACATTGAAAATGATGACGATTATGATTCTTCTTTTGGAGTTTATACCCAATTAGCTCTACAAGCCAAAATCCTATTCCTTAAAGGCAACGGGGACCCTTATTAAGGTCTTCAAGGATGTTATTTTGTATGTGGACACAAGGCACACAAAGTACTTACCTGTAAATTGGGTTAGTTCATGTTATATAGCTATGTCATTCCCGAAATGGCTATTTGTGATAATTTCCCAAAAGGGAAAATTACGTACATGAGGGCTTATGACTCTTCCCTTACTATAAAAACTTATAAAGAGATGATTGCCAGACTAGAGGCAGGTTTAAATGGATCATGGAAAAACCCATGACCCAGGCTAAACTCATAGGGTGCTCTGTTCACCCTGTCATTGGGGCATCTATCTCCTGTGTTGCAAGATACATTGTAAGATTACAGATGTTATTAGAAAAGATAGCTACAGAGTTAGAGAAATCTATCTCCCACTTAGGGTAGGTCATCAGCTCACTAATGAACAAAATTGATTGGCATTACACTAACTTCTGGCTTCCCAAGGAGGTATGTTCACTAGTGGAACCCAGTGCTGAGTATTTGTAAATGACCGTCAAGAGGATATTTATAAAAGAGGAAGTGTTATCAGAAGCCTATGCTAGAGAAGCAGCCAGATCAAGCTACACACTTCCCAAATCTGAGTCATCTCTCTTTCTGGTTGGCCCCTAGGGTCATGGGGACCTTGGCTCAGAGATGTCCTAATAGGGACACTTGTTATCCTCTAAATTATATTCATAATATTATTCAGTCATTTCATATCTCTCTACTCTTAAATGCTACTATGCAGCCACTAACTTGAAAAATGTTATAACTGAGGAAACTAAATCAGTGTGAATAGGACAATGAAAATCTGGAACTTCAGCTAACCCATGAAATCAGTGATGAAATATGAGCGACTCTTAGTGATGAAAGAGAAACTAACAACATTTTACAACTTTACAACTGATAAAATTGTAAAAAGAAAGCCCTGAGGGCCCTTCAGAGCCAAAAACAAAAATAAAAACAAAAACAAAAACAAAAACCATGCCTTCCCCTTTATCTTTTCAAATTTGAAATCCTCACCAAGGCAGCTGACCCAGACAGCCAACCAAGCTCCTAATTTAATGCCTTTGACCCAGTACAAAATAAAGTCTACCTGCCCTAAATCCATCTCTATAAGACGGACAAACCCTCATCCAATCAGTAGGAGTAAGGCTAACTTACTTTGTTCTGTAAAAAGTGCTTTCTATCCCTAGAACCCCAAATCTACTTCCATTCTCTCTTCTTTTGCTGCAGCAAAACTTTTGGTGTTCAAATAAAATGCTGTAATCTGCAAATCTGACTTCAATTTGCCTTTCACAATAGCCACATGTAGTTAGTGGCTATCATTTTGGACAGCACAGATATAGCACATTTACACTGTTGCAGAAAGTTCTATTGGAAAGCTATACACTAGATTATTTACAGTGGAGAGATACAAAATATTTCAGTTCCCTAGGCTACTTAAAGCAGATATCGTGAAATGGATTGGCTCAAACAATGGAGATTTATTAGTTTATAGTTTGAAGCTGAGAAAATGTCCAAATCAAGGTATCATCAAGTTAATGTTTTCTCCCCTAAGACCAGCTGCCGGCTATCCTTGGCTCATTTGCCACTTGGCAAGACACATGGCAGCATCTGGGTTCTCTCTCTTTTCTTCTCTCCCTTCTCTTCATCTCTTTAACCTTCTTGCTTCTGTGGCTTTCTTTTTTTGTCTGAATTTCATTCTCTTATAAAAGACTCCAGTAAGAGGAATAAGACGCATTCTGGTTGAGGTAGGTCACACATTAACTGAAGTAGCCTCATCAAAATGTCCTACTTACAATGGGTCCAAACCTACAGGAATGGATTAAATTTAAGAACATGTTTTTGTGAGGTATGTAACTTCAAACCACCACACAGAGATATAAATATCATTAAAAAGATTGCATATTCTGAAGAGCTCTGCCATGGTAAAAATTTGTTAGTACCAGCAAGGAAGCAAATAATTTAGGAAGTCATCTCAGAAGAACTTTTGTGATCTGGAATCTTATAAGACATTATTTTGAACTGATTAAGACACTGGCTTTGGAGAGCAGATTCTGCCTTTTATTAGCTCTGTGACTTAGGTAAGTTATTTAACCATTTTTACTTGTAAAATATGGAAATTAGTAGCATATACCTCAAGGATTGTTGTGAAGATTAAATAAACCAGTTAAATATGTAAAGAGTCTAGAATGGTGTGCAGCACACTGTGAGAGCTCAGTAAGTAGGACTAATTGTTTCTAAGATCAGTGGAAACCTTTTAGGTGAAGAGGGGAGCAGCTAATATGAGCAAAGGCACAGAGATGTGAAAGGACATGATGAGTTTCAGAAAATTGCAAATAACCCATTCAGTTCAAGAAAGTGTTTAAGCATTAGCATGATGGATAATCCAAGATTTGGGAGGCAATGGGTAGAAATAAGACTAAATGATGAATTGGGTCTTAATTGTGAACAGACTTACTAAAGAGTTAAAACTCTATCCTGTAATAAATGTGCCAATAATTAAGCAAATATATCTCTGTTTCAAAAACAGAGATATATACTCTACAATACTCTATTTAGGGATGCTGGAGCTGGGACTCTGGGATGTGAGTTCTCTTTTGCCAGCCTTCTGGTAAATTCTGCCAATAGTGGGAGCTAGAGTGATACTAGCAGGCAAAAGGGAGAAGGGATTTGCTGTTTCCTGTTTGCTTAGTATTCATATCTGTATCACCACAGCAACAGTCCTTCACCTGGCAGTGGCAGTGGGTTCCAGTCTCCAACATTTTTTTTAGCACTCCTGGAGTCAGTTTCATCATACTCCCTCAAAGGTTTTAGCAGCTGCTGAGAAATAGGCCTCCTTAGAAGCCTTTTACTCTGGGGCCACTCCGCTGAGCTCCTGAAATATCAGCACCTGCTGTGTACACTCCTTCCTCAGAAATATGATTCTATAGGCCTTTTGCTCCAAGCTTCTCGGTGTGTATAACCCGAACCTCTTCCCTTTGTTCTCTAATTTTATGGATGGTATTTTCTTCCTGAAATGTTAGGATTAAATTGATGTTCCCATTTCAGTTTTTCAGTTCTTCAAAATCTGTTTAACCAGTTCTTTATATTAAATTCTTGTTGCTGAATAGATAGAGTTATTTCTGTTTTCCTGACTGAACTCTGAATGATATGGTACTTGGCACCTGGAGTAGGTTTTCCTCTACCACCTGCATCTTACCGAGTCATCTGGGGAACTTTTTCCTGTTCCTCAGGTCCTGTTGGTATGATATCATCAATGTAGTGGACCAGTGTAAAGTACTATGGGATGTTAAGACTCAAAATCTCTGCTGATCTTGTGGCAGGGAGCCAGAAAGTTGATTTGACCTAAGGCAAGATCATGAATGCCTACTGCCCATGTTGCTGGGTAAAAGCAAACTGCTTTTGGTGGTCTTTCAAGCTGTTATAGAAGGGAAAAAGTATTTTCCAGTTCAATAGCAGCATAACAGGAGCTACAAACTTTTCAAGATACTTCCAATGGAAAAGCAGCTATAATTAAAATTTCCTCCTCATTACGTTTCCAATAATGCACAGTCCTTCTCTAAGATCCATCCCTCTTCTGCCTAAGCCAAACAGCCATCAAAGTCAGGAATTGTTATTGATCTCTAACCTCCCCCTTCCTTTCTTCCACTTTGGAGATTGCTGGGTTGAGAGCAAGCATACATACTGTGTTCTGCTCCAAAAGGGCAGCGATTGTGACGCTCTGGAAGAGATCAGCCTCAGGCTAGTTTTACCCCTGGATAGATGGGGAAGTGCCTGATTCTGGAGTTCAGTTAGAAGGTCCATTTGGCCCTCGCACTGAGCTATAGCCTCCAACTCGGCCTATATCCATATTAAGGTGGTATTTTGTCTTCCATCTACCAGACTTTATTTTTCTATTTGGTCAGAATTTGGGCAGGAAAAAGGAATACTAATTGTCAGGTCCCCTCAGTGATCCCAATATTTTTAAACATGAAAAAAAATAATTAAAACAAGGAAGAGATTAAGAAAATGTAGAATAAAGTATGTACATTTTCTTTTAACATGTAAGTCTCATGTTTATCATAAATGCTGGTTTCTTTCATCCTAAATTCTACAATTTAATACAGAATTTTTATAAATTGTAAATATTTATACATGGAATTTTTACATAGATATTTTATGTAAAAATTTGTTTATATTTGCTCTATAAACAATAGTACATGAATCACAGATTTTTTAGAAATTTGAGGCTTTTATGTGATTGACTTCTCATAAGAAAAGTTATTTTATACACCATAATCACAATTTAAAATTCTTTAGGATCTGCTAGTTTCATCACCTTGCTGAAGGTACACTTTTCCTAGCAGAAAGTTAGTTTGTTGTATAATCATTAAGAATATGCTATGCAGTATTACTGTGAAAGTACACAGGGTTTAGTAGCTGATAGACTTTTAGAGAAGCAGAGGACTTTGGAGGTGTTCTAGTCTCATTCATCCTGCTCTAGACTCACTGGCCCTGAAGCATATTTGAAGGTATTAATGGTGGGCTAGTCATGGTTGTCCTTAATCTATTTTCGCTATTTAAAAATAGTGAAAGGAATAAGGAAATAACTGAAGTTGTGGAACTGTAACTCATAACAGTCTTTGAAATTTGCTTTCTAAATACATGTCAAATTGTACTTTGAAAGTGATTGCTTTTCTGTATTTATGTTATATTTTACAATAAAAAATGTAAAAAAAAATACACAGGTGTGTCATCACCATTGTCACAGCAATGTTACAAGGGTGTCTGCTAATAGTAAATAGAACAAGAACTTTACTGTATAAAGAAAGCTATAAAGATTAGGAGACCCAACATTACTCCCAAAAGAGAAACAACCTTCCCTTTCCTTAAGGTACTTGGGAGAAGTACACTTCAGATAATCAGATTATTATCTTATTAGAATGAGGAACCCATCAGATTTTCAAGAAGCTTCGTCTGGTAGCCAATAAGTGGTCTTAAACACTCCTGTCATCTTTTAATGTGTGGAAACATACTTTCTGTCCACCAAGTGCAAGTAATTTATATTAATACTGCACTTTTCCTAATGCTGATTGAGAATGAATGATTCAACAGCCAGCATCCACCTAGCAGATCCAGTCTCAGACCTACCTGAGATCTAGAAATGCTAAAGATCATAAATAATAAATGGTGCTTGATTGTTAAATCTCTCAATATAGAATCAATAAGGGGAAATAACAGAAGAGGTGGATAATGGAAAGGTTGAGAGTCACTGACCAACGGGAAGAAAATAAGCCCTTTAGGGGTAAAGTAGCTTATAATCATTAGATTCAGGGAGGGAATCTAAGTGTACAGAATTTTATTTCCAACCATGTTCATTACTATGGGCATGCGTACTTGTCTCTCTACAAAGACATGTGGGATAATAGCTTGCACATTGATTTGGGTGCATATGTGTGCATTAGCTACTTGTGTGCAATAGGTACTCAATAAATATTTGCTGAAAAGTAATTAATTTGCATTACATTTATGAGGAACAGATGTGCAGAATAAAACCTGAGTAACCAAGACAGAGAAGTGTACCTATCATTTGCAACTATGAGGTTGGTATAAGGGTTCAGATAACCCTCCCAGTGAGAGTGATTTACTTGCCTGTTACACTGAAGGGCAAAGTAAGGGACAACAATGTCAAGAACTGTGAAGGGTATGAGATTTTTCCCTACTTGCAAACTAACAAGTTGGCACAATGTCTTGAGGGCTGGCAGGAGACACAAAATTCCTGGGACAGAGATAGAGGACTTTCTAATGCACAGCATAGGCGGCAGCATGAGCAACATGTTTGTGCCAGTTCACCTTGACCTCTAAGTTCCACAGAATGACACAATGAGGCCCAGATGGAAGCCAAGGAATCCTGAGTTTAGGAAACCCCAATCTTTTATAATGGACTGCAAGAAAATCTGTCCAAACTTCGTTCTGGAAGTAGACACAACCTTTTTAAAATGGTCAACAAGCACATCTGCTCTCTGCTCTGGAGGAAGATACTATCTCTGTTCTCTAAGGATTCTTGTTATGCAAACATCTTTGAAAAGAGAGTCTCAAACAAAAGTTGTCAGTGCCTCTGCTCACAAGATGGGCAGACATGTGAGAGACCCATGGCAGGGAGTTTGCCAACAAGCACCACCAAATAAAGTTCCCTTTTCTGATCCTCACATTCATTTTGACAGCAGCATTGAACCATCAGTGTCTTTAGCTGTATTTAAGCTTGGCTTCTTGGTGACTCACTCCAGAACCTGTATGTTATTTATAATTGTCACTGGACTGGGATTTTCAGAGGTGGTAATTTTGAGAGGCTCTGATCCAGTTTCCAAGACACTCAAGATGGAGAAATAAGTTTAAACACTTACACAATCTTTTAACCATCTTTCTGAACTGAAACGCATGGACGCGAGAAAAGAAAAATACAACAAACCTAACATATGATGTAGGAATGTTGTTTATACTTAGGCAAACAGAACTTTAAACTTAAGAATACATCTACTACTTAAATTATTTCTAAATATATTATACTCCAACATTAGTATCTTAAAAATGACTACAAGATGAAATAATTTACCTAAATATTTTAACATCTCAGATGCTAAAGTTAATTTCAATTAATTTGGAAGTTAAGTAGTGGAGAGTCTTGGTTGTTTATCTCCCCTTAGTGTGAGTCACTTTATCATATTCGGACTAGATGCATTTTACAGGCATTTCCCCCAAGTGTATTAAAAATATATTTGACAATTTCATGTCTCTATTTGTATAGATGAAACTGTGGATAATGCTCATTAATGTAGTTGTAATTACTGCTAATGGTCAGTTACAATTGATAATAGCTATAATGAGCTATAATCATCTCTTTGCAAATGAAAATTCCAATAGGAATAGTTATCTTTCTCCGTCCATAAATACACTTACTCAAAGGCTTAAAAGCAAACCTTTCAGTCTACATTGTGAGTTTGTTTAAGAATGAACTAAAGAGCTATAAAGTGACAAACAATATGCAAGGTCATTAGATTGTATACTCTGATTACTGAAAGTTAAAACGTGAAAATTAATGTACTAGTCAAAGCAAGTAATCACTATGACAGCACACAAACCCCCAAATCATGAGTTGATCTCTTCCAAGCATTTCATGTCTACTCTGGGCCAGTGGGGGGTAAAGGTGGGGTTTCCACAGGCAGATAAATAGGCTGGCGCAGTACCCGCGTAATAAAGATTGTGTCACTTAGAAACATGTGGTCTCTGAGTTTGCTGCTGCAAAGGAAGAGAGAGATGGAGGATACACATTGGCTCATAAGTCGCTTAGCATGCAAGTGACATGTGTTACTTCTGTTACTGTGCATGAATGACAATCCAAACAGAGCAAAGAACACACGGAATAGTGAGCATTAGCCACCTCTACTGTGATTAGAAACCTCTTTCTGAAAAGAGTTTTATCCTCTGGGATATGCAGCATTTGGGGAGGCAAGAGAAGAAAGACTTCCTATGGCTTCTCCTTGAAAATGTAACCAAAGAATCAACTTGGGGGATCCTAGGTAGGAAGTATTTCCAAAGAATTTAACTGTCAGAAACTGTGTTTCTTCACATTCCACCCCCTTTTCTCTCCTGATTTGTTAACTCAAAATTTTGATCTTATGTACCTGGAAGAATGTTTTAAATTGGAAAAATGTCCTGCTAGTGTGGGGAGAGCACTCCTACTTTTGTTCAATGTTACAAATAGCAGTCATTTATCCCCTATGTAACTGTAGGGGTAACTCCAAATTCCTTATAAAATAAGGAAAAGGGGGAACTGAGAAATGAGGAGAAGAAATAAGACAGAAATACTCATTAACACTCCTGTATGGGGAGTCTATTTCTTATTGGAAATCTATTGCTGTAAAAAATACCCTCCAGAAATTAGTGGGTTAAATTATTTTTATTTTTTAATATAAATTTTTTATTAGAGAAGTTGTAGGTTTACAAAAAACTCATGTCAAAAAAAAAAAGAAAGAATTTGCACATAGCCCCCATTATTAGCACCTTGCTTTGCTTTGCTATATTTGTTTAAGAATATTATTACAATTGTACTATTACCTATAGCCCATAGTTTACATTAGCATTCACTGTTTGTGTTGTACAGTCCTATGCTTTTTTAAAATAGTTATTCTGGTACAATATGTGCAACCTAAAATTTCCCATTTAATAACATTCAAAAATATAATTCATTGATGTAAGTTATGTTCACAATGTGTGCTACCATCACCACCATTCAGTACCAAAACTTTTCCATCACCCCAAACAGAAATTCTGTACCAATTAAGTATTAAGTCCCCATTCACCACCCCACCCTTGTTCCTGGTAACTTGTATTCTAATTTTGGATGCTATGAATTTTCTTATTTGAATTATTTCATAACATTGTGGTCATACTATAACTGTCCTTTTGTGCCTGGTATATTTTTACTCAACATGATGTCTTCAAGGTTCATCCAATTTGTAGCATGTATCAGAACGTCATTCCTTTATATGAGTGAATAATATTCCATTGTGTATATACCACATTTTGTTTATCCATTCATATTTTTAATGCAATTTTATTGAGATATATTCACACACCATATAATCCATCCATAGTATACAATCAATGACTCACTCACAGTATCATCATATAGTTGTTCATTGAACACCACAACCAATTTTAGAACATTTTCATTACTCCAAAAATAATTATAATAAAAAATAAAAATAAAAATAAAAAACACTCAAAATATTTTGTGCCAGTTTGAATGCAAAGATTGCATTATCTTTGATGCAACCTTGTGTGGGCAGACGTATTAGTGTTGATTAGATTGTAATTCTTTGAGTGTTTCCATGGAGATGCGACCCACCCAACTGTAGGCAATAACTGATTGGATAATTTCCATGGAGGTGTGGCCCTACCCATTCAGCATGGGCCTTCATTAGTTTACTAGAGCACTATATAAGCTCAGACAGAAGGAGCAAGCTTGCTACAGCCAAGAGGGACACTTTGAAGAACACACAGGAGCTGAGAGAGGAGCTGCAGCTTACAGAGACATTTTGGAGACAGCCTTTGAAAGCAGATTTTTGCTCTGGAGAAGCTAAGCGAGGACAAATGCCCCAAGAGCAGCAAAGGGTGACATTTTTGATGAGCTGCAGCCTAGAGAGGAACGTTCTGGGAGAAAGCCATTTTGAAACCAGAATTCTGGAGCAGACGCCAGTCACATGCCTTCCCAGCTAACAGAGGTTTCCGTTTCTCAAGTGAAGGTACCCTATTGTTGGTGCCTTACCTTGGATACTTTATGGCTTAAGACTGTAACTTTGTAACCAAATAACCCCCCTTTATAAAAGCCAATCCATTTCTGGTGTTTTGCAAAAAGGCAGCATTAGCAAACCGGAACACATTCCATGCCCCTTATCCTCCACTATTATTTTTTTTCTTTATTTTATTACTCATGTGCCCATATACTGGATCCAGGGAGGGTCAGTCACGAGGTTTTCAAGATTACACGGTCACAATGTAAAAACTATATAGTTATACAATCATTATTGAGAATCAAAGCTGCTGCATTACATTTCAACAGTTTCAAGTATTTATCCATTCATCTTTGATGGACACTTGAGTTGCTTCCGTATTTTGACAACTGTGAGTAATGCTGCTATGAACTTTGGTGTGAAAATGTATGTTACAGGCCCTGCTTTCAATAATGTTGGATATGTACCTAGAAATGGGATTACTGGGTCATAAGGTGATCTATACTTAGCTTTTTGAGGAACCACCAAACTATTTTGCACAATGACTGCTTCATTTTACATACCTACCAGCAATGAATGAGTGTTCCTATCTCTCGATATCCTCTGCAACCCTTATTTTCTGTTTGTTTTTTTTAATAGCAGCCATTTTCATGGGTGTGAAATGGTATCTCATTGTGGTTTTGAATTGTGTTTCCATAATGGTTAATGATGTTGGGCATCTTTTCATGTGATTTCTGAACATTTGCATAACTTCTTTGAAGAAATGTCTATTCAAATCTTTTGCTCAACGTTTAATGGGTTTTTTTTTTTTTTTTTTTGTCTTTTTATTGTTGAATTGTAAGATTGCTTTGTATATTCTGGATATTAAACCCTTATTGGATATGTGCTATGTGTTCTTAAACATTTTTGCCCAATATTTGTCTTTCTACTTTTATGATGAAGTCCTCTGATGTACAAACATTTTAAATTATAATGAGGTCCCATTTATTTATTTTTTATTTTATTGCTTGTGCTTTTGGTGTAAAATCTAAGAAACCATTAATTAACGCAAGGTCCTGATAACGCTTCCCCATGTTTTCTTCTAGGAGTTTTTTTACTTTTGGTTCTTATATTAGGTCTTGATCCTTTTTAAGTTAATTTCCATATATGATGTGAAGTAGGGGTCCACCAACATTCTTTTGTGTATGGTTATCCCATTTTCCCAGCACCATTTGATGAATAAACTATTCTTTCTCCCATTGGCACCCTTGTCAAAAATCAATTGGCCGTAAATGTGAGGGTTGATTTCTGAGCTCTCAGTTTTATTCCATTGGTCTATATGCCTGTCCTTGTGCTAGTGCCATGATGCTTTGATTACTGTAGTGTCATAACAAGTTTTAAAATCAGGAAGTGTGAGCCCTCCAAATTCATTCTTCTTCTTAAAGATGGTTTTGGCTATTCAGGGTCCCTTATCCTTCCAAATAAATTTGGTGATTTGCCTTACCAATTCTGTAAAGAAAGTGGATGGAAATTTGATTGTGATTATATTGAATCTGTAAATCACTTTTGGTAGAATTGACAACAATATTCAGTCTTCCAATCCATGAACATGGAATGTCCTTCAATTTATTTAGGTTGTCTTTTGTTTCTTTTAGCAATGTTTTTCAGTTTTCCATGTATGAGTCCTTTACATCCTTTGTTAAATTTATTCCTAGATATTTGATTCTTTTAGTTGTAAATGGATTTTTTTCTTGATTTCTTCTTCACCTTGTCCATTACTAGTGTATAGAAACTACTGATTTTTTTTGTGGTGATCTTTTATCCCTGCCACCTTGCCAAATTCACTTATTAGCTATGGTAGCTTTGTTTTGGTTTTTCACTATTTTCTGTATTTAGGATTATGTCATTGGCAAATAGGGAAAATTTTACTTCTTCCTTTCCAGTTTGGATGCCTTTCATTTCTTTTTCTTGCCTGGTTGCTCTGGCTGGCATGTTCAGTAAAATGTTGAATAACAGTAGGTACACAATGTCTTTGACTTAGTCTTGATTATAGAGGGAAAGTTTTCAGTCTTTCACCACTGTGTTTGATGTTAGTGGTTGGCTTTTCATATATGCCCATCTTCACGTTGAAGAAATTTCCTTCTACTCCTAGGTTTTTAAAGTAGTTTTATCAAGATGAGATCTTAATTTTGTCAAGTGCCTCTTCTACCTCAATTGAGATGATCATGTGTTCCCCCCCCATTCTGTTTATTGGTGTTTTATATTAATTTTCTAATGTTGAACCACCCTTGCATACCTGGGGGAAATGCCACTTGATTTGATGTAAAATTATTTTAATGTACTGTTGGATTTGGTTTGCCAATATTTTGTTGAGTATATTTTGCTGAGGATTTTTGCATCTATATTCGTAAGAGATATTGGTCTGTAATTTTCTTTTCTTGTGGTATCTTTATCAGGCTTTAACATCAGGGTGACGTTTACCTTGTAGAATGAATTAGAGAATAGTAGAAAGGGGTGTTCTCTCCTCTTCAACCATTCGGAAGAGTTTGAGCAGGATTGGCATTAATTCTCAGAATGTGTGGTAAAATTCGCCTATCCTTGACTTTTCTTTGTTGGGAGGTTTTTGATTACATATTCAAACTCTTTATTAGTTATTTCTCTTTTGAGATCTATTTCTTCTTGAGTCAGTGTAGGTAGTTTGTGTGTTTCTAGGAATTTGTCTTTTTTTTTCTGGACTTCTGTAAAATCTATGGTGTAGAGAGGCTGAGCAGAGTGCTTACTCCCTGCATGTAGCACAATTCAAATATTTAGGGAGAGGAAAGGGGCTATGCATGCTCAGTTTTTCCCTGAAGCTTAACCCATCACATCCAGTCGCCTCTTCTCTCTCCTATGGGGAAGTGGGGAGTAGTGGGGATTGGGGTGGGGTTGATGGAGTAGGGACAGAGACGAGGAGTGCTATGCTAGAGGAGCTCCCTTCAAGTGGAAGAACAGAACAGGAATGGGAGAAAGGGTCCTGGCCACCCTGCCTTGCAAACATCGTGAGTGTGCAGTCAGTCACCACCCTTGGGGAGGGGGACAAATAATGATCAAGCCCCTTCTTGAATAGTGGTGGATGGGGTCGAAGAAGGCAATAGAAGATTAAATCCATGCCATAGATGGAACTGCTAAGGTTCACAGTCTTCACTTTCTAAATGCTCTTACTTCTCTTGAATAAGAAAATGAAATTAGGACTCAGAAGATGACAAGTCATGTCCAAAATGCTAGCTTCATCCATTCCAAGGAAGGAATAAACTAAGAATCCTGCTTTGGGCACAAGAATGGGAGCTGGAGACTTGGGGTCACTACTCCCTTCTTTGACCACAGCACCTCCCTTCCACCCCACTCCCACACCCCAAACAGCCTCCAAACTTTTCTTTTTTAAGGAGCCTGACATGGAGTGTTAATTCCATCTTGTGGATGGTTAAGGGAAGATCAAGAACAATCTCTTTCTTCTTTTGGCCTAAGTCAGGGATGTTAACACCCTGATAACAGAAAGTTGGAGACCTAGCCTGTCATCCTATCCAGAGTCAGCTACCCCTGCTGGGAAACATACCTTGAATTTCATATATTCTTTACCTAAACTCCTTACAGTGGATAATTTTGTAAGGTTCTGCAGAGTAGAAAGTTTCTTCCCATGATGGGACCTGTCCTGATATTGAATGTCCTGATTGGTTCTCCTACCCTGAATCAATGATTGATATCTTTTTTATTCTCTCCTGGCTATTGCCGGCCATATACCCGCTAACACTCCTACCTTATCTTCTTTGAGTCTTTGGTAATCGTCATGGCTGCCCCGCTTTGCAAACATGCTCTGTTTAGTGCAACACTAAAATTTTTCATACTTCTAAAAACCATTAACTTTAGTCATTGCAATAGGCAGAATTATTAAACAGGGAAGGAAAGAGCTTTTGTGCTGCAACCTAACTGAAGAGTTGTAGGATGGATGATCTTGGAGGAGAAGACTTAGATGAATCTTTGAATAATGGAGGAGGAAGGTATGAATATGACACAGTTGTGCCTGCACAGTTTAGAGTATGAGGAGGGCTATCAGTGGTCTGCACCGAGTGCCAAAGGGAACAAACAGATGCGTCAAAACCTAGACTGGGGTGTCAATAAGCCTTCATGGAAGAATAGCTTTTAGCTAATTATGGGTGGAAATGTAGCAGTTAGAAGGTAAAGGATGAATTAGGAGATGTTCCAGGCAGAGGGAGCAACATTTGCAAAGGCAAAGAGGCAAGATGAATTCTGGAAGACTCAAGCCAGTTTTTTAGTTTTTTGTCTTTTCTCTTAATGAACTTTCTTAAATCACTGTGAAGACCTTTCATGATCTGTCACTGAATCATCTGGATAACACTCTCTCACCTCATAAACTCAAATTTCCCATGATGGGCACTGACAGATGCACTCTCCCAACAAAAGTGGGTCCACACATGTCCCCTGGAATTTCAATGTTGTCCCAGGGAGCAGTGGGGGTGGGAGGGGAGAGGCTTGAATTAACTCAGTCCATCTGAACAGTTTACCCGGAGAGCCTGAGAAATCGCTGAATTGACTGAGTTTTCCCAGAAGTGACCAGATTGTGTGCTCTGCCACTTGATGAAAGGGAAACTTGAGATATAAATCAAGTACTGTTTAGAATTAAAAAAACTAGAATTTTTGCACTTTTTAACATGTGGTTTATAATATTTGTACCCATGATAGTCTCAGAGACCAAAAAAATGGGTTCTTTAAACTTATTTGAACCTAAAACTTACTTATTTAAAACCACAGAACTCAAAATGGGGAAAACACATCTTTTAAAATATGACAAAAACCAAGGCCTAGAAAATCAAAATGATTTGTTTAAGTTCATAGAGCTGATGAGCATCTAAAAACTGGTCTGTACTCTGAATAAATTTTCTCCTATCTATACTGAAAAGTTTAAGAATGATTGCTGGAGGCGGGGCAAGATGGCAGACTGGTGAGCTGTATGTTTTAGTTACTCCTCCAGGAAAGTAGGTAGAAAGCCAGGAACTGTGTGGACTGGACACCACAGAGCAATCTGACTTTGGGCATACTTCATACAACACTCATGAAAACGTGGAACTGCTGAGATCAGCGAAATCTGTAAGTTTTTGTGGCCAGGGGACCCGCACCCCTCCCTGCCAGGCTCAGTCCCGGGGGAGGAGGGGCTGGCAGCTCCGGGAAGGAGAAGGGAGAACTGCAGTGGCAGCCCTTATCGGAAACTCATTCTACTGATTCAAACTCCAACCATAGATAGACTGAGACCAGACAACAGAGAATCTGAGAGCAGCCAGCCCAGCAGAGAGGAGACAGGCATAGAAAAAAAACAACACGAAAAACTCCAAAATAAAAGCGGAGGATTTTTGGAGTTCTGGTGAACATAGACAGGGGAAGGGCCCTGAGGCGCATATGCATATCCCGAAGAAAAGCTGATCTCTCTGCCCTGTGGACCTTTCCTTAATGGCCCTGGTTGCTTTGTCTCTTAGCATTTCAATAACCCATTAGATCTCTGAGGAGGGCCTTTTTTTTTTTTTTTTTTTTTTAATCCTTTTTTCTTTTTCTAAAACAATTACTCTAAGAAGCCCAATACAGAAAGCTTCAAAGACTTGCTATTTGGGCAGGTCAAGTCAAGAGCAGAACCCTATAGGAGAGCTCTGAGACAAAACGCAATAATCCAGTGGCTGAGAAAATTCACTAAACACCACAACTTCCCAAGAAAAGGGGGGTGTCCACTCACAGCCATCATCCTGGTGGACAGGAAACACTCCTGCCCATCGCCAGCCCCATAGCCCAGAACTGCCCCAGACAACCCAGTGTGACGGAAGTGCTTCAAATAACAGGCACACACCACAAAACTGGGCGTGGACATTAGCCTTCCCTGCACCCTCAACTGATTGTCCCAGAGTTGGGAAGGTAGAGCAGTGTGAATTAACAAAGCCCCATTCAGCCATCATTTCAGCAGACTGGGAGCCTCCCTACACAGCCCAGCAGCCCAGAACTGCCCTGGGGGGACGGCACTCACCTATGACATAGCACAGTCATGCCTCAACAGAGGACCCGGGATGCACAGCCTGGAAGAGGGGCCCACTTGCAAGTCTCAGGAGCCATACGCCAATACCAAGGACTTGTGGGTCAGTGGCAGAGACAAACTGTGGCAGGACTGAACTGAAGGATTAGACTATTGCAGCAGCTTTAAAACTCCAGGATCACCAGGGAGATTTGATTGTTAGAGCCACCCCCCACTCCCTGACTGCCCAGAAACATGCCCCATATACAGGGCAGGCAACACCAACTACACACGCAAGCTTGGTACACCAATTGCACCCCACAAGACTCACTTCCCCACTCACCAAAAAGGCTAAGCAGGGGAGAACTGGCTTATCGAGAACAGGTGGCTCGTGGACGCCACCTGCTGGTTAGTTAGAGAAAGTGTACTCCACGAAGCTGTAGATCTGATAAATTAGAGATAAGGACTTCAATTGGTCTACAAATCCTAAAAGAACCCTATCAAGTACAGCAAATGCCACGAGGCCAAAAACAACAGAAAATTATAAAGCATATGAAAAAACCAGACTATATGGATAACCCAAGCCCAAGCACTCAAATCAAAAGATCAGAAGAGACACAGCACCTAGAGCAGCTACTCAAAGAACTAAAGATGAACAATGAGACCATAGTACGGGAGACAAAGGAAATCAAGAAGACCCTAGAAGAGCATAAAGAAGACATTGCAAGACTAAATAAAAAAATGGATTATCTTATGGAAATTAAAGAAACTGTTGACCAAATTAAAAAGATTCTGGACACTCATAGTACAAGACTAGAGGAAGTTGAACAATGAATCAGTGACCTGGAAGATGACAGAATGGAAAATGAAAGCATAAAAGAAAGAATGGGGAAAAAAATTGAAAAAATCGAAATGGACCTCAGGGATATGATAGATAATATGAAACGTCCAAATATAAGACTCATTGGTGTCCCAGAAGGGGAAGAAAAGGGTAAAGGTCTAGGAAGAGTATTCAAAGAAATTGTTGGGGAAAACTTCCCAAATCTTCTAAACAACATAAATACACAAATCATCAATGCTCAGTGAACTCCAAATAGAATAAATCCAAACAAACCCACTCCGAGACATATACTGATCACACTGTCAAACACAGAAGAGAAGGAGCAAGTTCTGAAAGCAGCAAGAGAAAAGCAATTCACCACATACAAAGGAAACAGCATAAGACTAAGTAGTGACTACTCAGCAGCCACCATGGAGGCAAGAAGGCAGTGGCACGATATATTTAAAATTCTGAGTGAGAAAAATTTCCAGCCAAGAATACTTTATCCAGCAAAGCTCTCCTTCAAATTTGAGGAAGAGCTTAAATTTTTCACAGACAAACAAATGCTGAGAGAATTTGCTAACAAGAGACCTGCCCTACTGGAGATACTCAAGGGAGCCCTACAGACAGAGAAACAAAGAAAGGACAGAGAGACTTGGAGAAAGGTTCAGTACTAAAGAGATTCGGTATGGGTACAATAAAGGATATAAATAGACAGAGGGGAAAAATATGACAAACATAAACCAAAGGATAAGATGGCTGATTCAAGAAATGCCTTCACGGTTATAACGTTGAATGTAAATGGATTAAACTCCCCAATTAAAAGATATAGATTCGCAGAATGGATCAAAAAAAATGAACCATCAATATGTTGCATACAAGAGACTCATCTTAGACACAGGGACACAAAGAAACTGAAAGTGAAAGGATGGAAAAAAATATTTCATGCAAGCTACAGCCAAAAGAAAGCAGGTGTAGCAATATTAATCTCAGATAAAATAGACTTCAAATGTAGGGATGTTTTGAGAGACAAAGAAGGCCACTACGTACTAATAAAAGGGACAATACAGCAAGAAGAAATAACAATCGTAAATGTCTATGCACCCAACCAAGGTGCCACAAAATACATGAGAGAAACACTGGCAAAACTAAAGGAAGCAATTGATGTTTCCACAATAATTGTGGGAGACTTCAACACATCACTCTCTCCTATAGATAGATCAACCAGACAGAAGACCAATAAGGAAATTGAAAACCTAAACAATCTGATAAATGAATTAGATTTAACAGACATATACAGGACATTACATCCCAAATCACCAGGATACACATACTTTTCTAGTGCTCATGGAACTTTCTCCAGAATAGATCATATGCTGGGACATAAAACAAGCCTCAATAAATTTAAAAAGATTGAAATTATTCAAAGCACATTCTCTGACCACAATGGAATACAATTAGAAGTCAATAACCATCAGAGACTTAGAAAATTCACAAATACCTGGAGGTTAAACAACACACTCCTAAACAATCAGTGGGTTAAAGAAGAAATAGCAAGAGAAATTGCTAAATATATAGAGACGAATGAAAATGAGAACACAACATACCAAAACCTATGGGATGCAGCAAAAGCAGTGCTGAGTGGGAAATTTATAGCACTAAACGCATATATTAAAAAGGAAGAAAGAGCCAAAATCAAAGAACTAATGGATCAACTGAAGAAGCTAGAAAATGAACAGCAAACCAATCCTAAACCAAGTAGAAGAAAAGAAATAACAAGGATTAAAGCAGAAATAAATGACAGAGAACAAAAAAACAATAGAGAGGATAAATATCACCAAAAGTTGGTTCTTTGAGAAGATCAACAAGATTGACAAGCCCCTAGCTAGACTGACAAAATCCAAAGGAGAGAAGACTCATATAAACAAAATAATGAATGAAAAAGGTGACATAACTGCAGATCCTGAAGAAATTAAAAAAATTATAAGAGGATACTATGAACAACTGTATGGCAACAAACTGGATAATGTAGAGGAAATGGACAATTTCCTGGAAACATATGAACAACCTAGACTGACCAGAGAAGAAATAGAAGACCTCAACCAACCCATCACAAGCAAAGAGATCCAATCAGTCATCAAAAATCTTCCCACAAATAAATGCCCAGGGCCAGATGGCTTCACAGGGGAATTCTACCAAACTTTCCAGAAAGAACTGACACCAATCTTACTCAAACTCTTTCAGAACATTGAAGAAAATGGAACACTACCTAACTCATTTTATGAAGCTAACATCAATCTAATACCAAAACCAGGCAAAGATGTTACAAAAAGGGAAAACTACCGGCCAATCTCCCTAATGAACATAGATGCAGAAATCCTCAACAAAATACTTGCAAATCGAATCCAAAGACACATTAAAAAAATCATACACCATGACCAAGTGAGGGTTCATTCCAGGCATGCAAGGATGGTTCAACATAAGAAAATCAATCAATGTATTACAACACATTAACAAGTCAAAAGGGAAAAATCAATTGATCATCTCAATAGATGCTGAAAAAGCATTTGACAAAATCCAACATCCGTTTTTGATAAAAACACTTCAAAAGGTAGGAATTGAAGGAAACTTCCTCAACATGATAAAGAGCATATATGAAAAACCCACAGCCAGCATAGTACTCAATGGTGAGAGACTGAAAGCCTTCCCTCTAAGATGAGGAACAAGACAAGGATGCCCGCTATCACCACTGTTATTCAACATTGTGCTGGAAGTGCTAGCCAGGGCAATCCGGCAAGACAAAGAAATAAAAGGCATCCAAATTGGAAAAGATGAAGTAAAACTGTCATTGTTTGCAGATGATATGATCTTATATCTAGAAAACCCTGAGAAATCGACGATGCAGCTACTGGAGATAATAAACAAATTTAGCAAAGTAGCGGGATACAAGATTAATGCACATAAGTCAGTAATGTTTCTATATGCTAGAAATGAACAAACTGAAGAGACACTCAAGAAAAAGATACCATTTTCAATAGCAACTAAAAAAATCAAGTACCTAGGAATAAACTTAATCAAAGATGTAAAAGACCTATACAAAGAAAACTACATAACTCTACTAAAAGAAATAGAAGGGGACCTTAAAAGATGGAAAAATATTCCATGTTCATGGATAGGAAGGCTAAATGTCATTAAGATGTCAATTCTACCCAAACTCATCTACAGATTCAATGCAATCCCAATCAAAATCCCAACAACCTACTTTGCAGACTTGGAAAAGCTAGTTATCAAATTTATTTGGAAAGGGAAGATGCCTCGAATTGCTAAAGACAGTCTAAAAAAGAAAAACGAAGTGGGAGGACTTACACTCCCTGACTTTGAAGCTTATTATAAAGCCACAGTTGCCAAAACAGCATGGTACTGGCACAAAGATAGACATATAGATCAATGGAATCGAATTGAGAATTCAGAGATAGACCCTCAGATCTATGGCCGACTGATCTTTGATAAGGCCCCCAAAGTCACTGAACTGAGTCATAATGGTCTTTTCAACAAATGGGGCTGGGAGAGTTGGATATCCATATCCAAAAGAATGAAAGAGGACCCCTACCTCACCCCCTACACAAAAATTACCTCAAAATGGACCAAAGATCTCAATATAAAAGAAAGTACCATAAAACTCCTAGAAGATAATGTAGGAAAACATCTTCAAGACCTTGTATTAGGTGGCCACTTCCTAGACTTTACACCCAAAGCACAAGCAACAAAAGAGAAAATAGATAAATGGGAACTCCTGAAGCTTAGAAGTTTCTGCACCTCAAAGGAATTTCTCAAAAAGGTAAAGAGGCAGCCAACTCAATGGGAAAAAATTTTTGGAAACCATGTATCTGACAAAAGACTGATATCTTGCATATATAAAGAAATCCTACAACTCAATGACAATAGTACAGTCGGCCCAATTATAAAATGGGCAAAAGATATGAAAAGACAGTTCTCTGAAGAGGAAATACAAATGGCCAAGAAACACATGAAAAAATGTTCAGCTTCACTAGCTATTAGAGAGATGCAAATTAAGACCACAATGAGATACCATCTAACACCGGTTAGAATGGCTGCCATTAAACAAACAGGAAACTACAAATGCTGGAAGGGATGTGGAAAAATTGGAACTCTTATTCACTGTTTGTGGGACTGTATAATGGTTCAGCCCCTCTGGAAGTCAGTCTGTCAGTTCCTTAGAAAACTAGATATAGAGTTACTATTCGACCCAGCGATTGCACTTCTTGGTATATACCCGGAAGATCGGAAAGCAGTGACACGAACAGATATGTGCACGCCAATGTTCATAGCAGCATTATTCACAATTGCCAAAAGATGGAAACAACCCAAATGTCCTTCAACAGATGAGTGGATAAATAAAATGTGGTATATACACATGATGGAATACTACGCGGCAGTAAGAAGGAACGATCTTGTGAAACATATGACAACATGGATGAACCTTGAAGACATAATGCTAAGCGAAATAAGCCAGGCACAAAAAGAGAAATATTATATGCTACCACTAATGTGAACTTTGAAAAATATAAAACAAATGGCTTATAATGTAGAATGTAGGGGAACTAGCAATAGAGAGCAATTAAGGAAGGGGGAACAATAATCCAAGAAGAACAGATAAGCTATTTAACGTTCTGGGGATGCCCAGGAATGACTATGGTCTGTTAATTTGTGATGGATATAGTAGGAGCAAGTTCACAGAAATGTTGCTATATTAGGTAACTTTCTTGGGGTAAAGTAGGAACATTTTGGAAGTTAAGCAGTTATCTTAGGTTAGTTGTCTTTTTCTTACTCCCTTGTTATGGTCTCTTTGAAATGTTCTTTTATTGTATGTTTGTTTTCTTTTTAACTTTTTTTTTCATACAGTTTATTTAAAAAAGAAGGGAAAGTTAAAAAAAAAAAAAAACAAGGAAAAAAAATAAAGATACAGTGCCCCCTTGAGGAGCCTGTGGAGAATGCAGGGGTATTCGCCTACCCCACCTCCATGGTTGCTAACATGACCACAGACATAGGGGACTGGTGGTTTGATGGGTTGAGCCCTCTACCACAGGTTTTACCCTTGGGAAGACGGTTGTTGCAAAGGAGAGGCTAGGCCTCCCTATGGTTGTGCCTAAGAGCCTCCTCCCGAATGCCTCTTTGTTGCTCAGATGTGGCCCTGTCTCTCTGGCTAAGCCAACTTGAAAGGTGAAATCACTGCCCTCCCCTCTACGTGGGATCAGACACCCAGGGGAGTGAATCTCCTTGGCAACGTGGAATATGACTCCCGGGGAGGAATGTAGACCTGGCATCGTGGGACGGAGAACATCTTCTAGACCAAAAGGGGGATGTGAAAGGAAATGAAATAAGCTTCAGTGGAAGAGAGAATCCAAAAGGAGCCGAGAAGTCACTCTGGTGGGCACTCTTACGCACACTTTAGACAACCCTTTTTAGGTTCTAAAGAATTGGGGTAGCTGGTGGTGGATACCTGAAACTATCAAACTACAACCCAGAACCCATGAATCTCGAAGACAGTTGTATAAAAATGTAGCTTATGAGGGGTGACAAGGGGATTGGGAAAGCCATAAGGACCACACTCCACTTTGTCTAGTTTATGGATGGATGAGTAGGAAAAAAAAAATAGGGGAAGGAAAAAACAGAGAAAGGTACCCAGTGTTCTTTTTTACTTCAATTGCTCTTTTTCACTCTAATTATTATTCTTGTTATTCTTGTGTGTGTGCTAATGAAGGTGTCAGGGATTGATTTGGGTGATGAATGTTCAACTATGTAATGGTACTGTGAACAATCGAAAGTACGATTTGTTTTGTATGACTGCGTGGTATATGAATATATCTCAATAAAATGAAGATTAAAAAAAAAAAAAAAAAAAAAGACGTAATGCTGAGCAAAATAAGCCAGGCACAGAAAGAGAGATATTGTATGTTACCACTAATGTGAATTCTGTGAAAAATGTACAATGTTTTATACTGTAGAATGTAGGGGACCTAGAGATACCAATTAATGGAGGGGGAATGATAATCTAATAAGAACACATAAACTATGGAGGGTAATCTCAATGTTATGGGAATGCTCAGGAATGATTATGGTTTGTAAACTTTCTTGGATATAGTAAGATCATGTTGAAAGCAATAGAGTTATTTTAGGTTTTTTTTTTCTCTTATTCCTTTGTTTTCTTAGGGGTTGTTAATTTTCTTGGGGTATGGTAGGAACATGTTGGAAGCAATGTAGTTATTTTAGATTATTTATTTTTCTTACTCCTATGTTTGGACATGGTTTATTAATTTTCTTGGGGTATGGTAGGAACATATTGGAAGCAAAGTAGTTATTTTAGGTTATTTGTTTTCCTTAATCCATTGCTTTGTTTGAAATGTTGTGGGGTTTTTTTTTTGGTTGTTGTTTGCCTGTTTGTTTTTAATTTTTTGATAAACAAAGTTAAAAAATTTAAAAAAAATCAGTAGAAAAATGGGAGTAAAAACTAAATGACAAATAGAGTGGGATGGGGGGATGGTTTGGGTATTCTCTTTTCACTTTTATTTTTTATTCTTATTCTGATTCTTTCTGATGTAAGGAAAATGTTCAGAAATAGATTGTGGTGATGAACGCATAACTATATGATCATACTGTGAACAGTTGATTGTATACCATGGATGACTGTATGGTTTGTGAGTGTATTTCAATGAAACTGAATTAAAAAAAAAAAAAAAGAATGATTGCTTAGGTTTCTTTATGAGAGAGGGCAAGCCTTCAGATAAACTAAATTACAAATTATAGGAATAGGAAAGTAGAGGAAAATGGGGTAAAAAGTGAGAATAAACCAAGGGAGAGGATAATTTTTAAAGTTATTTTGTAGACAGATCAGTCAGTTTAGTGTGATGCCTTTAGGAATAGTGAAAACATCAGTAGGTATATTTCAACCTTTTATTCTGAAGAGGCCCTTCTCTTACACTATGTTTCTAGTTACTTCCTCAGAAATATCAAATATACTCTGTGGTTATAAAAATAACGGAAGTTAAAAACTCTTCTCCCCAAAAGAAAATATTGCAATAGTGCCTTACTACAGAAAGTATTTCACTGTAATTCTTTAATCTTATGTCAAATAGGTAAATTTCATGTTTTTTCCCTTTGAGGATTTTTTTCCTTTAAGCTTAGTTTATATATATTATACATAGATGATAGATAGATGATAGTATATATTGATTATAAGTACTAATTACTTCTAATTAGTACTTAGATTACTAGTACTCTTGGAAGCACCTATTTCTTACTCTTCCCTACTCTATACTAAATGCCCATGATACAGAGCTTTGAAAACTGGTGGCAAAAAAAATATGTGCAGTTGAACCACAATTTCTATTAACCTCCATTATAAAATAAAATACTAATTAGAACAGAAAAAAATGTGTTTATTCCAAAGCATAATAATCACACTCCAAATACTAACAAACTTTTTATGTTACATTTGAATTAAAACAATTCTCTGATAAGGCAATCATATTCAAGCTGAAAGACAATTACAGATATACTGAACTTTTAAAGTGTCTATTTTGATATCTGATATTTATTTCTTTTATTGGCACAAGACCAGTGAAGAAAGTTGTGTCACATTACTCTTATATTCAGTCTAAGATTTTGCCTCAAGCTCAGGGAAAATATTAGTAGAAATGTGATTAATTAAAAAGCAGCTTTAATAGCTAATGATATACAATGTTTGTTCTATAATAAAAATCCATTTTAATGCAATTTGAAAGTGTTAAGTGAGGTATTTTGTAAAAGTTCCTAGCCACATAGAAGTTACTGTTTAACAAATGTGCTAAAGCTTTTATTCTAGCTTTCAAAATTGAATCAGATGTTCTTAATCACACGTTTTAAAAAAGTTCAATCTTAGTGACTTTGGGGTTATATACAATAATAGTTCATTTCCCCAGGATTGCCAGAAAACAGCCAAGAACCAAGAGGAGAAGAAAATAGGCCCCTGGGTTATTAAAATATTGGTCAAATATTTATGTTACCAAAATTTGATAAAATTTATGAAAACAATCAAAATATTTTTTTACTTTACACAGAATTCTAAGTATCTTATCTCAATTGTAAATCCTTATTAGTCTCAAATCTAGTCTAAATTACAAAGTCAGCATGCAAAAACTTTTTATTATATTTTAAATTGCACCAAGTACAGTTAAAGCTAAAGAGGATAAATATATCATTGATCCTTGCAGAGAGCACTAGTTCAGTACTATTTTCTTTTATACAACACATTATTTGTTATCACTTGCAAATATAGTCTATTCTGAACTCTCACTTTGTGTAAAAATAATTAGAAACATCTTTATTAAAGTCTATATACAGGGTAAAATTTTTAAGTTCTTAAGCTTAAGTGGCACCCCCTTTATATTTTCATTAAAAACCACATTTTAATGAGATTTTGTTTATTTGTTTGTTTTTAATCTTCTGTTATCTGCAGCCCTGTGCAGACCTGAGCCCTGGAATGGGACATAGGTATCTTTATTAATTAGATATGAAGTTCATTTTCTTCATTCAAGGTGAACATTAGCTACTGACAATTTCTGAAATGGAAGAAGGCTGGAGTGATGTATATAAAGGCACTGAAGAGAAAACTTAAGAGGCTACTTCTTAAGAAGACAGAGGTCTTAAAACAGCTTTAGTAAATATATGATGTTCTAAACATCTCAAGGTAAGAGGAGGGTATTGACTTTTAGTCCTACCAATCTCTGTAACAGTTTGTGAAAGTGGTGAAGTGACTTGTGAGTTTTTTTAAGGAAGGGGTCATTTTATCTTTTCTTTATGAATTGATCACTATAATAAGTGCACATTCAACATAGTGGATTTTCTGAATGAGAATCTTCTTATTTCAAAAAGGGTCTTGGTTATTTTTTCCTAAACTTTACTTATATATTTGTATTAGTATTTAAAATACAGAGGTAATCACTTAGAGGCAAAAAAATAAGATTTTAACACATAATTTGAAGATACAGATCTTTAAAAATATAATTTAATAATTTTAGTAAGAGCTCACATATTTTCTTTTGCACACTAAAAACAACCTAAAGTGGGGAAAGTCTAATTTTTTATGATAAAATATTGATATTTAAAATATACTATAGTCCAAAGGTTATAAAATGCCTAAATCAATACTACTAACTAGTTTATTTTGAATGAAATTTGATATTCCACCTTGTCCCTGGGTGTCCTCATACTCAATTTTACCCTATCTTTAGCATATTTTAATATGAAATATTCAATGCACAGATAAAATGGAAATTTTTGATTTTCAAAGTAGGTAGGATTATTTTACTGATTTATCGGTACTGTAAGAAATTCTGCAGTAACGTGGGTAGCTCGAGTTGTGGGATAAGGTGCAATCTTGATCTTCCTATGTAGTTTCGGATACAGAGTCGGCAAAGTTGGCAAAGAGAGCTTGGCATAGCTATAAGACATGAAATTATTTGTTAATTAAAGTACTTGTTAATTAAAATCAAAATAGATTTTACACATTGTAAGATACATAAACAGCTACTATGTTTTGTAGTAAACTAGGATAGTATGACCACATGACTAGGGAAATTTATATAAGTACTTATATTGCTTTTATTGATGAGATTTTATTATAATTGAGATATAGCCTATATCTCTTCTTCAAAACATTATAGTCTTCAGGATTATGAAATTAATTGTTGCATGTAAAGCCTCAGAAGCAAATTTTGCTTTGTGAATAAAAAAATCAAAAGCCCCCAGCAATGTCAAAAGGGGAAATTTTAAAATTCTATTTTTTCTCAACTTTAGTATACCATCTAAGCCACCATGAATTTTATTATAGTCACTGTGCCAACCTTATGCGTGATAGTATTTCCTGATTATGTTTCCAAAACATAATGTTTAGGCCCTTAAAAATGATGCATTGCCAAATATTAATTAGCAGATATTAAATCAGAACCATATATTATGCATTCTCAAAACAAACTGAGTATGTGTAACCCAAAGAATATGAAAATTTATATAAGATGAAAAAAGAAAATTGAAAACATCATGGTATCTTCTTTATAGATAGAATCTAAGTTATAAAATTACCTACTTTCGCAAAAATATTCCAAAGTTTTATGCCACTGTGTTTTTGCATGCCAACAAAATTTCTTTAAATTTCCATATTTTTCAGGCAAATATATTTTTGTGCTTTAAATTTCCACATGCATTCTTACCTTCGTGTTGAAGCAGTAATCTTTCCACCAAAGTGTTAGAAGTAGCTACATCTATAGGTCGCAGAAGCTCAGTGTTTTTCGCATTGATATCTGCTCCAAATTCTAGCAGTAAGTTTACAATTTCTATACTGGATTGCTGAGCAGCAGCGTGTAATGGGGTATCCCAATATCTGCCTTTCTGTACATCAGCCCCTATACGTAGACAGAGAATGATGGTAAACACAAAACTTGTTAGATAAGTCACTTACCTCAGCATGAAGAGCCAAAGGCAGGTGAATGAAGAATGGAACAAAGGGGGCCTTGATTCTATCTGCAATGAGTTATTTCTTCATATATACATACATACTTATAGTAAGGCAGTACAGTCTGTATGTTGGGTACACACGTTTTTTATATTGTTTTTTATACTTACTGTATCCCTGTAAGATCTAAAAATAAAAAAAGATTTAAAAAATTTTAAACACTACTGGAAATAATCATATTAACTAGTATTATAAACAGTGCACATATCCATTTTCATCATGGTTGATAGTTCTTACAATCATTCAAGAACTTATTGCACTTATTCTTCATTTATTTTAAGGCAACAGAGCTCTTTTAAATTTCTTGGAAAGCTCATAAATCTAGCTACTTGAGCTATTTAGCATGAATGTATATAGATTTTCCTGTTGCTTCTCACTTATGTACTTTAAGTCAATAAATATATAAAGGAACTGAGCCTCTTAAACAGAAAAGACATATTTCTGCACCCAAAGTAAATTTTTTTAAATGCTTACACTAAAAAAAAAAAACACAAAAAAACTAAATTATCTATTGCATAATTATTTTATCCTAGTGCAAGGCTTGGAATATTGTGTCTACACATTGAAGAAATAATCTTTAATGTTGTAAAAAGTAATCTCATATTTCCAGTACATAAATGGTCACAATACCAAGAAATGGCTACCAATAAAAATGCATAAGCATGTTTCAACTCTGTTTTCTGATGCTATCAGTAAACTAATGATGTCTCTAAGAAGCTGTACTTATTAAGAGTCCCTTTATGGCCCTTCTGCCACATTTGGATTTCAATAAATGTAATTGTTTTCCATATTTTAATCCAAATACAAGATGTTTAGTGGAAAAATGAATTTCCACAGCAAAATAAAGACTAGAAAGCATAAATCATGTTGAATATATCAATTTATGAGAACAGTGCCTGAGAATAACAATCAACAATTACCGACAGCATGTTCGCAATATTTTTTACCCAATTTAAAAATGTTCGGTGGAAAGAACAATATTCCTAAAAAAAAAACAGAGTAAAACAATACAGCATAAACTCTACTGGTTATACCAAATTTATAAGAGAACATGACTAGAAAACAACTATCGACCAACAATTGTTAACAGAATTCATGTTCAAGACTCTTACTAGGAGTAATGGGAATGAAATACTAGCTGCCTGCAAGAAGTTTAAAATTTAGCGAATACGGATAACATATATAAGGGATTACTAAAAATCTGTCATTATTTATCAGGGGCCAAATGACTGTCAAAAACAAAAAATAACATAGAAATCCATTTATTCACTTTATAAATATTTTAAGCGCCTACCACATGAGAAGCACTGTACTAGAGAAAAAAGACTGCTAGAGAAAAAAGGTGATGGAAAAAGAGACAATCTGTATTCTAAAGGAACTCCCAGTCCACAGGTGGGAGAGACCACTATGGTCTCAAGAGGTCAGGAAAAGCTTCTTGAGGGCTGAAGTAAGAACTTGGGGAATTGATTTGTTTCAAATAAGTAGAAAAAAGACAGGTAAGTCTTCTCAGGTAAATGGGACAGAGTCCAAAGTCTGTGAAAGTGCTCGAGTTTTCACGTTGGTCGAATAAAGGGTTCTCTAAGCAGTTACTATCCCTAAAATTTCTTTCGATGGATTTGCTCATAGATATACACATATTTGGCAACATTATACTCAGTCTTGAGGATCTTAATTTCATAACCCTGTATAGATAGACTCTACCATATATTCAAATGTCTGCTAATGTTATGCATGAAAAATACAGAGAATGTTTGTGAGCTTTGAGGTGAAATGGAGTTATAAAGAATGAAGTTCACTCTTATTGCCCACATGCTTATATATGAGAAAATTTACAATCAGAAAAGCTTTGTAACAATGAGATTTAATTTTTAAAGAAGCTCATTTAAACAAATAAATATGGGTCTGGGTGATTGCTTGTGTGTATGGACAGAATGGAAAAGATTTTAAAGAAAAATACCAGCATAGAGAAGTTTCCTGATGCAATGGAATTGCTGTGACATACAAGCCACATAGAGAGGAGTTCCGAGATGAGGAATGTCCTGGTCAACATCTACGTCCCAGGATATCAATATCTCTAAGCATTCATGGTGACCTGCCAATACAAAGGAGAGACGAGTTTACTTGTATTTATTGCTCACCCACCCCACACATCTCACCCCATGTTTCCTCCTGCAATGTTATTTACTGAAAGATAAAAGGTGCCCCATATACTGCTAAAGGAACTTTCTCGCCTCGTCACTTAATCCCATAAGTACCTTTACTGGCAGCCTCATGTGTGGGAGAAGGAAGACATGACTCCAGCTGGGCCTTGGCACCATATTCCAAGAGAAGTTCTGTGCAACTTGTACTGCCTTGGGAGCACGCATTGAATAACGGAGTCACGCCATCTATGGTGATCGCATTCACCTAAACCAAACCAAAAATCTGAGAACCTTAATTTTGCATTTTTTTAAAAGTTACATGATCCATTAATAAAAGGAATTGGGAAAAGATGTGCAGTAATTTTGAAAAGCATATTTTTTTTCTTTTTTTTTTTTTAATCTTCATTTTATTGAGATATATTCACATACCACGCAGTCACACAAAACAAATCGTACTTTCGATTGTTTACAGTACCATTACATAGTTGTACATTCTTCACCTAAATCAATCCTTGACACCTTCATTAGCACACACACAAAAATAACAAGAATAATAATTAAAGTGAAAAAGAACAATTGAAGTAAAAAAGAACACTGGGTACCTTTGTCTGTTTGTTTCCTTCCCCTATTTTTCTACTCATCCATCCATAAACTAGACAAAGTGGAGTGTGGTCCTTATGGCTTTCCCAATCCCATTGTCACCCCTCATAAGCTACATTTTTATACAACTGTCTTCGAGATTCATGGGTTCTGGGTTGTAGTTTGATAGTTTTAGGTATCCACCACCAGCTACCCCAATTCTTTGGAACCTAAAAAGAGTTGTCTAAAGTGTGCGTAAGAGTGCCCACCAGAGTGACCTCTCAGCTCCTTTTGGAATCTCTCTGCCACTGAAGCTTATTTCATTTCCTGAAAAGCATATTTAGTTCATACATATCAAGAAGGAAAACTTTAAGCCCTCAGGAGATAATATAAATACGATGGAGCAGAAATTCACATGAGTAAATACACAACTAGTAAAAATCAAGAATCAAACAAAAAGTAATATAATAATTAGGTACTTTTCAATTAGGAAAAAAGTGAAGAAGGAAAAAAATGCAACACCCAGGAAATTTGTGAAAAAGCCATTGCTGGTGGCCGTTAAAATTGGTAACTGTTTCTGAGAATTTATTGAAAGAAAATCATTCAAAAAATGGGTTTTAAAAAAAGCTTGTAAGTGTAAAAATGGTCATCTATTGCTATTTAGAGTTGTGAAAGCAGGAAATAACCTGAAGAATATTATTATTAAAAGAGTAGCATGCTACCCAGTTTTGCAATGATTAGAAATCCTTCTTACTGTGCTCTGTTCTCAGGCTGAGTCAATTCAGGAGCTTTATTTTTATACTGCTTTTTTGAAAACTATTGAGAAAGAAGGGAAGAAAGCAAAACGACAGCTTTGGTTCTCTTAGTCAGTAGAATTGAAATGCTGATGTTTTTAAAAGGTACCTACGTTGGCTCCAGCTTCCAGCAGAGTCCTGGCACAAGCCACGTGGTCTCCGAGGCAGGCTTCGTGCAACGGGGTGACATGGTCTATGGTTACTGCATTTACGTTATAGCCCTAAATATGACATGAATAATTTTGACAAGTGAGCAAAAAGTTACATAAAATCATCTGCTTAAGATGTCTTCAGAGAGTGATGTATTTTAAAGGTCAGAGAATATCAGGGAAATGAGTTTTAAGTTC
The DNA here is from genome assembly GCF_015220235.1 of Choloepus didactylus. Classification (NCBI taxonomy): domain Eukaryota; kingdom Metazoa; phylum Chordata; class Mammalia; order Pilosa; family Megalonychidae; genus Choloepus; species Choloepus didactylus. Next base: position 191,172,196 of record NC_051309.1, read on the forward strand.
AGCAGGGATTGCCAGTTCAAATCCACTGAACCAAGCAGGTGGCAGGACTCTTCAGCCCCACTGTAGCACCATCAGACCTAGACCTCGAGTATATTGTTTAATAGAATCTGCTATATTTTCTTTAAATTTTGCTTCCTTCATATTTTTGGTCTTTATGAGTTGTTTGTGGTTGTTTTGTTTTTTGTTTTGTAGAACTAAAGATTATCTATAGGCTAGATCACATGCAACTGGAGGAAAAATGCTCTAAACTGTAGTAAGTTGCTCTGTGAATTTTTGTCACTAAATAGATGTTACTAGGTTATATGCTAGTGGCTAAGAGCTCTGGCTATGGAGTCAGACTCGGGTTTGAATCATGCAGTATGTATGCAGTAACTTTCTATTTGGACAGTACTTAAGCCTCTAAATTCTAGGTTTATCATGAAGATTAAATAAGATGATGCATGTAAAGCAATTCTCACAGTACCTGAATTTAGAAAATGTTCGATTTTATTTTATTATTATTCAATCAAAACTAGACACTTAAAATTTTTTTATTCTAATTAAACATTCTAATGATACCAGTCTAAATTAGTATAAGCATTATTAGAATGTGAACTTCTTTGCTTTTTTGCTGTCTTTGGTAATTCATGGTCTATTGACGATACACTAAACACTGTAACAGGAAGAATTTCTTGGTCAAATCCCCATAACATTACAGATTACCATAATCGGTAATACCAGAATGGCCATGAAGAATCTTAAAATGAAGGCAAGAAGTAGCTATGACCCCATATTTTTGTCACTAGCAAGTGACAATTTTTAAGATTCTTTAACTTCTCTTTTCAACAATTGCCAAGTCGGCTAGCCAGCAGTCAGACTTGGAGAGCTAATTCCACTCTCAACGACAGAAACTTCAGAGCAGGTTGAGAGTTCCTTTCACGTTGGGCTGTGGGACACCCTCTGACTCTTCTTGGCTGGCTTGTCACTGGATATGAGATACATGTTGAGAAATATCATAAGACTGCTCTCCTTTCAAAAAACTGCATGACCCAATCTAGAGGACTATCCTTTTGAAATGACTGTTTACTGTTTTGTTTTTTCCGTCAAGTGATAAGCAACCAGAATAGCCACGTGGCTATCACAGAACTGGAGCGTCCTAAGGCAGCATCTTATCCTGCCTCTTCATTTTACAGATGGGATAACAGAGATAAGGTGATTAATTTCACCTGCCAGGCTAAAATCCAGGTCTTCCTGAGACCCAGAGAGTGCTGTTTAAGCTGAGTGATACTGCCCTTCTTTTCCTCATAGCCATCTGAGAAAATCCCTTTCTCCTTTCTATTGTGAAGCACTAGGGCTATGGCTTCCAGATCTGGGTGTACATTTGAAATCATATGGGAAATTTAGAAAGAAAATGCACAGGCTCAAGCCAGATTACTTTCTGATACAATAAGGAATTTGTGCTTTTCACTTTTCCTTTAGTGGTTCTGATGAGCAGGCAGGTATAGAAATGATTGCTCTATAGCTTCCATGGTCAAATTGCCATAATATATTACAGATTACTATAACAGAAAAAAATGTTTAGGGCATTTGGTCTGATAACTTCTTTTGGCAATTTTATAATTTATCTAATTCAGCAATTAGCTAAATAATTTACAGATTTTACAGAATGCAGCATACTTAATGTTTATTAAATAATACATAAATCCAATTATGACTTGCTTAAATAAGCCTGTTAATGAAGAAATACACTGTATAAGACATAAGTAAGATTATGCCAAAATATTTATAAAAAAGTTTAAAAAAAAAGCTCAGGGACTATTGACTTGACCAATATGAGTTAAAAGGCAAAAGTAAAATTTATTAAGCAGTTTTATTATATCTGAATTAACCTGTTTGACAGTCAATGTCATGTGCTCATGGGGAAGGGGCATATTTTAAGTGGCACATATAATTTTACCTGTGATAATAATGTTCTTAGAGCAAGAAGACGACCTTGACTTGCTGCTTCATGGAGTGGTGATCGATCTGCCCAGGAACCTGTCAAAAAAGAAAAAGAAGGAAATCAAAACTCTGTGAGTCAAAGTAAACCCTAACAGAGACAATCAATTCCTAAGCAAAATTATTCAGACTCTTCTCAACAAAGTGACCAAGATACTTACAACATATACCATGAAATTTGATTATTGCTCAAAGGATCCAGGTAGGAGATTTCCAAATCTAGAGGTGCCGCAATGTGTGTTCTAGAATTGACCTACCCCAGATGTACTGTAACTTGAACTATCCTCCAAGAAAGAGAGGAATTAAGGGCACCAGATCTGCCATACAAAACTCAATTTCATAGTTTTTCTGGCAGAACCCAGAAAAAAAATTTTTGGTCCATGTGCCAGTTTGGATGTATTCTGTCCCCCAAAACACCATGTTCTTTAATGCAATCTTGTGGGGACAGACATGTTAGTGTTAATTGGTTTGGAATCTTCGGATTAGGTTGTTTCCATGGAGATATGACCCACCCAACTGTGGTTAATATCTTTGATTAGATTATTTCCATGGAAGTGTGGTCCTGTCCATTCAGTGTGGAACTTGATTAGTTTACTGGAGCCCTATAAAAGCTCAGAAGGACCACAGAGCAGCTGGGGCTTACAGAGACATTTTGGAAAACACCTTTTTGAAACACAACCTGGGAGCAAGCAGATACCAGCCAATGCCTTCCCAGCTAACAGAGGTTTTCCAGATGCCATCATTGTTCTTCAGTGAAGGCACCCTACTGTTGATGCCTTTGTTTGGACATTTGCATGGCCTTCAGACTGTAACTCTGTAACCAAATAAACCCCCTTTATAAAAGCCAATCCATATCCGGTATTTTGTATAACGGCTGCATTAGCAAACTGGAACAGTCCTTTTATCATGGGTAGCGGTTGGATCATCCACATTCCCACACACACCACCCACCCTGCTGATCCCCCTACTCTTCCCCACACTGTCCCCACCCCGAGGTGTAGGTATCTTCAGCATGTTGCCAAAGAGGATGAGTAGTTAAGCCCCAAGCTCTGAAGAGTGGGACAGGCCAGGTGGGCCCTGGCAGGGGTGTCACAGTGCAGAACAGGCAAGCTGTCCCCTGTGGTTCAAATGGGGCTGATAGTGCCGAGAGCTCACTCTTGGGTCATTGAACCAAGGGTGAGCAGGTAGTGGCACAGAGTCCCCTCCAACTCCATGTCCAGGTGAAGAAAGCACAGATATGTCATGTCGTCCCCTCCCCCAATCCTCCTGGTGTCTTTTGCACCCTCCTCTTTAGGAAACTCAGTTTCCTTCTGCCTGGAGACCCCTTTTCTTTCTCTCCCCAGTTCCCACTTGGCATCCAACCATCCCCAGGAATTTACCCTCACCTCCCACCCTTCTGACCCACCCAGCTGGTTTGTAAGACATTGGGTTGGTGAACGGCGATTTTTTTCTTGTAATTTTAACAGGATCAGTATTATTGGTCTTATTTAAGGACATGGGATAATGTTAAAAGTTTTAAGGTGATTAAATATGCAAACTATGCAAACCAGAAAAAATGCATTTAAAGGACATCATTGAATAATAAGTAAAAGCTATACTGACTATAGAGAAAAACTTTCCATTGTAATTTATTATATGTATCAATATCTGCACCTTCTCCCTACTACCTTTGACTCCATTTTTTGATCCACAGAATGCAAAAAATAAAAATAATAAGTGAAAAAACTTACCAGTCATTTCTAGTGCAATTTAAATAAAACCATTTAACTATTGGTCAGAAACATGTTTTTTGAAAAGCATTATGTCTAAAGGGTGTTTAAATAGTTCAGGAAAATTGTTGGAAACATACCTGCAGCAGGTTGTTATTCCTTAGAAACCATCTCATCACCCCTACATTTTTTATTTTCAAAAGTTCTATACATGTACCTAACGGTCTATATTATAGTCAGACTATAGAACTTTGCCGCAACACTGTAAGCGATGCCCAAAAAGTTCTGTTGCATAAAATGTGGGGAACAGATCACAAGGTCAATGAAATGATCAAGTGAGCTGGCTACAGAAGGCAGATGTCAATTGCCAATCAACAATCTTTTCATGTCCAATGATATTATGGGATTTCACGGAATACACAAAACCTAAGGGAAAAGGGGCAAGTCTCTCTGCTGCTTATAGTTGATTTACAAGAAATGATAATAATAGCTAATGCTCAACAGTGGTTACCATATGCATGATATCAATCTAAGCACCATGTGTATTGCCTCATTAAATTCTCACAACAATTTCGTTGAGGTAGATAAAATTAGTACTCCCATTTTAAAGCTGAGGAAATGAAAGTTGGAAAAGAAATGAAATAACTTGAGTCACAAAGTCTATCTTCAGAGCCAACACTCCTAACCATGACACCCGCTGGGTTTTGCCCTTTGGATTGTGCAGTGTGATTTCACTGCAGGAAAGTAATCGGCTGTCTCAGAGGTCTTTGCTGAAACAATGATGACACCTGTTGTGTAGCACTAGACAACAGAAGGCTTAATGCTGAGAACGACGAAGACATTGTGATAGTCCATTCAAGGCAGTTTGGGACAGGAAGTAGTACTGCTCTTAATTCTCTGTTTCCTAATGCTAGAAAACTAATACAAATTGTACCTATGTTAAAACTTTTAAAGAGTAGGCCATAAAAATGAAAATTATCTTCAAAAATCCACCAATTCAAATATGTTAAGACTCAGCTGAATAATTTTAAAGCTTGTCATGTTCTTGAGCTATGAGAATACTCAGAGTTCTTCTAGCTCTCCAGAATTTTAATCCACAATATCAGCAGACTGTGCTCTTTCCATAAGGCCATATCCAGTGCTTTCTTTAACCTCAAATACATTAAAGTTTATTTGAAAAATAAGTTCAGGCTTCCTATCGTTCTGAAAATTCTGGAACAGGTATGAAGAAATTAGCTTGAGCCATAAGAGCCTTTTCAAATCCTGAGCTTGTGTCCTTATCACCGGTTACCAAAAGTTAGAGAGGACCAACCTGTGGGCAAGTCACAAATGAACAACCTTCATTAAATACCTAAGGATGTTGGGAATTTATTTGGATTGCTATTGTTTCAAATGTATGTGATTAATGAAGCAAAAATTCCTGTAACAGGTATGTTTTCTGGTCATGATCTTATTTCTCTTTCAAACATACTGAATCACAGCTATTATCAGCTGGAGTCCTTCAAACTTGTTTTAAAAATGGGAACTATTGCCCAAAGTACTGAGTGCTATTGGCAGCATTTGGAATAATAGTCTTGGGGTTGAGAAAAGCTAATTTCTTTAGGGATAATCTGATATGTCTAAATAAACACAGGGAACACATACGTAGTCCTTACCACGTGCCAAGCTCTGTCCTGATGGTTGGACAGAGGTTTACTTTTTTTTAATCCTTTGAGGTATGCACTATTTTATTATTACCCCTCTTTTCCACTTGAGGAAACAGAGACACAGACAGCTTAAATAATTTGACCAAGGTCACACAGCTAGAAAGGGGTAGATGTGAAATTCAAACCCCAGCCTCTTAATTTCGGAGCCAATACTTTTAACTCTGTAATGTTGCCTCTCAAAACACACACACATTCATGCATACACATACACATGCATGTTAAGCATTTTAGTAAAATGCAATATTATAAATTTCTCTGAGATTCCTTTCTTATTTCATTGGTCTATTTTTCTTTCTAATTTTCCTCCAAAATAAAACCGTCTAATCTAAATAGCAGTTTTGTTTCATTTAATTCTTAGCAAAAGTTGTAGACAGTTACTGTGAAAGGATGAGGTTTGACCTATAGCAATAGTAAAGTTTTGACCCATAAAGAAATGTGAGTAAATAATTCAAATCAAGGGACCCAAAATGACAAAGGACTAAATTTTTGGTGAAAAATTGTAGTTAATTTAGTGGGATTCAAATAAAGTAATTTTCTCATATTTTAATTCTGTTTCTTAGATATTCAAAGAGCTTCTTATTATCTCTTACAATTTAAAAATAAAACCATTTTTATTCAGATTTCTTTCACCTGATTTTTTTCTTTTTTTTGCAATCCGATTTCAGGAGTAAAAGACAAAAAAAAATAAATCTTAAGTATTTATGAGGGAAAAAAAAAGTAACTCCTAGAGTATGTCCTGGAAATTGTACAATTTCCTTCCAGTTTCTTGCACTAGTGTTTATCATGAATACCAGAACAAAGATAATTGAGGTTTAAAATTATGAAACTTACAAGTTTCAGAGGACTACTGAATTACATTTCCATGCTAAACATAGATATATTTAAAAGTTTCCATCTAGCATTGTTTCTTGCTTATCTAGAAAAATTTGTAAGCCAGACAACCAATTCTTTGAGTTTTCAGTTGAAACAAGCTTTTGTGTATTATTTATATCCAGTATGCAAAACTCCTATTATATATTAAAGGCAAAATTGTAATATTGCACACCAATTAATATTCGCTGGTAGGACAAATTTCGGTGGCAAACTAACATAAAACAAATTGGAACATTGTGTCTCAGTAAATAAAATGATGAACACATCACCATCACAAAGACTATTTTTTAGGGAAAAATCATGTTTTGAGTTCCAGCTTCTAAGAAGAAATTTAATATTTGAAAATCATATACTGCCATTTGTTTTATGATTAAAACAAAGTAACTTTATTGCAGAATTCAACTCTGGATGACTTCAGAATATATGTCAGTTTTCACTGTGAATAATTGAATAAGAAAATATGAAAATTATATGAACTTTTCAAATAGATTTCATGTGAAACCACTATGTTCACTTTAATCAGCAGAATAGTATAGATGAATAATGATTTAAATATTTAATGCTTCAATATATGTTTGAATTTAAATAATCATGATGCTTATAGGGATCATTTTTTTCCCTCAAGGTTTACTAAACTTCAGGATCCTTAACTTATCTCTGAAAGATGTGTGTTAAATTATAAGATACCAATTCATTATCACTGCCTGTTCTTTTGCTGCCACTAGCTAACATGGCAATTAACCAGGTGCTGGGGTTGGGAAAAGGTTAGGGAAATAGCCCTTGGTGTTCATTTTGGACTCATCTTTCCTAGTATGTTATGAAGACTTCTAAGGGACAGCAGACTTAACAGTATTTGCAGCTGAAGATTACTTGATATTCTTTCCTTTCAGCCCTACTCCCCTCATACTCAAGTGTTTGTCCCTCAAAATGATTATATTAGACTTCTGAGCAATTTCATCATTGCTTGCTGGTGTTAAAAAAAAGGAAGGAAAAGAGAGAAGGGAAAGGGTCATTCAGAAAACAGGCCGTGCTAGGGCACAATAAAGAAAATAAAGTATCTGAATTTTCCACTCCATATTCCCCTCCCCAATTCACCCTCCAGACTGACATAAAGTTTTCTGTGCCTGCTTTTCTTTGTCACTAAGACTCAAGCCCATCATGATAGGCAGAGAAAAACCTGAAGTCAGGTTTTACATATGTTGTTTGATGTTATTTCTGTTAATACTAAAATGTCAGAGTATGAGCAAGGAGTGACACAACCACTGAGAATAGAGTTGTGAATGTTGAATGAAGCGTCCCTGGGTCCATCAGGCAGGGGCAAACCTCCTGTGAGTGTGACATCCTGTTATTTTATCAGATGAACCCAGCTCTGCTACCTGTGTGGGACCCCTGCAACATCATTATTCCTTCAGGAAGGGGTGTGGGGAGAAGGAGGCAGAAGAGAAGGAAATGGAGACGAGAGAAGGTGAGAAATGAGATGACTGCCATGGCCTGAAGTTCCCGGAGGAAAAAGACTGAAGTGCTAGGCAGTCCTGGGTTTGCTTCTCAGCTTGTAACAGGGCCTTTTCAGAGTCATCAGACCCCTCTGAGTTTCATTTTCCTCAAAATGTGAACAGCACCACCCACGAGGCAGGATCCAGGGAGGATTAGCAAGGAGCCCACTAAGTGCCTGTTATATAAATAATAATACCTAGTATTATTTGCAAACAAACTAATAGGGCTGATTTAACATGAATTTTAGAGAAGAATCCTCTTTCCTCAAAACTAGGGAAACCCAAGCCATAAATGACAGCATCTATTGACAACTAATGTTTTCCTGTGCTGTCAGATTAATTATCTGAACTATATGAAACAGTAGAATGATTTATAAATGCCTTTAAGCCAACAATGAACAATTGTAGTTACAGACACTTCTCTTTCCCAAATAAGAAATAAAGCTGTATCAATCTATTAAGATTGATATATTGTATAGTATATGCATGTTACTCAGTAGAAACGAAATCTTTGATGTCTATTTGTTTTGAATTCTACTTCATTTTCAAGCAACCCCATCTCATTTGCTTCCTTTTAATTCTATAGAAGAATGCTTATAATTAATCTGGTAGCTGTGAGAATCAAAGGTTACTATATCACATTCCAATTTCTGTTCTGAACTAAGTCTTTACCTCTCCCTATTTTCCCTTTCACAATCTGAAATGAGCAACTACAAATGTCTATTCAAATGTGTTCAATATTTAGTATCTTACTTTTCAATACTGATACTTTATACTAGAAAGAGCTATCTGTTTTCTCAAGACCAAATAAACCACGAATATCTTCATGTACAACAACTTAGTAATTTTTAAATCATCTCAGCTTTTAATTGGTCATCGAAGATAAAAGCAGCACAACCCTTACCAAAAGGATGTTCAATTTAACTCTTTAGGATAAATTATTCAATGTGAAATTGTTTTACAAAATATCTGTAACTTTCATTACGTTAGTCAAATAATCTTACATTCTGATCTCTTTTTGGCTACACAGGAGATAGCCAACTATATTTAGAAACAACACTAGTTCCCAGACATCTGGCATATACTTTACAGGGAGACATGTCTGCCCTGTTCTGTAAACACCACATTGCTAGAGTAAAAACATGCACATTTCCAGCTATATACTGTTTTGCAAGGGTCTATACTATACCTAGGTCACCATCGCCCCATGGCACTTCAAGCCAGCCACTTTTGAGGTAAATCCGACTCATAACTTTTTTATTAGCATATAAAAAAAAAAAAGCCCTTGTCATTTGCTAGTTCTGTTCGGCCATTTTAAGGAGCTCTAAGCACCTTGTAATATGACCTTTAATCTCCTAAAAGAAAAACAACTTTTGAATATCTGATTCATTTTCAAAATTGCCTTTTCTTAATGATCACTCTTTATTTGAGAAATTGCTGATGTTAACTTTTTCTCCTTACAGTATGTACCCTGCAATAAATTAAAAGCCTTACAATTAGACTTCCGTCCATTTTATGTTTTGCAAAGTAAAACCACTTTATGTTCCACAAAGTATTTGCCTTCTTCCCATCTTAGTTCCATCCACATAAGTTGGATGTAGACTCATCCTACAGCTAACCTAGTGGCAGTGCCAGGGCTCTTTGAGTTTGGATCACATCCCTCTTCCTCACTGGTCTCAAAATAGGAAAGGCACAACACTGAAACGAATTATAAGGAGGGGAGCAGCAAGGCCTTCTTCATATATGAATCATAGTGCAAAATGTTAGTACACTTTACAGCTATAAAATATTAAATCAACAATCTTTTCACAAGTAGAGGTGGATTTGCTGTGAAGCCAGTGAAGTTTAAGTTCAGGACATCTAACTTGCTTGACCCTTTCTAAGGCCCTGTATCTAATTTCAGATACTGTTTTTCTTAAAGCATTCCCCCGAAATTGTATATGCTTCAGACCCAACAATATCTGGGCCAGACCTATTCAGAAGTTTACAAATTAATAAAAAAACAAAAACAAAAAAAACAAACACTAGGCTTTACCCGACTTTCAGCATGTAGTTTTTGACACCAGATTAACAGAGTCACCTAATTCCTTGAGGGCATGGCTGATAAGAAGGGGAATGATATGTTGCCAAAACCACACTGGTGGGTCTCTTCAAGAGTTGAGACTATTCGTGTCTTTCCATTATTATCACCTTCCTGCAAACAACCTTGGAATAATACTGATCTAAAACCACCAGTTTTATCTGTCTCTTGGGAGCTACAGATACAGACACTGAATTGCATGGTTGTGCAACTTACTCTAACTGGTTTCTTGTTGCCCTGCCTGTGAGCCCTTCATTTTCTCCTAAGGAGATAGTGGATGGGGCTGAACAGAAGAAACAACAGATGATGGAGCAAACTGCTATGGTTTATCTCAAGGAAACAACTAAGTTTTCAACAAAGTGGTTTCCTTTATGGATATCCAAAATCCAGAGAGAAAGAGTTTTAAGACCGTTTTCAGAAAATAGTGCTGTCTCTTGGGAGAGATGACTTAGCCATCCCATTAACTAATACTGACAATTGGAGTTCTGGCAGAACGTACTCGACTTGGTCATCAGAAGAACCTGAGTTCAAATTCCAATGCAAGTACTTACTAGTTATGCGATATCTGTGGTATTTAACCTCTCTGAACCCACTCAGTTTTCTCAGCCATAAAGTAAAGGAAAATTTGACCTACCTCATAGAGTTGTAGCAGGTGTAAGTACTTAGTATAGTATTAGAGACATTTGAACCCCACCCCTAAAAATTCAAATTTCATTTTCAACAATTACTTCAGTATCTCTGCCCCCATGAACTTTTAAAATTTATTTTATTTTATTTTATTTTATTTTTTTGCCCCCATGAACTTTTAACCAGGTCTTCTAAGCAGAAGAAAGAATAACTTGTTTAAGATTATGGAGCTTTATCTCCTCTCATTCCTTTTGCCTGGATATCTGTAGGGAGTGGTTTATTCAGAGACAGTTATTGTGTCCATATGGATTAACTCTCCAATCTATAGCTGCTACTCTGACCTCTGCCACAAATTTTACTGCTACATTCAATTTACTTCTGGACATTCACCTAGATATTTTTCTGTCATCTCAAAACATTTCTAAGAGGAAACTCATCATCTTTCTTTCAAAACCAGCTAGTCCTTTTTGCTTCCATGCCGTTTTAAATATGGTTAGCATTTCCTTCATCACCTGGCAACAATAATACAACTGTAAATTTAAGGATAATAATTTTCAAGGAAGCTTAATATAGATTATTTTATGTGCTTCTTTGCAAAAAGGCAGTTATTGTTGGCCAGGCTGCTTCTTTGGAGCCCAATTTCTTCTTTAACCTCACCACCCCAACTTCTAAATGTTGCACTGGTCCCAAAGCTCAGTCCTTGTATCTTTTCTCTATCTACATTCACTCTTGAGGAGATCTTAACTGGTCCCATGTTACAAATGTCATCATATGTTGATTACGCATTTTGAAAAATCTCCAGACCAGACTTCTACTCTAAATTCCATACTTTTATTTTGAACTGGATATTCAGCTTCTTCACTTGGATATCTAATAGGACACTCAAGCATAACATGTTCAAAACTGAACCCTCAACTTCTCCAAGCCTCAAACTTGTCCTTCCCCAATCTCTTCCCCATCAGTAAATGGCAACTCCATACATTCAAGTGCTCCAAGGCCAAAGACCTCTGAATAATTCTCAATTCCTCTTTCTCTCATACCCCACAGGCAAATGTCAGTAAATACTTTTGCCTCTATCGTTAAAGTGTAGTCCAAACCCTAATTATATCACACCACTGTTAGATCCCAGAAGAAGAAACTAACATGTAGACGGAGTTTCTGACCCAGGGGCCCCGCAGCTTATCTCACAGAAAACAGGTGCCCCATGAACTAAAGAATGAAGGCTGCTCAGAGCTGTTCAAGGCTGTTCCAGCCACAGTTAGCGCCTCAAAGGCGGGTAAGGCAAGGTCAGATACATACATAAGATGAACAACCAAAAAGGCCTGCTCTCCCTAGTTAGATAACGCAGCTGCTTTCTTAAAAAGAATACTGTCTCAGAACTCTACCAACCAATCAGCCCAAAACTAGACAAGCACTCACCCAATCAAGGCACAGAACACTACAGCAGTCACCCTTCCCAACATGGGTTCCTTTTTCTCGTTAAAAAATGCTGCTCTCAGATAGAGAGCCGGAGCCATTATCTTTCTTTCTTTCTTGTTGCTGGCTCCCACCTGCTTTCTTCCTCTAATAAATCACATACATTTACCCATAATGCCATTACCCAAATATAACCATTAAAAACATTTTGGTGTATAGCTTTTGAAACTTTTTTCTAAATTTGCCAGTTCTTTTAAATCAAGGTGCAACATGATACTCATATTGTTTTACCTATTTATTTTCATTTAATGATAGCTCATGGTCATCATTCCCTGTTAAAAATCATAGCTCTATAACATTTTAAATGACAAATTATAAAATATATTTCACTATATAGCTGTATAATAATTTTTAGGTTAATCCCCCATGAAGCAACGTTTAGATGACTTCTGTTTGGGAGATCAACATTACTATTTGTCTTCTGAATGTGTCTAATTAAATGCTTAGGATAAGTTCCTGCAATTTCAATATATATGATCAAATTACATCCAGCAAGACTGTACCTCATTAACAGTGTAGGAAAACTGTGATGTTAAATCTAATGAAAGCTTGCTAGGACTTGTCCTTTTTTTATCTAGTCATGGAGCATTTCTTTTATTATGGTCAAACAAAGATTTCTAAAAATGTACTTTCTTTACACAAAATTAAATTTTAAACAATTTTATAGCTATTCTCAACTTCCTGTGGAGTCTATCTGTATTGAAGAGTGTGAGATCATCCAGGGAAATGAATTTACTTTTTTTAAAAATTTTGCCATTCCTCCAACTCTACTATAATGTTAATACTTGTGGTCAAGTGCATATTTAGGTAATTTAGTCTTCATTTTAAAAATGCTGATATGGTCTTTTAATTCTACAATAATTTCCTGTAGTCCTCCTTGACTTTAAGGACTATGAGGATGATGTGAACTATTTGTTTATTACTGCTTTCAAATGTTTTTGTTTCCTAGCTGCTCAAACAAATATCATGTGATGGGTTAACAACAGAAATTTATTGGCTCACGGTTTCAGAGTCTAGAAGGCTTCCGGCTTGCTGGCAATCTGTGGGGCTCCTTGGCTTTTCCATCACATGGCAATGTACATGGCAGTGTCTTCTCCTTTCTTTTCTGGGTTCCATTGACTTCCAGCTTTTGGCTGCTCCCTAAGGCTTCTTCTCCTTGTTCGTTTTCCTTTGCTTATAAGGACTTCAGCTATTTTGGATTAAAGCCCACCCTGGTTCAGTTTGGGAACACCTCAATTCATGACATCTTTAAAGGTCCTGTTTACAACTGGATTCACACCCACAGGAGCAGGGATTGGGACCTGAACATGCGCTTTGTGGGGGACATGATTTGGTCCCCAACACTTAGCATCTGGCATAGTGCCTAGCACATAGTAGGTACTTAATAAACATTTGTTGAATTGTTAAATTGCCTTCTTTGTAGTCAACAACTTTTTATCCATGCTGTTTGTCCTTAATCTTTATTTTAAATTGTATTGTTAAAAAGTAATAAAAAATAAAAGGCATGCTTAGCAGTGGGGTGTGGCAGTCCAGTTGCTTTCTCAATCCTTTAAAGAAATGATGATATTTTATCCTATTTAAAATATGCACTGTATGTTCTTAAAAATTATATTCATTTATAAATAATATCCTTCAGATTCCACCTATTACATAGTAGATATAACTCAAGATTTTTTGTGGGTCACTTTTAACTCTGAATCTGCATTTCCAACATTTAAAAGTCTGTCACATTCATATTGGTGTCCTACTAAAATTTATGCTAACATATAGTCTTTTAAAAATTTCCCTCACTTAGCTTCTCTTTGATATTGTGCTCATTCTCCTTTATACATTTCAAGTTTTTTCTATTATTAAAATTAATAACTTAGTGCCAGAGTACTATAAGTGTTCTGTTCACTATGTTGCTTAAGTCACCCTTCTACCAGATGGGTTCCATATTTAATTACTTGTAAACAGTCTTTTCCGTACCAACCTAGAAAGATCTGCTGAAACAAAAATGTACACAATCCAGAGACTACAAGTTCACCATTGTGTTTAATATACGTTCATAAAAATGTGTCAGCAGATGCATTTTCCATACATTAATAGGTAAAAATGCAGTGCAGTCCTTTGCCATGCTGTATATTTACATTTCGGAACGCACAATCTGGAAAGCATCCACAATTTAAAGTTAGTATTTGCAAAAAAAGGTCAATATAGTTTATTTCAGGATACCAACAGATTTGAAATGGCTGCTATACTAACCTTGACTCGTCAGAATACCCCAGCTAGCTTTTCGTTTAGAAGAACATTCCTCTATACTCTCTAGCCTTCTTTTCATGAGGATCTGCTTAACGCAATTCCCTTCAACACTAAAACTGGACATGGTTAGGTTGATGTTTCTGTCTGTGACAACCAGGTGTCATAAATGCAAGTACTCTAGCCAGAAGAAATATCAGCAACTGGATTTCTAACTACGTCTTCCTTCCTTTCAGACTTTCACAAAGGTTCCTGTGTGCTAGCTGGAAAGTGGCCTCCACACTGACATCTATTCAGAAACACTTGGAGTGGGGCTGGTAGCTGCAGAATGGGGGATGGGTCAGACTTGCAGAAGCATTTTCTATTTTTAAAGCAGAGACTTAGATGCAGCCAGAAGAGTTTAACTATTTGCATGCTATAAAAAGTATAAAATTGCTTTTCCTGGTCAAAATGATATAGAAATGAGCTATGCCGTTCAAATATGAAAGCCTATTTGAATTATCTACAAATCAATCAAATGTAAAATTGTCCCTTGGTAACAGTTACAGACCGAATGGTGCAGTCAGAAAGCTCTGTAGCAGATAACAGTAAGAATGCAGCCGTTCTCCCTTATCCTTAGGAATAAATATTGTGTGTGCATTAGGGTCACCTTCCTTTCATCTGGCAAGGATCTAAGTTTGGAACTGGCTTCACTACAAAACCACAGTCCTCTTATTCATATAGGCACAGCTCACTATTGTGATTTTTCTGGAGGTCATTTCTAGACCACAAAGACGTCAGCAACCAGTTTTGAGTACAGCTGAGAATTTTCACCCTAAAAGGCAGAGGAAAAGGTGGTTGGAGAGATGAGAGGAAAAACCAGACATGTGCCTGGTATTTTTTTCTGGCATGAGAAGTTGAACAAGGTACACAGTCCACAACCGAGTCAAAAGCAACTACTGAGCCAAGACCTGACTCCTAGGATTAACTGAGCCGGTGATCATGTTACACGGTATTAGCATATTGAGATCTGGCTTGAAAACCTGTGACAGGTTCTGCTGTGTTTATTTTTTTATCACTAGTTTTTAGGCTCTATCTTTTGTTGGTACATACAGAAAAAAAATCATTGGGGTGGTGCCTTCATGTAACAAGAAAAACAACATTTAATGAGTGAACTTATCTCCCATTGCCTTACTTTACTAACATTTGTTCCCCAATTCGTATGCATAAGTTGAGCGTAATAATCTACAACAGCCACAGTAAAAGTAAATATTATTCTGTTTTTAAAAGAAATCTCAATTTTAATCTTCCAACTTTTCACCTTTATACTTTTCTTTTGTTATTGTAAAATAAATCTAGGATATTTTATTGTAGATATTGGGGGCAATTCTTGTACTCAAATCAATCTTGGACATCTTGTATCATAATTACTTATTTACATGTCTGTCTCCCCAAATAGGTTGATAGTACTCTGATAGCAGGGACTGAGTTTAGTATGTCTGTTCTTTCAAAGGCCTGCCACTGTGTTTGTTAACTAGTGGGCACTCAGATAGATAGATAGATAGATAGATAGATAGATAAATTGACTGATAGATAGAAAGACATAAATGTGGCAAAATGCTAAAAGTTGGTAAATTTGGATTTTTAGGTAGAGGGATATGTTTGAGTTCTATATATTGTTTGTGTATTCTTTTTGCAAATTCCTGTAAATGTTATTTCATAATAAGAATTTAAAGAAAAAAGATATAATATACAATAAAAAATAGCAGGCACTCAAAAAATATTAGTTTAAAAAAAATTAGAATATGCAATCTCCAAGAATACTTCAGGAAGGCTTTCTATAATCTTCTATAGTCTTTGACGATAATAAATTTCCAGAGCGGAGGGTGAAAAAGAAATCACTGAATTTGAACATAACTATTTACTTTGTTTACTGAGGTGTGTACTGACCTCAGTACACAGTATACATATAATAATTCACATAAATATTCAGGTGTACTAAGAAGAAACTAGACAATTATGTTTTTTTCTTTCAAAAAAAAAATAACATGGGATAAAAACAAAGGTAATTTTTAAAAGTGACTCCAAGGAATTGAAGGAAAATATTGTTATGATTAATTTACCAGAAAAGAAAATATAAAAGAAAAGATTGAAACAATTAGGTATACTCAGTGAAGAAAAATGTAAATGCCTGTATGATTTCGTAAATAAGAATACACTGTGAAATTAATGTGTTCAGAACAGACTCATTTAACTGCTGGATATCTATGATTTTATGAATGAGTGCACTGTGAAATCTGTACATATACAAAAGAATCTAAGTTCTTCCCATGTGTTAATGCAAAAAAGGTGAATTGGATAAACTGCAGTCCATCATTTGGCCCCTGTGAATGGGCAGAAGTTTTAAAGCAAGCCAGCATTAAGTAAAATGCTAAGGAAAATAAAAGAAATTTTATATAGAAGATAATGGACTCAGAAATATTGTGTCTCAGAAAAAAAAAAATGACTATACTAAAGATTGGAGATAGCTTAACCTCCAAATGCTAATCAAATTCTAAACTTTGTTAAGATGGGTATTAGTTTTAACTAATACTAATGGGTCTAAAATCTGGGGAACTATGTTTGATCTGGTCACCAGTTCTCAGTAAGAAAGTGATGCTGAAGCTGGAAAAGGTTCAAAAGGCGGCACTGTAAATCATCAAAGAGATGCAGGCACTTCTACAGGAGAGAAATCTTAATAATTTTAGATACTTCAAAATGGAAAGTTGAAATCTGCAAGTGATTATGGCAGAAACCTACATAATTGTGCCAGACACAAGAGTGAATAGATTTTTTCAAGAAATCCTGAAAAACTAGAAATTTAGACCACCTTCTGACAGTTTTAAAAGTCAAATTTAGGACACAAATGAAAACGCATATTTTTTTAAGATTACACACCCAGTCACAAACTTAGAGAGCTTATTGCTTCCCAGATGTGGTATAATCTGAAAATACAACTCATTTTAGAGAGATTTAGATAAGTTAATTAATGAGTGATCTACATTTAAAGTCTTTTGAGGGTATATCCCTGAGTTTTTGGTCTTAAGTCTTTTACTATCAGTAAAAGAAAATCTAGATAAAATAGACCTTTGTCTTTTCTGTGTTGGCACTCTTCCCCACTTTTTGCTATATAATATTTCAGACATATTCACATGCCCTTCAGCTAGCCTCAGTAATTTCCACCTCAGGACTAGTCTGGTTTCATCTATAACCCACGCACTCTCTTCCCCCACACTCCTAGGATTATTTTGAAGCAAATTTCAGATACGATATTTCATTCATAAATATTTCATTGTGCAACTCTGAAAGATAAGAAATATTTGTAAACATAACTATAGTATCACAATTACACACACAAAAATAATAATACCATATCTTCAAATCCAGGCTGCCAATTCTCATTTTCTAAAGGGAGCTCAGTTATAAACTTCCTTGTATAAATTACATACCCTTTAAATTCTTTACCTTGTGGAAAAGATGTCTCCATTCCCTGAATGTCTTTTTTAAAACATAAGATACCTATCTTTAAAAAACAATGTTTATTTTCTCCAAATTCCTAGGGTCTCACATAGTACAAGATAAAATATTCACCTTAAATCATCAGAAAGATACGTTAGTTTTATCTTTTACCTGTTAGTTCCAAATTTCCACCCTTGCAAAGTCGCATCTGGAATAGGCCATTATTCAGTTCTTGGAGATTGCATAGCTTTTGATTTCTTTACATGGCCCTGCATACATATTACTTTTAAGAGTCATCTCTGAGTCCATTCTTGCTCCATTTATTTTTTAATTCTGTTTTATTCAAACATGAATACGTAAATCTGTTGGCCTAGGGATGGTGAATGAGGGCAGATGAGGTCTGGGAGCCAGCCTGACCAGAAGACACAACATCTTGGGAAAAGTAGAGCAATTGTTATCCAACAGTTAACCCTTGTTTCAAGGGTCATTCATTTAGATAAAGGTTGCTTGGAAACCTATGGTGACATCTTGTGGTCTATATCATCTCCTCTTTTGGTTGGAACTGAGTGGTTAAGGAGAGGCTACAAGGGTCTGATAAATCACAATTAGAGGAAATATGGTTGGGATCATTACAAAACCAAACATACAATAGCAATGCCTAAACACTGAGGTGAAGGGTATTTTATTAGCATGTGTGTGAAAGGCTTTGATAATAAATGTTGTATAACAAGGTCTTTCCAATTTTACCTACTTCTTTGGTATGATTAATAAACTATATGCATAATATAAAATCCAACTACATATAGTTTGAAATAACAACATTATATAGTTGCACGCAATATATTTTTATCGTAGATCTTGAAACAAAACATTAAAGGGCTTCTGTAGAGGAAAATGTATATGTCCCCAGTGTCCAGGAAAACTTAACAATGGAAAGGGTAACTTTCTTTAGCTGTTGCTTAAAGATCTTTTCTGTAATATCCAAATGTTTGTTTCTTTGTATTGAAAGCTATAACCTTCTCAGATTTTAAAAACTATCTTATATAATGTTATAAAAGATGTCCCTGAATTTGGAATCCTTTAAACCACACAGAATAATGTAAATGATGATTTTTTAAAAGCACAGATAATCTTTATATGCAGAAAGAAGATAATAAAATAAAATTTTAATTCAAAATGCCTAAATGATTGAAACAATTAGGACTATCATAAACTCAACTACTAAATTCTGTTAATTTAATTTTCAATTGTATAATGAATAAACAAGGTGATAAAATGTCATTCATTCATTCATTCATGAATTCACCCATCCATTCAAAATTTGGTAGGTGACTACCACGTGTGATATCCTGGGACACAAAGATGAAAAGATGTCCCTGCCCACTACGACTGTAGAGGATAGAGGGGCAATTTAGAATCGCATGAACTTCTCTCACTGCCCATACCCTTCGCAAGCATAGGAATCAAAGACTCCCAGAGTCATGAAACATTCAGGAATTTCCATAGCTAGGTTGCATTGATAGCTCCTTAACTGCTAAAAAATGTTCATAAAACATCTAATTTATATATAATTCCCACAGAAGTTGCCTAAGTTATAAGTGATTCTCAACATACAAGATATGGTATTATGCTAAGTAGTACATTCCCATTATTGAGAGTTTTTTGAAGCCCAAAAGAAATTTGAAAAATAAAGCTAATATTGCCATCTATCTTTGCTGTTGTTGTTCTTAACATGTATCCTTGAAAGCATTTGGCCAGAATTTAAACTGTGAAATTAACAATGAAAATACATCAAATTGAAAGCTGCTAATGTAAAAGAAGAAATAAATATTGGTTTTATTTTTTATAACAGGACTTGACATGTCTCAAGACCTCTACTAAACATACAATGTTTAGAAGACAAGAAAGTATACACTCCTTTTAAAAACCCTAATTTTATTTCTTTATCACAATACATAAAAGTAAAAGATTTAAAATCTCATTAGTGTGATTTTTTTTTTTATAAATTTCACTTGCATCAGCAATTCATCTACAATTGATTTAACAAATCTCAGTATAGCCACATTTCTTAGTAGAACTACTCATTCTATTATAGTACAGTGGTTAAGTGCCTTAACTCTGCAATCGAAATACCAGAACTCAGACAAATAGTAAATTTATGACCTTGGGAAAATTATTTAAGTTCTTTGTGCCTCAGTTTCCTTATCTAGACTAAAATGGAGATAACAATAGCACCTACTTCACAGAAATTCTTTGATGATTAAATAAAATTGTACATAAACCGGAACAGTGCCTGGCATGTGGTCCTCAATTAATGTTAATTTTTAAGGAATTATTCCAAATAGTGTGGGATAGACATAAATGCATCATTCGTGCTTTCTTCATTGAATCTTGTCTTTCTGTTTAGGGTTAAATTTAATAAACAAATTAAAAACCCAACTCTCAAGTGCTACAGTTACTGGTAAATTCAACAATTATTTGTGGTTCATTTGTTGTTCAATGACTACAGTGTATATAAAACAGTTTTTGGCATATGAGATGTAAATTTACTCCTTCATAAGCAAAACAAAACAAAACAAACAACAACAGCCCATGAAAATCAAGCATCAAATAAACACATCCCAGAAGAGCCACAGACAAAAATACTTCAATTCTAAATTATGGGTGAGTCTACTGGTTGGAAAGAAAGAAAATCTGTTTAATATAATATGTAACGGATCATCCATTGTTAGATAAAAGTCAAAAAGTTTTAGAAGAAACTTACTTAAAATATTAACAATAAGGAAATTTTGGAAATATATAAAGGAGGAACCTATAAATTTTGAAGAAATTGGAAGCACCAATATTCTGGAAGCACAGAAATCTTCTAAATATTAATATTAATTAATATCAATTAATTTATTAATCCTAATATCAATTAATTTATTAATATTAATTTATTAATAGTAATAGTTGCTGGAAGTTGTTGCCAGTGGTAATGAAGTTAGATGATTTGGGCAGTCTCAAAGAAGAGGTTTGCTGGCTTGAACTGAACATTATTACTTAAGTTTTTATTTAGATAAAAGGCAGGCTAACAGACAAATAAATTATGACAAAAAACTTAAAGGTGTAATAATATGCTATAATGTCATATAATGAAAATTTCTTGATAAATTTAATTGTCATTAACCAGGGGCTTTCAAATGTGGATGCATAATTCAAAGAGTGCATAATCCAATTAATTACTTCATTGCATCAGTTTTTCCTCCCAAATTTCCTTTGTCCATATTTATTCATTTCCAATACCATCAACCTGGAGTCAAGGGCCTAGACCAAGCTACCAGAATACTGTAATAGTTACTAACTGTTGTCCCCACATCTATTCTGGCCATCATCAGTTCATTCTCTCTTTATAGATTATATCATATATCTGGGATTTGCTTCAAAATAATCCAAAGGTAATTTTTGTTGTTTTGATTTTTTTTTTTTTTTTTTGCAAAAGCAAGATTGTACCAGATGATTACTATCTTTCTGCCCAATTTACAGGCCAGGACTTTATTTTCAAAAAGGAAATCTTATCAGAAAAAATTCTTAGAAAGTTGATTCCTTTCATTGGATTTGGTTTGTTGCCTTTTAAAGATTTTTGCAGCTACATTTATAAGTGAGATTGGCCTAAAATTTTCTTCTCTTATACCGTCCTTTTCAGGTTTTGATAATGTATCAGTTAAGGTACGATCATCTGAGTAACACAGAATAAAGGATTCATTATAGCAATTCTACAACTGTAGGAGCTAGTTAAGAAGTCTCTGCAAGGCTGCTGCCTTTGCAGTTGGAGTTGGATGAAGACGTGATCGACTGCCTGGATGACAGTAGGCAACGAAAGCCAAATGTGAAGTGGAGCAGAGCAAAGATGTGCAGGAACCTATGAGGAAAGTTTGTAACAGTGGCTGTCTCTCATCTCCTCACACTAATAGTGGTGCCCTTCACCACATAACTGCACCTACACTTGGCCCAGGGCTCCAGGTAGTCCCAAGGGAGAACCAGGAGGGAGTTCAACTAGCTGCAGGTCTGTGTGTTGCCCCACACTGATGAGGTGACTAGCAGACTGCTGACAGCATGTGCAAGCTGCCAAGCATCTGGTGCCGGATAACAAACTTCAGAGTGCAAAAGTGGCTGCTCCTTCACTCTGCCTTCCAAATCTTACCCAACATTTCTTCTGACCAATCCAATCCAGAGAATCCTGGAAAGGTAGTTCCAGTGTAGCTAAGTTGCCTTAGTCAAAGCCACAACAGGTAATTAAGGTACTAACTCCATGAAATGGGGTCTAGTGCCTCGTTTGTTTCTAATGTGGTGGTTCACACATTAGAAATATTTCTTCCTGGAATGCTTGGTAAAAGCCATTGAAAAAAACTCCACCGTTTTTGGAGCTTTATGAGGAAGTTTTTAATCTATTATATGTATTTTCAGTTATTTGAGGACTATTCATGTTTTCTCTTTCTTCTAAACTCAGCTTTGATAACAGGGGAATTGTCCATTTCATCCAAATACTCAAAATTAGTCATTAAGTTGCTATATGATAACTTCTTATTGTGAAAATCTCTCCAACATCTGCTATTCTGTTCTTTTTAATTCCAAATAATTATTTGTTCCTCTTTTCTTTTATATGTGACTTGACAGAGGTTTAGCAATAATCTTATTATTTCTTTTTAAATGTATGTTTTGGGCTTGTTGATGTTTCCTATGTATGTTTTTTATTTCATTAATTTCTGCTCTCAGCTTTTATTTTCTTCCTTCAAATTGTGGAAGTTTATTGTGCTATTTTCATAATTTCTGAATAATTTCATAATTTCTGATGATTAACAAATTAGCATTAAGGCTTTTTCATTTCTAGGATAAGCACTTATGGTTTCACATTTCCCTCTAAGAAATACTTTAGTATTGAAGTATTTAATACCTTAATATTGTAATATTTTGATATGTATTGTTTCCATTATGACTCAAATCTATATATTATCTATGTTTTTTTTTATATTATGACATCTTCTTGACCTATGAGATACTTAAAAGTATTTTCTTCATTTCCAAACCTCCGAGTTTCTTTCTGAGTTGCATTTTCAAATGACTTCTACCTTAATTTTACGGAGATCATTGAATACGTTCTACATCAGAAGTTACAAACTATGGTCCTTCATCCAAATCATCTATGACCTGCTTTTGTCACTGAAGTTTTATTAAAACAGAACCATGCTGATTAGTTTGGTTTACACTACAACTGCAGAGTTTAATGTCTCTGACAGACACCCTATGTCCTCCTACAAAGACTAGAATATTTGCTCTCTGATCCTTTACAGGAAAATTTTGCCAACTCCTCATCTATATAATGCCAATGTTTTAAAATTTATTGAGACATGCTTTATGACCCTATATATACTAGATTTTTGTAACTGTTCAAAATGTGCTTAAAAAGAATGTGAGTGCAGAGTTGTGTTTCACAATTAGAACTATCTTTTTAATTTGTTCTATTGGCTTATATATTTAATGAAATCTGTCTGCCTAATCTATCAATTACTAAAATAATTCTATTGAAATTTACCACTATGAAGATAGATTTTCCTGTTTTTCCTTATACGTATATTTATTTTGGCTTTATATAATTTTAAACAATTTTTATTTGGAGAATGCAAACAATTGTTACAGCTTTTAGGTAACTTCAAACTTTTATTATTATATAGTTGCCATGTCATAATTTTCTTCACCTTTAAGTCTATTTTTTGTCTTATTAATGTAATGATACCACTTTCAGTTAGTATTTCCCTTGGACATATCTTTCTTGATCCTTTTACTTTCAATGTTTTGAATCCATATACTTTATATAAGTCAAAGGTGAAAATATATTGCTGGATATTACAAAAATTCATACTGAACATTTTTATTTTTTAACTAGAGTTCAGTCCATTTATAGTGATTTTGTTTACTAACATATTTGAATTTATTTTTCCCATGTTATCTTTGTGTTTTGTATTTGTCCCACCTTTTTGGTTCCTTTTTTCTCTTACTTCAGTTTGTGTTTGGATTAATTAGTTTTTATCATTCCATTTTCTCCCTCTTTTACTTTTAAAGCTATATATTGTATTTGTGATTTTTTAATACTGTCTGTCCCTGCAATTTTATTCAGACTCAAATATTAAGGAGAGCTAGAAGAAAATTGTAGCCAAAATGTCTGCAGAAGTGGCATCTTCTGAGCGTAAGTTTGGGGTGGCACAAGCCTCATATGCCAAAGCATTAATTCAGTGCTGTATAAAGTGTCCTATGTAAACCACATTTTCATCCACAGGTGAATATATGTAGAGCATGTGATACCCAAACTGCTACCTCTTATCTGCCAATTATCACTCTGGAATGGTACTTATGATTTTGAATATGATTAATCTGGGATAGCTTTTTAGAAACAAGACTGCACATCTACTGTATAGGGGTAGTCTTTCTCTAATAGTGGCTACCCTTTTGTTTAAGCTCAATTTTGTCCTACTGCCAAGTGAGAATAGCCAAACTGTCAAGTCGCCTCAGTTAAGATGACCCATGCCTTACCTCAGCCATTCCCTCTTTGTAATCTGTCCCCTGAAACCTGCAGCCTAGATCTTAAAGAGTTTCCAGATCATCTTAATTATTCCTTTCTTCATTCTCAGGAAGCAATGAGCTACAGTATGAAAACTATGCAAACATAATAAAACTACAAAAAAAAAACCACACAAAAAATGAATTGATGTTGGTATAAAATTAGTAATGCTTATTTAATTCAAGTTAATTTAAATTGTTTGTATTGCTGTTAAAATATCAGTATTGGAACAAGTGAGAAATTTTTTTTTGTTTCATTTCTACCATAAGGAGAAGGGCTTTTTCAGATACTATGAAGACAATTGATGAGCCAGAAAATAAAAAGAAGAAAGGAAGAACAATAAATAATAAACTTTTTAAATAATGAGCTTTAAAAAAAAAAGAAAGCAAATAATTTTTTTAAAAAGTAGAACCTTATAGGTCATCTATTAGGAATGTTTTAAGTGTAGTATGTATTTCAAAGATGTAAGAACGGACTCTTTGAAAGGTCATGTAGTTTAAACCAGTCTTGTAGCTCTAGACATGACCATGGAATGCAGGTGTAGGTAGCCCAGGCCAAAGGGCAGCTGCTTATCAGTGAGATGAAGCACTATGGACTGTCCAGACAATAAGGTAAAGCAGTAACCATATCCTTGATGATGTGAGGAATACTAAAATAATGTATTTGTTCTCAGTAAAGCAAATGCCTGGATATATGCACAGCTAAAAGTGTTGGAATTATAGAAAAGAACCCAGTTGATGTAGTAGAAACAGCAAAGAATGTCCTTAAAAATGGTAAAGGGTATTCACAAAAACAAAAATCTTCAGAAAACATTATAGTTAATGTTGAAAGATTTCCATCCAAGGTGAAAAACAAAACACAGGCACTCACTGTTACTACTTTATTCAACAGTGTGCTGAAGGTTTTAACCAGTGGAATAAATGAAGAAAAAAAAAATGATGCAACAATTAGAAAGGAATGAACAAAACTGTTATTAGTCACAAATAATATGATTTTCTACATTAAAAAACTCCACAAGATCTACATATTCTTATTAGAATTAATAAGATAGTTTAATAAGGATGCTGGGGTTAAAATCAATATACAAAAATTAATTTTGTTTCTCTTATAATCAAATTAGGAAAATAAAAATAAAGATTCTATTTATCATAGCAAAAAAAAAATCAGTACCTTAGAATAAGTTTAACAAAAAAATACATAAAGCCTCTTTGGGGGCAATATTAAAACATTATTGAGAGACATAAAAGAAAACATATACAAATGGAAAAATAAATCATGCTTATTGATTGGAAGATCAAGTACTGCAAAGGTGTAAATTCAGCCTCAAATAAGAGTTATAGATCCATGAATTCCAACAAATGAACCAACAGATGTTTTCAGAAGCTCACAAGCTGCTTCTAAAATTGATATGTGGGATGATTTTCTATTGCAAATAGCCAAGACTACCAAAAAAAGAGCCAGGTGGGGTGTGGTTTGCTCTACCAGATAACAAGACATATTCTAAAGCTATGGAAACGAATATAGTGTGGTAGAGATCCAGAGAGGTATAACTAGCAAGCGAGCCCAGAAACTGACCCATGCATGAATAGATACACAGTGGGCACTGCAAGGACTACAGGTTATAGCATCTATGAGGGGTTTCTAACACCTCATGTAGAAAGATAATTGGCTCTCAATCTGGATACAAATGCACTTACACCATTCAAAAAATCAACTCCAAGTGGATTAATGAGAAAGGAAAGCTTTAAGAAAAGAATACAGGAAACTTTTTTCATTACTTTGAAGTACAGAGGATTTTTAAGATAAATTACACTAAAATATTAACCAACAAGGAAAAGATATATAAATTTGACTATTTGAAATCAAGCTTGGGTTCATCAAAAGAAAAACCATAAAAAATGAAAAGCCAAGCTACGGAAGATATTTGGAAATAGTTCTTTAAAAATTTTTCATTTTCTAACTTTTAGAATACAGAAATTTGAAAATCAATGGGAAAAAAATAAAAGCTTTACTATAGTTTGCAGCAACCATTTTGGAAAACAGTGTGATGCTATCTAAAAAACAGCAGATACACACACATTGCCACTCCTAGAAATATACACTCTTATTTGTACTAGGTGTTTATGGCAATATCATTAATAATTGCCCCAAATTGGAATGAAATTTACAGTACTGAAAATGATTGAATTCCAGATACATAGTGATAAATTTTTCTAACACATTGTTCAGTGAAAAAAGTAATACATGAAAGAATATTTAGAGAATGATTCAATTTGTATAAAGTTCCAAATCAGGCTAAACTAAACTATATCAATTAGGAATGCACTCACAGGTGCTAAAACTGCAAAGAAAAGCAAAAAAATGATTTCTATAGAAGTCATCACCCTCCTTTTGGAGGGCAGGGAAGGGTGTTGTGATTGAACAGGGATACTTGGAAGGCTTCTGGGATTCCAAGAATGTTCTGTTTCTTGATGTGGATGGTGATTATACAGATTTCTGCTTCACAGTCTTTTATTAAATTCTATGAATAGGGTTTTATTAGCCTCTACTGATTTTTTCTGATAAGTATACTTTATGATTAAGAAAACTAATTAACAAAAAGAGCCGAGCCAAAAAGACTTAAACATGGAGGAGGAGGTTATCAGAAAATGTAACCCCCAGTAAAGCAGTTCTTCTTTATTCCAAGCTGCACCCACTGCCTAAATCTACTGAATATCTGCTTTATGTTTGAAGGCAACATGAGACTTTAGTTCCCCTATTTTGGCTGAAGAGTTGCTATTCACCTCTATGGAATAAACAGAGCATTCAAAAGGATCTAGGAACTTTCTCTTAATATGGATAGAGTGCCCAGGGGAGAGGGTGAGGAGAAAAATATGGGGTCCCAGCTATGGGACAGTATTCCAGACTAGCTGGGGATCAAAACTGCCAACAATGTATTTCAAGTAACCTTAGGGGATCTTTGAAAGGAAGTGAATAAGTGAATTACTGTCTGCAAGATCACAGGAAGTGTTCTAAGATATTCCTCAGTATACGTTATTTGGTGATTCAAGACAAATTGTGATGAATAGCTTAGTAGAGGACATTCTACATGCTCTGGAATAGGGAGGCTGAGGTCCTGGGTGTGATAAATTCACAAAAAGTGATTTGGGTTCTCTGTGCTAAAAGCTTCTCTGGCACAAAAATGATTCACCAATAGTCCACATAACATTAAAGAAATAGCAGTATTTCAGAACTAAAGTGGACCTTAGATTATCACTTACTTAGTGATTTATAAATGACTTCAAAAAGCATGTGAGTTCAACGGAGCTACCTCAGAGTATGTCTGCAAAGGATGGGGCTCTGTCTTCAAAAAGTGCAGCTTCTATTCTACCAGCTTTACAAATTGTCTTCCTAGATATTCATAAAATAAAAGGTCAGTGGTTTAAAAAAGAAAGATTAAAAAATCACTGATCTTGTCTAACTCTTTCATTTTGCAGATAGAGAAATGAAACTGAGGTTGAGAGATGGCAAGTGTCCTCCCCAAAGCCACCCAGCAGGTTACTAGCAAAGCGAGATGGAGACTGCGATTGCCTACTTCAACCTCTGCTCTTCCTAATATACTATTTACTACTATCCAACATCTTTTACAAACAAATCTAAACCAGTGACTATCAAGTAAGGAGCACAAAAACAGATCTAATCTACATCACTAGGTTTTTGTGAGAATTTAATGAGTGTGTATGGTACTTGTTTAGAATAGCCCTGGCACATGTGAAAGACTTGTGTGTTTACCGTGACACTTTCCTTTTCTTTTCCTTCTCTTTACCTGTTTATTTTACATACTATTTTATCTCTACCCACTGCCAACTTCAAACTTTAAAATAGTCACTCAAATCCATATAAGGAATGAAATCAGCAACCTGTGTTCTCTAGCCTGAGGACAACAGCTGCTGGGAAGAAAATCTGATATGCACCATGGACAAGGACTTAATGTAAGAACAATTTTACACATAATCCTTCGCCTCCCTAGCTCTAGCCACAAATAGTTTCATCAGTGCCAGCCACATGCTCATGGAGGGTTTAGGTGGTTGGAAGCAGTCAGAGTATTTTATGTTGATATTTTTCATGAAGATTGAAAAGAGGGGCGACTGACATTTGTTTCTACCATGTTGAACATAAGTGCAGAAGAAAGTATTGAGAGCAGAAAGTAGAGAGCCCCGAGTCCCCGGTGTGTTGGCTTCAACTCTAACTTTATATGCCAAGGCAGCAGCACATCCACTCTAGCAGATGAGCTCTGGGTGTCCAGCAGACATCTGCCCTTGTCCAAACACATCTGTGGAAGAGGCCTAAGCACTGCGGGGGCTGCTGCTTTCTCTCCCTTTCGTTGCTTTGATGAAGGAGAAGTGAGTTCCTAACTCTGGAGACAGAACATTCCTCCCATTGTAAACCTTTCGGCTTCTACATGTGAATCAACCAGTTACATACATACGCAAAAGCAAGATTTTCCAATTAATGCAGATACTAAAGAATTAAGGACACAAATTAACAGAGTGGCTTGGAGGGCAAAGAACTCAAGTCCAGAAGTATTTTTCAAATATTGATTCTAAGTTCATATGTGCCGTGTTAAGCACTCAATGTTAAACAAAGGAAAAAAAAAACACTTAATATTTAAAGTTTGTCTCAGAAAGTTAAAAATATTGAGAATAAAAATGAATTCACTCAGTGAGAAAATCAAAGGGTGAACAAGTACCATTCTTATGAAAGGCAAGCAATCTTTGAGTTAATATTATATGAAGAATATGAAGAATATTACAGAAAAAGATTTGAATTCATTTAACAGTCATTAACTGATCCTAGTTAAAAAGAAACATGTGAATGGTTTTGTGTTATTTCAGTTCATTTTGGGGTGAGGGAATAATGCCAATTTTATGAGGTTAAAGAGAATCATGGAAAAGGGAAAACAAACCAGATGAAGAAGAGGGAGTGCGAGGGCATTACTTATAGATTAATCTCTAGACAGCATTGGTTTTCTGTCTTCATTTCACCTTCGAGAATTCACTCCCAGTCACCATCTATCTGTTCAGTGTACGTGGGTCCAGGATTTTGGGGGAGGCACAGTTAGAATAGGCTTAGCCCAGTGTTGAAGCTGGTGATAAAATCCATGTACTTATTTAAGTTTGACTTCCCTTGCTTTGTCCATCCCTCTTTTCCTTCTTTTTTTCCTTCCTTCTTTGAATATTTATTATCTGCTATGTGCTAGGCATTTTACTAAGAGCTCTGAGAATGAAAGAATCCATCTTCATGAGGCTTAAGAGCTAGTAATGATAGCCTTAATAGTGTAGCCAAGGTCTAATTTGCTTAGAATAGCATGTGAAAGGGGAGAAAGCAGCACAAGAAGGATTCAGTAATTCTGTGTCTCACCAGGACTGTCACAAAGATCCTGAAAGATAGGCTTTACCTGATACAGTGATGAACTCTGGAAAAGGACACTGTTCATTTAATAATGTATATCAAAAAACCAAAATCCTGCAAATGGTCAGCATGGTGGTGTCAGAAGCAACATCAAAAGACCGGGGCTCATGGTTTGCCTTTCCTCTAAATTGAGCAAGTCTCTAAATTTTAAAGCCTCTGTATCCTTCACTGCTAAAAAAGTATAATACCATTTACTTATGTATAGAACAGTTATGAGGATGTAAAGGGATAGCATGTATGGAAAGACTTTGTGAAATAGAGTAAAAATATCAAGTTTTATCATTACAATGTGTAGGTAAGTTAAATCAAGGTGTGGGAACAGAAAAGTCACTAAAAGCACCCATTGAATCATTTACAGGGAATTTGAGGAATTCATTTTACTTTTAAGAGGATTTTTTTTTTTTTCATTTCTCATCTTTTCTTCCTCCTACAATATTAGCCACTTGATAGCTACTGGAAAAGCAATACATAGATAAGCTTGGTTTAGAGAAATACAGGATATGAAAAACCTATATTTATAAAATGAATCGATTGCTTGTTTACAAAGGGATTTCTTTAAATAACAAGTTTACCTGGTATGAGAAAAATTGGATAATTTATTAAAAGCTGTATATACTCAACTTACAAAACACAAGTATGAACATATTCTGGAATATCTTTGTGGTATTTTTTCAGGTTGTAAACATATAATTTGAGTACCTCAAAAACACAAATTTAAAAGCACCTAAGATTTAGCTGTTTTGAAAAATAACATTTCTGTTAGAATATTACAATTCTGATATTACCCCATGGAACTGGATTTCTATCATCTCAGAGGACAAATGGCCAATATCACACAATCAACATTATTTCCTAACAGTCCATTAAAGACCAGACTCAACTGAGCTACCTTCTGATAATTTCAGGGGTCGTCATATACTGCTGTGCTACTCAGAAATGCTACCCTCCAGTTTGTGAAGACACTATTAGACAATGCTTTTTTCATAGCTTAATTCTACCTGGAGAAAGTTCATTGTCCTTCATCAAACTTGACTACTGCCAAATTTTCAGTAGTCAAAGTTGGTTTTTTACTTGATTGAGGTTTAGATGTAGACCTAGTCATACATACTCTAGGAAGGAAGATAAAGCCCCTTCAGTTTTTACAACTAAAATCATTAATTGTCCTAATGTTTTTGCTCATCTCTTTCTTTCCCAATTATAGAAAAAGAAAGATAAACATCATTATTTTTGTGATTTATTATTTTCTAAAAGAGGCATAGTCACCTTTAGATAGCTCTTGCAATGGCTTGATAAAAGAGCAAGTGTTTCTGCAAGCAGTAGCTCTTGGAGGACCTAGAGCCCCAGACAATTTAAAATATGGTTCAGATGTCTAGGTTTTTCAATGTTTCTATGAAATAATTCTGCATCCTTATTTCTAGATATAATCTTCTTATTAAAAAACAAAATGGCTCATTTTTCTCTTTTCCCATATGATAAAAACATTTTGTAAAATATGTTCTAGTGAAAAACTATGTTTTGGCTAGTTCCTGGAGAGACCAGCTGGCTGAAAAGAGGGCATAAAGGAAAGAGCCAAATCCCCAAACTAGCTGACTCAGCTCTTTACTGATGTTGTTGCCATTGTTATTTTGTCTTCCCCCTCCAGCTGTCAGGGATTAAGAGGAAAGAAAATCAAAAGGCAAGAGGCTTTTAAGAAGGATGATTTGGCAGAGGAAGTTCATATCCGGTGCTTTGACATGTTGGAGATTAAGCAGCTGCAACTCTTTCTATGGCACAGACTCTAAAAGAATGGTCAGAAATGTACTGTATATGTGCCGTAGCAGAGGATTCCAGAAATGGCACTGAAGTCTTTCAAATTCAGATTTATCATGATATTCTTACAGAGAAACCCAGGTTTTTCTACAGTACAGCCATGATCAAGTATTGACATGTTTGTCCAGGAAAACGTTTTGGTCAGTAGAATTTCTGTTAAGAAAATTTTTTTTGACAAAGTAAGATCTCAGAAGAATTTCCTGCAAGTAATTTTAAAACTCCCAGCTTTAATAGCCCTCCCATCATAACATCTATCCAGGTCTGAACTCTCTGCATTACATTGCTCCAATCCTATGTCATGTCTCAGAATGTCTTGCTACCTTTTGTGGAGCCTATAAGAGAGAGTATCTGAATGACGCGGATATCCTGAGTCTCTATGCATAAAACAAACTGCTTATTTTTTATTGTAATTTTGGCGTACTTCCAAGTGTGGGCTAAGTTTAGCTAAAATTAAATAGCTGAAATTCTCTAATAATTTATCTTCTCTATGGAAAAGGCCAATAGACAAATTACTGGGTGGTGCAGAGACCTTATGGATCCTTCAATCAGTGTGAAAAACCATGTAGAAGAGGCAACAGATTACAAGTACAAGTTTAGATGGTATCTGGGTTTAAGTTCTAGTTCTTCAATTGCTAACTGAAAAAGCTTGACAACTTAACCTTTCTGAGCTTTGGTTTATTACTGATAAATTTACATGTAAATAAAACTAACCACTTAGAGCTCTTAAACAGTGTAACATAAATAGCTAACATGGTGCTTAGTAGATCATGTACTTAGTAGAGAGGTCTTAATATTATTATGTGCTTGTAGCCATTGTTTGCTAAACACAAATCGTTTATTGTAATTTCACTCTCTTTTCTGGTTGATGATTCTCTGTGCCATTAAATTGTGGGTAGTTCTTTACTGTTTTTGAAAGTTTTAAGGGTACAATATAAAGAGCTAACATTTAGAGTGTTAACTATATGCCAGACACTGCTATGTGGTGTAGGTATCATTATCTCCATGTTACTGATGAAGACACCCAGTAAGGCCTGCAGACTTTAAGCAACTTTCCAAAAATCACACAGCTAGACAGTGTTGGGCCACGATAGAACAATTGATGTCTGGCTCAATCACTATGCTAAATGCAGTGTGATTTTCACCACCATTTTCTCCTACTTATTCATTCAACAAATATTTTCTGAGTTTCTTCAATATTCAAAGCAATGTTTTTGCTCCATGCTGTTGACAGTTATTTCAAGGATTAAGTGATTTTTTTCACCTAGTAAATTGTAATTTCCTTTCTCCAGAGTAACAGCAGTTATGAACGATCTACTTTCCCCAAAATCTTGGTACAAGTCAGTCTCTCTTCAAGGATTCAGCCAGAATCATGTTTGGCTCATGAGACTCCAGGTTAATTACAAACCTCTTTTTCTTCATGGCAGTTAAATACTTTGTTTTTCAAAAATCTTATTTCTTCAATAATCAAAACATTCATTATAGTACTATAGACACAGGTTTGTGGTAAATTGTGTGTGCTTGTTAAAAATTGAGCTTTAATCAGATGTGGCCCTCTCTCTCTGGCTAAGCCAACTTGAAAGGTGAAATCACTGCCCTCCCCTCTACGTGGGATCAGACACCCAGGGGAGTGAATCTCCCTGGCAACGTGGAATATGACTCCCGGGGAGGAATGTAGACCTGGCATCGTGGGACGGAGAACATCTTCTTGACCAAAAGGGGGATGTGAAAGGAAATGAAATAAGCTTCAGTGGCAGAGAGATTCCAAAACGAGCCGAGAGGTCACTCTGGTGGGCACTCTTATGCACACTTTAGACAACCCTTTTTAGGTTCTAAAGAATTGGGGTAGCTGGTGGTGGATACCTGAAACTATCAAACTACAACCCAGAACCCATGAATCTCGAAGACAGATGTATAAAAATGTAGCTTATGAGGGGTGACAATGGGATTGGGAAAGCCATAAGGACCACACTCCACTTTGTCTACTTTATGGATGGATGAGTAGAAAAATAGGGGAAGGAAACAAACAGACAAAGGTACCCAGTGTTCTTTTTTACTTCAATTGCTCTTTTTCACTCTAATTATTATTCTTGTTATTTTTGTGTGTGTGCTAATGAAGGTGTCAGGGATTGATTTAGGTGATGAATGTACAACTATGTAATGGTACTGTAAACAATCGAAAGTACAATTTGTTTTGTATGACTGCGTGGTATGTGAATGTATCTCAATAAAATGATGATTAAAAAAAAATTGAGCTTTAAATAAATCTAAAAATCTCAATCATTGACTCCAATTAACTTTCATAAATAGTTTTTTTAAAACTATTATCATTAGTTTCAGTGGGCCCTAAATATTGAACTTATTTAAACTGTCTTCACAGCTGAGAAAGTTACAGAGTTTGGATAATTTGCAGTCATTATTTTAGGACCTAATATTCACAATATAGGAGATAGTCTCTTCGATACAAACCAGTCTTAGGTTGTTCTTTTCTTTGAATGATTTTAATTAGCCATAAAATTTAGCTATTCTACTAGATTTTACTAGATGAGCAATTTCATCAACACTGTAGGAGGGGGAAGAAAGAGGAAGGCTCAGATTTTCACTTAGTTCCTTTACTTTCAGTTCTTGGAAAGTTACTATGAAAAAGTATCATTCTTTCCCAGACTCAATAGAGCTGTAATTCAGTGCATATAAAATCTAAAGGAATTGTCAATTTTTCCTTTTCCAAATCCACCAGGGAATGACATAGAGTTTGGAAAACAGAAATGGCTCATAAATCTCTTCAGTGGTTAACCAAAGACGTGTTTATTTGTTACTGAGGAGCTGAGTCACTCGCTAAGTCACCTTTTCTTAAATGGTCATTATTTAACCGCTATTGTAGTATGTTGAGATCTCTTTAAAAACATAGATTCCTTTAGCTCTTTGGCAGCCTCACTTGACTCAATCAACTAATGAGATCTTGCAGCATTATGATGGTAAAGAGCAGATTTTCAATGGATGGGCCTTAACTTTCTCATTTTTATTTTTCATTTAAATCCTAGCTGTATACTTGAAAGATGAGGTGATTCAGGGCATCTATTTAAAAACATTGATGGCATTTCTGTATTAAATTTCCATTTGTTTGTACTCTGCCCATAGTTTAAGAGCATAATCCTTCTTGAAAGAGTATATGTATTTCGAATGTTTCTATTTTACTTGATAGGCAATGATGACATGGAAACTTCAGCTGCCCTGATGGAGAAAGGATGCCTTTGTGCCATTTCAGAAAGTTATTCACATTCCTGACGTGCCCAAAATATTTACTGTTCTTCTAGTCCCTAGGAAAGAATGTTGAAAGGATATTCAGATATAACTCATAATATATAGTGGTTAGTTTCTGTAAAGATGCATGTAACAACCAACATTTTAAATAAACTGGGACAGTTTAGTTTTTAAACATTATTTAACCCTTTCTTTAAAGAAAGATTTCTCTTAAAGCCAAACATTAAGATTCATGAAGATAGATTTGCTCTATTTAGAGATGATGGGGCCCATTGGAACACTGTACCCTCAACCACGCTGGTAGCTCAGCCCCTGAGTTTCTTCTAGAAAATTCCTAAATTTACATAGAGGATAAATTTCTAAAATGCTCACCTCTGATTTCCAATGGGGAATTACAAGATTAAGAAAAAAAAAGTGAAGTATATGCTTGCCATCAACCTACATTTCACGGAGTAGATTTGTTTAATACCAGACCACCTGGAAGTTTCTTTCAGCACTAACGATTTAACAATTTCCTCAAGCCTCTCTCTCTCCCTGGCCTGATATTCTTTGTGCATTTCCAGGCTAAAAATGGTCTGCTTTGTAGCACTGCTGAGGGAAGGCTGGAAAGAATGGATGACTTGTGCACTATGCAGCTGGTAAAGAAGAAATGCCAAAAGTTCTACATCAATGGTAAGCAAAGTTTTTTAAAATAACTATTAAACGATTTGAGGGTGGCTTAGGGGTAAGAGGCATTCCAAATACTCCTCGTGCTTTCAGTCGTTGAGATGGATTATCTGTCACTGGGGATAATCTTCCTCTCTTCACTCCAGTGCAGAGAAAGGGCTCAGTGTGCTACAGTTGTTACAGGGATCCACAAAACTGCCATACAGCCTCTCTGAGGATGTGCTTGGCTGAGTCAGTGTTTGGGAGGTATTCTATCTTTTTTGAGATGCAATTCATAAAATACACATTAAATCATTACAGCAAAAACTCATAAAATACACATTAAATCATTACAGCAAAATTAAAAAAAAAATTTGGTGATAATTATTTCTATCCTTAACGAATGATTCTTTTTAACATGCTGAATCCAGTAAAGTTGTTATAAAGCTCTTAATAAGAGTGGGGCTTTTGGATATATGATTTGAGAATGTGTCTTTATTTCTCTCATTGGCACCAACCACCCAATGTGCACCCTTAGCTTACATGTATACTTCAACTTTTGCTCCAGATGAACCAGGCTTGTCACTGATATCACTACTTACAAAGTTTAGTTCCACATTCTAAAATTTTCTTTTATTCTTTATATTCAGCTTAGTTTGGTCTCCATTTGTATCTAACCAGATATGTTTTGTCTTTGAAATCTTAAGTTCCCCCCTTTCTATGAAATGCATGATACTTTCAGCTACCTTCAATCTCTTCCTTCTTGACTTCCATAAAGAACATTAATTGCAGAATGTGAGAGTTTTCAATTCAGCCCCATTTTATAATCTTCTAATTGCTTGCTGATTTGTTGTTTCATGTGTACACTGTTTGTCTCCCCTTACCCAAGTCTCCTTTTACCCAGAAAGCAAGTCATATACTCTCTGTTGTAAAGATATATAGCATGTAGCATAAATATTTGAATCACTGAAACCTATGCCAGGAATAGACTAATATGCAAACATCTATTGAACTTAATAAAATTTAAAACTATCAGTTATATCAATGAATAAGAAAAATAGTTTACTTAATAATCATTTTCCAGAAGAGATAGTAAACTGGAAAGCAGAAGGTCAAGACCTTCATTCTTTAACTGTCCTTATTATATAAAAATTTTATAGAGTTGCCTATATCAGTGTCACTTCTTAAAATTCATTTTGAAACTTTTTCACCAGAATACTTAAAATTTTTCAAAAAGCTTAGTAGATAAGCAATGAGCCTATCTGTTCCCTTTCTAAAAGTAAATTTTTAAGCCGAACTCTGAATCTTAAGGTAAAGATGTAACTAAGAGATATATGGGGTATAAAAATCAGGTAGAGAAGTGAAAACATTAATAAGGGGTGAAAATAGGGAATTGGGGAATTCTTGAGCATCATGAAAAAGTGTACATGCATGATTGTGGGAAAGTGTATGTATGCAGTGAGTACAACTTTTATTTAACTGACATATCCCAGGTAGAATTATTCTTTTCTCTCTACTCTCTCCTCTACTCCCATTGTTCAGCCCTGTAAAATAGCACTTATCATGGTTTTTAATTACTTGATTATCTCTCTGTCTCTCATTAGACTTTACACACTTTTTAGGAAAGGGACTAGGGTTTGTTTGGCAGTTTATCCTTAATGCCCAGCACAGTACCTATCACACAGAAAATACATAATAAACATTATAAGTAATAAATGAAGAAATAATTGAATGACTAAAGGAACAGAGGAACAAAAAAGGTGTAAGAAAATTCCTAGGATAACTGATTCCCTAAACCATTACCAGCTATTTCAAGTTCTTTGATTCCCAAAGTCCATGCATTTCTTCACATATAGACAAATAGAAAGACGTTAATACATTAGAATTTAACACAGTCATTTCTAAACTTGGAACTTTGTACCTAGATTCCATGTTTAATTCACAGTTTGATAATAGTCTCTTTCAAAAAAGCTTGCTAGCCTTCCGAAAAAATAGTAGAGTTTGGGCAAAAGCAAATCCTCTTTTAAAAAAGATGTTGGTAGCACTTTTGATTATAAAGTCAGGTCTTTCATCATAGAAGAGCAGTTCTCTTAATTCAAAATTATTCTTATGTAAGTTGTTTCACTTAAATAGAGTAAATGTGTCCAAAACCCTCACACCTTTGGGGTTATTTTTATACCTTTATATAATGAAGAGCATCAAAGAAGTCATTCTACAAATTTGCTTCCTGTAATTTTTCATTGCAGAAATTCTGAGAAACTTTCCTAGCATAACTAAGTTGGTGCATAGTCAGCACAGCAGCAAAAAGAAAAACAACAACACATGAAACGACTTGCTCCTCAGAAACATGTATAATTAATTTTATTGCTGCTGTTTGCTGGCATCTGCTATAAAGTTAAGTTCCCAACTTGTTTTTAAAACTAGAATGGACTTTACTCATGGAGAAAGCAAGATGTCAGATCCCCTGTCCTATCATATCAAATGCCAGATGTTTTCCCACCCAAGTTACACTCTTCTCAAAATGACAAGTACTTTTGCCATTTGACTTGTGATGGTACGTTAACATTGTATCCTATTTGAAGCATCAACAAATAGACTTGATAAAAAATAATTACATACCTAATAACAAGAATAAAACCAAATTTATAAAATCACAAGAACAAATGTCCTATCAGATGAAGGATTATTCTATATTAAGTCTCAAATATGAAAAGATGACTGCAGAGAGACATGACCTAGATGTTATTCCCCATAGACCACAATATGGTCCATGGCTGCACAGGTTCAGAAACCTGACCTATCAGCAAAGCTGGAGCAAATTCACCTATCACAGGATTTAAACTCACAGAGCACAAGACACTGAAGATTGATATCAAGATGCAAATACATTAAT
This sequence comes from Choloepus didactylus, assembly GCF_015220235.1. Lineage (NCBI taxonomy): Eukaryota > Metazoa > Chordata > Mammalia > Pilosa > Megalonychidae > Choloepus > Choloepus didactylus. The sequence goes on from NC_051309.1 coordinate 191,210,503, forward strand.
TTTTGATGAAAGCCGTAAATGTCAGATGGATGGAAACACTCCTGCAGGCAAGCCAGCACATCCTCTTTTTGTGGGCAGATCTACATAGGGAGCCAAATGGCCATCAGAAGGTTACTTGGTGATCCAAAACTGGTACAAAGAGAATATGCTAAATAAATAAAATGCAATAGTAAAATTCAAATTTTAGTTCCTGACTTATCTTGATATTTCACACTGGATACACATGGGTAACTCACCAGATTCACTAAGAAGCTAAGGGTACATATCCCAAAGGTGGTCTTGGTTGGGAACTGCAGACTTGGCCTCTGTGGCTAATCAATCCATCTTCTGATTGACATGTTTTCCTTTAGAAATGTTAATGTCTAAATCTGGGAGCCACTCAGTCACCCTGAAGTAACATGTACTATTTCTGCCAGTGCTATTTAAAGGCATCCTCAGATTCATCCTTTCTTCTCTTTTTTGTTTTTGTTCTTTCCTTTCTATCCACATACCACCAACTAGTCTAAGACCTCATCTATTTATGGCAGTGTACCAACCAACTGGTCTACCTACTTCATCCCTCTCCCATTGTACAATTCAAAGATTACTACTATATAAATCTACATCAAATTATGGTTATATATGTATATGTATATATGAGTATATCTGTATGGGTATATTTGTTATATGTGTATGTGTGTAGTATGTGTATGTGTATATGTGTGTGTGTATATATATATATTTAGTTTGTGTGTATATTTACATGTGTGCGTGCATGCATAGTATACATTTATTTTCTCTTATTCCCATCTTCACTCAAACTAAAACTCTTGCTCACTCCTACTGCCTTCAAAATAAGTCAGATTGTTTAAGTTACATTCAAATTCGCTCATATCTGGGCCCAATTATTATCATTTTTTCACTACCTGAGCCCTCTACTCCAGCCGAATCTATTGTCTCCCCACATTCTATGTTTACCCCCATATTTTTGCCTCAGCTAATATCTGGGGTCAACTCAAGATATGTCTCCTCTGTAAAAATATCTCTGAAAATCCAAATCCATCAGTGACTCTTCCATTTTTTGGATTCATTTGGTACTTAGTAATCCAGAAAAGAATTTTTATATGTATGTAGCCTATCTCCTTGATTAGAATATAGACTACTTAAGGGTGGGAACAACAAATTTTGCCTTTCTTGTATCCTGTTATCTTTCATGTCTTGATATTAGGGTTGCTCAAAAAATGTGCTTAGGGCTGGCCCTGTCTACTTGTAGGGAAAACTCCTGAACTTTCTTCAAAGCTTAAGACAGACCTTAAAAATATTTCTCTTAATAGAAGGAAGGAACTGCCTCTTGAAGTGTCCTTGGAATATTAGTAGTTCATGGTTTCTTCTGGCCCTTGGAGTCATGTCACCAAAGCAATGGACTTCCCCACATCCTGATTTGTATTCTGCACCGTTTAATATTACAGCTGAAAACACCTTACAACTCCTATTCTTCTCACTGTCAGCTATAGTGCTAGCTTAAAAATAGACTAGACCTTTGATAAACAGAGATTGTAATCAGGACATTTAACAGTCAGAAGGATATAGGAAGTAGTCACATAGAAAAGCATAAAGAAGAAGAGGTCCTTTCAATATAATGGTGGAATTGATAAAAAGTCTTCAGTTCAAAAGATGAAAAATAGATTTGCCAAGTTTATGGGAATAGCAAAGGGATCAAGAAGGAAATAACCTTAAGCTATTTTAGCTACTGTTTAGCTTTTCCGCATTCTTGTTGTATAATCGTACCTCGGTCTCAAGCCTGAATGGGAAGTACTTTAAAAAATTACCCTGCATTTGACTGAGCGAGCTGATTTGCAGTAGTAACTAGCAAGATTAACAGTTCCTTTCATTTCATACCAAAGTACTACTGCTCATGAGAAGGACATCCAGAATGTTGTCAACAATGTCTTCTGTGAGTATGAAAGGCATGAAAATACACACATTGTCTCAGATTTCATGGAATTTGGCAACTCCATATCAGAAATGTTGGGGGAACAACCTGGCTAAGTTTTGAAAGTAGGAATGAGAAACCTAATTCAAAGTGGAACAAAGGTGAGAATCTTCCCTAGGAAGGAAGAAATTGCTGGATTATACAAAGCTAATTAAGTCTGATTACTTAATTATAAAATATAAACAGAATAAAAAATAGTTTGCAGTAAAAAAAAAAAATGAAAAGCTATGTTAAAATGGAGAAAGTAATAATTTCCTGGACAAGAATGAACTCTCATAGGTAGGAGATTAAGGGTTTGTAAGATACATGATTCTCCTCCTAATGATAATATAACACTGGAGACTAATTAGGCTTACACTGAATAGAAATTCTGATAATAAAGTCTATTGTTTAATATATAGATTAATGCAAGATATTGGAAGGGAGAATTTTGTTAAGTAGATCTAACAGTAAACAACCCAAGACAAATTTTAAAATATGTTCCCTTATTCAAATTCTCGGGAAAAATGTTTTCTATTAGTGAGCGTTGATTTCTTTCTTCCTTTCCTTCTTGGGATCTAACCGTCGACTTCTAATATATCTTAAGACCTCGTAAGACAGATGGGAATGAGGAGGCCATTTAATTTCCATGACTTCCCTGAAGAAGCCCACAGAGATCAGTCTAAAGAGGACACAATCGTTTCTTTTTACTTATAAATATGCCCAAAAGGAGCTTTGATAGCTTCCTCTAAAACCCTTCTCAACCCACAAAAAGTGTCTCTTTCTTTTTAGCCAATATTTCATAATTTTACGTAAGGCAATTCTCATAATACATAGACAAGACTTTCCTATGATGTAATGAGTATAAGCTGCCCATGAAAGTAGATTTATCACCTTACGATTGTATGTTGAGTCATATCTAGAAATATGGTTATGTTTTAAAATCTAGCATCCTTATGTTTGCTGTTTTCTAAACAAAACATTTCATTTACCAGCTGGATTTTTTATTTTCAATTGCATCACTTAGTGATATGTCACATTTAAATACGATTATACCAGTTCTAAAGCAGAGTGAGTGGGTGAAGGATTAAGTGCTACCAATTACCTCTGCATCTCATCCTCTCTGTGAGAGTTTCATGCTGGCTTTAGATTTTCCTCACTTTGAATGTGTAAATAAATCCCTCATTTTACATAAGAACAATCTTCCTCAAGAAAAAGTGTCTTGATTATTCACATCACACACTAGAAGAGATTTTCAGCTTTCACTCAAATTTCCATGTATCTACAAAGTAACCTAGATTTTACAATGAATTCTACCACAAACTATAAAATGTAGAGAAACAGATTTTAAGAAGGCAAGCTTTCTGCTCTAAGTGCTCTTGATTTTTTTTAATCTACCTTCTCTAATTGGGTGATAGTGAATTCTGATTCTGAAAATTTAAGTTACTTTACAGGTATTTTGCACTCTAAAATGTGCATGCACGCCTGCTACTTTCCAAACCAAAAATTAATCAAAAGACTATAAGAAATTAAAATATCACTTTGAAGTTTACCATGTGAATTATTTTTATTGTACAGATTATTGGTTCAATAGAACATAAATAGTTTTACATTCTTTTAAGTCTACGACTAAACTTAGTGTTTTCACATCTTGGTCTCACACTTCAGTTTCTTCTAAAGAATACGAATGTACTTGGCTGCACACATGCAAAGTTTGTGGATTCATATTCCTATCTTCTTTTAATTATTTTTTCACAAATTGAGCCATAACAATTGCATCGGGAAAATGTGTCATAAAGTGTTAATTTTTATCACACCCTTCTTTATTTTGTAATCAAATGGTTTATCTTAGTAAAATAAAGTTGTGAGAAACAAATGAAACCTTCAAATATTTTTTAATAAGTATTTTACATGTAACTAGAGATTTGATTTAAAAGTCATAATTCAATATATGTTAAAGGACATTTGAAGTGCTATAAATAATTAACTCTAAAACTATGATTTGGCAAATGAAATGTTTAAAGTTTTTAAATGATTATTAATAGAAAAAAATATATTTGATAGTATGCTATTAATCTATTTGGCAATGGAACCTTGATGTTCTTAACCCAAACATTTACACAGCAAAGTAACTTTCTCTTTCACGAAACCACGGAGTCAATTGACAAATATTTTCCGTAATGAGAGGTTTACAAAATATCTACTTTGAAGCAGCCTATAAAGAAAAGCATGTGATGTTTTCTTGGATGCTGCATCAAACGGTAGTTAAACTCAACTTGAAATAAGAGAATATTATCATAAACATACCTTGTCCTTGGGTTACTCCATAAAATTCAGCTGCTATCCTTGCTGCTTCTTTGCGGTTGCCCTTCACAATGCAGAAATGACTAAGGATGGCAAGGCTGATTTTCACAAAAAGCTTAAAACAGAAAAGTGAAAGTATTGTAAAGTAGACATTGGATAACTGTTGGGCAAATGGTCGGCTTTCTTCTAACACTGACATCGCTGCACAAGAACGTGCGGCAGTTTTTAGTTAGATCCAAGTTTCAAATGCTCCTGGCTCTAGTCCGGGATGCTCTGAACAGCTGGTCCTGAGGAAAGAAAATATCAGCTGGTAATGATGCCTACAGCTCAGAATATTTATACTGTCCGTACAAGTTCTTTGCAAGCTCCTATTGGTCTGACAATATTCCACGGAAGCAATTGCATCATGCATCCCATTTATGAGACTCCTGACTTTCCATTCTCAGTTTAAAATGACACCCCGCCTCCCTGCTCTGGATTTTGAATTCCAGATATTGAAATTTATCCAAAACGATTTCCTTTTTGGTATCTAATCATCAAGAACAATTTGAAGACTTTGGGATCCGGTCCCTGTTGTTAATGCAAATGGTACACATAATATCAAGGTAAAATTAAGCCAATCAATTCAAGCCTTTTAAATGGTACTATTTGTGGACCAGGAGCTAGGTTACCAAATCGTCAATGACCTGATGACTACTCATCAAACTAGCCAATTACGTTGCTTTCACTGTTGTCAGAAATAACTGATTTGTCTACACGTGGTTAGATTAGAAAGCCTTAGAGTAATAACTTTAGGGCTGTGCATTCATCCAGTAATGCTTTTAAAGCACCTACTGTGTGTCAGCCATTTTGCTAGAAGCAGGGGTTGCATAGATGAATGTAATGGTTCCTGACACAAGGATATCAAGTCTAGAGGAGGAATCAGGCAAGGAATCAGATAAATATATATGTATATATAGATATATAAGTAGATACATAAATAGAATATAAGCAGGGACAGAGAAGCCTGGGAGCACAAAGAGGAAGAATCGAATCCTGAAAAGGCTTCCTGAAGGAGGTGGCATACCAGAAGAATTATCAAGTAAACATAAGTGTTTCATTCATACTGTCCAAAATCAAGCAAAAACAATGTGCTTTTTAGGCCAAAACCTTTGTTAACCCCTTCTGATTTATTTTGTGAATGAATTGCAAGTGTTTATATTGGAATCATTAGACAAGCTACATTTTAAAAGAGAAATAGCATCAATTCTTAAGAAAAATAATGCAGTATGGCAATATTTTGGCAATTAAGCCAAAAATAATATGCCAAAATTCAAAATGACATATTATACAGGTAGCTTATTTATAAGTCTAGCTGACCACGTTCAGGGCCTCTTAAGTGTGGTACTGCTTCCCAAATCTTCTGAGAATTTCCAAAGTAACAAATAACAATAAAGTTATTTTAAAAGAAATATCTATTCCAGGAACAAAAATATCTCATCACAAAATAGAAGTGGCTCTTCTTGGAATACAGGACCATATCAATGACTGGTCACATTTGTAAGCACGCACTTACATTGCCTTAGTGTACACATTTTTTGCTGTGTATCTTATCATTTGGACAATTTACATGAAACTTTCCTGAGACAAGGGAGATGTTGCTGTAAAAGAAATGTGTCAAACAAATCAGGTTTCTTTTTTTGCCATTGGCTGAGTGGTTTCCAGAAACATCAATTAGGTTGATATAGTAGAAAGCAATTTCCAAGCTCTTTCTGAAAATGGCCATTGGTTTTGTAATCAGAGGCAGAATCCTAGACCGAGCAGCCATGAATCAGACCCAGTGTGTGATTTCACATGTACTGACATTAACTTCAAAGTATGGAGGGTAAACACTCCAACTGAGTGTTCCTCTCTTTCACTGGAGATGAGATTGTACCATTTAGGTAATTACATGCCGATCACCCCCCAGTCATTCTCCCCTCCGGCTTGGTGATGTGTGACCACACACTGGAGAGGCGTGCCCCGGGGACAGCTGGGCCGTCACAGTGCTTTGAGTCACTGCACCGGCTTCCACCTCAGTGCTTCAGAATCAAAAATAAAACCCGCCTTAGTCACGACCAAGTGTCCATCTAAAGTTTCACTCCTTCCTCTTTACCAGTAAGTGCTATTATAAATCATCAACCCCACATCAGCTAAGCAGGAGCCTGGATTCTTTGGGGTTGAGAAACACTTTTATTTCATGAAGGCTGCCATCACTGAGGCATTAAGTTTAACCCCCTGTATTTTACTGGTAGAAAAATGCTGTCAAATATTTAGGATTTTATGTCAAAGTAGGTCAGGTTTTATTTTAATGCGTTCCTTGATCTCTACCTCTATTTTCTGTGTCAGTCTCCCTTGGCAAATTTCACCATCTCTATTTTTTGTTTATCACTAAATAAAAATTAAAACCGAATAAAATAACTCATAGTAAGTATACTCATCAAATATAAACTAGATGCTGCATTGTTCACATTACAGACCCTTCCAAATAAAACCATGAATAACAATAATATTTAAGATACAGGAAAAGTATTGTGCATCTATTTTCCTGGCATTATCATTTTCTTTTAAGAACTTTTCTTTTAAGCAATTTATTGAGATAAATGCTTTTATAATTTACCATGTTGAGCAGATAAGTTGATTGGTTATTAGTGTTCAGGCTAATACATCCCTCCTTTCCTAATCTTGTTGGTTTCAATCAGCCAATATTCATTGAGCACCAACTGTGTGCTCAACATTGTGTTACTAGAATGGGTGATGTGACAGCAGTAAAAACATAGGAAAAATAATTTATTGAGGTTCTACTGTATGATATTATGCTCCACATAAATCTTCTCACCACTTTTTCCGACTCTGAGGGTGGGTATTATATTTTAAAGATGAGGAAGGTTGGGATCAGGGAGCTTAAGTAGCCTTCCAAAGTCAATGATGAGCAACAGCACTGTTTGAACATAGTTCTGACTCTAAAATACATTCTTGAGTTGTTGCTGTGTTTTCTTTTTTAAGAGCTTACAATCTGATTGAGCAAATACGACTCATGCATCCAGAGACTGAAACACAGTCACACAAATTCAAAAACACACACATTTACAGCAAAGAGATCAATATAAGATCATAGTTAATCAGGTACCTAAATTAGTAGGGCAGGCTAGGTGTGTTATGGTGATTAAATTAGATGGAAACATGTGTGTTGAAAAAATGGAAATAAAGGAAAAGGGGAATATTGCATGATTTAGCTGATACTTCTTGACTATGCAAGACTAAAGGTCACTGAGAGGTTCCCGTTAAAAAAAAAACAAAAAGGAAGCAATTAGAGGGGCAAAAGGAGAACTGGATAGAGTAGTTGGGATGGTTAATTTTATCTGTCAACTTGGCTAGGTTATGGTGTCCAGTTGTTTGGTCAAACATTGGTCCAAATGTTGCTATGAAGGTATTTTGTAGATATGATTAGCATTTAACATCAGTTGACTTTAAGTAAAGGAGAATACCCTCAATAATGTGTATTGGCCTCATCCAATCAGTGAAGGCTTAAAGAGCAAGATCTGTGGTTTCCAGAAGAGGAAGAAATACACCATCTACACCTGAGTTTCCAGCCTGCTGTCTTCCCCTATAGATTTGGGACTCAAAGCTACAATATGACCCTTACTGGACCCACCTGCCCTACAGAATTCAAACTTGCCAATCTCCACAATTGTGTGAGCCAATTCCTTAAAATAAATCTCTTAATATACGTACACACACACACACACACACACACACACACACACTCATCCCATTGGCTCTGTTTCTCTGGAGAATTCTGACTGAAACTGTAGTTGGAATAGTGTACTAAAAATGCTGGGGATGCAAAATACAGTCAAATAGCTGAATAAGAACAGAAAGGATGAGGATGAAGGAAAAGATATTGGATCTGAATAGAAGATGTTCACTGATGACTTTCATTTCAGTGTTTTAATAAGGTAATGGCGAGAGAAACAGGAAATTTTTTTAAGGAGATAATCCTTAAAGCAACTTTAAAGGAAAGAAACTTTTTGTTGTCATCTTTCTAGGTACTGCCTCTGCTCCTCACCACTGGCTGGTATCAGAGGAGAGCTCCTCGGCAAGGCCAGCCTCTGGATCCTAGCCTTTCTTCTTTCAAGACGTTTGCTCACCCTTCTCCTTTAGTGTCTTCAGGGTATTACATGAAAAGGCATTTTACATTGTGATGGGATGGTCTTATGGCATGAAGTATACACAAAATAAACATGTTTCTGGGACTTAGTTTCATGTCATCCAAATGTTGAAAATGATAAGACAAAGATTAGACTTTTAAATGTGACCAGATCAGCCTTTAAATTCTCATGAATAGAGAATTTCATTACCAGAATTATGTGATTAAATTGTTTTGACTAAGCTACAGTGTTGATCCCAGCTATTAGATTGAAAATGACAACGGGACAATGTAAAAATTGCCTTCATTTTATCTCTGGCAAAAATTGCCTGTTTTTTCTATGTAGAGGAAATATAGTGACCCCGTTGAAATAACCATTTTCTTTTCTTAAAAAAAGAAATAAAATCCCTATTACCAGCTTCTGATTCCCTAGTAGAAATCAAAGGTTCTATTTGAATATTTTATTCCTAATATTCCAAAAAACAAAACTATATTTCAAACAAGAAGACTACTAATGTTCGGCACAATAACGGGCATCTTCCCATCCCCAGAATAGGGTTGCTGAGGATGAACTGAAAACAGTGAATGCAAAAAAGTCAGAAAAGTCATTTGTCCACAAATCTGAGGGTCAATGATTGCTGGCAAAATGAAAGGCAAAAAATTATACAAGTTATTATTGGTAATATAATAACTCACTGCTGTACTTAAAACACCATTGAAAATATAATTCTCATTTTTTTGTTTTGTGAAATCTCATAAGTAAAAATTAAAGGCAAATGAAACCCTTAAATGTTTAGAATACATTGAAGCCTTAGATGTTTAGAATACATTGGAATTTGAAATAAAAACAGAAATATTTTACACTTCAAGGTGAAATACGAAAGGAATCATTAACTGAATTTAGCTTTATTGCCATTCAGTAGATGTTGTTTAATTATAATCTATCTTCACTTACTCTACAGCTGCACTCATGGACATGGACACTTCACAAAGGCGAATCAAAGCATGTTGTCATAACTCCTGTGTAGGTTTGGACACTGTGATGTAATGCTTCTGTCATAAACAATTAACATATTCACAGCAGAGCTGTGGGTGCCAATTCCTAAGGTTCCTAGCAGATATCCTAACTGTTGATGAAGGATAAACTCTCAGAGATTTTATAATTGTAAATATTATTATTATTTATTTTGGGGGTTGGGGAAGTTTGGATGAGAGCTATTCTGTTTTGCTTACCTGTATTGCTTGGGAGTTAAGTCTTGCTTTTGGCCTCTAACCATACTTCTAGTGTAATGGAACAAAAAGGTAATTTCTACCAGCATTACCATAAACCATGAAACTTATTCAGAGAGTTGTCATTAACTTAGATTTTATCCAGTCTCTCTGGGGAAATTCACGGGATTTCTCTAAAACTCACTTATTGTTATAAGCCCTAATAGGGGTTGCTTTAGATCAAACAGGCTCTAATCACCTGTGACCCAGGAAATCTTGGCTGAAAACTGGTAGCTCTGTGTGTTTGAAGGTAAAATAAATAGGTAATTTTTTTTTTATTATACTTATTGAGTAGCTTCCATATGCTAAGCACTGTTCTTAGTGTCTTATCTATTACAATGGACTTTTTTTTTTTTTTCTTTTTTGCAAATCTAGCATTTCTTTAGAGAACCACTCTTCCTCCATTGTTAGTCTAAGCAGTTGACTTCCTGGCTTCAAAGAAGGACACTTTGCCCAAGCAGGCCAATGAGAGATATTTCTGAGGCTTCTAGAATTTGGGAAAAGGTGATCTTACTCTGCTTGGGAGGCTAAAATGGCAAAATCTAAGCCAGTGGATGCTAGAAGCTATTGTTGTCAGTAAGGAAATAGCCTACCTAGAAATTAAGCCAACACAAAGGAAAGCACAGTCACGATTGCAGAGGCAGTATCACGGCACCCTTATTTGAGAACCTGGATCCAGCTGCACCTGAAAGCAATAATATGAAGTAATAAATTCCGTTTTGTTGTTGATATTTAAACCAATTTGAATTGGGGTTTCTTTCACTTTTACAGAGAAGTCCTGATACACTTATGTTTTCTTGGGAACTTATGAAGAAATTATGTAGTAGTCATTATTATCCCTTTCTGTAAAACAGGTGAGGACACAGACTTATAGAAGCTAAGAAATTTGACCAAGATTATACAGCTGGGAGTGGAGGAAATACTGGGACCCCAACCTAGGGCCTTCCCCACTGCAGTTCTTTTCAGGCTATTGCTTATATATTAGTATTGAAACAAACATTCATAATGTCTGGCTTACCTGCGGCCTTCCCATTTTACCCTATCCTGTCATTCACAGTATATAAGTGGATTATAAGTAGGTCTTGGCAAAACACCTGTGTATTTATTTCATTGGGTTGAAGCTAAGTGGCCCCACTCAAATCTTTGGTGATTAAGAATTTGTTCCAGCCATCTCATTTTAGCCACCCAAATACGTAAAAGTGTATTTAAGGAGAAGCCTTTCGCTATAGCATTGATTTCAAGACCCAAGGGAATTCTTTAAGTATTTCCAGTATGGCAACTTACTAAGTATTCTTACACATGTTTAGAAATTAATAATATTCATTTCATCAAAGAAGAAAAAAATATATCATTTATCTTGGAATGTGGCTGACTGACTAATAAAATTGGGAACTGTGAATGACCTTGTTTAGTATCCTAAGATTCTAGTTTCTTTGACAATATAGCTGCTACTTTGTGTGCTCTCCTTCCAAATTTACTTTTAACTATAGTTGTGAATTTTAGGGAAAATTCATATTTTAAAAGATTTTCTTATTAGATTTAAAAATCTATTTTTCATAAAACAAAAGCAGTGATAGTTTATATTTTATCTTTTCCCAATGATTTACACAGTCAACTTTGAACTCTTCCACATCCCCTCCATTTCCCACCACCCTTCAATCCCACAGAAGATGAGACAAAAGTAGTGGAAAATGGCTGTGGAGGCCGTGGTGGTCACTCTTTCAATAGTCCCCCCCTCAGTGGCTGGCTAGTCCCTGCTAGCCCTAATAACTTTGAGTAACATCCATAACATGCCTGTAAACACGTTATACTTGCAGGCAACAATACAAAGCTGGGAATGGAGGGCACTTTAGCTACCTAGGGTATTTACTCATATCTGGCTTATTCACCTCTGCTTCCTTCCCACTGCACCCAGCTAAGGAGAGAGTTTATTCTTCCATCTATTTGTAGAAGAGAGAAAATGTGCTGACTTCATCTTTTCCTTGAGAAGTCTAATAAGGAAAACTATGTGGAAAGAATACTAAGTATTTGACCTTCCTCTGAAATATTAAATATCTCATCCAGCATGGTAAAAAAACATGAATTCAAATCCTGGCTCCCACGTTGATATGTAATCTTGGATGAGTTGTTAATCAACCTGTGCCTCATTTTTCTCATATGTAAAATGCCCCCATAATAAAAGTATCTACCTCACATCTTGTGAGGTTTAAATGTGATATTTCATATAAAACACTTCACTGCCACGCGGTAAGACCTCAGCAAATATTAGGTATACTGTAATCATTTCTATTATGTTGTTATTTAAATTATTTAAATTAGGATACTTTGAATGTCAGGCCCTGAAATTTTGCTGTGTGCTTGTCTAACTAAATGTCCTATTTCCAGTGCTACAATATTCACTCTCTATTAAAGACATGTAGTTATACAAAGGAAATCTATCAGACTCCCTCTGCTGTTAGAAAATGTGCCCATTCCTACAACCGTAATTAAAAACCAATATTATATGCAAGATAAATGATACATATATTTTTTGCTTTGTGTTATGAAGGATAATTGTAACTTTCAAAGTTTTTGTTCATTGCAAACATGTTGAACTATTTTATATATTCTCCCAAGCCCCGTGACAAAAGTATTATGCAGTTTTGGATACACTGGGAAGAGAACAGGTGGTTCAGGTCTTAGAAATAAAGCTGATCTCACACTGGAATTCATGCCTCCAGGTTTAAGAAACCAAGGTCTGGAACTGGAAAACCTTACCCGAAGATGTGATAACAGCAATGATAAGAAAAGTAACAGCAAAAATATATTTTGTTATTTTTTTACTACGACTCTAAACTAACCCGGGAGTTAATTGAAATTGTATCAGTAGGAGAATGAAGACAACGCAAACTGTATGACCGCCTTAAATCCTGGGCAGTTGCTCTGATGGGCATCTAGCCACTGTCATTATCTATGTCCCTGGATAATCAGGGCGAGGCAGCAGAAAGTATGTGCCAAGGTGAGGAATTTAGAAGCCTCATGATGGAGTCCCAATTGTTCTAATTATGAGCTGTGTGAACTTGGACAAGTTCCTGAATCCCTCTAAGCTTTGTTTTCTCACTTATAAAAACAGGATAATAGTTATACTGTAGATTTATTTTAAGGGTTTGTGAGAGTTTGCCCTGAATGTTGTTTAATTTCCCTTTATATGTAACCCCTCAAATTTTGAGCCCCTGACTTTATGAACCTTCCTAAAATAATAAGTCCCTACCCTCACCTAGTAATAATTAAAAAGTCAATTTACCAGTACTAGTTACTAACTGCAACCTACACACTCTGCTTCACCAAGTCAAGATACTGTTCCTTCATTCAACACATATTTCTTGAGTGTTCACTGTATGCCAGACACCATTGGGTACTGGGGATCTAACAGTAAAATGCACAAGATGGGTAAAGTCCTTTCTCTCCCTGTGTTAAATAAACTCACATCAGCTGACTCTGTCTGGACTTGGAACAAATAAATGTCCTGCTTTTAACAATAGATTTTCTCTCAGTTTTGCAATTTGCTTTCCTTTGTCTAATGCTCAGAATGTAAAATCAACAAAAATTCAAGAGCAGCCTGCATTTGACCACCAATCCCAGCGTTAGTTTACCCTGGATATTCTCTCCTTGTCTTTCTCACTTGGCACATGAACCATTCTCAAGCCTGGCTTTTCCTTCTTTTTTTCATGGTAACTGCCTCCTAGCTTGACTGGTCAGGCTTTCCAAGCACTGTCTTTTGGGGAGCTCCCCCATATGGCCTTAGCCTGAAATATCACCAGAGGCAGTGGTGGGCTTGTAAATATTTTGTAAAGACAAATAAAAATGAGTATGCATTAACATTAAGGTTCATAAAACCAGGACCTTTTTTTTTTTTTTTTTTTTTTTTTTAATGGCAGGGGAAGGCAGATTCCATAACAACACAAGCTACTGGCAAGAGAAGGGCTTCCTTTATCCCCTGATAATTTGGCAGTTCCTACAGGGAAGAAATGAAAGATCACTATCAGAATAAGTGACCATTAGTGAGGAATTACTGAGGGTTAATAGGCATTTAAATTGTATTTTTTTTTTCCCATCCTTGACTTGGGTGAGCCTCTTCTATTCCACAATCACCCTTTCCAAGCAAGTTCATTTAATATTTACCCAAGTTTTGTACCAATGGTTTATTAAAAAAAACAAAAACAAAAACAAAAACCATCAGCAGCATATTTAATGGAACTAGTTATTTATTCTAAGGTTATCTGAGGGCATGTTAGGGGTATTCTCTACTCAGATATGAACAATTGTGGAGAGGCAGCATTGCCTCTGAAGCTGACTGACTGGGTTTCAACACTGGCTCTCCTACTTGCTAGTCCTGTGAACTTGGGCAAGTTAATTAACCTTTCTGTGCCTCTTTATTCATTTTTAAAATGGAAATGCTAATAACTGCCTCAATGGGTTGTTATGATTATTAAATAAGTTAATATTTAAAAGTGTTTGGAACAGCAGCTAGCACATACTAAGTGTGTTATAATAATTCCAAAAAAAAAAAAAAGGCAACTAGACCCAACTGATGAAGACTAAGTTGGAGGGTACAGCTTAGAGTAAGAAATCCCAATAACATAGACATGCCTCAAATTTAAATGTGTGTCCGCTCATTTCCCAGGAGAAACTAAAATTCAAATAATGAATCTAGGGATGTTCATAATGGATATATAAATGAACCCAAACTGGAAACAACCCAAATGTCCATGAATAGGAGAATTTATAAACAAATTGTGATATATTTATGCAAATAATACACTTGAGCAATAAAAAGTAATAAACCTGGATGACTCTCAAAAGCATACATTGAGCAAAAGAGTACATATTATATGATTTGTTTTATATGAAGTTCAAGATCAACAATAAAGATACAGGGGAACAAAAATTAAAAGAGATTGATTTCTGGGAGAGGGGGATAACTGGAAATGGAAATGAGAGAACTTCTCAGGAAGATGGAAATGTTATTTATTTTTATTTGGGTGATAGTTACATGGGTATATATATATATATTTGAAAATAAAACATCATCAACTGTATATTTAAGATCTGTGTATTTTACTCTATGTAAATTATACTGCATTAAAGTAAACATTACACTGACAAAATAAATCCAGGCTTCTGGTAATAGTAATTAATTAAGTTACAAAATTATCATTGGAAATAAAGGAAATCTGGATGAAATATTAAATCATGCTCCTAATAGCATCAGAGCTATGAAGAAAGTGAGAAATTACTTCGCCAAGAATCCAGGATAAGGGAAAATTCCAGAAACAGGAGAATTGGGGCCATTTTTGTCCTGGGAACATTTGTCTATCATGAAGGGATGGTAGAGAGGCTAAGAAATCTGTGGTGATTTGAAGCTGTATGTACCTAAAAAAACGTATTCTTAAATTTAATCCATTCATGTGGGTGTGAACCCATTGTAAGTAGGATGTTTTGATGAGGTTACTTTAATTAGGAAGGTGTGGCCCACCCCAACCAGGATGCGTCTTAATCCTATTACTGGAGTCCTTTATAAGAGGATGAAATTCACACTGAGAGAGAGAAAGCCACAGTGAGCAGCCAGAAAGTGAAATTCAACAGAACCCAGAAGAGAACTAGGGGCCAGTAGAGGCTGCTGTGTGCATTGCCATGTGGCAGAGGGGCCGAGGACCAAAGACCACCAGCAGCCCGCCCCAGAATGCTGCAATCTTCAGGGAGAAATCGTTACCTTGAGACACCTGGATTTGGATTTTCTTTTAGCCTTAAAACCATGAGCAAATAAATTTCCATTGTTTAACTTGACCCATGTCATGGTATTTGCTTGAGCAGTCTAGGAAAGTAAACCAAAATCCTTCTAAAAATTCCTTGTGTTAGGAGGAAGTCCAAACCCTGCCAAGAATACAGGCCGTGGTAAAGTGTTGCTTACTTAGGGTTCATACCCAAAAGGGCTGGACTCTAGGAGTTAGAATGAACCAGAAATAAACCAACCCTCTCCAAAGACTGCAGTATACATGGTCTAGAAATATTCAATCCGTGGAATTAGATTAATGTGATTTAAGGTTTCTAGTGCCATAGGCACCTGACAGACAAAAAACAAATGCTCTCTGAAGATAATATTCTAGAAACTTAAATTATTACTATACATATTTTTCTAAATATGTCTTGCACTCATTCAAAAATAACAAGATATGCAAAGAGATATATCAACATGAATAAGGACCATCACAAATAATAAACAACAGAAACATACATATAGGTATTCCAGATAGTGAAATTTCCAAAAATGGGATATATATAAAAAATATTTTACTAAGCTCATGGAAATGAAAGTAAATGTTAACATCTCAGCAAGAAACAGGAATTTTTAAAAAAGGATATCACAGATTTAAAAGTGAAAAATAGAAATCCTAGAAATGAAAAACTTAATATCTGAAATTAATAGCTCAATGGATGGGTGCCCTAACAGATTAGATATAACTAAAAAAAAAAATTATCTTAGTTATCTGAAGTTAAGGAAGAGGAAACTATCCAGGATGAGAAAGAAGAAAGAATAACAGGAATAGAAGGTACATTAGAAAATCTAACACATTTAATTGGGCTCTTAGAAAGAGTGGAAAGAGAGAATGGGACAAAGGCAAAATTTGGAAAGATAACGGTTAAGAATTTTCCGAAAACCAATGAAAGATACCAACCCACAAATTCAAGAATTCCAATGACTCCCAAGCATACAAATTAAAAAAAAAAAAAAAATCCTCTGTGTGAAGCACTGTGAAGGATCTGAGATTTTACCTTACTTGCAAGGTAATAAGTTAACGTGCCGTAGTTCCATAGCTGCTGACAGAACAGACAAGCATCTTGAGTCAAAGACAAGTGACTTTATTTTTCATGGGACAGCAAACAGCATGAGCATCAAGTTTGCATCAGTTCTTTGTGCCTTCCAAGTCCCGCAGGGTTAATGTGGTGAGCCCCAGGTGTATGCTGCATATGCAGTGAGTTTTTGTCACTGCTGAGGAACTCCAAACTTTAGGAAGCAAGATCATTTTTTATAGGCAATCTGCCTGCCTGAACTTTGGCTCAGAGGGAGACACTTTCTCTCTCCCAAAACTATGCTATACAAACATCCTTGAAAAGATAATCCAGAAAAAAAGGCAGCAAGTGTTTCTGCTCACAGGAAGAGCACAGACACAAGAGAACTACAGAGAATTACCTCCCAGCAATATTTGCCCCTCATTTCTACACCATCTTGGCTTCTGGCAAATTCTCCCATTGGTGCGCCACTCTGCCAGCTACTGTGATTAATATGAGTTACAGAGGATGGGACCAAAGATATTCAGTTTGTATGTCATAGCATTTAATTAAGGCTACTATTAACAAAACTCCAAGCAGCAGAAAGAGGATAATCTGCAGTATTAATTTCAACCATTCTTCCAAGTGTCCTGGACCCAACCAGCTGAACATCTCCCACAAACCATCAAGGTCTGCCTGCCAGTGCTGAAGTAATTTCACTGATTATTTCAATTAAAGTTAGGGACAGATTTTGTGCCACCTTTTCTAATTGGAAGACACTCATTGTAGGGTTAACTGCACTCAGAGTATGCATAAAGAACGAGTCAGTTATCCCACTGGAGGTCCTCCAAGTAATCAAGGGTAGCTTCATTTTGGAGAGATTTTTGCTGTCATCTCAGGGCTAGGTGACCCATTGGTAGTGTCTTCTAAATCACTTCTAAGATGCAAGCCACCTTGATTTAGGGAGGTAAGAGAGTTAATGCCTGCCTTCCACACATGATGTACAATCCCAAGGGTGCACATAGTGCCCCTGAAAGGAAGCACTGTTTACAATTGTTGGGCCATTCTAAGTGATACCTATCTCCATCAGTGGCAGCTGTGGGACAAGTGTTGACCATGCCTCCTGGCCAGCTGATAAATCTGGATTCCATGTTCAATTTAAATAACTGAGTCTAGTCCATGTTATTGGAAGGATGGCCTCAGGGCAGCCAATCCAGCCTGTCTGGTTTGTTCAAACTACAGCCAGGTGGCATTTGTCCATGTCATGGGAAAACTGAGTGATGGCTATGGGAGTGTGAATGGAGAAGCTATCTGGAGGTATTGACAGGGAGGAGGTGCAGGAGTTGAGGCCATCCCCTGTTGTTTCCAATAAACTTCTCAGTAAGGTTAAGGGGAATGGTGATCAAATTGTGGTTAGAGCCACATGGCTGGGGTTGCCAGAGCCAGAACTTAATTAAATTGAGGGTGCTTGCTGTAACCTGGAAAACGACACCCGGACATTTCTCTTTGTGAGGAAGACTCTCAGGGTGTGGACCTTTCTGAATGGCAAAGAGCATTAACGTCCCTCCCTCCCTCCTCCTCCCAGGGTCTGTGTTCCCTCTTCTGGTGCCCAGGCTGTAGTTCCCCCTCCACTGCCACAAAATTGCTGTGTCCCGTTCCAATAGTTACAACTTCCCCTTCTTTCCAATCATCCGCTACTCACATTCAGACTCTTATTCAGAAGAATCAGGTGAAAGAGGGAAAAGGGCATTTTTACAAAACATAGAGACCAATTATATCTCCAAGTTTGGCCTATGTGGGCCACTGTAGGGAGACTTGGCACACATTGTCCACAACCAGTGGTCATTACTCTCATGATCCAGGATGATGCCTCCCCAAAAATGAACCCCGGCCCCTGAACTAGGATTAAGTTTGAATCCCCAAGGGTCCCTTTTGGCTGGACTGCCATCAAGCGGGGGCACTAACCAAGCTGGATAGGGTTGCTCAGGAATGGTAAGGGCAGAATCCTCAATTTTTGTAATACACCTTTATAATTCTTACCTCTTTCATTGTGATCTTTACCCAGGAAGCAAATGAGAGGGATTGCACCCTTTCTGGGGGCAGCCACAGTCAGTGACCAAGCTGCCTTACAGGTGTGAGGATCAGGAGGACGTGAGGGAAGCAAAGTCAGAAGACTTTTTGAGTTTATTTTTGAGGAGCGTCTTCCAATGCTCAACAATACAGATGCCTGTAGACGGCAGGGAGAAAACAAAGCCTATTGAATACCTTGACGATCCTCCCACTGTTTATAAAAAGCACACAACTGTGTGTCTGTTCCAGTTAGCTGACTGAACTGGAAAAAGAAGTTAGTAGTGAGGCTCCACCAGTAGTCCCAGGAGAGGGTCAAATTTCTGATGTAGTCCACCTGCCAGGAGTGGGTGGGGACCATGCCCCACGCCACGCAGCCTCTCTCTCTCTCCGGGATACAATAGAGTCAACTTCTGACAGGAGTCACAAGTATGATGCAGTGGTAGCCTCTGCATTAAGTAACATATGTTCTTTGTTAGTGCCCGATCTGTTATCGTGGATATGTTCCATGTTCAGTATGATGGTAGATCCAGATAGAAATGTTTGGTAACTGGACGGTACAGATTCAGTTGGCAGCTTGGTTCTAGATGATCTCATCAGAAGTGTGGGCTTGTACATGAGTGACCCAGATGGATCATTTAGCAGCGTGATTCGTTTCAAAGTTTGTGACACCAAAGAGGAGTATCTTTAATATGCTGGTCTGCAGTTTTGCAGGTGGCAGATCAAACAACTAGGCCATTTAGGCAGCAGCCCAAGAATCAGTAAAAATATAACAGTTTATCAAGGGGAGTGTTGGTCAGAATTATGAGAATGGAGTTGTATTCTGCCCACTGAGTGGAGCGACCATATCTATTTTCAGTTCTGCATTGTTGGCACTAAGGCTGAACAGCCACAGTGAGCCAGTGAATATCATCTGTTTTCAGCTTAGCCAAACCATCAGCATATCAGGCCTAGGCATTTAGTTGGTTATGCAAACAAACTTCAGCTACACACAACAACATGTATGAATCTCACAAACATAATGTTGAAGAAATTATTCCTGCAAAAAAGAAGTACTGTGTAATTTCACCTATATAAAGTTCATCTAAAGGCAAAACCAAACCATTATATTTCAAGATACATACTTACGTGGTAAAAGTATAATAAAGAAAAGCTAGGCAGTGTTGACCACAAAAATCAGGTTAGTAGTTACCATTGTGGGGCAGGGAATTGTGACAGGGAAGGTGCACATGGAAGAGGGAAATGTTCTATTTCTTGAGCTTAGGTGATCACTTTATAATGACTTGTTAAGCTGGACATCTGTTTTATGCATTTTTTAATATGTTGTTGAACATCACAATTAAAAAAAAACTAATTAAGTCCCTTCAAAGTCTAAAGGGCTTGGAATCCAAAATCAATCAACTTATCAAATTCACTCGCTCTTCTGAGTCCCAAGTCAAAAAAGTATTAAGCTTCACACCAATATTCATAGCCGCATTATTCACCATTGCCAAAAGATGAAAACAACCCAAGTGTCCATCAACTGATGATTGAATAAATAAAACGTGGTAAATACATTTGATGGAATATTATTCAGTCTTAAAAAGGAATGAAGTCCTAATACATGAAACAACATGGATGAACCTTGAAGACATCATGTTGAGTGAAAAAAGTCAGACACGAAAGGACAGATATTGTGTAATCTCACAGATATGAAACAACGAAAATAGGCAAACCCATAGAATCAGAATCTAGAATATAAGTTACCAGGGGATGGGGTGGGGATAGGGAATGGGAAGTTAAGGTTTAAAATATATAGGATTCCTATTTGGAATGATGGAAATGTTTAGGCAATGAATGGTAGTGATGGTAGCACAATATTGTGAATGTAATTAACAGCACTGAAATATATATCTGAATATGATTAAAACAGTAAAATTTAGATTATATATAAGATAACAGATTAAGAATTTTTTAAAAATCCATGGAACTGCACTACATAAACATTGAACCATAATTTAAACCATGAACTATAGTTAATAATACAATTATAAAAATGTGCTATCATCAATTGTAACAAATGTTCCACACCAATGCAAGGTCTTAGTGGTGGGGTGGTGTTCTGATTTGCTCTTGCTGCCAGCATGCAAACTACCAGAGATGGATTGGCTTTTACAAAGGGAATTTATTTGGATACAAACTTACAGTCTTACGGCCATAAGGTGTCCAAGGTAAGGGGGTACGTTCACTGAAGGATGGCCATTGGTGTCCAGAAAACCTCTGTTGGCTTGAAGGCTAGTGCCTGGCATCTGCTTGCTCCCAGGTTACATTTCAAAATGGTGTTTTCCAAAACGTCTGCATCAGCTTCCAACAGCCATCTTCAAAATGTCTGTTTCAGCTACAGCAGTGAGCTCCTTCTGTCTGAGCTTATGTAAGGCTCTAATAAACTAATCAAGGCCCACGCTGAATGGGTGTGGCTGCGCCCCCATGGAAATACTGAACCAATAGGTTCCAACCTAATCCACACTAATAAGTCACCCCCACAAGATTGCCTTAAAAAATATGGCTTTTTCTGGGGGACATAATATATACAAACCAGCACAGGTGGTGTATGGGAATCCTGTATTTTAGGCATGATTGTTCTGTAAACTCACAACTTCTGTGTGTGTGTGTGTGTGTGTGTGTGTGTGTGTGTGTATAAAGTTAAGACCCAAACACAAGTTTCCTAATTTCTTATTTGGCTCAGCTTTGGTCAGAGGGATTATCCATAACTCAGTAAAATTGGGGTTCCCGCAACAGCTCCAGCCCAGGTTCTCACTTAAATTACTGTAATAACTTCAGGACATCAAAAGTCATATTAGCTTAGTGCCAGGTCTCTGATGTTCCCCATTTATTAAAAAGTTAAAAAAGATAGTAGGTCATATAAGATTATTATATCCCCAGCCTTATACCCCACAAATGTAGAAAACAAGCCAATCCCCTGTTCCTGGCAATTATCCCTCCAAAAATTACATTCCTAGGACCTAAAATCAGTGTTGCCAAAGGCCGTGGCAGAAACTCAGTGGTATCTGAGCATAGGAGGGTGGATGAAAAAAAAATCTGGGGTTTACCTTTACCAGATTGCTCATCAAAAGATGCCAATTATACATGTGAATTTAAAGAAAAGAAAATTCTCAGCAAAAGCTTAATTTTGTTACTATGAGTTTTTCCCTATCTGGAGAGAAAAGCACACCTCAGAGAGTAACATTTTTGACACTGATGTCTTTTTGCAAAGATATGAAATTTGCAATGGAGACAGTTCTAGTCACCAGGTCTTATTTGAGGTACTTTTCTTTCCTGGCACTCAAGAGCTTATGGGTGCACTCTTATAGTAATATATAGTAATAGCACCTCCACAGTATATGGTAAGCAGATGGTTTTAGTCTTGTGCCTCAGAGGCTGCTGCCACTGTTTTTTTTTTTTAATTTAATTTAATTTATTTATTTTTATTCTTTATTCTTTTTTTTTTTTTGCCTTATGGAATTGCTTAGGCTTAAGAAACATGTATTTTAGACAAGGTGTTCAACAAGTTACACACTTCTTTTTCAACTGAAAAATCACCCTCAATATACTCCTGAACTGAAGCTGCTTTAGGAATTTTTAATGCATGCTCCCTGACATACCTAGGGATGCCCATATAAATTCCTCCAAATACTATCTTTCCTCCACTTTGAATTCTAACATCTTCTTGAGAACAATTCCTCAATCTGGGTAGTGCAGGTTTTATCAGCAGCTTGGTTCTAGTTTTCATACCTACTATGTCACTTTTAAATTTATCCATTGATCCTTTGAATATTTTTTGTATTTGACCCCATGGATAAATCACATAAATTCAGGTTGATTGTTCCAGAGACTAGCTTGAACCTGAATGTAGAATTTGGGGCAATCCAGTTTTAAATCTAGACCCTTATTAGCATTCTGTGGGAGCAAAGCAGTGAATTATCCTGTATTCTAAAAGCAACAAACATCCTGCCTCCTAATATCTATTATTATATAGAGGATATTATATATATATCCTCTTTCCCAACAATGAGCATTTGTTCCAACTCTTATCCCACTAGTATCTGCTGAGATCTCAAACTCTGAAAATGTACAACAAGTGCAACTCAATGGAAAACTGCAGTAGCCTATACCCTTGAACTGCACCTTTGCTGAAGTCTTTGCTCCAAAAAGATGCAGTCCAAAGGCTGTTTGTTTAAAGCCACTCACACTTGCAATTCCATCTTTATTAGAAGCAGCCACCTGTGGACAGAGCAGAGACGCCATAAACTGCATGGACCTATCAAGGTCAACAACAGCATGGCCAACTTAGGACACAGCAGTTAAAAGCCATAGCATTGTAAACAGCTGGCTAGACTAATAAAAGCCTCTACAAGCCTCCAAGCAGGTCACATTATGACTATCTGGGCCCTAGACACTTTTTCCTTTATGGGCCACTTCCATACAGAATAGAAAATGTTAAAATAAAAAATATAAAAAATTTTATGACTCTGACTGCATTGGTATAAAGGCAAATATAATCCAAGATGGATTGTATCCATTTCTTTTCTTCAAAGTTTATAAGAATTGCTTAAAAGTATTGTGGGCCTTAAGCACTGTGCCTATTATGCCTACAGGGTAAAGTCAGCCCTGATGCCAAGGTCAGTGTGCCCTGCCCACACATGAAAATCTAAGCCACAAGCCCAGACCTCGATTATTCCATGTTGGGTTTTGTTCTTTGTAGCTTATTTCTCAGTGTTCCTCGCCAATGTAATAAAATGACAGTTTTGAAGGGCCCAATAAATAGCATCTTTTATCCTTCCTAGAGAAAGAAGACAAATAGTAAGGAAGATGGGAGTTAAAATAGCACCTTCAAAACCAATAGAAACCAGATTTAATAATATCCATTTGATCTTACATTTACTATAAAAATCAAGTGGCCTTCACCAGAATTAGGAAGATTTATGTACTCAGCTGCAGGCAATGCTAGACTGAAGCAGACTGTTCCAGAAGACAGGGAAGTGCTTTCTCTTGGAGGAAAAGCAGACTATGCCTCCTTCTGTTGAGAAGATAGCTCCTAAGAGGTTGAATGGAGAATGGAGAACCAAGAGTTGAGCATGTCCTTCCTAGATTTTCAACCCACATTTATCAACAAGATTAGTTACTGAATTGGGACAGGGGAGGAAGAAGTTTAAGTCAATTAAGATTTGAAGAGAGTAACAACTGAATTATTATACCTGGGAAAAAGGACCAATATTTCATAAGTATTTTTCTCAAGAGTCCATGTTTCATAAGAATATTTAGAGGCTCGCAAAAGATTGGCAGAATAGGATGAGAAGAATTACCCTCAATATTGTTTTGACATTTTAAGTGTATTCTGCAAGCAGAAGAATAAAGTAATGAAAGTTGTACATCACTTATTCAATAAACAAAAAACACGTATTAAAATTCTTTTGCAAGTGGGGCAAGATGGTGGTGTAGGGAGGTGTGGAATTTAGTTAGTCCCCTAGACCAACTAGTAAATAGCCAAGGATAACCAGAAAATAGTCTGGAACAACTGATGGGGGGACATCCATGACTGGACATCATACAGCAGTTTGGAATGGTGGAACGGCTGAGATCACAGCACTGAACTATAAGTA
This sequence comes from Choloepus didactylus, assembly GCF_015220235.1. Lineage (NCBI taxonomy): Eukaryota > Metazoa > Chordata > Mammalia > Pilosa > Megalonychidae > Choloepus > Choloepus didactylus. The sequence continues at coordinate 191,234,711 of NC_051309.1, forward strand.
AATCTCCCCAAACTGAGGAGCTGGCACCCCTCCCCCACTGGCATGGCAGGCTGAGTTGAAATACTTCCCTATGGGTCCCTGCCAGGAGCAAGGGAATAGAGCTCAAACAAGCTCCAATTGTGGCATTAATTAACAAATTTGGACAACTGAATACATGCTACAAGCACAGATAAAACTGGAGCAAGCAGGAAAGGAACATGGAGCTTCCTCCTGGCAGAGAGGAGGTGGGGCTGGCAGAAAAAAAAAATAAATAAAAGCAGAGCTTTTGGAGACAACTGAGCTCAGAACAGTGGAAAAGGCCTGTGTCCCCCCAAAAGGGGCACACAGAACTGGGTATCAACTCCAGTTCTTGCCTGGTGGAGGGCTGGGGACTGGCTCTGAAAATGGGGCTTCTTTTTTCCTTTTTTTCTCTCTCATTCTAAGTAGCTCATTAGAGAAAGCCTCAGACATTTTCAATTGTCAGCCACTGACCCAGGCAAGGGTGGAGTTAAGATAGTAAGAGAGCCAAAGGAAAATCTCAAGTGTAGAAGATAATTCCCTAAATGGCTTATCTTCCCTAAGAAAAAGGGTAGCGTGGGGCCCCAGCTCAAGTAGCAGCCATCCCTCAGAGAACTCAGACCCCATGGTCTGGGGGAAAAAAAGCAACAGAAATAGCTTAAGCTTGGCTTTTGACACACTCAATCCCTGGCTGGGACAGGGTCCACTGAGAATTAAGAACACCATACCTCTTTATGTTGGTGGGGAGCTGAGGACTGACAAGCACCATCTGCTGGACAGATTAGGAAAAGGCCTCACAGGAAAGTCTGACAATCTTCTGGGTCACACCCTCAGGGAAACCTGATAATGAATATGGCTTCCACCGAGACCTGGGCCCCTCTGGTCTGGGAAAATCTGATTGGGGTAATCAAGGAAAACAGATGCCTAGACAATAAAAAATTATAAATCACACTAGGAAAAACAAAAAAATATGGCCCAGTCAAAGGAACAAACTTACACTTCAAATGAGATATAGGAGTTGAAACAACTGATTAAAGATCTTCAAACAAATATGCTAAATCAATTCAAAAACCAAATCAACGAGTTGAGGGAAGATATGGCAAAACAGATGAAGGATATAAGAAGGCATTGGACAAACATAAGGAAGAACTTGAAAGTTTGATAAAAAAAATAATTGGCAGAACTTAAGAGAATGCAAATCACAATAGAAGAGATGAAAATAAACAATGGAGATATTCAACCCCAGATCTGAAGAGGCAGAAGAAGGATTCAGGAACTAGCAGACAGGACATCTGAAATCTTACACAGAAAAGAACAGATAGGGAAAAGATGGAAAAATATGAACAGGGTCTCAGGGAATTGAATGACAAAATGAAGTACATGAGTATATGTGTCATGGGTGTCCCAGAAGGAGAAGAGAAAGGAAAAGGGGCAGAAGCAATAATGGAGGAAATAATCACTGAAAATTTCCTATCTCTTATGAAAGACATAAAATTACAGATCCAAGAAGAGCAGCATACATACCCTAAAAAGAATAGATCCAGGTAGACTGACTCCAAGGTGCTTAATAATCAGATTATCAAACATCAGAGACAAAGAGAATTCTGAAAGCAGCAAGAGGAAAGCGATCCATCACATTCAAAGGAAGCTCAGTAAGACTATATGCAGATTTCTCCATAGAAACCATGGAGGTGAGAAGGCAGTGGTATGATATATTTAAGATACTGAAAGAGAAAAAACTGCCAACCAAGAAGTCTATATCCAGCAAAACTGTCCTTCAGAAATGAGGGAGAGTTTAAAATATTTTCAAACAGACACTGAGAGACTTTGTGAACAAGATACTGCTCTGCAAGAAATACTAAAGGGAGCACTACAGGCAGATAGGAAAAGACAGGAGAGAGAGGGTTGGAGACGAGTATAGAAATGAAGACTACCAGTAAGAGTAAAAAGAGAGAGAGAGAAATAAAAATAAAATAAGATATGACATACAAAATCCAAAAGACAAAATGGACAGCAGACATTACATTGAGTGAAATTAGCCAGAAAAAAAAGGATGGATATTCTATAGACTCACTAATATGGGCTAACATTGATGAGTGCAATTTGAGAGTTGAGAACATAGGTAATCAGGAGATAGAAAGAGGTTAGATGGAGAACCTAAGATGGCAGCTAGGAGAGACAGGGCAAAAAAACACCTCCGTAAAAAATACTAGATAAAAGCCAGAAAGTGACCCAGAACTTCAGTTCCAGTGATGCACCAGCTGGACAAGGTCTGCTAAATCCACATGGACCATGCACTTGGTGAAACCGGGAGTCTGCATTCTGAAACAAATGAGTAAGCCAGCTGAACATCTGGCAGCCACACTGCAATGTGGGGAAACCAAGGGTTGGCATTTGGAGGAGGACTAGTGTTTTTTAAATAAAAACCCCAAAGCTGCTGCAATACGGCAGCAAGAACTGCATAGTGAAGCGTGGCAGGAATGGGCTGTGTGAATGCCTCAATATTTGGCATGGAAGATAGCCTTTTGTGCACCCGCTGCTAATTGTCTTGGAGTGAGGAAGGCAGAGGTTAGCCAAAAGTGGAAAAAAACCATGCCCCTTGCAGCCATCTTCCTGGCAGGCTGGGAACGCTCCTGCCTGGCACTGGGGCCACAGCCCAGAGCTGCGCCAAGAAACCCAGTGTGATGGGGGGGGGGTGTTTCCAGTGGCAGTGCACATGTCACAGTGTCAGGCATGGACAATAGCCTTTCATGCACCCACAGCTAATTGTCCCAGAGCTGGGAAGATGGAATTGTGTGAAAAGAGGGAAATTGGCACACCCCATGCAGCCATCCTTACAGTAGGCTGGGAATGCACCTACACAGCCTGGAAGCCCAGAACTTCCCTTCAGGGATAGCATGCACTTGTGATGTAGCATAACCTTCCCTCAGCAGAGGCCCTAGAAGGGCATGGCTTGGAAGAGGGACCCACTTGGAAATCCCAGGGACCATATGCCAATACCAAAGGTGTGTGGGTCAGCAGCAGAGACAATCTGTGGCAAGACTGAAATGAAGGTTTAGATTCTTGCAACAGCCTTAAATCTCCAGGAACACTGGGAGGTTTGATTATTAAAGCTGCCCTCCCTTCCTAACCACCCAGACACATGCCCCACATTCAGGATGGACAGCACCAACAACACACCTGAACTTGGTGCACCAATTGGACCGCAAAACAATAAGACCCCCACACACCACAAAGACAAAATTGGGGAGAACTGACTTGAGGAGAATAGGTGACTCGTGGCTGCCATCTGCTGGTTAGTTAGAGAAAGTATATGCCATCAAGCTGTAGATCTGACAAATTAGAGATTCATCTTTGAATAATCCTACATATCCTAAAAGAACCCTATCAAGTAAAGCAAATACCAAGAGGCCCAAAACTATAGAAAAATTTAAAGCATATGATAAAACCAAATGACATGGATAACCCAAACCCAAACACCCAAATCAAAAGACCAGAGGAGACACAGTACTTGGAGCAATTAATCAAAGAACTAAAGATAAACAACAAGAGCATGGCACAGGATATAAAGGACATAAAGAAGACCCTAGAAGACCATAAAGAAGAAATTTCAAGAGTAAATAAAAAAAAAAAGATGATCTTATGGAAATAATAGAAACTGTTGACCAAATTAAAAAGATTCTGGATACTCATAGTACAAGATTAGAGGAAGCTGAACAATGAATCAACGACCTCGAGGGCCACAGAATGGAAAATGAAAGAACAAAAGAAAGAATGGGAGAAAAAATTGAAAAAATCAAAATGGACCTCAGGGATATGATAGATAAAATAAAATGTCCAAATATAAGACTCATTGGTGTCCCAGAAGGGGAAGAGAAGAGTAAAGTCTAGAAAATGTATTCAAAGAAATTATTGGGGAAAACTTCCTAAACCTTCTACACAATATAAATACACAAAGCATAAATGCCCAGTGAACTCCAAATAGAATAAATCCATATAAACCCACTCCAAGACATATTCTGATCAGACTATCAAATACTGACAAGAAGGAGCAAGTACTGAAAGCATCAAGAGAAAAGCAATTCACCACATACAAAGGAAACAACATAAGAATAAGTAGTGACTACTCAGCGGCCACCATGGAAGCGAGAAGGCAGTGGCATGACGTATTTAAAATTCTGAGAGAGAAAAATTTCCAACCAAGAATACTTTATCCAGCAAAGCTCTCCTTCAAATTTGAATTAGAGCTTAAATTTTTCACAGACAAACAAATGCTGAGAGATTTTGCTAATAAAAGTCCTGTCCTACTTCAGATACTAAAGGGATCCCTAAAGACAGAGAAACAAGGAAAGGAAAGAGAGAGATGGAGAAAAGTTCAGTACTAAAGAGATTCAATATTGGTTCAATAAAGGACATTAAGAGAGAGAGGGGAAAAATATATCTGACAAACATAAACCAAAGGATAGGATGGCTAATTCAAGAAAAGCCTTCACAGTAATAACATTGAATGTAAATGGATTAAACTCTCCAATTAAAAGATATAGATTGGCAGAATGGATCAAAAAATATGAACCTTCAATATGTTGCATACAAGAGACTCGTCTTAGACACAAGGACACAAAGAAATTGAAAGTGAAAGGATGGAAAAAATATTTCATGCAAGCTACAGCCGAAAGAAAGCCAGAGTAGCAATACTAATCTCAGATAAAATAGACTTTAAATGCAACGATGTTGGGAGAGACAAAAAAGGCCATTACATACTAATAAAACGGACAATTCAACAAGAAGAAATAACAATCATAAATGTTTATGCACCCAATCATGGTGTCACAAAATACATGAGACAAACACTGGCAAACCTAAAGGATGCAATGGATGTTTCCACAATAATTGTGGGAGAATTCAAAACATCACTCTCTCCTATAGATCAACCAGATAGAAGACCAACAAGGAAATTGAAAACCTAAACAATCTGATAAACGAATTTGATTTAACAGACATATATAGAACATTACATCCCAAATCACCAGGATACACATTCTTCTTTAGTGATCATGGAACTTTCTCCAGAATAGACCATATGCTGGGACATAAAACAAGCCTCAATAAATTTAAAAAGACTGAAATTATTCAAAGCACATTCTCTGACCACAATGGAATACAATTAGAAGTCAATAACCATCAGAGACTTAAAAAATTCACAAACACCTGGAGGTTAAACAACACACTCCTAAAATAAACGGTTTATAATGTAGACTGTAGGGGAAGTAGCGATAGGGAGAAATTAATGAAGGGGGAATGATAACCCAATAAGAACAGATAAGCTATAAAGGGTAAATTTAACATTCTGGGAATGCCCAGGAATGACTATGGTTTGTTAATTTCTGATGGGTAAGGTAGGAACAAGTTCACAGAAATGTTGCTATATTAGGTTATTTTCTTGAGGTAAAGTAGGAACATGTTGGAAGTAAAGTAGTTATTTTAGGTTAGTTGTCTTTTTCTTACTCCCTTGTTTGGTTTGTTTGAAATGTTTTTTACTTTATATCTTTAAAAAAAATTTTTTTTTGATATAGTTAATTTAAAAAAAGAGTTGACAATCAATGCAATATATGATACTGGAGTGGATCTAAGAATGGAGGAGAAAAGATCAAGGGAGGCATAAGAAAAAATTGGAACATAGAATTTAAGCTTTTTTTTTAAATTTTTATTTTGAAATAAATTCAAAGTTACAGGAACAGTTGCAAAAACAATACAAACCCCATACACAGCATACCCTGACCCCCCTCCCCTGATACCCTGATCCACCGACTTTAATATCCTGTCACACCACCATTTCTCTTTCCCTCCCTCCCTCTTCCCTCCTTCCCTATCTATCATCCATCATCTATTGCTCTGTCTTCTGAACATATGAGAGCTAGCTGCACACATCCTTGAACAAACACTATAATTCACATACACAATTCCCATGAACAAGAACATTCTTTTATGCAATCCCATTAAGCGCAGCTAAGAAGTTCAAAAAATTCAACATTGATACAAAGCTTACATTCTATATTTCCTTTTTTTTTTTTTCCCCTTATGTCCCAACTGTGTCCCTTTGAGCCTCCAGTCCTCCATCCTCAGATCCCATCCAGGATCATCCTTGGCATTCAATCGTCATCTATTTAGACTGTCTTTTTTTTGTTTTTTTCAATTGTGGAAACATATATACAGCCTAAATCTTCCCATTCCACCCCCTCCCTAGCATTCCATTAGTGGGATTAATCACATTTAGAATGTTGCAATGCTATCACCTTCCCACATCCATTACTAGAAATTTCCCTTCACCTCAAACAGCAACCCTACATTCATTTCTTAACTCCCCATTTCCCCTTCCCCCACTTCTCATAACCCATACTCTACTTTTTCATCTCTATGGTCATATTTTCTGATAATTTCTTTGTGTTTATTGTGGGGCTTAAATTTAACCTCTTAAATCCATAACAATCTTGGTTTTCTTTGATACCAACTAAACTTCAATAGGACCTGTAAACTATGTTCCTATGCTTTTCCATTCCCCCGCCTTTATATTGTTCTTGTCAAAAATTGCATATTTTACATTGAGTCCAAAACCACTGATTTGTCATTAGAGTTTATGTATTTTATATCCTGTAGGAAGTAAATAGTGGAGTTGCAAATAAAAAATTATTGACTTCTATTTGTATTCCATTGTGGTCAGAGAATGTGCTTTGAATATATTCATTTTTTTTTTCAATTTATTGAGGCTTGTTTTATGTCCCAGCATATGGTCTATTCTGGAGAAAGATCTGTGATCACTAGAGAAAAATGTGTGTCCTGGTGATTTGGGATGTAAGGTTCTATATATGTCTGTTAAAATTCTCTATTTCCCTCTCTCCTTTCTTTGATTCTCTGTCGGTAAGGCTCCCTTTAGTATCTGAAGTAGGGCAGGTCTTTTATTGGCAAAATTTCTCAGCATTTGTTTGTCTGTGAAGAATTTAAGCTCTCCCTCAAATCCGAAGGAGAGTTTTGCTGGATAAAGTATTCTTGGTTGGTAATTTTTCTCTCTCAGAATTTTAAATATACCATGCCACTGCCTTCTCACCTCCATGGTGGCCACTGAGTAGTCACTACTTATTCTTATGTTGTTTCCTTTGTATGTGGTGAATTGCTTTTCTCTTGATGCTTTCAGAACTTGCTCCTTCTCTTCAGTATTTGACAGTCTGATCAGAATATGTCTTGGAGTGGGTTTATTTGGATTTATTCTATTCAGAGTTCATTGGGCGTTTATGCTTTGTGTATTTATATTGTGTAGAAGGTTTGGGAAGTTTTCCCCAACAATTTCTTTGAATACTTTTTCTAGACCTTTACCCTTCTCTTCCCCTTCTGGGACACCAATGAGTCTTAAATTTGGAGGTTTTATTTTATCTATCATATCCCCTAGATCCATTTTGATTTTTTTGATTTTTTTTCTCCATTCTTTCTTTCGTTCTTTCATTTTCTGTTCTGTGGTCTTCTAGGATGCTGAGTTGTTGTTCAACCTCTTCTAATCTTGTATGATGAGTATCCAGAGTCTTTTTAATTTGGCCAACAGTTTCTTTTATTTCCATAAGATCTTCTATTTTTTTTATTTACTCTTGCAATTTCTTCTTTATGGTCTTCTAGGGTCTTCTTTATATCCTTTATATCCTGTGCCATGTTCTTCTTCATGTCCTTTATATCCTGTGCCATGCTCTCATTCTTTGACTGTAGTCCTTTGATTAATTTCCCCTAGTACTGTGTCTCCTCTGATTGTTTGATTTGGGTGTTTGGGATTGGGTTCTCCATATCGTCTGGTTTTAGCAAATGCTTTAAGATTTTCTGTTGTTTTTGGCCTCTTGGCATTTGCTTTGCTTGATAGCTGTGATCTTCCAGGACCTCTGCTGAGGGAAGGCTGTGCTAGGTCATAAGTGTGCGCCTTCCCTCAAGGGAAGCCCCGGGGCACTAGGCCGTGCAGGGGTGCTCCCAGCCTGATGCAAAATGGCTGAATGGGGCATCTCAACCCCCCCTTTTCACACAGCTCTGCCTTCCCAGTTCCAGGACAACTAGCTGTGTATGCACCGAAGGTCATTGTCCATGGCCGATATTGTGGTGTGTGTGGGGTGCCGTGGGATACACTCCCCATCAGACTGGGTTTCCTGGCATGTCTCTGGGCTGTGGGTATGGCCCCAGGCAGGAGTGTTGCCAGCACGCTGGGAAGCTGGCTGCAAGGGGTGTGGTTTCTTTCTCCTTTTGGCTCTCCTCTCTGTCCCTCTGGCCCTAGGACAATCAGCAGCAGGTGTGGGGAGGGCTATCCTCCACACCAGACACCGAGGCATTGGCTACAGCCCGCTCCTGCAGTGCTTCACTGCGTGGTTCTCACTGCCTTATCTGCAGCCGCTCCCGGGTTTTTTGTTTTTTTTTTAAAAGAACTAGTCCATCTCCAAATGCCAACCTGAAGTTTCCCCACACTGCAGCATGGCCACAGGACTTTCAGCTGGCTTACTCACTCCTTTCAGAATGCAGACTCCAGGTTTCACCAAGTGCATGGTCCCTGTGGTTTTAGCAGACCTTGTCCAGCTGGTGCATCACTGGAAGTGGTATTCCGGGTTGCTTTCTGGTTTTTATCTGGTATTTTTCATGGAGGTATTTTTTTTGCCCTATCTCACCTAGCTGCCATCTTAGGTTCCACCAACACACTTCTAGAATTTAAGCTTTATATCCATATTAATTTTCTTGAATTAACTACAGTTAAGTTAATGACATAAGTGAATATCCTTGTTCATATGAAATGTACATGGAAGTGTTATGAGTTCAAGGAGTATGATATGTGCAACCTGCTCTCAAATGTTCAGAAGATGATAAATGGGTTGATAGATAATTGATAGAAAGATAATAGATATAGTTGAAAGAAAGAGAGAAGAGAGGGAGGGAGAGATGGAGGGAGAGAGGAAGGAAAAGGAAGGAAGGAAGGAAAGAGAAAGAAAGGTACTACAAAGGTAGCAAAACATAAAATTGGTAGATATGGATATCTGGGGGTGGGAGGATGTTGGAGTTCTCTGTATGGGGTTTGTATTGTATTTGCAACTGTCCTGTATGTTTGAAATTATTTCAAAATAAAAATTAAAAAACAAAGGAAGAAGTTAGAGATCAGACATTTGATGCTGCAGGAGGACAGAAGCTTCAACAGGATTGATTGTATAGATCCAGAAATGGAATGGATAGCATAATAGTGTGTGATGGTAACACAATATTGTAAATACTCTCAACAAAGATGAGTGTGAGTGTGGTTGAAAGAGGAAGGCTAAGGGCATTGTATGACACCAGAAAGAAAGATAGAAGATAAAGACTGGTTGTATAACTTAACGAAACCTAGAGTGGTCAATGATGGTGATTAAATGTACAAATATATGAATGTTTTCAAATGAGGGAGAACAACTTAATGTCAACATTGCAAGGTATTGAAAATTGGATGGTATAGGGCTAAAAATACAATCAATGCAAACTAGAGTCTATAGTTAATGATGACATTGTAAGATGCTTCCGCTAATTATAACAAAGGCAATATACCAAAGCTATATGTCTATAAGAGGGGAAATAAGGGAGTGATATGGGGTTATTGGTGGTGGTGGTGTTGTCTGACCATTTAATTCTATTTTATTTTTATTTTTCTTTTACCTTTTGTGTTTTTATTCTTCATCTTTTTTCTCCTTTTCCTCTTTCTTTGAGAAAGAAATGGAAATGTCCTCACATAGATTGTGGTGGTAAATGCATAATTATGTGATTATGCTGGGAATCATGGATTGTTTACTTAGGGTGGATTGTAAGGTGTGTGAATAAAACTGTTTAAAAAATAAACAGAGGGATGCAAGTGCTGGCGAAAATGTGGAGAGAGGGATGAACCTATTCCCTGTTGGTAGGGAAGTAGAATGGCACAGCCCAGCTGGAGGGCAGTGAGGTGGTCCACAGGAAGCAAATGATGGGGTTGCCATATGGTCCTACAACCCTATTATTGGATAAATACTTGGAAGAACTGAGAGTGGGGACATGAGTGGACATTGCACACTGGTGTTTATGACAGCAAAATTCACAATTCATAATGGATGGAGATGGCCTAAGGTTATATCAACTGATAAACAGAATGGTGAACCATGGTGTATTCATACTTTGGAATACTGAGTGGCGGCAAGAAAAAATGAAGTTGTGAGGTGTGCACCTAGGTGAATGGACCTTGAGGACAGTATGTTGAGTGAAATAAGCCAGAATCAAAAAGACAAACATTATAACGCCTAACTAATATGGACTAACTATAATGTGCAAACTCTGAGAATTGAATCTGAGAGCATAGGTTATCAGGGGAAGGCTTATGGTAAAGGTTCCTAGATTGTAAGCTCTTAAAGCAGTCAAATCTACTCATGAGATGTAACTGTTTTCTCTAAGTTCTGAGTTGCTTAGTTGTTTGTGTATAACCTGGGTGGGCCCTGAAACTTCGGGTATCTGTGTTATACCTGAGACTCAGAGCCAGAGTTTAGCAGCTATGAATGTCAGCACTACCTCATATGGGAAATATTAAAGAAGCTGAAAAAGAGATCAGACTTCAACTAGAGATATGAATGAAATGGACTTGATTAGAACTAAGGTAAACCAAACTGCAGGAAAAAGGATGATGTTGACTGTGTTTTACAACCTCAGCTTCTGTGTGAGACCAAAGGAAGAGATGTTTATTCGGTGCAAAATCTATATTTTCTGTAGCACACTATGTAAGTTAACTTGAATGGTCAGTTTATTGAAACACCATAATTGCATGGAACTTTGAATAGAGGGTGAGATCTTGTTGCTTTGTACAGGTTAGTGCGAAACCCCGATACATCCCAGGGTAATTTGGGCAGAGAATAAAAGGTATTTGCAAAGCCCCCTTGAGGGACTGGGGAAAAGTGTGGAAATGTTAAACTTCCCCACCTGGAGAATTCCTGATAGTCTTGCAAGCATTGGGGGCTACCACTGTAGTAGGGTAAGCCCTCAATCTTCGGGTTTGCCCTTATGAAGCTTGCTACTGCAGAGGAGAGGCTTAACTTACTTATAATTGCTCCTAAGAGTCACCCCCAGAGAACCTCTTCTGTTGCTCAGATGTGACCTCTCTCTCAAAGTCAACTCTGTAGGTAAACTCAATGCCTTCCCCTCTATGTGGGACATGACACCCAGGGGTGTAAATCTCCCTGGCAATGTGGACCATGACTCCCTGGGATAAGCCTGGACCTGCCACCGTGAAATTGAGAAAGACTTCTGGACCAAAAGGGAAACGAGAAATGAAACAAAATAAAGTTTCAGTGGCTGAGAGATCTCAAATGGAGTTGAGAGGTCATTCTGGAGGTTATTCTTATGCATTAGATAGATATTCCTTTTCAGCTTTTAGTGTATTAGAATAGCTAGAAGGAAATACCTGAAACTGTTGAACTGCAACCCATTATCCTTGATTCTTGAAGATGATCTTATAACTAAACAGGTTATATGGTGTGACTGTGTGATTGTGAAAACATTGCAGCTCATGCTCCCTTTATCCAGTGTATGGACAGATGAGTAGGAAAAAGGGGGACAAAAAGTAAATGAATAATAGGGTGGAAAAGGAGTGTGAGCTCTCTTAGGTATTCTTTTTTACTTTTATTTTAATTTTTATTCTTATTTTTAGTTTTATTTTTCAGAGTAATGAAAATGTTCAAAATTTATTGTGGTGATGAATGCACAACTGTATGATGATACTGTGAACAACTGATTGTACATTTTGGATGATTGTATGGTGTGTGATTATATCTCAAAAAATTGCATTAAAAAAAGAAAAACGTGTTTTGCCTAAGTCCTTTAAAAATGGCTGGTTAAAAATTTTTTTTCACATGTGATAGAATAAGCCTTGGCTCATTGTGGAGTCTAATAATTAATTACTGTATATACAAAAAGTATGATATTGATTCCTTGGACTTGAATTTCTGTTGCTAGATTGAGCAGCACTGAAAACAAACACACATGGTAGGGAAAAGAAAAGCCTTAAATGAAGTTGCCATTTATTATTATGAAAGGATTCTCATCTAATTTCTTCCTCAAATCTCTGTTATGTTCATTATTCAATCACAAAGTATTCATTGAAGGCCTTCTATGCATTAACTGAGAATACAGTGATAAGACTATTTTTGCCCTCATAGAACTTGCATTCTTATATCTTTTATCTTAAAATAAAAGGGACTCAAAAGGCTCAAAACCTACCAGCAAATTATACCAAAATTTTGAACCATATTCTCCTAATGACAAACAAAAATATTATGTATAGAGAGTTGAGATGATAAAGGGTAGCCTTTGAAATCTTGGGACAGCTATCAACCAGTAAAAATGATATCTGCTGGTCATTTACAAGTCATAAATATCGTTATCAGTTGCCAAACCATTTTTTTTTTCTCAAATCTGCAGGTATATGTAAAAATGGCATCCTCATAAACTGATAGTAAAGAATTACCATAATCAGGTCACAATCAAACAGGAGACAGCTTTATTTATTCAATGGTAGTTTAACTGGAATAAATATCCCACAATATACAATTTCAGAAAAATTTTTTATATGTAAAGTCTTCAGGTTTTTTTGTTTGCACATCTTTATCTCATGATAATTCACTTTATCAATTAATGTCCAGCTCCGCCAAGATATATTTAGTCTTGGTGGAGTGTTAAACTCTTTTTTTCATCAATAAATGCCTGATGAAACTTGCTAACCAGATAAATGTTATAGGTTGTGTATAATGTATGAGATGAACTTTCAAGGTGATTATCCTTTAAATTTTCTTCAACTAATATGCTTTTCAGTGAGCACCTATATATCATGATCTCTTAAATCCATTTTTTCAGTCTTTTTAAGATTGTCCCTGAATAACTGATTGGTAGAGATATCTTAATTTGCTTATTGTTATAATTAATGGTAACAATATTGTGCTTTTCTAGTAAGACTGTTACTGTAGTAATTATTCTACTTTTAATAATCACTTTAAAATTGCTTTGATATATTATTAGTGTTAGCCATTGTTACCATGTCCCTGAAATATACACACAAACACACATATCACATGCATACACGTACACTCACAGAGTTGGTTGAGGGTAACGTGGAAAAGTTTCCTGTCCACAAATTCTCTAAACTCATGAGAGGAAGAAATAATGTTGCAAATTATAGTTTCTGGCAATCCAAATGCCAAATACAACCATTTGTGACAATACAATTTGAGGTAAAATTAGGAATTCTCGGAACAATTATACAAATGTATTTCAACCATTCCTGCTGGAGTAGTTCTCAAATATCAACAGGTTTTCTTAAGTTCCTTATTTATTTCCAAGTATATTTTGGTTTTGGTGGGTAATTCCAAGTGACTTCCCTTGTGCCTCACAATAGCTTCCAATTAATGACTTTCTGTTATGTACCAGGATGTGTCACTAAGTCAAATGGGAGGCCACTGAAAGGCTTTAATAGAAGCAAAGGAGGATCATGTTGGCTGGTATATCCGTGAGTGCTAAATATTTCATGAAATAATGCTTGGGCTTCATTTTAGGAAATTACCCTCAAAGAAATTTATCATCAGTGCAATTGGAAAAGCACAGCCACAGACAATCATGATTCCATAGTCTAGTTCTGAATATTGTGTGGTGTTTTCCTCATAAATAACTGCAGTTCATAGCTATCTGGTACCTTGTGGCTAATCTGAGTTTAAACTTTGTAAACTGAATTATCATTATAATGTATCAGCACAGGCTTAGAAGTTAAAATGGCTTGACAGTCCAGAAAATAGACTTGTACTAAGTCTAATGCCACAAAAATGTTTTTTTTTAAATAGGTATTACACAAAGTCAGGATTTGTGAATGACTCTAGGATAAAAAGAGAGTCGATATTAAATAGCTCCAGAAAGATTAGGAGTTCTTTTTTAGAGTAGGTTTCTGTAACCTAAAAAAAAAGGATTTACAAAGTTCTGCCTTAACAATTCTTTTTCATGTAGACTTCTGATATACCATAATGTATATACCTGATTGCAGAGAGTAGAATAACCATGCCAATTAGTTTAAGCAAAAAGGGATTTATCAAGGGATGTTACAAAGCCCACAGAATCACTAGAAGTGCAGGTGGAGCAAGCATTGGCAGTCCTAGGAATAACTCCCAGAACTACACCACAGACTCCTGTGATGAGAGTGGCTGCCTCATCTGACCACAGACGTGAGCTACCTCTACCATTGTCAAGAAGATGATACTATTGGGGACTACCAGTTTAATAGGCCAAGCCCTCGATCTTGGGGCTTGCCCTTATTAAACTTTTTCCTGCAAAGGAGAAGCTAAGCCTATTTATAATCGTGCCTAAGAGTCACCTGCAGAGAACGTCTTTTGTTGTTCAGATATGACCTTTCTATCAAAGCCAACTCTGCAGGTAAACTCACTACCCTCCCCACTATGTGGAACATGACTCCCAGGGGTGTAAATCTCCCTGGCAACATGTGACGGAACTCCCAGGGATGAGCCTGGCCCTGGCATCATAGGACTGAGAAAGACTTCTTGACCAAAAGAGGGAAAAGAAATGAAACAAAATAAAGTTTCAGTGGCTAAGAGATTTCAAATAGAATCAAGAGGTCATTCTGGAGGTTATTCTTATGCATTATATAAATACCCCTTTATAGTTTTTAGTGTATTAGAGTAGCTAGAAGGAAATACCTGAAACTGTTGAACTGTAATCCGGTATCCTTGATTCTTGAAGATGATTGTATAACTATATAGATTACACTGTGTTACCATGTGATTGTGAAAACCATGTGACTGACACTCCCTTTGTCCAGTGTATGGAAAGATAAGTAAGAAAATAAAGTGAATAAACAAATAAATAATAGGAGGGAAAAGGGGTAGGGGATCTTTGGGAGTTCTTTTTAATTCTTATTCTTTTTTTTTTTTTTTTTTGGAATAATGAAAATGTTCAAAAATTGATAGTTGTGATGACTGCACAACTATATGATGATGCTGTGAAACATTGATTGCATACTTTGGATGATTATATGGTATATCTCAAAAAAATGACTTCAGAAATATATATAAAAGAAAAAAAAAAGATGTTGCTGCCACTAACGACCACCCAAACCATACTCACTCTGCTGTGATTCTAGAATCACCCTCACCCTTATACTCAGAAACAACCATGCCAGCAAATAGGGCTGTCAATTCCCTGTTTCCTCATATGGCTACTTCCAAATTAAATGCTGATGAAGTATATCTGATTGGTGAAGCCTAACTCAAATGACTGTACTATAGCAGCATAGAAGGCTGGGAAATTAGTTTTTAGATTCTTCTTGGGGAGGTGGAATGCATTTAAAAGATTTTAGGTAGGTATGAATGACAGATGTCCATCACAATGTAACATTTAAAACACTTCACTCAAGGTTAAGCTTTATTGATGCCGTGATCAATGAACTCTATCTTTGACTTAATAAATGTATACTGAATGTGAAGGAATAGAAAAATCTGGGAAACAAAGAATTGCAGATGCTTGATTTAGAATGATTCTCATGAATGGTTATTTAAGCATTTGCACTAATATCCTCTGTAATAATCAGCTGTTAATCCACTTCTTGGGAAAGTCAGATTTAAACATGCTTTCAACAAAACAGAAATGATCATTTGAGCTCGTTGCTTAGAGTTGCTGCTTAAGAAACTTATTTATAGTGTTTTAGATTTAGTCATGTTGACATGTTGCTTTTATAATTCCATGAATAATTCCATGAAGTCATCAAATAACTTGTTCCTACCTAGATAAATGAGAGACACTGAGGAATCGTCATTGAACATGTTTTGGCACAACACATAGTCAACGAGCTCAGCATGGTTTCATGGTTTTCTAATTTCTTTGCTTCTAGAGTTAACCTCACAGCATATGAATTCTCAGAAGTAGGCTGACTGGAATTAGTTGTTTCAATATGTTCCAAAGCAACTTTTTGAATAAAGTATCTACTACTGTGTGATGATTGGGCAAGTGAGCAAGAAGTAGCAACTACCGTAGACTTAATGGTAAGGCATTTGTGTGTCAGAGGATGGGAGATAAATACAACAAAAATACAGGAGTCTTCCACCTCAGTAAAATTTCTGGGTGTCCAGTGGTGTCGGGCATGTCGAGATATCCCTTCTAAGGTGAAGGATAAGCTGTTGCATCTGCCCTTCCTACAACCAAAAAAGAGGCACAATGCCTAGTTGGCCTCTTTGGATTTTGGAGACAGCATATTCCTCATTTGGGTGCCCTATTCCAACCTATTTACCGAGTGACCAGGAAAGCTTCTAGTTTTGAGTGGGGACAAGAACAAGATGAGGCTCTGCGACAGGTCCAGGCTGCTGTGCAAGCTGCTCTGCCACTTGGGCCATATGATCCAGCAGACTCAATGATGCAGAAGAGTCAGTGGCAAATAGAGATGCTGTCTGGAGCCTGTGGCAGGCCCCTATAGGAGAATCACAATGCAGGCCCTTAGGATTTTGGAGTAAAGCCTTGCCATCCTCTGCAGATAACTACGCTCCTCTTGAGAAACAGCTGTTGGCTTGCTACTGGGCCTTAGTAGAGGCAAAATGCTTAACCCTGGGCCATCAAATCACCATGAGACCTGAGTTGCCTATCATTAGCTGGGTGTTGTCTGATCAGCCAAGTCGTAAAGTTAAGCATGCACAGTAGCACTCCATCATAAAATGGAAATGATATATATGAGATAGGGCTCAAGCAGGTCCTGAAGGCACAAGAAAGTTGCATGAGAAAGTGGCCCAAATCCCCATGGCTCCCACTCCTGCCATAATTTCTTCTCTTCCCCAGCCCAGAGCTGACTGAGGGAGAGAAAACTAGGGCCTGGTTTGTAGATGGTTCTGCACAATATGCAGGTACTGCCCAAACGTGGACAGCTGTGGTACTGTAGCCCCTTTCTGGGATGTCTCTGAAAGACAGTGGTGAGGGGAAATCCCCCCAGTGGGTGGAACTTTGAGCCATGCACTTGGTTGTTCATTTTGCTTGGAAGGAGCATTTGTATCCTGATTCATGGGCTCTTACTAATAGTTTGGCTGGATGGTCAGGGACTTGAAATGAAATGATAGGAAAATTGGTGGCAAAGAGATCTGGGGAAGAGGCATGTGGATAGACCTTTCTGAGTGGGCAAAAAACATGAGGATATTTGCGTCCCATGTGAATGCTCACCAGAGGGTGACTTCAGCAGGGGAAGGTTTTAATAATCAAGTGGTTAAGATGGCCTATTCTGTGGATACCAGTCAGCCTCTTTCCCTAGCCACTCCTTTCATTGCCCAGTGGGCTCATGAACAAAGTGGTCATGGTGGTAGGGATGGAGGTTATGACTGGGCTCAGCAACATGGACTTCGATTCACCAAGGCTGACCTGGCCACAGCCACTGCTGAGTGCCCAGTCTGCCAGCAGCAGAGACACACATCCAGTCCCCAGTATGGCACCTTTCCCCAAAGTGATCAACCTGCTACTTGGTTGCAGGTTGACTACATTGGATCTCGTCTATCATGGAAGGGTTAGCTATTTGGTCTAACTAGATAGACACATACTCTGGATATGGTTTTGCCCTCCCTGCACCCAATGCTTCTGCCCAAACTACCATCTGTGGACCTATGGAATGCCTTATCCACCATCACGTATTCCACACAACATTGCTTGTGATGAAGGAGTCCACTTCACAGCAAATGAAGTGCAGGAATGGGCACATGCTCATGGAATTCTCTGATCTTACCACGTTCCCCATCATCCAGAGGCAGCTGGGTTGATAGATGTTGGAATGGCCTTTTAAAGACTCAATTATGGCACCAACCAGGTAAAAATACATTGCAGGGGTGGGGCAATGCTCACCAGGAGGTTGTGTATGCTCTGAATCAGTGTCCACTTTATGGTGCTGTTTCTCCCATAGCCAGGATTAACAAATCCAGGAATCAAGGGGTATAAATGGAAGTGGCACTACTTACTATCACCCCTGCTGATCCACTAGAAAAGTTTTTGCTTCCTGTCCCTGCAAACTTAAGCTCTGCTGCTCCTCCAGGAGATACAACAATGATTCCATTGAATGGGAAGTTAAGACTTCCACCTGGCCACTTTGGGCTTCTCATGCCTTTGAATCAACCAGCAAGGGAGGGGATTACCATATTGACTGGAGTGATTGATCCTTACTATCAAGGGGAAATAGGACTGCAACTACACAGTGGAGGTAATGAAAAGTTTTCCTGGAATACAGGAGATCCCCTAGGGCATCTCTTAGTATTACCATGCCCTGTGATTAAAGTCAATGGAAAACTGCAACAACCCAATCCAGACCGGACTACCAATGGCCCAGAAACTTTAGGAATGAAGGATTGGGTCACCCTACCAGGCAAAGAACCATGGCCAGCTGAGGTGCTTGCTGAGGGTAAAGGGAACATGGAATGGGTAATGGAAGAAGATAGTGATAAATATGAACTACAATCATGTGACCAATTACAGAAATGAGGAATGCAATGGCATGAATATTTATTCCTCATTTTGTTATGAGTATGTTTATATTCGTACATAAAGCAAATATATTTGTTTCTTCCTGATCTTGTCTCCTTATCGTATGACATAAGTTGTATTGTTCATGTTATACTATTTAAGTGATAGGATATCATATTTAAGAGTGAATATTATCCAAGGACTTGCTCCCTATCTTGGAGAGATTTAATGTGTTTCTGGTTGTATGCAGCAGAGTTGAGTATCGTTAGGCGAAAAATGTTTTATTGTTTTTTGTTTGCAGATTAAGTATTGTTTAAGATTATTTATATAGCTGCCAAGTTGACAAGAGGTGGACTGTGATGGTTAGTTCATGTGTCAACTCAGCCAGGTGATGATGCCCAGTTGTCTGGTCAAGCAAGCACTGGCCTCTCTATTGCTGTGAGGATATTTCATGGACTTAAATTATCAGTATGTTGATTGTTATGTGTGGCTGATTACATCTGCAGTCAGCTAAGGGGAGAGTCTTCTGCAGTGAGGTGTTTAATCTAATCAGTTAAAGGCTTTTAAGGGGAAGGAGATAAGTTCACCAGTCAGAGGAGAGAACTTTCATCTCTGCTTCCACCAGCCAGCCTCTCCTGAGGAATTCATCAAAGATCATCGGAGTTGCCAGCTTGCAGCCTGCCCTGCAGAATTTGGACGTGTGCATCACCACAGTTGTGTGAGACATTTTTATAAAATCTCATACTGTTTACAGATACCTCTTGTTGGTTCTGTTACCCTAGAGAATCCTGACTAAAACATACAGTTTCTGGTTGGAGGCTCTATTTGATTCCTTCCAATACTCATAGAGAATTTGGCTGTTTTTGTTAACTTTCCTGTAAAGTTTCTCTTCTTTGTTACCCAAAATTATTGTGCTAGGCCTCAGTGAAAGAGATGATGAACAAGTCTTCATTAAAGCAGTCTTCTAAAGAGACAAAAGCCTTCTGGCATAACCTCCTAAATCAGATAAAAAAGAAACAATAGAAACGTCAAACCAGTATTTCATTGCCTATAAAAAAAAGACTCTTCTTCTTTGACTGGCTTAATTAAAAAAATGGTGTGTTTTGTTTTGACCAGTGTGCTGGTTTGAATCTATTATGTCTCCCACAAAAGCCATGTTCTTTAATGCAGTCTTGTGGGGCAGACTTATTAGTCTTTTGATTAGGGTGGGACGTTTGATTAGGTTGTTTCTATGGAGAAGTGACTCAACCAACTGTGGGTGAGACCTTTGATTAAATTATTTCCATGAAGGTGTGGACCCTGCCCATTCAGGGTGGGCCTTAATTAGTTCACTGGAGTATTTAATTATTTAAGAGAGTTCAAAAGCAGACGCAGATGCTGATGCTTGGGGATGCAGACAGAAGGATGTTTGGAAATGCTAAGCTAAGAGATGAAGTCCAGAGTTTGCCCCAGAGAAGCTAAGAGAGGACCCAAGACGCTTAGAGAGAAACACCCAGGGAGAAAGAAGGACGCAGACGAGTTGAGAAAGAAGCCAAGACAGAAGGTCACAGACATTTTGGAGAAAGTCATTTTGAAACATAACCCAGGAACAAAGGACCAGCAGATGCCAGCCACGTGCCTTCCCAGCTGACAGAGGTGTTCTGGATTCCATTGGCCTTTTTTTCAGTGAAGGTGTCCTCTTGTTGATGCCTTAGTTTGGACACTATTATGGTCTTAGAACTGCAAATTTGTAACCTATTAAATACCCTTTATAAAAGCCAATCCATTTCTGTTATTTTGCATAACAGCAGCTCTAGCAAACCAGAACAACCAGTCTAGTAATATACTATTCTATTTAAGAATAGTAATTCTATTAGCTTACTTTTATAAATATGTTATAGTTTCTAAATCATTTTAAAATGCACTATCTTATTTAATTCTCAAAACAAATCATCTGAACAAAAGCATTGGGTGGGCTAAATGTAGATTACAAATAAAAAATGCCAATTTAGCTATTCTTATACATGATCTAAAAGGTTGCTTTCAATCATTTGAAATCATTAAATATTTTGGTTTTACTTAGGCAACTATGACAGACACTGACAGATATTTCTACCCCAAATAGTGCTACTAAAAATAGTAGTAGTTTAGTCAACATCTGAAAATACATTACAAAAGAGAACAGTGAAATGACTTACAAAAAGAGTAAACATATGAAGCAGCTACAAATTTCACCTTAAAAGATTGTAAATAGTATACAACAAATTAGAAAATACACATATATTCTCATTCACCCCAGAGTACATTTTGGATGTTTTGGAAATGTTCTGTACACATATTCTGTAATTTTACATTGATGAGCACACTGTGATCACACCTGTTATTTTTCAGTGTGCTGCAGATATGCTGATCATTTAATTTGTATAAAACTCTAGTACGCACACTTGTCCAGCTATATGTGAAAGACCAGGGATTATAACGTTTGCAGCATTGGGTCTGCTTCCTTTTCCATTCCTTTCTTTTAAGACTATAGTTGCTTCTGAGATCATCACCAATCCACTCCTTTTCTTTCTTCCTATCCTTGGTATGAAATGTAAATAGATTCTCCACTAGCAGAAAATAACAAGAAGGTCCTCTGGATTTCACCAGCACACAAGTCGTAAGTGTGTTTATTATGACCTTTAAGAGCTTGTTTCTAACAATAGTGCACATCTGCAAAATAAATGGCTTCAGCCCATCCCATTTCTTGCTTCTTTCTAGAAATCCCCAGCAATTCAAACACTGAATTCAAATCCCAGAATTCAAAGCCCAGTGTTGAATTCAAACACCTCCTGTAATTGTCATTACCGAAGCTCTGTTGCCCATTTTAATATGCCAGAACTGACCTGGGGCACTCTGTTTGACGTACTTCCTGCCCTCTGCTCACACCACCCATGGAATGGCACTCATGTCCCATAGCTCCTGGTACCCTTTTGGTATCTTCTTTCCCTCCACCCGAACCTGCCGTCTGAGGTCCTAGCCCTGTTTTATTCTAGATCTGGGTCATCTGTATTCACTACACTATCACTATCAGGTAGGAAAACACTTTTACCTTTTTTGTGTACCATTTGGGTGTGGGGGATGTTTGTTTTTAATATTCATCTTTATTAATTTATCCTGAGAGAACACATGAGGTGTTCTAGATCAGAGACTGCTTTGTTATTAATCACTTTACAGTAAATAATAAGCATGTTGGAGCTCTTTTCCCAGACCTTATCCCTGGGGCAAAGAGATGAAAGCCAGGTGGAAAAGTCTCCTATGGCTATTTCTTGAAAGGAGAGAAAACTAAACAAAACAAAGAAACAAAACATCACCTTTGCTCCTTTGAGACAGGATAGAAAAGATCCTGGGTTCTCTCCCTAAATTTTTGGAATGTAGATACAACTTTCCAAGGACCAGATAAACCCCTGTGGGGTCTCAGACTTCTACAACCTCTAGAGGTTTCCAAGATCTGGGCTTCATCCCTTTTGAAACATAAATACCTAGGAGTTAGCCCTCCAGTCTTCCTGGCCAATTGGGACTAAACTTAGAGACCTAGTCTCCCGGTAACCATTTGGCCCTCTCAGGGATATAAGAGAAGTTTTATTATCCTTTTAGATAAGAGCAATTAACTACAGATGGCTAGAGATCTGAATTTCACAGTATGTGCCAAGTAAAATGCTTTAAGTGAAAATTTAAATAAGCATTTCTCATTTGTATATCATATACACTTCCATGTCTCAGGGGACTTGGACTTTTTACAGGAACACTGAGAAATCCAGGGAAATTTTGCTTCACTACAGGGGGTCTGTATCATGGTCTCAAGAATGGCTTGAACCCCTAGTAACAGAGGTTTTTTTTGGTAGTGGTGGTTTGTTTTGCTTCTGTGATTTTTTTTTTTTAAAGCCTTTCCATCCACATAGCTTTATCCTCCTTTGGAAGCTGGGGTGGGGAGTGGTAGTAGTTTATTATGCTGCACTACTTCACTTAGAGTGATTTTTTCCCTCTATCAATTTCCATGTGTTCTCTCATTACATTACGGCTTTCATCGAAATGTCATGTCCTTCATATTGTCTACAAACCACAATTAGATCTTTATTCAAGTTCTTTCCCAAAATATCCCTAGGTTTCAAGAAAATCAGGAGGGATGACTAAATATGATGGGAGTCACCTAACTCCAAATGTTGGTGTTCATGAGTTTTAGCACAATCTTAGCTCTTACAAAGCTGGGACCCTAGCAGAAAGAATAATCTGGGAAGGAAGACTCTGCTGTAGGACTTCGCTCTCAGAAATTATGATTTAGTGTGGTCCAGAAAACTGTATTTTAATATATCTTCAGGTGCTTCTTTTGCAGCCAAGCATGAACCAATATTTGGGAACCATTGTTCTAGAATATCTTGGTTTCAATACTTTACATTGGTGAGCACAGGAATGTCTGGTCTGGCATTTGGAATGGATCTGCCATTTACTTGAAGGGTAATTAAAAATAACATTTCACTACATTACAAGTACAGTTACTATTTAAAACATAAAGATGAATAAGATGAATATAGTTTATAATAAATTAGCAAGACTGTATATATCATAATTGTGTCAGTTGTGTTGAAGTCACTAAAAGTGAAGCCTTTTTTCTACGTTCTGAATTGACATTTCATGACAATAATTATGGGTATTATCATTTGCAATGGATTCTTCTTTCAAATAATGCTTAGAATAACCTGTTTCAAAACCACTGTTTTCTTCCCAATTCATTTTGTATAGACTACTGCCCCCCCCACCCTGATCACAATAATGCAACTAGCTTACATCGCAAAGTTTTATTTTATTGTATACAGCATAAACTGTGGTTTCAGATTTTAGATACAAGATTTGGATGAGGAATGACCGATTAAAGATCTTTGTAGTACATGATGGTCCCATGGGCTGACAGCCTGGATATATAGATTGAATTGGAGAGGAGGGCAGGGATGAAAAGAAAAAGTGAAGTCTTGGGGAAAAAAGCATCAATAATAACCATAATAAGGGCAAATAACATTTACTGAGCACCATAATATACATATAAATTACATATCCTAATATTTGTAATAGAAATCTATAAATATATAGAGTACATAGAAATACTGAAAGTAAAGCTCTATTCTCAGGGCATTACATGTTGTAATACCCTATGAGGTATTACTGTTAATAGCTCCATTTTACAGATAAGGAAAGAGGCCCAGGAAAGATGCAGTAACTTGCCCAAGGTCACAAAGCAGACAGCAGATTGATTTTCAGCAGAACTGGATGGCTACAAGATCAGCCAAAATAATGTTAGGAAAGATTTTAAAAGATCCATAAGCAAGAATATCTAAAACTTAAAGACAGTGTAGAAAATGAATATAGCTTATAACAAGATCACAAGATTGCTTATACCAAAACTGTGTTGCTGGATAAGAAGTCCAGGGAGAGAGAAGCAATCTTGTAGAGAAAATCAGTTGGCTCAGAAGAAGTAGAGCTAGGCTTTTTTTCCATTCCTCTGAGGCTAAATAACTTTGGGAGTCATTTCAGGAAGAATTTTCTAGATTTGTCTATGAAAAGAAACAAGGGAGTATCTAGAAGATAATGTTCAAGACAACTGTAAAAGCCTCATGCCTGTATTAAGACAAAAATAAGAGAAAAACTTTCCTATTACATTCAAAATAAAGTCCAAATTCCTATTTGTAGGATAACCATAGACTATCATCCACAGCAGGACAGTTCTGACAGTGAAAGGTGGTATTATTATGAGTTTTCCAGAACAGCATGGTTAAGCTAGAACAGTTCTGGGGAAACGTGGATGTATGGTTGCCTTTGCAATAAAGTTCTGTGTAATCTGACCTGTGTTTTATGTCATTCTTTTCTGTTATTTATCATACTGACCTTTTTCAGTTCTTTGGACATGCCCACCTCCAAGCTTATCCTTGTTTAGAAACTCAACATATACCTTCATTCTGGCTTATTCTGCTCTTTGTCTTTGCCTAGCTAACTGATAATCTGTAGTGGTCACTCCTGGTCCTTTTTCTCAGCATCCTTTCCCCTCTTCTTCAGAACTTCCTACTTATACCTTGATTTTTCCAGCCGTCCCTCACACAACTTGTGCAGCTTGAGGAATCTGACCATGTTCTTAGTCCAGGGAAGAACACTGACTGGAATCAATCAATCAATACGTAGCATTTCTGTGTCTGGGCAATGCCTTAAAGAGAGACTATTAGTTAGGCACTGCATTTGGCAGAAAATACCCCCAACTAGTGGTTTGAACAAAATATAAATTTATTTCTTTCTCATTTAAAATAAGAGGGAGATGGTCAAGGGCTGGTATGGTGTTACAGGTCTCAGGCACTGTGATCCGTGTTGCTTTTTCATCTCTGGTATGTTGCTGCAGAGCTTTATCCATCATGTTTGCACTCCAGCAGCAGGAAAGCAAAAGGAACAAAAAAGACATACTCATCCCTTTAAGGATATATCTCAGAAAGTATAGAAATTGCTTCTACTTACATCCCATTGCTAAACCTTAGTCACAAGACTGAACAAGCTCATTCCCTATGGCTAGCTAAAATTGAGGATAAGATATATCCTCAATGTTATCTACCCCTGAAAAACATGTTCTTAATCTTAATCCAATTCTCTGGGTGTGAACCCTTGTCAATAGGACCTTATGAAGGTGTTATTTTTAGTGAAAGTGTGGCCAACTGAATCAGGCTGGGTCTTAATCCTATTACTAGAGGCCTTATAGAGGAGGCCACAGGGAAAAAGCCACAGACAAAGAAGCTGGAAGTCAACAGAACCTGAAAGAGAAAAGAGAAGATGCTGCCATGTGTTTTGCCATGTGAGGGAAAGGCCAAGGACCCAAGGATTGCCACAGGCTTCAGGGAGAAAAGTATTGCCTTGCTAATGCCTGGATTTTGGACATTTCTAGCCTCAAAACCAGGAGCCAATAAATTACCGTTGTTAAGCCAACACACAGTATGGTATTCATTTTAGCAGCTAGGAAATGAAAATAGTGGACATGTAGCAGTCTTGCTGTCACAGTGCCCCAATTAGACTGAAGGGAAGCACTTATCCCCTGCTGGCTGTGAACAAGAATGCAAGCAATTCTAGTTGTAATTATCTTTCATTAAGTGAAAGAGAAATAAACTTATATTTTATTTGAAATATCTTATAACCAAAAAAATTCAGACTTAAAAGGAAACTGATGCTGTGGACAGCAGAGCAAACTAAAAAATCCCAGTTCCTGATGACCAATTGAGCCACTGAATCCACCAATTCTGAAGCCTGCTCTACCTCTAGACTACCTATTATGCGAGAGAAGAGAATCCCTTATTGTTTAAGCCATTTTCATTCAGAGTATATGTTTTTTTTGTAGCTGAAAGCATCATGTGAATTTCTAATAGGCCTCCCTTAACACTCATTCTGAAGTTGGTCGTCTTTGTTAGAATCTCTCCTAGTAATCTTTTTTTTTCCCTTTACAGTATTTACTACAATTTTGAGTGTTTAAAGTCTATCTTCTCCTCTAGTCCATAAATCATGAGATTTGGGACTAGATCGGCTTTATTCATTATTGTATGTCCAATGAATGTAATGGAATACCTAGTACAATGCCTGATACACAATAAGCTTTTAAGTAAAAAAATTCTAGCTATTATAAACATGATGATTAATAAGCCTTATTCATTCAAACAGATCACTTCTCCTTAAGGTAGAGTTTGAGCCACATGGAGTAATAGGGGAGAGCAATTAGGAGAGTCATTCTCTTGTTTATTCCTCAGGTTTTTGTCATATACTTTTTATTATTTCAACTATATCAGACATCTGTTATATATCTTTGGTGTGACCTCAAATTTGAATATTGTGCTAGTTACAGCTATAGCTTGGTTTGAAAAGGAGGGACTTCAGAGCTGAGAGCACAGACAACAGTCACAGCAGTGGCTTCAGTGATTGTGCTGTTGTTTTCTCATGTGTATCACAGGAGTGGCGAGTGTGTATGTTAGTTTGCACTTGTTCAAAAACAAGATGTCAGAAGGCCATGTTTTGTTCTTGGTTGGTAGTGTTGTGGTAAAGGCAATCCTCTGTCAGATGATGATCTCTCTCCTCTCTGGCTTCTTCAAATTCTGGCTTCCATTGACTGCATCCAAATTCTCTCTTTTTATAAGGCCTCCAGTCATAGGGATTAAGGTCCACCCTGAATCAGTTTGGCCACACCTAAATAGGATCTTTGAAGTTCCTATTCACAAATAAGTCCATACCCTGTCTCACCTAAACATATTCAAAGATACTAGTTAGGAATGGGTTCACAACCACAGAAATGCAGATTAAGACTTGAACATGTCTTTTGTGGGGTACATGATTCAATCTGCATTGGTGCTTAAATGGGGTTGAGGGTAGTTGTAGCAGTTTCTTCTGTCAGAGTACCATGTGGAAGCAATGCCTTCTCAAACACCAGAGATTTTTGTCTTCTGACCTGCCAATGGCAATCCTATTCACATTTAGCTTTTAGATAACTATAGATAAAGTTTTTTTCTGTAGGTGTGTGTTTTTGGATGTTTTTCTTTTTTCTACCCGCCCCACCCCAAATCTGTCTGACATTCTTTTACTTTAGGTAATAGAAAATAATTTAAATAATTAACTTAAAACATATCTACAGGAAATCTCTTAGGTCTTTTCCACTCTGAAATGTCCTCTATAATCTTCTTTCTGTTTCATATATTTATTATTTCTTCATATTACCTATGGTATTAATTTTTGATTAATATTTATCTCAATGCTCTGTTCTATATAAATGTGATTAATTACTGTACGAGATGCTTGGGAAAAAAAGTGTAACCATGACATTAATAACATTTATAGATATTTCTTTTCAAAACACTTGTTTAGGTAAAATTGTTTGACTTTTGGTCATGATGATACTTATAGGTACCAGTTATTGAGTGCCTACTGTCTTCTAAGTGTTATTATATGTAATTTACATAATGCAAGCAGCAAAATGCATTTAATCATTGAGCAATGATCTATACTATAGGCTGCTCTATGTTGTACAGAATGATTAGTTGGAACGGTTCAATTATAAGAAATTGTTAAAGAATTTTAACAATTAAAAGTGGTAATTATTTGAAATTTTTCTGAATTAGCACTTGCATTCAGATAGTACTCATCAAATGATTATAGAGTAACTTAAATATCATGCATGAAAATAGATTGAAAACAGAATTAAAAATTTTGATAGAGTCCACAGAATAATTGGAAGAGTTAGAAACTACTCATTTCTTTTATTTGTAAATGAGTAATTTTTAGATTTGCAAATATCCTTCTATAAATAAAACTACTTTTGAGATTTCATTTACTCATCTCACATAATCATGAATATTTTGTTTTAAAATGGAAATAAATGTAGGCATTTAATGCCAGGCCTCCTACCACTCCTCCCTCATTTCTTTTCCCTCTGTTCCTGTTTCCCGAGTTTTCATGTTTAAGCTCCTTGACTCTTCCTCTTCCCTATTACCTATAGGCTGAATTCTGTAACAGCATCAAATTGCAATTTTCCTTTTCCATGCTCTTGCCATACCTTTCCCTCATCTTGAATAGGATTGAGAGTCTACCATGGTTCCCACCTCTAAGTTCAGCCTGATTATACAAATTAGAATCCAGGGAGTCTTGCCCTTGATACTCGCTCATATCCTTTAGCCTGCATGGACACACCTTGCTTTATTACCCTTCACTTGCCAATGCCTGAATACAGCCTGTATCTGAAGTTCTCCAATAGTGGGTTCTTCTCTTATAATTGGAAAAGCAATCTCAGTAAGTATATGAAATATGTTAAGGCTATGTTCCTAGGAAATGGACTTTTCAGAAAAGTTTTTTCCAAGAATTATTTCTGTAAGAATTAATATAAATGGTTAAAAATATCCTCAGATATTCATCATCTATATGGTTTACTCTAGCAACACTCTCCCATGTCTTTAAATGACTTTTAACTTACATTACACACATAAGAAATAATTCTTACCTTAAAAGATTGATTCTAGGCTTGGTTAAATAAAAAATGTAAGTTCACCTTAAGCTGTTGAACCAAAGGGAAGTGTAAGGGTCATGTATGTCTCTCTCTATCAACATCACATCTATATCCAAAGGCTCAATAAGAATACAAAATGAAGAAATACAGTTTGTGGACTGACTAAAGGTTTGCCACTTCCTTATCTTTGTTTGAAAAAATAAGGAAGAAATTATCTATTGACTGTTTTCTTCTAGGAATTTTTGTGTAATAAGTTGGTGTCACGGTTCACTTGGGATGTCACCCAGCAGATTTGTCACAAAAATTACTATCTGATAAATGTGATACCTTAATGTGAAGTGTGTCTTATACAAATGAGTGACATAAATGTAGATGGACGCCTGAAGAGTTCTTGTATAACTCAGACCTATTGCTGATTGTTGCCTGAATCACAACTATCTTTGCAAAACTCTTGGGTCACTGGGTATTACCTATCTATGTTGTAAAATCAGTGTGCATGGCACAGTCAGTTTCTCAGCATCGATTGACAATGACAATCTTATGTTAGGCCACAATCCTTCTCTTCCCCACCTGCTCCTCGAATATCATATGCTTTATGGACTTACTCATATAATATGACATATGATTAAACCACAGAAGCAGAATTTGTGCTTCAACAATTTCAGTTTTAGTAGTATTCACAACTCTTAAATTATACTTTTTATTTCCTTCCAATATAAGGGTTCACGGAAATGTAATAGTACAAAAAATTTGTACATTTTCCAGCATCCTGAAGCTAAAATCTAATAAATTCTTTGCAATAATTTTTTTCAGAATAGATCTTGCAAAATAAGGATATGAAAAATTCATGTATTTCCTTATTCATTTTTTATGTTACCAAGGAGGAATAATAGAGTTGCATATAGATTTTTTCTTTTTAGGTATTCTCAGTAATAAAAAAGTATATATAGGCTGTTCTAACATTCTCTGTTACATATTGATTTTAGATTCTTTTCAGCTTTATATACATAAATAAGGAGCACAGACATGGTAGTAGGTTCACACAAAAAATATACTTGATTATCAAAATGGGTTTTGCCTGATTCATTCCCCTTGTAGGGAGATCAGATGCTGACAAAGCCACTGAGTGGCTCAATGGTAAAGAACCAGCAGTGAACACATCTCCCATCCAGTGCTATGAATATGCGTAGAAGCAGAAGACTTAAAATCAAGGTCAAGTGGGTAACTCCAGGGCAAGAATCTAGAGAAATGAAGCCAAAGGGATTAATGTGACAAGTAGGGCCTGACACTGGCAAAGGGAACTAAAGGGAAGTAGGCAAGGAATTGAAGGGCCAAGCAGAATTAAAGCAAGCTATAACAGGTGAAATGTGTGAACAGTACAGCACACTGAACAAAAGATTGAGTTCATTAATAGGACTTAGGATAAAACACACACACACACACACACACACACACACACACACACACACACACACACACACACACCCTTCCCCTTACAGCACAGAATGGGGCTAAGTTTCCCTAGGCTCTGACAGAAGACATTCTGAATATGAAAATTTTCCATATGAGAAATTGTCCTTGTGTTGGGGGTCTCCAAGAACACCTTCAGTTTCAGTGATTCACTAGAAGGATTCACAAAACTCAGCATACAGTCATACAATGAAAATTTATTACAGTGAAAGGATACAAAGGAAACTCAGTAAAGGGAAAAGGTGCATGGGATGAGTCTGGAAGAAACCAGACATAAGCTGCCAAGAGTCCTCCCTCAGTGGAGTCACACAGGAAGTGCTTAATCCCTTTAGCAGTGGATTGTGAAAAAACACGTGAAGTATTGCCTACCAGAGAAACTCATTAGAGACTCAGTGGCCAGGATTTTTATTGGAGGGTGAATGTAGCCTAATAAGAACTTGGCTGGTCTTTGCCCCAGTTCCTGTGAACATAACTTCCACATCCTTGGCATTTCCCCATAATGGGAATGTTTTTGTTATTCATGGTGGCCCCTGGACCACACCTGGTATTTCACATGCAGGTGAGATGACAGGGTCGGGCCAGCTGCATCTATAGTTTTTGACTGGGTACTGGCCACATCAGAAAGACCAACCATGCGATTAGAGGGTTGAGGCTTTGAGCCAAGTCATGTCAGACTGACCTCCCACACCTCTGGGAAGGGAGGGGGCTGTAGATAGACTTCAACCCCATGCTGATTCATCAAGCATGCCTATGTAATGAAACCCCACTTAAACTCGGGACACTCAAAGCTTGGGCAAGCGTCCATGTTGGAGAAGGTGCATCACTATCCAGGAGGGTGATGTGTCCTGATTCCACATGGAATGCCTCCATCTGTTTCTTCTTTTGGATTCTACTTATTTGCATCTTTTTATTATAATAAAACTGCAACAATAATAATAGCACTTTCAGTGAGTTCTGTGAGCTGTTTTATTGAATTATGGAAACCAAGGTGGTAGTGGAAACCCCGAATCTGTAGCCAGTGGGTCAGAAGTACAGGTGGCCTGGGCCCCTAAACTTGTGACTGGTGCCTGAAGGGCAATCTTGAAGAGTGTTGCCCTTAACCTGTGGCGTCTGGCCTAACTCCAGGTAGTAAGAGTCAGAATTAAATTGCATTGCAGCTGGTGGCTGAAGTATTTGTAGTTGCTGTTGGAGGTGTTTGAAGTTTTTGAATTTATTGTAGCACTTACAGTGAATATATAGGAATTCTCTGCCTGACATGTATCAACATTCAAGACTCCCAGAAAGAAACCAGATGTTCAGCATAAACCACATTGTTTGTACAAACAGTTTAGGCACAGTGAGCCACTTTATCATCTAGGGAAAGTTTTATATCAGTGCAGGGAGCTGTTGACCAGTGAAGATCCCAGATGATAGCCAAGGGTCAACCCTGAAAGTAGGCATTTCTTTTTTCTTTTTTTTTTTTTTTAATTTTATTTTGAAATAAATTCAAACTTACAGGAACAGTTGCAAAAACAATACAAATCCCATACACAGAACTCCAGCATACCCTGACCCCCTCCCCCGATACCCCGATCCACCACCTTTAACATCCTGTCACACTACTTTCTTTCTTTCCCTCCCTCCCGCTGTTCCTCCCTATCATCCATCATCTATTGCTCTGTCTTCTGAACATATGAGAGCAAGCTGCACACATCCTTGAAAAAACAATATAATTCACATATACATTTCCCATGAACAAGAACATTCTTTTATGCAATCCCATTAAGCGCAGCTAAGAAGTTCAACAAATTCAACATTGATACAAAGCTCACATTCTATATTTCCTTTTTTTTTTCTTATGCCCCAACTGTGTCCCTTTGAGCCTCCTCTCCTCCATCCTCAGATCCCATCCAGGATCATCCTTGGCATTTAATTGTCATCTATTTAGACTCTTTTTTTTTTTTCAATTGTGGAAACATATACACAGCCTAAACCTTCCCATTCCAACCCCTCTCTAGCATTCCATTAGCGGGATTAATCACATTTAGAATGTTGCAATGCTATCACCTTCCCACCATCCATTACTAGAAATTTCCCTTCACCCCAGACAGAAACCCTACACTCATTTCTTAACTCCCCATTGCCCCTTTCCCCATTTCTTGTAACCCATACTCTACTTTTCATCTCTATGGTCATATTCTCTGATACTTTCTTTGTGTTTACTGTGGGGCTTAAATTTAACATCTTAAATCTATAAAATCTTGTTTTCTTTGATACCAACTTAACTTCAATAGGACACATAAACTATGTTCCTATATTCCTCCATTCCCCCACCATTAGGTAGTTCTTGTCAAAAATTACATATTTGACATTGAGTCTAAAACCACTAATTTATCATTACAGTTTATGTATTTTAGATCCTGTAGGAAGTAAATAGTGGAGTTACAAATCAAAAATACAGTAGTAGTGGTATTCATATTTACCATGTGATCTTTACTGGAAATCTTTATTTCTTCATGTGGTTTCAGTCAATTGTTTAGTGTCCCTTCCTTTCAGCCTGCACAATTCCCTTTAGCATTTCTTATAGGACTGATCTACTGGTGATGAAGTCCCTCAGCTTTTGATTATCCAGGAATGTTTTCATCTACCCCTCATTTTTAACCTCCAGGTGTTTGTGAATTTTCTAAGTCTGTGATGGTTATTGACTTCTAATTGTATTCCACTGTGGTCAGAGAACATGCTTTGAAAAATTTCAATTTTTTTTTTTTAAATTTATTGAGGCTTGTTTTATGTCCCAGCATATGGTCTATTCTGGAGAAAGTTCTGTGATCACTAGAGAAGACTGTATGCTGGTGATTTGGGATGTAATATTCTATATATGTCTGTTAAATCCAATTCTTTTCTCAGATTGTTTAGGTTTTCAATTTCCTTATTGGTCTTCTGTCTGGTTGATCCATCCATAGGAAAGAGTGATGTGTTGAAGCCTCCCACAATCACCGTGGAACCATCCATTGCTTCCTTTAGATTTGCAGATATATATTTTTCTCTCTCTCTCTTATTGTCCTTTAATGAACCAATATTGAATCTCTTTAGTATTGAACGTTTCTCTATATCTCTCTCTCCTTTCTTTGTTTCTCTGTTGGTAGGGCTTCCTTTAGTATCTGAAGTAGGGCAGATATTTTATTAGCAAAATCTCTCAGCATTTGTTTGTCTGTAAAAAATTTAAGCTCTCCCTCAAGGATAGTTTTGCTAGATAAAGTATTCTTTGTTGGAAATTTTTCTCTCTCAGAATTTTAAATATGTCATGCCACTGCCTTCTCACCTCCATGGTGGCCACTGAGTAGTCACTACTTAGTCTTATGCTGTTTCCTTTGTATGTGGTGAATTGCTTTTCTCTTGCTGCTTTCAGAACTTGCTCCTTCTCTTCAGTATTTCACAGTCTGATCGGAATATGTCTTGGAGTGGGTTTATTTGGATTTATTCTATTTGGAGTTTGCTGGGCATTTATGCTTTGTGTATTTATATTGTGTAGAAGGTTTGGGAAATTTTCCCCAACAATTTCTTTGAATACACTTTCTAGACCTTTACCCTTCTCTTCCCCTTGTGGGACACCAATGAGTCTTATATTTGGATGTTTTATTTTATCTATCGTATCCCTGAGATCCATTTCTATTTCTTCAATTTTTTTTCCCCATTCCACCTTTTATTCTTTCATTTTCCATTCTGTGGTCCTCAAGGATGCTGATTCATTGTCCAGCTTCCTCTAGTCTTGTACTATGAGTATCCAGATTCTTTTTAATTTGG
Source organism: Choloepus didactylus (assembly GCF_015220235.1). Classification (NCBI taxonomy): domain Eukaryota; kingdom Metazoa; phylum Chordata; class Mammalia; order Pilosa; family Megalonychidae; genus Choloepus; species Choloepus didactylus. The sequence continues at coordinate 191,268,507 of NC_051309.1, forward strand.
CCAACAGTTTCTTTTATTTCCATAAGATCATCTATTTTTTTATTTACTCTTGCAAGTTCTTCTTTATGCTCTTCTAGGGTCTTCTTCATGTCTTTCATAGCCTGTGCCATGCTCTTGTTGTTTGTCTTTAGTTCTTTAATTGCTCCAAGTACTTTGTCTCCTCTGATCTTTTGATTTGGGTGTTTGGGTTTGGGTTCTCCGTATCATCTAGTTTTATCATATGCTTTAAAATTTTCTGTTGTTTTTGGCCTCTTGGAATTTGCTTTACTCGATAGGGTTCTTTCAGAATATGAAAAACACCAATCTCTAATTTGTCAGATCTACAGCTTGGGTGGCGTACACTTTCTCTAACTAACCAATAGATGGAATCCTCGAGTCACCTATTCCCCTCAAGTCAGTTCTCCCCAACTTTGTCTTTGTGGTGTGTGGGGGTCTGATTCTTGTGGGGTTCAATTGGTGCACCAAGTTTGGGCATGTCGTTGGTGCTGTCTGCCCTGAATGAGGGATGTGTGTCTGAGCGGTTAGGGAGGCACGGCAGCTTTATTAATCAAACCTCCCAGATGTTCCTGAAGATTTAAGGCTTTTGCAAGAGCCTAAGCCTTCATTTCAGTCTTGCCACAGATTGTGTCTGTCGCTGACCCACAAGTCCTTGGTATTGGCATAGGGTCCCAGAGATTTCCAAGTGGGTCCCCCTTCTCAGCTGTGCTGTTCCATGACCTCTGCTGAGGGAAGGCTGTGCCATATCACAATTGCGCACCAGCCCTCCAGGGAAGTCCTGGGCCACCGGGCCGTGCAGGGGCATTCCCAGCCTGCTATAAAGATGGCTGAATGGGGCGTGTTAATTTCCCCCTTTTCACACAGTTCTGCCTTCCCAGCTCTGGGACAATTAGCTGTGGGTGCACTAAAGGCCACTGTCCACGGCCAATATTGTGGCATCTGCATGGTGCTGCAGGAAACACTCCCCATCACACTGGGACCCTTGGCATGGCTCTGGGCTGTGTCTCTGGCCCTGGGCAGGAGCATCCCCAGACCACTGGGAAGATGGCTGCAAGGGGTGCGGTTTCTTTCTCCTTTTGGCTCCCCTCTGCCCTCCTGGCTCTGAGACAATTAGCAGCAGGTGTGGGAAGGGCTATCTTCCACACCAGATATTGAGGTGGTGGCATGGCCTGTTCCTGCCTCGCTTGACTGTGTGGTTCTCACTGCCGTGTCTGTAGCCGCTCCCAGGTTTTTTTTTTTTTTAAAAAAAAGAACTAGTCCATCTCCAAATGTCAATCCATGGTTTCCCCACACCACAGCACGGCTGCCAGACTTTCACCCAGCTCACTCACTCATTTCAGAACACAGACTCCCAGTTTCATCAAATGCATGGTCCCTGTGGATTCAGCAGACCTTGTCCAGGTGGTGCATCACTGGAACTGGTGTTCTGGGTCACTTTCTGGCTTTTATCTAGTATTTTTCACGGAGGTGTTTTTTTGCCCTGTCTCTCCTAGCTGCCATCTTAGGTTCTCCAAGAAGTAGGCATTTCTAAGGACAGAAAGTAGGCCTTTAAATTCTGTTATGTTAACTCTTTTCTGCACTGTCCCCATAGCCATTTTCCCCTTTAATTTCCTTTCCATACAAAGTTGGCATGGTTTATCAATGGGTATCCATATTTTTTCTACAATACAGAATTTAAATGAGCAAAAGAATAATACACCTTAGCAGGTCCAGTCTGAATTTCTGGATATTAACTGCTTTAGTGCTTTGGTGGTCTGAGTGCCTTATCACAGAGTGCTGGCTCAACTCCAGGTAGCCTGGCTCTGTAGCCAGCCTTGATGTTGATAGATCTATCATAGACCCACTTGTCTCAGCTGGGACTAGCTTCCTTGGAATGTGTGTGCAGTGATAAAAATAGAACCTGGGTTTTCCAGTAGCCAAATATCCATCATTGCATATTAGAGATACTGTTCCAACAGTGAGGAGATAAGTGAGTCAGAGAAGGCCAGGAAGAGAGAAAAGTTGATTAGTTCCTGAAGAGAATGCCAGAAGTTTCACTAGGAGTCAGACAAATCCTCTCAGTTTCCTGAAAAGGGTAGTTGTCCAGATGATCTGAGCAAAGAAGTTGGATGTTAACTGCCTAAACTATCCAGAGAATCCCCCCCAATTTTTGGATGTCCTTGACTGTCTTGAGAATATGGAAAGACTTCTAGTCTTCCATTTTCCCTGGGAGGGTGAGGTATGGATCCTCAGAAACCAGTGTTATGTGATATAATTTCTGATACATCTCTCAATGATACTCAACAAACTAGTCTGACATATGTATGTGGGGCAGGCAGCTGTGAATGCATGAACCAACTTGTCAGGCAAACTAATAGTCAAATGCATATGAGTGAGTGGACCAAGGACAGTGGCTGAAGGCTAGGTTCAAAAAGCAAGTCCAATAAAGGAGGGCCTAAGAAGGGAATGTTGAAAAGTGTGACAGTGAAGGGGGGACAGAAGTATGGAACAGAAGTTGCTAAGAGAAATACTTTAGATAGATGCCTGTGGCTGATATTGGGCTTTTATATGCTCCCCATGGATGACTGAGTGGATAAATTAGCTTCATTTAAAGGGCCCTGGGCTGAATAGACAATTTTAATGTAAATAAATAGTAAAATAAATGAAGAAAATATACTGACAACAAAAATTTGAATGTATCTTTAAATTTCCTTATGTGCCATAGGAACCATGCTTGGAAAAAACTTACAATATAGAAATAAAATTAACTGAAAATACCAGGTTTTTAAACTACACAGACTTTGTGCCTCTCTAATGTCCAGAAAGGGCTTTTTATTCTGAGTAACTGTTCTTTCTTTCCTTCTCTATTTTTTCTGATTTCTCTCTTTAAAAGAATTTACAAAAACAGGACTCCTGGAATTATAACATCAGCATGGTTTATTTAGTAGTCTTGAGTAATTATAGATCTTTCAATTATCCAAGCAAGTTTTTTTTTTTTTTTTTTTTTTTTTTTTTTTTTTTTTTTTTCACTCTGCAAGGCTTTGTATAGCATATAGAAGGATAAGTCATAATTCTTGCTGTCAAGTTGCTGTCAATGAATCCTGGAAGGTAAGGCTGACACTGACAATGTATACAAGGGAGTATAATATAAAATTAAATAATAAGGTTCTATAGTATGAAAATAAATTTTTGCTGTAAGAGTTCAAAGGAGTGAAATTCAAGTAAGCAGAATTTTTTAAGGGTTATTTGGAAGAGTGGGGAGTTTGAGTTGAATATAAAAATTGGGAAGAATTAGGAAAGCAGAATGGAAGGGAAAGGCATTCTAAGTGAAGGGAACTTGAGTGAAAGCATAAAGGCATAATGCATGTGACAGATCCAAGGGACAATGAAGCTAGCTAGGGGAGAAAGTAAGTATTAGAGAAGCAAATTCGGGTATGTGGGGAGGATTTAGAGCATTTGAGGCCTTAAAAGATCAAGCAAGGAAGTGGCACACAGTATTTTATAACAGAAATGGCACTGAAGAATATCAATAGGCAATTCACAGAATATACAAGTGGGCAATAAACATATTTTATTCTCAGCCTCACTTATGATTAGAAATGTAAATTAGCAGTCAGTTCAGAATAAATGAAAACAAAACAAAACAAAACAAAAAAACACCTCACTGTCAACTGCCTGGGAATATAAATAGGTATAATCCTTGTGGGGGTGATTATCACCATTTTAAATGCACACTACTTCTGGAATCTATGCATTGGGATAGACAGTCCTCATTGGACCTTTTGTGCTATTAGGCTTCTTATTGGGTATGCCAAGAATGCAAATCCCTGACTGCTATTTACCTAGCCTATTTCCTAGGGTTGTATTTGCAGTGAGTATCCTTGTGGGATGAGGTAAGATTTCCCTCCAGGACAAAGAGCAGTCTTGCTTACAGCTTGCTAAAAGAATGGTTGGATCTTCAAGTTCCACTTTCTTCAGCTGCAAAGCAAATTCACTATGTGCACAGTATTCATTTGGATTCTCTGCCTCACCCCTGTGGTTCTTAGGATGCAAAGGAAACACAATGTTTATGCTTCTTGCTGTGCCATGAGTAATGAAGTCCTTTGTCTCTTACTGAGGAGTTTCGTATTGTCTGCCTGCATCTATGAAACATTAACAGACTAATGTATTAGCTTCAAGTAGGGTAAAATCACATCCCACACCCCAACTCTATTCTACAGACATTTTTAGCACAAATCCTTAAAGATAAGTGTCTAAGAATGTTCTTTGTAGTATTTTTTTTGTCATAACAACAGAAAAGATAAAATGCCATTAGCCAGTGACAGGACTGGACCCCAGGCTAATGACTTGATATGGATTGGTTAAACCAGGAAAATACATGAGTTCTTAGAAATACTCTCAGTGTAGTGAAAGAACAGGAGGATATGGATGAGATCATGGTGAACCCATAGATATATCTATCCTTTCCTTCACCTTCATTTGCACTGCTATGACATTGATTCACATACTCATTATCCCACATCTAAATTACTGCAATGATCTCTCACGTTGTCCCAGGTGGCAGTTTCATCCCTTGCTAAGAAATTTTATTTATCTACTTAGAGTCTACGTGGTTATGACAGTCAACTGATCTAAAATCCTCAAAGATTTCTTATTGTCTTCTGAATGATGTTCAAACTTATTAGCCTGGCATTCAAGCCTTCTACAATTTGTCCTTGGCCTACATATCCAATTTAGCTTCTGTTTTAGTTTGCTAGGCTGCTCAAAGCAGATATCATGAAATGAGTTGGCTTTTAATAATGGGAATCTATTAGCTTACAGTTCTGAGGCTGAGAAAAATGTCCAAATCAAGGCATCATCAGGGCAATGCTTTCTTCCTGAAGACTGGCTGCAGTGATCCTTGACGACTCTGCCACATGGCAAGGCACAAGGCACTGTCTATTGATCTCTTCCTTCTCTTCTGGGTTTTGTTGCTTCCATTTTCTTTGATGGTTCTCTCTCTTTCCTTCTGTATTTATCCTGTTCATAAAGACTCCAGTAAGAGGATTAAAAGCCACCCTGGGCCATGCCTTAACTGAAGTAACCTTATCAAAAGGTCCTATTTATAATAGGTTTACACCCACGGGAGTAGATTAGCTTTAAGAACATGACTTTCTGGGGTACACACAGTTACAGACCTCCACTGCTTCTATTACCCTTTAAATGTTTGTTATCTGTGCATGACATGTATTTCTTCAAAAATATCATGGTCTATGGATTCAGGGCATCTCAATTCAGTAAGAATTTTCTGAGCATCTACTACATGCAAGGCTTTGTTCTAGGCACTAAAGGAGACAGAAAATGTACAAGACATGATCCTGACCCTTCACGATAGACAGTGTCATTTATAGTTGCTTTCTTAAAAATATTTTCAAATTGTGCCACTTCTATAACATGCTCCATTGTAGCAACTTCCTTAGGTAGCATCATGCTTCGTGGACACTTTAGATATCTCTGGCAACAACATATTTGATGGGACTGCCTCTTTAGGTTTATTCCCTTTCTATGCAGCTCAACTGTCTATGCACACAGGGCTAGCTGAAGTATTTCCTCATAAAATGGTTTACTAGTCTTTTCCTTTTTTGGGTTTGCATATTACAGAAGCATAATTATTTTCAGATAAGAAGATCAAAACTTCTTCCTAATCCTAGGGTCCTTCCTACCCTTCAGAAACATAACAATATATGTCTTCCCCAATTGACCACTCCCTGTTTATTCAGGTGCACATTGAATATTCATGAAAAGTGATATTTTAGGCCACAAAAAACTCAATAATCCAAAGAATAGAAATAATACAAACAGCAATCTCTCCCTACATGAAATAAAACCAGATATTAAACAATCAAAAAGAAAACACCTTCCCCCTGAAAATTAACACCCTCACACAGCCCCATACACATTTACTATTAACTCCTCAGTCAAAGGAGAAATACAAAATTTAAACACAATCTATCAGAAATTTCAGCATACAGCTAAAGCAGTTATCATATCAATGAAATGAAAATAAAAATATGTCAAATATTCAATCTCAAAATCTAGTAAATCAAAATAGTGGAGTGACAAAAATTGATGATATTGAAAGAAAAAAATGAATTAGAAAACAAACAGTAAAATGAATTAGTAAATGCAAAAGCTAGTTCTTTGAAAAAATTTCAATAAAAAACAAACCATTAATTAAAATAATAAAGGAAAAAAGGGAAAAGCACAAATATACATAATTAGAATTAACAAATAATAAACATCAAAACATAAAAATAGGGAAAATAGTACCAAATTTTTAAAGATCCAATAATCCCAATGCTACTTAAAATATTCCAGTGCGTAGAAACATAAGGAAAACTTAACAAATTCATTCTCTAATTTGAGTATAATATTACCACCAAAAACAAAAACCACAGATCAATTTCACTATGAATTTTGATGACAAAGACTTAAATAAAATATTAGAAAAGAGAACTCAAAGAGCCTATTGAAAAATAATTCATCATGACCAAGTCAAGTTTATTCCAGGAATGAACAATGATTTGAGATTAGGAAACTCATTCACATACTCCATCATATTAATAGAGCTAGGGAGAAAAATTATATGGTCACCTCCAAAGATAAAGAAAATGCACTTGAAAATAACTCAACAAGACACTTATTTTTTTTTTAAACTCTCAATAAAATAGGATATTTCCTAAATATCAGTTTGAAATATATATTATCTAATGATATATAACTACATGTAAATGCACATGCACACACACACACACATGTACAGCCCTCCATCCCAAAGCCAGCATCTTACTTGATGGAGAAATGAAAGGAACTTTCCCGCTAAAGTCAGGAACAAGACAAGGATGCGATTTGTCATCATTAATATTAAATATTGTGTTGGACAAAATAATTAGAAGTATAAGAAATTGGGAAGGAAAAGATAAAGGCTTCACTAATGTAGATGTTATGATTAAATATCTGGAAAATCCAAATAAACAATTGGAAAAAAAAAAGTACAGTGGAATAAGAGAAACCCCTATTCCATTTCTAACCTGCCTTTTTTGTACATCTACATTTGCTTTTGTCACTCCCAGTCACTCAAGTTCTAAACCATGGTATTATAACCATAACATTAATTTCATTTGTGCCTTAAGAATCTGCTTTCATGCTATATTTTGCAGATTCCACCCCTACCTAAGCAGTTGCCAAGTCTAGACTGTGTCTCTGAAATGTCCTTCCTATCAGTCTTTTTCATATCCCCATCATTATCCGCGGTCATCTGCCCTCCGTATATAACTTTGGCTGCCAGTTTAGTGATGCTACTCTTGTTTAATATGTAAAATCCAGTAATATAAAGTCCTAACTTCTTGGTCTGGTTTTCTACAATAGGCCCCTGACTTACTTTTCCAGCCTTATTTGCCTAATCCAGTGCACACCATTTTAGCTGGACCAGACTACGGGGTGTTGCTTAGACATAGCTGTACTTGGAAGTTCAGTGCCTTTTGCAATACTCTTCCTGGATATCACCACCTGTAACAGCAAGCACCCTTCTTCCAAGCTATCCTATAAGAATAATAGCTAATATGCGTTGTATAGACACTGCATTAAATCTTTTACATGCATTGCCTCTGTTCCTTTGAAGCCCAAGGCATTCTGTACCTTTCCTTGGTATTTATCATTTCAGATTTGTTTTTTATCTTAAGAACTCTACTAGACTACAAGCTTCATAAGTATAGCAAGTAATCAGTAACACATCTCTGTATCACTTGCAGCACAGTAGATGTCCAATAAATATTTGTTTTATTGAATAAACTGAATAAACTGTGGCTGCTTGGAAGATAAAAACATGTTTAAAACTCAACTGAAGATTCCCTCCTTGGTTTGTAGTTTACCCATTTTTCATTACTTGGCTCTATCTCATTTCAACAAGGACTTGGCCTTATGAATGCTGTATTCTCAAGGTTTAGAACTGTACCTGGCACATCATAGGCACTTAGTTGTAATCGTACCCATATGGCTGTATGAAAATTAACTGAATGATAATGGATGATGAAAAGAAGCAAGGGCTCAACAATAGATAACATAAGTCAGCATCAGGGTGATCATCATGTTGTGTTTTGCACCTATCATATTCTAGGCCAGGTGTTCTTAACCTCTTTTGGTTTCCGGATGCAAAATTTAACCAAAATAAGTTCAGCAGATTATTGGACCCTCTGAATCCCATTTTTATAATTAAAAAAATTCCTAGCTGTGAAAGGAACAAAGACGTTGACAGAGGTATATTCAAAGTCACAGATTGGTGCCCTCTGAATCCTAAAGCCCTCAGGGCATTGGGAATTTACTAATTAATTCTACTATTTATTGATGGGTTGTTGACTTTATATTCTCTTATACACTGTGCTGTACAGAATTCTATAGCCATTATCTCCCTTGATCTTAAGAACCCAGTGAGGTTATTCTTCTGGTAATCGGAAATCTCCGTTAAAAATGCAAATATTTAGAATTGGTAACATCAGCCCTTATTTTAAAAAACAGCTTTAGCTACCCATTGGAGGCAAAGCGTTTAAAGGAATGGGACTAACGTTGGAGGTGGAAACTAAAGGCCTAAAGCTGGTGCACACGATTGCTTATAGGGACCTGAGTGTCCCCCTTTCCTCCCTCTCTCCACACCCCCATGCCCCCAAAAAATTAAGTCGTAAGTTTAACCAGGTTTCACAAAGGGAAAGATGCGGTTTTGTAAAGTAATGCCTCCACATACAACATATCGAGGCAGACTCTAAACTACTTTGCTCTCCTGCCGGTTTTAATTGGAGATTAATGGAACATAACCAGGAAGCCGCAATTTCAGACCACCTGACAGGACAACCAAGGGCGTGGGCGACCAATACTCTTTTCTCTGAGGCAAGGGGCGGGTGGAGGGTAAGCGAGGACCGGAGGAGGCGGGTCTTCCGTGACCGACCCCGCCCCTCCGTTGCTCATCGCTGATTGGCGGTGGCGAGAGGCCGCGGAAGAAGAGGCGGGACAGCAGCTTGGTTTCTCCATTTTAACGCTGTCCCGCCCGCCAGGTGGGTGTGTCCCGTGAGGCGGGTGCGCGCGCGCTCACGACGGAGGAGCGAAAAGGAGGCGGGGCCGCGGCGGCGCGCGCTCTCGGACCGCGCGCACCGCCGGCGGGCACGGATTGCCGGGAGCCGGGTCCGAGTCGGATCAGGAACCGGGGTGTGCGAGTTGAAACAGGGCTCGCGGGAGACGGTCGCGATGAACACGGTGCTGTCACGGGCGAACTCACTGTTCGCTTTCTCGTTGAGCGTGATGGCGGCGCTCACCTTCGGCTGCTTCATCACCACCGCCTTCAAAGATAGGAGCGTCCCAGTGCGGCTGCACGTCTCGCGGATCATGCTGTGAGTGCTGCCGAGGCCCGGCCAGTGAGGAGGGGCACCTTGACCCGGCCGGGGTGGGCGCCGAGGGCGGGCCGGTGTGCCGGGGCCGCGGGGCAGAGCGTCCGCGCCGCCCCGGTGTCCTCCGTCCTTAGCGGCCATCCGCCGGGAGCTCAGACGTCCGGGGTGGACCTCGCGGCTTTTGACCTCGGAACTCTGAGAGCTTACTCCTTCACCGTAAATTCCCGGGCTTGCTCTTAAATGTTAATTTAGAGTGTTACTCAGGTCACTGCCTCCGCTTCCTTCTTGTTCCTCACTTCCCTCCGCCCACGCCTAGCCAATGAGGGAGCAACACAACAGCAAAGCCGGCGCTGCCGCCGCCGCGCCCGGGCTGGTCGGGGGTCCGCACACGAGGCCCGCGTAGGTGCTGCTCCCTCTGTCTGCGTTAGACAGCGGTGGGTTTTCTCAGCAGCTGTTTTAATGTTTGAGGCTAAAGAAAGGAATTGCTTTTGTGTCATTAGTAACCAGAGTTTGCCCTGTTTGACATTTCCATTACAGTTTTTGTCTTTCTACTTTCAAAAGGCTGTAAATACTCGGAGCTGCTTTGAAGTTGGCAAGAGATGCTATTAAGATGCACCGAGAGAATTACACATCTTAGCGATAGAGGGTTTTTTCCCCCCCAAGGGTTTGAATAAATTTGTGAAAATGCCAAAAAAACAGAATTTCGTAATGACAGTGTCATTTCGCTATTGCCTATTTTTAATTTTTGATAATTTTTTCTTCAGCTTTTTTCTTTGATACATAGCTTTTTTTTTTTTTTTCCTGCTTCTCATTCCTTCTTTTCTGTTTCACCTTCTAACAAGTTCTCTCCCGTTCAACCTTGGCTTGCTTTATTTCTTTGTCAGAATTATCAGTAAGCCAATTATCTTAAAACTACCCTCCCCTTCTTTTCCTATATTGATGTTCGTTAGATGCTGTTCCCAGGGTGGAAAGCAACACTGTCATCAGCTCTGTGAGGACTTAGAAAAGAGCTTGGCTCATAGTGAACACTCAACAAATGTTAACTATAGTTATTTTGAGCAAGTTTCTTACCATTTTGGTCCTTAATTTCATTTTGTTTAAAATGTAAGTACTACCTAACTCATAGGCTTGTTATGAAGATTATTTGAGATAATTGTGAAAAATTCTTAGTGGGCCGGACACATAGTAAGTACTTGAAATATAGCAGTTGTTAATCATTTTATTTTAGTTTTCCACACCACCTTGATTTCATATGGAACTTTCTTATACCCATCCAACCAAATTGCTTTACATCAAGTATTTTTATTTTTATTTTTATTTTTATTTTTATTTTTTTAAAGCAGTTTTTATCTCCCTCGGGTTTTCTTTTAAGGGATTCTCTTAAAGTGTATGAAAATAGCTGAACACCTATTTTTATATTGGATTAGAATATTTACCCTGTTTTCACTCTTACAGGCTTCTTTGATTTTATGTGTTTCTTCATAGGATTGCTGTTTGTGCACACGAATAGATATTGTCTTTCACTTTAAGAAATTATGGGATGTGAAATTTTTCTGTTAAATTGAAAGGTAGTAAAACTTTTATCTTTCCTTCTAGAAAAAATGTAGAAGACTTCACTGGACCTAGAGAAAGAAGTGATCTGGGATTCATTACATTTGATATAACTGTTGATATCCTTTAAGAAAATATTTCATTGTCATTTCTCTAGTTTTATAATGAGACCGTTGTTTAGTGATTTGGGGGACAGTGAGTGTGACTATTCCACTGAATCTACCAAGCCTTGAATATTTCTGTGCCTATGTTTTTATCAGTAAAATAATGTTACTGTTTCTTCATTCATACCTTCTTTATAGATTCATGTGTTAGTATTTACACTTTTCGAAGAAACATTAATAGGTCCAGAACTACGAGAGTTTGAACTTGGGTTTTAGGAAAAAAAAAAATTAGATCATTTGGATTAGAGATGGAAAACTGGTACCAGTGTTCAGCCTTGCTAGAAAGAATATTTCATGTACCCTCCAATGAACATATCCTTATTTATGGTAGCAGAGAGAAACATATGTTAAAGAGGTGAATTACTTCTGTTGTGCTTCAGAAGGCCATTATCAAAATGATTATTGGCAAACCATAGTAGCAGTTTGCTATTATAGTTCTTTTTATAAGGACTTGTATAATATGGGTCAGGTAAATGTTTGCAGTTAAAATAATTACTACAAAACAGGGATGATTTAAATATTTTTTCTTTATCATGAGTTTCTGCCTTTTGACAACTGATCATTTTGTCCACTTTAATCTTCAGTTAGGGTCTTATATTAGTGTTTTGCCAGTATCCATCTCTACTTCTAGCCTGATCTCACCTGCCTTTTTAAGACCCCAGTATCAAAATACATTAAGGAGACTGGATCAGGTCTGAACATTTGAAGCAGATCATGTACCAGGAGTTTACCCAATGTACCTCCCTGCTACCATGGAGATACCTTCAACTTGATTTTTTAGAAATAAATTACTGGATTTAGAAGTAGACTAGGAGTTGGTTCCATCAGCAGTTTTTCAGGAAATACAGTGTACCATCAGAAAAGTCATGTAACATTTTTTTTTTTAGCTTACTCTAGGTAAGAGGGAATTTGGATCTAGTGTGAAAATAGTAACTTTGTATGCCTGGAGAACTGTGAAATTTCTGATATCTCGTCTACTGTATTTATATATGTTTTCAATCTCATCATTCATAGTTTATTTAGATCTTAATGGTACTGCTTATACTTGAAATTGTAGCTATGCTTGTAGAGAGCTGTCTACACATCTAAATTTGAAACCAGTGATTCTTAGTGCCTACAGCTATCCAAAAGTTGGTTGTAATGTTGCTATCAGTAAGTAAATGCATATAATAAAATGACAGCAATTTGTATGTAAGCTAAAAAGCCAAACATTAACTCAGTTCATTTCCCAGTACTGGCACCATTCTTCTAGTTAATTCTGGTGAGATTTTTTTCACCCAGGGAAATTAAATGTTCTTAGCAAAGCGCTTCATGTATTGAAACGTTTTGAACTATGTTTTTGTGACCAAGAACAGCATGTAGAATTTATTATGCTTGGTTTAATTACTTAGGTCTTGATTAGGTTTGCATATTGGTAAATTTAAATTGTCATGATCAATCTCCAGGAGGAATCCCATGTTTTAAATATTAAGTTCTCTTAGACTCAGAGAGTTGATATTGCAGGAAATATAATTTTGGCTTTCTTTGTCATTTTCTTATGCTAAGAATTTCAGCTAGTAACACATGAAGGAGCAGAGGAGGATATTGATAATCTCAAGCTGATACTTGTTTGGATTTGGAATGGCTTGTATCTTACAATATATTTTCTTCTATAGATTTTTATTAAATTAGTTTATTCCCCTTAACATACAACAAGCAGCTTAGTATGTTTTGGGGCCGCCTCGCCTTTTTCTATTTTAGTATTAGTATTGCTATAGATAACTAACCCAAGGATAACTAAGATCTGTTTAAAGTTGTTGTTTGCAGCTTTATGATTTATATGTTCCTTAATTTGTTTACATCTAGAGGATATATTTGATTGGAATGTTAAGCAGTTGTTTCTTTATTTATCAGCAGAATATTCAACAAAAACTAATGTAAGTATACATGTTTATAAGTGTTTTAGTAGCTATTTAAAACCTTATTCTTTATGAAAGAATGTAAATTTTTTATACTCAAAATATCGGGTCTGAGAAGCCTGGTGAAAATCACCAGCCGATGGAGAAGTTGCTCTAATAAGAAAAGTATCTCCTTTTTGTAGTCTCTCTCTTTTTTCCACCTGTTCTGTAGTTCTCTAGTACTGTGGCCTCCAGAATAGAGTGCATGCAAGGTAATCCATAGGCATATAAGGAAAAAACCTTAAGACTTTCGTATATAGATTTTTCAGTTTAAAATAAAAGGGGAAAAAAGTTAAACTTTATTATTACTTGCTCTGTAGACTGACATTAATGCTTGGGCTCATTCCCTATGACAGATGTTCACATGTCTCCTACAACATATAAATATTCTAGAGAAGAAGGGAAGTTCTGTAAGCCTAGAGACTGATCATCTATTTACCTTTATTCATTTCTTCACTTGCAACATTTTGCAAAGTATTGCAGTATTAAGTGAAATATATGGTCTAGTTTTAAATAAGCTATTCTTCAGAGAGATGGCATCAGAAGATTCCTGCAAGGAAATTACTGATTGAAGGTAAAGCTAATAGTTCAAGCACGTGCACACAACAGGAAAATGGCAGAACTGACACTTCTGTTCCTCTTACAAACTGTTCAGCCATATTAAAGGATTAGGAAAACAAAAAGACAACCTAAAAAAATATAATAAGTTGGCTGAGAAAATTCAACATTAGTCAAGAAGACTATTTGAAATACAAATTTATATTCACTGTCATTGATGATATTAACTAATGATTATACTTAGATACATAAATATATAACATTATGTAATTTATAAATAAAGACAAATATTTTGAAGCTTGTTCTTAAAATAATTTATGTTCAAAAATCCTCGGAAACCTCAGCAGTAAAAAGACAAACAACTCAATTAAAAAATTGGCAAAAGACTTAACAGGCTTTTCCCCAAAGAGGATATACAAATGGCCAAAAAACACATGAAAAGATGTTCAACATCACTAGCTATTAGGGAAATGTAAATCGGAGTCACACGGAGATACCATTTCACACCCACTAGAATGGCTACTATTAAAAAAAAAACAGGAAAATTACAAGTGTTGGAGAAAATGTGGAGAAATAGGAACACTCATTCATTGCTGGTGGCAATGTAAAATGGTGCAGCTGCTGTGGAAGACAGTTTGGAAGTTCCTCAGGAAGCTAAGTATAGAAGTATTATATGACTTGGCAATCCCTCTACTAAGCATATACCCACACGAATTGAAAGGAGGGACTGAAAAAGATATTTGCACACTGATGTTCATAGTGGCATTATTCACAATTGCTAAAAGAAGGAAGCAACCCAAATGTCCATCAGCCGTTTAACTGATAAACAAAATGTGATCTACACATACAATGTAATATTATTCAGCTGTAAAAAGGAATGAAATTCTGATACATGCAACAACATGAATGAACTTGAAGACATGCTGAATGAAATAAGCCAGACACCAAGGGACAAATATTGCATGATCTCTATTATATGCAAACTCATAGAGTTAGGATCTAGGATACAGGTAACCAGGGATAGAATGGGGGTAGAGAATGGGGAGCTGATGATTCATTTGTTCAGAATTTCTATTTAAGTTGATGGTAAAGTTCTGGAATTGGATGGTGGTGACGGTAACACATTATTGGGAGAGTAATTAACAGTACAGAATTATATTAAAAGAGGAAATTTTGGGTCATGTATATGTTACTAGAATAAAAATTAAGATAAAAAAAATGACGAACCTCAGAGACCACTTCCAATGGTAAGATTAGAAAGGATGTTGCTGAACATCATAGTTGCTTAGGAAATGGGGGGTAGTATTGCTGCTCAGCTATAGGACACTGTATGCTAAAATAGTCTTTCTCCACAGCTAGGATTAGAGCAGTATATGACTTGTGTTTAGAACTCATTACCCAGATATTTAATCAAAAGCCTATAAAGGTTACTATGTTTTGAATCATCTCTTGAGATTATTTTAAATTCTTTCTGAATACTATTTATATTTTTAAATTCCTTCTCAATGCTACTTCTATTTATGTATATTTTAATACATGGAGTTAGCTGGTTTTTGTAGTCCTATTAAGCCATATATCTACAGTTAATTAATGTCTATTGAGAAATGTTTTCCTTTGTGATGAGGTTGTATGGGATTTGCCAATTTGAGTATTTACAGTATTGTAAAATTGTAAGTTATATTTTATGATTGGAACTATGTTTTGTAATTAAAAACTATTAAAATATTAGATAAAAACCTATTAAAACACTATTAAAACTTCTGAGTTTATGATTAAAAGCTATTAGTCCAGTCTGATTTAGAGCTTTTGTTTTAGATAGGGTAGTGGTTGAGCTATTTATACAAATATGACTAAAATAGGAATTTTAGGTCCTACCTCTTTATTTATTATTTAATTGTCTTGTGTTTATTGATGCTTTCCACCATGGAGTTATTAATTGCTTTCTTAGAACTGGGATAGGAAATACTGAAAATCATAATTTTATTTTAGATAACTTTCTAGAATGTAGATACTCTAGAAATTAAACAATTAACACAAATGAAGTGACCTAATTTGCCTAACTTAGGAAGGCTTTGAGGCAAATATAAAAGTACTTTTTAAAACATATTTAAGAAGCATAAACATAGTATTTTACTCTTTACGTGATACCACACCCTTATTACTAAAATTCTAAATGCTTAATTGATACTAAAAGTATAATATGAATAGTTCTCATCGGTGAATCAAAAGATGAAAGTAAAATCTATGGCATTAAAATGTGCTTAAATGTTGATTTTACCTGAGTCACCTTTATGTTTGTCGTTACTGTAGCCTGGAGGTAGTTTGTAGTTAAAGTTGGGACTACTTTCTGCATTTTATTTGAACTGTATTCATTTTCAAGAGATAACAAATTAATCAATTTTGTCTATTTAATGGTTTAATTCATTAGCTGGAATTTTTATCACTTAAATTCATTATACATTTATTTTGAGCATGTATTTTGCATCAGGTATTTTGTTAGGTACTAGTAGTACTGTAATGATAAGTTTTGATCTTTGTCCTTGAGAATCAATAAAATGTTAAAACTTTACAGGCAGCTAAGGCTATTCTTGAAGATAAAAGTAACAACTGTAACACATATATTCTACAAGTCTCAAAAATTATCCAGATAAATTTGTCACTTTCTTTGTGGTGGGCATATCTAAATTATATACATAATTCTAGTTTATTCCAGCATGAGTAATAAGTTAATGCAGTCTGAAATTTCACATTAGTGAATGAATAGGTCTACATAAAAGTCTTCATAAAAAGTCATTTCGTTTTGGCTTATCTTTGATTATGTGTTCTTCCATCTTGATGTTTCTGTTTAATGTTAGAAAGAAGCTTTAAGGAATAGGCTTGAGCCCTCCTTTAGAAATAACTGTTCCATATTTCTTTTTAGTTAATGCAGTCAACCGTACACTGAGCAATTGGCCTCACCAACTAATAAGAACAAATTTCTTGGAATTTAGTATAG
The DNA here is from genome assembly GCF_015220235.1 of Choloepus didactylus. NCBI lineage: Eukaryota > Metazoa > Chordata > Mammalia > Pilosa > Megalonychidae > Choloepus > Choloepus didactylus. The sequence goes on from NC_051309.1 coordinate 191,285,101, forward strand.
ATTAAAAATGTGTTTTCTCTCCATTTCATGCCCCTAATTTTCCTTTAATATTAAATAAGTAGGAGTAGTCTTTTTAAAAAAATATAAATGGAACGCATATATAATATGTCAGCACAGTGGTTTACAAGAATTGTCAGACCTCTAGAATTCTGCCACACTAAAACAATGATGTGCCTTTGTATTTTATGTAAAGGGGATAAAGATGTTCACAAGGATTCATTTCTTAGTGATTCCTTTATAATTTTAAATCCTTAGAGATTCATGAATTTTCGTGGTCTAATCTGACAACAGTGATGCATATTAACAATGTGATGGAACAGGGATTAGTTAGTTCTCTTTTTTTTCCCGGTACTTTCTAGGGTCAGCACTGAGCTGGAAGGGCTCAGAAATTTTACAGGGAAAAGTGAATTAAAAGAATACTTTACCTCTCAGGGATTTTAATCCTTGTGTTTCTCCAAGGGCTTCACTTCGAGAGCATATAGGTCTAAAAGCTTTTGTTAAGCTATGAAGCCCTAAGAAGTCAACTATATGCTTGCTAGGACTTTTAATTTGAAGTGATAAGATGCTACTTCTGATGAGTTATCTAATTAATTTTCATTTCTTTGTAGGCTCTGAACCAAGTTGTCCTTTGGGACAAGATTGTTCTGAGAGGTGATAATCCGAAGCTGCTGTTGAAAGATATGAAAACAAAATATTTTTTCTTTGATGATGGAAATGGTCTCAAGTAAGTGATTCTTTACATCATTTTTTACGTTTAATGAGATGTGGAGGGGGAGAAAAGTATGCAATGTATTTTTTAGTTTAAAGAAAATTATTAGAGGATAAAAAGAAGATTTTGAGAGAAGAAAAGATTCATAACAGATCTGAACTGGAAGATTGGCTCGAAAGACTGCTACACAAAGTAGGATCTAAGATAAATGCTCAGGTCTCTTGCAATATGTGAAATGTAGTAGTCAAACTAATAAAAGCTTTAGCTTCTGCTCTTCAGTGTATGGGGAGCATAGGATTGCCCATATGGGAGTAGGGCTGTGCTTGTCAAAATAAAGGGCTCTTTTCTGAATTTAGGAGGAACTTGGCTGGGAAACCATAACGAGGAAGTAGCTCATTGGCCTTGGAGTTGATACTGAGGTTCTAATATTGGTTTTCTTAGCTCAGCTTTTCTGAACCTCGGTTGCCTCTTATTCAAAATGAGAGAATTAGAATGATTTATCTCTCAGGTCATTTTTAGCTCTTACATCCCATGAGAGCCATCTTGATCAAACCTCTGTTTTTGCAATTTGAGAGAAATTTGAAAGAATGAGAGATTGTGATTTGTTCAAGTTTGCCCATCTAGGTAACAAAAGGATTAAGTTTCACATTTTCGTCTTTTGATTCTTAGCTCAAGTCTCTTTTTACATTTTCTGTGTTTTACTCATTTAAGCTTTTTGCTAATAGTTCTAATAATTGTGAGTTTAGGTAGGTCATTATGGGATATCTGCTTGTTCTTAGATTTCTAATTACATGAGAAAGTAGTTTCATTTGCAGATGAGATTCCTATTAGGAATAGCTGGTTATAAAGTATTCGCTATCTCATTGCTAGCATTAAAATGTTTTTATTTAATTACAAATGTTTCTGCTGACTTCTGTTTATTACCTCTTTTTACAGGGGAAACAGGAATGTCACCTTAACTCTATCTTGGAACGTTGTACCAAATGCTGGAATTCTACCTCTTGTGACAGGATCAGGACATGTATCTGTCCCATTTCCAGATACATATGAAATAACGAAGAGCTATTAAATTATTCTGAATTTGAAGCAACATATTTTTATACTCAATGAATTGTATCTCATTTATCTCTTCCCTTGCATTTTCATTTGCTTTTGGTTGTTACTTTATTATGCTTTTGAAGTTTTTTTGGTATAAGAACTTACATCAAAAGGCGCATTTGAAGGGAAAGGTTAATGAGCTATTTAAACTTAAATTTACAAACAAAACAAAAAAGGAAGGCCACCAAAGTGGAGTATTATAGAATAAGACAACTTTATAATAATAAGGATTTGTAAAAAATATATATTTGATGTATTCCCTGTATTTCCATTGTTCTTTATAGAATATAAAGTGAGCATGAAGGGTAGTTAAAACTTTCAGGTGCCTGTAGAGTCATAAGAACTCTGTATTTTATGCCTTCCATTCATGCAAGTTTAGATTGGATGTGATTTAAAAGTAAACATTCTCTTCTGTCACTTTTGGGGTATATCTGACTACTGGAAAAATTACTAAGGTTATTTGTTAAAAGCCTGTTTTGAAAATAGCCAAAAGTGACAGAATTTTGTTCCATTACTCTTAGAAATGCCCATAATTCTTTTTCATACTGATACTAGCAACATTCTTCACTTAAAGAGTGAATACCTCTTTATGTGCTGTAAGTCATTTAAACTCATTTTTAATTCTCTTAAGTCAACCAATTGTTTGTCTTTCAGTTCTTTCTCTTAAAACATTCCTTTGTGTTATATCTGTATAATTTTTTAACATTGCCGTTGAAAATTGAAAATGTTCGCATGAGTCAAGTTTGTTCTAGTGAGCATGCCTGTTGCCATGGAGTGGTAATTATTTAAAACTTTCTGTAGGTTCACATTTTAATAATTATTGGGGTATTAATAGTAACCAGTATTTGTGTTGTGCTTTTCCATTTACAAAGCACTCTCATTTATTTTATTGTATGTGATCCTCAGTAATCTAATGAGGTAAGTAGTGCAAGTGTTACTATCACTATTTGCAGATGAAGAAGCTGAAACCCAAAAGTTTAGTGAATTGCTCAAGGTTGTAGAGCTAGCCAGGAATGGAGATAAAACTTGAACTCATATCTTTTGACTTTTTAAACTTATCTTCTCTTCTATACCTCAGATTATAGACTAATCAGATTTCATTTATAATTTTCATTATTATTTTTTGTTACCCTGGACACACTTTTCTGCCACTCCTTGAAGAGGTTTCTCATCCTGTATGGAAGTGACTAATTGTCAAGCTGCCAACAACTTACATAGAGGTAATATCTCATTCTCTGCATAAGTTCATTTTACTTACATTGAAAGCGTAAGAAAATCTACATGTATCTAAAAGTAAATAATTTAGAGATTAAATACATAATAATTCATGATTAAATATATGATCCTGGTTAGCATAATTTTTTCTGCAGTAGGCAGATAAGCATCCTCAAAGGTAGCAACTGCAAATCAGTTAACCTTAAATGCAAGACCAAACACTGTAGTTACACAATCAGCAGTAACCAAAAAGGGCTACTATGTTAGAACAGTTTAATAGCTAACATTTTGTTTTATTTACCTCATCTTAAATACATCGACATTTAATTACAACATTAATTTTAACAGCAGTTGTATGTAGTCATGTAGTTCATGTAAAAGATTGTGTTGTGTGTATGACCTTTTCAAGCCAGTGGAAAAGTCAGTGGTATATTATCATGAATGTTAGTCTGGGTTTGCCTCCCAGCTTTTTCATTAAACCTTTCCGCATTTGGGTTTCTTTATCTGTAAAATGACTGAGTTGGACTAGATAACTTAAATGGTTATCACACAGTTCTGTAAAATTTGTTGTATCTGTTCAGCAAAGAAATTGAACAGAAAAGCACCTTATTAATGTGAAGATAGGAAGATGATTGAAAGACTAACACATAACTTATACTGATCTTTCAGTTAGATGATACATCAAGAAAATTTACCTTTAGTTAGTGCAGATATTAGATATGGAAACTTAAAATCTGTGGACATCAAAGCTTAGAGATTGGTTATGTTCTCAGTAAGAAAGGCATGTACAATAAGCCTGCAGTGTAAATCAGACCTGGATAATGGCTTAATAGTTCATTATACCTCTATGATGTGTGGATCTGTTAGTTTGGTAGATATGAGTGTTGAAATTTACTTAAGTTACAATTTATCTTGTTTATTTGAAAAAAACATTCTTATGGACTCTTATGAGGAAGAGTAAAGAAGCCCAACTAGCACAGTGGGGAAATCACTTTTTTTTTTTTTTTTTTTTTTTAAATTTAGCTAAGAGAAACTGCTCAGGATAAGAATGCTCCAACATGGGAATAAAGCTGCATCTCAGGAACTCATTTTGGGTGTGCATAGCTTTATTAGTTTGCCATAATTATACATTTTTAAAAATTGACTTGTGTTTAGTTTAGTAACCATATCATCTATCTTAATAGCAATGTTTTAAAGAAGTCTCATAAAGTCTCCACAAGGAAACAAGGCTTCAGAGTTGTAAACACCTAAGTATGATTAGAATTGTCTGAACCTACAGATGATTCTGGAAAAAGAGAATAAGGATTGCAGGACACTAATCTAAAGTAGTTGCACTTCAAAATGAATGAATTTTAAATGTATTCAAATAACCCTTTTCTCTAGCAGTTTAACATAGATAAGCAGCTATATCAGTGTTTTTTATTCCCCTGTTGATTAAATTTGGTTTCTTTATGCTTAAGGAAAAAAACAGTCAACTTCAGAAATTTCCTAGAAAGTGATAGGAACGTGAGTTGTTTAGAATTTGCTTTCCTGTAATTACAGATTTTTGGTGGATATGGCCAGCTTCTTAGTAGCACTGAGGTGGGCTTAAAGGTTCTAATGAGCATTTTTCACTGTTGTCTTCTGTCAAAGTTTAGAGACCTAAAGTTTTGGAACTTTGACATTGTTTAACAGAGCTGTTATTTTATTTAACATTTTTGAATGGCAGAATTTTTTTTGACATTGACATGAAATGGGTTTATGGGGGAAAACATAATCTCTGAGCTTTGGTAGTAAACAAACATCCATCTGTTTCAAAAGCTTTTCTTACTTTAGCAGAGATCCTATATGTACATTATATGTGACTGCCAGTGGTTAAGAGATCTATTTCAAAAAATTGTTGCATGTTTTTAATGCAATTTGGGAAATTGTTTACTTTACAAATACAGAATCATGAAGAAAAATTCATGAAAATATTGAAGATATGTTTGATGTTCTTAATTGCAATAAATATTCGGCATTTTTTCTAATGAAAATTTTGTTTATGAGTGAAAGTTTGCATTTTAAGACTGAGATTTACGCTTTTTGTGTGGAGCTGCTGAACTAAAAGTAAATGGAAGAAACTAAGTCTAGTAAACTTCCTCAGAATATTTTTTCTTCTTTCTTTTGGGGGTGGAGGGAGGTGTTGGGTAGGTGAAGGGAGGTTAGTTACACCTAAAATAGCTTCCCCAGAGACTGTATGCTCTTATACTAGACTGTAAGCTGTTTGAGGGCAGTCTGTTGGATTTATCTTTGCATCTTCCTCAGTGCCTAGCATAGAACTTGCATGTAATAGGCACCCAATAAATGTTGAAGAATGAAGTTGTGTTTCTAATGTGACCAAACCATGGGGACTGTTTGTAATTAACACTTTTCTCCTTTGTTAAGTAAGTGCTGCCTCTTTAGTTCCTGGTAACATCAGATGAATGTTCTTCCTCTTTGCTTTCTAGCTGAATTGGGTCTGCCCAGTCATGGCAAATGCTGCTCTTATTCCACTTGTCTAGGATCTATGTTCTCTAGGCTTTTGAAAATAAGAGATCCATGTGATAGGTGGCTAGTTGACAAGACTGATATGTAGATTCCTTCACCCTAAACACTACAACCATAAAATAGACCTAATATTATAGATTTCAAGATACTTGTTAATCTGTTCATTTGGGAATGGGTCAGAAATAAATAGGTGACTCCTCTTGAAAGTGGTGTGTTGCTGAGCCTCTACCAGCCTCTTGGGCATGTTAGCTGGTTTGACTTACTGGTACTATACTTTTGACTTGTTGGATAGCACTGAACTTACTGTGTTATGGAAATTCTGCTTTTCCTCATTTATGTCAAAAAAGATATACTTCCTGAGAAGATGTGCTTACCTGTGAATTCTTTAAACTACAGAAACAACAGAAAACTAAAAAAAAAAAAAAAAAAAGAAAATAGAAAAACAGTAAGTTTCAAGGGTAAAGCTTTTTTAATCTAAATTTATTCTATCTGGGATGATATAAGGGGGCAACTGTATTTTGCTTTTATTTTTTTCTCCCAAACTGGGAAACCCGCTATTTCAGAACTTTGTCTTTAGTCCTTAGATATTTTGCCTTGCATTCCTTTGTCCTTTTCTCTGTCTCCAAGTAAAGTGTCAAAGCAAGAATTCTGAATTCATTAAACCATTACCTGATTAATGGGTCATCCCTGCAGGAAGAAAACATTCCACTTCAGTATTTCCCAGCAAACCTCAGCCTAGAAGTAGCTCTCAGCTGGGCCTTTCCCACTTGAGAATAGCAAAGGGGAATTTCCCTTCCATGTGTTCAATTTATACATAATCCACTTGAATATCTTGAGTATATTTGAAAATGGGCATGTGCAAGTTGAAAAAGTAAATGATCTGATTAGTAGTATATATTTGAGACAAAGGGAGCCTTTGCTCCTTTCTTCTAAAGACTGCCACTTCATTGCCCCTCAGCCCCACCCCCTTGCTTGTTAGGGGATTGAGATGGCTATAACTTGGTAAATGAAGGAGTGCAAAGGGGTAAAGAATCTAATGACTGTGAATGGGGAAGAGGAGGATTCTAACTTGCTCTGACGGATCTGAAATAAAATCATCTTGAACATAGAAGAAATTGGATCCTGTTAAATGTCTTCCCAAAGGTTGTGTGGGCATCTCCCAGATTTATCCAAGCCTGGGGCTTGGTCTACTGCTGCCGTCTCTGCTGGTGCTTTAACAATCCACTAACTGTTGTAATGTGGGCATGCAGAGACAACCAGGAACTACTAATAATCAAAATTGGGTGAATTCTGTTCACATTTTGTTAGAACTTTGCAAATGCCTTTGTATTAAGACAGTCTAATTGCTACCCAACTGTTGCTCTCAGATCAAACTTTGAGAGCCCAATTAAATACTCTTTGTATTAGTCAAAATAACACAAATTGCTGCAATAGATAACATCAGAATTTCAGTAGCTTAAGAAAATAAGTTTCTTTTTTTACTTGCTTATGCGAGGAACCAATGTAGATATGCAGGCACCTGTCCACATGATGTGGCTGAAGGACCTGGGTGCCTTTCATTCTGTTACTCTGCCACCCACAGGTAGCTGTGCCATCCTACACTCCTCTACTTCAAGCTGAGGAGAGTGGAAAAGGCTCACCTCCCTAATTAGCTTGGCCCAGAAATGTCACACATCCCCAATTCATATTCTAAGACTGAGAACAAATTGTGTGGCACCGCATAAATGCAAGGAGCATCTGGGAAATATAGTCTTGAGTTGGGCAGTCACTTCTCATCAACAGCTATGTTATGGGTGGGGAGCATGGATTTTTCTTGCATAGCTAGCCATCTGTGACACTTTGCTTATGCTCACCATCTTTATCTGACCAAGCGCCCTCGTGTATTCCAGCGGGATGTGACTATTATTGTGAACATTCTTATATATTTTTTCTATATATTATATAGTATGTAGGTATTAAGGATTTTCTATGGGTAAATATAATGGATTAAAAAAATTACTAGAGAAGTTGTAGGTTTATGGAAGAATTACACAGAAAATACGGAGTTCCCATATACCCTCTCTCATGCATTTTTCCCTATTATTAACACTTTGCATTAGTGTGATACCTTCGTTACAATTGATGGAACAATATTATTATAAAGATATTATTAGTCCAGTGTAGTCCACGGTTTACATTGGGTTCACTGTTTTTGTTGTACAGTCCTATGGTTTTGTTTTTTTTTAAATTTTAATCCAGTAAAATTTTACTCCAGTAACATATAAACAACCTAAAATTTCCACTTTTAATCACATTCTAGTATATAATACGGTGGAGTTAATTGCATTCACAGTGCTGTGCTATCATCACCATCATCTGTTACCAAAACTTTTCCATCACCCCAAACAAAAACTCGGCACCAGTTAAACTTAATTCCCTATTCCCTCCCTCTGCCCCAATCCCTGGTAACCTGTATTGTATTTTTTCTGAATGTGAATTTGCTTATTCTAATTATTTCATATCAGTGAGATCATAATATTTGTCCTTTTGTGTCTGGATTATTTCACCCAACATGATGTCTTCAAAGTTTATATCCTTGTTGTCACGTGGTGTCAGAATTTCATTCCTTTTTACAGCTGAATAATATTCCATTGTATGTATATTTGTTTTTTCAATTCATTCATAAGTTGATGAACACTTGGGTTGCTCCAGTCTCTTGGCAATTGTGTTTAATACCTCTGTGAACATAGAAGTGAAAATATCTGTTTGAGACCCTGCTTTCAGTTTTTTTGGTATGTGAGTAGAAGTGGAATTTCTGGGTCAGGTGGTTTTACTTTACTTTCTGTGGCATTGCTAAACTCATTCAACAGCAGCTGCACTGTCTTTTACTCCATATCCGCTCCAACACTTGTTTCTTTTTTTTTTTTCCTTTTTTTTTTTTAGTATAGCCATGGGTGTGAAGTGGTATCTCATTGTGGTTTTGATTTTCATTTCCCTGATGTTTAATGCTGTTGGGTATCTTTTTATGTGCTTGTGGGTATTTGTATGTCTTTGAAGAAATGTCTGTTTAAACCTTCTGCCCATTTTTTAGTGCGTTGTCTTTGTTGTTGAGTTGTAGGATTTCATTCTAGATATTAAACTCTATTGGATAAGTGGTTTCTAAATATTTTCTCCCATTTTGTAGGTGGTCTTTTTCCTTTGATGTACTAAAGTTTTTAATTTTTCAGCAAAGAAGGATGTTGGAATTTTGATTGGGATTGTGTTTAATATATAGATTGCATTGGGTAGAATTGACCTCTTAACAGTATTTAGTCTTCCAATCCAATGAGCATGGACTGTCCTTCCATTATTTAGGTCTTCTTTGATTCTTTCAGAAAGGTTTTGTAGTTTGCCATGTTTAAGTTCTTGATATCCTTGGTTAAATTTATTCCTATATATGTGATTCTCTTAGTCTCTATTATAAATGGAATTTTTCTTGAATTCCTCTTCAGATTGTTCTTTACTAGTGTGTAGGAACACTGCTGATATATGAGTGTCCATCTTATACCTCACCACTTAGCTAAATTTGTTTGTTAGCCCTGGTAGCTCTGTTGTGGAGTTTTCAGGATTTTTTATATGTAGAATCATGTCACCTGCAAATAGGGAAAGTTTTACTCTTCTTTTTCAATATGGGTGCCTTTTATTTCTTCTTCTTGCCTAATTGCCCTGACTAGAACATCTAGTATAATGTTGATTAACAGTGGTGATAATGGATATCTTATTCTGTTCCTGATTTTAGAGGGAAAACTTTTAGTCTTTCACCACTGAGTATGATGTAAGCTGTTGGTATTTCATATATATCTGTTACGTTGATGAAGTTTCCTGCTGTTGCTAGTTTTCTAAGTGTTTTTCTCAAGAAGGGGTACTGGATTTTGTGGGACACCTTTTCTCTGTTAATTGAGATGATGTGTGATTTTTTTTCTCTTTGTTCTATTTGTGTTATATATTACATTAATTGATTTTATTATGTTGTACCACCCTAGCATACCTGGGATAAATCCTACTGATCTTGGTGTATAATTCATTTTAATGTGCTGTTGGATTCAATTTGCTAGTATTTTATTGAAAATTTTGCATTTGTTTTTATAAGGGCTATTGATTTGTAATTTCCTTTTCCTATGGTATCTTTATCTGGCTTTGCTGTTCGAGTTATGTTGGCCTTATAGAATGAGTTTGGAAATGTTTCCTCCTCTTCAATTTTTTGGAAGAGTTTGAGCACTCTCTTTCAGTACTTTAAATATTTTGCCCACACTGCCTTATCTCCCTGATTTCTGATGAGAAATCGGAACTTAATGTTTTTTTAATACAAATTTATTGAGATATATCTACACACCAGATAATCATCCAAAGTGTATAATCAGTGGTTCACAGTATCATCATATAGTTATGCATTCATCACCACTATCAATTTTTTTTTTTCTATTTCATTATTGTATTTAATAAAGAATAGAAACATAATAAATAATACCTATAAGTGACTTCAGGTACTTTTATTTATATACAGTTCATGTAAAATCTAAAATTTTCCCTTATAGTTTGCTGGTTCTCTGGTGACTTGCCTGTAATATTCTTAAATAGCTATAATTTACCATTTTATCAGCACTTATTAATCCTCACTATTAACGTCATGATCAACCACTTAAGCACGTAAACTTTAATATCATCCACTTACAGCCACATTGTGGAGATATTGTGGGTTCAGTTCCAGACCACCACAATAAAGCAAGTATCACAACAAAACATGTCACACAATTTTTTTTTGGTTTCCCAGTGCATATAAAAGTAATGTTTACACTATACTGTAGTCTATTAAGTGTGCAACAGCATTATGTCTAAAAAAAGAATGTACATACTGTAATTTCAAAGTATTTTATTGCTAAAAGTTGCCAGTGATCATCTGTATCTGAGCCTTCAGCAAGCTGTAATCTTTTTGCTGTTGAACCTTGACTCATTGTTGATGGCTGCTGATTGATCAGGGTGATAGTTGCTGAAAGTTGGGTGCCTTTGGCAATTTCTTAAAATCAGGCAATAATGAAGTTTGCCACATCAACTGACTCTTCCCTTTCGTGAAAGATTTCTCCTTAGCATGTGCTGCTGTTTGATAGCATTTTTTTTTATCTTCATTTTATTGAGATATATTCACATACCACGCAGTCATACAAAACAAATCGTACTTTCAATTGTTCACAGTACCATTACATAGTTGTACATTCATCACCTAAATCAATCCCTGACACCTTCATTAGCACACACACAAAAATAACAAGAATAATAATTAGAGTGAAAAAAAGCAATTGAAGTAAAAAAGAACACTGGGTACCTTTGTCTGTTTGTTTCCTTCCCCTATTTTTCTACTCATCCATCCATAAACTAGACAAAGTGGAGTGTGGTCCTTATGGCTTTCCCAATCCCATTGTCACCCCTCATAAGCTACATTTTTATACAACTGTCTTCGAGATTCATGGGTTCTGGGTTGTAGTTTGATAGTTTCAGGTATCCACCACTAGCTACCCCAATTCTTCAGAACCTAAAAAGGGTTGTCTAAAGTGTGCGTAAGAGTGCCCACCATAGTGACCTCTCGGCTCCTTTTGGAATCTCTCTGCTACTGAAGCTTATTTCATTTCCTTTCACATCCCCCTTTTGGTCAAGAAGATGTTCTCCATCCCACGATGCCAGGTCTACATTCCTCCCCGGGAGTCATATTCCACATTGCCAGGGAGATTCACTCCCCTGGGTGTCTGGTCCCACGTAGGGGGGAGGGCAGTGATTTCACCTTTCAAGTTGGCTTAGCCAGAGAGAGAGGGCCACATCTGAGCAACAAAGAGGCACTCGGGAGGAGGCTCTTAGGCACAACCATAGGGAGGCCTAGCCTCTCCTTTGCAGCAACCGTCTTCCCAAGGGTAAAACCTATGGTAGAGGGCTTAACCCATCAAACCACCAGTCCCCTATGTCTGTGGTCATGTTAGCAACCATGGAGGTGGGGTAGGCGAATACCCCTGCATTCTCCACAGGCTTCTCAAGGGGGCACTACATCTTTTTTTCCTTGTTTTTCTTCTCTTTTTTACCTTTCCCTTCTTTTTTAAATCAACTGTATGAAAAAAAAGTTAAAAAGAAAACAAACATACAATAAAAGAACATTTCAAAGAGACCATAACAAGGGAGTAAGAAAAAGACAACTAACCTAAGATAACTGCTTAACTTCCAACATGTTCCTACTTTACCCCAAGAAAGTTACCTAATATAGCAACATTTCTGTGAGCTTGTTCCTACTATATCCATCAGAAATTAACAGGCCATAGTCATTCCTGGGCATCCCCAGAATGTTAAATAGCTTATCTGTTCTTCTTGGATTATTGTTCCCCATTCCTTAATTGCTCTCTATTGCTAGTTCCCCTACATTCTACATTATAAACCATTTGTTTTACATTTTTCAAAGTTCACATTAGTGGTAGCATATAATATTTCTCTTTTTGTGCCTGGCTTATTTCGCTCAGCATTATGTCTTCAAGGTTCATCCATGTTGTCATATGTTTCACGAGATCGTTCCTTCTTACTGCCGCGTAGTATTCCATCGTGTGTATATACCACATTTTATTTATCCACTCATCTGTTGAAGGACATTTGGGTTGTTTCCATCTCTTGGCAATTGTGAATAATGCTGCTATGAACATTGGCTTGCAGATACCTGTTCGTGTCACTGCTTTCCGATGTTCCGGGTATATACCGAGAAGTGCAATTGCTGGATCGAATGGTAACTCTATATCTAGTTTTCTAAGGAACTGCCAGACTGACTTCCAGAGTGGCTGAACCATTATACAGTCCCACCAACAATGAGTAAGAGTTCCAATTTCTCCACATCCCCTCCAGCATTTGTAGTTTCCTGTTTGTTTAATGGCAGCCATTCTAACCGGTGTTAGATGGTATCTCATTGTGGTCTTAATTTGCATCTCTCTAATAGCTAGTGAAGCTGAACATTTTTTCATGTGTTTCTTGGCCATTTGTATTTCCTCTTCAGAGAACTGTCTTTTCATATCTTTTGCCCATTTTATAATTGGGCTGTCTGTACTATTGTCATTGAGTTGTAGGATTTCTTTATATATGCAAGATATCAGTCTTTTGTCAGATACATGGTTTCCAAAAATTTTTTCGTATTGAGATGGCTGCCTCTTTACCTTTTTGAGAAATTCCTTTGAGGTGCAGAAACTTCTAAGCTTGAGGAGTTCCCATTTATCTATTTTTTCTTTTGTTGCTTGTGCTTTGGGTGTAAAGTCTAGGAAGTGTCTGCCTAATACAAGGTCTTGAAGATGTTTTCCTACATTATCTTCTAGGAGTTTTATGGTACTTTCTTTTATATTGAGATCTTTGGTCCATTTCGAGTTAATTTTTGTGTAGGGGGTGAGATAGGGGTCCTGTTTCATTCTTTGGATATGGATATCCAACTCTCCCAGCCCCATTTGTTGAAAAGACCATTATGACTCAGTTCAGTGACTTTGGGGGCCTTATCAAAGATCAGTCGGCCATAGATCTGAGGGTCTATCTCTGAATTCTCAATTCGATTCCATTGATCTATATGTCTATCTTTGTGCCAGTACCATGCTGTTTTGGCAACTGTGGCTTTATAATAAGCTTCAAAGTCAGGGAGTGTAAGTCCTCCCACTTCGTTTTTCTTTTTTAGAGTGTCTTTAGCAATTCAAGGCATCTTCCCTTTCCAAATAAATTTGATAACTAGCTTTTCCAAGTCTGCAAAGTAGGTTGTTGGAATTTTGTTTGGGATTGCATTGAATCTGTAGATGAGTTTGGGTAGAATTGACATCTTAATGACATTTAGTCTTCCTATCCATGAACATGGAATATTTTTCCATCTTTTAAGGTCCCCTTCTATTTCTTTTAGTAAAGTTATGTAGTTTTCTTTGTATAGGTCTTTTACATCTTTGGTTAAGTTTATTCCTAGGTACTTGATTTTTTTAGTTGCTATTGAAAATGGTATCTTTTTCTTGAGTGTCTCTTCAGTTTGTTCATTTCTAGCATATAGAAACATTACTGACTTGTGTGCAATAATCTTGTATCCCGCTACTTTGCTAAATTTGTTTGTTAGCTCTAGCAGCTGTATCGTCGATTTCTCAGGGTTTTCCAGATATAAGATCATATCATCTGCAAACAATGACAGTTTTACTTCTTCTTTTCCAATTTGGATGCCTTTTATTTCTTTGTCTTGCCGGATTGCCCTGGCTAGCACTTCCAGCACAATGTTGAATAACAGTGGTGACAGCGGGCATCCTTGTCTTGTTCCTGATCTTAGAGGGAAGGCTTTCAGTCTCTCACCATTGAGTACTATGCTGGCTGTGGGTTTTTCATATATGCTCTTTATCATGTTGAGGAAGTTTCCTTCAATTCCTACCTTTTGAAGTGTTTTTATCAAAAAGAGATGTTGGATTTTGTCAAATGCTTTTTCAGCATCTATTGAGATGATCAATTGATTTTTCCCTTTTGACTTGTTAATGTGTTGTAATACATTGATTGATTTTCTTATGTTGAACCATCCTTGCATGCCTGGAATGAACCCCACTTGGTCATGGTGTATGATTTTTTTAATGTGTCTTTGGATTCGATTTGCAAGTATTTTGTTGAGGATTTTTGCATCTATATTCATTAGGGAGATTGGCCGGTAGTTTTCCTTTTTGTAGCATCTTTGCCTGGTTTTGGTATTAGATTGATGTTAGCTTCATAAAATGAGTTAGGTAGTGTTCCATTTTCTTCAATGTTTTGAAAGAGTTTGAGTAAGATTGGTGTCAGTTCTTTCTGGAAAGTTTGGTAGAATTCCCCTGTGAAGCCATCTGGCCCTGGGCATTTATTTGTGGGAAGATTTTTGATGACTGATTGGATCTCTTTGCTTGTGATGTGTTGGTTGAGGTCTTCTATTTCCTCTCTGGTCAGTCTAGGTTGTTCATATGTTTCCAGGAAATTGTCCATTTCTTCTACATTATCCAGTTTGTTGCCATACAGTTGTTCATAATATCCTGTTATAATTTTTTTAATTTCTTTAGGATCTGCAGTTATGTCATCTTTTTCATTCATTATTTTGTTTATATGGGTCTTCTCTCTTTTTGATTTTGTCAGTCTAGCTAGGGGCTTGTCAATCTTGTTGATCTTGTCAAAGAACCAACTTTTGGTGATATTTATGCTCTCTATTGTTTTTTTGTTCTCTATGTCATTTATTTCTGCTTTAATCCTTGTTATTTCTTTTCTTGTACTTGGTTTAGGATTGGTTTGCTGTTCATTTTCTAGCTTCTTCAGTTGATCCATTAGTTCTTTGATTTTGGCTCTTTCTTCCTTTTTAATATATGCGTTTAGTGCTATAAATTTCCCCCTTAGCACTGCTTTTGCTGCATCCCATAGGTTTTGGTATGTTGTGTTCTCATTTTCATTCGTCTCTATCTATTTAGCAATTTGTCTTGCTATTTCTTCTTTAACCCACTGATTGTTTAGGAGTGTGTTGTTTAACCTCCAGGTATTTGTGAATTTTCTAAGTCTCTGATGGTTATTGACTTCTAATTGTATTCCTTTGTGGTCAGAGAATGTGCTTTGAATAATTTCAGTCTTTTTAAATTTATTGAGGCTTGTTTTATGTCCCAGCATATGATCTATTCTGGAGAAAGTTCCATGAGCACTAGAAAAGTATGTGTATCCTGGTGATTTGGGATGTAATGTCCTGTATATGTCTGTTAAACCTAATTCATTTATCAGATTGTTTAGGTTTTCAATTTCGTTATTGGTCTTCTGTCTGGTTGAACTATCTGTAGGAGAGAGTGATGTGTTGAAGTCTCCCACAATTATTGTGGAAACATCAATTGCTTCCTTTAGTTTTGCCAGTGTTTCTCTCATGTATTTTGTGGCACCTTGATTGGGTGCATAGACATTTATGATTGTTATTTCTTCTTGTTGAATTGCCCCTTTTATTAGTATGTAGTGGCCTTCTTTGTCTCTCAAAACATCCCTGCATTTAAAGTCTATTTTATCTGAGATTAATATTACTACACCTGCTTTCTTTTGGCTGTAGCTTGCATGAAATATTTTTTTCCATCCTTTCACTTTCAGTTTCTTTGTGTCCCTATGTCTAAGATGAGTCTCTTGTATGCAACATATTGATGGTTCATTTTTTTTGATCCATTTTGCGAATCTGTATCTTTTAATTGGGGAGTTTAATCCATTTAAATTCAATGTTATAACTGTGAAGGCATTTCTTGAATCAGCCATCTTATCCTTTGTTTTATGTTTGTCATATTTTTCCCCTCTGTCTATTAATATCCTTTATTGTACCCATACCGAATCTCTTTACTACTGAACCTTTCTCCAAGTCTCTCTGTCCGTTCTTTGTTTCTCTGTCTGTAGGGCTCCCTTTAGTATCTCCAGTAGGGCAGGTCTCTTGTTAGCAAATTCTCTCAGCATTTGTTTGTCTGTGAAAAATTTAAGCTCTCCCTCAAATTTGAAGGAGAGCTTTGCTGGATAAAGTATTCTTGGCTGGAAATTTTTCTCACTCAGAATTTTAAATATATCGTGCCACTGCCTTCTTGCCTCCATGGTGGCTGCTGAGTAGTCACTACTTAGTCTTATGCTGTTTCCTTTGTATGTGGTGAATTGCTTTTCTCTTGCTGCTTTCAGAACTTGCTCCTTCTCTTCCGTGTTTGACAGTGTGATCAGAATATGTCTCGGAGTGGGTTTATTTGGATTTATTCTATTTGGAGTTCGCTGAACATTTATGATTTGTGTATTTATGTTGTTTAGAAGATTTGGGAAGTTTTCCCCAACAATTTCTTTTAATACTCTTCCTAGACCTTTACCGTTTTCTTCCCCTTCTGGAACACCAATGAGTCTTATATTCAGACGTTTCATATTATCTATCATATCCCTGAGGTCCATTTCGATTTTTTCAATTTTTTTCCCCATTCTTTCTTTTATGCTTTCATTTTCCATTCTGTCATCTTCCAGGTCACTGATTCGTTGTTCAACTTCCTCTAGTCTTGTAGTAGTGTCCATAATCTTTTTAGTTTGGTCAACAGTTTCTTTAATTTCCATAAGATCATCCATTTTTTTATTTAGTCTTGCAATGTCTTCTTTATGCTCTTCTAGGGTCTTCTTGATATCCTTTGTATCCCGTACTATGGTCTCATTGTTCATCTTTAGTTCTTTGAGTAGCTGCTCTAGGTGCTGTGTGTCTTCTGATCTTTTGATTTGGGTGCTTGGGCTTGGGTTATCCATATCGTCTGGTTTTTTCATATGCTTTATAATTTTCTGTTGTTTTTGGCCTCTTGGCATTTGCTGAACTTGATAGGGTTCTTTTAGGATTTGTAGACCAATTGAAGTCCTTATCTCTAATTTATCAGATCTACAGCTTCGTGGAGTACACTTTCTCTAACTAACCAGCAGGTGGCGTCCACGAGCCACCTGTTCTCGATAAGCCAGTTCTCCCCTGCTTAGCCTTTTTGGTGAGTGGGGAAGTGAGTCTTGTGGGTTCCAATTGGTGTACCAAGCTTGCGTGTGTAGTTGGTGTTGCCCGCCCTGTATATGGGGCGTGTTTCTGGGCAGTCAGGGAGGGGGGGTGGCTCTAACAATCAAATCTCCCTGGTGATCCTAGAGTTTTAAAGCTGCTGCAATAGTCTAATTCTTCAGTTCAGTCCTGCCACAGCTTGTCTCTGCCACTGACCCACAAGTCCTTGGTATTGGCATATGGCTCCTGAGACTTGCAAGTGGGCCCCTCTTCCAGGCTGTGCACCCCGGGTCCTCTGTTGAGGGATGACTGTACTATGTCACAGGTGAGTGCCATCCCCTCAGGGCAGTTCTGGGCTGCTAGACTGTGTAGGGAGGCTCCCAGTCTGCTGAAATGATGACTGAATGGGGCTTTGTTAATTTACACTGCTCCGCCTTCTCAACTCTGGGACAATCAGCTGAGGTTGCAGGGAAGGCTAATGTCCACTCCCAGTTTTGTGGTGTGTGCCTGTTATTTGAAGCACTTCCATCACACTGGGTTGTCTGGGGCAGCTCTGGGCTATGGGGCTGGCGATGGGCAGGAGTGTTTCCTGTCCACCAGGATGATGGCTGTGAGCGGACACCCCCCTTTTCTTGGGAAGTTGTGGTGTTTAGTGAATTTTCTCCGCCACTGGATTATTGCCTTTTGTCTCAGAGCTCTCTTAGTTCTGCTCTTGTCTTGACCTGCCCAAATTGCAAGTCTTTGAAGCTTTCTGTATTGGGCTTCTTAGAGTAATTGTTTTAGAAAAAGAAAAAAGGATTAAAAAAAAAAAAAAAGGGCCCTCCTCACAGATCTAATGGGCTATTGAAATGCTAAGAGACAAAGCAATTAGGGCCATTAAGGAATGGTCCACAGGGCAGAGAGATCAGCTTTTCTTCGGGATTTGCATATGAGCCTCAGGGCCTGAGCTCTGCCCTTCCCCTTTCTATGTTCACCAGAATTCCAAAAATCCTCCGCTTTTATTTTGGAGTTTTTCGTGTTGTTTTTTCTATGCCTGTCTCCTCTCTGCTGGGCTGGCTGCTCTCAGATTCTCTGGTGTCTGGTCTCAGTCTATCTATGGTTGGAGTTTGGATCAGTAGAATGAGTTTCCGATAAGTGCTGCCACTGCAGTTCTCCCTTCTCCTTTCCGGAGCTGACAGCCCCTCCTCCCACGGGACTGAGCCTGGCAGGGAAGGGTGCGGGTCCCCTGGCCACAAAAACTTACAGATTTCGCTGATCTCAGCAGTTCCACGTTTTCATGAGTGTTGTATGAAGTATGCCCAAATTCAGATTGCTCTGTGGTGTCCAGTCCACGCAGTTCTGGCTTTCTACCTAGTTTCCTGGAGGAGTAACTAAAACATACAGCTCACCAGTCCGCCATCTTGCCCCACCTCTCACCACTATCAATTTTTAAACATTTTCATTACTCCCCCCAAAATAAGAATAAAAATGAAAATAAAAAAGTACACCCAAAACATCCCATACCCCTGCCCCCTCCCCCCATTATTTATTTATTTTTGGTCTTTATTTTCTTGCTCATCTGCCAATACACTGGATAAAGGGATTTTCACAATTATACAGTCACACTGGAAGATCTATATAGTTACACAATCATCATCAAGAATCAAGGCTACTAGATTACAGTTCAACAGTTTAATGTATTTCCTTCCAGCTATTCTATACACTAAAAACTAAAAAGGGATATCTATATAATGCATAAGAATAACCTCCAGAATGTCCTCTCGACTCTATTTGAAATCTTGCAGCCACTGAAACTTTATTTTGTTTAATTTCTCTTCCCCCTTTTGGTCCAAGATGGCTTTCTCAATCCCACAATGCCAGGGCCAGGCTCATGTGTGCGAGTCATGTCCCACATTGGCAGGGAGATTTACACCTCTGTGAGTCATGTCCCACATAGAGGGGAAGGCATTGAGTTTACCTGCAGAGCTGACTTTGAGAGAGAGGCCACATCTGAGCAACAAAAGAGGTTCTCTGGGGGGTGACTCTTAGGCACAATTATAAGTAGATTTAGCATCTTTGCAGGAATAAGGTTCATAAGAGCAAGCCCCAAGATCAAGGGCTTGGCCTAATAAATTGGTGGTCTTCAGTGCTTGTGAGAATAGCAGGAATTCTCCAGGTGGAGAAGTTTGCTATTTCCACATTTCCCCCCTGTCTCTCAAGGGGCTTTGCAAATACCTTTTAATTCTCTGCCCAGATTACTCTGGGATGTATTGGGACATCACACTAATCTATACAAACCAACAAATCTCAATCCCTATTCAAGGCTCCATGTAATTTTGATGTTTGAATCAACTGACCATACAAGGTCAATTAGATAGTGGCCTACAGAAAATATAAGTTTTGTACAAATAAACATCTCTTCCTTTGGTCTCACACAGAATTGAGGTTTTAAAACACAGTCAATATTGTCCTTTACTCTTTAGTCTGATTTACGCTATTTCTACCCAGATCAGCCTCATTCATAAATCTAATTGAAGTCTGATCTCATTTTCAGCTTTTTAAACAATTGCTGTATGGGGTGATGCTTTCATAGTTGCAGGACTTGAGCTCTGAGTCTCAGGTGTCACACCGATACCCGAAATTCCAGGGAATGACTAGTTTGTACACAAAGAGCTCAGCATCTCAGAATTTAGAAATAACCAAACAGGATAAACTTGAAGACAACCACCCCTAGACATAGCATCATCAAACTTTAGAATGCCAAAGAGAATGTTCTGAAACATAGATGTGACTGCTGTAAGAGCTTACAATTTAGTAACCTTTACAATAAGCCTTCCCCTGATAACATATGCTCTTGAATTCAATTCTCAGAGTTTGCACGTTTAGTCCATATTAGTGAGGTGTTACATTTGCCTTTTCTTTTCTGGCTTATTTCTTAAAACTAGTGTCCGCAAGTTATACTAGTTGCATGCCTCACAACTTCATTCCTTCTTGCAGCTGTTCTATATTCTAACATATTCTAATATTATATCTATACACCACAGTTCACCCCACTGTTCATCAGTCGATGTACCTTTGGGTTACCTCCATCTGTTGCAAATTGTGAATACTCACACCATAAGTACCAGTTGGAACTTAATCTTATTGGGACTCCCTTGTACATAACATGTTACTTTTCTCTTGCAGCTTTCAGAACATTCTCTTTGGCATTCTAAAGTTTGATGATGCTATGTCTAGGTGTGGTTGTCTTCAAGTTTATCCTGTTTGGTGTTCCTTGGGCTTTCTGAGTGTTGCATATTCATGTCTTTTGTTAAATTTGGGATATTTTCTGCCATTATTTCTTCTCTGTCTTTCTTCTCCTTCTGGGACTCCCATGTGTTGCTCTGCTTGATGGTGTTCCATAGGTTCTTAGCCTCTGTTCAGTTTTTTTTCATTCTTTTTTCTTTCTGATTCTCAGTGTGAATTGTTTCAATTGTCTTATCTTTGAGTTCACTGTTTCTTTGTTTTGCTAGCTATAATCTGCTTTTGATCCCATCTAGGGGATTTTCCATTTAGCTATTGTGGTTTTCAACTCCAGTATTTCCTTTTGGCTCCTTTTAAAAGTTTCTGTCCCTTTATTGAGATTTTCATCTTGTTTGTTCATCATTTTCCTGATAGCCTTTAGTTCTTTTTCCATGTTTTCCTTTAGCATATTTAGGATCATTTTTTTAAAAGTCTTTGACCAGTGTTCCAAAGTCTTGTCCTCTTTGTTGATTATTTTGATTTTTATTTTGTTCCTTTGGATCAGCTGTCATTTCCTGTTTTTTTCTTTGTTTTATAGCCATTTGTTGTATGCTGTATATGTTAATATTTTTAAGTGTTATCTCTGGGATTTAGTCCCTGAGCTATTGATTCCTTAAGTTTATATCCATCTAATGATATGACAGAGATTTCCTTGAGCACCAGGATCTACCTAAACAAACAAACCAACACAAAAAACACCTTTCACAGTTTTTGCAAATTGACTCTGGGTAGGGTAGTATTCTTCTTCAGAGTTTAGCCCTCCTATCAAGAAGACCATCCCAAGCTAGAAATGAATCATAAGATCCTTTCTGTATTGTGTCTTTTCCTGAGCTCTTGCTTGCTGGTGGACTTAAGAATCCCCTAATTCACAGGAATTAAAATGCCTCAAGAAGTCCCTATGAAATATACTCTTCTCTCCCTCCCTGGTGCTCTATTGTGATTCTTAAAGGCTCAGTCTGCTTTGACTTAATTCTTTCTCACATTGCTTCAGTTGTCTGCAAACTGGTTCTTCCTCTAGGGTAAGACTTGAGGAGTTTCCTGCTTCAGAGTTTCAGGCTGCCACCCAGTATTTTGGCACTGACTTACTGACACTGCAGTATGTGCATAGAGAGTTCTCTGTTCCCTCCTGAGCAGGGCCAGGGACCTACAATAGGAGCACAGGCTTGCTCCATATCATGCCATGGAGTGGTTAGAGGTGCCACAAGCTGTCCTATCTTTTTTATTTCATTTTTTTTTTTATTAGAGAAGTGGTTTACAGAATGGTCACGCATAAAATACAGGATATCCATACCCCATCTCACCACCAACACCTTGCATTGGTGTGGAACATTTATTAAATTGTTGATAGCATTTTTTATAATTGTACTATTTTTTATAGTAGTTACATTTGTTACAGTTGAAAGATTATTAAAATAGTATTAACTATCATCCATAGATTACATTAGGTTTATTTTTCCCATATATCTCCAAATTATTAAAACCTTGTTTTAGTGTCTGTATTTGTTATAATTTGTAACATTCTTATACTGTTACTATTAACTATAATCTTTCATCCATAATAGGGTTCACTGATCTTTCACTTACTGTAGTAACCTATACATCCTCAAGTTTCCTCTTTTAACTACATTCACCTATACAGTTCAGTGTTCTTGACTACACTTACAATAATATGCTAATATTATGACAGTCATCCATCTCCAAACCTTTACCATCAGCCTGTATAGAAAATCTGTACAAGTTAAGCATCAACTTTCCATTCCCTAACCCCAGTGTATCTCCTGGTAAACTATATTCTAGACTATAAACTCCATGAGTTTGCCAGTTATAATTGGTTCATAACAGTGAAATCATGCAGTATTTATCTTTTTGTATCTGTCTTGTTTCACTCAACATAATGTCCTCAACATTCATCCATGTTGTTGCATGCATCAGGACTTCATTCCTTTTGCACTAACTAAATAATACGTGTATATGCCACATTTTGTTCATTCACTGGTAGGTGGACCCTTGGGTTGCTTCCGTCTTTTGGCAATTGAACATCAGTGTTCAAATATCTGTCAGAGTCTTTGCTTTCAGTTCTTCTGGCCATATACTTAGTGGGATTGCCGAAACCTGGGGGTATTACATACTTAGCTTCCTGAGAAACTGCCAAACTGTCTTCCACAACAGCTGCACCATTTTACATTCCCAGCAACAGTGAATGAATGTTCCTCTCTCTCCACATCCTCTCCAACACTTGTAGTTTCTGTATTTTTGATAGTGGCCATTCTAATAGGTGTGAAATGATACCTTATTGTGGTTTGATTTGCATTTCCCTAATAGCGAGTGATGTTGAGCATCTTTTCATGTGCTCTTTAGTCATTTGTATTTCCTCTTAAGAGAAATGTCTGTTCAAGTCTTTTTCCCATTTTTAAATTGAGTTTTTGTTCTTTTATTGTTGAGTTGTAGGATTTCTTTATATATTCTGGATATGAAAACGCTATTGGATATGTGGTTTACAAAGAATTTCTCCCAATATATAGGTTGCCTTTTCACTTTCATGACCAAATCCTTTGATGCACAAAAGCTTTTAATTTTGAGTAAGTCCCATTCATTTATTTTTTCTTTCATTGCTTGTGCTTTGGATATAAAGTATATAAAACCATTGCCTACCACAAAATCTTGAAGATGCTTCCCAACATTTTCTTCTAGGAGTCTTATAGCCCTGGTTCTTATATTTAGGTCTTTGATCTATTTTGAGTTAATTTTTTTGTATGGTGTGAGATAGGGATCCTCTTTCATTCTTTTGCATATGGATATCCAGTTCTCCCAGCACCATTTGTTGAAGACATGATTCTTTCCCAGTTGAGTGGACTTGGCAGTCTTAAAAATCAATTGACCATAGATGAAGGGTCTATTACTGAATTCTCAGTTTGATTCCATTGGTCTGTACATCTATCCTTATGCCAGCATGATGCTCTTCTGATCACAGTAACTTTGTAATATGATTTGAAGTCAGGAAGTGTGGGACCTCTAGCTTCATTTTTTTTTTTTCCCAAGATGTTTTTGGCTACTTGGGGCCTCTTAACCTTCCAAATAAATTTGATGATTGGCTTTTCCATTTCTGCAAAGTAGGCTGTTGGAATTTTGGTTGGGATTACATTGAATCTGTAAATGAGTTTGGGCAGAATTGACATTTTAATGATATTTAGTCTTCCAGTCTCTGAACTTGGAATGCCCTTCCATTTATTTAGATCCTATGTGAGTTTGGATGTATTATGCCCCCCAAAATGCCATGTTCTTTGATACAGTCTTGTGGGGCCAGTTGTATTAGTGTTGATTAGGTTGGAATCTTTGGATTATGTTCTTTCCATGGAGATTTGACCCACCCAGTGTGGATAATACCCTTGATTGAATGTTTCCATGGAAATATGGCTCCACTCATTCAGCATCGGTCTTGATTTAATATCCAGAGTCGTATAAAAGAGCTTACAGACAGAAGGAGCTCACTGCTGCAGCTTAGAGAGAAATTTTGGAGATGGCCTTTGAAAGCAGACTTTTGCTGATACTTCACTCTGGAGAAGCTAAGAGAGGACAAATGTCCCAAGAGCAACATTTTAAAGAATGCACAGGGGCTGAGAGAGGAGCTGGAACACAACTTGGGATCAGCAGATGCCAGCCACGTGACTTCTCAGCTAACAGAGGTTTACCAGACACCATTGGCCTTCTTTTGGTGAAGGTATGCTTGTGTTGAAGCCTCAATTTGGACATTTTCACAGCCTTCAGACTGTAAATTTGTAACCAAATAAACCCCCTTTATAAAAGCCAATCCGTTTCTGGTATTTTGCATAACAGCAGCATTGTCAAACTGGAACAGATCCCCTTTGATTTCTTTTAGCAGTGTTTTGTAGTTTCTGTGTACAAGTCCTTTGTTAAATTTGGTTAAATTTATTCCAAGATATTTGATTCTTTATTTGCTATTGTAAATGTAATTTTTTTCTTGATTTCTTCTTCAG
The DNA here is from genome assembly GCF_015220235.1 of Choloepus didactylus. Lineage (NCBI taxonomy): Eukaryota > Metazoa > Chordata > Mammalia > Pilosa > Megalonychidae > Choloepus > Choloepus didactylus. Next base: position 191,309,390 of record NC_051309.1, read on the forward strand.
ATTACTCATTACTAGCATATAGAAACACTGCTGATTTTTGTGTGTTGATCTTGTATCTCGACCCTTTGTTGAACTTCCTTATAAGCGCTCATAGCTTTTTTGTTGTTTTTTGGGACTTTCTATGTATAGGATCATGTCATCTGCAGATAGTAAAAATTGATCTTCTGCCTTTCCAGTTTGGATGCCTTTTATTTCTTTATCTTGCCTAACTGCTTTCGCTAGAACTTACAGCACAATGTTGAATAATAGTGGTGACAGTGGGCATTCTTGTCTTGTTTCAGATCTTAGTGGAAAAGCTTTCAGTCTTTTACCATTGAGTACAATCTTAGCTGTGAGTTTTTCATGTATGCCCTTTATGATATTTAGTAAGTTTCCTTCTATTCCTATCTTTCGAAGTGTTTTTATCAAAGGATGTTGGGTTATGTCAGATGCCTTTTTTGTGTCAATAGCCCTTTGGTTTGTTAATGTGGTGTATTACATTGATTTTCTTATATTGAACCACCTTGCATAGGTGGTATAAAATCTAATTGGTCACGATGTATAATTCTTCTAATCTGCTGTTGGATTTGATTTGCAGGTATTTTATTAAGGATCTTTGCATCTATATTAGAGAAATTAGTCTGTAATTTTGCATCTGTATTAGAGAAATTGGTCTGTAATTTTCTTTTCTTGTCGTATCTTTAGCTGGCTTTGGTATTAGGGTGATGTTGGCATCAAAGAATGAATTAGGTAGGGTTCCCTCCTCTGATTTTATGGAAGAGTTTGGGTAGAATTTTATTAATTCTTCTTGGAATTCTTGGTCAAATTTACCTGTCAAGTCATCTGGTCCTGGGCTTTTTTTTTGTTGGGAGATTTTTGATGACTGATTTAATCTTTTTACTTGTGGTTGGTTTGTTGGGTTTTTCTATTTCTTCTAGAGTCAGTGTAGGCTGTTCATTTGTTTCTAGGAATTTGTCCATTTCATCTAAGTTGTCAAATTTGTTATAATACAGTTGTTCATAATATCCTCTTATGATCCTTTTTGTTTCAATAGGGCTCATTAGTAATGTCCCCTTCTCTCATTTCTAATTTCCTTTATTTGTATCTTCTCTCTTTTTCCTTTGTCAAGCTAAGGGTTTGTCAATTTTATTGATCTTCTCAAAGAACCATCTTTTTGTTTTGTTAATTGTCTGTTGTTTTTCTGTTCTCAATTTCGTTTATTTCTATTCTAATCTTCATTATTTTCCTTCATCTTGCTTTGGGATTAGTTTGCTATTCTTTCTCTAGTTCCTCCATGTGTGTAGGTCTTTGATTTTAGGTCTTTCTTCTTTTTAAATGTAGGCGGTTAGGGCTATAAATTTCCCTCTCAACACTGGCTTCACTGCATTCTATGTTTTGACATGTGCTCTCATTTTCAATCATCTCTAAGATGTTTGCTGATTTATCTTGCAATTTCTTCTTTGACCCACTGATTGTTTAAGAGTGTATTGTTTAACTTCCATATATTGGTGAATTTTCAAGTTCTCTGCCAGTTACTGATTCCCAGGTTCATTCCATTATGGTCAGAGAAAGTTCTTTGTATAATTTCAGTCTTTTTAAATTTATTGAAACTTGTTTTGTGACCCAACACGTGGTCTATTCTGGAGAAGGATCCATGCGTACTTGGGAAGAATGTATATCCTCCTGTTTGGGGTTTACTGTTCTGTGTATGTCTCTGAGGTTTGGTTCATTTATCATGTTTATCCATAAATATTTTAAACTCTCCTTCATTTTGAAGGACAATTTTGCTGGATGAAGAATTCTTGGCTGCCTGTTTTCCTCTTTGAGTACCTTAAATATATCATGCCACTGCCTTCTCACCTCCGTGGTTTCTGATGAGAAATTGGCACCTAGTCTTATTGTGCTTCCTTTATGTGAGACCAATTGCTTTTCTCTGGTTGCTTTCAGTATTGCCTCCTTATCTTTTGCATTTGACATTCTGAGTAGTACGTGTCTTAGAGTAAGTCTATTAGGATTTATTCTGTTTGGAGTATGTTGCACTTCTTGAACTTGTATGTTTATATCTTTCATAAGAATTGGGTAATTTTTGGCCATTATTTCCTGAAATATTGTTTCTGCCCCTTTTCCCTTCTCTTCTCCTTCTGGGACACCCATGGCATGTGTGTTTGTATGCTTTGTGCTGTCATTTAATTCCCCAAGACCCTACTCAATTCTTCTCATTCTGTTCTCCATCTTTTCTTCTGTCTGTAAGATTTCTATTGTCCCATCTTCTAGCTCACTGATTCTTCCTTCTTCCTGTTCAAATCTGCTGTTTTATGCCTCTAGTGAATTTTTAATCTCTCCTATTATGTCTTGCTTTCATATCATTTTATTATGTTTCTTTTTATACTTTCAGTTCTTCTTTATGCTCACCCAGTGTCTTCTTAATATCCTTTATCTCTTTAGCCATATTTTCCTTCATCTCCTTGAATTGACTTAGGAGATTGATTTGAGCATCTTTGATTTGTTGTTCCAACTTCTGTGTCTCCTCTGAAGTTTTGATTTGTTCTTTGACTGAACCATATCTTCCTGTTTCTTAGTATGTTTTCTAATTTTTTGCTGATGTCTAGGCATCTCATTATCTTGATAGAGTTTACTCTGGAGGTCTGTTTTGCTCTGTTGCCTCTTGTTTTATTGTTGTCTGGCTTTGTGTTAAGGCTTGTCTTTGACACTTGCTTCAACTTATTCTAGACCTTTAGAATAGCCCGTGTTTAACTGATCAGATTTTTTCACCTCTGCATGGTGATTCTTGACCTGGATATACAGTACAATTTTTGAGATTACACGATTTGTACAGTTGTTTCACCTCAAGAGAAAGCTTCCTTTCCTCTGATCCTTCTTCGAGAATGTTGATCTGTTCTGTTTGTTTTTTATTGTAACTCTACAGTTTAACACTCTTTTTGTTGTATCTAGCTGCTTTTGCCTGGAGGGCAAATTCTAAGAGAGTCACCCTGGAGAGGACTTTCCTGAGTCATTAATTCCCAGTCAAACAGGGCCAGAGACCCACAAAGGGGGCATAGACTGGTTCCCAAGTACCCAGGGGAGGAGATCAGGAAGGACACCAAATGTCTCTTTGATGAGTCCCCAAGTCTGTGTTTTCGTGGCCTGCCCAGCTGATGGCACTCATCGTCAAACCGTTTCCCGCAGTTCAAAGGAGATTCTGTGCCTTTAAGTCTCCACTGACTCCACCACTATAGGGGGCAGGGTTGAAACATCAGCTGCCAGCTGCTTTTGTTTGGGGAGGGTTGAAACCATTGCTCAGGACTGGGACCGAGGGATCTGAATTTGGTAATTGAAAGCTGTGTGTTAAGTGCTTGGTTGCGTTCCTCCCCCTCAATCCTGCCCCCCCTCATTCTTGGGGAAGTTGGAAAAGAGCCATCCTTCAGGAAACCAAGCCCCACAGCCCTTAGAAGACACTGTGTCTTTAAATCACCCCTGATTCCACACCTGTTGTGCGGGGTTGAAACAGGCTGCTGGCTGCTTTTGTTTGGTGTGGGTTGAAACCGTTACTCGGGGCTAGGACCTAGTGATCAGAATTCACTATTGAAAAATGGTGATCAGTCTTCAGCCATGCTGCACTTCCCCCACCCCCACCCTGCCCCATTCACAATGAAGAATACTTTTATCTTTTATGTCCCTTCCTGAAAGGAGCAGCTTCCCAGGGACCATATCCTGAGGCAGCTTTGCCATCAGAGTGGTGGATGGGCACTGGCTGCGACTGCATGGCAAGAGCTGTTCACATTTCTTCACTGCAGTTTATCGGTCTTTTTCTCCTGCTCCTCCTTTGTTGCTGTACAGTTTTCAGCCTTTCAAGCCCCAGAATAGTTGTTTCAGACAGTTTTGGCTGTTTACAAGCTGCCCTGGAGGACAGACTGAGTTCTGGAGCTCTCTACTCTGCCGTCTTTCCCAGAAGTTCTCTCCTAACATTTCTGAAGCTGTACTGTCTTTTTTCAAAAGTTGCCCAGTAACTGAAACCCTTTAACACTTTTCTGGAGTTTTGTGGAAGATGGCCTGTCAGATTTTGCTAGTTGTTCAAAATCTCTGGGGGGAAACAGCACCCTGTCATATGCCACCATCTTGGTCATCAGGAGCAGCATATTAGATTTTAAGAGTTAGGTTTTGAAGCAGTCGAGGCATGAGAGATACTTGTCAAATGTTTCATTTCTAGCTTAGTACTCCATCCAGAACTTTAATATTTGTTTTTAAACTTTCTATGGAGGGGCACCTAGTTTATATCTTGTTTCTTTATTGGTTGCTGCTATTTATATCACTTCTTGCAACTCAGATATGCAAAAGATCTCTTCTGGTGAATGCTGCTTAACTCAGCTGCCCAACATTGAGTTGTCTATGCTATTTGGATTTGAAGATATACATGAGAGAGGGTCTCTGTTATGTTCATGTCATTATGAACATTTCAGGGCCCAGCCAAACTTCCGGGACCCTATAGCTTTGATATGAGTATAAGCAAAATTTGTCTCAGTGAAAGCACACCACTGTATAACATGCATACACACATTAGTCACCATTGACTTCCTTGCTACTCCTCAAACTTGCCAAGAAGATTCCCACCGTAGGGTCTTAGCACATGTTGTTTCCCTTTCCTGGAACATTATTCTCTCAGATATGCATGAGGATCTCCCCCATTCCCTTATTTCCTGACCACTCTCTTGAAATTGCACTCATGTTATTCCTTTTCCTCTTACTCTGTAGTGTTATTTTTTACAGTCTTGTTGCTTCTTGATATACTTAATTATGTTTTTTGACTCAGTTTCTCAGTAATGAGAGTTTTGTTTATTTTGTTTGTTGTTATTCATAGCTATCTATGGGGCATTTAATACATGTTGGTTAAGTGAATTAATGAAAAGCAAGAAAATAGTGTGATTAATAAATTTAACTTATATTGATTTACACAGGTGTTTTATATGATATAAGATGGCATTTCAGAACATTCCTGATAAATTTTCCAATGGTCAACTAACTGGTTATTAATCATGAAAGTTTACATCATGGTAATATCTCTTGATGATAAAATGTTTAATATTCAAATGATAAAAAGAATAGATGTATGGAGTTATTTATATTTCACATGGGTTATGAAAAGGTAACCATGTCTTCCTTATGAATTATGAAATACATAAAGAAAAGTGTAAGATGTTCATATACAGTTTAATGAATAATTATAAATCATGTACTTTTGTAATTACTAGTCAGATCAACAATTATAACAATGCCTTCCTTCCCATATTGTGGACCACACTCACTTCCCTCTTCACTGTCCTCACTTTTGTGCTACTTGTTTGTTTTACCACTGATATGTACATTCCATTAGTTAGCATTGCTGCTATTATGAACCATAGCAACTTCGCAGCTGCTTACAAAAACAAACGTGTTTCTTGCATCAGTGAGTGCTTATAGTTAGCTTAGGATATACTTCACTTTTCTCTTTATTACAGAATTCATGTTGAAAGAGCAGCTCCTTTTGGGCCATCAAAAGCAGTAGAGCTGACTAAACTCTTGATGCCTCTTATAGCATCTGATTGAATATGACAAGCATCATGTCTACTGGGTTAATTGGCCCAAGCATGTCACATGGTGTTCCGGTTTGCTAATGCTATTATGCAAAATACCAGAAATTGACTGGCTTTTATAAAGGGGGTTTATTTGGTTACAAATTTACAGTCCAAAGGCCACAAAAGTGTCCAAATTAAGGCATCAGCAAGATGATGCCTTCGCTGAAGAATGGCTGATGGTGTTCAGAACACCTCTGTCAGCTGGGAAGGCACGTGGCTGCGTCTGCTGGTCCTTTTTGCCCAGCTTGTGTTTCAAAATGGTGTTCTTCAAAATGTTTCTGGGTATCTGTCTTAGCTTCTCTCTCTCAGCTCCTCTGCACCCTTGCTTCTTTCTCCAGGACGTTTCTCTCTAAGCTTCTGGGGGTCCTCTCTTAACTTCTCCAGGGAAACTCTAGGCTTCATCTCTTAGCTTAGCATCTCCAAATGTCCTTCTGTCTGCATCTCCAGGCATCTCCAGGCATCAGCAAACATCTGGGTCTGTGTCTGCTCTTAGCTTCTCTCTTAAATATTCCAATGAACTAATCAAGACCCACTGTGAATGGGTGGAGCCACACCTCCATGGAAATAACCCAAAGGTGTCACCCACATTTGGGTGAGTCATATCTCCACGAAAACACAAAATATTCCTCCCAACAAGACTGGGTTAAAAGATCACGGCTCTTCTGGGTCCCATAATAATTTCAAACTGGCACACATGGCAAAGGTGAAAATCAAATAGTTGAGGATATAAATTTCATGGGAAGACTGTGCAAATCACATGGAACTGGGTAATAATCTTTGTACAAGGGAAGGGAAGGGAATTCTTAGGAGCAATGATATAATTTATCACACATCCCTGAAAAATACAGTTTTGATTGGTTATGAACTTAAATAAATGCAATCTTACCACAAGAAGTATTTGTGTCTTTCTGCTTTCACTCAGCATTACATTTAAGAGATTATTTTATGTTTTTATTTGTAGCTGTAGTTTGTTCATTTTCATCATTATTAGTAATCCATTGTATGACTAGAGCACAATTTATTTTCGAATTCTATTGGTGGACATTTGCTGTGAATATTCTTGTACATGTACATTCTTGAATATGTAGCCTGGTGTATATGTTTAAGTAAAGTCTCTAGAGAGAAGTTATCTTCAAACCTTTTTTGCTTGCATACACGTAAACAATTTTTGGAAAAAAATTATATCTTTCACATTATTAAATTAACATCTAAATTTTTCATCTTGTTTAGTATAAAGGGTGAAATTCTGGTATACTGTAAATATTAACATTTTAAAGTACAAACTATTATATTCCTTTTTAAAATGTATCCAATGGAATATAAATACTACAGTGATTTGATGCAACCATTCATTTTCATAAGACTATGCATGAACACATTCTTCTTTAATGGTTAGAAATTTTATCACTTTTTTCTCCTTAAAATCACATTCCTCTTTCCCAGTAACATTTTAGCCTAATGGGTATAGTTCAAATGGAGCTCTTTTCAGAGTTATTGATAACACTGTCATATTTCTTTGCAATAAAATCATTTACATAAATTGAAATCGATCTTTTTAAAAATTTCTGTGACCCCCACATTCTAAGTGTTTAAGAGTAATTCTGTATTTTTTTCTATAATTGTCAATATTATGCCACTAATCAAAAAAAAAAAAAAATATATATATATATATATATGAAAATTCAGTAAGTAATCACTGAATTATTTTAACTCTTATGAAGTTGGTGATGTGGGGGGTATAATTTATGGTGCTTTGATTAAAGGAAATGTCAATGTTTTTTGCCCAGAGGTTTTATACCTTGGGTCAAAGCACCATAGTAAGATTCTGGATGAGCTATGCCTTTCTTTTGCAAAGGGTGACTATGAAATGGGAGGTGAAAGAGAAACTCAAAGCTGGGAATATTACCAGCAAGATCAGTTTAGGATAGTAGATATGAGAGCTGATTTTCATAAAGCAGTCTGTTCCTGTGTACAAAGTTTCATGTTCTACTGTCTGAAGATGACAACTCTAGCATAAATACCTGATTGGAAATTTCTAAGTGTTGGAGAATGCATATCACCAACTTTACTACATAATGCCAGAGTCCCAAAATAGTTTTTTCCAGTTTACATACCCACCAGTAATGTTTGAGTTCTCTTTGCTCCAGGCTCTGACCTCCATGTTTTTTGCCAGCTTTAATTTTTGCTAAGCTGGTGGATGTCTAGTGGTGTCTTATTTTGGCTTTAATTTGCATTTCCTTGGTGACTAAAATCCTTGATTCCTTTCCATATGCTTATTGCCCATTTGGATTTCTTTTGTACAGTGCGAGTTCCAATCTTGCCCGTTTTCTATTGTCTGTCTTATTGATTTGTTGGAGTTCTATATGTATTCTGAATACACGTTCTTTGTTAAGTACATGTATTATACTCTTTAGCTCGCCTTCATTCTGTTCATGTGTCTTTTGATAAATCCGTTTTTAATATAAGCAAATATATCAGTCTTTTCTGTTATTGGTTAGTTTTCCCAGCTTTGTTGTACTGTGTACTAGAAAGACTATCAGCTTTGAAATCAGAAATGTCTAGGTTTTGATGCTTGTTATTCCACTTTCTAGATATATAAATTTGTCCAAGTTACATTGTCTGTTTCATAATAGAAAGTAACTTAAGCTTGATGTCTGATATTAAATGAGCTATATGTGCCGAGATTGTTCTTTGTGATTTGCATTTATTGAACTCATTTAAATCCTCACAATAACTCTATGAAGTAAGTACCATTATCATCCCCATTTTACAGTTGAGGACACAGATAAAGACAGGTGGGTAACTTCCCCATGCTCACTCAGATTTGTAGGTAATGGTAAAACCAACATTCAAAACCTGGCATCTGGTGCCAGAGCCTAAATACTCCTCCATGCAGGCTGTACTGCTTCCTTAGAAACATGGGAATGATCATAACTTTCAGGATTGCTGTGAGAAATTTGTGAAAAGGACTTTCTAGTATTCCTGGTACATGACAACCTTTATTTTTATGAAGCAGGGATTTGAGGGAAAAGAACTGAATAGGATAGAGTTCAAAATCTCTTAGACTACTTCTTTTACAAATAATTGTAGTACACATTGTGTAGTTGTTTTGCTTTATGCAGAACACCAAGTCTTGCCCCAATGCCTTTAAATTAATTAGAAGACAAGATATTCTCTCAACAGCATGCATACTTGGCTTTTCTGATAAGAATGGAAATAGTTGTATTTCTTAACACAATCAAAGTTTTCTTAACTTAAGCATATAGGTTAACTCACTAATGATTGTGAAAAATATGGAAAATGTTTATCCTCATTTTAACTATTTGACATAAGAAGGGCCAGGGGGGTGGAAGGTGGGGGGTGGTTGTGTGTGACAAGAAACAGAAAAGCATTGATACAGGGCTGGAAGTTGGTGTGAAAGACAAAATGCACCCGACAATTTGTTCTGTCTGTTGTAGAAGAGAACATTCATTTCTGCAAAACATCCCAAAGAAAAGGAAGGACACAGGGTTTTTATAGAGGCAAGTACACAAGGGAGTCATGAGGAAGGGTGGGCAAATAGTCTTACCTGAATTATCAGGAAGGGCAGAGGTTTAATTAATGGAACATGCCAGGGGAGGGCAGTCCCTTGAAGTTAACTATCTTGGAACATAAGGGTGTGGGGGTTTCTTAACCATCACTGTTTTCTGGAAGCACAGGACTCAAAGTTCACCATTATCATTGCCATTAGGAAGCTAAGAAAAATGCAGGCTCCTCAAGTATAACAACAAGGCCATGGGTTGGTATCCAGGGGATTACAGTGGTCAGGGTAATATGTGAGAAACCTGGTTGGGAGACTAAGCACACCAAAGAGGCGAGGCACCCGAGGCAATTCTATGCCAAATGATTTATAACTTTTAACTTAAAGATTGGTAGCTCTTTCCATTTAATTATACCACAGCAATCAAGAAAGTCAATAAGCAAATATTTATTCAGCATCTCTTTTTTTATTAAGTCCTAAATTTTTGTTTTAAAACCAGGGCATTACATTATTATTTCTTTTCATTGGTCATCTGTCTACTTAACAATCCTTGATTTCTTTCTGATAAAATATTTCTACAAGATCTGACAGGTTCTAGAATGTTTTCCTTTGTTTACCCATCCATGTTAATTAGCATTTTTTTTTTGGTACATGATTTAGCAATTTCAGATTTGAGAATGGTGGTGAATGGGAAGACTATATTGTGTAAAGTACTTTAAAATAAAATCTTTAAAATAAATTATTGTAGATTCACTGATAGCTGCAAAAATTACCCTGTGGTAACATAGCCATAGTCACATAGCTTGAGTTCAATATCAAAGCCTTAACATTGTCACTGGTACAATCCATAGGCTTTTTCCAGATTTCACCAGTTTTTGTTACTCATTTGCATGTAGTGTTCAACATCTTTAATGGGCCAGACACCATGCATATAGCCTGGGGTAGGGTGCAGTAACAGAGAATCAGGAATAAAGTATTGTAATTGCAATGATTATTAATTAAAGAATAAATATATTAAAATGGTTTTCAGTGGGAGTATAACATGTCACTTGTCACTTTAAACCACCTATACAGTATTCTGATGGGTGCAATGGGCTAGGAAGTTTATATTTCTAAATGGCTAGGAATCCTTGCCCGAGTGATGATAACAATGAAGAACTTTACTTGCCTAAATAACTTGTGTTCTGTGTTCAGGTTTAGGGAAGCTGATTTTAGTGGAATGGTGTTGACCATTGTCTGGCCCATCACCTGGTAAGTTGCTCATACTCCAAAGGAAAATATACAGCTGTTGGCAGCATTGCTAGTTTTAACAGATGATGTTATCCAACAGATGATCTTATACATTTCCTCTGCAGCATGTTTGAGCTGCATTGTTTTCTAGTCTTGGGTGACATAAGCAAAATTCTTGCGAAGTGAAACAGGTGAGGTGCACTACCTGGTCGGTATTGCTAAGCAAGGCTAGAAGGACTTCCAAACGTAAGCCCTCCTTCTTTGGTCAGTTGCCTCCCAGCAAGGGAGACATCTTGTGGGAATTAAAAGATCTTCAGAATATAAAAAAGATACCATATCTATATCAGTGTCTCATGCTTTTTTGACACACACAACACATAAAATTCCAACTAGAGTTTCACAAAATAATATTTGAACTGGACGATAGGGCTATGCTCATTTACTTTTCTTGTCTTCCATAAAAAATTGGTGGTTATGACCTAGAAAATCAAATTCACGAACTCTTGTTTTGAAAAAGAAACACTACTCAAGGTAAGTCAGTTCAAACAGTAGTAGGAATCAAGAAAATTAAAAGCCTAACAAAAATTCATGAAAATAACAGCTACATTTTACTGGGTACCTATTATGTGCTTAGGTGATTTGCAAACATTATCATCGGTTGTAACATTTTTGGAATTCATTCATCATTCAACAAATGTTTATTGTGCCCCTAGTTGCCAAGCACTATTCTAGTTGCTTGAGATAGAGCAGTGACCAGAGCAGAAAAGAAATGTTTGCTCTCAGGGAACTTACAAGCTAGTGGGGAGAACTTCTAGTAAATACATGAGAAAATAAAATGTATTTTGTGTCAGAGTGTTAGAAATGCTATGGAGAAAAGTAAGCAGGGAAGGGGGTAGGGAGTATTGGTGTACTATTTCAAATAAGGTGGTCAAGGAAGGCTTCTTTAATAAGGTGATACCTGAAAAACATGAGGAAGTGAGCCATGTGGATACCTGATAGAAGAGAAAACAGGCATAGGAATTAGCAAGAGCAAGACCCTGAGGCAAGAGAATTCTCAAAACACTTAAGGAACAGGATGGAGGTGTGATACAGATGAGAAAAAATAGGCTCAGAAAATTTAGCTCAAGCCCAGACAAGTTACAGGCAATGTTTTTAAACACAGAACTAGCTGACTTACAAGTCAAATAATCAACAACATGCACTAATTATTGATTACCTACTATGTGTCATGCACTGAGTTAAGAGTTTTTATCCATTCTGTCTCAACCTTTAAATGTTTGATGGTTCACATTTCTTGGTGAACTAAAGGACTCTGTGGCCCTAGCTAGAAATCACATAATGAAGGAACTTGTCAGTAGAAGGACACTCAAGCTTTACAAAGATTAATAACAGGAAGAGGCAAATATATCCATTCTCCATGGTTCATTACTGTTTCAATTAATGAAATATTTATTGAGATAACAGAAGGTTTTTTATGTAGGTGAAATATTTTTAATTGAAAATAATCCATAAAATCACCAGAGAGGGAAGTCATTTTTAGCAATAAAATTTTCCTAGTTTCTTAATTTTAAAATCTATTTCTTTATAATAGAAAGTTATATTGCCAAACTATTTCACAGAGAGCCTTTGGCAGGGCACTGAGCAGACGGTCTACTCCTTGATGATCTTGTATTTCATGATATTTTCACATACCATGCAGTCATACAAAACAAAGCGTACATTCAATTGTTCACAGTACCATTATATAGTTGTGCATTCATCACCAAAATTAATTTTTGACATTTTCATTACCACACACACAAAAATAATAAGAATAAAAATTAAAGTGAAAAAGAGCAATTAAAGTGAAAAAGAACACTGGGTGCCTTTTTTGTTTGTTTCCTTCCCCCATTTTTCTACTCATCCATCCATAAACTAGACAAAGGGGAGTGTGGTCCACATGGCTTTCTCAATCACGTTGTCACCCCTCATAAGCTACATTTTTATACAATTGTATTCAAGATTCATGGGTTCTGGGTTGTAGTTTGATAGTTTCAGGTATTTACTGCTAGCTATTCCAATTCATTAGAAACTAAAAAGGATTGTCTATATTGTGCGTAAGAGTGCCCACCAGAGTGACCTCTCGGCTCCTTTTGGAATCTCTCTGCCACTGAAGCTATTTCATTTCCTTTCACATTCCCCTTTTGGTCAAGAAGATGTTCTCCATCCCACGATGCCGGGTCTACATTCCTCCCTGGGAGTCATATTCCACGTTGTGAAAAGCTGTTTGTTTTCTCAAAATTTTATCTTTTACTGGTATCTGGTGCTTTGGTGCCCTCTGGTGATACAACTGGTGAAAACAAATAATAGTTCTCTAGTTTCATGCTATGAAACTAATGTGTACAATTTACAGCACTAAAAAGTGTAAAGGAAAATTATCCATGAGACTGTGCATTTTTCAGTTCCTTAAAAATTGCTAAAAGCTTTTAGAGAGTTAAGGTAAGAGAAAGTAATATCTAACCTCATAAGCCAAGACTAAGCTCAAAACCCAGTGTTCTAGTTTGCTAATGCTGCCAGAATGCAAAATACCAGAGATGGATTGGCTTTTATAAAAGGGGGTTTATTTGGTTAAACAGTTACAGTCTTAAGGCCATAAAGTGTCCAAGGTAACACATCAGCAATTGGGTGCCTTCACTGGAGGATGGCAAATGGTGTCTGGAAAACCTCTGTTAGCTGGGAAGGCACATGGCTGGCATCTGCTCCAAAGTTCTGGTTTCAAAATGGCTTTCTCCCAGGATGTTCCTCTCTAGGCTACAATACCTCAAAAATGTCCCTCTTAGTTGCACTTGGGATATTTGTCCTCTCTTAGCTTCTCCAGAGCAAGAGTCTGCTTTCAACGGTCATTTTCAAACTCTTTCATCTGCAGCTCCTGTGCTTTCTTCAAAATGTCCCTCTTGGCTGTAGCAGCTTGCTCCTTCTGTCTGATCTTATATAGTGCTCCAGTAATTTAATTCAGACCCACCCAATGGGTGGGCCAACACCTCCATGGAAATTATCCAACCAGAGTCATCACCCACAGTTGGGTGGGGTGCATCTATATGGAAACACTCAAGGAATTACAGTCTAATTAACACTGATAGGTCTGCCCACACAAGATTACATCAAAGATAATGGCGTTTCAGGGGAGATAATACATTCAAACTGGCACACCCAGTTTCATGGGGAAAAAAAATCTTTAGAATGAAACTAACAGGAATAAATTAAGCTTCTCACATTTGGTGTCCATTGCCAGTAAACCCTCTTTCACTGAAACAAATTTAAAAGGGTCAATGAAAATCAGGTTAAAATCAAAATAAACCACTAACAATAAGAAAAGATGTATTTTTCTGGGCAATATCACTACAGATTAGTTGACAGTAGTGGATGGTATGGGCCTATGGTGTATATTTTTCCGTCATTTTACTTTCAACCTTTCTATGTCCGTATGTTTTAGTTTTATCTCTTTTAAATAGCATATAGCTGGATTTTAAATATCCAATATGATGATCTCTATCTTTTAATTATAGTCATTATCAGTGTAATTGTATTTGTTTCTACCCTCTTTTTTTGTGTGTTACCTTCTATTTCTAAGCTTTTTTCCTCTTTTTTTTTTTTTTTAATTGTTTGAGCGTATTTGTATGTTTTAATTTTCTTCGTTTTTTGAACTCATCGTTTTAGGTTTTAAAATAAATTTGGTGTTAACCTTGAAATGTTACCATGCATATGTAACAGATTCTTAAGTTACTAATTCTTAAATTAATGCTTAAGAATATAAAGTATTAAAAACTTAAGCTCTACGAAAGTCTGGGATTTTTGTCTTATGTTTACTGCTGTATTCCCAGTACCCAGAAGAGTTCCAGGTAATACATGGGACTTAGAACACTTTAATCACCCCCTCATGACTTACACATTGTTCTACATTATTTGAGTTATTATATTTAATAACAAATTTGACACAATCATCATTATTACAATGAGTGTTTGTTTAGACTTACATATATTTTACCATTTTCTTGACTCACCAGTATCTCTTGCTTTTTGTTTCTTTCTGAAGTCCATCTATTAGACAGACTTTGATGAAGACCTGATAGTGTGGTGGTAATGCTCTTGCATTTTGTTTATAAAAAATATGTTATTTTGCCTGTGCTGTTGATAAAGTTTTACTGGGTATATGATCAGGTTGACTGTTATTTTCTCTCAACACTTTGAAGATACTGTTCCTCTATCTTTGGCTTATATTTTACTTCTGATAATCTACTCTAATCATTATCTTAATCTCTGTTTTCTCTCTGACTTCTTTTCAGTTCTTGTTTTTGTTTGCTAAAGCTGATGAAATGCACCATACCAGAAATGGACTGACTTTTAACAGTGTGGATTTATTAACTTACAAGTTTACAGTTGCGAGGCTGTAAAAAATGTCCAAATTAAAGCATCAACAGGACAGGACCTTCTCCCTGAAGAAAGGCTGCTGGCGATCCAGACTCCTCTGTCACATGGGAAGGCACATGGCGGCATGACCCATCCTTCTCTCCCCGGTTTCATTGCTTCAGTTTCTGCTTCCCCATCTTTTACTGTGAGATTCTCTGAACTTTTTTTCTGTCTTTTATCCTCTTATAAAGGACCCTGGTAGGAAGGTTAAGGCCCGCCTTGGGGCACTCCTCAACTGAAATAACCTAATCAAAAGGTCTCACCCATGGGTATGGATTAAAACAAGTTTTTTCTGGGATACATATAGCTTCAAACTACCATAGTTCTCTTCTTTCCTGTTTGTTATAAATTGTATTTTCTACATCTGTGGATTCTTTTATGAATTATGGAAAATTCTCACTATCTTTTCAAAGACTGTCTCTTTTCTACTCTCTCTATTTTCTCCTTGTAAGATTCTGATTACCTGTATATTAGAGCTCACTTTATCTTTCATGATCCTCAACATTTCTTTAGTATTTTGTTCTTTTGTTCTCTCTGGGTTCATTCTGAACATTTCCTTCAGATCTGTATTCCAGGTGACTTATTCTCTCTTTAGTGGCGTATAATCTGCTGTTTAACCCACCCATGGAATTATTATTTTTGTATTTCTTGAAATTCACTTTGTTCTTCTAAAAATTTTCCTCATCCTTTTTTTTTTAAGTCTCTTGGTTATTTATTTAATTCCATATTTCATTTTTAAACATTTTATAGATTGTCATTTTTCATTTTGTGTCTGAAAATCCAAATATCTGAAGGCCATTTTTCTTTCTTCTAACTGTCAACTCATGGTAATTTATTCTTTATGTATTGGTGGTTTTTTTTTTAAATTGTGAGTCTATATCTGGTTGGTCTTACCCTGTATAAATGCTGAGGATTTAAACTGCTGATACTTTCCTTCAGAGAAGATTTGCATTCCTTCTGTTTGGACCCAGTTTATTGTACTGACTTGGGATCTTTCTTATTCAAGTCTTTTCAAGGACCTTGGCTTAAAATGGGCTCCCTCTTCCCCACCTATCTGTGATTCAAGGCTCAGTCTCTTGAGTCTGACACTATATGGATCTCTACCTTCAGGAAAGTCCTAGATTTTGTTTTTTGGTTACTGCTCACATTTGGGTCTTAGGTCACTGACATTCTTTCCCACCTCCCTTGAATATTTTCTATACTTTCTTAAGAGCTAGGAATGTACTGGAATTGCATTTGTTATGTTTTATCTGGCTGTATTGTAGCAGGAAGACTTCTTAGAGTATCCAGTTTAGTATGATGTCAGATGCAGAAGTCAAGATGTCGTCTATTTGCTAGAGCAAACACATAGCTCTTAGCAACTTAGGTGCAGATACTGATCTGCTAAATGCATTTTCTCTCTCCTGATAAGCAGAGAATTCCAGAAGTTTGCTTTTACACTGAAGTTAAATCTTATTATCCTGCCTCAGGGCTACATCAATGTTTTATTTTTTTGCTACAGTATAATAAGCAGGGAAAATGATTATATCACCATCTCACAAGATGTAAAACAGCTAGTGCTTTGGTGACATGATGCTTAAAGGATCTTGTGAGTAGGAAGTATTCTGGATAGTCTATAAATAAACATTTTTATCAGAGGGTAGAAACTCTTTCCTACAAACATCAGGGACCTGTCATTAATGTGAAGTGTCTGAAGGTTCAGAAATCTAGAGCATGATAGTATGTCATGTTTAATGTGAAGGACAAGTGGCAGCCCCTTATGCCCACTACCACTGTGAAAGTGACCTTTCTTCTTGGGTATCTTGTATTTAGGAAGCAACATGTACCATATTTTGATGTACTGCTCCAACCCATTTACTAAATAATCCATAGACTGATAGCTCTGAACGTGACCCTGAATAGGAGAAGTTTGTCCAGCATTTGCTGTGCAAGCAATTCTCCAAAGTTCTAGTGGATCCAATGGTGTTTCAAGTTTCTCTATCTGATTAGTATGCTATGTGGACCCAGAAGTGTTTAAAGTGTCTCTGAGAGGTGAATCAGAGTGAATACACTTAGAGTTTTGGAGAAAAGACTTACTCTCTTGAGGAAGTAACTATTCTTTTGAGAAATAGTTATTGGCTTAATATTGTGCTTTGAAATGCCAGGCAACGTGAAAACTGAGACCCATCATAAAATAAGTTTTTTAATGTATTTTTTTATTAGAGAAGTTTAGGTTTACAGAAAAACTGGGCAAAAAATACAGAGTTCCTATATTACCACCCGCCATAATCAACATCTTGCATTATTGTGGTATATTTGTTACGATTGATAAAAGACTGATATTATAATTGTACTATTAACTATAGTCCATAGTTTACATTAGGGCTCAATGTTTATGATGTACAGTCCTATGGCTATTTTTTAAAAAAAATTTACTGTAGTAACATACAGAGAGCCTAATATTTCCCCTCATAAAATAAGTTAGTCTGACCCTCTAAGCCTCAAATCACTACAGATTTCCAACATTAAATTGAAGAACATGCTTTTAGTTTGGGAGGTTGATCAGTCACTTGGAAGAAGTAAAATCAGAGAATTGCAGACAATAAGTTTGGGTATGGAGTATATGAGTGGATATCTAGGGATAGACCCAGAATGTGAGAACATTCATGACTCATGCTCACCAGAGCACTCCCATTACAAAAGAGAATCTCAGTAACCAGGTGAAAAAGATGATTTACCCTAAGGATGTTAGCTTCTTTCTTCAACTACTCTGGTGCTTTTTCAATGGGTTAATGGACAATGTGGCTTTTTATCAGAGATGGCAGTTTTTCATGGGCTGAAGCACAAAGATTTCCCCCCTTCCCAAATTAGAAGTGACCACAGCCACTGCTGAGTATCCAAATTACCAGCAGCGTTGACCAACTGGTGGTCTCCAACATAGTGTCCTATGCTGATGGGGGAGTGGGGCAAGGGTAATACTGTCACCTTTTGATAGACTGATTATATTGGACCCCTTCTAATATGGAGAAAGCAAGGATTTGTTCTCGCTGGACTGGACCTTAATTTTGAATATAGATTTGTATTTCAATATCAACTGTGAACTCTCTGAATTCCTAATTCATGCTATACAACATGGTTTCTGAACACGGATATTGTTTTATGGCAAAAAAACAAAAACAAAAACAAAAACCAAAAAAGGCTGATTTTTATGGCATAATTGGTCTTTCCCCATCATCCAGAATAGCTGCCCTTTTAGAGTGGTGGAATGCCTTCTTGAAGACTAATTTACAGAGGTACCTGAAATATCAAGATATGCAAATTGGGAGTGCTATTCTAAAGGATTCAGTCTATACTCAGAACCAGCAACCAATGCTTTTTTCTCATAGCCATAGTTAGCAGTCTACGAAATAAGAGTGGAACAGGGAGTATCATCTTTCATATTTGTAACTAATGATCCACTGGCATTTTTGTTTTTGTTTTATGTTCTTATGACATGAGATCTGCTAGTCTACAGGTCTTATTATCATCCAGGAGAGGAATGCTTCCCTTAAGAGACACAAAAAAGGTTGCTTTGAACGGGAAGTTGAAATAGCAACTTGGCTGTTTGAAATCCTCTGTTACTGGACAAATGAGCAATAAAGAGGATATTCTTTCTCTTAATCATCAAAGAGAAATATGGTTTTGGATACATAATGAAGCAGGAATGAATACATCTGGAAATCAGGAAGTTGTTTGAGGTTCCTCCTGGTACTGCTTTATACTGGGTGTCAAATGATAACAAAAGAGTATAGATAGCAGCTCCATCCACACAGGTAGGACCAGCTGAGACCTAAGGACTTTAATCACTACTAATATTTTCCTCCTTTCATGGTAAGGTGTATATTTACCCAACTTCCCTTTATCCTCTCTCCCTTTATACTACTTGTGTTGCTTTTGTTTAATTTTACTCTTTTAGGTAATAACTTTCAGAATATTAAAATGGGAATATAACTAAATTGGAAGATGAATGATAAATGCAATAGCTGATGAGACTTTGGGTCTCTTTTTGGGGACAGGGTGACCATATATTTGTCAAAATGAGGAATTAGTCTCAATCTGTAAGGGAAAAACATGTTTTTCTAAATGTAAATGTTGGAAGAATGGTGTATATGGATGTTGCCTTGAAGTGAGGGACTGTCAAGAGAACTATGGATTGACTATGTCAATACTCTTTGTACAAAGGCTTTCTGTTATGTAGAGGCTGGAGAAATAAAATCACAGTTGTCAGACTCTTGCAACTAGTGTTCCACACATGATTTAGGTTCTACCAGTCAGATGTACATATCCGAGACTGATTCAGAACTGAATCACAAAAGGAGAGAGGCAATGTGGAGGGACCCATTCTGATGACACAAATTATGTCAGAATATTAAGATGTATTTCTGCTTTCTTGTGCCTAGGTAACTGCTAAAACAGTGCATCCTGATCATAGTAGAGACAGAAACTTCATTCTCTGCCCAGGTTTATGTATCATTTAGCAAATTGTTTTTGTGAGCTAAGCCTAGAATCTGTTTCTTCAGCTTTTCCGCCAATTCTGGAAGCTATCAGGGGAGTCCTTTATAATCCTTTTCTGCTTAAACCAGAGTAGATTATATTGTTTGAAATTTAAAACTGTGGCCAATATTGTACATGTAAGTGTACCCACATACTGATAGATACTCTAATCCAGTATTGTCAAGGCATTGTATGATTGGGTTCTAAAGATAAATGAGACCTTCTTTCACGCTCTTGGGAAGGTGGCATAATTGCTTCAACAGTAACCAAAGTTCCTGAGTTCCAGGCTGTGACCAAAAACAAAGACAATGGTAGCCCCCATGCAACCTGGAAGAACAGTAGTGAAGGGGTTGACCCTGAGTAGGCATCCTCTCTTATCCCCCAAAATTGATTGTCAAAGAGTAGGAAGATTTTATCATTTGAATACATATATTTAAGCACATACATTTATAATATATATCATATTATAGTTTACATTATACAAAATATAAGTATAAACTTTTATATAAATATGTATTATAAATATATTTATGAAAATAAAAATATTCTATGTTTACTATTTTTCAACCTCTATTTCATTTACTATCTCATGAAAATTTTATTATGTTATTAAATATTTTTCTATATCAATTTTAATGACATTCCATTATATGGATTAGCAACATGAACTAAATCTTTTTTTTTTTTTGCAATATTTTAACACTGAAAACAGTGCTTCAGAGGATTGTGGGAAGATGGCAGAGTAAGGAGCTCCAGGGCTCAGTGAGCCCACCAGAAAGACTATTAAACAGGCAGAAACTGTCTGAAACAACTATTTTGAAACTTCAGAGGCCAGAAGAACAGTCTGTAGCACCCAGAGAAGAGTGAAAGGAAGAGGCTGATACGTTATGATAAAAAACAGTAAATTGCTCTCTCTGCACAGTGGCAACTGGTGCCCAGTCCCTACTTGTGCCAGGCAACCATGGGATCCAGTCCCTGGCTAGCTCACTGATGACAAAGGGATATAAAAATACTCTTTCCCAAGACCAAGGGAGGGCAAGAACAGTCACTGATCGCAGCTTTTGATTAGCTACTTTGGATCGCTGTGGGGAAGGCTCTGAGGGTGGCTATTGTTTCAACCACCCTGGACAAAGGCTGAGGCAGAAGAGGCTTAAAGGTGCTACACTTCCTCAGGACACGAGGGGAACGTTAGTTGAAGAACTGTATTTTCTGGGCAGGCCAAGAAAGATCACCTTTGGGGAGCCATGGAAGATCTTGGAGCCCTTCCTTATCCCTTCCGAGGATACTTTGGAGCCAGTCCATGCCCCCTTTGTGGGTAGCTGGGCTGTGTTTTGACTTTAACACTGACTTGGGAAGGTCCTTTCCAGTGTGCACCTCTTCTCAGAATTTGCCCTCCAGGCAAAAGCAGCTTGAGACCATGACCATGAAAGTAGTGAAAGAAATATAGAGGCAGACAATCTGGGGTAAAGACTGGCCAGCTTCAAATGCCCAGAAGAGAGAGACCTGTCTCATGGGAAATGGAACAACAAAACTGTAAACAGGGACTCCAAAACAATTAACAAGCAAAAGCCCTGGACAAGACACAGGCCCAGAAAGACAGGGAAAACCCTGCACACTGCATTTGCTTTAGGCAGACCTTCCTGATAGGAAGGCTGAAGCTCAAGAAAATCGCATATCTCTTATCAACAGCTAGTTACAAAATCAAGAAACGGACATCCCAAACTTTACATTTTAAAATTTTAAATGTACAGTGTGCAATAAAAGAGTACAAGACAAACAAAGAAGCAGGAAATAATGGCCCACCCAAAGGAAGACCCCTAACTCAGATCTTAGACAAAAATCAACTCAACATGGATCAAAGACCTGAATATAATAGCAAGAATATCAAACTCCTAGAAGAAAACATAGGGAAGCATTTTCAAGACCTTTTGTTAGGTAATGGTTTCTTAGACTTTACACCCAAAGCACAGGCAATGACAGCAACAAAATAGATAAATGGGACCTTCTCAAAATTAAACATTTTGGCCTCAAAGGACTTTATCATGAAAATAAAACAACCTACTCAATGGGAAAAAATATTTGGAAACCACATATCCAATAAAGATTTAATATTCAGAATATATAAAGAAATCTTTCAACTTAATTAAAAAAAAAAAAGAAAAGCAAACCAATTTAAAAATGGATAAAAGACTTGAATAGACATCTCTTCAAAGAAGATATACAAATGAGCAGAAAGCACCTGAAAAGATGTTTGACATCATTAGCCATCAGGGAAATGCAAATTAAAACCATGATGAGATACTATTTCTCACCCATTAGAATGGCTGCTATTATAAAAAAAAAAGAAAAAAGGAAAATAACAAATGTTGTAGAGGGTGTGCAGAAATAGGAACACTTATTCATTGCTGGTGGCAGTGTAAAATGGTCTAGCCACTGTGGAAGACAGTTTGTCCTTTCTTCAGAAAGCTAAGGATAGAATTACCATATTACTAGTAATCCCCGTACTAGGCATATACCCAAAAGAATTGAATTAGGGACTCAAACAGACATTTGCACATTTATGTTCATAGCGGCACTATTCACAATTGCCAAAAGATGGAAGCAACCCAAGTGTCCATCAACTGATAGATGGAAAATCAAAATTTGGTACACACATACAGTGGAAGAGTATTCAGCCTTAAAAGGGAATGGATTTCTGATGCATGTGAAACATGGATGTAACTTGAAGACATCATATAGAGTGAAATACACCAGACACAAATTGACAAATGTTGTATGATCTCATTTGAAATAATTAGAATAAAAAACTCATAGGGTCAGAATCTAGAATATAGGTTACCAGGGCATGGGGTAGGGATAGTGAATGGAAAGTTAAGGCTTAAAATATACAGGGTTCCTATTTGGAATGATGGAGATTGTTCAGGCCCAGATCAAGTTCATGAAGAGCATGAGCCAGTGCCACTGTGAGACTGAAAACATGCCAGGTATTGAAGTAGACATAGATTAGGATTTACGAACAGGAGAAAGTCTCTCGTGGTGGCAGTCCAGAGGGGCAGGAGTGCAAGAGACAATATGTGTATGATTTTAGAACAAAGACATTCCATATAATATAAGGACACAGAGCCCCTACTATAATCACTGAAGGATCTTAAGACCTAGTCTTAACCTTTTTTAGGTTCTAAAGAATTGGGGTAGCTGGTGGTGGATACCTGAAACTTTTAAACTACAACCCAGAACCCATGAATCTCGAAGACAGTTGTATAAAAATGTAGCTTATGAGGGGTGACAGTGGGATTGGGAATGCCATAAGGACCAAACTCTACTTTGTCTAGTTTATGGATGGATGTGTAGAAAAGTAGGGGAAGCAAACAAACAGATAAAGGTACCCAGTGTTCTTTTTTACTTCAATTGCTCTTTTTCACTCTAATTATTATTCTTGTTATTTTTGTGTGTGTGCTAATGAAGGTGTCAGGGATTGATTTAGGTGATGAATGTACAACTATGTAATGGTACTGTAAACAATCGAAAGTACAATTTGTTTTGTATGACTGCGTGGTATGTGAATATATCTCAATAAAATGATGATAAAAAAAAAAAAAAAAAAAAAAAGACCTAGTCTTACTAAGATTAGTGTTTAAGACTAAGATATAATCAGTGCTATCCCACTCCCTTCCCTTTACATCTGTGATTACATTTTTTTCCCTCTGGGGAGGTTGTTTTCTTTCTTGACCTTTGTCCTGGTCAAACAGACTGTTATGGGCTTGGGGCTTCATTCTCATTTAGGAGGGGTCCCGGGCCCTGGACTGCCACAGAAATGCTTTGGTAATGGATGATGGTGATGGTAGCACAATATTGTGAATGTAATTACCAGCACTGAAATATATATCTGAATGATATTAAAAGGGGAAATGTTGGATTGTATATATGATAACAGAATAAAATATTTTTTTAAAAAAAGGAATCCATGAAACTACATTACACAAAGAGTGAACCTTAAGTTAAACCATGGACTATAGTTAATAATACAATTATAAAAGTGTACTATCATCAGTTGTAACAAATGTTCCACACCAAAGCAAGGTGTTAATGATAGGACGGTGTGTGGTAATCTTGTTTTTTATGCATGATTTTTCTGTAAACCCCCAATTTCTCTAATAAAACAAACCAACCAATGCTTTGATGAACATTCTAGTTTATAATTATTTGCATATATTTACTTGTATTTATAACTGTTTCCCTTGGATAAATCCTAGACCTGGAATTGCCGGATTAGGAGATTAAGAATATTTTGCAGAATGTTTTTGTATTGCCTTTTACCAAGTTGATTTTCAGAGAGGTTGTAGAAATTTATGTCACCTGACAATTTATGGAGGTTCCCATTTCTTTGCACCCTTCCTGCCAACTGTAGATTTCATTTATTTTAAAAATTGCCAATTTGGAAAAAATTCTCCTAAATTTTAAATTTACATTTGTTTGATTATTTATTAGATTGAACTAAATTAATGTATTTATTTTTGTTATGTTTCTTCTTTGATTGATTTTTCATATCCCTTGCTGATGAATTAAAAAAAAAATTTCCTTCTGCTACTGTGTCATATAATCAAAACATCAGGGGCTTTCGCACTTACTACTAGTGCTTCAATTATTCTTAGTTTCAGTTTCCTTACTTTTATAATACATGTAATAATGCCACATGTTATTGTGGAGATTACATGAGATAAGATATTTAAATTTTCTATAGCAGTGTCTCCTATATAATAGCTATTCAACCAATGTTTGCTTCCTGCCCTTTATGCTTTGCTTCCCTATGTGCCATCGCTATAGCTGAACGCTTGGGAACACTCTCAGATTGGAGGGCTTGTGGGACTGGGAGGTGGAGAGACAAAGAAATTAGAAAGAAGAAACTTGGGAAACAGTCAGCAACAAGACTGCAATTAAAAGGTTTTTGTCTCTAACAGTTTAAAACAATCAAATCAGAATTTAACCTCAGCACTCCATTTCTTTAGCCATTGATCCCCAAGATAGTTTTCTCTTCCTGGGAACCCACCTCATGTTCCTTCTATTATAGAGAAACAACTCCAAAAATGGCAGTGCATTGATATGGGAGATATTTACCTACAGCTTGGTCTATAGACTCATACACTTTATCATTAAAAAAAACCTGGTGACCATTAAACCTACTTTTAGGTAACGGTATTTTTATGTGTCATTTTACAGAAAAAACAACTGAGATCAGAGAAGAGACCCCTCATTTAATGTGGCAGCAAGTCAATGTCATATAAAATATATACAATTACCTGAGAAAAAAGTGGCAATTTCACAATGCAGAGGGACTCATTAATACCTTCATTTGTTTGTTTTCAGCATATGAAGCTGTATTTCTGTTTATTTGGTTAAGTGGATTTATGAGTTGCCTTATGTTCTAGTTTGCTAATGCTGCAGAATGCAAAACACCAGAGATGGATAGGCTTTTATAAAAAGGGGGTTTATTTGGCTATACAGTTACAGTCTTAAGGCCATAAAGTATCCAAGGTAACACATCAGTAATCAGGTACCTTCACTGGAGGATGGCCAATGGCGTCCAGAAAACCTCTGTTAGCTGGGAAAGCACGTGGCTGGCGTCTGCTCCAAAGTTCTGGTTTCAAAATGGCTTTCTCCCAGGACATTCCTCTCTAGCAAGCTTGCTCTTCTTCAAAACGTCACTCACAGCTGCACTCCCTTTCCTCTCCTTGAGCCAGCTCATTTATGTGGCTCCACTGATCAAGGCCCACCCCGAATGGGTGGGGCCACGCCTCCACAGAAATATCCCATCAGTTATCGTCCACAGTTGGGTGGGGCACATCTCCATGCAAACAACCTAATTCAAACGTTCCAACTTAATCCCCACTATTATGTCTGCCCCACAAGATTGCACCAAAGAATATGGCTTTTTTCTGGGGGACATAATACATTCAAACCGGCACACCTTATTTAGTTTTACATTTAACTAATCCTTTGGTTTGGTCAAGATTGGCTGGATTATGCTGCAAATATAAACAACCCAAATCTCAGTAGCTTAATTACAACACATGCTTATTTTTTACTAATGATACATGTCTAAGAGTGGGGCAAAAATTACAAGATCAGAGCCTGTGATCTAGGCTGCTGTAGTCTCTATCTCAGCACAAGCTTCAGGATTTCTGAGGCTGTAAAATAAGACATAAAGGAAAAGGGAGCCATGCATGCACTGGCTCATAAAAGTGTCATTTTCAATCACAATTTCTTGGGCCAAAGTAATTTATGTGGCTGAATCTAACTAAAAAGCAAAATTAAAAGTGGCAGGGAAGAACAATCCTACATGTATCCAGAAGGAAAGGAGAGCCAGATATTTATGAACAGCTTTAAGGACTGACTACCCACCTTCACAAAACAGACAAGAAATAAAAAATCAAAGTTGATAATAAGAAAGCTGCCACCTCTTTTACTTCAAACATGAGTTGTCAGTCAAATTTTGAGGTAAACCAATGATAGCCTTAACAGTGCAGCTAAGAAGTTGACTGAATAGTTGAAAGTTACCAATATATAAACTATTCAAAATATGGATTTATATTCAGTATTACTAACAATGGTCCTCTACCTAACTATGTATTATGCTTTGAAATTATTGCTAATGATATTTTTGAAACTATCACAGTTAGCAAAACAGTCACTTAAAATATGAGTGCAAACCTTTATATTTTGAGAGAAAAAAGTATTTTTTATAATGTCAGTGAATAAAATGAAATAATTATTTCAGAAATATTTCAAATTTGCCTTTTTCTTTTAAAGTATTGAATATGAGTATAGGAGTAAGTTGATATGTATAAATATATTGTAAATAAGTAATTATGTATTTCTTGAAGATACATGTTTAAAAATATTTTACTGACTGTGGTGCATGATTAAATGTGTTTTGAAACTACTGTCTGGATGGTTCCCCTTCTCAGGTGCCCAGTGTCTTCTAAGTCATTTTACTATCCACATAGCTACCACAATGTAATCTTGCTCACACTAAGGGATTTGATAGATATATTTATATTACTAGGTCCTATATAAACTGTTGTGCATTTGGCTGCAACTAAAAGAAATCAGGTAGATGTAAATTGGCTTAACCAAAACATGTATTTTTTGTTGTTGTTGGCTCACCTAATTGAAAGGCAAGAATAGAATGGGCTCCAGACTTTGTGCAACAATGGCTTCAACATTGTTTATCTGCTGTTGTCTCAGCTGGTTCTTTTCCTGGGTGTTGGCTTTGCCCTAAAGCTGGCTTCCTTCATGGTTATTTGGTGGCTGCTAAAGCAACTAGGGCTGCATACTTCCTTCTAAATATCCAGTGGGAGACTAAGCCTCTCTCCCAACCATAAAGACCTTCAATTTAGTTATATGCCCTCTCCAGATCAATCTAGTACTTGAATAAGGCCACGGGAAGATTGATTTAAGCTTGACTAATATGGTCAAAGGAGAAAGGGATTATTACCAATAATTACCAATCAGGACCCACTTTTAAATTTGGGGTCAATTCTTTAAATCCATTGTTGCTACACAAAGGTGAGGGTTGAGATGGATGTAGAGCTGTTATAGAATAGTGCCTAATCTGCTATTTTTCTTATGTATGTTTACAATTTAACAAGGCATAAGAAACTTAAACTCAAAGGGAAAATTTGTGGGGTTTAAGGCATCAGCAAACAAGTGTGAAATGTGTTTTGGGGGATAGAGGTCTTTCTTGGTCTTCCTACACTCATATCTAGTAATCATCTCTTGATTAGTAGAGCTGGTCCCTTCTTGGTTTTCTTTCTTTCTTGTTTTCATATTACTTGCTATATGTCTTATCCTTCTACCTTGCCACCCCAAGGGTAAAAAAAAAAAAGTGTTCTACTTCTCACAGTTTTCACCATTTAAGAATTTTGTGTTGGAGCACATATTGTTACTGAGAAGGAGAGAGAGACTGACACAGAATGTGTATTCAATTCTAGTCTTTCAGACCGTCTTTGAGTAAGAGGAATATTTGAAATCTACAGAGAGCACGGTACAGAATTATCAGCTGTCTTTCAGTTCTGAATTCTCCGTGGGCCAACATTCTCTTTTATCTTGATCACGATTGCTCTCGGGGATAAAGAACCAGTCTGTTCCTGGAGGGGCCATTTTTTTTTCTGGTGGTGCTTTATAAAGGAGCCAGTTGTCTGCCTTCATGAAGTTGGCCTGACCACCACCCAGAATTAGCTTAGAAGAGAATTTTTCTTTTACCCTGCACAAGAACGGATATGTTTTTTAATACAACAACAGGAATGGAACAATATGGAAGTGAATACATCATGAACCAGGTAACCAGGATAATTCAGGAAGCAACAGTAATCGAAATAGCAAGAAAGAGAAAGTTAGTGCAACATTGGAATGTAGTTTAGCGTCAGTCAGCAGAAGATTAGGCAGAGTACAGGAGTTTACAAGAGCCTAGTGTGGATAAACATGCAGCAGCAGAAGTAGAAAAGAAGATAAAAGAAACTATGGATTAAGGATGATTGATTAAAAGGGGAAATGTTAGATTGCATATATGGTAATAGAATTAAAACAAACAAACCCTGAAACTACACTACACAAACAATGAACCCTAAGTTAAACCATGGACTTTAGTTAATAGTACAATTATAAAAATGTACTATCATCAATTGTAACAGATGTTCCACCCCAATGCAAAGTATTGGTGGTGGGATGGTATATGGGAATCCAGTATTTTACATCAGATTTTTCTGTAAACCCACAACTTTTCTAATAAAGGAAAAAAAGAGAGTGAGAAAGATTGCTAATTAATGAGTGATATGTTTAATAAATATATCTAACATTTACACATTTAAAAGAAACCCCCAAATTAGGTAGTATTTCCTATTTCAGATGAGAGGACTGGAACCCACTATTCTATGGTGAGTAAGAAATAGTGCTGGTATGCTCATCCCTATCAGTTTGGTTCTATAGTCCATGGCTTTTCTATTTTTCAATGAGAAGTATTGTATCATCTAGGCCATCTCTTGACCAAAGAACATTTACCAATATCTTGTATGATGACAGATTGGTTGTCAAGAATAAGTTCATGGTTAAATAGTTTTTACTTGCTTTTGTAATATTCATTTAAATTGTCCAGTATATTTCATAGTGTGTTTAAGTCATTCTCAAGCAAATAATATTTTTATTAAAAATAAATACTTCCATTTCAGGAAGGTGCCCATCAGTCATTTGACTATTCAACTAGTTAGTGCTAGACACTGGGAAGAACAGCAGTTTACTTGCAAAAGAAAACTGGCATGAACTATTCATTTACAGCATTTCTGGTTGATTTCCACTAGATGGTACCATTGAGTTCAATATTCAATCTGCTGTATATTTTAGTGCAAGAATTTGACTAATTATAAAGATATTTATATTGTGCTACTTTTCCTTTTATATTAATATTTAAAACAATACTCAGACTACTTTTATTCATTCTAGAAGTAAAGCAATCAAAATTTGTAACCTAAAAATTTGAAAACACTAATTTCTTAAGGATCTGTTACAATAGCTGATCTTTTGTATTGTAATTCATAAGAGGATTATTTTATTATAAAACATTTTTCTCACATTTTCAGGTGTTTTAGCTTTGATAATTTGTATTTTCTTTTTCAAGCAAAATAATAGATTTCATTTTCAGACCATTGAAAGAGGAAGAGAAAATAGCATGAAGTTAAATTTTCTCAAATTTTTAATCAGGTGAGAAAACATCTTGAGTGGGCATGTTTATTGTAAAAATAGACTACCTTTGAGTACATATATTGTCACTGCAATTGCCATTAGCAATGTAAACAAAAGCAAAAATGCTAAAAATATTTCTTACAATTAGTGAATGATGAGTACAATTTATGACTAATTACCCTGATTCTGTGAGTATATTATTGCAGAATAATAATGAACCAAACAGCCCAATCTGTTTCTCTTTGCTCTCTTCCCTCACTAGGTACACGTTGGAAAAGACCTTAGCAATTCTCTAATCCATCTCCATCACTGTACAAATGGAGAACAGAGGACATGAACCATGTCTCAAACTGTACTTAAGAAAAGAAGGAAAGGTGGGCTCACTCTACAATTTGTTGAGTTCAATCTTACTGGTCTGTAGATTTCACCAAGCAATCATTTGTATAGTGTCCAGAAGCCAGACGAGATCTTGATTGAAGAATCAAGGTCTTCAGTCAGTTTTTATGGACAATCTTTATTATCTTTAATAAAACTTGTAAAGTTAAAAAGTGACATGACAACTTGAAAGGTGAAATCACTGCCTTCCCCCCTACGTGGGAGCAGACACCCAGGGGAGTGAATTTCCCTGGCAGCGTGGAATATGACTCCCGGGGAGGAATGTAGACCTGGCATCGTGGGACGGAGAACATCTTCTTGACCAAAAGGGGGAGGTGGAAGGAAATGAAATAAGCTTCAGTGGCACAGAGATTCCAAAAGGAGCCGAGAGGTCATTCTGGTGGGCACTCTTATGCGCAATATAGACAACCCTTTTTAGGTTCTAATGAATTGGGGTAGCTGGTGGTGGATACCTGAAACTATCAAACTACAACCCAGAACCCATGAATCTTGAAGACAATTGTATAAAAATGTGGCTTATGAGGGGAGACAGTGGGATGGGGGGTCCATGGGGATCACACTCCCCTTTGTCTAGTTTGTGGATAGATGAATGGAAAGGTGGGGGAAGGAGACAAACAGACAGACAAGGGCGCCCAGTGTTCTTTTTTACTTTAGTTGCTCTTTTTCACTTTAATTATTATTCTGGTTATTTTTGTGAGTGTGGTAATAAGGGTGTCGGGGATTGATTTTGGTGATGAATGTACAACTATATAATGGTACTGTGAACAATCGAATGTGCGATTTGTTTTGTATGACTGCGTGGTATGTGAATATATCTCAATACAATGAATATTAAAAAAAAAAAAGCCAAAAAAAAAAAAGTGGCATGAAATGGTATTGGTGCTTTAAGAAACAAAAATGCCAACTCCCTTCAATCAGCTTGAATAATGAAAAGTGCATACTGCAGTCAGGTAGAGCCAAATAGTGATGATAGCTCCTTCCCTTACAGTCTGTGTAAGCTTAGGCAAGTTACTGCACCTCTCTGACACTCAGTCATCTCATCTGTAAAATGGAGTTCATGGAATGGAGTTGAAGATAGAAGGGAAATGAGATGTGTGTAAGTCTCTCAAATAAATGGTTAATCCCTTATCTCATTAAGAAATTGTTTTTTAAAATGGAAAATATGTTCAAAAGCCCAATTTTAAGGCATAGATCATTTATGATAGATGACATGAATCTGTCCACCCGGGAATTGTGTTTGATCTGCCTGGTGATCAATTTTGTCAGTTGATCAGGTCTGATCAATTTCTTGACTCTAGATTTGCAAAGACCATTTGACTGCACAGACCTGGTCAAAGTCAAGCTAATGTAAACCCCCAGACTATGGAGATAAAAAGTAAGATGTATAAAATCACAGATGTCAGAAATGTAATATTTATAAAGGTTTATACCGCCTCCAGAGCTGAAGTTACCTTGATTGAACCTACCATAATGCAACAGCACAGAATTAAACTCTGCACTCCTTTCCATTGCACCCCATTACCACTTTTTTCCCTGAGGATTTATGCTAATGATGCCATGTTACAGATTGTAGACACTGATGGATTCTAGAATAATAAACTGTGAACATTTATATACTTGAATTTTTTTATTTTCTGTGCTTTTATAATCCAGCAGATGTCAGTCATTCTCTTTAGATAGTCTGTTTACTCTCACCTTTCTAGGACCAGCTGAAGAGAAATCACCTTTAGTTATGTCAGTGTGGCATGTTTCTTGAACTGTAACAATAATAATCCTCCCCATTAACCTCTCAGGACTTGAGACATTTTGTATTCAAACCATGATAAATTTTTATTTCCTCATTTAATTAAAAAAACCTCCATTTCAGTTTCCAAAATGTATAACTGGGAAGTTAATGAGAGAAAGCGGAAGACGTGCAAGGAATTTGAATTTGATTTGTGGTGAAATAATTTATACTCTCATGAAAAAAGACAAATCCCTATTGATGATAATTTAAGGTTGACATAACTCTACAGTGTAGAATAAAAAATATGCCATGCAGTTTATGGTGTGAAGATGTGTGTGCAACGTTGTGCTTTTGACCATTCTAGCTATAATAGCAAAAAGTCATTATATCCATTCATTATTAAGTAAGGGCAGATTTTATAAAACTAGGATAAAACAAGCTTGATTTATTTGAGGTCAAGTTTCTCCAGTTTCTAAAAGAGAAAAAGTACCTCTTTAAAAGAGAATATAGTAAATGCAAAAGTCAGTGTATCCTTACATGTTTCTCAAATTATCTTTGTGTTTTACATTTACTTTCTCCTTTTAATAGGGATTGGTTTTTCTTCAAAGACTATGCTCATTACAATGAAGCAGTATTGCCAGTCTTTCTCAGCAAATCCTGAATTTATTATGAGGAAACTGATAATCTCTTTGCAAGCCCATTTTTTACTATTATACTTCAAATTAGTTTATTAAATCAGTTTGGCTGAATACTACATTTTAATATTGGTTTATACCATATCTGGTAGCTATTCCTGATGGTGGGACACTTAGCTAGAATGCTTCTGAGGAGATATCAGCTTAACCTGTTTTTGCTCCATGTTTAGATCCTTGTTATTTACAGGTCGTTTGCAACCAGGAAACAAAATTACCAAGTTTCTCTTCATTTTATTTCTTGAGGATTTTTTTGGCTCAAGTATTGAGGAATTCAGATAGAAGTAATGCTTTTAAGTATAAAAAGCCACTTTTAAACTATATATATTTAACTGTATCTATTTAACACAGATTCAGTGACAGAAAGATGCCAATCTATTAAAATTAGGGAAAGAAGAAACCTAGTTCCATACCAAATAACTATTTACTAACTGCATGAAAAATAGGACAGGTTAAGAGATTGGGTGAGAAAAAGTGCTATTACTAAGTTTTGAATATTTTATATGACAAGGAGTTTTGCAAACATAACAGTAGCATTTAGAATAGATTTTTAAAGATATTTTTATACTAGATCTTTTCCTTAAGGACTAATAACCTAAATGTTACATAAATTAATGCACACATCAAAATTTACAAGATAAAAGAAAAGAGCAGTATGCTTATCCCTTATTTATTTACTCTTTGTCAACTTTAGAAGTGACTGAGTACTCAGTTATCTAATTGACCAAGTATTCAGTTATCTAACTTTTAGGCCACATGGGAAAGTGGACAGATGATAACAGGAAGGAAGAGGAATGTCCAAATGGTGACGATTCAAGGACTTGAAAATCTCAGGATGAAACAGAGAAGGGAGAGATATGGGTTGTTTAGGATTAGATTGTACTAATGAGCTGCTAGCATTTGAGGAACACTGACTGATGAGCTTCTCTTACAATTGCTATGCAGCAATATTCCCATAAGAAGTTGCAACTGTTACCACAATATCAATGCACAGTAAATAGATACACTGCTTTTTGCATGAACTTGAATATTCAATGTCAGTGATGGGTATAATGGAGGTAAATAAACCTCTTTCCCATTCTCCATATCCCTACTTTTAAAGAGTGTCAGGTATTCAATCATTGTTACAGTTGAATGAGACTTTAGGTACCCATGCTTTACAATTTTTCAGCAATTTTTTGAAATACAATAATTAAGAGATATCTTTGACTTTTGGATTTATATTACAAATGCTGGTGATATGAAAGTTTTGTTCAAATTAGTCTATACCAGGAAGTGTGAGTTTTTAGTATACTGTATATAAATTTGAAATTGGAGTACTTCAGTGATCCTTGTTTATAGAATTTAGAATTAGATTTTAAATATTAATAAGCTTTTTCCCTCTAATTGTTTTGCAAATTTGGTTTATATTCCTGGTGACTGAGGATGTAGGAGATTTGCTTAAAACAAGAATGACAATTGGGACTAGGGTCTCATCTGGATTCAATATTCTTAAATTTCCTCTGCCCCGTCCTATTCCACGTTTATATCATCTCATTCTGGGATTATCAGAATTGCTTTATCCAGGTTCTCCATGTACCTGGAGACTTTTTTCTCCTAATATGATTTATTACACCCTTGATTGCCTAATTGCATTTTTCTAACTCATTCATTTTATTTTATCATTCCTCTACTTTGGAATCTACTATTATTATATCAAATCCAAACCACTCAGACCAGCATTCAAGGCCTTTGTTTACCTGGCTTCCATTTATTTTTCTAATTCCATGTTTTACTACTTCCCAGGATGTCTCCTCTCTTTCTCCTAGACCTTATATCTTTCATACATGACTGTTCCTTCTCATCGCCAGTCTTTGTATCCTGCTGAGAACATCTTTCTCTGTCCACTACACCAATCAAAATACTCAATTTCTTTTAACATTTAGCTAAAGACATCTTCTCTGTGAAGTCATTGCCTTGCTCCTCAACATGGATTCTTTTGGTTTTGGTCATGTGAATTCTTCAGTGTTTATTTACATCGTTTTTCTCTACCACACTACTAAAAGGTAAGCACTTGTTTAATGACCAGTTTTGAATTATGATCTTGGTTTTAAAAATTAATGCTACATCTTATCCCAAACTAAATTTCATCCCTCTTACCAGGGTATTATATTTGAGTGCCTCCTAGCTGGCAGGCACAATGCTCAGTATTTTCATTTATAGCATCTAATTTAATTTTCACAAAGTCTGCAAGCATGTGACTTTTATCATTATTTTATACTTGGGAAAACAGAATTTCAGAAATTTTAAGTAATTTTTCATGGGTAAAACCTGGTAAATTGGCTGTAGTGAGATCGCTTATACTCCAACGTCCATGCTTTTTTTCCTCCAAGATGCTGCCTCCATCCTGGAAATCCAGTAGTGACAAAATAAATGAATGAATATAATGCTAATTTATGTTGATAAATTCTCTGCCTTAAGAAAAAGTGTATCTATTCAAAAATATTTATGAAGATATTAAGTGTAAGGTTTTATTATATGTAAAAGGATGAAGGTGGGCCCCTACCTCAATCATACACAAAAATAACCTCAAATGGATCAAAGACCTAAATTTAAGAGCCAGAACTATAAAAACCATAGAAGAAAATATAGGGAAGCATCTTCAGGACCTTGTATTAGGCAATGATTTCTTAGACTTTACATCCAAAGCACAAGTAACAAAAGAAAATATAAAGTAATGGGATCCCATTAAAATTAAAATCTTGTGCATCAAAGGACTTTACCACAAAAGTAAAATAACAGCCTACACAGTTGGAAAAAATATTTTGAAATCAAATATCCAATAAAGTTTTAATATCCAGAATATATAAAGAAATCCCTATACTCAACAACAAAATATAAACAACCCAATTTAAAAATACACAAAAGACTTTGTGCTGTTTTGGATGTATTATGTCCCCCAAAATGCCATGTTCTTTGATGTAATCTTGTGGGGGCAGATGTATTACTGTTGATTAGGTTGGAAACTTTTGATTGAGTGTTTCCATGGAGATGTGACCCACCCAACTGTGAATGACAACTTTGATTAGGGTGTGGCCTCTTGATTGGATGTTTCCATGGAAATGTGGCCCTACCCATTCAGTGTGGGTCTTGATTTAATCACTGGAGTCCTTTAAAATAACTCACAAACAGAAGGGCCTCAGAGCAGCTGTGAATGACACTTTGGAGATAGCCATTGAAAGCAGACTTATGCTATCCCAGAGTCTGCTCTGGAGAAGCTAAAAGAGGAACAAATGCCCCAAAAGCAACATTTGAAGAATGCTCAGGAGCTTAGAGAGGAGCTGGAACACAATCCAGGATTAGCAGATGCCAGCCACGTGCCTTCCTAGCTAACAAAGATTTTCTAGATGCCATTGGCCTTCCTTTGCTAAAGATATACTTATGTTAATGCCTTAATCTGGTTATTTTTATGGCCTTCAGACTGTAGCTTTGTAAGCAAATAACTCCCTTTTATAAAAGCCAGTCCACTTCTGGTATTTTGCATACCAGCAGCATTAGCAAACTGGAACAGATTTGAATAGACATTTCTCCAAAGAATATACACAAATGCCCATAAAGCACATGAAAAGATGCTCAATATCATTAGTCATTAGGGAAATGCACATCAAAACCACAATGAGATACCATTTCCTACCCACTAGAATGGCTACTATTAAAAAAATGGAAAATAAGTTTCGGAGAGGATGTGGAGAAACAGGAACGCTTGTTCATCATTGATGAGTATGTAAAGTGGTGCAACCACTGTGGAAGACAGTTTGGCAGGTCCTCAAAAAGTTAAATATAGAATTATCATATTACCTGGTATGCTGCTTTCTAGCTGTTATAAACTCCAGGAAAGCCCATGTTTCTTAATCCATTCCTGTGGGGACAGACCTACTGTGGGCGGGACCTTTTGATTAGGTTGTTACAAATAAAATGTGACCCACCCAATTCAAGGTGGGTCTTAAAACATTTACTGGAGTCCTTTATGAGAGGATAAAGGACAGAAAAAGCCAAGAGAATTTACAGAGGGAGAAAAGCCCTGGAGAAGGAAGAAGGACCCACAGGAGCCGAGAGAAAGTGCCACGGAAGCCAGAACCTGAAAGCAATGAAACCTGGAAGAGAAGGAACAGCAGATGCTGGTCATGTGCCTTCCCATGTGACAGAGGTGTCCCAGATGCCAGCAGCCTTTCTTCAGAGTCCAGGTATCATCCTGTTGATGCCTTAATTTGGACATTTTCACAGCCTAAGAACTGTAAATTGTAAGTTAATAAATCCCATTGTAAAAGCTAACCCATTTCTGGTATATTGCATTCCAGCAGCTTTAGCAAACTGAAACACTTGGCAATCCCACTTCTGCAGGTAAACCCCCAAGAATTGAAAGCAGGGATTTGAACAGATATTTGCACAATGATTTCATAGCAGCATTTTTCACAATTGCCAAAAGATGGAAGCAAACTAAGTATTCATCATCTGATGAATGGATAAACAAAATGTGGTACAGACATACAATGGAATATTATTCAGCTGTAAAAAGAAATAAAGTTTTGATATATGTGACAGCATGGATAAACCTTAAAGACACTGTGTTGAGTTAAATAAGCCAGACACAAAAATACAAATATTGTATGATCTCACTAATATGAAATAATTAGAATAAGCAAACACTTACAGTCAGAATCTAGAATATAGGTTACCAGGAAGGGGTAAGGAATACAGAATTAATGCTTAAATTGTATAGAATTTCTATTCGAGATGATGGAAATGTTATGATATTGAGTGGTGGTGATGGTACCACAACATTGTGAACACAATCAACAGCACTGAATTATATATTTGAATATGGTTAAAACAGGAAGTTCTAGTGTGTGCAAAATATTAAAAAAAAAAAATCTCATGGGACTGGACACCAGTGAACCTTAAGGTAAACCATGGGCTGTAGTGAAAAGTACAATTATAAAAAGCTGCATTCATCAGTTGTAACAAATGTTCCATTTCAGTGCAAGATGTTAGGAACAGGGTGGTATAGAACCTTGTATTTTATCTCTAACAAGAAAAATAGAAAAAAATTGATACTTTATGGGAAATGCTATTAACATCCAAAGCCTTTAGGTTTCATCCCACTATGTCCCCTTGACATGACAATGGTTAAGTTGCTGCAACCCTTAGGCCTCAGTTTCCTCATTTGTGAGATAAGAAGATCTGATTAATGATTTCTGAAGTCCAGTCTAGGGATAAGGTTCTATACTATTTTTTACTACTATACTCTGAGTTTGATTTATAAATGAGTACACAATCTTCCCTCTCCAATATAGTTTCTATATATCTACTTCCCATGACAGTGTTATCCTTCAAAATGTTGGAAAGATTTTGATTTGATAGCTAGAATATATCACTTTTTTTCTCTTTTCCATCATGTGTCTTAAAGTGCCACCCATTTCGTCCCCAGATGTCTCTAGGAAAAAGGTGCCATTAAAGTATTAGTATCTATATTTAAAAATTTAACCTGAGCATCATTCACATCTGTTTATTGATCGTATTTAATGTCTTAGCTATCATGATTTTTAGAGGCAAATAAGTTATATGAGGCTATCTATTTTTATAAAATTCTTGATATATTGTTTAATGTATTGATGTGATCATTGCCTTTGTTATTTAAAATATTAAAACATTATCTTCATAGTTGGTATTAAACAAAAAGACTCAAGGACATACCTGAAATAGAAGTAGAAATAAGAATGAAACTATAATTGACTCTCCCTAGCCCTACAAGGGAGAGAAGGAAAGAAATTTATTTACTCTTTTATCATGTGAGTAATGTAATTCTGTGCTTGAACATAAGTGTGTATGAATTTCAAAGTATGCACTGGTGGGAAGTCAAGCAAAATTAGTGAGTTTATCTTAGTATAGTTCTCACTATATATTTAATATATGTTTTAAAATGTTGATTTTTCCCATCACTGTTCTTCCACTCTTGAGAAAAAGGAAATGATGCAGAATGAGATGGTGAGAAAAGTTAAAGGAAACAATAGTAATGACTCACAACATGAGCCTGGGTTTCATAGATTCCCATGTGTAGAAAAAGAGCTCGTAGAGGGAGATGAGAAGGAAAAAAAAAAACCCAAAGTGTTTTTAAAAATACTGTAGTAGCCAAAAGAAAGTTCAAATTTTGAAAAGCAAAATCATGTCCACGTCATTACATACTGCCCCATTTCCTTGAATTATGGCCGTGTGAAATTGATTTCTGTGTAGATTGGATTCACTGGCAGTTTCCTTTCCTACAAGGTCCCACAGTTCCTTTTCCTTTTCTTAAAGAGCCAAAGTACCCCCCAGATTTATTGTAAATCGTAATGTCCATCTTTATAACAGGAACCAAATTGATATGGCATCTGCTTTGCTGAGCAGAGGTGGGCTTTTGAGACCTCCCCACTTTCTTTTTTAACTTGCACATTTCTGATAAGAGAGGCTGTTGCCACATTAGAACAATGAAACCCAAGTTTACACTGGCAAATGGCTTTTCCTTATTGATGTGGAAACACAGCTGCACCCCCTTTTTACCAAGGCTATCCACCCTCAAATCTTGAAATTGCAACCTGATTAACAAGCATTTCTGCTGATGACAAAGTGAAAAATTCTCCTTGTTACAAAATGAAAACAGCTTTCTTCTTGGGAACCTGGATCTTGACAAATAGGTATCTTTTTTTCTGTTGCTAACCTTCGCTCCTTTCTGCATATGGATCTTGTTAGGAAAAAGCATAGCATCAGGGACATTTATTTTCAAATAAATATGGTAGCTGTCATGATAAAAAGTAGAGTTTTAAAGCACTGATCTTTCTCATGTTAGCCATTTCTTAGCAATTGAAGAGACTTGACGAGCAAGATTGCCTCTCTGTGTTGGTTAAATCTACCATCAAGAAGGGTGCTGATCCACCCAACCATTTTCCTCCTAATCTGTCACTGCTTTTCCTCAGTCTTATAAAGCTCCTAATTCTTTTTAGGGGAATAGAGAAATGACTGTTGTTTTTGTTCTAAGTATCTTATTGCTTGTAGGCCTGCCCATAACATTAGCAGAGTCTGGGAAAAAAGTATGAAAATAGTCCCATAGAATATTTGGTTGAAGATTTAAAAGTTAACAACATGTTAAATAAAATATACTCCATTCTCCTATTTTAACAAATTTACCTTCATTATGACTTGGAAGTGCAGGTTTGAGTTTAAACTTTTTGGACCGCTCTCAGCTGTAGGTTGACTGGAAGGTTTTGGCAGGAGGCAGAGCTGGCTCCTGGCTTGTGACTGACCTGCTTCCCTTGGCATTCTCAGCTGTTTCTCACCACGACGGGCCTTGCAAGCACAGGAGTGAACACCCCAGCCCAGATGCATTTCTAAACTCCGTCCCTACCTCCCCTACTCCCCCATCTAACAAACAGCTGCCCCTTGACCACTCCCAGAGCCTGGGAGTGTGAACACCCTTGGCAATTTCACTCTTGTGGGGAAGACATCCATACAAATCCTGGAAGTAGGCTTGGGACCATTAGGGCAGGGAGTTTGGGGATGGGTGTATCTGGCACAAAATCTTGAAGGGTTTGTGTGGGCTCAGTGAAGGGAGGGGAGTCACATCCTCTCGGTTACATGTAATCCTCACTTCTTGGGCACAGAGAAAAGAAGTGTCAGGACACAACTGGTCACTTTGAATGTTTATTGCACAGATTTTATGAAATTCTGGGTTCCGAATATTTGGGAATATATAATGATAAACAAAGCAACAACCATAAAGGTAAGGGTACCACCTAAATTTACTTTGAATTTGGGGATCTAAATAGAATAGACATAATAAGTAGCTATATACATGATTTTACTTAGGAGCAAGTTATCCTGCCCCAAATAGCAATCCCATCTGTCTGACATATTCACGTATCTAATCAATTGCTCTTTTCGAAACTCTGGTATACAAGGAAGAAACTCTTTCTAGGTATTGCTCAATAACCATATAGTCATTTGTTCAAAGGACAATTAATGAGCATCTGCATTGTGCCAGATATTATGCTGGGGCTGGACATCTTCGTATAGAGATAAATATTCTCAAGGTGCTCAATATTTAAGTGGATAATGATGAAGGCATGTAGTAAGTACTAATAAAACATTCTTAATGCTATGATGCTTTGGTATCAGAAGGTATGTAACAAGTTCCTGAAGACAGGGTAATGCAACAGTTATGAAGATAGGCTTGGATTTAGAGAGCCCTTTGTTTAATTCCCATCTTAACCCCTACTTGTCTTGTAAGCTACTTAATCATAAGCCTTAATTTCTTTATCTGTGAAATGGATTGTAACGAGAAATTATACATGCACACATGCACACACACACATATATATATATATATATCATCCTTACTATGTGCCGAGCACTTTTTATGCATTCACAATAACCTTTTGAGGTAGGTACTATTTATTATAGGTCTATTTTACAAAGGAAGAAACCAGAGACAGAGATGTTACTTAAGAGACCCACAGTCACACCCTAGTAAATAATGGAGCCAAAATGACAAATCAAATAGTTTGATTGCAGAGTCTCTAATTTTATCCACTACCTTGTATATCCTTCCAAGGAAAGATTCATTGCCTGAGAGATAGTAAGAGCTCAGTACATCATTATTATAATTATTGCTATTAATTATATATAAAGAGGAGGTAAATAGGTCAGGAAAGGTTTCTCATAGGAAGTAATGGTTAAGTTGAACTTGAAGGAAGCATGGGTAGATGAAACAATTTCAGGGAGTGGAAATTATATACAAAGGGACAGAAGCAGGAACAGGTAATATTGAAAAGAGATTGGGAATAGAGTGAATGTCAGGGAGTAGTGGGAGATGGGGTCTGAACTGTGAAAAACTGTATATACCAAACTGAGGAATTTTGTCTTTATTGTATAGGAGATGGAGGACAAACTGAAAACTTGAAATAG
Source organism: Choloepus didactylus (assembly GCF_015220235.1). Lineage (NCBI taxonomy): Eukaryota > Metazoa > Chordata > Mammalia > Pilosa > Megalonychidae > Choloepus > Choloepus didactylus. The sequence goes on from NC_051309.1 coordinate 191,350,211, forward strand.
GGAAGTGATATTATAGGGTGACTTCCTAACTAATGTGATAATTTGTCATTAATAATGGAAATGTGCTTGTTCGGCAGCATATATACCAAAATTGGGATGATACAGAGATCAGCATGGCCCCTGTGCAAGGATGACACGCAAATTTATGAAGCATTCCATATTTTTTGATGGAATATTATTTAGCAGTAAGAAGGAATGAAGTCATGATGCATGTGACAACATGGATAAACCTTGAGGACATTATTTGAGTGAAACAAGTCAGACACAAAAGGACTATTATTGTATGATCTCACTAATATGAACTAATTATAATAAGTAAACTCATAGAGTTAAAACCTAGAATTTAGGTTACCAGGAGTTAGAATGAGGATAGAGAATGGAAAGTGGATGCTTAATTTGTGCAAATTTTTAATTAGGTTGAATTAAAAACCTAATTTGGAAATGCATAGAGGTGATGACAGCACATTATGATGAGTGTAATTAATAGAACTGAATTATGGGTGTGATTGTGTTTGAAAGGGAGAAGTTTAGGGTCATATATGTCACTAGAAGGAAAGCTAGAAGATAAAACACAGGACTGTGAGACACAGTGAACCCTGTTATGGACAATGACTGTGATTAATAGTACAAATATAAGAAGGTTCTTTCATGAACTAGAACAAATGTATGCCACTATTACTAGGCATTAGTAGAGTTGTATATGTGAAAAAATGCATCTAATGCAAACTACAGACTATAGTTAACAGTAATGTTTTAATATTCTTTCATCAGCTGTAACAAATGTACCACACCTGTCCTAAGGGCCAATAAGAATGTGGGGAGAAGCGGTAAGGGGTGTGGGTTTTTTCTTTTTGGAGTAAAGAAAATGCTCTAAAACTGTTTGTGGTGATAATGTACAACTCTGTGATTATACTATAAGCAACTGATTGTATACTTTGGATGGATTGTATAGTGTGTGAATTTATCTCAATAAAACTGCTTTAAAAATCTCAAAAAATTTAATGGAAGATAAATTATCTACAACTCATGTATATGGGGACCATTTAATTCTAAAGGTTAAGGGTATTGGTTGCAGTTCAAAAGCCATCCTTACAGTAGCAGAAAAAATAGAAGATTGCTATATGGGAGTTGTATTTCCTTTGATTTCAGTAGCTACAAATAATGTGTGCATGTTTATGCTGCCTGAGCATTATCTCCTTAATGCACTGCTTCTTCTGACTGAAGCCTGCAAATCCAGGTGGTATTCTCAGGGCAAACTTCCATGTTTGTGTCTGTTTGGATTTTTTATCTTCTTCCTTATTCAAATACATTAAAAATAAATTCCTTATAATTTTTAAAGTTGACTTTCTTTAAGTGCACAAGAATGCAATTCTTGATATAACATCTTCCTGAAATATTTTCAAGGGTATGTAAGTGCAAGTCAATGTACTAAGTATTTGCAGGACAAAAAAAAAAAAAAAAAGATACAAATAAAAACAGCTGTAAGTTAATTAACCATTTCATGTAATTATGCACTTTTTATAATTCCTATGGTCTTTTATCCTAACTTTATTTTCTCTTTAGCTCAGGCTCCTCTTTGTTGTAATAATCCTGAAAAATAATTTCCCAGTCTTTCCAAGTATCTATGACCTCCCCCATATCCTGTGTCCAATGTAAAGCTAAGCTATTTATTCAACAATTGTGACTGGATTCAGTGGATTAGTATAACTGTGTAAAGCTGGTCCATCTATTTCCCTGAGGGTATGTATCACAACAGGAACCTTTTGTCAGAGTCAGTGTAATGCTACTGTTTTAAAAATACCACATTTTGATTTTTAGAATACTTGAAGTTCAGAAATCTTGGCATATCACAGAATGAATTTTTTTTTAAAAAAACTTGACGTTAAATTTCCCACTAAAATGGACCAAATGAAGGGTGTACATGTTTGTGCTTCAAATATTAAACATATATAATCCTAATACATAGGTGCACTATGCATTTACATGTGTGACTTGTATTAAGGTGGAAAAATTGGTTCAGCAATTTTGAATGAAGTGTTCTGTTAACTAATTGGGCTACCTAACTATTCTTTATGAAGTCCATTGCCTCTTTGATTATTCATTTAATTGACTAATTTTTGTAGTTTTGTGAATAAACAGTCAACAGTATATTTTTGTATTTCACGTTTAAAGAGAAGACAATGAAAGTCCTATTACAAGCCTCCTAACATCTGCCTTCTGTAATACCTTTACAATTTTCCTTCTGTCTAGTAGGAAAACTTCTGGGCATCTTTCTTCTTGTCGGAGCTATAGTTGTGACCCAAATCTGGTCATTATATGAGATTATTTCTTAGTAATCTCCTTAGTAATCATATCCCCTTAATTTTCCAGCAAGATCAATTTTCTAGGGTCTTGTTTTTAGGGACTGTTAACAAAAGTCTAATGGAGATGTGAGTTAAATAAAACTTAAGGAAGACAGCCAGTTTAGAGTTTAGATATATCCATACTAAAAGTAGTAGATTGTATTGGTGATTTCTTTCTAATACTTTGATGATGATGATACTATTGCTATGATTACTATCATTTATTGGGAACTGTGTGGTCCAGCTTCCCCTTAGTCACTTAATCACCATCACAGCCCTATGAAATGAGAACAATTATCATTCCCATTTTACAAACGAGGAAAATGAGGCTTAGAAAGATTGTCATTTTCAAGCTCACACAGTCAATAAAATGCAGTCAGCAGTTGAACCTATGACTCTTTTTCTGAAGAACATTTGTTCTCAAAAATAAAATTAAAATTCCATGTTTGTGATTTGACATATTTTTCCTTGGGCCTCTATTGTTTCTTTTAGCTAACATTTATAGAATGCTTTGTATGTGCCAGGTACGGATCTTAGCACTACATCATGTATTAACTCATTAAATCCTCACAACAACTTATGAGTTAGGTACTATTTTAAATGTGAGAAAACATGCACAAAGAGGTTAAGTAAGATGGCCAATGATCACTGAGTTATACTTGTATACTAACTCTATCATTAGTAGTATATATGCCACTCTGAAGGCAATTGGTTTATCATGATCCTGGAGATTTAATTTCACTTATTGCTACATAACAAAAATAAGCTATATTTCACCCTTGGATACTGTAACATCATATGAAAGCCAAAGGTCAAATGCAGATTATATTAAGCATACATAAAGGACAATCCGTGGCTTGTAGGAAGTCATTTCTTAATTTTGATTATTTAATTGAAGGAAAAAAGTGATATCTCTGATCAAAACATGCTGAAAACTGTTATTGCAAATGCTTTAAAGATTAGATTATATTTTGTTTTAAGCTGTTTGTGAAATTTAGCAGTCTTGAGGTTTTATAATCTTCAAATTGGCTTTAATTAATTTAACAAATCCTTTTAACAGAATTTGCTTCAGTGTTTTTGTGCACCAACCAAAAACAGAGTCCTATTAGTTTTCTGTAATCTTTAAATTAGTCTCATTCATATGATCTAATACTCTGTTTGCATGATCTAATTTATGGTAACCTGTTAAAAGGGGAAATTTCAATCCTTTATTTTAAGATCCAGTGTGATCCATCACCTCTGGAATATGTTATATTCATACACATTTTCCCCCAGAGGCAAAAAACAACAGTGATGTCATAAATTTATATGATATATAAATATATAAATATAAACAGGCATGCCTACTTCTACACATAAGATATAATCTACAAATTTGCCAAGAATAAAATTTGTTCGCCATACCCCACCTAAGGATATACACAATAAATACTGATAAAAGCTGATACTTTTCTTTTAAATGGAGTCCACTTAGAGTTGTTTTTATTTAAATACCCCAGATTAATTCACCCAACCATAAATGTAAGTTCCTTGACATGTCTTTAAAAAATCTCTGATTTAAATTCTGTGATTGATCTACTCTGCTCTTTCTTTATATAAATCAGTGGAGAATGCTAAATTATATTTACAGTCAACTATATCACATTACCCCAAAAAAAAATTCTCATGAACATTAAATGAAAGACAAGTAAAATGGCAACATACAATTTATGTTATTCCAACATTGTATTTTACTAGTCAAAACTTAGAACTAAGGTTTTAAAAAATCCTATACTTATAGTCAAATAACACTTTTCTTCAGTTGGTTAAACTTTAAAATAAAGTAGGATTTTTTCAGGTGAAGAAGACATAGTCCTCGCAATGGTGAATTTTACGTGTCAGTTCAACTAGGCTTTGATGTCTAGTTGTTTGGCCAAACACTGTCAAGGTATTTTGTAGATGGGCTTAGTATGTATATATAGTTAATTGTAAATTAAGGAGATTTCTTTCCATGATGTGGATAGACCTCATTTAATAAAATGGAGGTCTTAAGAACAAAGAACTGAAGTTCTCAGAAAGAAGAACTTTCCCTTCAGGACTACACTGCCTATTCTCTCAGTTTCAGCTTACTGCCATCTCCTGTGGATTTTGGACTCAGGATTTCAACATTTTTCTAACTGAAATTTGTAGCCTCTGGCCTGTCCTATGGAATTTGGACTTGCCAGCCTCCAAATTTATGTGAGCAAATTGCTTAAAATAATGTATAATATTTAATTATATATTAAAAATATAAATATATGTTTAATTTTTCCTTCTGGAGAATCCTGGTTGATACAGTCCTGACCATGTGGATCTTAAATTTAGTGAAGTTGGGGGACAATATCAATTGTAACATCAGGAAGTGCTAGAAAAGAATAATTGAGCAAATAGGACACAAAGCCATTAAGTAGCAGCCAGATGGGGATAGGAAGTAGGGAGCTATTTTTAAAAAGATTGTCAGAAAAGTTTTCTCCACCGAGATCTCATTAATTAAAGACTCAGTGAAGAGAGGGATTGAATCATGTAGAGGTCTGAGGAAGGACCATTCCAGACAGATGAGAACAGCAAATGCAAAAGTCGTGAGGAAGAAGTAAGTTAATGTGCTGGAAGAAAGCAAGAAGGTCCATTCTGCCAAAAAGAAGGCTGGAAAAGATAGGCAGAGGCCAAATAGGGTGGTTCTCAACCCTGGCTGCTTATCAAAATTGCAAAGGAGTTTCAAAATTATATGGATGCTGAGAGAGAGCCATCCTGAGCAATTCAAATTTAATTGATCTGGGGTGGCACTCTGGTGGATTTTTAATGTGTCTCAGAAGGAATCATTATTCCTATCTTTGACAGGCACAATCAATGAGTTCTTTCTCCAGGTTTTTGGCTGTTTTTTAAAGAAGAAATAACCCTATCTTTTAGGAAGCACTTTTGGGTTCTCAATTATGCATTATATTTTCAATTTCACAGGTAACACATGAATACATCCTCATTCTAAAAATATTTAGGGAAAAAATGTAGATAAAGCCAAAGACCTACTTCATTGTCATTAATCCTGGTCTCTCCACAGAGGTAACCACTGTTTTAAGTTGGATGTATATCTTTTTTATGTCCTTACTTATGTCTTTTATTTATCAATTTATTTTGTGTATTGCTTTGCTGTGTATGTTCCTTCACATATATCTGTTCTCCTGCTGTAGCTTTTTTTAAAAAAAAATTGATAATAGTTTTGAGATATTTCTATATTGGCACATATCAAGAAGAATTTCAGGGTATAGGATGTGCCATATCACCCTCCAATATCTTGTACCAAATTATACTTCTGCTGACATTGTATGTGAATGCTGGTTTCTCCACACCCTGGTAAAAACTAGATATTATCATTCCTGAGAATGTTTGTGAATCTGATGTGTAAAAAAAGTGTTTTATCATTGTTCAATTTTCATTTTCCTGACTCTCAGAAGATGTTCTCTTTTGTGAATTAGATATTTACATACTATACATTCTTATTGTTATGCTGCTTATGTTTTTCTAATTAGTTTTGGATTTGTTTACCTATTATAATGTAATCTTTAGTAGTTACTTATGGTGCAGATATTTTCTTTCAGTCCATCACCTCTCCTTTAATTTATGGAGTTATATGTCAGACAGGATCAGTTATCACTTAACACTGAGACCACATAGAGAAAGGTGTAGAGAGCTGTTTGAAGGTGTTTGGTTTATAGCGTTGAATAAAGTAAGAAGAGAGAAAAATTAAACACTAGAATTATAATTTGTAAAGTAAGATTTTTTCTTTTTCTGTCAATTAAAAAATTTTATTTTAATTAGAGAAGTTGTAGGTTTACAGAAAATCATGTAAAAAATACAGGGCTCCCAATACCCCCCTATTGTTGAAACTTTGCATTAGTGTCGTACCTTTAGTAAGATTTGCTCTTTGTTCAACAATAGTTAAACTTTCTCTCAAAAAATTTTAAATCTTTGGCATCTGAGTAGATTAATGCATACTTCAAAGTCAAGGGAATACACCTATTGAGTTTAGGTGAACCAAGTAGTTTTTAAAAAGGTTTAAACCAGAGAAGACTATACACAAATCCTGAAAAAAATTATAAAATAAAAATTATTTGATGAATACTGATGATTTACCTCTATTTTATGAACTGGATTATGATAATGGAAAGTTATTTTCATCTTGTGCTTCAGTGTCTTAATTTTATAAAAATAGCATTTTCACAGTCAAGAAACTTCTAACCCCACTAACACAGTGTCTTTGTAAAGCCAGATTGCAAAGTGGTAAAATTCTACAAGTGGTTTAAACACTTTAAGTAAAATGGAACAAAAAAGTTCTGAATTCAACAGGTTATGAAGTACTACATTCTAGGATGTAGCTTATGACATCCAGTTGAGGAACTGACTTAAAATAATGTGGCTGGAAAATAAATTTGCAATGTTAATGAGTGTGGTTTTTGTTTCCAGCATTTCCTTCCTCCAATTAGCCCTTTCACTATTGAGTCATCCAGACCTGTTGAATTCCCTCACCTCAGGGACGAGATTACAGAGGAAACAGAGACACAGAATTTAATGATTGGTTTTTAAATTTCAGAAGCCTAGGTCTCAGGTCCTGCGAGAATAGATTTGAGAGAATTTTAATCCACCCCAGACTAGAAAGAATACTCTAAATTTGAGAGGTGGAGAGAAGGAAGGGATGTGATGAAGGAGGAATGTTGGCAGGGTTTGAAATTAGCCTCATGAACTAGGAGAGACTGTACTGAGTGGAGCAACATCTGGGGCCCAGCTCACCTGTACAAGAACCATTCATTGTTAATGCCATAGAACAATCTGGAAGCTAAGTCAGGACCCAGAGGCCATGGTACCTTTTCAGGCTTCAGTGAACACCATTCTTCTGGTATGCTCCGGCGAAAGGAAAAGATTATTAAAAGAGCCCATTGTCTCACCAACAAAGAAGTAACCACGGTTAACACTCTTATGTTTTCCATCCACATATGTAACCATCTCTACTGCAGATACAGATTTCAATACTATATATGAAAATGGATGATATATTACTATACCTCTGTTAAGAAATAAATTCATTTTTAAGTGTTTCAATAAGAAATTAAAATAAATGAACTAAACATTCAAATAAAAAAATTCAAAGAAAGAAAAAAAAATCTAAGGGAAAAGGGAGGAAGAAAATATTAAAGAAAAACTAAATAAATAAATGGGAAAGTTTTTCAAAAGAAAATTTATAAATCAATCCAAGATCAAGTTTTTTGATAACGCAAATCAAGGTTATCTAAATAAGAAATGGATTTTGAAAAACCAAATAAAGATTATCTAATAAAGAGGAAAAAAGAAGAGAACCAGAAATAAATCAAATTTTAAAATAAGATGACAAAGTTAAATAGTAATATATTTGAAAATCTTGATTCATCAGATAATTTTAGAAAAAAAATATAAACTTGACTCAAAGTAAAAATGTGAGATAATGATAATTGTGGAAGGAATTTAAAAATTTAGGGTAAAAAAAGCCCTCAAAAATGGCTCTGTGACTAACTATAATGAGCAAACCCTGAGAGTCAAATTCGAGAGCACATGTTATCAGGAAAAGGAAGAGGGCAGAGATTGGACAATTGATGCTTAAGGAGTACAGAATTTTAATAAGATTGATTGTAAAAGTTCAAAAATAGCACAATACTGTGTGATGGTAACACAATATTATAAGTGCAATTAACAAAAATGAGTGCGAGTAGGACTGAAAGAGGAATGTTAGGGTCATGTATGGCATGAGAAGGAAAGCTAGAGAATAAAAACTGGGTCTGCATAACTTAGTGAAACCTAGAGTGGATGATGATGATGGTTAATTGTACAAATATAAGAAAATTTTCACATGAACTAGAACAAATATATGTCATTATTAAAAGGTGTTAATAATGGGGTGGTATATGGGAAAAAAAAACAATGCAAACTAAGGTCTATAGTTAAACAGTAACATTGTAATATTCTTTCATTAATGGTAACAAAAGCACTCTACCAAAGCTAAATGTCAATAATAGAGAGATGTAAGGGAGGGGTGTGGGATTTTTTTTTCAGAATAAATGGGAATATTCTCATCTAGATTGTGATGGTGAATGCATAACTATGTGATTATACCAGGCACCATTGATTGTACACTTAAGATGGATTGTATGGTGTGTGACTAAAACTCTTTAAATCATCATCATCATCATCATCATCATAAGGGGATAAGGGTATGGAATGTTTGGGGTTTTCTTTTCTTGGTGTAATGAATACATTCTAAAATTGATCATGGGGACGAATGCACAACTATATGATGATACTGTGAGCCATTGATTGCACACTTTGGATGGATTGAATGGTGTGTGAAAATATCTCAATAAAATTATATCAAAATGTGACTCTGTGGCTACTGGATTTAAAGCTAAATTCTTTCCAAATTTAAGGAAAAAGAATTTCCATGTCATACAATATAAGATTTGCTTTAAAACCTATTATTTTCAAGAATAATTTGCCTGACTCTATATCATTTAAAAATCTTTAGTCAGTAGGGTTTTTGTTGTTTAAATATCATGTAAGTTTCCAGCTTTAGTGAATGGTAGTCAATTTTGGATTTTACTGTATTTATTTGATGCTTTATAATATAACAATGCTTTTTATAATATTCATAAAAGTGTCCCCTCAACCCCCCCAAAAAAAGCTTTTTATTGGAAAAAATAGAGAAAGCTACAAGCTACTCATCCCCTATTGCTATTGCTGATCCTATCATTTTTTGTCCTTCCTTTTTCAAAACCATCTTATCATTTTTTGTCCTTCTTTTTCAAAACCATTGCTCAGTTGACATTAATGTCATCAATTTTTATCATCCACTGTCATGCTAACCTCCAGACTCTGCCTTTTGTTATAAACAAAGTTGTCTTTTAAAAAAATTAAAAAGGAAAAAATCTTTTTTCTTTACCCACTTTTTTTTTGCCTTTGGTTATCTTTTCCTGCCCCTTGCATCTAGGTCAAAGTTTCCATCTGGTATCACCTCCCTTCAGTCTTAAAAACTTCTTTTAGCATTTCTAGTAGTGGAGGCCTATTGGCAACAAATTCTCTCAAATTTTGCTCATCTGAAAATGTTTTTTATTTTACCCTGGTGTTTTTCATTGCTTGTTTTTATAAAGCTACTTTTAATACTTTAGGATGAGCCACACAGGAATAAAAATCACTGGAAAGTAGTAACCGCTTCACCCCCAGAAGTGGCTTGTTATCCAATGACAAACCAATTGCCTCATTTATTTTGTCTGGTTTTAGAACTCGTTATGACAGGAAGCTAGTCTGGTATGAGTTACTCTCTCATGACCAGAAGTGGAAAGTCCTTGACACTGCCTCTTAATCTCTTGTAACTCAAGTATCTGGTTCACTCTTTCCTCCACAGTCTTCTCCCATCATCATTCCTGGAATCTTCAGTATCCATGTATATTATCCATTTTAGCTTCTTAGTACCTTGACCTCCTCAACACTAATAATCTTTTCCTTAGTGACCCACTCCCACGGTCCAATCCTGGATATTGTCAACACCAATAACTGAACAACTTACATACTCTTAATTTTAAATGTCCCACTGTCTGTGAATTACTAGACATTATTCTCCAGTTCCTTTATTATTACAATACCACAATCTACGTGCTCTTTAACCCCCAGAGGATTCCAGTTCTTTGTCCCAGCCATCATTTTACTATCTCTTAACTTCTCTGATATCATATCCCAGCTCCTAACATGCTTAGATCTCACGGTTCAGTACTTATCTTCCATCTGTCACTCTTTCCATTGTTCTTGTCCTTCAAGTCCCCCAGTGGAAGAATTATTTGTCTGTGCTTCATGTAGGTATATGGAGAAGTGCACTCTGGGTAGCAGGAAGAGCCTCTGTAAAGACTATGATTTAGGAACAATCTGGTGTTCAAGGAGCAATGAGGAGATCAGGTGTGGCTGAAACGGTAAGGAAGAGGAAGATTAGGAGATGAGGTGATTTCAGTGAAGGTTCAGGGTAGTGGTTGGAATAATAGTTTCCATTTTTTTTTTTTTTTTACAGATTAGTAGACTATGAAGTTGTTTAGGGGAGTGCTGTAGGCATACTCTGTCTGAATTTAAGTAAGATATTTGATAAGAGCTATCATTCTATTGTAACCAGGGGTTGGAAAACTATAACCTGATGGCTAAATCCAATCCACCACTGTTTTTGAATATTAAAAAAAAAAATTTGGAACACAGTCATGTTCTTTTGTTTATGTATTGCCTATAGCTACTCTTGTTCTACAGTGGCATAATGGAGTAGCTGCAACAGAGTTGAGATGTTGCAGTGTCCTCAAACTTTGACTATAATTCTTTAATATAAACTAATATCTGGTCAATTTTCAAAAGTGTTAAATTGTCTCCATAATATTTTTAAAATTGTTTGAACAAGTATCTAATTGAGGTTTATGTATTATTTTTTTGGTCATTATATCTCTTTAGTCTCTCCTGATCTACAGAACATTTTCTGCATTCCTTTTCATTCTTTTATGACATTGATTTTTAGGTGATCAGGAAAATTTTTTTAACAATATCATAAATTCTGGGTATATCTGATTGATTCTTCTATCCTTAGCATTTTCTACTAACTGGGATTAGTTCTAAAAGCTTATTTAGATTCAGGTTAAACATTTTTGGTGAGAATACTTTAAATATAATTATATTAGTAGACACTAATATCAAGTTTACCACTATGCAAAGATTGGCCTCTTTTTAAAGTTGTGACCACTAGACCTCACCATTATAAACTTGTGTTTTCCCCTTTGCAGTTAGTTAGTTAAGCAATCTGTGGGGTGACACTTGATACTGTATGATAATGGCTTTTCCCCTAACATCCCTCAACCTAATGGTTTTAACATCCATTGTTCAAACAATAATTTTGATTGTTTTTTCTATTTTTTCCCTTTTCAGTCTGAATATCATTATCAAAGTGAGAATAAAATAGAAATCTAGGAGGTGTTTACCACCTGCAATTTTATTGAGCTAAATTCACTTGCCATACAATCATCCACAGTGTACCATAAAATTGTTCACAGTATCATCATATAGTTGTGCATACATCACCATAATCAGCGATTGAACACATTCATTAGTCCAAATGATAATAATAACAAAAAAATGTATAAAAGAACACCCCAAACATCCCATAATCCGCATCTCCTCCTATTATTCATTTACTTTTTGTCCCCATTTTTCTATTCATCTGTCCATACACTGGATAAAGGGAATGTGAGCCACAAGGTTTTCACATTCACATGGTCACACCATATAAGCTATATAGTTATACAATCATCTTCAAGAATCAAGGCTATGGGATAGTAGTTCAAGAATTTCAGGTATTTCCTTCTAGCTGTTCTAGTACACTAAAAACTAACATGGGATATCTATATAATGCATAAGAATAACCTCCAGAATGACCTCCTGACCCCATTTGAAATCTCTTAGCCACTGAAACTTTATTTTGTTTCATTTCTCTTCCCCCTTTTGGTCAATAAGTCTTTCTCAATCCCATGATGCTGGGCCCACGTTATCCCTGAGAGTCATGTCCCATGTTGCCAGGGAGATTTATACCCCTGGGAGTCATGTCCCATGGAGAGGGGAGGGCAGCAGGTCCTCCTGCTGAGGTGGCTTAGAGAGAGAGGCCACATCTGAGCAACAAAAGAGGTTTTCTGGGGATAACTCTTAGGCACAATAATAAGCAGGCTTAGCTTCTCCTTTGCAGCAACAAGCTTCATAAGGGCAAGCCCCAAGATTGAGGGCTCGGCCTACTAAATTGGTAGTTCCCAATGCTTGCAAGAATATAAGGAATTCCCCAGGTGGGAAAGTTTAATATTTCCACATTTTTCCCCCAGACTCTCAAGGGGGCTTTGCAAATACTTTTTTATTCTCTGCTGAAGTTACTTTGGTATGTATTGAGGCTTCACACTAACCTGAACAAGCTCCAACCAGATCTCATTCCCTGTTCAAGGTTCCATGTAATTATGGTGGTTGAATAAACTGAACATATAAGTTAAATTATATAGCATGCTACAGAAAATATGGATTTTCCATCAAATAAACATCTCTTCCTTTGGTCTCACACAGAAGTTGAAGTTTTAAAACACAGTCAATATCATCCTTTACCCTTTAGTCTGATTTACCTTAGTCCTAATCAAGTCCATTTCATTCATATCTCTAATTGAAGTCTGATCTATTTTTCAGTTTCTATAACATTTGCTGTATGGGGTAATGCTGACATTCATAGCTGCCAAACTCTGGCTCTGAGTCTCAGGTGTCACACAGATACCCAATGTTCCGGTTATATACAAACAGCTCAACATCTCAGAATTTAGAAATAACCATCACAATTCAGGAATAGATATAACTGCTGCAAGAGCTTACAGTCTAGGAACCTTTACCAAAAGCTTTCCCCTGATAATCCATGCTTTCAGATTCAATTCTTAGAGTTTGCACATTATAGTTGATCCATATTAGTGAGGTGTTGTGATGTTTGTCTTTTCATTTCTGGTTTATTTCACTCATTGTATCTGTCCTCAAGGTCCATTCACCTAGTTGCATACTTCACTTCATTCCTTCTTGTAAAGGAGATGTTTTTTATTTCTTTCCATTATCCATTAACATATAAAAATCCATGTCATGCAGGGTCTATCCCTTTTATCATTTGATTTTCCTTAGCATTTATTAGTATAAGCCCTCAGCTGACATGCAGTTTTCACATTCATGATATATCAAAGTCAGCATGTTAATTTGTCTTTGGCTATGTGCTCCTCCTTCCTGCTGTTGTACACACATTCATTACCATCTGTGCCAGTTTGGATGTCTTACGTTCCCCCAGATACCATGTTCTTTAATGCAATCTTGTGGGGGCAGATATATTAGTACTGATTAGATTGGAATCCTTTGATTGAACATTTCCCTGGAGATGTAACTCAATCAACTGCGAGAGAGATATTTGATTGGATTATTTTCATGGAGATATGGTCACTGCCCATTCAGGGTAGGACTTGATTTAATTATTGGAGTCTTATAAAAAGAGCTCACAAAGAGAAGGACCTCAGAGCAGCTAAGAGTGACATTTTGGAGAGCAGCTAAGAGTGACATTTTGGAGAGAAGCTGTAGCTTAGAGACACATTTTGAAGACGGCTGTTGAAGCCTGATGCTGACATTTTGGAAAACACCATTTTGAAATGCAACCTGGGAGCAAGCAGATATCAGCCACATGCCTTCCCAGCTAACAGAGGTTTTCTGGATGCTAATGGCCTTTCTCTGTTGAAGATACCCTATTTTTGATGCCTTACCTTGGACACTTTATGGTCTTAAGACTGTAACTTTGTAACCAAATAACCCCCCTTTATAAAAGTCAAACCATTTCTGGTGTTCTGAAAAACAGCAGCATTAGCAAACTAGAACACCATCTTAACTCACTGAGAAAATTCTGTGGAACCCATTTATTTTTTTCAGTTACCTCTCCCTTTTCTACTTCATTGGAATAATTTGTTAATGCCTAGACAATTACATTTTCAGAGATTTCCAACTCTTTTCATCCATCTTTCTTAAGTGAGATCCAGAACATGGCATCAAATCTGTTTTCTTTGTATTTGAGGTCTGCCTCAAAGAATTATACAAAGAGGCTTACCCTATTCCTCTGATATGACTTATCTGTTTTTCTCTCATAACTTTTCCATTGCCTAAGTATTCCTCCCTGTTGGTTGGAATTAATTCTCATGTGACAGTTTCCCTCCATACTTCTTGTTCTAGTTTGCTAATGCTTCCTTCTTTTTCTTCACCTAAATGTACTCTAATATTTTGCTTTCTCCTATAATTTTATCACTTTCTAAGGGGTATATAAATATCAACATCCTTTAACTCTCCAACTCAACATATCTGTTTATTTTGAAATTCTATACTCTTAAAACTATAAGATATTTTTAAATTTAGTATTTGTTGCACACAAAGGTATAGTGAAGTAGTAAAGAGATTTTCCTTATTCGGTAAATTGCTGATGAGATTTCATTAATACTATTATCTGACTGGAAAGCAATTTGGCTATCTATCTATCTATCTATCTATCTATCTATCTACCTATCTATCTACTCATTTTCAGAATTTGTCTGAAGCAAATTGTGAGAGATGCAGACTCAGACTTATTAATAGGTATAACCCTCTTCAGTGTCATTTATAATTATTAAATTATAACTTAAACACCTGATGAGGAAAATCGGTTAAGTATATTATAGATTTCTAAATTATGGCAAACTATTATAAAAGTAAAATTATATTTTCATAAAATGTTTTGCTTTGACAAAACAACTACTTGCATAATGTTAAGTAAAAGTGGGTGAATATGAGAGATACTAAAAACAGCATCAGTTCTAACTTTCACCTAGTTACCTACCCTGTTGAGCTAGGTTGCACGATGGGTTGAAGTAGAGTAACTTTATCATCTTTATTCCCTAATTTGGAGAGCAGAATTATTGCTAAGGAGTCCATTTCCTGCTTTGCCCCCAAGTTTCACGTTAGCTTTGGCTTCTGGAAAGGAGGGCCTACAGAACTGCAGACACATCCTGCTTGACTTTATTTTTCTAAAGGGACAAGGGAAATAATCTAATAGGAAGTGGGAGGAAAGGTTTACCCACTTCTGACCTTACTGTGTGTCCTTGATGACAATTGAATGGGTTAGAGTAGATAATCTTTTGGCCATCTTAAGAGTATAAAACTGACATATGATTAGGATACAGGGTATACTTCTGATTTTACTGTAGATTTATTCCCTGTGTCATAGCCACAGGAGGTGTCCATAGGGTTCCATGTGTCTGAATCTGCTATGACAGAAGAGACCCACAGAGTTATATGTGCTGCCAAAAGAGTTTCACAGATTCTTCATGCTCTGGGTAACACATCTGCTCTGCTAGCCTTGGCATTTCCCTTTGTATTACTAAAGAGAAAGTGGACCCTTGGTTCTTTGATCTCCTTCAATAATCTATTTCTCCACCTTTCCTTAGTCATCCATTCTAATTGTTATACCCTAGAATTTGTTATTACCAACATCTTTGCTCCCCCACTTCCATAATCTCAAAGCAAATATCTCATTCTCCAAAGAACTGTGTCTTACCGTTCCCATTCACTTCTCCTAAATGTCTAGGACACTGTTTTAGTTTCTTTGGCTGCTCAAGCAAATATCATGAAATGGGTTGGCTTAAACATTGGGAATTTAATGGCTCACAGTTTTGAGGCTAGGAGAATTCCAAATAGAGTCCAAGTCTAGGCCTCATCAAGGCAATGCTTTCTTTCAGATGACTGGTGTTCTGGAGCTGGCTGCTGGCAATCCTTGGTCACATGGTAATGCTCATGCTGGCCTCTCTTGGCCTCTCCCTTCTTTCAGGTTCCACTGAGTTCAGCTTCTGGCTGCTCCATCTGTGGCTTTCTCCTTCTCTGTCTGAATTTCATTCTACTTTTAAAGAACTTCAGTAATAGGGTTAAGGCCCATTCTGATTGAGGTGGGCCACACCTTAACTGAAGTAACCTCATCAAAAGCTTTACACTCATGAGAATCCTATCACAGGAATGGATTAAGTTTAAAAACATGTTTTTTGGGGAGTATATAGCTCCAAATCACCACAGACACCAACAACTCTTTGACCTCACAGAGACCTTTAGATCATTAATCTTACCACTTCCATAGTGCTCTTCTAGAAATCCTCAACTTTCCTTTAAATTGTACTCTCTGAATACTCTGTCCTTATTCCCATAAAGTTGATCATGGCTGAAGAGAAGCACATAATCATAATGACTTTAAAAAAATGTTAGTGACCACTAATCTCCAGCAGATTATTTGCGCTGCCAGGAAACATACTACATTTTCCTAGTTCCTTTGTTCTCCCATTCTGCTAGGCCTTCTCCTATCTACAAAACTTCCAAATCACCTCCCCAATTGTTGCTCTGAACTGATGATCTTGTCCTTATTTCCATGAGGAAACTGAAGTGATCAGAAGTGATCTTCCACATGTTCTCATCACAGCATTTACCAAACTACCTTTATCTGTACCATATTATGTTCCTTCTTATTTCCATGGTGAACTGTCTGCCCTCCTGGCTAAGACAACTCTTCCTTTTGTACACTATGCCCCATCCCCTATCATCTGCTCTAGGATCACTCTTGAAAATCCTCCCCTTCATTCCTGCAAATTCAAATTTTCCTCTACTACTATATCATAATAACTTGAGCTTACAAGTCCAACTCTTACTTGGACTTTTTCACAACTTTCTCTTGTTATCCCTGCATCTCTCCTAGCTTTTTTTTTTTTCTAATTTTTTTCTCCCCTTAGCTTTTTCTAGTGTATTCTTCACACACAACCAGAGTGATCCTTTTAAAACACGTCTGATCATGTCATTACTCTGCAAAAAAATACTTCAAGGCTCTCCATCTCAAGCAGAGTAAACACTGAAGCCTTTAAAATGACCTGCAGGGCCCAGTGTGATATAGCCCTAGCTACCTGTCTTTCCTCTTGTTTCAGTTGCTAATGCTGCCAGAATGCAAAACACCAGAAATGGATTGGCTTTTATAAAAGGGGGTCTATTTGGTTACACAGTTATAGTCTTAAGGCCATAAAGTGTCCAAGGTAAGGCATCAACAATTGGGTACCTTCACTGAAGGATGACATTGGTGTCTGGAAAACCTCTTTTAGCTCAGAAGGCACATGGCTGGCATCCACTTGCTCCCAGGTTGCATTTCAAAATGGCATTCTCCAAAATGTTGCTCTTGGGGGTTTTTCCTCTCTTAGCTGCAGCTCTTCTTCTAAATGTCACTCTCAGTTGCTCTGAGGTCCTTCTTGTCTGTGAATTCCTTTATACCACTCCAGTGATCCAATTAACATCCACCCTGAATGGGTGGGGTAACACCTCCATGGAAATTACCCAATCAAGAGTCTTGCCCACAGTTGATTGAGTCACATCTCCATGGAAACACTCTAAGGATTCCAACCTAATCAACACTAATACATCTGCCCCCACAGGATTGCATCAAAGAACATAGAGTTTTGGGGGACATAATACATCCAAATCAGCACATTTCACCCCCTGGACCCCAAAATGACATGATCTTTCCATACACAATATACATTCATCCCCACACAGTATCAAAACGCTTAAATCATTTCAGTGACAATAGGTAAGTACAAGATCCCATCAACATTAGTTACAGGCATGGTCTGTCTTAAAGCAAAATTCCCCTCTACCTGTGGACCTGTGAAACTTAGAACAAGTTATCTGCTTCTTAATATACAAAGGAGGGACATTCATAGGATAAACATTCCCATTGCCATAAGGAGAAACAGTAAGGGAAACAGGGTTTAAGGGATCAAAACAATTCCTAAAACTTACAGGGCAAACTTCATTAGATTTCAAAGTCTGAGAATCATTTATCGAATGGTGTTTTATCCTTGGGGTTTGAGTGAGTGGGAGCTCAAACCTTTCCAGGGGCCTATGCAGCAGCCCTTTTCCCTCCAAATGCTGGGGTGAGTGCTCCAACATATCCACACCTTGGGGAGACCACCTTCCTAGCCCCACCCTCCTCAATCCATTAGGCTGCCACCCAGACTCTGCCTCTCTAGGGCAAAACCTCTACCCTCTCCAAACAGTGGGGTGGTGGCCAGGCTCTCCCCAACCCCCTGGGAATGTGCTCTACCCTCTTTGGGGCCTGGGTGGCAGCACTCTTCCTGAGAACCGAGGTGGAAAGCCTGCCCTAAACCGCTGGAGTAAACTCACCCTTTCAATGTGTCTGGGTTGCTCTTCTCTCCTCCCTTGAGATTTCTTGATTCCAGGACTCAATTTCCATGATTCTGTCCTTGAAGAAATTTTTCCTTCAATTTGTTCCTTCTCTGGCCCTTCCAGTCCAGACCAGCAGTGGCTCATATATACAGATCTCACAAATATCTTGTTGGCTTTGCATGAAGTTTACAGGGTTCAAAACCCTCATAAAACAGGAGGTTCCTCAAATCCTTTTTGGATAACTCCATCTCCAATCCTGGCTTGTACTGAAATGGTGGTCAGTTTCCATGTTTGGTTAAATCCTCACATAGGCTGTAGTTTCTGGGATTCCACCCCCAGAAGCTCAGAGTTTTCCACACCACCAATTTCTGCTTTCTTTGTACCCAAGAA
Source organism: Choloepus didactylus (assembly GCF_015220235.1). Classification (NCBI taxonomy): domain Eukaryota; kingdom Metazoa; phylum Chordata; class Mammalia; order Pilosa; family Megalonychidae; genus Choloepus; species Choloepus didactylus. The sequence goes on from NC_051309.1 coordinate 191,368,780, forward strand.
TTCATTTCTCAGCTTATCTCTGTCCTGCTGCATTTTACTATAAGCTGCAAGTGGAAGCCATGCTATGTCCTCCACATGTAGCCTGAAGATCTCCTCAGCTGAGTATTCCAGCTCATTGCCTTCAAATTCTGCCTTCCATCTGATAGCAGGACATAATTTTGCCAAATTCTCTGCTACTTTAAAACAAGGATCACCTTCCTTCCACTTTGCAATGACACATTCATCATTTCTGCTCAATGCCTCATCAGAAGCATCTTTCAAGTCCATATTTCCACCAACAGTCTCTTCAAAGTCATCTAGAACTTTTCTATCAACCTCACAGTTTTCTTCCACAATCTTCCCCTTATATATTTGAAAAGCCATTCTAACATGTTTGGTATTTGCAAACTCAGCAGCACCCCACTCCTGGTACCAAGATCTGTTCCAGTTTGCTAATGCTGCCAGAATGCAAAACACCAGAAATGGATTGGCTTTTATAAAAGGGAGTCTATTTGGTTACAGTTACAGTCTTAAGGCCATAAAATGTCCAAGGTAAGGTATCAACAATCAGGAACCTTCACTGGAGGATGGCCATTGGTGTCCGGAAAACCTCTGTTAGCTTGGAAGGCATGTGTCTGGCATCCACTTGCTCCCAGGTTGCATTTCAAAATCGCATTCTCCAAAATGTTGCTCTTGGGTTTTTTTTCCTATCTTAGCTGCAGCTCCTCTTCAAAATGTCACTCTCAGTTGCTCTGAGGTCCTTCTTGCCTGTGAATTCCTTTATATGACTCCAGTGACCCAATTAACACCCACCCTGAATGGGTGGGGTAACACCTCCATGGAAATTATCCAATCTAAGGTCTTGCCCACAGTTGACTGAGTCATATCTCCATGGAAACATTCAAAGGATTCCAATCTAATCAACACTAATACATCTGCCTCCACAAGACTGCATCAAAGAACCTGGAGTTTGGGGGGACATAATATATCCAAACCGGCACAACTCTTTTCCTATCACCACTTCTTTACTCTCGTTAGTCCAGCCGTACAGGCCTCTTTCCTGAGCATTGGATCTGCTAAGCATACTATGCCTCAAGGGCTCTATATGTGCTGTTTTCTCTGACCTCTCTGCCTAGCACTTCCCCATCTGCCCTTTCCCCATTATCCTCCTTTGCTTTTCTCCATAGCCCTTATCAGAGCATGACAAATCATATATTATGTTTATTTGTTTATCTGTATTCCCCCATGAGGAGAGAAGCTGTGTTTTGTCCATTGTTGCATCCCAAAGGCCTGGAACAGTGCTTAGCACACAGTAGTCACTCAAAATAATAGCTGAATGGGTGACCATTATTCTGTAGAGGTGAAAAGATCCACACTTGAGAAACTGAGGAATATTAAGATATTGGTTTATTTATTAAGGTATTGGTTTATTTTCCTTCAATTCATTCCACATTCTCTACCCAAATAATTAAAAACTCTTTCTTTATAAATTTCTTTATTCCTAGGATTTCATGGGTAAACTAAGGTCCATAGAATAGTTGTAACTTTTTGAAGGTCAAGAAATTGGTCAAAGATAGTGAAAAGGTCTAAAATAAAGATTTCCTCTAGTCAACCCAGTCCAAAATTCTTTGGGATTTGATATTTCTCTTTAGCGATGATACCATCTATAGGCAAGGAATACAGTCCATTCTGTTGGTAGGCAAATTGAAAATAGGCATTGCATTTATGAGTCTATAAAATTAAATGTAATTCTTATTACCGTGAAATGTGTCAGCTGCCAGTTCCTCAGTTTTACAGGATATGTAGAAGAGACACAGATGTTCTATTACCTATTCCAGTTAATTTCCCCCTTCTTTCCTTAGACATCATTAGCTTCTTCTCAGAATTACAGCTTGTATCTTGGGAAAGATAAAATGAGTGAAGTAATTTTGGTTGAAGGGTTTTCAGTTAGTTTCCCAAGGTGATCAAAATATTGAGAGCATGAGTATTAAAATTTTTAAATAGTTATTTTGAAGGATAATTTTCCCAAAGTATTAGAAATGTGATGAGAACATGATATGGTTTGAAGGTCTGGCTTCGAGCTGAGAGCTTGTTTTCACTAGCTGGTGACCTTGAGAATATTTCTTAAACACACAGATCGTCAATTTCTTTATCTAAAAAGTTGGTAAAATTATGCCAGCTAACAGAATTTTGAGGATTAAATGGGATAATACACAAAGCACCATTACATATATTATCAATATTAATTATTAAAATATTAACTACAGGGTGGCAATCACTAGCTGTTAGATCTGAAAGGGACTATTCAACTCTCCCATTTTATAGATGAGGAAGCCAAGGTCCAAGGAGGTAACTTCACCCTGCTGTGTAGTAGAGGCCCAAACTGGTTTACTTACTGTTCTAAGCACTGTAGCAGGGCCTGCAGACTGTTTGGGCATGGTTGGTTGGCCAAGAATAAATTTTACATCTGAAATTAGTTGAAAAAATCGAAAGAATAAAGTTTCATGATATGTGAAAATTATTTGAAATTCAAATTGCAGTGTCCATAAGTAAAGTTTTGTTGGAAGACAGCCACGCTCATTGGTTTGTGTCTCCCCTGTGGCTGTTTGAGGACTACGATGGCAGAGCTGAGTGTTTGTGGCAGAGATCAAATGGCCTACAAGACTGAAATGACTTCTGTTCCTTTATAGAAAAAGTTTGCTTACTCCTGCAATACCCCATTCAACCTTTACTTTGATAACTGGTGGCCACATCTGTGGTGGTTTGGAGCTGTATGTACCCCAGAAAAACAAGTTCTTAAACTTAATCCATTCCTATTGGTGTGAACCATTGTAAGTAGACCTTTTGATGAGGTTACTTCAGTTAAGGTGTGGTCCACCTCGATCAGGAAGAGTATTAATCCTATTACTGGAGTCCTTTATAAAGGAAATGAACTTCAGACAGATAAGGGGGAAAAAAAACCCCACAGGAAATGAGAAGCTAAAATTAAACGGAACCTGGAAGAGAACAGAGGCCAGGAGAGGCCGCCATCTGTATTGCCCTGTGGCAGAGGAGCCAAGGAACTGCAAGGATTTCTAGCAGCAGCCCCAGAATGCCACCGTCCTCAGGGAGAGAGCATTTCCTTGATGATGTCTTCATTTGGACTTTATCCTGGCCTCAAAACCTTGAGCTATTAAATTCCTATTGTCTAAGCCATCCCTTTGCATGGTATTTGCTTGAACAACCAAGTGAACTAAAACCCCATCACTACCCTGTTAACAAAAGAGCCTTAAAAAAAAAAAGAGAGGATTACACATGCTCTTTAAGTCTTACACCAATCTTTTGAAGTAAATCTTAGTAATTAAAGCTATCTCAGACTAAAGCCTCAATAGATTAAATTGTCTTGTCAGAGTGAAAATTAAAACCAAATATTGTTGACTTAAATGCTCATTTATAACATTTCTTTTTTGTCCATTTCCTTCCCTGCTTTTATGTCTGTGTGTATGTACACACCACAGATGCGTCATAATCTCATTTTCTACTAAAATGCATCTAGTCCATTCTGTGCAAACTAACAAAATAAACTTACAGAAATGTTCTTTAACTTCAAAGGAAGAGGATGGATAGATGCCAGATTTTGAAATACCATTGTCAGAAAATATTTCTACAGTAACTTTTATAAATGACTCAACCTAATGCTTCATAAATGAAAGGAAATACTAAAATTACTTAAAATTTTATTTTCTTTTTATAGTTTCTGTGCAAACAATATTCTTGCACGGAGCTATATTAAATAATAATGTGACTGATTTAGCTCATTGACGTTACCAATAGTATATGGAGGTTGACTCTATCATTTGATTTTTTTTAAGACAGTGTTTGCCATAAATCAATTACTTCCAACTTCATATTAGTGCCTGGGCTTTCACATTGGGGTGATCAAGACAAAGTTTAGTCTATGAAAATCTGCATTCATAAATATCCTAAAAATGGACTGAAATAAGGCAACAAATAACATTAATACTATGTTTGCTCTCTGCTGGCCTTTATTAGAATTGAATGCAACTGATACTTTTAGAGAACTGGTAGACAATTATTCCTTGACATGTGTGATGCTTTTAATATATAGAAATTAAAAGTAGCTAGGACTTGCCAAAAAGATCCAGCTTTAATGCCTGTGAGCCTACCATGCCAAGTCTGTGTTCGGAAGGGCCAGGTCAGACCACATTCCTAAAAACACCAGCAGGGCTTCAACTCTTGAAATCCCAAATCAGCTCTTAACATCCAAAGCGAATGTGTGCTGTTTGTGTAAGTGCTAAGTACAATCAAAGAATCTGTTTATCTGGCTAATGTTCACATTTATGGTAAAATATATCAGGTATTCCCAGTTAATGAAGACCACCATGGTGACCATAAAACCGTCAGATAAGTTGCCAAAAAAAATTAATTTAACCTAAGGATTCCTTAGCGGTGCTATAGATTGTAAAGTATTTGGTGCTTGTTTGTTGGTCTTGAACTGGCCCTTACATTATTTTATGTTATTTAACTTGTGTTTTGGACCTAATAACATTAGATGATCAATTAGTTTTGATTAATTAATTTTTCCAAACATAAAGTCTCTTTTCTTTAGCTTTGTTCGTTAGAGGGATGCACCATTATATTTAAAGAGTAAACAAAGAAACACACTTAGCAAAACTTCACCTCATTTTGAAATTATTTCTATTTGCTTTAGAAGAAAGAGATTTTGGTAAAGCTTGCACACACATTATGGCTTTACTTGATTTTTATACAACAGATTAATTCAAACATGTGGAAGGTTTATGTACCAGCTGACAGATAACTTATTTGATTGAATATTTGGATAGAAATCTATTTGGATAGAAATAAAACCAGATCTTTTTGGACATTTGTAAATGTTTATAAGGATTTCTAGAAATTTAAAAGTACTGTGTTTATTAGCAATCATGAAGAAGATATAACTAATTAAAAGTATTTTAGTATGAAGCCTGTAAACATGCTATATAGGTCTGGCCCTATAAAACCCTAAAATTTTTTTCTTAGAAAAATTCCTATAGCTATGGAAAAGTTTTTTCCAAAAAATTTAAAATTAAGGGTGTATATAGTGAAATTTAAACTCAAATACAAAAATGTAAAATTTAGTTGTTCATCTCTTAAATTTCAAGTGTGATTTGAGGTTTCAAAAGTTGAAGATCTACTGGAGTTCACCTATTGGTGAAGTTTATGTAGTTCAGTTATGACAACAGAATTTGCCTTCTATTTCTTACAGAAGGAATTTTCTTTCGGATCACATGAACAGTCATTAGCTATTTTCTGTTAGCCTGAAGAATAGAAGTGAAATAATCTCCATGGATAAATGACAGAAAATTGACAACCAAATTTAGTGAATGCTTCTGCTGATGACTACTTCCTGAGGGAATTTTTAAAGGCCTTTACAAGAGATACTGTGCTTTTTTAGCAGTGCAGTAATATTTGAGGAAAGACAATGGTAGCAGATGGCTCCATCAGTAATACTAGTAGCATGAACTCAACCAGGAGTTTGATTAACCTAGGTGATTAGTATTTGCCAAGTATCATGAGAGATTATTGAAATTTATTTTTTGGTAGATAAATAATATTCAAAGTAAAATCTGGGTTTTAGTTTTAATGTCTTCCTGAAGCAACACTTCAAGGTTTTTGAATATTGAATTAAATATTTAAGTACTGATAGAAAATGAGCTGCTCACTCTCCTGGAATTTGTCAACACTTTCAGGGATAGAAATTTAATAGATTGCTCTTAGCTTCAGAATTGGCATGATTTAACTGAAGGTAGAACCAGGAAGGAAAAGTATCTAAATTAAAAAGGCTTTTTAAAATTGTGATTTGAAAATCTGACTTTATAATTCCGATTTGAAAAATTAATGCCAGTTACCTTTTGGTCCATATTTAGGCCAACCAACCAAACTGTTAGAGCCCTTTTTAACCCCTTGAGCTAAAACTGTAATCATGATAATGTATAAATGGAATATTCATTAAACATATATTGTTCTACAACCAAATGAAAATAAGGGTTAACTTATTAACTGTAAGTTCAGAATCTCTGCTTAGTAGGACTATTAATTCATCCTGATCCAACTTTATGTTCTGTCCACCATGACCCCACACCCTTAAGATCTCCTCCCACACGGATTCTCCAGATTTCTGTCTTTATAAAAACAAACAAACAAACAAAAAAAACACGCTGTTCTTTCAGTGTGCCCTCATGGGTTACACTTTCTATCTCACTCTTTGGTGCTGCTGGGACTTGAATGTAGTTATAGGTCTAGAAGCAAAGAAGAGTGGTGGGGGTGGGTCCTGAGGAGAATCAGCAGTGCCTTGCAGGGACCTTAGGGGAGGCCATTACAGGTTCTTTAAGCAGAGGAAGGCCAAGCTCCTCAAGAAGGTGTGGAAAGGCTGCTTCTAATGGCAAAGAAGACAGCAGAATTTAGGAGTCCGATGTCCTGAGCTTCATTGGGATCTTCCAATGTCCCCATTCCAAATTTTTGGATTCCCATTCCTTCTCAATCAATGTCCTCATTTTAATAAAGGATACACTTATTAAGGTTGGGAATTCAATTTGCATTGTACTTTGCATTGTAATTAAGTCAGGATGACACTCTGAATTTGGTTTTCAGAAATTTCAGCCCTTAGGTTATAGGAGATAAGGGATTCCATTAGAACAGATATAGAAACTTTCAAATCACTCATGTAAAATCAGTTCCAGAAAACCCAGAATCAATTCAGAAAACTCATCCTTATGATTTTCTTTTTTCTTTAGAATTACCTCTGGTACAAAAATCTGTGGCAATCGTGATTCAATTGGAGCAACAGACCAGTAAGAGCTATATATTAAGAGACTTATTGCAAGGAATTAACTTATACCAGTTGTGGAGACTGGTGAGGTAAGTCCAAAATCTGTGGGGAAGTCTATCAGGAAGGGCAGGCTGGAAATTTTGGGCAAAAACTGAGGCTTCTATCTAGAGTCAGAATTTCTTCAGGGAAGGCTCATCCCTGCTCTTAGGGGCTTTCCAACTGATTGAATCGGCCCACCCAGCTCATTTGATGACTTTGCTTACTTAAAGTCAACTGATTATGGACTTTTGTCATATCTACAAAATATTTTTGCAGAAATACCTAGATTAGTGTTTGACTGAATAACTAGAGTCTGTACCCTAGCCATCTTGACACATAAAACTAACCATCGCACTATATATTTACTTTTTGTTTATTGCTTGTATTCCCCAAAGGAAAATAACTCATTCTGGGCAGGGACTTTTCCTGTTTTACTCTTCTAGGGTTTGGAATAGTGCCTGGTGTAAGTAGACTCTTAAGAAGTACATGTTAAGTTGTACTCAATTGATTTTCTAAGTAATACTCCTAAGCTGCTATTTAAAAAATAATAATTTTAGACATTATATTGACTTCTTACTGTGTAAGATGGTATAGACTTTTATGCTTTCCTCCTCACTGCCACACACACATTTTTTACCCTCACCCCTTATTTTCATTTTGGTTGTAGAACAATATATGTTTAATGAATATTCCATTTATACATTATCATGATTCTGAAAATGCTGTCTATAACTGAGACATCTAGCATACTAGGATCACATTTTTATTCATATATATATATTTCTCTTCTATAATTAATGCCTTACATTTTTTATTTGCTAACTTTGTATTTATGCTCAATTCTCCCCCAGATATTTTGAACTATAAATCTTCTCTAAATGTGGCCATAGATTATTGAATTAGGTATCAGTTTCATCTTTTTTTTTCTTTTGTTTAACTTCTTACTCAGTCTTGCCTTCCTACCTTTTCATAATGTTGCATATCTATCATTCTGTACTTTGTTCAGCATCACTGAGGGTGAATTAATCAGGGCTCTCTAGGGAAACATAACAACAGGAGATATCTGTAAATATAATGAAATTTTTATAAGAATTGTCTCATGTGACTGTGGGGATAGGCAAGTCTAAATTCCACAGGGCAGGTTATAAGCTGGAAACTCTGATGAAGGTTTTCAATGAATTCCCTAGGAGAAGCTGTCTGACTGAATTAAAGATGGAAATTCTCCCTTCTGATTGTACTGCTAAAATCATCCCTTCTCCTTTAAAGGCTTCAATTGACTGGATGAGGTCTTTCATGATTGAAAGCAATCTCCTCAGTAGACTGTAAGTATAATCAGCCATAGATGCAATCAACTTACTGTTAATTTAAGTCCACAAAATACCCTTACAGTAACAATCAGGCTAGTGCTTGCTTAACCAAACAACTGGACACCGTCACCTAGGCCAAGCTGGCACATAAACCTAACCATCACAGGAGCCGCCTCCTATTCTCTTCTGAGTTTGATCCCTGGTTTCCTGATTCCTAATTTTCTTTTTTTTTTTTTATTATTAACATTTCATTTATAACATTATTGTGAATTATAGCCTTACGCATTTACTTGTTTAATGCTTCTTAACCTGGATTGTACCTTGTCTCTTATTGTGCTCTCTTTTATTTGCATTTGCCTGGTATTTGCATTTGTCTGGTATATGTTTTGTCCTTTGCTATTCAGCCTTTCTGATTCTCTTTGTTTAAGTTGAATTTGCATTTTTAGCCAATCTGAAATTCTTTCCCATTTAATTAGGTGAGTGAAGGCCATTTACATTTATTAATATCATGGTCATATAATTTGGTCATGTGATCATGTAATTACATGATCTATATGTATGGCCTTAGTTCTGCTGTGCTGTTTTATTTTATGCATGCATATATGCACATATAGACATACACAGTCTTCATCATGTGGTTTGTTTTCTTTGCCCTCTCACTTTTTGGTATTTATTTTGGAGTTTGTTAAGTTTTCTATTATTTTTCTAACAGTTACCTTTATATTAATGCATTTATATATAATGAAGTCTCTTTTAGATGCTGTTTATTGGTTCACTATAATAATCCATTTTCAAATTTGCAAGTAACCTCTTATTCCTCATTCTCTTCTTCTCTTCCAACATCTAATGTATAGTGATCTTTTTACTTTCACTAATTCCTGTAAGGTGATTGTCAAGTTTATTCTACTTTCCATGTAAAATACTCCACTTCCATTTCTGTCCATTTATATTATATTGTCAAAGCATGTACAAATTTTAAAATATTTTGCCCTTATCCTCAACAGTCTACATTCTGTAGTCACTTATATTCAAGGCTATTAGTTTTTATAATGAATGTTTTCTAATTTTTTTTGTTTTTCTGCTTGTCTGAGGCTTGTTTTCTACAGGTCTTGAGAAAAGCATGTACAACAGTAACCCCTGAGTTCTTGCATGTTTATAACTATTTGTCTTTGGCATCTACATTTGAAAGTAACTTAATTAGATACAAAATTCTGTGCTCATATTTTTTTTCCCTTAAGAATTTAATTTAAACATCTCTCTATTGTCATTTGGCACAAAGTATTGATGTGAAACAGTCTGGGGCACTTCTGATTTTCTCTCTTTCACAAGTTATATGCTATTTTTTGTTTGGGTGTCCAAAGAGTTATTTCTTTCCCTAAAGTCCAATTGATTTACTTGGACACGTTCTTGGTGCTCTGCATTCTGAGTTGATTTCCCCAGTACAGGGTGTCTTTTCCTTGAGCTATAGCTTTTCATATTTTTTTTTATTCCATTGCTTTCATTTTATTCTTCGTGGTTTCCATTTATACATATGTTTCTTCTTCTTGCCTCTCCTCCATATTTGTCTTTTTTCCCCAAAAACCTTTTTCTGTATCTTTCCTGATTACTATTAATTTTTTTTTAAAGTTCCTCCATTTTAACCTGTAATTTTCTTATTGGGCCCTTTGTAGTGTTTCTTTCTTTTGTGTTTCTTCTAGTTTAATTTTTATTTCTTAATTTTCCCTTTCCTGATCTTTCCCTGCTATATTTTAATATCCTCCTGTTGTCTAGTTATATCATTTTTGTAATTTTCTTTTTTATGATTTATATTGCTCATTCTTAGCTTGTGTCATTTTCTTATTTCCTTTTAGCTAATTTTGAAATATGAAGTTACATATTTTTCTGGTGTGCTCCTTTGTTGGGATGTTATTTGAGTAATCTTTTTTTACATTCCCCTGACTAACAATCACAGCCCTTGTGTTGTTCATGTTTAAATGAGAAGTGTTTTCCTATATTTTTAAATAGAAGTTCCAGTGTGCTAGGTTTGATTTCCCCAGTGAAGTTTTCTTACCTTCAGGGTTGGGGAGTTCCCTTGTCTATGGGTCCTGTGAAGTATAAATAATAGTACCTGTTTTTGTAGTTACCTCCAGAAAACTTTCTGTGGTCTGCTCCTTCTGCATCCCTTCTTCTCTAATATCTGAACTTTCTCTCTTCTATGTTGCCAGTGCTCCTGCCTGTTCAATTTGGATTCCAGTTTCAGCAATATTTCCTTAGAGTGGGCTCTGTCCTAATGAAAGGGTTATTTTCTTGGGGCTTTCAAATAATTGCAAACTAAAGTCAACCCAGCATTCTGTGATCTTGTTGTAGCCTTTAGTGTATCCCTGTTGTCATTTAGTACTTGTCCACAATTAATTGCAGATTTCTATCATTTTCACCACTTATTCTCAGAACCTGATTGTTGAGATTTTCTACTCAGATTGCAATTCTTTTCTTCTAGGGATGAATATTTTTAGGCACTTTCGGAACTCTCTGGCTCTTAGAATCATCAGAAATCCCCGTTTTCTACCTTTTTCCTACCTCTTTTTCTATTTTTTCCACATCTGCAAAACTGCTATTTCCACCCTGGTCTTGCTGTAGATGATTGGTACAACATACTCATATTCTGGATTTTGTGGAGGATATCTTATCAATTAATCTTATTGAAATTATTGTCTTCTGGGGTTTATTTTTTACCATTCTATTTTCTTCCTCTGTATTTATGAGAAATTTTTGGATTTTAAAAACTCTGCTGCTACCACGGTTTAATTAATTTGATATATTTTAAGCCTGATTATAGACCAAGAAGCTATACACATTTCTCATGAACTCTTTTGTGATTCATTTATTTTTAGCCACAGTTAAATATGCCTATCTTGACTAAAGCACTGGCAACTCCTCAAAACATTCTGTATATTTGTTCATTTGTTTATTGGGCTTGTTTTTCTTTCAGTCAGTGTTTCTTGAAATCCATTCCTTATATGGTACCCATGGGTTAGGATGGTTCTCTGTACTACATGTCTCCTGGCTTGATTTTCAGGAACATAAGCTCCAACAATGTAAAATGACAGTTTGCATGTCTGTGTATGAGTACAAGAGTCATGAGAGGTATAAAAGAGTGTGCTTTTAATTACTACTAGATATAAAGATATCTGATTGGATAGTGTGCCAGTTTGAATGTATTATGTCCCCCAAAACACCATTATCTTTGATGCAATCTTGTGTGGACAGATGTATTGGTGTTGATTAGATTGTAGTTCTTTGATTGAGTGTTTCCATGAAGATGTGACCCACACAACTGTAGGTGATAACTCTGGATAGCTTCCATGGAGGTGTGGCCCCAATCATTCAGCATGGGCCTTGATTAGTTTGCTAGAGCACTATATAAGCTCAGACAGAAGGAGCAAGCTTGCTACAGCCAAAAGGGACACTTTGAAGAATGCACAGGAGCTGAGAGAGAAGCTGCAGCTTACAGAGCAACATTTTGGAGATGGCCTTTGAAAGCAGACTTTTGCTCTGGAGAAGCTGAGAGAGGATAAATGCCCCAAGAGCAACTAAGAGCGACATTTTGAGGAGCTGCAGCCTAGAGAGGAACGTCCTGAGAGAAAGCCAGTTTGAAACTAGAACTCTGGAGTAGACGCCAGTCACATGCCTTCCCAACTAACAGGGGTGTTCCAGACACCATTGGCCATCCTCCAGTGAAGGTACCTGATTGTTGATGACTTACCTTAGACACTTTATGGCCTTAAGACTGTAACTTGTAACAAAATAAACCCCCTTTATAAAAGCCGATCCATCTCTGGTGTTTTGTGAAAAGGCAACATTAGTAAACTGGAACAGATAGTCTTATTCATTCTCTTGTCAGCTGCAGAAGGGTCTGGGAAGGTACAATTGAGGTTTAAGGTAATGTTATGTGAGGCAGATTGGAGAAGTTCTAGCACATCATATTTTCTTGCAGCCTATTGTCAACTAAACACTGCAAATGAGAAGTGATGAGAGTGTTTTTCAAATAAGTACTGCATGATTTTGCTTTTAAATTTCTTTTAGCATTGCAAACTTACTTTATTTTAAATAGAAAATAACATGGGTCAACAAGATAAAAATTTGATAAAATGTTTTTAAAAAGTGGAAGAGAGATAATGAGTATATTTACATACTCTTAAGCAGAGAAAGAGAAAAATATATATAAATTCTGATGAATTAGATTTTTAGACTCATGTTCTCAAAATTAAATAATCTGTCTATTTTAAAGTGAGAGGACAATTTGGATATCACAAAAATGTCTTTATTGTACTCATTATAAAACTATCTGAAAAAGCTTCTCTGGCACATGGTGGTCATACAGCAATCAAACAGTATCTTCAGGAGAGTGGCTTTCCAATCCAGAAAACACAGAATCAATGTGCCAAAAACTGAGAAGTAAATGAATGAAAGTCCCAACTTTAGGCTGCTTGAAAAGGCTCTAGTAGTGCTCAGCTCCTTATTCATTGCAGAAAAATTATAGTCTTCTTAATGATAAACCGCTTTCACCTTAAAATAAAAGGCCATATTTCCTACTTTGTGCTCTTTTGCTAGATGTGGAAATGATGATAATAACCAAGCAACAATATATTTTATAGCCACTGGAAAATCTTTAGTGACCCCATCAGTTTGATGTATTATACTTTAATAAACCTTAATAATTGAAAAATTTAAGCTTATTCCCTGAGATTTATCTGTTTTTTTTTTGGCAGGTGTGGGAATCTGTTCAAGTATCTGCTAGGAAGTGCAGGGGAAGATAGTTATGTCTACAAAAGTTTCCAAGCATAACTTAACGTGTCTTTGGCTTTGATGATAAAATGAAAACAGCAGTGTACCTAGAATTAATGTCTGTTTTTGACTGTTTTTGGTTTGGAAGTTAGGTAATAATTACTAGATAGAGTGAGAAACTGTAATTTTTTTTATCACTTAATATAGCAATATTTTAAAAGTACGGTTATATGAAAAGAATGAAGGCACAAAACGGTGATTCTTTGTGTCTGACTGGCTTCAACTTGTGAAGCTATACAATTAATCCTATAGTTCATATTCAGTATTTTTTTCAATGTGGTAACAATTAACACAGGGTTTCTCAACAGTGGCACTACTGACATTTTTGGTTGGATAATTCTTTATTGTAGGAGGCTATTCTCTGCTTTTTAAGATGTTTAGTAGCATGCCTGGCCTTTACTCACTGGCTTCTGGAAGCGTATCTTCCACCTCTTGTGACAATTTAAAATATCTCCAAACTTTGCCAAATGTTCCATGGGGAGCAAAAATCACTTCAGGTGAGAACCGCTGAGGAAACATGAAATTTAATGCCAAGAATTTCTAAAACAAACCTTGAAGTTTATGTCCTTTAAAATAAAATAGAGTTCAAAGTATAAATGATTTATATGTAATTCAGTAGGTGTAACATAATATTAACAAATTTGATGAGAAGCATCTAAAATTAAAGTATAAATATTTTATTTATACACAATTCAGTAGGTATGACATAATATTAACAAATTTGATGAAAACATCTAAAAATAAATAGATAAAAATAATTCAGAGGGTGAGATGTGACTTAAATATGAAATAACATTGCAATACATCACTTTTCAAAGGGTCAGTGAGGTACTTGACATGATTTTCTTTTTCATTCTCTTGGTGTAAATGAGTTTAACGTTCAGGATTTTCTTCTTTACTTAGTGAGAAATCATAGGATTTTTAGAGCCACATGCAAATAATCATCAACAATAATAATCTTTTCTGTGCCTCAAACAAGCAACATAAAACATCTGAAAAGTCTCTGGGCATACAGAACTTACACAATTACCTCATTTTGACTAGATTATATTTAACAATTTCTCCATTGATTTTCACTCTAAAAAAATTAGGACATTGTGTTCTAATTTGCCCACATTTGTAAAAACAAGGTCACTTTTTTCATGAGATCTTGTTATCTGGATTAAAAACAATTTGCTACAAAAAATGAGCTGATGACAAATGATTTCTGAATAATGTGCACTGCATTAAAATCACAAATGACAACCTTTAACAAACAATTTGGCCAAGATGAACTTAAAAGAAAATAAAGGTGCAGCCTCAAGCTCACTTTGCCCGGGGAGTTTTTCTGACGGGTTCTACTGAAACGTGCCACCGCGTTAGAGCAGCTTCCGGCCGAGCTTGGCTGTTGACGTCTAGAATCTGACTCGGTGTCGCGCTTGTAGCTGAACCAGCTCCAGGGGCGTCTCCAGAAATTCTGGCATCTGCAGCGGAAACCTCATCAGCCCGCCAAGGTGGCGAACATTCAACTTCCGCCTGAGGTAAATCGGCTTTTGTCTATAAGAAATTTGCTATATAAAATCATAGTTGAAGAAATGTATGATATATTTGGGAAATATGGACATATTTGTCAAATCAGAGTAGGGACCACACCTGAAACTGGAGGAACAGCTTATGTAGTCTACGAAGACATCTTTGATGCAAGAATGCTGGTGATCGCCTATCAGGATTCAATGTTTGTAACAGATACATGGTTTTTTAATATAATGCCAACAGAGCATTTCAGAAGATGGACACAAAAAAGGAGGAGTAGCTGAAGCTTCTCAAGGAGAAATACGGCATCAACGAAGATCAATCAGAATAAACACTGTTTTCTGCATTTTCATTGTGAACTAAAACCCATAAATGACCGCCATCACCTTTCATCCCTCCCTCTCTCCCTCCCTTCTTCCTTTCCTCCCTTCCTTCCTTATTTATTTTTTGTGATTTAAAATGACCTGCTTGGAAATTTGATACATTTAGAATATATTATGTTAATAAGCTTACAGCTTTTTGTAAACATGTCAGTGTTTTCTCATAAACTTTCCCCTCCTGTTTGATACCAGACTGAAAAAAACAGATGAACCATGTCAAGAGCTGTTTGGTGGGAGGTGGTCCTAGAGCCTCCCAGCTTCCTGAGAGCAGGGACCTTCCCATATTCTTATGCCTCCAGTGTCTAATCCAGTGCCTGGTTATCAAAGTAACTTGTTATCAAGTTGTGTAACTTGTTTTACACTCATTTATTGAATGTCTGTTAATTAACGAAATTCTCATAACAGCTCCATGAAACAGGTATCTCCATTTTGCAGATGAGGAAGCCAAATGGTTGAATGAGCAAAATATTCACCTAAAATAGCTGCTCTAATAGCAAACAGTTATTATCTACTCCTGCACATTTGTATAGTATTTGCTTAACAGATAACAAAACACCTTTGTGAAGGTGTTTTTGCTGTAAATAAAATACCTAATGCTCATTCTTATAAACTCCCATGGAGTGGAAGTAATAGTGTTGGAACCACATTCGTCACAGCTGCCAATTTGAAGAAAATAGCTGTAACTTTTTTTTTATAGTTTAGGCATGGGCCAAATGGAAGATGGGCTAAGTATTTTGCGTACAACTGTAACCCAAAAGAAACTTGAATGTTACATGCTCTGAATCATTTAAATGGACAATAAGCTTCTGTTCTACCTTTGAGTATGCTTAGCTTTTAAATCTATTATTACTTTAAGAAAACTATGCTATTTTATATTATTTGTACTGTTTTCTCAAAGCTGACTATTGAAAATCAAGAAATGATTGTTTTTTAAAAAATAAAGGTAATTTAAAAATTAGTCTGTGGACCAATGTATAACATATTCCTTAGGTAATATTTAATAATTAGACTTCAGATTTAAAATTACACTTCCATTTAATACTGGCAAGGTGCACAAGGAATACTTTTCATTTTAATTGAAAGATGTCAGGTATATCCATGACTAAGCTGTGTGAAATAAAATAATACAAATTAATTCTATAAAATTAATGCCATATGCAACAATTTTCTTTGTTCTCAAAAATTTGATGTTAATGTATTTTTTTAAAAAAATAAAAATAGCTTATTTGGAAAAAAGCTCATGAAGAAAGCTTTAGGTATTATAAAGGAGAAGGGCCTGCCTTTAAGAACAGTGAAATTTTGAAAAAAGTTAAAGGATCTGCTGCATTGATAAATATATGGAATAGTTAGAATAAGTAGTTATAAAATATCTGAAAGAAGTATAAGAAAGGTTTTATTCAAACAAGAACAAATGTATGTCACTATTACAAGATGTTAATAATGGGATGGTATATGGGAAAAATTAATTTAATGCAAACTAAGGTCTATAGCTAACTAACATTTTAATAATCTTTCATTAATTATAAAAATGATACTATACCAAAGCTAAATGTCAATAACAGGGAGATGTAAGGGGGGAATGGGATTTTTTTCAGAAGTAATGGGAGTATTCTTATACTGATTGTGGTGTTGAATGCATAACTATGTGATTATACCAGAAGTCATTAATTGTACATTTAGGATGGATGGTATGGTGTGTGAATAAAACTGTTTAAAAAAAAGATTAAAAAAAATGTCTGAAAGATAGTCTGGGAAAAGCAAAAATAGGTAAATATATACATATTTATGTACCTGTGTGTGTGTGTGTATTTGTGTATTTAAGAGCTATCTTAAAGTCCAGGAAGAACTGAATATGAGGTAAGGTGCACATAATTTAAAAATTTTTTTTAAGTAGCAACTAACTCCACAATCTAATTTTAGAGCACTTCTGTTACCACATTAAGTTTCCTTGTGTCCACTAAACTTATTAAACATCTCATGCTTGAATCATCACTCCCACACACAGACCTAGGCAAATACTCATCTAGTATCTATCTCTATAAATTTGCCTTTTCTAAAGATCTCATATAGATGGAATCATATAATATGTAGTCTTCTCTGTCTGGCTTCTTTCACTCAGCATACTGTTTTTGAGGTTTATCCATGTGCTTTTATCAGGAGTTTGTTTCTTTCAATTGTTGAATAGTTTTCCATTGTGTGGATATACCACATTTTATTTCTCTATTTACCAGTTGATGTATGTTTGTAATGCTTCCAATTTTTTGGCTATTATGAATATTACTGCATTGTGTAGCATATGTTTACATTTCTACTGGATAGATATCTATTAAGTGGAATTTCTGAGTCTTATGGTAACTCTATGTTTAACATTTTGAGAAACTGCCAAATTATTTTCCAAAGTGGCTGCACCACTTTACATTCCCATCAGCAATGTATGAGGGTTCTAGTTTCTCTATATCCTTGCCAACACGTGTTATTGTTCATTTTTGTCCATTCTAGTTTGCGTGTAGTGGTATCTTATTGTGGCTTTAATTTGCATTTTTCTAATGACTAATGATGCTGAGCATCCTTTTATATGCTTATTTATTGGCCACTTTTATATCTTCTTTGGTGAAATGCCTAGTTAGCTCTTTTGCTCATTTTTAGGTTTTCACTTCCCTTCCTTCCTTCCTTCCTTCCTTCCTTCCTTCCTTCCTTCCTTCCTTTTTGGTCTTGTTACTGCATGTGTTCTTTATAAAGTTTAAATACAAATCCTTTATCAGATCCATGATTTGCAAATATTTTCTCCTAGTTTGGGGCTTGCCTTTCATTTTCTTAATAGTATATTTTAAAATGTGAGAGTTTTAAATTTGAATAAAGTCCAATATATAAATTTTTAAATGGATTGTGCTTTTGGTGTTAAGAAGTTTTTGCCAACCAAAAATCATAGAGATTTTCTCCAGTGTTTCCTTCCTGAAGTTTTAGTTGGAATTCTTATCTTTAGGTCTATGAACCATTTGAGATTTACTTTTACATATGATAAGGGCCTAACTGCACTTTTGTGTGTGTGTGTGTGTGTGTGTGTGTGTGTGTGTGTGTGTGGATGTCCAATTATCCCAACAAAAATTATTGAACAGACTATCCTTTCACCATTGAATTGTCTTGGCAACTTTGTAAAAAAAAAATCTGTTGACTATGAATGTAAGGATTTATTTCCAGATTTTCAATAATATTCAACTGATTCAACTGATCTATATGCTACTATTTATGCCAGTACCACAGTGTATTGATTACATGGCTTTGTTGGTAAGTTTTAAAATTGGGTACTGTAAGTCCTATAACTTGGTTCTTTTTCAAATTGTGGCTATGCTAGGTCCTTTGAATTTTCATTTTACACATATATTTTACACTTGACCTTCTCCCACAGATGTCTGAGCATCTGCTCATTTTTCTTCAATCTTTTCTCTCTGCGTTCTCTGTGTTAGTTTTTTGAACAAGTGTATAATAACTGCTTTCATGTCTTTGCTAAATCCAACATCTGGCAACACTCAGAGACAGGTCTATTGACTGCCTCCCACCTCCTCCCCCAGGGACAGGTCATATTTTCCTTTTTCTTTGCCTTTCCATTTGCATGCTTCATTATTTTGTTGAAAACTGAGTATTGTATATAATATTTTATAGCAAAATGTTATTCTGATACGTTTCCCCTAAAGGTTTGTGGTGGTTTGGAGTACCTCAGGAACACATGGTTTTCAACTTAATCCATTCTTGTGGGTGTGAACCTATTGTAAGTAGGACTTTTTGATGAGTTGACTTCAGTTAAGGTGTGGCCCATCTCAATCAGGATGGGTCTTAATCCTATTACTGGAGTCCTTTACTAGACAATGAAATTCAGAGGCAGAGAGAGGAAGCCATGGGATGCAAGAAGCTGAATGTCAACAGAACCTGAAAAAGAAGGGAGAGGCCAGGAGAGGCTGCCATATGCATTGCCATGTGACAGAGGAACCCAGGACCAAGGTTCACAGGCAGCCAGCCCCAGAACACCACAGTCTTTGTGGAGAAAGCATCACCTTGATGATGCCTTGGTTTGTGCTTTTTCCTGACCTCAAAACTGGGAGCCATTAAATTCTCATTGTTTAAGCCAACCCATTGCATTGCTATTTACTTGAGCAGCCAAGGAAACTATAAGAAGTTTTTTGTTGCTACTTGTTTCTTTTTTAATTTGTTTGTTTAGTAACTTTCTGCGCATGCTCTGAGAAACCCATGTTCCCTTTGATATATATCCACTGATTTCTCTGTTCATTTGTTTTACTTATTGTATATTTTTGTTTTTAATTAAAAGTCTGGCTTTCTAGGGATTTCTCTGTGTCTGGTTTCTTAGTAGTTAGCTAGTGATTGGCAGAGCTTGTACCTAAGCACATCAAGGAAATAAATGTTTCATCCTCTCTTGATAGATCTCTGTTCAGGTAAGGACAAAATTCAAAGTTCATGCTGTTTTCAAATCTTCCCTGTGTTTTATTTTCTGTTGGACCTTTTATAGTCGTATATGCTCATGTACATAGCCTCAGAGTTGGCCAGAAGTTAGGAATAGCATTTGGACTTTCATTTCTCAGTTAGTATTCTGCTTGCCCTAACCTCTACCAAAATTTTGGACTAATCAAGCTGAGTTGTTGACCTACATACCTCTTTCCAGGAAATTACTTCTGTCAACAATACTGCTGTGTTCCATATTGAATGAGTCCCTTCAACAGCAGAGAGTCTGCTTGTTTTCAGTTTGCTAAAACTGCTGGAATGCAATATACCAGAAATGGTTTGGCCTTTACAATTGGGATTTATTAACTTATAACTTACAGTTCTAAGTTCATGAAAATGTACAAATTAAGGCATTAGCAGGATGATAGGCCATCAGCATCTGGGACACTTCTGTCACATGGGAAGGCATATGGCCATCATCTGCTGGTCCTTCTCTCCCATGGGGCTTCTGGCTTCAATGGCTGCCTCTCTCAGCTTCTGTGAGTGTGTCCTTGTCTCTCAACTTCTCTGGGGCTTCCCTCTGCTCTTTGGGCTTCTTCCATCTTTTATCCCCTCATAAAGGACTCCAGGAAAAGGATTAAGACTCACCCTGATTGGGGTGGGTCACATCTCAATTGAAATAACCTAATCAAAAGATCCCACCCACAATACATCTGCACTCACTGGAATGGATTTAAAAAAACTTGGCCTTTTCTGGGGTATATAACAGTTTCAAACCACCATACTGCTTGTCCTCACAGTCTTCCCCATCCTGACAGAATCTCTGCACTGTCTGAGATGGGAACAGAACAAGGACAGAATGCCACAGAATTGCATAACTTTAACCTGAATTTCAGCAGTTTTTCAAGCATAAATGCTTCTCTTGTTGTATGCCTTTGAACAATTTGTAGAATAATGAAATATTTTTGTCAATTTTTTCCAGCTTTATAGTTGCTTTTTGAAGAAAGAATTTGCTGATCTCCTTACTTGGTCATAGCCCTACACCTACTTTTAAGATGTGTGCAGGGAAAAGAAATTAATGCCCACTGGGAATTGGAAAGGGAGGGGGGGTGCATAATGGGAAGGGGTGTTACCCATAAGCATTAAGTCAGCATCTGCACTCCTCCAGGCTTTCTAAGGCTAAGGCTGTGTATCTCTGTATGTGTCTGTTTTACTAAAGAGTAATATTATATTGCAGCAGGATACTCATCACTTTATTAAAATAAAATATCTGATGCTCTAACAGAATGTTCAATAGAATTCTGTTCCTATGTGAGCCCTCCAACACAAACCAAATAATTAATTGAATAAAAGTATGGTGTGTTCCTACATTGCTGTGCTAATTTTCTCTCATATAGATAGATAGATCCCTATCATATCATACAGTTTATACACCTTAAATTATAATTTTCCAGAGAAAATTATACACACAGATCCACCATAAAACATTAACATTTATTACTTTCTTAATGTGACATATTTTGTGTACTTGAATATATAACTGATAGACTGTTTGCAAACATAGATGTCATAATTCCTCCCAGTCTAGGATGCATCTCCCTTTGCAATGGGACATCACCCCTTCTCCTGTGCAGAGGTGAAGTCTGTTTCCCTATCTGAATTTGGGCTGGCCTTGGGACTTGCTCTGATCAATAGAATGTGGCAGAAGTCGTGTTGTGTCCCTTCCAGGATTAGACTTCAGGAGACCTTGCACCTTTGCTCTTGCCTTCTTGGAACCCTGAGACCACCACAAGGAGTCCTAGATAATTTTCTTGGGGTTAGGATGCCACGTGGAGTGAAAGGCCTGGCCAACAGCCAGCCTCAACCACTAGACATGTAGAGGAAGATGTCTCAGACCCAACTGAGATGCCAGATCACAGTAGCCGCTTGAGTAAACCCAGGTGGATCAGCAAAGGAAGAACCACTAGCTCAGCCAGCCCAAATTACTAACCCACGAATTAGAGCAAATAAAATTATTTTTTATTTTGTTGTTTTAAGCCACTAAATTTTGTGGTGGTTTATTTTGCATCAATTGATAATTGAGACGTTGTATCATTTTATTTTACATTTTCATTATAAATAGATATGCCTGTACAGAACATTGTAAAACAGGCTTTGCAGTCATTTTATAGCTTACTTCAATATTTTGGAAGCCATCTAAGATCAGAAAGTGCAATGTTTTAGAGGTCCTTTTTTGCATTTGTGGTTATCAAATTTGACAATTCAAGTTAATGAACTCAGTATTTTTTTATGGGGTTGCCTGTGATTCTTTTTTTTATTGTATTGATATTTATTCAGTACTTACTATACTGTATTATTGTATTCCAGGCCCATTTGTTCCTCGTGGCAGTCCTTGACTATGTACTATTATTATTTCCCTTTACAGATGAAGAAACTGAGGCTCAGACAAGTTAAACAACCTGCCCAGGGTAATACAACGAAGTGACTTGCAGAGCTGGGAGTGGACATGACACACGCCTGTGATTTCTAAAACTGTGGGTGGTAATTGTATTATATTCATTTCTCAAGTTAAAGTCTACCAAGTGGCATTCTTTGCTCTTGTTGCTTTTGGTATCTCTTCGAGATAAACTTACTTTTTAGAAGAAGGGAAATACTTTTCATTATGGATCCTGTGCCAGTTTGAATGTATTGTGTCCCCCAAATGCCATTATCTTTGTGGTCTTGTGTGGGGCAGAAGTTTTGGTGCTGGTTGGATTTGCTTGGAGTGTGCCCCACCCAGCTGTCGGAGATAATTTTGATGAGATGTTCTCATGGAGGCGTGGCCCCACCCATTCGGGGTGGGCCTTGATCGGTGGAGCTATATAAATGAGCTGACTCAAAGAGGAATGAGAGTGCAGCTGTGAGTGATGTTTTGAAGAGGAGCAAGCTTGCTAGAGAGGAACGTCCTGGGAGAAAGCCGTTTTGAGGCCAGAGCTTTGGAGCAGACGCCGGCTGCCTTCCTAGCTAGCAGAGGTTTTCCGGACGTCATTGGCCATCCTCCGGTGAAGGTACCCGATTGCTGATGTGTTGCCTTGGACGCTTTGTGGCCTTAAGACTGTAACTGTGTAGCGAAATAAACCCCCATTTTATAAAAGCCTATCCATCTCTGGTGTTTTGCATTCTGCAGCATTAGCAAACTAAGACAGATCCTTTAATGGACAGTAGTCAACTGTCTGCCTTTTACAAACACTTGCAAAGAAAATGATTCTTAATTTCCCACTTCTAAAATGCCCTAAAGTAATAGATTCCTAATAACTTGACTGAAAAAGTAAACATCTTCAAAGGCTTGCTTAGACATTAAGGTACATAGTAGATTACCAAGTATGTCTGATTTCCTAGACACCGAATGCTAAATCTATCAGTTTTTCCTGCTATTTCTTCTGAATTTTGAACACTGTTCAAGTAAGTACACTGAAAAGGCCAATGTGCAGAGAATTTCATGTGATTTTTCCTGTTAAAAATATGGAGTTGATAAGATAACGAAGCAATAAGGAAACCTTTTCTTTATAAAATTTAAAAGCACAGTTTGAATCTACATTTTCTTTTCACATTGAATATAAATACATTTTGTTATAATCATTTTAAAGAAAAGTATATGTTATAACTTTTAGTAGAATATCAAATTTTATTCTGTTTGAGGAAAGATACTCATATTTCATTAATCCAAAATTAAAGTTTTCACTTAGTACTTCACTGTTAAGCAGCTTAGACCCCAGTAATCCAACATCTACACATACAGATTTAAAGGGTGTTTGGCAGTTTTTTTAGAACTCATTTCAAGAATAACATAGTTTAATGACTATTGCTTTTTAAATTTCAAGTAGCAAGGAGGTCAGGAAGTTCACCCAATGGAAGATAAATGAATTAAATATTTCTGATATTCTTTCCTATTTGGAAACAGCTGTGGCTAAGGATTTGTTCCACTCTGTGTATCATTTTGGGTGTCTTCCAAGCCTAATTATTAATCTCAACAGATCATAGAATAGAAAAATTTCCTTGGCAGATAAATCAAACATTAGACAATACAAATTCAGATGATAAAAATGTTCGCAATAAACACTTAGGGAAGAAAGTGCAGGAAGGTTCAGGCTTGCTCTGTCTTCATAATATTCCCTCCAAATTGACTCCAAAGAAACATAACAGGATTAAGTCTAAACTTGAGCCTTAGTTTTCCTTCTCCCACCAGATTTGGTGGTGAAATTTTACATGCACTAGGCAGACCACTCTAGCAGATAAGGTTGGATATCACTTTATTTTAGTCATAATAAAAATGTGCTTTGGTCTCTAAAATGAATGTCCATTTTCCATTAGGGGCTCACTTTGAAATCAATCTAATTCTTCCAAGAACCTTCTTTTCAAAAGTTTTTTTCTAGGTTTAGACTATTCCAAGTTTTGTATTTACTGATCTGCTGCTCTGAGGTAGTAAAAGGGAACTGGGAAATGGAAGGCAGCTTTTTAAAGAGAAAAGAGAATATTTTCTTGCTTTCACCTAAAACTTTGCTACTCAAAGTGCATTCCACAGACCAGTAGCATCTGCATTGTGTCAGATTCCCAGAAATGCAGAGTCTCAGGCTCACACAAGACCTGCTGCCTCAGAATCTGCATTATGACAAGATCCTCATGTGATTTGCATATGCATTAAAATTTGATAAGCACTGAGCTTAGAAGAAAGCATTAGATAAAATCTACCAGGTTTTTCTTCTCTAATGGCCCTCGGAAAAATCTCCATCTTACCTGGGTATAGCCTTAAGGAAAAAGAAGTAGAAGCAAGGATCTCTGGCAGTTTGTGTCCACCAAGTGTGGCTTTGGGTAAATAGCTTAATTTCTAAAATTCTGTTTCCTATTTGTAAAACTATGTTCTAATAGTTTCTGGCATATATCTTGTTTGTTAGCATGTTGTGATATACTTCTATCTTTTGAAGTTGAGGCTAAATTACTATTTAGGAAGAGAAAGTCTCCTCTTTCACCCATTAGACATATATTCACTTTACCAGCACATACTTATCCTAGCCTGACTCACGGAAGCTAAATTAATTTGTTTCTATTCAAGCTACCAGAGCTATATAAAATTCTAGATGGCTGTGAATAGAGATGCTACCAAATATGTATTCTTAGGTAAAATTAATATAAGTGATATACCTATAATTAGCTTCCAGAACAACACTTGATGTTATAGCATACTATAAAATAAATTTCTGTTGCATATATATGAAGATGTGCATGCAAATTTATCTTCAAAACTCAAAGAGGAATACTAAAAATGAAAAATATTTTGATTTACAACTTCCAAAGCCTTTTGTCCATGTAATTTCATTAAAATCTGAAGAATCTATGCAACTTTCAATTTAAAATGGTATTCTTGCTTTGAAATCCCTAATTTAAAGCATCATAAAAGTGAGTTTATTGCTATTTCTTATGCTCTAAATATTATTTGTTTCATAATTGTTACTGTTATTTTAGTGTTCTAAGGATTTAGGCTTAGGAAATTGCTGTTTCCCTAGAGTTTCTTCTCACTACATATGTTGAGTTCAATATGTTTAGCCTGATTTGACTTAAGGTTCAGACAATGAGGCACCAATTTACTAGGCCTGACAATTTTTAAAACTGATAGTCTTATTTGATATCTCACTCTCAAGATATATGAGACACTGTGTTTTAGCAAGTTGAGAGCCAGATTAACAGCATCTGAAATGATTTTAAATAGCTTAGTGGCAAAAGGTGAGAAAGGATTGAGGATAAACATTGTAAAACAGTTAAAAGTGGTCCTGTAAATAATGTGACAGGCATTTAGATACTAAGAAGTGTCACTTCTTTCAGAATAAAATAAAGCAAGCAGACTATTTTTCATGATGTACTCTTTTATTTGATCGTGAGACATGGCAGCATTTTTTTCCCAGGATAAAAATCGCTGGCCACACACATTTTTTTTTCCCTCCAAATGCATGTTAATGATTAAAATCCCCCACAAATAAAAGCCTAGTTGGCCATTATTAAATGGAATTTTATTAAGTTTTTAATAATCAACAAACCATTGAAATAAAGAGTAAGTATTCTCTAAATATGTACTCCTCTGAAATGAAGTACACTAAAATCTTTCCTAAAATGAAGATCATGTATTGGATGCTGTGTCAGTCTTTGAAAAGATAGAGATGAATAAAACACAGTTCATTCCATTGAAGATAGTAGAATTCAACAAGATTTTTAAAAATCTTAGGGACTACAGATTTGTTGTTTTGTTGATGATGGAATTGCTTTATTAGTGAGACTGTCAATTTCCTCCTAAGAAGTTAAAAACATAGTGATGAATAAGAAATAATCATAATGCCCATGTGAAAGAATGTCAGTTCTTTGTTTTAATGTCAAAACCCAATGAAATTTTATTTTTCAACAAACATTTCTAAGTTACTAAACGCTAAGCTGTGTGTTAGGCATCAAGGATATAACGGGTAACAGGACAGACTTGGTGCCTGTTCTTACGTGTCTTATAATGTAGTTGCTGAGTCAGATTAAAATCAAGAAAGTAGAAAGCTAAATACAACATTTACCATTAGTGATGAGCATGAATGCTGCCAATAAGGGGTCTTGCTATTGGATGACAGGTAGGAGAGAAAGGCCCACTGAGTATATGAAAATTTAGCTGGGATTAGAGGATGAAATCAAGTCACCCATGGGAAGGGGAATGGCATGGGCAAAGCACTATAGAAATGGAAAATTTTACTGGACAGAGTCCCTGGAGCCAAATAAAATTATTCTATCAGTAATAGGTTTGGTGCTTATGATTCTTCCAAATATGCAGAGTTTTAGAGGCAGACTATGACAAAGCAAATTAACCAAAATTATTAGTCACATTTTATTTGCTGTAGTTGTATATGAAATAGGCAGAAACCTGGATCCAGTTCTAGGTACCTGAGGTTATAAACCTAGTTATATGGAATGACCTCCTGAGCCCTTGGCTAACTTTTTTACTATGTGAATAACTTATTTTGAACTAGTTTACATAGGGGCTAGGCTGGTTTCCTTCCATTTAAGACCCAGATGCTAGGAAATACAAAGAATACCAGCAAATGACTCAGGAGATGAAACAACACACAATATAAACTTTATTTGAATACATCTTAATATTTCATTTAGTTTATCTAGTGAGTTTTGATCTCTATCTCTTTGTATAGTTTTTAGTGGTTGCTATAGGGATTATATTTCCTTAATAGTCACAATCTACTCAGAATTAATTCTTTGCCCTTGAAGCAATTGTAGAAATCTTACCACCATATCAGTTCCTTTACCCTATCTCCTTCATGTTGTACTTGTCAAATTACATCTGCATACATTGAAAAATCCATCAGACAATGAAACAACTTGTGCTTTCATATGTCAAGCATATTTTAAGAATCTAAGAAGAGAAAAAGAGTCTGTTATATTTACTCAAGTATTTTTGTTGCCCTTTCTTCATTCCTAATGCTCTAAGTTTCCCTCTGGTATTCCTTTCTCTCTGAAGAACTACCTTTGCATTTCTTTTAGAGCAGTTCTACTCACGTCAGAGTCTCTTAGTTTTCCTTCATCTGAGTATGGCTCTAGTTTTCTTAATCCTAAAAGAACACTTTTGCTAATTTTAGAATTCATGGTCGACACGTCTTTCCATTCTGCACTTTAAAAATGTTATTCCAATGTCTTCTTGCCTCCATCATTATGATGAAGAATCCGTTGTGACTTGAATCATTGTTCCCCTATATGTAATGCATTGCCTGTCTCTGAAAGATTTTTCTTTGCGTTTAGTTTTCCTCAATTTGATTATGACAGGTCTAGGTATGGATTTCTTTGAGTTTGTTGTTTTTGGGGTTTTCTGAATTTCTTGAATCTGTAAGCTCATGCCTTTTGCCAAATCAGGGGAATTTTCTGTCACTATTTCTTTAAATATATATATATATATGTTTTACACCATACTCTTTGTCCTCTCCTTCTAAAACTTGGATGACATGGATATTAGACTTTTGGTATTGTTCCAAAAATTTCTGAGGTCCCATTCATATTTTAGGTCTTTTTCTCTCCATTGTTCAGATTGGATAATTTCTATTGCTCTGTCTTCAAGTTCACTGACTCTTTAGAAACTCTCTCATCTCTGTTCTGCTATAGAGCCCATGCAATGAAATTTAAATTTTATTTATTGCAATTTTCAGTTCTAAAATGTCCATTTGATTCTTTTATATCGTCTATCTCCTTGTTGAGACTTCTTATCTTTCCATTCATTTTAAGAGTGCTCACTCTTCTTGAAACATGAATATAAAAGATGCTTTAAAGTTTTTGTCTCATAATTCCAACATCAGTGTCATCTTGGGGTTGAGTCTATTGATATTGAGATTTTCCTGGTTCTTCACATTGAGCAATTTTGGATTGCTATATTATGGACATTTTGAATATTATATAATTCTGGTCTTGTTCAGATTCTATGGTGAATGCTATTAAAAAATTATTTTAACAGACTGCTGACCTGGTTACATCCAAGTTGTAAGTTCCTACCTATTTTCACAAATAATTTTCAAAGACTTTTTAGTGATATTCAAATCTGTCCTGTGTGCACCACCGTATGGCCAGGCTGAGAACCGGTTTGTGGTGTACCCCATAGTTCAGTTCTCAAAGCCTTTGGTATGCTATTCTGTGTCAGATATATCTATGTACAGCTCAGAGGTTAGTCCAGAAGTTCATATACAACTTTAAGGTTTGCTTTCTTTACTCATCTCTGCAATCTCTCTGCACTTACCAGTTTCAGGAGTCCCTCTTCTTTGTCCTCTGGCTAAAAGCCAGGGCTTTATTTTCCTTGTTCTGTCACACACTTTTTGTGGTTGCGTCTGCCTCCAGGACCAACTGGCCAGAGAACAGAGAGAAATAAAGGATTGGGGATTTCTGCCATGTTTCTGGGACCTCCCTAGGAATTTCAGTTGATTGTCCAGTTGCTGCTGCTGATACCACCACTGTTGCCATAGAATTTTCTGGGGAATGGATTAGGGAAGCAATTTCCCTCCTGTGGTGGTTTGACACTGCATGTACCCTAGAAAAACATGTTCTTATATCTAACCCATTCCTGTGAATGTAAACTCATTATAAGTAGGAACTTTTGATGAGATTACTTCAGTTAAAGTGTGACCCACCTCATTCGGGATGGGTCTTAATCCTATTACTGGAGTCCTTTATAAAGGGAGTGAAATTCAGACAAAGGGAGAGAAAGCCACAGAAGCAAGAAGCTGAAATCAACAAATCCTGGAAGAGAAGGGAAAGACCAGCAGATGCCGCCAAGTGCCTTGCCATGTGGTGGAGGAATCAAGGATCACTGGCAGCCAGTCTTTGGGAAGCAAGTCTTGCCCTGAAGATGACTTGATTTGGACATTTTCTCGGTCTCGGAACTGTAAGCTAGTACATTCCCAATGTTCAAGCCTAACCATTTAATGTATTTGCTTTGAGCAGCCCAGGAAACTAAAAGAAGTATAAGTACTCCATTTCAACCAAAACTTGAACAAGAGGATAAACTTCACATGCTATATTTTCAGTCTCTGAACAAACTTGGTGACATTTAAATGGAAGAATTTTACAAATAATTTTGGATCTTTGATGTATATTACTGTTCCCTGCTGGTCATCATTCACTTTCATTTTGCTGTCTTTCTCAGACCTGTATTTCAGCATAAGGGTCACTTAATATATGAAACCTTCCCTAAATAAGTAATTTTCAGTCGAATGTTCTATCCAAGTTGCTTATACTACCTTCTTGTTCTCACCCATTGACTTGGGTAGTTTTAGGTGTATAACCTATGGGGTTAGCAACTTTAGTAAAGAAACCCATTTTTCCCCCATCAGTTTAAATAAAGGTCTAGAAATTATCTTTCACTGAGTTCACCGGATTTTATATTCACTCCCAAAACAACTACTGAAAAGATTGAAAATGCCTATTAACCAGGCCCTCACTTGAATCTTAATTGAAAATAGAGGAAGGTTAATTGCACAAGGGATGATCAGCACATTGTTACAAAATGAAGTGGTAAAAGATTCAAAGTAGGCATAAGACAAAGATGTCCACGGTTCCGATCTGCATTAATTTTCCCCCTACTGACCTCTAATAACACACAGTTCTAGTGCACAATTGAATAAATCCTAATTTATGTTTTCTGTGTATGGTTTATCCAATAAAATTGTTAACCTACCTAATATGTATTTCCCCCTTTCTCTCAGAAGCAGAATCTAAACAATGTGGCCAGTTGTAAAATGCCATTAAGCAGGCCCTTCTGCTGATAGGAGTCTCCAGTAAGATGTAAGCAACTTCCTAAACTTAGGAAAAAAACTTGAAAGAAGATGACTCAGCTATGTTAAGTGCAACACTTGCCACTTTTCCCACTTGTTCCTGTCTGGAACTCAGATGGGATGGCTATAGGTCCAGCAGTAAACCAGTGACTTTAGAGATGGAAGAAGAGACAAAGATCCTGGGATATGGATGATCTTGCTGAGTGCTATACCAGGTCTACCAAGACTACTTCTGGAATATGATAATTAACTATTAATGTGTTCTTACCTAATAACAACAATAAAGACTTGGTAATTTCTCCAAATCTTACTCATATTTTCAAAAGGTGTCCATTGCCTATCTAGTAAGTCTCACTTTGCTGCTTTTTTTGATGACTTGATTAACTTCCTGCCAGACAAATTTGCTCTTTCTCCACTATCTGAATGGTAGGCCAGGAAAGATAAGGAGGTATTATTCTTGAATCATCCTTCTCTTTTATCCTCATGTCCAGATAATCTGAATTTCTGTCAATTGTATGTATCTTT
Organism: Choloepus didactylus; assembly: GCF_015220235.1. Lineage (NCBI taxonomy): Eukaryota > Metazoa > Chordata > Mammalia > Pilosa > Megalonychidae > Choloepus > Choloepus didactylus. The sequence goes on from NC_051309.1 coordinate 191,398,952, forward strand.
ATTCTATCTCTAATTGGCCTGTTTTAATATTTCCCTCTATCCCTACCTTAATTTAGTTGAACCATTACCTCTCTCCCAAAAGTTTTCTAACTGGCCGCTCAGCCAAGGCAAATCATTTTTTATACTGTCGCTAATTCTAAACATATCTGTGTTTACTTAAATCCTTCCAGTTACCTCATTGCCCTAAATAAAAAGTACATATTCTCTTTGGAGAATATTCAAGGCTGTCAGCGATTTGGCTCGCTGGTATCAATTCCAGTTTTCTCATCACCCTTCTCCTTGCTTTCCCTCCTCCTCCCATCAACACACACACACACACACACACACACACACACACACACACTATTTTACCTAAAGTCATATAATCATATCAATCTAATTTCAATTCCATGCTTGCTCTTGACCTCAGACCTTCTCTTACGCTGTTATTTTTCCCTGGAATATTCAGATCCCTGCCCCCATTTACCCATCCCTTTACTTAGAACCAGAACTGGATCATTTGTTTCTCTTATTAGAACTATTCATTCACTATTAAGTCTACACCCTCCTCCCCCAAGCCTTGTTTTGTCCACACATAGTAAAATCTAATTTGCCTGAAGGTTGAACTCCACCTCGTGCACTGTTATATACCTAACACTTACAAGAGGCTCGCTCACTTGGTGAATGCCTAGTTAATCAAAATTAGCAACTTCTCATTGCAGATGGATTAGAGTTCCTTCAATTCACATAATCCTGTGAAAATCAAAGTGTGTTTGTGTGCATGTATGTGTGTCTGTGTGTGTGTGTGGAGGGAGGGTGTTGGAGAGGTAAAACATACTAGATTTCAGTGAGATAAGTGTCCTTATTTTCATGCAGCCTGCTCTGCATCAAGAATATTTGAAGACCTGGCACCAGAACAATTGTTTAGCTCCTGGGTTGTTGTTATATTCTAGCTAACAGCAGTGATTACGCTTGAAGTTCTGTCTCATATTGTTGCACTTTTGTTGATATTTAATAAAAACTCAGAGAACAGCTTGTAAAAGACACTGCTCATTCCTGCTGAGAAAAAAAGGGAAACAAGTGAATCCTCTGCTAAGCAATTTCAAATGTTTCTGCAGCAACCTTAATAGCATAGTTTTAACTTCTTGGCAGTTGATAAGGTCAACATTGGTATACTTTGTACTAACGCATTGTACTGGAAAATTGGATCCAGAGGTAAAGTGGAGTTTCCTTTTCTTAAAAGTTGGCTAGCCAAGATACACAATCTACGAACAAGAGTGATCTGGTGAGAACATAAGTAAAGTATACACCTGGATAATAACTTGTTTTCCCACATCCTAAAATACCCAAACCTTTCTTCCTTTAGGTTCCCATTTATATTTACAATAATTTTTATTTCACATTATTTTCATGTAATTTAAACTAGTCTAATTATAGAATACTTAGAAATCTGGGAAGCACCATTAAAAACTTTGGTATGTCTTGCATGAATAAACTTTTTTTAAAGTTATATTTGATTTTGAGGAAATTTTGGTGCATTTAAAGCTTCTGAAGTCTGAAACAAACATGCTTAATTTCTAACTTTAAGAAAATCATAATAACATTTTCTTTTAAATACTTACAGATTCTCCAAGACTCATTAGAGCTAATTGCTCACTAATAATTACATTGGCATTGATTGCTTGAGGTGCAAGCAAATAAAAGCATCTTAAATGAGTTATTAATTACACTACCAGCAATTTAGACAAATTAATGACTAATATTACATTGGTATAATGGCAATCACTTTAAGATCATTCAATAAGAATTGCTAATTAAGATAAGGATGTATTTAAAGAAAAATAGACTATAAGGATAAAAGATATGGAATTTATAGCGAACAGCTTTTAACTGAAATCTGAATATTAGTAATGAATTATTTTGAGAAGTTTTTGAGTAAAAACCTGTGTTTTGCTATTTTTTAAATCATACTTATTATTCAACACATTTCCATGTCTGGGGTATGCAACCTGGGCTAGAAATCTCTCAGCAACAAGCTCCCTCGTGATATTTCTATTTTGTGTTTGAATCAGAAGGGAAATAGCCCATATCAGACTGTCTTAAGAGATTAAAGCCCTCTGTTTCCACAACCAAGAGAACCAAGTGATAAAGCAAGCTGAAACAAGAGAAAAGCAGTCAAGCCATGGGGTTGATTCTTCTAAACTTCTTGTTTCACTTAAACTGAAAGATTTATGGATTATGGTCCCCAAGCAGTCATATATATATATACCTGTATTTAGATACTTCCTTGCCTACTTACTTTCCACCTCACTGACTATAATTCAGTTATAAAGTGCTTGAGTCAAGGATCAGATGATTTAGGTCTAGACAAATATGGAGCTTCCTTCACAGAACAAAAGAGACATAGTGTAATTACATGAGCTATAAACCTATGGAAAGACGTTGAAGGACAGCAGGGCGTGTTGTAAAGAACTGAGGGTCAGGATACAGGGTCTAGGTTAGCCAATAACTTGTACAACTTGGGCAAGGTATTTCATCCCTCAGTGTGTTAGAACGACGTCGGGGAGTTTCAAACTTTTTAAAATCCCCCCCCCTTCCTTTCTTTCTTGGTTTCTTTTTATTTTCATGGTGATCCTTTGCACGTATAATCTCAGTTTCAACGAATACTCATTTACTGTGCTTTTCAACAAATATTTATTGAGTTCCAACTATGTACCATGCACTACTCATGGTGCTGGTACATGAAACATCAAATAGATTAGAGAAGAGATCGTATGAAGGTCAAGGAATAGGAACCCTGCCTTCTTGGGCTATTCCCTTGTGAGAAACAAGCACTATTCCTAAAAAAGAATAAACTCTCACTCGATTGTGGAGAAGAAAAGAATTTATTCACGATCTTGCAAGAATGGGTGCACAACCGAAATGTGGGGGGTTGGTGTCCAGAACAATAGACCCAGCACTATTTATTCCCTATGCCTAACCCTCAAGTCCCTCCCCTGTTTCTCCAGTGGCTGGCTACTTCAAAGGTTACATTCTATTGGACAAGCCTAACTAGCCCGCGCAAATTTGAAACATGCAGCCTGCCCAAATTGGAAACATTTGAAACAAGTCTCCACCCCTCTGTCCTTTGTTCTTTAACTGCAGTCTGAGCTAGTTTGGTAACAACTTATGAACTTATTTTAGGAACCTCTACCCTCAGTCTCCACTTTGCAAGGATAGTGGGCAGATAAACAAGAGGACTGGCCACCGATTACAGCTTGGCTTCTTGACCCTCTGCCATTCCCCTGAACTGCCCCCATTCTGTGTGAAAGCTAAACTTAATTTAATTCTCACACCCTGAACACAGAAGTGGCCCAGAACAAGCTCCTTAGAATTCTAGGTTTCTAGAGAGCACACTTGGAAAATCACTGAGCTTTCCCTTGCCTTTCTGATAATGTGTGGTCCCACAAACAGAGGAGGGTGCACATTAATTAAACTTTGTAGCTGCTATTCACAAATGCACCCAGGATTTCTCATATCAGGTCTCTTGGTAGACAGTATCATCCCATTACAATTGACATTTATTTACTTTCTAAGCAGTACCCCACTTTAAGAAGTAATAGGAAAATGAATCACATTTTTACTTTAATGACATCTTTGCCATTCTTGGTTTCAGTTTTCCTTCTCAGTGTTCAGGTTTTTTTTTATCTTACTAGGGAGGGTGCACCCCAAGATTCATCTTTATTTTTCACAACTATTCAAGGAACTCTATCATTTGTTCCAATTTTATTTAATAAGTAAGGTACCATATCAAGGACACCTTATACATTCTATTTCCTATCTAAGCAAGTTAAACTAGACCTGGAATATATTCTACTTTCTCATCTGGGAAACAGAGGGAGAAAAGAGCAGTTGTCATTCTGTGTTTAAAGACTTACACTCTACAGTTAAAATATATAACCCCTTATCTTCATGGCCAGTCAAAGAAAATTTCCTTTGGTTCCTTCTACTTGAATCCACCAACTAATGTACCAGGTGTTTTTCTTTTTCTTTTAAGAAAAAACTGTCTCTGAGATTCTGTACAGTGTAAATGATTTAAGTCCTGGTTAGAAAATTTAGCTGGAAATCTAATGGCTATCATTACCTTATATTTCAATAATATTTCATTTCTCACACCTGCCTTCTAGAGCAGTTTCAATCATGAATAACAGTGGGGGAAGAAAAACGATAAACATTTTGTGTGCAGCAAAGGCCGTAGTAGCTATGAACCATGTTGGAAAAGAGAACTGTTACTACAGGGCTCAACCTGATGGGGAGTCTGGAGTTCTGCCCTGACAATATCAAACTCTGCAACTTTATTCTCTCTGTGGTTTTAAAAAGACTTGATCTTTCTAATATTACACAGGGAAAGCCAACTTAATAGATCATCTATTTCTGGAGAGCTTTGTAGCTAGAATTATGGAAAATTCTTGTGGTTGTTGTCATGATTTTTGATGAAGGAACGAAGTGCAAAATAAATCTGCCTGATTTGCATGAATTTTGAATATTCACTGGCAGTGATTCCTGAACTGAATCTTCTTTATGCTGTAGAAGACAGGCATTATCTTTAGCAGCTGAAAGGTGGCTCAGGGATTTAAGGTACTGTCTGGAGCTTTGCCAATATGCTTGGCATGAACCTGGGGAAGTCAGTGTAGAATTTTAGTAAATGTGGTCGTCAGAGCTAGCATTTTGTAGTTGGAGCAGGTGTTGGCCTGTGTGATATGATTTGAGAAGGTGTAAGGAAGACTTGGTCAAATACCACCCTTCCATCATCCTGTCTTATTCCTCTGAGATAAGACCTTTCATGTTCCTATTAAAATGGAATAGGTGATTTGGAAAACAAACTAATCACTGCTAACTTGGCAATAATTTGTTCATCAAACAAACCAGCAGAAAGCAGGATCCAGAATGAATGGTACTCATGAGAGATCAGGTTTGGTTAAGAGAACACGGATGGGCCAAGCATGCACAGGTGGGAAAGTCCAGAGGAACTTATGACATGGACCTCGTGAGACAGCTGGGTGCATGACCTAGGGTGGATTCAGCTCTGACTCAGTTCCTGCTTCCACTGAAGTGGAATGTGGAAGATCACCTCACCATCTGGGTGTTTCTGCCTTATGAAAACTCCCTAGATTTTCAGCACATCCTTTTTTCCTTGAATTTCCTTCAAAGCATCACTCACATCCTACATATATCACAAAGGGTCAGGGGTGCTAAATCTCCTCTCTCCACATCCTCATCATTCCTTTACCCCACCTAAATTCTTCTCACTTTAATATGCAAGAAAATTTAACTCACTCCTTACCTGGTTCCATTGCTACTTTTGATCCTGAAGGAGCTCTGCTTAAGGATGGGCCATTAGCTGAAAGTCCCACCCATTAAAAGGTAAAGAAGTGAAGGATTTGAAAGTTCAGTCTTTATTCTTCTTTCCCAGGGACTTCAGGTAATGGCTGAGAGGATATAGAGATTTACATGTCTAAAGGCATTTCCCCTCAACAACCCCACCCAACCCAGAAAGCAGCCTCAGTGAGCTTTGCTACCCCCTCCCCTTTGCTGCATAAGTGTGCTCTTTAAAATGATTCAGTTAATAAGAACATGAACCAGCAAGCATTTTTGAATGGCTGTGATATACAAGAATCCCTGCTAGGTGAGTGATCTCTGGGGTTAAGTCCCTGCCCACTTTGAGCTTATAGAATATCCAGAAAGTTTAAGGAGGCCTACCAGAACCCAGGAAAGATATTACCCATGAAAAGCAATCAAGTGTTGAATGCTAAGTGTTGAATAGAGAAAACACGAGTAAACTTTCCCAGCATCCTGGACTTCATCTCATAACTTTCATTGCAATGTAATGAAACTAATGATTTGGATATTATTTGTTTAACATCATCTCTTCATTCTATTTCGTTTCTGCTTCCCATCCTCTTGATGCAGGGGTCTTACTTTATTTTGCTTACCAGTGTACCCCCAGGAGAGCACAGTGAATCCAGAAGGGAGAAAATGCTGTTGGTTGTGCCCCTTACCAGCCATGGCCATCAGGGAAGGCCTGCCAGAGAGGTGCTTCAGAAGGGAAGTCCACAGATTGCTGTGTATTTGTCATGTTATCCTAAACCTCTGTCTACACCACAAAATTGAAATGACATAATTCTTTATCTGGGAATCCCCTAACTGTTATTAGAATCAGGAAGTAGTGGATGCCTTACATCCCAGTGTGGCTTGGACAGACTGCCGACAGAATCTGGCTTGACCTGTTCATATGTGTGGCCCAGATTAAATTCACCACAGAAACATATCCAGTCTCTGTGAGTTTGGCCTGAGAGCGGCCTGGACTCCTGGCAGCCCCCAAACTCTATTTGTTGGGATCTGGCTGTTTTGAAAGAAGCCCCATACAGCACCATCCCTCTGAAATTCCTTACCATCTTCAGTGTAATGGCTCTGTCTTTCATCCTTGTTTTCAACTCTCCTAGTATTCAAAAGAACCTAAAAAAGAAATCAGGCAACCAACTCTTCTGTGGGATCTGTAACTACATGTGCAATCTGAAAGGGAAGAAATAAACAGCCTTTTTAAACCTTCTCTGCTGCTCCTGGTAAAGAAAGGAAGGCAGTTGGTAGAACATTTCTGTGCTGTTCTCATTTAACTTTCCCTTGTTCCCCTTAGTGAGATGAGAATGAGCCCTTTCCACCCAACTGTGCTGTGACCGGAGTATATTAAGATACACAAATAGCAGCTTAGCCTCTGAGTCTTTCTTCTCATATTTTTCAAACAGCTTCAGTCCAAATAAGGTTGTTACCCCTCCTGAGGTAATTCCTAACATTTCTAAATGGGTTTCAAATTCCCACCAATTCCACTATCAGTAATGAGCACCACATTTCAGAAATGGGCCAGTTGGTCGTGTAGATGCATATTTTGTAAATGTATTTGGTTTCATGTGAAATATTTTTAGGAACCATGGAAAAGAAGCGGTTCATTTAGAAATCAGAGGGTAAACACAACTTTACATTTACGATATGAATACAGGGGATTAAGACAAATTAAAATAAAAACCCCACCACTGCAACATTCCCTACCTTGGAGCATTATGCACTTTGTTCTAATCAGGTGATTTTGAGCTCCATTTTTAAAATCACCACCAAAGTCTTTTGAATATTTTCTCTAGTGATAGAAATCTATTCTTTGAGGGTATACTTTAAATTTAGGGAACGGCCCAAAAGACAGAAATATAGCCCAATGAAAAAGGTGGATGACCATGGCAGGTAATAACAATTTAGTCTAAGAAAATAAGAGCAAGTGGAAAAGATTTTTCTCCACATGGATTTTACACTGCGGCATTGTCTCACAAAATGACCCTTTTAAAAGATTAACTCTCGATTGGTGTGCTTTTTTTCTTTTCTCATACAGGTTCTGTGATTGTGGTTTTATTTATGCTCCAGTTTGGCTGGAAGTACATACCTAAATAATGAAGCTGGAGCTGGGTCTCACAAGCTTCCTGGAATTCTAGCCTGCTTCAAACAAGTATTTAATCACATTGAATGTAGTTAAGATAATTAAATTATGCTTCTGCTTTGCAGATTATGAAAAGTAAAATAACCCCTATATTAATAAAAACATTTAAATGCTTTTGGAAATGTTAAATTATCTTCAGGTGTGCAAACTGGAGACTAAATTCAAGTCCAGGTGTTACCTTATAGTTTTTTGGTCTCTCCTAGAACATGGGTTCAATTAACGTTGCCTGAGAGTAAAACATCAGCATATTCCTAATATACCGGCGAAGCTCTCCTCCATAGAGCAAAAGAACTTCCCTGCTTCTTGGGCTCAGTAATAGCTTTGTTTTCACTTTTTCCCCCCAAGTTCACACTTAAGGCACATTTTAATGCTTGTGTGACCACCACCTATTTCCTGTTATTGTGTTTCTTATTATAGGCTGCTCTCCTTAGAACTCTTATCTTTTCATCATCTCCTAGCCCTTTTAGTTGAGTGAATTTGCCTGAGGCAGGGAAAGGCTGAATGGTCTCTGTTCATAACCAAAAGGGAACCACATCATAATCTATTAAAATAAAGGATGAACATCCAATTCACTTGCTGTTTTTGTTGTGGTTTTATTGTTGTTGTCTTACCTGCAAGCCAGAATGGAACTTTTTGAGTTTCAAACAGTTTTGTTTCTTTTCTCCAAACCTTTTTTTTTTTTTTTTCAAAACTAAGGTTGGTCCTTAATGTGTCCACAGATCTCTTTTACATTATTTTTGGCTAAAGTCAGAAACAAATTGTGTGGAAAAATATTATGAAAACACCTCTCCTTCTAAGATTTCTAGCCCAATATAGTAGACTCCAGAGGTTTGGGTTAGTCAGATAAGCCTTAGGAAAACATCCAGTGTTTGAGATTATCTGCTTAACCAAATCCCAAAGGTGAACTGCTAGAGGTTTCCTTATCTAGAATGAACTAAGTGTATACTATGGGAGTGATCTGAAGGAATAGCCAAATGAGCTACTACTTATATGTAAAGGGAACTAAAATCCCATGGTTATGCAGTTAATAACAAGGCTAAGGAAAATTCAGGTTCTTGTACATTTCTAAAGCCAGTATTTTGCATGATACCTATCCCTGACATAATTATAATCTGAAATTCATTAACTCAATTTGCTTGCCTATTGCATAATAAAAAGCAAAACCAAAATTAAATATTTTAGCAAACCAGTCATTTCAAGGTTAATTATTTTAAAAACTTATTTAAATAATGATAATTTGGATTCTTAAGTTTCAAGGAATAAGCACTTTTTTAAATTTCTCAGTTTATGAACAATAGTAGCAATTAATTCAACACTTTTTGTATTAGGTGCTGTGACAGGCATTGATTCAGGTGAAAAGACAATATCCCTGCCCTCAGATGATTCTGTCTAATAAGGACAGACAAATAAACATACATTTTCAATTTAATGTGATTTGAGCTTTAACACAATTATGTAGAGGGTTCTGTGGGAACAAAGAGGTTGGCATATCTCATGCTGCAGGTGACACTTTCGATAAACTACACAGCGGTAGCAAGATATGCACTAAATCCTGTATGAAATGAAGAATTTCTTCCAAGGAGGGAGGGTTTAAGTTAGTAGAAGCAATGGATTTTAGGAACTATATCAGATGCCAGATGATAATTTAGAAAACCAGATGCTGTCATTTTATGTATCTTAACACTATATTATACTGTTTGCTAGACTATACACTATAAACTTTCAGTTTCTCTAATTTTCATGTGCAATGTTGAGATAATAAGCTTTAGAAGATTCTATGTATTAATATACCTAAAGCACTTAGAACATGACCCAGAGTATAGTAAACAAATATATGTAACTATTTTTACCTATTATTGTCATGTTAATCCACTCCCTCTGATAATATCACATTACAAAATGACAGGGTGACTGATCGATTCTTTCAATCTTTCATGAATATTTATTAAGCACCCACCATGTGCCAGGCATTAGGAATTCAAGTGAAAAGATCAAGTACCTGTCCTCATGGAACTTATAATTGCAGTGTTGGGATTGGAACAAACAAGAACAACAAGGAAATCATCAAACAAGCAACATAATTCAGAGACCATGAGCAATGAAAAAATACTGAAAATGCTTGAGGGTGATGCAGGAGTCATTTTACACATGCTGCTGTTGAAGTCTTCCTGGAAAAAGAGAGACCTGAATGTGTGTGTGTGTGTGTGTGTGTGTGTGTGTGTGTGTGTGTGTGAGAGAGAGAGAGAGAGAGAGAGAGAGAGAGAGAGAGAGAGAGGAAGAAAGGAGCCATCTTGGTAAAGGCCTGAGGTAGGAATAAGCTTGCTGTGATCCAGAAATGCTGGAAGGCCACCAAGTTAGGAACTCAGGGAGTGAGAAGAAGAAAAGTAGAAGATGAGGCTGGTGAGATAAGAGACCAGATCAGGCAGTACCAGGTATGGATGCTAAAACATTTGACTTTCATTCCAAGTGTAATGTAAAATCCCTTCAGAATGAGTCAAAAAGTGAGGCACAATCACCCAGTATTTCCAATGCCTCCTCCTTCATCTCACCCTGCCACCAGGCACTCTAAACATTAAACATTACCTACCTGAAATGTTCATGGGTCCTTGCCCTCTCCCACTTCCCTCCAAAGGACAATAACATTGTGGTCCTGTTATCTAGAAACCAGGAAGGAATGCAACCTTACTCTTCTGCCTTTTTACCTTGATAACATGGTTTGAGTATGTTTCTTCCTATCCATTTTTACTACCAAGCATTTGCATGTGTTTATAAAATTCCTGCAATGCCCCAGGCACTGAACTAGGCTCTATGGTTAAAAACGTGAAAAAGACACCATTCTTGCTCTCAAGGAGCTTGTTTTCAAGAGAGGAAACAGGCATATTAGGAGAAATCAAGCAAGTCATGGAGTGGAGAGCATGGTGATTGAGATAAGCAGAGAAAAGTGAAGGAGCTCAGGGGACCACCATGTTACCAAGCCTAGCACTGATCCAGGCCTTTTAAGGAAATGATGAGTATAGCTGTCAGGTATAGAGACTTGCGTGGGAGAAAACAGGAAGGTGAAGTCGGTTTTTCAGGCACCCTGAGCAATCCAGAGGGAGCACTCAGAGGCCAGAGAATGCTGTGTTTTCCTGAGAATGAGTAGTTCAGTGTGACTTGGGTTGGAGCAGAGCTCCTTAATTTAGGTCAGATTTCTCTTTGACTTCTACTATTTCAACTTTCTTTGAAAGTCTTCCTTTCTTCAGGATCCATGGTTTTTCAATTGGCCGTTAACGCTATTCTCAACTAACTCCTTAATAGCTGTGTAGCTTTTGGCAAGATATCAATTCTCTGAACATTGTTTCCCCTCATGTAAAATGGGAACACAAATTCATATGTCATGGGGGAGCTTATGAGAATTAAATCCTTACATCATAGGGATTAGTTGTGAAAATTAAATCCACACCTCACTGTAGGGGCAGGGAGTTGCTATGGCTGGCAGAGCAATTGGCATATAAAAAGCAGTCAAAAATATTAGTCTAGTTCCAATCCTCAGTTGTTTTTAAGAGAACGTATTGATTGCACAAATTCCTCAAAACACTAATACTGTCTGCTATTATACTACTTACCAAAGAGTGTCTCATTCCTTCTAAATTTTACCTTTTGCAAGCACTCACCTCCTGTTTTTAAACCTTTCATGTTTACAAAGTAACGTATGATGTACGATTTGAAGAAAAATTGGGACTTCTCCCAGTATATAGCTTCGTTAACTCTGACACTTCATAAATCAACTCCAATGAGCCTTTACTTTCCTGAAAAATGGGATTGAGACTATTTTTAGTTTTTCTTTTTTCTCCATTATCTTAGCATTTTTTGATAATTAAAATACCCCTAGAGATTTTTCTCCCTTCTTCCCATCTAAATATTTGAGGAATTACAAAAAACAGAATGGGGTCATCTTGGGCCCAAATTTACTGAACAAATATCTATGGAGTGGCTGTCACGTTCACACCCTTTATGAAGTTTTGTGGTTGAGAACTCAGAATTAAATTTCCTTGTTTTCCAAAAAGCTTGTGGTAGATGAGGTAGATGAGGTACAGGCTATTAAGACAGAACCATCAGAAAATCTATTTGGAAATCAGTTGAGACAGGCTAGCTGGCTTTTGTATCATGGGTTCAACCTGAAGTATCAATAAGTTTAATAACACACCTTAAGCCAGTTCTTCCACGGTTTTCTACGCTCATGAACTCATTGTGCCAGCTCTTTCCCCTATCCTATTGGGCGCAAAGGTTTTTAAAGACATATTTGTTCCAGGTCTTAAAGAACTAACTGCTGGCATTTAATGTCTCATTATAGAACTCTCTTGTCTCTTGCAGTAGTTGTTTCTTGTTCGGCTTTTTTACTGCAAATGTGAATTGAAGATATTTGAATTTGGATGTCAATGGCACAGAGCTTTTGCATCTACTTGATTCTTGAAGGTGAGCCCAAATTGTACAAGAGGAGAAAAGGAAAATCCTGCCAAAGTTACTAGTGGAATCGTGTTTAGCAGTAGCACATATCATATCTTACTTCTGCTTTGGTTCTTTGGGATCTACAGTTTCTTTTTTACCTCATTTTAGGGAGCTGGTTTGGATTGAAGTCACACAACCTGAACCATCTCCAAAATCTACACCAGGAGGAAACTCTAGCTCAGGATAAAGGTCACTGGTGGGGCAGAAGGCTTGTATTGCTTATTCTGGCTTCTCTTTTCCCATCCTGCAGCTCATTTGGAATTGCTACCAGTGACTAACCCTTTATAAGCATTAAATGTTGAAATAAAAGCTATTGCATGCTGATTAGCACTTCCCTTGATGAAGTATACAAGTGTCATGTAAAACAAAGTGGGCCCTGCACATGATGGATTGGAATGGGTTTTCCACTGGGGTATCTTTGAGCCAAGACCACAAGGCTTTGGCTCCCTGTTGCTCATGGAACCTTCTAATTGACTGTTTCATAACACCAGCCAATTATTGCTCTCAAGATCAGTTCTTGAGGTAGAACTGAGAAAGGCTCATGCATTTCTAATGCTGAAATGTATTTGAATTCTATCATGCTATGGAATTCTACCCATTGAATTTATTTGGAAGTCTCATAAGCTATTTAATGGGAGATTATATTTGAAGTTTTATTATTATAACATGAAAATCTAAATAATTTATATTTAAAATGTTATAATTTATTTATATTTTTTGAAAGTCATTAGAATACAAGATTTATAAAATGAGTATTTTCTCAGATTTAGAATGCTTAAGTGCCTGAAGTGAATTATATATATATAAAAATCTGTTGACATTATACTGATTTTAATATTAGTTAGTGAAAAACTTTATATTAGGGAAGTTCACATAGGTATCAAAATGCTTCTTTCAGTTATCTTCATATCTTGCATGATAAAATGTTCAATTCTCCATAGTTTGAAGAAAAAAATAGATAAATGAGCTTACATTGGACAAAGATATTAGAAATAAACACAAATTTTTAATCTATTCTAATTTGTGAAAGGTTTGTTCCACTGGCCCATGTCATCCTGAATTTGAAAAAAAGTGAACTTGAAATTTTTCTGTCTTTTTTGTGGCTTAATCAGTAGGAATTTCATTCAGCAAACATTTGTAAAATAAAAAAAAATATCAATAGAAACAATATTAAATGATAAATTATAATGGCAAATCTAGTTAATTTCTTCTAATGGCTAACTGAATCAGAAGTTTATTGGAATAGCAACAAGAAATTTTATAGAATGTTTTAAAAATCAGGTAAGTAGTAACGTTCATTGTTTATATAAATCTATGCATTAATAAAATATGATTGTCTAAATTGCTGAAATAAAGATTGTCTATATTTCAGTATTCAAAGTATTCTGGTGATTAGTTTTTTATGTTTGCACACAAAAAGAAAGATATATTTAAATTGTCATTATCTGTGTTCATTCACTGGCTAATTTTTTTTTTTTAATATGAAAGATACTCAAGGAATACAATGATGCTTAAGCCAGTGGCTTACATAAAGGAAAGTCTAGAAAAACTTGTAAATGTTTAAGCTCTGGTTCTCAGTTGCAAGCAGCTTTAAAAATTTGTCTTTTTTTTTTTTAGAAAACTTTTGTTTATTGTAGAAAATTTAAATAACAAATGTTGACAAATGAAGAAAAATTACCAAAAAAACTCTTTCACTGCTTTCAACATTATGATATATAGATTTTTATTCTTTTTAGATGTTTCTGTCTCTAGACATTCTTTGTTATAGCTTAAAGCTTACTTCCTTAGAGAGTCTTTCCTTGTCTAATATGGTCTTCCCTGTTATAGTACCTTGATTCTGCTTCATAATTTATAATTTCCTTTGTACACTTCTTTACTTTTCATCTCTCACACTATAAATTTAAACTCCACAAGAGTTGGGAACATGTCTTTCCTGTTCATTAGTCTATTCCCGTGATCATCCATAGTCATTCACATAATTTTGTGCTCAGTTATTTCTTCCAAATAAATGATCAAATTTATTTTAAGTGGCATAAAAATGAAAGCCAACAATAGAAACAACCAAGTTTCAGGCTGATATTTTGGTTGATACTGTATTAGAATTCTGGAGTCACGGGAATGGGGGATAGATATTTCCATAATATTGATTTTTTCCATGCATAAATGTCTTTTTATTTTCTCTCTCTCTTTCTCTCTCTTTTCCTCTCTCTCTTTCTTTATGTATTCCTCCCATAAAGTTAATTTTCTTCACCTAAGTCCCAAACATTTCTATTTAAATGTTTCATGGCTCTTGTTGCTACTTTTATTGAAACTATTTCTCACTATATTATAACATTTTTTCTATAAATTAGAAATAAATATTCACTTCTATAAAATTTTGGTGTTGGTCACTAATCTCTTTAACTAATTCTGAAAGTTTTTCAACTGATTCTTTTGAGTTTTCCAGGCAGAAGATAATACAATATGCAAATAATGATACCATTTATCATCTCCTTTCAGATATTTGTGTGATATTTTTCCTGCCTCTCCATTGACTAGCACCTTTGGAGGAATTTTAAATAAGAGCAATAGTAATGAGAGTTCCTGTTTTTTTCAGACTTTATTGGCATCCTCTCTAGTATTCCATTGTTAAGGAAGATGGTTCTGTTGTCTTTAGAGAGATATTATTTATCATATTCAGGAAATTTTCTTGTTTTTTTTTGTTTACTAATAGTTTTTGTAAGGAAATGATAGTACATTTTATCAAATGCTTTTTCTTATCGTATGTGCAGGTGATCTTCTGGTTTTTCTTTTAACTTGGTAAAATTTTTAAAAAGTAGATCATTGAACTGTACTATCTTTTTATTCCTGGAATACATCTTCCTCTCATTATAAGAATTAAAAATTATTTTACTGCATTCTATTGGCTGGTATTTTATTTATGCTTCTTTGTATCCATTTCCATAAGGCAAAATGTCATGGGGTGTCTCTATCATGGTGGCTGTGAGTGTCAGGGTGGATTGGAGCAATGTGAAACAGTGGATGGCTTCTGGTTTGAGAAGGCAAAAGCCTCCTGGAGACTTAGGGGTGAGTACAAACCTCCTTGACTGGTTTCCAGCATGGAAGATTTATTGAGGCACTCATAATTCTTCTGAATGTTGAGGAATGGGAAGTGAACTTGCAAATGTTTGAATGAGAGAATGTCAAAATTCTCACTTTTAAAATGTTAGTTGTCCTCTGCTCTGATATAAACTTCTCTGTTCTGCTCAAATCTTTAGTTAAATTCTGTCACACACAATGAGCTTAGGTACTGCTCATTTAGGCTAATTTATTTTAGCCTAAATCAAACTTATGGTAACTTCATCAATACATCAATAGACCCATATTAACAAAATAAATAATACAACAAGGATTTAAAAATCTTGAGGAATTTTGCCTGAAAGTGGTAAGTATAAACATAATTGGATTCAGGTCTTTACTGTGCCGCTTATTAATTTTGAGACTTTGGGCAAATAAGTTAACCTCTTTGTGCCTCGGTTTACTTATTGTAAAACAGAACTATCAGTGCCTACTTATGGGTGTGCTCTGAGGTTCAAATGAGATAAAATATATACTCATGACAGTTAACTTGTGTTAATATATATGGACTAAATATAGTTGCTGGATTTTTTTTTGTGTTTTTTGAGTATGTCAATAGGAAGTAAAATGAGACTGGGGTGGGAAAAAAGTAAAATGTGAAGTCCAAAGTTATAAAGCCAAGTATTTAATTAAAAACAAATTGTGAGAAGAGAATAGCTCTAAGATTCACATTCAACTTATTTACAAATAATTACATTTAAATTACCAGTCAAATTTTCCAGTTAAAAAGTGTCATGTATACATTATTGTATGTTGAACACATTAATTTGGCATTTGAGAATTTTTTTGTTGCTCTTTATTTTTTAAAGTTAAAGGAAGTGAGGGACACTAATGATACAGATGCAGTCAGCAATTCAAATTTTCAATTCCCACAACTGTCCCCAGCTGACATGTTAATGCCAGAGGTACACATGCTAAGTTACTCTTCTTTCCTTCAAAATTGCTCTTTCTGAGGTGGCAAGTGGGTTATTTTCCCATAAGTCTTCAATACAAGCAAAGGGTTTTAAGATTTCTATTTTTAATTTTTTAACTTAAAGTATTATCATAAAACTAGGTCACTATATATTAAGTTGTATGATTTAATTTACATTTTATTATATCATTGACACAAATTGTTAGACTTTTTGCAGAATATTAACTGCTAAATGTGTGACCATCAACCAGTGCTAATGTTTTTCTAAAAATAATCTCTAAAATTATAAGTTCAGCAAACAATATGATCATATTCATTCTTCAGTATATTAATGACCCTAAATAGTCATGACTGACATCACAACCATATACTAATATGTTTTATTTTGAGAACAGACACACAGGGTCTCAGAAAAAGGAGGTTTCATAACAGCCAGTTGGACAACTAGGTTTAAAAACTTCAAATTAATAAAATGCCACTTTACTAAAGTTGAACCCATTCAGAAAGTTCCAGAAGTAAAAACAATAGCTAATTACCCACATGTTTATAATAACCTAAATCAGTGTATTTTTATATTTAATTTGTAACTTTTTTTTGTGGAAGGCTTTATGGTTTTCAATATTTATTTTGCTTGAGGTACTTTGACACCCAAGAGGTTTCATGTATAGAAAAATGAACTGACTGTTTTCAAGAGATATACACATTGATTATACACTGTGGGTTTAATAAGATGAAAGACTCTGCTAAATTCTCTTTTAAGAGCAGTTTTCTCATTTGTTCCTGTTCCTTAATTACATATATTTGCAAAATCAAGCCCAAGAAACACCCTGCATCCATTACCTCTCCATCTATTAAAATCATTCTTATAAATGAAATAACCCAAATTATTGTTTTCTCATTCTTCCCTGTATTTAATTTTGTTTAATATTTTTATGCCCTGGGACTCTCGACCTTTCTCTGGCCACTTTTCACTCTCAAAGCTTTGGCACTGAAGCTTCACAGAAACCTGAATACAAAGGTTCTTCTATTATTTACTCATCAAAGTTTCAACCCAAAGTTAACGATCAGTGGATTTCAAACACAAATATAGAAAAGAAATAGATCTGATGCTTTTAT
Organism: Choloepus didactylus; assembly: GCF_015220235.1. Classification (NCBI taxonomy): domain Eukaryota; kingdom Metazoa; phylum Chordata; class Mammalia; order Pilosa; family Megalonychidae; genus Choloepus; species Choloepus didactylus. The sequence goes on from NC_051309.1 coordinate 191,416,084, forward strand.
TATTACCATAAAAAAAGCAGAAAACTAAAAAAGCTTTTGCAACAGATACAAGCCAGACTTAATTAAATATTAAGTTCTTTATCTCTCTATACTGCCTACTAATTGCTCTCTTTTGGTAATATCCCTTATAATTTTTGCTTCTTCCAGTGAGGGTCTCTTTTTCAAAAGTTATTTTTTCCTTATTAATTGCCCTTCCTTCTCATCACATGGCTTGGATTCTCTAGCTGCTTCTCCCCACCTCCCCATCTCTAATACCTGCCAGTGTCTTTCTACACCACAGAGTAATGAGCTTGGATAATTTATAAATGGCGACTTAGAAAAAAAGACAGAAAATGTAATTCTTTCATATGATGACTTATTTTAGTATAATATCCTGTCCAGCCCCACATTTTACCTACCTGGCTTATTCCCATTTGTAATTCACATGTTTTGTTTACCTAATTTCACCGCTTTAGGATATATTAATCATGTGTTTTAATAAAGAATATTTCCTTTTAGGATGTACCTGCCCAATTGTGTACAAGTATGCAGCATTCGATGGTTCATCAGTGTTCTGATTCACTGATGTGCTAAAATTTAAATTCACGTGGAATATTCCTAAGTAAGCAGCTCCAAAATGTTGATTTTGATTTGGTCTTTCTGCCCAATTTAACTGAAAAAACAGAGGACAGAATGGTAAATTCTTCTGAATCCGTCAGCAGTGGTTTGGATGGTAGGGTCTCAGTTTCACTTACATTGTCCTGTTGATGGATGAGCATATATTATACATGGGTTATGTGCCAAATTATGTCTTTTGATTCTGATTCCAAGGAAAACAGTAGGAGTCTTGAACTATGAATGTCCTGAAGGGGTTCTTATTACTGGCCTTTTGATAGAAGTAAAGGGAGACTCATAGTTGAACTTCAAAGTGTCAAAATCAACTTCACATGCCGTGCTCTCAACTGAGGAGTCGCAGAGGGAAAAGATAAAGTTAGCACATGATTCAATGGGGTTTGACAGTTTCTCTGTGTCTTATTAGCTAAAAGGCTTCTTTCGCTTTCTTGTAGGTATTGAGATGTCTGGGCAGTCAGGTCTGAGGCCAGCACCAAAGAGTCTCAGGAGCCTTCACGGTCATGGGAAAAGCAGGTAAGCATTTCTGAGCAGCCAAGCAACACAAGAAGAACGGATCGAGGGGCTGGCATAGAGGCTGAGGAAGCTCTCAGGCAACAGGGACCTTACAACTGGATGCCATGTAGGGGTGTCAATAGCAGCAGCAGATGCAGGAAGACATGGAAAGACCAATGCCCAAGGCCAGAGGAACATGTCCACATGGATCATGGAGGGCAATGGTGAGCATTGGAGGCATCTTCTGCTCAGTTGATAGTAGGACAGTGTATAAACCACCTCAGGAGCCCAGATCACATGCAGGGCAAAGAAAAGTAGAGGTGTGAGGTGGGGCATCCTGAATTGACAGAGTAGATACCCCAGAGTTTTCAATCAGAGTTGAATTAATAAAAATACAGTATTTCATTACCAAAGCATAGTGGAGTCCCATAAGCGAAGTTTAATTAGAGAGAAATAAGTAAATTTACATCTTTGTACACCTGCATGTGTGACAATGTACAATTGTCAGTATTATGCTTCATAAGGTGCTATACCATGTGGAAGGCAGAAGGAAATACAAAACTGCTTTTTACCTATTCCATAGTAAGTGGCAGAGATGAGAACTTTTTTTTGTTAATCTAAGTGTATACCGATCTGTGAGGCTATAATGATAAACGACTTTTTGTTCTTTGATTATTTTTTAATATAAGATTTGTAGCACAATCCCTCTTCTGATTGAGTTTCATTCCACCTCCTATTAGCTAGATTAGAATGAAAGTAAATAAAGTTAGGTATCAAATAAATAAGTTAACTCTGCATTTTTAAATACCTTCTATGATGGTGTAATTCTCACTCTCATTGGTGATACTGACATGAAGGTCAGATTTACTGAGAGGTGACATCAGTCTTTGAAGCATCACCGCCATGTGTAAGACCTTTGTCCACTAATGAGTGTTCTTTCATGAGACTGGCTTAGGGAAGCCTTGCCTGTGAATGGACTGTCAATCAACTCACAGCTGCACTGAGGCCTTCAGATGCTGTATCCATAGTGACGTGCCAGAAATGGTGAGTCAAATTAATCCATTTGTGTGGAATTCTCAGTGAGAGTCCACTTTCATCTTTCAGACACAACTGTTAGAAAGTCTGATGGTAATGTAAAATACTGAGAAAAGCAAAATAGTTATAGGCTATCCACAGGAACTTCCCCATGTAAACAATGGGGCATCTTTTCCTTTTTATCCACTAAAGATGACAGACAAGAGTTGGGGATTTGATATTGCCACCATAATGGTCTTTTAATTAAAAGTTATATTAATTTAGTGCTCATTTGTAGTCATCTTCACCTACTCTCACCAATACCAATATCTAATAAGGCTTGGAAAAAGTACAATGATTTATGCAGTGGTATAAAATTTTAAAAAAATCTTTTATCTTGCTGTTTAATTCTAACAATATTCATACAATAAATAGTGTGAGGACCACTTCCATCAGATCGGAATTCACTGTCAACTTACTCTCTTATAAGCACAAATGATGCTAAATCTTTGTCTTTTAGAAAGGTTAAAAAACAAACAAACAAAAAATCCCTGTGTGCATTCTTTGTCTTGTTAGAGCCTTATTTTAGTCCTGCATCTAGACAAGTCTGCTCTTCAATGACCGTATCTTGAAAAAGAATATTATTTTGTCTAGTGTTAGGCTGAGTTTACTTAAATCCAAATAACAAATTGTACTGTCAAAATTATTTGGTGAACTATTGAAGCCAGATAACTTTTCACAAAACAAACATGAAGGGCAGATGCTGCCTTTAAATTGGGAATTCACATTTGTTACTCCGTGATACTCAAATGAAAGCCAAAAGCAGTGTGTTTTGTATTTTCTGTTACTCCTATCTTGAGTACCCGAGTTGTATTTTTACATATAGATATAAAATAAATTATTTGTTTCATTCAAGTCTCAGCTGTTTCAAGTTATAGAACACTTTGACAATCTAATGAAAGTTTAGACCCCTTGTTAAAGGTACATATATATCCTGAAAAAATTTGTACGCACTTCCAGGTGATTTATGAATCTCATGTTAAGAAAATGTAGGTCAAATGAGGGTTTAAATTTCCCCTTCAGTGTTCTGTGGAGACATCCAGTTTGTGTTCCAAAATTTAAAGAGCTTGGACATCGTCATTCCCATACTTACAACAACAACAAAGAAATGTTGAACAAATTGAAAAGCAATGGCTTTTCTTGGTTCCCATAGAGAACTGAGAGTGCAGTGCAAAATGACAACCTGCGAAGGGAAGAGACATGCAAATCCAGTGAGACACAGCTGAGATTTACTTACCTCAAGCTGAAGCCGCTACAGCCATAAATTGGTAGGAACTCTTAAAGGTAATTCCGATGAATGCCGGAGGACCAGTTTCATAGTGAGAAACACCAGGGGCCTGTAGTCTTAGGGGGTCCCCAGAATTTCCCAGGCTTTACTTCCAGAAACTCTACCAGGTTCTCATGGGGAGGATCTGAAAACAATCCCCTCATGGTTTGGGGAGGATGAGGGAAGAGTAATTATTGTGAAATACTCTCTCCCCTTCCCAGCATTCCCCATAACAAAAGCCTACTTTTCAGGGGAAAAGACTTTACCAGAGCCTTATCCCAGCTGGGGTTCTAGCCCCGCTCTAGTGTTCTTGTCTCACTTAAGGAGGAGAAAGCTATATTACTAGAAAAACTTTTGTGGAGATCATAGCCCAGAGATACAGGTCCCCTGAAAGCCTGAGATTTAAGCATGAAATTATAGAATGTTTCCTCTCCCACACACCTACCCACCACACCAACTGGGCTCTGGTATAACAGTGAATTACAGTTAAAAGAGCTGAAGATGTAACTGCTGTCTGTGGAGGCATTCTTAGGGAAGCCCAAAGTCACAAGATGAGACAGAAACTAGGACACTAACTGCAGCCTTCAGCACTATGACTATAGCAAACATTAAACAGCTCAATTCCTAGCCAGATGAACAGAAATCCTCTTGCTAAATGCCTATTTACCTCATTTCCTATTACCCAATACAAATTTATGGCTTTCAAAAAAAAAAAAAAAAAAAATTAAAAGCCATGTTAAATGGCAAGGGAAAACATAGTCTGAAGAAGCAAAGCAGATATTAATGTGCCACATCTGAACTACCCTCAGATGTGGCACAAATGTTTTAATTATCAGGGAAGAAATCTTAAATAACTATGACTAATATGTTAAGAGCTTTAGTAGAAAAGAGTATACAATAGGCAAGAATAGCTAGATAATGTAATAAAAGATGGAATCTCTAAGGGAGAAGCAAAAGGAAATGCTAGAAATAAAAACATTACTCAGAACTGAATATCTGTGATGGTATCAGCAGTATACAGGACACAGCCAAGGAAAGAATCAATGAAATTGAAGATGGATCAGTAGAAACCTCCCAAACTGAAATGCAAAGAGAAAGATGAAGGGAAACACCAACACACACACACAGATCAGAACATCCAAGAACTGTGCCAAGATTTTAAAAGATATAATATAGGCATAATTTGAATATCAGAGGAGGAACAAGGGGGTGAAGAAATATTTGAAGCAATCATGGTCAAGAACTTTTCAAAATTAATTACAGTCATCAAACTATGGAATCAGGATGCTCAGAGAACTCCAGGAAGTTAAAGACCAAAAAGCCTACACCAGGGCATATCATATTCCTATTGCACAAAACCAAAGACAAAGGGAAAATCTTGAGAGAAGCCAGAGGGAAACAAACATCTACCTATAAAGGAACAAGCATAAAAACCAGTTTAGGTTCTGTTGACTTTCTCTATTATTTTTCTGTTTTCAATTTTATTGATTTCCACTGTATGCTTCAGGCTTAATTTTTCTTTTTCTAATTTCCTAAGGTAGAAGCTTAAAACCATGCAAGCGAAATGAGAGTAAATATTAAAGTGTTGATTTTAAGTATTGAAAGAAAAACCTACCAACCTAAAATTCAATATCCAGTGAAATTATCCTTCAAAAGTGAACAAGAATAAAGACTCCCAGTCAAGCAAAAACTGAAGGAAATTAAATTGCATATATTAGAAAAGAAGAAAGATTGAAAATCAAAAACCTAAGCTTCTACCTTAGGAAATTAGAGAAAGAAAATTAAGCCTAAAGCATACAGTGGAAATCAGTAAAATAGAAAACAGGAAAATAATAGAGAAAGTCAACAGAACCAAAACTGGTTTTTGAAAAGATCAATCAAATTGATAAAATCTCTAGCCTGGCTATCGAATATTAAAATAAAGAGATAATACACAAATTTCCAATATCAGAAATGAAAGATATCCAGGAGAAAACTAAGCCTCATATAGAATTTACACCTTTCACAAAAATTAGCTTAAAATGTATTATACCACCTAAAGGTAAATTGAAAATTTTTAATACTTCTACAACAAAACACTGGAAAAAACTGACGTGACCTTCAGCTTGGTGATGATTTTTAGATACAATGCCAAAAGCATGATCCATGTAAGAAAAAGGTGATATATTGAATTTTATTAAAATTAAAAACTTCTGTTCTGCAAAAAAAAAAAAAAAAAAAAAAAAAAAGTTAAGAGAATGAAAAGACAAGCCAGAAACTAGGAGAAATATTTGTAAAACACATATCTCATAAAGTACTTGCATCCAAAATATACAAAGAACTCTTAAAACTCAACAATAAGAAAACAAAGCCAAAATTTTTAAAAATTGGCAAAAGATCTGAACAGAAACCTCACCAAAGAAAATAAATGGATGAAAAATAAGCATATGCAAAGATGATAAATATCATTTATCATTAGAGAATTTCAAATTAAAACAATGAGATTCTACTACACACCTATCAGAATGGCTAAATATAAAAAAAAAACTCACAATACTACATGCTGGCAAGGATGTGAAAGAACAGGAACTCTCATTCCTGGGAAGGAATGCAAAATAGTGCAGCCACTTTGGAAGAAACTTTAGCAATTTCCAAAAGATCCAGCAATTGCACTTCTCAGTGTTTTTCCAACTGATTCGAAAACTTACGTCTTCTATAGTTTAATGGATATACATATATTGTGGTGAATCCATAGAATCCCATATTATTCAGGGCTTAAAAGAAATGAGCTATGGAGTCACAAAACACATTGATGAACCTTAAATGCATATTGTTTTGTGAAAGAAACCAGTTTGAAAAGACCACATATTGTGTGATTCCAGTGCTATGACATTCTGCAAAATGCAAAACTATTGAGATGGTGAAAAGATCAGAGTTGCCAAAGATTTGTTTGTCAGGGATGGGGTGGGGTGGGGATAGGGAATAGTGTTGAATAGGTGAATGAATTGCTGGAGATGTTTTGGAGTGGTGAATAATTTTATTCTGTTTGATAGTTGTGGCTACAAGGCAGCATGCATTTGACAAAACCAATAGCTACAAACTTCAAAAACACATAGCTCAAAACTACACTACATAGAGTGAACCTTAATATATGCAAACTTTTAAAAAATCACTTGGGATGTTGATGAATCTCAGGATGAGACATAGAATGTGACAAAACAATTCTGTCTTCCAAAAATATGAAACAACCTTGCTGAAGGGGTTGGGTGAGAAAGATGCTGACATAAGTAACTTTGGAAATGAGTGGAGTCCGTAAGACTAAAGGTAAAAGTAACAGCACATAAGCACTGTACTCTCTTAGATAAAGTTGTTTTTCAGGAGGGTGAAGGTTAACATTTCTAAAATAGCTATATATGTATACTGGAATTGAACAATTTGGTAAATGAATAGAGGATGGTGTGAGCCGTATTTCTCATTTTTGAGTGGAAAGTTACAGATAAGCAAGGGGAAGAGGCCAGAATGATCCATGTGGTAATGGATTAGCATTGTAGACTTCAGTAAGAACTCATTTATAGCTTAATACAAATATAGAAGTTTACGTCTAGAAATATTTATAAATATGTGCAAATACATGGGTTAGTGTACGCACATATGTTTCTTTGCTCTGCCAGCTGACAGGACCTAGAAGCCATGCACTTGAACAGCAACAGGCACACCCAGTGCCCAGATCCTTGGTTTCTAATACCATCCTATGATAAAATGAAGCAGAGCATCTTGGACAAATGGCTTATTCTAGAAATATGGCAAGAAATAAGCAAAATGAGCCTGGAACATCTTGTAGTGTCAGAAAATAAGGATGTGCTAAAAAAATATACATAAAACCCCGCGATGATATGGGTATGATAAATGACCATGGGAGCCAAATGAAGGAGCTCCCAATGGCTACATCTGGAGCAATATAACCAACAAAATAAGTCAGTATTGAATTATAACCCAATTAAATAGCCATGAGTCCATTCTGCTTTAACTAAATGATTGTATAAATAAATAAATGGGGGATAATAGAAAAACCTCTTGTGCAGAAGACTTCTTAATGGGTGGAGTATAACTTCCATTCTTTAAGTGTGAGCTGAACATAATGACTTCCTGCCAAAGAATACAGTAATCTTCCAGAGAACAGAAAAAAAGAAGTAACTTTACAGAGGAGAACCCTGACAGAAATGACCTCAGCCAGATGATCAAGGTTAACATAGTGATGGGTCATGTTGATAGTATGGCTCTTTGATATGATGGAAAATGACACCCTGCCTTTTGTGTCTCTCTCCCCCAAACCCATAATACGAGTGCAGTCATGAGCAAGCCATTATTAAATCCCAATTGAGAGACATTCTGCAAAATTCCTGACCAGTACTCCTCGAAACTCTCAATGTCAACAAAAACAAGGAAAGGCAGAGAAGTCTAAGGCCTGAGGAGTCTAAGGAGAAATGGTGACTAAATATTTGGTATCCTGGATGGAATCCCTTAAAAGAAAAAGGACATTAGGTAAAAACTAAGGAAAGCTAAATAATGCATGGATTTTAATAAAAAAATTATGGTAAAATGATTCTATATATGAAATTATTGCTTTTTTGAAGTTCTAGATAAATCTTTCATTTCCTAGGAAGTTCAAAAAGATTAGATATGGGAGTTTTGCATATTCATGCTTGGCTATTCATAAATATTATTGCATTATGTTCTTTGTATTTGTCAAAACAAGATATTCCTTATATTGAACACCTAACAAATTCCCCAAACTATACAAGTCCGAGGGGATATAAACATAGACAAAAATAAGAATAATTCTGTTCTAATGGATTTTAAAGTCTAGGGACTGAATTATCATGTAGGAGCTAGGTTTGGTTTCCAGATATTATTAGAAAACATGTGAACTATAATTTTTTAGTGATATTTGCTTAAAGATATTAGAACACAAAAATATTTTGGTACCTCTTATCCTAAAACAAAACAAAACAAAAATTAATTCTCTAGACCTCAAAATCTCCCTCCAACCACTGCCTCTTTTATTTATTCCCACATATTCATATTTGTAGGGAATTATCTGAGGATGTTCAAATTCTTTATCATCAATTCACCCTCCAAATCTCTCCAACCTTGCTTCTGAACCCATCACTCAACTGAAATTGCCAAAAACTGGCAAAAATAACTCCTATGTTGTCAAATCTGAAGTTCGTTTGTTTGTTCTCAAATTATTCATCTTTTTAAATAATAACATATTTGATCACTCTCTTCCTTTTTAAAATACTCCACTGTACCTCACTGGCTACTTCTCAGTCTCCTTTGTTAGCAGCTTTTCTACGTACTATTTAACTTGTTTAGTTACACAGAATTTAATCCACGGATTTTCTTCTTCTGTTCTTTCCTCCCTAGGTCATTTTATTTACTCCATGATTTGCATTTCATCTACATACTGTTGATTTATAAGTCTAGTCAAAACCCCCTCCTTTGGGCACCAGACTGGCATGTTTGTCTACCTACTTTATCTTCCCTTTGGATATTTCACAAACATCATAGACTTAACTCATCTCAAACAGAACTTTTGCTTTTCACACCAGTCTTCTCCACTTCCAGTAAATTGCATCATGTTTACCAGTTTTCCATCTAAAACCAAGGAGCCATCCTTCATGTAGCCCTTTCTCTTCCCCCTGACATCTGGTCTATTGTTAAATCCTGTTATTTCTACCTCTAAAATATATTTCAACCTGTTTACCTCTCTCTGCCTCTGTTATCATCACCTTTGGCCAAACAACCATCATTTCCTCTGGAAATGTTTTTTAGCAAGTCTCTGTGTGAACCATTTTAAGACATCTATAAGCTCTAGGCATGCTTAATTTAAAAACCATAGCTCTCTTCATAGCAAACATGTTAAAATATTTGCATAGCTCACATTAAAAATAATATTTTTGCTGTGAGAATATTTTTTATTTATTAATGAAATTATGTGGTGATACAATTTCATTTAATATGTAACCAACCAATATTTCTGAGGAAATGCATGCTTACTTATCAGAAATTATCATAAACATAGGATTTCTTATTAGTGAGAAGAATCTAATCCTAATTGGTTTTTGACTTTAGTGACATATATGAATTACACATTTAAGAATAAATTATTCAAGTATATTATTTTATAGACATTCAATTAAACATTTGTTTCTTTCTCAACAATTTATGAGAGTAGTACTATTTTTCAGATAAGGAAACTGAAACACATAACTCTCCAAAGGTAGCACAGCTAAGAAGTTCTCAGACCCAGAATTTGAAACCTGGGAATCTGGTTCCAGAAATTTGCTGTTAGTCATTACTCTTTTATGAATACTCTAGGAATATTACCCTCTTAGATTGTGGATAAATCTTGTGGTACAGATCCCTTATGAATCTATGTTTGCTAATTAGGTGATTCTGATCTAGAATATTAAATGGAAATCCAGAGAACTTTGCCAATGTACAAAATATATTGGCTGCATGATATTTCATACAACTTTTAGATAGATAAGATAATCAGTAGTGTTGTAAATTAGCAGCTCTCCTATTTTTAGAGGACATTTAAGAATTACTATACTTTTCAAAAATAGATTTTAAATTCTGAATCAACATAATCTGGGTACCAGACTTGTTATTTAAAACTCAAAAGACTTGAAAGGGTGATCCATGATTACTGCTTTTGTTTTCTCCCACTGTTGTTGGTAGGCAACACAGTATTTCAGATGATAAGACGCCTGAACATAAATCAGTCATCAGTACTGTTGGCAACTTTTAGTGAAATGTGTTCTTTCCTTCTTCTTTAGTAACACATGATTCAAGTGTCGAGTTACTTTATGTTTTGACTATGGTCATGGTAGAGAATTTTACCCTGGGATGTTTGCCAGGGACCACATGCTGGTTTGTGCACCATAAATGCTATTTTTAATGCTTCTGGCCCACATCGTGATAGTCTTTGGCTTTTGAAGTCATGCGTGGCATTCTTCTTGCCTGCTATATTTATAACATTTTAGAATCCACTTTTAAGAAAGAATGTTCATTATCAAGACGTCTGTCGTGTTCCAGTAAGGCTGCTTCATGATGAATTCCTGAGAGCTGCAAAATGTGACCAAGGTGTCTTCATGCAGGTAGGCAATCAGTGAGAATTAAATAAGGTTTCTATTTATTTACTTTTTCATTGTTTTTGGTATTACTGTCAAATTTAAGGCAATGTTTATGAAGGTTGTTTAATATTAAATTTTTAAAGTGTTAAATAATTTTAATTTAAAGATACAATATGTATCTCTCAAGTCTCTGATGATATGGTCTGGAAGGAAAAATACCATTATTCCTGTGAGGTCAAATATAAAATTATAGTTCTTAACATCTTTTATCCATCTTCTATCCCTTATTGTTCACATTGCTAAACGGATAAACTCTGTAATGTTTGTCTTGAGAGAACTCAAACACATCCAGCTCTTCAAGAGAAGCCAGTAGAGATGTCAAGCATTAGTGTTGTGTGGAGAGAGAACTCACTACAGGAACTTTGAGTTTCTGAAGTGAATAAAACAGCACTTTTTAATTTCCATGAAAGGCATTCAGGAAAAACTGCCTCATGGCAGGGATATGTACAGAAATCAATTCTTTAAATTGCATCCAAAATGATTTAGTAAAAACTATCGATGTTGGAATACATATTGCTATGTGTTTCACTTGAGGGTGTTCATGAAACTTACTGAACATGTTCAGTAAGAAATCATCTAATTTTCACTCAATAGGATGTATAACTTACCTTTGTAAAATTATTAGCTATTAATAGAATTTGGAGAAAGTAGAACAAATATGTCTTACTGGATTAAAAATGCAAGAATAATGAATATATTTCATTTATCTAGAAAATATAGAATGGAATGTTTACACATTCACTCAACTATGATTTCTTATATTCCCTGCATTCATATGAGAATGACACAAATTGATATTATAGTTTAATAAAAAAAGAAACTTCCATGATAAATTTTGGGAAGGAAAATAAAGATTAAACTTAGTTGCCTATACCTCTTAATACATTGTGTTACATAATGTTGATTTAATCCATTGACTTTCTTTTAATATTTTTGAGGGTCTACTATATTCTAGAGATGGGTAAGATCGTTCCTCCCCACTGTATAATGATGTATGAAATAGATGATGTGTGTGCCCAGAGGTTAGTGTTACAAGAGACGAATCAGAGGAAGTCAGGAAAAGCTTCACAGAGAACTTAAAATTTTGAACTTAGATTAAGAGACTTGAAAGGTGAGTAAGTGCTTGAAATGTAGAAATAGAAGGAAGGACTTTTTGTTTTTGTTTTGTTTTGTTTTTGCAAAAGGACTGGTCTGTAAAAGAAGTGCCAGATTTAGAAGGTTGTATGTGTTCGGGGAACTACCATGGAGCTTTCCTGTGATAAGGGCTGAAAGAGTTCAGACACAGGAGCAGAGGATGATCCTAGAAGGCCAGTTGAGAGCTGTGCTATGACCTGAAATAGCAACATAGAAGGAATTTTTTGGTTAAACTGTTTTAACAGTTTTACACAGGGCTTTTTAACCTTTAAAAACTGGCCATCCGATAATGCAGAGGCAGAAGGGAAAAATATTTGTTTTATTTCCTTCCAATCCTTCTTCAATGAAGTGAGCCGGGTGAAATATTTAGCGGTTACTCTTCAGTATAAGAAAAAAAGGGCAAGAGTGATGGTAGAAGATAACCAGCATATTATGACGTTTCCAAACCGGCAGTGCATGCAAACACCACGCTGGCCCCGTCCAAAACAGCCAGTGGTTGCTTGGCTTCACCCATCTTTGCTCTGTGGCACTGGGCCCCAGTGTTGCCAGATCCTCTGATTTCACGCAAGGCCAGAAATCAGGATTTTATGTGATATCTCCCAATTTTTAAGTGTTGGCAATGCCTTCACATTTTTTTTTAAAACACCGTGTAGGCCAACTTTATGTCTCAGCCAAGTAAAACAGAGCTGAGGTCCTTATCAGGCTGTGGGTTGCCAGTTTACCTTTGCTGTTTTATATTGTTGGGATCACAAAATATACTCAATTCAACATTCTGCTTTTTTCCATTAAAATTAAAGTACAATAAGAATGTTGTTAGAATTTCAACAATATCACTTTTTCTTTTTCAGTATATATACAGAAAATTAGAGTATATAATGAACATGCATATATTTACTACCGTATTTGACAATTAGCCTCATCTTATTTCTTTCAAATTTATCTTTTTAAAAATAATACCTCACTAATTAGATGAAGCTTCCCTTGCACCTCTCCCCAATTATATTTTCAGCAGTACCTCACCAGAGATAATTATTCTGAAGTTAACATTCTTCACGCTTACCTTTTAACACTGTTACTAATTTGCATCTGTAGTCAAAAATTAATGTTTGTAGATTTAAAAATGTTTCAAAAAGGTAATTATGATGTGTATTTCATTCTGCATCTTGTCTTTTTAATTCAATATGTATTTTAGAGTTTAATTTTGATTTGTATAGATCAGTTTATTAATTTTCATAGCTGTATGAAGAAGCATTCTATAAATTTTTATGTATTTATCCATTATCTTACTGATGGGCATTTAATTTGTTTTCCAATTTTTTTCCCACTAAAATTATGCTGCATCAGAAGTCTTTATACTTGTTTTCTTGGGCATGCATTTCTAAGTTTCTATAGAGTGTATACTTAGAAGTGGGATTTCTGGATTCTTGAGTATACACATCTTCCACTATACTAGAAGAAATCTTAAAATTGTAATTACAAATATTAAAATCTAGTTCCTTTTTCCTTGCCTTTGTCAGGATTTGGTATTTTCCAACTTTAAAAATTACCCAATTTTATGAGTGAAAAAATGAAGTGTTATTGTGGTTTTGCTTTGAATTTCTCTAAGTACTAGTGAGTATGAGCATCTTTTTATATGTTTACTGGCCATTTGGGTTTCCTCTGTTATGACTTGTCTGTTTATATCCTTTGGTCATTTTCTTTCTCTATTTTTGGCATTTTTAAATTGAATTCCAGGATTTCTTCATATATCTAGTTATCAATCTCTTGTCAGCTAGAAGTATTGCAATTTTTTAAAAAATTAAATTTAATTAAAAATTCAAATTCATATCTTGCTTTTTTTGTTTAGAATGTTTTATCTTATCTAATAAATCTTTCCTTGAAAGCTTGACAACAGTCTCTTATGTTTTATTTTTAAAGTTTTAAAGTTTTGTTTTCTATATTTAAGTCTTTAGTCTCCCTGGAATTTATTTTGTGTATGATGTATCACAGGGATTTGATCTTTTTTCATTATTAAGGGTCAGTCATTTCCATACTATTTGTTACCTAATCCCAGTTTCCTTTCTACCAGTTCCTCCATCTCTAAAATATTTATTGTATCTCCTTTCAATGCACTTTTCATGCTAAGAGATATAAAAGCTTAAAGAACAAACAATATCAAACCTACAGGGTCCCAAACCATTCAAATCAGGATATTCACTGATCTTAGCTTATGTACACCTAGCTCTTGTACAGCTGGAAAGTGAACACTGAAGCACAGCAATAGGAAATGAAAAAATTAAAATCAAACTTCTGTAGAACAAACCTGAACACTTCACAGAAGTATAGCATTTAAGACTTTAAGGTGTCTGACAATTAAGCATTTTGTTTCAGCTATTTGATCCTATGTACTAAGATCTAAAATAAATTTTATTTTCCACCAAAAAAGGAAAAAAGAGTTTTTACCTGTTTATCCAATGCTGAGAGTTTCCTAGCATGTCCATAGCTATGCTATGAAGAAAACTTAGGTAAGATATTTTTATTTATTACAATTACTATACTACAGCTGCTTTGAGGAAATCTGAAAAATGTTCATACATATGGTTATCACCTCAGATGATGTAAACTGCCCCAGACGAAGCTACACATTAACAGGAGTAGAGTTTTTTAGAAAACCAGCTCTATAAAATTGGCTTAAAATTTAAAGAGGCAAATACACTATCCACCTTTAGAGCTATCAACTTAGGAATTCATTAGCTTTTGAAATATTGCAGTGAAGTTGTGGCAGATTGAATCATGTCCCCCATGCCAGAGGATGAGACAGAGGACAGATGGCCATGTGACTCAGGTAGAGATTTACTGCCATCAAGTCAACACCAGAATGCTCTAGACTTCAGAGGAAGCCTGATTCTCGCCTCTGAAACTGTGAGGCAATAAATTCCTGTCGTTTAAGCCAACCAGTTTGTGGTATTTGTCATAGCAGCCCTGACAAACTAAGAGAGAAATTATTTCTTTCCCTAAACCCTAAAGATGACAGTATTCCTTATTCTATTTCTGGCATTTTTTCATTCTTACTGACTTGTGTGAATCACTGTCTGCTCCATCTGCTTCTGGTCCTTTGGCATCCTGTTGACTAGCCCTGTCATTCATCATCTGGGATAAATGATTATTTTCAGACCAGTCTTCATCCAGCTTGTCTTCCCATTCTTTCCATTTATGGGAGCCCACACTAAGCTCATTGAATCATGCTCCACTGAACACAGTTTCTCATTTTCCAATCAACAAAAAGTTAGATATCTCCATTCTTTCATGCTTTGAATCATTTGATCAGTAAACTGAAAAATGTTTAAATATTTAAAATTATTACTTTCTCCAAAAAACTGAATGTAAGTCCACATTTTTTCAAAACTTAATGGAAAACTTTACTGCTGACCTAACAAAATATTTCATCATGATGCAGTCACTTCAGTCTTTTTTGTTTGCTTATTTCTCCTTAAATCCTCTTCTCACATGCAACATGGGGAACTTTTTAAGAAAGACTGTCTGAGGCCACAAAAATATTTTTACATCCTTTTTTTCTAGGTTCTGTACTGCTCCTCTAAGCAGTAAGCTTTCCAGTGACGGATACGATGAGTGAACTTGCAGATTTTCAAGGGGTTTATTCAATTCAGGAGACTGATAAGATCGTCATTTGGGCAAAAGACCTTGAGAAGGGGAGAAGGGTATGGGAGGAATCAGGGAGCAAAGTCGCCTGTGGCATTGACCTGGACTGGAGTGTAAGGCCCATGTGTTTTTGCCATGGGTTTTCTAGCAGTGCATTTTGTGCTGGCTTGTTACAACCACGGCTGGGGTGGATGGTTTTAAATCTCAGACCATGTGAGATTTTGATCTTGGCAAGTGACTGCAGCTTATGATGGCTTTGTCCACAGGAGAGTAGCTGTTTTTATAGAGGCAGGGCTGCAGACGCCAGATCTTCATGGAGCAGAGCCTCAGTGAGGTTTGTTTTAAATTGTTAGTGTCAGACTTAGGTAAGCAGTGTCTGATCAGCTGTAACAAATTCCATTCTGCTTGCAGGGTCAAGGAGGGAGCTACGGCATCAAAAACACTGGCTTCTTGCGGCCATACAGTGTCTCCAGAGTCAGGCCCAACCGTGTGCTCTCATATTAAATATAGATAGTGAACTGCAGATGAGGGACTAGCCATCCCTAAAACAGGACTTAAGCAACAATAGCCAGAGGCAGTGGAAATAGCCACTGTGGTACAAGTCTGAAGAACATTGTGACACAGGAGTCACAATGCTAATATCATCAGGATGCCAAAAATATTGGACTCAGAGGTAAATGGAAATTAAACAAATTTTGATGTAATTGATGGAAAAGAAAGGCGTCTCAAATAAGACCTGGTGACTGACTCCTTTGCAAATTCCTAAACTTTTCAAGAAGGCAGCCATGCTTCCCTCTGAGAGAGAAGGCAGTAATTAGATGTGGAATTTTATCCCAGAAATGGTAAATGTAGACTGTCAGAATTTGCCTCTTGCTCAGAGATTCCTCCCAACAGAGTTAAAGTTCACATATCATCAGTTCTAGGCAAGCTGACATAGAATGACTGGCCTCCTGGAACAGTTAAAACTGAGATTTTCTCCATATACCCTCCTTAGGCAAATCCCACAGAGGGGTCTTGGCTACGGCCCTTGCCTGCAGTAAGTACTGGATTCTGCTATGATATTTACCAATAAAACTTTCTTCATTCTGGGAATATGGTTTACCTTGGATAATTGATTTAGGGTCTGGAGATTATCTCATTTATAAATTTTATGAGTGTGAGGCTATGGCTCTGATAATCTTATGGATAATCAAGTGAGTTTTAATAACTCTTTGGATTCTTTACAAGTGAACCTCATGAGTGTCTTGGAATTGAACTGATACAACAATTTCTGAAACTCTGAATAATATTAATTCCAGTGAGAGGCTTCCCAGGCTGTATTTACTTAAGAAATGCCAGCTTCACTGACAACCCTTCTGGTTGAGACAGAGTAGAATGAAAGATTGGGAGAGATGAAAGTTTTAATTTTCTTAAACATTTACTCATAAAGTAAGAACAAATAATTTCAGGCTTCTTTTGCTATGTACTTCCTATATATCTTGAAAAGTAATTTAATTTTTTATTTAAATTTCTTCCTGGGAATTTGATAATTGGGAGGGAGTTTCTATTCAAATCTGAGGCATATCCGTATTACTGTTGTCATTAAATTATACTACAGAAGGTGACCAACTTGTTCTGGTTTGTCTGTGATAAAAACTGTCAGTTTAAGATTGAAAGTCCTGCATCTGGGAAACCCTTTCAGTCCCAGGTAAACGGAGACGATTAGTCATCCTTTCTGATAAGCTGTGTTGGACAGTGTGACTGGACATACTTTGTGTTGGGGCATAGAAAAGAAAGTGAACTTTTGGCATTGGGACCAGATTAGATTTGGGATGAATTTAATTAGCATACTTCTCTGACTATTTCAGAGCCTTCACTGAGCAACATGTAGACTTCCTACTGGAGGAACCTGGAGGATATCCAGAAGCACAGAGGTGGTGAACGATGGCCGGTTGATGAAGGTGGGAGTAGAACTTTCCTGATGGATAGCTTTTCTCCTTCCATGAGGGAGGAAGCCATGCCTCAGGTTGGTCATCAGCTTAATGGTGAAGCCCAAAGGATTAGCAGAACAAAAAGCTGGATAATGTTAAGCGACACTTCTTTCTGAATTTTGCTGTTCTCTTTCATGAAGAAGGAGCTCCATTAGCATAACATTTCTGCCTGATCTCTCTGCACTCACTACCTTCTCCCACACCCTTGATAGAAGACTTTGGAAAGAAAAAGTCCTGCCCATTACCTGCACTTCCACTTAGGATCATACCAGCTAGCAGAGAGCATATGCTCTGGATCAGTGCTACTTAAATTAGGTTCTGCTGGAAGGCAGCATCAGCATTACCGTAACTTGATAGAAATGCACATTTGAGGCCCTATCACAGACCTACTGAACCAGAATATCCAAGGTTGGGGCAAGGACTCTGTGGTAAGATGCTCTAAGAGTGATTCTTATGTAGGTTAATGTTTAAGATGCAGCTCTAGGTTGCTCTCTGCCATGTAAGCTTTATGGAAAATGTCATGCTTACACTTTGATTGTGGTGGTCCAACATTGCTGGTGACAGATGACTTAAATCCAATTCTGTGACTTAGTATTAGAAAGCCATCTTCCCTCGATCTAGTCTACATTCTCTAAGATCAGTGTAATGGTGTCAAAGGAAGTATTTAGGCTCTTTACCTTGACTCTTTTGTCCGGTTTTGGTTTCAAATTCAGATAGTGAAGAGTGGTGTTACTGAGTCTCTCCCCATAACCCTCATCTAAACTTCCACAGAACTTATGCATTTCTTAAATATTAGGATTAATTTCTTCCATAAATTATGGAAAATTCTAGGCAAGATCCTTCTAAGTACTCTATGCAGCAGCCCCTGAATTATGATGTTTCCACTCTGGCTGAACCTGTTTGAGCTCTGGGTACTTCTCCCTCTAATCCTGATGGATGTTTCTTTCCCTGGATTTGGGTGGTTTTCCTCACAGACAAACGATGATCAACGCTCAGCTGAATACTTAAAGGGAATCCTCTGGAGAACTCCAGATTTCTCTGAGTGCAGCTTTCCCTTCTCCAGTACTTTGTCCTGAAAACTAGTTTTCTTGGCCTTCTAGATTTCCAGATTCAACTCCTAAACCCTGGGAGACTGCTGGGCAGGGGTCCTCCTCCTGTACCACAGCCTGGAAGCTCTCTCAGGACAATAAGCTGGGGCAACTTATTTCACTTAATTTGTTTCCCAACTTTCAGGATCATTATTATTTGTTGCCTGATATCCTGAAACCTATTATTTCATATACTTTGTTTTCTTCTTAGTTGTGTGAGGCAGGAGTTTCAATCTGGTCACTCTTACTCCATCTTGAGCAGAAGTAGAAGTTGCTATTATGCTATTTTAATTATAATGGCAATGGACTATCTTTATACTGACTTTTATTTGCATTTTATTGCCCCACCTAAAATTCAGCATCATTTCATTATACTCCTCACAATCCTGCAGGGATTTTTATTTGAATTGCATTAAATTTATCAAGTTAGTAAGCATTAAAGTCTTTCATCTCACATACGAGCATGATAAGGACATAACTCTAGGGAACCATTAGTGTTGTATTCTGCATGAATAGCACTTACTGTCGTTAGTCAATATAGTGGTAGCAAATACAATATATTTCTCCATTTATTATGATCTTTTATATTTTTAAAAAATTAATATTTACTTCAAAATCTCATGCATTCTTTTAAATTTAATTCATAGGATTTTGTTTTGTTCTTGTTTATGGCTTACTTTCTGTTTCATTATCTATTTGTAGTTATTGGTACAAAAGAATACTATGGTTTTTTATAATGATCTTGTATTTATCAGCTTCACTGATTCTTTGGTCACACTGAAGAGGCAGGATGGACCTCAACCCAAAATTTGGTTCCAGTGTCATGTCTGATGATGCCACACATACACCAAGAGAGTATACAAAGACTTACTATTCACATAATTGATGTCTCTGGGGAGAGAAGAGCAAGTCTTCAAGCAGGTTCTAAATGGCTTGAGAGAGTAAGGAAAGGAGTCTGGCCTGGGTTTTTACTGTGAGTATGGGGTGAGATACACAAGTCTTTATTTGTCTGCCTGTCTTAGCGAGGTCTCCAGAAAACAGGGCTGGAGTAAGAGGCATTTACACTAAAATGTTATTAGGAAAAACAGTCAGAGGGAGCAAAAGTGAGGGTAAAGGGGAGTGAGGCAGGGGATGAGGAAGAACCAAATTGAGGTAGATGGTAAACCTGATTGTTTGATCTTGTAGAGTATATCTTCAAAGAGGCTGTGAAAATGCTTCTCAGGACAGTCCATTTGGGGGAGAAAGGGAGAGAACTGATCCAGTGGCTCACATTCTCCGTTGGCCAAAGATTTACCCCTTGTGGTATTAAAACTCTTGTTTGGGTTTTGTAACATTTTGTAAAGCTGTGTGTGTGGTAAGTTGAATGAAGTACCCCAGAAAAAGATATGTTCATAATCTTAATCCTTTCCTTAATCAATTCCTGTGAACTGGTTGTAAATAGGACCTCTTAAAGATGCTATTTTTAGTTAAGGTGTGGCCCAACTGAATGAGGCTGGGTGTTAATCCCATTACTGGTAGCTTTAGGAAGGAAAAGCTACAGAGAAAAGCAAAAAGCTGGAAGCCAAGGAAACATGGAAGAAAAAGGAGCAGATGCTACTGTGTACATTACCATGAGATGGAAAAGCCAAGAACCTGAGGTTCCTGGCAGCCCAGAATGCCATAGGCTTCAGGGAGAAAGCACAGCCTTGATGACACCTTGATTTTATGCTTTTCCTAGCCTCGAAACTGTCAGTCAACAAATTCCCATCGTCTAAGCCTACCCATTTGGTGTTATTTGTGATAGTAGCCAGGAAACTAGGACATTATGTCATTAGGGGAGCTCCTGAACAGGGGGTGAGAGGTGTAATGGATGCAAGGTGAGGCGTCGTCAGACTGGGCTGTGTCAGGTTGGTCAGAATTTCATGTAGCTGGACGCTGCAGCAGCAGCTGGGGCTGAATGAAGTGGCCAAAGGCCCCCAAACAGGTAAGGCTAAGAGGATCTGAAAGGTCACTAAAGAAGTGATTGAAACCCTCTCTCACTCTCTCACAGATTTATCTGCTTTTTAAAATCTTTGTCAAGTCTATCCCTCCCTGCTTCAACTGGCAACATGTTTGATCTATGGTACTGATATATGTGTCATAATGAAATTGTCTTTTTGCACATATGTGTGTATGAATTTTTAATTTAAATAAGTGATACCATCTACCAGTCTTTATTTACATGTTGCTTTGTCCATTCAGCACTGTTTTTAATGTTGCTTAGTGTACATCTGTTGGGGATTGTATCATGTACCCCACAAAAGACATGTTCAAGTCTTAAGGCACATTCCTGTGCATGTGAACTCATTTGTAAATAGTATCATTGGATATTTTAAGGTGAGTCAGGGGATGGACTTATCTGTGAATAGGGTTTTCAAAGATCCTATTTAGAGCAGGCCAACTAGAATCAGGGTGACCCTTAATTCATACTGGAGTCTTCATAAACAAATGATATTCAGATGCAGTTGGTCAGTAGAAAACAGAAGTCAGGAGGAGACAGAG
Source organism: Choloepus didactylus (assembly GCF_015220235.1). Taxonomy (NCBI): domain Eukaryota; kingdom Metazoa; phylum Chordata; class Mammalia; order Pilosa; family Megalonychidae; genus Choloepus; species Choloepus didactylus. The sequence goes on from NC_051309.1 coordinate 191,437,061, forward strand.
GAACTGAGAGAATCAGATACAAGGAAAGAGAGAGATCACCATGTGATGGAGGGTTGCTGGAATGCTACAGACTCAGGAAGAAAGTAACCCTGCTGTTCTAGTTTTGCTAATGCTGCCAGAATGCAAAACACCAGAGACGGACTGACTTTTTTTTAAATAATTCAATTTTATTGAGATATCTTCACATGCCATGCAGTCATACAAAGTGTACAATCAGTTGTTCACAGTATCACCATATAGTTGTGCATCCATCAAGTTTTGAACATTTTCATTACCACACACTCAAAAGTAATAAGAATAAAAATTAAAGTGAAAAAGAACAAAATTAAAGTAAAAAAGAACACTGGTTCCTTTTTTTTTTTCCCCCTGTTTTTCTACTCATATATCCATACACACTGGACAAAGGGGAGTGTGATCCACATGGCTTTCCCAATCACACTGTCACCCTCCTAAGCTACATTTTTATATAATTGTCTTCAAGATTCAAGGGTTCTGGGTTGTAGTTTGATAGTTTCAGGTATTTACTGCTGGGATTGACTTTTATAAAAGGGGGTTTATTTGGTTACAAAGTTACAGTCTTAAGGCTGTAAAGTGTCCAAGGTAAGTCATCAACAATTGGGTACCTTCACTGGAGGATGGCCAATGGTGTCCGGAAAACCTCTGTTAGCTGGGAAGGCATGTAGCTGGTGTCTGCTCCAAGTTCTGGTTTCAAAATGGCTTTCTCCCAGGACGTTCCTCTCTAGGCTGCAGCTTCTCTCCAAAATGTCACTCTCAGTTGCTCTTAGGGTGTTTGTCCTCTCTTAGCTTCTCTGGAGCAAAATTCTGCTTTCAATGGCTGTCTTTAAACTATCTTTCATCTGCAGCTCACCTCATCTCAACTCCTGTGCAGTCTGCAAAGTGCCCTCTTGGCTGTAGCAAGCTTGTTCTTTCTGTCTGAGCCTATATAGTGCTCTAGTGAACTAATCAAGGCCCATGCTGAATGGGCGGGGCCACACCTCCATGGAAATTATCCAATGAAAGATCTCACCCTCAATTGATTAATCACATCTCCATGGAAACAACCTGATCAACACCAATATGTTTTCTGCCCACACAAGACTGCATCAAAGATAACAGTGTTTTGGGGGACATAATACATCCAAACCTGCACACCTGCTAATGCCTGATGTTGGACTACTAGCCTCCAAAACTGTGAGACAATAAATTACTGTGGTCTAAGCCAAGTCAGTGTGTGGCATTTGTCATAGCAGCCCTGGAAAAATTCCTCCATTTATGCTACTTGCTGAAGTTGTTAGTTTATTACTATAACATTTATGCTTGTCTGTGGCGGCACAGATCCTATTCTAGCTAATTTAAGCAGAAAAGGATTTAGTAGAACAAGTCCTCTCTATTTAAAAGAGGCTAAGTTTTATATGTCTCCATTAATTATGCTGTTTGCCAAAGTTATTAGTTTATTATTATAACATTTATGTTTCTCTGTGGCAGACCACAGATCCTATTCCAGCTAATTTAAGCAGAATAGGATTTAGTAGAACATATTATCTCTGCAAAAGTCAGTGAAATGGGCTTGGAATCAGGAATATGACAGAAATGAGAAACTTCTGACCACACCATGACACTGTACTGGTGAACAGCACTGCTGTCCCTGCCCATCAACCAGCCCCCATGTATTTTGGAACCTGATGCTCAGACATCAGCCTCAGCTCCCCTGTAAGAACCACCCTACCACCATGTTCTGGGCTCCCTGCCATGTGGCTCTTCTCATGTTGCTTTCTTCTATCTTCAAATTTTATGCAGGTTTGTCTGCTTGGCTCAAGGTAGGTCAAACACAAAACCTCAACTGCAAAAATGCATAGACAATGTCATTTTCAGCTTTCTGACCTCGACAGTTCAAGAATTATATTAGGATGGATGCTAAGTATACCAATTTACAGTATCTGCCACAAGTTCAGAAGGATCAATAGAAACAAATACTTCTCTATTATTAATTTTAGAGGTATTTTGTATTGTAGATGTTTATAGAGATATTTTAGTAATTTTCTTATTAGAGAAGTCATAAGCTTACAGAAAAATCATGAAGAAAATAGTGCTCCATATACCTCCTTTATTATTAACACTTTGCATTAACATGGTAGCTTAGTTACAATTGATCAAAGAATGTTATTATAATTGTACTAGTAATGATATATAGTCCATAGTTTACATTAGAGTTTTCTGCTTTGTACAATCTTATGACTTTTTTGTTTTTAAAATTTTTATTCTAGTAACATGCATGCAACCTAAACTTTCCTCTTTTAATCACATTTAAATATATAATCCAGGGGAGTTAATTACATTCATAATGTTGTGCCACCATCAGCACTGTCCATTATCAAAACTTTTCCATTACCCCAACCAGAAACTCTGTACAAATTAAAAATTAACTCCCCATTCCCTACCTCCACCCAATCCCCTCAAAATCTTTATTTTAGTTTCTAACTTTATGAATCTCCATATGCTAATTATTTCATATCAGTGAAATCATAAGATATTTGTCCTCTTGTGTCTGGCTTATTTCACCCAACATGATGTTTTCAAGACTCATCCATGTTGTCACATGTATCAGGACTTCATTCCTTTTCATGGCTGAAAAATATTCCATTGTATGTATATACATTAATTGTGTTTATTCATTGATCTATGATGGACACTTGAGTTGCTTCCATCTTTTGGCAATTGTGAGTAGTGCTGCTCTGGACATTGGTGTGCAAATATCTGTTAGACCCCCTGCTCTCAATTATGTTGGGTATATACCTAGAAGTGGGACTGCCAGATCATATGGTAATTTTATAATTTATTTCTGAGGAATCACCAAACTGTTTTCCACAGCAGCTGCACCTTTTTACAGTTCCACCAAAAATGAATGTGTTCCTATTTCTCCACATCCTCTCTAACTTGTTATTTTCCATTTTTTAACAGTAGCCATTCTAGTGGATGTGAAATGGTATCTTACTGTGGTTTTGATTTGAACTTCCCTAATCACTAATAATGTGGGACATCTTTTCATGTGCTTTTTGGTCATTTACGTACCTTCTTTGGAGACATGTCTTGCCAATTTTTAATTGGGTTGTTTGTTTTTTTGTTGTTGAGATGTAGGATTTCTTAATATATTCTGGCTATTGTACCCTTATTGGATAGTGGTTTCCAAATATTTTCTCGTATTCTTCAGGTTGTCTGTTTACTTTCATGATGAAGTCCTTCGATGCACAAATATATTAAATTTTAATGAAATAAATTTATCTATTTTTTCTTTTTTGCATATATTTTGGTGTAAAGTCTAAGAAACAATAGTGTGAAAGAGGGTCCTGTAGATCCTTCCCTAGGCTCTTTGTAATTTTATTTGTTATATGGTCTGAGGTAGGGATCCGCTTTCATTCTTTTGACCGTAGGTTATCAGTTTTCTCAGCACCATTGTTGAGAGGCTGTCCTTTACCTATTGGATAGATTTGACACCCTTGTCAAAAATCAACTGGATGTGAGGGTTTATTTCTTTTTTTTCTATTAAATGGAAACTTTAATAGATTTGTAATGTACCACATCAAAAATAAATGTTTACTGGACAAAGCAGAAACTTGGTGTTATTTTTACACAAGAAAGCCCAATAAAAACAAATAATATCTCAAGCCAGACAGTTGCACTGTGATAAAGAGCAACAAAATGAGTGGTGCAAGAGCTTAAGATGCCTTTTAGATTATGTGTACTATAGTAAAAATTAAACTATAGGTATTGCTGATCTGTTTTGTTTTGAATCTTGCAAATTCCAGAGACTTTGAGTCTTCAAGATTCTACTAAAATTAAAAACTCAGAAATATCCTTTTAGGGAAAAATGTTGAGAATTGAAGGATGGGGTTGCAGCATGATTATGGTATGTTCTTTAAGAGTATATGTGAGGGTTTGTTTCTGAAATCTCAATTTTATTCCATTGGTCTATATTTCTGTCCTTGTGACAGCCATGCTGTTTTGATTACTGTAACTTTTTAAAAAGTTTAAAAACCAGGAACTGTGAGTCCTCCAAATTCATTCTTCTTTTTCAAGATGGCTTTATCTATTTGGGACCCCTTACCCTTCCATAAAAAGTTGATGATTGGCTTTTCCATTTCTTTAAACAAGGCTGTTGGAACTTTGGGATTACATTGAATCTGTAAATTGCTTTGGAGTGAATTGACATCTTAATGATATTTAGTCTTCCAATCAATGAACATGGAATGTCCTTCCATTTATTTAGTTCTTTGCTTCCTTTTAGCAATATTTTGTCATTTTTTTGCATATACATCCTTTATAACCTTGATTTGATTCATTCCAGATTTTTGATTCTTTTAGATGCTATTATAAATGGAAATTTTTCTTGATTTCTTCTTCTGCTTGTTCAGAAATACTATACTAGAAATACTACTGATTTTTGAATGTTGATCTTGTAACTGACCACTTTGCTGAATTTGTTAATTATCCCTAGTAGCTTTATTGTGAACTTTTCAGGATTTTCTATATATAGATCATGTTACCTGCAAGTAGGGCATTTTCTACTTCTTCTTTTCCAATTTGAGTGCCTTTCACTTCTTTTCTTTACCTAATTGTTCTGTCAAGAACTTCCAGTACAATGTTGAATAACAATGGTGTAAGTGGATATTGGTCTGTAATTTTCTTTTCTTTTGGTATCTTTATCTGGTTTTGGTATTAGGGTGATGTTCACCTCATAGAATGAATTATGGAGAAGCCCCATCCTTCATTTTCTTGGAAGAATTTGAACAGGATTGGTGTTAATTCTTCTTGCAATGTTTGGAAAAATTCAACAGTGAAGCCATCTGGTACTAGGCTTTTCTTTACTGGAAAATTTTAAATTATTGATTCAATCTCTTTACCTGTAATCGGTATTTTGAGGACTTCTATTTCTTCTTGAGTCAGTGTGAGTGAGTAGTTTGTGTATTTCTAGGAATTTGTCCGTTTCATCTAGGTTCTCTAATTTGTTAGTATACAGTTGTTCATAGTATCTTATGATCCTTTTTGTATCTATAGAGTCAGTAGTAATATGCCCCCTTCCATTTCTGATTGTAGATATTTGTGTCCTCTCTCTTTTTTTCTTTGTCAATCTAGCTAAATCTCTGTTGATTTTATTGATCTTTTTGAAGAACTAACTTTTGGTTTTGTTGATTCTCTCTATTGTTTTTTATATCTCTATCCCATTTATGTCTGTGCTAAGTTTGTTATTTCCTTCCTCCTCTTGCTTTGGATTTACTTTGCTTTTCTTTTTCTAGATTCTCCAGTTGTGAGGTTAGGTCTCTGATTTGAAATTTTTCTTCTATTTTAACGTAAGCATCTATGATTATTAATTTCCCCCTCAGCATGCTTATGTTTCATCCCATAAGTTTAAGTAGGTTGCATTTTAATTTACATTCACCTCCAGATACTTTCCCATTTCCCTTGTGATTTCTTCTTTGACCTATTGGTTAAGAGTACATAGTTTAATTTGCACGTTTGTGAATTTTCCAGTTCTCCCTTTGTTATTGATTTTTAGCTTCATTTCATTGTGGTCATAGAAGATACACTATGTGATTTCAATATTTTTGAATTTATTGAGACTTGTTTTGTGACCTATTATTGTATCCTGGAGAATAATCCATATATGCTAGAGAAGAATGCTGTTACGTGAAGAGTTTTATATGTGTCTTTAGGTTGAGTTAGTTTATAGTCTTATTTAGGTCTTCTAGTTCCTCATTGCTCTTCTTTCTAGATGTTATATCCATTATTGTAAGTGATGTATTGAAGTCTCATACTAGTAGTACAGAACTGGGTATTTTTTCCCTTCAAACTTGTCATTATTTGCTTCATATATTTTAGGGCTCTGTCACTAGCTGCATAGATACTTATAACTTGTTGAATTGAACACTTTATCAATATAGTGACCTTCTTTGACCCTCATAACAGTTTTTGACTTAAAGTCTCTTGTATCTGGTATTAGTATAGCTACCCCAGAACACTTTAGGTTATTATCTGCATGGCATATTTTTTCCATTCTTTCACTTCCCACTTGTGTCTGAATTTAAGGTGAGTTTCTTTTAAACAGTCTATAGTTGGTTCATGCTTTTGAATCCATTTGGCCAAACTCAGCCTACTGCCTGGCAAATTTAATCCATTTACATTTAAAATAACTATGTATAATGCAAGCCTTTCTTCTCCTGTTTTACTGTTTTTGTCTTTGTTAGTCTTATGCCCTTCTTTGTCCCTCAATAATTCTGTTAAAGCCTACTTTCATACCTACTTGATTTTTTGTAGTGTACCAATTTAAGTCCCTTCTCATTTCTTTCCATATATATTTTTCAGTTATTTTCTTCATGATTATCATGGAGCTTAAATTTAATATCCTAAATCCATAACAGTCATGTTTGGTTTAATAACAACTTATCTTCAACAGCATACACATATATTATTCCTATATACCTCTACCAATTCTTTTTTTGTACTTGTTACAGATTACATCTTTACGCATTTTGTGTCCACAACCATAGATTTATCATCACTTTTTATGGCATTTGCAATTCAGAAACTGTAAGAAATAAAAAGTGATGTTACATACCAAAATATACAGTAAAATAGTACTGGCATTTATAATTACCTATAGGGTTATGATTACCAGATAACTTTGTTTCTTTATGCTACTGTCACCCACTGTCTGGTGCCCTTACCTTACAGTCTGAAGAATTCCATTTAGCATTGCTTGTAGGGCAGCTCTAGTCATCATGAACTCCCTCAGCTTTTATTTATCTGGAATGTCTTAATCTTCCCTTCATTTTTGAAAGGCAGTCTTGCCAGATAAAATTCTTGATTGGCAATTGTTTTCTTTAAGCACTTTAAATATTTTGCCCCACTGCCTTCTTTCCTTCCTTGTTCCTAATGAGAAGTCAGCAATTATTCTTATTCAGACTCCCTTGTACATAATGCATTGCTTTTATCTTGCATCTTTAAGAACTTTCTCCTTGTCCTTGGTGCTAATATATGTCTTGGAATGGTTTTCTTTGAGTTTATCCTGTTTGGAGTTTGTTGTGATTCCTGTATGTGCATATTCATATCTTTCACTAAATTTGTTTTCTGCCATTATTTCTTTGACTATTCCTTCTGCCCTTTTCTTTCTTTCTTCTCCTTCTGGGACTCCCATAATGTGTATATTAGTATGCTTGATGGTTTCCCAAAGGTCTCATAAGTTATTTTCACATTTTCTAATTCTTTTTCCTTTCTGTTCTTCAGCTTTACTTGTTTCAGTTGTCCTGTTTTCGAGTTCACTGAGTCTTTCTTCCGGCAGCTCCAATCTGCTATTGAAACCCTCTAGGAAACTTTTCATTTCAGTTATTGTGGTGTTCAACTCCATTATTTCTATTTGGTTCCCTTTTACATTTTCTGTCTTTTTATTGATAGTATCATATTATTCCTTCATTGGTTCCTCATATCCTTTAATTGTTTCTCTGTGTTTTTCTTTATCTCCTTGAGCATATTGAGGGTTGTTTTTTATTGGTACGTTCAAAATCTGATCCTCTTCATTTATGGTTTCTGTATTTTTATTTTATTCCTTTGGAAACATCATTTCCTGTTTCTTTGTTTGCCATGTAATCTTTTGTTGCACACTGTACATTTTAATATTTTAATGCGTTAACTCTGGGATTTAGTCCCTGAGTTCTCTGTTCCTTACCTTTGTATTCATTTAGTGATATGACAGAGATTTCCTTGAGAGTCAGGAGCTAACAAAACAAAAACCAATGCCCAAAACACCTTTAACAGTTTCTTCAGACTGTTTCTGGGTTGGCTGGCACTCTCCTTCAGAATTTAGCTCTCTTATTAAAAAAATCAGCCTGAGGTGAATGTGAAGTTCAGGGTCTTCATTTTTTTAAGTCCATATCATGTCCTGGGTTTGTTCTTGCTCATGGCTTTAGGAATTCCCCTCTTTACAGGAATTCAACCATCACTTCTACTCACTATAAAATAGATGTTCTCTTGCTCCAGAATACTCTATTCTCTGATTTAAAACAGTTAATCTTTTGCTCCCAGCATCTTTGGCTTAATTGTTTCTTGAACTGCTTTAACTGTTAACAAGCTACTTCTGCCTGCAGGACAAGTTCTGGGAGGGTGAACCTGAAATGAGTTTTCTTGTTCAGTCTTTCAGGCTGCTGATCAATAGATTGGCACAGGCATCCAGGTACCCAGTATGTGCAAAAAAGGTTCCTCTGCTTCCTCCTGTACAGGACCAAGGACCCCCAATGGCAGCACAGGCTGACTCCACACTGGACTAGTGAGGGGCTGGAGTAAGGGTTCGGGAGGGTCTACAAGGTAGCCACAGTTTCTCATACCATTTTTCAGGCTGTATTTTCTTTATTTGTCCCTTGCCTGATTACTGCAACTCTTTAACACTTTTCCAGAGTTTTGTGGAAGATGGCTCTACACGGTTTTGCTAGTTGTTTAAAGTATCTATGCAGTAACCATAGCCTGGAGCATTTTATGCCACCATCTTAGTCAACTACAATCCTATAGAGATTTATCAAATGCTTTTCATGCACCACAGAGACATGATTTAGAGTATGGGTTTTATTTACTAAGACTTCATTCAGGAAGGACTGAATATGTGTGCCTATAAGCAGAAATTGAGTCATTTGCACTTCTTTACTTCCTTAACTGGCCCTGCCAAGCATGTAGTTTATGTGCCTCCAAAGAGGGAAATTATTAGACAATCAGTTCTCCTTAGGTACTCTTTAAGTCACAAGGCAAGTTGAACAAGATGAAATATTTAAACCTTTTGAAACGGTTTTTTCTACATGTGTTGAGTTACAGCAAGAGAATTTCTGATATGGAGACTTTCTGGTATTACTTTCCTGAGACAAACCGTACTTTATCATGGTACATTATTTGCACTTGTGTATGAATGTAAATTCAAAGAGTCTTTATTGTTTTCTTTTTAAATCATAGTTATTGTCTATTGATTTTTTCCATGTTATTGTGACCTCTTGATAAACATCACTGTAATTGGTTACAATTTGATTATTTCTAATTTTTGCCTTATAAATAACAGTTAATATGTGTTTGTACCAAAAGTACATCTGAACTTTAAAATAATAAAAGCACTGTTTTATTAGGCTATATCCCAGAACCAAAATCTTTGAGTAGCAAATTGTTTTTGAAAGAGTCGTACCCAAATCCTCCCACCAACAATATCAGAGTGATTATTTCACTGCCCCCCTTACCAGCACTGGGCATTCTATTAAAAATGAAAATAAAAATCTTTGCTAAGTTAAGAGTCAAGAGTAGATATCTAATTGTTTGAATTTCCATTTTAACTACTACTGAGATTGAAGATTTTTCCAAATGTTTTTGTGATATTAAGTTCATGCATCAGCTTGTCCAGGTTTTGGTGTCCAGTTGTTTGGTCAAACAAGCACTGGCCTGATTGTTACTGTGAGGACATTTTGTGGACTTAAATCTTCAGTAAGTTGATTGCATCTATGGTTGATTACATCTACAATTAAATGAGAAATGTCTCATCCAATAAGTTGAAGGCTCTAAAAGAAGTGTTGATTTCAGAAGTCAGAAGAGAGAATTTCCATGTCTACTTCAGCCAGCCAGCTTCTCCCAGGAAAATTCATCAAAAACCTTCATTGGAGTTCCTAACTTGTAACCTGCCCTAGAGAGTTTGGACTTCAGTATCCCCACAGCCCTGTGAGACAATTCCTACTTGGCCTCTGCAGATTGTGGAGACAGCATATTCCTCATTTGGGTGTGCTATCCAGTCAATTATCAAATGACCCATAAAGCTGCTAGCTTTGACTGTGGACTAGAACAAGAGGAGCCTCTGTGACAGGTCCAGTCTGCTGTAAAAGCTGTTCTGCCACCTTGGCCATATGATCCAGCAGATCCAATGATGCTGGAAGTTTTGTGGCAAATAGAGATGTTGTCTGGAGCATCTGACAGTCCCCTATAAGAGAGTAACAATGCATATTCTTAAGATTTGGAGTAAATACTTGCAGGTAATGATTTTCTTTTGGGAAACAGCTTTTTACCTACTACTGGGTCTTAGCGGAGACCAAACACTTAACCATGGGTCACCAAGTTACCATGAGAACTTAGTTGTCTATCATGAACTGGGTGTTGTCTGACCCACCAAACCATAAAGTTGAGTGTGCAAAGCAGCACTCCATCATAAAAATGGAAGTGATATGAGATAGGGCTTGAGCAAGTCCTGAAGCCACAAGTGTGTAATATGAGAAAGTGGCCCAAATGCCCATGGCCTACATTCCTGCCACATTACCTTCTCTATCCCAGCCACAGCGATGGCCTTTTGGGGAGTTCCTTACAATCAGTTGACTGAGGAAGAGAAAATTTGAGCCTGTTTTACAGATGGTTTTGCATGATATGCAGGTACCACTTGAAAGTGGACAGCTACAACACTATAGCCCCTTTCTGGGACATTCGAGAAGGAAAGTGGTAAAGGGAAATCCTCCCAGTGGGTGCAGTCTTGAGCAGGGCACCTGGTTGTTCATTTTGCTTGGAAGGAGAAATGACCAGAAGTGTGTTTGTATACTGGTTCATGGACCATTGGCAATGGTTTGGATGGCTGGTCAGGGACTTGGAAAGAATTTGATTGGAAAATTGATGGTAAACAGGTCTGGGGAAGAGGTAGGTGGATAGATCTTTCTGAGTTAGCAAAAAAAAAAAAAAAAAAAGAAGATATTTGCATCTCATATGAATGCCACCAGAGGGTGACATCAGCAGAGGGAGATTAATAATCAAGTGGATAAGATGACCCATTCGGTGGATACCAGTCATCCTCTTTCCCCATCCAGTCCTGGCATTGTCCAATAGGCTCATGAACAAAGTGGCCATTGTGGTGGTGATGGAGGTTATGCATGGGCTTAGCAACATGGACTTCCACTCACCAAGGTTGACCTGGCTACAGCAACTGCTGAGTGCCCAATCTGCCAGCAGCAGAGATCAACACTCAGACCCTGATATGGAACCATTCCCTGAAGTGATCAACCTGCTACCTGGTTGCAGGTTGATTACATTGGACCACTTCCACCATGGAAGGGGAAGCAATTTGTTCTAACTGGATAGACACATACTCCAGATATAAGTTTGCTCTCCCTGCACATAATGTTTCTGGCAAAACTACCATCCTTCGGCTTACACAATGTCTTATCCACCATCATGGTATTCCACACAGCATTGCTTCTGATCAAGGAACCCACTTCACAGCAAATGAAGTGCAGGAATGGGCACATGCTCAAGGAATTCCCTGGTCTTACCATATTCCCCATTATCCAGAGGCAGCTGGATTGACAGAGCAGTAGAATGGCCTTTTGAAGACTTAACTATGGTGTCAACTAGGTGGCAATACTTTGAAGGGCTGGGGCAATGTTCTCCAGGAGACTGTGTATGCTCTAAATCAGCATCTACTCTATGATGCTGTTTTTCCCATAGCCAGATTCATGAGTCCAGGAACCAAGGTTTGTGAATGGGAGTGGCACCATTCACTATTACCCCTAAATAGTTCCAAGGCAGGTAAACTTACCATGCCATCTTTATCATTTTTCTCTTCTCTTTATGATTTCTGCATTGTGGACTCTCCCCACTCAATTCCAACTGAACCAAAAGATTTTATTAAAACACAAAACAAAAGCTCCATGCATAACAATAAATTAAATAAAGTCATGGAAAGAGGAGTGTTTTTTCTACACTTATACCTTCTCCAGAAGCTCTGAGCCTAGCCATGGACTTGCCAATACATTTTGTTACATAGCAAAAGGCATTCCTTCAAATGATGTTAACGTAGTTAAGATTTAGCTCCAACAACAAATGAGATTGAAGCATTTTTTGAAATATTTTTGAAAAATTGTAAAATAGTTTTAATAATTATTAGAAGTTAGAATTTTAGGTAAAAAAATTAATCAAATATTTGATAAAATGCATTTTGGATGGAGGCTTTGCAAGCCATGGTTAATGATCTACAAAAATTGTTTTCAAATGTTTTGAATTTATTAATGGCAGTAATACAGCTGATACTTTAGCCACTATTACTGCCATTATAAAAAAAGGGTATGGGGAAAAAGTGTGAGTTCTTATTTGGCATCTCCTGCTCAGATAGGCAGGAATTAAGGAATTTTCATACAAAGGAGACTAATGCCACTTGTGTGTAGATGAACACATAGTCGAAATACATATAGACTAAGCAACACAGAGGATTTAGTGATTGAAGAACTTTTACAATTCAAATCCTTGGGTGACATGGATCTGTTATCTGTGATTTTTATGTTCTCAAGTGAAATTTTAAGAAATTAGAGATGTCTTCCAAATGTTATGCTCTGAGCAACAGAGTTAAAAAATTTTTTAAATGAAGTTAACTTGATATCTGACTATAGTTGAGCAGAGAATGTCTTGGTTTTGAGCTTTGTATTAGCAATTATTAGAATTGATGCTTTGTGTGGTGGAGTAATGGGGGAAGAACTCATTTGCTTTCTTTTCAGTAAACACAGCTTTATAGATCTTAAATAGTGCTGCTCTTATAAATATACTGACTGTATTTCTCAAAAATGAAGATAAGACAGGGAATTTTAAAGGATAATAGTAAATGCAGTGTGAGAGACAAGATGTTATTTTTGAGCATCTTACATTATCATCAATAACAAGGTTATAATCACTATTATCTTTTATTTATTTGATACTTACTACAGTACTCCTATCTCATCAAAGATTGATTCATCCTGTTTCTCTAAAAGTATTCTATTTGCCTTTGAGAAGAAAGGCAGAAAAAAATATTATTTTTCCTAATTTATAATGGCAAAAGCTATTGAATGAATTGCCAACATACTTTATATTTCTCTTATCATTTGGCAATACATATTTGGCTAATATAGTTATCTACATATAAATATAACTATATGGGAAAAACTAATTTGATACTGGAAAGGAATTTAGAGATAGTCTAAATCAAGGGTCTTTCAAACATGTTCTGGTTAGTCCTACTCTTCTCCAGATATGTTTTTAGGGTGTTTCAACTGTCCTCCTTTTTGACTTTCCATCAGAACTTTTCTGATGATATCTATTTTTATGTATAAAGGTTACATGTAAGATAATTTTTAATGAAGACTGTGTTCTCTTCTAGAAAATAGAAAAAATAAATTTTAGAAACCATTAATCTAGTTTATGATTTTACAGATGACAGCAACAAAGCCTTGAAGGACAAATGCCTTATCCAAGTCACATGGCCTGTTGGAAAAGTATTTTCAAATACACAATTAGAGAGTTGATGAATATGTGCTGCATAACAGTTTACTCAGTGTTATGTGTGGTTGTAGCATGCTGAAATGTCATGCATCTGATAAAATACTAAAACTTATTGATTCCTTAAAAGCAGATCACAGAGGTGATGTCAGCAAGAATGATGGAGTGAGGACCTCTGAAAATCCTCTCCTGCTTAAAAGCAGTGAGAGCACTGACAAAAATTGTCAGAAACAGCCTTTGCAGAATTCTGGAAATTAACCAAATGCTTGCAACACTTGGGAAAAGGTTTATTCAAGAAAAATGACTGCATCTCAATAAGAAAAGATGTTTTGTGGTGTTCTAACTTGCCGTAGTCATGTCCCCCATCCCCAACTCTGCCTTAAAAACCAACAGCTGTGAAATCCTTGTGAAAACTAGCAGCCTGGCAGCCACTAAAGGGAAGAAAACAGGGTTAGAGCTCCTTCAAAGTCCGATTCCCAGAGAATTGTCATTACCTAACGTATCCATTGGTTCTCTAGAAGATTTTCCCCACAGGCTTGTCTTTACTTCACCTGACGTGAAGCTCCCGTAGCTTGAACAGCCCTTTCCCTGGAGGCACTTGTCAAATCATTGGCAATTGTTGAACATCCAGATGGTCTGAGCTGTTGAGTGACAGTTGGAGAAAGCAATAGTCTTCTCAACAAATGGCTGCTTTGGCCTGGAGGACAAATTTTGGGAGGAGGGTCACCCTGGAGAGGACTCTCCCAAGTCAGAATTTCCCAATTGAAATGGAGACTAGGACCAAAGAAGGGGGTGTAGATGGGTTCCAAAGTGCCCTGGGGATGAGACCAGGAAGGACGCCAGTACCTCTTTGATGGCTCCCCGAATCTGTGCTTCCATGGCCTGCCCAGTAGATGGTGCTCGTCAGCAAACTTTACCCTGCAGCTCTAAGGAGTTCCGGTGCCTTTTTGTCTCCACCATCTCTGCCCCTGTAGGGCACCGGGTTGAAAGCAGCTGCCAGCTCAGAGCTGGGACCCAGCGATCAGAATTTGTTAATCAAATGTTGTGATCAGTGCTTGGCCATACTTCCACTCCAACCCCCAACCTCCCACCCCCGTTCTTTGGGGAAGAGCCACCCTTTAGCCAACTCTTCCCCACAGCCCTAAGAAATCACTGTGTCTTTAAACCACTCCCCACTTCCACCCCTGCTGGTTGAAACAATAGCTGTCCTCAGAGCTGGGACCCAGCAATCTGAGTTCACTATTCAAAAGCTCTGATCAGTGCTTGGCTGTGCATCCCCTACCGACCCCATTCATGGGGAAGAGAACTTTCATGTCCCTTTCTGATAGTAGCAGCCAGCCAAGGACTGGATCCTGAGGTGGCCTGTCACAAGCAGCTGTTGATGCTACGTGGAGAAAGTTACTCACAGTTTTTTACTGCAGTTTCTCAGCCTCTTCCCCCTGCTCTCCCCTGGATGCTGTGCCACGCTCCCATGGCCTCCAAAGCCCCAGTACAGTTCTTTAAGACATCCTGCCTGTCCACTAGCTGTTTTGTAGGAGGAGTAAGTACTGGAGCTCCCTAGTCAGCTATCTTCCCTGAAGTTCCCTCCAGTAGATTGAATTTTACTGGAAAAAATAAAACACAATGTATTAATATGATAATTATGGAACAGTACAAAAATTATCCTTTTGATGATTTTGAAGCAGAAGCCTGCATGTTGTGTTGACATGTCCATTTTTACCTCTTCCATCCTCTTCGTCCCATTCACAGATCTGTGCTGCTCTGACATGGTTGATTCCAAGAAGGCTGCTAAGATCCTCTAAGAGAGGCTTTAGAATGCTGAATACATTCACAACACCATGCATTCTTGACCTCAGCAATGATGGCTTGCTGCTTCATTGTAAATCAAAATAAAAGTAACTTTCAATAAATCCAAGTTATTATTTTTACCCTTCTTTCAACCTTGATGAACCATTGAGGTGGAGCCTAGCTTTTTCTATATGTTTCATTTGCTCCTCAGAACAAGTTGTATCGGGGCACATGTAATTAGACCATTGTATAGCTGAATAAACTGATACTGAGTGGTTATTGACTTGGTTATGGTCATACAGCTGATAATCAGGAGAGCCAGTTCTAGGATTCAGATCTTCTGCCTCATAAACTTGTTCTTTCATGTTCCCCAAGCTTCCTCTTATAATGTTGAGATAAAACTATTTAAAAATTAATCTAATAATGACTAAAATAAATGTTGCTGCTTAAAATTCAAAAGAAAAATATATGCTAATGCTTATAAATAGGCACCCTTTTAACTAGTACAACTGTTCAATTTTTATTAGATGCCCCAAAATCATAGTTAATACAGTAAGACATAGTACATTATATATTAGAACTTTCTCTGGCTTTCTAGTTTTTTGGATTTTGAAGCAGAATCTCCTCTTCCCATTTTACCCTAACCCTTCTGTCTTAAAATAAACAGAATCTAAGATTATATACTTTCTAAGTTCTGTGATTATTCAGAGAAGAAAAACTAGATTTTATCATAAGGAAATGGTACTTAGAGCATTTATTCTTTTAAATTGAGATACTTCCCTACTGACACTAAAGCACTTGATTTGTATTATGGAAAGGAGTTACTTTCTACTGCAAAGACTACCTTATTTTAAAATCAAAATGCCAGTTTACTGATGATGTTACCTATCTGGAAAGACTAAAATTCAATTTGGTCCTCTGGGGCCAGTTTTACTAGCTGATTTTTATTATGGACAATTAGAAATCATTTTATTTGTTATTTCTTCTTTGACATACAGCTTTTCATTAAGTAGGACCAAAGGTAGATTCTGAGATCTATTTTATTTCAGCAATTAGGAACTGTTTAGGAAAAGTTCTTGTCTTGTATCCTGAGTGTTTGAAAAATGTCATCTGATTTAGAAGGCACACCTAAAACCAAGAAACAATCAAATGAGTGATATTTTCCTCATTCACTGGGACTGTGACTAAGAGGGAGTGTTTCATCTTCACAATAAGAGGAAATCTCATTTCTTTAGAAAAGATTTCCAGTGTTATCTCTATTTGAATTGCTTAAGGAGAAATTACAATAGCAAATCTTGTTTTAAAAATAAAGGTGATTTGCTGTTATGAAGAATTGTCTTTTTTTTTTTTTTTTTATCTCTGAGTCTGTGTTAAGGGCAGCTTTATTTTAAATAGCAATGTGACAGCAAACCTTGAAAAGTTCTCAGCAATGCATTCATGGAGTGTTTATAAAGGTGTTTCAAGTCTCATCTTCATGCCCCAATGCAGAGTTACAATTTGTGACTAATTACTTTCACTACCTGAATTTATTGACATGATTTTCTTTTTTAATACTGAGAAGAAAAACTACATTCAGATGTCAGATAATATATAAGTAGGATATTTTCTCAGATGAACTGAATTACTAGGCTAAGGAAACTATGATGTGAAGAAAGCAATTTACTGATTGAGTGAATTTTACGCTAAATTGGTAATACTTAAAGGTTTCCTCTAAAAATGAGTGTTTTCAAAATTGATCACTGATATACATCAATTATTGATATATTCATATAGAAACAGTAATATTTTTGCCTGATTTGGCTAAAGTGAAATTTGATGTGACAAATATAAGAAACTCTATATATTATTATAAAATTTCTGGTTATATTTTTGGGAAAAAATTTAAAATAGGAAGAGAAAAAAATTATGTAGCCAAGCAAAGACAAAGATGACCCCAGAAAAAGTAATATAATGAAAAAAGCAATCCAACTTTTTAAAGTAGTGACAGTTTATGCATACTGTTACCTAGAGAGAAATATATGGAGACCACAAGCAGATTCATTGGTTGCTTAGGTTAAAAGTAGCAGCCAGACAATTTGTTTGCTTTATAGGGATAGCGATTGAAATATTCATTTTCAACAAATTATACTAACACTGTGAAAACACAGACTGCTTCCTGCACTTACCCTTGATTAAGAAAAGATAATGGAAACAGAAAAAAAATTTTTAAAAAAGTATTTTATGCAATGTACTTTTATTTGCTCCTCTTCTAAATCTTTTTCCTTTTCCTTTTAGTTTCCTTGTTTGGTGAGTGTGACAAACAGTGGGGGGAGGAGAGTTAAAAGGGTATATCTTAAAACCTGGGGAGAGGCAAGGAGAGAGAAAGACAAAGTAGGACATAATCCTTAAAAAAGGATTTATGATATTATTGAATTTGAATTGTCAAATTTTCCTACAACTTCTTTCTTTCCTCCTTTTTTTGTCTTTTTAACCACTTCTGCACTGTAAGGAAAGTGGCCATATATATATATATATATATATATATATATATAGAGAGAGAGAGAGAGAGAGAGAGGCTTTATTAGGTTTTTTTTTTTTAAATTCAGTTTTATTGAGATATAGTCACATACCATACAATCATCCATGGTGTACAATCAACTATTCACAGTACCAGAATATAGTTGTGCATTCATCATCCCAATCTATTTTTGAACATTTTCCTTACACCAGGAAGAATCAGAATAAGAATAAAAAATAAAAAGAAAAAGGAACACCCAAATCATCCCCCCCAACCCACCTTATTTTTCATTTAGTTTTTGTCCCCATGTATCTGCTCATCCATCCATACACTGGATAAAGGGAGTGTGAGCCACAAGGTTTTCACAATCATACTGTCATCCCTTGTAATCTACAAGGGGTTATACAATCATGTTCAAGAGTCAAGGCTGCTAGGATGGAATTTGGTAGTTTCAGGTATTTACTTCCAGCTATTCCAATGCATTAAAACCTAAAAAGGGTTATCAATATAGTGCGTAAGATTGTCCACCAGAGTGACCTCAATTCCATTTGGAATCTCTCAGCCACTGAAGCTTTATTTCGTTTCATCTTGCATCCCCCTTTTGGTCAAGAAGATGTTCTCAATCCCATTATGCTGGGTCCAGATTCATCCCTGGGAGTCATATCCTGAGTTGCCAATGGAATTTACACCCCTGGGAGTCAGTTCCCACGTAGTAGGGAGGGCAGCAAAATCACTTGGCAGGTTCCTTTTTGCAAACAGGGTTAGTAATGCCCCACACTGCAATCAAGAACATGTTCATGCCTCATGGAGATTTGTTTTTCCCCAATTAAAAAAACCTGTTGAAAGGAATACATCTTTTTGTCTTATTTATAAATGTTCAGAAGGTCATCTAGTTTTTATTTGCTCAATAGTTATTTATGTGAGTGCTTTATAAAAGGCAGTAGGGTTTGAAGGGGAATCCAGGAATGAGAAGGTCTGAGTTCTGACCCTGGATCTCCCACGAGGTGCGTGCTAGACCTGGGTGATTCCAGATGCCTACAGGAGCCTTTCTTCACATGTATTCATGGGGGTAATGCAACCAAGCCTGCTGATCCCACAGGAATTTTGATGGGATGAAATTAGATGATATATGTTTGGGTATATGCTAGGAAAATGGAAAGACACCATAAAAAGATAAGGTATAGTTATCAAACCAAAAATCCTATTTATCTCATTGCTATTTTAAATTTTTTAAGTTGTTCTTTTTTGTACCAGATTTCCTTTGAAGATTTCCCTTGATCAACAATGAATTGAAGTTTAATGGTTTATGGGTATAAATCAAAGTGTCTGTTAAGTGTGGTGAGGCGGAGTTTTAATTTAAAAAAAACAACAACAAAAGCTTACTGCATAAGAGGAACCGTAAATTATGACTCTCAAGCAGATTGATTTCCCCCATTTTACCTTCCTTTTGGTTATTCAGTTGAAGATGTCTGTTGTGGAATATTAGAAATAATGATAAAATATAATGACAGTTATTATTATCATTATAATTTATTTAGTACTTTCTGTGCACCAGATTCTTCCTGTGTATTCTACATGTATTATCTCATTTAATTCTCACAACAGTCTAGTGAGGTAGGTTCTCTAATAGCCCCACTTTCTTAGAATGCCATGAGTTTCTACATATACAAGTACTTGCCACTGCCTCAGGCATTAAAATGATGATTTGAAATTTTACAAACTATTACAGGTTAGTCATCGTTTTCTATTTCTTTTCCTCATTAAAAAAAAGAAAAATTCCAGGCATTCTCTTCATGAATGAGAGGGTTATACATCAGCCTTTGATCTTCGATCAAGGATCCTTCATCTTTGAATCTTGCTTCAATGGTATGATATAATTCAGACTTATAAAGCAATTCATATGGTTATTGTTTATACTCATGGACAATAACAGAAAAATATTTAGTTGCCTGATAGAGCTTGTTTAGTTAAAGATAATGTTTCCTATAGGAAATAATAAATGGTAAATGTAGGAATTAAAAAATGTAACCTTAATTTGTTTCATGTGAAGAACCAGGACTTATTAATGGCAATCCTTTTATAAGGCAGCTATTATAAATGTATTTAATGTAAAACAAGAGAAAATTATTCAAATACCACCAATACTTTTAAAGTTTGATAGTAGATATATTTGTAACATTATTTTCTTCCAGTGTATCAGAAAACTTGATCCAATTCATCTGAAGTTAAAATTAATATCTAAAAACCTTTAAACCTAAAGATAAACTTTCCTTAAGAAAGTGGTGCTACTAATCACTTTAAAGCTTGATAATTTATAAGTGGGCAAATTGGAATGATGCATATTATTTTGGAGCAACTAAATCAGAAATACTAGAAAAAATGTTCTTCAGTGTCATTAGAATTCAAAAGTTAAAATCCAAAATTCAAAAGTAAAATATTTAATTATGTTTGAACCGTGGAATATTTTTATGTAACATACTATTTATATTAGTAAATGTAATGTTGCATAATTATATGTAGCATTATTTATGAATTTAGCTTCTGAACTAAGGAAATTTTAAGAATTCATCTCTAACATCACAATATTAAAAACATTGTAGCATTTCTTCTTTCTTTAAAAGTTTAAAATGTTTTTCACTATATGACAAAGTAGGTAGTTTAAGTCCCTTTTATTTTTTTACTTTGGTTTCCCAACAATATTCTCTGAAATTGCTCATAAGATACTTATCATAAATTAAGCATTTGTAACATGAGATATATTGACATTATGCTCAATTACTTTTTTTCCTAGATAAAATCTTGTTTATGATGCCAAGCATAGATAAATCATACTGTAATATAAGCACTAATCTTTATCAGTACTCAGAGGGCCAGAAAATGAAGCAACTTAATGTAATTTGGGCTTTAGGATATTTCAGTGATGAAAAGCAAGGTTCTTGTATTTGGTTGGAAAGAGATGAGACCCTAGATACAACTACTTCTCATTTATTATAATAACATTACATAATTTCTTTCATCCTGCAATTCTGTTAGATTGCTGGGGAGGTCTCACAATTTGAGGTGCAAAGTAGTGGTAAGGACTTTTATTGCCATCTATAGATGAAATTGAGGTAGGGAGTAATTTATTCTGCTTCACATGGGAAGGATTATTCTGCAGGATGTCAGACTACAGGTTCCAAGATATGGAGTGAAAGGTGTTGATACAGTATGTGGCACACCAAGTGGAAACCAGCCTTTTATAAGCCTCATTGTATAAAGCTTGTCGCTTACCTGCCCGACTGTCCATTCTGGGCTTTAGAGGTTAGTTCACAGTTTTCAGTTGGGATCCAAACATGTGTCTCTCAATATGGCGGAAGGGGTCCTTTAACTTAACACCCTACAAAGACATAAATTATTTATAGGCTTGGATTCTGGTCCCAAGCCTAGAAGAGATTCAAGTTGCTCTGATCATCACTATTGCACTTAGCTTGTCTGTTTCTCCATTTTCCCATCTCATGAGATTTTAATAAACAGCAGCTGTGTGTTCAGTTCATGGGACTGAACCCATTGTATGTTTCCTCAGAGTCTATTAAAGAATATTATAGTATTGGGCTTTGGAAAGCTTACGGGGCTGGCACTCTGTCATACATGGACTCCAGTCTTTGTCCCACAGATAATTGTGCAATGAACATTAGACTTCATTTTCTAGAACTTCATTCCTTAATCTGTAAAATAAAATGATTGGAAGATTCCTTCCTTCTTTTAAAAAGGCCAATGCTCATTTATATAATCCATCAACTGAAGCACATACGATAGCCATTGAACTACGGTAGGATCTTTAAATCTATTTTAAAGATGCCAGGAAGCCATTTATATATTTATTTTTGAAGTAAAATGGGGGTTGGAATTTTCTACCCTTAGCATTGGAAAATCATAACTCTCATCCTTCATAGAGACCAGGCAAGGCTATAGCCTTTAATTAAGGGACATCCTCTTGTAGGAATTCATGGGGGCTTCCTCAGATTGATGGCTTAGTGAAAGGGAAGCTACTTTTATTGGGGATTTATTTTTGTTGGATAGATGGTTCTGAGATTAACTCCATCCCCTTTTTCAGTACACTTCTATTCTGTTGGACTATGAGATGGAAATAAAAATATGGGAACACAGACCCCAATAAAATGAACAGAATGAAATTTTCTCAGTCACAGCCTCTGAGGAGCAAGCCACTAGTTCCAGAAGGTTCTGAAACAACAAAGGGTGTGGTGCAGGGTGTAGACCAATGCCTCTTTGATCCTTGACTCCTTGGAATTCAGGCATTAATTGACTGAGTCTCTTGTATCCCTCTCACCTTGGGCAATCAGGCAGTAATTCGATAAAGAAGCTATCTTTTGAAATATCTACTTCTAACAGCATATGGTGTAATGTTTGCTATCTTAGTTCATTAATTTCAAATTCTAATTGAAACTTAGAACCTCCCAAAAATATCCCAATTTTTCATCCCCTCTTTGCAATTTTGATGAGCTGATTTTTTTGCCTGCGGGTAGGAAAATGTATTCAGTGTCATGGGTTGACCCACTGGGGAAGGACACAATCTAAGGAGACCCAGTCGGTGGGCTTGGCCTCTGCCTCCGTCTGGGTGTGTAGATGGTGGCTTTCTTCATTCTGTGGCCACAGGCTACAAGCCTAGCTGAATGGTTATCTCCCAGATTCCTGATGTTGCCCTCCAAGGGATGAGGTAAGAAAAGTGTGGACTGATCATGAAACCCTGTCATCAATCCTGGGAAAGCAGTCAGAATTCCTAGCTTTGGTCAAGACATGTATATGAACAACAATGTACTTTGAAATTCCACAATTGGGGGTACTCAAAGTTCACTATATTGAAAGTTGTTGATGGAGTCCAGAGTCTGCTAGTGCAGAAAAAAGCATGTGGTTTGTATTTTGGAGACGGAAGACAGTGTATTTAGTCTGCATATTTGAATTTTTTTTTTTTTCTTAGAGATTTTTCCCTGTGAAATGGGACTTTTGACATGTAGAACAGCATGTGCAGGCAAGGTATATGTGAAATTTTATTTTTCTGAATTAGCTATCATAAAATATGCTTTTTCTTCTGGGCCTCCCAGCATGGTTCCTTCCAAGTTTTGAGCCCAAAAATGGCTATGTTAAGCATGACGTCCAATCATGTTATCTATTTCAGTTCAGTAAAAAACTGAGTAAATTCAGTGCTCAGTATTCTGAGCAGAAACTGTTGAAAATGGAGAGACCAATAAGACGTTGTTATTTCCAGAGGTTTACATTATGGTGAGGGAGGTGGGCATGGATGGATTAAAAGGTAATCAAAAGCAAACCCTGATAACAATAGAAATAGATGTACAAGGGCAAAGGGTCACAAGGGAAGAAGACTTCATCAATTCCAATGGGGGAAATCAGAGAAGGCTTCCTGGAGAAGTTGCACAACTTTTAAATAATCAGTTAACTTCTTAATTACTTTATTTATTTAGTCTTCCTTCATTTATTCAAAAAATATTTTGGAATACCTGCTGTGTGCCAGTTATGGTGCTATGTGCTAATGCATAGATGACACTCTCTTGTAGGGACAGATGTTAATCAAATTATAACATTAATTAACATGAACCGATATGAGTGTTCTGAGATATGGTCATATGAGATATCACAGAGGAAACAGACTTACACTAGTGGGTCCAGGAATGCTGGGCTTGAAACTTAACCGAGAGCCGAAGAATTGAGGAGGTGTTGACTAGTGATTAGGGGAATGAGATGAACATTTCAGGAAATGGGAAAAACCTGAGTATTGATGATCCCATGGTGCAAATTTGTGGAAATAAACATTTTATCAGGACACAATTTGCTATATAGAGAATTAGAATATCCTGGTAAAAGCACACACTCTGGAGCCAGATTTCCTATGTCCAAAGTCCAATTCTTCCTTGTAACAGCTGTGTGATTTGGGGCACTTTGCTTATTATCTCTATGCCTCACTTTCCTTACTGTAAACAGGAACTTATCTCAGAGAGCTATTTAAAGGAGAAATTGAACTTATAAATGGGCGTGTGTGTGTACACATCACCATTCTAAGCAATATATATTTGCATATATATAGCACATATATATATATAGGTTATACATATACATTGTTTAGAATGGTGCCTGCTACATATTTTATAATTTTTTTACATTTTAGTCCAAATTGCAACTGAGTTTTTTAATTTAATAAGTCTACATTTAGCCATATATTCCTTTCCCTTCTAAAACATCTATTTGACTATTGAAATCATTAGAATTCTTGAATTCCCTATCACTGTTTTTCCAGAAAAGTATCATTTATAGGACAAAATCTCTTCTCAATAATTCAAACTAAGTTACCGAATCATGATATTCTTAATCAGTGGAAACAATGAGATTCTTTAAGAGATGCTACATTTTTCAGCGTCTTATGAGATTGGATCATAGGATAGTTAAAATAATGCATCCCTCCAAGTTTTCTTTTCTACCATAATCTTCTCTCCTCCAAATATTTAAGATTGTATCCATTTTTCAGATTTACCCATCTCACATTGTTAATACATGTTTTCTTTTTATACCCATAATTTTACTCTTAACTACTGCCATATAGAAATTATTTTAGTGGTGTGTTCTTGATTTCTGGAGCTACAGTGCCAATTCCTCAGGTATCTTTAGTCTGGTTTTGACATCTAATCTCTTATAATTTTGAACAATAAAGTACCTTATGTTATGATTTATAGTTTCAAATAATTGTAACTCAACTTTTACTTTGGTTAAGATTTCCCCCAAGGTTAACCTTTGTTTTAACCTCCATTCAAGCACATATTACATTAATTTATGTTACAGCATGATACATGGTGCTAAACACATAAACATTCATAAAACATAACCTTGGGTATTGTTTTAGTTCAGTAGGCTGCCAAAAGCAATATACCAGAAATGGGTTGGCTTTTAACACTGGAAATTTGTTAGCTTGCAAGCTTACAGTCTTGAGGCCATGAAAATGTCCAAATCCAGGCATCACCATGATGAAGCTTTCTTCTTGAAGACCGGATGCCGTGATCCTGGACTCCTCTGCCACAGGGCAAGGTACCTGGTGATGTCTGCTGGTGTCTTCCTTCTCTTCCAGTTTTCGTGGCTTTCAGCTACTTGCTTCCATGACTTTCTCTTCATATTCATCCCATTTGTAAACGACTCCAGTAAGAAGATTAAGACCCACCCTGGGCATGCCTTAACTGAAGTAACCTCAGGAAAACCTATTTAAAATAGGCTTACACTCACAGGAATGGATTAGTTTTAAGAACTTGATTTTTTCTGGATACATAAGTATATGTTTTCACCTTTTCAATTAGACAAATTTTGATTGTAGTAGATATGATTATAATTCTTTATATTCTCAGGATATCCAGTACAAGACTCAGCCCAAAGCATTTGTTCAAAAATTCCTGGTTGAACTGAACTGAAATACGTCCATAGCAAACCTTTGCAAAACTTACTTTGGGACAGCTTTCTCAGTTTGCATATATAAATGAGAACTTATTATGACTATGAAAGAAATTATCTTAAATTTAAAAGTCAAATAAAAAAATCAATAACTTTTCTTATTTCTTTCAAGGGTATATATATAAGGAAAAAAATGGACTTGTCCATCTTCAACTGTTGTCATATAAAAATATATCTGAGTAAAATGATGAGCTTTTTTGGTAATGCATTGTATATTTAAATGGAATCTAGTTAATTGGACTTTTTAAGATGGTTTACATGAGCTACAAGTACATAAAATGATGAGTTACCTTACTGTTGTGGCAACTATGTAGTACATGACAATGGTTATAATAATATGCTGTGTGAAAGTACCCATCTGCCACATCATATTCCCAACAGACCTTGTGTAGTATCCTTCTCTAAAGCCATTATTCCAAGATAAAAGCTTGAGATTGAAAAATGATCAATGAAATCATTTGGTCTTTTCATACCTCAGTCTAACAGTTTACTGCAAATTATTAGCAAGGTGACCCAATTATCTCCTACAAGTGACATCATTTATATATCTAACTTAGTAAACCAATTTATTGATATTATGGTATGAACATTAATTGTCCACCTACGTTTTCAATTGGTAAAGATACTAATGTTTTATGGTTGAATAAAATGACTTTACATTCATAGAACCTTAAATTATATTACATAATTTGGTTTAAAGAACATTATATTTCCAGATACCAAATTCTTCTGATTAATTGAAATCACATGCAATCAAATGTGCTAAAATCAAATTAAATTCCTTTGAGTTTTCCTACTTGGTTTCCAACTTAAGTACATGAAAATCCTGCCATCTCCTGTGCTTTTACTCCTCAATTTCTTGCACTTCCAATCAGACTATTTTCTTCCTTGGGAAAGACATCTCCTTGATGAAATTAACTCTGATTTGGAGTGGAGACAGTAGAAACCAGTGTCAGAGTGGAAGGAGCAAGGCTCCCTATGGAGGGTTGGGTGTCCTACATGCTGATGGGGGTTGATGTATTGAGAAGTGTCAGTGAGAAGAAACACAGGCAGATCTGCCATGGTAAGGAGGTCAGATTCTATTTTGTAGGCAGCTGGTAACCAAGGAAGTAGAAATAACTTTATACTAACTTTGAAAGCATTTACTATTGCATATGTTATTTAAATGTATATGTATTGGCCACATTGCTGATATTTTCAGCCTGACTCTTGTAAAACACATATAAAACTGTGTAATATTTAAATGATTTTTCAGTCACTCCTTTAATTTTTTATTTTTGGGAAAAAATACAAAGAAAGAAAAAAGAATGTCTTTTTCTCTTGCAATTTATAGGTAAGCATTTTCCAAAACATCATGGTTCCTTGGTAGACAGATGGCATAATGTAAAAGAAACCACTTTCTTGTGTACCACATAACCTGACCACCCCAAACTCTGTTCTTCCTAAGACTTAGAATAGCAACGCAAGTTAGTGTAGAACAAAACTTACTGAGCGAAACCTACAGTACATTCTGTCTCGCTGTGGTAATTTGTTTTGCCACATGAGTAGTAGGTAAATGAATATACCTTTCCTGGATTGTGCCTGCAAAACAAATGATACAATGACTATTTCTCACCATATTTTTGTTATCTGAAAATGAGATAATAGATCATTGAAACGAAGCCAGAAAGTCAATCAGGCTAATCTCAATACCAGACCTGAAACAATCAAACACCTCCATTGTATAGGAGCTCATATCTGGCTCACAAATTGCTTTTAATCTATCTCCATAATTTATTTGTCTTATGTGGTTGATTATGGCTATCTTGACAGTAATAAATTACTTAATTAAACAAGTAGCCAATTAAATAACTACCTAGATACCAATAAACATATGAACATAGAAACCAAAGATGTGAAACAGAACTCAAATAAAGGTATAATTGAGCGTCATTGTTTCAAGTTCCCTGCCAAACATTAATTACCTCTTTTATATAAAAATCTGAGATTATAATACAGCCGTTTTATGATTAGGGGAAAAAACCAGAAGGGTTGAATGCTCAATTTACTGGCAAAGCTATCAGAGGTGACTGGTATTTGTACAAATTCTTTATCCTGAAATTATATTCCAGTTTCCTCTTAATCTGAAGAGTAGCTTGCTTTTTTGGAATTAACCCATAGGTTTCCAATTACGTCTACATGGTTTCAGGTTACTAATACATTATTTGTTATGTTTTTCAGAAGTGGAATGCTTTGCTAAGGTATTTTCTTTTGTCATTTTCCCCTCACAGACTCCTTACCAGGTACAACTATGTCTCTATTTTTAACTACAGTCTCAAGATTCAATCCTTAGCTTGGTTTCTGTGCCAAGTGAGATGCCCATTTATTAATTAATTTATTTCCTCATTCATTTAGTTTAATTCACATATATATGGAGGTGGTAGTAGGGGAAGAGGAGTTGCAGATTAATAATTCCATGTCCTCAAAGACCTTCCAATTTGTGGGAAGCCATTAAAGAGTAAAAATACAGTATAAGTGCAAAGTTAGAGGAAGGTGTTTAAATCTAGTTTAATCCCAGATTAAAGGGGCATGGTGGTCAGGTCTACGTGTCAGAAAAAATGGAGTCTGAAGTACATTTTGATAGGAGTTAATACTCAAAGTCTAGTGAGGGTGAATTCCTGAAGAAGGAATTGCTGAGCCTGGAGAAGTAATGAGATCAGATAATGAAAGGACTTTGGGGCCATCCTCCCATGTTTGTATTTTCTTCCAAACATTTGTGCAGGGATTGGGAGGAGTCATCTTTAAAGGATTTTCAATAATTGCATGACCCAATTTGAATTTTAGAATGATTTGGAAAACTTGTTAAATAAATATTAGTTGATCAATTCAAGATTGATTTATTGATTCAATCAATTGCCAATTCCCTCGATGGTACCTGGATCTGGTATTGTTGTTAGCTACACACCCACTGTAATCTCATGTGAAGCAAGGAATCTGCTCTCCCAGCACCACCTCCATATGTTTCCAGGTCACTATTTTAAGTATCTGAACCCTAGTGATTTCTTATTTAACCAGGATCTATAATCTAGTGGCTCTACCAGCTTTTCATTATCCCTGACTACTCGGTTGTGTTCACTACTCCCTTGGTCAGTTTTTATGATATGGCCATCCCCTTCCCTCTCCCTCACCTTGAATAAATCCAAACTTGCATAAATCCATCTCTGCTGTACTTGAATCCAGGCTGTTGAAGAAAAACACACAACTTTTCTGATGAGCCTCACTTTATACTGATGATCCTTTAGTGCTGTCTGGCAATTCTACTTTGCTTCCCTTCTATTTTACTACAAATATAAAAATAATCAGAAAAGAGTTTCTGTGCTCCCACCCACATCTACCAATCTACTTGCCCCTGCAGCCATCTGCTTTCACTCCTATGTTAATGAATAAATTGTGCTGTTGTACTGCATTCCAACTTTTTCTTCATAATCAAAGTCATTGCTCTAAAAATTACTCTCCACCCTCTCTGCATCATTAATTTTCTCCCTGCTGGGTCATTTTCATTTACACTCAAACATCCTATACTATCTCTTGCATTTAAAAAACAACCCTTCATTGATTCTGCATTCACCTCTGGCTATCTTTCCATTGCTCTGCTCCTTTTTTGCTGCAAAACGCCACAAAAAGTTCTTTGTATTTTTTCTCCTCTTTCTTTCCTCCCATTCTCCCTGATCTCACTCCAATTAAAATATTATGCCATTAAATAGCTCTTGTCAAGGTTATCAGTGACCTCTAAATTATTAAATCCGATGGTCACTTGTTGATCATTGTCTACTCAAACCACAAGCAGCATTCAAAACAGGTGATCATCCCCTCCTTTTTGAAGCACTTTTTTTATCAGGAGAGAGGTTTGGTGAAGATTGGGTAGAGGACAGAGGATTAAGGAGGTGAGGGAAATAGTTTTGTTTTAAATATGTTCATCAGATCAAATTTCAGTTAATCTTTTATTATATTTAAGCTCACCTGGAGACTTTCTTCCCTAAACAAAGTCAAATTTTCCTTGTATTTTTAACCCTTTTGTGGAAAAGGCAAGGACTTTTGGTGTCATTGATTTCATTTAGTTAATTTCACATTGTACATTTTTCCTTTTAAATGTATTTTAATGCCATTATTCTAAATGCTACAATATAATACAATTGTTTATACAATCAATGTTAAAAATTAGATTTGCCACCTTGCATTGCTCTGCATGCCTTCTTGACATTTCCTTTTTAGATTCTGTGAACTTTTTCTTATGATCAACTCCATTTAGTATTTCTTTAGTGTAGTTCTACTGATGATATATTTCCTCAGTTTTTGTTACATGAATTCTTCTCATTTTTGAAAGATATTTCCACTGATTCAAAATTTTAGGTTGTCAGTAATTTAATTTCAACACTATCTCCTCCTCTGACTTCCAGTGCCTTCTGGGAAGTCAGCTACCCGTTGGTTGCTCCTTTGAAGGTAAATCACCCTTTTGCTCCAGCTGCTTTTATTATTTTATCTTTATATCTGGCTTTCAGAATGGCTGGTACGATATCACTAGGTGTACAATTTTGTTAAATCCATCCTTCATGGATATGTTGCTTGAAATTTGCTTCTATCCCACTCTCTCCTTTCCTACTGGAATTACTGTATCTATTTGTTAGAACTACTCACTCTGTCCTCAATGTGTGTTAGCCTCTCTTCCATATTTCCAGTCTTTGGTGTCCTTGTCTTTCCTTCTGGATAGTTTCTTCTGACCTCTCTTCTCACTTACTAATTCTAGCTCTGACTAATCTGCTATTAAACCCACCTATTGTTTTCCTTAGTTTTGCTTTTCTTGGATCTCTTCCAGATTCTAAGTCTTGTCTTTCATTTACCAGAACATGGTCAGCATAATTATTTTAAATTTCATGGCTCAGCCTCTTTGGATCTGCTTCTACTATCATTTAATTCTGCTTTTTTAAAAATAATGTTGCCTTGTCTCCTAATATTCTGGGTTAATTTTTTTATTGTGTGCCAAATATGGGATTAAAAAATTATAGCAATAAATTGGAAATAGTCCTAGATCACCTTAATCCAATCAGAAATTGAGAAGATTCCCTGTGAGGGTTTATCATGGTTCTTGTAGTCTAGTTAATCAGGGAACCAATTAAGCAGTAGGGTTTACCTGTTTGGTCAACTCTACTTGGAGGGCCGTGGATGCCTGTTTGTGTCTTACCAGCCACGTAAAATTTCCAAGGATTCTATTCAGCTTCCCAACTTCTCAGTCATCTTCTCCAGAAACAGCAGACTCCCATTATGGAATTGCAAGTCCTTTCAGGCCTTGGGACATTTTCTTTTATTGGATGCCAGAGCGGCACTTTCACTCTTTTAAGGTTCTTACCTTACTCTCACCCTGGAGCAATTTTGCTCCCCACTTCCCCAGAGACTTTTTTTTTAATTCTTTATTAGAGAAGTTGTAGGTTTACAGAAAAATCATGCATAAAATACAGAGTTACCATATATCACTCCATTATTAACACCTTGCATTAGTGTGGTATATTTGTTATAATTCATAAAAGACTATTTTTATACTTGTAATTGTACTATTAACTACAATCCATCATTTACAATAGGGTTCACTGTTTGTATTGTACAGTCCTATGTTGTTTTACTTTTTATTTTTATTCTATTACCATATATACAACCTAAAATTTCACTTCTTAACCACATTCAAATATACAACTCAATGCTGTTAATTATGTTCTCACTGTGCTTCCATCACCACCATCTATTACCAAAACTTTCTGATCAACCCAAATAGAAACTCCATACAATTTAAACATTTGACAATGTTGAGGGCATTTTTGGTTGTCACAACTGAGGGGCGGGGTGCTCCTGGCATTTAGTGGGTAGAGGCCAGGGTTCCGTAAACATCCTACAAGGCACTGGACAGCCACCGCCACCCCCATAAAGAATCATCCAACTCAAAATGTCAATAATGCTGAGGTCAAGAGACTCTAATGTATAGCAAATGGAGCAGTGTAGGTGTTGGGATGAGACCAAGGAAGAAAAGCAGAGCTAAAGCAGACAGAACTTGAAGACAGGGACTACAGACATAAAATAGAAATGCATCTTATTCACTAATTGGAACAAAGATCACTATCTTCAGGAACACTGAAATCATATCAACACAGAGGTGGGTGGCATCATCTGTGAACTCGGAAGACAGTGACCGCAGATGAACTTGAGCTTATCTGAGAGTGCTTCAGCCTAGCTTCCCCCAGGGCATTTCATGATTACGCACATCCAGGTCCATTTGCTGCTAAGTGTGGGAGCCCCATGCTCTGTTATATCACTGAGGTGAAATATCTTGTTTTAGAGGAAATCAGTTCACAAGATGCTCCATAAAAGTAATCTCTACTTTCTGGCTTCCAAGTCCATCAACATTGATGAGGCAAGCAGGAAACCTAATGAAAATAATACAAGGAAATCTTTTCATCAACACCCATCCCTAATGTCTTAGCTATCAGGTCATTGTTTTTGCTTCTCTAGGTGGACTTGCCATCTGCAGCCAACGTAGGAAACTCTGATTTTAAACATGCTTACGTAATGATTTTTAGCCCATGATCCAAGTCAGTTAAGTGCTGCCAATCCTGCCTCAACTAAAATGTAACGGTTTTTAAGTGTTTATATTATACTCCCTCTCTGTCATGCAGAAACATACATGCACACACAGAAACACACATACTTATAGGCACAGTCATAAGGGCTGTCAGTGATTGTGATATGGCCATCTATGTTTTTTAAAGGAATATTTACAGAAAATATATATGGGGTTAAGCATCCTTGCTTTTATGGCAAGGGTGGCACTGGTGTGAGTGAATTTGATGTTTTGTGATGACTCCCCCTTTCTCTTCACATGGATAAAATGACCATTTTATAACATTATAATCATCTTATTTTATCCACAAAGCAAGTTTAAGATGAGAATGACTTTCTTCTATGACCCCTAAAATATCCTGTTGTGAAGAAGGCGATAGAACTTCTATGGTGAAGGATGAACCTCAGAAACATAAATCACATCAGTGTGTGTTTAGCGAGGTAAGCAGAGTTGCGTGATAGGTGTTATAGGCAGGCATGGGGGACAGGGCAGGGACAGGATATCCTCTTCATCAAACATTATACATTGATTTCCTCATCATTACAGTAGCAGAGTCACACAAACTGTCCTGGCTGAAACACTTAGAGAACCAGAAATTGAACCCGCCCTTCAATTAGGTTCAAAGTAAAATGATCATGTAAAAGGAAACTTGTAATGTCCTGTCTGGAGGATGTAGCCAGACAATAAGGATTAAAAATGGCCTGGTAGCACTGCGAAGGTGCAGGGACAATCTAGATGATCCAAACACTGCCAGAAAATATAGCTTAGTAGCAGAAGGTTTATATTAGAATAGCGTCATTCTCTTCTTCCTCCTAATTAGCATTTCCTTTTGGTTCTGGGTGGAAAGGTAAGACTAGGCAGAGATGACCTCAAAATATGAGCAGGGATTTTATTTGTGCCTGTGTGCTTAGTAGGAGTTCAATACATAATTATTTTTTAAAGATCACTTAGTAAGCATCCAATAGATGCCAGGCATTGACTGGGAGAAATAAGAATACAAAAATAATAAGAACACGGTTTCTGAATTCCAGGAATTTAAAACATAGTTACAGGTGATTGATACATTAAGTCTAGTTTATGACAGCGGTTGTTGAACTATGGGCCATGGACCCAGTCTGGTCCACTGCCTGCTTTTGTTAAGTTTTATTGGGACACAGTCATGTCTATCTATTTATTTATTGTCTGTGCTGCTTTAACACTGCAATGGCAGGGTCGAGTTGCTGTAACAGAGACTTTATGACCAGTAAAGCTGGAAATATTTATTATCTGGTAACTCTCTAGTTTATGATGTCACACATGTGGAAGCAAACACTTTATATACCTTATCATAATTCTCACTATTTTCCATTGAGTTAACCACCATATTATCCACTTTTTGTGGATAATAAGGTTAAAGCTTAAAAGATTAAATAATTTAAGATCTCAGGTCACACAAGTGATAAGAGGCTTGGATTTGAAAACTGTCATTCTGACCTTAAAGCTCATACCCATAATGAACTGCACAGCCAGAAACTACATATTTAACAAGAACAGATATGTCTTTCTTAATAGTCACATAAAGGTGTCTAAGAAGTTATTTTTTAATTTTTTTCTATAACTGATTTAAATTGCCAACTTATATAGCAATTATTTTATTCCATATTTTAAATATCACTAGATTCTCAAACAGTTTCAAACTTTTTCAACATGAAACATCATTTTAAAGTATCTCACAGTTTTGCAATTTGTCCCAAGAATTAAGAACATGATTATAAACACATTAATTTCTAGGATGAAAAGAAGAAATTAGGACCATACAATTGTTACAACTTAAAAGTCTCATAGGTTCAAAAAGACTTGGGCATTGGAAGGGGACTTATGGTTAATTCATGTTATTCATACACCTCAAAAGTACGTTAAAAATCTTGTTCATTTGTCCTCTACTTAAAAAGAAGGGGGGAAGCTAGGGGCAAGATGGCGGCATAGAGAGGAGTGGAAGCTAAGTAGTCCCCCTGGAACAACTACAAAAAACCAGAAACAACTAGTAAATAATCCAGAATAACTGCGGGGGGACAAACTAGACCA
This sequence comes from Choloepus didactylus, assembly GCF_015220235.1. Taxonomy (NCBI): domain Eukaryota; kingdom Metazoa; phylum Chordata; class Mammalia; order Pilosa; family Megalonychidae; genus Choloepus; species Choloepus didactylus. The sequence goes on from NC_051309.1 coordinate 191,470,849, forward strand.
TCCATTCATCATACACCAACCTGAATTGGGATGAATGCCCGAGAACACAGCATAAAATCTGTAAGTAAAACCTGCGGAACCAGGTCGGGAGACCCCCTCCCCCATAGCCCGAGCTGCGGAGCCGCGTGGTGCCACAGAGAAGCTCTCTCCCAGCAAGCTAATACAGCTCAGCTGAGCTCCAACTGGGGTTTTAAGTAGCGAGTGTGAACTGCTCACTACAGGTACGCAGCCCCAAAAAACAGACAGAGGCTTTGGGTGACAACTGACCTGGGAGAGCCGGAGGGTTGCCTTGGACTGGGTCTGAAGGGGACTATCTGTTTCTTTTTTGACTCAGTGGAGAAAGCCCCAGTCATTTTCAGTTTCCAGGGCTGTGACTCTGGGAAGGGTGGAGACACCACAAGCAGAGAGCGAGACCATTGAAATGCTAATGACCTCCACCTGAGGGGTCTGTCTTCTCTAGGAGGAAAGGGGTGGGGCCCTTTCCATTCAGAACCAGACCCCAGAGCCTGGGGGAACACGGCCATACCTCCTCACACCAGTCAAGAATTATAGGCTAACAGGCGTCACCTGCTGGACAGAAAAGCACAGTGACCCGAGGCATCAAAGGGTGGAGCAATTTTCTAAGACACACCCACAGGGAAACCAGATACTGAATATTTCTTCCCTCTGGGACCTGAGCCTGTTCTGGTCTGGGAAAACCTGATTTGGATAACCAAGGAAACCATGCCTAGACAACAGAAAATTACAACCTACACTAAGAAAAACAAAGTTATGGCCAGTCAAAGGAACAAACGTACACTTCAACTGAGATACAGGAATTTAAACAACTAATGCTAAATCAAATAAAAAAGTTTAGAGAAGATATTGCAAAAGAGATAGAGGCTGTAAAGGAAGCACTGGGCATGTATACGGCAGAAATCAAAAGTTCAAAAAAACAACTAGTAGAATCTATGGAAATGAAAGGCACAACACAAGAGATGAAAGACACAATGGAAACATACAACAGCAGATCTCAAGAGGCAGAAGAAAACACTCAGGAACTGGAGAACAAAACACCTGAAAGCCTACACGCAAAGGAGCATATGGAGAAAAGAATGAAAAACTATGAGCAACATCTCCGGGAACTCAAGGATGAAACAAAGTACAATAATGTACGTATCATTGGTGTCCCAGAAGGAGAAGAGAAGTGAAAGGGGGCAGAAGCAATAATAGAGGAAATAATTAATGAAAATTTCCCATCTCTTATGAAAGACATAAAATTACAGATCCAAGAAGCGCAGCGTACTCCAAACAGAAGAGATATGAATAGGCCTACGCCAAGACACTTAATAATCAGATTATCAAATGTCAAAGACAAAGAGAGAATCCTGAAAGCAGCAAGAGAAAAGCAATTCATTACATACAAAGGAAGCTTCATAAGACTATGTGCGGATTTCTCAGCAGAAACCATGGAGGCAACAAGGAAGTAGTGTGATATATTTAAGATACTGAAACAGAAAAACCACCAACCAAGAATCCTGTATCCAGCAAAGCTGTCCTTCAAATATGAGGGAGAGCTCAAAATATTTTCTGACAAACAGACAATGAGAGACTTTGTGAACAAGACACCTGCCCTACAGGAAATACTAAAGGGAGCACTACAGGGTGATAGAAGACAGGAGTGTGTGGTTTGGAACACAATTTGGGGAGATGGTAGCACAACAATAATGCTACCCTACAGGAGGAATTCTGGCTGATCCATGCTTAGTCCTGCCCTCGTTCTACCCCCACTCTTGAAAAGACTACATTCAAAACAGTAATTCAAAGATACCAAGTTCATTCCTCGCAGAATCCATGTATGTGGTCAAAAGATCCACAAGCTTCTCAAACTCCAGGAGCTCCAGGTCTTCTATGTTATGAGTATCTAACTCTGTACTTTAATACATGTCATCCTTTTAAAGAACATGATAAAATCATAATCTGCATGAGGGTGGAGCCTAATTCCATTGCTGTTGAATGGGCCAGCTTAGTGACTTGTTTCTGATAAACAGAATGTGTAGAAATGATACTGTTGGACTTTTGAGGCTGGGTCATAGAAAAGGTGGCTTCCACCTGACTGTCTCTTGGATCTGGGGGATGCCAGCTGCCACCTTGTAAGGAGACTCAAGCAGCCTTGGAGAGGCTCATGTGGAGAGAAGTGGAGGCCTCCAGTCAATAGCAGCACCGACTTGCCAGTCATGTGCGAGAACCACTTTGGAAACAGATCTTCCCTCCCTGATTGAGCCCTCAGAAGAGTGCAGCTCCAGCCAAAATCCTGACTGAAAACTCTTAAGAGACTTGGGCAAAACCTCACAGTTAAGCCACTCCCACAAGAACTGTGAGGGTATTACATGTTTACCGTGTTTTTAAGCCACTAAATTTAGGGGGTGGGGGGTATAATTCTTTTATGCAACAATAGAAAACTAATTAATACAGTCTGTGATAGAAACATCTGAATGAATGTAAACAATTGTGGTACGAAACCTTCTCACTTCCTTTAGCTTACCTCTCAGGTTGGAAAAAGCAAAATAAAATAACGTCTCACAGACTTTCAATATTTCTATTACTACAGAATAAAATCCAAATGCCTAGCCCTAAAAAAAAAAAAAAAAAAAAAAAAAAAAAAAAAAAAGAAGGGGGAGCAAATTGTCAGTATTTCCCTTCTAGGTCTTATCAATATCTGGAGTTTTCAGTAGTAAGCACATGAGTCTGTTGTTTTAAACTAGAGAAAGACCAGCTTGTTCAAAGCCCAAGAGAAAGTCAGGTTTCTAAGGCAGCCCATCAATGAGGGGTCTAATTCATTTCATGAAGCCAGCATAACTCTGATTTCAAACCGTGATAAAGACATTACAAGGAGAAAAAAAACACCCCACCAATATCCTTTATGAACAGGAGATGCAAAAATCCTTAACAAAAAATAAATTTAATCTTAGTTTGATTTTGGTTAGGTAAGATAGGGAGATTTAAAAACATATCATCTGGGTATGAACAGTGTGAAAACCTAGGTGAATTTTTTTCCAAAGTCTACCTAGCTTGAACACATAATCGCAAATTGTAATGGTTATCTGACACTCAGAAAGTTTATCCAAAGAGAGCTGTGAGTGGACCATTCACCAGTGAGATAAATGTAAGTTAAACCAGAGAGGTTATACCAGAAGAGCAGATGGACATTTGACTAACTATTTGTGTTTTCCAGCAGACGTTTGGTCAACTCTCACTGCTACTATTAAATGATATGACTTTGGAACAATTCTTCTCTACAGTGCTTCTGTTTAAATAATATACCTTTCTCTAATGTTGAGTTATATAGAGAGAGCGTATCACTGTGGTGACAATCATGTATGTTTTATGACCCCAGCAAAGCAACTTCCCTAAAGAAATTTTGTGAATAAAAGATATAAAAATGTAAACTCAATGGAATAAAAAAACAAAAGTAGGCAAAATTAAATTGTAATGATAAGACTTGGGTCTCTGCATGTTTCGTTTTACGTGAATTGATTATTAAATTAACTCAAAAAGTACATTATTGATCTTATTATTATTATTATTGTCTTAACCCTGTGTTGTCATGATGGAGGTTAAAATTACTCTTGTTAACATGAGAATGATAACAGAAGGCTGCTTCAGTGTTCCAAAAGAAATAGTCATTATCATCTTATATTCAAGTCTGTTACAGTTTAATCCATAAAGTGGCGATAAGGTATTTTTTAAATAGGTTGGAAGGGAGTTGAGATAACCTTGATTTCTGATATAGTTTATTTTCACCATTTTTCATAGAATGGTCTGTTAACATTCGCTTTAATACTTACTTATCTGTTGGCTTTGATTTTTAATAAAAGCACATTGTCTTCATGGCCTGATCCCTTGTATAGTCATAAGCTCATGGGTCGACCACTCAGGTGACTTGTGAGATGCCCTCCATCCTGCCTCATGGCACATGTTATTCCTGTCAGCCTGACCCGGTGTCTGTAATTCTTCCATTAGACTCACCATAAAGGAGTAAGCCGTTGACTTTGGAAGAGCAAATGTATTATTTTAGAGATACAACATATTAAATCAAATCACCTGGAGTTCTCTGAATGAAGATTCATGAATTTCTCAAGAGGAGAAGAGAGGGAAATTTTCATCCCATCTTTATAATACCTGAGCAACACAGGGTATTTAGGGAATGATTAGAGGGAAGAAAGAGCTGCTGAAAGACAGGGGAGTTTACTTATTTTAGAACTTTTCTACACTTAAACATTTCCTACCCTGAAATTGTGTCCAATACATTTCTGCCATTCTTTGCTGGAACCACATGAAGTTTCTCTTTTCTGAAAAGTTTTCTTTGATTACAGATTTCTGACTGTTGTTTTCAGCAGTGCTTATGGACTTGATTCTCTGTGATTGGAGTATATTTCTGTGAATTGTTCAACTCTAAAATTTACTTCTTATCTAGACTGGGGACTCCCTAAGTATGTGAATCAGGTTACCTCTTTTACTGAATTCCAAATAGCATCTATTATTAATGTTTTATACAAACATAAAATGCTAAATGCAATGCCTAGACTGATCACTAGCAAATTCCCCTTTGCCATCAACACATTTTTCTCTTTTCCTGATTAAAATACCATACATTTTCCTTCTCCTTCCTTCTATTCTCCTTATCTCTTTACCTTCTTTTCTTCAGAAGGGAGTATTTGAGTAATTCTGTCCTGCTGCTTCTTTTATTCCTGGCATTTGTGCATGTTTGAAGCCTGAGGCAAAACATTGACACATGCTCAGCTAATTTCCTTCTCCCAAGACAGGGAAAAAGGAGACAGAAAGCAGATTTGTCCTAGGCTTAGTATAAGCAACAAGAAGGACATGAACTGTAAAAGGTAAAATGTCTTCTGTTACCAAGAATTGGGGTTACTGATGGAGGATCACAGCAGAAAGAAATGGCACTTTTCATTTAGGGCTAGTGGTAACACAGAGTCCTCTAAGGGGAGTGTGTGTGTGCATGTGTGTATGTGTGTCTGTGCTTCTGCATGCAATAAATTAGCTTCAGGCAGATGTTGGCCATGGTGCATGGTTAATTCTAGGGAACCTCTATGGTTTCCCATCATAAAGTTTCTCCTTCAGATCCTAGGGAACAGGTTTAGCATCACCAATAAGCCACCCATTAGGTCTAGTTGAGGGCCTGGTACTACAAAACCTGTATGGACTTCACTCTTCACTTTTCTCATGACCCTAGGTAGAATAAGCACCCCAAACTACATAATAACTGTTCTTGCTTGGGGAGACAGTCTCCCATTCTGGTCTTTGGAAAAATAAAAAAAGGAAGGGAGGACCAAGATGAGTCAAATAAGAAACCTCTTTCCTGGTTTGCATGAGTATCTCACTATTTCCTGTCTTCTCCCAGTGCTCCACACCCAGGGTTTTCATGCTGCCTTATGGTTGTCCTCTTGAGTTACTTTGTACTTCGAAATAGCTCCCATCTTATTATCCTTCCCAAAAGCTTTCTTTCTGTCTCTCATATGTTAAGAGGGACACATTTGATACCCCAAAGCTTGACTAGGACAGTTATTTGCTGATCCTTCAAATCAACTAGAATTGAACTTTAAATTGGTGTGTGGGGAAATAGTTTAGTAAAAAGGGACCCTTTTACATTAACTGAAAAATAATACCCCTGCTCTACTTTACCATTGCCGATATTTCCTCTTGGAAGCTGAGGCACAGTCCATCCCCAGGTTGCTCTTTATCTTCAACGTAGGAATTGGGAAAAGGTAACTCCTAACAGTTAGGGAAATCAGCATCATTCCACAGATATTCAGTGTCTGCTTTGTCTTAATTCTGATATTCAAGATTTTGATCTCCCAGCTGTGGGCACCTCCTCCTGCCATAACGGATACCTGAATTACGCTGTTGGGAGACACTGTTTTCTTTTTCAATTTTGAACAAAACAAACATTCTTGCCCTTGTGGATCTTTCAATCCAGAAAAGAAGAATGAGGAAAAAAAAAAAAGATATCATCAAAGCATTGATGTAAATAGAATAAATACCATAAATGCATTGATGCCAGAATATATAACAGGAAAACTTCAGTTAGGTTTGTGGAAGGGAATGTGCAGAGAGATAGCAGGAAAAACTTGACCAGAGGATATTTAACCTGGAACATTGTTTGCTAGTTTATTATGGCAGTTTCATTTGAATTATCTGTTACTCAAAACATATATTTTAATTTTGTAGCTCAAAATAATTTTGGCCATCTTGTTGGGTGGAGAATTTAGGAGACTCTTTAGCCCCACCCCCACTCCCCACCCCCATTAGCATTTCTGCATTCTAGTCCTATTTCCAGAGGGAATTTCTGGCTTTGCTTTTAGACATCCATGTGCTTACCTTAATATGGGAAATGGTTGTTTTCACTGTGCAATGCTGAAAGCTGGGAAGCTGTAAAGTTTTTAGTTGAGCCCACCAATTTCCCTTACTGAGAGGTCCTAAGGATAATGATAATTTAGACACCATTATAGCTATAATTTATTGAGCACTAAGTGCCAGGAACAAATGCTTTATGTATTGCTCACATTTGATTGCCATATCAAATATGAGGTAGTCATGACTATTACTTTAATTTTACAGTTAAGGAAATGGAGGCACCAAGAAGTTATGTGACATGCCAAAGGTCACTCAATTCATGATTGGAGTTGTCATGTTGCAGCCTCAGGCACTGATGTCCCAGAGCCCACACTCTTTAACTTCTCCACTGTACAGATTGACTGAAGTTATGGGGCAGATTGTATGACCTATACCTTGAATTTGATTATTACCATGGTTTTTTCATAGCTTCTCAGCTTGCATAGTCTATGGCCATTTTAGCAAGAACATGTTTACTTGAATGATGTCTACAACATTAAAAGTAAAAGAAGGCAGGGAGAAGGAATGAGGAGAACAACTTGTAGGTTTCCTAAAGCTTTTAAAATGAATTTATTGGATGAAGTTTAATGTTTTTAAAGCTCAGTCCCTTTAATCCATATACAGCCTGAAATTAAATCAAAAGCTTCACTCTCAGAGAGCACCCAGTAAAGAAGTATCAGCAATACCTAGGCTCATGTTATTTTATTTCAAATACTATTTCATGTGGTGGTGAGTAAAAATGAAATATGAAGATGAAATGAATCTCCTAAAACTCTGTCCAGAAAATCACCAAAATCTTCCTTAAACACAAATTCTCTGTCTAGTTTTTTTACCTTAAGAGAAACCACAGTTTGACTTCCCAGTTGTTGCTGAAGGTGAATGATAAATGATCATAATACAAAACAGCTTTTTAGCATCTGTGTTTTCGTAATTATTATTTAACGTTTATTATATCTCCAGAGTGTTCAGCCTGCTGTTGATGATACACCTTTCATATAGTTTATTTACCCTGTAAGGAAATCATGCAGCGGCTTGGTTACTTTTCTGCACTTGGTTAACTTTTTGCACTTTTTTTTTTTTTTTTTTTTTTTGAGTGGGATAGGCCCTCTGAAGCTTGAAAGTCAGGGAATCTTGGCCTTGAATCCTGAAACGTCCCTGCCAGGTTTGTAGAGATCATTCTGATGGATAAAATGCAAATCATATGGATTATATGTGAATTGTGGTTTGCCCTTGTCTAGAAAGATCAGTTTAAAAATAAGTTGGTTAGAACTGGCAAACAACAACAACAACAAAAAAAACGATGTGTGCCCAGAGCTTTCCTTGCAGCATTATTTGTAAGAGCAAAATAGACCAATCCAAATGGCCATTGTTATGAGGCTGGATGAATAAACTGTGATGCCTGCACACAGCAGTGTACAATGCAGTTATAAAATGGAATAAGGACTGTCTTTATAAATGGCTATGGGTAATCACAGGCTATATTGTTAAGTGAAAAAAAGCAAAGTTCAGAATAGAGTTTATGATATGATCAATTTAAGTGTATGAGTGTGTCTTTATAATATCTTCAAGTATATATGCATATGCTTTTTTTTAAGAAAGAAAACAAAGAAAGTTAATCCAAAAACAAATAAAAATATTCACCTATATGGAAGGGGGGGATACAGAGAGGATAAGGGTTCTTTGAATCTCTTTATTTTCTCTTTGACTTGAAACTATGCAAGATCTTACAAAATAGCAAATCAAAATGGAAAAAAAAAGTAGCAGCGTTATTTCCCACCCCATGAAAATCTAAAATTAACAAAGAATCGTTGGTAAGTTGGAAACAAATCTTAATAATAATGTGGTGATAAAGTGCTAAACAATGCAGACAAGTTAGACTGATGAGTTAATTTATTTTTATTGGGAAGAATTTTCAAGGGGAAAAAGTTAGCCTTTCTGTATATGTCATTAGATTCTAAATCAATTACCAAGGTCCTGATATTTGCCATGAACAAGATCTAATATTGCAAAATGTCTTTTTGTCCTCTGGGTATAGAAAGAAACTAAACAGCATATGAAAATTAGACCAACATATTTACAGGATGATAAAAGTGGAGGAGAGAGTGAGTGATCCTTGTTCTTGCTTGCCTTCCTTCTACTGACTTCTCAAATTCCTTGCTTGTCAGGGTTTAAAATCCGTCATGTTATCAGATTTCACAGGTTTGTAACAAGGATGACCCCAAAGGTTTTCCCCTTTATCTGATGGCCCATACATTAGTTCATGGCTGTCAAACACTAGTAGGTGGAAAGTCCTTCCTGTTCCTTTCCAGATGTACTGATAAATACTTCTTGGCTTGCTGATCTCTTGGGATTTAGAGGGCTATTCCTGATTGCCTAAAATTTTCTTCCAGATATTGCTTGCCTTACATAAATCCCTTTTAGCAAAAATATCAACAAAAAAACTACAAATTTTTGAGCAGCAAAATAAAAAGGAAAGACAATTAAAAATATTTACCAGAAATAGAACAAAGCACAGCTATGATACCATAAATTGTGTGGATTCGATAGCTGTTAAATAGGTAGAGTTGCTGGTAATTTAGAGAAGCCCAACCATAGTGAAACAAATTGCTTTAAAAGCAAATATGGTGTATATATTGACCTGCCAGCACCCTGCAGTTTGGAGAATCAATCATTTTACTGTATAAATCTAGTTTTCTTTTACTTGTTCCATCAAAGTGGAATGAAGTGCCAGAAAGTTTCTTGGAAGATTTCTGAATGAAACTGACTAAAACTGGACTGCTTGTTACGAAAATGCTGCTGCTGCCATATTATAAGAAATTTTACTTTAATTTTTCCCAGGAAAAACAGCAATTGTTTTTGACACATTATCTTCTGTATAATAAACAGAACTTTGATCCTAGTTACACTTAGAAAATGGCCACAAAAGTGAATCTTGTACTGCTACTCTTTCTCATAAATAACCATGGAAACTTGTTTATTTTTCTTGTTTTCTTTATTTTTCTTTTAAAAAATGTCAAAGTAAAAGAATTGCCAGCTCTTAATAAGTTTCTTTGGTCTGAAAGGGGGAATAAATTAAAAACATTTGTAACCAGAAGGATACTAATACTATTTGTTATTTTAAAGTGCTTCAAAGGCATCCCTGTGAAAAGGTTTGAAATTTGAAAACCCTTGGAGCCTCCCAAACTGTTTACACATTTTGTTATCAGAATGCAGAAATAGATTAGTTGATAGGATCACATACCTTTCAAATTTAGCTTGATTGCTCAAACACCAATTCTGCTTTTCAATATGGCGCAAGTAATTTGACCAAGGAAAAAATTCACAAATTTTATAAAATGGAATGAGCACTGATTCCTGACGAGTAACTTCATGGATGTTATTGGTGATATTCTTTTTTTTTTCACATGCGATAGCTCAAAAAACTTTTTATATCATGCTATTACTTCTAGTATCAATTATCTTCTGTTGAAGGTGGGGACTTAGATTGCTTATCATTTCCCCTAAATCCCCTAAACCATCTCTAATCCCTGGGATTTATCCATAAGAACTAAATAGCACCTTGGGAAATATTTTACCCTCTCATCACCTAAACAAAATGTGTAAAGATACCAGCACTTTGCATTTGTAGAGCGCATTATATGTGAGAGAGGGCTTTCTAATCTTTTTGTTAATTTTTTATTATCACAGAATAGGAAGACCTAATACGTAACAGATTTAAACATACCAAAAAAAAAAAAAAAAAAAAACCAACCAAAGTAAACTAAAAGAAACTGAGAGACTGGATGGTGACAACCTTGGTGACTATAAGCAGAATGTAGATCAAAAGGACCAAGTGGGAGGTCAGCTGTTGTGCACTGAGCTGCACAAATGCAATGGGTGACAGGTGACTTTTCAGTCACAGAGAAAGACCCTGGACCCTGTGGCCTACAATCATAGTAAGACTGAATTGCAGCACTGGAGCGCCCAAAATTAAGAATCATACTGGAACGCTTGATACAAAGGCTAGAATGCCATATCTGTAGCGTGTCTCTTCTGTTAGCAGTATAGCTGGGCTCAGAAGCCAGTCTACCTGAGTCCCAACATGGTTCCTGATCTTACCTGCTCTATGACTGGGGGCAAGTGAACTAGCTTCCTTGTTCCTTGTTTTCCTCATCTAACAGCACCTACCTCACAGGTTTGTTGTGAGAATTTCATGAAATAAATTATGTATGCACTTAAAACAGTGCTGGGGACATAATAAGTTTTCAATAAATATTATTTAATATTCCTGTTTTCAGGATAATGGATGTAAATGATGCATATTATCCAAAATTATTTTTTTAAAAAATACAGGAGGAAGACACACATAGTCTTTATCAGATATTTTGAAAGTAAGCTATATACAGGATGAGAAAAGACATTACAATATTCTCCAAGTTCTGTGTATACAGCAATGTTACTGTTTCTATTGATGAAGATTGGAAAGGAAAACTTCTGTTTTATAGTCTGATAAAGGTATCAAAAAGGCCTTAAGGTAGAGTTTAGGGAAGTGTAACTTGACCAAAAGGGAGCCTCGGGGTTGTAGCAGGAGCTCTCAGAGCCCCACACCCCTGGGGCACTCAAGTCCCCTCTGCTGGCCAAAGCCTTCCTACCAGAGTCTTCTATGACTCTACCCAAGGGCTTTTTCTGGCTTGCCTTGATCTGAGAAGTGGATGACCACAAAGAATCTTCCAGGTGATGATGGATGGGAGTTGAGGGATAAATTGCCCAGCTTCCTCACCTCACATATATGGAAATTTCCATACTGTCTCCCAGAGGTCCTGGGAAGGATTTGTTTTGGTTGCCTAAAGTAGTAAAATGCTCCTTACCACAGCCCGTTATTTACACACTTCCCTTCTCAGTCTCACTTCTCCATGCCCTACCATTACTTCCTGGGTTCACCTCCCAAATCAACAACTTACTCTGTTTCTTAAGAACCTAAACATCCCTCTTCTGAATAGATCTAAGAAAATTATACATAATGATTTTTAAAATGACCTGAGTATTCTTAGAGACAGTGAGACAGACTAAATGACATTCAAAACTTATCTGAAGCTATGTCATTCCATGTCCAAACATATGACATTACAGTATTGTTTTCATATTTTTTACACACATTTTAATGGGAGTTTGCTTCTCTTCTTAGATGTGACTCCAAGGAGAGCTGAAATATATGTGTAACTTGCATCCCGGACCCCTGAATTCTCACTTCCATTGCCTAAGTCCACAAATAATTTATGGGGAAGAGACATTACAAGAAAAGTTGGCCTGTTAATTATTTTAAGGCTTTTATCTCAAATCTTCAACGTGGAGCTCTTGGCTTTTGTGCTCTGCCCTGTGCTGGCTTCTGGGAAAGCAAAACCCTGTCCTTCACTCCACTCTCATCTTTTCTGATTCTTAAGGAAGAAAAGCAAGGCTTTGAATTGTTCAGATTCCAGGGTCCTAACTGAGTCACTTTTGCTGGGGGAAGTGACTTTTATGGGAAGCAAACCTACTCCCTCTGTTTCAGATTTGGACAGGTGGGGCTTTGGATCTCATCAGTCTGGTGAGTTCCAAGACTCTGGTTTGAGCTTTGTGAAACAAAAAGCAGGCATTATAGCCTTCTTGATTTGGGAATATTAGATCTATCTAGTGTGGGAGAAGTAAATACTTCCAAATGAATCAACCTAACTTACTGGAGCTTTACTTGGGGCACCAAAGTCCATCATTTTATGGCCAAGAATCAGGGGATTCAAGTATTCTTGGACCCTTAGTAAAATAGTGTCTTAATAGGACTCCCATATAAGATCAACTTCTTATTTGCTGAAAACCTGAAAACTAGGATGACTTCACTTGTATGGACCGGCAGAATAAGGGGGTTGATACTAAAAGTAGGTTTTATTTTCTCCTTCTTTTGCATCCACATCCAAACCTCGGTCATCCATAGGCCCCACAGATGATGAGGGACAAAGGAAAATAAACCTAACAAAAATTATACCAAGGCAGGAGAGCATTTTATTATAAAATCTAGACTCTAGTAGGTGTCAGCTAGACCTAGGTATTTTGGTGGTATGCCAGGGAAGGTTTCTCAAACAGTAGTCTTTGTCATTCAATCCCTGTATATTTATTGGGTACCTACTAAACACTAGAACTATCACAGTGGAAAGATTATAAAGTTCTTGCTTTAAAGGAGATTACCCTAATGAGCTTCTTGGAAGTAACTAAAATAAAGAATCCAGAAAGGAAAGAGATGCCAATTCCTACTCCAGTTCTGTTTCAAATACAAAAGCTTATGTTTCAGCAGCATCCACAGTTGTGAATGCACATTAAAGATTTAGCTCATTCATGTAGCAAAAGGCTATGTGCCATTTAAGCCAATACATGAATGAACTTTTCCTTGTCTTTTATTTTCCTGAGAAAGGTATTTTCCTTTTCTCTCAAAAATAATGCAACATTGCCCAATGTTCAGAAAAGTGTTCCAAGATATATCCTCTGTAAAGTCAATGTGGTAATTTGGAGGCTGTATGTACCCCAGAAAGAATCATGCTCTTTTAGTCCATTCCTGTGGGTGCAGATCTGTGGTAGGTAGGACTTCTTGATTAGGTTATTTCAATTGAGATGTGATCTACTTCATTCAAGATGGGTCTCAATCCCCTTATTGGAGCCCTTTATAGAAGGATAAAACACATAGAGATGAAATTAGGAGAGGCTAAAAAAAAAAAAAAAAAGCCTCCCAGAGAAGCTAAGGGAGGACCCACAGAAAATAGAGAGCAAGCCACTGAAGCCAGAAGCTGAAAGCAATGAAACCTGGGAGAGAGGGACCAGTGGATGTCAGCCATGAGCCTTCCCATGTGACAGAGGTGTCCCAGAACACCGGCAGCCTGTCTTCAGAGTCCAGGTATTGTCCTATTGATGCCTTGATTTGGACATTTTCACAGCCTAAGAACTGTAAACTGTAAGTTAATAAATCCCCATTGTAAAAGCCAACCCATTTCTGGTATATTGCATTCCAGCAGCTTTAGCAAACCAAAACAGTCAGCAACCTGAAAATTTCATAGTCTGCTCCCATTTCCTGACAAATCTCTTAAAAAAGATATGGGCACTGCTGAAGTTGATTGGATAGATGGTTGGCAAAATGTATGAGCATTGTGGGTGACTTGGCAGCATCAATTCCCCTGTTTTTAAAATAAGTTGAGGCAGAGGAATACATCACTGTTCAGTGGATGGCCATTGGTTTAAAGATACTAGAAACTCTTGGTTCAGAATTGGACCGCATTCTTACAAAGAGAGGAAAGTCTGCTAGAGGCTTTTGTTCAAGTTCTTCCTAGCTCACAGTGCAGAGGGCACAGAAGGCCACTCTGTGTTTCCCATTTGACTTGCATTGATTGCTGCTGGCATTCTTCCTAGAGCCTTGAGGTGAAAGAGCAGAGAAAAAAACCCTGAAATAATCTGAGACCTGGTTGATGTCACTGCTCTGCAAGATTAAATGATTCTGAAGACTGTACTCCCTAAGGATTTCCTTCTATGCGGAATTGTATAAATTTGTATATGTAGGAGTTTCTGATTCTTGCAGACACTAGTATTTTAATAGACTTAGAAATTGATATTAGGAATGGTTGCAGTCCAGAGCAACCATTTGGGATGGGTGTTTGGGATGGGTTATTTGGTCATTTGAAGTTAAAGGTAGTGACATCCAGATAGCATCAAAGTATGGGAATGTGGTTGCCCATGGTATTAGTGGCAGAACTAAATCAAATATCCTCTGAGGTACCTATCAAAGGCAAGGACTTGGAGCATGTCATTGTCATTGCCAGGGGATAGAGTGAAGGCCATGAAGGTCTCCTGGGTTGGATAGCTGCTTCTATTAACGCTGAAAACTTAAAGGAAGAAAATTTTGAGCTCAGTTTTTAGAATTCTTGACTCAAAATACAGACTGTTTCTGGTTTTCTAAAGCTGCCATTATGCAAATACCAGAAATGGATTGGCTTTTATAAAGGGGATTTATTAGGTTACAAATAACCTAAGTTCTAAGGCCATAAGTGTCCAAACCAAGGCATCAACAAGAGGATGCCTTCACTGAAGAAAAGCCAGTGGCATCTGGAACACCTCTGTCAGCTGGGAAGGCACATACACGGCTGGCGTTTGCTAGTCTGTTGCTCCCGGGTTGCGTTTCAAAATGGATTTCTCCAAAATGTCTGTAGGATTCTGTCTCTCTTAGCTTCTCTCAGCTATCTGCTTGGCTCTCCTGGGGCATTTCTCTCTAAGCATCTCAGAGTCCTGTCTTAATTTCTCCAGGACAATATCTGGGCTTCATCCTTCAGTTTAGCATCTCCAAACATCCTTCTGTCTGCATCTCCCAGCATCTCCAAGCATCTGGGTCTGTGTCAGCTCTTAGCTTCTCCTGGGCAAACTCTGGATTACATATCTCAGTTCCTTTCCAAAAGGTCTCTCTCAGCTTCTCTGAGCTCTCTCTATGAGCTCTCTTAAAGGACTCCAGTGAACTAATCAAGAACCACCTGGCATGGGTGGGATCATGCCCCCATGGAAATGATTGAATCAAAAGGCCTCAACTGCAATTGGGTGGGTCACATCTTCATGGAAACAACCTATTCAAAAGGTCCCACCCTAATCAAAAGACTAATAAGTCTGCCCCCACAAGAATGCATTAAAGAACATGGCTTTTGTGGGTGACATAATAGATTCAAACTATCACAAAACTAAATCTCAGGAGCTTCCTATGGCTGCTACATGACCTTTTGTCTTTTCAGTTGCAGAAATGAAATTGCCAAAAAGAAAATGAACATTATTTTTCCACAGGTTGTGGATTTCCGTATCAGTTGACTTTACAATATTAGCAGAAATCTTATGAGAAAGTTAGGGCAATGGTTGGTAATAATGGAACTCCTAGAATTGGCATGGGGTTAAATAGGATAAGTTACAGGACTACAAGTAACCCAGATATCTAACCCCAGTGAGCTTCTCATAGCAGCTGAAGCAAGCCCTTTTGCTCTCTAAGAGACTGTTCCTGCCTTGCTTAAAGACTCAGACTCTCACTGGCTGGAGCGAGTTACATTTCAGTAGGGAATCAGTTAACCTGATCCACCCCCATCACATTGCACTGTATCCAACACTACATCTAAATTAAATCCTGTCATACTCAGGGGAGGGAAATTACAAAGTTAAGACTAGTAGGATATGTCTCACCCACCAAAAGAATTGGAGCAATTTTCTAATTTATCTCAGCAAAAGTCTAGGGAATATATCTGAGCTTGCTAGAGAAAAAAGGGAAAAACATAATTTTAGTTTGGGCTGCATTTACCTACATTAGTGCCAAAATTCTGGATTCAATGTGAATTCAACAGCTGGAAGTAATGATAATTGTTCGGTTGAGTGACGAAAATATAGTCTCAGGTGGCTCATACTAAATCAAACTGAGACGGCAGAAACTTTGCGGAATAATACCTATCAGTAAAGGAATCCAAAGATATTGAGAGACAAAATACATTGGAGTAAATTTATCATATGTGGCTGACTTCTCACTACCTCACTTTGACCCAGAGAGGGCTCTGAAGAGAGGGCATTCATCGATGTCTTGGTAACTGCACTGTCAGCTTGTCAGAGATCTTTTGTGGCTAGAGATGCTGGGATTGAGGGGGACGATGCTGCAGTTGAAGTGATTTCCTGGTTTCAATGGCTATAGGAGGTTCCTGGGGTGACAAAAGCCAAGCAGTCACACTCAATCACCAAAAGCAAGATGGATGGGATTACTACAATAGGCATCAGGCCCTGCATGGTAATCCGAGTGGTCTGGTTTGCAGGATAATTGGCTGTGGCTAGATAACTTGGGATTCTTAGCATGAAAACAGATGGTGAGCCCATTAACATCCTATTTGATTTGCATATCTGAGAAAGGACAGGTCAGGTGAAAAGATATCTGCCTTGCACACAGTCATAATGGCAACCCCACATTCAATTTCCAGACTCAGAGTCCTTTGAGTGAAGGAGAGACCAGCATGTGTACGAAAAGACTGTGCCATGACAGCCCAGTGATGTTCTCTGAATCTTTCAGCTTTTCTCAATGGAGACTACTGTTATACTTAAGGATAATCATGCAAAAGGGAAAAGGAGATACCTGAATGTTTGTAGTCAAAAGGTAAGTTTGAATGCATTCAAGACCGATTCCCTGCAGGCTCACCCACTGTAGCTCTCCATGGAAATTGCTCTAGTCACATGTTCAAAGCAATCAAGGACTGCAGAGTCCTGAGGTAGTAGCCTCAGGCTACAGATTCTAGACTCCTGACCTCTGAGCATGCCAAAGGAAGAAGTGGGACGTCATTCTACTGTGACCACATGATCTGAACCTCAATTTTAGATCACCCCTGAGGAGGAGCTGCTACTTCCTTGATCATGCCACTTAACAGTTCTAAAGTCTAAAGGCCAGATTACCTCTCTCAGAGTCTGATGTTGGGCACTGCCAGATCCATGTTTGGTGCTCCAGAATTAAATGGGTCTCAGAGGATGATACACTTGCTTCTAATTTTGTCTCTGCGAGTTTTTACAATAAATGCTGTCTCAGAAAACCTTGTGTTTATACTATCAGGTCCTTGCGAGTATGCTATCTGTTTGACAATGGTTATCCAACACTTGCTCTTAACGAACTCCTGAGGTAGATTTCCAGTGAAGTCTACCGAGAGTGGAACTAATGTGGATTGGGTGGTGTTTCAGTCTGCCAGGTTGCTGAAAGCAATATACCAGAAATGGGCTGGCTTTTAACAATGGGAATTAGTTTAGAAGCTCACAGTTCTGAGGCCATGAAAATGTCCAAATCTAGGCATAATCAAGACAATACCTTCTTCCTGAAGACAGGCTGCTAGCAATCCTGGACTCCTCTGTCACATGGCAAGGCACATGGCAACATCTACCGGTCTCTCCTTTCCCTTTCGGGTTTTGGGTTTTGTTGCTTCCAGCTTCTGGCTTCCATGGCTTCTTCTCTGTTTCTCTGACTTTCTCTCTCAGTGTCTGTGTCTTTGTCTCTTCCTCTGAATTTCATCTTCTGAAAAAGGAATCCAGGAAGAGGATTAAGGCCTACCCTGAATGAAGTGTATCACATCTTAACTTAAATTAAGATCCTACTCAACAAAAGATTCTACTAACAATGGGTCCACGCTTGCAAGAATGGATTAAACTTAAGAACATGATTTTCAGGGGTACATAACAGCTTCAAACCATCACAGGTAGTAATAGAATTTTGACCAGATGTCACAAACCAGCCTATTTCCCTAATTATTGAATGCAAAATTAAAATAGATGTTCCCATCAACAGCTAGAACCCCCACATTGGCTCCTTGACCTATTATAATTTCTATTTTAAAATTGGATAATTGGTCATTTGGCTAGTGAAAAAGACAGATTGATCATGGATAATGATAGTAGATTATCAGTTTAATCAAGTGGGGATTCAATATTGCAACTTTTATGCAAGATGCAGCCTCTTCATTGGAATGGATTAATGTAGCCCTGGTAATTAGCTACTGATTTGGCAAATGAATTTTCTCTATCTCAAGAGCAAGAAATAGCAGAAAAGCTTGTTTTTCATGTGGCAGGCACAGTAGTACATCTTTATAATCTTGCCAGTGGGCTATGTCAACTCTACAGTTCTGTGCTCCATATCACTGCAGGGACAAGTACTCCCTCACTGGTTCAGGACATCACACTGGCCATTTCCTCATGACATCAGCAGATGGAAAATGTAGCAGTGTCCCTGTTACGTTGCTAAGTAACATGAGTGTCACAGTATGGGAAATAAATGCCACAAAAATACAGAGACCTGCCACCTCTGATGTTTATGAGGATCCTATGGTCTAAGGGACCAAAATGGGGCATTATATTTACTGAGCCTTTTGGATTTTGAAGGAAACATGCCATATATTTGTGAACTGCAAAAATCCAAATACACGTTACCCTAACCAACTGCCAGTTTGACCCAAAGAAGCCAAAACACAGAAAGGTAACTTGTCCGAGTTCAAACAGTTAGTAAATACCCTATAATGCTTTGATGGGATTAAACAAGTTAATACATGTAGAATGTTTAGAATATTGTCTGGCACAGAGTAATGGGTTATTTAATGTTAATTGTTGTAGTCATTATTCTTTTTTGAGGACTATAACTTATCACCCTTCAAAGTACAGACTTGTGGGGACAGGAAACACAAGTCCCATTCTGGGTCATTGCAAATGAGAATGGACTAACTCCTGCTTCCTTTGCTTGATCCCCAAACTAATGTATTCTTCCTAGTGGGGCCACAGCACCATATTGAGTTTTCAAATTCAAGATATAGAATGTATCCTGGAAGATGGAATCCCATCTTCAGAGTATTGCTTTTGAGCTGATACTTAAGGTGTCTTTAGTAGGCCATTCCATTGCTTTCAGAGCACCTTCCTAGTCTAGGTGTCATTCAAAGCTGGCAGTCTTTTGTGCCACCCTGTGTGGGCCAGAGCAGTATTCCCAGGTATCGAATATTGCCTCCAAAACTTGAAGATACCTACCAAGCTTATGCTTTCTTCTTTAGGGAGTGCAAGATGCAGCAATTTGCCTTTTAGTATGAATGCGATGTCCCAGCATGTCCCTTAAACCTTTACTAAAGTGGCAGTTCTCTGAATCTTTATAGAGATTATCTTCTAATCTCTGGGGGCACAAGTATCTTCACAGGAGTTTTGCTCATTCTGCCAAATCAGCATGATGTCATTGATAAAACAGGCCTATGTATATTTTGTGGAATTTCCTGACAGTCCGTATTTATTCAGACTGTATTATGATTGAGAGCAGAATAGTTAAGAAGGCCCTGGGGCAAAACTGTGAATGTATATTGTTCTTTATTCCAAGTGAAGGCTAAAGGTTTCTGCTCCTGTTTGTTGATTAGGAAAGAGAAGAATGTATTAGCTAAATCAAATGGCTGCAAGCCATGTACCTGAGGCCATATTAATCTGCTCTAGCAATGATACCACATCCATCAGGACAGCTGATCAGCCTACTACTTGAAAAAAACCTATAATACTCCAGAATCCATTTAATTCTGCAAGGTCCAGATTGGCAATAAAATGGAGCTTTGATGGAGAGGACTGCCCCTGCATCTTGTAGGTCTTTAGTTTGTCATTAATCTTTGTCATCCTTTCTGGCATATTGTATTATTTTCTATTTACTATTTTGGCTAGGATCTGGGCAATTTCAGGTACTTCCTCTTGCCGTTCCCCACTCTTACTACCCAGGCCAAGAAACCAATGTGAGAGTTGCTCCAATTTCTGAGTAAGTCAATCTCAATTATACATTTGGGAAATTTGGAAAAGACCATTAGATGGGTCTACAGACAAGGAGTTCCACTGTAAACTGGATTTTGTCCAGGACTCCATTTGTTACTTGGACCCTGCAAGTTCCCATCTAATAGAAGGACCATGGTGATATGTAAGTTCTCAGTATATCCAGATCAACTCAGATCTTGTGTCCAGTAGTCCTTGAAGGGCCTGAGTTGTCCTCTTTCTTCAGTGGAGCTTCCTTTGGGGAAGGACTGCAGGAATCATTACAGCTTGCTTTTGCCATGTTGTTGCAGGGTCTTTCCTCCTGGCTCACGGTCACCTCTTCAAATTAGTGGCTCCCAGTTTTGAAAATGGGGTCAGAATTATGACTTTTTAGAGGAGGTGGCTCCTTCTGCTCATACATTCCTGCTTCTCTTGATTACGATAAGGTATACCTTCATTGGCTGCACATGTAGTTTTTCCTAAAGAAACCATGTTCTGTTAATCATCCCCGTATCTGTCAGTCACATCTCATTGGCTGCCACTCTGACCTTAATGGCTTAATAATTGTGACCCCCTGACTTCTGGTGTTTAAATGCTGCTGCCTGGCTTCAATTGCTTTGGGCTCCAGCATATCTGTTCCTATCAATGAGCTGGTCTGTCCCAACTTCTCTTACCATCAACCCTGGATTGCAGAGGAGAGTCACCACTGACTCTCTGTGATGCTGACACCTCTCTTTCCAGCTAATTCTTAGCCTCTGAACCTCTTGTGTGCTCTGAGTCTTCCCATGGAAAATAATTACCCAGTTGGTCTTCTGGCCTCACAAAAATATCATCACTCCAGCGTGCCTACTTTTCTAGCCTTTGAATCATTTTCTTTACTATCTGTCATAGCAATTCAGGAATTTCATTATGGTTCACCATGGGCTACTGCTTTCTCCAGGCTTCTAGGAGCCATCCTAGCAGCAAGTTTGCACCAACCCCTGAAGTCTTTGCCAGGGTATTAAATCCCATATCCCCAGAGAGTGCCCCAATAAAAAAGCTCTCCCTTTTCTTGTCTTATTCTTTAGTCCCCGTGATCAAGAAAAACCTCTAAATCTGACCCTGTGGGTATTTCCCTGGTTCCTGCTATCCCAGGTTCCTGCTGGTACATACTGGCTAATTCTTGTAGCTCTTCTGTGGCATAGCCCCTTATTCCTTTATCAGGTCCAACAAGACTCCGGCTGGGTCAGGCTGTGACTCAACCACAGTTATCAGCCTGACAAGAGAAGAGGAGATGGCCCCTGTGGATTTGCAGGGGAGAAGTCTCCACATTTTTTCCTATATGGCAATAGGCATTGGGCTAATCCTTATTAGTGACACATGGGTCACCCTGGCAGACTGAGGATTCGGAAGAATCAGAAGAATCAAAATCTTTGGGGGTAGCTACCTGAATGTCAAGATCCCAGGTTTTCCCAACCAAGACCCTGAACTTGGCGTAGCAGACCTGCTTCAGCTGAACCTTTAATAGTCTTTGAAGATCAGTAACTACAATTCTAAATCCCAAATTTTATCTCAAGCTCTTTTTGCTTTCCCAAATGAGGAAAAGGCTCTCTTTGTAAGCTACCACCCTTGGTTTTCACACCTGGTTTTCAATTATTTGTTAACTGCTATCAGATTTTCATTATGGAAGACACTGATATAACTTAATGACACCCAACCAATTCCATTGTCCTTCTTTTCAAATGTACTGATCAGGGCATTTCCTTCCACCAGAATTGTCTCCCAAGTCACCATTGATGAAGGTTTTGCAATTGGGTTGCCTTCTTTTGCCAGGGATTATTTGTGGTTCACTTACCACTTGCGATGGGGTCAGTGTTACCAGGTGGATGGTCAGTGAACCACTCCCAAATCCATACCTTTATTGCCTGCTTTCTTGGACTACTGGTATATCAGTTAGGTTCTCTGGATAGAGATAGACTGGAAAAAAAAAAAAGAATTTTGTGAGCAATAACTCCTGCTAAAGGAAAAGCGAGGAAGCAGGATGGTGCATCAAAGCTGTGAGACCATGGTGCAGATCTGAAAAAATCCCAGTGGGGAGCAGAGTCTGCCTGTTAGAGAGATTCCAAGTTGAGCAGACATGGTGAGGCTTTTGTCCAACAACCTTGTTCGGTCCTCAGCTGGGATCATGCTGATCCCAACCTGTCAACTAATCACTTTTCAAACAGAATCCTTTATCGAGAAAGGATGAGAGAGACTGATTTTCACATTTGTCACAGAATGTTTACAACTAATTCAGGTTAGTTAAATATGGTGATGAAGTTTATCTGCATTTTCTAAAAACAGAGTAAGGATATATGTTTCCAGAGGGAGACCGTCCCAAGACTAGTGGGTTTAAAATAAGTCATTTTAGAATGAGTTTCTTCTTAAAGGACTGAGAAAAATACAGATGCCACATAATATTGAGACTTCAGGTATTGGTTTTGTGTAAGTTTCTTCATTAGAAAATTGAGATCAAATTACAGAGCTAATTTTTTTTTGGAGGAAAATTGAAAATTATCATGCTCCTTTCCATGTATACTTTTAAAAGTGCTTTCCTATTACATTATCTCATTTGGTCTAAGAATAACCCTATCAGTGGGCAGGGAAACTTCAAACATTTTCTTGGTCAAGTTTTATTGGTAGCATATAATTTCTAAAGATATTTTCATGGTATCAGAAAATTAAAAAAAAAAAAAAAAGTTTACCACATGGCTATATATGTCCTCTGCTGCTCTAGGGGTAAAGGACTACAAATTTAAAAACTGGGATCCTAGCTTATTCCTAATGACATAATTCTCACTTGTTTCTGTTTATGTCATGACTTTAAGTCCATATATGGTTGACATATTTATAAGGTAAGTTATATTTTATATATATATATATTTGAATTTGAATTTTAACATTAATAGATAAAATACAAAACATTAGAGAATTTATTAAGGCATAAAATCCACTTGTTCTAGTTTGCTTATGCTGCCGGAATGCAAAACACCAGAAATGGATTGGCTTGTATAAAAGGGGTTTACTTTGTTACACAGTTACAGTCTTAAGGCCATAAAGTGTCCAAGGTAACACATCAGCAATCGGGTACCTTCGCTGGAGGATGGCCAATGGTGTCCGGAAAACCTCTGTTAGCTGGGAAAGCACGTGGCTGGTGTCTGCTTCAGGGTTCTGGTTTCAAAATGGCTTTCTCCCAGGATGTTCCTCTCTAGGCTGCAGTTCCTCAAAAATGTCACTCTTAGTTGCTCTTGGGGTATTTGTCCTCTCTTAGCTTCTCCAGAGCAAAAGTCTGCTTTCAAGGGCTGTTTTCAAACTGTCTTTCATCTGCAGCTACTCTCTCAGCTTCTGTGCATTCTTCAGTGTCCCTCTTGGCTGTAGCAAGCTTGCTCCTTCTGTCTGAGCTTATATAGTGCTTTAGTAAACTAATCAAGGCCCATGCTGAATGGCGGGGCCACACCTCCATAGAAATTATCCAATGAAAGATCTCACCCACAGTTGAGTGATCATGTCTCCACAGAAACATCCAAAGTCTCCAACCCAATTAATACCAATATGTTTCCTGCCCACACAAGACTGCATCAAAGATAATGGTGTTTTGGGGTACATAATACATTCATACTGGCACACCACTCATTGTAACATAACAAAGTATTAAATTATCATAATTATCTTTAAATTTTTATCCATATGCACTTTTACATGGTAAGAATTATGGACATATAATTTTCAATATTACTTTTTAAAAACTTCACACCATGCAAAATAATTTTCTCAGATCGATTGATTCTATAGCCATCATTAATATAACTTTAAATGCCTGTGTAATATTATATCTAGTATTTTAGGGTGGTGTGAACATGGTTTGAATGGGCATTTTAAAAATGAAACTTGTATATCACACTGCCACACGAGCAAGGATGATGGGAGATAGGTATTCTGGGATACATAAAGTATATAGACATTTTAAAAATATAAATGCTTTTCCTCTTTTTCAGAAAAGGGACCAAAGATATGGAGTTACAAATCATAATGTAATCCTTCCCTGTGAAACTTGAGCATTCTCCTTGACCTTTTAGCCTGAATGCAGAAATAGCTCTAGTCTATACACCTATTTTTAGATCTACAATATCATGACCTAAACTTAATGAAACTCAACACAAAGAGATGAAAGTGGGAAACTTTTTTGCAGAAATTCCTTTGGGTCTATATCCTGCCTTCATTTTACATGAACAATTCCCATAGAAATCAATAGGAGATTAAAATAAATATCAATGGCAGGATACAGTACAAATTATGAATAAAAAACCTTAAACTTGACAAGTTAATTGTTTTTCAGACTTATTGGAATTTGGGGGCAGTATTTTCATGAGGGAAAATCAACATTTTGGCTCTAGATAAATTGGTACCTAATATTTTGTATAAAAGGGCCTTATCTCAGGGAGTTATGTCACCCTTTGTTTTAAGACATTGACTTCTGCCATTTTGAAGGGAAGTTTCCAGACCAAGCATCATGGCTTTCCATTATTGGATCAAATTTCCACTTTGCCTTTATTGTACCTAGGAAAAGCAATATATTAAGTGAGAGAAATTTGTTTCATAACACTCCTTGCTTAGCCACATTATTTAAATAAATTATTAAGAACAAAATATAATAATATAAAAGTTGAAAGATTCAAAGGTAAGATTGGGTAATAATAGTGACTTGAGGCTGGTTGTCTACAAAATGTTACAGCTGGCAGAACTGTATACATAGTATTCAGACTGCCAAAATTATCATCTAGAATATTTGCATAGAGCTTTGTTTAAAAGTCAAAGCTTTGTATTCATTATTAAGTTTTGCCATTATGCCATATAACAAATTCATGACCTTGGACAACTTAGCTTTTCTGGAATCACTTTTTCCTTTTGTGAGAATGAGGATAATAATGCTTTTCTTGAAATGGGGATAAGATTCAAGAAAGAGCAGCATAGACATATGAGGGTTTACTTTCTAAGATTACTAGATATCAGGAGTTTGGCAACCATGGGCATTGGTTCACAGTCAAGATGACTGGGCCAGCTGCTCTAAGAGTCCTCTCTCATCTCCTTTCCTCACCATTAGAAAAGGCTGCTGCAGTTCCAGGCAGTGTCTTTTTGTTCAAGGCTGGTGAGCTCTGGTGCCACTGGTGCCTGACCCCTTTATTTAAAACACACACATGCACGCGCGCAAGCACACACACACACACACACACACACACACGATTTTCCAGCAAGTCATGTCTCCTGTCTAGAACTGTACCTTATGGCCAATCCTTGCTGCACAAGGGGCTGGGGAACAGAGTGGAACATTATTGGCAGAAGCAAAACTGGATTTGTATATTCCTCATGTAATTTCTTTTAATTATATTGAAGGTACTTATTACAATTTCAATAATATTTTGGATAAAGATGGGCTGAATAGAAGCCCCCAGCCTCCATGAGGTCAGTGATGATACCTGTTTTGATTACTCCTGTATCTCTTCTGTTGGCTGAGCATAGGTGGCCAAGACATTTAAGTAGCTGAATCACTAATATTCATTCCAGGGGTACTATTCAGTTCAGTAAATATCAAATAAGTGCCTATTATGTTCAGACCATGTTCTAGAAGCCATGGGAATTATCAAAATGATTCCAGCAATGCCTGTGCACTCAAGGGGACTGTAATCTGAGAGAGAGGTGAGACTGAATCCAATCTACTATAATACCAAGTCTTAGGAGCATAATTAGAGATTTAAATAGAGATTGCTCTATATAAATCAATAGCATTTATTTTACACTGGAGTTTTGGAGAAGACCATGGGGAGTGGGGATGTCTAAAAGGAAAAGATCAATTTCTACAGTGGTAAAATATAAAAATGACAGTGACACTACCTCACAAAGAAATTCATGTTTATTTGTAAGTGAGAGAAGAGAATAGTGAGTGAATCTTCTGGGAACAGTAATGAGAGGGTTGGGCTTTGATCATTAAACAAATAAAAGAAAAGTGTATAAAAAAGGACTTATTTTATGGAGTTAAAGGGTTTTGGTATGAAGCTATAGATAAGAATAATGCTGAAATTAAAAATGAGATGTCTAGTCCACAGGGAAAAAAGTGTGGTTGGTTCAAATGGAAGCAAAATATATATATTTTACCCTGTGTGACACAAGATCTGAAAAGTCTGTATTTTTTTTAAGAGCTAGTGGAAAAATGATACTGCCTCTGATTAACTTTAAAAAGCTGAGCACAGATTGAATTTGTTATCAAGGAAGCATTTAAGAGAGCTCCAAAATAAATCAATATGTTTCCAAATCTACCTTAGGTTGAAAATGTTCTGATCAAATGATTTTTTTCCATACTGTCTGGAATGAAAATCTCTATCTAAAA
This sequence comes from Choloepus didactylus, assembly GCF_015220235.1. Lineage (NCBI taxonomy): Eukaryota > Metazoa > Chordata > Mammalia > Pilosa > Megalonychidae > Choloepus > Choloepus didactylus. Next base: position 191,496,932 of record NC_051309.1, read on the forward strand.
CATGTTAGTATCACTCCATTAGTTTATTTAATACTAGTTTTGGCAAATATTTTAAGGTGATTGAGGCATGAAAATCTGTCTGAGATTAGAAGCCTGCTATGTAGTCCAAGGAATGTAATAGTAAATGAAACGTCAGGAAGAATTCAAGGTAAATGTTTGAGTTTGTAGAACAACCATGTTCAAAGGAAATTAAAACAGAAAAAAAATGTTTTAATATAGCCAATACATAACTAAATTAGACAGTACAAAAGACATCTTATTCAGTGTCTACATCATAAGCTCTTACTAAATAAGTACACTTTCTCTTTCTCTGATGATAAGAGCTAATGTTTATTGAGCATTTACTATATTCCAGCCACTGTGCTAATTGCATTACATGTTTTATCTCATTTAATTTTCACATCAACCCAATGAGGTAGAAACTATTTTTATTCCTCCTTAGAGAAACCTGAGAAGTTATAATGAGCCTTGTTCCCACAGCTAGAAAGTAGAAAGGCAACACTGGACCAAGGACTCCTGATCACTCTTCACTACCCTTTCATGGACTATCCCTGTTGTTGAGATACATCTGGTATGTTTAAAAGAATATGGAACTTGGGAGATTGACATAGCCTTGTCATTAGTGTCCATGGTCATATCTTATTTTGGTTATTAAATGAAATTTAAAACAAACTGCCAATATTTTAAGCTCTGGATAAAGAAAGTTTTCCTTGAAACATAGGCACAATTGCATAGCTGGGTCTTACCAAGGAGCATGTTTATCACTGGCAATAAATTTTGCTACAGGAAATATATAATCTAGTCTATGTGATAGTAAATCAAAGACAAGAAATGGTTAAGCTATGAAGAATATATTTAGGTGTGTTTCCTTTTATATACTGTTTAATGTTTAATGAGGAAAACTTTCATTTGATTTTCCTTCTTTAAAAGAGGAATGTTCATTTCTTAATGCTATAACTCTAATATTTGTTACTTTCCATGTAACAATAGCTTTTTTAAAAGTGAAAAATACAAACAGAAATAAGCTACTCCATTAAAATGGAACTCTATATTGGATACTATTAACAGATGTGTGTATTTGGGATTTTTAATGGTATTATATGGAGATTCTGGTGATGGAAATACAACCTCCTTTCATTCAACAGCTGTTTGTGTAGCTTCTACAAGCTATTCCTCCTCCTTGGTGAGTGTGTTTCTGGGGAACTATGCATCTGGGGATCTATGTAAACAGATAGTCTTGGGAGTGGTTTGTGTGGTCTGAAGCTTTGGGGTAGAGAACTAAGGGAAATGATGAGATAGGAGCTGGAGAAGGGTAGGTTGGAAGCTAGGAAGTATTTGACTATTTAAGTCTATAAAATCAGACAGTGCAAACACAGGAGCCCAAGCAGAGTATCCAATGATGCATCTATGAGCCAGTTTGGAAAGCTGAACCTAGAAGAATCCCCTTGGACACAAGATGTGGGGTAAGTGATCTTTCTTAGCTTGACAGCAGTAGATCTATATCTTGGGAGAGATCAGCTTTGGACACTTAAGCTATTATAGTCACATTTTCACAACTTGGTCTCTCAACAGTGGACCATTAAGGTAATGGGATAATTTATACAAGAAAGAGTATCCAAAAAATTCCTTGAGAGTGATAGAAGAAATTTTTTACTGAGGCAACAAAATCAGAATTTATTAAATTGTATCATGGGCATTCTATGAGCAAATCTAATATTAAAATTATTATAAGATTTTTTAAGCAATATCCACAGGGGCTTTTATTGACTTTACTTTTCCCCTAGATCCAAAATCCATACAAATTAAGTGGTGAAAACTTAAAAAAGGTTTGAATTGCCTTAAAATAGCACATTATGAATTTAAAGTAGAAGGAGAGACGATAACCTAACACCTGCCTGAGATAACATGCTCACTAATTACAGCCTAACAGAATTGTTCTTGAGAATAAAAACATCTTAAGGAAATCACAGCTTTAGGAAATTTCCTCATGATGTAAAAAGCCTTTGGGTACAACTTGGTTTGACATTTTGCACCTGATGTATTATTGTACAAAACAAAATAGACTTTAAAATCCAATAATAACAAAAACTTGCATTTATAGGTTGCCCACTATATGTCAGACACTGTGCTTGACTTTGCATGTATTATCCCATTTGATCCTTACCTTAATCCTCCAGAGTAGCTGCAACTCCTTGATGTCCAGGTGAAGATTGAGAAATAGATGAAGAAATAGGTCTAATGAAGTCAAGTGATTTGCCAGATGGACAGACTTGGAATTAGAAGCTATATCTGTCAGGCTTTAAAACTCAATTTTGGCAGTGACTACCCTAACTTGTTCATGTTGAAAAGGAGTGAAAAGGGGACACATCTTGGTTGATGTTCTTGAAGAGGCTATTGCCTCTGGGTTTTGGGACTTAGCTGTCATAGGAGATCTCAGAAGGATTTACATTTCTGAAGAATATGTTCAGTGAGTGAAATTTTTATAGAGTCTCAAGTAGAGATCCGGGTATTATTCAGGGTTTTCAGGTCTACTGTTGAATTGAGTTTATCATACTGTGGCAATTTGGCATATCTAGCTGAAGCTTGCATAGGAGTAACCTCCAGGACAGCCTCTTGACTATATTTGAATTCTCTTAGCCACTGAAACCTTATTTTGTTGCCTTTCTTTTCCCCGTTTTTGGTCAAAAAAGCATTCTCAATCCCTCAATGTTTGAAACTTGCTAACTACTTGTCAGATTGCACTTGGAAAGTTATAACTTCTGTGTATGTATGTTATATTCTACAATAAAATATATGATTAAAAAAACTCAATTTTGAACAAAGGATAGAGTTATTAGTTACACCTTCTTCCCTGTTATTTGGTTTTTATATAAAACAAGGAAAATATATTTACCAAGGGGGCATCCTATCAATACATGAATTACATATCAAATTGTTAATGATGAAAGCATATAATTAAAAGGAAATTGTGCATCATTACTTTTGAACATTTCAAAGTGAACTCTTTCAATTATTTGAATTTTGATAGTAGTGTTGGGTTCTCTGATGGGGTCCAATATATATAACACCCTTCTTCCTTGTCCAGGTTCTAAATATGTTGAGAAATAAGACTAAGGTATAAGAAAAGTCAAAATATCACTTTTTATAAAAAGTAAGAAGAAACTGAGAAAGGCTAAGTTGTAAGAGCTAAATGGGCTTGGTAACTGAACTCCAGAATTAGATTTGTCCACCTGTCAAGGCAAAAATGTCCACTTGGTGTTGAGAGAGAGCCTGCTCCCAGGAACAACGGTGAACGTGTATACCTGGGAGCAAGTAACGCTCAAGAGGAAAAATGGGTGGGGGTTGGTACAGAATGTCCACTTCTTTCTTTTCAAATTTATCAATGGATAAATCAATTCACCTTCTCAGAGTGGAGTAAAGGTGCAGTAAGGGTAGGTGTTAGAGTAATAGAACTGCCTTTATAAGAAGGAAGCATCAGCATTCTCCTCTAGCATTCTCCAGGATTTTTTTTCTTTCTTATCTCACTGGGTTTAGTCTCCAAGTCTGGTAATGCCCTCACTGGGAGGATATTGTACAATAGCATGAATGCCAGGAAGCAGTGATCATTGGATAGGCAGGGCTCTCTACCTCTGGGAGGAGATCAGCCATCTAGAACAGGGTGACTGACACACCCACAGGGTCATTCCTTTCCTCTCTTTCAAAGACTGATTACTGCTCTTGTAGTATCCTCTTGGGACCACTGGTGAGAAGGGTCTATTTTGCCTTGAAAAGTCTCTAAAATGGATCTTCTACTCCATTATTGAATTTACTCTGGGGTCACTCAATACAGGCTTTAAAATTTGCCCCCTTATTCCATTCTTCATCCCAAATTATGTCCAACCGTGCTTTCCAACATAACTTATTACTGGTTCTGCAATGAGCTTCAATTATCAAGACTTAAAATACACAAATGCTACAATACTAAGCTTCCAGAAAACTTCAATAAAAGCCATCTTCTGCTATCAATTTCACAGGGAGAATTGAAGACAACAGCTATTAAACTTTAAAGGAATTCATGTTTAAAATGTAATTTTCTTGACAAAATGAGTTAAAATTAGAATTTAAAATAATTCTTATTTTTTTCTACTCAATCTGTGTTAGAGGCTTTCTCGATAATCAGGATAATACATAAGAATGGGTGTTATTTCTTCATTTAATGCAAACTATCTGATCTGTCTCTTTTTAGAGTTGTATGGCAACTTTAAGACAGAGAGCAATCCTCAGGTCCTAGAACAGTTTTCCCAGATCAAAATTCACTGAACCCATTATTTAATATTAAATAAGACTGTAGTAAATACTCTTTTTCTTTTTTTTCCCAAATGAAGGAAAGTATATTAACTATCTATATGTGTGTGATACATCTCCCCAAAACTTAGCAACCTCAAAGAACAGACAGATTATCTCAAATTCTGCGGCTCGGGAATCTGTCCTCCAAGATGGTTCCCAATGATCACTGCTTTCTGGCATTCGCACTATTGTGCAATATCCTCCCAGTGAGGGCATTACTGGACTTGCCCTGAATGTCTCTGGCTCTGGGTCTCTCATGTGGTTGTATTACAGCTGTCGATCAGGGCTGTGGTGATCTGAAGTCTGGAAAGCTCATTTCAAAAGCCACTCATGCAGTTGTAGGCAGCCTGCAGCTTCTCATCAGCTGTCGGCACGAGAGACTGTCTGCACTGCCTGCGTGTCCTCATGACCTGTCAGTTGGCTTCCCTCAGAGTGAGCAATGTGAGAGAGAGAGAAAGCAAGACAGTGATGCCACACTATCTTTTATGACCTGGTCTCTGAGTCATACACCATTTCTTTTGCCTTATTTTATTCAAGAGAAATGAGTCAACTACATCCCGTAACACTTTCAGTGGGAGAGTATTAGACAACTCTGTGAATACCAGCGGGCAGGGGTTATTGGGGCCACCGTGGAGGCTGACTGCCACATAATGGTGATGGAAAAAAATCTTGACTTTTTTCTCACTATGATGCCAGTAAGTCTATGCAAATTAAGCAAAATCTGTGACCAGTTAATTTAATAGGGGCAAATCTGCAGTGAGAGGGTTTAGCACAATATACTTACCATTTCTGGGAGAAAAACTTGCATGTGCATACCTCCTTAATTTCCTTTTCCTCTTTGAGTGCCGCATTTTTTTGCACTTCAGTGCTGTATCAGCAATGACCTCTGTCTGGTCATATAACTACCACCATACATTTTGGAAACTCATTTTTTATCCTGTGCTATAGAGGCTGTGCTGATTTGAAGCTGTTAGGTACCTCAGGAAAGGCTGTATTCTTTTAATCCATTTCTGTGATTGCAGACCTGTTGTAGATGGGACCTTTTGGTTAGGTTGGGTCTTAATCCTTTTTCTGGAGTCCTTTATGACATGATAAAGGACAGAAAAAGTGGAGAGAGCTTAGAGAAAAAGCCCCCAGAGAGAGCATAGAGAGAAAAGCCCCAGAGATGCTAAGAAAGAACCCACAGAAGCTCAGAGAGGAGGCCACTGGAACCAAGAGCTGGAAGCAGGGAAACCCAGGAGAAAAGGACCATCAGACACCGGCCATGTGCCTTGCTATCTGACAGATGAACCCCGGATGCCAGTGGCCTTTCTTCAGAGAAAGTACCATCTTGTCAATGCCTTAATTGGGACATTTTCATGGCCTTAGAACTGTAAATTTGTAGACTAATAAATCCCCACTGTAAAAGCCAACTCATTTTTCATATATTGCATTCTGGCAGCTTTAGCAAACTGAAACAGTGGCTAATGGCACTGTATAGTTATGAAATTGCTTAGGCCTACAAAATCTGCTTCTTAGGGATGGTTTCATTTTGTCTCCTATTTATTCCAACCAGAAAAGAATTTGCAGCAAATTCCTTAAATGAAACTGCTATAGATGCTTCTGAAGCCTGTGGCCCTAGGGCCTTGATGAGGCCCAAGATCTCTGGTATGTGTTCCTTTCCTTGTGGATTCCCTAAGTTTCTCAGTCAGGTTCCCTCACAGTACAGGATACAGGTGAAAGTCCACCTTGAAACTCCTCTAGTGTTTCTTTGAGTGCTTTCCGCTCTTCCACCTGTGCATAAGTTCTATAACTCCACACCCCCTTCCTTGGCTTTGAATACAGAGAGGGAGAATGGAGAGAATGATTTGATGAAGTTGATCTATTGCTGCCTCCCAAAGCCTAGCACTATGAATTGAAAGACAGAAACCTAGAAGCACTCCATAGCAACCATGAAACTCAACTGCCTTGGATATTAAAAGCAACTATACCAAGGTATACAGATTTACAGAGAAAATCCAGTTTTCTATAAATCCAGAATTCTGTAACTTAATTCTTGCCTCAGATGCCCTTGAGCACTAAGATTTCTATAGCCATTGACATTTGTTGCGGCTTTCCCTGATCACATATCATATGAAAGTTTATTTCAAGGTCAAGTAGCAACAACTTTAGTCCTGAGCTGCCTGTGCCTGCTAAAGGATTTCACTGCCTCAAGCACATTTTCAAGGTCATTCTAGACTTATGTCCACGGAAAGTTGATTTCCCATAGAGAAAGTCACCATAGTCTGCATTCATAGTTGCAGATCAAAATTCGACATGAACCATGGCTTAAAGCTATTGGTCCTTGCACATCATTTTAAAAACTGGTCCAACATAAGCTATTACAAACATCCAAGGTCAAAACATTCTGTTGCAAAATGTATGTCAAAGATTCCAAACCCTATGCCCTAGCCCTCCTGATGTCTCTCTATATGTTTACCTATTTCTCCTAAGCTTCACTTCTTGCAGCTCATTTCTCAATTATTTCCAGCCAATACACCAAATGCTGGGTGTCTTTAAGGTTATACGTCAAAACTGCAGACTTCCAATAATATTAGGACACCTACCTGGAAAAAAGCAGTTGACATTGCACTCTTTCTGCCCAGAGACTGGCTCTCAAAGAGACAAATGGAAAGTGGCTGAGTTGAGCATGCCCAAACTTATTTTCCCAAAATTACAACTCGGTAAGACATGTCATTTAGGTTGTGTTGGAGTTACTAAAGGGGAAGAAATAGGGTAGATGCTGGCCACATTAATTGAATGTCCTCCAAGGAAAGAAAACATCAAGAGTTAGCGGGAAGCTCTCTCTTCTAACTAAATGATTGATTGAGAAATCCTCTTAGGCTATGGCAGAGACTTACAGTGGAAAAAAGTCTCTTACTATAGGAGAACTTTTGAGTTTGCTTATAAAAATGTAGACTTCTGCTTTTTGACACTATAAGACTTCAACAATGGGATTTGGGGATGAGATGAACGCATCCAGCGGTAAAGAATCAATTTTGACTCAGAAACTACTTTTCTTCCTCATCTGCCTTTCAATGCTGTTCATCATAACAGTCTGGTTTCAACCCCCTTCTTTTCTCTGAACATCTTTTTGAAATGTCAACAATGATCTCTTGGATGCCAAATCCAACAAACATTCCTCAGTTCTCCTCCAACTTGATCTCACGTTGATATTTAACACTTGGGCTTTAAGAAGTGGTCTTTTTTTTTCTTTTTCTTCTTCTAATCTCCTTCTCAAAACTCTCTTCTCCTTTGACTTCCTTAAGCCCACATTCTCCAGGTCCTTTGGCCATCTCTCTGAAAGCTCCTTCCCCTTGTCCTTCTCAGGCACATCTTCCTTTGGGCATTCCTTAAATGAAATAAGTAATTCCATAAGTGTTTACCCCCAGCTCTGTTGTTTCTCATTGCCTACCCTCTCCCTCATCAATCTACTCTTTGCCCCAGCATCTACCACCATCTCCGTGAGAATAACTCAACATGCTCTGTCTTTAGCCCTAAATTAAACTTCCAAATGAATGTACTCATTTACATTTTCAAAATTCAAGGTTGTTTGTTTTATTTTATTTTTACCAGAGCCTACTCTACGTCATGTATGCCTTACCTGAGTTAATGAGATCACCATTTTCCCAGCCACTCAGTACAGAAACAACATCATCATCTTCGGTTTCCACATTTTCCTAATTTCCCATGATCATCTAGGTAAGTTAGAAGCCATTTATCTTAGAGATTTGTCATGCTCTGGAATCAGAACCGGTTCACTCCCAGCTCTACCACTTATTAGCTGTGTGATTTGAGTAAGCTACTTAAGGTCACTAATCCTCAGTTCCCTCGTCTGTGAAACAGTTGTAATTAAGCAGAACTTACCTCATAGGGCTGTTATGAGGATTTAATGAGATAAATGTGAACAGAGTCCTTACTACAAAGATGGGCCAAGAAAAGCAGGTCATATGTATTTAGCTACTATTACTCTATTGGTTCTAACTCTGGCTGTCTTTTGATTGAGTGTCCTTGTTTTATTTCTGCTGCTGCCACCTTAGTTCATTTCCTTTTCTTTTCTCGTTGGACTATTGGATCTATCTGATCTCCTTGCACACAGTTTCTCATTCTTTATATCCATCATTCATATTGTCACAGGTTGTACACTACTAGAGTCCAGACCTATTCAGGCTACACTATGTGCTTTAAGGCCCCGGTGGCCCTCCTTCGCCTTCACGATGATGACTGGTCCCCAGTATGGCATCCAGGGCTCTCAAAAGTCTGCTCCCAACTTGCTTCCTTCCTCACACACTTATGCTGCATCACACACTGGGCTTGTCACTGATCCTGACTGCACTTTCATAAATAAGCCCATACCTTTTTTGCAAAAAACTATCCTTTGGTCTGAAATTCTCTATGCTAGTTAGAACCAGTTCACCCTTCAAGAATTAGCAAAAATTCCTTTACTTACTTTCTGGTTGATTGGCTAATTTTCCTCTTATTGTCCTTGTCACTTTTTACCTCATAATATGGATAGAGATTTATATGTCCACTTCTGCACCAACACTGTGAATGCCTTGAGAGCAGGGACCACTTCTAATTCAACTTTTGGACACAGCTACAACATCCAGCATGAACACAGCAGGTGCTCAGAAAATGCTGATGGAAATGAATTTGTAACTAATAAACATTCTAAGTTAAGACTAAAAAAATTGTGAATTACCCTCCTTCACCAAACTAATTTGTTTTATGTTTTGATAATTTTTTGCTTAAATACTTGGATAGGGCTGTGCAAGGAAACACATGGCCTGTTATGGGCAGTGAGCCATGCTAGTTTGCCTGCAAAGAGGGGAGGAAAAGCGGGAGGCAGTATGTTCACAGTAGGGTAATTAAAATGTTAAAAAATAATCTGAGATCTAATTGCTAGTTAAAATAAGTAAACAAATCCATATAAAAATTTTAATTAAAATAGCAAGAATTGTTACAGGGAGAATCCAGATGGAAGGAGTTTTCAGAAATTACTACCGGTCTTTCACACCCTGAGAACCATCGGTTCTAAGTTTACTTAGAAACAAGAACAGTTAAAAGAAAGTCTGCTTTATTTAGTGCCACATAACCGACAGATACCTTTCCAGTGTTCATGCAGTTTTATTTTACACCCTCGTTTATTCCTTGGTTTTATTGACATTCTAGGCCAAATATGAACCCCGTGGAGTTATGAGCCCTCTTTCCTACCTTTAGGGAAACTTGACTATAGGCTATTTCACACTGAACTCACCTTAGATTCTTAAACAAGGAACCAAGATTCTCTGTACTACTAACAGAGAATATTAAGAAATTCCTCTCAGTGTCATGTATCAGAACCATTCCACATCCCTGAAGGCTGGCTAATTTAGCTTCTTCATTTTCAAAATATATGAAAACACAGTTCACTTGGTTGGGGTACAATTGGTACATTTAAGTCTCTGTTAACAGTTAGCAAACACCATAATTCCTCCTGTGATTCTGGTTTCTTAACTGCAAGACCTACCCTAAATAAAAATGATAGTAAAAATAAAGAGTTTTTGCTTCTATTTCAAATAAAATTTTAATTATTTTTTTAAAATACAAATGGTTGCTCATCATAGAGATTTAGAAAATCCAATAACAAAAAAAAAGGACAGGAAAAAAATTTATTTTACCATCAAACTATATCCACTCTTTATATTTTGTTATTCTTGGATTTTTCCTATGCATTTTCCAATTTTTTGCATGGCTGTGATCGGATAGATGATGGATGGTTGGATAGATAGATAGATGAAAGCTATAGATAAATAGATGTGCATAGATGATAGATAGAAGTTATATAGTCTTACAGAATCTTGGATTGTTATTTGGCATTTAGCATTATAAAAAATTTTCCATGTTAAGATAACTATTTGTATGTAAAATTTCAAGTCTTCAAAATAATCATACAAATATATCATAATTTATTAACCATTCCTTTAATATTGGATCTTACTGTGTATTTAGGTTTTAGTTTTTATCAGTAATGATGCCTAAATAATTTTGCGTCATAAAACTTTACTTCATGTTCCCCATTTCCCGCAGGGAACACATTTCATTACCTCATTGAAATCAACATCAGCCATGCAATTGGGCACACAGAGCACAGTGCTCGGAACACTACTTCATTTTCCTAGAAACTGTGATTGGTTCAGAAACAGGCATATGACCCAGGTGAGGACAATCAGAATTTTTTTTTCCACTTAATCAGAGTCTTTTAAAAGACGTTTTTGGCTGGGACATGTTGGCTGCTAAAGTGGTAGGTACTTTTGCTCACTGTTTGAAGGGAATGAGCTAGATGATGGAGAAAAATACAAAGCCTTGAACTACATTATTTAAGACTTGCTTTGCTTGACATATGCTCGATGCCACTACTAATTATTCAGTTATTTCAGCTTCGGTTAGTTCAGTTTGAATGCTATTACAAGCCTGAAAGAATGCTGGCTACTAAAAATTAGGTCCCCCCAGAAGAATTATTAGGTCAAAGGTACAAAGATTTTGATTTTTGTCTTTTGATGTGGATTGTAAAATTGCTTTCATAAAGTCTTGTATCAAATTAAGCATCTACAAGGTTATTTTTTTAAGTACATCCATGTTGAAACTGGGCATCCTCATTTTTAAGGATTATAATTTTATTGGAAAAATAATCTCACTGTTTATTCCTATTTATTGTATTGTCTGTAATCTAGTAATGTCTTTATAAAGAATTGGCTGTGTTTAATAATTTTGCATTTGGAATCTGTGGTACAAAAGTTTTTAAACATTAGTTTTCTGGTATACAAATAGCTCACTATTGCTCCATTTGGCTGTGGAGGGTGTGATATGGGGGAAAGGAGGTGATTAATTATGGAAATTCCTATTATTTTAAATCTGAATCTTCATAAGGTCATAAACTCAGAGACTTAGTCATTAGAATTCCTCCATTTTAATTACCTCTCCTTTGCACTAGCGGAGTAGATAGGCCTTCTCAGAAACAATATGTATTTGAAGATGATGGATGGTAAACATTCAGGAAGAGCAACCCTGCAGGGTATTGGCTTGCCATAGGAGCTGTGCTATAATAGAGCTGGAAGGTGCAAACAAGTTTTGAGATTCTCTTTTCTGTCCTCCCAGTTGCCTGCTCTTCAGAGGAGAGGTTTGTGATGTAAACTTTGCCATAGCTACTCCACAGATTACCCTGTATTCTGATCGAGACTAGGGTTCATAAATTTCTTGAAGGTATGGATCTCGTCTGTCTTAGTTGACACTACATCTTAAGTGCCCAGTGTAGTGCCCTGCACATAGTAGATGTTTAATAAAAATGTGTTGGGGAAAAACAAATATATTTTTAAAACAGATTATATATAATGTTATGATGGCAGGAGACTTATCCTAGGCCATATCACTTCTCAGTAAAAAGAGATGACATGGAGTTTTTGGTTAAGACATTAGCAAATAATCTTCTAGGGCTACACAAGTTTAGAGCTGCAAAGGACCTTAGAAATATCTAGTCCAACTCCTTTATTAACATATAAGAATACTGAGACACATTAATTAGAGGCTGACTCAAATTGGAGGCCAGCTTTCTTATTTTAATCACTGCATCTTTCTTCTGAAAGTAAACCACTTGGCACACACTTTGATTAATAGCAATGATATGTGTGTCTCAGTGTGGTTGAAGGGTGAAATGTAATATCCAAACACAAATAGTGAACCCTAAGTAAAACAGTGTACTATTCTTAGCCAAAAGGCTAAGAAGCAATAAACCTTAGAATGTAGTTAATAGTACAATTATAAAAATGTGCTTTCATCAGTTTAACAAGTGTACCACACCAATGCAAGGTGTTAACAATAGGGTGGTTTATGGGAATCCTGTATTTTATGCATAATTGTTCTGTAAAACCACAACTTCTCTAATTAAAAAAAAGATTTTGTCAGAAATAATAATTACTGACAGCCACAAATAATACTATGTTTAGACTCTTCCAAGTTTAAATAGCCATAAAATGCACTAAAATTTCATGCCAGATTAGACCATAAATATTCTTGATCATTTGACAGCATATATTCAATTACAACACATTCATATTCATTCAGATCAAACATTTTTGTACCAACAAAAGCCTTCAATGATTTCCTACAGTCCAAAGAACAAAGTCCTAACCTCTCCTGGTATTCATGATCCAAGATGTTCCTCCACTCTACTTTAAAATGTGTCCTCCATTGCTCCTTGGCTTACCTTAAATTCTAGCAAATTAAGGTGCTCATTGTTTTTTTGTAGCCACCTTTAGTTTTCCAACCTTGCTGCCTCTGCTGATCCTTCTGTTTTTAATGTGGACACTACTGTCATCTATCCATAAGCAGATTTGACTAGTTCAGGGACTGTTTCAACTGGCAGCTTCTTAAAACGTTTTACATCCTCTCACTCTGTACTATTCTCTCCCCCTTTCATATACTTCCTACTACTTTATCTGATGTCTCAATGTCCACGTCACTTTCTACATTGTATCATGGTACCTATACTGGATTGAGTAATATCCCTCAAGAATTCACGTCCATCTGGAACCTTAGAATGTAACTTATCTGGAAATAAGGTGTTTGCAGTTGAGGTCATACTGGATTAGGGTGGACCCTAAATCCAATATGACTGGTGTTCTTGTTAGAAGAGGGAAATTTGGACACAAAGGCACAAACACAGAAGGAAGATGCCTAGGCAGAGATGGTGCAGATGCCAGGCAGATATTGAACTTTTGCTATGACACATTAAGGAATGCTCAGTCCACCAGAAGCCAGAAGAGGTAAGGAAGGATCTTCCCTAGAGCCTGTAGGGGGGCGTGGCCCTGCAAGAACTTGATTTCAGACCTCTAGCCTCCAAAACCTATGAGAGAATCAATTGCTGTTGTTTTAAGACACCCGGTTTGTAGTACTTTCTTATGGCAGCTCTAAGAAACTTATACAGTACTTTAAGTGAATTTTTACCTGTCTATTCCTTTCATAAAAGCAGAACCTTTATTTGATTCCTCTTCATAACTCCTGTAGCATGTTTTTCATGTTGGATGTTCAAAAAACCTTGAAAGAAATAAATATCTCTAATAAGAAAACAATGTAAAGGATAGGACTTTTGAGAATTGTTAAACTATCATATTCTTACTTTAGTAGCTCATAAATTATGGTTATTGAACATTTCTTATACGCATCCTACAGTAAACTGTCAAAACTTTTCTATTTCTTTGTTTTAATAAAAAGTTACTTTTTTACTAGTATGAACATACCAAAAAACAAGTTATAAAAACTCAATATCTAAATGTGATTGGAAAAAAAAAAATGTGTTAGATGAAGCAACTGGTACCAGACTTGTCCTCCTGACATAAACAACTGGAAAACTGGAAAAGACATGGAGTGAATGTTTCCAGGCAGTGGCCAGCAGGCAGTGCAAGACTACACACTTTGACAGAAGGGAATCTCCCAGAGTGTTTCCGTGGTGGCCCAGCTCTCTGAGAGCAAGTTCCCTGACAGCGATGTGAAGAACTTCAGACTGAGGAGGGGATGATGGTTTGGCTGAGTTGAAGAGGCAGAGATCAGAGTTTAAGGCAGCTGAGGCAGCTTAAATCCACAGAATGGGACACCAGTGACAAGGGAGTTGTGCAGAGAGGTGATCCCGGAAGATTATGTAGAGGAGTACGACAAGCTTACGGCCAGGGCATGGGCTGTATGTTCAAGGAAAGACCACATGATGCCTACCAGATTGAAGGTAAGAGTGGATTAAGAGAGTAAGAGAGTGGAACAGAGATAATAGAAATTGAGCAGTGCAGCAGGGGAATAGTTCTGGAGATACTTTGGAGTGACCTTTATCTCTACCTCATTAATACCTTCAACATTTAGATAAGACAACAGAAAAAATCCCTGGCAGCAATCAGACACAATAAAGCCCCATATTTGGTTGAAAGACCCAATCCCTTCACCAAGCCTTTACCCTGTAGCAAAACCTATTATAGACCTGTCCTAACAAAGCTTAAGACCAAACCCCAGCAAGAGCTGCAAAGAAAGTGGTTTGGAGATTGAGTCTTGATAAGTTACAGAGATGAAAGGAATACAGATTCACACTAACAGAGAAAAACTCATGTTCAAGGCAATCATTTAGTAATGGAACTACCTGCAAAATTAAGAACCAATACTTTTCAGAGGAAGATATTTTAAAAATCCAGAGTTTCTACAATTTATTATTCAAAATGTCCAGTATTTAATAAAAAAATCAAAAGTCATTCAAGGAAACTGGAAAATTAGAGTCATAGTCATGAAAAACAAAAGGTCTGTTGGAACCAAGACTGATTTGACACAGCTATGGAATTTAAGCAGATAAAGACTTTAAAGCAGTTATTATAAATTTCTCTAAAAAAGAGGAAAATACAGTCTTAATGGGTGAAGGGATGGAACTCCCAACAGAGAGATGGAAACTATAAAGAAAACCAATTGGAAATGCTGGAATGGAAAAGTGCAATAAAAGAAATAAAAAAAAATATGATGGGCTTAAGAACAAATCAAATGTGGAAGAAAAAAGGAATCAGGAAACATAACACATAAATAGAAATTACTATAATCTCAGTAACATGGTCTAATTTATGTTTATTTGCTGTCTCAGAAGGAGAAGAGAATGAGACGGGGAAAAAAAATTAGGTGAAGATATAATGTCCAAGAACTTTTCACATTTGAGAAAACACCAACTTTTGAAAAACTTAGCAAACCCTAAGTAATATGTTAGAAAACCATACTTTGGCACATCATAGATTTCTGAAAACAACAAGAAAGAGAAATTCTTGAAAGTAGCCACAGAAAAAGGAAAATTATGTACAGTGGAACAGGGATAATAAAAACATGATTTGATGTCAGAAAGAATGTCTGCTAGAAGACAATTGGATGGCATGTTGAAAGTGCTAAAATAAAAAAGACTTGTCTCTGAGAATTTCATATGCAATGAAAATATTCTTCAAAAATAAGGGTGAAAGAAAATCATTCTCAGGTAGACAAAAATGAGAAAATTCATCACTGATAGACCTGAACTGCAAAAGATGTCCTTCTTTTAGGTCAAAAGGAAATGATAACAGCTAGAAACTCAAATCTACAAAAATGGAATAAAAAGAACAGAATATGACAAATAAATGGGTAAATATAGATGACTATGTTTTCTTTCTCCTCATTACTTGATTTAAAGTGTATTTAGGTTTATAACACATGTAGAAGTTAAAGATAAGACAGTTAAAAAGCAGGAAGGATGTGGCTAGAATTATACTGTTGGGAGGTAGTTATATTTGTGAAGGGTGAAGCAAGAAGTGGGAAGTGGGAGCAAGGAGTAGGAAGTAGAAAGTTTGTGGTGTCTGTTGTGAGAAAAAATGAAAAAGTAGAAATTGTAAAGTTCAAAGATTGAAGAGGTACAACACTGACTCTAAATAGATTGACAAAATGAATCTTTTTAGTTGTAGAGCAAAATGAAAGGGATTCATATTGTTAACATTGGAGCAAAAATCAAAATATGATTAAGAAATAGAGCAAAGAAGCCAGGAGAGGAAATAAAACAGATACTAAAAATATTTGATTATCCCAAAAGAAAAGAGGAAAGGAACCTGAAACAGAAGGGACAGATAGAAAACAAATAGTAAGACTTTAGGCTTAAATCTAATCATTACAATAATTAAAAGACTTGTACAGGAATGTTCATAGTGGCATTATTCATAATAACCCCAAACTGGAAACAATTCATTTATCCACCAATAGATGAGTAGATAAATAATTGTGATGTATCCATGTAACGGAATACTCAGCAATAAAAATAATTTTTTTTCCCAACATGCAACAACATGGCTAGATCTCAACAACATTATGCTGAGCCAAAAAAAAAAAAAAAAAAAAAAAAAAAAAAAAAAAAAAAAAAATCCAGAATAAAAATGGAATGTAATTCCATTTATATGATATTCTAGAACAAGCAAAACTATGCATACAATTCAGGTCAGTAGTCACCTGGGGCAGGGGATGGGCTAGATTGATTCAAAGGGGCATGGGAAAATACATGGTAATGATGGATTACAATAATTAAAAGACTTGTATAAGAATGTTCGTAGTGGCATTATTCATAATAATAAGTATTATCTTGAATGGAATAGTGGTTATATGGTTATTTATCAAAAGTCATCTACCTGCACAGTTACAATGCATGCATTTTATTGTATATAATTTCCACCTCAATAAAATTCATTGTAAACAATTTTTAAATGTACTAAAATGCTATGCATTTTAGATTTGTGTTTGAATTTATAAAATTTGATATCTTTTGAATGACATCAAGGAAAGCTGTGGAACTTTTGTGTTTGATGAAAGGGTTATAGATTAAAAGATTGAAAAGCAATGCTTTAGTTAACAGGAATTTGAGAGAAGCCTTGTTCTGTTCAGTTTGGTGTGCTTCTAACCCTAGTATGTAGGCTAACTTCAAGTTATTGCTTAAAACATTTTTTTTCTTGAATTTAATTTACGTTAATGTGCTTAAAATCAATCACCTCAAAATATCAAATGGCTGTCTTTCATATTTTAATGTTCTTTTTCATCTCTAAATTTGAAGCATAGTTTACTAAAGAAGAAAATCTTTAGTTTTAATAAATAATGAATCTCTATTTTTGTCAAGGACTAGCCAATCTCTTACATGGGTAGATATTTCTGAAACCTCAAGCTTTCTGGTTTTCAGTACACCCTTTCCTTTAATCCAAGTCCTATCAGGAAACTGGTTAAAAATTGGACCATGTGAGATATGGATGAGATAAGAATAATCCTGTCAGAGAGATATGTTAGACATTGTGATTGATTTCTGTGGTAGGCTATGTCTTATCATCTGTGAGTGTCTTTTAAAAAGTGGATAGATTAATCCTTGCTCAAAGATAATTGCTCTCTAAATATGAGATCAGGACAAAGAACAGAAATTTAAGCTTAGATGGGAAATTTTTGGTTTGGGTTAGGCCAAAACATGCCAATATAACACAGTGCACTTGGAAATCGTCATCCCTGCAAATTGACAAACACCCTTTGGAATCAGGAGTTGTAGACAGATTTTGAACCTGAGCCATTTTACTGTCATATAAATAGGAAGGCCAATTTCCTTAAAGAATATACATTCTTTTTAACCTTGGAATGTCACAAGCTCACTGATAATTTATACTGTTATCTTGTACTAAATGTCTGTTGCAAAGTTTAGAGCTTTGTCTTTTCTGAGGAATTTGTTCTTGGAGCTTATTAGGTGTCTGCATATAATTACACTAGACTAACAATGGGATTGCATTCAGCTGTTTTGCTTCAAAGTAATTTGATTGATTTGCTGCTTTTCCTCCTTGGTGACAGATATTTATATTTGTAATTTAAAAATAAATTAATAATAGCACTAATTTGCGGCAGATGTTTGGTGATCGGGACTATTCATTTCATAGTAAAGAACCATTTAACAAACTTAGAAAAATTCTTCTAAGTGTTTTATTAATTTTTGTAACATTGTCCTATGTAAATAATACTCCACAGAGCTCAGATTACTTACAAGGTAATCCTTAGTGAAACCTATAATATACTGCTAAAAGATTAGGGATTGGTTTATAACTATGGATATAAAATAACAGTAGAGAGGCTACAAATCATGATTTGGTTAAGGTTATTCACTCATCAAATGTTAACTCGGGAGCCTAATAACATCACACTGCAATTTTTCCCTTTTGTAAATTTCTCTCTCTCTCTCTCTCTTTCTTGATTTTGATCATATCACTTGTTATCCCTTCTCCTTCATAATAAAAATTAAGCAAAATAAAAATAAAAACCCACACCAAGCAGAACCTGTATGAACTTTGGTCTGAATCCAGAATTCCTGTGAACTCCATATCAAGTTTTGTGGAAACTTTCAAACAAAGGCTACATTTTTAAGGTTATTTGGAGTGACTTCAATAATATGACCATTGGACACCAGCTCATTGTCAAATTAGATCATGTGAAATGGGAATGTGGCATTCACTGTGTCTTAAACCCATGGAGACGAATGTGCTGCCTGTTTTTGGCCAGTCTTACACCAGACACTTAGGCCTGATAGCAGATAACATCAGCATCAGCACATGAGAAAGTTACAGGCCACTGGAATTGCATGAATAAATAAATATTGTGTAACAATGCAAACAAGTAGAACCTTAAGTGTACTTTGTGGGAAGGCAAAAAAGAATCATATGGATACTGAATTTTGGTGTGTGGGGAACGAAATGAAGGCATATGACTTTCTGCATGTGACTTACTGGTCATCGGATTTACTACTCCAGCTGTTTTCCAGCTATTAAATTGTGACTCTCATTTTCTAAAATAAGTATCACTGATGCATTTTGTATTCAAGGAATAATTTCTTCAAATCTTTCTCTTTCTCTCATAGTTAGAACATTTTCCAGTGTGCTCGCAATCAGGATGTGTTGAAAACAGATTAGATTTTTTTTTTCCCAACTACTTTTATAGAATACATGCCATAAATGTTAACATTTTCTGCATGAGACCCCTTTAATGACATCCGAAGGATAATGATACAAATGCCAAAATGCCAAAGTTATCCATCGTGAAAGACTAACTTTACTTTTTCTTGCTTAGTTTGATTAATATTGATAAATTTAATTTCCAAGGTGATTGTCCAGCGTTAGGTATTTGTGACTTCCACTGGTGAGTATAGCATTTTTTCTGTACTACTAAAAAAAATTAAATGGGAACATATCTTCATTTCAGATTTATGTTTTTATTTTTCAGTTACAGGATATAAGTGTATCTTGAGATAAACGATTGAATCCATATGTTCTTGCTGTAGTAAGTTAAATTCTAAAATTAGGAAATCAGTAATAGATTTATCCTTAACAAAATATAAGGTGCAAATAGGTATATTTTTCCTTCCTCGTGATTGAATGTCCCATGTTAAAAGATGATATGGAGTGTGTGTGTGTGTGTGATGTTATTTATTTTCTTCCAATTAGTATTTTTACTAATTTGTTGCTGATAATAACCCAAACATGTGTAGTGTCTGGTAAATGTAAATAGATATGGTATCTTTGATAACTTTATTATATCATCTGGTTAATGTCTATTAGTGATTAATTTGCATTTTCCACTAAGACCCCTCACAATACTTTGTAATATAGAATTCTGTAAGATATCATATTTTATATTAAATTGTAACAGGTATGTCTTCACTTTCACAGGCTCTTCAGGGTTTTCAGCAGACTTCTTGAGGCCTATGACAAGGAAGGTGCTTTCTTGGCCTTGTACCCTTAGAGTTCTCTCATTTCCTTCTTTTCCTGGTCTAAGAAATCCCAAAGAATTCTGGAGGTTCCTGTAACTGACTGGGAAATGAAAAATAGTATTTGATAGATGCTGTTATACTCAAATAGCAACAGACCTGAACACTTTGGTATTTAGACATGCTTTCAAAGCATCTCAAAGAACCTCCGATCAGTATTAATGAGGAAGACTTTATTGCTGCTGCCCTCGTCCCCCCTCTGTAGAGTCTCTGCCACTTCACACATATATTAATTTACCTCAAGCACATACTCTTTTTATTAGGAGTAGATTAAGAACCAAGGAATCATTCCCAAATAAAAGAAGTTGAAGCCCAATGAGGACTTTGCTATTTCACTATTGAAGCTATCTCCATAATACTTCAAACTATTAATTTAGAACACTGACTTTGCTGAAACTTTCTTATCTACTCCAGATTTCCAGATTGGAAATTGGAATTGGTTACTCATTTATTCTACCAACATTTGCTGACTTTCTACTCTGGGTTGAATACTGGACTGCAAAGTAATGAAGAAAGTACCTTTTCTCAAAGAGCTTACCACTTGGTTGAGAGAGAGAGACGTGAACACATAGGTGCGATTCAGTATTATATGTGGTGTGATGTGGGCAGGGCATAGCGGAGGGTTCAGCATTGGAGTGGTCAACCCCACTTATGGGGCTCAAGAAAGGATTCACTACAGAGATGGTGTTTCATCTGGGTCTTCTAGGAAGATGGGGGTGAGGAGAAAAAAATTTCATCAGAGGTGGAGGCAGAAACAGAGGGATGAAATAAGATGTTGAGATCAAGTGAATGTTAAGTTATTCCTGAAGATCAGAGCATAGTCAGATGGGAGGATAAGGGACAGAAACAAAATCACTCACTAGGAATTTCTAGAAAGTAGGAAATTGAAAGAACATGTCTTATAAGAAGATATTATGACAAGTGCCAAAAGATGGAAACAACCCAAATGTCCTTCAACAGATGAGTGGATAAATAAAATGTGGTATATACACACAATGGAATACTATGCAGCTGTAAGAAGGAACGATGTCGTGAAATATATGACAACATGGATGAGCCTTGAAGACATAATGCTGAGCAAAATAAGCCAGGCACAAAAAGAGAAATATTATATGCTACCACTAATGTGAACTTTGAAAGATGTAAAGCAAATGGTTTATAATGTAGAATGTAGGGGAACTAGTGATAGAGAGCAATTAAGGAAGGGGGAACGATAATCCAATAAGAACAGATAAGCTATCATGGGTAAATTTAACATCCTGGGAATGCCCAGGAATGACTATGGTCTGTTAATTTCTGATGGGTATGGTAGGAACAAATTCACAGAAATGTTGCTATATTAGGTTATTTTCTTGGGGTAGAGTAGAGTAGGAAGTGAAGTAGTTATCTTAGGTTAAGTTGTCTTTTTCTTACTCCCTTGTTATGGTTTGTTTGAAATGTTTTTTTTAATTATATTTAAAAAAAATTTTTTTTTATATAGTTGTTTTAAAAAAAAAGAGTTAATTAAAAAAAAAGAACAATGGAAAAAATATGCAGAGCCCCCTTGAGGAGCTGGTGGAGAATGCAGGGGTATTGGGCTTCCCCACCTCGATGGTTGCTGATGTGCTCACAGACATAGGGGACTGGTGGTTTGATGGGTTGAGCCTTCTACCATGGGACTTGCCCTTGGGAAGACTCTTGCTGCAAAGGAGAGGCTAGGCCTCCCTATAATTGTGCCTAAGAGCCTCCTCCCGAATGCCTCTGTGTTGCTCAGATGTGGCCCTCTCTCTCTAGCTAAGCCAACTTGGCAAGTGAAATCACTGCCCAGCCCCCTACGTGGGATCTGACACCCAGGGGAGTGAATCTCCTTGGCAACATGGAATATAACTCCCAGGGAGGAATCTAGACCTGGCATCATGGGATGTAGAACATCTTCTTGACCAAAAGGGGATGGGAAAGGAAATGAAATAAACTTCAGTGGCAGAGAGATTCCAAAAAGAGCCGAGAGGTCACTCTGGTGGGCACTCTTATGCACAATATAGGCAACTTTTTTTAGGTTCTAACGAATTGGAATAGCTAGCAATAAATACCTGAAACTATCAAACTACAACCCAGAACCCATGAATCTTAAGACAATTATATAAAAATGTAGCTTATGAGGGGTAACAATGTGATTTGGAAAGCCATATTTGTCCACAATCCCCCTTGTCTAGTTTATGGATGGATGAGCAGAAAAATGGGGGAAGGGAAAAAAAAAAAAAGGCACCCAGTGTTCTTTTTTACTTTAATTGCTCTTTTTCACTTTAATTTTTATTCTTATTATTTTGTGTGTGTGTGGTAATGAAAACATCAAAAATTAATTTTGGTGATGAATGCACAACTATATAATGGTACTGTAAACAACTGAATGTATGCTTTGTTTTGTATGACTGCATGGTATGTGAATATATCTCAATAAAATGAATTTAAAAAAAAGAAGATATTATGGACCTTGAATAAGCTATTTGATATTTTATTAAAATCATATTTAGTTTTTAGGGAACAGAATATGCTTTCATGGTTGCAAAAAATTAGGCAATATAAATCTAGCAACTTTTGTGACCTCTTGCTTCAAAAGGTAAGCAGTCATTACAAGAAGTCAACAGAGAAAAATCTTATAATGGTCAGCAGAAAAAATCATGGGGATCACATTGCTTTCCTAGAGTGTATTTGCAATGATCCACGGTAAAATCACCTTGTTGAAAATGTCAAATACCTGATTCTTCCCAAAGAGATTCTGATTCAGTAGGTCTGAGGGTTCAGCTCTGGACTTTGCCTTTCTAATAAACATGCCAGGTGAATTGCATGCCCACAGATACATGACAATTGACCCTCTATAGTAAAAATGTATTTAATTCTAGTTTTTGTGAAGTTTAAAACGTATTTGTGTGCTTTAAGCATATTTGATTGAGATAGAAGAAGGGTTTTCCCAGTTAATTCAGCATGTGAGAAGACGTGGCCATATGAGGCCATAACCAAGCTAAGCCATTGCCTATTGGGGAGCTTAGTCTAACTGAAGGGCATGTTCTCATCAATAGCAGTGGTCTGGAGAGCATAGACTATAAAGCAATGGGAAATAGAGTCTCACTTAATACACTTGCTTTTTCTTAATATTCAACCTCAGTATTCTCCACATGGAATATTCCAATCAGGAAATGCTGGATTTCCTTTCATTTGAGCTAGCAGTTTCTCAGATGCAATAACAGACAAAAAGTTAAATAGGAGTGACATAATTGGGTGGAACCAAAGGGTAAGCTGCAGTGTCTCTTTCAATGGTGTCCAGGTACATTGTAGAGTGCTTAGGAGAGGCATGGGCATTGTACAGTGTTGACTATTAGCTGCTTATTCACATTCTTTTGGGTTCTTTTGTTATATTTTTAATGATGATAAATAAGGAAATTATTGACATTGTTGAAATTTAAAATTCTAAAAGACGGGAAATGAGATGAAATGCATGACTTTCATTCTTCTTTCCCTCAATTCCCACTGCCCTTCTCTGCTTTCCCTTCTTTGTTTCTCCTTGACTGTGACTTGTTTACTCCTCTTTCCCCATCATTTTCTTTGCCTTTTGTTAATACAGGCAACAGCAAGACAAACAAAATTGAGATTCTCTTGAGTATCATTTTCCCTGTCTCATGATATGTTTATTTTCCAGTGTTGGTTCATGATTATGGCTCAAAGTTTCATCTTCATATTACAATTTCTAAAATAAATAGTCCTTATTGTTTTATTTTATGTAATTAAATGATGAACATTGATATTTAATATGAAATTATATGCATAGTTTTATTCACATGACAAATATTGTACCTAGAAATAAAATTGTCATTTGTCCTCCACTGAAAATGAATGATATATATTTCTGGTTGCTAAAATGGGCAACCTGGAAAATGACAAGAAGCCACATTTTATACTTTCTTCATCTCAGTTGCTGATGCAACAGAATGATTTTCTTTCAAACTGATTGTTTAGAAATGCCATAAATCCCAACAAATTTCAATCTATTAAACTGTAAGTTTTAAAACCCAAATGGATGAGAGTTTTTTTCTTTACCTTTATGATTATTCTGACTAGTAACATGAGAAGGATCTGAAGTTAACTTAAAACTAGAACACACTAGATGGTGCTGTTATCCTAATAGCAATCATGCATTGAAAGCAGTGCTAGAGTAGAATAAAGTTAGAATAAAGGGAATAGTGCCTGGTATACATACTGGATTTTGTCTTAAAACAGAGGATGTGGTAATTTCATATTACATAATTCTCTTTCACAGCTTTTGTATTTTACTCAAAAATGACTTGCTAATGTTCCGCATTAGCACAGCTCTATTTTAACAAATGTGTGTGGTGTATGTTCCAGGAACAAATGTGTTTTGGGGACAGACTGTTTTTCAGGTTTTACCTGATTTTATTTCTTATTTTATGTCCCATTACTTATCTCCCATAGTGCTCCCACTGGAGAATACACAGTCTGTATTCTAATCAGACTGTACTGGACACACCTTACATCTTCCCACTTCTTTTTCTCCTTGTTTTACCTTCCATGTGGAATATCTCGATCAACTGTCTCTGTCTATCTGTCTGTCTGTCTGTCTATCTATCTATCTAGCTAGCTAGCTAGTTAGCTAGCTGTTTCCCCCTCTTTTTAAAAAAGCAGTTTTACTGAGATATATTTACACACCATACAGTCTATCCAAAGAATATAATCAGTGGCTCACAGTATCATTACACAGCTGTGCATTCATCACCACAATCATTTTTAGAACATTTTCATTACTCCAAAAAAGGAGGGAAACCCACAACATCCTATTCCCCTTATCAACCTCTATCATTGACCCCTAGCATTGATGGTACTGTTAATGAAAGAATATTAGGATGTAACTGTTAACTATATTCCATTGTTTGCAATAGTTATGTTTTTCCCCATATATCACTCTAGTATTTACTCCTTGAAATAGTTTTTTACATTAGTTCTAGTTCATGGAAGAAATTTTTTTATATTTGTACTGTTAATCAAAGTCATTGCTCACCACAAGATTTCCTGTGTTACACAGTCCTATGCTTTAACTGCCAGCTTTCCATCAACCACATTCACACACCATTCAGCACTGTTAATTATACTCACAATAATGTTCTACCAGCACCTCTATCCATTTCCACACATTTAAATTCAGCCTAGTTAAAAATTCTGCACATATTAAGCAGCCATTGCCCATTCTCTACCCTCATTCTATCACCTGGTAACCTATATTCTAGATTCTATATCTATGAGTTTACATATTATAAGTAGTTCATATCAGTGAGAGCACACAATATTTGTCCTTTTGTGCATGACTTACTTCACTCAACATAATGTCCCCAAGGTTCATCCATGTCATTGCATGCTTCAGGACTTCATTCCTTCTTACTGTTGAATAATATTCCATCATATGCAAATACCACATTTTGTTTATCCTTTCATCAGTTGACAGGCATTTGGGTTGTTACCATCTTCTGGAAATTGTAAATAATGCCACTATGAACATAGGCATGCAAATGTATGTTCGTGTACCTGTTTCCAGTTCTTCTGAGAAGTAGTAGCAGGATTGTTGGATCTTAGGTCAACTGTATACTCAGATTTCTGAGGAACACCAAACCTCTTTCCACAGTGACTACATCATTTTACATTCACAGCAGCAGTGTATAAGTGTTATTTCTCCACATCCTCCAACAGCTGTAGTTTTCTGTTTGCTTAATCATGGCCATTCTAATAGGTGTGAAATGAAATCTCATTGTGGTTTTGATTTGCATTTCCCTAATAGCTAGTGAAGTTGAGCATCTTTTCATGTGCTTTTTAGCCATTTGTTTTTCTTTGGAAAAAATGTCTACTCATGTCTTTTGCCTATTTTTTAATTTGGTTGTTTGCCTTTTTATTATTGAGTTGTAGATTTTCTTTCTATATTCTGGATATAGAAAGAATGAAGAAGGCCTATTTTTAAACTCTCATTTCCATTCCATTGGTCAATATATCTATCTTTAGCCGATACCATGCTCTTTTGATCACAGTAGCTTTGTAATATGCTTTAATGTCAGGAAGTTTTAGTCCTCCAACATTGTTCTTCTTTTTCAAGATGTTTTTGGCTCTTTGGGGTTCCTTCCCCTTCCAAATAAGTTTGATAATTGGCTTTTCCATTTCTGAGAAGTAGGCTATTGGAATTTTGATTGGGATTCATTGAATCTGTAAATCAGCTTGGGTAGAACTGACATCTTAACAATGTTTAGTCTTCCACTCCATGAACATGGAATGCTCTTCCATTGACATAGTTCTTCTTGGATTTCTTTTAGCAATGTTTTGTAGTTTTCCGTGTGCAAGTCCTTTACATCCTTAATTAAATTTATTCCTAGGTATTTGACATGTTTAATTGCTATTGTAAATG
This sequence comes from Choloepus didactylus, assembly GCF_015220235.1. NCBI lineage: Eukaryota > Metazoa > Chordata > Mammalia > Pilosa > Megalonychidae > Choloepus > Choloepus didactylus. Next base: position 191,523,052 of record NC_051309.1, read on the forward strand.
GAAATTTTTCTTGACTTCCTCCCAGGTTGCTCATTATTAGTGTATAGAAACACCACCAATTTTTGCTTGTTGATCTTGTATCCCGCCACTTTGCTGAACTTGTTTATTAGCTGTAGTAGCTTTGTTGTAGATTTTTTGGGATTTTCTGTAGATAGTATCATGTCATCTGCATATAGTGAAAGTTTTACTTCTTCCTTTCCAATTTGGATGCATTTTATTTCTTTTTCTTGCTTAACTGCTCTAGCTAGAACTTCTAGCACAATGTTGAATAACAATCATGATAGTGGGCAAGTTGTTCCTTGGCTTGTTCCAGATCTTAGAGGGAAAGATTTCAGTTTTTCATCATTGAATACCATGTTAGCTGTGAGATTTTCAGATATGCCCTTTACCATATTGAGGAAGTTTCCTTCAATTCCTATTTTTCAAAGTGTTTTTATCAAGAAAGGATGCTGGATTTTGTCAAATGCCTTTTGTGCATCAATCAAGATGATTATGTGGTTTTTCCCCTTCAATTTATTAATGTGGGGTATTACATTGATTGATTTTCTTGTGTTGAACTACCCTTGCATATCTGGGATGAAACCCACTTGATCATGGTGTATAACTCTTTTAATGTGTTGTTGGATTTGATTTGCAAATATTCTGTTGAGGATTTTTGCATCTGTATTCATTAGATAAATTGGTTTGCAATTTTCTTTTCTTATAATATCTTTATCTGACTTTGTTATTAGGGTGATATTGGCTTCACAGAATAAGTTAGGTAGCATTCCCTACTCTTAAATGTTTTTGGAAGAGTTTCTGAAGGATTGGTAATTAATTCTTCTTGGAATGCTTGGTAGAATTCACCTGTTAAGCCATTTGGACTGGGGCTTTTCTCTGTTGGAAGGTTGTTTATGACTGACTCAATTTCTTTATGGGTAATTGGTCTTTTGAGGTCTTCTATTTCTTTTAGAGGCAGTGTAGGTTGTTTGTGTGTTTCTTGCAATTTGTCCACTTCATACAGATTTTGTAATTTGTTGGCATACAGATGTTCATAGTATCCTTATGATGCTTTTTATACTTTGGGGTCAGTAGTAATGTCCCCCCTCTCATTTCTGATTTTATTTCCATCTTCTCTCTTTTTTTCTTTGTCAGTCTAGCTAAAGGGTTGCCAATTTTATTGATATCAGAGAACCATCTTTTGGTTTTGTAGATTCTCTCTATTGCTGTTTTACTCTCAATTTCATTTATTTCTGCTCTAATATTTGTTATTTCTTTTCCTTCTGCTTGCTTTGAGATTAGTTTACTTTTCTACTATTAGTTGCTATTTGCTGTTCTAGTTCTTCCAGGTGTGCAGTTAGGTCTTTGATTTTAGCTGGTTTTCTTTTCTAAGGCAGGTATTTAGGGCTATAAATTTCCTTCACAGCACTGCCTTCCCTCTATCCCATATATTTCATACATTGTGCTCTCATTTTCATTCTCCTCAAGATATTTATTGATTTCTCTGGCAATTTCTTCTTTGACCTATTGTTTCTTTAAGAGTGTGCTGTTTAACTTTCCCATTCTTGGGGAAGAAGACTTCCACATCCTCTCCATCCGTAGCAGCCAGCCAGGGACTGGACCCCAAGGAGGCCCACCTCAAGAGTGGGTGATGGATGCTGGCAGCTGCCATAGTATAAGCTACTCACAGTTCTTTACTGTAGTTTCTCAGCCTCTTTTTCCCACTCTTCTGAATGCTGTACAGTGCTCCCCTGGACCCCTGAACAGTTATTTCAGACAGTTCCTGCCTGTCCACTAGCTGTTTTGGAGGAGGAGTGAGTGCTTCCTATTTTCCCATCTTTCCCAGAAGGTCCTCCTTGCCCATCAATATCTTCTTATTCTTCTAGACTAATTTCAAAAGTAATATGTTCTATGAAACTCTTCCAGATTCCCTCAACCATTTCTTATCCTCTGAATTCCCATAACACCTCCTGTATTTCTCTTATGCATTGAAATATTTGTATGATTTTCTCATTATACTGTAAACTCATTGAGAATATGGGCAGTTTCTTATGTAATTCCTACTTCTCTTCATATAGTAACCCTTAAATGAAGTACTGTGTCTTGAATATAGTTGGTGCTCATAAATGTGCATGCAATGAGGGGATAAAAAAAATGGAGAAATGAATTGTTATTAGAAAAATATTTTTTTCTTGGAAAGTTCTTTTTTGCTTTCCACTGTTCATCATACAGCTCTGGACCCTGGAAAGTTGACTTCTATGGATTGCATAAACCATGCATTCTTGCAGTAATGTTAAAAATAGTAATTTTTACAGCAATATTTATAGTAATCTTTGCATTAATATTAAAACTAGCTTTCCATATGTATAGCATAAATGCCATTTATATATTATCTCATTCTTGCCCTCTGGCTTCCATTTGGTGCAGCCAATGGGAAGAACTAACAAGAAATTTGAAGGAAAGAGAAAAGAGAAGTAGAGGTATTAATTGTCCCAGCTTTCTCTGAGTGACATCATAGGCTGGCCATGGCTGCATTCCTCTACATAAGACCATAGCCCTTTACTGGCATCTGATAATTATTCCCTCCTTTTGACTCATCAAGCCAAGGGATGGTAGCTTGGTTTACTTCACTGCCCTTAACTCTTTCCCTTTATTAAATTCTCTGGACTCACCCCCATTTGATTGTGCTATCTATAAGCCATATACAAACCATGACTCATAAAAGGCTGTTATGAAATTAAGCTAGGTCATGTAAGAAATCATTGTATCTGATAATGTGATCAGGATACAGCATTCTAAAGAATTCTTCAACTCAAGTTTGATTTTACTTTTACCCTCCAGTCAAAAGACAACATACTCTGCCACATACAAATGCATATTTTCATTTGCAAATGTGCTCAAATTAAACATCCTAATTATTTGAGAATATTTACTAATGGCCTAAAAAAGAAATTATCTACAGTAATATTAAAATAGCTTTCCATATGTATAGCCTAAATGCCACTTATATATTATCTCATTTTAAAACATTCCTTTAATTATTTTTCTGCTAACGTGCAGAATCATTGACTTTAAGAACTGAAACTAGGATTTTTAAACCATTTTCCCAAGGACCTGGGGTTTCCAACTAAAAGTTTAGCTTCAACCTGAAAGACACAATGAATTTGACTTTTTTAGCTTTGAGTGACTATCTAGATCAAGATGGGCATCGAGGAACCTGAATTTATCTTAAAATGACAAGATTAAATATGTCACTATGTAAAGACATTCAGATGAAATGTCTTTTCTGTCCACTGTTGGGAACCTGCTGATTGATTCTCTCACAAAACAGACAATAGGTGTGTGAACTTTCTGAGCCTCACTTTTTTCAGTTCCAAAATAGCAAAAATTATAGCTCTGTGATGATTAAAATGGCATAGCATATATAAGGCACTCTGCCCATGGCCTGTGAAAAGTGCTCCATGCATACTGGTTTGCTTCTTTTCCTGAGACACACAGTCACTTTTTGGATAGTCAAATCTAAAGCCAAGGTAGGGCTGGCTGTACCTTTCTAATGCTACTCCTATTTCCCTTCACTTACATTAATTCCTTTTTCTAGTTATGATTTTTTTTCTGTTATGTGGAATATAGCATACCAAGAAATTATAGACTATAACATGGATTTAACTCAGTGTCATAATTCCTAGAATTATTCTATTTTACATATGCATATTCAGTCATTATTTTAGACATTTTTTATTTCCCTTCCAATATTTATAAACCAAGAATAAGAAAGCCATAGCTCGAGTGATTAGAGCATTTGAACTTTCATTCATAATTTGATGTCTTTTTTGAGATTGTGAGTGAAATGATCCCTTTGACCTCTGGCTTAATCAGCAAGGACATTCAGATCCTTGATTGTCTTGATTTCCCTAACTTCTCTTGCAAGCCTCATAGCTGAAATTGCAGGGCTTATCCTGAACATTTTCATAGACTTCGTAGATTAACAATGATCTGACATTTAACTTGGTACTGCATCAGCCTGATAGGACTTCTTGTCTTAATTTGAGTAATTGGGATCCTGTGTTCCTCATATGAGAAATCCATCCTGTACTCAACTTTTTGTAACTACCTCCTGGTTTATTCTTCTCTGTCAGAGATCTAGTTGCAATGGCCATATTTTTTTTTTTATATTAGTTCCTTTAGTGTAGATCTTTTGGGAATTAGGACCCATCCTGTATCTAACTACCACAGTCAGGACCCCACACTCACTTTGCTCGCTTGTCTCATCACCACTGGTTACATAGTAAGAGTTTTCCCTTTTTCCTATTTCTATACTTTGCCAACCTGCCAGACCCTTTCTTCTCCCATTTGTTGACATTGTTGACCAACTTCCTAACATTGGCTGCCCAAGCCATGGGAATAAAAAGCCGCAGCCTAGTGCCTGTCTTGCTGCAACCACAAGCACGTGTTGTCAGCTTCCAGGATACTAATTCCTATGAATCTGACCTATTTTGGGCTATCTAATCCATAGGGCTGCCATTGGGGAAATAAAGCAATCTGAGAGAGATAAGTTTTTGATTTTGTTTCACATGCAGGATTATGTGTCAAATAGTATTGCTGATTAAAGGAAATTTGTAATTCATGGTCAAATATTTGCTCTGCTTGTGTTAAAACCAGTCTGATGGTTTTCTTTTTGGATATCAAGGAATGTACAGACTAATCACACAGAATTAATGACTAAAGGTGAAACACAACATTGTTTTTTCTCAATTTAAAATCCACAGAGGAAGAAGACACTTGAACTTCAGTCCCTGTGTAATAGAATATAGGCCTTAAATTTTCTTTAAAATTTTTCAAAGTTTCTCCTGAATTATGCCTCTCTATATTATTAAGCACTTCAAGCAATACATGTATACATTTATAAATGCTTGTTCATGGAAGTGTTTGTTTTTATATGCATATATAGAAAGAAAGATATAGGCAGATATTCTCTGACTCACGTATTATTTTTAAGATCATTCCTATTATATTGATTTCTAGACTTGTGATTTTCAAAAGAGGCAAGTAATTTGTCTTGCTGATGAAGCTGCCTTGGTTGACATTGACATCTGAGATGAGTGAAGGACAATGGCTATTTTCCACATAGAAGCCCACAAGAGAATATTCCATCTGATTTGTAAATTACGTCCCCAGAAGTATTGTTTCTTACAAGGTGAGTCATAAAGTGCATGTCCTCTGTTCGTAGCACACCAAAAACATCCAAGGCTGGTGTGCACTTGAACATGGAAGGGACAGCTGTGCCATCCTGCAGAACTATGCATCCTCAGATCCCTGCTTAGGGCCAGCTAGTTACTTCAAATAAGTAGCTATTTCAAATGAGGGAGAGATAAGAAAGATATTCTAATTGTCTTCCACTTTTACCAAACTAAGGTCACTAGAGGTAAATTTGGAAAACCCTACTCAACCTAGAAAAAATGAATTCCATCTTCTGCCACATCAGGATTAAAAGCAGGAATTGAAATAAAAGATGGTGCAGAATTCCACACACAGTTCAAATATGATTATTTCTCCATAAGATAACTAGGCTTATATACCAAGAAAGATCCAGGATAAATTGCTTTTCTGTAAAGAGAGATTTTTTTTCCTTCAGAGATAAATCCCTCCAGAATTTGGCAGATATTTTTGCCAAACTATGCAAATTGGCATTGAAAAAATAAAAATTGTTAACATTTTTGAGAATGTACCATGTGTTGTTTTATGTTTTTACTTAGCCTTCACTACCACCCTATGACATAGATACATTTATTTCCTCCATTTTACTAAGGAAGCCTAGGAGATTAGGACCCTAACCAGGTCAGACATAATTGTGGAAGAATATAAATGGCTGTGCATATTCCTAAAATGAAAGAATGAGGAGACTATCAGTAGCACACATGCTTTCCACCAATAAATGAAGATACTGAGACAGAAGAATAATTCTTGAAGAATCCAGAAATTTTTCACAACTATTGCCAACAAGGATAAAATAGGAAAGCAACCTGTGAGTATATTAATTAACAATTACTAATTTTAATTTTTGTTAATTAACTTATTTTGTCCTTACTGAAAACAAAAACTATCTTGACTCTAGCCTACAGAGGAAAACATAAGCTTTAAGCTGGCTTTCACTAAATTCTGCTACTTTCCTGATTTTGCTACTTCCCTAGTTTTGCACATGGGGGGATAGGATCTTGGTTGTAATCACTATTTGAGTGATCTTAGCAGCTGCTATTGAAGGGCCAAATGCAACTGAACATCATTTAAATATAAAAAAAGTTGTGACACAACCAGATAGGATGAATATGAAAAGAATTCAGAATAGAATCAGGCAGTAGAATGGTTCAATCCAATCTAGTTGTGAAGTAACATATGTGAAAAGGTTGGAGATTCATATCAGACTTGAGAATTGGGTAATATGTTACTTGCATCCAAAGACATGTAGTCTGTAAGAGCATCCATTTAGAAGGAATGAACTTTGAGTCCCTATTGGCCCTGTAGCTGACCATAAGAGAATCTCATTATTAAGGATCATATAAAAATTGCCCTGCACTTTCATATTTCTTGACCCAGAAAAATATCACTCTCTAGTCAAGATGAAATCTCATTATCTGAGAGGACAACTCCCATTTTCTTGGGATAATAATATCAGTTACTTCAGGAAGGTAGAAATATTTCATTAGTGGGTATTGCAGATTCAGCTGTGGAACCAAAATATCCATTTTCACTTTTTGTTCTTGTTGTTATTAGATCTGATGAATTTTAACTGGGTACACAGCAGCTTATCTAGAGGCCACATTTCTCCGACTCTCTTGAACTTGTAGCAATGTGACTAATAATCATAATGGAAAGTGAACAGAAGTGAGAAGGCTTCTTCCTGGTCTTTCCATGAAAAGAATTGGGTATGTTCTAACTTGGCCTTTTGCTCCCTTCCTGCTATGTGGGAGATGGTACATTTGGAAGCATTTGCCCTGGATTAAAACATAGAAATCACATTCTGAGATGGAAAAATCAATCTACCATAGTAGAGGAGTCACTCTACTACTTACCTATCTCTAAACTCTTAACAGGAGGAAAAACTAAAATATGATCCTGTTCAAGCAAATGTGTTTTTAACAGCTTTATTGACAAACAATTTACATACCATAAAGTTTACCTGTTTTAAGTGTACAATTCAATGGTTTTTAATGTATTTGGAGTTGTATAACCATCATTATAATCTAATTTTAGAACATTTTCATCACTCCAAAAAGAAACTTTACATCCATTGATGGTCACTTCCTAACTTCCTACTTTCCTCACTCCCACTACCCCCATCCCAGCAGCATACCTCTAGCCCTAGGCAACCCCTAACAACCACTTTTTGTCTCTATAGAAAATTGTCTATTCTGGACGTATATAAATGATATTATATAATATATGGCCTTTGTGATGGACTTCTTTTATTTAGCATAATTTTTATGAATTTTTTCATAGGCCATCCATTTTGAAGCATGTGCCAGTACTTCGTTCCTTTTTTATTGTCAAATAATATTCCATTGCATGGACATACCACATTTGTTTATCCATTCATCAGCTGATGAGCAATGTATATGGTTTCCATTTAGGGTTATTATGAACTACAAACATGAATGAACAAGTTTTTGTGTGGAGATATGTTTTCATTTTTCTTCAGCATATACATAGGAGTAGAATTGCTCTGTCTTTTGGGAACTATATATTTACATTTTGAGGAATTGCCAAACTGTTTTCCAAAGTAGGTGTACCATTTTTTGTTCCCACAAGAAATATGTTTTTGTCTTTTTGTTGCAGGAGGTGAGAATCTAGCTGGAGGTGGTTTCCCAAATATTTAACAACTGGAGTCAGCTCAGATTGGCTCATAGGAGCCAATTATAGACTATTCATGCATTTCACAAGCCAGTTGTTAAATCTTGGGTAATTTGCAATAGCCCATGGGTGAATATTTAAACCAAGGACATGGGCAAGTGCTGCAGATCAGGGCTTTTTGCTCTGGAGAGCTGGTCTACCAGTACACTGCTGTAACCAACTAATCAGTACGGATGTAGTACAGTGAGAACAGATGCCAACTATAAATGATTTCTCCCACACCAGTGAATTCTAGCTAAATATCAGCTCTGACTCTATCTTAATTAGTATAGTAGGCATATGATTAACTCTAGTCAGATTAAGTATAGAAATAATAGATGTGATATTTAAAGTATTTGTAGTAGAATTTGGCATTTTAGAGAATATAAGAGCTATAATTCACATCTCAATTTATGATATAATGGAGCAATTGATTTAGACACATGATTTTAAGTAAAAATTTTTGAGAAAATTGATTTGTTGGTAAATAATATTAGAAGTTTAGGGTAACTTGGGTCTCACTATTTTTATAAGTAAAACTTATTAGATGTATAAGAATGTTTAAGTACTTAGAAAGGCTTTCTTTTTTGAGGTGTTTGCAATATTTCAAAAGAAAATCAAATATAGTAAATTATAAATGCAATTAAAATGTTTAGCTAAAAGCGTTTTTCTTGATGATGTTAAAATTTACCAGATTACTGACATACACAATCTCTCTGGGCAGGTATTTCTAGGTTTCTGACTCAAAGGGTTCAAAGGACTATAGAAAAATGTTTAAAGGAGTTTGTTGAGCATGACTGTCTCTGCACTCAAGAAAGAAAACTGAAGGGATACACCATATCATTCTTATAAGAACTTCCATTTCCTCCTCACTGTGAACTTGTGGGAACACTTTGACATTGTGATTGAGAAAATAACCTGGCCCAGGTCAAGCTGCCTCTTGGTCCATGTTCCGCTGATTCTCATCTGTGTTCCACAACTGAAATCTTAGCCTCTCAGCATGCATTGCGCTCGCTATTTTCAGATTTATCATCACTGTTGATGCAATTATTCAAAGTTTGCTTCAAATATTAAAACTTTACTAATAGCTTTTTATAGAAACATAAAATGCTCTGGAGAGTGCTGGCTGCTAAATGAGGAATTTTATCAGGGGAATGGCTGTACTCCAATGCCTCTGCCTTTGTGAGCTTCACCCTCAGCTCTCTCTGCACTGTAGCAAAGAGGAAGACTATATTTCACAATTTCTCATGGGAAGATTTCCCTGTTGGATGGAAGTGCAATTTGTCAAGAATAAATGCTACCACAATGAGATGCTTTTTTGTGTTACGCAACTTTACATCCCTCGTGGTAGCAACGGTTCAAATTTCTATTTTCTTGTTCTTTATGGTTTGGGTTGCTGTTAGACCCAAACTAAACTTTGGTATTCTATGAATAACAAGAACAATGCTTGAGAATGTCACCTGATTAATTCTGAGTACTCTGCCATGCTTCTGAGTCTTAAATGTGCAGTTTTTCTTCATAATCACAGGTGACTTCCCACCACTCACCCACAGGAGGAGATCTGCAAGAAACATCATTTTCTGTTCTTCAGTCTACATACACTTCAGTGTACAACATGAATACATCCCTCTGGGATAAAAACTGCCCAAGGCTCAAAATACTATGATTATTATTAAAATTCCTTGAGAGGTTTCAGAATCTGTATATAATGGTGACTATTTGATGACCAGGAAGATAAAAACATTTAAAAAGTCATTTATCAATTGTCACAAGAGAAACCAGTCCTGAATTCATCATCAGAATCTATTAGAAGCTTGTTCTAGTTAACTATGAAACAGAAAGTCACATCATGGATCCTGAATGCCTTATTGACTGTTTGAGATGCTGGCATCAATTTCCCACACAGCTAAAGGTCTATTAATACTGACCATGTCAAAACTATTAAGTGACTGCACAGTTTTTATTAACAAAAATCTTAATCAAACCATTTCTGGAGGAGGATGGGGTATTTCATCTGCAAGAATGGTTGTTAATTAATATTGCATTGTAAGACATGCCCACCAAGGTGCAGTGAAGCCAACCTTATATGGTGCTTCCTGGCCTGGCATGAGGCTTGCAGAAGTTGATTGACAGCAGGTTATTCTGGAGCACTACTGTGTAGTGAGCAGAAGTGGGATAGCTACAGACAGGCTATGGAGAGAAATGCTTTCCTTTCCTTAAAATACAACTTCAACAATACTTACTGGCTATGCATAACTAAGAAAGAACAGCTACATGTCAATCTGGAATAAAAGAATCAGGGCAGATGATATTCCACCCATGAACATATTGATTATGTTCAGACCAGGAATCTAGGAGACAGAGATGCAAACTGTAATGTTATAGAAAATGTTCTAAGAGCAGTTTAGAGTCCAACGATTATATTACTTTGCACATAATAGAGAATATCATTATCTTTTCTACTGGAACCATACATGTTTATAACTACATACTTGAATAGGTTTTATTGCTAGATATTAAGCATCTTAAATAATTATATTTGGTGAGTTGAATAAAAGTGAATTTTTATAAAACTCTTACATTAATCAAATTTATGAAGCAAATTCCACCTGGATCTATTACTTTAGCATAGAATCTGAATTTAAGCTTTCTTTTTTTCTTTCAATGTCAGGTTTTCCTTTCCTCTGGATACGTATAGTCATTGCCTCCTTCACCTTTTTCCAGAAAGTTCTAAGTTCTGTCCTCTTCATTTTACCAGGTTTATACCCTGTATAAATTGAAAATAATGAAAGAACATTATACTTAAATTAACATTAGAACAAAACTGTTAAGTGACTCAATGTTGTATACAAGATCCTATGTATCTGCTATGGTGGAATGAGAGAAAGATCTCTTTTGATTTGCACATAATGACATTTTGATATATGAAATTTGAGAGATTTTGGAAAAACAGAAGTGCTTACTGCTAAGATATTGACAAATGAATATGTGCAGCACTTGTTTTTTTTAAGCTTGTATAGGCTAGTCTTCTCACAGAGTGAGTGAACATAGCAGGTTAAGAATGTAGATTCAGACCTGACTGTGTCTCACTTGCTCAGTCACTTTCTTCCTCTCCCTGCCACCTTCCCCCACACTCTCTCACTGTCTTTTGCTTAAGTCCAAACTTTAACGTTATTGCAATTGCAATAACGTAGTTTACTTGTACCAATAACTTTTTTGTCAAGAGACGTCTGTTTTGTTTTGAAAAGTCTCTCCTAGTAAAGCATCAATCATGTCACACTTGTAAAGTAAAAACATTTTTTTGGTCCCCAGATAGAAAAAAAAAAAAAAAAACTGCTGAGAAAACAAACTGTGCAGAAATATTAACTGTGGCATATTAATACATGTATTCTAAGCATTCTTTATTTGTCTACAGTTGGTGTCCTGTGACTCTGACAGTATGGGCTGCTGACCTCTTGTCTTGAAACCACAGAGGACTCCTCAATGTCCTCCTTAGATAGACTAATGGCCAGATATCCACACAGTGAGAATAAAGCACTTGGCTTTCATATGCTAAAAGCACCACTGTTAAATCGGTTGCAGAGGTCTGACAGACTTTCAAAGCTATGGCTACGTAATATCAAACTACCTGGAAAGTTATAGTCAGTCACCAAGATGTTTCCAAATACCTGGATGTTTGCATCATGGATATAGAACATCTGGATCTAATCTCCCTTTTGACATCTTGATGTCTTACCATTTTGCTGACGTGCTAATCATTTATACTTATAAAATAAGATTCTCTGCTTTGGGGGCTCAGATTAGCACTTTCTAAATTCCAATCTACCTCAAGCATTATAGCATGTGTTGAGTGAATTGAGAATGGATTGCACTTTGACTAAGTCAAGGCTTGGAGTGGGATAAAATATAAATTAATGTAGCTTGGGTACATCATTCTGCACCAAAATCTACCTTGGACATTATTGGAGTTAAAAGTAATGCATTTGTTTCCAGTCAGGAAAACAAAGCTATGCTACGTATTTCAGGTAGAGGAGAATTGGATATAATGGGCTTGGAAGGAATGGAGGAGCAACAGGGAAAACTGGAGTGGGGAATGCCAGGGGAACAAAAAGGAAGGAGCAATGGGTAGAGATCAGGAAACTGCTAGTATACCAGAGCCCCAGCCCTAGAACCTGCTGCTTTCTGCTGGAGAGTATGCCACTTCCAGAGCTGAGAACACCAAGGCCAGGCTGCTGCTGCTGCCCAGGATTGCTGGAGACTGCAGGCGCCCCATCCCTTGCAGCACTACAGCCACAACCAGCAACTGTCCGCCATGGCTACTGCTGTGGAAACCGAAAGCAAGAAACTTCTCTGTTTCTCCTGCTTTTTGATCTCCCGACCATGCCTCCAAATAACAGATCCAAACAGGAAGCCCGCTGGCAAAGGAAATGTTTGCAGCTTCCCAACCCCAGAAGCCCAAAGAAGAGTATAGAGGCCCAGATATGGAATTGGAGACAACAGGTAAATAAGCAACACAAGTACCCAGGTAGAGGCAATGGTGTTGTCTCTGTTTAACATTTTGCACACATAAAATCAATTATAACTAACATCAAAAAACAAGATACAAAGGTTGGGTATAAAGTGAGGTACAAAAATAAGGAGGGTTGTCACAGAAGTACAGTAAGTGATCTATGGAATATATAAACAGGAAAGGTTTATTTCCCTATATAGCCTGTTCACTTGCCTTTATATAAATTAATATATCAGAGCTTTTTAAAAATACTTCTAAGTTTCTCAAGTAATATATGAATATATTCATCTGGTAAGACATTAAATTTACAGATGTGGATTGATTAATCCCCCTTTAACTACCAGTCCAAGCCTAGCCCCTTTCAGAAATAGCTACTGTCAGTTTGATGTATATCCAAAGAGGTATAAATATCCTTCAGTAGCAAAAATGACTAAGTAAAATATAGCACATTTTTACTATGGATTATTCATGCTTCATTTAAGAGAACAAAGTAGATTATATGTAAAGGCTTAACTATAGCAAGCAAAAAATAAAATTTGCAGGATATAAATGTTCAATTTATGAATTTTATAAACAAATGTAAAAGGAAGTCTTTCTCTAGCTCCAGTGTGTGCCTCTAACATGATCTTCTGTCTCCTTTGCCCCCCACGTAGAACCTGGTCATCTCTTAGGTTCTCTGATCCCAATCCCTTCCCCTATACCATCTTTGATTCTCTGCTGTATTTCCTATCACTCAATTGACCAGGGAAGATGAGTGGTAGAAATGGGGAAAAGGAGACAACAAAAGGACAAATGAAAACAAACCACAGTTATAACATCTTGGAGTTCTCTGTTGCTGAAAAACTTAATCACAGAAAATGGCATCACCAAAATGCTCACTTTCTGTCAAGGAGTTAACAAATCTATTTTGATCACTATTTCTTTTTTCATTCCTTCTTTCCTTCCTCCCTCCCTTCCTCCCTCCCTCCCTCCCCCTTCTCTCCCTCTCTTCCTTCCTTCCTTCCTTCTTCTCACCTCTCTCTCTCCTTTAAGACAATGTTTGCATCTAGCTCCATGAAAATAATGAGAAACTTTGAAAAAGATAGTGATTAAGCTTTGGATGAAATCTTTGCTAGTGTGCTTCCTATGGGAGGAATCTCTGAAGAAAATGCAAAAAGTGTACATACACAAGTATTTTCATTGGAGAAATATACTATCATTTCATCTACTAGTATGGTAGGTTGAATTATGCACCCCAGGAGAAAACAAATTCTTGCTCTTTGTGCCAGTTTGAATGTATTGTGTCCCCCAAATGCCATTATCTTTGTGGTCTTGTGGGACAGATCTTTTGGTGCTGGTTAGATTTGCTTGGAATGTGCCCCACCCAGCTGTGGGTGGTGACTCTGGTGGGATACTCCCATGGAGGTGTGACCCCACCCATTCAGGGTGGGCCTTGATCAGTGGAGCCATATAAAACATGCTGACTCAAAGAGACTGAACGGAGTGCAGCTATGAGTGATGTTTTGAAGAGGAGCAAGCCTGCTAGAGAGGAACATCCCGGGAGAAAGCCATTTTGAAACCAGAACTTTGGAGCAGACGCCAGCCACGTGCCTTCCCAGCTAACAGAGGTTTTCCGGACGCCATTTGCCATCCTCCAGTGAAGGTACCTGATTACTGATGTGTTACCTTGGACACTTTATGGCCTTAAGACTGTAACTGTATAGCCAAATAAACCCCCTTTTTATAAAAGCCAATCCATTTCTGGTGTTTTGCATTACGCAGCATTAGCAAACTAGAACACTCTTAATCCCATTCCTACTGATGTGAACCCATTGTAAATAGGAACTTTGGAAGATGTTATTTTTAGTTAAATTGTGGGCAACTGAACCAGGTTTGGCTTGAATCCAGATTACTGGAGTCCTTTATAAGCAGAGTGAAATTCAGACATATAGAGAGAAAGCCATGGGAAGAGCAGAAGCTGAAAGTCAACGGAACCCAGAAGAGAAAGGAGTGGACATTGTCAAGTGCATTGCTGTGTGACAGAAATGCCAAGGACCCAAGGAGCTCTAGTAGCCAGCCCCAGAACACTACAACTCTTAACTGCTGACACCTTGATTTTGAACTTCTGGCCTCAAAATCATGAGCTAATAAGTTCCCGTTGTTGAATTCAACTAATTGTGTGATCTTTGTCTTAGCAGCTGGGAAACCAAGACCACTATTAAAAAGATTCAGTTGCATTGAACATCTTTAAAACCACTCAAGCATTGAGGGAAAATTCAAATTGTTTTAGCCCAGGTCTTCCCCAGAACAGACCTGAAACAAAGCTTATAAACAGGGAGTTTCTATAGAATCTGCTCACAGGCAGCAGAAGGGAAGGATTGCAGAAGTGAAACCAGGAAGGAAGGAATGTCAGTAAAAGATGTGTTATTGAGCTGGCCACCACTGCCTGTGACAATGCTTGATTTCACCAGAATGTCCTGAGAACCTTTACAGAATGCATCTCAGAACTGTTCATTTGAGGGATAAAAGAAAGAAGCCACTTACCTGTCAATTCCACTACTCCAGTGTTCCAGGATTGTCCTATAGGAACACATTTCCATGTGGTGTACTTATGAGTGTCTGTGGTTCATGCAGTGTCCATTCCCATGCTCAGAGAAGCTACTGAAAAGGAAGCTAGAGGGAAGTAATAAGTGCCCGAGACTAGGTACTGCCAGGTTATTCTTGTGGAAGATGGGCAGCTGGAATAAGATGTGAGGCCAAGAGAATTTGGAGCAGGGCACAAGACTTGTCAGATCCTCAACTCTTAAAAACTGGCAGAATTCATCACCTGAGTGGTGAATGTGACCTGCCCTTCTACTACCTGCCATTATAGGATGAAAGGATTCTAAATGGCACATATTTTTAAATGCTCCACAATTTAAAAATATATTTAAATATATAAAGTGTGATTCCTGTGGGCAGGAACCATGTTTTAATCTATCTCACCATGCATATGCTTAATAGAGTGTCAAGCAATAAAAGAACTCAATAGATATTTATTGATGGGTATAAATAATAAAAGATTGTTGAAGATAGTTGAAACGAAAGTAAATCCAGCTCAACTGTTCCTCTCAATACCACACAGGTTTGAGGGAGTAAGCCCTACTCCCCAACTCCCTTCCCACCCCATCTCTGTTCATTATCTGCTTTCTTTTTTCTTAGGGGTAAGTGTGAACACAGAAGGTAGAAAGAGGGATGTCTAGTGGAATGGGTAGGAAGGGATATTGTGGTATAGTGGGAGAGAATTTAATTCTCTGCCAAAATATGCTAAATACTCTGTAAATCGTGTACCCCACCATCAATGTAGGGCATTGTGCCAGTTTGGATGTATTATGTCCCCCAAAATGCCATGTTCTTTGATGCAATCTTGTGGAGGCAGATGTATTTGTATTGATTAGATCGGAATTCTTTGATTGAGTGTTTCCATGGAGATGTGACTCAATCAGCTGTGAGTGAACCATTTGATTAGATAATTTTTATGGAGGTGTTACCCCACCCATTCAGGGTGGATCTTGATCAGATCACTGGAGTACTTTAAAGAGAGCCACACAGTCCCAGATGCAGAGCAGCTGCGAGTGACATTTTGGAGAGCAACTGAGAGTGACATTTTGAAGAGGAGCTGCAGCTAAGAGAGGACAAAATGCCCCAAGAGCAACATTTCGGAGAACAACATTTTGAAACGCAACCTGGGAGCAAGCGGACGCCAGCCACATGTCTTCCCAGCTAACAGAGGTTTTCTGAATGCCAATGGCCATCCTTCAGTGAAAGTACCCTGTGGTTGACGCCATACTTTGGACACTTTATGGCCTTAAGACTGTAACCTTTTAACCAAATAAACCCCCTATATAAAAGCCAATCCATTTCTGGTATTTTGCAAAAAGGCAGCATTAGCAAATCGGAACAGGCATTGATTCATGTTCATGCTTTGTTTTTTTCCACTAGTCTCCTAGTCTCAGTCTCCCCAGGGTTGAGCTCTTAGTCATTTGTTATTTTTAATGTCCACCCTGATCAGCTCCTGTTTTAAAGTATGTCATAAAAAGAGTTGGTTTTCAGAAGTGAGGACAGAGCTAGAGGTTATGGGATAGTATCAGGGCCACCCTGAATTTATTGTTATCCTTCCACTAGCAACTCAGCAAAGGGGCAGAATTTCAGGAAAAGCAATCAGTTAAATGAGGAGGATAGTCAAATGCAATTCTAAATCAATTTCTACTGTGTCTTTGCTTGTCTGCAGAGCCCCTTCTGTGAAGGTTGTTGGCTGCTTCTGCTGTGGGACTGTTTATACCAAACTGACTTGATATTTTTATCTGTTTACAAAGCAGCACAAGATGTTTACATAGTAGTGACCTGGTTTCTGTGGCTCTGTGAGTGCTATTTGCAGTAGCATGTTTTCTAATCTTCATGAGGCTCTAATCGTTTGCATTTAGCAAGGCCTGGGTTCCAGTTGAAGGGAGCTGTTTGGAGAATGGCCCCACTTCTTGACTGATCTTGTTCTCGCTGTCTTTGGAAGAGTGGTTTTAGAAGAATGCCCATGTACCAGACTGTCTGTCTTTTCCTGTAGACTTGATGCAAATTAAACATTTAGATTACTGAAAATTTGTATCTTTAACCATTAAGAGTTTGGAATTCTGCCTGCCATGAGCAGTACAACCTCTGCTTAGTCACAATTCTCTCAGAACAAGCTTCCACTACAGTGTGTCCACCTCATTTGGTCTATATAAGCTAGTCCACTACCTAACCCTGGAAGACCTAACTAAGTTTCTTTCTATTTTAACGAGGTATCCTTTTAATGGTGACAGGGAACTTTTCAATTAGGGCCAAGTTGTAAATCTTGGGGATAAGAAGGAGGCAAAGACAGCCCAATCTACCTTACAGAGCTGATACCAATGAGATAATAAAGATGAAAGCTTCTTAACATGGAACTGAATGTATATCAGGTTAATATCAATGTACATTTTATTGGATTCCAGGACTGAACTCTATTCCTAGAGTTAAGTTCACATGTAGGGAATGGAGTATAAAACAAACACTGAAGTGGAAATTCCAGGTCCTATGTTTTCAACCCCTCTAAGTATGCTGATAATATTTGTTAAGTTGTTTATCTTGTTTGGGCCTCTGGGTCCTCATTGGCAAAATTAAGTGACTTGAGTAAAGTGATCTCTAAATTCCTTTTGGTTCTAAGATTCCTTGTAGCTAAAACAGACATTCCTGAAGAAGCAGAAAAGCCTGATGTCATACTGCCTAATTATGAAATAGTTTTATGAAATAGGATCTTTCTGGTTTTAATTCATTTTGTTTTCAGATACCTGTTGTGATGAAAGAACTTTCATAGCTGAATCCCCTTTGCCTACTAATTTTTATGGCAAAATAATAGTTTTGTTCTATGACATTAGGAAAAAGCAGTCAGCTTTTTTTTTTTTTAAAGTGAGGGAAAATATCTACTTTAATTAAACAAATTTAGATAAAACCATCTTGAATAAAATGTGGAATTATATTGAAGGTATTCTACAAATGAATAAATACCCTTCCTCCTTCCAGCCTTCACTCCCGGCCACATCCCCCACCCCAGGGCCAGTGAAGCAGGGAAAGTTTGGTGATTAGGAAATGGAAGGATGTTTTGATGCTTTTAAAACTACTCTTCTGACCAGTGTTCCCCAAAGCTTGTTTCACGGAGCACTAGTTTCATGAGATGTTATAGATAAAGCATGAAAAACGGTTCCATGATTAAATGTGTGAAACATTAGAATTAACAAATATAAACAGATTTCTTTACTATGGAATTTTTTTAGAGCTTTTACTATGCTAATGTCTATTCTCCATCTCCAACAGAGAGATATGGCATGTAGTTAAACAACCATGATTGACCGTGGGACCCTTTTATTTGGGGCAATCTCATGGCATTCTGTTCCTTGAGGCACACTTTAAGAAACTATTTTCTTGTTTTTAAGGAATCAAAATTAAGTGAGGAAAGCACATATCCCCTGAGATACTAAAAAACAAGGGGGGATCCTCACAGGCTCTCTTATACTACACTATTGACATTTTGGGCTGCTTAATACTTTATTGTTGGGGTGAGGTGAAGGGGAGGTGGGTCTTCTGCATTGCAAAATGGCAGCAGCATTCATGGCCTCTCCCCACTGGATGCCGGTGGCAACCTAGTTGTGACAATCAACAATGTCTCCAGATGATGCCAAATATCACCTGGAGGGTACAAATTTTTCCCAGTGGTGAACCACTGGGCTGGGAGGAGAAGGCACTGGAAGAAATTGAAGACATAAGAGAGAGAAGGGAATCCACTGAAGTGAAGGGAAGGGCTCGGATTCAGAACACATAAAGGGGCTACCTTTGGAAAAAAGAATTGTATATTCTTCTGACAGCAAAGTGAAAGAGAAAAAGACTACAGGGAAAGTAAGAATTTGGGGGCTGGGACAGTGGTCAGGGAATCAAGGAATGGCACGGAAATCAAGGATACTTCCTATGTGAGTTTAAATGATGAGGTCATCTGGTAAGAATGAGTAAGCTTTAAACTGGGTCTAGGAAAACTAAAAGAAGTGGAAATGATGCAGAAGATAAAACAGAAGGTGAATGTAAGTGCGAAAGCCCCAAAATAAGAAAAAGTCTTGAAGGATGTAATTGAGGCCCCAAATTTGGAAAATTTGTATTTGAACTCTTCCAAATTCCAATATATGTGTATTTTCCCTCTAGGCATACCCAGTACCTTGGTTAAAGAAAACTGAGAATGCTGCTTGCATGTTTGCTAGCGTGTTGGCAAGTAAGGAAGGTGACAAAATAAAAAAGAGCAGATCATGGACAAAATAGGGTGATTACAGATAACTGCAGAAATTAATGGATCATACATAATATCTAGTTCAGTGGTTTTCAACCTAGAGACAATGATTAAATCTTTTTTAAAAATCATGTGATACAGATGACAGCGCTTTGATCCTTGTCTCCAGAGGTTATATCTGAACCCTTGAGTGAGATTGAGATTTCATGTTTTAAAAGTCGTTTGTGGGGGGTATTCTGGGAAGATGGCGGCATAGAAAGAAGTGGAAGACTTAGTCTCCCCCAGAACAATTCAAAAATGAACAAAAATCCAGTAAATAACCTGGAATGGTAGCGGGGAGACAAACGTGACAGTACACTTAACTTTCACCGACATGAATTGGGAGGAATGCCCGAGATCACAGCATAAAATCTGTAAGTAAAATTGTGGACCTGCGCTGAGAGCCGAGAACCTAGAGCCGAGAGCCCCTCCCTCACGGAAGCCGCGCCGTGCACTTTCTCAGCCCAGCTCCAAGAGAGCTTTTAATAATAACTGCTCAATACAGACAGCGAATCCTCAACAAGCAGACAGAGGCTTCTGGTGACAACTGACCTTGGGAGAATCAGGGGAAATATTCTGTCTCTCGCTCTCTCTCTGTGGAGAAAACCTCAGCTGTTCTCAGCCAAGAAGGCGTTGCAGTAAAACAGCCTCACACATTTTGCATTCTGAAATGAGCTGAGAGCCCCGCGGCACAGCCAAGCGGCCCAGGGCTTCCCTAGAGGGACGGCGCACACTGATGACGTAGCACGGCATCCCCCTCGGCTGAGGGAAGATTGCGGCTGGGAGGGGGGATCCACTCGGAGAACCCAGGGGCGCTATGCCAAGTCTGGTGGTTTAGGGGACATGGAGAGAGCACTGCCCTTCCTCCCTGGCCACCCATGCGCGCACCCCACATTCAGGGCGGGCGACTCCAGCGGCGTGTCCAGGCTGAGCTCTCCAACTGAACACACAAGAATCATTTCCCCTCACTACATGAGAACTGACTGGAGGGATATAGGTGGATCACAAATGCCATCTGCTGGTTACTTAGAGAAAGTGTACGTCACCAAACTATCTCTCAAAAATTAGATCGATATCCCTTTTTTTTTGATACAACTTGAAAGAACCCTATCAAGCAAAACAAATGCCAAGAGGCCAAAAACAACAGAAAATCTTAATGCATATGATAAAACTAGATGATATGGAGAATCCAGCTCCAAACACACAAATCAAGATTTCGGAAGAAACGTTATTCCTAGCAAATTTAATTAAAGAACTACAATCAAAGAATGAAAACATGGCAAAGGATTTAAAGGACATCAAGAGGACCATGGCTGAGGATATAAGCACCATAAAAAAGACACTAGTAGAGCATAAAGAAGACATTGCAAGAGTAAATAAAAAAATAGAAGATCTTATGGGAATAAAAGAAACTGTTGGCCAAAT
Organism: Choloepus didactylus; assembly: GCF_015220235.1. Lineage (NCBI taxonomy): Eukaryota > Metazoa > Chordata > Mammalia > Pilosa > Megalonychidae > Choloepus > Choloepus didactylus. The sequence goes on from NC_051309.1 coordinate 191,543,691, forward strand.
TAAAAAGGCTCTGGATATTCACAATACAAGACTAGAGGAAGCTGAACAACATCTCAGTGTCCTAGAAATCCACAGAACAGAAAATGAAAGAACAAAAGAAAGAATGGAGAAAAAAATTGAAAAAATCGCAATGGATCTCAGGGATACGATAGATAGAATAAAATGTCCAAACTTAAGACTCATTGGTGTCCCAGAAGGCGAAGAGAAGGGTAAAGGTCTAGAAAGAGTATTCAAAGAAATTGTTGGGGAAAACATCCTCAACCTTCTACACAATATAAACACACAAAGCATAAATGCCCAGCGAACTCCAAATAGAATAAATCCAAATAAACCCATCCCAAGATGTATTCTGATCAGACTCTCAAATACTGAAGAGAAGGAGCAAGTTCTGAAAGCAGCAAGAGAAAAGCAATTCACCACATACAAAGGAAACAACATAAGACTAAGTAGTGACTACTCAGCGGCCACGATGGAGGCGAGAAGGCAGTGGCATGACATATTTAAAATTCTGAGAGAGAAAAATTTCCAGCCAAGAATACTTTATCCAGCAAAACTCTCCTTCAAATTTGAGGGAGAGCTTAAATTTTTCACGGACAAACAAATGCTGAGAGACTTTGCCAATAAAAGACCTGCCCTACTTCAGATTCTAAAGGAAGCCCTACCAACAGAGAGACAAAGAAAGGAGAAAGAGATATAGAGAATTTTAACAGACATATATAGTACCTTACATCCCAAATCACCAGGACACTCATTTTTCTCTAGTGATTACAGATCTTTCTCCAGAAGGGACCATAAGCTGGTACATAAAACAAGCCTCAAGAAATTTAAAAAAAAATATTGAATATACTCAAAGAACATTCTCCAAACACAATGGAATACAAATAGAAGTCAATAATTTTTGAACAATAACTCCACTGTTTACTTCCTAAATGATAAAAAAATATGCAAACTCTAAGGACAAATCAGTGGTTTTGAACTCAATGTAAAATATGTAATTTTAGACAACTAAATAAAGGTGGGGGAATGAAGGAGTATAGGAACATAGTTTATGTGCCCTATTGAAGTGAAGGAGGTATCAAAAAAAACAAGATTGATAGGGATTTAAGAGGTTAATTTTAAGCCCCACAGTAAACACAAAGAAATTATCAGAGACTATAACCATAGAGATGAAATTAGAGTTTGGGTTAAGAGAAATGGGGGAAGGGGCAATGGGAAGTTAAGAAAGGAGTGTAGGGTTGCTGTTTGAGGTGAAGGGAAATTTCTAGCAATGGATGGTGGGAAAGAGCGTAACATCATTCTAAATGTGATTAATCCCACTAATGGAAGGCTAGGGAGGGGGCGGAATGGGAAGATTTAGGCTGTATATATGTTTCCACAATTGAAAAAAGGAAAAAAAAAAAAAGACAGTCTAACTAGATGACAATTGAATGCTAAGGATGAACTTGGATGGGATTGGAGGGTGGAGGACAGGTGGCTCGAAGGGACACAGTTGAGACATAAGGAAAAGGAAATACAGAATGTAAGCTTTGTGTCATTGCTGAATCTCTTATACTTCTTAGCTGTGCTTAATGGAATTACATAAAACAATGTTCTTGTTCATGGGAAGTACATACGTGAATTATAGTGTATATTCAAGGATGTGTGCAGCTAACTCTCACATGTTCAGAAGACAGAAAAATAGATGATGGATGATAGATAGGGAGGGAGGGAGGGAAAGAAATAGTGATGTGACAGCATGTTAAAGTTGGTGGATTGAGCTATCGGGGGAGGGGGGTCAGGGTATGATGAAATTCTGTGTATGGGGCTAGTATGGTTTTTGTAACTATTCATGTAACTTTGAATTTATTTCAAAATAAAATAAAAAAAGTCATTTGTGTATTCTTTTCTGAGTATTGTACTATGAAAAGAAATTTTCTGAAAATTTTCAGGAAAGTATTTTAAGTGATTAAATTCTAGCATTTTAAACACTTAAAAATCAGATACTGAGTTTTCTAATCAATTTGTCAGGTTATATATATATATATATATATATATATATATATATATGTATATGAAAGGAATTAACACTATGTGATAAGTATTGCAAATGTTTAGCTCAGTTTTCTTTTTATTTTGTTTTCTGACTTTACTTGTGGTTTTATCAGAAATTTTGTATTATTATGTATCAAGTCTATCAAAATGCCCTCTATAAAACCATAGATGCTTTCTGCTATACTGAGAAAGTGATTCCCCATGGAAATGCAATAAAATCATTCTCTTACACTTTCTTCTAGCATTTTATGGTTTCATTTTTTTCTATATTTGAATTTGTGGTCCACGTGGAAATTTATTTTTTATGTAAGAAGTAAGCTAGGGAAGTAATTTATTTTTGGATTGCACTAATTGCCCAAACATCATTTATCAAATACTGTATTTTTTCCCACTGTTATGCAATGCTACTTTTTTCATAAAATATTTACAGTAGTTATTTGAATTGGTTCAAGTATCTTCTAATTAGTGCATCAATCTGTTTGTTTAGTTATGGTTATGCATATATTTAAAAGCTCCAGGAGTAATGCACATGCTGGTAAACAGCCACTGATGAGGCTTAAATAATTCCCTATTTTATGATAAGGCTCAGAGAATTTAAGTTATATCAGAGATAATCTAGGTAGTGAGCAGTAGAACCCACTTGAACCCAAGACTAATGTTTGTTTCTCCAGAATGGGCTACCCTAATACCTCGCTAGCATTGTCTGGACCAGTGAGTTCTTCTGTTACATGGATACTGATTACACATGAGAGGAATCAACTCTCTCAAGAGCATGTATCTTTGGTCGTTAAGGTAACCAGATAAGGGACCTCCACAGATGCCTGATGGGAGGAGAAAATGTTTGGAGACAAGGACTGCCCAGTGTTTCCTTGGACGATGCTTGTCTAAATTAATTCTTACCTGTTTGGAACCAGTTTGGTGATACTGATGTGTGGATGAAGGTAATAGCCAAGTTTCAGAGTGACATTAAGCATATTTGTAAAGGTTGTGAGCATAGTCAGACTCTGTGAAGGAGGGAGTCGATACATACTGACAGAAAGTCTGGAATGTGCCAGATGTTTCTCCTTCTAATCACATAGCATTTATGCTGCTGTGTGATTAAAATCATTGGTTATTTGTAATAGCTACATCTACCACAGGAGTTCTTTGGGTGAAAGTATACTCTGTTTGGTGTCTGTCAATATTTAACTTACATCATCAAATTATGTGCACCTAACAGCAGTGCTAGCCTGGAACGTAATTTGAAATCTACATAGAAGAGCGCCTTAGTGTTCCTACTTTCCCTTCTATGTGATATTCTCTACTCTTACATGATTTTCCCATATCGAAGGCCCTAACGCCTCACATATTCTCTGCCTTTCTGCTTCAAAATCTGTTCTCTGAAAGTATCCAGGTTTCTAAAATAACATGAAATTAATGAACTATTTTTCTTTATCCAGGTCAGTTGCATTTAAAGCCTTTTTGAAATTACAGATTGAAAGTATACATTACCTCTCAAGAACCTTCAGTAATCCTATGCCACAGGTATCACTTTAAAGTTTTCCTGAAAACCTTTTAATCACACCATAAAAATAGCTACATGAATGAGTGTGTGTCTGTGATTTTGGTATATCAGAAATAGATATTAAATATAATTCCTCTTATATTTGAATTAATGTATTATACTATAACCATGTACACAAAAGAAAACCTTCACATATAAGGTAAATATTTCCTCAAAGCAATTCCATATGGAGACAAGAAATAGATATTACTAACATCATTTCTTTAGTTGAGGACCCTAAGGCCCCCACATCAGGATAAATCTAGGCCTAGAATCCAATACTCCTAGTGGAGTTGATTTCCTGCTTTATGATATTGCTCTGTTTTTCCTGATCTGTGCAGCTTGCATTAGAGTTGTTAGACTAAGAATTCTGAGGAAAGTACTGTACTTCGTGATTTTCCCTAAGAGATATTTTTCTTCCCTTCCCATTTCCCTTACCGAAATGATGTCAAGTCAGCGAATTAAGGTGTACAGCTATGGCAAATATTGTTATAAAATCCAGCTGTGTTGAAATCTTGAGAATGTCTCCTTCACTTTCTCACATACCACAGAATTTCAGGATAGCCACAGAATGATGAATGTTGCAATGTTATGCTGGAAATCCAAACTCATGTTGAAATCTTAGTCAACAGCTTTAAAAGAGATAGTGAGATGTGGTGAAATCATGAATTATGAGGAAGGTCCAAGGCCACAGATAAAGAATAATTTCATTTTGAGTATGTCAGTTAGTGGAGGGAAGGGTAGGACAAGGACAAGTCATTGTAGGTGGAGAGAACAGTGTCAATCAAGCTCCAAGGCTGTGAAAGACCAAAGAATGGTTAGAGAAGGGTGGCACTGGAGCCCAACAGAGTGGCGGGGAGCAGGGGGAACAGTTGGTAAGGAACACTGCAAGATATTATAAAGAGCTTCAGAGATCATGCTAGAAGTTTTGTCCCTTATGATTAGAAATAAGTTTTTGAATGGCGTATAAAGTAAATATGATGGATTATATAGAAAGAGAGAGGATACAGCTTTAGATGAGAGCAGGGATAGAGGGAATGGAAAGAAGGGACACATGGAAGAAAAAATTAGGTGTATTTGTTTAGTGAGAAATTGAAGGTGAAGATGGAGGAAAGAGAAAGAAAGGATGATAATAATCTCAATTTCTGGTTCAGAATCCTATTAGGGTATGGAAATGCCATTACCTATTTTTGGAACATCAGAGGAGAAGAGGCTCTGGAAAATTGCAGGGAGGGTGATACACTTGGGTTTAGACATACTGATTGTACAGTGTCAATGACGCATCCAGGTGGAAACAAAAAAAATCAAGGAATACAAGTGTGGAGCTAAGGAGAGAGGCAGAACATGTAGATAAAGATTTAAAGGATGGTTAGGATCTATTGGGGTCTCTCCTAGATGGGAGCCAATGTGATGAGGAGAAAACATTTGAGAAGGAGTACTGAGCAGAAGAAGCAGGAGTTCAGAAAGAGAGGAGTTCTAAGCATGAAATCCTGGGAAACCTGAAGATTTTTGATTGAGTTGAAGAGCTACTACTGGAAAAAGAAGAGGAGACAAGAGGAGAACAAAGGGAAAATGTCACAAAAAGCAAAGGAAAGTCATTTGAAGGAGCAGGGAATGGTCATCAAATTCAATCATCACATCAACCACACATGGATGAAGACTGAAAAGAAGATACTGAATTTGGCAATGAAGAAGACGTTTAGTGAGCTATCAGAGTCATGTCATTTGAGAAGCGTGGACCATTGCCAGGTAGTAGTGGGAAGAGCCACCGGGGGCATGGGGAATAGAGAAGGAAAAGTTCTGCTCAGAAATATTCTGGTAAATACATTTGGTAAATGAAAACAAAAGAAAACAAAACATTTGTTGAACATCTTCTATATGCCATACATTATTCTATGTGCTGGAAACAGAAAGAAAAATGACACAATCCCTGACTTCAAAGTATTTATTTTCTCTTTGGGGAAAGGGAGATATATAAATACATCATCAATGAGGCCAATTAAAATCATGTCCATCTCAGAGGACCCAATGCATTCTCTTCTAAAGACCCCTAAAGTACTTAGGAAAATACAGAAAATTCATGACACCTAAAATTAAATGTTGTGGTCAAGCTATTGTTAGAATATGAAAGACTTTTCAATTTACTATAAATCTATAAATCTAGACCTGGATTTGCAAAGTAGGATCAGAGGACTACAGTGCTTTATAACTTGAAACATGTGAACTTTCTGGCTCAAAAAAAATGTTTAGAAAGACCATTCATTTATCTTTCACTGCCTGCACACTGAGGTCTATACCAATCGGGAAACTTCAAACACTTGTCTCTCATTAAGATAATACCTGCATCCCCCTCACCCAACACACTCCTATGTATCTCTCTTTCTAAAAGCATTTGGCAAATGCAACTGTAAGAAACAACAGAAGAAAAATATTATGGTAACTGGCTGTAGTTTATTGCACTCAAGGAATATAGTCTGTAAGGAAAGCTCTCTGGGTGGAGAGGTTGGTAGTAGCAGTGAAATGCAGGAATGTACTTTTTCAGGACCTCTATCAGCTTATTGTGTCACCAAACCAGATAGTAGTTGTAGTATAGGTTTCGCCTTTGTCCAGATTGTGGTCAGATTTCCCTTCATTTGAAGATGAGCAAAGTAAAACAAAGCACAAGGGCAATAAAAAGTATTATATTACAGTAGAAATTGAACAGCACTTTGAAGGTCCAGGGTAATGGCTGTCTCTGATGAAAATTGCCAGTGGACAACAAGAAGACATGGTTCCTTGAAAAGAAGCAGATTTCAGACTAAGTAGAAGTCAATTCCAAAGGAATTAAATAGGACAAAGAAGATTATTTTAACCCTAATAAAACTAAGCCAATTGGCATCTCATCCAGAAGACACACAACCACAACTCTAAAAACAAACATACAAACAGAAACAATGAAAAATAACTTTGTCAGTTTTAGACTCTTGAAAAGGGAGAATTATGTCCTGAACAGCCTACAGAGTCTCCTGATCAGAACTTTCCTTATTCCTCATGTTTCCTTATTATATCACCCTTCATTGTCTGCAAAAATATCCATTCTTTCTCCTTCTCTCTCTCTCTCTTCTGTCCTCACTAAAGCAAATGACACCTGCCCATTCTGACTCACCTGTGTCCTCACTCCTCCCTTTCCTTCTCTTATCAGAGCCTTCCTTTGTTGAATAAATCAATTTACTCTCTTTGCTTCTATCAATTTTCTGTGTCAACTGTTAACCTGAGCATCCCAACAAATCATCAAGAAACTAGAAGATTAAATAAGAGCTCACAGAAAAGGGGTACAGAAGCTGAGAATATTGATATGTGAATATGTTTTAGTCCAAAGAACATTGATTCAGTACAGTACTGAATGAAGAGATAACAGTCATTTGTGATACAACTCTCCTTTCTATATTTGGAGAAACGTGTGAGTCATGCTGGGAGTGAGGTCCATCAATCCTTACCTTCTCCCTGAAAGAAGGGGACAAAGGCAGCACGAGAACGACAAGAGCAAAATTGGAGATATGCCATCCAGTGTCCAAGGTCACCATCTAAACAAACTGGTCGTGATGCTCTGATCTTGGCTTATATAGCTCCCTTGGTTCATGTTAGCTTTCTAAATTTGATTTTCCTGTTCCATAGCTATCTGATGCCATGCCAGTAATTAATTTTTTCCTTAAATTAGCCAGAGTTATTTTCTTTTGCTTTTAACAAGAACCCTGGCTAATACAGAAACTAGTACCAGGGAGTTGCGTTACAGGCAACATTCCTCCGTGACAGTGTTGGAGGTGGTGGGGGTTGTGGAGGGTCTTTTAGTTTTTTTGTTTTTGTTTGCTCAACTGAGGCTGAAGGATAACAAAAATCCTGTTGTCAGTCATGGAAGGTAATGTTGCAACTCACAGCCCCATTGAGGCAAAACTGCCAATTACAATATCAGCTGGAGTGAGGTGCTTGTTTTGAAAAAGTTTTTCAGTGAAAACTATCATAGAAGACTATGAAGATCATGAAGAATTCCACCCCTTCAGGTAGGGTGACTGCTTCCAATGGCACAGGGCATATTAAAGAAAAAGAATGAATAGCTCAAATCCCTAAATTTTCAACTCAAGATTCAGATCAAACGCCAGGGAACTTCTAAGACCAAGCTAACAAATTGCCTTATAAATGCCACCAAAGGCTCTTACAGCCCAAATCAAAATGTACATTTTGATCCTGTTGGCCACCAAATCACAGCCTGCCCAGATCTCTTACTGTAAATGTCAGAGTATTTTCTGGAGACAAGGATTGTTTTATGGATGTAAGGTAAGATTTGTATTAATCAGGGTTTGCCAAACCCTCAATCCTAGCTGAATCTGCATTGCCAGCTGGAGCACTTCTCATTTCTCTTTTGATGAATCGGTTCCTCCTTCTCTTGAAGATACCATACCTCTTTCAATTACTTTGCAAAATCAGGTCAATTCTCATGCATCGCACTCCCACATAATTCTCATTGCTTCAAGGTCTAGGACTACGTGAGATCTCAGCATGCCCCAAGAAATTAAGCTTTATGCACAAAATAATTGCAGGATGCTGTTCACTTACATGAACAAACATCTGGAGATTTTATGTAGGTATGGATTCTTGGAATATTTATCCAAAGAATCAGGCTAAAGTTATCAATAAGGGTAAACTCCACAGAGATTCTGGATTCTGTGTTCTGGCCTGAGCAACTGGATCTCATTTCAGTTGCTTATCAGTTGGCTGACAGAAATCTGGATTCAGTGTTGGTCCACTGTAAACAAAGTGGAGATGACAGAATTACCTTGTCAATGTGAAGGGAAAAATCAAAGTACTTTGAGAGATATGAATGTTTAGAGTGGATTCAGAACATATAAATAATTCACTTACCTTTTCTCCAATATGTCTCCTCAAAAGAGCAAAGAAGAATTTTCCTTCATCAAGGCCTTGAGAAATCTATTAGTAAGGGGAGAATCAGCATCTTTTAAAAGTTCTTTATGATGAATGCTCTTCAAAGGCATGGGTGCTGATAGAAGACCTCCATGGTAGAATGGGTTCCCCATTTTCCACAAACATGGAAAGATCCTGGGTCTCCAAAGCAGGCAGTGGAACTTAAACCCCAAGAGCAAAGTACACATGGCTGCTGTAATCAACCGCAGGCCTGGTGTGCTAATCAGAAAGGACTTGCCTGAAGAAATATTTGACTGTGGCCAATTTACATGGAATCTGTATGTCTGTTATAAATGAAGCGACTATTTAGGCAAAACGGTATTTTTCTAACCTAAAAAGCCCTAACTCTAGTGAGCAGAAGTACAGCACAAGTTCCCATGAATATACCATGTACACTTGATTTCCAGATTAAGCTGGTTAACAGACCCAGAGTTGCAAAGACAGGAGACCATGTATTCTAGAGCAGAATTTCCTAATCAGAGGCCACAATACATTGGTTTGACTTGAAGGCGTAACAGGGTGTGGAGATACTGTTCCCCACAGCCTTCAAAGAATTGGCTGGTGCGTGGGTAGCTGAAACTTTCAGGTCAAGCACATCCAGCTCTGTTGACTTCTCCACTTACTCTGCCACACTGTAGAAATATAATCTCCTACATGTGCTGTGATATAAAACAGATGGAAAGCCCTACACTATAGAAGTGACGTTGTAATAAAATCATGAACATATAAAGGGTGTCCCTCCTAGAGTTCCCCAGAAAGAAAACCTGTATCTTTGCCCATCTAACTGTGCTCTGGAGAAGTGGACCTAGGCAATTATCTCATATAATAGTGGACAGTAATTTTGAACTTGCATAGAGGGACCTAGAATGCATTTATAGTCCAATGATCAGGGTGAAAGCTTATGAAAAGCAAATGATAAGTGGATTCTGATCCAAGTTACACTGTAAGACCAGCAGGACAAAGAATCCCCTGCTTATTTCTACTGAACCTGAGTGAAATTTCAGAATAGATGTCCTTATCTACAGGCAGAATCTATATGTATGTCTATGTCTATGTCTATGTCTATGTCTATGTCTATGTCTCTGTCTATGTCTACGTCTATAACTATGTCTGTGTCCATGTCCATATCCATATCCATATCTACTTCTCTATCTCTATCTCTAAATGTGCATAGACACACATACACAATTTTTGACCTCTGGAATAAGGAGACCCCGCCTGTGCCAGTTTGGATGTATTATGTCCCCCAAAATTCCATGTTCTTTGATGCAGTCTTGTGGGGGCAGACATATTAGTGTTGATTAGATTGGAATCCTTTGATTGAGTGTTTCCTTGGAAATGTGACCCACTCATCTATGGATAATACATTTGATTAGATTATTTCTATGAAGGTGTGGCCCTGCCCATTCAGCATGGGTCTTGATTTAGTCACTGGAGTCCTATAAATCTCACAAACTGAAGGACCTCAGTGCAGCTGTGGGTGACATTTTGGAGAGCAACTGAGAGAGACATTTTGGAGACAGCCATTGAAAGCAGACTTATGCTAGCCTAGAGTGTCCTCTGAAGAAGCTAAGAGAGGACAAAATGCCCCAAGAGCAGCATTTTGAAGGACACATAGGATCTGAGAGAAGAGCTGGAACACAACTCGGGATCAGCAGACACCAGCCACGTGCCTTCCCAGCTAACAGAGGTTTTCTGGACACCACTAGCCTTCCTTTGGTGAAGGTATATTTGTGTTGATGCCTTAATTTGGACATTTTCATGGCTTTCAGACTGTAGCTTTGTAACCAAATAAACCCCCTTTATAAGAGCCAATCCATTTCTGGTATTTTGCATAATGGGAGCATTAGCAAACCCAAACACTGCCAATCAAAAAAGTAAATATAAGTCAATACCACATCTCAGAGACCATTAAAAAAATTTATATTAACCAACATGTGATGTATTCCATTTTAGCTACTATAGCAGATATGAATTCAACACAAGAGCAAAGCAGTACAGTTCCTATAAACTGATAAGGGTTATTCTCTATTGAGTAACAAAGAATGCCTACAATAATTTACTTTTCATATAAATTAGATAGCAGCAGATTTTTTCCATCTTATCTCCGGGCTGCTTTAATTCTCTAGCTCTGTGCCACATAAGTCTACAGGGACATTGATTGTCTCATTATCCCAAGGACTATCATGTTGCTTTACTGTATTCATGGCATCATGATAATGGATTCTGAAGAGTAGGAAATAATAGATACTCCAGATGCCTTGGTAAGAAATGTATTCACAAAGTGGGAGACAAAACTCTTGAAAAGCAATGGTCCTCCAATCAGACTTGGCATATAAATATATCCCTTCCAAGCTGAAGAGAAATTGCTGTATTTTTTGCTCTTATGACTGATAAAGAATCCTAATCTTTAGAAGCCTCTCTGAATAGTAGAGGGAATGTACACTACATTTGAGTAAGATATTTTGATCTACTTATTGAATGAACTGAAAGGCTGGCAGACTTGTTTGGCGCACAGAGCAGGAGAAGGCTCTCTAGCTGGTTCCGGCTGTTGTGCAAACAGCTCTGTTACTCAGCCCTTCTTACCCAGCAATTCAGGTACAGATTAACCATGAAGGTTAATCCTTATCATCAAGGGGAAATAAGATGGCGTGTACGTATTTTGAAAAGGAGTCATATGAAAGGAACTGAGGTCATCCTCTAGAGTACCAAATTCATGTTACCAAACTCAATAATAAGAGTCAATGGAAGGCTAATGCAACTCCATAAAGACAGGGCCAACGTTTGGGATCAATGAGAGAAATTTTAGTCCATTTACCAATCAAAGAACTCCAACCAGCTGAAGCTTTGGAAATCAGCAAAAGAAAATGTGAATTGGTAATGGAGGAGGGATGCTATAAAACGGGCTCGTGACAAAGAGGGCTCTAGTCTTACTTCCTTGCTGTGGTATTTTGAATTTGTTAAACTTAATTATTTTCCTTTTTATTTTTTCTAGATTCCTCCACTATTTTGTAAGAGGTACAATTTGGCAGAACATCAAAACAAGAAAAAACAGAATTTGAGGAGGAATTAACATTACTCCGTTGTTCAGAACCTGAGCCAGGTACAGTGACTCATGAGTTTTGGAGTTGTTTCCCTTTGAGAGGATATAAATGTGGTTTTGGTTTTAGTATGTGGAATATTTGTATCACAGGCAGGGATAATTTCTGTGAAGTATAAATATGAGATAAATTGTATATGTGGATATGAGCTATCAAAAAAAAAAAGGCTATTGATAGTTGTCCATATCCAGGCTGACCTGCATCTGCGCTTTCTCCTTGTTTTGGGGAACCCCCATTGTGATACTGGGTGAGAACCAGGTTCACCCCTCTACTACATAAGCCAAGTAGGAAGTCACACTTCCACACTCCCTCTGTCCCAGCAGTAGAAGAGGGTGTGAAGCCAATGCTCAGTCAACTGATCCTGAATCATTAAGGAGTGAAAAAAAATGACTCGGAATTTTGACAATTATCCAAGGCATCAGTGGTGGTTTCACAAGTCTGGTGGCAGCAGTGATAAGAATCCTGTGATAGTAGGATCAAGTGTCAGAGAGGTTGTGTCAATGGCAGCTTCTTAATAAAATTGATTTTATGATATGACCCAGCTCTGGAATAAACTGTATGCACTCTGTTTGTTTCTCTTTGCTTCTTAGCTTGGTTCTCCGGACTTCCTGTGAATTCTGGTTCCTCTTCTAGGGGGAGAAACCAAATATTGGTGAAGAGGAAGTCAATTTGGCACATATTCCCTCTAATAATGTACACTTAGGTTGACCAACTCTCCGTTATCTTAAAGAACTCTTTGGTGAACTTCCTTCTCTATGTCTCCTTACAGACCTGGGTGAGACATTTCTGTTAAACAAACCCAGAAAAGGAAGGCTAAAAGAAGGTCATAAACCTATTAACTTAGCTCAAACTGACAAATTACCTCAAGAATAGTTACACCAATTTACTGATCCTACTGACACTGCATTTCTCTATCTTTGTCACCACATATCATTGTGTTTCTAGGTTTCACAATACCAATTAGTGGAAGACACTAACTACTCACCATATATATATATATGGTTACATATATATAGTTAAATACGAGGGAAATTAAGGAGCCCTTCATTTGCTTTGCTTTCTCTGTTATATTCTAGAAATTTCTTCAATATACAATTCAGAATTAGTTTTAAAATTACTTCCAAAACTCCTGCTGGGATTTTCACAGGAATTTTATTTCATATATAGTGATAATTATTGTGAACAAGAGAAACAATAGAGTATGATAAGGGAAATCAGGAGTGTTGGAGGAATGGGAAGGGTTGCAGTATTAAATGGGGTGATTATCATATACTCCTTGAAGCAGTGAGATTCGAACAGACTTGAAAGGAGCAAGGGAGTCAGTCAAGTAGCTGTCTGGAAGAAAAAGAACATTCTAGGTGGAGAGAATGGCTAGAGCAAAGATCCAATGCAGGGATTCGTTCAAAGAACAGCAAGGAGGTATGTGTGGCTGGAATGGAGTGAGTAAAAGAAAGAACAGCAGGAAAAAAGTTCAGAGCTTTGGAGATGGTGCAGATCATAAAGGGCTTGTAGCCTCCTGTGAGGACTTGAGCTTATCCTAAAAGAGAAAGGGAAAGCATTGCAGGATTTTGAGCAGAGGAATGGCATGATTTTTCCTTTAGTTTCAAAAGATAACTGTGGCTACAGTGATGATTACAGACTGTAAGAAAGTAAGTGTAGAACATGTTAAGTGGCTATTTTATTAATTCCAGGGACACATGGTGGTGCTTGGGCCAGGGTCATAGCCATGGAGCTGGCTCCGGGTGATCAGATTCAGAGTACATTTTAAAGGCTGGGGGAGCTAATAGGATCTACAAATTGATCTAGATGTAAGGTGTGAGAGAAAGAGGAGGTAATTATGGCTCAAGGATTTTTATCTGAACAACCAAAGAATGGTATTGCCATTACCCAAGTCGTGGAAGCTGAAGTAGGTTTAGGGCAGAGGATCAGGAGTTAAGTTTTTGGGCATCCTAAATTTGAGATGTTTAGTAAATATCACATGGAAATCTAGAGTTGGCAGTTGAATATACAGATCTTTGAGAGAAAAATAATGTTGATGTAAATTTGGGAACCACCAACACACAGTATTTAAAACCATGGAAACTTATGAGATTTCCAGAGTGTTGACAGAGAAAAGAAAAAGGAATTAAGTCCTGAAGCACTCCAACATTAGAAAATGTGGGAGAAGAGGAGATATAATCAAAAGAGACAAAGACAAAGAGACTAGCATTTGTATTGAGCATGCATTTTGCAAATTTCTAAACACTCATTAATTCAAGAGTTCTTTTGCTAATTCTCATGCATCTATTGAGATAATCACTGTTTTTTTTTGTTTTTTTTTTTATTTTAGAGCATTACTGTGTTAATTTACACTGATATATTTTCTTATGCTAAATTACTTTTGCAATCCTGGGATAAGCCCTATCTGATCATGATGTGTTATATTTTTTAAAACATAGCTGAATTACATTAGTTAACATCTTAATTTGGAGCTTCATATAATTTCAATTAATATAGATTTTATTTATAATATAAAATAATATTTTAATTTGAATGCTTATCATTTCTTACCTTGTACTACTATTATCTGGTATTGAATTTAACAATAAATGAATTCAAGAGATTTCTAGATTATTTTTCTGAGAAAAAGTGTGTTTACATTAGGGAATATTTGTTTCTTCAATGGTTTTTAGAAACTGTTTCTTAAATCATCTCTCTTTATGCATTTTTTAGAGGAGATGTTAATTGCCATTTCTGGTTCTATATTGGTTATTGCCTACTAAAATTTTCTATATTTGTATAAGCCACTTTTGGCAATTTATGTTACCAAAAATTTATCAATTTCTACTGTATTATCCTATATATTAATGTATAACTGTTCACTATATTACTTTAATATTTGTTTATCTGTAATTATATCCTTATTTTATTCAATATTTGTTTATTTTCTAATTGTTTCTTAATCTGTCTTACCTGTGTTAGTCTATTTATATACATTTCTTTCAGAGAACCAAGCTTCAGTTTTACCATCCATCTCTTTTCATTCCATTCCATTGCTTTCTATCTTTCTCTATGTTATTTCCATTTTTCTTTTAGTTTACTTTTGCTCATTGTCCATTTTGGTTGAACCTAAGCTCATTTGTTTTCAATGTTTCTGTTTTCTGATGTGTGTGTGTGTGTGTGTGTGCATTCAAAGCTCTAAATTTTCCTCTGAGTATTTATTGCTTTAGCTTTCTCACATAAATTTTAATATGTGGTGGTCTCATTGTCATTCAGCTTTATGTTTTTTATAATTTATAGCACAACTTCCTTTTTCACACAAGCATAATTTAGTAGTGTATTTTTTACTCTGTGAACATATGGGACTATTTTAGCTATCCTTTTGTTATTGATTTCTAATTTTGTAGCATTATGGTTTGCATCATAGTTTGTATGATGTCGATTCTTTGGAATTTATACAGGCTTCCTTTGTGACCTGGTATAATGTCTCAAAATAATGTATATTATGCCCTTGTTAAATGTATAGTTCTGTATGTGAAAGTTAGTTCAAGTCTATTTATTATATTTTTAAGTTCTTTCATAACATTGCCTATTTTTATATTCTTAATCTATACATCTTGGAAAAATATTTAAAATCTCTAATCTCAAGTTTTTATTTGTCTTCCTTACTTTTGAAATTATTTCTTTATTTTTGATTTGAGATTGATGTATATACATATATTTATAATAGGTATATTTGCTTGATTTATGTCATCATTATGTAACTTTCCTTTTTAACTCTTAAAATGTTTTCCAAGTTGAATTCTGTTTTTAATATTAGAATTACTATCCACATTTTAAGGGTGGTAGTTTGTTTTTACCTGGTATGCATTTTTCCGTCTCTTTACTTTCTTGCTTTATGTATTCTTGTATTTAAATATATCTTTTATAAGGCACATTGTGGCTTGATAGTGATTACATCATCCAAGCTTCCAAGCTGAGTCTTTTTTGATCAGTTAGACTATACATTTGTTAAAACTACCATTTTATTTAGCCTTGTTCTGCCATTTTATTTTGTGTTTTCTATTAACCACGATTTTTTTTCTCCTTCCCTATCTTTCCTAGGATAGATAAATTTTTTTTTTGTCATTGTTTTAAAAGTTATGACTTCTATCTATATTCTGCTAGTGGTGACTCATATTAAGACTTATGTTTATTTTTGAACTTGTAAATACTATGTCCTCTCTTCAAGCAAACCAAAGAAACTCTTCCAACCTCCCTTGTAGCATTTTAGTTTTGGGTTTTTTTGAGGATTTGCTACTTGTGGAAGCTATTATTACTGTTACTCAGAGACAGTAAATTTTACTTAGTTATTCACTCATTCCTACTTCTTGTCACTCCTTCCTGGATCCATTCCTTTTATTTTTTGTGTACTGTCCCTGAAGACAAATATTAAAGACAACTTTTTTTGTGCTAAAATTAATGCCTGAGAATAATTTTGTATCGTATTCACATTTAAATGCCAGTTTTTGCTGGATATAAAATTCCATGTTCAAAATCATTTTCTTTCAACACTTTGAAAATATTACCACATTGTCTTCTCTTGAGCAGCCGTTGAGAAGTCTGATGTCAATATGATTCTCGTTTCTTCATGGATGATCTACTTTTCTAAATATTGCTGTCTATTTTTTTTTTCCAGGATTCAATAAGCCCTTTCATTCTGCAGTCTTGTATCTTTCCTTTCTTTAAGAAACATTCTTGATCATTATAAGACAACCTGATCATTTTGTCTTCAAAGTTTTTATTACTACAATTGACTTTTCTCTCTTCTTCTTGGACTCTTTTAGCAGGATGCTAATATTTGTACTTCTATTTTCCATTCCTCTTATCTTTTCTCTCATCTTGTCCCATCTCTCATACTTTCCTCTGCCTGTTGGTAGAATCTTGGCTCATATTTTTCAGCCCAAGGATTTTTTCAATATCTATATATAGTCTGTTCATTAACCCATACATTGAATTCTATTTCAGCAATTACATGTGTCATTCTCCAATATCTTTAAGTAATAATTTTTTCTCAAATCCTTGCTCCTGGTTCAAGTTTATAACAACTTATCTCAATTTCTTGTTTTTCAGGACTGTCAATTCTTCTTTTAAAGGAGATGATTCAATTTGTTGGCTTTCTTTCATGCCTGTAGTCCTCAGTAGTCATGAGTTTGCTTAAAACACAATTCCTTTGGGATTACTAGCCACACTATTAATTCGCACCTGAGGGGAGGAGTGGCCACCTAATTCCCAGCTTGTTACCATCTTGCTGAGTTTGGAAGTGAGGGTGGGAGGTAAGTCTCAAAACAGAAAGCCTCTGGCCTTAAAATTGAAGGCTCCACTCCTTCCATTTCAGTGCCATCCAGGAAATTATTTGCTTCTCAGGGAACCTGTGGTTTCTTCTGCTCCAGTGTCCGTATTTTTCTAGGAGATGATAGTGTCAACTTCAATTGTCTGGCCCAGAATGTGAGAGTTGGTTAGAGAATGCTGAGGAGTTGACCGTCCTGCTTGTATACTGGCACAGCTTGTTCTGGTGCTGCTGTGATATAATTCAGCATGTCCTGCCTGGCACAGGGAGGACAGTGTTTCTATCCAGCTTGTCATTCATGACATGGTAGGATCAGAGCAATGTGAGGGACAGTAAAGCCTAACCCTACTTTGTGGTATCTGCACCTTTCTTTTTCTAGGCTGCTGTTTCCCTCCCTCATTGAAATGCAGCAACTAGCTTACTTCTCAGATGTTCTCACTGTTCATGTTAGGATAGATGTTGCATTAGTTTCCCTTTCGTTTCTGGGACATCTCTTCAGTTGGGTTCCAGGTTGGGAGGTCTTGCCTTATATTTGTTCCTGTGCTGGTTTGGATGTATTATGCCCCCCAAAATGCCATGTTCTTTGATACAATCTTGTTGGGGCAGACATATTAGTGCTGATTGGGTTGGAATCCTTTGAGAGTTTCCGTGGAGACATGACTCAATCAACTATGGGCAAGGCCTTTGATTGGATAATTTCCATGGAGATGTTACCCCACCCATTCAGGGTGGGTCTTAATTAAATCACTGAATCCATATAAAGAGCTGACAAGCAGAAGGATCTCAGTGTTGCTGCAGCCAAAAGAGGCATTTTGAAGACAGCCATTGAAAGTAAACTTTTGCTACTCCAGAGTTTGCCTGGGAGAAACTAAGAGAATAGTCCTCAGAAATCTAGAAAGAAATGTCCTGGGAGAAAGCCATTTTGAAACACAATTTGGGAGCAAAGGAAGAAGATGCCAGCCACGTGCCTCCCCAAGCAACAGAAGTGTTCCAGATGCCATTGGCTATTCTTCTTTGAAGGTACCCTCTTGTGGACACCTTAGCTTGGACACTTTTATGGCCTTAAGACTGTAACTTTGTTACCAAATAAACCTGCCTTATAAAAAGCCAGTCCATTTCTGGGTATTTTGCATAAGGGTGGCATTAGCAAACCAGAACAGTTCCCAAACTTGCTTATAACTGGAAGCTTCCCCAATGTTATAAAACATAAAATGAGTTTTTCTTTTGATAAATATAAATGATTGCCAATTGCTAAACATAATAAAATGTTTTCATAATATCATAATTAACACTGATGAGAAAGACAAGACTAAGTTATCTAATGAAACCCATGCATCTGTGATGATGTGCAAATATTGCACATGCAAATCATTAAAAGAAGGGGAAATAATAAATGATGCTTTCAAAAAATAAACATGGTTCTATGAGAATTTTCTCAGGGAGTAGAACTCAGTGCTTTGTTATTGATCCTGACACATTCAGTGGTTTAATTGTCATCTCATGTAAAGTCATGTAAGGCATACTTAGAAAATTTGAGAATGACAGAACTTGAGGAAAAATTAATATGTTGAAGTATCAGCATGGTGAGGTAATGGGTCAAAATGCAAATTATGAAATTTAGGCAATGGTACAATTAGTTAATAGTTATTGATTTATTGTTTGTTAGGCACTGAGCTAAATTCCTTGGCATTATGCCATTTCTTCTTCAAAACCACCCTCTGATATCAACATTAATCAGTGGTGGATTGTGGCCACCAAAATAACTGCTTCAACTTAATACGTCTTAATTGGAGACCAATACACAAAATTAGATAGATAAGAGTTTGACATTATTTTGCACCAAACAGATCACATTACATCTGGAGAACTCTGTTTTTTTGGATATCTCAAACATCACAAACATTGACTTACACTAAGTGCATTCAAAAGAAATTGAATGGACAATTGATCTTTTTTTTTTTTTTTTAATCATTTTATTGAGATATATTCACATACCACGCAGTCATACAAAACAAATCGTACTTTCGATTGTTTACAGTACCATTACATAGTTGTACATTCATCACCTAAATCAATCCCTGACACCTTCATTAGCACACACACAAAAATAACAAGAATAATAATTAGAGTGAAAAAGAGCAATTGAAGTAAAAAAGAACACTGGGTACCTTTGTCTGTTTGTTTCCTTCCCCTATTTTTCTACTCATCCATCCATAAACTAGACAAAGTGGAGTGTGGTCCTTATGGCTTTCCCAATCCCATTGTCACCCCTCATAAGCTACATTTTTATACATCTGTCTTCGAGATTCATGGGTTCTGGGTTGTAGTTTGATAGTTTCAGGTATCCACCACCAGCTACCCCAATTCTTTAGAACCTAAAAAGGGTTGTCTAAAGTGTGCGTAAGAGTGCCCACCAGAGTGACCTCTCGGCTCGTTTTGGAATCTCTCTGCCACTGAAGCTTATTTCATTTCCTTTCACATCCCCCTTTTGGTCAAGAAGATGTTCTCCGTCCCACGATGCCGGGTCTACATTCCTCTCCGGGAGTCATATTCCACGTTGCCAGGGAGATTCACTCCCCTGGGTGTCTGATCCCACGTAGGGGGGAGGGCAGTGATTTCACCTTTCAAGTTGGCTTAGCCAGAGAGAGAGGGCCACATCTGAGCAACAAAGAGGCATTCAAGAGGAGACTCTTAGGCACAAATATAGGGAGGCCTAGCCTCTCCTTTGCAGCAACCGTCTTCCCAAGGGTAAAACTTATGGTAGAGGGCTCAACCCATCAAACCACCAGTCCCCTATGTCTGTGGTCATGTTAGCAACCATGGAGGTGGGGTAGGCGAATACCCCTGCATTCTCCACAGGCTCCTCAAGGGGGCACTACATCTTTTTTTTTTTTTTCCTTGTTTGTCTTTTTTCTTTTCTTTTTTTTTTTTTTTAACTTTCCCTTCTTTTTTAAATCAACTGTATAAAAAAAAAAGTTAAAAAGAAAACAAACATACAATAAAAGAACATTTCAAAGAGACCATAACAAGGGAGTAAGAAAAAGACAACTAACCTAAGATAACTGCTTAACTTCCAACATGTTCCTACTTTACCCCAAGAAAGTTACCTAATATAGCAACCTTTCTGTGAACTTGTTCCTACTATATCCATCAGAAATTAACAGACCATAGTCATTTCTGGGCATCCCCAGAACGTTAAAAAGCTTATCTGTTCTTCTTGGATTATTGTTCCCCCTTCCTTAATTACTCTCTACTGCTAGTTCCCCTACATTCTACATTATAAACCATTTGTTTTACATTTTTGAAAGTTCACATTAGTGGTAGCATATAATATTTCTCTTTTTGTGCCTGGCTTCTTTCACTCAGCATTATGTCTTCAAGGTTCATCCATGTTGTCATATGTTTCACGAGATCGTTCCTTCTTACTGACGCGTAGTATTCCATCGTGTGTATATACCACATTTTATTTATCCACTCATCTGTTGAAGGACATTTGGGTTGTTTCCATCTCTTGGCAATTGTGAATAATGCTGCTATGAACATTGGCGTGCAGATATCTGTACGTGTCACTGCTTTCCGATCTTACGGGTATATACCGAGAAGTGCAATCGCCGGATCGAATGGTAGCTCTATATCTAGTTTTCTAAGGAACTGCCAGACTGACTTCCAGAGTGGCTGAACCATTATACAGTCCCACCAACAGTGAATAAGTTCCAATTTCTCCACATCCCCTCCAGCATTTGTAGTTTCCTGTTTGTTTAATGGCAGCCATTCTAACCGGTGTTAGATGGTGTCTCATTGTGGTTTTAATTTGCATCTCTCTAATAGCTAGTGAAGCTGAACATTTTTTCATGTGTTTCTTGGTCATTTGTATTTCCTCTTCAGAGAACTGTCTTTTCATATCTTTTGCCCATTTTATAATTGGGCTGTCTGTACTATTGTCATTGAGTTGTAGGATTTCTTTGTATATGCAAGATATCAGTCTTTTGTCAGATACATGGTTTCCAAAAATTTTTTCCCATTGAGTTGGCTGCCTCTTTACCTTTTTGAGAAATTCCTTTGAGGTGCAGAAACTTCTAAGCTTGAGGAGTTCCCATTTATCTATTTTCTCTTTTGTTGCTTGTGCTTTGGGTGTAAAGTCTAGGAAGTGGCCGCCTAATACAAGGTCTTGAAGATGTTTTCCTACATTATCTTCTAGGAGTTTTATGGTACTTTCTTTTATATTGAGATCTTTGGTCCATTTTGAGTTAATTTTTGTGTAGGGGGTGAGGTAGGGGTCCTCTTTCATTCTTTTGGATATGGATATCCAACTCTCCCAGCCCCATTTGTTGAAAAGACCATTATGACTCAGTTCAGTGACTTTGGGGGCCTTATCAAAGATCAGTCGGCCATAGATCTGAGGGTCTATCTCTGAATTCTCAATTCGATTCCATTGATCTATATGTCTATCTTTGTGCCAGTACCATGCTGTTTTGGCAACTGTGGCTTTATAATAAGCTTCAAAGTCAGGGAGTGTAAGTCCTCCCACTTCGTTTTTCTTTTTTAGAGTGTCTTTAGCAATTCCAGGCATCTTCCCTTTCCAAATAAATTTGATAACTAGCTTTTCCAAGTCTGCAAAGTAGGTTGTTGGAATTTTGATTGGGATTGCATTGAATCTGTAGATGAGTTTGGGTAGAATTGACATCTTAATGACATTTAGTCTTCCTATCCATGAACATGGAATATTTTTCCATCTTTTAAGGTCCCCTTCTATTTCTTTTAGTAGAGTTATGTAGTTTTCTTTGTATAGGTCTTTTACATCTTTGGTTAAGTTTATTCCTAGGTACTTGATTTTTTTAGTTGCTATTGAAAATGGTATCTTTTTCTTGAGTGTCTCTTCAGTTTGTTCATTTCTAGCATATAGAAACATTACTGACTTATGTGCATTAATCTTGTATCCCGCTACTTTGCTAAATTTGTTTATTAGCTCTAGTAGCTGTATCGTCGATTTCTCAGGGTTTTCTAGATATAAGATCATATCGTCTGCAAACAATGACAGTTTTACTTCTTCTTTTCCAATTTGGATGCCTTTTATTTCTTTGTCTTGCCGGATTGCCCCGGCTAGCACTTCCAGCACAATGTTGAATAACAGTGGTGACAGCGGGCATCCTTGTCTTGTTCCTGATCTTAGAGGGAAGGCTTTCAGTCTCTCACCATTGAGTACTATGCTGGCTGTGGGTTTTTCATATATGCTCTTTATCATGTTGAGGAAGTTTCCTTCAATTCCTACCTTTTGAAGTGTTTTTACCAAAAACGGATGTTGGATTTTGTCAAATGCTTTTTCAGCATCTATTGAGATGATCAATTGATTTTTCCCTTTCGAGTTTTTAATGTGTTGTAATCCATTGATTGTTTTTCTTATGTTGAACCATCCTTGCATGCCTGGAATGAACCCCACTTGGTCATGGTGTATGATTTTTTTAATGTGTCTTTGTATTCGATTTGCAAGTATTTTGTTGAGGATTTTTGCATCTATATTCATTAGGGAGATTGGCCGGTAGTTTTCCTTTTTCGTAGCATCTTTGCCTGGTTTTGGTATTAGATTGATGTTAGCTTCATAAAATGAGTTAGGTAGTGTTCCATTTTCTTCAATGTTTTGAAAGAGTTTGAGTAAGATTGGTGTCAGTTCTTTCTGGAAAGTTTGGTAGAATTCCCCTGTGAAGCCATCTGGCCCTGGGCATTTATTTGTGGGAAGATTTTTGATGACTGATTGGATCTCTTTGCTTGTGATGGGTTGGTTGAGGTCTTCTATTTCTTCTCTGGTCAGTCTAGGTTGTTCATATGTGTCCAGGAAATTGTCCATTTCCTCTACATTATCCAGTTTGTTGCCATACAGTTGTTCATAGTATCCTCTTATAATTTTTTTAATTTCTTCAGGATCTGCAGTTATGTCACCTTTTTCATTCATTATTTTGTTTATATGGGTCTTCTCTCTTTTTGATTTTGTCAGTCTAGCTAGGGGCTTGTCAATCTTGTTGATCTTCTCAAAGACACAACTTTTGGTGATATTTATCCTCTCTTGTTTTTTTGTTCTCTATGTCATTTATTTCTGCTTTAATCCTTGTTATTTCTTTTCTTCTACTTGGTAAAGGATTGGTTTGCTGTTCATTTTCTAGCTTCTTCAGTTGATCCATTAGTTCTTTGATTTTGGCTCTTTCTTCCTTTTTAATATATGTGTTTAGTGCTATAAATTTCCCCCTTAGCACTGCTTTTGCTGCATCCCATAGGTTTTGGTATGTTGTGTTCTCATTTTCGTTCATCTCTATATATTTAGCAATTTCTCTTGCTATTTCTTCGTTAACCCACTGATTGTTTAGGAGTGTGTTGTTTAATCTCCAGGTATTTGTGGATTTTCTAAGTCTCTGATGGTTATTGACTTCTAATTGTATTCCATTGTGGTCAGAGAATGTGCTTTGAATAATTTCAATCTTTTTAAATTTATTGAGGCTTGTTTTATGTCCCAGCATATGATCTATTCTGGAGAAAGTTCCGTGAGCACTAGAAAATTATGTGTATCCTGGTGATTTGGTATGTAATGTCCTGTATATGTCTGTTAAATCTAATTCATTTATCAGATTGTTTAGGTTTTCAATTTCCTTATTGGTCTTCTGTCTGGCTGATCTATCTATAGGAGAGAGTGATGTGTTGAAGTCTCCCACAATTATTGTGGAAACATCAATTGCTTCCTTTAGTTTTGCCAGTGTTTCTCTCATGTATTTTGTGGCACCTTGATTGGGTGCATAGACATTTACGATTGTTATTTCTTCTTGTTGAATTGCCCCTTTTATTAGTATGTAGTGGCGTTCTTTGTCTCTCAAAACATCCCTGCATTTAAAGTCTATTTTATCTGAGATTAATATTGCTACACCTGCTTTCTTTTGGCTGTAGCTTGCATGAAATATTTTTTTCCATCCTTTCACTTTCAGTTTCTTTGTGTTCCTGTGTCTAAGATGAGTCTCTTGTATGCAACATATTGATGGTTCATTTTTTTTGATCCATTCTGCGAATCTATATCTTTTAATTGGGGAGTTTAATCCATTTACATTCAACGTTATAACCGTGAAGGCATTTCTTGAATGAGCCATCTTATCCTTTGGTTTATGTTTATCATATTTTTTCCACTCTCTCTATTAATATCCTTATTGTACCCATACCGAATCTCTTTAGTACTGAACCTTTCTCCAAGTCTCTGTGTCCTTTCTTTGTTTCTCTGTCTGTAGGGCTCCCTTTAGTATCTCCAGTAGGGCAGGTCTCTTGTTAGCAAATTCTCTCAGCATTTGTTTGTCTGTGAAAAATTTAAGCTCTCCCTCAAATTTGAAGGAGAGCTTTGCTGGATAAAGTATTCTTGGTTGGAAAATTTTCTCACTCAGAATTTTAAATATATCGTGCCACTGCCTTCTCACCTCCATGGTGGCTGCTGAGTAGTCACTACTTAGTCTTATGCTGTTTCCTTTGTATGTGGTGAATTGCTGTTCTCTTGCTGCTTTCAGAACTTGCTCCTTCTCTTCCGTGTTTGACAGTGTGATCAGAATATGTCTCAGAGTGGGTTTATTTGGATTTATTCTATTTGGAGTTTGCTGAGCATTTATGATTTGTGTATTTATGTTGTATAGAAGATTTGGGAAGTTTTCCCCAACAATTTCTTTGAATACTCTTCCTAGACCTTTACCCTTTTCTTCCCCTTCTGGAACACCAATGAGTCTTATATTCGGACGTTTCATATTATCTATCATATCCCTGAGGTCCATTTCGATTTTTTCAATTTTTTTCCCCATTCTTTCTTTTATGCTTTCATTTTCCACTCTGTCATCTTCCAGGTCACTGATTCGTTGTTCAACTTCCTCTAGTCTTGTACTATGGGTGTCCAGAATCTTTTTAATTTGGTCAACAGTTTCTTTAATTTCCATAAGATCCTCCATTTTTTTATTTAGTCTTGCAATGTCTTCTTTATGCTCTTCTAGGTTCTTCTTGATATCCTTTGTATCCCGCACTATGGTCTCATTGTTCATCTTTAGTTCTTTGAGTAGCTGCTCTAGGTGCTGTGTCTCTTCTGATCTTTTGATTTGGGTGCTTGGGCTTGGGTTATCCATATCGTCTGGTTTTTTCATATGCTTTATAATTTTCTGTTGTTTTTGGTCTCATGGAATTTGCTGAACTTGATAGGGTTCTTTTAGGATTTGTAGACCAATTGAAGTCGTTATCTCTAATTTATCAGATCTACAGCTTCGTGGAGTACACTTTCTCTAACTAACCAGCAGGTGGTGTCCACAAGCCACCTGTTCTCCACAAGCCAGTTCTCCCCTGCTTTGCCTTTGTGGTGAGTGGGGGAGTGAGTCTTGTGTGTCCAATTGGTGTACCAAGCTTGCGTGTGTAGTTGGTGTTGCCTGCCCTGTATATGGGGCTTGTTTCTGGGCAGTCGGGGTGGGGGGTGGCTCTAACAATCAAATCTCCCTGGTGATCCTAGAGTTTTAAAGCTGCTGCAATAGTCTAATCCTTCAGTTCAGTCCTGCCACAGTTTGTCTCTGCCACTGACCCACAAGTCCTTGGTATTGGCGTATAGCTCCTGAGACTTGCAAGTGGGCCCCTCTTCCAGGCTGTGCACCCCGGGTCCTCTGTTGAGGGATGACTGTGCTATGTCACAGGTGAGTGCCGTCCCCTCAGGGCAGTTCTGGGCTGCTGGGCTGTGTAGGGAGGCTCCCAGTCTGCTGAAATGATGGCTGAATGGGGCTTTGTTAATTCACACTGCTCCACCTTCCCAACTCTGGGACAATCAGCTGAGGTTGCAGGGAAGGCTAATGTCCACACCCAGTTTTGTGGTGTGTGCCTGTTATTTGAAGCGCTTCCGTCACACTGGGTTGTCTGGGGCAGCTCTGGGCTATGGGGCTGGCGACGGGCAGGAGTGTTTCCTGTGCACCAGGATGATGGCTGTGAGTGGACACCCCCCTTTTCTTGGGAAGTTGTGGTGTTTAGTGAATTTTCTCAGCCACTGATTTATTGCCTTTTGTCTCAGAGCTCTCTTAGTTCTGCTCTTGACTTGACGTGCCCAAATTGCAAGTCTTTGAAGCTTTCTGTATTGGGCTTCTTAGAGTAATTGTTTTAGAAAAAGAAAAAAGGATTTAAAAAAAGGGCCCTCCTCAGAGATCTAATGGGTTACTGAAATGCTAATAGACAAAGCAATTAGGGCCATTAAGGAAAGGTCCACAGGGCAGAGAGATCAGCTTTTCTTCGGGATTTGCATATGCGCCTCAGGGCCTGAGCTCTGCCCTTCCCCTTTCTGTGTTCACCAGAACTCCAAAAATCCTCCGGTTTTATTTGGAGTTTTTCGTGTTGTTTTTTTCTATGCCTGTCTCCTCTGTGCTGGGCTGGCTGATCTCAGATTCTCTGGTGTCTGGTCTCAGTCTATCTATGGTTGGAGTTTGGATCAGTAGAATGAGTTTCCGGTAAGGGCTGCCACTGCAGTTCTCCCTTCTCCTTCCCGGAGCTGACAGCCCCTCCTCCCACGGGACCGAGCCTGGCAGGGAGGGGTGTGGGTCCCCTGGTCACAAAAACTTACGGATTTCGCTGATCTCAGCAGTTCCACGTTTTCATGAGTGTTGTATGAAGTATGCCCAAAGTCAGATTGCTCTGTGGTGTCCAGTCCACGCAGTTCTTGGCTTTCTACCTACTTTCCTGGAGGAGTAACTAAAATATACAGCTCACCTGTCCTCCATCTTGCCCCGCCTCCCCTGTGCATTCTTGAAAGTGTCCCTCTTGGCTGTGTCCTCTTTGAAATTTTTATTATTTTTTGGGGAATAATGAAAATGTTCTTAAATTGATTGTGGTGATGAATACACAACTGTATGATGACACTGTTAGCCACTGATTGTATACTTTGGATGGATTGTATGGTGTGTGTCCATTTATATTCTTTTTAATTTGATAATTTTATGTTAAATTCTAAGAACTCTTTTTTTTTTGTTCTCTATTATTCTTTTGCTTAGAATCCTGTTCATGTTTAGGTTACTATTTCTCCCCCAAATCCCTGAATGTATCAGTTAGAGCTGTGTTTTATTGTTGTTAGTATTGCTTTATTCTTTTTCCTTAATTATCTCTGTTACCCTTGGGGTCATTTACTGTATTGATTCATTTTATATCTTCCCTTGTGTGGAGTTGGTTTTCCTCAAATGTCTGATGACTCTTACTTTTTTAGTTACATGAATGAACTCATTCTCATCAGTTTCATGTATTTCCTTTAATGCTTATTTCTATCATTTCAATTGATTCATTTTATATCTTCCCTTGTGTGGAGTTGGTTTTCCTCAAATGTCTGATGACTCTTACTTTTTTAGTTACATGAATGAACTCATTCTCATCAGTTTCACGTATTTCCTTTAATGCTTATTTCTATCATTTCAATAGAATTTAGGGAAGAAATGGGTAAAACCTGGCGTTTACTCTGCCATCTTGAACCAGAGCTCCTTTCCTTCTAAATTAGAAGAGAGAACTCAGTATAGGGGTCAGACTTTTCATCAGGCTGGTATGGAGACAAGTTTATTGTCAGCCAGCACTTCTTTCCTACTCTGAAGCGTAGGTCCAGCTCTGCTAACACACAGTGTTGCTTTAATGGAACACAACTGGTATCAAGAATGACTGACTATAGCTTGCCAAAGCCTGGGTTTGCTGAATGCCCTCACTGTGTAGTGTTTGCATTTTAAGAGCCATATTTAATGATCCTAATCCTTTCCTTTGAAATGATCAGCTTTGCCCTAGGGCTTTTGGGAGAATAGGCTGGAAAGGTAGAGAGATATCCCCCAAAAAACTATCCCTTCTTCACCCAGAGAACAAAAGGAAGAAACATGAGAAGGTAGTGAGAAAGAGAGGGAGAAAAGAAGGAGAAAGAGGAAGAAGGAAGACATATTGCCTTTTCCTCATGTTCTTCCTTTCAAGTAAAGATACCCCCACAGAAGATATCATGAGTCTCCTGGGCTTCTCGGCTGATAAGTGACCAGGAGGGATGCAGTTCAGAGAATCCTGAGTGAGTTAAACAAGAACTATACCTTTACCTTTGCATGGCTTCTGACATATGATGTGACAGACAGAACTCTATTGTAAGTCTCCACTGTCAGATCCTTGGCCGTGATGGAAATCCTTTTAGATCTAGCTGTCTTTTTCAATGCATTAGATATCCTACATTAAAACATGGTTTTTACTTAATATTACTAATATTTTTTTTCCCCAGAACACCATCTGTATCCTCTAAATATAGTCCATGGTTTAAGTTAGGGTTCACTGTGTAGTGCAGTTCCATGGATTATTTTTTTAATTTTTATTATCTTATTATATATATATAACCTAACCTTTTCTTTTTTAACAACATTCAGTTAAATATATTTCAGTGCTGTTTATTACTTTCACAATATAGTGCTACCATCAACTATCACCTATTACCAAAACATTTCCATCATTCCAAATGGGAACTCTATATATTTTAGGCCTTAACTTTGTGTTCTTTATCCCCACCCCATCCCCTGGCATCTTATATTCTAGATTCTGACTCTAACAGTTTGCTTATTCTAATTATTTCAAATGGGTGAAATCATACAATATTTGTCCTTTTGTGTCAGGCTTGTTTCACCCAACATATCTTCAAAGTTCATTCAATGCAATACCTTTGTTTTAAAACAAAGGTAGAATCATTACAAAATGACATGGGTGATAAAAGAAGATGGGGAGTCAGATAAATTGAAGATTATCCTCCAAAGTGCTCTCTCTCTTACCTATGTTTGTGTTAACTGGGTGGGTTAAAACTATAGTTGGTTTCTGCACACCTGAAGCAATGTAGATTCATGCTAGCTGTATTAGTCAGGATTCTCCAGAGAAACAGAATCAATAGGAGATACCTGTAAATATGAGATTTTATAAGAGTGTCTCATGCAACTGTGGGGATGCAAGAGTCCAAATTCTATAGGCAGGCTGCAAGCTGGCAAATCTGATGAAGATTTTCAAAGAATTCCATGGGAGAGGGTGGCTGGCTGATGTAGAGATGAAAGTTCTCTCTTCTGACGGCTGAAGTCATCACTTCTCCTTTTAAAGCTTTCAACTGATTAGATTAAATGTCTCTCATTGATGAAGACACTCTCCTTAGTTGACTATAGATGTAATCAGCCATAGATGCAATCAACATACTGATGATTTAAGTCCACAAAGGGTCCTTGCAGTAATGGTTGGGCCAGTACTTGCTTGACCAGAAAACTGGGCACCATTACCTGGCCAAGTTGACATATAATCCTATGTTTGGCCATGACAAACACTTATCTTTTGCATCCAGCTGGCCCCCTGAATAATAACAATATGTCTAAGAGCACTTTTTCTGGCCTTCAGAAAACGTAAGAGTATTTAAGATTCTGCTTCATCCCATAGACCATGAGACTCTTCCAGTGACCAACTCTATTTTGCCTTCCTCTCAGTCCCACCTATTCCAAAGTGCCCAAGGTTGGTCATTCTGAGTCTGAATTCTGCTACAACTTTTCTACACTTGAGCTACCATGGGCCACCAGAGTCTAAGAGTATCAACTATGTAAAAATTTGCTAAGAAAAGGCTGGGTAGAGCAGGAGGACTTCATACTTTATATTTTGAATAAAGTACTTTGAATTCCCAGATAGAGTGAAGCTCAAATATTTCTTCTCCTAGAGATTTCAAGTGACCTGTTATTTGATTCATATTTCTCAAAACTAATCTATCAGATCCTAGAAATAAGGTTTCTGTAAATGCTGTGTGATCAGTTTACATGACTCAATACACTATATAAACAAAAACTCTAAAGATTCCTGTTTATTTGCTGTGCATTATTATTTCTTAATCCATTCAACCCATATTTTTGGAGGGCCTATTCTGTACTAAGCACTATCCTTTATGTTGGGGATTCTGCATTAAACAAGAAAGAAGAGATCTTTGGCCTTATAGCTTTGTGGACTTTTGATTCTAATGGGTGTAGACAGACAAATGTAAACAAATAAACAAAATGACTTCAGATGTTGACAATCACTACAAAGGAAATAGGTGCCATTGACGGTGCTGTGAAGATGATATGATCAAGTGTCATTGTGAGAAGGAGAAGAATATTAGGACTTTATTGAAAAAAAATCCCAGAGTGTGTTTTCAAAAATTCTGCTATTCCTTATTCACCCATCCACTATGGCAATAATGTGATAAATTCTCGGGTTGCTTGGAGCACAATCCAAAATAGTTGAAACAGCACCTCTCTAGCTCACATTTTTTCTTTTCCTCTAGTGGTCATCCAATGGCTCATTTAATCAAATAAGCACCTTTTTGTAATGATTTATTCTTAATGTCTGTATGGGCCTTCATGGGGCTACGAATCTGGGAGTCCTCAAGCTTCTTTGTGAATGGTGAGAAAAGCTCTAAACCAAGCAAATCTTGAGAGAAAATCTTTTTTGATGGAAATGGCTACTTCAGCAAGGATCCAGAACAGTCAAATTACCAACGAGGGCCAAGTGATTTTTCTGAATTTCAAAAATGAATTTTCTGTTAAAAAATCCATGAGGACTGTACAATTTCTGGGTTTTTGTTTCTCTAGGAAATGACATTTTAGAATGCTTCACTGTCTAATATTGTCATACTTTCAGTAAAAATAGTACGTCATTTCAACCCCCCCAATCTTAGGACATAATCCCCAAAGAAGGGAAAAACCTTAGCATTAAGTAAACTTTCATTTTTATGTTTCCATATTATTCATTTACTCATAAGTTGATTTATTAATTGATTCATTCAGTTTTCATTTTTATGAAATGAAATACTTTTTATGAATACGAACTGATCTGTGGAATCACTGACATAAATAAATGCAAAAATAAAAATAAAAACACTGCTCCCATTTGATTCAAGTCAGACTTTTATGGCTTGCTCTTTTCTCAATTTACAGTTTTTGTTATTATTTGACATCAGGAAAAATAAACTATTATGTGCATCCCCAGAAGATTATTTCCATGAAGACTATTAAGTGCCAGCAGTTAACCCAATTTATGGAATTAGAGTTAGAGATGACATTTTTCCTACCTTTATTCTAAAACACTCCCTAGTCCTTGACTGAGAAAGAAAAATGGGCAAAGAAAAATGAATAGTGATGAAAGAAAAATGAGGCCACATCTGATTCTTCTGGAATATTTTTCAAGAACATTTTATCCTTTAAAAAATGTTACTCTTGTCTCATTACCAAGGTCACTGATAGCTTGGATAATCTGCTAGGTATGTGCTAACTGTTTAAATGTGACCTGGCAAGTACCATATTTGTTCTGTGCTCTATAACTTACAAGAATTTGCAACATTTCTCATTCATGATAAGTAAAAATACATTTTAACACCCTTGCTAATTTTTTCTAGCTATTCTTTTTTGTTCTATAAAGAGACTATAGATATACATTTCCTCTTCAGAACTCAAATAGCACAAAATCACTTTGTATGTAGCTCTGAGGAGGAAGTTTCCACGTAACTTGTCCAAAACCTAGGTGGAGAAGGGGGTGTTTAAATGATTCTCCAGCAAAGAAAAAGCAACAGCATATTCAAAAAAGAAAGGAATGCAAAAAAAAGTTAAGAATAACTACAGAAGAGAATATAAGCAATAGAAAGATCACTAGGAAAAAAAAAATTAAGGATGCAAATCATTGGTGTGAAAATTAAAGTAAAAAAACAAAAAACAAAAAACAAAAAACAAAAAACAATTGTTGGTCTGTGCATCGTAACTGGCCAGAGTAGCAAAATGTTTTTATGTCAGCTTTGAAAAGCTCCCAACTCATGGTTTTCTATGTTCGCTTTACCTGAGCAGATTTATTGACTAGATCATCCTTTCAATCCTACCCAGCCTCTCTATGCTTCAAAGGAGAGAAGAATGACCACAAAAAGCAGGAAAATAATCCCTGATATTGCAATATGTGCAAGGGCTGTGCCATTACTCCAATGGTGTGACCCTAAAGTAAACTTCCTTAGAATGGTGTATACATGATTCAACCTACAAACTGTGCCTCAATCAGTGGCATTTTCCCTTTCAACCTCTTTGATATTGGCATACCTTTTTCTTTTTTTTTTTTAATGGAAGAAGATTATCCTCCACCTGCCCACCATCACCACTACCTGGTCTTAGAGTAGCTTCTAGCCATGCAACCCCATGTGTGAGTTTGCCCAGGGATAATGATCAGGGCTGAGGACTGCTTTGCTTGCAGGTTATTGCTCAGCCTGTGTGTGGGGAGGACAGTCTCTGCTCTCTCAAGCTCTGGAGTCATGCTCATCCGTCGGGTTAAACTCCCATGTTTCTTTGGAGCAAATGCTTTTTGCTGAAAGCTTTTTCCACCCAAGTTGAGAATGAACAGAGGTGCTGTCCTGTTTGCATCAAAGGATTATAGCTCCTCCTCTGGTTGTAGCTGAGTGGGGGCCAGTTCTATGAGGAACTCAAAGAGAGACTCCTTGATATTCAGAGAATGCAAAGAGCAAAGGCAAGAATCCAGGTATTTCAGCCTAATTCTGCTTTGACTTGTAGGAGTTTCAGACGAATTTAAGCAAAGAGGAGAAACTGATGGTCTTCTCCAAAGCTCCATTGTGCCAGGGCCCAAGGACTCCAACTATGGCAATTGCTTTTTACCTTGTTCCAGTACTTCTCCCAGAAAAAAGTGCATGGCAGAGTAGGTAAAATGACTACCTCATGACACAGCTGCTGTATGCCTGTATGAACTGGTAATCTTGGAAGCATGTATCTCTTCAGGCTGTTGTCAGAGAACTCTACTTCCCTGGACCTAAATGTGCATCAATGGCTGATTCCAGCATGTACTCTGCAGGAAACATCTCACTTCTACAAACCCTAGGCATTCCCTGAATGTGAAAGGACAAATGGAGTCCAACGGTTCATATATTAAGATATCTGCATTTCTAGATATGAATTATATATACTATAAAGTAGACCCCTAATATTTGCTATAAGTCACAGAGCCTTGATTCAAGGTGAGTTAAACTTCATCTGATTAATATATTCAGCATATGACATCACAGTAAAATGAGAGAAAGTATGTTTCTGATAGCAGAGATTGGATACACAAGTTTCTTTAAAAAATACATAAAATTTTTGTTTCAACAGGAAAGATTCACCAATAAACTAACATTCTTAAAGTGAACAATCATGATTACACTATTTTAAGAGGCAATGTTGTTCTTGCCCTAAATGGTCCTATATTCTCTTCACACTATACAGAACAGCTGCATGTCCTTGGAAAAACTTGTTCACACAAAGCAGAGACTATTTTCAGCTATGTTTATGGGATTCTCTTTTTCATAGACATCTGAGCCAGGCCTGGCTTAAGGTTATTTTTTAAAGACCATTATCATTTAAACAATGTCCTTAGTGGTAAAGATCTTCTAGTAAATAATAAAGGCCCCAAGTTTCTGGGATTGGGCAACAAACATTCTTTCTTTAATCTCCCTTACGTATATTCCAGGTCCTAAAAAATGTATTTTTGGTTTTAATTGTAAAGGGGCACCTTACAAATATTTACCCAAAAGATTGGGATATTGGTATTGTGAACATTAAGTGATAAATTCTTGTGCAGCTTGCTCACTCCTCCCAGCCCACCACCCCCAATGTTGCCCGCTGCATGCTGGGTGCCATGCCAAGATTTACAGGATACATAACTTGGTCCAGGATTGGTTTCTGCCATCAAAGAGTGGCAGGCTTGTTGGAGAGATAAGAAACGAACATGTCTAAGTAGGATATAAAACTAGTGCCCAATATAAAGTCACTGAACAGTCAGACACATCCAGGCTTGTTTGGTGAGCCAGTGAAGCAGATGGTCTGAGTGCCTGAAGACAGACTGGTGTGAAGCTGAGAGTGGCTTTCTGGGATTAAATGCTTTGGCAATCTGAGTTTGTATAAGGGAGTCCCTGAACTACCTCTGTCTGTAAAGTCACTCTGCTTTATAACCTAGTTACAGTGTGTTATGCATTAATGTACATGCCTAATTCTTTCATGTCCCAGCAATTTTTGGAATGAAGTGGAAATATAACTGTATGGCATTTCTGCATGCAACTGTAGCCAAAAGAGTGCCACCAAAAGGTATGACAGGAAGAAGTTCACATAGCTACACTTCCTAACTATGTGACTACAGCTAACTTCAAGAAGCAAGGAAGCTCAATTTTTTCATATGCTGGGTACATGACACAGCCAGATACTGGTGAACTAGAGTAATATCCACCACACATAATGAGCACAGTTATTTTCTAGCCCATGTCTAGTTTCTCTAACATGTTTGGATTTTGTGAGTATGTTTGTTTTCTGTTATTTTGAGAGCATCTTAATATGGGGACTTGTTTATTTATGTGTCAGATTATTTTTGATGGTATGATGATCAGTGTAGTTGAAAAATTATTCCTAAAAGACTTGGAGGCCAAATGGGCCTGTTCCATTTTGAAGAGAAAATTTCCATTTGCTTCTGCCAAGCACCTTGGGGCACTATCAGTTTGAGACCTCTTTAATAAAATTTAAAGCTTGAGGTTCCCCCAGACCACCTATATAACAAACCGGGGCTGCAAGTCTGCACAAGGGCTGATTAATTAATTTCTAGTTCAGAGCAACACTAGATGAATAGCCCTTGTCTCTCATCTTAAATTGGAAGAGGATGTAAATCAATTTTCCACTTTTGAGTGGTCCCTGGGATTTGTCCCCTTCATCCTGAAAGGCCACCAAACCAGATCTTAGCTATTTCTTCTGATAGATAAATGCCCACATGGATTTAAATGTCTACAAATTTTGTGTGCTAGACTTAACCTATCTGTAATCTTGTATGCTTTATATTTTGGCTCAGTAATTTTTCACTGTCTTTTTAGTGTTTAAAAAATATATTTATTTGACATATAAAATCTGTCCTCAATGAAAAACAATCTCATTTGTCATGAAGCAGAAGCCCCCAGAGCAGCGACTTACAACTTCAGCACTATTGACATTTTGGTGTGCGTAATTCTTTGTTGGGTGGTATTGTCCTGTGCATTGAAGGAGGTAACGGTATTCCTAGCTTCTACCAACTAGATGCCAGTAGCACACTGCTCCCTCTCCCCCAGTCATGACAATAAAAAATGCCTCCAAATGTCACCAAATGTTCCCTTGGGAAGCAAAATTGGCCTCATTTGACAACCACTGCCCTAGAGTATTGATATTTTAATGTCAAGATTTCTGAAAATATTAGCACTGAGTTATGAATTAAGACTATGTTTCAGTGCATTCACTGCAAGTTTAAACTTTGAGATTTAGAGGAAGGGGGTCTTTAAAATCCACTGGGAAACTGCAGAAACAATGTGAAATACTAAAAAGAACATTCAGTTTGGAGCTAGACAGAATTGGATTCTAAACCTGCCTCACCTACTTAGACAGACTACTAATTGCGTGGTCTTAGGCAAGTTACTGAACCTCTTTACCCTTACTTTCTACTTCTGTATATTATGATTCCTTGAAGGGTTGTTTGTGAGTAATTTCTTTCCCACTCATTTCAATTATTCTCTCAGGACATGTAAAGCATATAATGTTAAATTCTTTTTTTCTTTTTTAGATACTTTCTCAAGTGTAGACTCGTTCACTAAGCTTTGTTTCCAAGTTGAAAAATAAATCCATTGAACTAAATACATTGACCCATAAAATATTTTACTTAAGTTGGATTCTTGAAGAGATTTCAAGGCAAGACAATTTCAGTCTTATTTTAAAAGCTTTGTACATGTTCAGAAAAAAGGCAGAAAAATTTTACAAAATGATAAAACAACATTTCAAAATTTTTATTATTCTTGGTATGGTTTTCTCATTATTGTGTCCAGTTTCAAGATGTGGAAAATTGGAAAATTTTTGGTATAGGACCAAGAACGAACATACTTTTTATTAGTTGCCACATCTACTTGAATCAGAGAAGTCAGTGGCTTCTTGATAGATAGTTCTAGAAAGAAAATTTATTGAGTACCAGTACCAGGCCCTGTGGTAAATGTTTTTTCTTTTTTTTTTTTTTTTCCTGTGCTATATCATTTGACTTTCCCAAAAAACATTTGAAGTAAGTGCTATTGCCATTTTACAGATTCAGAAACCTAGGTGCATTCAGAAATTATATATCCACGTTCACCCAGCTAGAAATAAATAATGTCAGCTCTGCTTGCTTTGGATCCAGCGCTCTTAAACACAAAATCATGTTTCCTCAGATAATCAAACTCAAGAGGAGAAATAAAGATGAAAGGGGCACAGAAGATAGCATCCTATTGGAGGAAGCATGGACTTTGTGAACTCTAGTGGGGACAGTTCTTGACAGAAGTTCAGAATACGAAAAATAGAAGACAGAAATAAACAAGGGAAAAGAGATAGAGGGTGGGTCAGAAGCATGGTTTAGAGATAACTCTTAATATATGTCATCTTAAAGGAAACGTCTTTATTTTTGTTAAGTGGAAACTCCCACAATAGCTATTCAGTCTTGTGTGTTTAAATGTAGGATTATAAATGATACACTCCTGCTCAACAGGAGTTTACTTATGGGAAATGCACCTCCCTTTTGACACAGAGACAAACTTCTTAATCATCAGACAGTTCCAGCATTTGGACATTTGTGGAACCATAGAATTATATTTTAAAGCTTTTGCTGGGTGCAGGAGTGCTCAATGGATATTTTGTCTCAGTGAGAAGCATAGATCTTGGCCCATAGATCTTGGATAGATAAGGCCTTTGAGACTCTTATGCGGATTTTCCTGCCAGGGCTGAAGAAGTAATGAACGCTATTACACAGGGCCTCTAAAGACCATACTTCAGCAACAACTGCTTAGCAGTACCTAACACTTCCGATTGTATCTGTCAAGTGAAGATTAAGTAGATCCTAAGCCATTTCAGAGCTCGGCTCCCATTTAATCATCAGATTTGCCCTCCCTGTGTTTATAGTAGACACTTTTTCTCAAGAATTAGTACAGAAACAACAATGGGAGAAGGCAAATTCATGAGCATTTGTCTACTTGGTATAATTTTTCCTTCTAGGCAGCTAAATTTTTGTGAATAATTTATACTCTGTATATCCAGGTACTATTTGCAACCTGGTATTAAATGGAGTTTAATCTCTCATTTGTGGACTTTCCTATAGAGCTTACCTTATAGTTATGAGTGGACATATGGTTTTCCAAGAGAAGTCAGAAATTGATATTTTGATGTGATATATCCCTACTTCTGATTATTTGCAACTAATTCCAGTATTTGTAAATCCCACATAGTTTGTACAAGGTTATTCTATGGTTTGAATAGATCTGAAGGCTGCCAGTTTACCACTTTTGAAGGTAAAAAGACATTCAAGTGGATTTGAGTTCACCTAGGTATTCTGTCTGGCTATTCCACAGTGGAAAAAGGAGAAAAAAGAATGAATTTGGGATAATTACTGTCCTGGGAATTAAGAGCTATGTGTTTTCGGGCCACTTACTTAATTTCTCTTATTCTGTATTTCATTATTGGACAAATAGTGTAATGGAACCTGTCTCACTGATCTGCTATGAGGAATAAATACAACAGCCCATGGAACCAAGAATATGGTGAATGAGCATCGACTCAATACTCCTTTTTACTATTCTAATGGGTTCCAGAGATGACCAGTTAAAAGCAAGTGATTAAGCCTTGTTTTGACAACTCAAGTAATTTGCTGCCTACAGAAACTTTGTGTAGAGCGAAAGGAAGAGGTAAAAAGAAACATAGTGTAAGAATATAAAGAGATGCTGTGTAGTAAAATATAATTTCTAAATTGGAAGTCTACTCTACTTGAATTCAAATAAGTATCTGGTTTTCCACTCTCTCTCGGCCTTGCTGATCTCAACTTACTTAATTGTTGTCTTATTGCCCTCCCTCCTTGGGGATGTGGGGTTTGATGTCTGGTACTTCAGAACTCCCCTTGTCACATTCTTTGCTCTCATAGTAACTTCAAGACCCTCCTCCAAGGTGCAGCAATAGCCCCTCTATCCTTTTCTACAGTCTTTGTTTGCTCAGGGTGCTAAGACTAAGGGCACAGAAAAAACATTTGTTCATTCAAGGGGATGGTTAATTATTCATAGTCAGTTCTGTTTCTCTGGAGAAGTCTGACTAATACATCCAGACTCTGATGTCACCTGAGTGGCGATGAAGATTGAGGAATCAACTTCCCATCGACAAAAGGTTTCCCTCCTCTGGCTGACCACAGTGTGACTGCTTTGAAAATTAAGTACCCAGTGCTTTTCTTTTTATTTAGGTATCTGTGAGATCCGAGGGAACATGGTAGGAAAAGCTGCCTCCAAGCATCACATTATCCGTAGGAACGGGGGGCAGACTTTTTCCCAATCTATGGTCTCAGGCCAGAAACAATAACTTGGGAGTGGAATGTAGAATCAAAAGTGAATGGCGCCTTTTAAATGAGCACATTGGTTTCATGAGACCACAATACTTTAAGGTAACACTATGGCATTAATTGATTTAAGTGTATATTTCAAGAGAAAAATGTGTGTGCATACACATACACATCTACACATTATACTGCCATATTATACAATTTGAGCATGCTGTAGAATATCTAGAAAGTTATTTTGGCAAAAACAAATCCCAAATGTAGGTACTGTGTGGACTCCAAATCTATTTCAGTCCAAATATATTACACTTGCTTGCAACTCTAAATTGTATTAAAGTCCAAAATTGCTGCAAAGCAAGCAGATATGTTTATTTACCACTTGAAAAACCAAGTTTTAAAATAAATTTGCAAGTAAAATGTCACAGATTAAAAATATTTTTCAAGGTCTTTTCTTGATGTACCAAACTCGGTCATTGAGCTTAACCCTTGATTTTAATTCATCCTATGTAATACCTCCTCCAGAATTTCCATGAACTACCCAATTTAATACTTCATTCATACTGCCTTTTAAAACATTTGCTGGGTCTATTAGGCTAGCAAGTGCGGATTGGCTTGCAGAATTTTAAGTGATTTCACCCTGTTGATTTTCAGTTTTCTGCACCTTAGCTCTAGAGTGTTCTTAGCTGAGATTCTGTCCGTTACAATGTGTTGGATGTTGGGATGCTATGGGAGCACCAATTACTTTGCAAACACTTCCAAGTGGCTCTCAGAGAATAGGTGCCAAGTACAAACCAGAGGTAGAATTAGGATTTTCTTATAAATATATATAAATATATATATAGAAATGAATTGAGAAAAGCTTGGAAAGAGGCCTTTATCATATAATCATGGAGCCAATTTTTATTTCCATACATAACTCTTTAAATGACCTGGGAAAAGACGAAGAATTGGTGTAATGATGCGTGTGATTATGGAATTTTATTTCTAATTACAAGACACACGAGATAACAGAAACCAACTCTGTTTCTATAAGTAGTCTGCATTTAATCATTACTTTAAGAAGCAGAGTCTGGTGTGAATTTGAACTTGTATGTTTAAGTTAAAAATCTTAGCTGTGACACATTACAGAAAATAAGACTCCCTCTTCCTTTTCCAAAACATATACAAACTCCTTTCCCCAACCCTTTGGCTGATTTGTCCCATTTTATGGTAGAGTTGAAATCTTTCAAGCTGAGATAACACAGGCAAAATCAAGGTCTTCCTAGCAATACTTGGGGAAATGCCCAGCATAGCAGAAGTGCTGTTCTTGACAGGTACAACTCCGTCAGTTTCTTAAGAGAAAAAAGATTTGTGGAACAGTCCATAGGGAAATAGAGCAAACATCTTGGTGAGTTACAATCATTGAATTATATTCCTTGATGCACTGTGCTTATTCTTTTATAGAGCCACTAAAAAAGATGATAGACATGAAGATGAAATGCAAGTCTTTGTAGAAAAGGCTTCTGTCTGAGCAGTCAACACTATGAGAGAATAGATTGTTGGAATTCACCACAGAATCAATGTTTGAGTTTGCTAAAGCTGCCGGATTGCAATATGCCAGAAATGGGTTGGCTCTTACAATGGGGATTTATTAGTTTGCAAATTTACAGTTCTTAGGCTGTGAAAATTTCCCAATTAAGGCATCAACAGGATGATTCCTGGATTCTGAAGACAGGCTGCTGGCACCTGAGACACCTCTGTCACATGGAGAGGCACCCGGCCAGCGTCTGCTGTCCTTTGCTCCAAGTGTCATTGCTTTCAACTTCTGATTCCAGTGGCTTTCTCTCTGTGTCCTATGGGTCCTCTCTTAGCTACTCTGGGGCTCTCCTCTGACAGCTCTCTCTGGGTGTTTCTTTCTGAGCTCTCTCAGATTTTTCTGTCCTTGAATTGGGTGAATCACACTCAAACTTCCCACCCACAATAGGTCTGCACCCACAGGAATGGATTAAAAGAACATGGCCTTTTCTGGGGTACATAACAGCTTCAAACCAGCAAAATCAATTATTTTCTTTGGGTTCTTATTAGTACCACAGATAAACACAACAGTGAATTTTGCAATGTAAATAATACTGGCTTGACTTTCTCTTTTTGCATCTAATGGATTGTCTGTAGGCACTGCCAGCAGTCAAGACCTGTCCTTCAAGAATGTTTCCAATGTGCATTTTCATTACATTGCTGTCAGACTCCTCTGTAGCTCATCCCAGGATGTAGGCTTGTTATTTCTGAATTTGTTGTACAAGGTTTAGGTTTTGTGTCTTCAGCTGGTAGAGGCTGCAGAGCTTCTTCAGGGATATAACCTAAAGTACTTCCCTACCAAAACTCAATTAATCTGAGGTTTTTAGGTGAAAACTCATATTTTAAAAATTAGCATTGCTTTCTATTGCCATACCTTCCTTAGCATTTACTTGGCTCAAGAAAGACAAAAAGTTTTGGAAAAAATCTCAGTTTTGTACTTACCTAGAAGACTGCTTACTTATATTTAAAGCAGAAGAAATTATGCTTAAGAAGAGAAGTTGTTTATTTTTATATCACGTCTAGGCCTCTAGCCAACTTCTAGGCAAGTGTGCTGAGCAGGTGGGAATCTAGTCTATTAAATACCTGCTGAGAAACACACTTAACAGCTGTCCACTTAGCTAATGTGGATTATTTGCAATGTCTTTTTTTAATGTGCTAGGTATCATATTGCACATGAACAGTGCTCAAACATAAGCCCATTTTCATTATTTTACATAATTATGTGGGAGAGGTATTTTTTTACATAAACCGTCATCTCTGGAAACTGTTTTAAAATGAATATATCCATAAACATTTGAACAGTGAATTGAGATATTTAGAATTATTTCTAAACCAACGTATAGAATATAAGTAAATTGAAGGAGAAATTGTATACAGTGAACATGGTAGCCACAAGGT
Source organism: Choloepus didactylus (assembly GCF_015220235.1). NCBI lineage: Eukaryota > Metazoa > Chordata > Mammalia > Pilosa > Megalonychidae > Choloepus > Choloepus didactylus. The sequence continues at coordinate 191,584,969 of NC_051309.1, forward strand.
GGAAAAGAACAGTGTCTGTAGGTGTCCTGCTCAAAGCACAGGTCTTGGCTGAGAGATCGTTGGTGGTTCTGCTTCATTTTGTTAATCAGAGGTTAACTTGCTGTAGCTGATTCTGGCCCATGACCCCACAGTACTTGAGGCTGTGCGTGCGAAAGGCTGTTATTTCTGTTCAAGTGGCCTTAAAGGCATGTATGCGTGGACTTAGAATGCCAGATTGCTCAGCTGGGTTCACAAGTTTACTCCCCCTCCATTCACGAAAGCAAAGTTCTAGAAGCATGGAGAACAGTGCAATGGATTTTAGCTAATGACAAGATGTTTTTAAGAGCAAGTCTTATAAAACTCTCCCAGTGACATCTCACTGTTTACCTAGCATTTAAGGCTTGGATTCTCAGCAATTTTTGGCTAGGTCTTCTTCTTTCCTTGTTTAGTATTCTAAGCAATTTGGTTAGACATATTTTATATTCATCAAATCGCCACATAAGTGTCCTGAACCATATAAATAAGTAGCTGGCATTAGTAATTCCAGCTAATGAATTTTTATCCTCAATAATAATACAAGCAGAGTGTGGTGGAAATATAAAACTATGTTTGCGTAAAAGTCATACTTAATCCGGTTTTGTTTCACACATACAATTTGCTTTAAAAATGATCTGACTATAATCCTGTGTTCCTATATCCTGTGATTATGTTATGAATATGAGTTTCTTTCATTTTTTATCAGCAACTTTGCTTTGGCGATGGACAAACCCACTTGGAATCATTCCAAACACTGAAGGCAGTTGAAGAATAGTGAAAAAAGACTTGGTTTGGGAATCAAATAGATCTGGCTTGAAGAATTGTTTCTGCCATAAGTAGCATTGTAACCTTGGGAAGTCACTTCATCAGTTAGCCTGTTTCTTTACTATAAATTAGTATTAGTATTTGTTTCCTCATTTTCCTCATACAATAATCTTTACCTTGTAGGGTTGATGTTAGGAATGAGGTAGCCTGTGTAAACAAAGGGTGCACAATTAACCCTGAGAGGACACCAGCTGTGCCATTAACTCGGGGAGGCAGATAGTGTACTCACTAAGAATACAGATTCTAGAGCAAGAATACCTGAGTGTGGATCCTCTATCTGCCATGTAACGGCTCTGACTTTATGCAAGTTACTTAACTTCTCTGTGCCTCAGTTTACTCATCTGTAAAAGAGGAATAATAGTAGTACCTAGGGTTCTTGTGAGTATCAAATGAGTTACTATATGAAAGTGCATAAAACAGAGCCTGGCATACAGTTAAGTAAGTGACGCTTCTTTAATAATAAGGACACACAATTATTATTGTAAATAAGCACTACAAATTCCTTCTCTTCTGTCCCTTCAGGATGATGACAATGCAGTCTGGGTTCCTGCTTTACCTCTAGTTACATCTATGTATTTGTAGTGTGGAATCCCAGTCCAGGAATGACAAAGTGGGCTAGGGGTGGGCAAGAGTCACTAGGTCCTCTGTCGTGGGACCACACATAGTGTCTTCCCCCTCTGCACCATGAACCTGAGCTTGACCGCATACCTTGAAGATCAACAATATGCAGAGGAAACAAGGTTACGATGTCAGTGGAAGGTGAACACAGTTTCAGGTAATATTATTGAAAAATTTTTCCAATTTGGTTATTTTTGCCGGTGGAATTAATCTAATAAATGAAAATTTTAGTTGGCAAAATGTATATCTAATACCATCCATTCATTTGCTCTGCAAAAATTCATCTGGCGTCTATTATGTAGCAGACATTATTTGAGGCTCTGGTATATAATAGGAAACATAGTACTTACCCTTGTAAAGACTATAGTCTGGTAGGGGGGAGACACCATATAGAAATACAAACAAAATATTATTATAAATTTTTATAGGTTCTATAAAATTCAGGAAGAGGGCAGAGACTCTGTGAGATGTCAGTCAAGATAAGAAAGTGTCAATCATACAAATAACAAGAGGAAAGGAATTGTAGGCAGACAGCCTGCATGAAAACCCAGAGTGGGGATGCTGCCAGGCTGGGTAAATTGAAAAGAAGAGCTCTGGCTGGGCCACCATGGACTCAGTGGAGAACTCAGTGGAGAACAACATCAGAAAGATAGGCAGGGGCAAGATTAGGTAGGGTTTTGTGGATGCTGATAAGGAAAATTTATTTTATTAGAAGTAAAGTAGCCTGCAAAGATTTTAATCAGGGATTAACATGAATCAATTCATGTTTTTAATAAAATTTTCAGGCTGCTCAAAAAATAATTGATCGGGCTGGGCAGGAGTGGGAGTGGGAGTGGAAGATCAGCTGAGGGATGTGGTTCCTGTGTGAAAGTGATGGAAGGAGACATGGACAGAGGAGTATCAATGTGAAATGCATTTTCCCTAGCTAACTCCTAGTCCTTATTCAGATCTCTCTGTAATTGCACTTCCTTAAAAAGCTTTCTCTGTTACGCCCTGTCCGGAATAGATCAGGGATGTCCCCCACCCTCACCCCAGCCTCTTGTTTTAATCTTCGTAACACTTACCATAGTACAATTAAGTAAGGTCTTTAAGGGCAAGGACTTTGTCAATTTTGTTCACCATTGTGTCTCTGGGTTCTAGCAGGACACCTGCTACACAATTCTAACTCAATACATATAAGTTGAGTGAGAGAATTAAATGAGTATTGTATAATCTTCTAGGAAAGAGTTCCAATTTCCAGAGAGATTATAGGAAACAAAAAGATTAGAGAATAAGAAACCCCTTAAACATGTTATTCAAACTTGGATGAGAAAGAAAATCCAGAAGCACAAGTTGAGTCAAGTCATCTAGAACCAATAGAGCTTATACTTACTTATCCCTGAAGCACCTCACTGTTACCACCACCACCACCACCACCAATGTAGCAAATAGGTCAAAAACAGGTTTAACTAGTGAAACATTCTTTGATTTTTTTTTTACCACTTGTGAAATGAGAGTTAAGTCTGTTAGATCAGAAGGTAGAATTTTGTTGAAAGCTTAAGATCTCATGTCTCTATCTGCACAATTCCCTTGTGCAACTGCACTGACCAACATTGTCCAGTTATATCTGATGAAGATGCAACCAGGCCAGGGAAGCTACAGGGAGGTCCAGTGCTTAAAACTTTGGGGAGGCAGGTTTGAGAAGAAACCCTGACAGCATAGCAGTGATAAGCTCAGTGATTTGAAATACATGAGCAATGGTTTTTCTTTTTCCACCAGCTGTGCGTCCTTGATTTAGGCTTTGGCTGGCTGATAGGCTTTGGACTAGTCTCTGCTCCAACCAAGACCAGGAAATCTCAAAAGTTAGGACATGTTTAGCTACCAACTTCTTATCTATAAATTAGAGAAAATGATGGAGACCACCATTGCTGAGGATTTATGGGCCTTCTGCTTCCACTGTTTGGACTCAATTGACTGGTTAGTCCAAATAACTTGTATGAGTGATTTATGTTTCCCTGAGTTGACCAGTAGCTTGAATTAGGCAAAATGACTTTGTTGTTTTGGTACTATGTAAACAGAGTCAATTTGTGGATTAAAGTTCAATAGTCAGTATTAAAAGATAGATCACTTATATGGAAATAAGTGTTACTAAAACTGCATGGGAAAAATGTGTAAAGATAATCAGTATGAAAGGATAGATCACTTATATGGAAATAAGTGTTACTAAAACCTGCATGGGAAAAATGTGTAAAGATAATTCATGCCATCTCTCTCTTCTGAAAAAAGAGGGCTCCCAACCTGTTAGCAGCATTCTGTAGAGTAGAAAAGAGACATGTATGATACTGTACCCAAAAGCTGAAACATGTCCTCAACAGGAGAGTAGATCAATAAACTGTCATATTCAGGTATTAAGAGAATTATGCAGCACAAAAAAACAAATGCACTGCAGTGTTATGTGGCATTATGGATGAATCTTGGCAATATAATTTTAAATGTTTAAATTAAAATATTTAAGGCAGGTGAAATCTTTAAATATCTGTTTTAGGAATACACATAGATGCCATAAAAGCTCTCTAAAAATGAAAGCAAGGGATTGAGGAGTATAGTTACCATAGATGGAGAGAAGCAGAGTGAGAGGATGGCAGGACGTAGAAACCACAAGATTGGATGTAGATTGTGACAATTATTTCAGTTTTTGTTTATGTAGTGGTAACATGTAGATGCAGATTACATTATTACAAAGGAAGGAAAGAGGAAAAGGGAAGCAGGAAAGGAGGGAAGGAGAGGGAAAGGATGGCCTTACATGTGTCAATGTTAAGAGTGGATCAGAAAAAAATATGATAGTTCTATTTTATGCACCTGAGGAAGAAAGTAAGACAAAGTGAGAGAGAGCTCATGTGCAGCCATAGGTCATAAAACTGTAGGCATTACACGTTGAGTGCAATAAGTCAGAAACAAAAGGACAAATGTTGTATGATTCCCCTTACATAAAATACTTAAAATAAGTAATTTAATGCAGACAGAAAGGAGATTAGAGGGGAATGGAGATTACTGCTTAAGGGTACAAAGCTTCTGTTTGGGGTCGTGAAAAGTCTTGGTAGTGGATGGTGGTGATGGTAGCACAACATTGTGAATGCAATTAACACCACTAAAATGCACATTTACAAATGGTTAAAAATGGAAATTTTGTTACATACATATCCCATGTTTTTTTTTTTTTTTTTTTAATCTTCATTTTATTGAGATATATTCACATACCACGCAGTCATACAAAACAAATCGTACTTTCGATTGTTTACAGTACCATTACATAGTGGTACATTCATCACCCAAATCAATCCCTGACACCTTCATTAGCACACACACAAAAATAACAAGAATAATAATTAGAGTGAAAAAGAGCAATTGAAGTAAAAAAGAACACTGGGTACCTTTGTCTGTTTGTTTCCTTCCCCTATTTTTCTACTCATCCATCCATAAACTAGACAAAGTGGAGTGTGATCCTTATGGCTTTCCCAATCCCATTGTCACCCCTCATAAGCTACATTTTTATACAACTGTCTTCGAGATTCATGGGTTCAGGGTTGTAGTTTGATAGTTTCAGGTATCCACCACCAGCTACCCCAATTCTTTAGAACCTAAAAAGGGTTGTCTAAAGTGTGCATAAGAGTGCCCACCAGAGTGACCTCTCGGCTCCTTTTGGAATCTCTCTGCCACTGAAGCTTATTTCATTTCCTTTCACATCCCCCTTTTGGTCAAGAAGATGTTCTCCGTCCCACGATGCCGGGTCTACATTCCTCCCCGGGAGTCATATTCCACGTTGCCAGGGAGATTCACTCCCCTGGGTGTCTGATCCCACGTAGGGGGGAGGGCAGTGATTTCACCTTTCAAGTTGGCTTAGCTAGAGAGAGAGGGCCACATCTGAGCAACAAAGAGGCATTCGGGAGGAGGCTCTTAGGCACAATTATAGGGAGGCCTAGCCTCTCCTTTGCAGCAACTGTCTTCCCAAGGGTAAAACCTATGGTAGAGGGCTCAACCCAACACACCACCAGTCCCCTATGTCTGTGGTCATGTTAGCAACCATCGAGGTGGGGTAGGCCAATACCCTTGCATTCTCCACAGGCTCCTCAAGGGGGCACTACATCTTTTTTTCCTCGTTTTTCTTTTTTTTTTTTTAACTTTCCCTTCTTTTTTAAATCAACTGCAAGAAAAAAAAGTAAAAAAAAAAAAAAATACCATAAAAGAATATTTCAAAGAGACCATAACAAGGGAGTAAGAAAAAGACAATTAACCTAAGATAACTGCTTAACTTCCAACCTGTTCCTACTTTACCCCAAGAAAGTTACCTAATATAGCAACATTTCTGTGAACTTGTTCCTACTATATCCATCAGAAATTAACAGACCATAGTCATTCCTGGGCATCCCCAGGACGTTAAATAGCTTATCTGCTCTTCTTGGATTATTGTTCCCCCTTCCTTAATTGCTCTCTATTGCTAGTTCCCCTACATTCTACATTATAAACCATTTGTTTTACATTTTTCAAAGTTCACATTAGTGGTAGCATATAATATTTCTCTTTTTGTGCCTGGCTTATTTCACTCAGCATTATGTCTTCAAGGTTCATCCATGTTGTCATATGTTTCACGAGATCGTTCCTTATTACTGCCGTGTAGTATTCCATCGTGTGTATATGCCACATTTTCTTTATCCACTCTTCTGTTGAAGGACATTTGGGTTGTTTCCATCTCTTGGCAATTGTGAATAATGCTGCTATGAACATTGGCGTGCAGATATCTGTTCGTGTCACTGCTTTCCGATCTTCCGGGTATATACCGAGAAGTGCAATCGCTGGATCGAATGGTAACTCTATATCTAGTTTTCTAAGGAACTGCCAGACTGACTTCCAGAGTGGCTGAACCATTATACAGTCCCACCAACAATGAATAAAAGTTCCAATTTCTCCACATCCCCTCCAGCATTTGTAGTTTCCTGTTTGTTTAATGGCAGCCATTCTAACCGGTGTTAGATGGTATCTCATTGTGGTCTTAATTTGCATCTCTCTAATAGCTAGTGAAGCTGAACATTTTTTCATGTGTTTCTTGGCCATCTGTATTTCCTCTTCAGAGAACTGTCTTTTCATATCTTTTGCCCATTTTATAATTGAGCTGTCTGTGCTATTGTCATTGAGTTGTAGGATTTCTTTATATATGCAAGATATCAGTCTTTTGTCAGATAAATGGTTTCCAAAAATTTTTCCCCATTGAGTTGGCTGCCTCTTTACCTTTTTGAGAAATTCCTTTGAGGTGCAGAAACTTCTAAGCTTGAGGAGTTCCCATTTATCTATTTTTTCTTTTGTTGCTTGAGCTTTGGGTGTAAAGTCTAGGAAATGCCAACCTAATACAAGGTCTTGAAGATGTTTCCTTACATTATCTTCTAGGAGTTTTATGGTACTTTCCTTTATATTGAGATCTTTCGTCTATTTTGAGTTAATTTTTGTGTAGGGGGTGAGGTAGGGGTCCTCTTTCATTCTTTTGGATATGGATATCCAAATCTCCCAGCCCCAGTTTTTGAAAAGACCATTATGACTCAGTTCAGTGACTTTGGGGGCCTTCTCAAAGATCAGTTGGCCATAGATCTGGGGGTCTAACTCTGAATTCTCAATTCAATTCCATTGATCTATATGTCTATCTTTGTGCCAGTACCATGCTGTTTTGGCAACTGTGGCTTTATAATAAGCTTCAAAGTCAGGGAGTATAAGTCCTCCCACTTCGTTTTTCTTTTTTAGAGTGTCTTTAGCAATTCGAGGCATCTTCCCTTTCCAAATAAATTTGATAACTAGCTTTTCCAAGTCTGCAAAGTAGGTTGTTGGAATTTTGATTGGGATTGCATTGAATCTGTAAATGAGTTTGGGTAGAATTGACATCTTAATGACATTTAGCCTTCCTATCCATGAACGTGGAATATTTTTCCATCTTTTAAGGTCCCCTTCTATTTCTTTTAGTAGAGTTATGTAGTTTTCTTTGTATAGGTCGTTTACATCTTTGGTTAAGTTTATTCCTAGGTACTTGATTTTTTCAGTTGCTATTGAAAACGGTATCTTTTTCTTGAGTGTCTCTTCAGTTTGTTCATTTCTAGCATATAGAAACATTACTGACTTATGTGCATTAATCTTGTATCCTGCTACTTTGCTAAATTTGTTTATTAGCTCTAGTAGCTGTATCGTTGATTTCTCAGGGTTTTCTAGATATAAGATCATATCATCTGCAAACAATGACAGTTTTACTTCTTCTTTTCCAATTTGGATGCCTTTTATTTCTTTGTCTTGCCGGATTGCCCTGGCTAGCACTTCCAGCACAATGTTGAATAACAGTGGTGACAGCGGGCATCCTTGTCTTGTTCCTGATCCTAGAAGGAAGGCTTTCAGTCTCTCACCATTGAGTACTATGCTGGCTGTGGGTTTTTCATATATGCTCTTTATCATGTTAAGGAAGTTTCCTTCAATTCCTACCTTTCGAAGTGTTTTTATCAAAAACGGATGTTGGATTTTGTCAAATGCTTTTTCAGCATCTATTGAGATGATCATTTGATTTTTCCCTTTTGACTTGTTAATGTGTTGTAATACATTGATTGTTTTTCTTATGTTGAACCATCCTTGCATGCCTGGAATGAACCCCACGTGGTCATGGTGTATGATTTTATTAATGTGTCTTTGGATTCGATTTGCAAGTATATTGTTGAGGATTTTTGCATCTATATTCATTAGGGAGTTTGGCCGGTAGTTTTCCTTTTTTATAGCATCTTTGCCTGGTTTTGGTATTAGATTGATGTTAGCTTCATAAAATGAGTTAGGTAGTGTTCCATTTTCTTCAATGTTTTGAAAGAGTTTGAGTAAGATTGGTGTCAGTTCTTTCTGGAAAGTTTGGTAGAATTCCCCTGTGAAGCCATCTGGCCCTGGGCATTTATTTGTGGGAAGATTTTTGATAACTGATTGGATCTCTTTGCTTGTGATGGGTTGGTTGAGGTCTTCTATTTCTTCTCTGGTCAGTCTAGGTTGTTCATATGTTTCCAGGAAATTGTCCATATCCTCTACATTATCCAGTTTATTGCCATACAGTTGTTCATAATATCCTCTTATAATTTTTTTAATTTCTTCAGGATCTGCAGTTATGTCACCTTTTTCATTCATTATTTTGTTTATATGGGTCTTCTCTCTTTTTGATTTTGTCAGTCTAGCTAGGGGCTTGTCAATCTTGTTGATCTTCTCAAAGAGCCAACTTTTGGTGATATTTATCCTCTCTATTGTTTTTTTGTTCTCTATGTCATTTATTTCTGCTTTAATCCTTGTTATTTCTTTTCTTGTACTTGGTTTAGGATTGGTTTGCTGTTCATTTTCTAGCTTCTTCAGTTGATCCATTAGTTCTTTGATTTTGGCTCTTTCTTCCTTTTTAATATATGTGTTTAGTGCTATAAATTTCCCCCTTAGCACTGCTTTTGCTGCATCCCATAGGTTTTGGTATGTTGTGTTCTCATTTTCATTCGTCTCTATATATTTAGCAATTTCTCTTGCTATTTCTTCTTTAACCCACTGATTGTTTAGGAGTGCATTGTTTAACCTCCAGATATTTGTGAATTTTCTAAGTCTCTGATGGTTATTGACTTCTAATTGTATTCCATTGTGGTCAGAGAATGTGCTTTGAATAATTTCAATCTTTTTAAATTTATTGAGGCTTGTTTTATGTCCCAGCATATGATCTATTCTGGAGAAAGTTCCGTGAGCACTAGAAAAGTATGTGTATCCTGGTGATTTGGGATGTAATGTCCCGTATATGTCTGTTAAACCTAATTCATTTATCAGATTGTTTAGGTTTTCAATTTCCTTATTGGTCTTCTGTCTGGTTGATCTATCTATAGGAGAGAGTGATGTGTTGAAGTCTCCCACAATTATTGTGGAAACATCAATTGTTCCTTTAGTTTTGCCAGTGTTTCTCTCATGTATTTTGTGGCACCTTGATTGGGTGCATAGACATTTACGATTGTTATTTCTTCTTGCTGAATTGCCCCTTTTATTACTATGTAGTGGCCTTCTTTGTCTCTCAAAACATCCCTGCATTTAAAGTCTATTTTATCTGAGATTAATATTGCTACACCTGCTTTCTTTTGGCTGTAGCTTGCATGAAATATTTTTTTCCATCCTTTCACTTTCAGTTTCTTTGTGTCCCTGTGTCTAAGATGAGTCTCTTGTATGCAACATATTGATGGTTCATTTTTTGTGATCCATTCTGCGAATCTATATCATTTAATTGGGGAGTTTAATCCATTTACATTCAATGTTATAACCGTGAAGGCATTTCTTGAATCAGCCATCTTATCCTTTGGTTTATGTTTGTCATATTTTTCCCCTTTGTATATTAATATCCTTTATTGTACCCATACCGAATCTCTTTAGTACTGAACCTTTCTCCAAGTCTCTCTGTCCTTTCTTTTTTCTCTGTCTGTAGGGCTCCGTTTAATATCTCCAGTAGGGCAGGTCTCTTGTTAGCAAAATCTCTCAGCATTTGTTTGTCTGTGAAAAATTTAAGCTCTCCCTCAAATTTGAAGGAGAGCTTTGCTGGATAAAGTATTCTTGGCTGGAAATTTTTCTCACTCAGAATTTTAAATATACCATGCCACTGCGTTCTCACCTCCATGGTGGCTGCTGAGTAGTCACTACTTAGTCTTATGTTGTTTTCGTTGTATGTGGTGAATTGCTTTTCTCTTGCTGCTTTCAGAACTTGTTCCTGCTCTTCGGTGTTTGACAGTGTGATCAGAATATGTCTCAGAGTGGGTTTATTTGGATTTATTCTATTTGGAGTTCGCTGAGCATTTATGATTTGTGTATTTATGTTGTTTAGAAGATTTGGGAAGATTTCCCCAACAATTTCTTTGAATACTCTTTCTAGACCTTTACCCTTTTCTTCCGCTTCTGGAACACCAATGAGTCTTATATTCGGACGTTTTATATTATCTATCATATCTCTGAGGTCCGTTTCGATTTTTTCAATTTTTTCCCCATTCTTTCTTTTATGCTTTCATTTTCCATCCTGTCATCTTCCAGGTCACTGATTCATTGTTCAACTTCCTCTAGTCCTGTACTATGAGTGTCCAGAATCTTTTTAATTTGGTCAACAGTTTCTTTAATTTCCATAAGATCATCTATTTTTTAATTTAGTCTTGCAGTGTCTTCTTTATGCTCTTCTAGGGTTTTCTTGATATCCTTTGTATCCCGTACTATGGTCTCATTGTTCATCTTTAGTTCTTTGAGTAGCTGCTCTAGGTGCTGTGTCTCTTCTGATCTTTTGATTTGGGTGCTTGGGCTTGGGTTTTCCATATCGTCTGTTTTTTTCATATGCTTTATAATTTTCTGTTGTTTTTGGCCCCTTGGAATTTGCTGAAATTGATAGGGTTCCTTTAGGATTTGTAGACCAATTGAAGTCCTTATCTCTAATTTATCAGATCTACAGCTTCGTGGAGTACACTTTCTCTAACTAACCAGCAGGTGGCGTTCACGAGACACCTGTTCTCCACAAGCCAGTTCTCCCCTGCCTAGCCTTTGTGGTGAGTGGGGGAGTGAGTCTTGTGGGGTCCAATTGGTGTACCAAGCTTGCGTGTGTAGTTGGTGTTGCCTGCCCTGTATATGGGGCGTGTTTCTGGGCAGTCAGGGAGGGGGGGGTGGCTCTAACAATCAAATCTCCCTGGTGATCCTGGAGTTTTAAAGCTGCTGCAATAGTCTAATCCTTCAGTTCAGTCCTGCCACAGTTTGTCTCTGCTACTGACCCACAAGTCCTTGGTATTGCCGTATGGCTCCTGAGACTTGCAAGTGGGCCCCTCTTCCAGGCTGTGCACCCCCTGGTCCTCTGTTGAGGGATGACTATGCTATATCACAGGTGAGTGCCGTCCCCCCAGGGCAGTTCTGGGCTGCTGGGCTGTGTAGGGATGCTCCCAGTGTGCTGAAATGATGGCTGAATGGGGCTTTGTTAATTCACACTGCTCCACCTTCCCAACTCTGGGACAATCAACTGAGATTGCAGGGAAGGCTAATGTCCACACCGAGTTTTGTGGTGTGTGCCTGTTATTTGAAGCACTTCCGTCACACTGGGTTGTCTGGGGCAGGTCTGGGCTATGGGGCTGGCAATGGGCAGGAGTGTTTCCTGTCCACCAGGATGATGGCTGTGAGCGGACACTCCCCTTTTCGTGGGAAGTTGTGGTGTTTAGTGAATTTTCTCCGCCACTGGATTATTGCCTTTTGTCTCAGAGCTCTCTTAGTTCTGCTCTTGTCTTGACCTGCCCAAATTGCAACTCTTTGAAGCTTTCTGTATTGGGCTTCTTAGAGTAATTGTTTTAGAAAAAGAAAAAGGATTAAAAAAAAAAAAAAAGGGTCCTCCTCAGAGATCTAATGGGTTATTGAAATGCTAAGAGACAAAGCAATTAGGGCCATTAAGGAAAGGTCCACAGGGCAGAGAGATCAGCTTTTCTTCGGGATTTGCATATGAGCCTGAAGGCCTGAGCTCTGCCCTTCCCCTTTCTATGTTCACCAGAACTCCAAAACTCCTCTGCTTTTATTTTGGAGTTTTTCGTGTTGTTTTTTTCTATGCCTGTCTCCTCTCTGCTGGGCTGGCTCCTGTCAGATTCTCTGGTGTCTGGTCTCAGTCTATCTATGGTTGGAGTTTGGATCAGTAGAATGAGTTTCCGATAAGGGCTGCCACTGCAGTTCTCCCTTCTCCTTCCTGAAGCTGACAGCCCCTCCTCCCACAGGACTGAGCCTGGCAGGGAGGGGTGTGGGTCCCCTGGCCACAAAAACTTACAGATTTCGCTGATCTCAGCAGTTCCACGTTTTCATTAGTGTTGTATGAAGTATGCCCAAAGTCAGATTGCTCTGTGGTGTCCAGTCCACGCAGTTCCTGGCTTTCTACCTACTTTCCTGGAGGAGTAACTAAAACATACAGCTCACCAGTCCGCCATCTTGCCCCACCTCCCCCCTTAGGCTTATATTCTAAAGACTGTCCATTATAGTCTCTCTGCAGTAAAATTCTGCATCGTGGCCTGCTTAAACCCTTTCATGAAATCGTAGGATAAAGCCGAATGCCTTAGAATGACAGGCAAGATATCTCATAATCTGGTCAGCTTTAACTCGGGCTGCTTCCCATAGTGACAGTGAATTGCTTGTCTTAAGCTAAACTTTAAGAATGTTCTCACTTTCTCCCTGGTTCATTCCTGCTTTCCCCTCAAGTCCTGCCTTCTGCATCTGAGGAAGGGTTTGTTTCCTTCCATTGCCTGTGCCCTGTCCTTGGGGTCTCTCTGCCCCCAGAGCCCTCTCAGAGCCCTTGGACTGAGAAGGAGATGGGCCATGGTCCAGTCCACCCTGCACAGTGCACGACGGTTAATAGACACTCATTCTGTGCTTGTGGAACAAATGGACAGATTAAAAAGCACTTACTACTTGTTTAACTTGCTTCTAGAATTAAAATGCTCTATGATTGATTCCTCCTTTAGTTTAATATTCTGATATTACCTCCTATGAGAAGAATTCTGATAATACCTCCTTTTCTTAAAATAAAATTAACTTGAAGTGTTGTCGACTAAAAGCCCAGAAGAGTAGAATATGTTTGAAGGTAGAAGTAGGTGAGATGTATTGAAGCTGAAATTTTGCATAAAATATCTATACTATTTTTTCATGCATAATTTATTTCAGATATACTGGACAGGAGGAGCACTTTCTAAAGAGGATTGTTCCTGTTTGCTAATGCTGCTGTTTGCAGAACATCAGAAATGGATTGGCTTTCATGAAGGGGGTTTATTTGGTTACAGAGTTACAGTCTTAAGGCCATAAAGTGTCCAAGTTAAGGCATCAACCACAGGGTACCTTCAATGAAGGATGGCCGATGGCATCTGAAAAACCTCTGTTAGCTGAGAAGGCATGTGGCTGGCGTCCGCTTGCTCCCAGGTTGCGTTTCAAAATGGCATTCTCCAAAATGTTGCTCCTGGGAACTTCTGTCCTCTCTTAGCTGCAGCTCCTCTTCAAAATGTCACTCTCAGTTGCTCTGAGGTCCTTCTGTCTGTGAACTCCTTTATATGACTCTAGTGATCCAATTAATGTCCACCCTGAATGGGCGGGGTAACATCTCCATGGAAATTATCCAATCAAATGTTTCACTCACAGTTGATTGAGTGACATCTCCATGGAGACACTCAATCAAAGGATTCCAATCTAATCAACACTAATACATTTTCCCCTACAGGACTGCATCAAAGAACATAGCGTTTGGGGGGCGTAATATATCCCAACGGGCACAAGGATCAAGAACACAAATATCGAGAAAGCATAGGCAGAGTAAGCAGGGGAAAATAATATCCTTTGTAAGATTGACAGAGATTTGCAATTTAGAGGTAACACCCCAAAAGCAACCTCAGAAGCAGAAAAGGAGGAGAAAACCCTCTCACTTGACCTAACTCGGAAAGCACATAAGGTAACTCTTGGACCTTGCACTCTGCCCCAGGGCCAGCATTCAGTTTCTAGAATGCAGAGCTCTGCCTTGAGAAAGAGGAGAAAATGATTAGGATTTCTATTCCTTAGAGCTCCCCCGGGCTTGTGAAATGAGCCCACCCTCTCCCCTGATTTGGGAAAGTAGCTGCTCCACTGCAGCAGGTCTTATTTTAACTCTTTGGACCTCAGAATAGGGATTTCTCAACATAATATAATCATGACAAAAATCATTCGTTCTGACGCAGGAGCTATTGGCCTGGTTGGCGCCAAGGTCTACTTTGAGCAGATTTCCTGCAAAGAGTTGGGTCAAGGAAAGTTTTCACTGATGTATAATTATTTTATATCACCACATTGCCTTTTTCCTTCGTTGGGAGTGCCGTTAGCAAAATATTCCTTAGCACTTGCCTGAATGACATTCACTGCCCCAACGTGAGAATATCCTCAGTACCTTTGTGTAGCCTGTTAAGAAGGATGTTTGTTATTTCAGCAGTCTTCAAACGTGCAATAAATAAATTTCCACTGGGTTGGCACTTCCTTTTATTTCCTGCAGGAGGGGCTGATTGTTCTGACAACTCCCCCGGGGATACTCAGGCTCTCTCCAAATGACTAAAGTGACCACGGCGTCATTCCCTTATGCTCTTTGCACACCAGTCACATAGAAACCCAGGGAAGGCCATTTATAGAATCAAGGCTGAGATTGTCTGCTTTGGAGTTTCTCTGATGCTATAAGAAACCACCAAACAGAATTACCACAGAAAATAGAAAATGGTAGAAGAGGCTTAAAAACTGTTGAGGTGCCTTTTAGAATATTTGGTTTACATAGTGATCTTTGCAAAGAATACAAAGGCACAATTACTTCTGAAACAGATAAGGACAATGTGACTTGCAGCACAAAAGAGAGATAGTCCTGCCTGACACCGGACAAGCAACTATTAATCAGATAAGCCTTGCAAAGATAATGGAGATGTCTGAAATATGATTACTTCTCTTCAGTGCTATGCATTGCAATTAGATTTGAGTGCATCTGAAACAGAAATGAGCTAAGGAGCACAAGATATGATGCTGCCTACTCAAAATGATTAAATGGTTATGCAAAAGAAACTTCCTCAGAAATGTGGGATGCACAGAATTCAATTGCTTACAGTCCTGCAATAATAGTCATTTAAATTGATATTTGTTTCAATGGTAATGTGTTGCTCATTTTGTAAATGAACCACAAATCACCAGTCCTAGTAACTCACTCAACTTTCCTAATACCTTAATTTCAGGGATTTAATCATATAATTAAGAAGAGATCAAGGTACAGCCAAAAATATTTAAATATAATTTATTTTGAGGCTTCAGTGGGTGTATCAAAAATGACTCACTATTTGAATTATTAACATGAATTTAAAAAATACTTATTTTCATAAGTGCTCCAAATCATTGTGCTTTTTAAAGCTTTACTCTAGGGACAGTAACAACAAAAGGAAAAGGCAGGAAAAAAAAAAGCTCTTCCTATTCCTTTCTTGTCCAAAATTTCAGCTGGATATTAAAGATTGGATACTGGGTGGATGCTGAATTTTATCCTTTTTCACTCCAAATCAAATGTTATATTCCTTTTCTATTATCTAAATTATTCAAGGATATCTAAGGGTAATTTGAAAATACAAATTACAGTAAAAATGTAAAATATATTGAAATTCCAATTCAACATTGTCAAACAAATTTTAACACAAAAATAAGCCATAGCCCAGTGAAATGAAATTCCACAGATATTTATTGTGGTATAATAGCAGCACAATGTTAGCCTATTAAGTGTATCTCATACAAGATTATTTTCTATAATTTAAGTATATAATTTATCTTGATTGCAGACTAGGGGTAAAACTGTTGTTTTCCCGAATCAGCTATGTGATGTTTGATAAATTATGTAACTTTCCATGCCCCAGTCTCTTCATCTGGTAAAATGTGGATAATGGTATCCCTACTTCATAGGGTTGTTGTGAAGATGATGTGAATTAATAATTGAAAGCATTTAGAACAGTTCCTAGCTTACAGCAAGAATTCAATAAATATAAGCTATATCAACAGCAGTAATAATTGTAATGTGCAAGAAGATGCTTGGTTAAATATCTCAGTGTATATAGAAAGTTGGATATGATCTAATTCTTGTCCTCAGTGAGTTTATAGTGGGATAAGACAAAGATAAATGATAATGATGTAAATGTGAGAAAATTAATTAGTAGGGAAATTCTGAAGACTGTGATATTACATGAAGTTTAAAGTATCAATAATTCAACACAGCGTTCATTTATTCATTAATTTTAATTCTATACATGTTACTGGCATTGAGAAGAGCAGCAAAATTTGATTATAATATAATTTTTAAATGAATATATGCTAGTTGATTGCAATGGAATGCTTAATATTTAAACATTTGTTAGTGAGCCAGGATGTCCCCAAATGATGAACTTTAATATAGATAACTAGATATTTTAAGGATAAAGTTTTAAAGACTTTTTTTGTATCATTTTTTTACCTTTGCTTCTCATGTTCATTCAGTCTTATGCTCAATTTTATGTAAATTCAGCATGCTTCTCTTTCTCACAGGCCTTTTCCATATAGTAATAAATTGCTGATATTTCTTGAATGTCTCACATATATTTATCACACACATGTTGCTCAAGAGAATTGGTATCTTTTTTAAGCAAAACAAAATCAGAACCTGTAAGCAAATATATTGAAACTTTTAATTAAATATGCTACAAAAATGTCTCTAGAGCAAAATTTAAACATATTTAAAAATACAGCAAATGTGGGAAAGACTCTCAATGTGTAAGACTGCAAAAGAGTTAGATGCCTAATATATTTTTAAAAGCTCTTTCAAAGCAATAAAGAAAAGTATTCAGAGTGGAAAAAGGGGGAAAGAATGAAAATACAGAGCACAACTTTAGAACTAAAATAGTCATTAAGTATAAGAAAATTATTCAAATTCATTAAAAATATAAAAGTTTAACCAAAAATGAAATACATATTTCAACTATATTTTCAAATATTAATAATAATTCCTAGTGTTGTTGAAAGTGCAAGGAAATGGGCACTCTTAGCTAAGGGACCATAAAATGATACAACCTATTTGAAAATTGTATTTCTTAGGAATTTTCCTTTTAAAATAAATATCAACATAAACAAATATATAGATATAAGACAGTTCTTTTAAGAATCATAATAGGAAAATCAGGTTTGTTTAGTAAGTAATGATGCACCTAAGAAATAAAGTGGTAGATGAATATTTATTGATGCAGAAAGATGCTCACAATTGTGCACATTCCACTTTTAGGGCAAAGGCACGTAGTCCCCCAAGCATTACAGGAATGATTTATGGCTACTTATGGCTCACAGCTGAGTTCTCCCTGAGGAATTTCCCTCAGCTGAAAGGAACCACCTATGCACTCTCCTGGGAGCAGCCAGCATCCTTTGACTCATCAATGTGGGGTTACAAGGGCCCAGCTCACTTGCTTCAATTCTGGATCACTCTGTAGGTCCATCCTAGCACTGGAGCTCCTCATGGGATTGTCTGCGGCCCTTTATACAACTGCATCATGTTTTAACTTTTCTCTTTGCCTAATCTTATTTCCTTCATTCCCTCTCATGTGTTGTTCCCAAGAGCCCAATAAACTTTCCACAAACAAATCCCATCTCAGTGCCTGTTTCCCAGAAATCTAATCTAAGACAGTTGGTGCCAGAAGTGGATTGAAGAAGCAGCCAATGGTGTGCTGGTAAATGTTGACAACCAGTTCACTGGAAAAGAAATAAGCCCTGATTTGTAGCATTTGCCAGTTTCCCTGGTGCAAACACTCCCACCTTGGCAGATTTTGAACTAATAATTTTATTGTACTGAATGCAGTGTTGAGAAAGCAGAGGAATCAACAACTAGAATGGGATTTAGAATTTGATTATTCATCACTCAGCGGTTGTAGGCAATGAGTAATGTAATAGGTGGAGTACTTGCAGCCCCAGGCATGATGTAGCAGAGCAATTGTTAAGGCTTTCACCTGTGGTGAACTGTGATGACATTCGGGTAGAAGAAAATGCCATGATGGTTGAAATGTTACAAGTGTTTGGAAGATTAGGGTAAGTAGTTACTGTAATGACAATGAAATTGGATAGCTATTATCCAGTGTATATCCATAGATTGGAGCGATTATCCGTAGACTGGAGAAAGACAATGAATGACTGAAGAGGGATTAATCGCCTAAGTGAAACAAAAGTGTGAAAATCCGAGGTTGTCATTGGCTAAATATAAAAAGACCCTCATCTCCTGCATCCAAAGAGCAGAAAAAAACAGGAGGACTTAATTATAAGGGCAGCAGGTCATAAAAGAAATAATCTTTTCAATCCCGGCAAGTGAGCCATGCCAAGGTCAGGGCCCTGGTTAAGCAAGAAGTGGTTAAGTATCTGGGGGCTTTGGTAAGGAACCAGTACTCCAGAGAATGGGAGACAAACCCCATAAAGAGTCATAGGCCTATCATATCAGTAACATTTGGTGGGGTCAAATGCTTAGGTGCATGCTAAGTTAGCCTCTCCAAAGAAAAGGACAAATTATTGCAGCTCACACTTCTATCGCCAAGAAAGAAACACAATATTTGGTTGGCCTCTTTGTGTTCTGGAGAACACAAAGCCTACACTTTGCAATACTGCTCCAACTCTTTAACCATATAATATGGGGCCTAAAGCAGGACCATATATGGTATTTAAGGTGTCTGTAGAGGAAAAGATAAACTATTTGCAGCAGTAGTCACATGACCATGGGATGCACTACTCATACCAACACCACACTAACAGAACCTATGGGCTTGATAGAACATTGAACAAGGAAATGGCCTACTGAAGGTGCAGCTAAGGTGACAGCCTGCAAATGAGACCCCATGAGGATGGGGTGCCATTCTTTAAGACAGAATATGCATATGCACTCTAAATCAATATTCATTTACACTATCTTGTGTCTCTGTCTTCATCTGCTAATGCTGCTATCACAATGTCACAAACCAGTTTTGGGCTTAACAATAGGATTTTATTAATTCATGGCTTTGAGGCTAGAAGAAGTCCAAAATCAAGATACCAGCAAGATGTGCTTTCTCCAGGAGTCATGAGAATTCTGGTGCCATCTACCAGCAATCCTTGGGTTCTTTGGCTTGTATTTATGCCTCCTGTCCCATGGTGATGGCCTTTCCTTTTGTCAGCAATTCCATTTTCCGCTGACTTCCATCTTCCTGTGTGGTCTTCTCCTCCTGCCTTCCAGTTTCTTCTCTTTACAAGGCCTCCAGTATTTAGGATTAAGACCCACCCTCATTCTTTTGGGTCGCCCATTAACTGAAAATAACTTCTTCAAGAGGTCCTACTTACAATAATTTCATACTCATAGGAATGTGGATTAATATTAAGAACTAGTGTAAATTGGGGTACATAATTCAATCTACCACAGTCCTCAATAGGCAGAATACATGGGTGTAGGAATCAACGAGTGGGAGTAAGAAGGGCCCCAGTTGCTTTCACTTCCAGTGACCAAATTTGGGGAATATTTGCTTCCTATCCCAGGAACTCTCATATTTAGAGAACTTCATTCACAGAGGGGGAACACCTTACCAGGGAAGTCCCACTAAACTTTAAGTTCTGACTATTGCTTGGTGACTTTTGGGCTCCTCATGTCAAGAGACAAGCAAGCAAGGAGGGGAGTCACCCCCCTCATCAGGACAATTGGCCCTGTTGATCAGGAGAAGATAAGGTTGCTATTATACCATGTGGGCAGAAAAGATGATCTTTGACATCCAGGTTATCTACCAGGAAATCTCTTTATATTCATTCCCTTGCCCAATTTTATGCCATGCAGGGTTGACCAAACAACTGGACACCATAACCTAGCCAAGCTGACACATGTAATTAACCATCACACCTACTATTCTAGTTTCCCAGCTGCTAAGACAAATAGCCTACAGTGGGTTGGCCTAAACAACAGGAGTTTATTGACTCACAGTTTTGAGGCTAGTTGAAGTCCAAAATCAAATCGTCAGCAAGGGGCTGCTTTCTCCCTGAAAGCTATGACATTCCCTTCAGAGCCAAAATCACCTCCAATTGAGAACCATCTATCTAAATATATGAAAAAAAAAATCATGAGAGTACAAAAGAGAGAACAGTAATTTTAATTGAATGCATTAGGAAAATCTTCAGGGAGGAGGTAATGGTTGATGCTACTAAAGATTCTCCAGGCAATCAAAACATTCCAGGCAAAGAATTCATAATAAGCCATCATTAAAAGAAATTTGGTAATGCTGTTTAGTAAGTGTGCCAGTTTCAATGTATTATGTCCCCAGAAAAAGCCATATTCTTTGATGCAATCTTGTGTTGCAGACGTTTTAGTGCTGATTAGGTTGGAATCCTTTGAGTGTTTCCATGGAGATGTGCCCCACCCAACTGTAGGTGATAACTCTAATGAGATAATTTCCATGGAGGTGTGGCCCCACCCATTCAGCGTGGGCCTTGATTACTGGAGCACTATATAAGCTCAGACAGAAGGAGTGAGCTTGCTACAGCCAAGAAGGACACTTTGAAGAACGTACTGGAACTGAGAGAGGAGCTTCAGCTTACAGAGACACTTTGGAGACAGCCTTTGAAAGCAGACTTTTGCTCCAGAGAAGCTAAGAGAGGACAAATGCCCCAAAAGCAACTAATAGTGACATTTTTGAGGAGATGAGGCCTAGAGAGGAATGTCCTGGGAGAAAGCCATTTTGAAACCAGAACTTGGAGCAGACATTGGCCACATGCCTTCCCAGCTAACAGAGGTTTTCTGGATGCCATCGGCCATCCTCCAGTGAAGGTACCTGATTGTTGATGCCTTACCTTGGACACTTTGTGGCCTCAAGACTGTAACTGTGTAACCAAACAAACCCCCTTTTATAAAAGCCAATCCACCTCTGGTGTTTTGCTTTCCGGCAGCATTAGCAAACCAGAACAGTAAGATAATTGAGTTATTAGGTGGGATAGCTTCTGAATAGTTTGTGTATAAACTGAGGACCTTTATGTTTGTTTTCATTTGTAGGATGGCAACATGACCAAAAAACAAGCATTGCTACCTCTTATCATGGATGAAGGAACCCTCTATCTTGCCTAAACCCCTTTTAGTAACCCTGAAATATCAAACAAACACAAATAAACAAAATTACACACATCAGCTAATATTAAAATAACATAAAAGCAGTATTTTCCTAATGATTGGATTTGTGACTGCAAACAGACAGTGAAAAACCATGCGAATGACCCTGTTCATTGTTGGAACTACATAGCCCAAAGCATAGTCAGTCTTCACCAAAAGGTAGGCTCTAAGTCAAATTTTAGAAAATACATGAGCTATTTTATTTTTATCCCTTCTAATTTATATTCTTAGTTTCCTCTTTAGTATGTCTGTGTGTTTTTATGGATAATGTATTACATACCAAAATTGATGTTAAACTCGAGACTGTGTTTATGTAAAGTCAATATTGAGATAATTAGAAATGACTACATGATTGACTGCTTAGCTATTTTTCACTGAGAATTTTTGTGCCAAGTAATTATAACACAACTTGTGACCTTCAAACAGATGATGCCTTTTTAAACCTCTTATACTAAGCACCAGAGCCTATACAATGGGCTGCTCTCCTCACTAGTCAGAATATTTTTACTCTTGTGAAAAATTCTCATTTAGTTTTCAGCAGCAATTGTTTTTGTGATGTAATAATCTTCTACCAAAGATAGAATATAATGGAATAAAATTATTTTATCTGGAATGCAAATGGTTACCAGGAGTGCTCATATAATAAAAGTCTTGGACTTTCTTATGACTCTCAGGGCACCACTAGACATCTTTAGTCCCTTAAGGCAGTTCTCTAGGAGACTTGCACCTTGATAAGTGGCTGACATGGTCAGATGATAAAGATAATCACAAACTGATCAAACTGTGGGAAAAGTCATTTAGTTCAGGCTGATGATGCGTAAGCATTCTCCATATCATATGGATTTCCCCTTTCCCATAAAAAAAAGATGAGAGAGAATGATTATTTGGTGGTGTCTGCCAAAAATACTCTTCTGTTCTTCAAATAAATTTTCTGCAATTGCAAGTAGGTTAACATATGGAATTACCTTATATGTTACTATTCTTATGTGGTCATAAGAATATTATTACTAGTATTTGCTAAATGAAGGCTTCTAGTAGTAATTTCTCATGAAGGTTCTCCAATAGTAGTTCCAACTTGGGGTTAACATGCTATATAATCACTAATAAAGTGACTTTTTCCACTTATGCCTTTGAGACACCACTTTGTTTTGAGGTGTTTATTTTTTATTTTTTATTATTTATTTATTTTTTTGTCTTGTAGTTATTTTTATTATATTTTATTAATTATATTTGTAATAAACATCTTATTATTGTTATTGAAACAAGATAATCCAATTCAACAACTATTTTTTGTCCACCCAGAATGACTGACATTTTAAATATACAAAGGATATTTACATAGCCTCTACCCTAAAAATATTTTTGTTATTTTAATGAGACAGAGTTTAAGTAAGTTCACAAATGTTTCCAGAAATATAGCTCATGAACATTATATATATTTATTTTATTTCCTGATAAAATTCATTGATAAGTAAATCAATGACTAAAAAGTTTTATCAAACTTAATGGGCAGTATTTTCCTTTAAGTGACAAATCCACAGGAAGATGATAGGCTCTTTTGCAAAATATTTGATGTAATTTTTCATAGTAACAATTGCAATGTTTATAATATAATCCATCCTCTGCCCTTATTATAACCTGAGATACATGTCATTTCTCCAAAGATGCCTGTTATTACTGCTCTAATCATCCTCTGACTATGCAGTTTTGGCAACAAAATGTGGAATAATAAATCTCCTCTTCAGTACTGAATGGACTGGGATGCCGGATGATCTCAGAAGCAGGTGGTATGTGGTACCATTTGGCCATTCTCAAATGGGAACAAGAACAGTCAGCATAACAGAGGAGAGGTTGTAAGAAAAGTGAAAAAAAGGGACAAGATCCAGGGATTTGGGTCTAGTTAAAGCTGTATGTAGTCTTAAGTGGAGGCATTTATTCAAATCCTGATGCCAATATCAGTAATGATGTGGAAAAGATGAGACTGTTTCTATGCTACTTGGCATTTATGTGTCCAGGTCAGCAGGCTGCAGTGTCTACTTTACTCCAGATAATATGGAACATCCCATGTCTGCCCAGATTAGGAATAGAGCATTGTGACTCGGCTCTATCTACAGACAATCCCAAACAGTGCAGACTCCTATTTACTTAAAAACAGATATTTCCATGCAATAGGTAAATAATTTTTTTTCAAAACAGATTGCAAGTAAAAAAAAAAAAACAAAAAGCAAAAAGAAAACTCCAGCTTTTTGATATAAATAGAACTTAGGTGAAAATCAAGAAAGTTTACACTGGGGTCAAGGCATGGAGTATTTGTGATCTTTTAAAACACAGAGGGTGAATTAGTGATGCTAAACACTAATCTAGAACACACACGCAAACCACCAAGAATAAAATTCACAATGCTTAACAATGAGTGGACCTTAGATAAATGGTAAAATAGTAATTATAATAGTTACTTTAGCAAATATTTCAATTGTCACTAGATAGACCATGACTTGGTTTGCCATGGCTGCTGTGACAAATACCACACAATAGTCTGGATTATTAAATGAGAATTTATTGTCTCATGGTTTTGAACATTAGAAGTTCAAGATAAAGTTCTCAACAGGTTGTGCTTTCTCCTGCAGGATGTAGAATTAACATGGGATCTTGACGGCAATCTTCAGGTTCCTTAATTTGTATCTCTGCCTCTGTCACATAGTGCTCTACAGTATTTTCTGATTTCTTCTGATTTCTGTCTTCTACAGACTACTGTCTGCTACTAACTGACTGAATTCAAATTTCTTTTTCTTATAAGGATAAGCCATGTGGATTAGGGCCCATCTTGATTCAACTGTGCCTCATCTAAATAGGAGCTTTGAAAACTCTAGTGAAAACTGAGTCCATACCTCAACAAATAATAATGTCTTCAATGGTCCTATTTACAAATGGGTTCACACCCACAGGAACGTGGATAAAAACAAGGATATGTCTTTAAGGGGGACAGGATTCAATCCCCAACAGGCTAGATTAAGGATTTTTAGAGTAGTCATCTTTTGTATTCATTCTTAAAAGAAAAATAATCCAAAATTCAATTCTAGAAAAGAATTACCACAATTTTATTTTAAAAATAAAATAAATTATAATTATTGGTCTCCCAGCTTCATTTGTATTTTTGTAGCTTAAAATCCCTGTAACATATGGAAACAAAGAAAAAGAGGCATAGGGGACATCATCAACATGGTGATGTAAGACTTCCCCTGGAAAAACTTCCCAAGAGATTTAGTGAGTAAAAGGACAAATCCCGCTTTCTAAGAACTCTACAGGATGGTAGATATGGGAGGAGGACTCCATAAATGCTGAATTGAAGAAAGAGAAAAATATCAGGTAGGAAACTCTGACCCAACCTACTGATCCTCTTTCTTCCCCCTCATTTGGTCCTGTGCAGGTTGGGAGCTACTCAGAGGCAGTGGCCCTGATTCCTTCCCCCACCAGGGGCACAAACTATAAAACAATTACAGCAGTGACTTAGAATCTCACACATATCCAGGCACAGGGACCAAGTCCACAGAGACCCAGAGCAGAATAAAATCTCCTGAGGAATGTTGCATACAAAAGGGCACCTGGGGAAGGGGGGAAAATAGCAGACTGTGGTAAAACAGCAGCTACCAAGTGGTGTAATCCACTTACTAGAAGCTGGACCACCTAAATGTAAATAGAATTTTCTGGAGTAACTACCTTTTCTGGATTGATCCCATCTGACCCACCAGGCTGGGAAAACCTAATAGGAGAGAAAATGGAGGCAGAAAAGCCTCATAAAGATAAAAAGAAAATAAAAAGCCAGGTTTAACTGAACTGCAATAAGACAGGAGTGTCCCAGAATTGAAAATTATAAGGAAAATGGGGCACTGTGTGAGGGAAAGAATTTTTTTTGTTGTTGTTGTTTTTGTTTTTTTGTTTTGTTTTGTTTTGTTTGTTAATCTTCATTTTATTGAGATATATTCACATACCGCTCAGTCATAGAAAACAAATCGTACATTCGATTGTTCACAGTACCATTACATACTTGTATATTCATCACCTAAATCAATCCCTGACACCTTCATTAGCACACACACAAAAATAAGAAGAATAATAATTAAAGTGAAAAAGAGCAATTGAAGTAAAAAAGAACACTGGGTACCTTTCTCTGTTTGTTTGTTTGTTTCCTTCCCCTATTTTTCTACTCATCCATCCATAAACTAGACAAAGTGGACTGTGGTCCTTATGGCTTTCCCAATCCCATTGTCACTCCTCATAAGCTACATTTTTATACAATTGTCTTCGAGATTCATGGGTTCTGGGTTGTAGTTTGATAGTTTCAGGTATCCACCACCAGCTATCCCAATTATTTAGAACCTAAAAAGGGTTGTCTAAAGTGTGCGTAAGAGTGCCCACCAGAGTGACCTCTCGGCTCCTTTTGGAATCTCTCTGCCACTGAAGCTTATTTCATTTCCTTTCACATCCCCGTTTTGGTCAAGAAGATGTTTTCCATCCCACGATGCTGGGTCTAGATTCCTCCCTGGGAGTCATATTCCACGTTGCCAGGGAGATTCACTCCCCTGGGTGTCTGATCCCACGTAGGGGGGAAGGCAGTGATTTCACCTTTCAAGTTGGCTTAGCTAGAGAGAGAGGGCCACATCTGAGCAACAAAGAGGCATTCGGGAGGAGGCTCTTAGGCACAAATATAGGGAGGCCTAGACTGTCCTTTGCAGCAACCATCTTCCCAAGGGTAAAACCTATGGTAGAGGGCTCAACCCATCAAACCACCAGTCCCCTATGTCTGTGGACATGTTAGCAACCATCGAGGTGGGATAGGCCAATACCCCTGCATTCTCCACAGGCTCCTCAAGGGGGCTCTACATATTTTTTTCCTTTTTTTTTTTCTTTCCTTTTTTTTTTTAATCAACTGTATGAAAAATAAAAAAATTAAAAAAAACAAAAACATACAATAAAAGAACATTTCAAAGAGACCATAACAAGGGAGTAGGAAAAAGACAACTAACCTAACTGCTTTACTTCCAACATTTTCCTACTTTACCCCAAGAAAGTTACCTAATATGGCAACATTTCTGTGAACTTGTTCCTACTATATCCATCAGAAATTAACAGACCATAGTCATTCCTGGGCATCCCCAGAACATTGAATAGCTTATCTGTTCTTCTTGGATTATTGTTCCCCCTTCCTTAATTGCTCTCTATTGCTAGTTCCCCTACATTCTACATTATAAACCATTTGTTTTACATTTTTCAAAGTTCACATTAGTGGTAGCATATAATAGTCCTCTTTTTGTGCCTGGCTTATTTCGCTCAACATTATGTCTTCAAGGTTCGTCCATGTTGTCATATGTTTCACGAGATCGTTCCTTCTTACTGCCGCGTAGTATTCCATCGTGTGTATATACCACATTTTATTTATCCACTCATCTGTTGAAGGACATTTGGGCTGTTTCCATCTCTTGGCAATTGTGAATAATGCTGCTATGAACATTGGCATGCAGATAACTGTTCGTGTCACTGCTTTCCGATCTTCCGGGTATATACTGAGAAGTGCAATCGCTGGATCGAATGGTAACTCTATATCTAGTTTTATAAGGAACTGCCAGACTGACTTCCAGAGTGGCTGAACCATTATACAGTCCCACCAACAATGAATAAGAGTTCCAATTTCTCCACATCCCTTCCAGCATTTGTAGTTTCCTGTTTGTTTAATGGCAGCCATTCTAATTGGTGTGAGATGGTATCTCATTCTGGTCTTAATTTGCATCTCTCTAATAGCTAGTGAAGCTGAACATTTTTTCATGTGTTTCTTGGCCATTTGTATTTCCTCTTCAGAGAACTGTCTTTTCATATCTTTTGCCCATTTTATAATTGGGCTGTCTGTACTATTGTCATTGAGTTGTAGGATTTCTTTATATATGCAAGATATCAGTCTTTTGTCAGATACATGGTTTCCAAAAATTTTTTCCCATTGAGTTGGCTGCCTCTTTACCTTTTTGAGAAATTCCTTTGAGGTGCAGAAACTTCTAAGCTTGAGGAGTTCCCATTTATCTATTTTTTCTTTTGTTTCTTGTGCTTTGGGTGTAAAGTCTAGGAAGTGGCCACCTAATACAAGGTCTTGAAGATGTTTTCCTACATTATCTTCTAGGAGTTTTATGGTACTTTCTTTTATATTGAGATCTTTGGTCCATTTTGAGTTAATTTTTGTGTAGGGGGTGAGGTAGGGGTCCTCTTTCATTCTTTTGGATATGGATATCCAACTCTCCCAGCCCCATTTGTTGAAAAGACCATTATGACTCAGTTCAGTGACTTTGGGGGCCTTA
Organism: Choloepus didactylus; assembly: GCF_015220235.1. NCBI lineage: Eukaryota > Metazoa > Chordata > Mammalia > Pilosa > Megalonychidae > Choloepus > Choloepus didactylus. Next base: position 191,612,461 of record NC_051309.1, read on the forward strand.
TCAAAGATCAGTCGGCCATAGATCTGGGGGTCTATCTCCGAATTCTCAATTCGATTCCATTGATCTATATGTCTATCTTTGTGCCAGTACCATGCTGTTTTGACAACTGTGGCTTTATAACAATCTTCAAAGTCAGGGAGTGTAAGTCCTCCCACTTCATTTTTCTTTTTTAGAGTGTCTTTAGCAATTCGAGGCATCTTCCCTTTCCAAATAAATTTGATAACTAGCTTTTCCAAGTCTGCAAAGTAGGTTGTTGGAATTTTGATTGGGATTGCATTGAATCTGTAGATGAGTTTGGGTAGAATTGACATCTTAATGACATTTAGCCTTCCTATCCATGAACGTGGAATATTTTTCCATCTTTTAAGGTCCCCTTCTATTTCTTTTAGTAGAGTTATGTAGTTTTCTTTGTATAGGTCTTTTACATCTTTGGTTAAGTTTATTCCTAGGTACTTGATTTTTTTAGTTGCTATTGAAAACGGTATCTTTTTCTTGAGTGTCTCTTCAGCTTGCTCATTTCTAGCATGTAGAAACATTATGACTTATGTGCATTAATCTTGTATCCCGCTACTTTGCTAAATTTGTTTATTAGCTCTAGTAGCTGTATCGTCGATTTCTCAGGGTTTTCCAGATGTAAGATCGTATCATCTGCAAACAATGACAGTTTTACTTCTTCTTTTCCAATTTGGATGCCTTTTATTTCTTTGTCTTTCCGGATTGCCCTGGCTAGCACTTCCAGCACAATGTTGAATAACAGTGGTGACAGCGGGCATCCTTGTCTTGTTCCTGATCTTAGAGGGAAGGCTTTCAGTCTCTCACCATTGAGTACTATGCTGGCTGTGGGTTTTTCAAATATGCTCCTTATCATATTGAGGAAGCTTCCTTCAATTCCTACCTTTTGAAGTGTTTTTATCAAAAACGGATGTTGGATTTTGTCAAATGCTTTTTCAGCATCTATTGAGATGATCATTTGATTTTTCCCTTTCGAATTTTTAATGTGTTGTAATACATTGATTGATTTTCTTATGTTGAACCATCCTTGCATGCCTGGAATGAACCCCACTTGGTCATGGTGTATGATTTTTTTAATGTGTCTTTGGATTCGATTTGCAAGTATATTATTGAGGATTTTTGCATCTATATTCATTAGGGAGTTTGGCCGGTAGTTTTCCTTTTTTGTAGCATCTTTGCCTGGTTTTGGTATTAGATTGATGTTAGCTTCATAAAATGAGTTAGGTAGTGTTCCATTTTCTTCAATGTTTTGAAAGAGTTTGAGTAAGATTGGTGTCAATTCTTTTTGGAAAGTTTGGTAGAATTCCCCTGTGAAGCCATCTGGCCCTGGGCATTTATTTGTGGGAAGATTTTTGATGACTGATTGGATCTCTTTGCTTGTGATGGGTTGATTGAGGTCTTCTATTTCTTCTCTAGTCAGTCTGGGTTGTTCATATGTTTCCAGGAAATTGTCCATTTCTTCTACATTATCCCGTTTCTTGCCATACAGTTGTTCATAGTATCCTCTTATAATTTTTTTAATTTCTTCAGGATCTGCAGTTATGTCACCTTTTTCATTCATTATTTTGTTTATATGGGTCTTCTCTCTTTTTGATTTTGTCAGTCTTGCTAGGGGCTTTTCAATCTTGTTGATCTTCTCAAGAACCAACTTTTGGTGATATTTATCCTCTCTGTTGTTCTTTTGTTCTATATGTCATTTATTTCTGCTTTAATCCTTGTTATTTCTTTTCTTCTACTTGATTTAGGATTGGTTTGCTGTTCATTTTCTAGCTTCTTCAGTTGATCCATTAGTTCTTTGATTTGGGCTCTTTCTTCCTTTTTAATATATGCATTTAGTGCTTTAAATTTCACCCTCAGTACTACTTTTGCTGCATCTCATAGATTTTGGTATGTTGTGTTCTCATTTTCATTTGTCTCTATATATTTAGCAATTTCTCTTGCTATTTCTTTTTTAACCCACTGATTGTTTAGGAGTGTGTTGTTTAACCTCCAGGTACTTGTGAACTTTCTAAGTCTCTGATGGTTATTGACTTCTAATTGTATTCCATTGTGGTCAGAGGATGTGCTTTGAATAGTTTCAATCTTCTTAAATTTATTGAGGCTTGTTTTATGTCCCAGCATATGATCTATTCTGGAGAAAGTTCCGTGAGCACTAGAAAAGTATGTGTATCCTGGTGATTTGGGATGTACTATTCTGTACATGTCTGTTAAATCTAATTCATTTATCAGATTGTTTTGGTTTTCAGTTTCCTTATTGGTCTTCTGTCTGGTTGATCTATCTATAGGAGAGAGTGATGTGTTGAAGTCTCCCACAATTATTGTGGAAACATCAATTGCTTCCTTTAGTTTTGCCAGTGTTTCTCTCATGTATTTTGTGGCACCTTGATTGGGTGCATAGACATTTATGATTGTTATTTCTTCTTGTTGAATTGCCCCTTTTATTAGTATGCAGTGGCCTTCTTTGTCTCTCAAAACATCCCTGCATTTAAAGTCTATTTTATCTGAGATTAATATTGCTACACCTGCTTTCTTTTGGCTGTAGCTTACATGAAATATTTTTTTCCATCCTTTCACTTTCAGTTTCTTTGTGTCCCTGTGTCTAAGATGAGTCTCTTGTATGCAACATATTGATGGTTCATTTTTTTTGATTGATTCTGTGAATCTATATCTTTTAATTGGGGAGTTTAATCCATTTACATTCAACGTTATAACCATGAAGGCATTTCTTGAATCAGCCATCTTATCCTTTAGTTTATGTTTGTCATATATATTTTTCCCCTTTCTCTATTAATATCCTTTATTGTACCCATACCGAATCTCTTTAGTACTGAACCTTTCTCCAAGTCTCTCTGTCCTGTCTTTGTTTCTCTGTCTGTAGGGCTCCCTTTAGTATCTCCAGTAGGGCAGGTCTCTTGTTAGCAAATTCTCTCAGCATTTGTTTGTCTGTGAAAAATTTAAGCTCTCCCTCAAATTTGAAGGAGAGCTTTGCTGGATAAATTATTCTTGGCTGGAAATTTTTCTCACTCAGAATTTTAAATATATCATGCCACTGCCTTCTCGCCTCCATGGTGGCTGCTCTGTAATCACTACTTAGTCTTATGCTATTTCCTTTGTATGTGGTGAATTGTTTTTCTCTTGCTGCTTTCAGAACTTTCTCCTTCTCTTCCGTGTTTGACAGTGTGATCAGAATATGTCTCAGAGTGGGTTTATTTGGATTTATTTTATTTGGAGTTCGCTGGGCATTTATGATTTGTGTATTTATGTTGTTTAGAAGATTTGGGAAGTTTTCCCTAACAATTTTTTTGAATACTCTTCCTAGATCTTTACCCTTTTCTTCCCCTTCTGGAACACCAATGAGTCTTATATTCAGACGTTTTATATCATCTATCATATCCCTGAGGTCTGTTTTGATTTTTTCAATTTTTTCCCCATTCTTTCTTTTATGCTTTCATTTTCCATTTTGTCATCTTCCAGGTCACTGATTCATTGTTCACCTTCCTCTAGTCTTTTAGTATGAGTGTCCAGAATCTTTTAAATTTGGTCAACAGTTTCTTTAATTTACATAGGATCATCTATTTTTTATTTAGTCTTGCAATGCCTTCTTTATGCTCTTCTAGGGTCTTCTTGATATCCTTTGTTTCCCATACTATGGTCTCATTGTTCATCTTTAGTTCTTTGATTAGCTTCTCTAGGTGCTGTGTCTCTTCTGATCTTTTGATTTGGGTGCTTGGGCTTTGGTTATCCATATCGTCTGGTTTTTTCATATGCTTTATAATTTTCTGTTGTTTTTGGCCTCTTGGCATTTGCTGAACTTGATAGGGTTCTTTTAGGATTTTTAGACCAGTTGAAGTCCTTAACTCTAATTTATCATATCTACAGCTTCGTGGAGTACACTTTCTGTAACTAACCAGCAGGTGGCGTCCACGAGCCACCTGTTCTCCACAAACCAGTTCTCCCCTGCTTTGCCTTTGTGGTGAGTAGGGGAGTGAGTCTTGTGGGGTCCAATTGGTGTACCAAGCTTGCGTGTGTAGTTGGTGTTGCCTGCCCTGTATATGGGGCGTGTTTCTGGGCAGTCAGGGAGTGGGGGTGGCTCTAACAATCAAATCTCCCTGGTGATCCTGGAGTTTTAAAGCTGTTGCAATAGTCTAATCCTTCAGTTCAGTCCTGCCACAGTTTGTCTCTGCCACTGACCCACAAGTCCTTGGTATTGCCGTATGGCTCCTGAGACTTGTGAGTGGGTCCCTATTCGAGGCCGTGTACCCCCTGGTCCTCTGTTGAGGGATGACTGTGCTATGTCACAGGTGAGTGCCGTCCCCCCAGGGTGGTTTTGGGCTGCTGGGCTGTGTAGGGAGGCTCCCAGTCTGCTGAAATGATGGCTGAATGGGGCTTTGTTAATTCACACTGCTCCACCTTCCCAACTCTGGGACAATCAGCTGAGGTTGCAGGGAAGGCTAATGTCCACACCGAGTTTTGTGGTGTGTGCCTGTTATTTGAAGTAGTTCCGTCTCACTGGGTTGTCTGGGGCAGGTCTGAGCTATGGGGCTGGCGATGGGCAGGAGTGTTTCCTGTCCACCAGGATGATGGCTGTGAGCGGACACCCCCCTTTTCTTGGGAAGTTGTGGTGTTTAGTGAATTTTCTCAGCCACTGGATTATTGCCTTTTGTCTCAGAGCTCTCTTAGTTCTGCTCTTGTCTTGACCTGCCCAAATTGCAAGTCTTTGAGGCCTTCTGTATTGGGCTTCTTAGAGTAATTGTTTTAGAAAAAGAAAAAAGGATTAAAAAAAAAAAAAAGGCCCTCCTCACAGATCTAACGGGTTATTGAAATGCTAAGAGACAAAGCAATTAGGGCCATTAAGGAAAGGTCCACAGGGCAGAGAGATCAGCTTTTCTTCGGGATTTGCATGTGAGCCTCAGGGCCTGAGCTCTGCCCTTTCCCTTTGTATGTTCACCAGAACTCCAAAAATCCTCCGCTTTTATTTTGGAGTTTTTCATGCTGTTTTTTTCTATGCCTGTCTCCTCTCTGCTGGGCTGGCTGCTCTCAGATTCTCTGGTGTCTGGTCTCAGTGTATGTATGGTCGGAGTTTGGATCAGTAGAATGAGTTTCCCATAAGAGCTGCCACTGCAGTTCTCCCTTCTCCTTCCCGGAGCTGACAGCCCCTTCTCCCACAGGACTGAGCCTGGCAGGGAGGGGTGCGGGTCCCCTGGCCACAAAAACTTACAGATTTCGCTGATCTCAGCAGTTCCATGTTTTCATGAGTGTTGTATGAAGTATGCCCAAAGTCAGATTGCTCTGTGGTGTCCAGTCCACGCAGTTCCTGGCTTTCTACCTACTTTCCTGGAGGAGTAACTAAAACATACAGCTCACCAGTCTGCCATCTTGCCCCATCTCCCTATTTTTTATTTTTAATACAGTTTTATTGAGATTTATTCACACACCCTACAATCATCCAAAGTATACAATAAATTATTCACAGTTCCATAATATAGTTGTGCATTGATCAACAGAATCACTTTTTGAACATTTCCCTTACTCCAAAAAAATAAAACTAAATGTAAAAAAGAACACCTAAAACATTCAATCCCCCCATCCCACCCTATTTTTTATTTAGGTTTTAGTTTTCATCCCCATTTTTCTACTCATCTATCCATACACTGGACACAGGGATTGTGAGCCATAAGGTTTTTACAATTGCACAGTCACACCGTGTAAGCTACATAGCTATACAATTGTCTTCAAGAATCAAGGCTACTGGGTTGCAGCTTGACTGTTTCAGGTATTTCCTTCTAGCTATTCCAATACATTAAAAACTAAAAAGGGATATCTGTGCGCTACAGAGTGACCTCTTGAGTCCATTTGAAATCTCTCAGCCACTGAAGCTTTATTTTGTTTCATTTTCTTCCCCAATTTGGTCAAGAAGATTATCTCAATCCCAGGACCCTGGGTCCAGGCTCATCCCCTGGAGTCATATCCTGTGTTGCCAGGGAGATTTGCACCCCTGGGAGTCATGTCCCATGTAGGAGGGAGAGCAGCAAGTTCACCTGCCATGTGGGCTTAGAGAGAGAGAGAGGGCCACATGTGAGCAACAAACATGTTGAGACACCACTTTTAAAAAATTGTATCACATGACTTCCCTTCCAGGAGGAAGAAATATGTATACGTTTCCCTATTTCTCCTTCCAAATACAACTAAAAATTCTGATCATTATACACAAAACAAATTCTGAAGAGTGGAGAGAAGAAAAACTGGGTGGGAACTTGGGACCCAAGGAATTAAATGGGGATAAGTTTTCTGAGATTCATTTTAGCTCATGTATCCCAGATTTTGAGATAAAGAAGTAGGTAACACAGATACGCCAACAAGTGCATGCACAAAAGCCCCAACAAATCCCTGTTCCCTCTAGCCAAAAGACCTGAGAAGGAGAAGCCAAGCAAGACAGAATATTTTTACATAATAACCACTGTACCCAAGCCAAACATCACAGAATAAATCATGGCCCCATCCCGACCGATGCTAATAAAGGCTGGGTGGGAAGCCTAGACTCCATCCTCCCTGGGCTGTAATGGGATACCCCAACCACCCTGCCTTGATGGTGCCAGAGGAGGCTGGATAGGAATTGGGGACTTTCCTCCCTGCTAAGCAGTAGTGAGGCACCTCTCTCCAATGCAGAGTCAATGGCACCATATTGGGATCCTGAACTTTCAAACCCATCTGTCAGTAGTGAGGTGCCCCTTCTCCTCTCCGCTGGTGATGTCACTGAAAGCTTAATGGACTTTCAGGGCTTTCACCACAGCCCAGTAGCAGAGGCATCACCCCAGAGTGTCAGTGGAGGACACTAGAGAGCAGTAAGGACTTCCTACTCCTGCCAGCCAGAGGGGTTATCAGCAGAGGCTTAGAGGGAAGACAGAACTTGCATCCCCATCCAGGAGTAAGAAGGAGCCCTTTCTGGGTATCAACAGAGGTCAAGTGGAGAACTTGGTTTTCTAGCCTTACCTGGAAGTAACATGGTAGCACTCCTCACTTCCTCTGCCAAAGCAGTGTCAGAGGACACTAGCTAAAATAGAAGGTTTGAATAAGATCCATAACATAATACCCAGCATTTGCAGGTTTCAATGGAAAAATCACTTGTCTTACCAGGATCCAAGAAACTATAATTTGAATGACAAAAAGAGAATCAAAAGATAACACTGAGATGGCAGAGATATTAGAATTATCTGACAAAAATTTTGAAGCAACCATCATAAAAAAGCTTCAACAAGGAATTATGAATATGTTTGAAATAAATGAAAAAATAGAAAGCTTCAGCAAAGAAATAGAAAGGATCAACAAATGAAATTATAGAACTGAATAACTCAAAAAGTGAAAAAGAAAGCTTAGTGAATGGGCTCAATAGCAGAATGGAGAAACAAGGAAACGATCAGTGAACCAGTGATAGAACAGCAAAATTATCCAATATGAACAGAAAATGAACTTAAAGCAAAAAGAAAGAAAGGAAAGGAAGGAAAAGCAAGAGCCTAAGGGATCCATGGGACTATAACAAGAGATCTAACATTTGTGTCATCGAAATTCTAGGAGAGGTAAAAGAAGGTGACATTGAAAAAGTCCAAGCAGTTTGATATCTTCTTAAAAATAATGGCTGAAACCATTCAAATTTAACAAAAGACACAAAGAAGAAAGTGGGTGGAATTACTTCACCCAATTTCAAGACTCATATAGTTAGAATAATCAAGACTGTGTGGTATTGGCAGAGGGACAGACACACAGTTCAATGGAACATAATAGAGAATCCAGAAATAGAACCAAAGAAACATATCCAACTGAATTTTGACAAACATGCAAAGCAATTTAATGGAGAAAGGATAGACTTTCCAATCAGTGGTGCTGGAACAGTTGCACATTCATAAGTACACACACACACAAATCTCCATCTAAACCTACAATTTCTACAAAAAAATAACTTAAAATAGAGGATGAACATAAATGTATAATGTAAAACTATAAAACTTTTAGAAAAAAATAACTGAGAAAATCTTTGGGATCTAGAACCAGGTGAAGAATTCTTAAATTTGACCTAAAAACACAATCCTTAAAAGGAAAATTTGCTAATTTGGACTTCATCAAAATTAAAGCTTTTGCTCTGTGAAAGCCCATATGAAGAGAATTGAAAGGGAAGCTACAGACTGGGAGAAACTGTTTTCAAACCATATATTCAACAAAGGATGATTATCTAGAATGTATAAACAACTATTGACATTCAATAGTAAGAATACAAATAATAAAACAAACATTCCAATTCAAGAATGAACAAGAAATGTAAAGAGACATTTCACTGAACAGGATATACAGATGACTGATACATGGATGAAAAAATGTTCAACATCATTTTCCATTAGGGAATTGCAAATTAAAACCACAATGAGATATCAATACACACCTATCAGGATGTCTAAAACTAAAATAAAAATCATGACCACACCAAATGAATGCTGAGAAACTGGATCATACATATATTGCTGGTGGAATATAAAATGGTACAGCAATCAGCAATTCAGGAAGCAGTTTGATATCTTCTTAAAAATCAAAATGTGCCACTACATACAACCCAAGAATTTCACTCCAGAGTACTTAACCCAGAAAAATGAAGACTTGTGATTAAGTTCATTTGTCAACTTCACCAGATTATAGGGTCCAGTTGTTTGGTAAAGCCAGCACTGGCCTGTGAGGATATTTTGTGGACATAAATAACCAGTAAGGTGATTTATCTGTGGCTGATAACAATTACAATCAAATAAGGAGATTGTGTTCAGCAATGAGAGAAGTCTCATCCAATCAGTTGAAGGCCTCAAAAGGAGAAGTGATGATTTCAGCAGTCAGAAGGGAGAATATCTATCTCTACTTGAGCCAGACACCTCTCCTGGGGAATTCATCAAAAGCCTTCATCAGAGTTCCCAGCTTGCAGCTTGTCCTGCAGAATTTGGACTTGCCCATCCCCACAGTAGCATGAGGCAATTCCTATGAAAAATCTTACAATATTTACATTTTATATATACAATAATCTTACAATATTTAATTATATATATATATACATATATATATATATATATCTCCTGCCACTTATATTTCCCTAGAAAACCCTGAAACCCTGACTACTAATACACTTATGTTCATACCATAACTCTGTACACCATTGTCCTTAGCATATTTATTCATAATACTCCAAAACTGGAAACAACCCAGATTTCCTACAGTGGGTGAATGGTTAAACATAGAGTGGTACAACCATGCTATGGAATACTGCTCAGCAATAAAAACACATGAACTACACTGTTTCACACAAAAACATGCATGAGTCCCTAATGAATTATGCTGAATGAAAAAAAGCTAATCTCAAAAGTTTCCATACAGTATGATTTCACTGATATAACATTCTTAAAATAACTAGATTATAGAAAGGGAAAACAGATTAGTGTTTGCCAGGGGTCACTGATGGTGGTGGAAGGGTGAGAGGTATATGAGGAGGCTGGAGGGAAGTGCATGGGGCTATAAAAAGGCAGCATAAGGAATCCTCATGGTGATGGAAAAGTTCTATATCTGGACTGTATCAGTGTCAATATCTTGGCTGTGATATTGTGTTATAGTTTATAAGATGCTACTAATGGGAGAAACTGGGTAAAAGGTAACTAGGGATCTTTATTATTTCTTACAATTGCATATGAATCTACAATATCTAAAAATAAAAAAAGTGTAATTTAAAAAACAACCAAAAATTAATCATTGTAGTTGATATTTGTCATATTTTCTGGCTGCCCAGATCAGTTTGAATATATATGTTAATTTAGGGGAATTGTTCACCTATGAATCCCACCACCCTAAAGAGAAGGCAGAAAGCTTACTTCCTCAACCTTCTTAGCTAAATCAGAGGCGCCAGACATTTACATGAGGCTTTAAGGGGGAAGTAGGCAACAAGATGTACAGGCATTCCTCATTTTATTGTGCTTTGCTTTATTGCACTTTTCAGATACTGCATTTTTTTATAAATTGAAGGTTTGTGGCAATCCTACTTTGAGAATGTCTATCAGCACCATTTTTTCTGTGCTCACTTCATGTCTCTGTGTCACATTTTGGTAATTCTCACAATAATTCAAACATTTTCATTACTCTTATATCTGCTGTGGTAATCTGTGATCAGTGATCTTTGATGTTACTTTTGTAATTGTTTGGGGGCACCATGAACTGTGCCCATAGAAGATGGCAAACTTAATCGATAATTGTTGTGTATGTTCTGACTGTTCCACTGACTGGCCATTACCAGGTCTCTCCCTCTTCTCAGGCCTCCCTACCCCCTGAGATACATCAATATTGAAATAAGGCCAATTGATAACCCTACAACAGCCTCTATGTGTTTAAGTGAAAGGAAGAGTCTCACACCTCTTACTTCAAATCAAAGGTTGAAAATGACTAAGAGGCAGGCATATTGAAAGCCAAGTTAGGCTAAAAGCTAGGCCTCTTGCACCAAACAATTACCCAAGTCGTGAATGCAAACAAAAAGTTCTTGAAGGAAATTAAAGATACTACTGCAGTGAACACATGAATGATAAGAAAATGAAACAGCCTTATTGCTCGTATGGAAAAAGTTTTAATGGTCTGGAGAGAAGATCAAACCAGCCACAACATTTCCTTAAGCCAAAGCTAATCCAGAACAACACCCTAACTCTTCAATTTTATGAAGGCTGAGAGAGGTGAGGAAGCTGCAGAAAAAAGATTTAAAGCTAGAAGGGGTTGGTACATGAGGTTTAAGGAAAGAAGCCATTTCCATAACATAAACATGCAAGGTGAAGCAGCAAGTGCTAATGTAGATGCTACATTGATAAAACGTGAACGAATGAGGAGTTGCTTCTTCTAAATGAGCAAAGAAAGTGTTTTCTTGAGATAGAAACTACTCCTGTTGAAGATGTGGTGAACATTGTTGAAATGACAACAGAATTTAGAATATTGCATATACTTAGTTGATAAAGTGATGGTAGGGTTTGAGAGGATTGATTCAAATTTTGAAAGAAGTTCTACTGTGGGTAAAATGCTATCAAACAGCATCACATACTTCAGAGAAATCTTTCATGACAGGAAGAGTCAGTTGATGTGGCAAACTTTGTCGTTGTCCTATTTTAAGAAATTGCCACAGCCACCCCTACTTTAAAGAGTATGACTCACTGAGTGTTCAGATGATGGCTATTATTTTTATATACATTGTTATTTTAGACATAATTCTATTATTGCACATGTAATAGACTACAGTACAGTGTAAACATAACTTTTATATGCACTGGGAAATCAAAAAAAATCCTGTGACTTTCTTTATTGTGGTATTTGCTTTACTGTTATTTTCTAGAACTGAACCTGAAATATCTCTGAGGTATGCCTGTAAAAGGGTTCAAGCACAATCTATTTTGCTGGTGGATATGAGGGTGGGATTGGGGATAGAGGCATCTGGCTTTCAAGGGCAGCATTGATTGCAAATCCAAGTTTCTAACACTTGCCATCAGTGTTTGTGGCAAAGAGGGTGCAATTTATTCGAGAGCAAACTCAACATTTCTGAAGTCTGATAATAGCAATGGCAGCTGTTTACTCATATGGCCATTCTGAGGCATCATAATACTGTTAGCTTTAGGCCTGGATTCCCAGACCTTCAAACAATTTTGTTAATTATTTAATCAATGGCATGCTGGAGCTGGCTCATGCCTGCTTAAGAAAGCCAATTGTGTGTGTCTTTCCCCAAATTTGCTTTCAGTGATGTCACCTTTGTTGCTTGAATATGGCAAATAATACAAATCAGGGTTTTGTTTTTCTAGAGAGCTTGTTGAACATTTACCAGCACACTTCTGGAATGTCTTTTAAATGAAGTCCTTCTCTGTTTAATTATCCTTCATCAGCATCTGTTCCCTATAATGAACAACCCTGACTGACACAGCCATAATTCACTTCTGTTTGCTTGGGAGAACTTCTTTTTAATAGTTATTTTGCTTCAAGATTGAAATGTATCATCATTTCTTTTCAATTATTTCATTAATTCACTCAACTTGGAATACAGTTCACCAGACACTAGGCTAAGAGCTGGGGATACAAAAGAGGTGGTCCTGGCTGTAGATGCTTATAGGCTAATGGCAGGGAGCTGGCTTCCATCAAGTCAAACACTCAGATAAGAGCCAAGAAGATGCAGCACACAGGACTATGGAAGCTTCAGCAGGAGAAATTGACCAAAGCAGCTGGTTAGGTAAGACTTCCAAACATATGGTATGAAGCTGAGATTTGAAGGTTGATTAGAAGTTAGTGAAGCTGAGACAAAAAAGATCAACCCAGACAGAAGAGCATGTATCAAGGTCCAATGATAGAGAAGAGGTTGGCTTTTATGAGGGACTAAAAAGCCAGTATGGCTGAAATGAATAAAGCAGGGGGGATTTTCATTATGAAAACTGCTTCCATTTTAATACTGCTTATAGTAATGTCTATCAACTTAATTTCTTTGTCCTTTGACTTTAAACAGAGACAACAAATTCTGAGGCTCTAATGAGGACTGAATAATTTTCCAGGAGGTTTGCTGCTCTTGTTTCCTTAATGTATTATTTCAATGGTAGCTGAGCACTAGCCTCTGTAGGGACTTTTTACTCACTAGGCTACTATTTTATAGTATTTATACATTTCTAGGATACAATTCCAAGCTAGTTTTGATGTGTGAGAGACACTTAAATAAAATAAGCTATTGAAACTTTATTGGCAGATTCAGATTTTGGGGCTTTTATTGCTTTTAAATTCTTTATTATTTTTTCCTCTTTTCTTCCCATTCATCAGACACTTTCCAGAGCCAATTTCTCCTTTTTTGTTCCCTGCATCTTCCTCATACACAATCCTTGCCTTCAGATTCTAAGAGATATTCCCTTTATTGTATGACTTTTTGAGCAAATGGCTTGTTCTATTTGTTACTAATTTTTAAGACATTACACACATGAAAAGAGAGAAAGATTATTTTAAAATAAAACATGTAAAAGGTTATTTGTGTAACAATGTATATAATATGTATATAATTATTGATGTGGAGAAATTGGAATTTGTACACTGTTGGTATGGTAGGAATGTAAAATGGTTCAACCACTTAGAAAAGCAATTTGACAGTTCATCAAAATGTTAAACATAGAGTTAACATATGATCAGCAATTTCACTACTAATTATATACCAAAGAGAAATAAAAATATTTGTCCACACAAACACTTGTGCATAAATATTCATAATCTATATAAAATTGTCAAATCACATTTAGAAATGCATGGCTAGTTTATGATTTTTATAAGAATTAGTATTATTTTTTAATCAAATTCAATGTACAAAGTTTTTTTTTTCTTTTCAATATTTTGCTACTTAAAAAAAATTAAAGCACTATGTTTCTACTTGGAAAAAATAGTTCTGAATTGTAAAAAGTAAAAAGTAAAATCCACTGTTCTGTCCCCATCCTCTGTATATTCTCTAGAGGTAGCTTCTGGCAAGTTTGTTTTGTAATTCTGCAGCTATGTTCTTCACATTTTGTTTATGCATACACTTAAAAAACCCAACAGGAATCAAAATATCTATTTGCTCTAGAACTGCCTTTATGACCTAATTATATTTCATGGATAGGTCAATATGTATGCCTATAGCTGCACAGTATTAGATTTAACATGCCCTTACTGGTTGGGCATTTCAATTTTTTTTTTTTAAATCTTCATTTTATTGAGATATATTCACATATATTCACATACCTGGCAGTCATAAAAAACAAATCGTACATTCGATTGTTCACAGTACCATTACATAGTTGTACATTCATCACCTAAATCAATCCCTGACACCTTCCTTAGCACACACACAAAAATAACAAGAATAATAATTAAAGTGAAAAAGAGCAATTAAAGTAAAAAAGAGCACTGGTTACCTTTGTCTGTCTGTTTGTTTCCTTCCCCTATTTTTTAAAATATTTTTTAAAAGGCATCCAAATTGGAAAGAAAGAAGTAAGACTTTCACTGTTTGAAGATGACATGATCTTATATGTAGAAAATTCCAAAATATCTACAGCAAAGCTAGTAGAGCTAATAAACAAGTACAGCAAAATGGCAGGTATAAGATCAAAACACAAAAATAAATAGTGTCTATATACATTAGTAATGAGCGATCTGAGGAGAAAATCAAGAAAAAAATTCCATTTACAATAGCAACCAAAGGAATTAAATACTTAGGAATAAATTTAACCAAGGACATAAAAAACCTATACACAGAAAACTACAAAACATTGAAAAAGAAATCAAGTAAGACCTAAATGAAAGGAAGGACATATCACGCTTGCGGATCAGAAGATTGAACATAGTTAAGATGTCAATTCTACCCAAATTGATTTATAAATTCAATGCTATACCAGATGAAATCACAACAACCTATTTGAAGATCCGGAAAAACCAACAATCAAATTTATGTGGAAGGGCAGTGTACCCCAATTAGCTAAAAATATCTTGAGAAAGAAAAATGAAGTAGGAGGTCCCACACTATCTGACTTTAAAGCATCTTACAAAGCTACAGTGGCCAAAACAGCATGGTACTGGCATAAAGATAGACATACTGACCAACGGAATTGAATTGAGTATTCAGGAAATAAACTTTCTCATCTATAGACAATTGATTTTTGATAAGGTGGCCAAATCCACTCAACTGGGACAGAGCAGTGTCTTTAACAAATGGTGCTTGGAAAACTGGGTATCCATATCCAAAAGAATGAAAGAAGACACCTATTTCACACTTATACAAAAATTGACTCAAAATGGATCAAAGACCTAAACGTTAGACCTCAGACCATAAAACTGTTAGAAGAAAATGTAGGGAAATATCTTAAAGATATTATGGTAGGAGGTGGTTACCTAGACCTTACACCCAAAGCACAAGCAATGAAAGAAGAAAAAGATAAATGAGATCTCCTCAAAATTGAAAACTTTTTTGCACATCAAAGGACTTTGTCAGGAAAGTACGCTGGCAGCCTACTCAATGGGAGACAATAGTTGGAAACTACGTAACAGATAAAGGTTTACTATCCAGAATCTATAAAAAGATCCTACAACACAGCAACAAAAAGACAAACAACCCAATTAAAAAAATGTGCAAAAGATATGGATAGACACCTTTCTAAAGAGGAAATAAAATGGCTCAAAAGCATAAGAAAACATGCTCAACTTCACTAGCTATTAGGGAAATGCAAATCAAAACCCCCAATGAGGTATCACTGAATACCTTCCAGAATGACCAATATCAAAAAAAAAAAAAAAAAAAAAAAAAAAAAAAGCAGAAAACTGCAAGTGCTGGAGAGGATGTGAATAAAGGGGTACACTTATTCACTGTTGGTAGGAATGCAGAATGGCACAGCTGCTCTGGTAGGCAGTTTGGTGGTTTCTCAGGAAGATAAATATAGAATTGCCATATGATCCAGCAATCCCATTACTAGGTATATATGCAGAAGAACTGAAAGCAGGAACATGAACACCAGTGTTTATAGCCACATTATTCATTTGGAAACAGCCCAATTGTCCATCAATAGAAGAGTGGATAAACAATCTGTGGTATATACATATGATGGAATATTATGCAGCTAGAAGACAGTATAAAAGTCATGGGGCATGCAAAAACATGGATGAACCTTAAAGATGTGATTTTGAGTGAAATTAGCCAGAAACAAAAGAACCAATACTGTATGGTCTCACTAATATACACTAACCATAATGGGCAAACTCTGAGAATTAAAGTTAAGAACACAGGCTATCAGGAAATAGAAAGATGGTAGAGATTGGGCATTGTTTTACAATCTTGAATGTTTTACAAGATTGACTGTAAATATTCAGACGTGGATAGCACAATACTGTGTGATGACAGTACAATATTGTAAATATAATGAAGAAAGCTGAATGTGAGTAGGGTTGAAAGAGGAAGGCTATGGGCATGTATGACACCAGAAGGAAAGATAGAGAATGAAAATTGGAACTGTACAACTTTTCAAAACCTAGAGTGGGCAATGATGGTGATTAAATGTACAAATATAAGAAAGTTTTTACATGACAGAAAACAAATGTCACCATTGCAAGGTGTTAAAAATGGGATGGTATAAGGAAAAAACAAATTAATGCAAACTTGGGTCTGTAATTAACAATAACATTGTAATATTCTTTAATTGTAACAAAGGCAATATATAAAGGTAAATGTCAATAAAAGGGGGATATAAGGGAGGGTGCTCTGGTTTGCTAAAGCTGCCATTATGCAAAATACCAGAAATGGATTGGCTGTTATAAAGGGGATTTATTAGGTTACAAATTTACAGTTCTAAGCCTATAAAAGTGTCCAACTATAGTCATCAACAAGAGGATACCTTCACTGAGGAGAGGATGATGGCATCTGGAACACCTCTGTCAGTTGGGGAGGCACGTGACTGGTGTCTGCTTGTCCTTTGCTCCTGGGTTGTATTTCAAAATGTCCTTCTCCAAAATGTCTCTGGGCTTTTGTCTTTCTTAGCTTCTCTCAGTTCTCTGCTTGATTCTCCTGGGGTGTTTCTCTCTAAGCATCTGGGGGTCCTCTCTTGGCTTCTCCAAGGCAAACTCTGGGCTTCATCTCCAAACATCCTTCTGTCTGCATTTCCAAGTGTTTCCCAGTGTCTGGGTCTGTGTTGGTTCTCAGCTCTTTTAAAGGACTACAGTAATATAATTAAGACCCACCGAATGGGGGGGTGTCACACCTCCATGGAAATGATCTAATCAAAAGATATCACCTACAACTGGGTGGGTCACATCTCCATGGAAACAACCTAATCAAAAAGTACCATCCTAATTAGAAGACTAGTAAGTCTGCCCCAACAAGGCAGCATTAAACAACATGGCTTTTGTGGGGGACATAATAAATTCAAACCAGCACTGAGGGGTATCAGATTTTTGTTGTTGTTTCTCTTTTTTTCTCTCTTCTTTCATTGTGGAAGAAATGGAAATGTTCTCATATAGATTGTGGTGGTGAATGCATAATTATGTGATTATACCAGTAGTCATTGATTGTACACTTTGAGTGGATTGTCTGGTGTGTGAATGAAACCACTTAAAACATAAACAGAAGGATACAAGTGCAGGAGAAGATGTGGGGAGAGAGATACACCTGTTCACTTTTGGTAGGGAAGTAGAATGGGGCAGCCCCTCAGGAGAGCAGTGTGGTGGTTCCACAGGAGGCTAACTATAGGGTTGCCTTATGACCATGCAACATCATTATTCGGTATATACTTGAAGAATTAAAAGCAAGGACATGAATAGACATTTGTACACTTGTGTTTATGTTGACATTATTCATGAATTGCAATGGATGGAGGTGGCCAAGTGTGGTGTATACATATGATGGAATATTGGGTGATTGCAGAAAGAAATGAAGCTGTGAGACATGCAGCTGGGTAAATGAACCTTGAGAACATTATGTTGAGTGAAATGGACCAGAAATGAAAGAACAAATATTGTATGGTCTCACTAATCTAACCCAACTATAATGAGCAAACTCTGAGAATTGAATTAGAGAGCATAAATTATCAGGTGATAGAAAGTAGGCAGAGCTTGGGCAATCAATGATTAAGGAGTACAGAATATTCAATAAGACTCATTGTAAAGGTTCTTATATTGTAAGCTCTTATAGCAATTACATCTATTCCTGAGTTTTAACTGTTATTTCTAAAGTCTGAGATGCTGTGCTCTTTGTGTATAACCTGGTAGTTCCATGGAACTTTAAGTATCTATGACACCTGAGACTCAGAGCTAGAGTTCTGCAGCTCTGAAAGTCAGCATTACTCCATATAGCAACTGTTAAAGAAGATGAAATATAGATCAGACTTCAATTAGAGAGATGAATGAAGTGAACCTCGTTAGGACTAAGGTAAATCAGAATGTAGGGTATAGGATGATATAGTCTGTACTTTAAAACTTCAACTTCAGTGTGAGACCAAAGGAAGAGAAATTATTTTGTCCAAAATTAAAATTTTCTGTAGCACACTATCTAATTTAACCCATACAGTCAGTTTCTTTAAACAACCTATCTACATGGAAACTAGAATAGGGAATGATCTTGTTATACTGTACAGGTTAATGTAATACCCTGATACATTCTAGAATATTTTGGGCAGAAAATAAAAAAGTATCTGCAGAGTCCCCTTGAGGGACTGGGGAAAATATGGAACTATTAAACTCTCCCACCTGGGGAAGTCCTGATACCTTCTTAAGCATTAGGGACTCCCAATTCAATAAGCCAAGTCCTCAATCTTGAGGCTTGCCATTATGAAACTTATTTCTGCAATGGTGAGGCTAAGCCTACTTATAATTATGCCTGAGTCACCCCAGAAAACCTCTTCTGTCACTCAGATGTGGCTGTATCTCTAAGCCAACTCTTTAAATAAACTCACTACTCTCCCTCATATGTGGGACATGACTCCCAGGGGTGTAAGTCTCCCTAGCAAAGTGGGACTTGATTCTCAGGGATGAGCCTGGACCCCAGCATCATGGGATTGAGAAAGCCTTCTTGACAAAAAGGGGGACAAGAAATGAAACAAAGTAAAGTTTCAGAGGCTAAACAATTTCAAATAGTGTTGAGCGGTCATTCTGGAGGTTACTCCTATGCAAATTTCAGACAGATATTGCAAATTGCCACAGTATGCCAACCCCAACCAACAGTACTCCTGAAAACTCTAAAGAATACCCTGAGATCTATCTAAGACTCTATAAAAGTTACAGTTTGTAAGTTTATTTTTTCAGAAACTTAAGCCTCCAGATTGTTCCTATGCCAGATAAACCCTGAAACCCAGAGGTACCAGTCTCTCCAAGAACACCAAACAGGTTCATTCCTGTACCTGATAAAGTCAACACCTCTTTCCAGCACAAAGAAGTGAAAATGGTCATTACCCAGATATCCCTGAAGATTGAGAGAATGTCAAATTAGAGGGAGGTGGTGTAACTGAGAAATTAGGATTTAACAAATTATTATGACTACTGAATCATTATATGGATGTTTCTTTTTAATTTCTAGTGTATCAGAATAGTGAGAAGGAAATATCTGAAATTGTTGAAATATAAACCAGTAGGTTTGATCTTTGATAATGATTATATAATTATATAGCTTTTACTGTGTGACCTTGTGATTGGGAAAACCTTGTGACAGAAACTCCCTTTATCCAGTGTATGGGTAGATGAGTAATAAAATAAATATTTGTATGAAAAAATAATAATAATTATAGGTCAGGAATATGGAGAAAAATACCCCTACATAAAATATGTTCAATAGTTATAGTACTACTTTAATAATCTTTCATTAATTGTAACAAGTATAACTACTGTTAAAAAATAGTAGAGTTACAAAAAAAAGTGTTTTCATCAACTGTAACAAATGTTCCACACCAGTGCAAGTGTTGGTAGTGGGGTGGTATATGGGAATCTTGTATTTTATGCATGAGTATTATGTAAACCCACAAATTCTCTAATAAAAAAATTAACAAAAAAAAAACTAGGGAGATTGAAAGTAAGTGAACTAAGTACTCATCTCAAGAAGATAGAAAAACAAGAAGAGCAAAATAAATCTCAAAAAATAAAATGAAGGAATTGATAAAAAATATTTTTTTACTCATCTCAAGAAGATAGAAAAACAAGAAGAGCAAAATAAATCTCAAAAAATAAAATGAAGGAATTGATAAAAAATATTTTTTAACAAATTTATTGTGGTAATATATATATACAACATAAAAGTTCTTATTTTAACCACTTTCAAGTGTACAATCCGTGGTGCTAATTACATTCACAATGTTGTATTACTGTCCATTACCAAAACTTTTTCATCAACTCAAATAAATTATTTTTAATATTTTATTTTTACATACAATGCTGAAATGAGCTTTATTTGCATGTATGCAATTGTACAGAATTGCCTGAACTGCTGCTGTGTTAGCATTGGCTCGTCCATATCATCATCTGATTAATAGGAAAGACATGATACCAATCCTTCCCATCCGATAAACAATTGGAATAAGTTGTTGGTGGTTACTAAAATAATTATAGTGATGAGGAATAGAGGGAGACATTTAAAGAAGCGGTTAATGTTGGGGTCCGAGTGCATATATCATATTGAGAACTCTATGATGGATCATGTTACAAAAAGTGCTACTGGGACAAATATGAGTGAGAAGTGGTCCAGTTGGAAGCTCAGGGTGAATTTTATAGTTTGGATTGTTATCCAATGTCAGTTTGAAATGGTTGCTTCTTGCCCCGATCAGATAAATATGGTAGTTGGGATTATGCTCGCCAGTAGGGCATATACAATAGATGTTTTTACATAGTTTGGGTATTGGTTGGTGTGGTAAATTTTTGAAGTGGATAGGATGGCAGACATTATGAGGACGAAAAAGGTGATTAGGATGAAGGCAGAGAATAGGTTAATTACTTTTATCTGGAGTTGCACCAGTTTTTTGGTTCCTAAGACCAGTGGATTGCTTCTATCCTATAAAAGTAAGAAGTAGTACTAGAGCAGTATGTCAGTGGGATAGTTTCAAAGACGACATGAGTCAGAAATACGCATATGTACAATTTTGCTGATTAGTGCATGTTCTTAACATTTATATCAATCTACCTGCCATCAAACACCCTCTCCAAAGATCCTGAAAGTCTCATCTAATCAAGGCATTAGGCTCAAAGTCATGGTCTTGTAATTTGCATCAATGGTGCAGACGAGGCTGTTTGAGTACCACTTCTTGGGTATGGTTCCTTCTCCTTCAGGGACTAGTGAGCTAAAAATACAAGTTATATGCTTTCCTGCCTGCCTAACATACAGTGGTGAGAAGGAACAGGACAACCTCAATAGACAGCCCTATTCAAAAACAAGAGGGGCAAGAGGCATGTAGGAGTTACTGGTTCATAGCAATTCTGAAATACCTTCTGGGCCCATTTGTCTAGACCATTAATTATATGATTAATGCCTGGAGGGGTTCCATGGTCCATTGCTCTCCTTTGCTCTCAGCTCTACCTTTTTGGTCCTTGTCTCCACTCTCTACAATTTCTTTACTTTTCCTCAAGTAATGGCTCATATTTGCAGCTGGGTACCTTTCTCAGCTTGTTTCCTGCTTCTGTAGGTGGTCAGAATCCAGAGTCGTCCTTTCCTTTTCAACTATCTCAGACTCTTTTAGTGCAAGCTGATGAAGTTTTTACCAGAACAACTGTCTTAAAATTTTTTAAGTTGTCTATGATTCCTATTTGGATTCACTCTATGCCCCTAAAACCAAATCCATAATTCTTTTTGACACAGATTTCTATTTTGAGCTAGTCATGCTGAAATGGAACAATACTCTTACAATTCTCTAATGAGGCCTATTTGTCTATCTGAGAAAGTCTGTTATGCTCAGTCTTAAGCCTTTTTGATGTTTTAACAATAATATTATGGTCATCATGATTTGATCATTATGCTGAGATCATTTCTCATCAGAAAAATATTTTGCCAAGTTGTGAGTTTTATTTTCCAACCCAGCAAGCCCTAGCTTGTCTATATCTACTCTAAATTTTTTTTGAAAACTGAACAGTTCTTTCCTTAACTCCTTTGTCTCTTTCTATACCTTGTCATATACTGGTAAAAAGAAAAAGGCACTCGGCACTTCTTTTTGGATCCTAAGATAAGGTCTGGGGATAGAATTCAGGAATGGCCTAGAAACAAGGACTGGTACTCTGTGCGGAAGCAATGAATTTTTTTGCTCTTTCCAGCTGCATCTCTGTCTCTACATGCCAGCTTTATTACACCGTTTTACTACAGCTTTCTCCACATGACAGAAAATACAGCTGTTAACATACCCACACTTTTTCATGATTTAAGTCCAACAAATGAAAGACTGAATAAACTCTCCTTTGGTCCTGAATACCTTATTCCAAATTTTAAGGGCTCTCTGGTTTAGTTGGAGCCAGGTTCCCAAATCTGAACCAATAAACTGGGACCAAGGGTTAAGGGTCATCTTACAATATGACTGTTCCTACCGAAATCATATTCAGAGAGTGAGGGGAGAGGCAACTCTTAAGAAGGGTAAGCTGGGCACACAAATTGATAGATATCCATACCACTGGGTAAACTGTCCTTAGGTAAACTAAGGGAAGTTCTTTATCCATGTATGAGCCAACGTTAAAGGGAGGAGAGCAACCCAAAGGAAGTGTAGGGGTGAAAATCAAATTGAAAGAAACAAAGAAGGTAAAATGCAAAGACATTTGAATTAGGGTTGTTGGTCAGCTCTGGAATCTTACAGGCATATTACTTAAGAGAGTGCTCTTTGAAGACCTCAAGTTTACTCAGTGTTTGTTACTTTGTATTTTTAGGGCTTAGCTTCTTTCTGGGTAAATGGTGAGTACCCAATAATTGCACATGGGGTGAATGAACAAAGGAATGAAGAGTTTGAGAAAAAGAATAAATCCAAGAGAGTCAGGGCATTGATATTATTGAATAAAGTTTGAGATTTTTTTTTCTTTTAACTTTCATAACCATCCCAATGCCTTCATTTGTTCGATTATTGAAAATTGATTGATTTAGGCTAATTGAATTGACAATCTGAATTAAAAACTTCAAACCATTATAAACGTCACATCTGGACTATGAAGAAAAATCTTGAGAAATCTAAACAAAAAACCAAAAGGCTTTAAAATTTATATTTTAAATATTTTCATAACAAATTAAAGTAAAATCTCAATTTTCATATATATATATATATATATATATAAAATTACTCTTATACAAAGTCCAGAAACATTTCTAATTTTTTCTTCTCAAAAGAACTAATATTAGGTAAAAGCCACAACAGATGAAACAGAACAAAATGGCTTGTTTGGCAAATCAATTGGGTTTAAGAAAACTCATTTCATCCTGAATCATCAGCATATGTTTCCAAAGCTTCATATAAGTTTCCTTAAAAGAACATCATGTATAAAATTTAATTTTGTGACTTCCCAACCTGTTATGGAACATCTGACGTAATGGATTCAAGGCAATAGTTTCAAATGGATGCTGCCAAGGTAGCAAATTCAGAAAGTCTCTTATTATGAGGCAGTTTAATGCAAACATGTGTAAAATGATTATTTAATATTTGTATGTCTATGGAGTTCTTTTATTAATCAATAATGTTACGTTAAATATGTTATTAAAGAAAAATACTTGGTTTCTTAAATAAGATACGATTTTTTTGCAAAACAGGAAATCACTTTAGTGACAAAGGGATGGGAAAGATATAAAAGAAATGAGTTTAAAAATATTTTGGCATATGCTTATTAAATTGTTTCTCCATTTTGTTTCACCACTGATATTTCTTTGCCTTTATAAAAATAAGTTTAAATGTATATATTTATAACTCTATGAATATAAAAATATATATTTATATTCACTGACCAAGTTTCTTGGAAGTTGGGAAATTGGAATCCTTTTGTCACCCATTTGCTATTTTTCCTAAATTGAATTGGACATTCCCTTATGCTTTATAATATCAACATAAGTCAGTGTAAAATCTATTTATCACCCTAACTTATTACATTTTCTTTGGGTTCTGGAAAAACAGTTTCAGGAAATTTCACTGAGCTAATAAAATGTCTAAAATTTGGCTTCATAATTGTTGTCTAGTGAATCAATAATACTGTCACAGTATTTCTTTTATGACTTTATTCCTCCCCCTGGCAGTTTATTTGGAATTTTGTTTTGTTTCCTAGCTGCTAAAACAAAATACCATACCAGTTTAAATAATGGGAAGTTATTGGCTCCTGGTGTTGAGACTAGGAGAAGTCCAAAACCAAGATGTCAGCAAAGCCATGCTTTCTCCCAGAAGACCATGGTGTTCTGGGGCTGGCAGCTGTGTTGTTTGATCCTTGGCTTTTCTGTCACATAGCAAGGCACATATTGGCATCTTCCCCTTATTCTATGAGGTTCCATTGATTTCCAGCTTCTTGCTTCCTGTAGCTTCTTCTTTGATGTCTGAATTTCATTCTGCTTATAAAGGACACCAATAATCCAGATTAATGCCCAAACTTATTCAGTTGACCATACCTTAACTAAAAATAGCATCTTAAAAAGATTTATTTAAATAGGTTCACACCCATAGGAATGGGTTAAGATTAAGAAAATGCTTTTTGGGGTACATAACTCCAAACCACCATAAGTGTCACTCATTAGTACATGCTCTTCTCTTTTTTCACATTCACACACTTATGAAAACTAGACTCCTTTCAATTCCTACTTGCTTCTACATGATGGATTTGTATCAAAATATGCAAGATCTGTGCAAAGCATTTCCAAACTATTATTCCTATATGCCCTAGTTTAGTATTAAAATCTTTTATGCTCTTGAATATTCATGGAATGTACATGTTATATAGCAGAAAAATCCCATTTTAAAAAAATTTGACCCAGTATTAGGGAGCGGCTTATAATTTGGAAAATATTTCAAAATTGGTATTTTTATTTCATACCTGTTGAATTTTTATTCAAAAGAAAGACAGATTTATGAAATGCTGCCTTAGTCTGTGTGAAGGACAAATTAATCTAGTAGCTCTTACTTTTAACCATCTTGAGTCCATGCAGTATACTAGAAAGAAAACAGAGAGAACCTGTGTTTTAGTTATGCCTTTCCCACTTGCCTGAGCTTGTTAGACATTTAAATAAACATTTGTGCTTCAACTTCCTTATCATGTAAAATAGTTAATTGTTAATCTCCCACAGATTTAAAATAAATCAGTGTTTACTATCTAGTTGGCACTGTTCTGAGTGCTTCACAGGAATGGCAGAGTAAAATTTTATGTGTTTTTCACTTCCAGCATTTCCATTTCCCTCTAATTTACACCCATCTACTTCTCTGATTCAAAGAAGGATGCTGGCAGAAGTTTTCTATACTTTCTTCTCTCAGGGTAGGGTACTTACAGTAGAAATACAAGGAATCTGATGCACTTTTTGGTTTTAAAACAGACTTTTGAACCTTAAGGCAGCACCAGTGTTATGGAGACAAAGCTTTTTTCGTTTTAACCTGTATCTATTGAACAACAAGAGCCAATGCTCCTCCTCTAAACAATAAACAGAGAATACCTAATAAGAGCTGTTATTTTCCCCCCAACCAATTAGATCATGGGTTGACAAGGGGAATAAAAATTGGAGAGGGAAGCAAGAGCATGTGAGGGTGTCTGCATATATTCTCCTGCTCCTGCCTCCAGATTAGCCTTTGGTGGATTGGCTTTGGGATGAGAAAATCAGGAGCACAGACCTGCGTTCAGCCTTCTCATGAAAGGGAACAGATTGGGCAGTGGGTTTTCCTGGTGTGTGCCAGCCTGCTGTAGTAGCAGAAGTATAATACTGACAGCCTGGCTTGTTGAGGCAGAAAAATCTTGATAAAAGTTATTGAGTTCCGAGAGTCTTGTAACCCCCATGCCAAAACACACACACACACACACACACACACACACACACACACACACACACACAAGATTAGAAATGGCTGTAAACGGAGCAGTAGATCTGAGATCCCTCAAAATCCAGTCAGGGAGGATGTAGATTGCATTGACTAGCAATAAAGCATACAGGAAGGCAGGAATCTCAACAGATGCCTCTGTAAAAAATAGTACAGGGAGTTACAGCAATTTTCAGTGTGAACAGATGTCAGTGACCAGAAACAGGTGTTCTCCCAATGATGAAAAGCTACCTAAATTCCTCATAGCTAAGATACTACTCAGCTGAGTTTAAAGTTTGAGATATCTGAGTTCTTATATAATTAAATAATAATTAATTTTTTTTGTCATCGGACACATTGCTGC
Source organism: Choloepus didactylus (assembly GCF_015220235.1). Classification (NCBI taxonomy): domain Eukaryota; kingdom Metazoa; phylum Chordata; class Mammalia; order Pilosa; family Megalonychidae; genus Choloepus; species Choloepus didactylus. Next base: position 191,638,339 of record NC_051309.1, read on the forward strand.
AAAAGCAAAAACATCACATTATAGAAAAAAACACATTTTTTTTGCCTTCCTAAATAAATGAAATTCATGCCAATTAAGCATGCATTATTTTAATGTCCACAACAATTATATAAATGAGGATTAATATTATTTCTATTTTTCATGTGGGAAATCTGAGGTTTAGGTTCAGAAACTTGTCTAAGATCACAGGTTATAAATGGCCAAAACTGAGAATCAAAACTAAGTCTGCCTGGTTATGGAACCTAAGTTTTACTCAAAAGAAATAATAAATGTGATAGAATTTGCAAGTAATTTTCTATAATATTATGTAAATTAGTGTTACAAATCTATTGCAAATGTATTTTGTAAGAATATAAAAGGCTAAATAAATATACAGAATCTAGAATCTACAAATCTTGAGTTTTAATATAAATTTGATATAACATTGTATCACTTCTCATATTGTTTTCTTTTTTGATATATACAATTATTACTAAAATATAAGCAAATTTTAAAACAGATTATTTTAACTACTTTAAAATCTCTATCCATTTCCTCTGCTTTTGGAATATTTTTAAATAAACATACTATTTTATTTTATAGCTACTGGCTTTCTTACATATTTTCCTATATTTTTTATGTCTAAATATTGACATACCCTCACCCATGTTACCACCCGGCAGCGAAGTACACATAAACTTCACCTTTACAAAATGAGATCTGATTAAGAACCAAATAAAAACTCTGGAGATGAATACAGTCATATATAGATGTTGGTCTTAACTAACCTAGGCTAGGCTTGTGCTGTAATAACATACCTCCCCCAAATCTCCACCCTTAATATGACACAAGTTCATTTCGAAGTCCACTGTGGATCATGCTACTTTATTTACCCTGCTGGCGCCTCCAACGTCAAAACGAAGCCCCTTCAGCGTTTACTGTCAAAGGAGACGAGAATGGGGAGAATCACTCTATGGCCCCTCAGTGCTTCCGTCAAGAAGTCACGCACATTTTTTCCTCTGGCAAACCATTGGGCAGAACCAGTCACATGACCCAACCCAACTGCAAGTCAGTAGATAAGCTTATTCTCTCCTGTACCCAGAAGGAGGGGCAAACTTGGTGTGGGAGAACTCTGAAAGCCTTTACTATTTTAAATTGTATTAGGACAAAGTATACATTTGAATGTGTCTATGAACACACCATCTTTTAACGATTTTAAATATTACAATGGTATTTTCACATGAATCTGAGAAATACAAAGCCTGATGATGTGGATTTCCACTATGTGGTGAATCTCCTGGAAAATGTATCTGCTTCTTCAAATGTGGTGATTTTAAAACATGTCTGGAAATTTTTTTTTTACCTTTTTTTTTCTTGTTTAAGCCACTTTTATTTTGGTTACAACTAAATACAAATCCTAACTGATACAGCTAAGGAGATACTTAATGTTTATAAATCTATTTGTAAATAAATAGATCTATAAAACATGATGTCAGAAATTACAGTGTTGGGACTATTAGGTTATTACCTAATTGTGCAAGTTGGAAGTATTACTACAGTTATACAGCAGCCATAAAATTAGTTTCTTCTCATTAAAATAATTATTTACCCTCATTTTTAAAAATACATGAATAATACCTTTTTGATTCTTTAGCATCAGACCAAGGAATTTTCTGCTACATCAGTAGTAGAGATCCCGTTTACTAGCTTACTGAGTTTTTCTGATCTGAAACTTCACACTTTGAGTGTCCTGCTTCTGTCTCACTTCAGCATATGTTTCAATAAGAATCTGACATACAGATGTTTATCTAATACCAATATAAGTTTTTTTTTTAATGTCAAAATTAATTACTGCTGCTGGGGAATTCAAATATTTTAATGATGGTATATTTTGCTCTTTGCATGCCCTGAGGCTTTTTTAAGGAAATGGCAGTTAAAAAAATTAAAATAGAATCCCTGTTTAATTGGTATTCAAACTACCTGGTGACACTTAAGGACTCACTCTACTAGGAATTTGGGTAAGTGTGGAATTTGGTGATGGGAAACCTGAATTTACCTCCCAAGAAAGTGTTTTTTTTTTTTTTTTTTTTTTGTAAGCAAAGATTTATTTTTTTTTCATTTTTTCATATATATATATATATATATATATATGATAGGCTAAGCTTGTTGTATATTTTTATGCAATTTTATTGACATATATTCGAACACCATATAATCCATCCAAAGTACACAATCAATGGCACATAGAATCGTCATATAGTTGTGCATCCATCGCAATATATTTTAGAACATTTTCACTACTCCAAAATAAAGAAAAAATATAAAAAATATAAAAAAACAAAAAAAATGAAAAGGAACACCCAAACCATCCTGACCCCTTATGCCCCTATTATTTATATATTTTTTTGTCATTATTTTACTACTCATCTACCCATATACTGGATAAAGGGAGTGTCAGTCACCAGGTTTTCACTATCACAAGGTCACACAATAAAAGCTATATAGTTATACAGTTATCATCAAGAATCAAGTCTACTGATAACTGTTCAACAGATTCAGGTATTTCCTTCTAGCATATTCTAATACACTGGAAAGTAAAAAGGAATAGCCATATAATGCATAAAAATAACCTGCAGATTGACTTCTTGACTCTGAGATCTCACAGCCACTGAAACATTATTTTGTTTCATTTCTTTTCCCCTTTTTGGTCAAGAAGACATTGTCAATTCCATGATGCTAGTAACAGGCTCATCCCTGGGAGTCGTGTCTCATGTTGCCAGGGAGACTTACACCCTGGGAGTTGTGTCCCATGTAGTGGAGAGGGTAGTGAGTTTACTTGCAGAGTTGGCTGAGAGATACAGGCCACATCTAACAATAAAAGAGGTTCTCTGGCTTTTCCTTTGCAAGAATAAGTTTCATAATGGCAAGCCCCAAGACTGAGGGCTTGACTTATTAAATTGGGATTCCTTAATGTTTGCAGGAATATTAGGAATTCCTCAGGTGAGGAAGATTAATATGTCTACATTTTTCCCCAGTCCCTCAAGGGGACTTTGAAAATACTTTTTAATTTTCTGTCCAAAGTACTCTGGGGTGCATCAGGGTGTCATATTAACCTGTACAGAGCAACAAGCAATCATTCCCCATTCTAGGTTCCAGGCAAGCATGTTGTTTAAATAAACTAGTCATATGGGTTATATTAGAAAGCATGCTACAGAGAATTTAAATTTTGTACCAAATAAACATCTCTTAAGTAACAGTCAAAACCGAGGAATAGATGTGACTTCTGTAAGAACTTACAGTCTATGAACCTTTACAACAAGCCTCATTGAACACTCTGCACTCCTGCATCATTGACTGTCCAACCTGTTCACATTCTATACTCTGGTACCAATGCTCTCAAATTCAATTTTCAGAATTTTCTCATTATGGTAAATTTATTTCAATAAGTCTTTACAATATTTGTTCTTTTGTTTCTGGCTTATTTCACTCAACATAATGTCCTCAAGGTTCATTCTCCTATTCACATGCCTCACGACTTCATTCCTTCTTGTGATGGCTCAATATTCAATTGTATGCATACACCACAGTTCACCATTCCATTCCTCTGTCAATGTACCCTTAGGCCACCTCCACCCATTGCAGCCCATGAATACTGTTGTCATAAGCAGCAGTGTATAATTATTTATTTGTAACTCTGCTTTCAGTTCTTCCAAGCATATACTTGCACCATTCTACTTCCCTACCAATAGTGAATAGGTATTTCTCTCTCGCCACCTTTTCTCCAGCACTTGTATCTTTCTGTTTATTTTTTAAACAGTTTTATTTGCACACCATGCAATCCATCCTGAGTGAAAAATCGATAGCTCCCAGTATAATCACATAATTATGCTATCACCACCACAATCTATATGAGAATGTTCCCATTTCTTCCACAAAAAAAGAAAAGGAAGAAAAAGAAAAAAGGAAAAAAGAAAAAATAATTAAATTAAAATTAAATAAAAAAGGAGAAACAACAATGTTCCAGTTTGCTAATGCTAACATTATGTAAAATACCAGAAATGGATTGACTTTTATAAAGGGGGTTTATAAGGTTACAAAGTTAACAGTTCTAAGCCTGTGAAAATGTCCAAATTAAGGCATCAACAAGATGATACTTTCACTGAAGAGCAGCTGATGGCCTCCAGAACACCTCTTCAGCTGGGAAGGCCCATGGCTAGCATCTGCTGGTCCTTTGCTCCTGGATTGTGTTTTAAAATGGCTTTCTCAAAAATGTCTCTGGGCTTCTGTCTTTGCTCTTCTCTCTCAGCTCCTGTGCATCCTTGCTTCTTTCTTCCAGGGCATTTCTCTCTAAGCATTTGGGGGTTCTCTCTTAACTTGTCTGGGGCAAACTCTGGGCTTCATCTCTTAGCTTAGCATCTCAATACATCCTTCTGTCCTCATCTCCAAGCATCTCCAAGTATCAGCAGCAGCGTTGGCTCTTAGCTTGTCTAAAGTACACCAGTGAACAAATCAACACCCACCCAGAATGGGTGGGGTCATATCTCCATGGAAACACTCAATCAAAAGGTTTCACCCTAATCAAAAGACTTATAAGTCTGCCCCCACAGGATTGCAGTAAAGAACATGGCTTTTCTTGGGGACATCATATATCCAAACTGGCACAAACAACAAGAGGAATTCCACACTCCTCTTTTGTATTGCCCTCTGTTGACATTAGCTTTGGAGTATTGCCTTTGTTACAATTAATGAAAGAATATTACAATGTCATTGTTAACTATAGACCCTAATTTTCATTGACCGTAGTTTTCCCCATATACCATCCCCTTTTCAACACCTTATACTGTTGACATTCACTTGTTCTCCCTCATGTAAAAACTTTCTTATATTTCTAAGTTTAATCACCTTTATTGTCCACTCTTGTTTTTGCTAAGTTATACAGTCCCAGTTTTTATCCTCTATCTTTACTTCTTGTGTCATACATGCCCCTAGCCTTTTCTCTTTCAACCATACCCACACGCTGTTCATTATATTTAAAATTTTGTGCTACCACCACATAGTATTGTGCTATCAATTTCTGGATCTTTACAGTCAATCCTGTTGAACATTCTGTACTCCTTCAGCATCAAATGCCCAATCTCTAACCTCTTTCTACCTCCTTATAACCTGCGTTCTTAACTTGAACTTTCAGAGTTTTCTCTTTATAGTTAGTTCATATTAGTAAGACCATAGAGTATTTGTTCTTTCCTTACTGGCTTACCGCACTCAGCATAATGTCCCCAAGGTTCATCCACATTGTTGCCTGTATCACAACTTTATTCTGTCTTACAGCTGCATAATATTCCATCATATGTATATACCACAGTTTGTTTATCCACTCATTGGTTGATAGAAATTTGGGCTGTTTCCACCTCTTGGCAATTGTGTATAATGCTGCTATACACGTTGGTTTACAAATGTCTATTCGCATCTTAGCCTTATGTTCTTCCGAGTATATACCTAGTAATGGAATGGATCATGTGGAAATTCTACACTTATCTTCCTGAGGAACTGCCAAACTGCCTTCTGGAGCTGTTGCACCATTCTGCATTCCCAGCAACAGTGAATAAGTGCACCTCTTTCTCCATGTTCCTCTCCAATATTTGTAGTTTTCTGTTTTTTGTTTTGTTTTGTTTTGTTTTTTGATAATGGCCATTCTAGTAGGTGTGAGATGATATCTCATTGTAATTTTTGTTTGCATTTCCCTAATAGCTTGTGAAGTTGAACATCTTTTTATATGATTTTCAGTCATTTGTATTTCTTCTTTGGAAAAGTGCCTGTCCATGTATTTTGCACATTTCTTAATTGGGTTGTTTGTCTTTTTGTTGCTGTTTTATAGGATCTCTTTATATATTCTGAATATTGGACCTTTATCTGGTATGTGGTTTCCAAATATTGTCTCCCATTGAGTAGGCTGCCATGTTACATTTCTGACAAAGTCCTTTGCTGTGCAATAGTTTTCAATTTTGGGGAGATCCCATTTATCTATCTCTTCTTTCATTGCTCCTGCTTTGGGTGTAAGGTCTAGGAAACCACATCGTATCGCAAGATCTTAAAATATTTCCTTACATTTTCTCCTGTTTTATGGTCTTAGCTCTAATGTTTAGGTCTTTTATCTATTTTGAGTTAATTTTGAATAAGGTGTGAGACAAGGGTCCTCTTTCATTGTTCTGGATGTTGATATTTAGTTCTTCAAGCACCATTTGTTGAAGAGGTTGCTCTGTCCCAGTTGAGTTGACTTGACCACCTTATTGAACATCAATTTTCCATAAATGAGAGGGTCTAGTTCCTCAATTTGATTCCATTGGTCCATCTACCTATCTTTATGCCAGTCCCATGCTTTTTGACTACTGTAGTTTTGTAATATGCCTTAAAGTCAGATAGTGTGAGACTTCCCACTTCATTTTTCTTTTTCAAGATAGTTTTAGATATTTGGGGCTTGCCCTTCCAAATAAATTTGATTATTGGTTCTTTTATTTCTGTAAAGTAAGTTGTTGATATTTTGATTGGTGTTGCATTGAATCTATAAATCAATTTGGGTAGAATTGACATCTTTACTATATTTAGTCTCCCAATCCATGAACATGGTAAGTCCTTTCATTTATTTAGGTCTTCCTTGATTTCTTTAGAAATGTTTCATTGCTTTCTGTATATAGGCCTTTTATATCCTCAGTTAAACTTATTCCTAAACATTTGATTCCTTTGGTTGCTATGGTAAATGGAATTTTTTCTTCATTTCCTCCTCAGATTGCTTCTTACTTCTATATAGAAACACTACTGATTTTTGTGTGTTGTTGTTTTAGCCTGCCACTTTGCTGTACTCTTTTATTAATTCTAGTAGCTTTACTGTAGATTTTTCAGGATTTTCTACATATAGGACCTGTTATTTGCAAACAGTGAAAGTTTTACTTCTTCCTTTATAATCTGTATGCCTTTTATTTCTTTTTCTTGCCTAATTGCTCTAGCTAGAACTTCCAGCACAATGTTGAGTAAAAATGGTGACATAGGGATCCTTGTCTTGTTCCTGGTTTTAGAGGAAAAGACTTTAGTCTTTTCCTATTGAGTATGATGTTAGCTCTGGGTTTGTCATATATTCCCTTTATCATGTTGAAGAAGTTTCCTTCTATTCTTATCCTTTGAAGTGTTTTCATTGAATTTTGTCAAATGCCTTTTTTGCATCAACCTAGATGATCAAATGGTTTTTCCTCATTCTTTTATTTATATGGTGTATTATGTTAATTGATTTTCTTGTGGTGATCCACCCTTGCATACCTGGAATATAACCCACTTGGTCATGGTGTGTAATTCTTTGAATGTGCTGATGGATTTGATTTGTAAATATTTTGTTGAGGATTTTTGCATGTATATTCATTAATTTTCTTTTCTCGTAGTATCTTTATCTGGCTTTGGTATTAGAGTGATGTTGACTTCATAGAATGAATTAGGTAGCTTTCCCTCTGCTTCAATTTTTTTTGGAAGGGTTTGAGCAGGTTTGGTACTAATTCTTTCTTGAAGCCTTGGTAGAATTCACATGTGAAGCATCTGGCCCTGTACTTTTCTTTTTTGGGAGTTTTTTAATGACTATTTCAGTCTCCTACTTGTGAACCATTTGTTTAGGTCTTCTATTTCTTCTTGTGTCAGTGTTTGTTGTTCATGTTTTTCTAGGAAGTTGTTCATTTCTACAAAATAGTGGTTAATGCAAATGTATGTTAAGAAATGCTATAGATAGTATGATATCATTTTTCAAAGTTTTGTACTTTATCAAAATAAAAAAGGAAAGTCTGCAAGAATATTATGCCAACATGTTCACAGGTATTCTCTTGATGATAGGATTAGCATGAATTTCAAATTTTATTCCTTATGTTCATGTATGTTTTTGATGTTTTGTAATGAAATACATTTCTTTACACTCTGGTTTGAAATGAAAATAGTTTTTGAGTGAATATGATACTACTTGGAAGTAAAGGTGTCTGTAAATGAGAAGAAATGAGGCAGGGTATCACAGTTGGTGACTGGCATCAGAAAAGTATCATGTTGGGAAAAGACAGCGTATATTTAGGAAAAGTGAAGGGTCTAGTCCAGACCACAAACCATGTAGTACTGGAAAACCCTACTTAGATTTTGGTGAAGTGCTTTGCAAACTGAGGGGAGAATTCTGCTTATGATCCAGAAAGCAACATTTTAAAAGTTTGACAGGTCAAGAGATGGAAACAGCCCAAATGCTCATCAACTGAAGAGTGAATAAACACACTGTGGTATACACATACAATGGAATATTATGCAGCTTCAAGACAGAATAAAGTCATGATTCATGCAACAATGTTGACAAACCTTGAGGAAATTATGTTGAACAAAATTAGCCAGAAACAAAAGAACGAATACTGTATGTTCTCACTAATATGAACTAGCTATAATGAGCAAACTCTGAGAGTTCAAGTTAAGAACATAGGTTATCAGAAGGTAGAAAGAAGGTAGAGATTGGGTATTTGATGCTGAAAGAGTAAAAAATGGTCAGTAGGATTGATTGTAAACATCCAGAAATGGATAGCAGAATATTATGTGATGGTATCACAATATTGTAGGCATAATGAATAAAGCTGAGTGTGAGTATGGTTGAAAGAGGAAGGCTAGGGGCATGTATGACACCACAAGTAAAAATAGAGATACAAACTGGGACTGTATAACTTAGCAAAACCTAGAGTGAACAATAAAGGTGATTAAACTTAGAAATATAAGAAAGTTTTTACATGAGGGAGAACAAGTGAACAAATCAACATTGCAAGGTGTTGAAAATGGGATGGTATACGGGAAAAATACAATCAATGCAAACTAGGGTCTACAGTTAACAGTAGCATTGTAATATTCTTCTATTAATGGTAGTAAAGGCAATACACAAAGCTAAAAGTCAGTAGAGGGGGATATAAGGGAGAGGTATGGGATTCTTGTTGCTGGTGTTTCTCCTTTTTTATTTTTGTATTCACTATTCTCTTATATTTTTTCCTCCTCTTCTTTCTTTGTGAAAGAAATGGAAGTGTTCTCATATAGATTGTGGTGGTGAATGCATAACTAGGTGATTATACCAGGAGCTACTGATTGTTCACTTAGGGTGGAATGTATGGTGTGTGAATAAAACTGTTTAAAAAATAGACAGAAAGATACAAGTGCTGGAGACAATGTGGAGAGACAGAGATATAACTATTCACTGTTGGTGGGGATGTAGAATGGTGCAGCCCATCTGGAGGGCAGAGTGGTGGTTGCACAGGAGGCTAATTATAGGGTTGATGTAGATCCTGGAACCCCATTATTTGATATTTACTTGGAAAAACTGAAAGCAGAGACAGGAATGAACATTTGCACACTGGGATCTATGGCAGCAGTATTCACAATTTGCAATGGATGTAGGTGGCCTAAGGATACATCAATAGGTGAATGGAAGGGTGAACTGTGGTGCATACATACAATGGAATAGTGAGTGACTGCAAGAAAGAAAGAAGTTGTGAGGCAAGAAACAATGTTAATGAACCTTGAGAACATCATGTTGAGTGAAATAAGCCAGAAACAGAAGACCAAATATTGTGAGCCCTCACTAATATAAACTGATTATAATGAGCAAATGCTGAGAATTGAATTTAAAGCATAGGTTATCAGGGGATAGAACATAGGCAGAGATTGGGCAATCGATGATGCAAGAGTACAGAATATTCTATAAGGCTTATTGCGAAGGTTCCTAGACTGTAAGCTCTTATAGCAGTAACATCTTTTCCTGAGTTTTAACTGTTATTTAAGAGATGTTTATTTGGTTCAAAATTTATATTCTCTGTAGCACACTATCTAATTTGACCTATATGGTCAGTTTATTTAAGCAACATAATTACATGGAACCTAGAATAGGGAATGAGATCTTATTACTCTGTATGGGTTAATGTAATATCCTGATACATCCCAGAGTATTTTAGGCAGAACATAAAAAAGAATTTGCAAAGTCTCCTTGAAGGACTGGGGAAAAATGTGGAAATATTAAATTCTGTCATCTGAGGAATTCCAGATTCTTGCAAGCATTTAATAAGTCAAGTCCTCGGTCTTGGGGCTTGCCCTTATGAAACTTATTTGTGCAAAGGAGAACCTAAGCCTACTAATAATTATGCCCAAGAGTCACTCCCAGAGAACCTCTTTTGTTGCTCAGATGTGGCCTTTCTCCCAGCCAACCCTGCAAATAAACTCACTGCCCTCCCCTCTACATGGGACCTGACTCCCAGGGGTATAAGTCTCCTTGGCAATGTGGGACAGAAATCCTAGGCATGAGCCTGGCCCTGGCATTGTGGGATTGAAAATTCCTTGTTGACCAAAAGGAGGAAAAGAAATTAAACAAAATTAGGTTTCAGTGGATAAGAGATTTCAAATAGAGTCAAGAGTCATTCTGAAGTTTATTCTTATGCGTTATATGGATATTCTTTTTTAGTTTCTAGTGTATTAGAATAGTTGGAAGTTAATACCTGAATCTGTTGAACCATAATCCAGTAGAATTGATTCTTGATGACAATTGTATAACTATATAACTTTTATCATGGGACTCATGTGATTGTGAAAACCTTGTGACTGACACTCCCTTTATTCAGTGTAGGGGTAGATGAGAAATAAAAAAAAGACAGAAATAAATAAATAATAGGGGGGATAAGAGGTATGTGATATTTTGTGTGTTCTTTTTTACTTTCATATTTATTTTTTTTGTTTATTTCAGAGTAAGGAAAATGTTCTGAAATTGTTTGTGGTGATGAATGCACATCTATATGATGATACTATGAGCCATTGATTGTATAATTCAGATGGATTATATGGTGTGTGAATATATCTCAATAAAATTACATTTTGACAAAGTTGGGCATATATATAATCCGAGTTGTGTTTTAGGAATATTACTGTCACCTCGGTTTTTAATTTGAAATGAGACATATTGAAAAAATGGGGAAGAGGAGACTGGATAAAATAATGCACAGTTGTTTATTTCTTTTATAAGGATAAAATATGTTTGATGATTTATACAAACTAATCTGAGAGTCAAGCCAGCTTTATTGAGGAGAAAGAAAAGAAATCATATATAATAAGTAGTGTCTAGCTGTACTGTATTCTTCCTGAAGAGAAAACCCATATTTTTCTCTATAAGCTAAATAGAAGGAGCCTTATTTACAAGTGAGTTGGTTTCTATATACAATGCCTTTCTTCCATAAAGTCTCCATGTCATAAACTAGTTATAAGAGCTAGTAAAACTTCCATGTAATCTTCTATTTTTTTAATGGTACGTTGGATTGCTAGTGATTTGGCAATTGAAGTATAAGTGTCAGCCCAACAGAAGTGTTATGTAGCTTGAGTTATTGTATGAGAAGTACACTGGCGAATTTAAAGGAATGAGAAAAGATCAAAAAGAATTTGGAGAAAATATCCAAATAGGAAAACAATTTGCATTTACTTCTAGACAATCAGTTTTAAACTTTACCTTATTAAACATGACCCTTCAATCTATAAACTGACTAATTATTTAAAAACATAATTCTAGTCTTTGAATTCACCAGGCTCCAAAAGTTAGAAAATTTCTAAGTGCTTAGAAAACTTTTCTTTAATTGGGAAATAAAAATTTGGAATTCTCTGTAATATATTTCAAAAATCCTTTCAACTTATTTTCCTTTCCAACTCCAGTGAGATAAACCAGCTCTGTGCTTCCAAATTTCTGGAATAGTTACAGTTGGGTCAATGTTAAATGCCAACTTTCAGGTCTGATCTAGTGTTATTGTTTTGGTGGTAGTTTTTGATACTTGGTGCCTTTGAATCCATTTGCATGAGAAATGTAACATAATGTAATGTGTGTGTGTGTTTTTGTGTGTGTGTGCGTGTGCGTGCTTTTGTTTTTATGGAGAAAATATGCTCAAGCAAGTCATGTTTTTCTAAGCTTTTTTCCTTCAGTATTGGGGGGGTGAAATTCAGAAACATCTGTTTTCCTTCAAGTCTCTGTGAATTTCCATGTCCATTCCTTAGTTATTACCAACAACTGATTATAAAGTGGGTGATTTTTCTAGGATGCTAAGGAAGAACAGGAATAAATAAACTTGGGAATATGATATTCTGAATCCATCAGATATGCACTTTGGATTGGCAAGCAGTTCTCATCTCTTAACGAAACAAGTTATGGCCTGGGATAACTTGCTGTTTGAATCTGGTTTGTACTTATTTCATCAAATTGTCTCCATGCATTTGATGGGAGAAATGTTTGGAAGATGTGAGAATGACATTGAAAGTAGCATTACGGCCTGTGGGTTTGAGTGAGACTTGGGGCTTGGTCTGCAGGAGGAGATGGTTATTCTGGAATCTTCCTCGTTCTGCCATTAACTTATTTATGATCCTAGAGAATGCACTTAAAGGATTTTGTTCTCAAATTTCATCAGCAAAATGAGAGTAAATATACTTGTCTACCTTACTGGGATTTTCTGAACCATGCCAAGTATAGATGGTAGTAATTTAATTTATACATTCAGAGAGAAAGAGATATGATTATTAATAGTGTCTATTCTCCTGAAAAATAATATTGTAATAAAATTAATAGAACATTTCTAGTGCTTATTGGCATTACACACTTGAAATCAATGTTTGTTGTTTTTTCTCATATCATTTTTTTATGATAACCATATCATATTTTCCCACTCAATATACACTGATAATAGCTAGCATAGCCATAGCCCAAATCCATAACTCTTGGTATACCTAGAATTAATTTTAAATATTTATCTACTGAGAATTCATTGCTCTGCTTTTCTTTGAGTTAAATAATGCAAAATTTTCCCATATAGTGGATGTTCAATGCAAAGATATTGATAAAAGGAAATGTTCTGTGTAGCTGAAATGATGGGATTGAAGTTAAACACTATGCTGTAGACCACCTGAAATTTTATAGAAGGGCAGACAGAGCTTGGATATTTAAGTGTCTACCATGAACAAAGCATACCATTAGATATTTTTATGTTTTTCAGCTCATTTAATTCTCATGAGAACCCTATGGTGTGTGTATTTTTAATTTTATTTTATTTCTATTATATCCTTCTAAACCTCCTTTTTCTCCAAATGTAGAAATTGAGCTTCAGGGTGATGAATGGATGTGTCTATAATTACAGTTGGTTAGAGGCATAAGCGGAACTCAAATTCTCTTTCCAGCTCCAAACTCAGACCCAATTGATAGAACACAGCTGAAACTCACCAACTAAATAGGGAGGGATAAAGGTAGAAGAGTGGATTTTATTTGTCCTTTCAACAATGTGGTTCCACTGATATTTAATAGGTGTGGTACAGAATTCTAAGTCATGAGGCTGAAGTCAAGGAGTTGGCTGGGCTTGTGAGACTCTAACCAAAGGACTAAATGGAGCCTGCATGGACTTTTGAATATAAGAATGTGAGCTAATAAATGGTTGCTGTTTCAGGCTCCTAAGTTTCTGGGTTTATGTTATGCAGCAATAGAACTAATATATTAAGATAGCAGTCAAATCTCCATTGTTTGTAGTCAGTTCCAACTCCTGGTGTTATACTTGATACATTCTTAAGGCTGAAGTTGGTTGGATTAATTTGTTGTTGGATTAATTGTAATCATTCTTTAGTATGAAAAAATTCATTTAATAGGAGTCTTCACCCCCTTTATTTTAGCAGTTTGATTTGTGCCAAATAAGGATAATGAATCAACTTATCATCTTTAAGTTTTTCACTTTTTAAGTATATTTTCTTTAAAAAATGTATGGGAGGTTATTCTAAAACATAATAAAGATAATATTTCCTGTATGTGACAAGAGTGTTTTTGACAAGAAATGCAAAATTCTACCGTGGAAGAGTGCTACTGAAAAAAATGCATATATCTGTGTTTGTGAAGGTAACAAGTTATCATGGAAAAAAATTTTCTTGTGTAATGTTAAGAATTAAACATGTTTTGAATACACTGGAATATCTGGCAACTTTGCTATAAAGTCTTGTTTTCATTAAAATGGTTTGGGCTGAACCTTTCTTTGATAATTTAAAATTCCTTTCCACTCTCCTCCTTCCCGCCTCCAAGCCCCATGCGTAAAACATCATTGGTATTTTGGCAAATCAGGCTCACTTAAAAACTAACTAACTTGCTTACGTTTCCTCAAGCATCTGTCTCATATTCACACAAAAACGTGTTGATGGGTATGCTTTCCCCACGCTTTATTATACACGTTTGATTTTGCCCTTATTTTTCATGAGCCGTGTACAATGCATGGAGCACTAACTGACTTCATTATCCCGCTCCAGAAGCTTTATATCCATGAAAATCCTAATTGCTGAAATTGTCTAGGCATATAAACAATAGCATCTGTAGTGTCAGTGTCCATTCGCTTCTCCAACTTGTCTTTAGTTACTTACTCCTTCACTTTTGTACTATTTGATCTACCCTTGTTTTGGTTACTCGTGATATGCAACAAACGACTTCATGCTTAATACTGTAAAACTGCAATTATATTATACTCGCTGATTTTGTGGGTCAGAATTTTGGACGGGGCACAGCAGGGATGGCTTGTGTCTGCTTCACAATGTTTGGGATCTCAGCTGAGGGTAATCCACATGCCTCAGGGCTGGAATTAGCTGGAAGCTTCTTCACTCACATGTCTGGGTCCAAACTCAAGGACTGGACTCATCTGGATTGTTGAGGAGAACACCTACCAATGGTCTCTCAATGTGGGTTGGGGTACACACAGTGTAGTGGCCTAGGTTCTATGAGGGAACATTCCAAGAAGGACTTTCCAAAGAGTGTCCTCAGACACCTGGACTACAACACACAAGCACCAGGGCCTTTCATGACCTCATCTAGAAAGTCACATAATGGAACTTCCATTGTTTGTTATTGGCTTATGACAACCCTGTGTCACTCAAAGATTCATGTCTGTCCCACTTGTAAAACACATTCATCCTATGACAATATACCCCAAAGTCTCAACCACTGCAGCAACAACTCTAAGTCCAAAACCAAAAACTCATCTAAATATCGTCAGCTCAAAAGTTCCAAATCCCATTAAATACATCATAAATCAGGGATGGGTGAGATTCTGGGTATGATTCATACTGGGGAAAAAATGCTTCCCCATCTCTGGGCCTGTGAATTAAGAAAACACACTGTCATTTTCCAAAATGGATGAGGGACACACTTAGTATAACAGTTTTAGACATTCCACTCCAAAAAAAGAATAGTGGAAGGAAGAAAGGGGTCAGTAGTCCCAAGGAATTTCAAAATCCAACAAGGCAAATTTCATTACACTTCAAAGCCCTGTGATAATCCTCTGTGGCTTGATGTTGCACACTCTGCACCTGTGGCTTGTTTCTGCCTCAGTCCCAGGGGTCTTTCCCTTGTGCCCATGGCTCAAGATTCTGCATTGGCAGCTCCAGCCCCTGGGTCCAAGGCTTCAGCCTCTGTGTCATGTCTTTGTCCTCAGCATGTTTCTTTTCTTTCCTTGAAGGGAAGCACATGTTTGCAGCTCAGTAGGTTTTAAGCCTATTTGGTGCTTGTAGAATTTTGGAATGCTGATAACCTTCTTGTGCTTAATCTTGTCTCTGTCCCTGTCAGCCCAAGCTGGTAGGGTTTCTGTTGATAACAGAGTCTCAAAAACCTCATGGGTCTTCTGTGTGTTATGGGCATTCGTGCCATTACACCAGAGGGTCCTCCACAGATCTTTCCTGGGTAATTCCATCTCTATTTCTGTTTCTTCTGAGATAGTGGGGAGATATGAGTCACATGTCTAATATCTTCAGCACTTTCTAAAGGTTTACCAGCTAGACCTTTGGCCTTACCTTCAGAGCACTCACTATAAATAGTGAATCTGCTCATTTTGGTATCTTTTGCAGTTGGGATAAATTTAGGATTGTTAAATCCTCATTCATTATTGCTTAACTACTCTTCCCTCAGTGCATCTCTTTCCTCTCATATTTTACTATACGCACCAAGAAGAAACCAGTTGACACCTCAATATTTTGCTTGAAAATCTCATCAGCTAAATATCCAAGTTCACCACTTACAAATTTTGCTTTCCACACAATTCTTCTAAGTTTTCTGTCACAATATAATAAGGATCACCTTTTCTCCCATTTCCAACAACATTTTTCTCATTTCCTTCTGAGTCCTCACCAGAAGTGCCTTTGATGTTAATATTTCTACCAGCATTCTGTTTAAGGCAACCTAGGCTTCTTCTAACATGCTCCGAAATATTCTTCTAGCCTCTACCCATTATCCAATCCCAAATGTACTCGCATATTTTAAGGTACTTGTTGCAATAACACCTCATTCCTGGACCAAACTTTTTATTAGTTTTCCTATGAATATTGTAAAAAATTGCCACAAACTAGGTGGCTTAAAATATAAATCTATCGTCTCACAGTTTTGGAGGGCAGAGGACTTAAATCAGTTTCATTGGACCAAAATCAAGGTGTCTACAGGGCACCCTCTGAATTTGTTCCTTGCTTCATCCAGCCTTCTGGTGGCCGCCAGCATTCTTTAGCTTGTAGCTGCGTCACCCCAATATCTGCCTCTGTCTCCATAGCATGTTCTCCTCTGTACGTGTATCAAATATCCCTCTACTTTACTCTTCTAAGGACATTTTTACAGAAATTAGGGCCCATTTGTATACTCCAGGATAACCTCCCTATCACATGACCCTTAAATTAATCACCTCTTACAAGACCCTTTTTCCAAATAAGGTAACAGTCATGTTTCCAGGGATTATGACTAGGATATCTTTTTTTGGAGGGTGGTGTGTAATTTTTAGCCTACCACAAGGCCCTCAGGCACATATTCCTAAAAAATCAATGCAAGCTGTTTTACATTTTGTTATGGAAGCACTCCATTTCCAATTATCAAAATTTATTTCATTTACTAATGCTGTGTAAACAAGCTACTTCAGTTTCATTCCAAAAAAACAACATTATTTTATACTGCTTATAGAATCTTTGGGTCAGGAATTCAGACAGGGTATAGCAGAGATGGTTTGCTTAATTCCATGAAGTATGACGATTCTGCTGTGGTTGATTTGAATGACTAGGAATTGGAATCTTCTAGAGCCTTCTTCACTCATATGTCTGGCACCTGGGCTGGAACAATTTGAAAGTTGGGCTCAGCGGAGAGTGTGACCAGAACATCCACATGTGGCTTTTCTGTGTTGCGCCGGCTTCTCACAGCATGGAAGCAGTGCTGTGGAAACGAGCATACCGAGAGAGCATTTGGAGAGCTCGTGTCTCCACTGTGCTGTAGTGATTGAACCAGTCACCAGCTGACCCAGATTCAGGGGAAATTGTAAGGTGCATGGTGGAGTATGTGGGACCAGGGATGTAATCGTGGCTACCTTTGAAAAATTCAATCTGCTACAACTCTCTTTCTCCACTTTTGGTTATGAGTTTACAACTGTGCTGAATTTAGGATTTTGTGTTTGTTTCTAGGCCTTAATCCAAAAATGTGTCTTCACTCATGAATGAATGACAGGGGGCCAAGGAGATCCAACATTCATAACAATCAAGTGCTCATCCCCATTTTCATAATAAATTGAGCAACCATATAATGTGCAAACAGCTCCTGTGTTAAAGGGTTTGGGTCTGCCTTTAAGATGGACAAGCAGTTCAGTATAAATGTCTTTTCACTCAACTGTGAGGTAGTTAAAAAAGTGATCTCTGAAGCCTGGTGCTTTGGGTTAAATTCCTAGCTATGTCAGTTATTAACTGTATAATTTTGGGAATTTTTTTTTTTTTTTGCCTCTCTGTACCTCAGTTTTCTCTTCTAAAATTATCTACCTAACATGGCTGTTTAGGGGATTAAATTAATACTATTTGTTAAGTACATAGAACAATGTAAGAAACAGTAAGTACTCAGAAAATTTATATTGACTCAAATTTTCAGTTCATCTTTCCTACTAAACACTGACTTTCAGACACATAACAAGTAAAAATCTTGAATTGCTGTCAGACACTTCCTTGTGAAACAAATGGCTAAGGAAATGCTTAGTTCTGTTATGAATGTTTGAAGGCTGAAAGTTCATAAGAGTATTACTTGACCCAAAATTTGAAAAACACTGGAGGAAAATGAAATATTTTAATAATGTCTGGATCATATGGAGCATATTCTTTCTTTCTTTCTTTCTTTCTTTTTTTTTGACTTAATAATTCTCTGGAAATTGGGTTCTTTGCAGGCCCAAATATCTCCACAAGATATCAAGGAGAATCCCCCACCCCCACCCCATCATTTACTCTTCAGAGTCAGTTTTTTAAGGGATTTGCTTGACAGAATTATCTCAGTTTAATGTTTTTGAGCTGTGACAATTAAATGGGGTTGAAGTACTATTTAGATTTTTTTTTTCCCAGGTTTTGTCTGTAGAAAATAAGTTGAAATGTTACAGTGAGAGAATAGGGGATTCAATCCTAAGTAGGTGAAAATTATTTACTCAGCCCATTGTTTTTCATTGCAAATTTGAAGGTTTTCTTTTTTAATTGACTCAACTGGACTTTTTTTAAAAAACTTATAACTATTTTGAAAATGAAAATGAAATATTATGTTATTGGAATATTTGTTAGATCCCA
Organism: Choloepus didactylus; assembly: GCF_015220235.1. Taxonomy (NCBI): domain Eukaryota; kingdom Metazoa; phylum Chordata; class Mammalia; order Pilosa; family Megalonychidae; genus Choloepus; species Choloepus didactylus. The sequence goes on from NC_051309.1 coordinate 191,656,954, forward strand.
GAAGAAGAAACTAACATGTAGAAGGAGTTTCTGACCCAGGGGCCCCCAGCTTATCTCACAGAAAGCAGGTGCCCCATAGACTAAAGAATGGAGGCTGTTCAAGGCTGTTCAAGGCCGTCCCAGCCATATTGGCCCCTCAAAGGCGGGTAAGGCAAGGACAGATAGGTCCATAAGATGAACAACCAAAAAGGCCTGCTCTTCCTAGCTAGATAACGCAGCTGCTTTCCTAAAAAGAATACTGTCTCAGAACTCTACCAACCAATCAGCCCAAAACTAGACAAGCACTCACCCAATCAAGGCACAGAACATCACAGCAGATGCCCTACCCAATGTGCGTTCCTTTTTTCGTTAAAAAATGCTGCTCTCAGATAGACAGCAGGAGCCATTATCGTTTTTCTTCTTTTCTGCTGGCTCCCACCTGCTTTCTTCCTCTAATAAATCTTAAACTTTATACTTAAACTTTAAGTCTCTGTGTTGTGTGGATTCTTGAATGGCTCCGGATCTAACAATATTATTGTTAATGAAAAGGAAGAAAAAAGTGTGGAGTGGGAAATATTAGAAATGGCAAGGCCCAGAATTTCCAAATGCAAGGACTTTCTAAACATTTAGATGAAATTTTTCCTGTCATAGGAAGTTGCCAAACATTTCTGGGTGTATTTTTCGGCCTGTCAAGTCTGCAATGAGTAATTTTTGATTTTCTCATAGCTTTTGACCTGTAGCTGCATGGGTTTGCTGAGATTTTAGCACCTCCAAAAAGACACATTAATGTTATCCATGTTCTTCCATACAGGAATAATTCTCCCCCCTTATCTGTCCGCTGCCATTGACTTTCATTTTTTCTGTCTGGAAATCTTCCAGTTATCCCACAGGGTCCAATCATCACTGTATAAAGATATAGTGGCTACTCTCAAAGGGAAATGTTTAAAAGGAGATTTGTGGCCAGTGGCAAATTTGAAACGTATTCTTATACATATTTTTTTTTTTTTTTTTTTTGTCCAATAGAGGATGACGTGAATTCTGTAGCAGGAAGGGATCCAGACACATTTATTTCACCTGGGGTGCTTGAGCAGTGGGCCATTTTCCAGGCAGTCATATGTTTGTGTTCTTGTTACGTAGGATATTTCTCTACAAACATCTTGGTTTATTTTCCTTTGTTGACATATATGAGTACTGCTATAACCATAATTTCATTTGGTGCTATGTGACCCTTGAAATGCTCTTTGTGTATTTTGCAAAGTTTGGTGAGGCTGAAACTGAACATTGTTTTCTATGATTTATAATGACACAGGAGGAAGATTAGATCTCTCACATAATTATTCAGCATTTGGCAGATTCTTGAGCTGGATTTGAAGTGATTAAAAGAAAAAAAATTTCTTCTTAAGCAAAATGCTGCTTCATCATCCTTATTTTAGAGTGCTTAAGAGTGGGTAAAATAAGTATGCGACTGAATGAAGGTAGTCAACAGTTCTGATGTATTAGAAACTCCCTCCTAAGCTTTTTCAGCTCTTGAGGGAGAATGTTCCAAAGAGTCATCCAGGTTCATGCCTTCAAGCAAAATACTAACTTTAGCCCTAACCACTACCTAGCATGTCCACCTCACTACTAAAAATAAAATCATGCTCTTTCCTGCTGTGCAATTTATCTTTCTTTAGGAAGGCTTTAAAATATTATATGTATTCTACCAATATTCTCTTTATAATCATGGACAACATTGATATCCTTGCCCTCAACTTTGAATTTTTACAGCAATCAATCACAATCTCCATTTAGAACTGATGAAAAACTGAAGTGTAGAAAAGTGAAATAGCATTCAGAATACATTCCTTTAACCATTAGCTTCTCTGAGCTCTCTAAATGGTAATAGTTATAACTAAAATGTTAGGATTTTGAAGAATTAAAGAAAACACATGTAAAGCATCTAGTGGGATGCCTAATACATAATAGGTACTTGATTTAAAACAAAACAAAACCAAAACTAGGTAAAAATAACCTTATTAGGGTGAAAAGTTCCCAGTATTGAGTATGTTTGTGTATCATTTAAAGTGCAAGAATCAATTTGCCCCTTACATATTAGACCTTGAAAGTCAGCAGAGTTCTGTTCTAGTCTCCTTAACTCGGAGTTACTTTCAGCAGGAAATAGCCTGTTATTCTCTACATAGAGAATATATAATATCAACAAGTTAGTGCCTTTTCCCAAACAATGATTACTTTGTGTATATTATGTCTTTCTATTTCCTAGACTAATATTTCAGTAATCATATATATTTTTTTCTCTAAAATTCGGCTGTGAAAATAATGATCTAAATTCACTTCTTTTCTGCCTATTTATAACTCTAAGCTTTTTGTCTGTACTGCACCAAAAAGCATTGTTATGTATGTGCAATAAAATGTAAGTAAGCTTTTGGCTCTTTGAGAGTTTGGACAGAGAGGTGGTGAGGGGTTTCTCACCTGTTGACTGTTCAAGAAATTGGACAATGCATCTTAGTTTGGGGGAAATGACTGGACAGCAGTGTATCTTTGAGACTGGCCTGGCTTCCAGAGTTCTGTTGAGTCCTGCGGGAAGGTCTGTATCAGTCTCACATTATTGGTCTAACCCTCAAAAAGGCAAAAAAAAAAAAAAAAAAAAAAATGAATGCACAGGATTGATCTTCCTTGTCTTGAATCTAGGGAAGATTTTTCTTCAGGAAAAGACAACATCCTACCTACAATATTGAGTCATAATAATTAAGACAAAACCATGATTTCCATTTCAGTGGATAAATTGCAGAAGATAGATACTTTTGAGGCCTAAATTGTTTGAATGGAAGATCAAGTACAAAAATATTTCAAAGCCCAGAACAAAAATGTTAAAAAGTTGAAAAACATGAAGGAAAAGACAACACATTTTGAAGGATAGATTCAAGAAGCCAAACGTTAATAATAGGAATTATAGAAGAAAATGAAGACGTAAATGAAAATGAAGGGACAATAAATATACACGATATTATATTAGATATCTATTGCTATGTAACAAACTTCCATAAAACTCAGTGGCTTAAATTAATATACTATTATTATCTCAGTTTCTATGTGTCAGGAATTCAAGAGTGACTTAGCTGGGTGATTCTAACTCAGTTTCTTGTGAGGTTGATTTCAGGTTGTTCACCAGCGTTTAGTCTGTGAACTTGACAGGAGGTAAAGCATCTCTTCCCAAGGTAACTCAAGTGTCTGCTGGCAGAAGGCTCCAGTTCCATACCATATGGGCTTCTCCATAGAAGAGTTCTCAGCATAGCTTTCCTCAGAGCAAGTGAGCTAAGAAAGAGAATGATAGTGAATGAAAAAGAGTGGTCAAGACAGAAGCCAAAGTCTTCTATAGCCTAATCTCAGATCATCACTTCTGTCATATGCTGCAACCAACTAACCTTGGTGCAACAACAGGAGGGGAGTCTACAAGTGTGAATAACAGGAGATGTGGAATTTAGGGGCCATCTTGAAGGCAGCTTTCACAAATATGATAGAAGAAACTCTTCTAGAGTTGAAGAGAAACCTGAGCCTGAAATTTGAAAGGGCTCACTCTGTAAGCCCTCAATAAGAAATCACACTCAATAAGAAAACACACACATACACATTCTGCATAAAATTGCAAACTCTAAATATCAAGTGGAAACCAAATAAGCCCAAGACCAAACTCACTGGTTATTACAAAAATTAAAAATCAGACTCTCATGAGACTTCTCTCTGCAATACTGTAGGCAGGTTATGGTAGAATAGTATTACAGACTACTGAAAAGAAGGTACTGTAACCCAAGAATTCTACATCAAACGAAGACTGCATACACCTAAATAAAAGAAAAGCAAGAGTTTAGGAAGTACCTCATTCATTTACTCCCTGAGGAAAATAATTGAGAAAAAGTGCTAATCAACCACCAAATAAAGTGTTATACAGGACTCAAGATGGAGGAAGATGAGGAGGAAAGGAAATAGGTGTGAGCAATGTAACACATTGCATATAAATTAAATATTCATGAGAATTTATAATACAAATGATAAATAAGGGCTCTTGACAGGGAAGGCTAGAATAGGCTAGATTTCGATAACAAACAACACCAAATTTTCTGTAACTTTTTAACAATGAAATCTTACTTCTACTCATATTAATCCTCTTTACCCAGCGATTCTCCCGGTCAGTTGACCTCCATGAGGCCTCTTAAATTTCAAGCCACTTATATTTTGTGGCTTTACTATCTCAAAGGAAGGGCTTCTCCATGATTGCTCTTGGAGGGGAAGAGAGAGGCCATAGAGTTGCACAAAGGCTTTTCATTGCTTTGGCTCAGCAATGACTCACATCACTTCTATTCACATTTTATTGGCCAAAACTTTTTTACATGGTCTCAACTGAGTGCAAGGGAGCTAGGAGTTGAAATACAGAATAAAGGAGAGCTCTATATTAATGAGCATTAAGTTTATCTACTGTACTATTAGATTATTTTAGCAATCAAAGGAGTATGGATTGAGAAGTGAAAGGGAGGGATAAAGAAGAAATTCACTGATATCACAAGTGAAGTCAAGAAAAAGGTAAGAGGGCATAAAATAAATTTATTGTAAAGTTGTCATCTTACTGAGGTGGGAAGGTGGTGGTGGGGTGTGGTCTTTACCAAAGAGAATTATTTTTATCTTTCTTCTATATAATAGTAGAAAATGCATCTGCTTATGAAAGGACTGAAAGAGAAGTTAACAAATGACTGGACTGGACATTTGGAGTGGATTTTTTTGATTATGCCAATGCCAGTAAAATCAGAAAAAAGGAAATAACAATAAAAAATAAATAATAAATTAAGGTAGAAAATTAAATCAATTATATAGAATATTAAACTAAATATGAAAATTCAAACTCTTACCTTAGGAGACAAAACCGATATGTTGTTTTCAAGAAACAAGCTTAAAACAACTGGCTCAAGAAAGATTGAAAATAGAGGTAGGATATTGCAAACTGAAAACAAAAAAAAGTGGCGATATTAATATCAGACATTATGGACAGTTAAGATTAAAAGCACTAAATAAAGAGATAATGTGTAAAACATTTCCTTTCCAGTTTGACTTGAAAGCACATTGTTCGGATGGGAAAAATACATTCCTCAAAATTAAGCAAGTAGTTGAAATAAGAGTTATTTAAATTGTGTGTTGAACATGTGTGAAAACTGGTATTAGATGTTCTCTGTTCAAATTACGTTTATTTTGGAAATGCTCTGATACTAAGCATTCAAGTACTTTGATGTTTTTTAGTATCATGTTCTTCACCTTGGTAGTTGGCTTTGGGTGTAATTATTTGCCCTATAGAAATAGATGAATATTTATAACCAATATTCAATTCATTTAATGCTCTAAATAATAAAAATACACTGAATTTTTTCATTTTGTGAATCGTCTGACTTTCGAACAGTGTCCTAAACAACTAACTTATCAGTTCAAAGACAAAGTTCCTACAAATCAGTGTAAAACACAGGAACCTTCCAAATAAATAATGGTATCTGACCTCTGCCCCCTTTTCCAGTAGTTAAACTTTCTTATACTTTTGCTATAGTGTGAGATGAAGCTCAGCTGTGACTGTTTAATTTCCAGTTGAATAAGACTTTGTATTATACATAATAGTTCTATCAGGCAATGTATTGAAAACAGGAAACATTTAAATGAAACCCATTCCTTTAGTCTGAGGCAGCTAAGATTTTCTTTTTAGATAATATCTCGAAAGTTAACTTGTTGAGTGTACTTGGCTATGGAGAAAACATTTCAGAGAATATGAAATTACATGGAAATGTCCGGTTTAATATAAACAGAGCTATGTGGCACAGAAGCTCATGAAGCCATGGGGAATTAAAGTTATTTTGTTTTCAAAAGCAGACCAAGTCAACAGTCTGTACATATGAAAGAATGAAGTCAGGCAGGAAATACAGGGATCCACAACCTGGCAATATCCTTGCAGGGTTTGACAGGACTCAAGATGAAAAAGGTGCTGTCTAAAGTACTGAAATTCCATTTTATTTGCAATAAATGTGTGGACAGAAAAATATAATCATATTCCCTTGGTGATAAAGAAACAAAATTGGTGGGCCATACGAAACATTTTAACAGTGAATAGACAAATTAAACTTTGAATATTTTAGCGCATCTAAGGGACAATTTAAAATATAAGTAATGGTTAGGGAGTTATTAGAAACTGCATCTAAAATCAAGCTTGATAGCCTAAGATTACTTTAAGCAAAAGTCTCCATAGAAAATGAGCACACTTTCAGAGATGGAGGTCTCAGACATTTTCTCATAAGATTAAGACGCTAAAGGAAGAAGGCAACAAGGCAAGAGAGAAAAATAAAATTTGAGATTAGTTTTGTTAAGATCCTTTATTTCAGATATGACATTGTACATAATGTTATAAAGAAGAGTACATAAAAGGCTTCCAGGTAATTGTTTTAAATTTACTGTCACCCACTACTTATTTGACCCCTTGTTTGGAAAATGTAAATGGCATTTTAACCTGCAAAGCCATTTCACAGGTTCACAGAGGTCAGAAGTTGCATTCCTGTTCCTTTATCATTTTTTATCCTGATCAGCGTAAACTTTTCACAAGCATGTTCAGCTTTTAAGCAGACACATTATTCCGAAGTCTCCTAGCCATAAGCTTAGAGCTGCCACTTAGGGGTTGAGGAAGAAGAGGGTGGGTGCAGGAAATGGAAAGAAGACTAGGTAATTGAAAGTTGCAGAAAAGGTAAATATGTTCACCTTGAGCATATCCTGATACTGCAAAGTCATTGGAAAGATATAAATTGAGAAAATAAAGCATTCAGGCCAACCTGAAGAAAATGGAAAGACACAGTGAATTTCCCCATGGTGGGACACTTGCCTTGGGAGATTACTGAGGGAAACTTGATGGCTCTCCTTACTGTATTGGTGCTAATTTGAAGTGGCTAGACTATTCTTCTCCCCCTCTTCTCCCTTTATGCATCATTTAGAGATTATAACTCTGAGAAAATACTAGTCAGGGAAGTTGTGGTGGTGATTTTGAGAGATTAGTCCCCGTGACTTTCAGGAGCTAAGGAAATTAAGCAAAAGAGGAGCAATGAGGGGGTACTCCTGTCCCTAACAGTAGCTAAAAATTGTTAAAGATAAAATATTACAAAACTGATGAAAGAATCAAAAACAGATTAATAAAAAAGAGTGGATGGCCTATCAAGCAAACTGAGAATATATGAAAAAATAATACATAACAGAAATCCTCCACACACACACAAACACATACACATGCACACACATGCAACAGAAAATATTATTCAAGAATATTGTGGAGGAAATTGACTATATGATTTGAACAAGAGTTAGCTCAAACCATATGCCAAAATAAATTCCAGTCAGTTAAAAAGATTGAATTTGGTAAATTACATCAGTAAGTATCCATTTAGTTGTTTTATAAGATTTTTTAAAGATGAATTAATAGGTATTTGATATCATAGGTTCTCTGGAAAGCTTACTATTTGTAAGTCTGTTTTAGCCCTTGGGTACTTTTTACTTTCTGATATTAGATATTCTACTGTTCCAGGAATTTCATATCCTAAGAACAAAGAATGTCCAGAGAAATAGCATTGGTGTTACAATTCAAAGGATCATCTGTGTGCTCCTTCCAGGTAAAACAAGGCTTTCTCTTATAGAATCACTGAAGGAAAATAAGAAATAAAAGACTTGTCATGCACAACAAGAAAACCAAGAGCACAGGTTTAGTTTATAGCCCAGCTTCAATCTTACAGTGTCTTGAAGATATTCAAAGGAATGTGTGACAATTGCACGATTTTCTCCATCATTTGCATAATCCTAACATATTTTCTGACCACTAACTCTGGTATGTTGGCAACAATAGCAATTATTTTAAAAAGGAAGAGGGGTCTAGGTATAAATGCAATGAAAAATAACAAATAAAAAAATGATTTGATGACATAAACCTTCTAAGTTTTGGGTATATAGAAACAATATAAATTACATTATCAGGCCAATAGCAAATAACAAAGAAAAATATTTGAATAAGTAGAAAAATATTTGAATAAGTATTAGTATTGTTTAAAAAGCTCATGCAATTTGATAAGTAAAGCAAACCAATAAATATTGGCAAAGGATCTGAATAACTTTGTTACAGAGAAATAAATAATTGGATAGTATTTGAAAGCATATTATACACCACTAGTGATCAAAAAATTGCAAATTAAAACAATTTAAGATATCTCTTTTTCACCTAAAATTAGCAGTTTCCTTAAAGATAATAGTGGAGGATAAATGAAACTTAATCTCTCTCAAACTGGTAGTGAGGCCACAAACTTTCTGGAGGGCAATCCTGGGACTATGTATAAAGATCCCTAGAAAGTTAGTAACTGTCATGTAGGTTCAACAAATAGGAACCAGCCTAAGGAAACAGAGCTGTGGAAAATAAATAAATAAATAAATATCATAATACAAGAGTAATAAGCTAACTAAACAAATGTTCAAATGTAAGAGAATCAGGAAGTAAAATTTTTGTTCAGTTGGTCATGCAAAATTGAATCATTGTCAAAACATGTACACAAAAGTTAAGTGCTAAGTGCTTAAAAATTCTATATATATAATGTATGCTACCTGTTTTGTATATCCATGAAAATAGTCATTAAATATGCAAAATGGTAACATGATGATTATGTTAAGATAGCATGATTACAGGCCACTTTAATTTTTTTATATATACATTTCTGAATTTTTTACTATAAATATGCATTTTTCCCCAAAACCTTGCTTATAAAAACAGACAGTAGATAAAATAAATAACAGCTTATATTAAAGACTTTTAAATGAATTCGTATGTCATATTCTTTTGTAGTCTTGTATCTTTTATCCTGAAAAATAAGATTTGGTCCTCAAAATCTAGAAATTGTGATATTTTTTCCCCCTTCCTTCCTTCCTTCCTATCTCCTTCTCTCCCTCTCTCCCTTCAGCTAAACCTTATCCTCTTTCCCCCTCCCCTTTTCTGTACCTACCTAAAGCAAGCACAGACTGATTTTAAAAGGCAGGAAAGACTGAAATTTGACTAATCAAATCAATCTTTTTATAAAGGAATAACTAGATATGGGAAAAATGGAATACATATCACTATTACATGTCTAATTCTAAAATAACAACTGAAATACTAAACACACACATTCACACAATGACTGAAATATTTATTAAATACTTATTGAGCATCTTTAACAAGCAAAACCTTCTTTTATTGGTCTTTATATATGCTGTTGCAATGAATCTTTACAGGAACACTGATATCAATGTAAATTAAAGAACCAAGGCTTAAAAAGAGTAAATGGTCTTATAGCTATTGAGGAGAATCTAGGTTCAAACTATCCTTTTCCTACTGCACTAAATGAACTTCAATTAGAATAGTTGATCCATTTTTTTTTTTTTTTTGCATTTCATGTAGGTAATTAACATATGTATAATGATTGTTTGGGAATTATGTAAATGTAGTTTAAAATGCTGCTATCCCTATGTGTGAGTATTTTTCCAAAATGATAAGATCACTTAAAATCTTTGATAGGTAGCATCATCACACATTGATACATTTAGTCTGCAATTTTTGTAATTGTCTGAACAAAATTCTTATAGATGAATGATTTATTTCAAGATCAGGTCATTTCCCTAATGTGTGCAGAGTGAGTCATTTAGAAGAATATGATATGGATATAAAAGAGTGGAAGTATCACCTGAAAGTTGAATCTTGTTGATAACATTTAGACTTCCCTGGAGTTTGTAATACATGGAGGGATACCTATATTCTAAACTAATATAGTAGAGTCCTATTACTTTTTTTTTTTTAATTTTTATTTTATTATTATTTTTTTAATCTTCATTTTATTGAGATATATTCACATACCACGCAGTCATACAAAACAAATCGTACTTTCGATTGTTTACAGTACCATTACATAGTGGTACATTCATCACCCAAATCAATCCCTGACACCTTCATTAGCACACACACAAAAATAACAAGAATAATAATTAGAGTGAAAAAGAGCAATTGAAGTAAAAAAGAACACTGGGTACCTTTGTCTGTTTGTTTCCTTCCCCTATTTTTCTACTCATCCATCCATAAACTAGACAAAGTGGAGTGTGGTCCTTATGGCTTTCCCAATCCCATTGTCACCCCTCATAAGCTACATTTTTATACAACTGTCTTCGAGATTCATGGGTTCTGGGTTGTAGTTTGATAGTTTCAGGTACCCACCACCAGCTACCCCAATTCTTTCCTATTACTTTTAAGTTCTCTGTATTTTAAAATTATATATACATTATTTGATCTGGAGATATTTATAGTTTTATTTTTAATTATTACCTCCCCTTTTCCAAGTTCTCACAATTCTACACTTTAATGTTTAACCCTTTTCAACAAACTATGCTTTGAAACACATTGGCTGAGTTTTCTGTTGTTCTTCTCCTAGAAAAATTATAGTGGATTTCAGTAGGTCTCTATAAATTTATTTTCCTTTGTGGAGTAAAAGAGTGAAAACTTGAATTAAAATATGCTAGAAATGTATGAAAATTCCCAGCATAGCTATTTCTGAGTTACGGTATTTTTACCCAGCAGCTGTTTAGTAGTTAGATTTAATTTTGTAATCAAATTATATATTAAGGACCTCATGTTGCCCCTTTGTTCAGTCTAATGCACAGGAACATTATGCACTGCTCAGTGACATTTTCCAGACCATATTACTCTAAAAATATGCAGTAAGAATTCTCTCATAGTTAATGGTTGAAAAGTATTGATTTAAACTGAATTTCTAAGGTTTATGAAGAAAAATGGAGGCTATTCCTATCAAAATTACGAGAGAAATTCTCAAGCAGAAATTTGAATGTAAACTTTATTTACAATTGAATATCAAAAATATTCAGATGCTTCTAAATTATTTTTCACATTTATTTCCTTTCTCTCTTTCTCCCTTCCACATTTTAAAAATTAAGTTAAAACCACCTCTCTTGGCATATTTATCTGGATCTTTCATAACCACTCCCAATCTCTGTGTACCATTACATATTTAAGGGACACAGAGCTGGGATTGATATATTTAAAACACAAAGTTTCATGACCTAATTTGATAAGAAACGTGATTGAATTGCAAATGAAATGCAAAATTGTTTTTATAATCACAGGTGGCTATAGATTCAGAAATAAAATTTGGGTACTTGGGTTTTTGCCAACTTTTTGCTCTCTCAGAACTTTGTATGTGCTGTAATTTGTAGATGAGGCTGAATTTCTGAGCACTTTAATTCTGGTTAGAAAGAGGATTTGACATTTAAAACTGCCTATGGTTATAGACTTAACCTTTTGAGAGGTTATTATGGGTCAGGCACTGTTCTAAACTTTAACACGTTTGCCAATTTTGGAACTGGAAACCAAGGAATTAAAGAATTTTTCTGAAATCTACAACTTTTGAACTGTGGCTTTGATATTTGGTCACCTGTAGAATTCCAATGCTGGATGAAATCATGAGCTTGTATCTTCAGAAAATCATTTGTAGAATGCCACAGTTAATAACTCCGTGGTAACGTACGAAAACATCAGACAACTGCTTAGCATTAGATGTAAGTTCATTGTAGTGTATGGAATCTTGAAATACAAGCTGTATAAGCAGATAATTTTAAGTACCAAGTTTGGATCAAAATCCAGTTTCACTTGATACATGAGCAAAGATGTTTAACTCTGATTTTAAAAAAATATCTCTAGCTTAGGCTACTTTTCAGCCCACTCTGTCAGGTGGAGTTTTAGACATAACTTGAACATTCTTGAGTTAATTACTCTCTCCGCAGATCCCTACCTTGCAGACTCATTTACTTCTCTCTCATCCTAGAACCCTACCATAGCCAGTTTCTCTGTTCTGTCTTGGAAAAATCTCCTTGATCTCAACATGTCTATACGCATTTGACTCTTTTCTATCAAGTAACACTCGCACATAAAGAGGGGCAGAACGCATTTCAAAATGAGCTGAGTTCACCACAGCCTTCTGGTAAGTGTAGGCATGTCTGGATAAGGGGAGCCATCTGTATGTGGCGACAAAGTCCTTGGTGCAACAATTCTTCATAAAGCAAGAAAGAACCAAGGCACATCATTTAGGCTCAACAAAAATGCCTTGGGGCTGAAGGAGAGTCCAGTTACTCCTTCAGAGGATGTTCCAGCCCAGTTCTTCTTAAGTTCTGTTTGTGTTTGGTGAAAGGCTGTAAAATAAGAGCAATATTTTAAAAAGCTGAACTAGAACCTACAGAAGTGTTGCCCTAACTTCTCTGTTCTAGACAGTATTGCTGGGGCATTTGCATGAGGGATAAGAACTCTCCCCTCTGCTGTGGAGAGTACGGTGGTCTTGCTTGGTGTGAGCAACATCTTGGCTCCCCAAAGCTTCAGTGCTATTGGATTTTGGCACAACTGCACCCATAGTTGCATCTATAAGAGATGATGGCTTTCACAGGGAGCAAGAGATTTTTAAAGTAATCCAATAAGATAAACATGTATTTTAAAGCAGTATTTTGAAAAAAAAGAATTAGCAGAGGGCGATTTTTTAAAAAATAAGATCTTTTTTTTTTTTTTTTTACTATCTTTAGATAAAATATAAAAGCAGGGCTGCCCTGGTTAAAGCAGCAGCGGAAATCGGGTGTCCAGTGTGGGTCCTGGACATCAGGAACAAACATTGCATTCCACTGTAGAAGTGAAAAGAACATTTAACTAGAGATCATTTGCCTTGTGTTTGCATATAGCCTCTGCCACTCTGCTGCGTCGGTGGTTCTAACACTGACATTTAACTGTTCAGGGGTACAGGTACTTTATATCTAAAAATGAGAGGACTGCCCCTACAACTGCTAAAAACCTCTTTCAGGTCTAACCTGAATTCCTGTAATTATCTCAGATTCAGAGGAGAGACTGGGTTCTTCCAGTGAACTCTGCAACTTTTGCTGCACTGGGATATAGTTTTTGTACAATACGATGAAGTAAGATTTCTCTCTCCACTGTGCCCCATAAAGTGAAACATGACTTTTGACTGCCCATTCAGATGCAAAGGGGGAAGAAAATAACCTGTTACTTTCTCACACACAGGGCAAAGCAGTCATATAGTTATTTTAGATAACAATCACCATGACATTCTCACATTATCAGAAATTTCAGGCAAAACATCTATTTTAAATCCAGAGATGAGGAAATTCTTTATGATTCCCCATGACCTTCACAAAAGCAATTTACAATTATATGAAAGCTCTTGAATGATGAGGCAGTGTCCATGTGTACAAGCGAAGACTGAAGTTACTTCACACCAATATATTTTACTTTAGACTTTTATCAGTGACATTTTCAAATAACCATCATGGTATTTATTTTATTTAGTTGGTAAATACCATATTAAAATTTAAACACTGCTCACCAATAATACAATTTTGCCTCTGCCATTCTTGTTTACAAATTGAAGAAAATTTTCCTGTGTGTTTCAAGAAGTTACTGCTCTGCCTATCCCTGTCCCAATATGTCATAGAACATCTTCAGCTTTGCTTAAATTCTAGTTTTCTAGCTTTTTACCTCTTATTTCTCTATCTTACCCTTTCTTGTTTCCTCCTCTTTATTTTTCTGTCCTCCTTCCTGCTTTCTCTATTTTTTCATTTCCTTCTTTTCTTCCTTTTTTTCCCTGATATTAGTAATTTGAAGTGCTAGTATGTGACCCTTTTTGTCCTGTGTGTGTTTTCTGAGGAGCAAGAGCTTGAAAACTAGCATCAAAATTAAGAGATACTACCTTAAAATGGGTATTGGTCTGCCAGTCCAAAGCCTAGGATAAAATTGGAGGAAACTGGGAATGTTTCATCTTTGACACTCAAATCCTACCTGATTCCTGGAATCCTTTCTCCTACCTGTGGCTGCACATCATTGCACAGTGGTTGCCAAAAATGTTTTGGAGTCGAAACAGCAGAACACAGGAGCAAGGAAAGAAATTTTGTGGGCAAGTATTTAAAAATATGCCACTCATACTAAAGAAAAGCATTCTTTTTAAACTGAATGAGCTTTAATGTTAGCTACTAGCTACATTTTTGTAAGTGTAATAATAACCCCAATAAAAAACATTTGCACATAGGAGAATTAATTTTCAAAAAGACTAAGATGATGTGCAGCTTTGAAATGATGAAAAAATTCTACGTGACTTTAATGACACATAAAAATGTTGTTTTTAATAAAGTCATATAATGTGTGTTGAATATACCCAAAAACTTTTTTCTCCATTTAAAAAATATTATCAATTTTATTTATAGAATTCCTTTTTACCTCTGTACTTACAAATTTGCAGATGCTAGATCCTGGTGATGCAGGTCCAATAACTACTCAAATCTCATCATCATTATGCCAGATGTAATGTTACAAGTCGATTTCTGCTCCAAAGGCTTTGCCTGGATTAAGGAAAGTATGTGTGCATCTGATTGAGGTTTGGAAGCAGTGGGTAAGTAGTCTTATTCTTTTACTATTTTATGAAAGTTCTGTGGTTTTCTTTTTTCAAGATATTTAGTTTTTCCAACAGTTTAAAGAAATTTTTTCAGTGTCCACGTATGACTACCTTTGATATGAAGACATCAGGCAGAATGATGCTGGAGCTATCTAAATTAGGATTTAAGAAGTATAAATGGAATTACAGGGAGACAGAATCTTCATTTATAATTTCTTATATTAAATATTTTTAGAAGACAAATATTTCCTCCTAATGGGTTCACTAATCTCAAGGGTGATACTTCCTTAAATTCTTTAAAATGTTTCGGTTTTGATTTCCCTCTGCATGTAGGGTAGTACAAATTTGTAACTTTAGAGGTGGGACTTCATACACAATTTTATTCCAACACCTTTTTTTTTTTTTTCACAGATTAAGAAGCTGAGACTCAAAGGATTTCAGTGATTTTCTCAGGGATTCAGCAATAAAGTCAAGATTAAAAGCCTAACTCCTAATTCCCAATCTAGTGCTCATTCTAATAAGGTATGCTTGTTTAAACAAGGAGTTGTTAGCTATGGAACAATGAGAAAAGAGCATGTTAAATTTGGTTTAAAAAAACCCTCAAAGAATCAAACTACAAGTCCACTTCCAAAAATTAAGAGATAGTTATTCCTCAGTTTAAAAATATTCAATATACCAAAATTTAAAACACATGAATTGATAAATTAGCAATTACTTCACAAGCACTTAGGGTACAATCGTTGGATTTATTCAGAGCTTGCCAGAATCAATCTACTATACAAAATTCAGGAAAATCAATACTCTCTCTTCTACTGTAGCAGGATGAAATATTTCTATGTCATACTTATTTCCAGTTCAAATGGGAAAGTCCCTAAACAGTATCCTTTGGAAGACCTGTTAATGAAAGCTCAGATCTTCGGGGATTGCAAAGTAACAAAGATAAAGTTTGGGCTAAGAGACCCTTGTTCAGCTCTTGCTTCCGGCTCCAAATGAATGGGTGAACACGGGAACTTATTTAACCATATGAGGAGTTTCAAAATCTTTGGCAATATGCTCAGATAATTGCTGTAATATGAACTCTCTCAACTGTGGTAAATTCTTTTCCTCTCTTACCCACTGGGTGAAATTCCTTCAGAGCAGGGCATTCCGTCTCCCACTGAAGAATGCCTGCAGTGCACAGGGGTACATGGATCCTCCTTTTTCCTTCCCTTAAAGAAGAGCGTTACGGATATGCCACTAATGCTGTCTTTTATTCACCACCCAAACTTCTGTTTTGGGTGGTGTGGCCAAGAAGGACAAAAGTTATTTTTAGAAATTATAATAATGGAATCTGTTTCGCTTAAGCAATTAATAAGTGTCAAAACCCAATTCAAAAAAAAAAAAATTGGAATGCTAAATCTTATTCAACTGCTAACCTAAATATTTTTTCTTTGAGTGTTTTAATCTTGATAGATAGTATTGGGTTTCTGCACATAAAATTCTGTTTACAAGCTTTTCAAGATTTGGATATGGTAACTGTTGCTGCAGACTTCCAGAGTTTTTTTTTCCCTTTTTATCCTTTAGATTGACGTATTAATATCTTGGGATTCATCTGCAGAGGCTATGAGCAGTCTCAGTCTTGCTGTATGTTTTTGCTTTTTGCTGGTGGACATTTGCTAATATTCTAAATAATTGTTTAGCTGCATCTCTAATCCAGCTTCTTTGTTGGCATTCCCAAATCTCACTTATTACAATGGAGTGCAGTGGGTCTTTTATGGTCCGCATAAATTGCTTGCAAATTATCTCTGGCAATGACTTTTCTTTGTCCATGTTACTCTTGTTTTTTTTATCAAATTATTACACCTCAAGGAAATTTTAAATGCTATTTTTCTGACATGTTTCAAGCTTTAATTCTAGTGACTTTTGTTGTTTAACCTTATACTCTGAGAAATTAATGTCAGCACACAGTTTAGATTGTCTTTTTCAGCTGATAACATATAACAGTCATTGTACTAGGTCCTAATATTTTTTACACAACCTCATGGGGCTTACTTGGAGCCAAGAATAGATTTTTTTTTTTCCAAATTAGCTAAAAAGATTAATATATTTACAATTTTTTTGAAACTAAAAATGATTGACCATATCAGCACTGCCAGATTAGATAATAATTGTTTGCTTTTAATCTTGGCTTAAATGAAATGAAAAATTATTGAGTCAGCTGAATGTCAGAGATGATGAGCATTTCATGGACAAGTGATAGTACTTCCTCATCAGAAAGAGACTGTTTACTTGGAGTCCATATTTCTTTCATAATCACCCTTGAATTTGTCCTCTCACAGAAATTTTAAGTAAACCATTTGCTGTTATAAATTTGCTTATTTTTTTCTTTCTTGTTATCAAGTTTGAAATTACCTAGATCATATCTGTTCTATAGCCTGTACAATGCATATATTTTCTACTTAAAGCCTTCAGAGTCATATTTACCAAAAAAAATAAGAACATGGACAATTAATGTACAATGAAAGAATTTCAGAAGACTGTTTTTCTTCCTTTCCCAATACATGAAAAATCTTACTTCATGAACTATATCTTTAATGTTGCCCAGAGCATCCAATTAAAGAATATAGTAAACAATGTAGGTTTTAAAAGTCAGGATTAAAAGCCCAGAGGATATTCTTAGGGCTTCAGTCTTCCAATTAAATATTTTAAAATATTATTTATTTTATAGCATAACATATAGATACTATACTTGCATTGTACTGATTAGCCATCTATACTATTTAAAAATATGTTTATGTTATATTAAATTTTCAGCCTTCTCTAGCATTCTACTTATATAACTCTATAGATTTTTTTCTCCTTTCAGGGCTAATTATTTCTATACAGTGGCTATATCAATACTAGCATATAATCAATTCTCTGTCAAAGCAAACCATTTATTTGGTTGTATTTAAACAGTCAAAATATGCTAATATATTAGATATTCTATTCCCAGAGAAAAGTATTTTTGTGAGATACCCTTTTAAAACAAGCACTTCACTTAAATTTTTAATATATATGAGCATTTATGTGTTATTTCCAGGTTATTCTGAATGTGTTGGGTAGGAGCACTTCAGCTCACAAAAGGTATTTTAGCTGGTCAGTAGATGATTTTTATTTGGAAAATATTCTTTTGAGCAAAATGTTTTAAAGTCATTTTAATACATACAGAAGTATTTTATTCCAACTTATGAGTCTGAATGCTCCCAGCACACTTAATAAATAACTTTTAATCACATGGACATGCCAAGCAGACTATTTAACTGCTTATAGACTATCTAACATATCTAATAAAATATTATATTCTATGTTGATTAGTTTGGTTTTAAATTCAAAAGTATCATATGCTAAAATGTTTATAGCCATTAAATAGAGTAACAGATTAATGTACACAAAATATAATAGCATACTATTGTCCCTCTGAAACTTCCTTTGATAAAATCACATTTTTTTTTTTTTTTTGGTAGCATTCAAAATCTGGCATTTGATTAGAGAAGAAGAAAAAGTGGGTGAGATCAGTACCTTCATGGTATCAGTTTTTGCATATTGTGTAAGATGGTAATGGACTGAACTTACCAGGTTATAATACAATTTTCATTTTATTTTAAACATGTTTTGAAAGATATAAAAATATTGATCACAGTGAGCTTTACCAATTGTTATAGCTATAAAAATGAATGCAGAAACAATATTTTTAGTGGAAATAAATTATATAGTCATTTCTTTTAATCACAAGAGAAAAACCTCAGCTGTTTGGCCATTGGCAGAAAACCAGTCTTTAAAAGAGGTCTTTTGAAGATGAGTTCCAGTCCATTTCTGTAAAGTTATCCACATGGTTCAGGAAACATGGACTTTTGTCTTTGTTACCATGGTCCCACAGAGGTGTCTCTGTTCATAGATAGTTCTAAATGTGGCAACACAGACAATTCTCCATGCTAGAAAAATGATGGATGAGCTGGAAAATAGTACTGTCTTAGTTCATATGCGGTCTTTTCCAAAATGAAGGGACACAGCGACACACTTCTTCACTGAATGAAAGTCCCTGCTCACAGTGCTTCAGTCGATTTGTACACGGTCTTCTGTAACAACTAGAAGAAGAGGAGCACAGTTCTGTTAAAGGCTGGGGCAATCAATTCATTATGCTACAAACGACCTTTGGTGTTATGCTAAATGAGAGGCAAACTACAACAGAATTACTCATTTTACCATAAAAACTGCTCTTAGATTTATAAACTTTTAAAGTTTGGGCTTAGCATTACAAAATTTAAGAGGAATGGAAAAGCCTAAAACATGTTTGGCTTGCTGATATAACAAATGCAAGGATGGGATGCCGTAAGCATTAGTTCTTTTGAAGTACTCTCTGCTTCATGGATGAAAGTGACATAAAACAGAAATTATGGAAGTGCATATTGAAGGTCTGCTGATTTACTGTGATCATATAGGCATGGCCCAGGAGTCTGGACTTAGATTAAACACAGCCATTTTGGCAGCACTGTGGTCCTCAGTGAGCAGCCCCACCCTCCCTCTTGTCTTTCTAGATGGCAGCTGGCTGCATGAGGAGGGCCAACTCCTCCTTCTCCACCTGGGCTCCATGTGAAACAAATATGGCCTGGAGGACTGGACGGACAGGGAATATAGTCACCAGTGGGTCCTTCTCTTCCCACCCTAAATGTTCAGTACAGAGTCATGGTGAAAGGCTACACTACTGTGCCAGTTTGAGTGTATTGTGTCCCCCAAATGCCATTATCTTTGTAGTCTTGTGTGGGGCAGAAGTTTTGGTGTTGGTTAGATTTGCTTGGAGTGTGCCCCACCCAGCTGTGGGAGATAATTTTGATGAGATGTTCCCATGGAGGCGTGGCCTTAAGACTGTAATTGTGTAGTGAAATAAACCCCCGTTTTATAAAAGCCTATCCATCTCTGGTGTTTTGCATTCTGCAGCATGAGCAAACTAGAACAACTGCCAATCAGTCAATAATGTTGCTCCAGTGAATTGGAGCTAATGTTGAAGAACTTTTTGGAGGATGAGTATGTCTAATATATGAGAATGAATATACAAGGAAAAATGCAAGATGACTTGACATAAGGAAATTAACTGTATGCTATTAAACATTATAAATTTGTTTTTGAAATTTCAGTTTCTTTGCCCCAGAAAAGAAAGTCTATCTAGTTAAAATGTTAATCTTTTTTGAAAAGGAAAATTGGATTTTGAAATACAAGTAAACAGTTACAGGACCACAAGTATTCTTTTAGTAATCAAGCACAAAATTCTCAATGATCAATGAAAGTTGCTGAACCAAAGAACATATACTCTGTCCACCACACTTTTGGAATAAATACTAAGAGAAAATGAGGAGTATTTATATTTTTCAAGTATTAGATTATCTCTCTACTCCTACACATTCCACAAAACTTGGAATTACACACTTAGAAAAATGTACAGTAAATATAATATCCTTTGAGAGAATGTTTACTATTAGGAGTAATACAATAGAAATTTTTCTACTGAGTTAATATAAGAATTCTGTAGAAAAATATATCTGTCTGCCAAATTAAAAATTTCATGTTTTCCAATATATACTAGCTTACTTAGAAGGAGATAATATACAAAATGAAGGTTTAATGTGATGTAGTACCTGATATCTTTCTGAATACAGCAGTGCCTTTGTAAAAAAATCCTTTTAGTAATCAAAGATATGGAAATAAAATTGGAATATAGCTATGTCTCAAAATATTCTAAAGAGGAAACCAAAGGATTCCTATAATGTACTCTGATTCCAGTAAGTTACTCTGAATGGAAAAAGTACCTTAGGGAAGAAAATATAATCAATGACATATCTAAATTCATTGACATCTCCTTAGGTAGTAACTAAAATGATAGTATGGACAAATTATCAGAGATGTAAATTAAAATAAGAACAGAAAACTCTTGAGAAGTAAAAATATGGACTGTTTACTGAGGAAAAAGGTAATGATGAACATTCATGAAGTCACTAAATTGTAAACAAATGAAATATAAATTTTAAGTCATGTGAATACTTTATCTATTGAATTTTTAATTCATATTTAAAGAGGCCCACACCAAAGCAAGGTGTTAATAATAGGGTTGTATATGGAAATCCTGTATTTTATGCATGATTATTTTGTAAACCCATTACTCCTATAATTGAAAAAAAAAAAAAAGAGAGAATTCAGGAAGGTGACTAAGATCAAATAAGCAACAGATAGATGAAGATAAAATTATTCATTAGATTTTGCAATAAAGAGGCTACTAATACCTTAAACAGAGCTGTACCATAGAACTCTAGAATATACATCAATTAGATTACAGTTAGTTGAGGAATAAATGGGAGATGAAAGAGAAGTGGAAGCAACTGCAAGATGCCTAGTCTTTGAGCAATTTAGAAGAGAAAGAAATAGGCTGACTGCTAGAGTATGCTCACCATCACAGTAAAACTTAAATAAAACAGGAGAATTTGGGAAATTTCATAAACTGAAAGGAAAGGAAAGTAGAGTTGAAGGTTAGAGGTATGAAAGAGAGAATGTAGGACTGGTGGAGCAATATTCCAAGGGATGTCTGAGGGAATAATGTCAAAAGCATAGATCAGGCTTAAGCATTAAGTGAAGAAAGGAGCAAATCAAAATTTAAGGAATGTGTCTTGTGTACCTTTTTAAAAATATTAATTTATTTCTCTAATTATATTAAATCATTAGCTTAAACATTTTCATTTCCAGCTATAATTCCATAGTAAATGATATATTCTTTGTTTATAAGTTTTGCATACAAAAATTGCCCGCTTTTAGATCAGTGGCCTAAATAACATCTGCAGGTATAATTTTTGGTGGGGCAGGTGTGGATTGCCTGGATGTATTTTGAAAATGCTCCACAGTTGACTGACTGTTCTATTCATCTGTCTCCAACTCAGACTGAGCATCACACTTCACTTCTCCAACAGTGATTTAGAGTCCAGTCTGAGTGTGGATCCTGTTTTGGTCCCCAAGGCTCATGTCTTGCTTTGGAGGGAGTAAACCCAGTCTCCTGAAAGTTTAACGTTGGTTAAAAAATATCATAACTCATCTTACAGAATTTAGAGATGACTGATCTCATTCGAATAAGCCAGAGAATGTTACGGATTGAATTGTGTCCCCCCCATAAAGGACTTGTTCATGTCTAACCCCCAGTCCTGAGATTGGGAACTTATTTGAAAATAGGATCTTTGAAGATCTTATTAGTTAAGATGAGGCAGGGTCATCCCTAACACATATGACTGATGTCCTCATAGGAAGATGAAATATAGACACAGAGACAGAAGGAGAGGCAGTCATGTGATGGAGGCAGACATTGAGTGATGCCACCGCAGCCAAGGAACGCCATGAACTGTCGGCCAATCCCCAGGAGCCAGAGGAAAGGCATGGGACGGAGACTCCTCTTTATGAGGAAGCCACCCCCTGCCAACACTTGATTTTGTACTTCCAGCCTCCAGAATTGAGGCTAGAATTGTAGACAATAAGTTTCTGTTGTTTAAGCCAACTGGATTGTGGTACTTTGTCACAGCACTCCTGGACACGGTATTTCAGCTTTTGGATGAGGAAACTCTTTCCAGCAAGAGAAATTAAAACTATTCATGAAAACTTCTTACCTGCATGTTTGATGATGAAATTTCTTTCCTTTTAGGAAGCATTTTTGTGGATTTTCTGTACATTCACAGGCACATTTCCCAGGATTTAGGGGTTGATTTTTTGGGCAGGTTCTTTTACATACACATTGGCATGTGTTTTCATCAAATTCTCTGTTGGCCCCACATGAGTTGGGGAAGAGTTTGTTTTTACAGACACACTGGCATGAGTTTCTGTCTAATTCTTTGTGGGGTCCGCAGCTGGAAGGACGGAGACCCCCTTTACAGACACATTGACAGGTTTCTTCATCCAGCTCTTTGTTGGATCCACAGATGTCATGGAATCCATCAGTAGAATCTAGGCAAATGCAGTCATAACATGCTTAGTATACTTCCCTGGTTCTGGGTGTGGTGCAAAACATTCAAAAGCATCTTCTTTTTTTATTAAAAGGTAGTATAACAAAGATGAGTATGTACTTTTACACAGAAGTTAAAATATTACCAATAGGAAATAGTAAATGTCCAATTTTATAGATGCATTTTAAAGAATGATGATCTGAATATTGTATATGCAGTTTTAATATTAAAATATTTGGTTAACCAAAATATAGACTCTTCTGATTTAGCCTTTAAATTATATTCTGCTTACCATCTCCAGCATTAGAGGATAAAAGAAAATCTTGCTGAGCCAGGCATCTGCAGATGTGATTATTCCAGATATAATTCGTGGGGCAAGTCTTGTTTGCTGCCTGACACCTTTGGAAGAGATAGATGGGTTAAGCAATTGGATAACTATCATGTAGAAGGGGTCATCTATTTCCTTAGATATACACTACAAAATCAATACGTGCTTGTAAAAAAGCCATAAAATAGAGGACTGTGGGAAGATGGTGGAGTTGGAAATTCCAAAAATCAGTCCCTCCACTGAAACAACTATTTAGAGTTCTGAAACCTGCAACAGGAAAGCATTGAGTTATGTACAAGGGTGTTCCAATGATTATTTTCTGATTTCTCATTAGAAACCATGGAGGCAAGAAGCAATGGTATGAAATAAAGTGCTGAAAGAAAACAATTGCCAACCAAGGGTTTTATATTCAGCAACATTTTTTTTTTTTTCAAAAACTTGGTGGGGAAGGGGGGAGATTGAGACTTTTCTAGATTAACCAAAGTTTAATAATTCATTATCACTAGACCTGTCATACAAGCAATGTTAAAGGGAGTTTTTCAGGCTAAAAGGAAAAGATTTCAGACAGTGTATCAGAGCAGCAAAATGAAAAAAAGACTCCAATAAAGGTAACTGTATGGGTAATTATAAATGCCTGTATTATTATGTTGTATTTTTTGGTTTGTAATACCACTTCTTACTTATAGGTGCTAAAAAGTGAATGTATAAAAAGTAATGATAAATCTATGGCTTTGTACATAAAATGTACAAAGATATAATTTATAACAAGTACGAAAAAAAGGTGGGTAGGGAAAAAGGGGTGTAGGAAAACTGTATTTGTATACTATTGAAAATAAGTTGGTATCAAATCAAATATGATTGTTTTAGATTTAGGATGTTGTATTTTAACACCATGGTAACCACAAAGAAAATATTTTAAAAATATGTCCAGAAAAAGGGACTCAAAATGGTACAATACAAAAAATCAAATTAAAAGATACAAGTAGATTGAAAGAGAAAGGATGGAAAAAATATACCATGCATGTGGTAATCAAAAGAGAGAGAGGGTAGCTATGCTAATATCAGATAAAATAGAGTCTAAGTCAAAAGCTGTTATGAGAGACAAAGAAGGTAATTATATGGTAGAGAGGCCTTTTCAACAAGAAAACATAGCAATTATAAATATGTATGCAACTAACAGAAGACCCCCAAAATATATGGAGCAAATACTAACATATTTGAAGGGAGAAACAGATGGTCCTACATTAATAGGATACTTCAATATATCACTTTCAATAACATCTAGACAGATCAATAAGGAAATTGAAGACTTGAGTCATACTAGACCTTACAGACATTTAGAGAACACTTCACTCAATATCAACAAAATGTACATCTTCTTGAGTGCACATGGATTATTCTACAGGATAGACCATATGTAAGGTCACAAAACAAGTCTCAATAAATTAAAAAAAAATTAAAATCATACAAGGTATCTTCTCTGAACACAATATAATGAAACTACAGATCAATAACACAGGAAGAAATGGAGAATTCATAAACATGTGGAAACTAAACAATGTACTTTTAAACAACCAATGGGTCAAATAAGAAATCACAAAGGAAATTAGGAAATATTATGAGGTGAATAAAAAAGAAAACACAACATATCAAAACTTATGGAATGCATCAAAGGCAGGGTCAAGAAGGAAGTTTATAGCTCTAAATGCTTATATTAAAAAAGAAGAAAGATCTCAAATTAGAGAAATATCCTCAAAACTGGAGGATCTAGAAAAAGGACAAACTAAGCCCAAAGTGAGCAGAAGGAAGGAAATAACAAAGGCTAGAGCAGAGAGAAAGAAAACAGAGAATAAAAAACTAGAGAGAATTAACAAAACAAAAGGTTGGTTCTTTGAAAAGATCAGTAAAATTGACAAACCTTTAGCTAGACTGACAAAGGAAAAAGAGAGAGGACACAAATAATTAAAATAAGAAATGAAAGGGGAACATTAGTACTAACTCCAAGGAATAAAAAGAACTATAAGGGGACACTATGAACAAATGTACACTAACAAATTAGATAACCTGGATGAAATGGACAAATTCCCAGTAATTCTCTCTTTTTTCTTTGTCAGTCTAGCTAAAGGTTTGACAATTTTACTGATCTTTTCAAAGAAGCAACCTTTTGTTTTGTTAATTCTCTCTAGTTTTTTATTCTCTGTTTTCTTTCTCTCTAGTCTTTGTTATTTCCTTCCTTCTGCTCACTTTGGGCTTAGTTTGTTCTTCTTTTTTCTAGATCCTCCAGTTTTGAGGTTATTTCTCTAATTTGAGATCAAATTACCTATTCTGACTCGAGAAGAAATAGAAGATCTCAACAAACCAATTAATAGTAAAGAGATTGAATCAGTAATCAAAAACTTCCCAGTAAAGAAAAGCCTAGGAGCAGGTGGCTTTACTCATGAATTTTACCAAACACTCCAACAAAAATTACCACCCGTCCTGCTCAAACTCTTCCAAAAAATTGAAGAGGAGGGAACACTCTCTAACTCATTCTATGAGGCAAACATCACCCTCATACAAAAGGCAGATAAAGGAACAACAAAAAAGAAAACTACAGACCAATACCCCTTATGGATGTAGATGCAAAAATCCTCAACAAAATACTAGCAAACTGAATTCAACAGTACATCAAAAGAATTATATACTATGATCAAGTGAGATTTATCTCAGGTATGTAAGGATGACTCAACATAAGAAAATCAAGAAATGTAACACACAGAATTAACAGATGAAGGAAAAAAAATCAAATCTTCTCAATTGATGCAGAAAAGGCATTTGATAAAACCCAGCACCACTTCTTGATAAAAAGAATTAAAATACTTGGAATAGAAGGAAACTTCCTCAACATGATAAAGGGCATATATGAAAAACCCACCACTAACATCGTAATTAATGGCATAGGACTGAAAGATTTCCCTTTAAAGTCAGGAACAAGAGAAGGATGTTCACTGTTACTTAACATTATACTGGAAGTTCTAGATAGAGCAATTAGGCAAGAGAAGAAAAAAGGCATCCAAATTGGAAAGGAAGAAGTGAAACTTTCACCATTTGCAGATGACATGAAAATCCTCAGAAGTCCATAACAAAGCTCCTAAAGATAATAAATGAATTCAGCAAAGTGGCAGGGTACAAGTTCAACATGCAAAAATCAATATCAGTAATGGTTCTATACACTACCTGAGGAAAAAGTTCAAGAAAATAATCCATTTACAATAGCAGCTAAAAGAATCAAATATCTATGAATAAATCTAACCAATTATGTAAAGGCCCCCTACACAGAAAGACTACAAAACATTGTTAAAAGAAATTAAAGAAGACCTAAGTAAATAAAAAGAACAGTCCATTATCATGGCCTGGAAGCCTAAACAGTGTCAAGATGTCAGTTCTACCTGAAGTGATTTACAGATCCAACACAATCTAAATCAAAATCCAACAGCCTTCTTCGAAGAAATAGAAAAGCCAGTCATCAAATTTATATGGAGGGTAAGTGGCCCCAAATACAAAGCCATCTTGAAACAGAAGAATGAAGTTGGGGGACTCACAACTTCTGATCTTTAATTATTACAAAACCACAACACTCAAAAATAGCACGGTACTGGCTCAAGAACAGACATACAGACCATTGGAATTGAATTGAGAGTTCAGAAACCAGTCCTTATATTTATGGCCAACTGATTTTTGACACAAGGGTGCCAAGTCCATTCAGTGGAGTAAGAAGAGTCTCCTCAACAAATGGTGATGGGAAAACTAGATGGCCCTCTGTAAAATAATTAAAGTGGATGCCTGTAACTATAAAACTCCTAAAGGAAAACATAGGGAAGCATTTTCAAGACTCTGTACTAGGCAATGGTTTCTTAGCTTCAAACCCAAAGCAAAAGCAACAAAAGAAAAAAATAGATAAATGGGATATCATCAAAATAAAAAAAATGTGCACTACATGACTTTATCATGAAGGTAAAAAGACAACCTACACAATGGGAGAAAAAATTTGAAACCACATATATGATTAGGGCTTAATATCCTGAATATATAAAGAAATCCTACAATTCAACAGCAGCAATATGAACAATCTAATTAAAAATGGACAAAAGACTTGAATAGACATTTCTCCAAAGAAGATAAACAAATGGCCAACAAGCACAGCAGAAGATGTTCAACATCATTAGCCATTAGGGAAATGCAAACCAAAAACATAATGTATCATTTCACACCCACTAGAATTATTACTATTTTAAAAAAACAGAAAATAACAAGTGTTGGAGAGGATGTGGAGAAACAGGAACACTCATTCATTGTTGGTGAGAATGTAAAATGGTGCAGCTGCTGTTGAAAAAGTTTGGCAGTTCCTCAGAAAGTTAAGTATGACTCAGAAATTCTACTTCTACTTATACACCCAAAAGATGAAAGCAGGGACTGAAACAGATATTTTCATACTGATGTTCATGTCAGCATTATTCACAATTGTCAAAAGATGGGAGCAAACCCAAGTGTCCAAAAACTGATGAATGGATAAATGCAGCATATAATACTGTGGAATATTATTCAGCCATAAAAAGGAATGAATTTCTGATACATGTAACAAAATGAATGAAACTTGAAGATATCATGCTGAGTGAAATAAGTAAGACACCAAAGGATAAGTACCATATGATCTCACTGATCGGAAATAATTAGACTAAGTAAACTAATAGATATAGAAACTAGCATATAGGTTTCCAGGTGCCAGGATGGGGGTAGGGAATGGGGAGTTATTGCTTAAATTATACAGAGTTTCTATTTGGTATGATGGAAAAGTTTTATTAATGGGTGATGGTGATGGTAGCACAATCTTGTGAACATAATTAATGACACAGAATTATGTATTTGAATGTGGTTTAAAGGAGAAATTTTAGATTGTATATGTTACTAGAATAAAGATTTAAAAGAATTAAAACAAAATGCAGGACACTAACAGTAACCCCTAATATAAACCATGGACTATAGTTAATAGTACAATTATAAAAATGTTCTTTCATCAACTACAACAAATGTACTACAATAAAGAAAGGTGTTAATAAGAGGGTGGTATATGGAAATTCTGTATTTTATGCTTGCTTTTTCTGTAAGTCTACAACTTTTCTAACAAAAAATAAAAAATTAAAATAAAAAAGTTCACAATGATATTGAGAAGTTATAAAGTAATACAGAAGTATATAAAATAAGATGTGAAAGTTTCCTTGTATATTGCCTCTCAGTCCCTAGTGCTGTGAAATCCTAATCCTAGATGTAATACTGTTAGAATTATGGTCTATATCTCTCCAGATTTTTAATTTTTGTATGGTAAGTGCATTTATTTGTATAATCACCTAATGTTCTGCTTTGTAAAAAAAACAGGATAGAGGCTTTTTATTACTCTAAAATTTACTTTTTTCCCACTAAACAATATACTATGGGCATCTTGATATGACAGTTTGTAAAGTTCTGCTCCATTACTTTTAGTGGCTGCATATTCCAGGGAAACTGATATGTCATTATTTATTATTTTCCTATTGGTAGCTATTTAAATGGCTTCCAATTTTTGATATTTTCCAAACACTCCAGGAAACATCTTCATGCATGTACTTTTGTCAACTTATTTCTGAAGCAGATTCCCATAACTGTACAGACTCTGTCAGTGCAAAATTTCTGCTATACACTTACACCAAAAAAGTACTTAGGATCATGCTTTGTTTTGTCATTATAGATGTTTTGGCTTTCTCATCCTCTCTCCCTTTCCTCCTCCTTCCTTCCTTTCTTCTTCCCTTCTTTCTTTTAGTAAAAATTATGAACATAAAAACTTCAATCAGTTACCCTGATTTCTTCTTTAATGCTCTAATCATCCCATTGTGGGCTAATTAGGGACCTAACATGTTGGTGCCTATATGACAGGAGCCCATTAGTCAATCAGCTTCTTAGCTCTCTGCCATGATTAGCTGTCACAAGCTCAGCTTGTCTATTTTCTGCTCCATACCTTGAGTCATCTCTGCTTTCAAGGAGCTCTAATTCTTTTTGTTGGAAAATGGCATTTAGAGACCACCATTTGGGATTAGGTGTGTTTAGTTTAATCTGATTACATTACCCTGGATACTCATCAGTGGGCAGAGCTCGAAAATACAGGTATATCCTTAATTAATTAATGTTTACCCAATAGAAGGATTCTTGGTTTTCAGTATTCTAACTTCATGGAGTATTTATAACTTCTAAATATCTCATACCAGTATTAATGTGAGGAAAATTATATATTTACATCCTTCATACTCAATACAATATTCTAAGTATTATGTGATGGGAGAGCATTGTGTTGCATTCCAAATTGGTAGAGCATAAGAATCATGTGTACACATTTAAAAAATGCACTAGTTGTAAACAAAGGGGCTGTGTGCCTCTGACATTGCTGGTGCTAAGAAAAGTTTCATAGAGTCATAGTATGATGATGCAACAATATAACTTCCTTTTTAAAAATAGTCTAATAACTGTTATAGCACCACATGAAAAAATTTATAAACAGAAGAATAAGAAAATCATTTTGTAATCATTTTTTTCTTTCAGCTTCACCACTATGCCTGATGATTCATCAAAGCTTTTCTGTTCAGCAGTCTTCACTTCAGTGCTAAGACATAGAGAATATCTATTTTTCCACTGAATCTGATAGTTTGCCTAAAATTGTCCCTTTCCACCCAACTCATTCACACTATCACCTTCTGCAAATGGTAATTACTGCTTTAAGCCTACCCCCCTCCTTCCTTTTCAAGTTTCCTAAAGCTTCATGATTCTTTTAACTTGGTCAGAAGAGCCATTTATGGGAAATTTTCTTGAATTTGTTTTAATTTTAATTTTTTAATAGCTCTTTGATTGCTGTGCATTATATGCAATACCATATAGTGGTAGGTTGAATTACGCACCCCAGAGAAAAACATGTTCTTAATCTTAATCTGTATTCCACTGGGTGTGGACTCATGCGTAAATATGATATTTTGAAGATGTTAATTTTAATTAAGATGTGACCCAAAACAATCAGGGTGGACTTTGATTGGTATTACTGGAGTCTTTTATAAGCAGAAGAAATTCAGACACAGTAAAAGAAAGCCACAGGGGAGCCAAAAGCTGAAAGTCAGTGGAAACTGGAAAAGAAGACAGGAGGGCAAGAGAGCCATATGCCACGGGAGGCAGAGATGTAAGCCAAGGAACCCCTGGGACTGCAGCAAGCCAGCTCCAGGACACCAGGGACTCCTGGGAGAAAGCATCGCCTTACTGATGTCTTGATTTTGGACTTCTAGCCTCTGAAACCATGAGACAATAAATACTTGTTATTTAAACAAACTCACTTTATTTGTCACAGCAGCCTGGCAAACAGACATATAAAGTAAAGTTTATGCATGCAAACAGTAAATATAAACATATACAAATCAACTGTTTGTTAATAACCATATTAATTGCTTGGTGATCAGGAAACAGTGTTTTATGCATTTTAGGTCCTATCAAGAGAATGTGTTCCTCTTCCATAGGCATGACTGTGTTTAAGTTATTTTGTAGGAAACAGGATGTTTTCGGTGGTTGACCTTCAGAGCATTGCAATTTTTCCCATTTAAAACAATAAAAAATGGGATTGCACTTAGTGTGCTTGGAAATACATTACTGATCTTAATCAAGAGATACTGTTCATAGTTTTAGAAAAAAGAGTTCATACTGTATTTCCAAATCTAATTTAACATTACTGGGGTTTTAAATTAAAATTTTTTTTGATGTTACACTTATAATTTCCATTAAAATCTTGGTTAATAACAACCTTAATATAAACATTTATTTGCTTTATCTTACATATGTACCGCATGCCCTTTTTTCTTTTAAATTTTATTTCTGAATATTTATGTGATAACCAGAATTAAAATTATGCAAACATGTATATTCAGAGAAGTTCATTCTGATCCATGTTCATAGCATGGAGTTTCTTTCTTAGTTTTTGGTTTATGCCTTCAGTGTTTCTTTTTGCAGATAAAAGAAAATATGTGTGGATGTAGGTATGTATGTATGTACTTTTTTGCTCGCATTGTTACACAGAAGATAACATCCCTTACATATTGTTCTACACCTGGCTTTTTCACTTGACAAAATACCCTATGGACCATAATACCATTTTAATAATTTTAGATAAGCAAGAAGGTAAGTTTCTACTCATTATACTTTTTTGTCATTATTTTCTTGCTAATCATGAACATACATTGTTCCAGATAAAATTTAGATAGTATTTATCTATTTCCAAAACAATATCATTGTGTTTTTTAAAATTTTTTCATCCTATCTAAATCTTTAGCATCCTTCCATCAAATATGATGCAATTATGTTTAGTTATATAAATAGTAAGGCAATTAAGCCACGCTGTTTGAAAAATCACAGCATTCTCATAGAAATGATGGTAAAACTATTTTGGCTATATTGCTTCTATGTTGATCTATATGTGGTTCAAGTAGCTCACTGTCATATTGGCTTCAGGTAGGTACAGTGCTGTGATGGCGGTGGGAAATACACCTCTTTCATTTTGCCAATATGTGATTATACTACCATTGCTTAAGATGATGTTTTTCCAAACTGTGGTTGCAGCCCAAAAGAAGGTCATGAAATCAAATAAATGGGTTGGGAACAGTAGTTTTAAAAAATGTAAGTATGACATATAATAAAATAGAAACTACATATTGCATATGATAAATGTTGTCTCATGCAACTTTTATTTCAATGATGTATTTATACATACAGAAATATGCTATACAACCTCCCACTCACACAAACTCTTTCCCAACCCTCTTTTGTGATGTGGGTATATGTGTGGTTGGGTTGTGTATGTGTGTATATGGTTGCCATGTCAACTGTATTGTTTTTAATTACAGTGAACAAATTTCATAAAGGTATATGCTATTTTTATGTCAAAAAGAAGTGCCAAGAATCATCTCAACTGCTAGCCTAAATTAGATTGGTGAACACTGTGATCTACTGCAGGATTATGTGCAATCTATACTTAGGCTTTAATTATGTATACAAAATAGTTCATTCTAAATAAGTATGATGACAAAAAACAATATCCTGCTTCTTATGCAATCAGGAAAAACAGTTTTCCCTCTAATATTTTGACACCTTCAAAAAATATAAATTCAAAAATATGAATTTCATATGTAAAAAAAGTAGTAATCTATTTTTTGAAACATCATGTAAACCAACAGATAGCTAATTTTATAGAATTAAACTATGATTTCATATAATCTGGTTATAATAGCTCTTTTTCTTTTGCAAGTTCATGTTGAATTAAAAACATAGACCTGAGAACAACACTTTTAATTATATCATGTTTGAAACTTTTTTGGCAACGTGCAACGTTTTGTTTTACTGATGAATTATGGTTTGTTTAATGTGACATAAATATCTTAATTTCTAATATCTATAAAATTTAATTTAAATTTCTAGTAAAATATTATTCTGGATGCATTGCAGAAAATAAACTACTCATCAATATCAACACGTTTTAATTTGATTGTTGAAATCCTGCAGATACAATTTAGTTAAAGAAACATATAGTTAGACAATGCATTTTCATTATTCCTTAACGAAGTTGCCTGACCTCAAAGTGAGTAGCAATTTCTTTGCATTTACAGTTTCTCATGTGAAAAAATGACAGATATTTTCCAAAGTATTTTTTTTGAATAAAAGGAAATGTTTTCATAGTGTACAGAAAGTTGAGCAGAATTTATCTCCTACATGTTTTAATCTCCAAAGCATTTTCATCTGATTGAAATTTCTCTACAAGTTTTGAATATCAATGCGTATAAAAGTATTACAACAAAATTTTAAATGTTATTTTTATATACTTTATTCATAGAATATATATGGATTCAGAGGCACATTTTTTTTCTGGAAAGCAAAGCAGAAGGTTGTGCAATTATTTGTAAAGTGGATCTATGCTGAGAATCAATATGTAAATTAATTAACCTTACTGCTTTTCCTTTGCCACCCATGCACACACATAATGCTGCTTTTAGTTTGTGTTAAGGATAAAGATATTTTTATGAGAATTATTTCATCAATTATTTCAAAACTTCATTTGTCTTTAAAAAATTAAAGGGTATATGTGTTTCTCAAATTACAGTACAACAAATCTAATGTTTAAAGTATCTCTTAGTTTGTCATTTATCTCTCTTTTGAAATTTTAAATGACAAGTGTGCTCCAAAAATGTTCTGTTAGATTAAATTCTAAATATTGGGTACTAGTTACTATTTCCATTTTGAACAATGTAGTAGGCTATTTTGTGCATACTAATTTCATGACTTTTTTATTGTCCCTTCTTTTTGGCACTGGAATTTTGATATGTTTCTCAAATATGTTTTTTAAAAACCAAATTATTTCTATGCAAATGAGCTGTGCTACTAATCAATAATCAAATTATTTCTATGCAAATGAACTGTGCTACTAATCACTAATCAAATTATTTCTATGCAAATGAACTGCACTACTAATCAATAAACTTTTTAATAAGATTTTTTACAACAATCTGACAGATTAAAATTCTGCTTTCATGTGGCACCTGCACTCTACAGATGGGTACCTCGAGGATCTAGCCAATACTAAGTCTTGTTAAATGTGACATGGAATTCACTAATACTAGTAAACCATGCTTGAGAGCAGGTACCATAAGCTCTCATACATTCTTTCAGATGATCTTCAAAACATTCAGTAGGATATCCAATAAGATACTCTGTATCCATTAAGAAAACAAATGAGGTTAATCCTGATTACTTAAATAATTTTGATAACTATCAAAATAGGTTTCTGATTTCCTAAATGCCAAGTGCTGAGCTCATATGAACTTCATCCTTCATGATTAACATCACTCAAACCTGTAATTATATTATGGAAGAATATCAGTCTAGACTCTTCTTGTTCAGGATTGCTGCCTGAATAACAGATGGAACAGCAAATACATTATTTCATTATCATCAGCCACAGAGCCTGGGTAAAACATTGCAACAGTTTTACTACAAAGGATTTATTGATTTCACACTAATTTGTGCTTATGTCTGTTAATGTTACTGTTTGCCTATATTTCATTAGTCTAGTGATAGAAGGAACAGTGGATGAAGTCGGGATTTGTTACAATACAAAAGGAAGAGATGGTAGTAGAACTTATCAGAGAGAATTCCATGGGTATAACAATTTTGTATGAGTTAATATTAGAAGGGGTAATGAAATAGTTGCATTAATATAAAAAAGCAGGCTTATTTATCCAGTTTTTTCTTACCTTGTGATTAAAAATGATTGTTGTATCCTAAACCAATGACTTGCCATATCCAAAAGTGTACCTACAATTTGAGACTTCAGTATAAAATATGGGTCATGCTATGTGGTCGCTAATTGGCAAGTCAAATAAAAGCTTGTTTCTTAAGTTGAATGGCATCTGAATTGGATACCTATTGCACAAGGAGAGGAGCATAAGTTTGGAAGGCTCTATTTTCCCTTTTTCCCCCTGGATATAAAAGGTTGTGAAAAGTTGAGAAGCAATGGTAAGTTGAAACAAGGGAAACCTAGCAGTTGCTGCATTTACCAGCTTGTCAGTTTTTATTTCTACATTTAATTTGAACCAATAGAATTAGATCAGAATCGATAAAGGTAAGTAGCTAGTAATAAAAAAGAAATGCCTTCCAACAATAGCCACTCGTCTCATTATCTCAAAGTCACACCTCATTGAGAAAATATTTTTAAAAAAACACATGAGTCAAGAGTATTTGGAGTGTTGGTATGTTCTCAAAATGACTGGTTGATTTGGTCTAATGATATGGGCATGCATTAAAAATAATCAATGTGTTTTAACTTAATGTCAAGCCTTTCAAAATCTTTGATCTGATAGCTTTCACCTCAAGGTACCACTGCAGATACAATCTGGGGGTAACGGATGCTCTGACAGTATGTTCTCAGCTGTACACATTTTGCTGTTATTTCTCCTAATCAGCAAGCCATAGGAATGCTGCGGTTTCAATTACTACCTTTTAGAGGGTAGAAGCCAGGCATACATAGCATATTTAGCTTCCTTTTAGAAAAATTCATGTCCTGGAATCTGAGTTCCATTGGTAAATCTATTCATAGCATTAGATGTTCATTTGAAGGAGGAAGGCAATATTTAATGGCCTATGTAGAAAGGAGGACGAAACAGACATATGAATTAAGATTTGAAAAATACTTGCATATGGACATAAGAATTTTGAACCTGCAAAGAGTATATTTTCAAGGCAGAAGAAAGATGTGTTTTTTAAAATGCTTGGAAAAAATGTAGTTTCTGATCAACTGATGCAAGGCTGTGTCTCAATTTAATTGGCAGCTATATTACCTCTCTATGATAATGGTTTATTAATTTTCTCATGCTACTCTGTTTATCTCTATTTTTGATGAAGCGAAAGTATACTATCTTCAAATTAAAAAGGAAAGAGTGGAAAATTAAAGTGGGAAAAATAAAAGGTCATGGAGACTCAAGGTTCTAAGCAATTGGATTGAGAATTTGTTATAGATTAACAGTCCAGAGACACTGAACAATCAAGTTCCAAATTAAAGGTTGCGTGGGCTATAAATGCACTCTGTTCCTTGAAACAGAGACATACTCTCACTCTCACAAGAATGAAATTTCCCTTAATAAACCCCCAAATTATAACTTCCTCTAAGCAAAATTTTAGTGTTACAGTAAACACTGTGAACTTTTTTATAAAAGAAATGAAAAAATTGTAAACAAATAAAAACACAAATTCGCCTTCAGGCTAGATTTATCAATTTCCTCATCTCTCTTTACCTCTTCTTTTTCTCTAGCATGACAGGCATAACATGACTTCTCTACCAAACGGCTGATACAGCCTCTTTATCAAGCTGAAATAATATACATCCTCTATTTCTATTATCCATTTAAAAGCATTTAAGGTACTCTGGCTACACTGAACATTGCCTTATCATTTGTCTAGTCAAAAAAAGTTTCTATGCTAACCAATAATTATACAAAAAAGGTGAAACTTCCTTGACAATAAAATATTACACAGCTCCTAAATAAACTATGTCTACTGTTATTAATATGAATACATCTCAAAAATGTAATATTGAAAGAAAAAAGTAGTATCAACATTTTAAATACTCAAAGCTGTACTATATAGTTGCTTTGGATAGATTAACACATCCATAGGCAGTAACACATGTATGAACAGAATACACACAATTTCGAGTAGTGCTTATCTCTCAGAATGAACAATGAAGACTGCAGCTATATATTGTTTCCTGAGTAAATATGACAAAATGCTTGTTAAGTTTTAGATCAGTGTGGAGAGAGTACAATGATTTTCTTTTTGTCCTTTACTATATAAATATAATTTATTTATTTTAATTTAAAGAAGTTAACTCAGTTAATGACCGCCTCCCCAAAGAAACAGATTCACGACAAACACATCTGAGTTTGCATTTCAGCTTTGCGAGGGCAAGTTACTTAATCCCTTTGATTCAGCGTTTCCTTTGTGCAAATATGAATTTCTATCTCTAATTTTCTCTTTCTCATTCTTTCTTGCATTCTTTTCTTCTTTCTCAAAACATACTCCATTCCTAATACATATTAGCTTATTAATAAAAAACATTATTTCCTTTCCGTTTTCATCTGCTTTCAGCTAAAGGAATTAGTCCTAGGTATTCTTGAACCTTTTTTCCAATATTTGACATGCATGTTTGACACTTTCCCCTTTCTCAAACTCTTGTTGCTACTAGCTTTTGTGATATCTCTCCCAGCTTTTATCCTACCTTTATGATTGCTCTTTTTCAGTTTCTTGCAGACTTCTGTTTTTCCAAGAGTTTCTTAAGTATCAATATTCCCTTGGTTTCATCTGCTGCTCCTCTTCTCATCTTACTTTCTATGTTTTTCTTGGTTGAGCTTATCTCTTCCAATTGCTCTAACTACCAGTTATATGTGTAGTTATACAATGAGGACCACCAGCCTGGTACTTTCCTGACTCCAGATCATTTATCTTTGTACACTTTCTCTTTCATTCCTCCAGATACCTCAAGCACTCACACTATGCATGTACAAAGCTAAATTCCCCTCTTCAAACCTGTTCTTTCTGTGGGCAGGTATTTTTTTTTTTCTTTTTTTTTCAATATCATCCATAGAGCTTTATCCTCAACTTCTCCCTCCTTGTTATCCCCACATGCAGTTTCCAAGTCTTATGTTTTCCCATATTCTAAATGTCTTTTCCATCTCTCTTCTTCCCATCCATTTCTACTGCCTTGACTCCTGTCCTTATTTTATATCTCTTGGATTATTGCAAATGCTTCCTCTCCAAATTTTCCACCTCCTGTTTTGCTCCCTCTAATCTACATACTGCATTGCCATGAGACAATTTTATCTTTTTATAACACACAAATGTTGATACCATGTTCTCTATATTAAATATTTTGGTGGTTCCCAAGAGAATTTAAGAAAAAGTCCATTCTTGGTGTGGCATTTATGATTCTATTTACCTCTCCACACTCACCTATGTCTTCTCCACCTCACATCTATTGTAGTCCCATATCCACTATACTTGCATGACTGATTAAAGGTATATGTATACATGCCTGACTCTCTTATGGGATTTCTTCTAGAGTAGGGATACTATCTTTCTGTCTCCTCAGCCTTACACAATATTAGTACCTAATGAGCATAAAACAAACATTTGTTGGATGAAGCAGGATAAAGTGTTTTACCACTTCTTATATTGTTAGAGTTATTTATTTGTTTATTTGTACTCTGTTAAAACATGAGTTCCTTTAGGCAAGGGGTTATATTATTCATTTTAAAAAATTATTTGATATTTCTTAGTACAGTGTAAAAGCTATTGGTGAAAATGCTTGGATTTTAGAGATAGAATGATCAGGATTTTCATCTTTTTCGGGCATGTTTTTAGCTGTTTAACTTTGTACATGTTAATTATCATTTCTAAGACTTAATTCTTTCATTTGTAAAATGTTAGTAATAATGGCAGCCAACATTAATTGAATGCTTACTGTGTGTCAGGCACTGTGCTAATATTTAACACTGATTACAGCTTATAAACATCACAACTCCATGAAATATTTATTGTCAGTATTATTACTATTATATTATGCTGATATACAAACATTAGATTAACATTCATTGTATGTCATAATAGTTTGTTCCATTTATATAGCTGAGTAATATTCCACTACAGAGAGACACTACAGTTTGTTTATCCCTTACCTTTGATGGACATTTGGATTGGTTCCAAGTTTTACTCAAATAAATAAAACTTATATGAGCATTTGTGTATCAGTTATGGTATGGAAATATGTTTTTATTATTATTTTTACCTGTCTGGATCACACAGTGTCTAACTTCCTAAGAATGTGTCAAACTGTTTTCCAAAGTGATTGTACTGTTTCACATTGCCATCAGTGATATATGAGAGTTCCAGTTGTTCAATACCCTCTCCAACACTTGGTTTTGGCCACTAATGTGGCTGTTCCTCTTGATTCTTAACAAAAGTTATGATTTCATAACATAACTATATAGTCATCATATATACATTATCATTATGGTAGTTTTTTTTGTTTGCTTGTTTGTTTTTGTTTTTTGTTTTTTGGCAGCCATAATTCACAACAGGTTGAGACCAACACTTAAAAAAAAAAAGACAGAAAGAAAATAGAAAAAAATGTTTGAGGGCATCACTTGCAATAATATGTGCATTCATAATGGAAGGAATATCGCCCCTCAGGAGGTGAAGCTGGATTCAGGGGGTGAAAAAAATCTTAGATATTGTAATGGTTGTTGACTCTCCAAAAGCCAGTAAAATTTTGATCCTTAGTATTTAATATCTTTCAGGTTTTCTTGGGCATCACACAAGCAGCGCTGGCACTGGAACATATACAAAACGTATGTAAGATCAGGGTTGTAAAATTATGGTGAATAGATGGATGTGGTTCAAGTACTACCTCTTAATCAATCTCAAATTCATAAAGCCATTGGCTGCCTTGTGGATGTTGCTTATGTGTGATCATCAGTGCCTTTGTGTAGGACTTTAGCTTTGAGAAGCAAATAAAAATGGTTTATTTTTTCAATATAATTCTACAAAAGTTATTCAAACATCATTACGCCAAATGCCGAAAAGAAAAACATGTCAATATCTAGATGAATACCTAGCAGTTATAGGTTAAAAGTTATCTTCCTATCTCAAGAAAGTTAAAAGTTAAGTTCTCTAAAA
This sequence comes from Choloepus didactylus, assembly GCF_015220235.1. Lineage (NCBI taxonomy): Eukaryota > Metazoa > Chordata > Mammalia > Pilosa > Megalonychidae > Choloepus > Choloepus didactylus. Next base: position 191,696,088 of record NC_051309.1, read on the forward strand.
AATTAAGAAATTATTTTAAATTATTTTACTTTTGTTGGAAAAAAATTTAGAATATTTAAAAATTTTTATGTTTGTGTTATTATTATATATTTCTGTTAATTGTTACTTTGCATATGTAACTTGATATATTAACTTTTATATAAGTGAATACATTACATTAAAAGTTTCTCAGCAAATATGAAGTTCTATCATTAATAGCTTTGAAATTTTTTAATTTTTGACTTAATTTTGTCATTTTCAAACCTGCATTGAATAAAAAAACCCTTTTTTTTCTGTTTATGCATACAGTATGCATAAAGAGATGTATGGTATATCTGCAGTATTAAAATTTCATGGAGGAGGCAATAATTTTGAAAAAGGTTTAGTAGCAGTGTAATAATGGAAAATATTTTTAAATGATTTTTAAACGATATTTTGTTTTAGTTTTATAATTATATATAACTATATAACATATGTACCAAACTATATATAGTTATACCTTCAGGCATTATATACAGCTAATATACTTTAAAACAATATGGTTGTAAGTATAATATTATCTACATTTCTATTTATGTGTATGCTGATTTGAAATTTGAAATATATTTCTTATTGTGGATCGTAGTAAAATACATTGGAAAACACAGGGTGGGGGATGTATCAGACAGGGATGATAATAAATAGCAAGAGCTGACCTTTACTGACTACCTCTTAGATGCCAATCACCGTGGAAACACTGCATAAGCACTCGACGTTTCATTTAATCCTTCTTACATCTTTACATGGTATATATAAAATACCTACCCACACCTTAAAAGCTAGTAATTGGCAGACCTGAAGTCAGATTCAGATCTTACTTATTCTATGGCCCAGGCTCTTTTTGCTACAACCTTTTGTCTCCTCTGAAATCGCATATAGCAAAACATTTATATAAATAAATGATGATGATGCATAGTAAAACATGTCAAATACTATGAAAAATTTACAGATAAATAAGTTATTTTATTTAACAAGCATTTTTTGATCAGTATAGTACAACCCACAGCACCTGCTCCTTCATCTGTAAAACAAGGCTAATACTACTACCAAACTTACACGGTTTTTTTCTTTTTTTAAGTTTAAATAGGATAATGCATGCAACAGGTTGAAAGCATAGTAAAGGCTTGATTATTTTTCATTGTTATTAGCTGGATGTTGTGGAAGACATAAACCTACTTGAAGTACTCTCCCAGTTGAGTTTCACATGCATCATTTATAGACCTCTATAAAGCCATGTTAGGAAGAAGTAAATACAGTAATTGCTACGGGTACTCAGAGAAGCAAAGGTGGCTGTGGTATTTGGATGAGACCAAAAGAAGAAAAGACCTTTACCTGAACCCTGAGAAATGGATAGGTCTTTGGAATGGAAGAAAAGAAAGGGAACTTTTTTCAAACCAGGGCCAGAATAGAAACAAGATACAGAGCAGGAAACGAGCTTGGTGTTCAGGGAATCAGACTTTGTGAAACACAGACTTGGTGAATAATGGAGGTCAGAATGAGAAAGAATGGCTAGTGGCAGAAAAGGTGGTGAGAAATTTGTGCTCAATTCTTTGAGCAGTTGAAAGTCACTAACAATTTCTGATCAAATGAATGAGATGATACCTTTCTAAGTTTTATTAGTGACATTATACATGACTGGAAGAAAGATTGGATACTAGAAAACAAGTACTGACACTACTGCATTAAATCAGACATAAATACACAATGAAGTAGACAAGGATGACAGTGATGGAAATGAAAAACAAATGCAGGTTGGGTCAGATATCGCCCCTTGCCAAAACATAATCAATAGTATTTGGATGAAGTATAATGAGAAGGAGTAATTAATGGCAGCTGTATAATTTTAAGACCTCTAAGAATAGGAGAGAACACTGCCACAAGTAATGTAGAAGTAAAGTTTTAAAAAAATCTGTTTTTGTACCTGTTATATCTAATATAATTACAATTATAGCAATATGAAATAGGTTTAGATAAACTATTAGAAGTCAAGAATATGGTCAGATCTTGAAACGTAATTTCAGGAATCATCAACACAAAGATAATGGCTGTAGCTCTGAGAATGGATGAATCACCTAGGGAAACAGGTGATAAACTCTCAGGACCAAGTGAATGAAACCACATATACAACAGCCTCTTTAGTTTAGGGTATGCTCTTACCAGAATGAATTTATTCACAGATCTCCATAATGTCTTTTCTTTCTGACTTAAGGAGGAGAGATCTCTGACACTCAAATTATGCTCCCTCTAATTTGAAACACTCCTGAGTTTCTCATAAGTTTCCCTGAATGTACAGGGTCTTCTATCTGACATAATGAATACAGTGCTACATGCCATAAAGAGATCCAGTGTGGAAGATTGCTCATTAGCATGGTGCATTTACTGTTGAGTCCCTAATATGCAAGGCTTTCTTTAAAATTTTTGTGTCATATAGATTTTAAGCATCAATTTATTTATACTGTTATTACAAATGTTAGGTTCATGTAAGTTTTTTTCATACACACATTCCATATGTACTGGGTATCCTAAAAACAAAGAGATACATCCTATTTGGGAACAGAAAGTAGAAATTCCCTAGACATCAGATGGTAACAAATAATGGCTCATTATAAACTAGTAGTAAAGCCAATATGTGATGATCTATCCAGCCCCTTCTGTGTGATCAAAGGAAGCATTTCCTGTCATTTAACATACTAAGAAATAGGATGGGGAGCAAATTTGAATAACATGTGTTATTCTGAATGTTAATTTGAAATAATATTAAAAGAAAATTATTTGAAATAATCACTATTTCAATATTTAATCCTTGCAGAAATCAGAAATAATATTTATGTAAATTAATTGAGATTTTAAAAAGGCAACTGAATACTAATAAATGTAAAATACTTATTTAAGTTTACTTTTAGTTTTGGACCAAAAACTTATCAAAACTTAAATATTTTTGATCATTAGTTTGACATCATTTACAAAATAGCATATTTGATTTCAAGAGTGTTAAATCAATTAGGCTACATTGCTGAGAGTATAAGTACTGACAGGACATCTGTTATTCCATAGAAACAGTTCTTTTATATTGTGAACTATTTTGTCTTTGAAATGGGATTCCCTATCTCAGTTTAAATTTATTTTATTTTTATGGTGCACTATTAAAACTTGTCTTTGCCTTGTATGCGATGCAAAGTATATTATGGCAAATTTCACAAAATGTCTTTAAATAAACTTGTGTTTACCTGTAAATAATTTTATATTAGTAGAGGATGCATAGAAAAGAGATTTAATTCATACTCACTGTGGTAGTGTTGCTGGCAGGGAACGTCTAATAATTGAATGAACTTGTCTGTAAACATCCAGTTTAGACATGCATCGGCAGGAAGTGTGATTGGCAAAACTGATTGTTACTGGTTTGGGGCCTTGAGAGAGAGGCACTGTAATTTCAAACAACTACAAAGAAGGGACAAAAAGAAGAAAAAATTATATAGATGCTATAAAGCATTTTTATGTTAAGTGTTGGAGTCCAAAAAGAGTGAGATTAACTGTTTATGAGTAGGTAGTGCTGCATAACATACACAGGACACTACTGATTTTATGATTACAATGTAAAAATATTTTTCTTCTAGTCAATATTTTTTAACAGAATAATAAATAGTTCATATGCTTATCTCATGTTACTAGTTGTATATTAAAATTATGATAACCAACTAATGTTCAAAGGGAGAAAACTATTTTAGAGTCTTAGATTATTTGATACCAAAATTCAAATTTTAAAATCATTTGAGTTATGGTTACCTAATATTCCAAGGGTTTAAACTGTGGCACAGATATAAAAATCCTTGTTATATAAAAATCTTTGTTAAATAAAAGTAGAACTACTGGCCACACAACCCCAAATAGTTTGGCTAAGAATTATTTTATGTAAACTGAATACATAGTTTCCAAATTAAATTTCTAACTCAAATTAGTTTTACATTAATCTCAGATGTTTTATAAATTTATTTGGTTTAAAATAAAAATAAACAGCTTTGCTTTTGCGATCTTGACAAAGGAATTGTGAAAACAATGAGCTTAAAATAAGGTAGGTCATTTTATATGATTCTGATTAGAGTCTTAAAATTTGGTTTAACCAGTCTCACATTGAATATCTTATTTTGGAAGAACTTCAGTTCTTCTCTTCTTTCTCCAAACAATGTTTTATATTGAATATATGAATAAATTAGTAGTAAAACTAAGTGGATTTAAATTCCTGAGGTACTAAAGATATAAATTATTACTAGTCAAAATGGTAAAATTGAAATCCTGGCCGCTAGCTGCTTGATAAGATTAGTTTGTAGTAATTTAACTACAGCTAAGCCATGTGTTATTTTGCACCTTCATGATACTGTGAGCAGTTCTCAAAAAGATTACATCCTCCGGAGCCTTGTGACACAGCCCCTTGCTGTGATTTCATGCCAACAGTTGAGGATCACCGAAAATGTTTAGGGGATAGAATTTGTTTGCTAATTTTGTCCAAACCTACAGGGAGACTTTTAAATTTGATTTTGAACAATGGAATACAGAAATACCTAAATTCTAAAATGGACATTTTCTTCAGTTGAAATATATCCATTATACATTCAATTTAAAATGCAGTTACTTTCTTAACATAAGACAATGTGATTTAGGAGAAATGAGCATAGGATTACAACCAGACAGGACATTTTTATTAGTTTTTTCTCTTAAACTTTGTGTGACCTTGGAAAAGTCATTTAACTTCTGTAAGCTTTATTTTTCTTTAATAATCAGCAAATAGAGAATAATATTTGACTGATTAGTTCATTGGATTATTGTGGAGATTATAAATCAAATTACGAAAATGATGTCTGGATGTGTAGTTGTATGCTCTGTAATTGGGAAGTTATTGTATTGTTCTTTGCATAAATTCTCAAGAATACTGTGCTCTACATAGATAACTTCAACAAATGACCTCAACCTATGCTGGCACTATGATATTTGACTAGTTTCTTCTCTGAAATGATTTTATGTAGTTTGGATGAAATGCCATTTTAGGTGAAATGCCACAATGGTTAGAAATCTTCTGTACTATGCACAAACTATTTTAAGAGAGAGAATTCTGCAGTGTCTACAAGTGCACAATTTTTCTATTTTTTATGATATCTATGGGCCTTACATTAAGAACCCAGTACTGAAGAAGAAATATAAAGTAGTTCTCTCAATAAACATTTTATAAACTGCTTATTAAAATTCTGTAATAGTGCAATCGTGGGAAGGTTTACAAGTCAGCTCACAAAAGTCCAAGAATTGGTGTCTAATCAGAAGTTAGAGATGTGCATATAGAGTTTAAGAGAGCCATTTGAAAGTCATCAACATTTAAGTTCTAGTTGAAGTCTTGGACATTTGATGACACTGCTTGGTGAAGCCAGGCTAACTGAGAAGAGAACATGTCTAGTATTAGAATCCGGGGGAACATTTAAGGGGTAAGAAGAAGCAAATGAAGGAGTAAATATCTGGGAAGAAGTCTGACATAAAAACAGAAAACCTGAAGTGAGTATTGTTAAGCTGAGGGAAGCCAAAGTAAGACAGCTTCAAAAAGGGGTGTGTGTAGTCCAAGGAAGAGTAAATACAGTAAGAACTGAGAGGAGATGACTGGTGTCTCTTTAAGGTAGCTCTGAGACTTTTGGCAAGGCAGGGTCTGTGAGAGAGAAGCAGAGGGGATGGAAGGACGAGTATAGAGACCTCATGTGGCTGAAGGGAAAGAGCTCCGGCAGCCCAGGCCACCAGGAACAGTTCTGCTTACAGAATGCTGTAACCATCTTAGGATTTATACCACCTCAAGTGAAACAAGCAGGACAGAGACTCACAGGAAAAGATAAGGCACTATTTGACATAATGGCTATTGTAGAAGGGTTCTTAATGATTTTTTTTCTGCCCCTAACTCTTGACAGCATCATTCCTGGCCCCAGTGATTGCTGCTATTCCAGATTCCACTCTGGCCTGTTTTCCAAAAGGGGAAAAAGATCACACTAAGCACTGTCAGTGATCATGGACAGACATCAATCATTCCTGGGTCAATAACATTCACAATCAGTATATACCCATAAGTAGGAAGTGTGTATGAGGAACTGGGTCTTTGGAGAATGTTCTAGAGAAAGAGAGAATAGTTAAGGGCACATTAAGAAAGCATCTTCCTGGAAAAATATGTCTGGCTCTATATTTTCCAAGTGTGGCAGAGATTTGTGTAGTGAATACACTGAAAAAAAGGATAAAGAGACTGGAAAGGAAGCACAAAAAACAAGTCACTGTTAAGAGAACCGGTTTTTCTTGTAAGTTGAAGACATATAAGCATTAACAGAAAAGTGTGCTTGAAATTTCTCTAGTTAAAAAGAAGAAAATAAACTCTTAATTACTGATGTCTCTGTTCTCTGGTTTGTGTCTATCAAGGCAAGTGTCCAGCTGAATTCAGTTAGTGTGACCAAGGAAGAAAGAGGCTGAAAAATTTAAGCTGAAAACCTTTTCTTTTGAAACAAAGCCCCCACCTCTAATTTTGGCCGGAGTTATTCAGGACTTTCCTTAACTCTACTTGATACCATTAATGTGGAAAAAATTTAAGGGCCCAGAGAAAGATGCCTTTGACAATATTAAAAAGTATAAGGTTCTTGAGAATTGAGTTTTATTCATTTATCAACCTTAGAAAAATAAGGAACATCTACAGAGAGTATATGTGTGTATATTAAGACAAAATTTCATTTATGCTAGCTCCTGTCATACACTGAAGTTACCTCTTTCATTTTCCAATGATTCTCCACCAGTTTTATGCATGCATTTGATTTCCATTTTTTTCATTTAAAATGATTAAATAAAACTACTATTACATTTTTTACGGTGAATTTTGTTTTCTTATTTACAGGCCAATTTGTGAATTTACATAGCTTTATTTAATCTTTATGTTACTAAGCATGAGTATGGACCTTTTCTCCCAATCAGATAGTATGTGCTTAGAAAATGTTAACCTCTTTGTGAACTAAATAGAGAAACATTATAAACTCACATAAGTCCTCCAAACAAATATATATACTTTCAAATAATTGCTGAAAGTTAGCTATTTGAAATAATTAATAGAGGACTACTCCTCTAATAGAGGTATAAAATAACCAAGAGCTTAGTCTTAAGATACAGATAGACATGGATTAAAGTCCTGAATCTAAAATTTACTAAATCTGTTACTGAAAAAATTATCTAACTTTCCTAAGCCTCTGTTTCATTATCTATAAAATAGGGATAATAATGATTGTGATTTCAGAGTATTGTTCCTTAGATTCAATGAGCTATATAGGAAATGCTCAAAAATAAAAGTTATACTAATAAGAGTAAAATCATTATAACCATCATCTTCATCTTCTTCTTCTTCCTTATCATCAGCCAAGATTGAGTTGTAATTTTATTAAAGAAAATTTTTTTAAAAATTCCATCTGTTTAAATCTTTCCATATTTAGGTTTCAGTAACTATTTATTGACTGCTTACAAGATGCCATGTGCTTTTCTAGAATCTCATGACAAGAGCCATCAATGGTCCTTCTAAGCAACTCATAATTAACAAAACTAACAATACGAGTGAATGAGAAAAACTTAGATATATATTTTACTATACTATGTTAAAATGTTTTAAAAACCAAATAGCTTACCATAATTGCTATTAGTGAGCAAAATCTGAAGTTTAACTCTTTTGAAATCTTTGCTTGCCATTCTATAAAGATATGAACCAATACCTTAATTTTTTTTTTCAAAAGAGTCAAGTCTATCCAAACAGTAGTGTTTTAAAAAATAATTTTATATTTTAATAATATATATATCCTTATATTATTGTTGGAATATTTTCTGCTTTAATGCATGCACTACAGTATTTTCTATTTTAGATCTAAGTTCCTAGATTGTAAAAATTATGCCTTATGTTCAGTATTAACTAATAATTCCATGTATATATGTTTACTTAGCAAATACTTATTGATGATGATGACAATTATAATTTGATATTTTGAACGTGATGATTTTCCTAAAATAGTTCTTATGCTATAAAGTGAATTGCTCTTACAGAATACATAATATTAACTTCTATTAATTTAGGATGTAAGTAGTAATATAATTCATTATGAACACTGATGCTATACTATCAGTATTTGTGTATTAAAAGTGGTGTTGATTTTGTATCAGCTAAAAAAGACATGTAAAGAAGGCATTACAATAAGGCTGGAAATTAAGAAAAAAATCTGTCTGTTCTGTAAAATTATAATAAACATGAGGAAATGTCAAGCATTTCCAGTTGAGAGGTTCCCAGTTGTTTTCTACTGGCATTCTTTGATAAGAATACTTAATAGTCAATTCTCACCAACAAGAATGGACTTCAAATAAAGCCACATTTTAAGACAATGAATTGTTTATGGCAGCATAGCAACTGTTGTAAAGCAACAGTTCCTATTTCCATTTATCTTGCAGGCTATTCAAGAAAAACGTGTAGAATTTCCTAGAGAAGATCCTGGATTATATTTTAGTATCAAATTCTAAAGGAAGTTTTATGCGGAAACAAATACGACACACACACACACACAAAATGCCTTCCTTTAAATATTTTTCTACCCAAAGCACTAGTTTCTCTTCATATCATGTTTTTCACTACCATGTTTAATTTAAATCCCCCAACCTTGAGTTTATTATGTATAGAAAAATGTGTAGCCCCTGGACATTATGATTAATAATTATAAAATCAGATATAAAAACTACACAATATTTAAAGAAATAATCCCTAAAACTTGGGAAAGCTGAAAATTGAGGGTTCACAGTTAACATTTTGACTAAGTATTCCAATCACACGACTGCCTATCAAGGAAGGGTCTATAGAACTTTAATTATCTGTGAAGAACACTGGAGAATAAAGAGTGTAATAGTACTGAATTAATTTTAACATATTGTTATATATAAAATGTATACACAGCATTACAGTAGTTTTAGAAATGTATATACAGCATTACAGGAGTTTTAGAAAGACTCAGTAAAATTTGTGGACCTCATCCAGTACCTTGATTTACAAAAACGTGATATTTTTCACAGAAGCATTAATATTTTTCTTAAGGCCAATGATATACTTTAAGAAACTTCTGATAACTGGTATTGGCATAGAGTTCCTTTTCCACATCAGGAAAATATTTGATTTCCAACAACTGTGCTTGCCAAATATTAATTAGCTAAAGATGCAATATGAATCAGGTTCTACTTAAATACACATGAATGCAATGAGTAAATCTTTCAGATGGCTAAAGTGTTCTGTTTAATAAATGGAATAAATATTTGCAGTGCACAATAACTAAGTTTCATTATGTAGTTGCACATTTTACTTAAGTTTAAATATATTTGGCTATAAGAGAAGATTTTCTGAAACACTCAGTTTAACTCAAATATAATCTGGAAAGCATTTGCCAATAGATATGCTTACACTATTTGTTTATAAAATAATGAAAAAGTAATAGCTATTTCATTTTTAAATGGCAATACAGAATTTAAAAGACACTGTTTATGTGTATCAGAAATAACTGAATGGAAATTTGGGTCCAGACTGAGGAGGCTTCCTCAGCCCTGAGTAAATGAACACAGGAAAGAGGATCTAGTCTTGTGAGCCCTAACCCCAGGATTTCCAAGGAGGTCCCTATCTTCAGTAAAATATTTAAGGCAAGTACTAACATTTAAGTAAATTTTAATCTGAATGTTAGACTCAAAAGCAGATGACTTTATTCTGCTTCTACTTTAGTTCAATCACAAAACAATTTACCTTCTGCAAAACTTACTTTCTACCTTTTGGTTATATCTCTTAAACATACAACTTCTCATAAGAAAATATACTCAAACCATATGTTTATGAAAGAGGTCAAAAAAAACATTCAAATCTATTTGGGTTTTCAAAGCCACTTAGATATTAGTGTGGAGGACTTTGAAGCAGTTGTTATCTATTGGTTCACTTTGGAATGCTTTGTGCATATGGTTTTACTTTTCAACTAACAGCTGGATTCCTCACACGTTCTGAAAATCTGCCCTTCACTGACTCCTTAAACAACATTTCTATGAAGTTTCTATAAAAACCATGGTTTTAACATTATTTAGCCTCGTTTGTCTTTAAAATTAAAATTATTCCAATTGATGACTTTTTATGGCTGGAAAATATGTTTGGAAGTCCTTAAACAAAAAACTTTCTCTTTTTTGTCTTCAGATAATATAACACTGAGAAATTTCCTTTTATGTTTAAAAGAAATTACTGCACACTCCATTTATGCTACATTGAAATTACAATAAGTTGAATAAACTCAGGAAAAGTTGTTACTTAAGTGCAAGCTTTCACAAATTGTGAAATATTGGTAAAAAATGTTAAAACACAAATGAGTAAACAATGTCTTCAGGGGTCTCATGCCTTGATTTCCCTTGGTTTATAAACCTCCTTGACATATGTTACCATGATCACAATGCTCCTGTTACTTTTAATTGCCTGATAAAGGTTGATTCTCTCTGTTAAATTATAAGCTCCACTGGCGAAGGGTCTATACATACCTGCATACGCATTATAAAGCACAGTGTATGATGTTCCAAATAATAGGTGCTCAAAATACGTTTGCTTAATTGAATTTAAATGAAAATTCTCCCCTTTTCTATAAACAAAAACATCTGAGTGGATACATTGGGTGGAAGAAGAACATGATATTACAAAGTCGAAGGAAGAAATGGATGGGAACATTAAGGATCGCATACTAGCTTTCCTTTGGCATTGACATTTTCTTTTCTCTTCTGTTACAGGTCTCCTCTATTACCAACGTCACTAGGGTTTCAACTAACATTTATCTATATGTAGCTTACTCCCAAGCCTACATCTAAAGACCTGATCACCTCTCTAGATTACTAGAATTATATACTGCACTTTTTTTCTGATATCTCTAATTTAATACCACTCAGATTCTTCAAAATTAGTGTACAAAACTCTACCGTGGCCCACAAACCTGTTCCCGTTATTCAATTCAGTTCCAAGTGTTTACTATGAGCCAAATACTCCGCTATGTCCCAGGGTAGTAACAAACACAGTCTCTATAATCCTGGAGTTTAGAGTCTATGGAATAAAACAATCTGGAAGACAGATAAGGTAAAGTTGTTAAAATATGGGAAATAAAAGATGCTATGGGTTCATACTGGATGTGACATTTACCTTTACCTAAGGATGAGTAGCAATTAATTAGATAAGTGAGGCTATGGGAATGGGGTGTAAGGAGGAATTGCAAACACAAGGAACAGCACAGTATGACTTGGAGGTAAGAGATATTGACATAATCCAGGGGCTAGAAGAATCTGGGTACTGGTGGAAGTACCAGTGACAACTGAGGGGAAGCCCAGTGACAATTGAGGCTGGAGATGTAGTCATCAGCCAGATCATGAAGGGCCAAGTAAATCAATTTAAGGAATTTTGTCCTAAATAAGGGTGCCATTCAAAATATTTAACAACTTAGGACATTTGGGCAACAAATCGGAACAAATGCTGGCTTGAGCAACCCCATTAGAAAAGACCAGCTAGCCTATACACAAGCAGAATGCTGGTTCAGTCCCAATAATGCAGTTATTGAAAAATTTTTAGCAGTGACATTATCTGATTTATCATTTTAGAAAAAAAAAATACCTGGCTAAAATGTGTCAAATGGATTGGAGGGAATCAGGAAGGAGGTCTGAGACAAGTTACAAGGTTTCTGCAATAGTCCAGATGAGAACTAGCCCAGAGTGGGATCAGCAGAATGAAGATGCCAGATATATTCTAGAGAGCTCTGGAAGGTGTATTTAACAAGAATTATTGATGGGACTTTTCTGAGAGGACGAAATCTTGGCTTGAGCAGTTGGGTGAATGATAGTGCTCTTTACTAAGGCAGAGAACACTGAAGAAAGAATAAGATTCATTTACCTGCTTGTTTATTTGTTGGAATGAGAGGGAGATAATCATAATTCCAGTGAGACACAGACTGACTTTGATTTGTCTGAGAACAAACCAAATACAGAAGCTGAGTAAGTCTGGAGATCAGGAAAGGGGTCTCAGCTCTCTGGAGATGACCTGAAAGTCATTTGCCATGAAGAACAAAAAGAGTAGATAAAGAAACTTAAGGAGCTTATGTGGAGTCAGAAGAGACAGTGCCTTGGGGCAGAACCTTGAGGAACAAGTGCCATGTTTGCAATTATACTCAGTTTTTTAATTCAAAAAAGTCTGCAAATCTTTAAAAAATTTAAAAGATAAAATTACTCTGCTGCTATACAGGATGAATATATTTTAAAATATTACTGCTTTGCAGGTCAGAATCTATAACTGTGATTATTGCAAGTATTAAGCAAAAAAGATCTTATGCTTTGTGAAATTAGGAACCCCTTACTTTACAAGTCAAGCCCTCTCTCGCTCTTATGAAACTTATCATTGTAAAGGGGAGGCTAAGCCCACCTATAATTTTGCCTAGGAGTCATCTCCAGAGAACCTCTTCTGTTGCTCAAATGTGGACTCTCTCCAAGCCCAATTCTGCATCACCCTCCTCCCAATGTAGGACAGGACCCCTCAGGTGAATGAACCTCCCTGGTGATATGGGACACGGAGTCCGGAAATGAGCCTGACCCTGGCATCGACAGATTGAGAATGCCTTTTTGACCAAAAGGGGGAAAAGAAAGGCAACAAAAAGGTTTCAGTGGCTAAGAGATCTCAAATAGAGTCAAGTGGCTGTCCTGGATGTTATTCCTATGCAAGCTTCAGCTAGATATCTCAAAAAAGCCACAGCGTGATAAGCCCAAGTTAATAATAGTTCCAAAAACCCTAAAGAATACCCGGGTCCCTATCTGAGACACTATAAAAGTTTCACTCACTCAGTAAGTTTATTCTTCAGAAAAAAAAAAAAAAAGGATGAAAACAAAGCTGAAAACAAAATAAACAACAAAAGAACCAAAGAGAAGTCAACAATTTTATAGGTTTCCTCTTTTTCATACTCACTTATAATTAAGAGGAAACTGGCAACATTAATAGTGTCAACATCATAAATCTTTTATAAACACAATCCTAACTCTGTGAAGTCTGGAGGTGAAAAAAGTAAATACACTGAGAAATACTCAAGTTGCTCTAACATAGAACTACATGTACCTACACATCCCTAAAACTTAGCAGGAATAGGAGTCCTCTTAGCCCTGACGGCTTTTGATTTCTGAAGTCTAAACCTTCCAAGGTCTCCATCTTCACAGAACAGTTTGTAAGCTATTGTGCATGCATATCTATTCTTGAATAAATACTTCTACTCTGATACCAATTAGGCGAATGTTAGACCTAACTAGACAAATGTGTGAATTAAATATGCAGTGGTAACAGATAAATCACTAATGATTAATGGAAGACTAAATTTATTTATTTTGTTTACTAATAATTTACTGATTTTCTTTTTATCAAGTTTAGGTTTTTACCTAAGCTATTCATGTCATCTATCACCCATACATAAAGCAGGCATTTTTTTTTTCATAAACCAATATTAAGAGGAATAGAATGTTGACTTTTGTTCACATTGCTTCATGAATGAAAAAAGAAGTCTCTCCCTTGTTTGTTAAAAAAATAGACATTTTAAAGGATTGAGCTAAAATTTATAGCATAAATTTCTTTTGCTTGGTGAAAGGGTTACTTTATTTAAAAATAACATAGATGAGTTAACCAATTATTTTATAACTATTAAACTTCAAGAGAATAGTTTTTAAAGCTGCTTCAATAAATGAAGGCTAAGGGTCAGGGAAAAAACTCCCTGAAACTGTGGAAAATGCTGTGGATATAAACAAATTTTCATTTTTTCTGGAGAAAGGGCCATAGTTTTTATGTAATTTTGAAGGTTTTGTGCACTAATTCTGTGTTAGGCATTGGGTTAATTAATGAACAAAACAAAGCTGCCCCTACCTTTATGGAGGAGACAAACATTAACCAAATAATAGTGACTGTATGATTAAAAACCATAGTAAGTGCTCTGAAAGGAAAGTCTGGGGAACTATAAAACATTTAACTGGAAAATCAGACCTAATTTAAGCTAGTTGAAAAAATTTCTGATGACTTTCTTGAGCTACTTGATACTTGAGTTGAAATCTGACAAACTTGTAACTTAGAAGAAAGGAGAAGGTCATGTGCAAAGGTTCTGAGTCAGAGGGATGACAGGGTTTTCCAGGAACTGAAGGAAGCCAGGGTAGCTGAAGTGCAAAAAGCAAGGCTGAGGAATAGTAACATTAGATAATGTTGGAGAGGGAAACAGAGGCCAAATACTCCAGGCTGAGATAAGAATTTTAAAAGCAATGAGAAATCATTGAAAGGACTTTATACCCAAGATTGACAAGACTAGATTTCTGTTTTTAAAATATCATGTTTGGGGCAATGTAGAGAATCTATTAGGAAGAGGGAGAATGGAACTAGAGAGAGCAAAGTGATACTATCTCATTAGCTGGAAAGAAAATCAAAGGTAGCTTGGACTAAACTGACAGATTGTGGACATGGAGATTCCGCATACTTGGGAGATGAAATCAACATATGATATGATGACAGGTTTGTGGAGAGAGAAGGAAGGCTTCAAAGATGGCCACTAGGTTTCTAACTGGAGGTGATCACGCAATGAGAGAGGTAAAACTACAAGAGATCTCGGGTGTTTTTTATAGTGTTGTTATTGCTTTGCAAGAATGGGTTAAGTGTTGGGAGCAAAAGAGCTTGTTTGAAGAGCTTTTATACAAAAGATTTAGGCAGCAGTAATTAAAGGACATATGCTTTGAAATATTTCTTTTTAAAAAGCCCAACAACAAAGCTTGAGATAATTTTTAAAGTAGACTCATTTTTAAACTTTTTCTATGTGTTAACTTAGACAAAAAATTTTTGGAAGAAATGTGTAAAGACAATACTGTCAATTGGCAATTCAGTTTCACCAAAAAATTAAAATAAAATGACTATAAGAAAAATTGGGAATTTCAAAAAACAAATAGACAAAACAAACCAAGAAAACACCTATACAACAATAATTATTCAGCTCCACATCATTACAACATGGGAACTTTGAAAGCCAAGTTTCATCTAAAACTGAATCTAATAAGGCATTCTTGAAATGCTAAATAAAGAGCTTGTAATGGATACATTCTGTCTTATTTGATGAAATAATTCTTTAAAACCTATCCTTTGCATCTATTCAATGTCATTTCATTTTTAGAAGAGATAGAGTCCTAGCCTTTTTTGACCTTTTCAGGATCAACCAAACATACTTGATTTAAATCAAAACACCATTATAATAAATAATATAATCTAGGATACATATCATGTTGCTCAACTGGATTATTTAATAATATGCACTTTTAGAGGTATTCCCCCAAAAAGTATATTTTAGTTCCTAAATCACCCTTATTTATTTCTCCTAACTTCAAAATAAATGCTATTTTTCAGAGACTCAGGATGCCACAATTCCTTTTATGGAGTTGGGCTTGAATATAAAAGCAGTGATCTTTTTAATATTAGTATCTTTTTAAGATGAATGTTATTTTCAAGAATATCTGACTGGAATAAGTATTTCTATTTGAGAAGCAGTGGACTAGCAAATAGTGTTTAGTTCCAACATTTATTAAGGGTTAAAAAAAACTGTTGGACTTCAGGGTTATAAGATAAATATATAATATATAGTAAAATCTGTTAATTTAGTATTAGTTTATTCAAATTAGTATACAATATAAAAACCATAATTTCTTAGCTAATAAATTCTTGATTGTGGTTTGATAAAGAATCAAGGGGAAAAAAATTAACCAAGGAGAAGTTTCACCATGCCCTAACACTTCAATTATGTGCTAGTCCATTACTAGCATTTTGTGAGGCACTGACATGTTATATTGATACCATATATTCTATTGATAAAGCTTCTAAATGCATGAATATATTTAGAGTCATACTGTTTTTCTTGCTAACTGAACACTATCTTATTTTGCTGTACTTTTAGAAAATAATCAGAAAACAAATCACTTATGGCCGCCCTTAAACTATGCCAAGATGGAATGATGTAAGGCCCAGAAGCATCCCTTTTTAAATTTTTTTAATCTTTTAGGTTTAGGCAGAGGCAACTGAATAGAAATTTTTGGTTTATATTTTATTTTTTTGTTTCCTCTTGAAAGTCTTAGTATCTGAAATATACTTGTTCCTTCATCAAGTATATGAGCAATATAAAGAAATACAATTTTTAAAAAGGCAATTTGCATTTAACAACAGGAAAATGTCTCCAAACTCAGAGACCAAATGAAAAGTTTAGAAGTTTCACCTGAATGGGAAAAGGCAATTGAAGGAATTGAAGTAGTAATCTTAACTTTTATTTCCATTTATCTTATTTTAAAATCGGAGTAGTTTTTATTAGTGGGAATCATGTAGATTAGCTAAAGTTTGTATGTCATAAAATTTTTATTACATGTGTATTTTCAGTATAGTGATCGTTTAATTTAAAATGTTATTTTGCTGTCATGATGACATTGTACAAGTCAAATGTAACATCACATTTTCAAACAATTGCATTTTTTCATCCTAAAGATCAAAAGACAGTTCTGAATGTAGCCAGATAACCTATGCTATTCTACCTCTCAAAAGAGCATGGTAAGATGTTTAGTGTAACCACAGTTTTCTCTTTCAGGGAGAAGTTTGCATCAGACCTAACCACCGCAATTCTCCGAACATCCCTGTGCAGAGATCAGTGATACATGTCATTTCAAACAACACTCACATGGTTATCATCGGCACATAAACACATCGTCTGATAGCCAGCCTCCCCTTCCCGGTAACATCTACAAAACAGGCCTGTGCCTCTCTGCAGCTGTGAAAACCCCTGGCCCAAACCAAGTCTCCTGAGAAATTTCTTGGTTATTTATTAGAAGCTTAAATAAAGTGATGGACTTAACATATTATTTAAAATACTTGAGATCTGGTGTCAGCATTACTTCCTTAACTCTCTAAATGAGCACGATGCACATGTTCAATGTGATGGCTTATTTTGGCACTATTCCACTGTTTCACAGAATGCTTGCATGTGATTACATATTTTGAAGATATAATTTGTGCTATATCTCTATAACTAGAGGATTTAACCATCCTTAAAGTCTTCTACTGCCAAATGAAAGTGATGATCTTTAAAGATCAACATTTCTATATATGGATGATTTTCGTCACTTATCCTTGCTACTGCTATCTGAACAGAGATCACAGAGTACAACTGCTATCTTTGTGATATTATATCATTACAAACACAAAATAGAGAAAAATTTACTTCCTCCCTCAAAGAAAATATAAGACACTCTGAATTGAGCTAATTTAGTTTAAAGGGACTAGGAGTTTAAGCAAACGATCCCCGCAGTTGCAGACTGAGAGGGCTCTCAGGCAGTAGCTGAAATACCTACCGTCTTGCTGAGGTAACTTGTGCTGGTGTTCATGCACTGTAGCCCCTCACTGTTGCAGCAGCCCCCACATCTGTAGACGGACACACATGGAGGTTTAAAGAAGGTGTTTGTTGCTGCTCCAAACTCCTTCCCCACATCTATACACACCTCACGTGGCATGCATTGAGTCTTTCTCCACTCATTATCAATACCTGTCGAGTCACAGGGAAGTCCATGAGTTATACAGAAGCCACCAAGGGGACAAAAACCCACAGCAGTTGGAAGTCACTCACACTGATTTTATTTTTTAAAGTTAAATAAAATACATAACTTTAATGAAAATGACAGGATACTGAATTGCCCTGTGACTGGGAATAATATATGATATTTAACAGAGCTGCTAAGGATATTTTCTAACAAAAACTCATTCCTATAGGCATGTATCAAGCTAAATTAAGATTACAGTTTTTTAAAATTACAGTAATATCCCACAGCACTTATGTTTTGTGTTCCTTATTAAGAAAATGCAAATGTAATATATGGATGTTTATAAGCCCTACAGAGAGTCAGTTTTTTGTACTATTTTTTGTGGTCTAAAAGCAAAAGTAAACAACATGATTTTTTTTTTTTTAATTTAAAACAGAGGTAAATGAGAAGATGGCTAAGAATTGGATTTTTGAATTGGACTCAAGTCAAAAATCATTTTCAGCCTCCCTTTCTGGCAACTTAGGGTAAAGTCATGGTGGTAGCCACTTAAAATGCAAGGCTATTTTCCGTCATTTGGGACTTGCTTTGTGGACTTTTTCAGGAGAGTCAAATTTGCCTATTCCTTTTATGTTCTCTCTTTGAATTCTGTTTCCAGTGAGTTAGTAGTTTACTTATAACACTGTCAACTCCTTAAATACTGCATTACGATGTTCTAATTTATTCTCCCATATTTCCCGTAAAATAAAAGTCTTTGGGAAAAAAAAGACTGTAAACTATTGATTATACAATCTTGAAGCCATTTTATTTGTTTGTTTTTGTTCTCAAAATACATTGCAAACTTAAAATCCTTTATAGGGATTAATACCTAACAATGGAAGGGATTTACTTTTTTTAAAATTAGCCCACCAATTTATACTATTCCATGTTATTCAGCATCATAAATTTTTGTGAGGCTTTCTGCTAATTATCTCAGCAGATTTTAAAGCTCCAGCTTTCAAGTCAGCTATTTATGAAGGAGCAAGCAAAAAGTGGCATCTGAAAAAGTGATTTGGGTTTGGTTTGAGAGCAATGGAGCATTTCTAAATCCAAATCAGAAGGAAAAGTTATGTAAATTATTTTATAAGATACAGAATGTTTAAATGATTAAACTGACATAGCATGTAAATCATATCTATATGTTTTTAAAAGTGAAACAGGATACCACCTCAATTAAAATAAACTTGTATTGATATGCATGCACATTTTCATTTTTATATTTCAAGAAATCATCTTAACACTCAAAGTGAAATAAAAAAAAAAGCTATATTTTAAAAGTAATTCTTTATTTTCTGTTTATGCAGCCCTAAAGATACATTCAGTGGTACAAATGCTGAAATTAAAGCACTGGGTCGATGATTTTCACTAATTTGATATATGAGACTTATTGTACATTTTGTTTTCTGTACTTACTTTTTAAGATCTCTGCATTATAATGTGCTGCAGCAAATTTTATATTCTCTTCTGTCCTTGTGTTGGAATTGGACTGTTCTTTATTATGTTGCCAGTCTCCTTTCCTTAATTGACACTTGAACATTTTCCAATATTCTGGGTAGAGTACTGTCATGAGTTCATCCACACTGGAAACAGACCGCAGCTGCTCCTCCAAATCTTCACCCGTATAAGCCTGTCAAAGAAACATGCAAGACCAATTATTAATCAGATTAAGGAATTTGGAAACAGATGCACTAAAAACCTACAGGTTTCCTATGATGTATGCAGTGGTCCTTAATGAAAATATTAATTACTCCTGAATTACTTAACTTTTTCTGGCATAATTTTATTCATATTTAAATTTATATGAATCAATACTAGAATTAAAATATATATTTGGTTTTGAAAATAAAAACTTTTTTTGAAATACATTCTAAGATAATTTTAAAAGTAGCTTATTTGTGTTATTTATAGTCCTTTTACGTAACTGACAAATTTATAAGCTTGATAAATCATTCAAGCTTATATTACCATCCAATATAAATAAAATTAAACTAAAATCCACTCTAGCGCTTTACTTCATTTTTAGTGTCAGCATCAATAAAATATAATTGGGCTGAATACTTGAAATAAAAGTAGGAGTTGTACTTTCATGGAAGCTATGAGACTAAATAATCACATGAAGAACGGGATTTCAACAGAGTGTCAGAGTTAAGGTTTATATTTTGGCAGAACCCTCCAACATTTCTAAAAAGCCTATTTGATCATTAAGATTTATGCTGCTATGAAAAAGATATGAAGTAGTTCAGAGAATACAAAATCTGCTTATAAATGGCTGACTATCTATATAAATGTATCCAATTAAGTGGAACATTCCAAGTTATAGTCAAGGAGTTATCATACCTAAGAAAAAATTAGCATTTTTAAAATATAATTTAAATATATGGAAAAACAGAACATTTTTAGCTTTACCTATCTGAATAGTGGAATAAAACATCGAATGTTTATTTTATGTTTTTATGAGATTCCTAGCTTTTAAGTATAAATATATAAGAAAATACTTTGGACACTGGTTCTCAAAGTTGAGTGCACATAAGAATCAATTCACCCATGAAAAATAAAATTTTGGAGGTTTGGGATGGAGGAAGAGAGATCTTGGTTCAAACAAAAGCGCAAAATCTCCTCTTAGAGTTTCCCAATTAAATGTTTATGAAATACATGGCTAAGGATAACCTCACACATGGCAGAAAACTTAAGAAACATGCATGTCCCAGAATCTGAAACGGATTCTACAGGGAAAGATTTATATAAAGTACACAGGTATATTTCCAGTCAATGCTACCTAAAGTAAAACTTCACAAATGGGTTTTTGTATGCCTCTGTTTGCTTGAGTAACCCTTTAATTCTGAAGTACATGGGAGTGTGCATGCTTGGGAGGTCCCTGGATCTCTTTCCCTGTAGCTCAGCTGAGCCTCAGTCAAGTTTTGATCTAAGCTGATAATGCCAGTGCTTCCACTTCCAGAACAAACAGTGCCCACCCTAACAAAAGTAACTGTAATACAACATTGTTCTATGATTTAATGAAAGATACACGTTAAGAAAAAGGATGGTGGTGAAAAGGGACTTTCAATTAAGTGTTATGTGAATTTTTAAGACAGACACATTACTTCTGTATCTTAAAATTTAGAACTGGAAAAAACTATAACTTTTATTTTTAGGAGAAGGCACTACGTTCCTCAACAGATCAATGGAAGAAAAATATAAGCATAAAATTCACAATAAAGAAAACACAATATAAAAACATGAAAAACTGGTAGAAAATAAAGTTATATTTGTAATCTAAGGCTGAAAAAAAGGACATTCCAGGGATGAATACAAAAGTAAAATGTAAAATATTTGCATGGCAGAATACACTGCAAACAAAATAAAAGAAACAATAAAGTAAGAAAACTATTTTCAATATACACAACAGGTAGGATAAGACCAATGTTCTTAAAATATTACATGAACATGTTAATGAGAAAAAATAAACCAGCATTTCAATAGAAAAATGGGCAAAAAACTTGAATATTCACAAAGAATAAATAAAATTAACATAAATTTGGTGATGGCAGAAGCGAACGAAAGTATAATTCCTTCTAATCCTGGTGGGAGTATAAATTTACACAGCAATTCAAGGAAAATTTTGTACTACAAGTTGAAAATCCTTCAAAATATGTTCCATTTTGAAATTTAATCCCTTTGGAATTAAATTTCTTATCCAACATATAACTCTGCAAAGATATATTTACAAATTCATTGTGGGGTTCTCCATAATAGTGAACATTAAAAACAACCTGCACAGACAATAATAAAGAATTGTTTAAATAACTTATGGTACACATAGATAGTATGTAATGGATGGTACATACAGAAAGTATGTAATGTCACTTCGAAATGATCATACAGATATATGATTTTCACATGAAAAGGGGTTCGTAATGTAGTCTATGAAAAAGTACACAATTTATATACAGTATGTTTATACATATATGCATAATATGCATATAGGGTTTATACATAATCCTTTCAGAAAACAAAATTTATATATAAATATGTCTGTAACATACTTGTGGATGTATAGTCTTAAAGTGTAAAAATATTAATATTAATAGTCATCTTCTCCAAGTAGTAGGATTATAGGTAATTGCTATGCTCCTCCTTACAGATATCTATATTTTAAATTTGGATGATGAGTATATGCAACATATCAAAATAAGAATAAAAATTTAAAGTAATCATTTTAAAGCATATTGGCATCAATATTATTAGCTCTCACCTCAGCCATTTGTTTACTTTATTGTTCTTATTTCTGCATACAGCATACATTTTATATATTATTTAAGCTATAACAATCATTGGGAAAATGGTTTAGAAATGGCTTGAAGACTGTGCAATAAATTCAGTTATTCCTAATAGACTGTAATTATTATACTTGTGTGGAAGAAACACAAGCATTAGTATTAAAAGACACAGATTTCTATCCTGGGAACAGACCTTATTAATTGGATGACATTTGATAAATCATTTAATCTCTTTGAGCTTCATTTCAATCTGTAAAATGGGAATAATATCTTCCTCTGAGAAATTTTGTGATGATTCAAATATGCATTTGATATAAAAGTATATTATTACTCTTGTAGTCAGGAGTTTATTATAGTATCTTTAGAGAACAAACGCACAGTGCAGAGATTTTTTTCCAGGCAAATTGAAATTTTCAGACAATTCAGAGTTGTAACTCTGAGTCCTCTAACAGGAGTTCTGTCTGCTGCATTTTTTGCTCTAAATGAGCAGAAACCTAGGAATTGGGAATTATCAGATAAATGATGGGATTCTGTGAATAACAATATGACCCAAATCCTGAAGATAGATACTACCAGCTAGCCATCAAAAATTTGTACACATATTCTATTTTTGAAGAGTTTGAAGAGGCTCCCAGTAACCTAGAATGAGTTCTGTACCGGGCATAAACCTAAATCTTTCGAGTGAAAATGCTATGTATATGAAAGTCAAGTTCTTTCTCAGTACTTCTTCAAGTCTTTGTGTTCACTAAGGTTTGCTAGAATGTTCATACCATTTTCTTAAATACATATTCCTTTTATTTTCCAGAGGGATTTGATATAGCTTCCAATAGAAAGTGCCTTACAAATCTGTATTCGACCATAATAAAAGCTTCAGGTAATCTAAAAATAAATCTAATTTTGCATTTAAACCTGGATGGATCAATTAGTAGGTTCTAGTAGTTACTCTTACGAAACTTTCAGCACACATGCATTAGCAAATGGCAATCTATGTGACCTTCAGTGGAGAATGTTGAAATGAAATAGGAAATCAAAGCTGCATGTGCAATGTGGGAGGGAGCTGCAGGAATCAGGAATAATCCCCTTCCTAGATAATTCAAGGAAGGTATTCTTTTCTTACTTTAATGGGAAAAAATGAAGCAAAATCTCTGGTTCTAGAATAAATTACACGATGAAAAGGAGCTTTGGGGTTTCACCTGTACTCGATAATTTTCCGTAGTCATGGAAAATGATAAGATGAAGTGGACACTTGAGGTGGAATTGACAGTGACCCCTAATCAACTTTACATTTCACTCACAAAGCTCACAAAAGCAAATCTCCCTCTTGCTGCTCTGCTTTGACTAGGGGACATTCGGGTGCCTATTAGGAAGAAAGTACATGTGCATGTAGGCTGTCTACTCCCAAGAACTATATTAGACCAGAGCATCAACCGTAAGTGGGACACCATAGCAGCCATCTAGCACACAAGCCAGTAATGGTCCTGGATGTGCCAACGGTGGAAATTAGTTTTTAAATATCTACAAGTGTCAGTAGTCCCTTCAAGCTACTGTCTTAAATTAATTGCTATGCTATATATATAGCTCTAAATTTGTCACTCATTTAATAATTCTGTGAAGCTCAAAATTCATGGGAAAATGGAGACACTTGAATTATGGGAAATTTCCTTTCACCTAAAAGCACATACCTTTATCAAATAGAAAAGATGGATGAGAATATATCAAAGAAAGTTTTATTACTGTATATTAATGAAGTAGCCAAAAAGGTCACAGGTCTAAGTGTCCAATATATATTTATTTTTAAAAGAGAAGAAAAATAACTAACATTCAAAATGGAAAATTATATATATACAATATATACAAGTTTAATTTATATTTACTTTAGTTTAAAGCCCATACTCTATCATTAAAAGTCTAGCTCAAATAATATTTTATATTAAAATAAAACAAAAACAAAACAATTTTGTAAGGTAAAGCAAAGAGAAGATTACTTGTTCAAATTATCACTAATAGTTAAGGAATTTACAAAAAATTCTTGAAGGAAATATTTTTTATATTATTCATCACATACTTCATCCATTTGTCCTATGAAACCAAATTATCAACAGCCATCAATCTATCAAAAAGTAGTTACCAAGGTCAGTAACTCTACACTGTGTTTTCTTTCTTCTCTGGAAAATAGGGTCAGATCCAATCATTAGAATAAGTTGCTGTTGACAATATTTTCCACCTAAAACAGCAAGGGAACATGCTTATTTATTTTTTCTAGTTAACAATGGTTGTGTAACAAATGAACTTGTAGGTTCTTCTATTTCCTTCAGCTAATTACCTATGATAGGTAAATTATGTAAAATTTAAAAGTGTATTCTAATTATTTAATAATACTTTTTCTCAAAAGCAGAAATCAGGCTGGGTGGCAGAATGGAAAAGGCTTTGGATTTGAGAAATTATCTAATGCACAGTTATAAAGCTCACTCTAAAATCAATCTTTGGTAGAGAATCATAAGTAAAGATGGAAATTCAAGTGGTCTATGATGCCTATATTCTTCTAAGTATAGAAATTTGCAAACGATTTATATAACCTTAGCAAATCATTTTACCTAATGTTTCAGTGAAGGTGTCAGAGTCAGGATTCTTTCACCCTCAGGTCACCCATCATCCATGTCTACACCAACCTGATGTGTCACAAATAGGTAACCCTGGAAGCAGATATTTAAATTTTAGTTTAATATAGGAAGTTTTAGTTTTTACCTTGCCCTGTGAAATATTTCATTGTAAATGTTGAAAATAATGTGTATTTTAGAACAGAATCTTTAAAAAAAAAAAAAACCTATTATTGATATCACAGTTCATTTATTTTTAAATGAAAAGTCACTTTTTAATTTGGTCTATATGTGACAAATGAAAAGCTGAATATTTATTTCAGCAAAAACTAAGTTAAGTTGGTTCCGATTAAGCACTTTGAATATTCAATTTAAAGCATGTTATTTTTAGGTACCTTTCTAATTTAATGCCAAACTAGATAATTAATCAATTCTCTCTCCATAATCACCATCCTGGAAAACAAAGAGACTACGAATACTGATTTCTACCACTGAACACTGAAAACCAATTGCTCAACTCTCATTCTGGAACGGAATCCTCATTGACTCCACTTTGTTGTAAAAATGACAAAATGATCTCAGAAAGTTTAATTCCTGTCTTTTTCCAGATATAATCTCAAAATTGATACCAAGTAGGTGAAGCCAAAATTGGCAAATACGGTTATTTATCAAATAATAAGAAAATGCCAAGGACCTAAAACTTATTACACAAATTTTCCAATATTTATTATCAGGCAGAGCAGTGGTTTTCAAGTAGAGTCGATTTGGTCCTGCAGGGGACACCTGGCAATGTCTGAAAACATTTTTGGTTCTCACAACCCAAGGGGCATATGCCACTGGCTATAGTGAGTAGAGACCAGGAATGCTAGCAATCACCCTACAATGCACAGGACAGGCCCCTACATATAAGAGAATTATCCAGTCCACCATGGCAACAGTGCTGCTGCTGAGAAACCCTGCAATGGTCTGCAAGAGCTTTGTCAGATTTGTTAGTTCTGCTGTAGAGGTCATTTGTTAACCCCTGAAGAACATGCTGGAAGGTTGAATATTTGTACGAACTGCTACAAATTATGTTTTTTTTTTTTTATGAATATACCTATGCATTTTTGTTTGGTATATAACTAGAAGTGGAATTGATGGTTCATGAAGTATGCATACATTTAGCTTTATAGATAGGGGCAAACCATTTTCCAAAGTGATTAAAAACTGTAAAAATTGATGAGTTTATGCTCCTAAGAGTCATATATAAGAGTTCCCTCGCTTCACATCTTTGACAACTAGTGCTGTTAGTTTTTACATTTTAGTCACACTGATGTGTATGTGACATCTAATTGTGGTTTTAACGTGTATTCCCTGGAAGACTGAGAGGCTGAATACTTTCTCATGTATTTTTGGCATGGGATTAAGAATGCCTTTAATTCATTTTGATTGGCTGTTTTTTTCCTTATTAATTCATAGGAGTTCTTAAAATATTTTGAATATAAGTCCTTTGTTGTATATGTATATGGCAAATATCTTCTACAGCTTGTATTTTCACTCTCAACACAATTTCTTAATATTAATGAAGTTCAGATTTTCAGATTATTTTATTTATGATTAGCACTTTTTTGTATCTTAAAAATCTTTCTTACCCCCAAGGTCGTGAAGATTCCATCCTGTTTTCTTCTAGAAGCTTAATATTTTACTTCTCACATTTGGACTTACACTTAACTTACAATTAATTTTTGAGTATGGTGTAAGGTAGGGGTTAAAAATTCTATTTTTTACTCATATTTAATTAATTCAGAACTATTTATTGAACACTCCATCCTTTCCCCAGTGCACTGCTCTGGCACGGTGGATGCAAATCACATGGCAATGTATGCAGGGTCTGTTCTAGAGTTCTGTTAACTGTTCCACTGGTCTGTATGTCTCTCCTCATGCCAGAACCACACAACAGTTTCATAATTAAATCTTGATATTATGCATGTTATTTGATTTATCCCCTATGACCCCAAAGTTTAATAACATCACCAATATTCAAAAATTGTTTACAATATCTTCTTCCTTTTCTATAACCACTTTCAATTCTGGCTTTTGAAATAAATGTGAAGTATTTGACGGCTTTAAATAATGTATGCAAAGTGCATAGTTTAGTACCGGTTACATATTAGGCACTCGATGCTATCTACACTTCACAGTGGTAATAGCAATGAACATGTGGGCAATAATTACTTTAAGGGATATTCATTAAACTATAAAATAGGTTTAATTCTCAAAGCATATTGTAATTATCTTTCCCTCCAAATCTGTGTTCTTTGTGAAATCTCGATTTCCTCAATCATATGTATGTATTATTTAAAATCACATACAATTATATGCAAAGATACATTTCTAACAAAATGTCTGACTAAATTCTGAGTTTTCCATGAGAGCACGGGTTTTGGAGAACTACACGTCGGGTACAATACAATAGTAAGAGCATGTGTTTTGGGCACAGATATACCTGTGTTTGAATCTTTGCTTCTCCACTTACTGCAAGTGTGAAGTTCAAGTCTCATTTCCTCATCTGAAATATGAGGGTTGCTATAGTGATTAAATGAACTACTGTGAAATGTGAAATGAGTTATGTAAATAGCCAAGTATTTGTTAATAGTAAGTTTTTTATTAGTGTAGATAATGATGTTGATAATAATATCCCCAAAACTATGATTCCCCATTTAAAAAATGTAGATAATAAAATTTACCTTGCAAAGCTGCTCTGTGTGTAAATAGATAATATTTGTAAAGCACAGACGAGGAAGGCTGTTAAGCTAGCCAGCAACTTGAATCTAATAAAATATTTTAAATAAATTGTAAAGCAGAGAATGTTATGATTTTATGTCTTTTGGAAAATATTTATTGAATGACTATTCTGTGCCAAGGACTCTTCTAGGCATACTATTTGTAAACAAGGGTTCTCTTTTCATGGAGTTTGAATACTAGATATTATATATATGTATTTTTTTGGAAGCTAAGAATATTAATTATCAGTTCTTTGAATTTGCTCTTTCCAAGGGATTTTCAAATTTTAAGACACACCTGTTTTGTATATTGCAATTAATTCCAGATGAGTTTCTCATTGCTTATGTGCTTCTGTGCCTAAAGGATTCCAGACCCAGTTACTAAAGTGGCAAGGAGGAGAACTGTTGCTATGAAACAATGTTGAATAAAACAAAATTGAATTATTTAACCAGAAATAGTTTCTGAAAACACAAAAATTTCATTTTTCATTTTTACTAGACCTATTAAATTTCTCTCTATAATTAAAACCTATGTTATGACTTTAGAGTTGCAAAAGCATTTATACTGGCTTAATGAAAAATGTGAGCAAATTATATATGCTTCTCTTTATAAATTCATTTATTTATATTCTTATTTTCTATAGTCCTGATTCTGGTCCATAATTGCACTCTGGTTCGGGAAGGGCTGTGTGTGTGTGTGTGTGTGTGTGTGTGTGTTTGTAGGACAGGTGTGGTAATGGGTGATTAGGGCATGCTGAGGATACATACTCAAAGAGTAGAGATTATTACCATATCTTATTCACCATTAAGGATTTGGAAAGTTTTCCTGAGGGCAGTATCACATACTCAGCTATGGAAAAACCACAAAAACTCTCTTATCAGGCCAGTTACACCTGAACTTCTAACTGCATATTTTAGGAACAAATTTGCTCAACCATTTCCCAATCTCAAAGTTGCTTTATGGAAATATCATACTACAATATTTTTCTCAATTTCCTACTATTCAGAAACCTAAATTAACAATGATTTTCTCTATGTAATACACCTTTTATAGTATTTTCAGCAAGGTATAGCAATACAGATGATATTAGTGGTAGGGTGAGCATTAAGAAGAAATATTCCTTATTAAAAGAGGATAAAATTTCATTTCCACAGTGTTTTTTTTTAATATGCTGATGGCTTGAGATAGCAAGAATTTTCCACAACTATCTTGAAAAATTTTCTTAGTTCTAACATCACATTTTAGACAAATGAGTACTGTGTTGTGGACTCAATTCACCTCTCTTTACAGAGATACTTCTTATCTACTTGTTTGGAGAGGCATGTGGATGAATAAAAGTCCACATTGAATGAGAGAAGAAAAATATCATTTATATCATATTACTGAAATGTTCAATCAGTCTCCAAAACCTAAAGCAAAGATTTCAGTTAACCAAAAGTGTTACACTAGACCAAATTTTAATCCAGTTTTAAAATCTGACCCCATGAAGGTCAGAGTTAAACAAGCAAATTCTACAATGCTCCCTTCTCTGTCAATAAAGAGAATTCATGCTTAAAGTTTCACAACAGGAAACTATCAATTTAACAGATACCCTTTGATGTTGGGCTAATTTCAATATGGTCAGTGTATCTACTAAATTGTATTTTCATTTTAGGATAAATAGAACTACTGCTCTTTATTTACCCCCCCCCCCCCAAAAAAAAAGAAGAAATGAACTTCATTTCTTTCAAAAGTACCCTGGAAAAACACCTTTTTAATCTTTGTTGTTACTCATCACATACAAATAAAGCAAAATTGGGATTTGACATAAATTTACTAGTTCTCATGCTTTATAATAAAGTCCAGATCACAGGATCTATTCTGAACACATTTAGCCAACTTCAAAACAGAGAGAGAGAGGGAGAGAGGGAGATGGAGAGAGAGAGAGAGAGAGAGAACTGTTCCATAGATAGATAGAACAAATATTAAAGTATATCTGGGCTTACTACAAATTCATTATCACCTTATCACCAGGGGAAAAGAAAACCAAATCATATTTATATGATAATGATAACAGAATAAATATTTATAGGATAATTAGATGCAAGAAACTTTTCTAGGTACTTTGAGGGGTACAGGAATGAATTAGAAATGAATACTTCCTTCAAGAGGAAGGTAAGACATACAAACTACAAGATAGTTACAGGTATGCCAAGGGAACAACAGAAAAGTTCTTTGGGAGTTCTGAGGAAGGAATGATTATTTCCAGTTGTGGTATTCAAGGAAGACTCCTTGAAGAAGCTCATTCCAGAGCTTACCACAGTGGACAAATAGCCACATAGTTCATATAGAAATTAGCTGTTAAAAGCAACTCACTTTTATTTATACCCAATCTTTCTTCCTTCTTTCAGGACAAGTAACAAAATGCTTCTCCCCATCTCCATGAAGACCAGTGTCTTTACAGGTGCTTGTGCAATAATTTATTCCTTTAGTTACGGTCCTATCTCTTGGGCATCTTCTCTCTCCTTTCCCTTTCTCTAATAAAGTGTTCCTATTACCATACAAACTTACTACTCTCCCAAATTTTAAAAAAATAACTACAAGCATGCAGATAGAAAAATATCTACAAGTAGAAGAAACACCATCCTTTCAGTCCACATCCTATTGAGCTACTGCCATTTTCCTGCTCTCTTTCATAGCTTCACTTTTTTTTTTGAAAGGGTTACATATATATATCTGTACTCTCCTATTCCTTTTCCCAGTCCTTGACAACACTCCAGCCTGGTTTATGTCCCCATTACCCCACTGGAATTAGATCCCAGCAACTTGCACATGAGCTCTACTTTGCCCTATCACACTTACCTCCATTCTGTGATCACCCTGCTAGTCTAGTAAAGCCAGATCACCTGCTCTTTGTCTCCCTGAGACCAGGTACTTCTGCTATTCCTCCTCCCTTGGTAGCTATTATTATCAGTAAACTCTGCTGACTTTTCCTTTACCTAATCCCAAAGTTTGGAGTTCTCAGGGTTCAGAAATAGTTTCCCTTATATTTTGCTTACACTACTTTTTCAGGACCCACATCTATTGCCAGCCCTCCAAATATAATCTATATCTGAGGATATCCAACCCAAACTTCTCATCAAAAGGTAACTCCAATTAGATTTATCAAAATCTCATTTGTATCATGGCTAAAACTGAATTCATGAATTTCTTCTCCAAATCCATTTCTTTCCAAGTCTTTCCCATCTCATTAAACCTTCCTAATAAGTTGTTCAATCAAGAATCTGGGAATTACACTTAACATCTCCCATTTCCTCATCCCTAAATGTAATCTATCAGCAAGTCCTAGTAATGCTATCTCTAAAAATAGCAATTTTTCTCCCTGCCCACTACTAAGCTCCTAGTTAAAGCTGCCATCATCTCTTCCCTGGATTATTGCATCACTCACCTATTTAATCTGCTCCAGTGGTTTACCTTCATTATTTCAGACAAATCCAACCACCACTTGAAGTCCCTGAACAATCTGGTTCCTGTTACTGCTCCAACGTCATCTCATACCATTCCTGCCTGCAGTCATTAAACTTCAGCACCTCCAATACTGCAGCCCTTTTTCAAGCTTAAAACCTTACAAAAGTTGCTCCCTTTCCTGGAATGATGTTGTCCTGCCACAATGCACAGCTTAAATTTTCTCCTCATTAAAGTTTCTGCTTAAATGCTACATATTCAATGATGCTCTCTATCCACTGTAACTAAATATCCTAACTCACATAATCTATTTCAGCACCTTGTTTGTTTCCTTCATATAATTTCAGACATTGTAAACACCAGCTTATTTACACTTTCATTGTTTATCTCCCACATGCCTGTTTATTGCCTACTGTCTACTCCCTCCTTTGTAGAATATCTGACTCACGCCATTCAGTGAAGGAATAAAGGAAAGAACAAGATTGATATAAGCAGCTTCTTTTCATGCTTTGAAATAACTCTATAAATAATGCTTTCCAAAAACCAAAGAGAAACATTACAAAAATATTTAAAGGTAATTTAACTCAAATCTTATTAAAGTTACCAAAAAAGTAATTATTCTTAATGATGTGTTTATTTTCTTAAGATGACCAAGATTTCATTTTAGAAGTTATTTCCTGCCTAGTCTGAATCAAGAAATAAGAAAACAAACACAATTTTCTGTTAAAAAATAGCATTGGAAAAAACATTTGTATTTTTTCTAGATATTTCATTATGTTAATATTTAAACTCAACTACATTGTCAGCAATCTAGAATGGTAAAATAGGTATTCACATGTCTTTCCTTAATCTAAATATTTTTCTCTATTTTATTTATACACTCAATTGAAAATCAGAAATTTATGGTTAGTCAACCATTAGAAAAAAAAGTTTAAAAGTCTTATCTTATTAAAAGACAATTCAAGACAGACAGAAAGAAGGAAACATAAATAGAAAATAGAGAAGAAATAGACATGAAAACCTGATCCAAAAAGCCTCATAAAAAAGTAATAAAAGAAGTTTTAATTCACATGAAGTTTAAGTCATGAAAATTGTATTACTGAAAACATCTTTCATTTTATAATATTTTAAGGGGAAATTTTCCAAACACTTAATTGCATTTTTCTTCCTCTATGCAATCCAAGGTGAATTAAAACAGATGATATCAGAAATGCATTTTGAATGTCAATAGTTTGGGGCATGAACAGGAAAAGCAGAGATACATTACAACTGGAACATTACACTTTTAGTTCCTTGTTTCCCAAACCATAATATAAGGGTTATCAAATTGATCACAGAGTTCTGTGAGACTGCCATGGATCTATTATTTTCCACTCAAACCCTGGAATATAAAGGCTAGGACCTTTAAGAATTGTCTCCCTTTTACCACCTCTTTATCTCTAGTGTACAGATTCTTAGTGGAATATCACTTCCCCTAAGTGACCCCAACCTCTTCTTGGCTAAAAAATAATAGAAGTTCACAGCCATCCCCATTTCATCAGAATGGAAGTCCTGCCACAACTAGAAAATTAAAAGAGAGGGTTCATAGGGGATAGAGGTGGTTATAAAAGACTCTCCCCACCCCACCCCCAAAAAAGGTACCAGACACAAAAAGCAAAGTCTACAGAGGTGGGAATAAGGACCATGAGTTCAGGATCAGTGAATATTAAATATTTAATCTGTATACCCTTCACTTTGTGATGATAAAATATCACTGACATAACTTTTTCCTAATGTGTTGATTCTTGAATCAGTCAATAAGCAGTAGCAGTTACAGATCATGCCAAACATGTAATGAAGCCATATAACATTTTTTCATCTAGATGGTTTTCCTATCTTCTTTATAACTGATATTTCTATCCATATTTTGTTTCTCAATACTATTTACTGGCATCAGATCTAAGAACAAAGCATAGAAATGGAAAATTAATATTTCAACTTCTAGTTAAACTTGGCAGTGTAAAGGCAGGTATAAAGGTCTGTTCTCTTCCAAACTCTAGTAAAATAAGAGTAAAATATTAAAACCACATGGATAGACGGAGGCAGGGCAAGATGGCGGACTGGTGAGCTGTATGTTTTAGTTACTCCTCCAGGAAAGTAGGTAGAAAGCCAAGAACTGCGTGGACTGGACAACACAGAGCAATCTGACTTTGGGCATACTTCATACAACACTCATGAAAACGTGGAACTGCTGAGATCAGCGAAATCTGTAAGTTTTTGTGGCCTGGGGACCCGCACCCTTCCCTTCCAGGCTCAGTCCTGTGGGAGGAGGGGCTGTCAGCTCCGGGAAGGAGAAGGGAGAACTGCAGTGGCAGCTCTTATCAGAAACTCACCCTACTGATCCAAACTCCAACCATAGACAGACTGAGACCATACACCAGAGAATCTGAGAGCAGCCAGCCCAGCAGAGAGGAGACAGGCATAGAAAAATACAGCACAAAAAACTCCAAAATAAAAGCGGAGGATTTTTGGAGTTCTGGTGAACATAGAAAGGGGAAGGGCAGAGCTCAGGCCCTGAGGCTCATATGCAAATCCCGAAGAAAAGCTGATCTCTCTGCCCTGTGGACCTTTCCTTAATGGCCCTAATTGCTTTGTCTCTTAGCATTTCAATAACACATTAGATCTCTGAGGTGGGCCCTTTTTTTTTAATCCTTTTTTCTTTTTCTAAAACAATTACTCTAAGAAGCCCAATACAGAAAGCTTCAAAGACGTGCAATTTGGGCAGGTCAAGACAAGAGCAGAACTAAGAGAGCTCTGAGACAAAAGGCAATAATCCAGTGGCTGAGAAAATTCACTAAACACCACAACTTCCCAAGTAAAGGGGGGTGTCTGCCCACAGCCATCATCCTGGTGGACAGGAAACACTCCTGCCCGTCACCAGCCCCATAGCCCAGACCTGCCCCAGACAACCCAGTGGGACGGAAGCGCTTCAAATAACAGGCACACACCACAAAACTGGGTGTGGACATTAGCCTTCCCTGCAACCTCAGCTGATTGTCCCAGAGTTGGGAAGGTGGAGCAGTGTGAATTAACAAAGCCCCATTCAGCCATCATTTCAGTAGATTGGGAGCCTCCCTACACAGCCCAGCAGCCCAGAACTGCCCTGGGGGGACGGCATTCACCTGTGACATAGCACAGTCATCCCTTAACAGAGGACCCGGGGTGCACAGCCTGGAAGAGGGGCCCACTTGCAAGTCTCAGGAGCCATACGCCAATACCAAGGACTTGTGGGTCAGTGGCAGAGACAAACTGTGGCAGGACTGAACTGAAGGATTAGACTATTGCAGCAGCTTTAAAACTCTAGGATCACCAGGGAGATTTGATTGTTAGAGCCACCTCCCCTCCCTGACTGCCCAGAAACACGCCCCATATACAGGGCAGGCAACACCAACTACACACGCAAGCGTGGTACACCAACTGGACCCCACAAGACTCACTCCCCCACTCACCAAAAAGGCTAAGCAGGGGAGAACTGGCTTGTGGAGAACAGGTGGCTCGTGGACGACACCTGCTGGTTAGTTAGAGAAAGTGTACTCCACAAAGCCGTAGATCTGATAAATTAGAGATAAGGACTTCAATTGGTCTACAAATCCTAAAAGAACCCTATCAAGTTCAGCAAATGCCAAGAGGCCAAAAACAACAGAAAATTATAAAGCATATGAGAAAACCAGACGATATGGATAACCCAAGCCCAAGCACCCAAATAAAAAGATCAGAAGAGACACAGCACCTAGAGCAGCTACTCAAAGAACTAAAGATGAACAATGAGACCATAGTATGGGAGACAAAGGAAATCAAGAAGACCCGAGAAGAGCATAAAGAAGACATTGCAAGACTAAATAAAAAAATGGAGGATCTTATGGAAATTAAAGAAACTGTTGACCAAATTAAAAAGATTCTGGACACTCATAGTACAAGACTAGAGGAAGTTGAACAACGAATCAGTGACCTGGAAGATGACAGAATGGAAAATGAAAGCATAAAAGAAAGAATGGGGAAAAAAATTGAAAAAATCGAAATAGACCTCAGGGATATGATAGATAATATGAAACGTCCGAATATAAGACTCATTGGTGTTCCAGAGGGGAAGAAAAGGGTAAAGGTCTAGGAAGAGTATTCAAAGAAATTGTTGGGGAAAACTTCCCAAATCTTCTAAACAACATAAATACACAAATCATAAATGCTCAGCGAACTCCAAATAGAATAAATCCAAATAAACCCACTCCGAGACATATTCTGATCACACTGTCAAACACAGAAGAGAAGGAGCAAGTTCTGAAAGCAGCAAGAGAAAAGCAATTCACCACATACAAAGGAAACAGCATAAGACTAAGTAGTGACTACTCAGCAGCCACCATGGAGGCAAGAAAGCAGTGGCACGATATATTTAAAATTCTGAGTGAGAAAAATTTCCAGCCAAGAATACTTTATCCAGCAAAGCTCTCCTTCAAATTTGAGGGAGAGCTTAAATTTTTCACAGACAAACAAATGCTGAGAGAATTTGCTAACAAGAGACCTGCCCTACTGGAGATACTAAAGGGAGCCCTGCAGACAGAGAGACAAGGAAAGGACAGAGAGACTTGGAGAAAGGTTCAGTACTAAAGAGATTCGGTATGGGTACAATAAAGGATATTAATAGAGAGAGGGGAAAAATATGACAAACATAAACCAAAGGATAAGATGGCTGATTCAAGAAATGCCTTCACGGTTATAACGTTGAATGTAAATGGATTAAACTTCCCAATTAAAAGATACAGATTCGCAGAATGGATCAAAAAAAGTGAACCATCAATATGTTGCATACAAGAGACTCATCTTAGACACAGGGACACAAAGAAACTGAAAGTGAAAGGATGGAAAAAAATATTTCATGCAAGCTACAGCCAAAAGAAAGCAGGTGTAGCAATATTAATCTCAGATAAAATAGACTTTAAATGCAGGGATGTTTTGAGAGACAAAAAAGGCCACTACATACTAATAAAAGGGGCAATTTAACAAGAAGAAATAACAATCGTAAATGTCTATGCACCCAATCAAAGTGCCACAAAATACATGAGAGAAACACTGGCAAAACTAAAGGAAGCAATTGATGTTTCCACAATAATTGTGGGAGACTTCAACACATCACTCTCTCCTATAGATAGATCAACCAGACAGAAGACCAATGAGGAAATTGAAAACCTAAACAATCTGATAAATGAATTAGATTTAACAGACATATACAGGACATTACATCCCAAATCACCAGGGTACACATACTTTTCTAGTGCTCATGGAACTTTCTCCAGAATAGATCATATGCTGGGACATAAAACAAGCCTCAATAAATTTAAAAAGATTGAAATTATTCAAAGCACATTCTCTGACCACAATGGAATACAATTAGAAGTCAATAACCATCAGAGACTTAGAA
Source organism: Choloepus didactylus (assembly GCF_015220235.1). Taxonomy (NCBI): domain Eukaryota; kingdom Metazoa; phylum Chordata; class Mammalia; order Pilosa; family Megalonychidae; genus Choloepus; species Choloepus didactylus. Next base: position 191,732,321 of record NC_051309.1, read on the forward strand.
AATTCACAAATACCTGGAGGTTAAGCAACACACTCCTAAACAATCAGTGGGTTAAAGAAGAAATTGCAAGAGAAATTGCTAAATATATAGAGACAAATGAAAATGAGAACACAACATACCAAAACCTATGGGATGCAGCAAAAGCAGTGCTAAGGGGAAATTTATAGTACTAAGCGCATATATTAAAAAGGAAGAAAGAGCCAAAACCATAGAACTAATGGATCAACTGAAGAAGCTAGAAAATGAACAGCAAACCAATCCTAAACCAAGTAGAAGAAAAGAAATAACAAGGATTAAAGCAGAAATAAATGATATAGAGAACAAAAAAAACAATAGAGAGGATAAATATCACCAAAAGTTGGTTCTTTGAGAAGATCAACAAGATTGACAAGCCCCTAGCTAGACTGACAAAATCAAAAAGAGAGAAGACCCATATAAACAAAATAATGAATGAAAAAGGTGACATAACTGCAGATCCTGAAGAAATTAAAAAAATTATAAGAGGATACTATGAACAACTGTATGCCAACAAACTGGATAATGTAGAGGAAGTGGACAATTTCCTGGAAACATATGAACAACCTAGACTGACCAGAGAAGAAATAGAAGACCTCAACCAACCCATCACAAGCAAAGAGATCCAATCAGTCATCAAAAATCTTCCCACAAATAAATGCCCAGGGCCAGATGGCTTCACAGGGGAATTCTACCAAACTTTCCAGAAAGAACTGACACCAATCTTACTCAAACTCTTTCAAAACATTGAAGAAAATGGAACACTACCTAACTCATTTTATGAAGCTAACATCAATCTAATACCAAAACCAGTCAAAGATGCTACAAAAAAGGAAAACTACCGGCCAATCTACCTAATGAATATAGATGCAAAAATCCTCAACAAAATACTTGCAAATCGAATCCAAAGACTCATGAAAAAACTCATACCCCATGACCAAGTGGGGTTCATTCCAGGCATGCAAGGAAGGTTCAACATAAGAAAATCAATCAATGTATTACAACACATTAACAACTCAAAAGGGAAAAATCAATTAATCATCTCAATAGATGCTGAAAAAGCATTTGGCAAAATCCAACATCCCTTTTTGATAAAAACACTTCAAAAGGTAGGAATTGAAGGAAACTTCCTCAACATGATAAAGAGCATATATGAAAAACCCACAGCCAGTATAGTACTCAATGGGGAGAGACTGAAAGCCTTCCCTCTAAGATCAGGAACAAGACAAGGATGCCCGCTGTCACCACTGTTATTCAACATTGTGCTGGAAGTGCTAGCCAGGGCAATCCGGCAAGACAAAGAAATAAAAGGCATCCAAATTGGAAAAGAAGAAGTAAAACTGTCATTGTTTGCAGATGATATGATCTTATATCTAGAAAACCCTGAGAAATTGACGATACAGCTACTAGAACTAATAAACAAATTTAGCAAAGTAGCGGGATACAAGGTTAATGCACATAAGTCAGTAATGTTTCTATATGCTAGAAATGAACAAACTGAAGAGACACTCAAGAAAAAGATACCATTTTCAATAGCAACTAAAAAAATCAAGTACCTAGGAATAAACTTAACCAAAGATGTAAAAGACCTATACAAAGAAAACTACATAACTCTACTAAAAGAAATAGAAGGGGACCTTAAAAGATGGAAAAATATTCCATGTTCATGGACAGGAAGACTAAATGTCATTAACATGTCAATTCTACCCAAACTCATCTACAGATTCAATGCAATCCCAATCAAAATTCCAACAACCTACTTTGCAGACTTGGAAAAGCTAGTTATCAAATTTATTTGGAAAGGGAAGATGCCTCGAATTGCTAAAGACACTCTAAAAAAAAAAATGAAGTGGGAGGACTTACACTCCCTGACTTTGAAGCTTATTATAAAGCCACAGTTGCCAAAACAGCATGGTACTGGCACAAAGATAGACATATAGATCAATGGAATCGAATTGAGAATTCAGAGATAGACCCTCAGATCTATGGCCGACTGATCTTTGATAAGGCCCCCAAAGTCACTGAACTGAGTCATAATGGTCTTTTCAACAAATGGGGCTGGGAGAGTTGGATATCCATATCCAAAAGAATGAAAGAGGACCCCTACCTCACACCCTACACAAAAATTAACTCAAAATGGACCAAAGAACTCAATATAAAAGAAAGTACCATAAAACTCCTAGAAGATAATGTAGGAAAACATCTTCAAGACCGTCTATTAGGAGGCCACTTCCTAGACTTTACACCCAAAGCACAAGCAACAAAAGAGAAAATAGATAAATGGGAACTCCTCAAGCTTAGAAGTTTCGGCACCTCAAAGGAATTTCTCAAAAAGGTAAAGAGGCAGCCAACTCAATGGGAAAAACTTTTTGGAAACCATGTATCTGACAAAAGACTGATATCTTGCATACATAAAGAAATCCTACAACTCAATGACAATAGTACAGACAGCCCAATTATAAAATGGGCAAAAGATATGAAAAGACAGTTCTCTGAAGAGGAAATACAAATGGCCAAGAAACACATGAAAAAATGTTCAGCTTCACTAGCTATTAGAGAGATGCAAATTAAGACCACAATGAGATACCATCTAACACCGATTAGAATGGCTGCCATTAAACAAACAGGAAACTACAAATGCTGGAGGGGATGTGGAGAAATTGGAACTCTTATTCACTGTTGGTGGGACTGTATAATGGTTCAGCCACTCTGGAAGTCAGTCTGGCAGTTCCTTAGAAAACTAGAGATAGAGCTACCATTCGATCCAGCGATTGCACTTCTCGGTATATACCCGGAAGATCGGAAAGCAGTGACACGAAGAGATATCTGCACGCCAATGTTCATAGCAGCATTATTCACAATTGCCAAGAGATGGAACCAACCCAAATGTCCTTCAACAGATGAGTGGATAAATAAAATGTGGTATATACACACGATGGAATACTACGCGGCAGTAAGAAGGAACGATCTCATGAAACATATGAGAACATGGATGAACCTTGAAGACATAATGCTGAGCGAAATAAGCCAGGCACAAAAAGAGAAATATTATATGCTACCACTAATGTGAACTTTGAAAAATGTAAAACAAATGGTTTATAATGTAGAATGTAGGGGAACTAGCAGTAGAGAGCAATTAAGGAAGGGGGAACAACAATCCAAGAAGAACAGATAAGCTATTTAATGTTCTGGGGATGCCCAGGAATGACTATAGTCTGTTAATTTCTGATGGATATAGTAGGAACAAGTTCACAGAAATATTGCTATATTACGTAACTTTCTTGGGGTAAAGTAGGAATATGTTGGAAGTTAAGCAGTTATCTTAGGTTAGTTGTCTTTTGCTTACTCCTTTGTTATGGTCTCTTTGAAATGTTCTTTTATTGTATGTTTGTTTTCTTTTTAACTTTTTTTTCATACAGTTGATTTAAAAAAGAAGGGAAAGTTAAAAAAAAAAAAAGAAAAACAAGGAAAAAAAGATGTATTGCCCCCTTGAGGAGCCTGTGGAGAATGCAGGGGTATTCGCCTACCCCACCTCGATGGTTGCTTACATGATCACAGACATAGGGAATTGGTGGTTTGATGGTTGAGCCCTCTACCATAGGTTTTACCCTTGGGAAGACCGTTGCTGCAAAGGAGAGGCTAGGCCTCCCTATGGTTGTGCCTAAGAGCCTCCTCCCGAATGCCTCTTTGTTGCTCAGATGTGGCCCTCTCTCTCTGGCTAAGCCAACTTAAAAGGTGAAATCACTGCCCTCCCCCCTACGTGGAATCAGACACCCAGGGTAGTGAATCTCCCTGGCAACGTGGAATATGACTCCCGGGGAGGAATGTAGACCTGGCATCGTGGGATGGAGAACATCTTCTTGACCAAAAGGGGAATGTGAAAGAAATGAAATAAGCTTCAGTGGCAGAGAGATTCCAAAAGGAGCCAAGAGGTCACTCTGGTGGGCACTCTTACGCACACTTTAGACAACCCTTTTTAGGTTCTAAAGAATTGGGGTAGCGGGTGGTGGATACCTGAAACTATCAAACTACATCCCAGAACCCATGAATCTCGAAGACAATTGTATAAAAATGTAGCTTATGAGGGGTGACAATGGGATTGGGAAAGCCATAAGGACCACACTCCACTTTGTCTAGTTTATGGATGGATGAGTAGAAAAATAAGGGAAGGAAACAAACAGACAAAGGTACCCAGTGTTCTTTTTTACTTCAATTGCTCTTTTTCACTCTAATTATTATTCTTGTTATTTTTGTGTGTGTGCTAAGGAAGGTGTCAGGGATTGATTTAGGTGATGAATGCACAACTATGTAATGGTATTGTGAACAATTGAAAGTGCGATTTGTTTTGTATGACTGCGTGGTATGTGAATATATCTCAATAAAATGATTAAAAAAGAAAAAAAAACCACATGGATAAAAAGAACAGGATAAAAGATAATAGGAGATGAAAGATACTGATGTACATATGTATATATTTTAAAGATGAAAAACTTAGAGGTATTAGCAGAGATTGCTGAATACCATGTGCCTGCAAATGGGAATGGTGATTAGAAGCAAGCCATTTTACGACCTGGGTTCACAGATATATTTACCTACCTCAAACCATGCAAAATAGAGATAAAGAGTCAGATAATGATGGAGACATTGAATGAATTCCCATTCAGTCAAGTAACTCAATCTTCCAAATCCTAGCTTGCTTATAGAGGGTCATTCCATGAAGCAACTACAACAGAGGAGCTCCAAACCGAAAGCCACTAAGTCCAGCAAAAAACAGGGACAAGCCTATTGAAAAAAAAAAAAAAAAAAAGAGGGAAGTAAGAGAAAGCCTACACAGGTTATAGTGAATCCTGAAGCCTGTTCCCTTGTTTGGTTCCATGATGGCTGGCAGCTAGCTTATACCTCCTAACCACCCCACAATATGCAATAGGATGTTTCTTCTGTGGAGAGTCTGTGGCTGCAAGAAAAAGACACATTACTACAGTGATGCTTCCCCCAGTGAAAAATGCCAGGTCTTCACCCACACACTCAGAAGTAGAGCCTATCAGTTGACAAGCTCCACACATGCAGAGGGAGCTTCTATTGAGCTTTTTAGTGCCTCTGCTTTAAATAGAAACAACAACAACAAAAGACCATAAAAATTTTGCAGAAAATCTTTAACACAAAAGAAAGAGAAATAAAACAAACAGACAAATAAATTTAGCAAAAACAGGGAAATTACAGGAATTAGGAGAAAACTTAAAAATGAACAGCTACAATATTCTCAGAGATCAATGAAGACACTGAACAATAAAAGCATGTAAAGCATAAAACAAGTTCTTGGTAATTAAAAATTCTATACATAATTTAAATTTTTAACAATAAATTCATCAGATTAAAAAATTCAAATAGACATAACAAATAAAACAATTGAATTAGTAAAGAAAAAGAGAAGCAAGTCCAAGAGGACTTGACTGGTGAATCCTAGGAAATATTTAAGGAAGAAATTACACCACCCCCATACAATTACTTTCAAAAAATAAGAGGAGGAAAAAAATACTTCTCACCTTATTCTATGAGGCTATTATTATGCTGATACTAAGGTCCACAAACAAATTACAGGAAGAGAAAACTAAACTGCAGACCAATCTCCCACATAAACATAGAAGCAAAAAAAATTCTTAAGAAAACATTGGCAAAGTGAATCCAGCAACATATAGTATACCATGAAAGCAGGAATGCAAATGTGGTGTATCTTCTAAAAATGAATTAATATAATATACCATTTTAATAGGATGAAGACAAATACCATATAATCATCAGAATAAAAGCATAACAATCTTTCAAAAAATTCAACATTCATTCTTGATAAAAGCTCTCAGTATGCTAAAACTACAATGGAACTTCCTCAACCTGATAAAAGGTACCCATGAAAAACCCAAACTCCATAATACTTAATGACAGAATGCTGAATGCTTTCCCCTGTGATATAGAACAAGGTAACAAAGTCCATTTCCACTATTTTTAATCAAAATGGAAGCTATAACTAGTATAATAATGAAAAAGAAAAAGAAAGAAAGAAAAAAAAGATAACAAAATTAAAGTCATCCAGAATGGAAAGGAAGATGTAAAACACTCATTATTCATGTACTACATGATCCTGCATATAGAAAATCCTAAGGAATTAACCCCCCAAAAAACCACTAGAATAAATGAGTATAATAAGTTCACTGTACAATATTTAAAAATCAATTGTTTCTATAACTATCAATAAACTATCAAAAAATGAAATTAGGAAAATTTCATTCACAACAACATCCAAAATCATAAATGATTTTGGAATATTAGCAAAAGAAGTGCAAGACTGGTACACTTTTGAAAACTATAAAAGTTTGCTGAGAGGAGTTAAAGAAGATCTAAATAAACGGATCAACAGAACAAAATTGGGAGTCAAGAAAAAAACAACACCCTTATATTTATGATCAAAGGACTTTTGACAAAAGAGTCAAGGCAAATCAATGGCAAAGGGGTAGTCTATTCAACAAATGGTGCTGGGACAATTGGTTAACCATATGCAAAAACAAAAACAAAACAAAACAAACCCAAAGATCCTCCCCTCACACCATACTCATAAATTAACTCAAAAGAGATTAATAACCTAAATGTAAGAGCTAAAACTAGAAAACTGTTAGAACAAAATGTAGTTTCATCTTTGTGACCATGAGTTAGGGAAAAAATTCTTAGCATGACATCAAAAGCACAATTTACAAAGCAAAAAAAAAAAAAAAAAAAGTTAGGCTTCATCAAAATAAAAAAAAAAAGTTTGTTCTTCAAATATACCATTAAGAAAATGAAAAGACAAGCCACAAATGGGGAGAGAATAATTGATTGCAAATCATATATATGATAAAGGACTTGTATCCAGAATATATGAAGAACTCTTACAACTAAATAATAAATTAGAGAACAATCAACACAATTTTAAAAGTGCAAAAGATTTGAGTAGATATTTCACCACAGACATTCAAATGACTAATAGGCACATGAAAAGATGCTCAACATCATGAGTGATTAGGGAAATGCAAATCAAAACCAGGAGATACCATTTCACATACACTAGAATAGCCATAAAACAAAACAACAACAACAAAAAAACCAACCAAACAAAAGAGAAAACTTCATCATTGTTGGACTGGAAAATGGGTCAGCCACTTAGGAAATAGTCTAGCAGTTCCTCAATAGGTTAAACATAAAATTACCAAATGACCCAGCAACTCTACTGCTAGGGATCTATATACCCAAAAGAATTGAAAACAGGTCTTCAAACAAAAACTTGTATAGAAATGTTCATAGCAGCATTATTCACAATAGCCAAAAGGTAGAAACAACCCAAATGTCTATCATCTAACTTATGGATAAACAAAATGTGCACACAATGTAATACTATTCAGTAACTAAAAGAATAAACTACTTATACATGTTACAAGATAAGTAAACCTCAAAAACATGCAAAGTTAAAGAAGCTGGTTACAAAAGACTAATTTTTGTGTAACCTCATTTATATGCAATTTCTGGAAAAGGCAAAACTGTAGAAAATGAGAGCAGATTGATGGTTGCCTGAAGCTGGGGATGGGAACAAGGACTGACTGCAGGAGCAGAAAGGAACTTTTAGGGGTTCTAAAAATATTCTAAAACTGGTTTGTGGTGATTGTTGTTAACTGTACATCATTATCTACTTGCAGTAGCTACATTTTATGCCATGTATTATTCTTCAATAATGCTGTTGAAAAACAATGTTGTGCTTCAACAAAATAAGGTAATAGTTAAGAAAGAGAAAGACAAGGGATCCAAGAAATTAAGTCTCTTGCACTGGAAAGAAATGAAGAGTTAGTACAGTATCCTTGGGACTAACAAATTGCTCATAACAAGAGGACAGAGGCCTCCAGGAAAGAACAAAAAGCAATTCATAGGTCAACTGATGTGTTTTATTGGCAATTTTCAGTAGTATTTTATACTTATTTTAGGAGGCCTGCAAAAAATCTGTTGCAGGGTCATGCAAACAAAAATAATTATGAATTCCAGAAACTCTACAAGAAAAATGCATTCCCCACTCTTCAGTAAACAATATTCACATACTAAAGTAAATACCAAACATATTTCTACTCCCAAATTCAGATATACTTTCCTCTCTTAAGATGATAGAGGAATGAAAAGTGCGTATACTGGGGTGGGGTTGGGGGTGGAGGGCTGAGTATGGAGGCAAAGAAGTATGAGTGTGAAGGGTTAGTCGTGAAGGGAAGGATAAAAGACCAGATCCCTATCTTCTCTAACAACAAGTCAATAGATAATATGTAAATATAAAAAATCAAGAAAGAGCACTGAAAGTAAAGTATAATATGTAGAAATAAGGAAGTAACTAGCAAAAGCAACCAATAAAAGGCTTAATAGAGGCTGTCTCCAGAGCACAGGACTTAAGCAGAGGAAAGTGTGTGGCATGGGAAAGATTTTTTTCATTATACATCTTGTGATACTATTTTATTTTTAACTATTCTCATGTATTATTTGATAAAAATTACTGACATATTAACAAAACGGAAACACATAACCCAGTATCTTAGCATATATAACTATACTATAGTGGGAATATTTTAATATCTTCCCTAATTTAATGTGACTTTTTAAAACAACTTTTCTCCCTCTATTCCCAATATAAATCTGTACCAGTCTAATGATTCTCATTGTCCACAAGTGTAATTGCTTACTGCAATCTCTTTGTTTTCAAACTGTTTTTCAGCTTGTATTCCTTCTTCTCACTTCTCATCCACCAAAATGATACTCACTACTCAAGGCCAAGTTTATATATTAATTTCATCTTGAAGTATTCTTCAGCCATTTAAGCAATAGTTAAAAATTCATTTTGGCACTTGATTATGCACTCTTTTTTAATATAGGGCAATTGAAGTCATCAGTATTCAATGAATACTTCCTGTGGAAACGGAGACTTGTAAACAGATTTGAGAGCTAGTGGGTGCTAAAACGCAGAATATTTGGTTTATATTTGTACAGTAAGTGAGGAGGAAAATGTCCAGAGGAACCCAAAGTTTCTGGCTAGAGTGATGGGTCAATAGAGAACACTATGGGAGGGCCAGTTTTGGCTAGGGGCAGATAATGATTCATTTTGTACATGTAAGTTGGGGAGCATTTAAGACATCCATGTGAAAATTCTGAATTGATAGTAAGCTATATTATTCCACTGGTCAGGAGAAACCTACCCTGTAAATATAAATATGAGAATTGTCTATGTATCTAGTTGGTAAAAAAAAAAAGCTACATATGTGGTTGGGATTTCATTAGAAAAAAGGGTTTAGAGTGAAAAGACCTCAGGAGCTACAAACCATAAAATTTAGATACCAGAGGATTAACCAGTGAAAGAGAATTTAAAAAGGGGTAAAAGGAGAGTTTGGAGGATGTGGTGTCCTGAAATCCAAGGTAGGAGAATGATTCTGAAAGAGAACGTTTTTAAAATGAAAGCCAATTTCTTTTGCATACTCCGTAAGATGAGAATTAGAAAGATCACTGGGACATGAACAAGAGCAGTGATGCCCCCACATCCCATTTAGCAGAGTGCAGGGTAGAGAATGAGTAGACAAAATAAGGGTTGATCCATTAATTGCTGAGTTGACAAGACAGTGGGAATTGTTCTACCCAGTTCTTCCTAATTTGTTAAAATAATGAACTTGAGTTTGGGGTCTAAGGAACCCTTAGTGGAAACATACTACCAAAACCTCATCAAACTAGAGGTTTTCCAGGGAACGAGAAAACACCAATCAGAAAATGTGTGACTTGTCAGGATTTCAAAAGCACATCAACTTTTAGTGGAATCCATGGAAGTGGATGGAAAAGACATTAATGAGTAACTTAAAATCTGCTAAGGTTGTTAGGAGGTGAAGTATGGAGAGAAAAATGCAAAACTTTTACAAAAGAAAGAAAGAAGGAAGAAAGGGAAGGAGGGCAGAAGGAAAAGGGAGGGAGGGAGGGAGGAAGGAAGAGAGACAGACTAAAGAGAAATATCCTTGGAGAGGTAATTGTAAAACTCCATAAAAACTTATAGAAAAGAATCTTTGTGATCTTGGGTGAAGCAAAGTTTTCTTAAACTTGATACTAATTGCAGGATCCATAAAACAACAACAAAAAAAGACAAATTGTACTTCAAGAAAATGGAAATGTTCTCCTTTTTGAAAGACACACTAACTGAGAGAAAATACTTACAAAGCACATATCTAATAAAGGACTTATATAACCAATGTAAAAGGAAGCCTCAGTACTCAATGATAAGAAAACCAATCAACAAACAAATAAACAACAAATAATAGGAAAAACATTTGATCAGACATTTACCAAAGAAGACATACAAATGACAGATAAAAACAAAAGATGCCCAACATTATTAGTTTTTTGGGAAATGCTCATTAAATCCACAATGAGATACCACTTCACATCTATTAGAATGGATAAAAAATACACACAATACTGAGTACTGGCAAGCATATACAGCAACTGGAACCCACATATTGCTGGTGAAAAATGTAATTATGTACAGTTCCTTTACAAAAGAATTTGGAAGTTTCATATAAAATAAATGCACAGTTATCCACAGGTACATTATCCAAGTGAAATGCAAACTTTGAGTACCTGCAAAAATTTTCATGCAAATATGTAGAGGCTTTATTCGTAATTCTGAAACCTGGAAACAATCCAAATATCCTTCAGATGTCAGAATGGATAAACAAATTAGTGTACATTCATACTACTATTTAATAATAAAAAGGAGCAAAATATTGATATGCACAACCATATGGATGAATCTCAAATGCATTATGATAAGTATAAGAAGCCAGATTCAAAAGACTACATACTGTTTGTTTCCCTTTATGTAGCATTTCTGGAATAGACAAAACTAGAAAATGATCAGTGGTTGCTAAGGGCTGCAAGTGGAAATAGGGTTTGACCACAAAGTGGCACAAGAGGATTTCTGGGGGGGTGATTGAACTATTCTTGATTGTGGTGGTATTTGCTGTATGCATTTGTCAAAATTCATAGAACTATACACTAAAAAGAGTACATTCTTCTGGATGTAATTTTACCTCAGTTTTAAAAAGTGGATCCTAAATTTAACCAAATTTTACATAAATATAAGCCAAGAGCTAAATGAAATTTAAAATTTCAACTAAAAATTTAAAATTAATAAATATTAAAAGATAAATTTAAAGGAGAAACAAACCTTAACAATACTGATCTTTCAGCAATATAAAGAAGAATGAAAAAGGTAATTTACCTTTCTCTCTAGAAATAAAGTGCTCAGTACACATGACTTTTATGAGATTTCTCTTTCTTCTTTTCAAATGGTATGATCTCCTGAGTTGGCTCTTCTACATTGTGAGAGCAATATTATATTATGTTGAAGGACTAGTTAAGTTATAAAAATTCTCTTGGTCTCAGTTTTCTAATTAATAAGATAGTGATTTAATATCTATAAAATTGCTATGGTGTTTGTAGAGCTATACGCAAAGTACACTACATAAATACTTGAGTAAGAATGCCATGCATCAACTTCAAATTTAGTGAAATCTATCTGGGTGGTCTGTTTCATTATTATCCTTACTTAAAAACATATTTTATAATTAAAAATCACATTTAATTGTTATTGTAATAAATAAATGGATTACAAAGAAGAAACATTTACTACTGTGTCTGGTCCACTGCCAGTGCTCAACAAACAGGGGTCACTACTGCATTTATATGTTAGAAAACTCCTCTTTAGATTAGTAAGAGAAAAAATAGACAGGAATCTCTACCACAAACATAATTTTCATATTTTGAATTGGAAAATAGCCACTTTCGTGGACCATAAAAGCTACAAAATCAGTTCTGACTAATTGATTTGAGAAAAAACTGGATGGAAGAAATTTGGAGACTTTAAGAGACTGTCAAAAATAGCAAAAGTTAGGTGAGGAAAACTGAAGAGTGTAAAAGTATTTGAATAGAAAATATATATTTATTTTATATTATATAGTATCAATATATATTCATGTATTATATATTCACATATCAATATGATATCTGTTCATATAATATATCTTCTCAAACCCTAAGTTTCAGATTTCATTTATGAAATGGCTGTGGAGAAAATTTTGCCCAAATCTCTACAAGTGTTTTTGTAATAATAAGAAGTTTGAGGAAAAATTTAACACAATGATAATTTTTATGACTTTGTATGAAAGGAGGATATTAATAAATTTGAAAACATCCAGTCAATTTTTATTTTTTACTTTAAATAATTGGCAAAATAATTACTGATTTTCGGAAATATGTTATCTACATACGTTGAAGGGCCATTTCTTGCTTTTAAAGAAAGTATCTATTTCCAGTGGATTCCTTTGCCATGGAATTTTGCTATTTGTTCACAACCTATTCAGATTTTTTTTTTCCTTTGAAGTATATTCTCCTCTTGGAGTTTCTCTGACATAACTTGCTAACTGTAAAGTGATCGAAATACAATTTTTAAATCCCCAAATTCTATTAAAATTTCTCAAAACCAGCCTTTCGGATTCAAATGAAAATTTTTCGTCCATTCATTATATTCCTTTAGGTATTTTTCAAACATCGTACTGTCTCTTTTATCCAGTACATTTATCTAGTACTTTACCTGCACTTTGAGAAGAAAATGTAAGAGTGCTTTGCTTTTTTTTACTTCACCATGGTAAGGTAAGTGATTGTGTTTTTATTTTAGCAATTTAAATTTGGACAAAATAAAATAACATTACTCAGAACAGTATAAATTTCTTTTCCAGTTCTTGGATGTAAAATTATAGAATTCTGACTCATAAATCTCTGATGTAGTTCCATTTGTTGCACATCATAAAACAGGGAAGAAAAGGAAAAGAAACTAAATGTTAGTAGATATATGTCATAGATGTCACTACTTTCTTTTATTTTTCAGCACTGCATGTTTTGGACAGAGGGATCTGTTTCAGAAATTAAATTCTTATTTTGGCTCATTTTGGTGCATAAGAAGAGTGTAAAGGGGCATGGAAATTGTAAGACATTAAATTAAAGAGTTTGCCCATGCAGGGACACTTTGAACAGAACACTGCAAGGTTTAATCTTGGACTCTGGAAGATCTACTACAAGGGTGAGGGGACAGTGAGCCTCTCAGCATCATTCCTACTGCCTCAAAGAAGTCTGCCATTTGGGCCATTTTCAAATTATCATTTGAAAGGACTTTGAAATAGTTTCAGTGAAGCATGTACAATTCTATCTTAAAGTCTTTGAAATTTACCTCATTTAAATTGGCATACATAGTCATCCTACATATATATATAAAAATAGTAAAGACTTTGCAAATTAATTTGCCTTAATTGAGATTAATGTACCTGTTCTTTTGAAAATGGGTTTACATCCATCACTTCCTGTTAGAGAAAAAGCACCACCGTCACCTTGGAGCAGTATCTGCTTTATGGAGACTGATGTGTTAATTTCTGTAAGCAGAGAATTATGCCAGCACTCTAGCCCTGAAAAATGCTTCTTGAATAAGGAGAAAAATATTGGAAAAAAATTGTACCTAAATTACCATTATGAAAATAAATGGCTGCATGCTTTTGGACAATTATATTTCACTATTTGTTAAAGTCCACTCATCTTTCAAGCAAGTTTTAATGATGAAGTGGCCATATTTTGTATAACTATTCTGCAGTCAAATTTTCTGTTGTTTTCTCTAATTTATAACTTTAAATATCTATTAGTCTGGATATGCACTCAAATATTCTGAATAAGAGCCTAGTTCTACTTATCAGCTATGGAACTTAAGTACATTGTTTAGTCTCTTTGTGACTAAAATAATTCTGTTTAGAGGATATAATAAAAGTGGCTGCCTCATGATTTTTTGTGATGATTAAAAGAGATGATGTATAGAATTCAGAATAGTATACAAAATGTACACTCCTTATATATTAAACTAATTTCTCTTGAGAATGAGAAAATTATTCATTTCAGAGTTTAAATTTAAACACATTTAAAGAATAAAAGAATCTTTCTTGGAGATAAATATTTATTTTAATGAGACTATCTCATTTTGTTATTTTTAAATGTTTCCTTTTTTGTAAAATTATTAGATATTTCATAATTGCTACAATGTTTTTCATATTCATAAATAGATACTTTTCAACAAATTAGCCAAACATGTATATCGAAGAAAACTATAGACTAAATATTTATCAGTGATTTATACAGTGAAACATAAACTTGCCCCAACTCATTTTATTTTTAAGGATGTATTTTAAAATAATGATCCTTCTAGTTCAACAAATAACAAAACTATTCTTAAACAAAATATCTAAATGTATCAGTGTATAAATTTGAAATGGTTATACAGAACATGCTATTTACAAACCTGAGTGGTATTACTAAACAAAAGATCACATGCTGTGTCACACCAACTAACAAACATCTTAAATGCAAATATAAATCAACACTGAAAAGGAAATGTAAACTACCATAAAAATTATTAATTGAAGGAGGAGGGAATTATAAAAGAAGTTTCTTTGAAAATATTTTAAAATTTTCTATAATTATTAATGTGGAGATGCTAAATTTGAGATGTTTTCAGATGAAATATAGATTAACCCAGAATTTATTGCTTCCAAAAAAATAACATGCTTTTTATTGTTCATGTATCTCATGTATTATTCATAAAAATTTATTTGAAGAGGAAAAATATTTTCATCACTTGATTTTAAAAAGTCCCCCAAATAACAGTGTAAATTAGTGTTCTGAACAGAATAATCCTAAATACAGTCTAGTTATATAATTTTTATAATTTTGCTTTTTTAGCAATAAAAACCCTCCCTGCACAAGTGCATCAACCCTTCACCATTTATATTTATCATATTTTATTCTTTACTGAGTCTTTAAAAATAATCCATGCTTTCAATCCTCATTGGACATAATCACCAAATTTTATTTAAAATGCATTTATATATCCTTATAAATTGCAGATGCCAAAAGCAAGATAAGTAGAATGTTTTGCAAACTTTGAGATATTGTGTCACATTCTTTAGTTATTTAGAGCTGCATTGGTTATGGTGATGATAATAAATTGGACAAAAGTTTTCTTGGGGTCCACTTGGAAGAATAAGATGCTTGACCCAGGTGAAAGGTGGGAATAGAAATCATGTGAAGGAGGTTCTGAAATACTTTACAATATAAAATGAAAGAATAAAAGTAATGGGTTGAAGCCTTCAATTCTAAATACCAGACTAATGGTGGGTTATGTTTTATAATTTTTGTAATTTGTGATTGACAAGTGATCCAGGAGAGATTTTGCACAAAGCCTGCTCTGGACAAATATACCCTGATGTGTAGCTGAAGTCAAACTTTAAAAAGTTTAAGTCACTTTGTGGTTCACCTTATCAAAACAAATCAGAGAGGGGAACTTTGGTATACCCCACATTTAAACTAAGTGTTGACTTAGGAGTTCCCAAATTGACTTATGGCACTGTTCTGGTTAGCTAACGCCGCTGTTTTGCAAAACACCAGAAATGGATTGGATTTTATAAAGGGGGCTTATTTGGTTACAAATTTACAGTCTTAAGGCCACAAAAGTGTTCAAGCTAAGGTGTCAACCATAGGGTATCTTCACAGAAGAATGGCCAATGGTGTCTGGAAAATCTCTATTAGCTCAGAAGGCATGTGGCTGGTATCCACTTGCTCTGAGGTTGGGTTTCAAAATGGCATTCTCCAAAATGTTGTTCTTGGGGTGTTTTGTCCTCTTAGCTGCTGCTCCTCTTCAAAGTGTCACTCTCAGTTGCTCTGAGGTCCTCTGTCTGTGAAGTCCTTTAAATGACTCCAGTGATCCAATTAACACCCACCCTGAATGGGTGGGGTAACACATCCATGGAAATTATCCAATCAAAGGTTTCACTCAATTACAGTTGATTGAGTTGCTTCTTCATGGAAACACTCAATCAAAAAATTCCAATCTAATCAACATCAATAAGCCTGCCCCCACAAGACTGCATCAAAGATGATGGTATTTTGGGGGCATAGTACACCCAAACTGACACATTCCACCCACTGGACCACAAAATGACATGATCTTTCCATATACAATATACATTCATCCCATCACAATATCACAGAAACTTAAATCATTTCAGTAACAGTAGTTAAGTACACGATCCCATCAAAATCAGTTACAGGTATGGTCTTTTGTCCTAAAGCAAAAACTCCTCTCTAGCTGTGGACCTGTGAAACTTAGAACAAGTTATTTGCTTCCAATATACAAAGGAAGGACATTTATAGGATGAACATTCCCATTGCCATAAGGAGAAACTGAAAGGAAAACAGGGTTTAAGGAACCAAAACAGCTCCTAGAACCTTCAGGGCAAACTCCATTAGATTTCAAAGTCTGAGAGTCATTTATAGAATGACATTGTATCCTTGGGGCTTGAGATAGCTGGAGTCCAATCCTTTCCAAGGGCCTTTGCAGCAGCCCTTTTCTCTCCAAACGCTGGAGTGAGTGCTTGAACATATCCACACATTGGGGAGACCACCTTTTCAGCCCCACCCTCCTCAAACATTGGGGTGCCACCTGGACTCTGCCTCTTCAGGGCAAAGGCTCTACCCTCTCCAAACAGTGGGGTGGCAGCCAGGCTCTCCCCAATTCCCTGAGAATGTGCTCCATCCTCTCTGAGGCCTGGGTGTCAACATTCTTCCTGAGCATCGAGGCAGAATGCCTGCCCTCAACCACCGGGGCAAACTCACCATTTCCACATGTGTGGACTGCTCCGTTCTCCTTGCCTGAGACTTCTTGACTCCAGACTTCAATCTCCATGGCTCTGTCTTTGAAGACATCTTTCCTTCAATTTGTTCCTCTGTCCCCTCCAGTCCAGACAAGCCATGGCTCCAGCTAAATAGATCTCACAAAAATTCTGTTGGCTTCGCACGAAGCACATTGGGGTCAAAGCCATCAGATGATAAGACTTTCCACAAATCCTTTCTGGATAACTCCATTTCCAATCCTGGAGGTTGAGTTCCATGTTTGGTCAAATCCTCATGTGGGGCTGTAACCTCTGGGATCTTACTTTCTGGAGGCCCAGAATTTTCCAAACTATCAGTTTCTGGTTTCTTTGTGCCCGAGAGTTCATTTCTCATCTTATCTCTGTCCTGTTGCATTTTACTATAAGCTGCAAGAGAAGCCATGCTATATCTTCAACTTTTAGTTTTGAAATCTCATCAGCCAAGTATACTAGCTTGTTGCTCTCAAATTTTTCCTTCTATCTGACACCAGGACTCAATTTTGCCAAATTCTCTGCCACTTTAAAACAAGGATCATCTTCCTTCCAGTTTGCAATGACACTTTCAACATTTCTGTTCAAGGTCTTGTCAGAAGTAACTTTAGAGTCCATATTTCTACTAACAGTCTCTTCAAAGCAATCTTGGCCATTTCTCTCAAGCTCCTCACAATTCTTTCAGAATCTTCCCCTTATCCATTAAAAAAGCCATTCCAACATGTTTGGTATTTACAAACACAGCAGCACCAGCACCCCACTCTTGGTACCAAAATCTGTTCTGGTTAGCTAATGCTGCCATTTTGCAAACACCAGAAATGGATTGGCTTTTATAAAGGGGGTTTATTTGATTATAGAGTTACAGTCTTAAGGCCACAAAAGTGTCCAAGCTAAGGCGTCAACTATAGGGTACCTTCACAAAAGAATGGTCAATGGTGTCTGGAAAACCTCTGTTAGCTCAGAAGGCATGTGGCTGGTGTCTGCTTGCTCTGAGGTTGTGTTTCAAAGTGGCATTCTCCAAAATGTTCTTCTCGTGGCATTTTGTCCTCTCTTAGCTGAAGCTCCTCTTCAAAATGTCACTCTCAGTTGCTCAGACAGAATTCTGTCTGTGAATTCCTTTAAATGACTCCAGTGATCCAATTAACACCCACCCTGAATGGGTGGGGTAACACATCCATGGACATTGTCCAATCAAAGGTTTCACTCACAGCTGAACAAGTCACATCTCCATGGAAACACTCAATCAAAGAATTCCAATCTAATCAACACCAATAAGCCTGCCCTCACAAGATTGCATCAAAGATGATGGCATTTTGAGAACATAAGTCACCCAAACTGGTACAGGCACTAACCATTTTTTTATAGCATGATGATGATAAGGCTAGTCCTAAAAGAAATCAGCCTTTAGCCTCCTTCACTTAGAGCCAGAAAATGTAAGTGAGCCCTAGGCTGGAACCATTGTCTCTCTTCTCAACTGGATTTTGTCCCCAAAAGCTTAAAGAAGGACTGAGGAGATGCCAAAACCATAGATTTGAAATTGTTTTCAGAAAACAAAAATTAAAAAAAATGATCTTTCCATTTTATGATTATATAGATATTTTGATCAAAATTAGCCTTCTGGATTAATTGAGATAATATATTAATTCACAAGGCTTGGCTCCATATGACTTTGGTTGTCTTGATACTTGACATCATTTTGATTTTTCAGAGGAA
This sequence comes from Choloepus didactylus, assembly GCF_015220235.1. Taxonomy (NCBI): domain Eukaryota; kingdom Metazoa; phylum Chordata; class Mammalia; order Pilosa; family Megalonychidae; genus Choloepus; species Choloepus didactylus. Next base: position 191,750,872 of record NC_051309.1, read on the forward strand.
AAAACTACCACAGGTTATGGAGGCATTTTCAAAAGTAAATATTGTAAAAATGTCTTATGCAAAAACAAAGTTCTCATTTGTCCCAAGTTCAGGTATTTTTTTTTTTTTCATTGAACCTTAAACTGATCTTTATATGTGGTTGGTCCTCAATTTACACTTAATGATTAAAATGAATAACTCAATGATAAAGGAATAAATTGCATGTACTCAACAAATGTTTGTTGCATAAATTCATTAAGCCATTCATTAAAGAGATCTGTGAGAACTTCCTGTAGTGGAGAGATAAACCAAAAGGGAAGCTAAAGCAAAAATATTTAGCATTATATTCTTAATTTATGAGTGTCATTCTCCAGTATATCTTCTGTATTGTATCTATTTTGCCATGCAGAAGAATCCAGGTAGTTATTTCTTAACCCAAAAGATTCATTCTGATAGCTTCTTTTTGGGTAAAATCATCTCCATATAATAAATTGGAAGGTTATAGAGCACACAGCAGGTTATTATGTTTGTTTTGACTTAAATCCTACTATTATAGCATGGAAATATTAATATAAGGAACTGTAAAAAATGCTTGTGTTAACTCAGATGATCTAATTGTTGAAATAATAGCTTTTTTTATGTAAATCACTTTAAGGGCCAGGGCTGTGCCACCTGGATAACCAACACTGTTGGGGATTATATTGGGACACTCAGTGGGCACATTAAAACCTGGGAAATCCAGGCCAGAGAGTCCACTTTGGGGCTTGATGCATCTGGTGTGGTTATCTTTAGCATAATGGAAATTGGGAAACTTCCAAATTGCTTCTGAATTATGCTGTGTATGTGTTGCCTGTGTCCTCTAGTTCCTAATTTTAAACAAACAGAGTATGTGGTGTTCCATATATTGTAAAACATATGCTGTGGATAATAAACAGATAAAGTGTAACCTTTACTTGAAAAGCCATTTAACCTATCTTATAAATTGAAATGCATGGTGCAACTCTTACTGATTGTACTGTTCATTAAAAAAAACCATCTGAATTGAAAACAAGGACCTCATAAGAAAAAGGAAAGGTGAACTAAAGAGATAATTATTCTTGCCCTTGGCATGGAACCATATTTAGGGAGAAAAGCTATAAATGATATGGTATTAAATACATTCTCTCATCTAGTTAGGGGTGTGTGTGTGTGTGCACACGTGCACACTTCTTATTCTTCATCTATTTAAATGCCATGGTTTAAGGGGAAGATCATGAATTTGGGATCATATAGGCCTTGGTTCAAATCTTAATTCTTCCACTTAAGTAGGTTTCATAATCACCATCTTCAGGGTCGTTCTGAGATTAAATGGCTCAACATGTTGCATAATGGCACATTGTCATGTTTGCGCATTTTTTAGCACTAACTTCTAGGTTGTAAAATTTTAAAAAATAACTCTATTCTTAATTCTGTTGAAACCACTCCATGATTGGTGGTATAAGTCTTGCCAACAATGATTGAAAGGTCAAAAATTAAACTTCTCCCAACAAATATTTATTTGGCAGGAACTGAGCCAGGTGCTGTAGATATTAGGGGAAACAAGGACTCCTAATTTGAAACAGGTAGTGATGCTGATCTCAAGGACCTATTATGGTGCCAAGAAACCGAGATCAGTTAAACACAGAAGGGATCCTGTTCAGATACCTAATCAAGGGAAGAAGAAAAAGCAGATACTGAAGGTCAATTATATTCAACAAAGGACTGGCAAGCCAGGTAAATGTAAAGAGTAACAGATCAAAAGGAAAAGTCAAAAGGATACACGTGGGCAAATACCCATATTAAACACTTTTGCCCATTCTCCTTGTTTATTACCTCCTTTTCGATGTGTCTGGGAAGGTCATTTGCATTCAAAGAACGTTTGGGAGCCCAATTTCAAAGAATATGTTTCTACATTAACAAAATACAAAAAGGCTTGGGACAAGAAAATATATTATAAAGTGTGTATGTATGTATTTGATTTTCCCCGCTTATTGTAAAAAGAAATTGAAATGGCTTTTTAAAAAACACCGAAAAGAATCATAAAATAAGGATATAAGAATAAAAGCCTTATAATGCCAATGGATGAGAGACAGGATATATTATGGAATCTTTATAATAAAATCTAGTCCAAAAAGAGGAAATAAATATTAAGTGCAGAAATTAGTTCAGTGTAACTGTCCTCAACCCTGGCTAGAAGATGAGGAAAAGTGATTAAACTAGAGGAAGTGGTAGCAACAGACAAGATAGAATTTAACAAAGGATTATTAATACTGAATCTCTATATACTTTTCTTTTTCTTAGCTGCTAGGGTATTAAATAGCTAGAAGAAAAGAACTGAAATGGTGGAACTGTAACATAAGATTCTTTAAAATATGCTAAATAGCTACTTGTAAAATTGTAATTTGAAAGTTATCACCTTTTTGTATATATGTTATACTTTACAATAAGGAAATAAATGAAAATATGGTAATGTAACCCATAACATCCTTGGAAATTTCCTATATGACTACTTGTTAAATCATACTTTGAAGGTTTCACCTTTCTGTATATATGTTATGTTTCAAAGAAAAAACTAAAACTGTGGAATTGTAACCCATAACGTTCTTTGAAATTTGTTCTCTAACTACTTGTTAAATTGCACTTGGAAAGTTATCACTTCTATAACTTAATTATAAAAAAAATCATAAAAAATTACAAAGATGTGGACACCCACCCTAGTGTGCTAAACCTGATGCCCCACAGGTGGTGTGCAGCCAGGATGAGGTACTTGGCTTAGATCTTTCCAGCATCAATGGAATATGATTTTGGATTTCTATTTCTATTGAATGATAAATGCATGAAAGCACTTAATAATAAATGTTATTCAATGATTTTAAAACATTTACTCTGCAAACTAAATTAATATCACCTTGTTAAACTCTGCATAATGCTCCAGCAATGTAAATGTAAAACAAATATTTCTGACCTATGACAATCTTCACACTATAATCAAGTTCACATAAACTTGTCAATCTTTTGATTTCCAAGAATTCTAGTCACCATTCAGAGGGGAAAAAAATAACCACAGTTCAGAGAAATTTTTGTTACTGTATTTAAAAAGAATGGTTAGTCATTCTCAAATTCATTACCTGACCCAAAACTTTTCATGGTTAGGGCATTAACAAAATTTGAATGCAGTAAAAGACTCCATTCTAAGAAAGAAAAATAACTTATTTTAAAAATGTTTGACAGTGATTAATCATGGATACTCATTCCTATAAAAGCATTGACTCTGTCCAGCCACAAAGTCCTTGGTTATATATTTTAGTGTACTGAATTGTACACTACCAGCCTCTTCCTTATGAACATAGTAAGTTACTTTTAATAGAACCTGTGACAGATGGCGTTTTGAGGTGGAAATCTGTATAATGACTAAAATTATGTGGCTTAATCTTTTGAATATTTGATATCTGAAATTAATTTTTTGGAACTACCATTTGATATATAGAGATACAAGACCTTCTGGCTCTAAAGATATTAATGACTGCCAACAAAAACCCATCTTCCCCTCCACTCTTCCATATTCAAGAGGAGCATAAAGAATTTTAGCTATGAAGGGATGAAATGCAAAGGAGAGCTATTCCTTTTATTTGCTATTAAAATGGAAATGTCTTGTATTTAGTCAATTTGACAGTCTTGCAAAGATAAGGACATCCTTTAAAAGGAGTTTTCCATATAAGTTGTAAATGTGCACATCTTAAATAACCAAAAAGGGTGATTCTCATTCATAATCAAGAAACATGATTTTCCCACAGAAGAATTGGAACGTGGCTAATAAAAAGGGAGGAGTATAGTAAAACAGCCTAAATTTTTCAAGTCTATCAGCTATGTCTCTTACTGGCTAGCTTTGTGCCTTTCAGAGTCTCAATTCCCCCATTCATATAATGAGAACAATGATACCGATATTCTAATGATATTTTAAGGACTAAACATATAGCTCATGAAATATACAGTGTTCAATAAATGTTAAGTTACAAATTATTGATGAAGAGAGGGAGCTATGTGCATGGAAACTAGTCCTAAACAACTAGCTGGTATTGACAGCAATTAACTAAGCTCCATAAGGAGAAATTTTGACATAACTTGCCCTTCCTTGCCCCTCTCTTCCACCTCCAGTCTGATTCTGCTAAAAAACAAAGTGACAGGCTGCAGCTGTGGCATTCTTAAGGACTGTTTGATGATACTGCTGTCTAAGAATCAAACAGTAAATTGTTTATTATTGTTTGTTTTGGGCTTTTTTAGTAGGAGTGGGAAATGGCAGGGGGTGATAAAGAGTGATGTATAGGCTATGGAATGGAAAACTAGAGCACTGCTGCCTGACATCTAGGGCTTAAGAAGAGAACAGCCAGCAATTACACCTTATGGAATTCATTAGCTGTTGTGGATTCTTCATCCATGAGTCCATGGCAGCCTGGAGAATTGCTACAAAGTTGCTCAGCAGGCAGCTCTTTTTTTGTTGCTGGCAGCTAGGATGACCCTTTCATCAGATATGTTCTGTTCTTCTCTGTGCCTCAAGAGTCATTGCTAATATTAAGACAGATACAAAGGGGAGAAGAAGACACAGAACACTATTTTACAAAAGTTTTATTTAGAAAAGCTAGAATTAGAACCCAGTTTTATAATTCTTTTAAAGTAGATGAAGAGAAGCTCAATCATTTAATCATCCACTGAAATGCTTTATTCACTCATAAATTAACTACTTTTAAACATTTCTAATTAAAGAACAGTAAAACTATTTAAAAATGCATGACGGAAAAATAGCACTGACATTGTAAACACTTTACACAGTATTAAGACCAAGTGTCTTGTTCATTGCAAATATAATTTATACTTGCTCACTTGATTCAGAAACACTCATAAATCTGAATCTTGACTAAAATTATATGGTTTAGTTTATATCTTTTGAATATTTGATATCTGAGATTAATTTTTAGTACGATCCATTTGCTAACAAAGCCCAATAAGATTGTATGTATTATTTTTTCACATGGATTATTTATATTGATTCTAACAGCAAACTCCTGAGGCAAGAATATTATGATTGTCACTATATTCCAGATGATGAAAATAAAGTTAAGAGAAATTAAATGTTATGTAAGATCTAACAGATGGTAATTAGGCAAAATTCCAAGCCAGTTCTACTTGATCAAATTCCAAAGTCTTCTCAATGTTGAAAATACAGCATTTATCACTGGCATACAGCCAGTTGAAATACTGCCATGATTATTAAAATATTTTATTTGAGGTGACCTTCTAACTATGGTTTTGATTAGGTAATGCATTAATTTTCTATTGCTGCTGTAACCAATTGCCACAAACCTAGGAGCTTAGAACAAATCAGATGTATTATCTTACAGTTCTGGAGGTAGGAAGTCCAAAATGGTTCTCACCACATTAAAATCAAGGTGTTGCTAGGGATGCATTCCTTTATAGAGGCTCTAGATGAGAAGGCTTTTTCTTCCCTTTTCCAGCTTCTTGAGAATGCCCACTTTCCTTGGATCCTGATCCCCTTCCATCTTCAAAGCCAGCAGCAGTGGTCAAGTCTTTCTCATATCACATTACTCTGAATCTGACTCTGCTGCCTCCTTTCCTCACATAAGGACCCCTCGTGGTTACCTTGGGCCCACCCAGATAATGCCACAGAATCCCCACTCTAAGATTCTCAAGATCCTTAACACATGCAAATTCCCTTTTGCTATGTAAGGTAACATATTCCCAGTTTCCAGGGATTAGGATATGGACATCTTTAGGGGTCCATTTTTTTCCTTACCACAGGTAGATTTGAATTATCAAAATATGTATTTACACCTGGGGGTGGGGGACACATAGCAAAATATAGACAAGGCTGTTAGGGTTTTTACTGATATTTAGTCCTGAAAAGGACTGTTACATATCTGATATAATACAGTAGCTTCTCAAATATAACTACAATTCCTAAAATATGAACTGCCACATGGCAAACCAACACACATTCAGAGAGAAACTAATTTACTTAGAAACTTATCTGTATGTCATAACTCTAAACTATGACATACATCTAAGTAATTCCCACATTTTACAGTTTTAATTTAGCTACTTTTAATCTGTTGGTCCCAATTCTAATTACCAAACCCATAACAGGTACTTTAGTAGACTCTGTTGATGCCCTGCCTGTATGGCTGTGTCTTCACTATTTCAGTAAATGCCAGTTCAACTTGCAACTGTCAGCATCTATACTTTATTGCCTAGGTGCCTGCTCTGAGTTTTGGCAGGCAGGACATACAGAGGAATTCATGCTCCCCAGCAGCTGCCCTCAGCCAAAGATTAACAAAAGTTGATGTGTGAATAAAAATAACCCCACTCCTTACCTCCTGGTTGGAATAATTCTGAGGGCATTTTCTACACAGTTTCCCAGCAGAATTAGACTTCGGACTTCCATAGTGGTAGCTTGATAATGCACCATTTATTGGGCCCTTCCCTACCCTGTCTCATTTTACCATTTCCCTACCAGCTTACCCTGGGATCACCTCCCACACAAATTATGTGCCTCAAAACCTGGACTCAAATCTACTTCTAGGGAAACCCAAATAAAGTCAAACAGAAATTTTTAATGACATGCCTCATCACCCATTGATATGCTCTGCAAATACTAAACTATAACATGCAAATTACCCCATTTTCCCATTGATACATATATATTCATATTCACATAACCAAGAATATCCAACTCATAAGTTCATATGTCTATGATGAATGTATTACTGCATTATCTTCATTATTTTAGGGCTAATATGATATTTTGGGGTTGGTGATTCAACTAAACAGATGTGCAACCAGTTAACTTTCAAATGATTTATCATATAAATACTATATTCCTGGGCCACAGATAATTTTGTAGATATTCTTTGAAAAAGTAACTGTGAACAATTGGGGATATAGTGTGGTATAGAAGTTAAAGACTACAGATAAAGCTCTAAAGTCTCACAAGACTGGGTTCAGATTCTGACTCTGACACTGAAACCCTGAAAAAGATATTTATATACCAAATTCTTGATTTTATAATCTGTTAAATAATGATAATGGTATTGAACTTATAAAGCTACTCTGAGAATTAAATAAGACACAATTTCCCATTTAATATAGTTTACTGAATGCTTACAAACATTATTTTTAGGTGCTGAGCATTCATCTAGGAAAGGTCTCTGGTGTTTGTAGTAGAGCAATAGAATCAATTAAGAAACAAAACAATAAATAAAAAAGAAAACAAACTGGTGAATGAAAATAAACTGAAGTTCATGCTACAAAACTGGGTGGCTACTTTAGAATAGATATTTAGGGAAGGGAGCTCCCCTAAGGAATTGGTACGGAAGCTGAGACCACAACAAAACAAGGAGCAAGCCATGCAGATCTGGATAAGAGCATTCCAGATCCTATGGAAGGAATATGTTTAAATGGTAGACAAAAGGATAAAAGAATGGGGGTGGGATACCGTAGGGAGGATAAAGTGAGAGAAGTGGTCAGAGGCCAGATCATGACAGATCCTACAGTCCACAGTAGGGAATCTCGATGTGATGAGAAGAAGCCACTAGAGGGTTGAGATCCAGGAATGATATCAGTTTGTTTAAATTTTTAGTAACACACCCTGTCTGTCATAGATAGATTAGATTGTAAGATTGTAAAAGCAGAAGCAGGTAAGGTAATTAAGTTTCACTGCAACTGACAAAGTAAGGGATGATGGCAGCTCAGACTAGTATGGCAGCAGTTGAATGCAGTGAAGTAGATGGATTTGACAATTCTGGAGAAAGAACAGGCTTAACTTGATGACAGGCTGTTTGTGCCATGAAGTAAATGAAGAATCAAGGATGCTTCCTAGGTGAATTATATTTTACATCAATATGCAGCACATATTAAGGGCTCTGTAAATGGTAGCTAGGTGATAAGGTTATGACTTGGTGGAGAGATAAGAGTCTTTAAATGTAGACTGGTAAAGTAAGAAATAAGTAGGGAGACTATGTAAATCAGCAATGTAAAAAAGTGCATGAACAGAATAATTACTCATTATCAACAAATATCAATTTTTTTTTTCTGGTCACTTTTTATAACACAGACCTGTATAACTAGGTAGTAAATATTAAGGGCTACAAAAAAAATATGTACCTGTCTTCAAGGTAACATACATTAAATGTCAAACGAATGGCATAGACAAATAATGGTTACATAAAAGAGTCCAGCAAGCACAGGATCTGCGGATCTGTAATACAAACTTAGAATATCTATATGGAAGACATTACATGCTTTTTCTAATTTAAGTCAGACCATGTCATGTACAGGGCATTGAACCATAAGGAATAGTTTCAATCTGTTAACAGCTACTTTAAATAGACAACAATGGAAAGCAAGACTCATAAGTGTTTCTGAAAAGCTAAGCAACTCCCTCTAGAAATAAACTGTCATGAAAATTACCTACCTTCCTAAAGGTGAAAACTGGTTAAAAAAATCAAAAGAAACCATTAGAATTCATAAATGCATAAGAAACTAAAAAAAACATCTTACCAAAGGAAAAACTGAAAAACTTCCATGTTTTTTGAAATTATGAATTGTCAGGATAAATTGTCCACATTTTCCATTTAGAAATTATAATTGAATAAGCTCACCTCTGGAAAAACTTCTTAGATCTGACATTTTGGGAGTTGAACCAATTCATTGGGAGAGTGGGAAACAAATGGTACTTGATGAAAAATCTAGCCTATAGTAGCTTTTGAACATTATTTTTAAATAAGTGAAGCATATTGAAACAACTCATACATAACAATTTCTGATTTTGCAATCTTACAAATAACTTCTATATAAATGATGACTTGAGTGCATATTCCTAACTTTATTCTCCAAGATTCTATTTGAAAATATCAGTGAATGTAAACACAGAGGGAGAGAGTTCATAATTGCATAAAACAAGGGACAGAAAGCTGAAATAATTATTTTAGATATATTATGATGGGGCTAAGGTTAAAGCAAGTATGAAAATGCTTTATAGCAAAAATCCATAGAAAAAAGGGAAATAATACTCTAGAAAAGTGGAAGAGAGCCCAACAGAAAACTTCAACCTCCTTCATGCAGAGGAACAAGAATGGGTGTCTGGAGAGGATTATGGAGCAGGTGGAAAAAATGCCTGGATTTTTCTACCATCCCCTGGAAGTTCACCAGATGCAGAAGGCAACACGAAATGGGGTATCTATAGGTCCATTCCCTCTGAACTCCATGGTAAGCAGGCAAAGTTTGGGGTACTGCTGCCATCACAGCCTGAAAAGTGTGACCATGCCGGGAAATCGTGGAGTCACTGCTGGGATTACCTCCTAGCTGTCACCTAAAGAAGAGACACTCCTGTGGTCCAGAAACAATGGTTCCTGCTGCAGCTGCCTCAGTCTCCAACTCCCTTCCTACTCACCTAGTTGCTAAACATATGACGTGTCGAAGCAAAAGCACAGCCATACATCAAAATTATTTTAGCTGTATTTTAGACTTGCAAAGTTCTAACATGAAACCACATATCCTCTAACAAAAGCCACCTCAACTTCCAATATGGAGCAATTTTTATACTTTTTTAAGGAAGAGGATCAGAGAAAAATTATCAGCTGTGAAACAATAAAACATTTTCAAAAAACACACTTTGAAATTTAGAATAAATGGCTCTCTATACAATTATTGTAAGACATAAGACATTATTTTAAAATTCCACACTGATTCCACAGAGATACACATCCACCCCCCAAAAAGAAAGAAACTTAAACAAGGAAAGTTGAAATTGAGATCAGTATCAGACTATTTAATTCAAAATTGCTGAAGAGGCACTTGTAGCAAATTGTGCTATGAAAAAAAATCAGTGATGTAACAGTTAAATCTAGAAAATCCTTACAGAATTCCAAGGAAAAGTGCAAAATAATAAAATAACAAGAACAATTTAGAAATATATTTTTTAATTCCAGAAAAGTCAATGCCTATGTTCAGAATTCCATAGACAAAAACAGGATTTAGAGAAGAAGCATCATTTAAAGAACTAATACTAATGATAATAATGAAAACACATTAACAATAATTCAAAATTTAAGAAAGCTTTGAAGGTAGAATATTCACCTAGTACCTGTCTGAGGACTTGTCAAAAGTTAGGAAAGCATAGGATATGTAGACATATCTTGATGAAATATTTAAACCTTAAATATAAAAATAGATTTCTATAAAACAAAAACATAAAAAAAGATAAATGAAAATCATCCAACAAATACCTGGAAATAAAATAATTACGAACATAAAATCCCATCTTCAGATTCCTCTTTCATAACAGAAGTTCTAAAGAGCAAACAAGGAGTATTTACAGAGTTGTTTGGTGGAGCAAGGAGGGAGAGATTCCATGTTATGAACACTACCGAAAGCCATTTTGTGATTAATATGTAGATATAAGAAAACAGAATAATATTCATACATATATAAGGATTCAGAAATATCATCTATCCCCACCCTTTTCTTAACATTTGTTTCAAAGGCATAATTCAGTTTACTCAAAAATGAATCAAAATAAAATATATCGATTATAAAATAAATGACAGTGAGTACTAAAATTCTTTAACAGAGAAGCAAATCTAAATACCTTTCAATGTGGTTGTAAAACTACACTCAAGTTTTCATAAATACATTTTCATGAAGATATAAAATGTAAAATATAATTTAATTATATTAATCTAAGTCTCAAATCCCTAATTAAACCAAAACTGGACATGGTTTTTACAAAGGAGGGATTAGCAAATGTTCTATAACTCATTTAATGATGGGACAAATTTATTTCTTGGGATCGTTAGAATGAAGTAGATTGAAATATGTTCTTTAAACTTAAAAGGTGAACATTATTATTATTGGAAAGAATATGTACCTTCCAAATTACCAGGGAAAATGTGTAAATAAATAAGTATTTATTACACAGAAAAAACATAAAAGAGGACACAAAACAAATAAATAGAAATGAAGTGATGTAGTCATTAAAAATAATATTCTTGAGGAATATTTTTAGATCTGAAAAACAGAGTACATTTAGAAGGAAGGCTATGAAACAAATTTCAAGTAAAATTTTATTTTACCTGAATAAAGTGTGGGAAAATACAGAGCAGAATAACAGTTATATTTGCCATAATGTTACAGATAATTACTTTAAATATATATTTTTTAAAATTTTACTACAATGATCTCATATTTTTCCTACAGTCAGAGAAACACTGCAAAATAAAGGTTACTTTGAATTTTATGCATATGTTTCTAGTGGGGAATTAAACAATGGGCTTTTCCCTCATAGCTGCTCCCAAGGAATAATGACTTCTTAGGGCAAAGCCATCTTTTAGCAGTTGGTATAGTCTAAATGATTAAGATTTCTAGCTAAAAGTCTTCAGGTGTTCTCAGGCTATACTGTCCATGTATTTTTAATAAATACTTATCAGTAAACTCATTGAAAAAGGAAATGAAACAAGAATTCCAAAAGCTTTCATAGTTTCCTTTTTTTAATCCATCACTCCCCTTTATAACTCAACTCCAGAACGTTGTTCGTCTAACTTAAAACTGCTCTGTGAAACACGCAATGAAAGAACCAGTCCTTTTTCTGACAAAGTGAGAGCCTATTTGTTCCCAGGCATGGGGTTTTACAAAGTCTTATTTATTCCCCAGAAATATTCCATTCATTAACAATTTGCTTATTCCAAAATGAAGAATTTATGTTTTTAGGAACTTAACAAACTCCACATTGAAGCAGCTCCAAATGACAATCTCAGATAACTCACAGGCCTTGCATATGGCAAAATCACTCAAAAGAACTAAGTGATACTGAAAAATATCCTTGGTGAAAAAGGGTCAGGATTCCCATGAATTTGAAGTGATTTAATCCCTAAAGTGTAGAAGTTCTGTATTTTCTGCTATGGCTCCAAGAAAAGTTAAGTAACAATTAAAAAAAATAAAGTGAATAGTGTTATGATTATCAATCCTCTATGGAATTGTCCTCAAACTGCTAGGAAATTTATAAATACAATCAATAAACAAATATGTTTATTTGAATAAAAATATCTTTTTGATGAACCTTTTTTTTCCTCAAGTATCAGCCAGCAATTCTAATGCAAGTATCCTTAACCTAGGATCAGTGAATGAAGAAATAGCTGATATCATATAAACTATTTAGCAACTATATGCCCATGTGAGTTTTCTGAGAAAAGGATATATAATTTTTATAGGTGCCTCCCTAAAAAAGCAATAAGAAAAACTATTTCACAATGATTCCCAGCACTTGTAATGTTAAATATTGCATCAAGAACAACAATAAACTAATATGTGTGTATATATGTAAGTACATGCATACATATACATACTTACATACACGCATATAGTCTCTGTGTCTGATCATCAGGCAGCTTCCCTATACACGTTAGACACATGTTCAAGTATCAGTGGAAAAATTAACATGTATTTAGTATGTTCATTATATCTTACGGGACACAAAAATAATAGAGAGGGAAGACCTTGCAGGTTCATCATGGGCAAATTCAGGAATCTAGGGCAGGAGAAATCAATGAGCATAACACCAAAGAGCAGAGAGAACTGGCATTCAGTGAGAGTCTGAACTGGCATTCAGTGAGAACTGGCATTCAGTGAGAGTCTGAACTGGCATTCAGTGAGAGTCAGAGAAACCATCAGTCAGAAAAGAAAAACTGGTTGGGGCAGAAAATGGAAGAAAATGATGGGAGTAGGCTCAGCTGCCTCTGCCCTGTTTATTCCAGTTTTATTTAGATAAAATTTATTCCCATGACCAAGCAACTTCTCATGCTTCTATGTCGGCTTAGGTGAAGAAGTGGAAATCTTTGTTTTCACTCCTCTGTTTATGACTGAAGATGTTCATGGCAGCACAGCTGGCACCACTGCTGCTGGGTCAGGTAACAGATACAGAACATGAGCCCCTAACATCACCAGGTCTTATAGGCAACCCTAAAAATAATGTCTTACAACAATGCATTAGTTTCTTCTGTTTCTAACTGTTTGGTAGAAGAGATGCTGTCTGAACAAATCATACCTAGGTAACTCTTCTATTTCTCTCTCCATACATACATAACATGCATCTACATGCCTTCACATAAATGTGTGTACACGTGTGTTAATGTATGTGCCTGCATATACAGAACAGATCTGATAAGAAAGCAAAGATTCCTAGGATCAAAAATGAAGGGAAAGAAGAAAACCAGAGACTAAGAAAGCACTCAAGTCTGTCACCCTGAGAGTAGATGCTTTGGTGGGTGAACTAGGGCTTTGAAGTCGATAGTCAAGAAGGAGACAGAGTCCAGAACCCTCTTAAAGTGGGGACTCTAATAGAAGATCCTTCCATCAACCTAGAACCCCCAAAATCTATAATGTGCTTTCAGTATAAGGGCAAACTAGGGGGAAAAAAAAAAAGCACAGATGGGGACATCAAGGAAATTTGCCCGTCTCAACATTTGTGCTGGGTGAAGTGAGGGAAGAAATCTCCCCCCTTGTGACAGAATCATAAGATTGTGCTCATTCTGCCCTGTGGCCTAAAATAATACTATCCGTGTGGTTTCAGCAATGATAAGCCAAAAACACCTTTGAAAGTGGTCTGTACTTGGAGTGACTGTGGGTGCCTAGCAGAAGCAAATGAAAATTTACTCTAGAGATACTCATCTTCAACCCAGTCTCCAATTATTTTCACCAATGTATTTTCAAGAAAAAAAAAGATCCTAAAGTGAAAAATCAGAAAGCACACAGGTTTCATTCATGGGATAATGCACATATTAGGGATATTTCTTATAATGTAATCTCACTATATTATAAATGAGGGAAAATTAAGGAACTACAGCTGCGAACATCAATATGAATAAATCACAAGAAGTATGAACAAAGCAAGTTGCAAAAGTATGCATATAACATCACTCCAATTATATCAAGTGAAAAAATAAGCAACATTCAACAACGTATTCATAAGGTATACATATAATATAATTCAAAGAACTGATAACGGTAACATTCTATATTTAAGTTGGGTGGTGGCACACTGGCATTCGATGGATTGTTATAAATCTTAAACATATATTTTAAATATTCTTTCACATGCAATTAATATTTAACAGAAATGTTCTAAATGAGTTAGCTAATATTAATCCATTGGAAGTGAACTAAATATTTCTAATTTCAGAATATATGATTTAACCTCAGAGGTTTCATAATGTTCCTGAATCATTTTAGGTGCACTTATTAAATTAACCATGTGATGGTCACTGTAATAAAATCTTCATGTGTAATTTTCCCAATTAATCCTCACAGCAGTCTTATTTTAAAAGTCTGATTTTCTGGTCACAGATTATAAAACTTAAATCTCTTTGGATAAGTATCTCAAACACAGTAAAGTTGGAATTTAAACAAAGGACTTTCCAAATATTTTTTTCTCTTAATCAGTAAACCATACTAACCACATAGTAATTATTAAGATGGCTTATATATTGACGTCCACTTCTGACTATGATGAGAAGTTTGTGACGAAACAATGTTCCCACTGAGAACTAGAAAATACAAATAAACTTGAAAGGAAAACAGCTATGTGAAGATACAATATGACTGTAGGGAGGCAGTCAAGGCTTCAGGAACCAAGATTATGGGCATAAGGGAAGTCCAGAGAAGTGACTTGATATTCTGAGAAGTGCTTTTCCCCTTGGGTTATATGCCACTGTTTGGGTTGGGCAGGGGGCTGAGAATCTAGACAGAGAACAACTAAAAGTTTAAAAAAAGTAAGATTTTTTGCATTCTCATAGGGTTGGAGAGACAAAACATTGACGTTTGAAGCTACAGAGGCAGCCAGGAAGCAAGGACTCAGAACCATGTAAGAAGGTAAGATAAGAATTAGGCCTGTCCCTGAGGCTTTCCTATTGGGGCACTGGCTAAATTCTCAGGCTGTACTAGGCTAAAAGCAAAGTAGGCAAGCAAAAAATCTTTCAGCAGTCTCACAGTGCTGAGGATACCAAAATTGGACTTCAGGACCTGCCAAGAGGAAGGATCTCATAAATCCACAGGCTCTCCATTGGATCTCCTAAATCACAACTCCCTAGGAATGTGAGTGAAGCAGAGCAGACCAACTCATAAAGAGATTGCAGACAAGCTTCCAGGCACTTGATGCCTAACTGAATTCAGGTGATCTATCCCCATTCTAGCTGACTGCCAGAGGATACAGTGACTCCTCTCTGGAATTAAAAGCCATAATTCAGCTACAATTGTTCATATACAATGAATGTCAGTCATTCAATTACAATTTTTCAGCTATACTAAAAACTAAGGCTAAGGAAAAAATGTAGAGAAAAACAGACAATACAAATAAAACCACAGAGGACCAAGAGATGCTACATATGTATTTAAAGGAACTTTGCCTAATATGTTTAAGAAAACAGAAGGCAAGATGGAGAATATAAGAGAAACGGAGTTTATAAAAAAGAACCAAGTAGAAATTTGAGAATTAAAAAATACGGTAACTGAAAATAAGACCTCAATAGATTACATTAGTAGTGTTAGATAGAGCAAATGAATGAATTAGTGAACTGGAAGATGTCAATGGACGATATTTAGAGGAAGCTAGAGAAAGAAAATAACAGAATAGACAATATGAAAAGTTGCACAAAAACATAGGAGACAGTGAAAAAGTTGAATATTCATTCAAACAGAAGATAGAAACTATACAGAAGAAGGAATATTTGAAGAAACAGTGGTTTAAATTTTCTAAAATAATAAAACAAGCTATATATTCAAGAACTGCAATGAACTCCAAGCAGATTAGATACAAAGAAAGCTAAACTTAAAAGTACAAATAAGAAAACTATTGAAAAACAAAGACCAACAGAAAATTCCAAAAGTTGGCTTACCAACTTAAAGGAGCAACAATAAGACTGACAGTGGAAACAATGAAGATCAGAAGACAATGAAAAAGCATCTTTAAAGTATGGAAAGACAATAAATTCTAACAATGAATATCATACCCAGGAAAAAATTAGAAAATGAAATGCAAAATCTTTTGTAATCACTTCAAAAATGTCAAATACCTAGGTACCAATAAAAAAGAGATGTGCAAGACCTCTACACAAAGACAAGAAACTTAAAAAAAAAAAAACATATATATATATATACATCTTTGAGACAAAATGTTAAAACCCTAAGTAGATTCAACTTTCATATGAGACCAAGGGAATAGATATCTATTTGGTACAGGATCTAAATTTTCTAAACGGTACAACTCTACAGTCGATTTGTTCAAACACCACAATTGCATGGAACTTTGAATAGGAAGTGAGATACGGTAGGTTAGTATAGGCTGGAGTGAAATAGTGACACATCCTAGAGTAATTTGGGCAGATAATTAAAAATATATTTACAGCCTCCCCCTCCCCAGCCCCGAGGATCTGGGGAAGGTGCGGATGTGTTGGACATCCTCACCTGGACTGGTGTTGATGTTGTCACAAACATTGGGACTGGCGGTTTGATGTGCTGAGCCCTCGAGCATGGGACTTGCCCTTATGAAGCTCATTACCACAAAGGAGAGTCTAAACTTGTATGTAATGGTGCCTAAGAGTCTCTCCCTGAGTACCTCTTTGTTGCTCAGATGTGGCCCTCTCTCTCTAACTGAGCCATCTCGACAGGTGAACTCGCTGCCCTCCCCCCTACGTGGGACCCGACTCCCAGGGGTGTAAATCTCCCTGGCAACGCAGAGTATGAATCCCGGGGATGAATGTGGACCCGGCATCGTGGGACTGAGAGTATCTTCTTGACCAAAAGGGGGATGCAAAATGAGACGAAATAGTTTCAGTGGCTGAGAGATTCCAAATGGAGTCGAGAGGTCACTCTGGTGGACATTCTTATGCACTATATAGATAACACCTCTTAGGCTTTAATGTATTGGAATAGCTAGAAGTAAATACCTGAAACTACCAAACTCCAACCCAGCAGTCTGGACCCCTGAAGACAATTATATAATAATGTAGATTACAAGGGGTGACAGTGTGATTGTGAAGACCTTGTGGATCACATCCCCTTTACCTAGTGTATGGATGAGTGGAGGAATGGGGATAAAAACTAAAGGACAAATGGGGTGGGATGGGGGGGATGATTTGGGTGTTCTTTTTTCACTTTTATTTTTTATTCTTGTTCTGGTTCTTTCTGATGTAAGGAAAATGTTCAGAGATAGATTGTGGTGATGAACGCATAACTAGTTATCATATTATGGACAGTGGATTGTATTCCATGGATGATTGTATGGTGTGTGAATGTATTCCAATAAAACTGAATTTAATAAAAAACAAACAAACAAACAAACAAAAAACCTAAGTAGAGGACTCAATATTGCTCATATGCCAGTTTTCAACAAAATGATCTTAACATTTAATGCAATACCAACAGAAATAGCCAAGGCACTTTTACAGAAGAACACCTGGACAACTACCCTACCAGATACCAAGACTTACTATGAAACTACAGAATACAGTTTCAGAGATACCGATGCAAGAATAAACAGAGTCAAATAATAAAGTAGAGAGTCCAGAAAAACTATATATGTAGAAAGACATCATTTATGACAAGAGTAACACTGTAGAGCAGTGGGGAAAGATGCTGACTTAATTAGATATCCAAATGGAAAAAATGATCTTAATCCCTACCCTTCACCATACACAAGTATCAATTCCAGATTGATTACAAATCTAAATGTAAAAGGTTAAAACAATAAAGCTTCTAGAAGATTATCTTCATGATCTTCTGTAGACAATGATTTCTTAACAAGATATAAAAAGCCTTAACCATAAAGAAAAAAAATACCCTATGTTAAAATTAAGAAATTTTGGCCATTAAAAAACGAAGCCAGATAGAGGGGGCAGAAGAAATTTGCAATGCAAATATTTGGTGTCTAAATCATGTAAAAGAACTCTAAAAATCAATTTTTAAAAAAGGCATACAACCCAAGAGAAAAATGAAAAATAAATAGCTGAATGTGTATTCCACAAAAGAGGGTCTCCAAATGGGCAATAAACTTATTAAAAAGGTGTTCCAACCTCATTAGTCAGCATGGAAATTCAAAATAAAACCACAATAAAATACCATTGAATAACCACCAAAATGGCTAAAATGAAAAAAGACTGACAATACCAAGTGTTTGGCTGGAATATACAGGCAGTGAGAGCTGGGATATGTATTCTCCTCACTCCCTCTCTGACTCGCCATCGTTATGGAGGTATGTGCATCCTGTACTTGTAGCTCTTGCTGGGCAGCCCCTCTTCCATGGCAACTAGCAGTTTCCAGTATCTGCTAACACCATTCCCTCCTCTTGCTCCTGCCTGGATTCCCACCATTGCTAGTCCTTAGGTACATCACAATCTTTTGTTGGTTTCCTTAATGCTGCCCGCACTTCTGTAAAGGGGACCAGTTGCAAACTCTTTTCAATTAAAACATTTGAGTGTTTCCTGCCAGGACCCTGACTGCTATATCTTTATAGGGATTTTGGCTTTTACTCTGTGTGAAATAGAGAGCTATTCTAGGGTCTTAAATTGGAGAGGAATGTAACATGACTTACATTCTTAAGGGATTATTCTGTGTGTTCTGTTGAGAATACTCTACAGGGGAATTAGGACAGAATCAGAGACAACAATGAAAAGAACACTGCTGCGACCCAGATGAAAGACAAGCAGGTTTAAGATCAGAGAGGTAGCAGGGGAGGTGGTGAGAAGTGGTTGGATTCTGGATGTACTTTGAAGACAGACAACAGGACTGGACTTCCTGATGAATTTGGAAGTGGGGTAGGAAAGAAATAAGTCAAGGATGATTCCATGCATTCTGGCTTGACCAACTTAAAGCAACTTGTTGTCACTAACTGAATTAGGGAAGGCTGTGGATAGAGCACATTTATTCAAGGGTGGGGGATATCAGAAGTTCAATTTTGAATATGTTACATTAAAGGGTCTATCAGCCATCTGGTTCAATTAGGGAGTTGAAAACAGAGTTGTTATAATTCTAAAGTTCAGAAGAGATCTGCATTAAAGATACAAATTTGGGAATATTTAGAACTGAGAGACTGGGTTAAATCACCAAGAAAGTCAGTGGATATTGAAAACAACAGAGGACCATGTGCTGAGCCTTGAGTACTCCAATATTGAAAATTCAGGGAAAGAAAACTGGCCAGCAGTGAAAGAGAAAGAGCAACTAATAAGCAAAAAGAAAACCAATGAAGAGGATTTATCAAGTAAAAAGAATGATCAACTGTTGCAAATGTTCCAAGTCAAGTAAGAAGAATTCTATGAATTACACACAGCTTTTTGCAACACTGGTATCTTGAAAAGAACAGTTTATTGTCTATATTTAACAAATATGTCTTTAACTAGCAGATAGTACATTAATCAGTGGATATTTAGATGGACTCTATTTGATCTGTGGGCCTTTGGATCACAAATCTCAATTTAAGGACTATCGAGGCAAGAGTCTAAGTAGCACCAACAGTTACTGATCTTCACAAGACCTAGAGAAGGAACTAATGTATTATCAGTAGCTAGTAAGAGATAATGTTTTCACATGCTCTCTCTCACATTGTATAGGTATATACTATTTCCCACAGTATATAATAAAGAAACTTTGACTCAGGTTAAGACCATACAATTCCTAAAGTACAATATCAAATTTAAACCCAGCTCTGACTCCAAATTTCATGCAGTTTAAACCACCCTATGCTGTCTAATAATAAATAAAATACAATAATTAAAGAGGACACTCCTGAAGTATCTATGGATTAAATGTGGGTACTTGCACTCCTCAAAAGTATTAGCTCCTGGTAACCCACACTCAAAAATCAAGAAAACACATTCCTACAAAGTTTTGGGGAAAAAATCTACATATATTAGAAAAAGAGTTCTCAGGCAACTTACAAAATATCTGATACTTACATATGATCTTGAAAACAGTAATTTTGAGAAATTAAATTCAACTAGATTTAATATTCAAATTTCAAATTGTAGTTGGAACTTATCCTTCTTTTCCCATTGAACTGAAAATACTTAGAAAAATTAAACTAGCAAAAACCAGGTTAACTTTTCTCCACAGCTACCTAATGAGTTCAATCAGTATTACTGCTTTAAATTAATAGGGTATGTTTAAGGAAAACTCTATATTACTCATAAAGTTATTTTCTAAACATACTTAGCAAATATACTTGGCTACCCATAAAGTCCCTTTTCGAAGTTGACAAGTCATTTCCAGTGCAAAAGGGTAAATTCCATCTTAACCAACATTATTATTGTAGAAACAGTTTACAATATTAGTCAGTAGAATGATTTTCTAAAAATATTTAGTAGGTTTCCTTTCCAGTGAGTTGGATAGAATAGTTCCCTGACAAAGCAGATCGGAAGAAACCCTTGATGTGAACTTTCCAGACAGAGAATAAAAAAAGTGTCCAGTATATTTTCAATTTTGAAATTATCTATTCATATTACAGTGTCCTCTGAAAAGCAACTGACTTCTTTTTCTAGCAACAGATCTTCTCTTGAGGTGGTTTAAGACATTCCCTTGAGGTGTTTGTTTACAAATACAAAGGAAAATGCATGTTTGAAATGAAATAATTTCTAGTGGGGACTCCTTTTGAAAATATCAGCAGATATAACAATTGTCCAGAGGCACATTAAGCAGAATAATATGAAATAATAATACAGCTGCAAAAGAAAAAAATTTAAATAATATATACTTGCCAATTCATATTAGTATATCACATGATCTACGAGAATTAGACTAAGGAAAATATTCTAAGTTCAAATACCTGTAAAATAGCTGTTTTCTTCCATCTTTTAAATGTCTCTTTATGAGAAGTCCCCTAATGGGAATTTGATACAATGCCTACATACTGACAAAATATTTAACATATATATAATTACAAATTTGAATAATAAAATCAACAAGGTGAATATCAAGGGCAATATGAAAAATACCATTCGAGAAAATACTCCTACGGTTTCCATTAACAAAAGAATGTACTAAATACATTTTTGTCAACTTAGTTTCCACATTTTTCTCTTTCAGGAGTAAATGTGTGTTAGGGACTAAATCACACCCCCCACAAGAGACATGTTCAAATCTTATGCCACATTCCTGGGGGTATGAACCCATTTGTAAATAGGACCTTTGAAGATGGTATTATCACTTCAGGTGTGGACCTATTTGTGAACAGGATTTTCAAAGATCCTGTTTAGATGAGGTAAAATTGAATCCGGGTGTCCCTTAATCCATATGACTGAAGTCCTTATAAAGGCAGAAGAAATTCTGATGCACTTAGAGAAAGTCACAGGAAGAGACTAAGGAGATAGATCACTATGTGATGGAGGTGGAAACACAAGCCACAAAACCCCAAGGATTGCAGCAAGTTAGCTTCAGAATGCTACAGATTCCAGGAGAAAGCGTGGCCCTTTTAAGACCTTGATTTTGGACTTCTAGACTCTAAAACCATGAGACAATCCATTCCAGTTGTTTAAGCCTATCAGTATTGGATATTTGTCATAGAAGCACTGGCAAACCAAGACGATGTGTAAGATGCACGAACAGAGACAGGCAGACACACTTGGGATCATGTTGACGATTCGTCTATCTGATACCAATATTGTGGACACCCACCTGGGAAACATCACCACTGCTTTTTCTCTACGAGGACAACACAACTGAATTTGTGCCAGGTGTTTTATAGGTAATGTGAAGAAATTTTAGTCATCCATTCCCCTCACATGCTTAGTTTTTTTGTCATGATTGCATGTAACAGTCTAATAACAACTTCAACATTCACAAGGCCAAATGAGGGAATCACTTCTGTTTGTTACTCAGTGACTGTATTTAGTTATGTGGGTTAGTCTACCTGTGTGGAGTTCATTGAATGTTTATTTTTGTGGCACAACAGACATCTTTGCAAATGTAAAATGGGAAAAACATGTAAAACAGAACATGAAACGGAAAATTCAAAGACCCAAGAATCGAGATACAGAAAAGTATGAGCAACTCCAGAAATTATAATTATCTCCCATATAATCTAGATAAGTAAAAGTACATTTCATGTTCCAGATTATGTCATGAAGGAAAACATGTTGCTTCCTGCATTTGGCATGTCTTGATTTATATCCTCTACATTGTCAGGTAACAATAACCTAGAAATCAATTGCTCCAGCCTCAGACTAATGACCAGATTTTAATAACTGATGTGATCAAAGTGTCTTTAACATAGGGAGAACACCATACAAATACTGCTGACTCACAATATTTTAACAATCTCTAGATAAACTTGCAGCCAATGGGAAATAATGTGTCAGAAGCGAATTTAAGACTTTTATCCTGGACTGGAGGGCAATAAATCCACAGCTTAAAGGAGAAGCAAGTAACCTTTAGGGAGAGACTTTTCAAGTAAAAAATCTTTAATCATGACAGATTATTACAGTTTGGCTTGTGGGTTCCAGCTCCAAATTTGTATCACAGAAAAAAAATCTAAGTGAATGAAGAAGGTGGTGTGTTTATAAATAAACTATTAGAAAAAATATTTGAAACTAAGGTAAGGTTATATATCTCAGTCATTATGTGACATTCAATTTTCCCCTCAAATGTTAACTTAAAACACCGAAACTGTGTAAAGCAGTTTGCATACATTTAAAACTTGCATTGGACAGAACATTTCTTAAGAATGAGTACTCTGTATGTCAGCCAATCAGATTTTTGAGTCACCTCTAAACATTCCATTGAGTTTCATAATTTCAGTTAAAAAGCTGCATGTGACATCTGCAAGCACTTGTTGACAGATGAGAAGATAAACTTGTACTCCATGTATTGTATTTCCATCTGTTATAAATTTAAATTAACATTCTTTTGTAATTTCAAATCTTGATGACTATTATGGCAAATACAGGCTTGCAAAGGCCTAGAATCAAAGACAATTTTTAAATAGTCCAGGTGTTTCATAATTCATTAATTTGAATGAAGCATATGAAGATATTTTCTTGTTTACATATTTTTCCTGTTAGTTTTGAGATTTCTCATCCAACTTTTTCTCTCAAAATCCCATGAGAATTCTCTCTCTCCCTCCCCCACTCTCTCCTTCCATGTCCCTCTCTCTCTCTCTCTCTCCCTCCCTCCTTTCTCTCTCTCTCTCTCTCTAATTACCACCTTCCAAACACTTAGAGTTGGCCAGGGGTCACTCCCAGGCTAATCACACTTTTCACAGCTAGAAGGGCCAAAAAAGTATAGGCCTCCTAGTAGACAGAACTTTTGTTTATTTGAAATGTAACTATTGAATAAGGCTTCTTAAATTATGCACAAAATATAAACCTAATATTTTTAAAGAAGCCAACAGCCAGGCAAGGAATGCTGAATTATAAAGATAAAATTATCTTAACTCTAAGAGTCAAGAGATTAAGGACATGACAAAGTAAATGTAGAAAGTCATTCTATGGTCAAGGGACAACATTCTAGCTTTAAAAAAAAAAAAAAAAAAAAAAACCTGTCTCTAATTTAAATCTAAAAGCATTTTTTTTCAATAAACATAAAGTAAAAATTTTAAATTATAAAGCATTTTCTGATTTCCTGGAAAGAAAAGCAAAAGTTTTCCCAGAAATTTGTACTGGATATTCTCTTTTTATTGGCCAGAACTATCTCAGGGCAACATCTGAAACAAAGGGAGCTGGGATATAAGGATGTTTTTAGCTGGGTACTCATAATCTCAAACAAAACTTGGTCCCAACAAATTAATATTTTGACTTACACTATGCAAACGAATAGGAACCAGGACCAAGGCATAATACATGGCACATGATTAGGTCTGAGAAAAGAAAAAGTGGAACATCTGTGTCCTGTGATATTTCAGAGGTGTTACCAAGGCCACCTGCAGATTAATACTGCAAGAGAACGGAAGCAAAAAGGGTGAGGAGAGAGTGTGAGGACAGAGAGGAATCATCTCTGCCTGCTCTTGCTCCACAGCAGACCAAACCATTGCTTAAGAGCTGCCTTTAATAAGTACAATATGATATAATGGCCCAACAATTATGGCAAAAATAGAAATGATTAACAGTTACACAGGCTTTAGGCTTTGTTTTGCTTTGTGTTTTGGTCTAAATCAAAACGAACTTGGGTGTCTTTAGTTATAAAAGTTTCACTGAAGTATTAATATTTATTGTTAGAAAATTATTTCTCTTTAATTAATGATTTGAATTATATTCTGCTGTCTCTGACTTTGATGCTTATTATTCAGCAAAACTGGACAAGGAAAATGTTTTGAATGCATAGAGTTCTATCAATGTCCAAAAATTTTGTATTTGTTGGCTTGGAGAGGAGTAATGAATAGTGTAAAATTCAGTAGGCCAGTGCTTTGTTGCTGACTCTATCAATTATTATATTACTACATTGGAGAAATTTTTAATTGCTCTTGAATTGATTTGAATCTGTTAAATAAGAATTAAACAAGAAATAGATGAAATCATCCCTACAGATTTTTCAGGTCTCAATTTCTATAGTCAATAAGCTAATAAAACAGAACTAATATATTTATCAATTAAACATTTAATCTCTTCTTTACTAAATTGCCAATGTTCATATCTTATTAATCACAGTATACAAAATATTGCCATGAATATTCAAATAAATATTATATATATAATTATTCTGAGCTAATGCTGTTTGCCTTAAATAATATAACCCATAATCTTGTGGATTTAATGTCTTAATGCACTTCTTAGAGTTTGTCTTTTCCTTATAACACTAAAAACATTTTTATTCAGATGTATTTCTGAAGAAAAAAATACTGTATAGACTTCGTAATAGTTTTTTCTTTGGCCTAAATAACTAGCTATTATTTTTTGCTGAAGTCTAAGATCTTGTCTATATATTTGTCCTACAAAAAAATTAGCCATTATAATATATATGTAACTTAAATATATAAAACACTTAACATCTTGGAATCCAATCACTGTTTTCCTCACATTTTTTGAAATATCTTAAAACACTGGCACACAGCAGACAATAAATACCTGCTGATCAAATTAAAAAATGTTCTAAAATGATAGACAGATATGAAAGCTACTCTTGGTATATGTAAGGCATCTAGTAATCTGAATGTGTCTAAAAATCTAGTTTTTCAGCTTATTCTACATCAATTTATAATCAAATTCTAAAATAATTCTTCAAAACTAAGAACCTGATGTATTTTCTGTTTATAATGCAAAATGCAATAGGTTTTCATTTTGCCCACAATTATACTCATCAAAATATTGAGGTTTAATCAAAATAAGGCATAAATGGACAATGTGATTTCACTTGCTGATTATCCTGTGGGAAACTCAGTTTTCACATGGTAGACACATTTGCTGCTCAGTTTTGATGACTATAACATGGTATGCTGGAAGTTATGAAGAATTTCTCTTGTTATCTGCTTACAACTATAACTGGAAATGAGAAAGAGAATGCAACAGAAATACCAAAATGGAAAAAAAAAAAAAATTAGGAGGGAAGCAAAAAAGCAAATAAGATCTTCTTTTAGAAAAGAGTACTACTGGATGGAAAGCTATTCCTTTAGATACCCTAAATAAGAGAGAGAAAAATTCCTTGCTCCAACAACCAGAGTCCTGCAATCCCAAATTATACAGTGCTACTCCATTTATTAGAATCAAATGTTGACTTAAGTAAGAATTACCTAATTAAATAATTTTGCCTAAATTTTTGAGAGCAATTTATTTTGCTCATCAGTTAAAGACTTATAAGGACCATTGTAAGCTATATTTACCTCTTAATTACCATTTTCACTGCACAGAAGTCAAGTGTTGGTAACTAAAGATGATATACATGTATTATAACTGTGCTTCAACCTCCTGCTGCAAAACATTTGCTCTATTCCAAAATGTCCTCTGGTCCACACACATAGAAACTAAATTTCTCGACTTTTTGAGAGTGTCTCATTTCCAAATATTCTTTATTTTTGTTCTGGTAAACTCTACAAATATTGCCCCAAAATTACTGATTTCAAATTGTATCAATGGAATGAACAGTTTTACAAAATTTTAATAAATTTATGCACGTTTACAAAAAAGGAGTGCTATCCAATACCCCACCTGAACCCCACTACAATCAAAAAAAATCAAGCATCACAGACTAGGATAACTTTCTGATTCCTCACAGTAAAAACACACACAAATACATAAAGCGTGTACTTCTTAATTTATGGATGCATTGTACGTACTATGTTTTTTCATGCCATGAAGCCAGTTAGCATTTACATCAAAATAGATAGCACCCTAGTATAAAAGCACCACTTATGCATTAATACAGTGGGAAGATGTATAATTAGAGGCAAAAATTTAACAGAGCCTGGTGGAAGCTGATTGTCCAAATTCAAGTTCAAATTTACTCTGAGAAAATCTGATCTCAAAATAAAATTTTAAGTTCTTTGCAGGATGACAATATTTAGATATCATAATACAAAGTGGTATCAACAATGCCTAATTACTGACAGTGGAGGACATAATTAGTTTGTAATGAGGAACAGTTGTCTGAAGAGCTTTTAAAAATATTTAAATGCAAAATACTACACTATAGTAAAAGATGGTCTTATGGGTTGAATTGTGTCCCCTCAAAAGTTAAGTTCAAGCCCTAACCCCCATGCCCATGAATGTGACCTTATTTGGAAATAGGGTCTCACAGCTGTAGATAGTTAAGATGAGGCTGAACTGGATTAGGGTGGGCCTGGGTCCAATATGACCAGTGTCCTGATGAGAAGAGGAAATCTGGACACAGGCACAGACAGTCACAGGGGAGAAGGTCATGTGAAGACAGAAACAGATGAGTCCACAAGCCAAAGAATGCCAAGGATTGCTGACAAACACCAAAAGCTAGAAGAACCAAGGAAGGATTCTCCCCTATAGATTTCAGGGGTGGGGCATGGCCTTGCTGATGCCTAGATTTCAGGCTTCCAGCCTCCAGAACCATAAGACAATAAATCTCTGCTGCCTTAAGCCATCCAGTCTGTGGTGTTTTTTTATGCCAATCCTAGGAAACCAATACAAGAAAAGGAAAGAGAGGAATGTAAATTTATAAAGAACATCTATATAATATATATTTGAAATAGTTTAGAAAACAGAGTCATCAAATCTATGATCACCCAGGAGCACGTCATCAGGTGGGAAATTGTGCTCTGAAGTGAAAGAGTGATCTCTAAGTTTGGGGTCTTTTTTTGCACCTTCTAGGAGGAATATGACTCTGGAACTAACGTACATTTTTCCCCTCTGTGAGAATGAGTCAGCTCAGGTCAGTGGGAAAGCAAAGAATCCAGATAGATGAAAATGACTGCCTGTTTAATTAATTAAAATAATAGCTGAAGCTCAGAAAACCAGAAACTATTCTAAAAAAGATGGAACTTAAATACAGAGAACAATGTTCCAATGTACCACTGGTGAAATCATGCAACTTCACAGATGTGTGTACCATTAGGTCTGAATAAAACCAATGGCAATGCACACTGAAATCCATATTCAATTGTATAAAATACTTTGATGATATTTTATTAAAGCATGAAAGGTTTTAAATATATACACATTTAACTGGAACTCTTTAAACTTCAGATTAATGGCAACTGAGGTATGAAATTTTAGATGTATCTATTAAATCTCATATGTAACCCAATTACTAAGTAATCATTTAGTACTTATCTGCAATATACATAGCACATGGGAAAGCATATTTAATTTTCACACATACAACTCTCAAATGGTAAATTTCCATTTCAATTTTTGAAAGGAAAGTCAAATTTATATTAGTCAGAGTCAGTCCTAGGAGATAGAAGTCCAGGCTTAGCTCTAAGAAGAGTAGAGCTCTCTGCGGTAAACCAGGTTTGTGTGCTCTCCTCCATCCCACTACACCACAAACATTTTACAGAAGTGTGATAAAGTTAAAATCAACATCAGGAGCAACTTTAATAAAAAGATGGTGCACGAGAGCAAAATCCAAATCTTAGGTGTTTTTTGCAAGAGGAAGCTTGAGGACAGGCAGCCATACTAACAACGTTCCAAAGTTGAAGACTGTAGAAGGACATGCACTGTCAAATAAACTACGGCACAAGAAAATGACCCAGCTTTATACTAAAGTCACTAAGGTATGTGTCACTGTATGCTATCGTATAGTAATACAAACTTACGTTATGCTCACGTGGTCATAAGACAAAGGTATGCTTTTCTAAAGTAAAACAATTTGAGTTTTTACTTGCTTGAGTTGGTATTGAATAGATTGGGCCTCATTGCTACCAATGTTGAGGAAAGAAAATAATCATCCTTTTTTGCTACAGTTTATGACATCACGATTTGCTTACTCTGTGTATACAAGGCAGCTTCAAATTACCCAATTTTAAGTGGTCATGACTTACGAATAATTTTGGCCTTGACAAAATTCTAATTTGGCATGGACACCAAAATTAAAAGAAATACTCAGGACTCAGAACAAATAAGGAATCACTATCATCTCAATACTAAAGTCTGGCTCTAATTTAAAAGGATTAGTTTGTTTTTTAGGCAAGTCATAAATGCCATGACCCACGAGCAAAAATGAATCTAAATAAGTGTTCCATTTTTCAAAGGATAAACTTAGAAGAGGACTTTAAAGAGGATAAAGTAACTAAATACATGCAGCAGACACAAACAAAAGGAAGAATTAAAACTATTCCATATAGGCAATGATATTGCAATAAAGTAAACCATAGTGGATTAAAACAGCCTCACATGTGTATTTAAAATTATCTGACTACTTCCAAGGAACTTTGAGTGAGTAAGAGTAACCATTGCTTTTAAAGATTACAGGAATTCAATCATAGGATTCATGGCTCTGTGTGGACACTCCAGTTAAAAGAAAATCAAGACCATTTTCTTCAAGATTTCACTTTGATTTAATTTGCCAAGTTTATTCAGTCTTTATTTGGGCGGAGGGGATGTTGGGGAAAGGAAAAAATCTGATAGAAACATAAATAAAGAGGAAGTTTACTATTTTCTTGGTGAAAGGATATAAGGTCTTTTCCAACATCTTTTCAAGTAAGGTAATTATTTTTTGTCATTTTGGGCAAAGGCATTAAGCCATTTGAATGCTAGTTGGCTGAGGAGGAAATAAGAAAATAGCTTTCCAAACTCCAAGAACAGCCAGTAGGTAGCCAGGCGGTAAGAGTGGCACCCACTTTAAATATGCCAGAATCTTCCCAAACAACCACAAAGTCAAAGTCCCTTTTGTTGTTGTTGATTTGTCATGCTTTTCCATTATTTTAGCAAGTAGGAAGCAAAAGTACTATCAATTTCATGAATATTTCCTTTCCATGTGTAATAGTATTAAATAAGCAATGTTATTTTAATTCTGTTTCTGACAAAAAAAATAAGCACAACACTTTTGAAAAAAAAAGAAATGGGCATGAGAATGGAAAAATCACTGTGGAGAAAAATTAGTTTACATTAAAATTTAAATATGAATACTATGACTGGGGAAGTATAACAACAATAAATAGAAACCTTCATTTATATATTAACATACAGTTCTAACCAGCAATAAAAATATAAAACCACTTTTTAAAAGATCATACCAGTATCTGCATAATGATTTGCATGGCTAATGTAGTACTATCTAATTCTTTACTGACTGGTTTCTCTTTAGTGTTCTGTCCTTTTTTTCCAGAGGAAAAAAATTCTGTTTAGAAATATGGTATCTAATCAAAAGTTGTAAAATACTCCAGCTTAACATCTGTACTGGGAATTCTAAGGAATGAACATTTTCAGATGTTCCTGAAATAAAAGACACATATTGTAAGCTGTTCAAGGGCTGAGGGCTGTGTGCACCACTTTCCGGTCCGCTGATACACCTCCAACTCCCCCTACCCACCCACCCCACAGAGAGATCATGCAATTTACAGTGTTGACTGACTGTTGGCAAATGGGAAAATGGGAACCACCACACAAAATCAACTATTTTTGAGTAAATTAGGGCCTCGTAGTAAACCAGAGTTACCCTGGGGAGAGGAAAGTATCTACTCCTCATGATTCATCTAAACGAGAGCACAGACAGGGCAGAATCTGGCTGGCTAACCCTTCAAGAAAAGAGCCCCGGAGGAAAAGTTGCAATCATATTTTTCTAAATGTATTTACAGAAGTTTTAACCCTGGCATGGAAAATTATATCATTAAATTACCATTATATTTTTATTTACTGAAAGTGTTATTTTTTAATGTTTTAGAAATTCTGCAATGATTTCATTGTAAATTTAGAATGCATATTTACATTTCTTGTCTGTCAACATAATAAAGACTTCAGAAATGTACACATTAAAGTAGCAACATAACTCAGTCATTAATAAACATTTAAACTTGCTTTGAATGTATTCAGGAGTTCATATGAAATTATATGGCATTATAAAAGTCCTTGTGTACTAAAGTCTTTCACTCAGATGACCTCAGTATACAGTGCTTTAGGGGATGAACACCATCCCCTAGTTCCTGTTTTGTGGTCGGTGACTGGGGCTGTCACCCTTTAGTACACACACAAATCCAGACACGCAGGGAAAGCAGAGACATAATTTAAGCAGAACTACAACACATAGATACACTGAGTAAAGAACATCCTGGATTTCCCCAAAGCAGTCTCAATATCAAAGATCATATGACAACTTGTTTTCCATATTTTTAGAAATCAGGAACAACCTCAGTAAGATATATTTAAAAGTATATAATAAATAAGTTGGAAAGTGCTGGAGAATCACTCTGAAGAATATCACAGTTACATCATATGGTCTTTGAAAAAGAATTACTTATGCCTATGGTACTTTTCCGACATGAAGACTACTATATTGAACAAAAATTTACAAAACACTTGCTATATGCCAGTCATGATGTTAAGGGCTTTATTAATATGAACTAATAATCCTTAAACCATTCTACGAGATAGGTATTATTATTGTTATCTTTTTATGTTTAAGGAAGAACAGAGAACAGAGAGGTTAAGTAATTTGCCCAAGGTCACACAGGTAGTAAGTGGCATAGCCAAGATGTGATCCAGATAGTCATGTTCCAGAGTTGATGCTCTTATCCGTTAGACTGTATCTCTATCTAAGTAAAGAAGGGTGACTGAAACAAGCCGAAATACTGACAAAGAATACTAGGCTCTATCATAGAAAGTATAAAGCAAAGTGCATAGGTTCTGTAGTCAGAAAAAGAGCTTTGATTCCAGGCTTCAAGGATTACGATTACATACTTTGTTACTGCATAAAAGGTGGAGAAGAATGGTAATTTGGGGACCAACTTTTGGGGAAGATAAGTTACAAAATAAATGGCTCTGATCACCCTCAAATATTCATTTGCTTTCCAACTGACAAAGTAAGAACAATACTCAAGTTGATGTCGATGAGAAGTTTGCGGTTTAAACGTAGTAAATATCATTGTTTGCACAAAGCTACACATCTGCATATTTTCTCTTTCAGTATGTCCCATTCTTTAGCAGGCATCATTTGAGTTTGAGTAAATTTTTCCACAGCTTTAAAATTTTTTTATAATATCAACTACAAAGTAATTACTCTATTTATCTGACAGTTCATCTTTTTTTCCCTTTAGTCTTACTGTTAGCAAGAATACTTTTAAGCATATTTTTAAAAGAAGTTATTACTAGGATGCTTTAGGGTTATCTGATTTTTTTAAAAAAAATTCCATCTGACCTACAAATAAGTATATAACCATGGAGAATCTAACCTCATATACTTCTGATTTTTTTAATGTTACATTCCAATAGATTATATGAACATATTTAGCTAGGCAAGAAAAAATCCAGAAGTCATGGTAGCCAATTTGAAGAATCCTTAAGAAGTGAATGTGTGTCTGTGTGTGTGTGTATTTAAGCATGACCACTGTTTACACTGCTTGCTCTGTTTAGATTGTAAGCCATAACAGCAAAGATGTCTGTTATTAATATATTTTATAAATGTATCCAGATAGCAAGTGATGGGTGCTTACAAAAATTCAAAAGTAATCATCACTAACTTCATCAGAAATCAGGAGCGTATAGAAGAATTTAAATACCATACATGGGTGGCCAACAGACTGAGAAGAACACAGTCACTGCCAGACACTTTAAGAAACTCAGCAATTAAAAGTGGCTTCTCTGAAGCTTTGGGCCACTTTCTGGTTTGCTTCTTTAGATACTTCTGCACAATGAAGCCAGATTGAATTTCTCAGAGCACCACTTTTAGCATAACATTTAAGCATCTCTGTGGCTCTTGTTGCTTTCAATCCAAACTCTGGTTTCTCACACTTCCTACAATATCCCCTACAATATAACCCCTGCTTCCCTTAAAGCTCTTGATTCCTAAGCAAATGGGTCTGCTCCTTGTTCAACAAACACCCCTGAACATTACTACCTCTGTACTTTGCTCTCACTCTCCCATATTAGAAATATTCCGCCCTCCTCTGTTTCTATAGCTAGCATCTACTCATTTTTTAGTTTAGCTCACATAATTCCACCATTCCCATGCTTGACCATTCAATCTCCAGAAGCCTCTTCAACAAAAGATGCTTTTAGAAAAGGCTCTTTTAGAAAACTCGTATATGAAAAAACTCATCTTGATTCACAGTTTAACTCATTATTGGTAATTTTAATGAGTAAATTTCTTGTTTCTCAAAAAAAGTTTTTAAGGTGTATTTGTCAGAACTAATAGGATGAACGGATGGACACACACACACACTCACATACCCATATATACATATATATATATATACATATATATATATTTAATATAGGAATTGGTTCATACAACCATGGGGGTGGCAAGTCTGAATTCTGCAGGGGAGGCTGCAAGCTGGAAACTCCAATAAAAGTGAAGACGAATTCTCCAGGGGAAGCTGACTGGCTGAAGGAGAATTTCCTCAGTTCCGGCTTTTAAGATCTCTACCTGACTGGATGACGAGAATCCCTACATTGCTGCGGTCAATATCTTTTGTTGACTGCAGATGCAATTGGCCATGGATACAATCCATTACTCATAGATGCAAACACATCTATGAAATGCTCTCACAGTAACAATCAGTCCAGTGCGTGCTTGACCTAACAACTGGACACCATATGCTAGCTAAGTTGACAGCTACATTCTTTGCATCCCTTACTGCACTGTAATTTCCTGCTTAGAATTGAAGCTGCCTCAAAAGGCTACTAATGGGAATTAATTAAAATACTCCTGAATTGAAATAGATTTAAATATGAAAGTTTGGATTAAAAAGTACATAAACATGGTACTAATGTGTGAAGTGGAATTAGAGGTGTCCACAAGGCCTCCCTCTTGAGTTTCTCAGTTTCCTTCATTCCCCTTCCCAGCAGCCACTGAGGCAATAAGGCTATGAGGGAAAGTCTGATATCTAACAGGATATATGGTGGCATGTCATAAATAATCATGTTACTATTCTTCAGTGAAATATAGAAATAGTCACAACTAAAGAGGATAAAGGCTCATGTCAGATCAGATCAGATTACAGCATCAAATAATTTACAAAACTGAGCTTCTGGATTTCAGAATTGCATAAAATGGATTGCTAACCAGTTGATAACTGCCAGGACGCTATCAGTACAAGGAAGTCATAAGACTGCACCACTGAAGGGCATTTTAATATTTTAAGGCATCTATTTGGTTGATTCTGTGATGGAAGCCTAATAAAGCAAACTAAATAAGCATACTCTCTGCTCTCCAGCAATTAAACTACAAATTCTGGAATAAAACCTATAAACTCTGTAAATTAAATGGGGATAGGAATACCCAAGCAATTTCCATGAGTAAATTTCAGAAGAAAGAAATTAAACAGACAAACCTAAAATATTTACAGTAAATTTTAGAATTTCATAGTAACTCAAGTATAGTAGCATCTCTCACCATTTAAAGTTCCACGCTGAATCTGTTTTTTCCAATGAGAAAAACCAATTACACCTTAATTCACTATTTATATAAATCTGAACTTACAAATATGTGTTTTGCAAGAAAATGCAGGCCCGTATAGTAGGGACAGGATGCACACTTACTAGGGGTAAAGTAATTGGTGAAAGTTGAAACAATATATGCCTGGAAGTCAGAGAAGATATAATGCCTCTGCCAATCAAAGTTTGTTCTTTCCAAATCCACTTATTTATGAAAGGTCATCTGGCATAGGTAAGACCACAGTCTTTCCCTGAAGTTAGTTAGTGCGACTTAGAAAAACTCTTTAATTACTGTCAGGAATTCTTGTTAGGCACCCAGTTAAAGAGCCATTCTCCTAACACTGCTATAGATTAGGCCATTTATGATCTGTCTTTAGTCAAAGGGGTGCCATGTGGTAAAGCCTGAAAGAAAGTCCAAGTTTACTTGTTTGTCCCACTGTCGGGAATCAGAACCTTAATTATAATAGAGCAAGGAGTCCTTAATGGCAAAGGAATTCTCTTCTCTGCCTGAGTCCTGCACATTGCTATGACTTGAAGGAGACTAGCAGAATGTCCAAACCCATTCTCTAAAATATATACACTTCTAAACATATAAACTCTTCTCTAAAATATATACTGCAAAAGTTAAAAACAAAAAAATGCAAAAAAAAAAAAAAAAAAAAGAAGCTTGTTTCTCGCTCTGGTTAAATCACTTGAGTCAGGTTCTTTATCTTTAATGGGATATAATAACACATCTCATAGGGGTGTAGTGAAGAACAAAGTAAAATTAACTTCTAATGCACTTAGCAAAGTACACAGCCCATGTAAGCACTCAAGATATTGCTGTTATGACTGAATGAATATTTAAACTCCTAATCTCAATATACAGAGGAATGTATGGTATTGAAAGGGTGAACTGAACTCATGAGGATACCAGCAGCTGCCAAATGTGCGAGCAGTGACCGAGGCACAGAAAACCTCATTCCTGTGGCCTCGAAACATCCTGTGGCCCCAAACATCCCAGTGAGAGCTAGGAAACAGTCCTCCAGGTTGGATCCTTAGTAATAATGAGGCAGCCAAGAGGCCCAGAACTGGAAGGCCGGAAATAAATCTCCTAAACTTAAATCCCCTTCTCAGATCAATATAGAAGGAAAGTGTTACGGAGTGAATTGTGTCACCCAAAAAAGATATGCTGAAGTGCTAACCTCCAATAGCTCAGAATATGATCATATTGGAAATAGGGTCATTTTAGATGGAATTCATTAAGTTACAATGAGGTCATAATTGAGTAGGGTGGACCCCGAATCCAATATAAGACTGGTGTCCTTACAAGAAAGGGAAAGAAGAAACACAGAAACCTGTGAGAGGTCACGTGAAGATGGAGGAAGCAGTCTACAAGCCAAGGAATGCCCAGGATTGCTGGCAAACACCAGAAACCAGAAGAAGCAAGGAAAGATTCTCCCCTATGGATTTCAGACTTCTAGCCTTCAGAACTGTGAGACAATAATTTTTTTTTTTTTTTAAGACATCCGATTTGGCAGCTCTAGGAAACTATTACAGACAGGAATAGAGACTCTTTGGTCTTAAACATAAACCACTGATAAAAGTAACAAACGATTTCTTACAAAGTACTGAACAAATGGCTATCAATCAGGTATTCACAGCTTTGAAGAAAGGATACAAAGAAGCAGGAACCAAAATGAAAGCTGAATTAGGCTTTCTGTGTTTCCAAAGTAACATAGCCCCAGCACCACTCAGAGATGAGCAGGAAATCTCTTATAAGAAAGGAGGTGACAAAATACTCAATCACATACTCCAAGGAAAATTTTAAACATAAAAGTTGTGGACGTGACATTAAAGAATCAGATACTTAGGAGAAAGGAGCAAAGATCCAACCCTTCAGTTATACAATCTTTTGCCCTCCTAAGAAAGATGCTTTTAGCAAGTCCAATTCTAACCCTCCAGCATAAATGGATTCATGGTGAGGAAGAGAGTTCAAAGGCTTCCACTTCACAAATATTTCACATTTCCCTAATCTTGAACTTCCTTTCCTAAAGCCTGATGGTAAGTTGCCAAGAAGTATAGTTATCTGAAGTACATTAGAGAGCTGTCATAAATATTGTAATGTGAAGCACAGAAGAAGGTCCAAGTAAATGACTAAATATTTCAGTCACATTTATGGCCTATTTTACTTGAAAAAAATTCACCTTATCATTTTTAATGCAGGATAACAGGATATGCATAATTTTAATTCCCCCCATCCCACCCCAGGGATTGTAATAATGCTTGTTCAGTGCTTAAATACACATGTATATGATAAAGTTTAAGTCCTGTTGACCCTAGAAAATTAATTATCTTTAATGGGATGTAAATTTTTATAGCTTATCTTGTATATCTTGATTCTCCAAAGAGGTCCTAAGTCTAGTAAAATCTTAAGTTATCTATGGAATAAGACCTTCATCATCCATCACACATAAATGAAAACTAGCTTCTTCTCTGAAATGCCCTAATCATACCATTGGGGCCAACATTTTCCTGTGATTAAATCATTGATGCCAGGGTTGACTTCTCCCACTCACCTGTCTTTGCATCAACAGGTTACCAGATCTTTTGTGCCTTCCTCTATGATAGCTCTTTCTTCTGTTCCTACTGCCATGACTCTGCTCTGACTATTCATCACTTCCCATCTGGGCTATTACAGTTATTTCTTAAGTAAATCATGTCACTGAAGTCTTTCTGACCTCTAATAAATCCCACAAGTTATTTCAATAGTATTCCTAAAACTTTAATATCTATGTCATTCAGCTGCTCAGAAATCATGAATAACCCTCCATGACTCACAACAGGAAGTTTAAATTCCTTGCAGGGCTCAGGCCCTATCCAATGTGACCCCTACTATCTCTCCAAACTTACTCTTACCTAAGAGTCATCACTGTTAACCAACATAAACCCTTAGCTCCATCAAACAGTTCTGCTTGCCTTCTCACCCAACTCAAGACACTCGAGACACTCCTCACCCTTTGCTTGGAGCATTGATCTGCTGGAAATTCACAGACTCTTCTATCCAGGCCCCCAGACCATCCAGTCCATGCTGATGACTCTCTCACCCAAATTTCAGGAACACAGACAGTGCTTTGGGACCCTTCCCCTGACTACGGGCATATGATATCTGGCAGTATTATTCAGTGGTTTGCTCATAAGCCTTTCTTTTTCCCACCTGAGTTGTAAGCTTCTTGAAGAGAAGAAAAATAGCTTAGTTTTTCAAGATGCCCTTGCCTATCAGAGGGCCTTACAAACTCAAATATTATGAAATGAAGATGAAGATAAAACCAGTAAAGACGATGTTAAAACAAATTCTTGATACATACTATAGAACAGTGAATCAAAAAATTTAATTTTGTATAAGAATAGAGTATTAGTTAAAAATATTTATTCTTAGACCCAACCCCAAAGATTTAGTCTCAGGTATGTATATATGTATGTATGTATGTATAAATGAATGAATGAATAAATAAATAAATACCTCTAGGGAATCCTGATACAGTTATCACAGAGATCTTATTTTGAAAAACATTACCACTGATTAAGTTGAAACAGTAAACACAAAAATAAACAAGCAGAAAAGTGCACAGAATTATAAATGATGGGAAAAGAAAATCTGGCATG
Organism: Choloepus didactylus; assembly: GCF_015220235.1. Taxonomy (NCBI): domain Eukaryota; kingdom Metazoa; phylum Chordata; class Mammalia; order Pilosa; family Megalonychidae; genus Choloepus; species Choloepus didactylus. Next base: position 191,788,551 of record NC_051309.1, read on the forward strand.
TAGTAATGTAGTTGCCATTATTAGAAAATGGTTTGTGGTAGCCACCATAAACCATCTGTATTTTCACTATATTAATTAAAAATAACTATTTTTGTTGAAGCAATTAATGTTAATATTAACTAATCTGTTTCTTTTGCTTTTCAACTGTAAAATGTAGGGATATTTAAAGTTATTTATGTAAAACAGAAACTAAGATAAATTATATTCATTTAATAATATTTGATCTTCAAAGTCATTCACTTAATTGACACACACTGTTAATCTTTAAGCCCTTTTTGTTGTTGAGTTCCACTTTGATAAGTACTTGAAATGTAAGATATGCCCTCCTTGCATGTATTCATCTCAAAATACATAAGGAACTGCATATTTGTACTTCCAGTCCAGCCTACTTTTTGGAATAACAAGTTCCACAAGTTTACCACTGATATAAAGTGTTCTTCCTTTTATTTTTTTCTTTTTGATCATAAAACCAACTTCCATCTTAAAATCAAACCCCTCAACTCCAACAAAGGAGAGTGAACGTTACCTAATTTTGTATTAGTAACTGATGAGATTTAGCAACATGCTACTTTTTCTAGGTTTTCCAGTTTTCCTGAGTTTGATGATAATTTTAAATATTTCCTCCTACTTTCCTTTCATGTCTAGTTAATTTTAATTATATAACAAGCAAGACTCATGCCTGACTTACTTTACTGACATTTACTTGTTTACACAACATCCATCAGAGAAACATTTTAGAGATTTTCAGTAAGTCTTACAATTTTGAATAATAAAAAAGGAATCTAATACAAGCAAATTAAATTGAGGAAAAAGGAGATCATGTTTCCATTGGTAATTTTATCTTCAATTTTTTGCATGACTTTTGGGGTGAGGTGAAGCATTGTGTGTCTAACCTTGGTTTATAACCTATGAGCCTTCTGTAGTTTTGAAGTATTTTTAAAATGCTTCCTAAGTGTAAATTACCAAAAAGAAAAAAAAAATTCACATATTGGGAATTGCATATACACAGAATCTTTTAATTACCTTTTAAAATCTGTTATCGGGGTTTTTGAAATTCATACAAAAATAACAACCCCTTCCTCCTCAGTTCCTCTCTAGTGCTTAAACCCAAATGCAGCTGTTGTGTAAACCACCAGGGAGAGACATAGAGTCTTTGGACTTTGGGCAGTTTCACCGAAGGAATTAATGACACATGTCATGTCAAGACTCTTCACCCACCAGGAAACACAGTACAGCAGTAATGTACTGCCTTGTGGTCTGTGCAACTCAAAACTTAAAATGGTGTTTCATCAAATAGAAAAGAACCCTATCACATAGAATATTAACCCATATTCGCCATACAGAGTATAAAAGGGTTAAATAAGAAAAGTAACATTTGCAAACAAAACTGCATACAGATTTTAATGGCAAAGGGAAAACTTTAATACATCACCAATGAAGCCTTTGAAAAACATAAGTTAACTTTTATCATCCAACCCCATACCTATACATAACACACACGCACACAAACACACACACACACATACACACACAGGGACCTAGACATTCAAGACTACCCAGGAGTATCTGACTCTCACTACCCAGGAGTAACTGACTCTCATACAGACTCTTGGTTTATCAGGAAATGCTTCTCATTTTACTTCCTACTTCACACTTTTCTAATGTAAACCAAAGTAAGTTATCCTAGGCAATAAAGGGGTGTTGCCTTACTAAATCACACTTTTAACAGTTTGACTTGCAGAAACAGAAAGCGAATAGGTATGACAAAATTCAAGGCGCTCAAATTACAGGAAGTGTCAGTGGGTCCAGTGCTACATTTTTGCAGTGTTTAAGAACAGGAAGAAACTTTTACTCACTATAGTTATAGCAAAGTAAGATCTGCATTGAAGAGTACTTTGTGAATCACATAATGCCCTCTATTTTGCAACTTAATATATATCGTTTTTACTCAAAATGGTTTTCCCTCGACCCCCATTCTGAACTACAAATTCGGATACTTTTTTTCTGAAATTTAAACACAACGATAGTTGTTAGATTTTAAAAGTTAGTTTTCTCAATCTTAAAGTGTATTTCAAAATGTAACTGGACAAGTAATTTAATTTCTCCACATTCAGTATATGCTAATAAATTCAAGTAAAAGTTGAGAGTAACAAACCACAGGCACTTCTCCACTTGCCCTCAGTTGAAATAAAGAGCTCCAGGGTAGTTCCAGCAAAGGGTACTCCAAGTACATGAATTGAGGCTTTCCAGTATTAAAGACATGTAGAATATAAAACTTTTTCAGGAGTTCAAGAACTCTGTCAGGTCTCAACTTTTCAGGTAAATATATACACCTTCAGAAGAACAAGTAAGAAGGAAGCACAGGTATACTAGAACTGCTTTTTGAAAATCAGAATGCCTCAAAAGCATCTTAGCACGTTCCAAGGCAAAGGATTAAACACCTCTTATTTAAAAACAAACCAACCATCCTTTTCAGTATTGCACAACCAGATTTCAGAAGAGCAATTTAGAAAGTGGAAAACGGTCTTGCTTGATTAGAATCTAAATGATGATTACTTTCTGCTGCATCTCAAGTTTGACCTACTTCCCCAAGTGAATATTAAGTCTTAAGTCCTCAAGCTCGGTTACTAAATTCCTGAACACCTCTAAAATCGCGCATAATATGAAACACTCCAGGAAAATAAGCCTCGTTTGACTGGTCATCCTTGCCCCAGAAGCTGTTTGGACTCCCACTAATCTGCTAGGGAAGGGGCACTTTCCAACCAGCATGAGCTCTGGCTCGTCCAAGCTGCGTTTACTGGGCAGGGTTCAAGACCCCCCTCATTGCACGACTGGAGACTACTCTATAATAGATTATGTGATCACTGCCACTAGGCACCTTCGAGGTCCTTCACTTGCATAACTTGCTCTTTTCTACTTCCTAGTAAAAATTTTTTCTTTAAAATGAAGAAAACTTTTCTTCAAGGAAGTGTATTCCAGCTGAATAACTTTGGATCTAATGCATACAAGGTTAAGCTAGTACAAACACCTTCCTCTGAGATGGTTCTCGGTTCCCAAGAAACCCCAGCACCATAATCCCTTCCGCAGCCCGGACCAAAACCCTGGGCGGGCGCGAACCGCGCACCTACCGTGGCCTCGCCCGCGTCCGGCTCCGTGTCGAAGAAGCCGAGTCCTGACTCGAAGGCGGCGGCAGGGGCGGGCGCCTCGCGCCGACCCGGGAGCAGCGCAGCGACGAGCAGGGAACACGCCAGAGAGAAGCAGCCCAGCAAGTGCATGGTGGAAGGACCGGGAGGTGGGGAGACCGGTCCGCTGGCGGGGGCAGGGTGGGGGCGTGGGCGCCCCTGCGATGCTGCGGTCCCCTCCTCGTCCCTTTCCCCGATATCCTCCTGATCAGCCCCCGCTAGGCGAGCCGGAGGCGGCGGGAGCGGGTCCGGGGCTCCGCGTTTCCAACTTTGCAAGTCGCTCTCCCAACCAGTGGCGGGGAAAGGCGACGAGTGTCAGGTAAAAGACTCACAGGAAACCGGACATCCGAGCTCCCCGCATTCGGAGCCGCCGAGGTGAAACGAGCGTGAGGGAGGACGACTCCTCGCTTCGCGTTTTTGTTTTTGTTTTTTGGAAGTGGGGAGGGGGAAGCCAAAACACCCCGTAATTTTCAAGCCCTCTCAACCGACCAGAGCCCTCCTTCCCCTCCTCCCTCCCCTTCCCCGAAGTGAAATAAACCGGGCAGCGGGAGCCGGCGGACGGGAGGCGGCGGTGGCGGTGCCGGGGGCGGGAGGAGGGCGGTGGGGCGCCGGGTGGCGGCGGCGAGGCCCGGGAGCTCCGCGGCGCGGGAGCCTCCTGTGCGCGCGGGGCTGAGCGGCGGCGGCGGCGGCGGGCGCAGGGGCAGGGCATGACTGATGCGCCCTCTGCCTGCGCTTATGTGAGAGAAAGCGGCCGAGGGAGGGAGCGTGCCGAGCCCGGGCTTCCCTCCCCTCTCACTTTCCCTCGGAAGCCGTCTCCCACGAGCTCCCCACTTCTCTCGCCTCCTCCCCACGGCCCCACCTCCCCCACCCCCTTTCCCTCTCCCCTCCCCTCCTCTCTCCTCCCCTCCCGGGAACCCGGGGCTGGATGAGCGGAGTCAGTCTCAGGGCTGGCGATCTGCAGGACCAACATTAGAGGAGAAGTTAACAAGCTTGGAAAAGTTGGCGCGGGAAGAAAGGAGGTATATTGGGGAAGAGGGGGCCAACCCTGCGTCCTTGTCAATTCCGGGGCTCCGGGGCTCCTGTACTATTCCCGGCTCGCCTTGCCCTCGGTGCCCCGCTCTAGATTTGGAAATGGCCTCCGGAGTTCTAAAAGTTCAAGAGAAAGTCAGCACCATGGCGGAGATCCCGCCGAGACCTTGAAGTAAGCAGCGACCCTCTTCCTCTTCGTCTGGGTGATTTAGCCTTGTCTGACAGAGCAAGAACTAGAAGGCTTCTCAAGAGCGGGCTATTGGGATGAATGCTCATGATCCCTTTGGAATCCTGCATTTCTGGGAGATGGGGAAAGGGACCAGAATCTTCAGGGAATAAAGAGTTGCAGGGTCAGTTTCTGCTTCCTCTTAAGGGTACAAGAAGTTGGGTTTAAACGAGAGAAAGAGGTGATAAGAGAGACGGTCTTGTGCTTAACATATTACAGGAAATGGCATCTACAGAAAAGCGACTGCAATTCCCCATTGGAAAAGCACCCTGAGACTCACTTGTGCTTGTTGCATTGTCTCCTTCCTTGAGGTAGAAGGACAGGTTGCAGAGAACCAAAGGAAGGCAGAGCATTAAAACTTAATTTACTTTCACTCCTAAATTAACTTTTGACCTTATGGGTTCATAGAATCATGAATGGAGAAGAGACTCCTTCATCGGATTTAACTTCCTACAAGACTTGAAAATTCCCGCATTCATCATTCCTTGGACGTGTAAATACCCCCAGAGGCAGAGAACCCTCTGCTCTGTGTGACTGGCCATTCCCTTTTTTGGCGGTCAACATTGCTGAAAAGCATTTCCTTCCATCTATCCATTGCTTTGACTTCTAGAGCTTTACACAATAAATCTAATCTTGCTTCCACATGTGAGTTCTTCACATAGTTTGAAAAAATCTGTCATGTGCTCCCTATGCAAGCTTTCCTCCAAGCTAAATTTCCCAATTTTTTTTCTTATGACAGCTCCAAATTACTCATTAACCATACTCTACTTTTTTATGTTTTTCAGAAAATATACTGCTCAGAACATGACTCAATGCTCCGTGTTCCTACAAGCATGCAGAAAAGAGGCTTCCTTTTCCAGACACTATGCACTGGTTGATGCAGCTTCAACTGCAGTGTATTTTTTCTGGCAGCCAAATCAGTGTTGACTCACAGTACACTTAGAAACAACTAAACGCCTCAAGAATTTTTTCTTGTGTACTGCTGTGTAATCACGTCTACACTACCATAAATTTGTGAAGGTGGTTTACTGTGCCTAAGATATGAACTTTTAAATTCATTTTATTAAATTTTGTCCTCTCAGTCAGTCCATCATCATGGCTTATTGAGATGTCTTGGTATTCTGAACACTGTTAGTGTCTTTTTTCTCTTTCTGTCTTCCTGCTACCTGTATATTTGATCAGTCTGCCATATGTACATTTAGATACCAGTAAAAGCTGTGAAAAGGGAAAGTTTAAGGACAAACTGGAGGAGAAATAGGGTACAAGCTGGCGCTCCTTACAACCATTCTCTATTATGGAGGTTCTCAACCTTGATTGTACTTAGAATCACCAGGGGAGATTTAAAAACTCCCTGCTTGGATGTACCACAAGGGATTCAGGTTTTACTGGTCTGGGGTAAGGCTTGGACATCAGGATTCTAATGGAACAACCAAAGTTGAGAACCTCAGGCATTTTCAACACCCATGGGGACCAGTACAGGGTTGAGTGCAGAATGAACAAACTCAGGATGTATCATAATAACTATACTATATTATTCATTTTGTTTGAATACAGCAGTAAACACATATAGACCTTTATCTAAAAAACATGTCATCTTCCTAGGACTATTATTATTTTAGGTAAAGGAAATGCTGGAAAAAATATACTTGAATGAGAAAAAAATCAACACTCTCTTAATACAATCTTTTATTGTTTAAGAGTGTCTTGAAGATAAAAAGGGAGAGTTGCTTAGGGCTTTTTTTCCCTTTTTACCCCTAGAAAATACTTCATATGACCAATACATGTTGAAGCTTAACAACCCCTTTTTTTCTGGCTTGTGAGATGATCACTAGTTCATTTGTTACCTATTTTCAACAGGCCTTCTAAAACAGTAGTTTTTCAAAAAGTATTCCCCTGTCAGTGGAAACTGAGGAAAGAGAGATATCAGTTTTCCTTTCTTCTACTGGCTAGGCCTCAGCCACAGTTAACACATTGAGTTTCTATTTTCCCTTGAAGATCGTGTTTGAAGGCACATGATAATAAATTATCCATTATGTGCTTTCCAATATCCATTGTGACTGTCTTTAGTTTATTGAGTCCTGATTTTAGTTATTTCTTTCCTTCTTGCTTCTTCAATTTTACTTTGTTGCTCTATTTTTAACCTCTTGGATTGAATGCTTGGATCATTTGTGTTTTTTGGCTTTCTGTTTTCTGATAAACATATTTTTAAAATGTCAGTTTTGGTCTAAGTTTAGCTTTCTCTCTGTCAATTTTGACCTGTAGGGCTTTTTTGTCAAGCAGCTGTAAAAAAAGTATAGTTTAATTTCTTATGACTTTTTTTCTTTAGCTGAAAAGAGTTTTAAAGGTGTTCTTTTATTTTAGTTTCAAGATATATGAAGTTTTTGTCATTAATTTTCATATTTATTACATTTGGTCATCCTATAAATGATGTTGATTTTAGAAACTAATTGAGACTTCATGTACCTTGTATATGGTTGATTTTTACACTCCCTCCATGCATATTCTCTTTTTGTTGGGTGGTAAGTTTAAAGCTTATTAATAGTAATATTCAAATCTAGTCTGGGAGTGACTTGTTAAAACAGTTATACAATTGCCTTTCTTTTTTTCCTATTTCTAATTGTAGTTATGCCAGTTATTTCTTTGCATAACTTGATGCTACACTGTTAGCCTGAAATATTCATGATGATTACAACTTTTGGACCTATTTTTCTTTTACAAGTATTTAATGCCCATTTTCATAACCTCTGGTATTTTTAATTTGAAATTCTGTTTGTTCTGATAGTAAAATCATAGTCTTTGAGGATTGAGACCTTCTGTGAACATGACTTAGATAACTGTAAACCACTTATCTCAATAGACTTAGTTCTTTCTTCTAGGAAACGTTAGCCTGGGAAAGATAAGAAATAATTAACTTCACTGTTTGCTTAAGGAAATGCCCACAAGTCAATTTACTGGAGACAATACTATTCTCCCTCTGGCAAATAACCACTTATTAATAATAGTTTGCTTGTCCAGACTCACTTCAAGACCCTCACTTCCCTTTGTCAACCAATTTTATACTACTCTACAATGGATTTTGCCCAATCCTAATCATTTTCCCAGTTTGAAAGAACCACCTTAAACCACTTAAGTTGAGACCCCAAAGTCCTACAGATATTCTGCTTCTGATTTACCCCTTCTAGAACACTGCAAATAAGTTCTACTAAATTTGACTTTTGTTTAGTAAAAGTTTTTTGGTGATATTTTTGGGAATTGAACAGTCTGGAGGTCTCACTGAGATCCTATTGATACCTTCCTCGCTGCTGAAGCCCAAGATGGTCAATTCAGAAGCAGTGCAAACCACTGTGGCTCTTTGAGCCCCATTGCTTGGGGGTCTTTCTGACTACAGTGGTCTCATATTAGGCCTCAGCTCCAACTGATTTTTAATTAAGCTCCCAAATGCAATTGTATTTTGTCTCTTAAGTCTCCCTTTCAGAAATCCTTAGATTTATTTGATTGGATTTGAAAACACATACCCTTGGTTGAAATCTTGTATCCTTGGTGGAAAATTGCCTTATAATTAATGAAATTGATTTTGGTTAGTGTTCTCTTCATTAATTTGTGTTGCAAGTTTGTAACTAGAAGTTCATAAGAAGGAGGACATGCTAATCCCAGATAAATTCATTCATTGGGCCAGCCCTGGGAGTTTGGTGCTCAGAAAATTTCCCCTCAGACTGAATCTTCTATACAAACTTTGCCTTGGATTATTTATCAAAAGCTTATATATTTATAAAGACTTTCACCAGTCTTGTTTAGTCTACAAAAGTCTAGTTTTTGGAAGAGATAGCTTTTCCAAATCTTCCATCTTCTGAGATGTGCCAACTTGCAGGGTTTGCAATTGGGGATGGCCTACCTATTAGGTTAGGATCCCAGGATATGAGGTACACAAACAGTGCATTTGACCCACTATTGCCAGACTGGCATGGGCTTGTTTCAGACTCCCTAAGTTTATGAGTCCTCCAGGCCAGATTCCTACCTCTTTCATGTATTTACACTATAACTAATACATGTGACTATCTTTCTAAATGGCATAGTTTTACTAAGGGTAATTCAGGATATCAGTCGTCATTTGGCAAACTTTTGAAACGCACAAAACTGTTCATTTAAGAAGTGCCTCAGAGTGGAAAGAGGGTAAAATTTCAAACATTCAATGATCTTTATTTTTTTATTGGTATGAGGAAGCTTGCAATTGAAATTTAGATTCCACAATTGTGTCACTAAAGGACTCCTTGGCAGAAAGAAATGAAAAATGTGAAAGATTATCTCTCTTTTAGATTGACCCAAATCACAACTCAAACACAAAAGCTTTTATCTTCCTATTCCTCTTCTCCCATCCTTTGTCCTTCTATTACCCTCTGCTTCGACACTCTTTCTAATTACCTTCCCTTTCCTTCTGGCCAGCCAGAAACCCTAAAAGCATAGTTAACTTTTAAAGTTAAATCCTCTTTAGATTGGAATGAACTCCTTAGGGTGGATTTTAAGACCTGATCATGGTTTGAGCCAAGAGTCATTGTCAATGACATTCAAAGTTTATGAAGGGTAGACAGAGATTGACAGAGGAATTTGGAATAGTTCTGGGAAAATAAAATTGAGAATTCACAGCTCTATATCATTTGTTCCATATGTTATTAGTAACCTCATATGCAATAACACTGGATGGAAAAGGCAGAGTGATAATGCCCTCAGAATGACTTAAGAAACCCAAACTCCATAGTAAAACCAGAAGTATTTAGAGGAAACTATAAACATTAGACAAAATTTTTGGAGGCCATCATCCAAATCAAATGTACAAAAAATGAATACACTGGAGATGTGAGGGATAGGTTCTTTAATACCTTCAGAAATATTAAAGTTTAGATCTTGGAGCAGATGTGACTGTAGATCTGTCCTCAATTTCTGAATGGCCTTAAGTCATAAATAGGCTATTTAGGAATTCCAGGGAAGATGGCAGCATTGTGGGGAGACATGGCACATTGTTCTTATGAAAAATAGCTAGTGGATAGGCAGAAACTGTCTGAATCAATAGTTCTGAGGCTTCAGAGGCTGGGGGTGGGGGTGGGGAGCAGTTCTGTACAGCACCCAGGAAAGAAGGAATGAGGAGATTGAGAAGCTGCAGCAGAAATTGTGAGTGAATTGCCCTGGTGACACTGACTGACCCCCATACCCCACACTTGAGACTTGCCTTGGATATGGTCTGAAGCTAACTCTGCAGATGAAAAGGGGAGTGAAGGCTTTCCTTCCTGGGAATGGTGGAGGAGGGCATGGTCAAGTCCCGAGAAGGGCTTCTGATCAGCGAGTTTTGACTGCTGGGTTTCCACTCTGAATCACAGCTCTAGCCTGCCCAGAAAAAGGACTCTAGCAGATACTGTTTCAACACCACCTGAAAGAAACTGAAAAAAATATACTCCCGCCACTGTGGGAAAGGTTTGCAAAAGAGTACCATCTACTGGACAGTCCAGGAAAATGCACTTTTGGGGAGGTGAAGGAGGCGGGGGGAGGATTTTTTTGCACCTCTCCTGTCCCTCTTTCCAGGAATCTTTGGAACTGGTGTGTGTCCCATTCGTGGGTTCCTAGCCCTGTTTTAACCAGGTAAACACAAGCAATTCTAAAGATCTAGAATAAGTTGAACCAAGAGTCAAAGCAGAACTGTAACACAAACATAACAATAAAACTTTAGGTACAAGAGGGAAACTTAACATCAGAATAAACTCTTCAAGATAATCAGATGCCTAGACATCAGCAAAAAATATATAAGCCATACTAACAAAGAGGAAGATATGGCTGAGTTAAAGGAACAAATTAAAACTTCAGATGAGACACAGGATTTGAAACAACTAATCAATGATGTTCAAACAAATCTAAATCAATTCAAGGACATGAAGGAAAATATGGCTAAAGAGATAAAGGATATGAAGAACATACTGGGTGAGCATAAAGAAGAATTTGAAAAATAACAGAACTTATGGCAACGAAAGACAAAAATAGATGAGATTTAAAATGCATTATAGTCATACAATAGCAGATTTGAACAGGCAGAAGAAGGGATCAGCAAGTAAGATGACAGGGCATCTGGAATGGAAAAAACAAAGGAACTGATAGAGAAAAGAGTGGTAAAAATTGAGCAGGATCTCAGGAAATTGAATAACTGCATGAAGCGCACAAAAATGTGCATCATGGGTGTCCAAGAGGTGAAGAGAAGGGAAAAAGGACAGAAAGAATATTTGAGGAAATCATGGCTGAAAACTTCCCAATCCTTATGAAAGACAAAAATATCATGTCCAAGCAGCACAATGTATTCCAATTAGAATAAATCTGAATAGACCTACTGCAAGACACATACTGATTAAAATGTCAAATACCAAAGATAAAGAGAGAATTCTGAAAGCAGCAAGAGAAAAGTGATGCAGCACATACCAGGGACACTCAATAAGACTAGGTGCTGATTTCTCATCAGAAACCATGGCAGCGAGAAGGTGTTGGTGTGATATATTTAAGATACTGAAAGAGAAAAACAGCCAAGAATTGTTTATCTGGAAAAACTGTCTTTCAAAAATGAGAGAGAGAGTTTAAAATATTCACAGATAAACAAAAACTGAGAGAGTTCATTAATAAGAGACCTGCCTTACAAGAAACTTTAAAGGGAGTTCTGCAGACTGAAAGGAAAAGACTGGAGAGAGGGGCTTGGAGGAAAGTTTAGGAATGAAAATTATCAGTAAGGGTAACTAAAAGAGTAAAAAGAGAGACAAAAATAAGATATGACATATAAAAGCCAAAATATTAAGTGATTGAAGTATTGCCTTTACAATAATAATATTGAATGTTAATGGATTAAACTCTCCAATCAAAAGACACAGACTGGCAGAATGGATTTATAAAAATGAGCCATCTATATGCTGCCTACAAGAGACTCATCTTAGACCCAAGGATACAAATAGGCTGAAAGTGAAAGGTTGGGAAAAGATGTTCCACCAAATAGTAAAAAAAAAAGAAACAAACAAACAAAAAAACATGCTTGGGTAGCTATATTAAGATTGGACAAAACAGACTTTAAATGCAAAAGTGTTACAAGAAAAGGACAAAGTGGGTAATCCACCAAGAAGAAATAACAATCATTATTATTATGTACTTAACCAGAGTGCCCCAGATACGTAATGCAAATACTGGCAAAACTGGAGAGAGAAATACACATCTCCACAATAATAGTTGGAAACTTCAATACACCACTCTCATCAATAGATAGAACATCTAAACAGAAGGTCAATCAGGAAACAGAGATCTTCAGTAATATGATAAATGAACTAGACCAAATAGACATATACAGAACATTGTGCCCCCCAAACAATTGGGATATACATTCTTCTCAAGTACTCATGGGCCACTTTCCAGGATAGATCACATGTTGGGTCACAAAACAAATATCAATAAGTTTTAAAGGACTGAAATTATACAAAGGTCTCTCTCTAATCATAATGGAATGAAGCTGGAAATCAATAACAGGCAGAGAACTGGAAAATTCACAGATATATGGAGGTTGAATAACATGCTCTTAAACCATCAGAGCTCCAAAAAGAAATTGCAAGAGAGATCAGAAATAGGCTATTTAATACACAAGCAAGAAATAGAATGGGAAATAGACCTGTTTCTAGACCTTCAAATTCTCACTGAACAAAATCAAAGAAAAAAATAGGAAGTGCTCCAAGTGGGAATCAAGCACTCAACTTTCCATTTTACCCTTAAACTAACAAGAAAAAATTTTCTAAATATTAAAAGATGACCTTCCAAGTAATTGATTGATATTGGCACTATAATATCACCAAAACTCTGACACTGTCACCCAACCTTTTTCTCCGACTTAAGAAACTCAAGTGGTAGATAGCTATAAAAATCCGCAGACACATTCCTTGTCTCACTTGGTAACCATCATCTTTCAGATCTTTACTAAGGAACATTCCTCTTTGTGAAACCATCCTTGTTGCTGGAGTCTGAAAAGAGATATTGGAAAAAATGCAAGAGGACAATCTCTGGCACTTTCAGAGTGGCTGCTTGTTGCTGCAAAAGGCCCTCATGAAAACTTGTAAAAATTTTACGTAAAGTTACATACCCCAGGAAGGACAAATTGATCACTGTATTTCAACACTGGTGGTAAAATTTTACTAAGGTTCCCAAAGATGTTTCTGGTTGCTTGTCTCATTTGCACCAACATAATCCTTGGAAAACTCTATAAAGAACCCAAGGTTCATGGTCTATTTGAACATTTACAAATGGATTTGATGCAATTACCTCCTCTGACCTGTTTCAAATATATCTTAGACAGTGTTTGCTGATTCTTAGGGAGGATCTAATTTTTTTCTTGATGAAAAATTATGGTTCTGACAGTAGCAAACATGTTACTTGATTTTGTTTCCTAGATCTGGGGAGTTACAACCTACCTCTCCAGTAATAGTCACTCTTTGTATTGGGATAATTATTAGAGAACTTTGCAAAGCATTGCCATTTCAGAAATTTTATTGGCCTATCATCCTCAATTCTCAGGAAAAGTAGAGAGAGTCCATGAAATTTTAAAATTCAAATTAGCAAAACTATCTGACATTCTTGGTCTTCCTGTGTCAAGATTTACATTTAGCTCTAATAACCAGAAAGTCCAGAGCCTCTGATGCTCAACTCTCACCATAAGATAACATCACAGTTCTCCTATTGAAGGAGGTTATTTCTCCTCCAATTTTGGATTGGACTCTATCTTACTTCAAGCAGATATGGCAAATCACTAGTAGGGAGTCATGCAATATAATAAGTCTTATCACCTAAAGGTAGGAGCAGGTCTCTCATATTCTCCCAAATAGCTTCTTCATGTCTTATAACCCAGATACATTGTCATCTGGAAATGACATGAGAGAAAAAAATGCCTCAAACTTTAATTGGAAAGGACACTATCAGGTAATTTTAACCATGAGTATACCAATTAAACTTGAGGGAGTAGATACTTGAATTCATGTGTCCCTCCTAAAAAATCCATCAGGCTTCACTCTGACACCAGGATTGACATTCCACTGGGAGATTTAAAATTAGGGATTGGTAATTCTTCAGAAGCACATCGTCTTCAGATGAACATAGCTTCCATTAAAGAGCCTTGTTTCAAGATGGCTACCACAGGACATGGACAGCTCCTATCCAAGACCTACACAACAGGATTTAGATGACTGGGGGCATGATGGCTACGCTCTACTCAGTCTGCATTTTTTTCTTAGCTATTTTCTCATTCTAGATTTAGGTTCTGACAAATTAAACAGCACCTGTTTTTTTTTTTTTTTTTTTTTTAACCATAGAAATGCAAGATCTCTAAATTTAATATGTCTTCTGTATCTTTAGTCACTCCTTGAAATGAATCAAATGAACATTGTGAGAAATTTGTTCATGATTTGGCCAAAATAACTTGTGTGTTTTCTGCACATTTTACCTTAGTGGCAACCAGCTTGTACCAGTCATTTTTAACGGAATATTGTTTCATCAGTAATTGGACTGAACCACTAATTGAATTTTTTATATGGCAGACATTATAGCAGAACAGGAAATCAAAATTGAAAACTTCTTAGAAATAGAGGTTTCTGCCTCCTCTGGAATCACATTGAAGGACCATTTCTAGAAGATGATGTCTCTAAACAAACTTTCAAGGAGGAAATACTCACAAAGGGGAAAAGGAACAGATGGTTTTTTTTTAAATCATGTCTCAAGTTTATAGACCCTACAAAGATTTGCTATGTAGGTAAATTTCAATTGCCTGTCAGCTTTACCCTGGGTAACCTTTGGTGAACTGCTCTTTGACACACAATCTACATGAATATTAAAGTAGTTAATACATTGTTTTAGCTTCCTAGACTCTTCAAAACAAATACCATGAAATGGGTTGCTTAAACAATGGGATTTTTTTCCACAGGTTTGAGGCCAGGAAAATGACATTGGAATCAAGGTCTCATCAAGGCAATGCTTTCTTCCTGAAGACCAACTGCTGGAGATCCATGGCTTCTCTGTCACCATGCAAGGCACATAGTGGCATCTGCTGCTCTCTCCCTTCTTTTCTGGGTTTTGTTGCTTTCAGCTTCTTGCTTCTGTGGATTTCTCTGTGTCTGAATTTTATTTGCTTATAAAGGACTCCAGTAATAGGATTAAGACCCATCCTGACTGAAGTGGGACATACCTTAACTGACATAACCTCTTCAAAAGGTTCTACTTTCAATGGATTTTACCCACAGGAATGTAGATTTAAGAACATGTTTTTCTGGGGTACCTACAGCTTCAAACCACCACACTCCACTATTGAGACCCCCAAAAAAGTGTTATTTTCTTAGGCAAAGTGCATTCATTCCATTAAAGTATCCCCAAATCCTTAAATTATTTCAAAAACAATACTAAATATAGTCTCATCAAAATTGGTTATAGATATGGTCTGCTGTTTGACACAATTCCCTTGTGTGTGGACCTGTGAAGCGTGGATAACAACCTATCTGTTTGCAATATACAGTGGAGGGGCAGGCATAGGATAAACATTTCCATTCCAAAAGGAAGAAATTGGAAGAAAAATGGGTCATAGTTCCCATGCAATTCCAAAATCCTGCAGGGCATGCTCCATTAGATTTCAAGGTCTGAGAGTCATCTGTGAAGTAACATTTTGTCTTCCAGTCCTGAAGGAGTGGTAGCCCCAATCCTCCCAAACACTTGCACAGCAGCCATACTATCCCTAAACACTGGGGTGAGGCTCCACCCTCTTCAAATATAAGAACAGTGGTCAGACTCTCTGTGATCCCCAGGGCACAGGATCCAGCTTCTCTGAACAGTGAGTTGGCAGCACTTTTCCTAAACAATGGGGTGGAAGGCCTGCCCTTCCAAGCCCCAGGGCAAACACCCATTCTACATCCATGGGTCAGTCTTCATTTTTGACCTAAGAAGATGTTTACACACCAGACCCCAGATTCCGTGGGTCTGTGTTTAAAGTGATTTTTCTTTAATCTGTCCCTTTTCTGTCCATTTTAGTCCAAACTGGCAGTGGTTCCATTCATACATATCTTTTTTTAAATTCAGTTTTGTTGAAATATACTCACACATCCTACAGTCATCCACAGTGCACAATTGAACACAGTACCATAATATGGTTGTGCATTCATCACCAAAATCAAATTTTGAACATTTTCATTTACCCAAAAAATAAAAATAAAAATAAGAATAAAAATACAAGTAAAGAACACCCAAAATATCCCATCCCCCATCCCCTATTATTCATTTATTTTTTTCCCATTTTTCGACTCAGCTATCCCTACACTGGATAAAGGGAATGGAAGCCACAAGGTTTTCACAACCACACAGTCACACCATGTAAGCTACATAATTATACAGTCATCTTCAAAAATCAAGGCTACTGGGTTGCAGTTCAACAGTTTAAATATTTCCTTCTAGCTCTTCCAATACATTAAAATTAAAAAGGGATATCTATAAAATTTATAAGAATAACCTCCAGAATGATCTCTCATCTCTGTTTGAAATCTCTTCACCACTGAAACTTTATTTAGTCTCATTTCTCTTCCCCCTTTTGGTCAAGAGGACTTCCTCAAGCCCATGATGCTGAGTACAGTTCCATCCCCAGGAGTCATGTACCACATTGCCAGAGAGATTTACATCCCTGGGAGTCATGTCCCATGTAGGAGAGAGGGTGGTGGGTTTACCTGTTGAGTTGGTTTAGAGAGAGAGAGGCCACATCTGAGAAACAAAAGAGGTTCTCTGGGGGTGACTCAGGCACAATTATGGGTAGGGTTAGCCTCTCCTTTGCAGTAACAAGCTCCATAAGGGCAAGCCCCAAGATAGTGGGCTTGGCCTTCTAAATTGATAGTCCAATGCTTGTGAGAATATCAGTAATTCCCCAGGTGGGGAAGTTTAATATTCCTGCATTGTCACCCAGTCCTTCAGGGGGCTTTGTAAATACATTTTCATTCTCTGCCCAAATTTCTTTGAGATGTACCAGGGTTTCACACTAGCCTGTATAAACCGACAAGATCTTGCTCCCTATTCAAAATTCTGTGTAATTGTGGTGATTGAGTAAACTGCCCGTAAAAGTTAAATTATATGGTATGCTGAAGAAAATACAGATTTTGCACTGAATAAACATATTTTCCTTTGGTCTCACACAGAATTTGAAGTTTTAAACATAGTTAATATTGTCCTTTATTTTTTTAGTTTGACTTGCCTTGTCCTAACCAGATCCACTTCATTTGTATCTCTAATTGAAATCCGAACTCTTTTTCAGCTTTTTAAACAGTTGCTGCTAAACTCTAGCTCTGAGCCTCAGGTGTCACACAAATACTCAAAATTCTAAGGACAGACTAGGTTATAAACAAAGAGCTCAGCATCTCAGAATTTGGAGACAACTATTACAACTCAGGAATAGATGTGACTACTATAGGAACTTACAATCTAGGGACCTCTACAGTAAGCCTTCCCTTGATTACCTGTGCTCTAAGATTCAATTCTCAGTGTTTATACATTATAGTTAGTCCATTTTAGTGAGGTGTTACAATATTTGTCTTTTCATTTCTAGCTTATTTCACACAAAATGTTGTCCTCAAGATCCATTCACCTAGTTGCATGCCTCACTTCATTCCTTCTTACAGCTGCTCAATATTCTATTATATGCATACACCACAGTTCACCATTCTGTTCATCAGTCGCTGTACCCTTAGGCCACCTCCATCTATTGCAAGTTATGAATACTGCCACCATAAACACCAGTGTGCAAATGTCCATTTGTATCCCACTCTCAGTTCTTTCAAGTATATACCCAATAATGAGGTTGAAGAATTTAATGGCAATCCCACACTTAGCTTCTTGTGGAACCACCACACTGCCCTCCAGAAGGGCTGTACCATTCTACTTCCCAATTGTTCCAGTTTCCTAATGTTGCCTTTTTGCAAAACACCAGAAATGGATTGGCTTTTATAAAAGGCGTTTATTTGGTTACAAAGTTACAGTCTTAAGGCCATTAAGTGTCCAAGATAAGCCATCAACAATCAGGTACCTTCACTGGAGGATGGCCAATGGTGTCTGGAAAACATCTGTTAGCTGGGAGGACATGTGGCATAACTGCTCCAGAGTTCTGGTTTCAAAGTGGCTTTCTCCTAGGATGTTCCTCTCTAGGCTGCAGCTCCTCAAAAACGTCACTCTTAGCTGTTCTTGGGTCATTTGTCCTCTCTTTGCTTCTCCAGAGTGAAAGTCTGCTTTCAAAGGTCATCTCCAAAATGTTGCTCTGCAAGCTGCAGCTCCTCTCTCAGCTCCTGTGCATTCTTCAAAGTGTCCCTCTTGGCTATAGCAAGTTCACTCCTTCTGTCTGAGCTTATATAGTGCTCTAATAAACTAATCGAGGCCCACACTGAATGGGCAAGGCCACACCTCTATGGAAATGAACTAATCAGAGTTATCACTTACAGTTGGGTGGAGTGCATCTCCATGGAAACATACTCAATCAAAGATTTACAATCTAGTCAACACTAATAAGTCTGCCTGCACAAGACTGCATCAAAGACAATGGCATGGGGGGGCGGTGCATAATACATTCAAACTGGCACACCAACCAACAGTGAAAGGTACATCCCTCTCTCCACATTTTCTCCAGCACTTGTATCTCTCTGTTTATTTTTTCCCCTGCAATTTTATGGAGACATATTCACATACCATACAATAATCCATGGTGCGTAATTGTTCAGAGTATCACCATATAGTTGTGCATTCACCACCACACTCAGCTCTTGAACACATTCATTACTCTGAAAAAAATTAAAATAAGAATAATAAAAAGGATAAAAGAAAAAAATAAAATAAGATGCAATAAAAAGGTCAGACAATAACACCACCACCACAAATACCATATCCCTCCCTTATATCCTGCTCTTACAGACATTTACTTTGGTAAATTCCCTTTGTTATAATTAGCAGAAGCAAATTATGTTACTGTTAACTCTATACTCTAGTTTTCCTTGATTATATTTTACCCAGTGCCTTCCCATTCTCAACATCTTGCAAAGTTAACATTCGTTATCCCACATGTAAAAACATTCATATAGTTCTACGTTTAATCACCATCACTGACCACTCCAGATTTCACTAAGTTATACAGTCCCAGTCTTTATCTTCCATCTTTCTTTCTGGTGTCATACATGCTCTTAGCCTTCCTCTTTCAACTTTACTCACAGTCATCTTTGTTCAGTATACTTACAATATTGTGCTACCATCAAAGATATCATGCTATCCTTTTCTGGATCTGTACAATCAATTCTGTTGAACATTCTGTACTCCTTCAGCATCAAATGCCTGATCTTTACCATCTTTCTATTTCCTGATAACCTGTGTTCTCAACATTAACTCGCAAGGGTTGCTCATTAATGTTAATTCATATTAGTGAGACCATAGAGTATCTGTCCTTTTGTTTTGGGCTAATTTTGCTCCACATAACATCCTCATGGTTCCTCCATGTTGTTGTATGCTCTGTGACTTTAGTCTGTCTTAAGGCTGTGTAATACTCTATCATATGTATATAACAGAGTCTGTCTATCCACTCTTCCATTAATGGACATTTGGGCTGTCTCCATCTCATGGCATTCATGAATAATGCTGCTATCAACATCGATCAACAAATGTCTGTTCACATCTTTGCTTCAGTTCCTCTGAGTATATACCTACTAATGGAGTTAGTGGATCATATGGCAATTCTATACTTAGCTTCCTGAGGAACTGCCAAACTGCCTTCCCGATGGCTGTACTATTCTATATTCCCACCAACAGTGAGTAAGTGTTTCTCTTTCTCCACATCCTCTCCAGCACTTGTAATTTTATTTTGTTGTTGTTGTTAATGGCCATTATAGTAGATATCTCGTTGTGGTTTTGGCTTGCATGTCCCTAATAGCCAGTAATTGAGCATCATTTCAAATGTTTCTAAGCATTTGCATTTCTTCTTCAGAAAAGTGTCTATGTGTTTTGCCCATTTTTTAAACTGTCCTTTTGTTGAGTTGTAGGATTTCTATATATATACTGGAAATTAAACCCTTATCTGATATGTGGTTTCCAAATATTGTCTCCCATTGCATAGGCCATCCTTTTACTTTTTTTTTTTTTTTTTTTTTTTTTTAATCATCATTTTATTGAGATATATTCACATACCACGCAGTCATACAAAACAAATTGTACTTTCGATTGTTTACAGTACCATTACATAGTTGTACATTCATCACCTAAATCAATCCCTGACACCTTCATTAGCACACACACAAAAATAACAAGAATAATAATTAGAGTGAAAAAGAGCAATTGAAGTAAAAAAGAACACTAGGTACCTTTGTCTGTTTGTTTGCTTCCCCTACTTTTCTACACATCGATCCATAAACTAGACAAAGTGGAGTTTGGTCCTTATGGCATTCCCAATCCCACTGTCACCCCTCATAAGCTACATTTTTATACAACTGTCTTCGAGATTCATGGGTTCTGGGTTGTAGTTTAATAGTTTCAGGTATCCACCACCAGCTACCCCAATTCTTTAGAACCTAAAAAAGGTTGTCTAAAGTGTGCGTAAGAGGGCCCACCAGAGTGATCTCTCGGCTCGTTTTGGAATCTCTCTGCCACTGAAGCTTATTTCATTTCCTTTCACATCCCCCTTTTGGTCAAGAAGATGTTCTCCATCCCACGATGCCGGGTCTACATTCCTCCCCGGGAGTCATATTCCACGTTGCCAGGGAGATTCACTTCCCTGGGTGTCTGATCCCACGTAGGGGGGAGGGCAGTGATTTCACCTTTCAAGTTGGCTTAGCCAGAGAGAGAGGGCCACATCTGAGCAACAAAGAGGCATTCAGGAGGAGACTCTTAGGCACAAATACAGGGAGGCCTAGCCTCTCCTTTGCAGCAACCGTCTTCCCAAGGGTAAAACTTATGGTAGAGGGCTCAACCCATCAAACCACCAGTCCCCTATGTCTGTGGTCATGTTAGCAACCATGGAGGTGGGGTAGGCGAATACCCCTGCATTCTCCACAGGCTCCTCAAGGGGGCACTACATCTTTTTTTTTTTTTTTTCTTGTTTGTCTTTTTTCTTTTTTTTTTTTTTTAACTTTCCCTTCTTTTTTCAAATCAACTGTATGAAAAAAAAAGTTAAAAAGAAAACAAACATACAATAAAAGAACATTTCAAAGAGACCATAGCAAGGGAGTAAGAAAAAGACAACTAACCTAAGATAACTGCTTAACTTCCAACATGTTCCTACTTTACCTCAAGAAAGTTACATACTATAGCAACATTTCAGTGAACTTGTTCCTACTACATCCATCAGAAATTAACAGACCATAGTCATTTCTGGGCATCCCCAGAACGTTAAATAGCTTATCTGTTCTTCTTGGATTATTGTTCCCCCTTCCTTAATTGCTCTCTACTGCTAGTTCCCCTACATTCAACATTATAAACCATTTGTTTTACATTTTTCAAAGTTCACATTAGTGGTAGCATATAATATTTCTCTTTTTGTGCCTGGCTTATTTCGCTCAGCATTATGTCTTCAAGGTTCATCCATGTTGTCATATGTTTCACCAGATCGTTCCTTCTTACTGCCGCGTAGTATTCCATCGTGTGTATATACCACATTTTATTTATCCACTCATCTGTTGATGGACATTTGGGTTGTTTCCATCTCTTGGCAATTGTGAATAATGCTGCTATGAACATTGGCGTGCAGATATCTGTTCGTGTCACTGCTTTCCGATCTTCCGGGTATATCCCGAGAAGTGCAATCGCTGGATCGAATGGTAGCTCTATCTCTAGTTTTCTAAGGAACTGCCAGACTGACTATCAGAGTGGCTGAACCATTATACAGTCCCACCAACAATGAATAAGAGTTCCAATTTCTCCACATCCCCTCCAGCATTTGTAGTTTCCTGTTTGTTTAATGGCAGCCATTCTAACCGGTGTTAGATGGTATCTCATTGTGGTCTTAATTTGCATCTCTCTAATAGCTAGTGAAGCTGAACATTTTTTCATGTGTTTCTTGGCCATTTGTATTTCCTCTTCAGAGAACTGTCTTTTCATATCTTTTGCCCATTTTATAATTGGGCTGTCTGTACTATTATCATTGAGTTGTAGGATTTCTTTGTATATGCAAGATATCAGTCTTTTGTCAGATACATGGTTTCCAAAAATTTTTTCCCATTGAGTTGGCTGCCTCTTTACCTTTTTGAGAAATTCGTTTGAGGTGCAGAAACTTCTAAGCTTGAGGAGTTCCCATTTATCTATTTTCTCTTTTGTTGCTTGTGCTTTGGGTGTAAAGTCTAGGAAGTGGCCTCCTAATACAAGGTCTTGAAGATGTTTTCCTACATTATCTTCTAGGAGTTTTATGGTACTTTCTTTTATATTGAGATCTTTGGTCCATTTTGAGTTAATTTTTGTGTAGGGGGTGAGGTAGGGGGCCTCTTTCATTCTTTTGGATATGGATATCCAACTCTCCCAGCCCCATTTGTTGAAAAGACCATTATGGCTCAGTTCGGTGACTTTGGGGGCCTTATCAAAGATCAGTCGGCCATAGATCTGAGGGTCTATCTCTGAATTCTCAATTCGATTCCATTGATCTATATGTCTATCTTTGTGCCAGTACCATGCTGTTTTGGCAACTGTGGCTTTATAATAAGCTTCAAAGTCAGGGAGTGTAAGTCCTCCCACTTCGTTTTTCTTTTTTAAAGTGTCTTTAGCAATTCGAGGCATCTTCCCTTTCCAAATAAATTTGATAACTAGCTTTTCCAAGTCTGCAAAGTAGGTTGTTGGAATTTTGATTGGGATTGCATTGAATCTGTAGATGAGTTTGGGTAGAATTGACATCGTAATGACATTTAGCCTTCCTATCCATGAACATGGAATATTTTTCCATCTTTTAAGGTCCCCTTCTATTTCTTTTAGTAGAGTTATGTAGTTTTCTTTGTATAGGTCTTTTACATCTTTGGTTAAGTTTATTCCTAGGTACTTGATTTTTTTAGTTGCTATTGAAAATGGTATCTTTTTCTTGAGTGTCTCTTCAGTTTGTTCATTTCTAGCATATAGAAACATTACTGACTTATGTGCATTAATCTTGTATCCCGCTACTTTGCTAAATTTGTTTATTAGCTCTAGTAGGTGTATCGTTGATTTCTCAGGGTTTTCTAGATATAAGATCATATCATCTGCAAACAATGACAGTTTTACTTCTTCTTTTCCAATTTGGATGCCTTTTATTTCTTTGTCTTGCCGGATTGCCCTGGCTAGCACTTCCAGCACAATGTTGAATAACAGTGGTGACAGCGGGCATCCTTGTCTTGTTCCTGATCTTAGAGGGAAGGCTTTCAGTCTCTCACCATTGAGTACTATGCTGGCTGTGGGTTTTTCATATATGCTCTTTATCATGTTGAGGAAGTTTCCTTCAATTCCTACCTTTTGAAGTGTTTTTATCAAAAACGGATGTTGGATTTTGTCAAATGCTTTTTCAGCATCTATTGAGATGATCAATTGATTTTTCCCTTTCGAGTTTTTAATGTGTTGTAATACATTGATTGTTTTTCTTATGTTGAACCATCCTTGCATGCCTGGAATGAACCCCACTTGGTCATGGTGTATGATTTTTTTAATGTGTCTTTGGATTCGATTTGCAAGTATTTTGTTGAGGATTTTTGCATCTATATTCATTAGGGAGATTGGCCGGTAGTTTTCCTTTTTTGTAGCATCTTTGCCTGGTTTTGGTATTAGATTGATGTTAGCTTCATAAAATGAGTTAGGTAGTGTTCCATTTTTTTCAATGTTTTGAAAGAGTTTGAGTAAGATTGGTGTCAGTTCTTTCTGGAAAGTTTGGTAGAATTCCCCTGTGAAGCCATCTGGCCCTGGGCATTTATTTGTGGGAAGATTTTTGATGACTGATTGGATCTCTTTGCTTGTGATGGGTTGGTTGAGGTCTTCTATTTCTTCTCTGGTCAGTCTAGGTTGTTCATATGTTTCCAGGAAATTGTCCATTTCTTCTACATTATCCAGTTTGTTGCCATACAGTTGTTCATAATATCCTCTTATAATTTTTTTAATTTCTTCAGGATCTGCAGTTATGTCACCTTTTTCATTCATTATTTTGTTTATATGGGTCTTCTCTCTTTTTGATTTTGTCAGTCTAGCTAGGGGCTTGTCAATCTTGTTGATCTTCTCAAAGAACCAACTTTTGGTGATATTTATCCTTTCTATTGTTTTTTTGTTCTCTATGTCATTTATTTCTGCTTTAATCCTTGTTATTTCTTTTCTTGTACTTGGTTTAGGATTGGTTTGCTGTTCATTTTCTAGCTTCTTCAGTTGATCCATTAGTTCTTTGATTTTGGCTCTTTCTTCCTTTTTAATATATGCGTTTAGTGTTATAAATTTCCCCCTTAGCACTGCTTTTGCTGCATCCCATAGGTTTTGGTATGTTGTGTTCTCATTTTCATTCGTCTCTATATATTTAGCAATTTCTCTTGCTATTTCTTCTTTAACCCACTGATTGTTTAGGAGTGTGTTGTTTAACCTCCAGGTATTTGTGGATTTTCTAAGTCTCTGATGGTTATTGACTTCTAATTGTATTCCATTGTGGTCAGAGAATGTGCTTTGAATAATTTCAATCTTTTTAAATTCATTGAGGCTTGTTTTATGTCCCAGCATATGATCTATTCTGGAGAAAGTTCCGTGAGCACTAGAAAAGTATGTGTATCCTGTTGATTTGGGATGTAATGTCCTGTAGATGTCTGTTAAATCTAATTCATTTATCAGATTGTTTAGGTTTTCAATTTCCTTATTGGTCTTCTGTCTGGTTGATCTATCTATAGGAGAGAGTGATGTGTTGAAGTCTCCCACAATTATTGTGGAAACATCAATTGCTTCCTTTAGTTTTGCCAATGTTTCTCTCATGTATTTTGTGGCACCTTGATTGGGTGCATAGACATTTACGATTGTTATTTCTTCTTGCTGAATTGCCCCTTTTATTAGTATGTAGTGGCCTTCTTTCTCTCTCAAAACATCCCTGCATTTGAAGTCTATTTTATCTGAGATTAATATTGCTACACCTGCTTTCTTTTGGCTGTAGCTTGCATGAAATATTTTTTTCCATCCTTTCACTTTCAGTTTCTTTGTGTCCCTGTGTCTAAGATGAGTCTCTTGTATGCAACATATTGATGGTTCATTTTTTTTGATCCATTCTGCGAATCTATATCTTTTAATTGGGGAGTTTAATCCATTTACATTCAACGTTAAAACCATGAAGGCATTTCTTGAATCGGCCATCTTATCCTTTGGATTATGTTTGCCATATTTTTCCCACTCTCTATTAATATCCTTTATTGTACCCATACCGAATCTCTTTAGTACTGAACCTTTCTCCAAGTCTCTCTGTCCTGTCTTTGTTTCTCTGTCTGTAGGGCTCCCTTTAGTATCTCCAGTAGGGCAGGTCTCTTGTTAGCAAATTCTCTCAGCATTTCTTTGTCTGTGAAAAATTTAAGCTCTCCCTCAAATTTGAAGGAGAGCTTTGCTGGATAAAGTATTCTTGGCTGGAAATTCCTCTCACTCAGAATTTTAAATATATCGTGCCACTGCCTTCTCGCCTCCATGGTGGCTGCTGAGTAGTCACTACTTAGTCTTATGCTGTTTCCTTTGTATGTGGTGAATTGCTTTTCTCTTGCTGCTTTCAGAACTTGCTCCTTCTCTTCTATGTTTGACAGTGTGATCAGTATATGTCTCGGAGTGGGTTTTTTTGGATTTATTCTATTTGGAGTTCGCTGAGCATTTATGATTTGTGTATTTATGTTGTTTAGAAGATTTGGGAAGTTTTCCCCAACAATTTCTTTGAATACTCTTCCTAGACCTTTACCCTTTTCTTCCCCTTCTGGGACACCAATGAGTCTTATATTCGGACGTTTCATATTATCTATCATATCCCTGAGGTCCATTTCGAGTTTTTCAATTTTTTTCCCCATTCTTTCTTTTATGTTTTCATTTTCCATTCTGTCATCTTCCAGGTCACTGATTCGTTGTTCAACTTCCTCTAGTCTTGTACTATGAGTGTCCAGAATCTTTTTAATTTGGTCAACAGTTTCTTTAATTTCCATAAGATCATCCATTTTTTTATTTAGTCTTGCAATGTCTTCTTTATGCTCTTCTAGGGTCTTCTTGATTTCCTTCATATCCCGTACTAGGGTCTCATTGTTCATCTTTAGTTCTTTGAGTAGCTGCTCTAGGTGTGTCTCTTCTGGTCTTTTGATTTGGGTGCTTGGGCTTGGGTTATCCATATCGTCTGGTTTTTTCATATGCTTTATAATTTTCTGTTGTTTTTGGCCTCGTGGCATTTGCTGACCTTGATAGGGTTCTTTTAGGGTTTGTAGACCAGTTGAAGTCCTTATCTCTAATTTTTCAGATCTACAGCTTCGTGGAGTACACTTTCTCTAACTAACCAGCAGGTGGCGTCCACGAGCCACCTGTTCTTCACAAGCCAGATCTCCCCTGCTTAGCCTTTTTGGTGAGTGGGGGAGTGAGTCTTGTGGGGCCCAATTGGTGTCCCAAGCTTGCGTGTGTAGCTGGTGTTGCCTGCCCTGTATGTGGGGCGTGTTTCTGGGCCGTCGGGGAGGGGGGGTGGCCCTAACAATCAAATCTCCCTGATGATCCTAGAGTTTTAAAGCTACTGCAATAGTCTAATCCTTCAGTTCAGTCCTGCCACAGTTTGTCTCTGCCACTGACCCACAAGTCTTTGGTATTGGCGTATGGCTCCTGAGACTTGCAAGTGGGCCCCTCTTCCAGGCTGTGCACCCCGGGTCCTCTGTTGAGGGATGACTGTGCTATGTCACAGGTGAGTGCTGTCCCCCCAGGGCAGTTCTGGGCTGCTGGGCTGTGTTGGGAGGCTCCCAGTCTGCTCAAATGATGGCTGAATGGGGCTCTGTTAATTCACACTGCTCCCCCTTCCCAGCTCTGGGACATTCAGCTGAGGTTGCAGGGAAGGCTAATGTCCACGCCCAGTTTTGTGGTGTGTGCCTGTTATTTGAAGCACTTCCGTCACACTGGGTTGTCTGGGGCAGCTCTGGGCTATGGGGCTGGCGATGGGCAGGAGTGTTTCCTGTCCACCAGGATGGTGGCTGTGAGCAGACACCCCCCTTTTCTTGGGAAGCTGTGTTGTTTAGTGAATTTTCTCAGCCACTGGATTATTGCCTTTTGTCTCAGAGCTCTCTTAGTTCTGCTCTTGACTTGACGTGCCCAAATTTCAATTCTTTGAAGCTTTCTGTATTGAGCTTCTTAGAGTAATTGTTTTAGAAAAAGCAAAAAGGATTTAAAAAAAAAAAAAAAAAAAAAAAAACAAAAAAAAAAAAAACGGCCCTCCTCAGAGATCTAATGGGTTATTGAAATGCTAATAGACAAAGCAACCAGGGCCATTAAGGAAAGGTGCCCAGGGCAGAGAGATCAGCCTTGCTTCGGGATTTGCATATGCGCCTCAAGGCCTGATCTCCGCCCTTCCCCTTTCTGTGTTCACCAGAACTCCAAAAATCCTCTGCTTTTATTTTGGAGTTTTTCGTGTTGTTTTTTTTCTATGCCTGTCTCCTCTCTGCTGGGCTGGCTGCTCTCAGAGTCTCTGGTGTCTGGCCTCAGTCTATCTATGGTTGGAGTTTGAATCAGTAGAATGAGTTTCCGATAAGAGTAGCCACTGCAATTCTCCCTTCTCCTTCCTGGAGCTGACAGCCCCTCCTCCCCCGGGACTGAGCCTGGCAGGGAGGGGCGCGGGTCCCCTGGCCGCAAAAACTTACAGATTTCGCTGATCTCAGCAGTTCCACGTTTTCATGAGTGTTGTATGAAGTATGCCCAAAGACAGATTGCTCTGTGGTGTCCAGTCCACGCAGTTCCTGGCTTTTTACCTACTTTCCTGGAGGAGTAACTAAAACATACAGCTCACCAGTCTGCCATCTTGCCCCCCATCCTTTTACTTTTATGACACAGTCCTTTTATGTACAAAAGTATTTATTTTGAGGAGAGTCCGTTTATCTATTTCTTCTTTCATTGCTCACACTTTGGATGTAAGGTCTAGGAAGTCACTTTCTATTACAAGATCTTTAAGATAGTTCCCTTCATTTTCTTCTAAAGGTTTTATGATTTTAACTCTAATGTTTAAGTCTTTGATCCATTTTGAGTTAATTTTTACATTAATATGATATAGGAGTCCTCTTTCATTCTTTTGGATATGAATATCCAGTTCTCTAAACACCATTTATTGAAGAGGCTACTCTGTCCCAGTTGCAATGTCTTGACCACCTTATCAAAGATCAATTGTATGTAGAAGAGAGGATCTGTTTCTGAACACTCAATTCAATTCCATTGGTTGGTATATCTATCTTTATGCCACTACTATGCTGTTTTGACCACTGTAACTTTATAATATGCTTCAAAGACAGGTAGTGTGATACCTCCCACTTCATTCCTCTTTCTTAGGATATTTTTGGCTGTTCAGGGTGACATGCCTTCCAAATAAATTTGGTTATTTGCTTTTCTATTCTGCAAAGTAAGTTGGAATTTTAATTGGTATTGCATTGAATCTATAAATCAGTTTAGGTAGAATTGACATTTAACTATATTTAGTTTTCCAATCCATGGACATGGTATATTCTTACTTTTTAAAGGTCCTGTTTGATTTCTTTTGGCAATTTCTTGTAAATTTCTGTGTATAAATCTTTTGTGGCTTTGGTTAAGTTTATTTCTAAATACTTGATTCTTTTGGTTGCTATTGTAAATAGAATTTTTTTTCTTGATTTACTCCTCATGTTGCTCATTACTGGTATATAGGATACTAATGATTTTTGCTTGTTTGTACCCTCCAACTTTGCTGTATTCATTTATTAGCTCTAATAGTTTTGCTGTAGATTTTTCTGGATTTTCTAAACCCAAGATCATGTCATCTGCAAACAGTGAAAGTTTTGCTTCTTCCTCTCCAACTTGGATGCTGTTTATTTCTTTTCCTTGCCTAATTGCTCCAGGTAGAACTTCCAGCACACTGTTGAATAACAGTGATGACAGTGGGCATCCTTGTCTTGTTCCTGATCTTAGATGGAAAACTTTCAGTCTCTCCCCATTGAGTATGATGTTAACTGTGGCTTTTTCATATATTGCCTTCATCATATTGAGGGAGGTCCCTTCTACTCTTATCCTTTTGAAACTTTTCATCAAGAAATGATGTTGAATTTTGTCAAATACCTTTTCTGCATCGATCAAGATGATCATGTGTTTTTTCAGCCTTGATTTATTTATGTGGTGTATTACATTAATTAATTTTCTTGTATTGAACCAGCCTTGCATACCTGGAATAAATCCCACATGGTCATGGTGTATAATTCTTTTAATTGCTGCTGGATTCAATTTGGGGGTATTTTGTTGAGGATTTTTGCATCTATACTCATTAAAGAGATTGGTCTATAATTTTCTTTTCTTGTATTAGGGTGATGTTGGCTTCACAGAATGAGTTAGGTAGCTTTCCCTCCTCTCCAATTTTTTTGAAGAGTTTTAGCAGGATTGGTCCTAATTCTTTCTTGAATACTTGGTAGAATTCACATGTGAAGCCATCTGGTGTGGGACTTTTCTTTTTGATGACTGATTCAATCTCTTTACTGGTGTTTGGTTAGTTGAGGTGATGTATTTCTTCTCAAGTCAATGTTGGTTGTTCATGCTTTTCTAGGAAGCTAGCCATTTCATCTAAGTTGTCTAATTTGTTAGCATAGTATCCTCTCATTATCTTTTTTTATTTCTGTATGGTCAGTGGTTATGTCCCCTTTCCCATTTCTGATACTGTTTATTTGCTTTCTCCCTTGCCCACTGCCTCTCTCTCTCTCTCTCTTAAGGGTCGATTGATTTTATTGATTTTCTCAGAGAACCAACTTCTGGTTTTGTTGATTCTCTCTATTGTTTTCATATTCTCAATTTCATTTATTTCTGCTCTAATCTTTGTTATTTCTTTCCTTCTGTTTGCTTTTGGTGTTAGTTTGCTGTTCTTTCTCTAGTTCCTCCAAGTGAGCAGTTAATTCCTCATTTTTTGCTGTCTTCTTTTTTAATAATAAGCATTTAGGGCAATAAATTTCCTTCTCAGCACTGCCTTTGCTGCATCCCATAAGTTTTGTTGTGTTGTGTTTTCAATTGTCATTTGCCTCCAAGATATGTACTAATTCTCTTGTAATTTCTGCCTTGACCCACTGGTTGTTTAAGAATGTGTTGCTCAGCCTCCATATATTTGTGAATTTTCCAGCTTTCTGCCTATGATTTATTTCCAACTTAATTCCATTATGATCCATCAATATTTTTTAAATTTATTGAAACTTGCTTTGTGACACAACATGTAGTCTAACTTATAGAATGTTCCATACACACTTGAGAAAAATGTGTATCCTGCTGTTGTGTGGTGTAGTGTCCTATAAATATCTGCCAAGTCTAGTTCACTATCATACTATTCAATCTCTGTTTCCTTATTAATCCTCTGTCTTGGTGTTCTATCCATTGATGAGAAAAGCTTATGAAGTCTCCAACTATTATTGTAGAGGCATCTATTTCACCCTTCAGTGTGCCTCATGTGTTATGGTTTGGTGCATAATTATGACTGTTATGTCTTCTTTATGAATTGTCCCTTTTATTAATATATTGTTCCCTTCTTTGTCTCTTGTAATTGTTTTACATTTGAAGTCTAGTTTGTCTGATATTAGTATAGCTACTCCCACTCTGTTTTGGTTGTTTGTATGAAATATCTTTTTTTTCAGCCTTTCACTTTCAATCTATATTTGTCCTTGTGTTTAAAGTGAGTCTCTTGTATACAGCATATAGTTGGGTTCTGTTTTTTAATCCATTCTGTCAGTGTATGTCTTTTTACTGGGAAGTCTAATCCATTAGCATTTAATGTTATTACTGTAAATGCAATACTTTCTTCTACCATGTTGTCTTTTGGATTTTATATGTCACACCTTATTTTTTCCTCTCTTTCCTTTTACCCTTAAAGGTCTCAATTTCTACACTCTTCTCCAAACTTCTCTCTCTTGGATTTTCCTCTTAGCCTATAGCACTTCCTTTATATTTCTTATAAAGCAGGTTTCTTGTTCACAAACTCTTTCAGAGTCTGTTTGTTTGAAAATATTTTAAATTCTTCTTCATTTTTGAAGGGCAGTTTTGCTGGATATAGTTTTCTTGGTTGGCAGTTTTTCTCTTTCAGTATCTTAAATATATCATACCACTGCCTTCTCACCTTCATGGTTTCTGCTGAGAAATCTGCACATAGTTTTATTGAGTTTCCCTTGTTATGTGATGGATCACTTTTTTCTTGCTGTTTTCAGAATTCTCTCTTTGTTTTTGACATTTGATAGTCTGATTAGTAAGTATCTTGGAATAGGTCTGTTTGGGTCTGTTCTGTTTGGGATATGCTGATATGCTGTGCTTCTTGAGTCTGTAACTTTGTCTTTCACAAGAGATGGGAAATTTTCAGTTATTATTTCCTCCATTGTTCTTTCTGCCCCTTTTCTCTTCTCCTTCCTTCTAGGACAACATGACATGTATATTCATGTGCTTCATGCTGTCATTCAATTCCTTGAGACCTTGCTTATATTTTTCCATTCTTTTTCCTATCTGTTCCTTTGTATGTAGGACTTCAGATGTCTTGTCCTCTACTTCACTAATCCTTTCTTCTGCCTCTTCGTATCTGGTGTTGTGCGTCTTCATTTTATTTTTCATTTCTCCTATTGTGCCTTTCATTCCCATAAGTTCTGCCATTTGTTTCAAAGATTCAAGTTCTTCCTTTTGTTTGCCGAATGTCTTCTTTATAGCCTTCATCTCTTTTGCTATATCTTCCCTCAGTTCATTGATTTGATTTTGAATGGATTTTGCATGTTTCTTTGAACTTCTTTAATTAGTTGTTTCAACTCCTTTATCTCATTGGAAGTGTTAGTTTGTTTCTTTAACTGGGCCATATCTTCATTTTTCCTAGCATGACTCATAATTTTTTTTGGTGTCTCAGCATTGGTTTCCTTGATTAGTTTATTCTAGAAGTCATTTTCACTCAGTTACTTTGGATTTTCTTGTTTGTTGGCTTCATTCTCTATTTGTTCTTTGGCATTCAGTTCATCTTATTTTAGACCTCTAACATAGCTTCTGTTTAACTGACTAGAAATTTTTAGCTCTTGTTATTCTGGTACTTGCCCTGCCTATATGTCTCTCTTGCTGGCCAGTTGTTAGATTAGCTCTGTCCCACAGTATCCCCCTATAACCAGGTGCCCACAGCTGCCTGCCTCTGGCGGTTAGGCACTGGCCACACAGAAAGTTCTCTGTTGGTAAAACAAGTCTGCTGACTCCCAGTAGTGCTCCATTTTTCACTAACCAGCAAGCCCTGGGTTTTAGAGCACTGCTTTAACTATTGGGTTATCCATATTTCTCAACTTAAACAGCACCAGTTACCCAGGCAGGTGGTGTAGAACAGTTCCACTGGGCCTGGGATAAGATCTAGAGAAGTTCTGAGAAGTCCTAAAATTCCCTTGCACTTTCCAGTCTGCCCAGCAGATGGTGCTCTAGTGACTTAATTGTCCTCAGAAGATGTTTGCCTCCTGGATTTGAGGCTTTTTCTGACCAGGAGAGGCTGAATTACCTCTTGAAGCTCAGCTTTGTCTGGGTGGGGCTGAATTACCTGTTTTAGCCTGGCTGAGTCCAGTCCAGTTGGGCAGGACTGAATTACCTCTTAGAGCCCATGTGAGTCTGGGTGGGTGGGGATCAGTTATCTCTTACAGCCCATGGGAGTCTGGTTGGGTGATGCTGAATTGCCTCCTGGTGCCCCTGTTTGACTGGGCATGGCTGAAGCTGCAGATTTCCTTCACCCTCACTTTGCTGGGTAAAGTCTGACTCAATGTGGGGCTGTGTCTCTCACTCCCTCAGTGGCAGAGGACTCCCCCAGCAGCCACACTTTTCAGCCATCCTCCAGGCAAGTATTGGACCACTGGTTACTCGGTCCCTCAAGGGTGAAAGAAGGGCTTTCAGACTCAGGTCTAGAAATGTACTCTGCCCATGTTTTCTCAGACTCTTCATCCCTCATTGTTCTAAACCTTAAAATGTCCTCCCTCATCCCCCTGATCTCCAAACAATGGGGATCTGTTTCACTGCTGTTAGCAGTTTTTTTGGTCTGTGTCCCTGGTAGGAGGTGAGAGGAATCCTAACTGCTCATTCTGTGTTCCTTCTGTACTGCATGCAATCAAGTGAGGGAGAGGAGAGAGGACCTGTTGGCCTGGAATGAAGTTCTCTTACCTGATATCTTTCTTCTTCAGTTCAGCATCTGTAGGGTCCTTCTCCCATCCCATGCATATCCTCCTCCAGAGTTCTGAACAAGTCAGGGTTATCTCCCTTTTTGGCTGAATATCTGCAGAGAAGTTTTTTGGCAGCTGTTTACATCACTATGCTGATGAACTGACTCCCCCATACAGATCTTGCAAAAAAATTTGTCAGTTTTGCCTGTGCTATACAGGGGCGCAAGTCATCAGGCAAAAGAATTTTCCACAAATCCTTCCTGGATAACTGCATTTCCAATCCTTATTTCCACAGAAATTGCAGACTATTTCTATGTTCAGTTATACTGTCACATGGATCACTATTCCCCAGGAACTCAATTTCAAAAAGCTCAGAATTTTCTAAATCATCAATTTTTTGTTTCTTTGTGCCCAAGAGTTCAGTTTTCAGCTTATCCCTTTTTTCTTATATTTTATTATAAGTTTCAAGGAGAAATTAGTCTGCACATTCCACGTTTAGCTTGGAAATCTCAGCTAAGGATCCAAGGTCATTACTCTCAAATTCTGTCTTCCATGTGACAATTCAATTTTGCCAAATTCTCTGCCACTTTAAAACAAGGATCACCTTTCCTCATTTCCAATAGCACATCATTTTCTTCTAAGACCCCAGCAGAAGTACCTTTAGCATCCATATTTCAATTAAAAATCTCTTCAAAGCAATTTAGGTCTTTTCTACCAAGCACCTCACAATTCTTCCAGCCTCTGTCTGTTACTCAATCCAAAGCTGTTTCCACATTTTTTGCTTTGTATTTGCAATAACAGCACTCCATTCTCTTGTTATGAAAATCTGTTTTAGCTTCCGAGGCTGCTTTAAGCAAAGACCATGAAATGGGTTGGCTTAAACAATGAGAATTTATGTACTCACTGTTTTGAAGCTGGGAAAATGTCCAAATCAGGACATCAAGGCAGTGCTTTTTTCCTGAAAGCCAACTGCCAGAGCTCCATGGCTCCTCTGTCACATGTCAAGACACACGGTGGCATCTGTTAGTCTCTCCCTTCTCTTCCAGGTTTCATTGATTTCTGCTTCTTGCTTCTGTGGCTTTCTCTGTGTCCAAATTTCATTGTCTTGTAAAGGATTCCAGGATTAGGATTAAGAGCCATCCTGACTAATGTGGGACACACCTTAACTGAAGTAACCTCTTCAAAAGATCCTACTTATAGTGGGTTTACACCCATAAGAATGTAATTAGATTTAAGAACATGTTTTTTGGGGGGGTATATACAGCTTCAAAACACAACATATGTGTAAGGAACTTAAAACAGTTCTTGTCATTTATAACTTCTCAATAAATTTTAGATAGACTTTTAGTAATTATGACTATATATAATTACATTGTAGTAATACAATTTTTGGTATATCCATCTTTATTTCTTTTTATATTTAATATTTTCAATCTTTCACACTTTTATTTAAATGATATTTAAATGGACAAAAAGTTCTATCATTGACTTTTTTCCATTAAAAAATTTGAAAATATTGTGCCATTCTCTTTCTTCTTCAAATATTGCTAATAAGAAATTTGATATAATAATAATAGCTTACAGCCTTATAATGCCTATTATGTGTCTAGTCATGTCTTTATGGACTTTATGTAACCAATGTATTTGATGCTACCAACAACCTCATGAGCTAGGAATTATTGTGCTATATAGGATCTAAACAAGGAAGTTGAAGAGTTAAGTATCTTGTTTAGTGTTCTAGAGTTAGAGTTTGAGAGAGCCTGGTTCAAACCCAGGTAGTCTGGCTGCAGAGTTCAGAAGATTAAGCACCACCTTATTCTGCCTTTTAAAAAAATTTTTAAAAATTTGTTAGAGAAGTGGATTTACACAACAATCATGCATTAAATACAGGCTTCCCATATGCCCCCAATTATTAACACCTTACATTGGTATGGAACATTTGTTACAAGTGATGGTAACACATTTTTATAACTGTACTATTAGTTATAGTCCATGGCTTATCTTAGAGTTCACTGTATAGTGTATTTCCATGGGTTTTTTTTTAAAAATATATAATCTGTTAATATATATACAATCTAACATTTCCCCTTTTAATCATATTCAGATATATATTTCAGTGCTGTTAATAATGTTCTCAATGTTGTGCTACCATCACCACCATCCATTACCAAAAAATTTCCATTATTCTCAATAGTAACCCTGTACATTTTAAGCCTAAACTTCCCAATCCCTATCCCCATCTGTTCCAGTTTGCTAATGCTGCCATTATGCAACATGCCAGAAATGGATTGGCTCCTAAAAAGGGGGTTTATTTGGTTGCAAATTTACAGTCTGAAGGCCATGAAAAGGTCCAAATTAAAGCTTCAACATGAATATACCTTTACTGGTAGAAGGCCAACAACATCTGGAACACCTCTATTGTCTGGGAAGGCACGTGGCTGGCATCTTCTTCCTTTGCTCCCAGGTTGTGTTTCAAAATGGCTTTCTCCCAGGATGTTTCTCTCTAGGCTTCTAGGGATATTCTTTTAGTTTCTCTCAGGCAAACTCTGGAGTAGCAAAAGTCTACTTTCAGTGGTCATCTTCAAAATGTCTCTCTTGGCTTCAGCCAACATCAGGGTTCCACAACTCTAAGCATGTTTAAGCATCAGCAGCAGCAAATGTCTGGTCCTGTGTGGCTCTTCTTTAAAGTTCTCCAGTAATTAAATCAAGACCCACACTGAATGGGTGGGGCCACACCTCCATGGAATTAATCTAATCAAAGGTATTACCCACAGTTGAGTGGGTGATATCTCCACGGAAACAACCTAATCCAAAGATTCCAACCTAATCAATATTAATAAGTCTGTTCCCACAAGACTTCATCAAAGAACATGTCATTTTGGGGGACATAATACATCCAAACTGGCACACTATCCTATCCCCTGGTAGCTTTATTCTATATTCTGACTCTATGAGGTTGCTTTTTCTAATTCTTTCAAATCAATGAGATCATACAGTATTTGTCCTTTTGCATCTGATTTATTTTACTCAACTTGATGTCTTCAAATTTCATCCATGTTGTTGCATGAATCAGGACTTCCTTTCTACAGCTGAATAATATTGCATTGTATTTATCTTTAAAATTTTAATGATACTTTCCTTGTTAGATGATCTACCATTTCACATTGGAAAATTAAGTTTTTTCCTTTGTCTTTGATGTTCTTAAATTTTACTGTAATATGTACGTAGTGATCTCTTTGTCTCTCTATGGAATATTTGGGTCCTTTCAATCTGAGGTCATGCATGTGTGTGTGTGTGTGTGTGTGCATGTTTGTATAATTTCTGTTAAATTTGTCACCATATTTCTTCAAATAATTTTTGCAAACCATTTCCTCTTATTTTTATGTAAAATTCCCTTGTATACAGACATTGACAATTTACCTTAATATTCTATATATGTTAACTTTTCTTTCCATCTGTTCAATCTTTCCTAATGCATTCTAGAATTTTTTGCCTGATTTTGAACTTACTTCCTATTGATGTAGCAATGATTCTTCTCTTTGTCTCTAAATGTATGTATGTGTATCTACGTATATGTCATAACATGCCTGTCTTATATGTCACATTTTCATATCTTCCTGTGCCTATACAAATGATTGTTGAAAATTTTCCATCTCACCAATTGTGATTTCACACCCAACCCTTATGCTCAAGAAAAAATATTGGAGAACCAGTTAATAAGAACGGCATTATTGCAGCTAAAACCTTGGTTTATCTTTTAAAAAGTATATACTTTGCAAATATGAATTGCATAATCATAATTAACAAATTACTTGTGATCCATCTCATAACTGATTAGAAGATTGGGGATCCTGCTTATATTCTTCAAATATAACCATGTGCCTGTATACTTAATTCCAAACTGCTCAATAAGGCAGGCAATGTTTTTCACAATATTATTGTCAAAGTAAAATAGTTTGGCTGTCCACATTGATATTTCCAGGAGGGACCTTTTTTCCGAGAAGTAACACAGGCCTTTTAAAGAGTTAAAAATAAAAATGAGGACTTTCTGAAAAAAAAACAAAACAAACAGAATGTACTTGCAAAAGTTGCCAATTAAGCAACAATTGGAAATAAGCTAGTTCCAGTTCAATAGAATTAGCTTATCAAAATTAGGCAAATATACCATAATAACCAACCTATGATCATTCCCCACTTTTTAAAACTCCCCTTTATAGTAAGGAATCTACATATCAAGCAATTATTATAATTTCCCCTTTGGAAATGTCCTAATTGTATTTACAAGCTAATGTAATTTTATGACTATTTTGAGACTCTTACTATGGTTAGAACTCTCCCTGCTTGGGCAATTTCTCTTTCAATAAACCCATTCTGTTGATTTTTATTGGTGGTTCAGTTTGACAGTTTCTGATGTCAGAAGTGGGAGCCAGAGAGGACACTTGTCCATCCCTGTGGCTGATGAGCAACAAGGTGTCAGTAACCACAGGATCCTGTGCATCTGCTTTCTCTCACCCCTGCAGAGCAAAAAGGGTAAGTTTCTCCTGGATCTGAGCTCCACTTTCTCTGTATTGAGCTCTTCAGTTTTATTGTTAGACTTGGTTTTGGTTTGGTTTTGGTCTGGCCCAGACATCTCCTTGATGAGCACCTTGTTCTTTCTGTGGTGGGGAGAGTACAGAGTTTGTATTTCATCTTAAGATGGCTGCTTTTCTGTTTGTGGGACACATATATCACTTTCATTTTTGGAACCTTTGATTGAATATGGCCTCTTCTCAACTTAAACTTAAATTTCCCTCTTCTCCTTCAGCAAAGACATGTGTTACTTACATGTTTTCTCACTATGGGCTTAAACCATGTTGTTTTTTAATAAATGGCTAAACTTCATCAGGGATGGCTTGAGTTTGCATCAGCTACATTGAGGAGCAATTCGGCTAGCTAAAGTAGTACATTTGAGAGGTGCACCTGGAAACAGAGGTTCCCAGACTCCAAAAAAAAAGAGTGGAGAGCATTTTCAATTGGCATTCAGAAGCTTCAAAAAGACAAAAGATCCTAAAATAGCCTCTTTAAAAGAGTTCTTAAAATGCTGAGAAGAAAAGCTAAAAATTCTTGATTATTAGTCCTATAGCTCCCCCCTTATAGTACCACACCCATCTCACCCACTCCATTTTCCACCTGAACCCCCAGAGCCTGTAAAATTAAACTTTAAAATTAAAACCCTAAAAATTAGACTATCTGCAGAACCCAATGCACAGGACAAGGGCTGATCATTTTCCCACTATAAAGGATTTCCTAGATCCCAAGAAAAATCAGACTAATTGCAAAAAAAATTGTATCATCTGGGACTTTTGCCCACTACCCAAACTTATTATCACAACAGTTAAGGCCACTGAATAACATTTTTTTTTTTTTTTTTTTTTTTTTTTTACTTAATGAGATATCTCCAAAGGAAAAGATCTCACCAGATAAAATTACATTCCAGATCACCCAGTTCCTATACACATGGCACAAGCCTAATTATACTTCCCTTCTAGGGACACATCAAAATACTAATCTTATAAAAATACAAATATTTCCTTTCAGGCCATTACCTAAATTATCTCCAAGTAAAACATTTTGAGTCATGCTGGCTACTGTCACCAGTGAGTCTCAAATGTCTCTCAATTGGCTATTCCTCATTATCAATTAACTAAAATCCCAGTGTCAAAACTGTTACAATGATTAGGCAACTTATATCAAAAGAGGCTTTAATGTAAACAAACCTTAGGCATACCTAACTAGGATTCACCCTTGGGAGCTCTCACTTAGGAGCATAAAGATAAATGGAGACCCACCATCTGGAAAGGCAAAGACAAAAGTTAGCACTTTTATATAATCTAATGATTTTTTTTTTTTCTGAGTTTTGGTTTTTTGTATTTTTAGATACAGGTTGTTCAACTCATGGTTAAAAGTTTGAAATTTAAGTGTTTTTTATTATGCTTGAATGTTCATGCATATATGTTAAATATATATGGTCTTTTTTGCTCCAGATGATTGTGCCAGGATAACTTGTAAAATTGCTTAAATGAGTTTTCTTCAAATTGGCTTTAGAGATAAATAAGCACTTATATAAATTAAATGCTACTAAAACCTGGGAATTAAAGAAACCAAACTTTTAATGCTTCAAATGATCTAAAAGCTAACCCAAATGTTTTTAAAAATTGAAGGTCATATAATGTAGGTAGATCTTTACCAAATGAGCCTAGAGTTGGTTAAATTTGAGTTATTAGAATTAGATATAATACAAGCAAGTTTTTATTTTTACTTGGTGTGATAGTTAGGTTCATGTGTCAACTTGGCCAGGTGATGGTACCCAGGTGTCTGGTCAGTCAAGCACTGGCCTAACCATTACTGTAAGGACATTTGTGGCTGGTTTATTAAATCATCAGTCAATTGGCTGCAGCTGTGACTGATTACATCAATGAAAGGCGTGTCTTCTACAATGAGAGAATGCAATCAGCTGGATTTAATACAATCGGTTGAAGACTTTTAAGCGAGACAGACAGAGGACCCTCACTTCTTCAGCTAACCAGCAAAGTGTTTCCTGAGGAGTTCATCAAAGTTGCCAGTCCATTTCCTGAGGAGTTCATTGAACATGTTCATCGAAGTTGCCAGTTCACTGCATGAGGAGTTCATCAACATCTTCATTGGAGTTGCCAGTTTGCTGCCTGTCCTATGGGAATTTGGACTCGTGCATAACCACAGTTGGGAGAGACACTTTTACAAAATCTTCTATTTATAGATATCTCTTGTTGATTCTGTTTCCTTAGAGAACCCTAACTAATACACTTGGGTATAGTCTTCCTAAACTTATAGCAATTTAAGGATTATTGATCACATAAACCAATATTATGTTTTCTAAATGTTTACTATGACAAGGATTGTATAGTTTGCATTAACAAAATTGAGTCATTATTCAGACAAAGCTTATTGTAATAATAATTGTGCTTTATAGAAAGTCAGCTTAAAGACAGTTTGGAGGATCTTTCCAGAAATTTAAGTATGTAAGGGATGTAGAATGTGTTTTTATTGAGGAAGAAGAGAAAGTAATTTTTTCCTAATGTAAAAGGCTGGTTGTGGCAAAACTAAAAAGCAGAAAATGTAGGAGAAAACCTGAATAGATACAGAAAGTTATAGTGATTTGTGGAAAAATAATTTCTTTTCATGTGGTTGAGGTTGGGTAAGATTTGTTGGACATATTTATAAGATTTCAAGAGCTTTCATGTAAAAAAGCATACTTTTTTGTTATAAGAAGTTATTTTCTTTTTCTTTTAAATAGTGTAAAAATAGTTTCATTAACTGTGAATCATCATGCCATAATTGCTTCTCTAATTTTTGTAGATTCTCTGGTTAAATAGGGAACCTAATGTTGTTTCACAGTGACCCATGATATTCGTTAACTAAGTATTCAAGCCCTTGATAACATTATCCATTTTTCTTCCCCCAAGATCAAATCCTAGCTAATATCCTTTTTATTTCTCTTTGAGACTTCACATTTAGGTGATTTTAAACCCCAAGAAAAGGAACTGATCAGTCTCACAAAAAATTTTATTGCTATAAATAACAAAAATTAACCCTTGGATTCATATCTGAGTTTAAGCAGGCCTCTCTGACAGACTAAGATCAAACATTCATTCCTATAAATGACTATAAATTGAAATTGGCTAAGGATCCCAGTCCCAGAAGCAGAGACTTCAAAAGTGGACAGCTTTACCCAAGATCACAGAACAAGAAACCATAGTCTTGAACTTTCCTCATTTGTTCCCTGTACCTTGTAATATTGTTACCACTTTTTGATATTTAATTGACCTATTTGCCAATCTTTCCTGGTGCCAAATGAAATCTTTAGTTGTAATAATGTTACTTTTATTCATTCCAAATGTTTTAAATTTAGACCACCCTTTAGCTCTAACAGTATGAAATATCTCTAATATCGCTCTTCAAACTGATTGCTAGCTTTGCACAAAATTGTTATGTGAGAAAAGGCCGGAAATGTATGTAAATCCAGCTCCAACAACTGCATTTAGAACTGAACAACTACTCATGCCAATATATTCACAGACTACCTTCTCTTTTATACTAATGAAAATTTCCTATGGCACTGAAAAATTTCCTTTTTGTGTAGAACACCCAAATGGAAATGCAACTTGGGAGAAATTCTCTCTGACTTAAGCGATCAAACCTCATTCTTTTATCATAAATACCTTTAATGCTTCCCTGCTTATAGTAATACTGGCCTTAAAATAAGTAGTACTACATTAGCCATTATTAATTCAACCTTTACACATGGAGTTTCAAAATATTAAAAACTTACTTCAGTTTAGGCAGCTACTAGAAAATGTCTATTATTCCCTTATATAGTACCAATAAGCTTGATGTTCTCAGGGATGATCAATACTCCAGATGAACTTATAGAGGAAATTCTACCCATATAGCAACTGGATTTGCCTCTGGTCTTTTGTGGCTCCTTACCAGAAATATTGTTTCTTCTTCTGATTTAACTAAATCCCCAGTTTATAGGTCTTACATAAAGACTCTATCATTTGTTGTAGCTTATTTTACACAAAAATTTACCCAATGCAATGTTTATTTATTGTGGGAAAAGAATATATAAAGCATTTCCCCCATGATTGTTGAGGAAGAAGTGGAATAGTATACTTTTCTCTGAAGGTGACTGTATTGTCTAACCAAAAAGTGGCCAAATAGCTAATTTAGCTCCTTTGTACCTCAAGTCTCAACCCAACAAAAAAAGAGACAATACCCTAAACCCCTTAACATACCTTAATACAGAGTTTCATTCTTTCATGCCCACCATCATACCTTCCTTGGGAGTGTATGACCTGGAGCGAGAAATTATAAATATATCTAAGGCTGTGGAACAAAGCTTTAAGACCACCCAAAAAACTGTTCAGATCCTTCAGGATGAAGTAAATAGCCTAGTATCCATGGTTTTGTAAAATAGACAGGCCCTGGATATTCTGCTTGCCCAATCGGGGGGTACTTGCCCCCTATTACATGAACATTGATGCTTTTAAATTAATAAATCTGGCACTGTGGTAAACTATTTAAAAAATTTGAAAGATCGAATTAGAATATTCCATGAACAAATATAAATGTTTGATCAGACACAAACATTTCACAGGACAGATTTATTTCCTGCCTTTGTTCCTGGTTCAGTGGAATTTGGGGACTGATAATGTGCTTCAGATTCATAATTTTAATAACAATAATTTTATTTCTTCTTGTACCAATTGTATTTCAAGAGTTTGGTCAAATTCCTTGTTGCCATGAGACAAAAGATTGCTGTTAGTATAGCCAATGAAAAAGAAAATGAATTGGAGATGGGACTGTCTCTGTAGACTGAGAATTAAACATAAAATTAATGGTAAACTCCCTGTCTCAAAAAAGAGGCCATAACCACAATCCATTCAAACAAGTAAGTAACCCCACTCCAAAGTCTTAAAGGTGACTAAACAGCCGCCCAACACACCCCACTACAATCAAGAAAGGAAAACAAATGTGGAAATTAAAATAAAAAAAACAAAATTGAGTCCACTGTGACTACCTGATACTGAGACCACTGTGACTGCTGATTAGAGGGGAGACAAATGGTGGTAACAAAAGGGTTTGGGTCAAGGCCCCAAAGAAATCATTGGAAAAATGAGCAAAAAGTGGGACTGAAAAATAAAATAAATTGGCTGCCTACAGTGGCATTTCCAGAAGTGATCCCTTTTCTGAGAATAATAGGGACTTTCTAAAGAGTTAAAAATTAAAGTGGGGACTTACTGAAAAAGCAGAATGTACCCTGCAAAAGTTGCATTTTAAGTAACGATTAGAAATAAGCTGGTTTCAGTTTAATAGAAATAGCATATCAGAAATAGGCAAATAGACTTTAATAACCAATTGATGATCATTCCCCACTTTATACGATCCTCCTTTATAATAAGGAACCTATGTGTCAACCAATTATAGTAATGTCCCCTTTGGAAATGCCCAAATTGTTTTTATAAGCAAATGTAACTTGCTAACTATTTTGAGGTGCTCACTTTGATTTGAGCTCTCCTTGCTCAAGCAGCTCCTCTTTCAATAACCCATTATGTTGATTATTACTGGTGACTCAGTTTGACATTATTACAACCACTTTTCCAGCTTAATTTCCAAATTACTTTCTCACCATGTGTCCTATTTGCCAACTGTCCAAGAGAAATTTTCATTTCTCAATCAAACCAGATAAACTCTCACTTTTGGGAATTTTTCATGCTATTTCCACAGGAAGGACAGTTCTTTCCAATCTTGTTATTCATTGGAATACAATTTTTTTGTTTTTAGTTTTTAAGATCAAGTTCAAATGCTGTATGCTAATCCATCAGAGTGAATTCTTTTCTCCTTTGTGCCACCAAAGAACTATAATACAAATCCCTCTTCATTATTTTTGTGTATTTTATGATCCATGCAAATATTTATCTTATTGAATGCTTACTTCTTAAATGTAGCACTCTTGTATTTGATTTCTTTTCTCAGGGGTCAGCATAGTGCCTAGCATATTATAAAGGCTAAATAAATATTTGAAGAATGAGTGAGTCTCTTTCTTCTTTAGTTATCCACAACTCACTTGAAAATGACAGAAAGATGTTTTTCTACTAAGTAATAGGTGTCTGTAGGTGAAAAGTACAGGGCTGATGTGGTGGCTCCACTTTCATCAGTGCTGCAGGGTCCATCTGTCCTTCTGCCCTGACACGACTTCTATCTTCAATGTTGTCCCATGCTCATGGCACAGCTGCTAGAATTTGAGGCTTCACTTCACAGTCCTTGCTTGATTTCTCATTCTCACTTACTGTTCAATCATTAAGTCCTGCATATTGGATTTCCCAAAACCAGAACATTGAAAAAGGAA
Source organism: Choloepus didactylus (assembly GCF_015220235.1). Lineage (NCBI taxonomy): Eukaryota > Metazoa > Chordata > Mammalia > Pilosa > Megalonychidae > Choloepus > Choloepus didactylus. The sequence goes on from NC_051309.1 coordinate 191,832,279, forward strand.
GACTAGTGATGTGTAGTTAGAATACAACTCTACTTCTTTCCTTACTACTCCTGCTCTGTTGTATGAAAATTAAGGCAGTCCCAATGAATCTTCTCATCATTCTTAGATAATAAAAGTGCTGTATTTCTTCTAGACATAGAAACAGCTTGGGTTTTGTAATTTTTTGTTTGAATAGAGTCTAATAATATCTAACAAAGAATCACTGTGTTTGTTAAAAATCACAGCTTCTTTTCCCTCCCTGGTGGTTTTGTTATAGTCTCCCTACCAACAGTAGGTACAGGGTAGCTACACTTGCTTCATATTGCTATTCCTCAACCTCATCTTTCCTGGCTGCAGTTTCTGATGCTATCAAATCACTGTAAGGGAAGAGAAAAGAAGGTAGAGAGGGTAAGCAGATAAAGGGAAGAAAACTATTTCTTGACTTATACTAGCCTAGTGGTCTACCTTCAGTGGTCTCTGGGCTTGGCAGATATTTAAATCCCTCCCCTTGGCACTTGTTTTTTTTGAAAACCTTTCAACCCTGGTTATATTTCACCTGCAGTTTGCTTGATGTGCACGGATTCTTTACTTTTCCAGGTGAAGGCTTATGATTATTTCTCAGATCCTAGGCTTTGAGAGTTATGCCTTCAATTTCCTCACACCAAGAACCCCTTAAGCTTCCAGGAAGCTCACTTAAAGAGGATCTAAAGCCACCCATGCCACATCTCTCAGGCAAATGACCCACATCAATCCATGGGATATACTCACACAACCTTGGTCTTGATAAGAACAAATTTCCCTTTATATAGCTGCCTCTACTTAACTTGTGTATTAGGGTGGCTCTCTACTTTCTCATAATTTAGATTTCTTGGGTCTCTTAGCTGTCAGTGTACTATGTGTCCTTAACATTTTAAGCTTTCTTAGCTGTCTCCTTAAAGTGCCTCACTATTGACTTGACGTAAAGGTAGCAGCAAATCTACCCTTGCCTTCCTTGGAGGTGCTATTAGGAGCCTATCAAAGAAACCTCTCCTCAATCCCCAAATCCCTAACCATTTTATATCCTCAACATGGGTTGGGAAGCTAAACAGTTTTAATTATTTTATTACATTGCTCTTCTCTCTCTCTCTTCTCCCCACTCACTTCTGTCTAACATTTCCTTGTTTTCTGTTTCTGCCTTCTTCACACTATACTCCTACCTCTTCCAACATACTGTCCTCTGCAAATATCAATCTCTATAATTTCACAGCGCTGTGAGATTCTCTGGTAAATGATGACTGATGTTTCTATTCCACTTTGGAATAGCTACATAATTCCTTACTGTCCATCAAGGTAAGTAACAGATCTTTGTTTCAGAGTAGAAGATACAAAAGATAAACCTTTCTCCTGATAAAATGATTGCTTCTCCTGGTATAATTTTTATATGTTATGCTAAATTACCTGTTTATTTTTTCTTACCATGACATTAATTCACCGGGGTTAGGCAAGAGAAGAAAGGAAAAGCATAGGACATAAAAGTTCTTATCCCTTCTTACTAATTTAATAACATTTATGTTAAGTCTAAGATAGTGTCTAATATGAGAAGTGATTTAGAGAGAGGGATTAAGGAAGGCTTCTTTGAAGAATTAACTTTTAAGGTGTGTTCTGGATGGTTACAAGGGAACATCTTAGATAGATAAAATCTTCATGTGCTGAGACCCTCTGAAAGGAAGAGGTCTGGCATGGTCAAAAAATGACAAGAAGGCCAGTACAACTAGAGCACTAAACATAATGGAGAGTGGTAGGATATGAGGCTTGGGAGGCCATATAGAGATCCAAATGCATAGTGCCCATAGGACTTTATGGGGATATGAATTTTAGACAAGATTAGTGAGAAGTTGGTGATGGATTGGAAGATGGAGAGTTACATGATCAGGCTTATACTTTTAAATGAACTGGAAGAGTTTATGAGCAAATAAGATTCAACCAGCCAAGATTTAACTGTTAGTTCAGTCAAGAGAGGACCATAAGTTTAACCAGGGTAGTTGCTGTACAAATGCAAATAGATGGATAGAACAGGAGTTAAAATTTACAGAATTTTGGGTTGCACTGACATGGGAAGGGAACAAGAAGAAAGTATCATGGCTAAATGTCAGGTTTATCACTTTAAGAATTGGGTTGATGACGGTGCAGTTTACCAAGATATGAAAGCTGAATAGGTCCAGATTTATTTACAAAGATTGTATGTTCCATGTTTGATATGTGGAGTTTCAGTTACCAGTGACTCATCCATGTGGAGACATTGAATACTTGGTTGATTAATAAGACTGGAACCAAGAAGTAAATCTTGGGCTGAAGGTATAAATCTGAGAGTCATCCATGAATGCTTATGCAAGCCATTGGAGTGAAAGGGATCACTTCCCGAGACTGAATAAAGTGAGAATGAAAAAGCCTCAGACCAAGTCTTCAAGAGCCCCATCAGAAAGCTCAGGAAGAGAAGGAAGATCATGTAAAGTAGTGTGTGGAGTGGACTAAGACTTAGAAGGAAAGCTAGGAGTCTAGGTTGTCACAGAGGTTAAGGGAAGAGTATATTAAGATAAAGGTAGCAATGGCAGTATCAAATCCTGCCAAAATAGTAACTAATTGAGGTCTGATGTGAACACCCAGTAGTTTTCTTTGCTGAATTGATTAAACTATTTTGTTGTAATGTTGAAAGCATTGATCATATTTCAGAGAAGGGGAAAGAAGGAAATAGAGACAATATAGAAAATGCTTCTAGGGAAATGTGGCTGCAAAGGGGAAGAAAGAGTTAAGAGGTAGCTGGAGTGGGAACTCAGGTCATATTTTAATATACTCATTTCCATGTCAATGTTAAAACTACATTTTCAAAGAATACAAAATTTCATGACATTCTGGTTAAATGAGAAATAAAATATGAATATGTGCTAATATACATGTATGAATATTACTATTTTTAAGTATGCAAGCAAAGAAAAAATGACTGACAATATATAACAAAATGCTAACTATGTTTATTTCTTGGTAGTAGGCTGGAGGATGACTTGTTTTTACATTGTTCTTTGTATGTTTCCCAATATTTTTTACAGTTAATACATATTGTTTTCATAATTATATAAAGCACTCCTTTTTTCTGAGACAATAAATATATGTAATGTTGCTAATATGTAGAAACACCAATTAAATATAAGACTGCATATACATTCCTGAATGAGTAATATGATAATAAAAGCTATAGTTAATTTGGCAAGAAATAATTGAGGTTGGAGGAAATCAGGAAGGAAATGTACTGGAGAAAGTAAAAGCTAGGTCTTGAAAAACCAGCAGTGATATAGAAAAGCAAAAGGAAATGAGAAGAGCAGTCTATGTGTTAGTGAGAATGGAGGCTAGGAAAGATGGTGGAGAATGGAGGCAATGTGAGAAGGGACAGGGACAGAATTAAATATGGTGGATTTGCTCAGGAATGCTGAAGTGCATATGGAAGGAACGTAAGATTAATTTACAGAATGCCAGGGAAAAGGAGCCAAATTAGAGTTAGATGAAACTGAAAAGACACTTGAGATTGATTGTAAGCTTATTTATTACCCTGATTGCAATAATAACCCACTGACAAGTTTTAAACAGTAAAATGACATGATGAAAAGAGTATTTGAGGAGAATAAATCTTTATGATTTTTAGACTGGAATAGAGGCGTGTTGAGAGAGAGAAAATAGTACTGAAGGTAGAGCATTTGGACAAAATTTTTTCCCAGCAATCTAGAAGAGAGATGGCAAGGGAATAAACTAGATTGTGTCATTTTGAACTTAGAAACAATTTGCTACTGATTATAAGAGTAAGTGAAGTTGATTTTATTTATTGACCATCTACAGTGAGAAAGGCAGGGGTATATCATTTTCATCAAAATTATCTCATTTGATTCTAGCAATCCAATAAGTGGGTAGGCGGAAGTTACTATCCTCTTTTTATATAGAACTGGAAACAAAGTGAGAAAAATTAATTTGTTCAAGTCCTTACAGTTCTTGAAAGTTCATATATCAGTCTCTAAACTTTGTCTTATTGTTTGCCTTGCTACATTATATTGGAGGCTGGGAAGGCAGAAGAACCAGATGAAAAATTAGGGAAGTTGGTAAATAAGATAATTTTTGGATCTGTTGAAATTGAAGTTATGTAAAGGAATACAGCATTACTTTTGGTTCTTCTCCAAGTTTTTATTATGTTACCATTAAATTAGGTATGCTAGAAGCACAATTTAGTGCTTTTTAATTGCACATATTGAATTTAATATGAAGATTTTATTACTATTGAAATATATGCCCGCCTGCTTTTCTTCCTTCCTTCCTCCTTCCCTCCCTTCCTCTCTCCCTCCTTCCCTCCCTCCCTTCCTTCCTTCCTCCTTCCCTCCATTCTCTTCCCTTTCATCCTCCCTTCCTCTTCTATAACTCATCTTTTCTTATTTATCTGTATGTGTGACCATACATCTGTCCATCCATCTATTTTTATTACTTTTTCCAGAGAGAGAATTGATGGCAGTTTTCAATGTATGAATAGTATGTAAATAAAAATCAATTAAAATTAGAAAAATAAGCTTATGAAAATAAGATGAAGAATGACTAAGGAAGAAAGAATTAAAATATGTGAAATAAATGTCAAATATAACTGAGTGAATCACTTTATCAATGATTATTATTTATAGCCAGTCTTAAAAGAGTTCATGACAGTATATTTAACCATCTATTTTAACAGGTTATCTTTGAGGCTTTAGATTTAAAGAAAACAATAAGGGGTTTTACAAGAACTTCATTATAATAAAATAGAGACATATAAGTATACGATTGTTTTAAAATTAAAATTATTTCATCTATAGTTATAATTTTTTAGCATGCAGATAAAGCTGGAAAAGAAATGATAGGAAATGCCTCTTTTTTTTGAAAGAACACCATAAAACACTATAGATAACATTGTTTGCTATTTGTGCTGAATAAGCCATTTTGAGTTGACAGCATACATGAATAATGACAATTTATCTCATATTTTCTCTACAGTAATCTATTGCTTAGTAAAAGCATTTATTTTGAACTTTGTCATGCTTAAAAATGATAATTATGTCTAAAACAACACTAATAATTCTGAATGTCTATAGACTAGTTTGAACAAAAGTCAAGCTGGTTAACAAAAGTTCCTTTAATGTTATTGATTGGCATAAACATGTTATGAATTTTTTAATTTTGACTTACTTTTTTTAGCTTGTTCTTTCTCTCTTCTTTTCTCCCATATAATCTGAGCTTCTGTACTCACTTAAATGTAACAAAAAGGCAGAAGTGAGTGAATGCTTAACATAGCCAAGCTACATTAAATCCTAGGCAAAAAGAAGAAACTGATTTTCAGAGTTAGCACATCAAGATAATCAGATACCCATATATCAGCAAAATATCACAAGCCAAACTAAGAAACAGAAAGATATGGCTCATTCAAGGGAGATAATTAAAACTTCAGAGAAAACACAGACTTTGTAATAACTAATCAAAGAAGTTCAAACAAATTTCCTAAATCAATTCAAGATGTTGAGGGAAAATATGGATAAAAAATATACTAAATATTGATATAGAGCTAAAGCATATTAAGAAGACAATGTAGGAGCAAAATGAAGAATTAGGAAGTTTAAAAAGAAACATAACAGAACTTATGGGGATGTAAAATGTAATAGTAGAGATTAAAACACACTGGAGTTGCAAAACAGCAATTTTGAACAGGCAGAATGAATCAGCAAATTAGAAGAGAGGACAATCAAAATCATACATGCAGAACAGATAGAGAAAAGAATGGAAAAATACTGAGGAGAGTCTTAGGGACCTGGGTGACAACATGAAGTACACCAACATAGGTATCATGGGTGCCCCAGAAGAGGAGGGAAAAGGGGTAGAAACAATAATTGCAGACATTATGGCTGAAAACTTCCCAACTCTTAGAAAAGACATAAATAAACATGTCTGAGAAGCATAAGATACTCCAAAAAGGATAAAACCTAATAGACCTGTTCCAAGACAAATACTAATCAGAATGTCAAATGCCAAAGATAAAGACAGAAAACTGAAAGCAGCAGAAGTCTATAATAAGACTAAGTTTTGATTTCTCATCAGAAACCATGGAGGTGAAAAGGCAGTGGTAAGATATGATTAAGGTATTGAAAGAGAAAAAGTGCCAGCCCTAAATTCTTTATCTGGCAAAACTGTGCTTCAAAAATGGAAAGCTTAAGACATTTGCAGATAAACAAAAATTGAGTGACTTCATCAACAAAAGATCTGCTTTATCAGAATTGTTAAAGGGAGGTCTTCAAGTTCAAAAGACAAGAGGAGAGAGAGAGGCTTGGAGTAGTATGAAGTGAAGATCTTCAGTAAAGGCAATTAAATGGATAAATGCAAAACCCAATAGTACTTGATCCTCAGTATATAACTCTAGTCTTTATTTCCTATAATAGAATTCAATTGATTAACAAATTATCTTATTTCCTTATCACAGACATGCAAAATATGAAGAGATAATATGTGATAAAAACAACATAAAGAGGGGAAGCAGAGGGATATGAGAGCAAGCAGAGAATGTATATGCTATTGAAGTTAGGTTGGTATCTTTTCAAGCTAGTAGGTTATAGACTTAGGTTGTTTAATGCTAACCCCAGGGTAACCAAAAATAAAGTGTTGAAAAATATCCAGAAATGGAAATGAGAAAAAATCAATCAGCGACATCATAAAAGGTCAAGTATACACAAAAGGAGTCTGCAATAAAGTAAAAGAGAGACAATAAAAAAGATAACATATAAAAAGCAAAGGACAAATGGCTGAAGTATATCCTGCCTTATCAGTAAATAACACTGAATATTAATAGGTTAAATTCCCCAATCAAAAGGCACAGATTGGCAGAATGGATAGAAAAGCTTGATGCAATTATAAGTTATTTATAACAGACTCTTCTTAGACCCAAAGATACAAAAAGGTTGAAAGTGAAAGGAAGGTAAAAGATATTCCCTGCAAATAGTAACCAAAAGATACATGAGGTGACTATACTAATACAGGATAAAATAGACTTTAAAACAAAATCTATTACAAGAGACAAATTAGAACACTATATATTTATTAGAGGGTCAATCCACCAAGAAGAAATAACAATCAAACATTTATGCACCTAATTATAGTTAGCAAAAACACTTGAGGCAAAAACTAGAAAACTGAAGGGAGAGGAGAGGATTGTAGGAAGATGGGAAGCAGGAAACTCCAGGAATCAGTCCCTCCATAAAAAAAAAAAAAAAAAAAAAAATGACTGAACTGGTAGGAATCCTCTGAATCAACTACTTTGAGACTCTGGAATCTAGAGAAAACTGTGCAGCATCCTGAGGAAGAGGCTGGCAAATTGCAACAACTGGTGCATTTCACCCTTCTTGCAGCAGCTGCCATCCCCCTATCCTCAGCCTTATGGCAGGCAGCAGTGGGGACTGGAGCTCAGGCTCTTGGCACAGTGTGTTGGTGCCAAGGTGGGACATATGGGCCTAGTCCTCCAAACTCCAGGAGTGTGTGATCTGATTGCAGAACTCTACTTTTGATCTGCTGTTTCAGATTGCTTGAGGCTGGCTCTGAGGGCAGCCATTATTGCCAATCCTCTAAGGTAAAGGAAACCCTAAGTTTTCTCAAAATTATGGAAAACAGTTAAAGGGCTGCATTAACCAAGCACGTGCTGAGTCCAGACACAAAAGAACAATTTTTTTTATGATCTCACTGATATGAAATAATTAGAATAAGCAAACTCATAGAGTCAGAATCTAGAATATAGGTTACGAGACAGGGTGGTGTTAGGGAATAGGATATTAAGGCGTAGAGTGGTATATGGGAATCCTATATTTAATGCTTGATCATTCTGTAAACCCAAAAGTTCTCTAATTAAAAAAAAAAGAAAGGAAAGAAGGAAGAAAGGAAGGAAGGAAAGAAGGTAGGAAAGAAAGAGAAAGAAAAAATAAAGAAAGGGAAAGGATAAAGGAAAACACAGCTGCAAAAGCCATTGAAGAAACTCCTGGTACCCTTGCTGGCCCTTTACCCACCCCCTCACAGTGCAGCCAACATTCCCACTGGGGGTCCCTGACCCTGTTCCAAAGGTTGTAAATGACTCCTGTGTACATACTGGGGTGCATATATGTCAAGTCCAATTAATCAGATGGAAGTCTGAAAGACCAAGCTAGGAAATGTGTCTCTGGCTTGCCCTCACAGTTTGCCCTGAAGGCAGAGAAGCAACTTGCAGACAGCTGGAACAACTAAGTTGAAGTGGCCTGGGGCAAAGGACTACCTTCATTAAGTCACTCAAGGAAGCACCCTGGAGGAAGTGGGGTCTATTTCAAAGGGAGTATTGGGGATGTTTACTCAAACTCCTGTAAACTGAAGATAAGAGATTACTAAGGTCTCTAGCAAGCACAAGTCCAGAGAAAGAAGCAGACTCCATGTCTCTGAATCCATTCAGGCTCAGATAAGACAAAAAGGACCCTGTACTTCCAATTTGCCTTGAACTTATCTTCTTGATAGAAGGGCTAAGTTCTGAAGGAGCCCACTAGCCAAAACAGAGCCACTTTGCAAAGACAGTGAAAGACGTTTTTTTTTTTGCCTTGGTTTGTTTGTTTTTATTAGCTCCTGGCATTCAAGAAAATCTCTAGTATAACACTAGCTGGAAACAAACTGAAGGAACAAATACTCAGAGACTAAATTCCAGAGTTAACACTTTAAAATATTAAAATGTACAGAGTACAACAAGAGATTACAAGACAAAGAAAGAAAAGGGAAATGATGGTCCATCTAAAGAAGCAAGATAAAAATCCAGAAACCATCAATAAATAGAACCAGACTTTGGGCTTTCTGGACAAGGATTTAAAAAAAAAATGATCCTCAGAATGCTCAAGGAGATGAAGAAAAACAGAGAAATAATAAAAGGATATAAGGAAAACAATGAATGAACAATATAAGAATCTCTCTAAAGAAATATTGGAGTGTAAGGACACAATAACTGAAATGAAAAATTCCCCAGATGGTTTCAAGAGCAGTATGGAGGTGGTAGAGGAAGAGTCAGTGATCTCAAAGAAAATACAAATGAAGTGTGATTCAGGCTGAAGAGCAAAAAGAAAAACAAAAAAGAATAAACAGAGCCTAAGAGACCTGTGGGACACCATCAAGCATATGAGTGTACACATTATGGGAATCCCAGAAGGAGGAAAAGAGAGAAATTTGCAGAAGGAATATTCAAAAAAATAATGGCAGAAAACTTTCCAAATGTTTTTAGCAAATGACATGAATATGCACATTCAAGAAACTCAAAGAATCCCAAATGTAATAAATTCAAAGAGAACCATACCTTTAACCTAGTAATCAAATTTCCCATTGCCAAGGACAAGGAGAGAATTCTGAAAGATGCAAGAGAAAAGCAATGAGTTATCTATAAGGGAATCCCAATAAGATTGTGCTGATTTCTCATAAGAAAATCATGGAGGCAAGAAGGCAGTGGCATGAACTATTTAAAGTGCCATTTCTTTCAGCACTTTTGCACTATCAGCACAATTGCTAACCAAAAAAATTATATATGGCAAGAATTTCTTTGAAAAATGATGGTGTAATTAAGACATTCCCATAAAAAAAAAAAAAAAAAAAAAAAAAAACTGAGGGAGTTTATTGCCACTAGACTTGCCCTACAAGCAATGCTAAAGGGAATTCTTCAGATAGTAAGGAAAGAGCATTAGACGGTGGATCAAGGAAGCATAAAGAAATAAAAAACCTCCAGTAAAGATAACCAGGTGCATAATCATAAATGCCAGTACTACTACATATATATATTTTTTTCTGCTATGTAACTCCATTTCTTATGTCGTACCAGTGCTAAAAAGCAACTACATAAAAAGTAATGACAAATCTATGGTTTTGGACATCCAATGTAAAAAGATATAATTTGTAAGAAGTATGAAGAAAAGGTGGGGGGCAGAGGTGTATAGGAACAGCGTATGTGTATGCTATTGAAGATAAGTAGATATCAAATAAAATATGATTATTGCAGATTTAGGATGTTAAATTTTAGCTCCATGTAAATCACAAAGAAAATACATGCACAATATATTCAGAAAGAAATGAGAAAGGACTCAAAGTGGTTGTTGCAGCCCAAGAGGGCCATGCCAGTCCAAAAGCCAAAGAAGACAACAAGCATTTTCTGATACATGAACTTTTATTCAGGGCTTACTTACAGGGTGAGAAGTCATGGAGAGTTCATGATGGCTCTCTCAGGCCAGGCAGGCATCATGTTCCAGGGAAGACTACCAAGCAATGCAAAAAGGACAGAAAGCCTTTTATAAGGGTCTAAGACAAAGGCCTTCCTAAGGGTGGGGGGAGCATAGATGCAGGAACAGGTCACTCTGACCTGGGGGTGGTGCAGGAAGGACTAGAATAACACTTGAACAGTTACATTTTGCTCTTTTTGTGAGACTAAGAGCCTCTCACTTTCTGCCTGCTTGAATAAAATTACATTTTAAGGTCAATTTACCCTTTTTCTCTTCACTGGCTTAGAAAGACAATAAGTTAAACATTTAGCTGCCTAGGTCATGCAGACTGCTGTGCACCAAAGATCTGCAGGCCTGTTTTGCTCAGGCCACAGGTTACCACAATCCACCCCTGCGTAACAGTTTATATTGACCATAGGACAGACTTTACATCTATAATTCACAACAACAATACAATAAACAACATAGTAATAATACACTGGTACAGAGAGATAATAAACATATTAGCAAGTGGTGCTATGGCCAGGTTAATGAGTTTTCTCATTTAGCACAAGTACTGCCTGGGCTACAATAGCTAAAGGATAACACTACCAGGCATTGTGCTTTATTTTATATCTAGTTTTTACCATTTTCTCAACTTTGATTGCAGAAATAAATTTCCCTTTCTACCAACTTTCTGCAACTTTCTATATTTATTCAGGTTTTGTTCTATATCCCCTATTTTTTACTCTGATACAACCACTCATTTAGGAAAAAACAAATTTTTTTTCCTTCAATAATAAAAAAAAAAGACATCCCTCATACCCTGTACATTCAAATCATCAGAATAATTCTGGAAATTGTTCTTAAGCATTTCACAACATATCATTACCAATAACATTACACTTGTTAGAAGGCTAAATACTGAAAATATTTTAGTCATTGCATTATTAAAATAGTAACACATTTTTTTAAACAAGAATTAACAACACATGTAAGCATTAAATTGGACAGCTGAGTGGTTTAACAATATATATAAACTGAGTCTTCACAGTAAATAAAAGGGTTCCAGGTGAGGGGGTTTTAAATACCATGTTTCCTCCCCCTGCAGGGAGCCCTTCAGTGTCAGAGCTACAGTTAGTTTCCTATGCAATTCTGCTATCTATGGGTTTAGGATTCTCAACCAGCGTGGCTGCATGGGCCAGAACCAGACCCAATTGACCTTATTTTTCCCCAATTTCTAGTGTTTGTGGCACAGGCAAGAGAAAGTTATTATCATTGCCCTGTTGCGGCTTGAAGGCAGCCAGCCTCTTTATCTGGAGTTAATGCTGATACAGGCCTTGAATCCATTTTCTCTATCATCCTTTAAGTGTTTAGCTGTATCCACGGTGGTGAAGACATATTTTGTCCCTTTGGACAGAGGAAAGGGGCCAATATAGTTTACTTGCCACCAGATGACAGGGATCTGGTGTCCTCGTGCCCAGTCTTCCAGCACAGCCATTCAGACACTTCATGTCATTGGTGTTAGACTGTGGAATTTCACTAGGGCATCCACTTCTATGTTACCTGGTAATGAATTGGTGTTGTGGGCAGAGACATGAAAAATGGTTACCCTACATTTGTGGCAGGCAGTCCAGATGTCTTCCCACCAGATGGTGTCAGTACTGGGCTGGACAGTCATGGCTGTCCAGGTAGCAGATTGCCCATGTGCCAATCCATGCAGAGCCAGGTGTATTTCCTTGTCTGTCAACAGTGGGCATGGGAGGAGTCACCTCAGGAGGATCAACAGGAAACAGGGCATGCTGCTCTTTCACATAGGTGGCTGGTCCTAAAATTTCATGCATCTCTGTTTTTAAAGAGCCGTTGTCAAAGGTGCCACGCTGTAGGAGGCAGACTTTCCATTTTGTCAGTGTGCTCGCCTGAGCACTCCCCAAATGGGGCTTATTTATAGTGTCCCATAGCTGCATACCTTTATGGGTATGGTCTTCTGTAAGGTCACTGGGCACCTGAGTTAGACCTTCAACACTTGCAACAGAGGATTACAAACTGTGCACAATTGCTCTTTTAAAGGGCTATATCTGAGCTCTGTGCCCTTCCATAGTTGGGACCAGAATGTAATAGGTACACATTTAGTTATTACCCTTGCCACAAACCCTACCCAAAGCCAATATTAGCACTGGCCTCATTTAAATCACAGGGTATATCGGAGTCCACCCCCCCTTAAAGTCTGTGCTTACATAATAGTTTGCTTAGTCTTTTTAAACACAGCCCACTGTGGAAAATCTCATTCCAACATTTTTCCTTTTTTAATTAGGGTATACAGAGGTTTTAAAATTCATACTACATAGAGTATAAACACTTTCCAATAACTTAACAACACAAGAAAAGCCATCAACTGCTCAGAAGTAAGCAATGTGGGATAACTTTGCATTTTAACAACAGCTGAAGGAATAGCCTTAGTTTTACCCAACCATACAAAACCCAAGAACTTGATAGAGTAGTCAGGCTCTTCTGGAGGTTTCCACATTTGAAAGTATCCTTGTGGAAGCACAGCAAATGTCCATTGTTGTTTTCCCCATGTGAAGCCTAACACAGGCTGACTGGAAAAAAAATCTAAAAATGTTCTAAATAACATTAGCAAGGTTTAACACAAAGTGAAACAGTAGCAACCAGTCTGCTAATGGCTCTCTAGGTTTTTGTCAATATTGGTTACTAATATCTCTTAATTCAGCCCGGGGAAAAAACTCCCAGGTTGAAATGAGCACCTTCTGATTAGAAGCTGCTGCTACTACCCCACCTTCTTCCTTCCATGGGGGATCAGGGTGCTGAACTTCCTCTGCTTTAACCCTTTGTTGGATCAGGGGTTGAGTATGCTTACTTTCTTTAGTATCAATTTTCCAGTCAGACAGGGGCTCATCATCTTTTGACGAGGAATCAGCAGGGTCCCATACTTTATGGTCCCAGTCAGGGAAAGCCAGGATACACCTAACTTGCCCTTTGGGCAGCTTATGCCCTCTTACTCTAGTGTGCTGGTATGCCAATATTTCTAAACAGTTATCCAGAGCATCTTTAAATTCTGCTTGTGTTAGCCTCATATCTTTTTCTGCCTTTAATTTACCTCCCAGGTGGCTTAAAGCCACCTTTGCTGCTAAAACTTCCTCAGTAGCGGCGCATACAGCCTCTAACAATGGCCAGCCCACTGCAGCCGCAATCTGGTGGCCCATTTTTTCTTTCTGAATACCCAGTGGTCCTGTGGCCTGATATAGGACAGCTATTTGTCCAGCCAGAGAGTTATAAACATTTCCATACTCCCTCAACAGATTTCACTCATCTAGGAGGGTAGCCACCCCTCCCCACATAGACAGCCATTCTACTGGGTGGGTGGGCAGCCCTTCCACATAGATGTTGCAGGCCTCCCCATAGACATCGCAGGCCTCCCCAGTATCCCGCCCGGGACCTTCTCCTTTCCCCTCCCCAAGTTCATGTCATCAGTGCCCAGGACTTCCTTAGTCTCTGGCTGGCAGCTATTTGCTTCTCCAGGCTGGCTTTGCCAATTGTTGCAGCCCATGAGGGCCATGCCAGTCCAAAGGCCAAAGCAGACAACAAGCATTTTCTGATACATGAACTTTTATTCAGGGCTTACTTACAGGGTGAAAAGTCATGGAGAGTTCATGACAGCTCTCTCAGGCCAGGCAGGCATTCCGTTCACAGAGAAGATGACTGAGCAATGCAAAAAGGGCAGAAAGCCTTTTATAAAGGTATAAGACACAGGCCTTTCTAAGGGTGGGAGGAGCATAGATGCAGGAACAGGTCATTCTGACCTGGGGGGTGGTGCAGGAAGGACTAGAATAACACTTGAACAATTACATTTTGCTCTTTTTGTGAGACTAAGAGCCTCTCACTTCCTGCCTGCTTGAATAAAGTAACATTTTAAAGTCAATTTACCCTTTTTTTTTCTTTACTGGCTTAGAAAGACAGTAGGTTAAACATTTAGCTGCCTAGGTCATGCAGAGTGCTGTGCACCAAAGATCTGCAGGCCTGTTTTGCTCAGGCCACAGGTTGCCACAGTGCAAACAAAATGAAACAAAACAAAAAACAAGTAAATATGAAAATAGGCATTAATGGAGGAATTGAAAGGCAAAAGGTATAAAACTTATGAAGACAAAATAGCAAAATGGCAAAAGAAATTACTGCATTATCAGTAGCTAATTTAACTGTAAATGGATTAAACTCTCCAGCCAAAAGACTAAAATTGGCAGGATGGATAAAAAAGCATAAATCAACTATTTGCAGTATACAAAAGACTCACCTTAAATCCAGGCACAAATAGGTTGAAAGCAAAAGGATGAATGGGAAAAATATATATCATGCAAATAGTAACCAAATGAGTGCTGGGGTAGATATACTACTATCAAATAAAATAAATTTTAAGTCAAAAATTTTTAGGAGAGACTACAAAAGGTCTTTATATACTGACAAAGCTGTCAATTAAACAAGAAAACATAACAATTATCAATATATATGCACCTAATGGCAGAGCTCTAAAATAAAAGAAGCAAATATTGACATATTTGAAGGGAGAAATAGATAGTTCTAAATTAATAGTAAGAACCTTCAATATATACTACTTTCAATAACAGATACAACATGTAAATGGAAGATCAACAAAGATATAGTAAAGTTGAACAAATCTAAACTAACTAATATCTATCTATCTATCTATCTATCTATCTATCTATCTATCTATCTATATAAAACACTTCACCGAACAGAAGCAGACCACACACACTTCCTTAGTGCACATGGATCATTCTCCAAATTATGTCAGGTCACAAAACAAGTCTCAATAAATTAAAAAATATTGAAATCATCCAAAGTATCTTCTCCAAACATACCAGAAAGAAGCTAGAAACCAATAACCAAAGGAGAAATGGAAAATTCACAAATATGTGGAAATTAAACAACATACCCTTAATCAACCAATGGGTCAAAGAAGAAATCACAAAAGAAATTAGAAAATATCTTGAAGCAAATGAAAATGAAAACAAAACATAGCAAAATGTTTGGGATGCAGCAACAGAATTTCTGAGAGGTAAAGTTAATGCTCTAAATGCACACATTAAAAAAGAAGAAATATCTCAAATCAGAGGCCACATGTCAAGTCTACAGGATTTGAAAAAGAACAAACTAAACCCAAAGAAGGCAGAATGAAGGAAATAACAAAGATTGGAATGGAGATAAATGAATTAGAGAATTAAAAAAATGGAATCAACAAAATGAAAAGTTGGTTCTTTGAAAAGTTTGATGTAATCAATAAATATATAACTAGACTAACAAAGAAAAAAAGAGAGATGCAAATAACTAAACTAGAAATGAAAAGGGTGGCATTACTACAGATCTCACAGAAATACAAAGGCCTATAAGATACTACAAACATCTCTACATCAACAAATTAAATAACCTCAGGGAAATGGGCAAATTCCTATTAACACACCAACTACCCACACTAACTCAAGAAGAAATAGAAGATTTCAACAAACCAATAACTATTAAAGAGATTGAACCAGTTATCAAAAACATCCTTACAAAGAAAAGCCTTGGACCAGATGGTTTCAAGGGTGAATTTCACCAAATATTTAAAGAAGATTTAATAACTATCCTGATCAAACTCTTCCAAAAAGTTGAAAAGGAAGGATACTCTGTAACTCATTCTATGAGGCAAACATCATCTTCATACCAAAGCCAGATACAGATACTAATTAAAAAAAAAAAAAAAAGGAACCAAAACTATAGCCCAATATCCCTGAAGAATATAGGTGCAAAAATCCTCAACAAAATATGAGCAAATTAAATCCAACAGCACATCAAAAGAATTATACATCATGACCAAGTGGGATTTATTCCAGGTATGCAAGTGTGTTTCAACATAAGAAAATCAATTGATGGAATACAACACATTAATGGAACAAAGGTAAAAACACATGATCATCCCAAATGAAGAAAAGGCATTTGACAAAAACCAGCACACTTCTTGATAAAAACACTTAGAAAACTAGGAATAGAAGGAAATTTCCTCAAGATGATAAAGTGCATATGTGAAAAACCCACACTTGACATCATACTAAATGGTGAAAGACTGGAAAGCTTTCCTTCTAAATATCAGGAGCAAGTATACCCACTGTCACCACTGTTATTCAACATTATACTAGAAGTTCTAGCTAGAAAATTAGGCAAGAGAAAGGCATAAAAACCATCCTGATGGGAAAGAATGAAGTGAAACTTTTCCTATATGCAGATGACATGATCCCATATACAAAAAATCCTGAACATCCATAACAAAGCTACTGGAACTAATAAATGTATTCAGTGAAGTGGCAGGGTATGGGATTAGCACTCAAAAATCAGTAGTGTTTCTCTACACTAGTAATGAACAATGTGAAGAAGAAATCAAGGAAAAAATCCATTTACAATGACAACTAAAAGGATCAAATATCTAGGAATAAATTGAACCAAGGATGTAAAGGACTTGTATGCAGAAAGCAATAAAACATTGCTAAAAGAAATCAAAAAGGAAGGATATTCTGTGTTCATGGATTGGAAGACAAAATATTGTTAAAATATCAATTCTACCCAAAGCAACTTATACATTCAATGCAATTGCAATCAAAATTCCAACAGTGTTCTTTGGAGAAGTGGAAAAGCCAATATCAAATTTATATGGAAGTGTAAGGGATCCTGAATAGCCAAAGTCATCTTGATAAAGAATGAGGTTGGAGGACTCAAACTTTCTGATCTTAATACCTTTTATGAAGCCACAGTAATAGAAACAGCCTAGTCCTGGCACATGGACCAACATATAGACCAATGGAACTAAATTTAGAATTCAAGGATGAACCATCACATTTATGAGCAACTGATTTTTGATAAGCATGCCAAATCCACTTGATTGGGAAAGAATAGTCTTTTCAATAAATAGTGAAGAGAAAAATGGTTAGCCGTATGTAAAAAATGAAGATTGACTCCCACCTAACCCCATATACGAAAATTAATTCAAAATGGAACAAAGACTTAAATATAAGAACCAGGGCTATAAAACTCCTAGAAGGAAATGTAGGGAAACATCTTCAGGACCTTGTGTCAGAAAATGGATTCTTAGACCTTACACCAAAAGTATAAGCAAGAAAACAAAACAAATCCAAAAAGTAGATAAATGGGACATATCAAAAGTTAAAACTTTTGCGCATCAAGGATTTAATCACAAAAGTAAAAAGTTAGCCTACAGAATAGGAGAAAATATTTGGAAGCCACATAGCTGATAAGGGTTTAATATCCACAATTTATAAAGAAATCCTACAGCTCAGCAAAAAAAACAAAAAACAAAAAACAAAAAACAAAACAAAAAAAACTCAATCAAAAATGGGCAAAAGACTTGAATAGACAGATCTCCAAAGAAGATACACAAATGGCAAACAAGCACATGAACAAATATTCAACATCATTAGCCATTAGGGAAACACAAATCAAAACTGTAGTCTGACACCATCCACACCTAGTAGAATGGCTACTATTTTTAAAACAGAAAAATAACAAGTGTTGGAAAGGATGTTGAAAAACAGGAACACTCTTTCATTGTTGGTGGAACTGTAAAATTGTGCAGCCACTGTAGTAGTGGTTCCTCAGAAAGTTGAGTATAGAATTACCATATGACACAGCAAGGCCACTTCTAGGTATATACTCAAAAGAACTGAATGCAGGGACTCAAACAGATATTTGCACACTGATGTTCATGGCAACATTATTCACACTTGCCAAGAGATGGAAGCAACCCAGTTGTCCATCAACAGAATAAGAAAATGTGGTATATACATTCAATGGAATATTTTGCATACATGAAAAGTAATGAAATTTTCTGCCACAACATCTTGTTGACAAGATGACATCATGTTGAATGAAATGAGCCAGACACAAAAGGACAGATACTGTATTTCACTTATACGAGATAATCAGCATAAGTAAATTCATGGAGTCAGAAACTAGAATAGAGTTTACTAGAGGCTGTGTATAGTGTAGGAAATGGAGAGTTAAAGCCTAACTGGTACAGCATTTCTTTTGATGGTGGTGGAAAAGTTTTGGTAATGGAGAATGATGATAGTAGCATAAAATTCTGAATGTCATTCACACCAATGCATTATAAATCAGAATGAGGTTGAAGGAGGAAAGTTTAGGTTATGTTACTAAAATAATATTTTTTAAAAAGGACATTCATGGGAGATGTGAAAATTGGCATATAGAATGTAAGCTTTGTATCAATGTTAAGTTTCTTGGTATTAGTAACTGCACTTATATTACTCACATAAGTGAATATCCTTGTAAGGAAAAGTGCATGGAAATATTACATATGTTCAGGAAAAGATAAATAGATTAGTTAGTTATACATAGATGATAAATGTATAAGTGGATAGATAGATAGATAGATAGATAGATAGATAGATAGATAGATAGATAGAAAGAAAGAATGAATAATATGGCAAATGTGGCAAAATGTTAAAATCATTGTATCTGTGTATTGGGGGTGGGGATGGGAGTGGGGGTGGGAGTGTATCAGGTTTGTATTATTTTTGCAACTATCCTGAAAGTTTAAATTTATTTCAGAATAAAAAATTTAAAGTAAAAAAGAAAGCAAATAGGAAAATGGAGACATAATCCATCCATGTTAATAATTACATCAAATGTAAACAACCAAATACTCCCAATAAAAGGCAAAGAATTTCATATAGATTAAAAAAGCAAGATCCAACTATATGCTGTCTATAAGAGACACACTTTAATTATAAAGACACAAAATGGATTGAAATTTCAATTAAAGGTTAGAAAAAGATATTCCATGCGAATTCTAATAATAAGAAAGATGGACTGGCTATATTAATGATAGAAAAAATGGACTTCAAGACAATGAGTTTTACCAAAGATAGAGAGGGACATTTGATAATGATGAAAGTGTAAATGTATCAGAAAAACACAAAAGTTGTAGATGTGTATGATCCTAATAACAGAGCTTGAAAATACATGAAGGAAAAACTGACAGGACAAAAGAAAAATAGATCCACAGAAATTTTCAGAGTTTCCAATATCACCTTCTCAGTAACTAGAAGAACAATTCAACAAATAGAAATCAGTAACAATATAGATGTGAATGATACTATTATTCATGTTGGCCTAATTAATATAGAGAGATCATATTTCCAACAACTGCAAAATAGAAATTCTTCTCAAGTGCACAAGGAACATTCACCAAGACAGATGATAGGCTGAATCCTAAAAAATCCTAATAAATAAATTTCAAAAGGTTGAAATCTTATAGATTCAAACTTTGATAATACAATTAAATTGGGAATAATAACAGTAGGATAATTAGTTGGAATTTATAAAAGAACACATTTCAGAGTGACCTGTGGTCAAAGAGGAAATGAAATGGGACTTTAGGAAATAATTTGTCATTAGAATAATGGGTAAACCAATGGTAGTATAATTAAACAGTGGAATTCTACTCAGCAGTAACAATGATGCATTGATGCATGCACCAGCATGAGTGAATGTCACAAGCATTCATTTTCTAGGAAGATGGAAATATTCTAGTTCATGATAGGTTTGGGTACATGACTGTATCTGTCAAAATTGTATAGCTAAAATTTCAATGCGTATATCTCAGAGCTAAAAAATTCCTACAATAATAATTATTATTACTGAATGCAAGGTGGAAAAGCAATCAAGGTGTAGTTAAAAATTATAGAATATTTACAATTATTGACAATGAACAATGGATATAGGTGGGGGATTAAATTTTCTTGTTTACTTTGTATGTGTATAACATTTTCTATAGTAAAAGGGTAAGAAAACATGTAAACAGTGACCATCTCAGAATTTTTTACACCATTCAGTAACTGGATCATGAGAAATGTATTCTCAAAATTTTCACCAGGGAACATTAATGGCCTTTTCCCTCTAAATTCATTCTGTGAGACCAGGTATTTTTATATCTTGTTTCATAAAGTTTTTTTATAGCTAGTGATTTGTGATGCAAATCTAAAAAACAACAACAATGAATAATCATCCAAAATTATTACCTTGTAGTGTTCCAGCATAGACGTCATACAAAGTCACCTATGCTTCACCCAATATTTCATGAAGCTGGATCTGACCCTTGGGAAAGTTCTAATGTAAAGTGTGTTTATTACATTTTTCCCATTTATAGAGATTAGTATATGGTACAGAAATATAGCCATTGTGAATAGTTATGTCAAGAATTATTAAATTTATCACTATTCCTTAAAGCCTCTGAGCCCTTCATTCTCTTATAAAAGTGAATTAGATTACACCGACGTTTCTTGTTCCCTACAATTCATGATGATTGCTGCCTAGAGCATAATTCTTTTAAAGGTGATGTCAAATTGAATCTATAATTCTAGTTTGGCTGATTTAAGAGTTTACGTTTTTTTGGCTTTTGATTCCTAATTGCTCATCTTATAGTCCATCCACATCCCTAAATTGTTACCTTATAACTAAGTAGTAAATTGTAAAGTTAATAACCAGTGACCCACCCTAAATAAAATAGTAGACACACAAGAGAGAGGGAAGAAAAAAAAAAAGAAAATTGGCATATAACAGAATAAGAAAAATTAATGGGTCATCATTTCTGCAAAACATAGTGAGGTCATGGTCATTATTTATAACTTACTCCTTCTGTCAGCATTACATGTTTGTTTTTCCCTCACTTAACATGCCAGCTAGTCAAGATTCTTTACCAGATGGTATTATCTAAACTTGTACCCTTGCAAATACTGAATACTTTCTGGTCACACCTGTGGGATTGCAGTTATCTTCAACGAATGTTTTAACTACTGGATAAGGGAGTCCTAGGAGGCATACTAGAGCCTCACTACTCAAAGGATTGTCCTCCAACATGCAGCATAAGCATCTTCCAGAAATACAGGGTCCAAGCCCCACTCCAGATACACTCCGTCTTAATTTGCATTTGAACCAGATTCCCCAGATGACACTGCCCTCCTTTAAAGTATCATTTGAATCTTCAGTGTAGAGTTCCCCGCCTCTATTTTATCGCAACAACCCCATTTCCCATCAGTATTCCTGATCTATCCTAAACAACACAGTATCTCCTAGCGATCACATTTACTTTTTATTTCTGGGATACTTTACGCAGCATGGGAGTCAGGGTTGTCATATGCAAAGGCAGAGTAAGCAACTCTTTGGGTGGAGAGAACTGAGAGGTTGATGGGCCCCCAAACATCCCCTCTTCTACTCCAGAAGTTTGACAGCTATGTTAAAAAGGAATCCCTCTTGTTTAAGGCAGTGGTTTTTAAATGGTGCTCTGCAGAATGCTGGGATGCCAGTGAGGGCCCGCAGTGGCCACTGGGAGAAGCCAAGAGAAAGGGAGGAAGACTGAGCTCCAGATCCCATTGCTCCGACTGGGGCAGCTGTCTCTGGATCGATTTGATATATTAGAGATACACTTAAGCTTTCTTTTAAAAAAACAGTTTCTGATAAATAAGAGAAAAAGTTGAAATTTTCTGAACTGGCACATAACCACGGGGCCATTAAATTACAAATAGTTCTCAGAAGAGGTAATGTATTACCTATTCTCATCTATTGCTTCCAGGAAATAATCACTGTTTAGTTACTTATAGAGATCAGCATGCTGAAAAATGGGAATTAGAAACTTAACTTTTAATGGTAAAAGGCTTGGTAAGACTGACTCAGTTATAATATGTAATAGGGAAACCTGGGGAGTCAGGGAATGATTTGTGGGGTTGGGGTAATGGTAAGAAAGGATTTATTAAGGGGATATGAACACCAAAAATAGAGGTCAAGTACCTAATAATATTAGGTGGCCAGATGCAGTGAGAAAAACTAAAATTTATTCACAGACCATGTGTGTGTGTGTGTATCTATGTACATAAGTATATGTGGTTAATTCTGTTACAGACTCCTTAAAACTAAATTCTCTCTTGGAGTCAACAAAATGTATTATATTGTGTGTTCTTTTTAAAGAACCACAGCAAAAAATATTTCTTCAGGCTCATTTTTAGGGAAATACATGGTTTGTCAAAGTAACTGATTTATTCTTATGGTCACTGTAAATATTTTATCTGATTGTTTCTCTCTTTTTCTGAACTGTTATGAATCTCACTGCAAATATTTGGCCTACTTCTAGCAACTATGTATTATGTATTATTAACAAATCTTTTTCTTAATTTCATGTGGTTTCATGACCTTTGTTTTTTCTCTTTGGACACTTGTTCTTGGCCTACTCTTACAGTGATGGTGAATATTGTTTTAGATTTTCAGTGTAATTTATTTTATCAGTATTTATCTTTAAAGATTATGTCACTACAAAGAAAATGGTAACTGTTTCAAAGAAAATATAAATGAATATTTTTAGAAATCATACTTTTTGTCTTAATATGGGAAAGGTCAAATAAAGGAAAATACAAGTTTGTATGATTAAAAAGGGAGCACTGGTTTATTGTTTGTGAATGTGGTCATGACTAATAATTGAGGTAGTTAGTTTAAAAAACTCAATATATTGGGGACTGCAGCTTAAATGTTGGCTGAAGTCCCAAATCACTGACTGATGAATTCTTTTACATCAGATTACATTAGGGGCAGTATATTTAGTCATGTGTTATTGAGACTTTCAACATTTTAATTTTTTAATCTCAGGATAATATGTAAAATTATCTGTACATGATCTTTGACCCATTCAACATCCTCTCCCTAGGAAAGAAAGATTTTAAGGGGGAACTTATTCTAGGAGCGAATGGTGGAGATTAGAGTCAGTAAAATATTCATTATAGTTTTACTACCAATTTTATGATTCTCACACTAATCCCAACCCAGAATCTGGCTGAAGCTTATCTCCAATATTCTGTCCTATCCAGCACTCATCTCTTTTTAATTACTTTATTTTTATTGCTATATCATAAAGCTACATATCGAACCATACAAATAAGTGGCCCTGAATTGTTCATATGTCCCCAGTGCTCAGTAGGAAGAAAAGACAAGCAATGAGTATCTGAAATCATTTAAACTTCTAGACCAGCACTCCCCAATAAAGATGTAAAACAACCCACCAATAAGAGCCACAAAGGTTATTTTTAAATTTCTAGTAGCCATCTTTAAAAAAGTAAAAATAAACAGGTGATATTATTTTTATAGTTTGTTTTATTTTACTTTACCCAATATATATAAAATATTTTCATTTTAACCTCAAACCAATATAAAATTATTAATTGGCTATTTCTTTTACAACCTTTTTATTATACTAAATCTTCAATGACCTGCTATGTTTTACAGTTGCAGCATGTCTTAAATTGGACTAGCTACAATTCAAGTATTCAATAGGCATGCGTGGCTAGCAGACCCCATAATGGACCGCTCCGCTTGGCCCGTTATTCTTCTGCCCCAGTGCTAAATCCCCTCCTATAGTCTCACACACGGCAGTGTTTCTTTTTTCCATTTCATGTACTATTTCTCAAGGAGTTTCACATTCATTTGATGACTTTGCCTACTTGATTCAGAGTTTTATCTCTTGCTTTATCTCTGAATTTGCTACATATTCCAATGTTTATATGGATAACAGCTCTCATCCTAATTTTCAGTTCCTTGTTCTCTTCAGATCAAACTAATTTCATTTGTTGTCAGGCCAGTCATTCTCTCTCAGGACCACACCAGGGATTTTACATACTAATGAAATCATTCTCCCTATGAAAACTTTCTCTTTTGATATGCCCCTCTCTGATGACAGTCTCCCATCATCCTAACTAGGCCATTCTCTCATCTTTGACCTTTCTTTGGCTATGTGAGGACCACAGGCTCTCTAACTCTATTTTTTTCCTTAGATCATCTTCTTGGTCATGTTTATTATTGAGGTGGATGACACCAGTTCACAGTGCCAGGCCTGAAGGATGGTCTAAGGAACAAATACGGATTTCCTCATTTACCCTATTTCCAAATAAGGTCAAATTCTGAGGTACTGGGGATTAAGACTTCAATACATCTTTAGAGGGGACAGAATTCAACCCATAACACATGGCTATCAACATGATGTACATGCTATTGACACCACATTTTATATCTTCAGCCATTTCTTCTCTACTGAGTCCCATACTTACATATCCAACTGCCTAATATATTTCCATTTGGATGCCTGCTGTTAAGCATCCAAAACCTGTTGAATACAAATGGAATGCTGGATGTTCCTCCCTAAAATTTCTCTCCTCCAATCCTCTCATTTTCAGAAAACTGCTACCATCTACCAGTTTTCAAACAAAAGCCTTGGAATCTACAGATTTTTCCTTTTCCCTTCCTCTCACTCAGTCCATCAGAATGCCTGATTGGTTCTCTATCCAAAATGCATGTTGAATCCTTCTCTTCCTTTGCCTTAGTCTAAGCCACCATTATTCATCTTTCACCCGTATTCCTAGGAAAACTTTCTAACTGGTCTCTTTATCTCCACTCTAGCTCTGAATACTTGTTCCCATAATGAAGACAGTGTGGTCCTTAAATACATGTTGGATCCTGTTACTCCCCTGCTAAACATTTCCACTGCATTTTCCCACACTTTAAATAAAATTCTGACTCCTTACCAGGACCCTGTGTTATCTATCTCTGCATCTCTCACTTCATCTCTTTCTGCCTTTCCAACCCTCTTTGCCACTCATTCCCAAATAGCCCCCCAGACATGCCAAGCTCCATCTTGGCAAAGGGCCTTCACCATATTTTTTTTCCCCTCATTGAAATGCTCTTCCTGTGCATCTCATGTGGGTGGCTCATCTCATCCTTCAGCTCTCAGCATAACTGCCACCTACTCAAAGGGACCTTCCTTCCATAGTCACCCTAAATAATATCCTCCCTATCATCTTATTCTCCAAAGTTATACTTTTTTTTGTTTCCTCTTATCATAGATCTGTACCATATAATCTGTACTTTACCTGCTTACTGATTCTCTCTTACTCTTGAGACTAAACGTTCCACGAGGGCAAGGGCCATGTGTTTTGTTCACTGCTCTAAGTCCAGCAGCTAGTATATTGCCAGGCACATAGTGGATGGTCAAAAAATACATGTGAATGAATAAATGGGTGAATAAGTACTGAAATTGGAACTCTGCTGAAATCATATTTTTAAAGTGTTCTATGGGAAAAAAAAGAAAGAATGTCATCTAAACAACAATGAATTTAAGATGGTGGCACAAAATGTTAAGGAAATGCCTACACATTTAGGTTGATGGCATAACACTAAAGCATGAGATCTCCAAGCTACTCCTGCCTTGTCAGCAGTCTTCTTCTGCACACATGCAAGTCTACTTTTCCTCCAGTTTTGTTTTTCCATTACTCTTTGCTTCTCCTTAGATATGATTCTTTCTGCTGTTTATTTTATAGGAATTATTAAAAGTGTCCTTTCTACTTATGAATCTCCTACTTTTCCATGATTTTTAAGAATATGTGTGTGTGTGTGTGTGTGTGTCTGTATGTGTGTGTATGTGTGCTTATGGAGTATCGATTTTGCCCTCCATCAATAGGTGAAATTATCAGTTACGCATGATGGTATTGTATTGTATATTAGCCTATCACATGTGTGTTGTATTCGAAGCAATGTTGTTATAATATAAATTTTTTGAAAAATAAAAAAGCCAAAACACAAATATGTTTGAATTCTTCATAGAGTCAAAAAATAGTGAACAGAGTTTAAACTAATATCATCAACATTGATAGGTCTCTCATGAAGCTTAACTTTACTTTGGCAATTTTTAGTGTTTCTTTGGACTTGACCAATGAAGCAACATCTTTTAGAACTGTAAGAAAAAAAATTGTCAATCTAGAATTCTATAAATTAAAAAAAATCTTTCAAAAATGAAGGCAAAAATAAAGACTTTTATAGACATACAAAAGATGAAAGAATCAATCATCAAATCTCATCATATAGTAAGATATTGAAGGAGGCCCTGCAGGCAGGAGAAAATTGAAACTAGATGAAAACATGAACTTAAGCAAAGCAACAAGGAACACCAGAAATGGGAACTATGTGGACAAGTATAAAATGTTCTTTTTAAATATTGAAACATCTTTAAAATTTAATTAACTATTAATTACTAAAATTTAATTAACTGTCACAAAATTACAGCAATATAGTGTGAGTTTTATAACATATTTAAAGTAAAATTATGATGACAATAGCACAAAGGTCTATAGGGGAGAAACAGAACTATACTACATTTGGCTCTTATACTATATTTGAAATACTGTAGTGTCACATGAAGGTGGACTATGATAATTTAAAAATGTATATGATAAATCCTAAGGCAATACCTAAAATAACAAAGCAAAGATTTTGACTGATAAGACAACTGCAAAAAAGGAGATATCAATATAATCAAAGTAATTAAATTAAAAGGAAGGCAGATAGCTGGCAGGGTGCTGATGAAGGGGTGAGCCAGACGTAACAGATACTTCTCCCCAGCCTCTAGCAACCAGGATTTGCTTTCTGCTTGCCTTAGGTTGAGGTACCATGGTGGAGTTATCCAAAGAGAAGAAAATCTCTTCCTACTGAGCCTAAGTGCTCCGGGAATGCGACGGCTGAGGAGTGGACACCAGGAACCAGACTGAGGTTGAGTTTCATACCAAGATACTGGATTCTCCTTGTTAAGATATAGAGCTGTGAGTGCTTAACAGTGAAAACGACATGATGTCCATTATCATGCCACAACCTGAAGGCGTGACAGTGAAGGGAGATACATAGACTTGTGACATACGGGAATGTGTGCACAGAAAAAGGAAATCTATAACTCTTTAAAAATAGGAAGAACTCTTCCTCACCAAAATGGGTGCATCTGCTCAGTAATCAAGTTTGAAAATCTCTAAGAGTTAGAGACTGTGTCACTCGGGTCCTGTCATAGCCCTTGGTGTTATAGTGGTCTGTTCTATGAAGACCATGATTGACTCTGTGTTTGGTATTGGCCCTTACGTACAACTGGAGAAAGCATAAATTTCATCAGGTTGATAAATTGGATGGTCCTGATTCTTTCTAATTACTTCAGTGCCATGTTTGTGGGTTGTGGCTTTGTCCTTCTGGGTGGAAACTGGAAAATTCTCAGGACAGCATGTATTTTCAATATTTCAAAGTTTGCCAAACATACAAGGCACCATGTTCACATCACTGCAGAAAGGGTAACAGGTGTGTGATGAAGATGGACTGTCACTGTTCTTGGATCAACAACTGTTGTGGTTACCAAATCATGCTTCTGACACATAGTTTCTCCTTTTGAAACCCTGGGCTATAGTCACACTACTTTCATTGTGTGTCATGACTACATAACACACAGCTCTTTTTTGGGTGGAACACGGTAAATATTGACATGAGTGCAGCCCAGACAGATTGTCTTCCGATTGTTCCATTTGGATGAGCTGCATTTGCTGCCACCTTGTTTGATTTAGGATTAGCTCTAGGAACAACTATAGCTCTTGGGATGTTGTTTTTCATCCAGATGAAAATAAGTCTCAGAAACAAAACTTCTCTTGATTCACGGATTGAAGAGAAGGCTAAAGATCAAATTGAATATTATCAATGGGATGAAGTCTTTGTTTTTCCTTATGATTTGCAAAGTAGATGGAAGAATTTTAAACAGGTATTTACATGGTCAGGGGTCCCTAAAGAAGATGGATTGGCGTGGTCAATAAGAGAAGGCTGCCAGCAGTACAGCCTAACAATAGAACAGTTGAAACAAAAGCAGATAGATTCAGAAGTACTCACTATAAAATAATAGAATAGTATAGTGGTGCCTGCTGTCCTTTGAATCAAAACCTTCTTCACAAGTCCCTTCACTGAAGATCCTTGAATAATGCTACAGAAAAGGCAGTTCATTTTATCTACAAGAAGTTTAAGGTACTGGTTGCATGGAGATAAAATTCTTGATGGTTCGTTTATAGCAGGCATTTCAAAGGATAAGAGGATGGTTCCCTAGAAACTGTGTGAAAAATTGTCCCTGTGCTGCTGAAACATATCAAGCTACAGAGGTTGAGAAGAAAGGTAGCCACTGTTGAAGTTATTCTTTAAGTCTACTCCATTATTTGAAAATTGTACATATTACCAAAGAATTATGCAATGACCCTACACTGGTTAAGGTATTGTTTTTCTTAGAGGTACCCTAGTGCCATGATTTAAGTATCCGTATTACTATTTTGAGATGGAGAAGCTATTCTGCATATGCCTTTGAATTCCTGCCTCTCTTTACCATCTTTCTCTGCCCTCAAAGGAAAAACACTTCACCCAAATAAGTTAATTGCATTTTCTCCAGGATTTTTTTTTTATGCACTGAACATTATGGACCTCACCTGCAGATATAGTTACCCCTTTTCCAGGAGCTTCTGCATATGATGCTTTTATTCTTTTTCCCCTCATTTGTCATTTCTTACATAATATTCTAAATACTGTGGAACTTAATTTGTGAGATACAAATTGAGCTCAAATTTTATCTGTCTTTTAATAATGAAGATTTTGTCAAATCAAATAAAGATCAATGGTTGTTCTGTATAAAAAAAAGAAGGTAGACAAAAAAACAAGGAACAGAGAACAGATATGACAAATGGAAAACAAATAGCAAGATGAGAATTTAAGTACAACAATATTAATAATCACATTACATATAAATTTTTTATAATGGAAATAACTGAAATTGTGGAACTGTAACCCATAATATTCTTTGAAATTTGTCTCTACTTGTTAAAATGTAGTTTGAAAGTTATTGCTCTTATGTATATATGTTAAGGTCCACAATTTTAAAAATACATTAAAAACATAAATTGTGTAAATACCCAAGTCCAAGTCAGAAAACGTTAGATTGGATAAAAATCAAGATGCAAATCGATGCTGCCCATTTCAAATAAAATGACAAAAATGGGTTAAAGAAAGCTTATAGGAAAATATACGGCATGAGAAAACTAATCAAAAAAACAACTGGAGTGGCTTTATTAATATCAAAGTAAATTTCAGAACAAAGACTATTGCCAAGGATAAGGAAGATCTCATTTCACAATGATAAAGGAGATATAGGGGGGATTTCATCAGAAGAACATTATAACACTAATCATTTATACACCTAATAATAGAGCTTCAAAATACATGAAGCTATAGTCAAAGATTTCAATACCCTGGTTTTAGTTTGCCAGCACTGCTCTGATATATACTGCACAATGGGTTGTCTTAAAGAACAGGAATTTATTGTCTCATGGTTTTGGTGTTCAGAAGTCCAAATTCAAAGTTAAGGTATTCTTTCTCCCAAGCTCTGTAGTGTTCTGGTGCTGGCTTCCCACAATCTTTGGGGCTCCTTGGATTGCATTTCTGCTTCCACCACATGGTGAGCTGTCTCCTTGGTCTCCTTTTGTGGCCTTCTCTGATGGCTTCTTCTGACTAACTGACTCTACATTTCCTCCCTTTAAAAGGCAGCCAGTCATACAGATTAAGGTCAACTCTGATTCAGTTTGCCTTCATCTAAATAGATTCTTTAAAGATCCTATTCAGAAAAGAGTTCACACCTTAACTGCTAATAATGTCTTCAAAAGTCCTATTTGCAAACAGGTTCACACCCACAGGAATGTGGATTAAGACCTGAATATGTCTTTATGTGGGGCATGATTCAATCTCCAATAACCCCTCACTCATTGATAGAACAAGGAAACAGAAATTCAGTAAGGATACAGAAGATTTGAATGACACTATCAATTGACAAGAGAATACACAGTTTTTTTTAAGTATACAAGACAGACCATATACTGGGCCACAAAACAACTTTCAAAATATTTAAAAGGATGCAAGTCATTAAAAATATGTTTTCTAACTAAAATGTAGTCAATTACATTTCAATAAGAGAAATAACTCTGGGAAATTCTCAAATATTTGGAAACTAAATAACACAATTTTATATAACCCATGTGTCGAAGAAAAAAATTAAGAGGGGAATTAGAAAGTATTTGAACTAAATGAATATGAAAACATAACATATCAAATTTTGTGGGTTGCCACTAAAACAGTAAGTAGGGGGAAATTTATAGCACCAAATGCCTTTATTAGAAAAAAAAGAATGATCTTAAATCAATGACTTCATATTCCATCTTAAGATACTAGAAAAAGAAAGGGAAATGAAACTCACAGAAATCAAAGAAAATTAAAAATGATCAGAGCAGAAATCAATGAAATGAAAGACAGAAAAACAACACAGAAATATCGTTGGAACCAAAAGTTGGTTTTTGAGAAGATCAATAAAATTGACATACTTCAGCCAGACCAATTAGGAGAGAGAGAGAGAGAAGACACAAATGACCAATATTAGAATTGGAAAGTGACATCACTACAGATTCCAGATACTAAAAGGTTAATAAGGGGGATATTATTAATAACTTGATACTATTAAATTCCTCAAATTCAAATGATATGAAATGGCCAATTTCCTTTAAAGACATAAACTACCAAATACTACTGAATAAGAAATAAATAATCTGAATATCCCTATATTTATCAAAGAAATTCCATTTGTAGTTAACATCTTCACACAAAGGAAACCCCAGACTCAGATGACTTTACAGATGAATCTTACTTTCTTAGTTTGCCAGGCTACTATGAGAAATACCATACAATGGGTTAGTTTAAACAACAAGCATTCATTGGCTCACACTTTTGAGGCTAGAATCCAAAAATCAAGATATCAGCAAGGCTTGCATTCTACCAGAGTCTGTAGCATTCTGGTGCTTCCTGCCAGCAATCCTTGGGGTTAGTTCCCTGGCTTTATGTCTTTGCCTCCTGTCATATGGATATCTCTCTCCTTGTATCTGCTCTGTAAGTTTCTGCTGACTTCTGGCTTTTTGCTCTTCCTCTGACTTCTGGCTTCCAGTTTCTGCTCTTTATAAGGCCTCCAGTAATATGGATTAAGCCCCACCCTGATTTAGTTGGCCACAACTAAATTAAATCCTACTGACAATCTTCAAAATGTCCTCTTTACAATGGTTTCACATCCACAAGGATGTGCATTACAATTAAGAACATGTGTTTGCTGGGGTACATAATTCAATCTACAATAGCTACTAAATATTTAAGGAAGATATATTACCTCTTGCAGAAAATTGAAGAGGAGGAAATGCTTTCCAAATCATTTTATAGGGCCAGTATTGTTCTGATTCCAAAACCAGAGAAGACATCGCAACAACAGAAAAATGCAGGTAAATATCCCTCTTGAACATAGATGTAAAGATTCTTAGCAGTATTTTACCAAATCAAATGCAACAGTATATAAAAAAGGATAATTCATCACGATCAAGTAAATTTTTTATCCCAGAAGTGTAATTGTGGTATAACATTAAAAAATCTGTCAATGTAATTCAACATATTAACAGTCTACAATAGAAAAAAAAAAATGATCATCTCAATTGATGCAAAGAATTTTACAAAATTCAGCATCCATTCCTAATTAAAAAAAAAAAAACTGTTAGTAAAATAGGAATAGAAGGAACTTTCTAAAATCAGTAAAATCATCCATGTAAACCTACTACTTGCAATCCTCTTAGACATGAAAGACTGAATGTTGTTTCCCTGTGACCAGGAACAGGATAAGATGCCCACTCTCACCACTTCTATTCAATATTATACCAGAGATTCTAGACCATGCAATAAGAATAAAGAAAGAACAAGGGAAAGAAAGAGGGGGAGGGAAGGGAGGAACACATCTTTGATGGAAAGGAAGAAGTAAAACTGTATTTCCAAGTAACATGACCCTCTATATGAAAAATCCAATGGTTTTAAAGAAAAGGTACTAGCATTAAAGCTTGTGTTTAGCGAGTTTGTAGGATACAAGATCAATATCCAAAAATCAATTATATTTTTCTATACAAGGTCAAAACAATCAGACATTGAAATTTAAAAATATATTATTTAAATTAGCATAAAATATTAAATACATAGGGAAAAATCTGCTAAAAGATGTGCAAGATCTGTACACTGATGATTACAGAACATTGCAGAGGGAAATTAGAGAAAAGCTAAATAAATGGACAAGTATACATACTCCTGTGTCAGAAGACCCAATATTACTATCACATCAAATCTCTCCAAATTGATCTATGGAATTTATGCAATCCCAAACAAAAACCAGCAGGCTTTTTTTTTTGTAGAAATTGACAAACAGATTTATATGGAAATGCAAGGTTGCCAATACATCTTTGAAATGAAGAACAAAGTTGGAGAAATGCTACCTGATACAAAGCTCTCCTAAAGCTCTAACATCAAGACACTGTTCTACTGGTATCAAGATGGACAAACAATTAATAGAACAGAATAGAATTGAAATAGAAATATAGACTTACACATGTATGGACACCTGATTATCACCAAAGGCAATTCAGGGGAGAAAGCACAGTTTTTTGACAAATGGTGCTGGAACAATTGGATATCTGTATGCAAAAAAAAAAGCAAAAAAAACCCAAAAAAAACCCCACAGAACTTTGAACAATGTATCACATAAAGACAAAAATATACTCAAAATGGATTAATACCTAAGTGTAAAACCTAAAACTATAAAATTTCAAGGAGAAAAAATTTGCAACCTTGGGATACGCCAAGGTTGTGTGTGTGTGTGTGTGTGTGTGTGTGTGTGTGTGTGTGTTTATATGAAATCAAAAGCACAATCCATAAAAGAACAAATTGATAAAGCACTCTTCATCAAATATAACCTCATTCCTGAATCCATGACAATTTGTTTCTGGGTCTTATTTCTTTCAGGTCTAACATTTTCTGTTTTTTTAAACTTCTCTATTAAGGTTTAAAGTGAATATTTAAAGTTTACAATTACGTATATATAACCTTGAAGTCATCAGCTTATTGGTAACCATTGGTAACCTGAAAAACAACCTTGATTTTTAGGCCTTACAGGCAAATTGACTTTATTTGATGTTATCACAGAAAAGAATTGTTGCCTCCAGTTTAATTTGCAATATTTGTAACCCTGGATTTCCAGTATTTAGTTTGGGAAAGTTCAATATCCTTGATTTTGTTTGGCAAATCCTAAAATAATAATCAAATTTTGTGAACTTCATATATATATATAAATAAATTATGTATTCTAGTGAACATATTTCTGTATACTTGATAAAATTTGTTTTTGATTTCTTATTTTTTTATTAAACATTGAAATTATTTTATATCCTCATAGTCTGAGATTATTTCAAGTTTTGTTTATTTTTTCAAAATATTTTGAAAATGAGCTTCTCTAGACCTACTTAGAGAAGAAAAATCATTGATTATATCTTTCAAGACAATGTTTCAAACAGATTTTTACCTGAAGGATTGATTGTGTATTCAATGACTTGACTGTAAAAAGTTCTCGACAATTGTGAAAGTATACAATTTTAGATTTAGAATTTTTTAATTTACAGAATTATTTCCTGTAGAAAGGAAATATCCATATAAGAAACATTTTAAAATAAAACCATCAGGGTCTAAATATATGTCCCAAATAGATTAAATTTAAAGAAATCATTTTATAAATAGGATTGCAAAGGTTGGGGCAAAAGTGTAGAGGATTCCATTTTTTAAAGGAATTTATATCAAATTTTTAAATAGAGTTCTTTACTTTTCCTTGGCAGTTTTAGTTATGGTTAATGTGTTGAAGGAAAACTAAAGAGCATGTGTGTAGAATTATTTAGGAACGAGTTTCTTTGCTTCTGAGATGTTCTTGGCGTAATGGAGGTGGAAGAAGAACAGGAGTAGATATCCTGAAAGAAATGTTTGGTTTCCATCTGGCATTTCAGTTAAATGATTTAAAATAAAATCACTTAATTTAAAAGTTGTTTTGTTTTTGTTTTTATAGTTATAGTTTGAGTAATCAGCCTAAAGGGAGCTCATTTTGGTGTTAACAAAGGTTGCTGCCTGTCTGCTCCCCCAATCCTTGGCTCAAGAGTTGTTGGGAAAAAGCTGGGAAATTTTGCAAAAGACCAAGAACTGCCTGTGAAAGAAGGGATCAAGATCTCATTTCCTCTACCTTTTAAGGAAATACCAACAGAGATTAGTAGGTAGGAAAGGTCACCAAGATTTTCTCATGAGGGATATCATTCTGAGAGGGAAGTTGGAATTGGCAACTAGGCACAGAGCCAGGGTCCAGACTGTGGTAGGGAGGAGTGGGTGGTGGGGTCAGTATTCCTGAAGCCAGAAGTCTCTCTGGGTCCAGTCTCCAATCTACTCCCCCAATGTTAAGAGCTTATTTTGTGATTAACAGTCATGCAAATGTCTTTTTTTTTTTTTTTTTTCAATTGTAAAAGTAGGAACCCAAGTTTCTAGAAGTATGGAGTGGCAATAGATGAGCACAGCTTTAGAAGTGGAAAGGCAAGGAGATCTGCTTATCTTTCTCCTGTAGCTTCTTTCAGGGGTTAGTTGAGATGGCCTTACAGTGAGATGGTCAGACTTGCAGAGCAGTGAGCATGCAACGGTGACTTGCTCTAGATCTTTCTCCAGTACTGCCTTGTGTATCCAGCTTCCTTTGCACTGATGTTTTCAGACAGCCTTCTGATGCTACCGTGCTGTGGGCAGTTTTATGTAAAGATGGATTTTCCATAATCATCCTTGGAGTCTCCAGCTTGGCAGCACCTCTTTCAAAGTAACCAATCAACACCT
Source organism: Choloepus didactylus (assembly GCF_015220235.1). NCBI lineage: Eukaryota > Metazoa > Chordata > Mammalia > Pilosa > Megalonychidae > Choloepus > Choloepus didactylus. Next base: position 191,867,246 of record NC_051309.1, read on the forward strand.
GATGATACTGTGGTGTCCTCCAGCATCAAGGTGGTGCTCCAGAATTCTGATAATGCCCCTGATGCAGTAGCAACAATGTCTGATAGGTGAGTAACACTCCCAAGGAAGTGGGACTACCTCAGTAGGGACAGAGTCACATTTTTTCATTAGTGAATAAAATGTGATCTTTTTTTATCTCTCAATCTGATAAACTAAGATATACTGGTTGTTGATAACGTCTCATAATTTGGGTTTCATTATTGTGTTGGACCATAATGTTTGTTATGATTTATCCAGGAAGAGACAATATGCCTGACTCAATAGAAAATGCTAAAGAAATACACCAGGTAAACTTTCTCATTTACCTAGACAAATTGAATTCAACCTGGCAAACTAAAGTGGATAGATATAGTTAATAAAGTATGCACTTTATTGTAAGGATCTATTTGCTTATGATTGGAAAATGACACAGAAAATTCAGAAAATTTATTTACCTGCCAATGTTCTTTTGTATGCAATTGATTGAAAATTTCATACTGTGTGCTTGGAAACTAGTTTTTTCTTGTGATATACACTTTATAGCCCACAAACGGGCATGACTTTTCCATTTGCAGTGATTGGATACTAAGTTTGACCTTTATTTTTCTTGTTGATTTTAAATAGATATTCTAAAATAAGATTTAGAGTCTTGTTTCAAAGACAATAAGTTTTAAACAAAATCAACAGAAGTGTTCTTTATTTAAGAGCAATCACTGGATGCTAAAGCGGATAAAGTTTTAATATTGGTCCCTAAATTTTTAAATGACTATTATATTTCAGTTTTCCCATTGGGGTACATTGAGGAAATGGATAAAATGCCACCTTCAACTAATCACAGGGATATATTCTATCTACTAGCTCCTTGAAAGAATCCAGGTTATCTTACTGTTGATCTGGGATCAAGCGCAAAATTTAGTGTGGCTAAACCTATTGCCATGCCATTTCCCACATGGGTAGCAAAACAATGGAAACATAAGACAATGAAAGAGCACAACGTTCTGTGGTCTTTGCTCCTAGAGCTAGTAAAGGCAAGGAAAATTGGAATTCTTTAAAAAACTGTCAGCATTGAAGCATCTCAGCTCAATTCCGTTTACCAAAGTTCAAGTAAAGAAGGCCAATCTTTTTTAACTCTATTTATTTTTACTGATACAAACATAATAGACCTGAATATATCAGTGTCACTGTAGTTGTGTTCCAAAGTTAATCTGAAGACCAAGCAGAGTCCATTGAATGTCTTCTCCCCAAGTAGCATTACAACTCATAAGGCACACAATTTTAGTGACAGTCACCACTATTTTATCTACAGGAAATATCACAAAGCAGCCATGTTAAATGTGAATAGGAAAATAAGTATCAAGAATAAAAATAATAAACAAAATATTTTCTTAAATACTTATGATCATTAGTGGTGTTCCATGAAAATTTAGATTCGAATCACTTTTGCTTATGGTTAAGTATGAGATGAGCAGGATGATCATTTCCTTACTGACTGGTGGATTTTTAGGTTCTAGATGTGTGGACTCCTGCTTCACAAGCTATCAGGGATGTGCCACCAGGCTTCTTAAAGCTCAGCTAGTCAACTGAAAGGGACACCCCCCACACACACACACACACTGAGTGTCTCTATAAACAACATGGGTAAAGAACATTTTCAATACAGTTATAAAAGACAAATGTCATCTTTACCTTACAGTTGAATGATAAAGTGGAATAAACAATCAATATAAGAGAGTATTAAAGCCACTTTCATCAAAAATCACAGACTTTGGATTAAGTTTACCTAAACATGAATCAGAGCTCTGCTTCTCAAAGGCTGTGAGAATATGTGTGTATTATTTGTTTTTTCTCTCTCTCCTCTCTTTAAAGTTGGGGAAAACACCAAACCTTGAGCCCCATTTAAACGACTGCCTATAAGATTTCTCTACTCTGCAGCTATGGAGCTTTCTAAAAATGGATGTAAGATTGGTATTGACTTGCTTATTGACTTGGTTCCCATTACACTTGGAAAAAGGTTTACACTCCTTCCTCTGGTCCCTGAACCATCTGTGATTCAACCCTGGTACCTTCCATTCTCATCTCCTACCTCCCTCCCCATCAGTGACTGGGCTCCAGCCCACACACCTCTTCCAGGCCATTCTCAGCTGCACAAAGCTCATGCCTGCTTTGGACCCTGGGGCTGAGTGTGAAGGGTTCTTTCCCTGGTCTCAGCAAGTCTGACACCTTCTTGTTTTCCAACACAGCCAAGCTTCCTCAAGGCCTTCCTGGGCCACCATAGCAAGTAGGGATGGACAGCTCCATGGCAACACCCCCTGCCACTGCCTGGAGTCATATTCAATTGTATGCTTATTTATTGTCTGTCTTTCCCCACTAAAATATAAGCTGTATGACAGCAGGGAAATTTTTTTTTTTTTCTGACTGGCCAGTGCCTAGCAGTACCAGACACAGATGGGCATTCAATAAATATTAATTCTTTCCCCTCACATCTTTAAATAAAACTCTTAAAACACTCAAGAAATTCCCTATCTTCCAAGAATTCACAATATAATGAGGAAATGAACAAAAAGAATAAAAACATAAAAATCTAAATGACAAACTAAATTTCAAAATGGAATTTTGACCCATATCTTAGAATCAAAGTAAATGTGCAGATAGAAAGACATAATTTGAGGCTGAGGTAATCAAAAAAGTTATAATAGAATGAGTGAGAAAAAAGCTGAGGTTGAGAAACAGTGGCACTTTGATATATATTCTCTGGAATATGCATGAAACATTAAATATAAGAAAAATACACAGTTTGAAGAATTAACATTGTTCTTTGATCTCTTACCAAATGAATTCCACAAGAAAAAAAATTCAAAATAAAGATGACAAAATATATTTGTAATTATTTATTCATCCAAAGATGTAGAAACTCATTACACCAAATACTGTTGATCAGTGATTGCTTGCAATGCTGTATGCTTTTGTAAATCTTTTTGATGTAGAAATATTTAATCACACTCCCTATATACGATGATGTTTTGCTTGGCATAATAATGTTTGTAAAATTGTTCTGAAAATTGTTAGATGATACATAAAGTGAATTAGATTTCTAAAATATTAGTATGCCAGAATGCCTTATCATAAGAAAGCCCAGTCTATTAAATTCCAGGATGATTCCACAGCAGAACAAATGAATTCTGAAGTCTGGGGCTCATTTGCTTGAGTATAAGAGCCAACTCTGCCACTTGCCAGCTATGTGACACTGGACAAATTATATAACATTCCTGTACCTCATTTGTCTCATCCGCAAGTTAAGCATGGTTATTATAAAACTAAATTGTAGACTGTTGTAAATTAATATTTGTAAAGCATGTAATACTCTGCCTGGCACATAGTAAGTGCTTTGTGAGTGTTAGATAAGCATAAAGTAACAACATTAAACCTCAAGATATCTAGAAATCACTCAAGTGGTGTGCTTGAATCTTCCTGATTTTATTTTAGCCCTAACTCAGACTGCAGTGATGTGACCATGATAAGATAGAGTTAAGAGCAGGTTGACCCAAAGTTTTGAGTGCTAAATAGAGAGGGATGGGTAAGTTATTTGGCACCCATGAGCTGATCAGTGGGAAATTTAAGATCAGGCTAAGATGCCAAATGGGCACCCTTTGAAACCAAAGAGGAGAAGGAATGTAAGAAGTTTAGAAAGTGGTTTCAGGATCTGTAACAGAATGGCCACTACTGACCAATCCTTTGTGCCTGGGATAATGGAGCAGGTAGAATCCCAGCACGGCTCTAAGGACACTGCCATGATGTGATCCCTGAAACTGCTTTGGCCTGACATAATCTAGCAATTCACACTTCACAGCCTGGCTCCTCACAGCTTGTACTGCCTGCTTGTAGTTTAAGGGCTCTAGCCTATGAATCAGACACCACCCTCACCATCAGTTTTTCCTGGCAGGGACCCCTGTTATGAGACAAAATTTGAGAAGAATCCCCAAATTCCTTGGATTAGAGACTTGGCCCTTTCCTCCTCCCCATCACTGATGACATCTCAACTCTAGGGAAATTGTCAATAAATATTTTGCTCATTTGGGGTTTGCCAGAAGTTGTCAGAGCAATGAAGCTTATGTCGAGTATGATACAGAATACTTGGAAATAAAGGAGTGCTGAAGAAAGGTGTATCTGGAATAGAGCATATAAATTCCTACAGGAATGTTTGCAATCAGTTTATGAATATTTGCTAAGTTACTATATAAATAATTTAGTTTTCTAACAGTCAAAGAAAACTCTCATGGGAATGTATTCTTGAAGAAAAATGGATACATAGAAGTAGAAAATATAATTTATTAAAATAATCACTCATGAAGATAACTTACCTGATTTAACAAGTACTCTCTATACTCCACAAACAAGTGTTTTAGGTTCTTTATGAGTATTTTATTCCCCAGTAATATTGCCCTAAATCACAATTTAGTTAGAGAGTAATACAGAATTTTACTCTTAAATTGAGTATTATGAACTATGTTGGAAAAAGAAATGGAGATATTTTCAAAATTGGCACAAGCTGTCTTTTTAAAATGAAGTCTATTTATACACATTTCATATTCTCAAAATATATACACCTCAACAATTTTATTTTGAAGTTAAGACCTCTCATCAGATTGTTCACAGTGCTATTTAAGATGCTTCTCTTGTAAGCAAGGAGATTGTGTTCTTCATCTGGTATTGAAGACATATAATCCCAAATGAAATTAAGTTACTACTCTATTTTCTCTTGGACTTTAAATGTTCACATCTTAATATTTATTGCCATTCGCTTCTTTTTGTGTAGCTTCATGATGTCCAGCAGATGAAGAGGTGAACATAGTGTGGGCACAGCTGGACAGAGTCTGGGATGGATACAGGGAGAATTCAAGGGCTGAGCAAAGTCCCTGCTTCCCAAAGCTGACACTGTGGACAGAATGAAGAGAAACCATTCAGCTTCCCATGACCAGTACAATTAAAGGTCTCTGAGTTCCTGAGGAAATGGGCTCAACATTTTAATGCCCTTTTTTTGCCTTATTTCTCTTAATAATTTCTTATACCACTCCTTTCTGACATCTACCTTCTTCTAATATTCTTGACAATGAGAGAAAACTTGCCTCCTTCCTCCTAGACTCTGAAACTGACTAACGAGAAAACTAGGTAATTGAATGGCTGACCCTTTTTGAAAAGTACTACACAGCAGGTGCTGTCCTAAGTCCTCTACAATTATCTACCTATTTAATCATTGAAAAAAATCTCTAAGGTAAGTACTGTTACTCTCCCTGAATCAGTTAGGATCATATTTGTCTGTATATATGAGAGACTATAAAAACAAAACCTATACAAATAACAAGAAAATAGTGACTTAAATACATTGAGTTTATTTTCTCATGCAGAAAAGATGCAGAAGTAGGAAGTCCAAGACCAGGATACTGAGTAACTTGAGGGTATAGAGAACAGATCCTTTACATCTTCCTGTTCTACTATCCAGTATACTCTACCACAGAGACCAAGATGGCTGCTCTAGCTCCAGACAGCACATCTTCATTCTAGTCAGTGGGACATTTAAGGACACTCTCCAGAAGTGTCATAGAATACTTTGGCATAGTTTTGAGGTGTAAAAATGTAGTCACATTTCCATATCTTATCAAAAGAGAGAACTAAAACTATTTATTCACTCAACTCAACCTGGGCAACAAGAACAGAAACTTTAGACTTTATCATCTACATTAACATGACTTTGCTATTCCACTGTCTTCACTAGAATTTTGTTTGTTTTTGAATGAATGACTTTATTTCAAGCATGTTCAGGAATACAGAGAAAAGTACAAATAGTGTATTAGTTAACACAAGTATGTTGCTACTTAAACATATCACTTATTCCGTTATTTTATTCCCTCAACACTTTTTTATTGAACAACTACACACTCTTACAGCCCTGCCATGTACTCTTATTTAGACTTGTCTACTCTAAGCCTCATGGGGAAAGTGCATTTACTCAGACATACCTGATTGTTATATTGTGATAACAATCTGAGGTTTGTTCAGCAAACTTCATGAAAATGTCAATGTAATAGTGTACAAAAGGAAATGCTCGAAATTTTTTAGAAAAGTCAACTCTCAAATACCAGGGAAAAAGCCATAAAAATACTGACAATTTCAATGCTAATTAAAATGTAGCTTCTTCTATTCATTAGCACAGGTAATCTAAAGCTCTGCTAGAAAGCACTTTTTAGCCTTGTTCATTCATTCATTCTATGGATTTTTATTTAATAGCTACCATATGGGGGACACTGTTCTAGGGGATTAATTAGTTTTACAGTTTTGTTGACCATACAGCAGTTAACATAATAGCAGTCTTTCCCTCAAAGACTTTCCAGGGGAGCTGTGTTGTTTCTGATAACTGAAACTACTTTTCAGCAGCCAAATTCTGTAATGCATTGGCTACAAGGAAATGTAGCATCCCCCTTGTCAGAAATGTATCTGCCTTTCTCCAGAATCTCTATTTTAAAGTGTATGAATAGTTTCAAAATTAACATATATTATTCCCCTCCTCCACCACAGGGGGAAAACACTTAGGAAATGCATTTCAGATTTTGATCTATTAAAGATGAAGCCATGTGTATTTCACACCAGGGAGTATTTATATGTAAACCCTCTCATCAAGTAATTTTGGATGAAAACATCTCTATAAACAGCAGAAAGTGCCTATTAAGCAAAAATAGACTTAAAAAATAGATGTGCACAATTAATAATTCTCTCCTTTTCTTCTGTGCCCAACACATTGCTCATTCTAGCCTCAGTAAATCCATCACCTCTGATTTTGTTTTTATTAGAAAAATTGTGAGTTTAGAAAGCACTCATGTATTAAAAATTCAGGATCCCTATAAAATCACTCCACAACTAACACCTTGCATTGGTGTGGAACATTTTTTACTATTAATGATACCACATTTTTTGATAAATCATACTTTTTGTTAACAGTAGCTGCCTTTGTTACAATTGATAGAACATTATTAAAATGGTTCTATGTATTGTCCATTATTTACATTAGGTTTTATCCCCATATACCATCCTATTATTGCCACTTTGTATTAAGATCATACATTTGTTATAATTCATGAAAGAACATCTTAGAGTTGTAAAATTAAGTAGAGTCCATCATCTACAATAGGGTTCATTGTGTTGAACAATCCTGTTTTACATTTTTAATTTTTATTCTAGTAATATATACATCCTAAAGTTTCCTCTTTAAACCACATTCACCTATACAGTTCAGTGCCATTGATTACACTCACCATAACATGCCACTGTCACCACCATCCATTCCCAAATGTTTACCATCAGCTTAAACAGAAACTCTGTACAAGTTAAACATCAACTTCCCATTCTCTCTCCCCAATCTATCTCCTGGTAAACTATACTCTAGATTCTGACTCTATGAGTTTGCTTATTCTAATTGTTTCAAAAAAAGTGAGATCATGCAATATGTGTCCTTTTGTGTCTGTTGTATTTCACTCAACATAATGTCCTCAAGGTTCATCTATGTTGTTGCCTGTATCAGGACTTCATTCCTTTTAACAGCTGAATAATATTCCATCATGTGTATATACACATTTTGTTTGTCCATTCATTGGTTGATGACACTTGGGTTGCTTCCATCCTTGGCAATTGTGAATAATGTTGCTATGAACATCGGTGTGCAAATATCTGTTCGAGTCCTTGCTTTCAATTCTTCTAAATATGCCTAGTAGCAAGATTGCTGGATCATACAGTAATTCTATATTTAGCTCCCTGGGGAACTGCCAAACTGTCTTGCACAGTTGCTGCACCATTTTACATTGCCATCAGCAATGAATGAGAGCTCCTATTCCTCCACATCCTACAAGTGTTGGCACTCGTAGTTTTTTAATAGTGGCCATTCAAGTAGGTATGAAGTGATATATCATTGTGATTTTGATTTGCATTTCCTTAATAGCTAGTGATATTGAGCATCTTTTCAGTTGCTTTTTATCCATTTGTATTTCCTCTTTGGAGAAATGTCTATTCATTTTTTTTTGCACAGTTTTAAATAGAGTTGTTTTGTCTTTTTATTGTTGAGTTGTAGGATTTCTTTATATATTCTGGATATTAAACTCTTACTGGTTTCTCACAATGTGTAGGTTGCCTTTTCATTTTCTTGACAAAGTCCTTTGATGCACAAAAGGTTTTAATTTTGAAGAGGTCAGATTTATCTATTTTTTTCTTTCATTGATAGTGCTTTGAGTATAAAATCTAAGAAACCATTGCCTACTGCAAGATCTTGAAGATGCTTCCCTACTTTTTCTTCTAGGTGTTTTATAGTCCTGGTTCTTATACTTACGTCTTTGATTCATTTTGAATTAATTTAGTATATGATGTGAAATAGGGGTCCTCTTTCATTCTTTTGCATATGGATATCCAATTCTCCCAGCACCATTTGTTGAGGATGTAATTCTTTCCCAGTTGAGTGGACTTGGCAGCCTTGTCAAAAATCAATTAACAGAGATGTGAGGGTCTATTTCTGAATTCTCAACTTGATTTAATTGATCAATCCACTATACTTATGCCAGCACCATGCTGTTTTGACCAGTGTAGCTTTGTAATTTGCTTTGAAGTAAGGAAGTGTGAGATCTCCAACTTCATTCTTCTTTTTCAAGATGTTTTTGGCCATTTGGGGCCCCTTAACTTCATAAACAAATTTGATAACTGGCTTTACTGTTTCTGCAAAGTAGCCTGTTGGAATTGCATTGAATCTGTAAATCAATTTGGGTAGAATCGACATCTTAATGATATTTAGTCTTCCATTCCATTAACATGGAATACCCCTCCATTTATTTAGGTATTCTTTGATTTCTTTTAGCAATGGTTTGTACTTTTCTGTGTATAAGTCCTTTACATACTTGGTTAAATATTTCCAAGATATTTGATTCTTTATTTGCTATTGTAAATGGAATTTTTTTTCTTGATTGCATCCTCAGATTCCTCATTACTGGTGTATAGAAACCCTACTGATGTTTGCATGTTGATCTTATATCCCACCACTTTGCTGAACTTGTTTATTAGCTCTGGTAGCTTTGTTGTAGATTTTTGGGACCGTCTGTATGTAGGAACAAGTCTCTGCAAATAGTGAAAGTTTTGTTTCTTCCTTTCCAATTTGGATGCTTTTTATTTCTTTTTCTTGCCTAACTGGTCTAATTAGAGCTTCTAGCAAAATGTAGAATAAAGGGGTGATGGTGGGCATCTTTATCTTGTTTCAGATCTTGGAGGGAAAACTTTAAAATTTTCATTATTGAATAAATGTTAGCTGTGGATTTTTCATATATATACTTTTTCATGTTGAGAAGTTTCCTTCTATTCCTAGTTTTCTAAGTATTTTTATCAAGAAAGGCTGCTAGATTTTGTCAAGTGATTTTTCTACATCTATCAAGAATATCATGTGTTTTTTCTGCTTTGTGTTGTTAATTAATTTAATTGATTTTCCTGTATGGAACCACCCTTGCATACCTGGGATAAAACCCCCTTGGCCATAGTGTATAGTTCTTTTAATGTGTTGATGGGTTCTATTTTCAAGTTTTTTTTAAAAAAATATGGATCACCTCATGAATTTGCATATCATCCTTGCACAGGGGCCATGCTAATCTTCTCTGTTTTGTTCCAATTTAATATATATGCCACTGAAGCAAGCACATTTCAAAGTCCTTTATTGAGAAATTTTCCATCTATAAACATAAGAGTAATTGGTCTCTAGTTTTCTTTTCTTGTAGTATCTTTGTATGGCTTTGGGATTAAGGCAGTGTTGGCTTCATAGAATAGGTTAGGTAGCATTCTCTCCTCTTCAAATTTTTGGCAACATTTGAAAAGGATTGGTTTAAATTCTTCTTGGAATGATTGGTAAAATTCACCTGTGAAGTCATTTTGTGCATGGCTTTTCTTTATTGGGAGTTTTTTGTTTTTCAATTAAATTCACTTTTATTGAGATATATTCACATACCATTCAATCATCCCTGGTATACAATCAGTTGTTCATAGTACCATCATTTAGTTATGCCTTCATCACTATTGGGAGGTTATTAATAACTGATTCAGTCTCTTTAATTGTATTTGGTCTGTTGAGGTCTTTTGTTTCTTTCATAGTTAGTGTAGGTTGTTCACGTGTTTCTAGGAATTTGTCCATTTCACCTAAGTTGTCTATATTTTGGCATACAGTTGTTCATAGTATCCTTTTATGATTCTTTTTATTTCTGTGGAGTCAGTAGTAATGTCTCCCTCTCATTTCTGATTTTATTTATTTGCATCTAATTTCTTTTTTCTTTCTTTGTCTCTCTAGCTAAGAGTTTGTCAATTTTATTGATTTTCTCAAAGAACAACTTATGTTTCATTAATTCTACCCTTTTTTTTTGAAAATTAAAGAAAGATTTACTGAAAATCTGAAAAACAATTCCTAAAAAGACTGACTTTTCCAGAAAACTGCAGTTACACAAGGCATTGTGTCTATGATGTTAAAACATGCATTAGACACAAACAGAAAAACCAGGAGTCAAGCCACCATTCTTCAACAACCTGAACAAAGATAAAATGCCTAAGGAACAATATGGATGACATGCAAAGGATAGACATTTTACTTTAAGCACCATAGGAAAAAAAAAAAGAAAGCACAAATGGATGAGTGTGTACAGTTATATACACTGAATTGAACCTTTGGCACTAAACAGAGTATTTTATCATATAGCATTAACACATTATAAAAGTGCATAGTGTCAAAGAAATAGAACCATTAGCATTCAAAAGCAGCTTTGTCAATTAAGTCATAAAACATTCTACAGCATGTCTCTCTGTTATCCATCACTGAATATATTGACAGCAATTTTGAAATGATAAAAAAGGAAAGAAAAACATTTTTAAACATTTTCAAACATTTTCTCTGTTTAAAATTAAACACAAAAAAACATACATCAATTCTGTTATACACTAACATTTCCAAAGTATATGACTTGTACATGAGAAGGACTAGGAACAAAACTGTGTTAACAGAGATTCAAACATAATGAATACCAGCAGTCTCACACAGCTTTCTGATAGTACTCAGGAGGAGACACTTCATAATCACTGCATTAAACAGAGTCACAGAATTCTTTGCCAGATACTCTAGTAAACCATGAAGATAGTTCAGTAATAAAGCAAGGCTCTTCTCATCTGGAGGTGTTTAGGTCAAAATTGCTCCAATTTGTACAAATAATCTCAGTAGGTGTGGTGCTCCATACAACTGTGACATGGTTGCATCAGGGCAATCTGCGAGAATTTCAGGATACTGTGTTCTCTCAAATTTGTAGGGTAGCTGAGTGCCCAACATTACGTTGAAGTACAGTATTCTTTTATCCTTGCCACAACTTCTTCAACAGCATATTCCTTATTATTTCTGTTTCCTTGAGATTTCTTGTAATTTGCATAATCCTCTAGAATGGAATACACATTCTTCTTGGCAGGAAGATAAAAAAGCTTCTTTTGCCTGGTAATTAAGTCCCAGTCATCAACAAGCCATGGTTTTATTTCTTCAGAATCTGTTCATGAATATTTCCTCATTTTCAACAGTAGGATCTACTCAGGCCCTTTTGTTCCGAGGAGGCTGAGGTGTCTCAATGGTGCTGCCACCATCTTCATTTCTGGGTGTTTCCTGTTTGTTTTTTGTTTTCACTTCAACGTTTTTCTGCTGCAGTCTAGATGTCTTCTTTCCTGGGGCAGCCCCTCTCTGAACAATAGGGTGGGAGCCAGGCTCTCCCCAATCCCCAGGAAATATGTGCTACTCTAACTGAGGTTGGGGTGGCAGTTCTCTTCCTGAGCATTGAGGCAGAAGGCCTGCCCTCTGCCTCCAGGGCATACTCACCCTTTCCTCACGCATGGGCCACTCTATCTTCTTGCCTGAGATTTCTTGACTCCAGACTTCAATTTTCATGATTCTGTCCTTGAAGAAATGTTTCCTTCAGTTTGTTCCTCCTCTGTCACCTCCAGTCCAGACCAGCAGTGGCTCCATCTATACAGATCTCACAAAAATTTGTCAGCTTGGCATGAAGCACACAGAGGTCAAAACCATCAGACAAATAGGACTTCCACAAATCCCTCCTGGATAGCTCCCTCTCCAATCCTGGCTTGTACTGTAACGGCAGTCGGGTTCTATGTTTGGTTAAATCCTTATGTGGGGAATCATCTTTTGGGGCCTTACTTTCTGGAAGCCTACATTGTTCCAAACCATAGATTTCTGGTTTCTTTGTACCTAAGAGTTCATTTCTCAGCTTATCTCTGTCCTGTCACATTTTACTATAAGCTGCAAGGAGAAGCCAGGCTGCATCCTCCCCACAGTCTGGAAATCTCCTCAGCCAAGTATCCCAGCTTGTCGCTTTCAAATTCTGTCTTCCATCCAACACCAGAACACAATTTTGCCAAGTTCTCTGCCACTTTAAAACAAGGATCACCTTTCTCCCAGTTTGCAACAACACACTCATCATTTCTGTTCAAGGTCTCATCAGAAGTATCTTAAGGTCTGTATTTCTACTAGCAACAGTCTCTTGAAAGCAATCTAAGCCTTTTCTATCAAGCTTCTCACAATTCTTTCAGAATTCCCCCCTATCCATTTAAAAGCCATTCCAACATGTTTGTTATTTGCAAGCTCAGCAGCACCAGCACCCCATTCCTGGTACCAAAATCTGTTGCAGTTTGCTAGTTCTGCCATTATACAAAACATCAGAAATGGATGGGCTTTTATAAAGGGGGTTTATTTGGCTACAAATATACAGTCTGAAGGTCATGAAAATGTCCAAATTAAGATATCAATATGAGTATACCTTCACTAAAGGAAGGCCAATGGCAATCGGAAAAATACTGTGAGCTGGGAAGGCACGTGGCTGGCATCTGCTTGCTCCTAGGTTGCATTTCAAAATGACATTCTCCAAAATGCTGCTCTTGTGGCATTTTGTCCTCTCTCAGCTTCTCTGGAGCAAACTCTGGGCTAGCGTCTCTGAAGCATTAGCAAAATTCTTCTTTCAATGGCTGTCTTCCAAATGTGTCTCTCAGATGCAGCTGTGTCTGGGCCTGCATGGTTCTTTTTAAAGTACTCCAGTAAATCAATCAAAACCAACCCTGAATGGGTGGGTCCATAACTCCATGGAAATAATCTAATCAAAGTTATTACCCACAGTTGGGTGGGTCACATCTCCATGGAAACACTTAATCAAGGATTCTAACATAATCAACAGTAATACATCTGCCACCACATGATTGCATTCAAGAACATGGCATTTTGGGGGACATAATACATCCAAAGTGCCACACCTTGTACGTAGTGAATTGCTTTTCTCTTGCTGCTTTCAGAATTCTATCTTTGGCATTTGACATTCTGATTAGTATGTGTCTCGGAGTGGGTCTTCTGATTTATTCTATTGGAGAACATTGTGATTATTTGTCATATATATTTATGTTTTTCATAAGAGTTGGGAAATTTACGGCCATTATTTCCTCAAATAACCTTTCTGCCCTTTTTCCCTTCCCTTCTCTTTTTGGGACTCCCATGCACTTCTTTGTGAACTTCATGCTGTCATTCAGATCCTTGAGACCCTGCTCAATTTTTTGAATTTTCTCTATCTGTTCTTCTGCCTGAAAGATTCTGATTGTCCTGTCTTCTAGTTTGCTGACTCTTTCTTCTGCTGTTCAGATCTGTTGTTATATGCCTCTAGTGTATTTTTAATATCTTCTATTATACCTTTCTTCCCCATAATTTCTGTTTCTTTTTATAATTTCAAATTCTTCTTTATGTTCACTCAGTGTTTTCCTAATATCCTTTATCTCTTTAGCCATATTTTCCTTCATCTCCTTGAGTTGATTTAGCAGATTGTTTGGACATCTTTGATTAGTTATTACAAATTATGTGTTTCCTCAGAAGTTTAAATTTGACTGGACCATATCTTCCTGTTTGTTACTATGGCTGGTAATTTTTTGCTGATGTCTAGCACCTTTTTATCTTGATGAATTTACTCTGATGGCCAGTTGTCAGTACCTCCCAGCCTAAGCTGTGCCAGGGATCCCTGAAGGGGGTACAGACTGGCTCCAAAGTGCCCTGAGGTGGCAATCACCAAGGAGACCCAAAGCCTCTTTGATGGCTCCCTGAAGCTGCAATTTCCTGGCCTGCCCAGAAGATGCCACCCTTAAGCAAACTGTTCCCAGAAGCCATAAGGTGGCACTTTGTCTTTAAAGCTCAACATCTTCACCATTGTCTGGGACAGAGTTGTAACAATAGCTGCCACCACCACATTTGTCTGGTGCACAATGAAATGGTAGCTCAGAACTGGGACCCAATAATCCAAATTCACTAATCAAATGCTGTGATCAGTGCTTGGCCATGCCTACCCCTATTCTTGGAGAAAAGGATTATTATGTCCCTTTGTGATAGCAGCAGCCAGCCAGGGACTGGAATTAAACCCAGGGATGTACCTGTAGTTCAGCATAAGATAATCAATCAGTATAATACACCATATCAATGGAATGAAGGGGGAAAATCACATGATCAACTCAACAGACCCAGAAAAAGCATTTGACAAAATTCAACTCTCATGATAAAAACACTCAGAATACTTGAGATTATAGGGAATTTCCTCAACTCGGTAAGAGACATCTATGAAAAACCCAAAGTTAACATGATACTTAATGGTTTAATGTTGAATGCTTTCATCCTAAGATCAGGAACAAGACAAGGATATCTTGTCTTGGCACTTCTATACAACATCATATTGGAAGTTCTGGCCATGACAATTAAGCAAGTAAAAGAAATAAAAGGCATTCAGATTGGAAAGGAAGAAGTAAAAGTATTTCTATTCATTCATGACATGACTGTGCATACAGAAAACCTTGAAGAATCTCTCCCCCACCCATCTCCAAACACACAAAACAAAAGCAAGTAGTTTAGCAAGTACCAAGATGGAAAATCAATACACAAAAATCTATTATATTTCTATACACTAGCAATAAACAATCCAAAAACAAAACCAAGGAAACAATTCAATTTACTCTAACATCAAATAAAAAAAATTAGGAATAAATTTAAACAAGGAAATGTAAGACGTGTATACTAAAAACTACAAACCATAATTGAAATTAAGACCTTAATAAATGCAAAAACATCCTGTTTCATGGTTTGGAAGATTTAGTGTTGTTAAGATGTCAATATTGACTAAATTGATCTATAGATTCAATGCAACCCCTATCAAAATTCCAAACACCTGTTTTGCAGAAATGGACAAACTGATCCTAAAATTCATATGGAATTATAAATGACCTGAATAACAAAAACAGTCTTGAAAAAGAAGCACAAAACGGAAGGACTCACACTTCCCAATTTTAAAACTTACTACAAAGCTACAGTATCAAAACAGTGTGCTATTAGCATAAAGGTAAGACATCAACAGAATAGAATTGAATCCAGAAATAGTCCCATATATCTATGGTCAACTGATTTTGAACAAAGGTGCCATTCAATGGGGAAAGATTAATTTTTTCAACAAATATAGTTGGAGCAATTGGATATCCACATACAAAAGAATGAATTTCAACCCCCTCCTCACATTTTACACAAAAATTAACTCAAAATGGATCACAGACCTAAATCTAAATGCTAAAACTATAAAACTCTTAGAAGATAGCATAGGTATAAATTTTCATGTCCTTGGACCGGGCAATTGTTTCTTACATATGACACCAAAAATATGCACAATGAAAGGAAACATAGATAAATCGAACTTTTTCAAAATTAAAAAAAAAACCTTTGTTTATCAAAGGATGTTATCAATAAAGTGTAAAGCTAGCCAACAGAATGAAAAATAATATGTTTGAATTTTATGTTTGATAAGGCTCTTGTAATCAGAATATATATAAACTCTTACAACTCACAACAACAACAAAAACAAATCCATTTAAATAGGCAAAGGATTTAAATTCTCCAAAGATATCCTATAAATGGCCAAAAAGCACATAAAAGGATGCCAACATCATTAGTCATTAGAGAAATGCAAACCAAACCCCAGTGAAATACCACTATATACCCACTAGGATGGCTATAAATAAGAAATGGAAAGTAACAAGTGTTGTTAAGGATGTGGGGAAATTGACATCCTCATAAATGATTATTCCAGCATTATTCAAAATGTAGAAACAACCCAAATGTCTATCAACTGATGAAAGGATAACAAAAATGTGGTAGACCCTTACAGTGGAACATTATTCAGCTATAAAAAGGAATGAAATCCTGATACAGGCTACACATGAATTAGCTTTGAAAACATTATGTTAATTGAAGGGAGCCATATCCAAAAGGCCACATATTACATGATTCCACTTATATGAAATGCCTAGAATAGGCAAATCTAGTGGCAGAAATCTAGCTTTGTGGTTGCAAGTGGCTGGGAACTAGGGTGGTGGGGGAGGAGACAAGGAGTGACTAATGGGTATGCAGTTTCTTTTGGGGTGATGAAAATGCCTGGAATTGGATAGTGGTAATGGTTGTACAACATTGTGAATATGCCATAAACCACTTAATTGTATATTTTAAAATGTAAAATAGTGAATTCTTTGTTACATGAATTTTATCTAAATTTACAAAAAAATAAAACAACAAAAAATGAATTTGGCTTAGTAGAAGAAAGACATTTACTTCAGATCTTTACCCTCCTTCTTGGGCCAAGACCCCAGCCTTTTCTTCTTTCAATATTGTACATTTTCTCACTAATAATTTTTTAACAGTCTGGATTTCCAAACATCGCTCTCCTAGAAATAAAGGAAGAAAGGGGTTCATGTTTTGCTTTGAATCAGTTTGGGATATATTGTGAATATGGACTAAATTTGGATAATTCTGAATAAGTTACTGTAAAATAATGCTGTTGTTGTTGGTTTAAGCGCAGGGAGAAATAATGAATTACTAAATTTGGAACCATTTAAGCTGTTCTTTGTAATGGTTGCCAGACTAGGTATTTATGTAATGTAACTTCCCCAGGTTTTCTTTCTTCTGGTGAATGATGTTTTTTTTTTCCATCTTCTGATCAAAGCACTCTTACCTGACAGCATTCACAAAATGAGGGTCTGTACCTTCTCCAAAACACCTTTCTCTTTGGAAAGTTGGTGGGACCTTGTCATCTTTTAGTGGCTATCCTCAAATGCTGCATTCCAAATAGGGGATTAATTGAGCTTTAGCCAATAGATACTGTCCCTCAGTATTCACTGCAGTATTCTGAGCAATTTATCCTGGATGATTTCCAGATGATCACATCTCATGTTCATTGAGATGACTTTGTTTGAGCTCTGTTCTAATGGAATGAATTGCGCTGTTCATCTTCCTTTCTCACTTTTCTTTCTCTATTCTCTTTGCCCCTTTCATATGCTGAAACATTCTTCAGAATGTTACAAAGCCATTCAAAACTTCTTTTGTGAAATGAAGTTTAAATCTATAGTCTCTAGTTCAAACTAGTTAGGAAACCTGAGAATCTTGCAGATACCTTTCATATATATATATACACATATGCAAACTTTTATTTAGGATCTAGAAAGATTAAAAGTGAGATAATAAATCTTATTCCTGACTATATAAATATACACTTTGCTTGTAGTAATTACAATCCTTATTATAAAATAATACAAAAATAATAAGGTGCTTTTTATATTTAGAATTGATCAAGACAGGCAAAGTCTAATCCAGAAAGTATTAAACTAGGTTAATCAAATAGTATATTAAGTAAAAACATTGAAGAAAATTATAAAAAGGCAAAATTCTGGATGAAATTAAAAAAATCATAAAGAGGGAAACAAAAATACTGTGTAATATATGAAGTGGTGAGAGAATTAAAGGAAAACTCAAAAATATGTGTATGGATTGAACATGAGAATATAAACATGTATAACTACATGGAAAGGATAACATAAAATTTTTAATGAACATTTTTATGAAGATATTGTCTGCTTCTAGATATTTTAATTTGTTATCCACAGAGCTTTAGTGCTTCCAGTTGTAGGCTTCAGTATTCTCTAAACTTCCAGAAATGTACAAAGTTTTATGTATGCTATTGGCATATGTGCATTTTTCCTCAAATAGGATTCTGGAGCTATTATCAGATTCTGATCTAATAATAGCTCCAGAATCATACCTCCTCCCCCCACCACCACCATTAAAGACCACTGATCTAGGGGAAGTGAGAACAATCAATGAAAAGTTGGGGAGAAATATATGGTATAATCTTTTTTTAATTCGTCAATTGATTTTATGGCCAAATTGATGTAAATTGCCCCTTAAGTCTGATTATCAAGCAAAATTAATTTGGAGCACTCAGAAGAACGGCAAAAGGGAAGAAGGAAGTGGTCCTCCTTTCACTTCAGCCTCTATATCCAAAACCAGAAATAATCTAGACCAGTAGGTCCAAAATCTGTCATGAAAAAAAGTATGGCCTGAAACTCTTCTTAACTGGAGTCATTACAAAACCAGAACTTATTAAAAAAATGTTGACATGAATAGAATCTGGGTGGCAGAGACCTAATATCTCTGCCCCAGAGGAAGGAAGGCTTGGGAAGCAAAAGATTTGTTACATTAATCTAAAGGGACAGAAAGAAAGCGAATGCTGGATCCAAAGAGAAACTTGGCCAAGAATAGGCAAGATAGAGTAGGTGGGCATAAAAAATCAGAGCTTCAGGAAATTCTTCAGGGCCCCAGGGTAATTCATAGAGCTATGGAGACCTGCCCTGCACAATCCCAGAGGTTCACATAGACTTGATGTAAAAGGACACCTCAGGAGTTGCACGGTGGGATAACTGCCCAAGACTTGAGAGGGAAGGAGCTCTTTGTGGGGTAGAGGGGACTTTTGTGTCTAAGCCTGTGGGCAGGGTGTTGAAGATCCTAAGCCACGTTTTGCAGGATGCAGTATGAATTTTTATCTTCACGGCAAAAAAACAAAATATGATTGAGGAAAATAGGTATTCTCCATTACTACTATCTCAAGTCACAACTGTTACTATGTGAAGCAAATTTCTGTTAATACTATAGATTTATAATACCGTTTTCTCAATATTTAGAAAAATGATGATGATCTTAATCATTCATGTGGGAAAAGATATAGCTATCCCATCAGCGTATATGAGATATTAAAAATCTCTTTGAGACAAAGTCAAAACAGTTTCTTTTACACCATATGCAGTCCTCTTAAAAAAGCATGTGTATTTTGATTCACACAAGAAATTTATTGAGATATCAACCAACAGGTTCTATTTTGTAAAAATTCAACTTGGACATAGTTTATGTTATTGATTCCAACCAAGGAAAAAATTTAATGTAAATGTAAAGTCCTTTAAAAAAAAATCATTGTATGAAGACAGAAAAAGCTATTTGATTTAAAATTTAATTTATAATGTAGTAATAAGTATAGTAGTATTAAATGTCAGATGAATATGCAGGAATAGCATATGGTTTTAATAAATTAATGAGCTGTTCTGGAAATAAATAATATTTTTGGATTATATATTTTCTTTTGGAACTAGTCCAATATCATCTTATAATATCTGAAGTAGAGGGATCCCAGAATATTACTGAAAACATCTGGGGGCTAGACTTTTGCAAGATGTTAAATGTAAGTCAGTAATAATTCTTTAAAAAATTATCTTTATTCATTTTTTATTAAAGGAACTAAATTGCTTGCTTATTTCTAATATCCAATGCTTATTACTGCTGCTACAGGAATATCACACTCAACAGGATTTGTGAACCTGGAGAGAGCAAGATCTATGTCTGCTATGCTAAGTAATATTCTACTCACTCTTTATTATTTAACTGTCTCAATTATTTACATGGAAATTATCTACATTTGTTGTCCTTATTTCTTACTCTCATGACACTTTATGATCCTGGTAAACTGTGGCCACATGACAGTGACATTACCTCCACAAATGGAAACAGTTCAGACAATACAATGTGATTGCAAAACTGTGAGTAGATTTTCCTTTGCCTTTGAATTTAAATTTTTCTGGTCCAGGTATTTGAAATGTATTTTCAATGGTAAAAATACACGTAAATATCGTCTTTTATCAGCATACTTATAAGTATTTTCTGTTACTACCTTTAATAATGTTATGGGCTTCCACTCATGAATTCCTATATATTTGCAATGACTTTGACATTTTTTTCTAAGGATTTCTGATGTATTAGTCATTTCTAGGGTTTTATTTATGCAATAAGTTGGATTAGTCACTAGACTGCAAACTATTCAAGAATGTATAAGATATCTTTATATTCTCTGAATTGAACACAGTAGGCAGTTAATATTTTCTGAACAGAAGTTAAACATTTTATAATCACTATATAAAGCATTCTTTTGGTATAAATGGATATTCATGTTTTAGAACTCCTGAAGATTATGTTAAAAAAATACTCTGTGTCAAAAAGGGTTATACAGTTTGCTTTTTAAAGTGTTTATTAAGGAACCAATAACTCTATATTATGTCACAGCTGGGCACTGAAATTTACTCCTTTAGAGTTATAGCCCTGCTAATTCCCTGACCAGTATCCCTAGGAAAGGATATTCTTTTAAGTCTGGTGCTGTGTTGTAAACACACTCCTGTTTATTCCAGCTAATGAGAAACAGGCTGTCTGGAAATGTGTCTCTGAAGAAAATACTGAGCAAATCTTTAGAAAATCAAGCTCTCTAACTTGATTGAAAAGATAATATTTGGTAACATGGTAACACGTTATAAACAAAATAAATCAAGCTCTAAAGAAGGCAAATCAGATATAAAATTTACTTGGCTCTGTCAACTTACTTTGGAAAGAGCAACTAAAAAGATACTGAGATTTCTGCATGTATCTAATCTTCTCCCCTTTCTCTTCTGTAGCTTAACTGCTTCTGCCTTTCCTACCCTCAATTTTGCACTCCTGCTGAGAATCCTTCTCTAGTTCTATTATCACTCCTTGGGATCAGCCAGGTTATCTCTGCCTCTTTCTCTTCTGTTTTAAGGTGTCAAATAATTTATAGCCTTTTAATCTGAAGTCTCTTCCTGTAGACGGTTTCAAAGAGCTTCTGTAGCTGCTTTAGATACTTTATTTGAAAAACAAGTTTTATAATGCTATGCCTTCTAAGCATTGACTTTGCCGTTGGAGAATGCTTTCACCCAAAATATAAATTATTTTACTCAGGATAGAAGATACAATAGTAAACAAGTTGATATGGCTTAATAATTTTTGTGTGGCTTCATATCAAATTCTAAATCTCCTGAATCTCTTCTTTCTAAATTTTTCAACTTCTTGAAAGAATGTGAACTACTTACTGGTCTTTAACTTATTTGTAGTTGGAAGGGAAACTCCCACTTCAAATAAAGTCACTAATTCATTCCAAATAGTGCTCTAAATTTGTCTTGTTATCCATTACTTTCCATCATCTGCCATCACTGAATCTTCTATTGCTTTCCTGATGCTACAAAAAGAGCAGTATCAGCAGTGCCCCTAGATAATCCTTGTCCAGAAAATCCTTATGGATTTTATTGTCCATGGGAAGATGTGAAAGTCTATGTGGCTCTTCATTTTTAAAATGTTATTGTATGCGTTCCTCTAGTAAAAAAAAATACTATGAGGTATGATAGAAATTTTTCCCAATTTTAAGAATTTTTTCTATTTGATATCTGAGAACATGAGTTTTGGAGATAATGCATGTGACATGCAGGTCCTAAAAAGAACTGAGGTAAAGAAAAATAGTTTGATCATGTCCCCAGGGGAATACTATTACTGCTACTGCCACCTCAACCACTACTGCTATTACAATTTCACATTTTCACAGCAGCCCTTCCTCTTTCTATAGCTCCCATTGCTCCTGATAGTGTGTTAAAAGACAATCAGATCTTTTACTCTGAAAACTTTTTTATGACATCCATTTGAGCTTCACAATTGCTTAATGCTAGAGATAAAGCATATCATATCAATGATATTTCAATGGAGGTACTAAGAGGTAAAATAAATTACTTGATCAAGTTTGCTAAGATAGTAGCAGAAGTCTGTTCATTTCTACATTGGTGGTCTGTACATGGCCAGTGGGTCCAAATTTACTGGCCAGGAATGTTCAGAGTACTTCAGAATTATTTCAAAAAGATTCATATTCACACATGTATATCTGTGAACTGAATAAATAATATATCTCAGTGACAGTACAAAGATGTTAAACTGATAAATAAAATACAAATTTACTTTTAAATTTTATTGAAATCCGAAAAAAATTCCATCATTATGTATTTTTTAAAGCAATGATTGCTAAAAATAAAATTGCTACCATAGCATCTGTGATCCCTTTTTAATGTTAAAAAGAGATATTCATAGCAAAAGGTGTTGGGAATCACTGCCCTAAATCATGACTGGGGTCTCTGGGTCACAAATAAAGCTGAAAAGGAGGAAAAGACTTATCCTATTCATAACAATGAAGAGAGCAAAGCTTCTTTTGGTTTCCCATTCACCTTACAGCTTTTAGTCTCATCTATCTCATCCCCACCCCTTGTGTCTCTAATCTTCTTCCTCCCACCAGGAAAAAATAAAATTATATAACAAAATTTTTCAAATCATATATATATATGTGAATTTTTTTACTGGAAGCTACATAGAATTTCTATTGAAAATATTTATTGAATATCTACTGTGGACCTGGAAATGTGCTACACACCTTATAGTCATCATCTCATTTCATTCTTACATCAGCCACGAAAGTTGTATTTATTAGTCATGTGCTCCAGATGAAGAAACTGAGGTTCAGAAATCTTAAGTAACTGCTCCAAGATCACAAAGCTGGCTAATTGTGAATTCATGATTCAAAACCAGGTCTGACTAATACTAAGACCAATGACTAAATTTTTTCCACTGTTCAAAGGAGAACCTTTTAATTTGTATGATTTTTGAGGCTAGATATGAAGCTAAGTAACTTAGGAAGTTCTAGAATATAAGATTTCATTTTGCTTTTCCAAAATTAGCATGTTCTTTGAAAGCAGGGACTATGTCTTTTATGTTCAGTCTTGTATCCCCAGCACATAACAGAATGCTTTTTTTAAAAAACTTCTTTCTCTTCTTATTCTTTCCACTTCCTACATTTGGTTGATCAAATAATGCTGTTGATTTTATCTGAAAAATGTCTTTCAAATTTTACTTTTTATTCCCACTGCCACTGCTTTTGTATGGGTTCTCATGGTTGCTCATCTTGGCAACTGAAAGAGTCCCCTAATTTTTCTATTCCCTTTATTTTATCATTAGGATGGAATCTTTAGTTGCCTGGTCTCATGTTTCTGTGAGGTGACTTCCCTTTGAGGAACACAGCTGGCCTCATATTGTCTGACTGGCAGATCTATACCTGCTTTTACCATTTCCAGCAGGAGGGTCCAGGCACTCAAAAAGAGCTGACTCTGGGAGATGTCCAAAACTCCTTTAGATAAGTATTCAAATCAAGTTCTTCCTTTGTCTTTTTTGAATTTTTTTACAATACTTCTCATTGGCTTAGAAACAATATTTTAAGAAGCATTTTTTTATTTGAACCCTAACATATATATATTTTACAGTGACGACTTTCGAAGTACAACTCCACAAGCAGCTAGAGAGCAAATTTCAAAGAATGTCATGGGTCACAGCTCCATAACTTAAGCCATTTTCATTGTTGTAAAACACAACATCCATACAGAAAGGTGTCAACTCTTGAGGTATAGCTCAACAAGCTGTCATATAGGTAATTTCTCAAATTATTGTGGATTACAGTTCCACAGTCTCAGTCCCTTCCCTGCTATGCAATAGAAGGTGTATCCAGACAGGTGAAGACCCTCAAGGCACAATTCAATGAGCAGCCACAGAGCAAACCCCAAAGGATGCCACAGGCCACAATTCCATCATGTCACCTAACTCCCTCCAGCCATTCCAACACTCCAGCATCCAAATACATACATATATACATATATATATATATATATATATATATATATACATATACTTATATAAAATTTTGGTATTCATAGACCTTTGTTAAATCTTATCTTGTTTGTTGCTACCCCTTCCTCTCATTTAATCTCTTTCTCCCTCTTCATGGGTGTCTAGGCAGTGAGCATCCTAACTTGTTCATATTGAAAGGGGGAGTAGACAGTATGGGGAAGGGGCTGCATCTGATTGTTGACCTTAAAGAGGCTGTTGCCTCTGGGTTTTAGGACTTGTCTGGCATAGGAACACTCTGGTGGATTTAAGTTTCTGAAAGATAAAACTTAGTGAGTGAATCTTTTATAGAATCTCAGGTAGGGATCTATATATTTGGGGACTACTTTTGGTAAGAGCATGGCATACTGTGGCCATTTGGGATGTCTAGCTGGAGCTTGCATAAGAGAAACCTCCAGGATAGACTCTCAACTTTATTTGGGATCTCTCAGCTACTGTGACCTCAGTTTGTTACCTTCCTTTTTTTTCCCTTTTGGTCAAGTAGGCATTTTCAGTCCCTCGTGAGAAGCATTTTTATATTTTTGTCTCATTCAACTTGATCCTTAACCACTAATCTGCAGGATATATTATATGCAAGCCTCCAAACCATAGCTGGAGAAACAGATTTAGAAGGTGAGTAAATTGCCCAATGCCTGACAGACACTAAGTGGCAGAAATAGGCTAGAAATGCAATGCTTCTGATTCAAAGATTTCTACTCTTTCCCACATTTACAAATGACAAACAAGATTATATTAATTTTCTGTGCACAGGGGAGTTGCAGCCAACATATTTAACTTATTTGAATAAAACTGCAAGAGAAATCCCAAGGTAGAAATCATTTAAATTAAACATAGACTACTGTGTCAGACATCTTGCTCAATACGCATATGCCCCAGGCATTGGTATAAATCAAGCTTGAAGGAGTCAATTTGGGTTTGGTGAATACTATGAACAAAAATATGTGATTTAGATCAAGGAGTGTCAACCATTGACAAATAAAGAAGATGTGTTGTTCAACCTTAAGTAAATTGATGATAACAGAGAAATTCAATAAATTAATTGAAAACTATAGCAAATCATTGATTAAGGGAAAGATATTCTGATCTGTCCTTGGTCAAGAAGAGCTATTCCCAGTCTATGTAAATGTCCCTTGGAAAACTAACAAATTCATCTTCTGGTTTCTATATCTATTTCTTTTGAAATGAGTTCTGTTTAAGTAGTGTAAATAGCTTTTTTGGTTCTTAATCACTTCCTGTTGAACGAAAATATCAAAGTAAGCAAGTTTCTCAACCCGGAAATCCAAGGACTAGACACAGGCTTCATGTTAACCTACCAAGACAGAAATATCCCAAACAGCATGCTAGCATTCCTGTAAACATCTTCTCTGCAATAAGCAGCAAGTCTTCCACGTAGAGAAATTTCCAACTAATATTTTTCTTACAAATGTCTTGCTTGATTCAAAAATTACTGCTAATGTGAGGGGCTTAGCTGTCCTACATCTTAGTCCTTGGATCTTTGGTATTTGAAGTTTTAGGGTTACTTTTTCAATAAGTAATGAATCAGAACAAATATAGAGGGGAAAGCCATTTTATGAATGTTTACATTCTTAGGAAGAATATGTGTAAACATATCCCAAACCATTGGAACCCTATTAATAAGAAGCTGGTTCCTCCTCTCTACATATCATGTTCTCTCCTATCTATTCCCATATCCTAGTTTGTTCTTGTACATGAAGATACAATTAAATAAAGGTCAGCAACAAATCCTTATCTCAATCTGCTTTGAAAATGCTTTATTGTATGTCCATCTTGATGCTATTTTCTGGGCCAGTCAATTTTTATATGTTGTGACTACATTGAAAGGAAACCTGTTTTTATTTGATTCTGTTTTCTTTATTTTTATATTTAGTCAGGAATTTAAAAAAAAAAAAAAAACAAATTGTCATTTTCCAATTTGTCTTTCTGCGTATTCTTATGTCTTTTCTGGGTATATTTCACTTCCTATTCATGAGTGAGTGTTACAATGAACAGTATGCTTATCTATTTCCTACCTCAGTTATACATATGAACAGTGTGAAGATCACTTGTATCTAAAACTAATGAAACAGTTTTTCTGTGAATATAAATTTTGTAATATCATAAAAATAGTTATTTCTCAATGAAAATAGTTCCCAAATAGACTATATGTGTTTACATAGGTATCCATAAATGACAGTGAATATTTCATGCTAGAGATATTGAAAAACTTTTTGTAGAATATTTGGCAATGTCTAAAGATGATGGGGCTATTGGTTACTCAGGTTATTAATATAGGAATTAAAGGAAAATTTTGCAAAGGATAGAATGGATGGCATTGCATTGTTTATGAGAGAATGCTTGCTGTTATTCATGACCAGAGTGATTTTGCCAGCATCTTTTTTTATTTTTATTTTTTTATTATTCCACTGAATCCCAGGGGTAAGATCATTTTAGAAGCTTGAATCACTAATATAAATACAGATTGTTTATTTTCATTTCAAACCCATTGTGGGGTTTGTCATGCTAAGTGTACCATGGTGTCTTTAGTCGAAGCCCAATAATAAAAGCTTGTAAAGAATGACTCCAAAAGAGATCAGAAGTAGAAACTAAATTACTGAGTGATTTACTTTTTTTGATTTAACAGTTCTTTTACTTAGGTAAATTCAGTTTTAAGTTACCTTTGCATGGTTTCCAATTTTAATTTTCTATTAAAAAAAGAGAATATAGGCATGATATGTTAGTCATTTTTGAAGATGCATAATGACTCTACCTTTCTGAATATTGGTCACAATTTAATATTCCTAATGGATTTAGTCTTTGAATGTTAATGAAGACCTAGGTGTGTTTGATTAAAAATTGTTCTTGTAATTATTGGAATACAAGTACTTATTTGTTCAAAATTTGCAAATGCAATAGAGATTTGTTTGCCAAATTGTTAAGCAATTTGATTGTAGTACAAAATTTTGTTAAGGATTATCTTATAAAATGGTTCCTCACTAAAGGAATGGGAATTTTAGTGATTTTATGAATCAATTTCTTATAATTTATGGTAGAATTTGCACCTAAACCTCATTGAACACAATAACAATTTTATTTCCAGTTTAAAACATTCCAATAGAATTACTCTGTTACTTTGCTTGTGGTATTATCTTGGGAGGTTCCCCTAAGTGTAGGAAATTCTGGCTTATTACAACACTTGGGTGCTATGTTTTGGCCTTCCAATAGAGGATTACTTAGTCCAACAGTTTTAGCATGCAGCATCTGGTATTGAGGACATCATCATGCTTTTCTAAAAACCCCAAAGTTCTGTCTGAGTAGCATCCCAGAGCATTTTTAGTTCATTATGTCAACTTTTCTTGCCCAGGCAAAACTGCATTGTCAACATGCCAGTGGTATCCAGTTAATACTTGATAATAGCCTACACACACTTGTAGACTTGAAAAAGTGGCGTCTTGTCGATGGAAATAAATATGAACATAAACCATGATTTATTAACCACCCACGTGTATTGCCATGAAAATAACTTCATGGGTCCTTCAAATCAAATCCAGCAGCGAACCTTCAGTGTTAGAGCAACCTCTTGATAGCCACTTGAGCTAATTTCTAATCAGATAAACTAAGGAAAGTTTACAAGGTTTTCCTTTTATGGAATATAAATTAACTTCTGAAACAGTAAAAATATAACTTTCCCCATGATTTTGTGATTAGTGATCATATTAGAAAACTGTTCAGAAGTATTGAACATATGAACTTTGAAAACCTTTATTTTAGTGTCCAACAGAGAGCCCAATTCTCCGATTTTCAAATTCTGCACCTTGACTTACATTAGCCCAGTCCATATCCCAATTCCTCCTTCTAAAATTAGTTAATACAGGCCCACTGTCCCTTATTCACAATTTTGAAATCCAAAAACCAGTCAAAACAGTTTTTTTCTTATTTGGCAGCAAAAGCTGATCTGACCTGAACCCACTGTCAGCAAACCTAACTGGAACCGAAGTGATGCAATTTATAGTCTTTACTCGTTATATCCATATATTTTCACTGAGGAAGCTGAAATTAATGTTGTTGATTGCGGGGAGATGCCCCAGGCCCTAAAACCTGAAGATTTCTGAATTCTGAGACATATTTGGCTTGAGAGATTTGATATATAGAATTATGGTCCTGTAATACCAACTATGAGTTTTGAAATGCAGAGTAAGAAAGTAATAAATATTAATTAACGGTGCCTGGCTAAAAGTAGGAACACAACAAATACTTTTTCTTTCTTTTCCCTCACAGAGAAATCTCCTCTGGAAAATCATATTTACATTAGATGATTCATTTCCCTTCTCATACCCCCAATTAAAGTGTAATCACCATCATAAAAGTATGATAATTCCAGTTCAGATTTATAAAATGTAATAAAATAAAATCCTTAATTTTTGAACAGTTCCACCACAACACTAAATTTTATAAAGACCACACCAGGGACAATTTCTTATTTGTATTATAGTGTCCTATACCACTTGGCACTCAAGAGAATTGAGTATATTGTGGCCCCTATGGACCAGAAGGCCATCAAGAGCCTGAAATGCTGGAAATAACTCTAAAATAAATAAATAAATGAATAAATAAGTAAATACATAAATAAATGCAAAAATAAAAAGTTAGACAATAGAGGAAATGATTTAGGGGGAAAGCTTAGATAATTCAAATTTGTTGACTAAGAAAAGAATAAAGAGAATGGGCTAAATGGCAGATCTTTGAAAACCCAGTATAAACCAAGGTCAATGAGAGAACTAAGCAAAATAATACTAGGGTGAGGAATCTTAAAGAAGCATTCTCATTGGATGCATAAATTCAGTGTCGGTAGGACCAGTTTATCATTTCTCTTTTAAGATTTACAATTTTCCAAGTGCATCTTCACTATTGCCTTATACTTATGAGGCTCTAAATGCTGTTCACTAAGTTCAAATCAACTTTCTGAAGATGCATAATGAAGCAGTAATAGTAGTTAGCAGTATATGCTTCTTCTATGGAGCTAATGATTTTTCTGTAAGTGTGAGTAAGAGGTTAAAAATTTACAAAGAGGAGGTTCAGCTGGGTCTGTGGGCAGAGCATTCTTAAGGTCATCTGCACCTTCTGAGTGGGAAAAGATGGTCAACGTCTTGAAAGGAGTGCTTATAGAATGAATAACCTTGGAATAACTTAGTGTATTTACAAAATAATTTTTGGAATGATGGTTGGAATTGCAGTAAGCCTGTATTTTAATTTGAAGCAAAAATGATGGCTGGATTGCATCTTAAATTGCAAAACTCGAGGGTATCTCGTTAGAATCTCTGCAGTGGGCTTTTGATTTAGCCTTATGGACAAAGAATACAGATTTGTGGTCGGGCAAGATGGCAGCATAGAGAGGAGTGGAAGCTAAGTAGTCCCCCTGGAACAACTACAAAAAACCAGAAACAACTAGTAAATAATCCAGAATAACTGCGGGGGGACAAAGGAGACCATCCATTCATCATACACCAACCTGAATTGGGAGGAATGCCCGAGAACACAGCATAAAATCTGTAAGTAAAACCTGCGGAACCAAGTCCTGAGACCCCCTCCCCCATAGCCCGAGCTGCAAAGCCTCATGGTGCCAGAGAGAAGCTCTCTCCCAGCAAGCGAATATAGCTCAGCTGAGCTCCAACTGGGGTTTTAAGTAGCGAGTATGAACTGCTCACTACAGGTACGCATCCCCAAAAAACAGACAGAGGCTTTGGGTGACGACTGACCTTGGAGAGCCTTGGAGGGGGCTATCTGATTCTTTTTTGGCTCAGTGGAGAAAGCCCCAGTCATTTTCAGTTTCCAGGGCTGTGAAGCGGAAAAGGGTGGAGACAGCACAAGCAGAGAGCAAGACCATTGAAATGCTAATGACCTCCACCTGAGGGGTCTGTCTTCTCTAGGAGGAAAGGGGTGGGGCCCTTTCCATTCAGAACCAGACCCCAGAGCCTGGGGGAACACGGCCACACTGCCTCACACCAGTCAAGAATTATAGGCTAACAGGCGTCACCTGCTGGGCAGAAAAGCACAGTGACCCAAGGCATCAAACGGTGGAGCAATTTTCTAAGACACACCCGCAGGGAAACCAGATACTGAATATTTCTTCCCTCTGGGACCTGAGCCTGTTCTGGTCTGGGAAACCTGATTTGGATAACCAAGGAAACCATGCTTAGACAACAGAAAATTGCAACCTACACTAAGAAAAACAAAGTTATGGCCCAGTCAAAGGAACAAACGTACACTTCAACTGAGATACAGGAATTTAAACAACTAATGCTAAATCAAATCAAAAAGTTTAGAGAAGATATTGCAAAAGAGATAGAGGCTGTAAAGGAAGAACTGGACATGTATACGGCAGAAATCAAAAGTTCGAAAAACCTACTAGTAGAATCTATGGAAATGAAAGGCACAACACAAGAGATGAAAGACACAATGGAAACATACAACAGCAGATCTCAAGAGGCAGAAGAAAACACTCAGGAACTGGAGAACAAAACACCTGAAAGCCTACATGCAAAGGAGCAGATGGAGAAAAGAATGAAAAAATATGGGCAACGTCTCCGGGAACTCAAGGATGAAACAAAGTACAATAATGTACGTATCATTGGTGTCCCAGAAGGAGAAGAGAAGGGAAAGGGGGCAGAAGCAATAATAGAGGAAATAATTAATGAAAATTTCCCATCTCTTATGAAAGACATAAAATTATAGATCCAAGAAGCGCAGCGTACTCCAAACAGAAGAGATATGAAGAGGCCTACGCCAAGACACTTAATAATCAGATTATCAAATGTCAAAGACAAAGAGAGAATCCTGAAAGCAGCAAGAGAAAAGCAATCCATTACATACAAAGGAAGCTTAATAAGACTATGTGCGGATCTCTCAGCAGAAACCATGGAGACAAGAAGGAAGTGGTGTGATATATTTAAGATACTGAAAGAGAAAAACCGCCAACCAAGAATCCTGTATCCAGCAAAGCTGTCCTTCAAATATGAGGGAGAGCTCAAAATATTTTCTGACAAACAGACAATGAGAGACTTTGTGAACAAGACACCTGCCCTACAGGAAATACTAAAGGGAACACTACAGGGTGATAGAAGACAGGAGTGTGTGGTTTGGAACACAATTTTGGGAGATGGTAGCACAACAATGTAAGTACACTGAACAAAGGTAACTAAGAATGCGGTTGAGAGAGGAAGATGGGGAGCATGTGAGACACCACAAGAATGGAGGAAAGATAATGACTGGGACTGTGTAACTTGGTGAAATCTAGAGTATTCAACAATTGTGGTAAAATGTACAAATATGTCCTTTTACGAGGGAGAACAAGCAAATGTCAACCTTGCAAGGTATTAAAAACGGGGAGGCATTGGGGGAGGGATGCAATCAGCATAAACTAGAGACTGTAACTAACAGAATCATTGTATTATGCTTCCTTTAATGTAACAAAGGTGATATACCAAGGTGAATGCAGATAAGAGGGGGGGATAGGGGAGGCATGTTAGACACTTGACATTGGTGGTATTGTCTGATTCTTTATTCTACTTTGATTTAAGGTTATTTTTCCTTTTGCTGTTTCCTAGCTGTCATTTTTTTTTGTTTCCTCTTTCTTTTGCCTCTCTACCTTCTTTGACTCTCCCTCCTGCCTTGTGGAAGAAATGTAGATGCTCTTGCTTAGTATGAGCAGAATGTTCAATTAGGATGAACTTAAATGTTTGGAAATGAACAGGGGTGTTGGTAGCAAGATGTGAGAATAACTAACAGCACCAAATGGTGTGTGAATGAGGTGGAAAGGGGAAGCTCAGAGTCATATATGTCACCATAAGGAAAGTTGGAGGTCAAAAGATGGAAATGTATAAAACTGAATCCTATGGTGGGCAATGTCCATGATCAACTGTACAAATACTAGAAATCACTTCATGAACCAGAACGAATGTATGACAATACAATTAGAAGTTAATAATAGAGGGGCATATAGGGAAGAACTATATACCTGTTACAAACTATATACTACAGTTAGTAGTATTTCAACATTTTTTCATAAACAGTAACAAATGTACTATACCAATACTAGGAGTCAACAATTGAGGGGGGTTGGTTAGGGATAGGGGAGGATTAGAGTTTCCTTTTCTTTTTTTCTTCTTTCATCTTTCATTTTATTTCTTGTCTGGAGTAATGAAAAGTTTCTAAAAATTGAACAAAAATTAAGTGTGATGGATGCACAGCTGTATGAGGGTACCCAGGGGCAAGTGATTGTACACTTTGGATCTTTGGATAATTGTATGGTATCTGAACAATCTCAATAAAAATGGAAAAAGAAAAAAAAAAGCAAAAAAAAAAAAATTTACAAAGAGAGACTTGAGAAATCAAAACTTTTTCTGGGAATCATTTATATCTAGATCACCTATGGCAATCATGTTAGTATTAGTAGCGTTTGGTCAATTAACACTTCAAGACGAGTACTAGAAAAATCAATATAGAAACATTCACATTGTCAAGGAGTGGGGTATTTAGGTTTGCTCTCTACCCCATAGAGGGGTTAGAATACTACATTTATACGTAAGATTTCACTGAAGACTGTATTTCAATGTTAAAATTATCTCATTTTTCAATTTCAGCTAATTTTGGAAACAAATAATCCAACTACAATCACAGGAATATTAAATTCTAATATGTTAAAAATGGGAGAATGACGTTTTATATCCTGGAGAAAAGATGTTGTGATGAACCATCTTATATTTCCTTAATAGAATATCAGGAAAATCTTACTGTATCACTCTAGAAAGTTCAAAAGAATAAGCTAAACTCATCAGGGCATTAGGCCTTCTGTAATAAGAGAATGGAAGTCATATGCTTATGGGAGTAAAATCAATGCAAGAGAGCACATTAGTAGACCTCAGTCTACCTAAAAATAGATTTTACCAGAAAAAAAGTTGTCATTAATGTGAAGCAGTTCTTTGATTTGGTGACTCTCAGACCACTTAAAAGCTTCTTTATGCATTCCTAGGGATGTCTTGACATGTACTTTGAGATAAATTGTCCTATATCAGTATCAAATGCTTTATTATATTTCATATTTAGGAAATATATAGGCAGAACTCACAGAAACTTTCAAACTCCTGGAAGCAGAACCATTCTCAAACTTCTACAGTTGTAAATTAATACTTTAAATCTGTAATGAGAAGACAGGGACCTACACAAAAAGAAGTTGGGTTTGTTAGTCATTCAGACTGATCATGCAATAGGATTATTTGTTCTCTACTGTACAACTAAAATTTATTTTTGGAACTCTTAAAATATTTGCAACCACATACAGTCTTTTACATGTTTTTAAAATGGTGACAAAAATTATGAACTCAAGTCCCTGGCTATGTGTTTAATAATGTCAAACATCTGCATTAAAATAGAACGAGTCAACAAAGGTACACGGCATTGTATAAGTCCAATATCCAATGTAAACATTGCTGAAATTGGTTTAAGACAAATTAAACAGAAACACATTTTTTAAAAGTAATTAGCCTTTAGCTTCCAAAGCCTTATTTAACTTGACTGCTCTTTACTGTTCAACACAAATCATGCAACAGCATACAGGCTACCTCTCCTGGCATTGCTCTGTGTATCTGCATAAGAGAAAGCGTTGAAGTTAAGCAGGCCTCGGATTGAATTCCAGTTTACTCCTTCCCATTTGGTAAACCAGAGTGTTAATTAGCCACTTTCAGGCTCAGTTTTCTCATATATAAAACAGTGATAATGACACTTACTTCACCAAGTGGTTGTGAGGCCAGATAAGAAAACATATGGAATAAGCACTTAATAATGATAGCTTTGTTTCCAGGTTTCTTACTCTAATTATTATAATTTGCTAGCTTTACAGAATCTGTATTTAGCTCAGTAAAAGCAAGGCCAGTGACCTTCAGAGGAGCACGAGCAACTTTTCACCTTTTCTAGGCCAAACTGGAACCAGGGAACTGATGGTTTGCCTTCCCATACACTATAATTTGAACTTGGTTTCTCTGCATATGATTTTGTTGTAATAGGGGCTTGTCCTCAGTTCTATTTTTGATCACCCTAACAGTTTTTATTTTTTTGCATTGAGCTTTAAATTGTGTTGGATTTTTCCCTGCCCTCTGTTTCATTTTGTTTGTTTTATTTCCCTGACACAATGCAGCTATAATGCAGCCCAAGAGGCAAAATATTTTTAGGTAAATTTCCATTCAAGAGTACTATATTAAATTAAACAACAAATAAAAAAAAAGAGAATAAAAGAAATTAAAAAAAGATTATATTAAAACTTAATATTCATATCTTTTACTTGTTTTATCTTTCATTGTGAAATACTTAATATTTAAAATTAGCAGGAAAGCTAAGAAAGCTAAACAAATATTACATGTGCATATTAATGAGTAGAGCATGGTTCATTCTACGTAGCTTTGCAATGATCATGTACTATATATACACAGATATTCTAGTACATAATGTTATATATATACATATAAATACATATAAATGTATATCAAAAACATTATTTCTATTGGGAGCTGCAAAACAACACTGACAGTATTCCTTTTCTTCCTAGAAAATGTGTTCCTAATGGTTACTATTTAACTGAGTATGGCCAAAATAACACTAATAAGCAATTTATTTTAAGATATGCAGTGGTCAAGAGATTCATAAATTGCCTAATCATTTCATGCTTTTTTGCCATGTATGTTCCTGGTATTATTAGTATTATTATTACTTTTTGCAAATTCAGTCCTAATTAGATTAAGACTTTCCCAGTCACCTACTTCTCATATCCCTATGTAAACTAGCCAAAATTAATCAGATAAGTAAATTTTCCTTTGGCAAGGAGACTCAATCTCAAGCCAAAAACAATGTATTTAATGTTAAAACATATAATGTAAAAAGTCCTTTTCTTTAAAGTGAAATAAAAAATAGTGAGAGTAATGTGAAATAAATAATAGCAATCATTATTTAATTATTAAAATTCATGGAAGAAATCAACTTTTCTGTCCCCCAAAAAAGTTCTGGTTTCTCGGTCAAGTTCTACTAGGACCTTTGGCCTCCAGGCAAAAGATAACTTCCTAAAGACAAATTACTTACAGTGGAGACTCCATAAACAATAGAAGCTATAAAGGTCCCATAAACAATAGAAGCTATAAAGCTATAAAGGAATAGGGTAGAGTGACACTTGCTCTGGGTTTGATTTGAATGGAAATGAGCCTCTTGGGGAAACTTATGGGCTTAAACCACAATACAAAAGACTATCTAAAATGTTTTAGTGAAACTCCTGTTTTAATGTTCCTTTGCTGATTTGAGAGCTATTTAATTAAAATGTAGACAATACACAATTGTCAGTGATAATATCTGCAGAAGTATTACACCTAAAATTCAGTATCAAGCTGTTCTCCTTTTGTTTTAATTGAATTGGAACTAGTGTTCTTTCAACTCTTTAGGGTTGAATTGTTAATGCTAAAAAAGGAGAACTACTACAAGTAAAAGAAAACAATTTTTTTGGCATTGCATCAAAAGAGGAGGCCTTAACTTAAAACTAAGTTTGGTGTGTAGAGGAATAATCCAGGAATAAAGCATACTTTGCTTTACTGTAGCAATTAGAGAGGGAAATGAAAGAAAGAAAAGGAAAAAACAAGAAACAACTATTTTCAAGACTTCACATATCTTCCCCTGTTTTAGCTAAATGTCCTATAAGCTATTATGGGAGAAATAGCATCATAATTTTATTGATGAGTCAATTGAGACAAATAGATTTAAAAGGACTTACTAGAACTTGCACAGTGGATAAAGAGGAAGGATAGAGCTGTGTGTAGAAACAGCTCACTATTATGAGAGTCCCAGGACAACTGAAAGTAAAGGGTGAGATGGTTTGTTAAAAACATTTGAGAAAATTACCTGAAAGATAGTCTAGATTACCTGAGTAAATCAGAAATCACTACAAAGACATCATAACAGAAGGAAAGAGGATGACTTAAATTAGTCATTATAGACGAGATACAAATGTCTTAAAGAGCAAATAACTTATGCAGCTTGCCTCACTTGTATGTATTGCAAATAACTAATTTTCTTTCCCCAAAGCAGAAAAGAAAAGAAAATTTAAAGTGGCAAGTTGTTTTGAGGTTTGGAGAAGGAAGAAAATGATTTTCCAGCATATAACTCATGTCTAAAGAGATAGTTGAAAATTTCCAAACAAAAATTTAATGGACTATAATTTTCCAGACTTACAGGTAAAATCCCATTCTACTAAAAAGTTTAACAACTATCAAAATTTTTACCTATAGGAGTTTATCTTGTTTGCATCTTATTTAAATTAAAGAAGTATCGTACCAGATGATAATCTCTTAAGGCATATAAATTTTATCATGTTCTTTCTCTTCCCCCAAGATGTTGTACATGTGTCACTATTTGACTCAGGAATGTTTGATATCAGAATTAGTATAAATGTTCCTCACCTATGCTTTTAGCAATATTGCTTAAATGCCATGGTATGTTCTGGCCTCCAATTCATTATACCAAACTGCTTGAGACTCTTAATCAGGAACGAACCTTCATGTCCCTTTAATAGAGACAGAGTTTAAATGTTAACATCTCAGGGAAAGTGACAAGCAGTGAGTTAAATTTAAACCGAGGTGTAATACCTGATGCTAGAGTTTCCTAATGGCAGGTGTTCTTAGATCAGCATTTCCTAAGCTTAGTCTATGGAATATTTTGGATGTTATAGGCTGTACCAGTTTGTATATATTATGTCCCCCAGTAAACGCCATGTTCTTTGATGCAATCTTGTGGGGGCAGACATATATTAGTAGGAATTAAGTTGGAACGTTTGGATTAGGTTGTTTCCATGGAAATGTTCCCCACCCAACTGTGGGTGATAACTCTGATTGGATAATTTCCATGGAGGTACGGCCTTGCCCATTCAGCATGGGCCTTGATTAGTGTACTGGAGCACTATTTAAACTCAGACAGAAGGAGTGAGCATGCTACAACCAAGAGGAAAACTTTGAAGAATGCACAGGAGTTGAGAGAGAAGCTGCAGATGAGAGACATTTTGGAGATGGCCTTTGAAAGCACACTCTTGCTCCAGAGAAGCTAAGAGAGGACAAATGCCCTAAGAGCAACTGAGAGTGACATTTTGGAGAGAAACTGAAGCCTAGAGACGAACATCCTGGGAGAAAGCCATGTTGAAACCAGAACTTTGGAACAGATGCCAGCCACGTGCCTTCCCAGCTAACAGAGGTTTTCCGGTTACGATTGTCCATCCTCCACTGAAGGTATCCGATTGTTGATGCATTACCTTGGACACTTTATGGCCTTAACTGTGTAACCAAATAAACCCCCTTTATAAAAGCCAATCCATTTCTGGTGTTTTGCATTCTGGCAGCATTAGCAAACTGGAACATAGGCCCAATGGTTACCTTTCATTATTTTTTAACCCAAAGAGGACACATTAACAGAAATGATAGAAATTTAGAGATTATTGAATCCATAGTATTATTGACCATCAGCACCAAATAACCACAAAGTTTAAGGCTTTGAGTAAAATGTGTTCAGGTAAAATCTGCAACATACTCCTTTCTCACTCTTCAAGAAATTGTGATCCTTTAGTGTTAGCCTTATCTGATTTATTTATCTTGGGGCCAGTGAGGAAGTTGGAATTGAGAGACATAGGAAATATTGTCTCCCTCTCCCACCACACAATTTTGGAAGGTTTTGTTCAGATAAGTTTAACAAGTGGGAACTGGAAGCAGAAGATCCATTACCCTTCTCACTGATTCATCAGTTAGGAAGTAAAAAGAGACAGGATAAAGCTGTGTTTCCTAATTTTGAGGTAAAATAACCATGCTACTTATGTAAATCTGATCTTTTGTATCTTGTACTCTAACATCCATAGGAAGGAACAGATGATATTGAAGAGCAGCTTAACTGTGTTCATGTCCACAGTTTCCCCTCATAGAGAGATGACTTTATTTGCCAGGGCTGCTGTAACAAATTCCATACAGTGGCATGGCTTAACAACAGGGATTTATTGTCTCACAGTCTTGGAGGCTAGAAGTACAGCATCAAGATATGGGGCTAGGCTTGCTCTCTCCTGGAGCTGGTAGTGTTCCAGCAATCCTCCAACACATGGTGATCTCTCTCCTTGTGTCTGCTCCTCTAATTTCTGCAGATTTCCTAGCTTCTTCTGACAGACTGTGCCCAAATTTATTTTGCTTATAAAGTGTGATAGATAGCATTATGCATCCCAATTTAGACCTGTTCTTAATCTTAATCTGCATTCTTGTGGTGTGAATTCATTATATATATATAGGACCTCTTGAAGACGTTATTTTTGGTTAATATGTGACCCTACTGAATCAGAGTGGATTTCAATCCAAATTACTAGAGAAAGAGATCAAGAGAAGTTACAGAAGCTAGAAAGGAGAGGACATTGCCATATAATGGAAAGCAAAGTTAGAAGCCAAGGAACCCCAAAGGTTGCCAGAAACCAGCACAAGAACTCAGCAATCTTTGGGAAGAAAGCAAGCCTTATTGATGACTTGATTTTGCATTCTGGCTTCTGAAACTAGGAGCCAAGAAATTCCTGTTGCTTAAGCAAATCCATCATGTTGCAAACTAAGACATAATGATTCTAGTCACACAGATTAAAGCCAACCCCGATTCAATTTGGCGTCATCTAAATTGGATCTTTGAAGACCTTATTCATAAATGTGTCCACAACTTGGCTAATCATAATATCTTCAAAGGTCTTATTTTACAAATGGGTTCAAAACCACAGAAGTGTGGATTAAGACTTGAACATGTCTTTTGTGGGGGTCATGATTAAAGCTCCAGCAGGAGGGAAACAAATGTGTTCTTAAATGACCAGGTGAGAAGGAAGATGTAAACATCCACCTTACCCAATAATATGAGGAAAACTGTTCAATTATAATTAAGCTAAGGAAAGTGTTCCTTAAGCAATATTAAACAAATTTCTTTCCTGAAAGTCTTTTCAGAGTTTATAATATGCTTAAATTTCTTTGTGACTCTTCACGGGGGTGGTATTGCTATTTGGGTGTGGTGTCAAACGTATTTGGCAATGAAATCCTTTTTTCCCTGCATAGCATCTCTCAGGATTAGTAGGCTATGAGATAAACTATGAAAAGTATTGATTAAAGGAAAGGATATGGGATCATAAAGAGAGACTGCAGTGGTTTGAAGTTGTATGTATCCTAGAAAAACATTTTCTTAAATTTAATCCATGTCTGTGGGTAGGACCTTTTGATGAGGTTACTTTTGTTAAGAAGTTGTGGTCCACTTCAGTCAGGATGGGTTTTACTCCTATTACTCTAGTCCCTTATACAAGAATGAAATTCAGACTAAGAGAAAAAAACCGCAGGAAGCAGGAAGCTGAAACAGTATCCAGAAGAAAAGGGAGAGACCAAGAGACAGTGCCATGTGCTTTGCCATGTGACAAAGGAACGAAAGATCACCACAGCCAGCCCCAGAGAGCCACAGTCTTTGGTGAGAAAGTATTGATTTGGACATTTTCCTGGCCTCAACACCGTGAGCAAATAAATTCCCATTGTTTAACTCAATCTATTTCATGTATCTACTTTGTTTTAAGTAGTCTGGGAGGCTAAAACAGAGACTAAACTCAGCAATGGGAATGGATTCAGAACTGTGTGGGTTTATAATTATTCTTGCTCTATAATTTGGCCTTCCTCAAAAATGCAACACTGTTAGGAGGCTTTTTTTTTTTTTTTCTTTTTTTATTAAATTCAGTTTTATTGAAATATATTCACACACCATACAATCATCCATGGTATACAATCCACTGTCCATAGTATGATAACATAGTTATGCGTTCACCACCACAATCTATCTCTGAACATTTTTGTTAGGAGGCTTTTGTAATATGAATATGAGAGCTGATGATGGTGTGAACTATGAAGGCCAGTGAATTGCATAATTCTGGGGCAAAATTCTCATTGTATTCCAAGTGAACAGTGTCTCTTGAAGTTGTATGATACAGAAGGCGTTCCACTCTAATCAAAAGACTAATATGTCTGCCCCAACAAGATTGCATTAAAGAACATGGAGTTGTGGGGGACATAATAGATTCAAACCAGCCCAGGCGGTCTGATGGTGACAACAGTAGAGGTGTGAGAGTGGTTGGATTTAGCATATTTTGAAAGCTAAACCAACAGAATTTGTGATATATTGGATTTTGAATGTGAGGGAAAAAAGAGGAATAAAAGACAACTACAAGAAAATTAGAGTGAAGAAATATAGATAGCAATCAAAGAAAAATATTTTGTGAAGTTTTGCTATGAAGGGTGTTCCAGTTTGCTAAAGCTGCTGTTATGCAAAATACCAGAAACAGATTGGCTTTTATAAAGGGGATTTATTAGGTTACAAATTTACAGTTCTAAGTCTGTAATAGTGTCCCAATTAAGGCATCAACAAGAGGATACCTTCACTGAGGGAAGGCTGATAGCATCTAGAATACCATTGTTAGCTGGGAAGGCACGTGGCTCGTGTCTGCTGGTCCTTTGCTCCTGAGTTCTGGTTTCAAAATGGCTTTCTTCAAAATGTCTCTGGGCTTCATAAATAAAGAAAAGTGAGGTGAGCCTAGGGATTGATTTTTTTAAGATAAAAGAGATTAAGGTATGCTTAAATGCTGACAGGAATGATCCAATATAAAGGGAGAAAATGATGATACAGAATGAAGCAAAGTCTGTGATTAAGCAGGAGGGCATGGAATACAGTCCACAAGTGGGGGAGTTGATCTTAACTCAGAGAAGCAGTAAAGTATAGTGGTTAAAACACACACACACACACACACACACTAGACCCTGGTGCTAAATTGCCTAGTTTAAAACTCCAGTTCCTTGATTCACTACCTGTGTAACCCTGGGCAAATCACTTAATCCCTCTGTGCTTCTATTCCCTCATTTGTAAAATGAGGATAATTATAGAATTTAACTGACAGTATTATCATAGAATTAAGTGAATTAATTTATATAAAATACTTGGAGTTGTCTTGATATGTATAAAATGTTACCTACTCAATTAAATGTTGCCATAGGTAAAGGGGGAGTAAAAGGAGAGAAGGCAGAGACAGACTAGAGAAATTTTATTCTAAAATAGGTTTGTAGTCTAGCAGATCAACAAGGCAAATATCAGTAGACAGTATTCAGAAAAATTGAAGACACTGCAGAATTGCTTTGTCATGTAGATATTTTTCAATAGTTTATATGTACAGTTAAATAGATCTAATGTCAAAAGCATATAATCAAGAGTTTCATGATCTATGTATATCAGTTGTTTTAAACATAGGTGTATCAGTTGTTTTAAACACATAAAGTAAAGCTTTACTTTATGTGTCCTTTCCAATTACTTTGAAGGGTAATCAATCTGAATCTTCATGAGATATTATTGGAATTACATGTAACATCCTAGAAACCGTCATAAATTATATGAAAAACTGGCAAAAGCAAGACCGTGAAACTTTTAGCAAAATTGAACTTCAAAAACTTTCTTGGTATTGGGAAACAAAAGACCTAAATATCATTACCTCTACTAAGATGAACAACTTGTCCCAAGAGTAAATCACAATTAAATAGCTATCAGATTAATTTCACGCAATATATCTGATGTTTTGCACTTCTCGTTGAACCTAACTGTAATGCTATGTTCATGCTCAGATTTACAAATGAATAAACTGACAATGAAGAGATTGAGAAACATGACACGTATTTCATAGTAAATAAGTGGCAATGATGGACTTTAGTTCCTAGAAGAATTGGTAGTGTTAAAAAATATGTGTTACAATGTGAAGATTGTGAGACGGGGTTTTGATGCCATATATTCAATTAGATGTTATAGCAATGATGTCCAGGATTCAACTGAATTGTTCTCTGAACAATTATTCCTTCTCACGTAGGTTTCTCTGGGGGGTTAGAGTATATAGAACATATCTGACAATGGAGACATAAGATGTTTAGAAAAATGTTGCTTCTGATTCTTTCCAGATGCAGTCTGTAGAAAAGAAGTAAACTAGACGTGATGCACTCATTTTTCTACTTGGAG
Organism: Choloepus didactylus; assembly: GCF_015220235.1. Classification (NCBI taxonomy): domain Eukaryota; kingdom Metazoa; phylum Chordata; class Mammalia; order Pilosa; family Megalonychidae; genus Choloepus; species Choloepus didactylus. The sequence goes on from NC_051309.1 coordinate 191,909,406, forward strand.
AAAAGAGCTGATGGTGGACAACTTTGCCTGGTTTGCTGTACTAGCTTGTTAGTATCATTAAAAAATAATAATAGGTCAAAATGATGGGCTGCCCTGGTGTTGCAGCATCAGGCCAGTGGCTGGATGGTGTTTGAAAATGGTATTACAGTGCTGCAGGGTTCAATAAACTGGGGTTAATGAGAGATGATACAATAGCTGAGACTGAAGATGTAAAAGAAGCCGTAAGAAGGCTTCCTGAGAACCTTTATAATGACAGGGTGTTTTGCATTAAGAGAGCACTAGACCTGACAGTGAGACAGCAGATCTTGCCTAAAGAGCAGTGGACAAAATATGAGGAGGATAAATTCTATCTTGAACCATATCTGAAAGAAGTTATTCAAGAAAGAAAAGAGAGAGAAGAATGGGCAAAGAAATAATTATGTAATTGAAATGTGGACAGCTGTCCCCAAAGTATTTTTATGAAGTTGGTAAAAGTGAAAATGTACAATTTAAGAACTATTTGGGCTACAAATGTATCACTTTAAACAAATATCAATTGTAATCATTGTTGGAGTTTTTGAATTCTAAATTTTATAAAAATCTTTTCTGATTTCACTTATCTGTTATGAGTGTTTCCAAACTTCTAAGCTAACGTTTACTTAGTGTTTAATTGCTTCCTGGGGCTGAGAAAGAACAATTTAATCAGTTCTCACTGGTTGAATAACCTTAGTTTACTAAAGGATATAATGTTATACCAAGTAGAATAGTCACCTTTATATTGCCTTCGTAGATTATCAAGATGCCTGGAAGCCAGCCCCATAAGGGCCTAACTTGTAGGTATGAGAATGGAGCCAGAAGCAAGTGCCAGTACTTGATTTCACCTGAAATAAATACATCAGCCCAGCACACTGCCTTTCTTACTTCATGGGTATTCAGTAGAATGTAAAGAAAGAGAAAGGATTCATTCCCCAGTTTGCTAAGATTGGAAACCAGCCCCAGTTCAGCCCTCTTCAACCACAGGTCTTCCAAATATTTTATTTTGCATCCTATTGAAAAAGAAATCATGTACACAGCCCCTATATGAATAAATCATATGTATAAATCATATGTATTTACTCCTGTGCTAATATGTATATTAGAAAACAAAAAGTAAACGTTAGAAAAATAGATAAAAATGTAAAGACAAATTATACTTTCTCCCCATATCTGAGTGACTTGTCTACTCTCAAAACTATTATTAAAAAAAAACAAAAAAAACTGTAGTTACATAGTATATTGTAAGCACTGAATATGAGTAATGGTTAAAAGTTTTAAGGTTTTATGTTGGTTACCTTGAATATAAACTAGAACTATTTGATAATATCCTTCCCACCCCTAAATTCTGAAGTGCTTTTCTTTGGTGGTAGTGAAAGGGGTGAAAGCACAGAAAGCAGGGAAGGAATTGTCTGGAACCCACAGAGGTCCACAGCAACTCTGCTGTGTGGGGCAGAAATAGCTGATTGGGATCTTACCTGAAGGAACAAAACAGACGAACAAAAACAAATTTTAGGCTGTATTTTAAATTTTTAAAGAATCAAAAGTATGTATGTGTATTTAGCAGGTGTGTGTATGTTTGTGTAAAAAACACTCTCCCCCAAAGATGTGATAAAATGTCCCACATTCGTTATCTTTGAATTGCAACATAATCATAAAGTGGTCTTTTAAATTTTTTGTGAAAGTATTAGAAAACCTCATTATATTCCTAAGGGCCTCTCTTCTAGTTGATACTCAGATTATTTTCTGAAACACCTCTCCTGAAATCATTCTTGAAGATTCTCTGTTAATTGTCAGATCCAAGTCTGTCAGATCCTCATTTGATAATGGTTTTGCTCTTGGTAAAAGCAGTTCTACTTTAGCACATATGAATAAGATTTGCAATTATCTTTGCAATCAACTTGCATTATGTTTTTGGAACCATGTCTGAAATCAGAGAATCTGGTAAGGATGTTTATAGATGCTAGTGTTAAGGGATGTTTTAGTGAGGGACTATTTGCTTGAGGGTCAGTTGATTAGTAAGTATTTTTGTGTCATGATGTGTCCATATTGAATCCCATTGTAGGTCCTAGGATGATAAATTCTTGAACAACGAAAGACCCCCTATGTTTAAATCCTGACTAGTCATGCTCTAATTCCATTTCTCTCTTACTCACTTCAAATGAATTCAAATCTCACAACTGTTGATGGGTGTAATGTTCACATAACCTGTTTGACAAACATTTTGGTGATATGTATTAAGAAAATCAAAATTGTTCTAAATAATTCCAATAACAGCTACCATTTATTGAGTGATCATTTTGATTCTATATTTGGCACTTTACAATCATTTAATCTCACACAATGCAGTGACATAGGTACTATTACCTCTCCTTTATCAGTGATGAAAATAAAGTTTACAGACTTCAAAACAATAATAATAATAATAATAATAGTAAAACTGGGGACTTCCACTTCTGTCCAAGATGGAATAACAGGATTTGAAATTACACTTCTGCTTAAAGCAACCAAAAAATAGGTAAAAGTATGATACAATTTTTGCATCATACTAGGTATCAGACAAAAAAGGACAGTGATCTCTGAGAGACAGAAAACAAACCAGTTGCTCTCTATAAATCCCCCAGTTTACTGCTGCAGTTGAGCTTCCAGGCTGTAGTACAAGGAGGTGAGATCCAGGCAGAAAGCTATGGAATCCCTGAGCTGAAAAGACAGAGCTGAGAATCCAGGGACAACACAGTGACTAGAGTTTGCAAAACAGAGTAGAAGAGAGAAGAGAACCTTGCAGAGAAAAAACTCTGGAAATCTGCTCAGATCTCACTTGAATATTCAGCAGACTGTTGGTCAGTGTATGTGTGAGGAAACTTCCTAAGGCTAGAGACAAAAAAATGACATTAAAAATAATTAAAGGTGACAGTGCACGGTACACACACAGGGCAGTGGCAGGATTAGTGCTTGCTCCATCAGCCATCCTGGAAAATCTCAAGATTCATGGAGCATTGGCTAGACTATAACACAAGGATCTTACTCTGTAGTGGGAAATACTTTAGCTCAAGACTGAGCACTATTCTGGTCCCATCTAACAAAGCTTAAAAACAAAAACTGAAAGGATCAAACTGTTTCCAAGTAACATAATTGTGTCCTACAACTAAATACAAAATATTTATAGGACTGCAAAAATATACAGCACCCAACAAGGTAAAATTGAAAACATCTGTCATCCAATCAAGATTTACTAGGTATGTAAAGAAATAGGAAAATATGAAGCATAATGAAGAGAATAAAGCATGAGTGATGGAGATATTCTACCTTTTGATGTAGGTGGAAGTCACATGGGGATAATAAACTGTCAAAATTCATCAAACTGAAAAAACACACAGACAAAAATGATTCAGAACTGACATAGATGTTAGAACTGACACAAGGAAATTAAAACAGATATTATAACTGTATTCCATATGTGAAAAAAATAGGTTAAGTAGAGATATAGGAGATATTAAAAAAACTACAATGTTTAAGATGAAGAAAATACACTGAATGGAATTAACGACAGAGTCCATTTTCAAAAGAAACAAAATACTAAACATGAAGACATAGCAATAGAAATTCCAAAACAAAACACACAAAGAAAAGAATTAAAAAAAAATGACCACAGTGAACTGTTGTGCAATTTCAAGTGATCTAATATACATATAATTGTGTTTGCTAAAGAAGAGATGGGAGTGGGTAAAAATAATTATTGGAAGAATTAAGGGATGGGAATTTCCCAAGTAGATAAAAATTATAAACTCAAAAATCCTAAATACAAGAAACACAAAGGAAATTACTTCAAGGCAAATGATAAATTGCTCAGAGCTATGAAAAAGAGAAAATCTTAAAGGTAGCAAGAGAAAAAAAGACATTTAAATATAGAGGCTCAAAGTTAAGGTTGACAGCAAATGTCTCTCATAAGAAACAATGCAAGCAAAAAAGATAACATTTTAAGATAGCATCTTAAAATATGAAAAGAAAAAAACAATCTTTCAATACAGAATTCTGTAAACCCAATAAAAATGTCTTTCAAAAATGAAGGCCAAATAAAAGTTTGTTTCGACATACAAAAGCTGAAAGAATTCATCACCTGCAAACCCATACTACAAGCAAAAAAATGTTGAAATTCAGGCAAAAGGAAAGTGATACAAATGAATATATGGATTTATACAAAGGCATGAAGAACATCAGAAATGGCATAAGTATATAATTTTTCTAATTATATAACTCTCTTTAAAAGTAATCTGTATATTGAAAAATAATAATGTAGTGTAGGTTTTATATGTAAAACTAAAATATATGACAATAATAGCGTGAAAGCAAGAAGGGAAAATACTGGTGTAAGATTCACATATGTAAAATGGTATAGTATCACATGAAGGTAGACTGTAAAAATTTACAGACATATACTATAAACTCTAAAACAACCCCTAAAACAATCAAAGGAGGCAAAATGATATCATTTTTTAAAAATTAACCCAAAAGAAGGCAGGAAAAAGCAGAAAAAGAAAATAAGGATAAAGTGGAACAGATGGAAAAATAGGAAGATGATAGATTTAAATCTAACCATTTTAATAATACCATTAAACACAAATGGTTTAAATACCACAAATCAAAAACAGAGAGTGTCAGATTGGATTAAAAAGCAAGACTATCATATATATATGATAGTCCCTTACTATCCATTTTATATATGTAGACTTATCTGTAGTTAAGTCATTCTTTCATTCCTGATATTGGTAATTTTGTGTCTTCTCTGCTTTTTTCCCCTGATTATTCTGGCTAAAGCGTTATGATTTTATTGATCTTCTCAATGGAGAATGTCCCAAACCAGGAGACTGAGTTAATCCCAAGAGATAATATCCTGGGTAGGCCTGACCTATTCAGATGAGACCTTAAAAGGCCTGTGCCCATCCTGAAGTTAGAGATTTAAAGTATGAGAGGGTTTCTGCTGCAGGCCTTGAAAAGGTAAGCTACCATATTTTGAGAGAACTTATGGAGATATCCATGTGGCAAAAACCTGGGGGCAGCTTCTAGAACTAACATATGCTTCCTGGCTGAGAGCTAACAAGGAAACAAGACCTATGGCTAGAAGAAATTGAATTCTTCCAATAAGTGGTGAGCTTGGAAGAGGTGAATAACAGGTGAGAATGCAGCCCCAGGACCTGACATCTTGATTTCAGCCTTATGATACCCTTAGCTGTGAAACCTAGCTGTGTCATCCCTGTAAGCATGATACAAAACTGTATGATAGGAAGATGGCAGCATAGAAAAAAGTGGAAGACTTAGTCTTCCCCAGAACAATTCATAAATGAACAAAAAACCAGTCAATAACCTGGAATAACTGCGGGGAGACAAACGTGACTGTACACTCAGCATCCACCGACATGAGTTGGGAGGAATGCCCGAGATCACAGCATAAAATCTGTAAGTAAAATTGTGGACCTGCGCTGAGAGCCAAGAACCTAGAGCCGAGAGCCCCTCCCTCATGGAAACCGCACTGTGCACTTTCTCAGCCCAGCCCTAAGTGAGGTTTTAATATTAACTGCTCAATACAGACAGCGAATCCTCAACAAGCAGACAGAGGCTTTTGGTGACAACTGACCTTGGGAGAATTGGGGGACGTATCTGTTTCAGGATAGGGAGCCCAGAGGATCGGGTGCTGTGTCTGGCTGACGGGTGAACCTGGGAGTTTTTCTGTCCCTCACTCTCTCTCTGTGGAGAAAACCTCAGCTGTTCTCAGCCCACAAGGCATTGCAGTAAAGACAACCTCAGACATTCTGCATTCTGAAACGAGCTGAGAGCCCCATGGCACAGCCCGGTGGCCTGGGGCTTCCCTTGAGGGACGGCACCCACTGATGAAGTAGCATGGCATTCCCTTGGCTGAGGGAGGATCGTGGCTGGGAGGGGGGATCCCCTCGGAGAACCCAGGGGGGCTACGCCAAGTCCAGCGGTTTGTGGGACAGTGAGAGAGAAGGTCTGGGGCTGAACTGAAATGAAGGCTTAGTCTCTTGCAGTGGCCTTGAATCTCCTGGAACCTGAGAGATTTGAACAGTAGAACTGCCCTTCCTCCCTGGCCACCCCTACACACGCCCCACATTCAGGGCAGACGGCTCCAGCAACACACCCAAACTGAGTTCTCCAACTGAACACACAAGAATCATTTCCCCACACTCTGTGGAAAAAAGGTTGAGAACTGACTTGGGTGATATAGGTGACTCACAGACACCATCTGCTGGTTAGTTAGAGAAAGTGTATGGCACCAAATTGTGTCTCTGAAAAATTAGATCGATATCCTTCTCTTTTTTTTTTTGATACAACTTGAAAGAACCCTATCAATCAAAACAAATGCCAAGAGGCCAAAAACAACAGAAAATCTTAATGCATATGACAAAACCAGAAGATATGGAGAATCCAGCTCCAAATACACAAATCAAGATTTCGGAAGAAACATTGTACCTCGCAAAATTAATCAAAGAACTACAATCGAAGAACAAAAACATGGCAAAGGATTTAAAGGACATCAAGAGGACCATGGCCCAGGATATAAGTGCCATAAAGAAGACCCTAGAAGAGCATGAAGAAGACATTGCAAGAGTAAATAAAAAAATAGAAGATCTTATGGAAATAAAAGAAACTGTTGGCCAAATTAAAAAGACTCTGGATAGTCACAATACAAGACTAGAGGAAGCTGAACAACATCTCAGTGTCCTAGAAATCCACAGAACAGAAAATGAAAGAACAAAAGAAAGAATGGAGAAAAAAATAAAAAAAATCGGAATGGATCTCAGGGATGTGATAGATAAAATAAAATGTCCAAACTTAAGATTCATTGGTGTCCCAGAAGGCGAAGAGAAGGGTAAAGGTCTAGAAAGAGTATTCAAAGAAATTGTTGGGGAAAACTTCCCAAACCTTCTACACAATATAAACACACAAAGCATAAATGCCCAGCGAACTCCAAATAGAATAAATCCAAATAAACCCACCTCAAGACATATTCTGATCAGACTGTCAAATACTGAAGAGAAGGAGCAAGTTCTGAAAGCAGCAACAGAAAAGCAATTCACCACATACAAAGGAAACAACATAAGACTAAGCAGTGACTACTCAGTGGCCACTATGGAGGCGAGAAGGTAGTGGCATGACATATTTAAAATTCTGAGAGAGAAAAATTTCCAGCCAAGAATACTTTATCCAGCAAAACTATCCTTCAAATTTGAGAGAGAGCTTAAATCTTTCACAGACAAACAAATGCTGAGCGACTTTGCCAATAAAAGACCTGCCCTACTTCAGATTCTAAAGGAAGCCCTACCAAAAGAGAGACAAAGATAGGAGAAAGAGATATTTTAACAGAGAATTTTAACAGACATATATAGTACCTTACATCCCAAATCACCAGGACACTCATTTTCCTCTAGTGATCACAGATCTTTCTCCAGAAGGAACCATGAGCTGGGACATAAAACAAGCCTCAAGAAATTAAAAAAAAAAAAAATTGAATATACTCAAAGAACATTCTCCAAACACAATGGAATACAAATATAAGTCAATAATTTTTTGAACTATAACTCCACTATTTACTTCCTACATGATAAAAAATACACAAACTCTAAGGACAAATCAGTGGTTTTGAACTCAATGTAAAATATGTAATTTTAGACAACTATATAAAGGTGGGGGAATGAAGAAGTATAGGAACATAGTTTATGTGCCCTATTGAAGTGAAGGAGGTATCAAAGAAAAACAAGATTGATAGGGATTTAAGAGGTTAATTTTAAGCCCCACAGTAAACACAAAGAAATTATCAGAGAATATAACCATAGAGATGAAAAGTAGAGTATGGGTTAAGAGAAATGGGGGAAGGGGCAATGGGGAGTTAAGAAAGGAGTGTAGGGTTGCTGTTTGAGGTGAAGGGAAATTTCTAGCAATGGATGGTGGGAAAGAGCATAACATCATTCTAAATGTGATTAATCCCACTAATGGAAGGCTAGGGAGGGGGTGGAATGGGAAGATTTAGGCTGTATGTATGTTTCCACAATTGAAAAAAGAAAAAAAAAAAAGACTGTCTAACTAGATGACAATTGAATGCTAAGGATGAACTGGGATGGGATTGGAGGGTGGAGGACAGGTGGCTTGAAGGGACACAGTTGAGACATGAGGAAAAGGAAATATAGAATGTAAGCTTTGTATCATTGTTGAATCTCTTATACTTCTTAGCTGCGCTTAATGGAATTACATAAAAGAATGTTCTTGTTTATGGGAAGTACATACGTGAATTATAGTGTATGTTCAACGATGTGTGCAGCTAACTCTCAGATGTTCAGAAGACAGAGAAATAGATGATGGATGATAGATAGGGAGGGAAAGAAATAGTGATGTGACAGCATGTTCAAGTTGGTGGATTGAACTCTCGGGGTGGGGGTCAGGGTATGATGGAATTCTGTGTATGGGGCTAGTATTGTTTTTGCAACTATTCATGTAACTTTGAATTTATTTAAAAAAAAAAAGGAAAAAAAAAACTGTATGATAATAAAAGTTGTTTTCAGCCATGAAATTTGTATAATGTGTTAGGCAGCAATAGAAAACTAATATAGTCTCAAATCAATGACCTCACATTCTACCTTAAGAACCTATAGTGAAAGAAAACAAAGATCAGAGCAGGAATCAATTAATAGAAAATAGAAAATCCATAGAGAAATTAGTGAAACTAAAAGTTGGCTCTTTGAGAAGACCAATAAAATGGATAAACCTCTAGCCATGGTAATCAGGAAATAAAGGAAAAAGATGAAAAATTACAAATATCCAGAATGAGAGCGATGACATCTATACAAGACACTCCATATGTTAAAAGGGTAGTAAGGGGATATTATGAACAACTCTATACCAATAAATTCTTCAAAGTAAATGATATAGACATATTCTTTGAAATATACGAACTACCAAAGTACACTTAAGAAAAATCGGAATGCCTGAATTGCCCTGTATCTATTGCAACAATTGAGTTTGTAGTTATAAACCTTCCCTCAAAGGAAATTCCAGGTTCATTTAGACCAACTCATTGGTGAATTCGACTGAACATTTAGAGAAGAAAAATAACAATTTTACACAAACTCAGAAAATTGATGAGGAGGAATACTTCCAGATATATTTCCAGGGCCAGTGAATTGTACGTATCATCATTACTCATTAGGGAAATGCAAATTAAGACCACAACAGATACCACTACATAACCATTAGAACCCCTAAAATTATTTTTAAAAAATGACGAAAGACTAAACCAAGTATTGGCAAAGAACTAGTACTCATATACGGCTGGTGGGAATGTAAAATGTTACATGTTTGTAAACCAATTTGACTATTTTTCATCCACCAACCATAAGACCCACCCATTCCACTCCTAAGTATTTATTCAAGAGAAAGGAAAGCATATGTTCCTACCACATGAATGTTCATAGCAAGTTTACTGAAATAATCAAAAACTGGATGCAATTCAAATGTCCATCAACACATGGATGGTTAAACTCACCATGGTATAGCCACACAACAGAATACTTCTTAGCAATAAAAGGAATGAACTATTGATACACACTTCAATATAAAAGGATCTCATAATAATTACACTGAGTAAAAGAACCAGGCCAAAAATTAAAAAAGAAAAAAGAAAAGGGAAAGAATACATATTTTATAATTTAATTAATATAAAATTCTAAATTCAAAGTTATATATAGTGACAGCAGATCACTGATTGCCTGGGGTCAAGAAAGGGTTGTGGGAAGGGCAGGGTGGGGAAGGAAGGGGTGGGGGATAGAAATACTACGGGGCATGAAGAAGTTTTAGGGAGTAACATGTTCTTTTTCTTGATTTAGGTAATGGTTTCCTGGATGTATACCTATGTCAAAATGTATGAAATTAAATGCTTCAAATATGTGCGGTTTATTGTTTGTCGACTTCAATCTAATAAAACTATTCATAAAAAATAAAGCTAAAAAACTTTCAATCTGAATTTCCTATTTTTCTGACTCATGAATTCAAATAAAATAAATAAAGTACAATAACATGGCATATACTAAAATCTGCCTTGGTTTTGTTAACCCATGAAAATCTATTTGCCTTGGATTTTGGCTTGGTATTTGGAACTGATAAGCTGAATGCCCATTTAAAGCTCTTTTGACTTATCTGAATTCAGGCATAATCAATGATTGTGAGATCCTATGGGTTGTTATCTTATTGAATCTCAGGAACAGGAAAAAGGTGTGTCATTCAGTTGTAGTGTTAAAATCTGACTACTCAGTTTCAAATTTAGGTATTCATTGTAGAAGTAGCCTGGGATGTGAAATTTTACAAGTTAAGTGAAGTATAAAAAAAATATTATTTTAAGAGTAAGAAACCGTAATAATTAATGATTATGAACATTTTTAATTTTTTATGTACACATAAATTATTGAGAATTATCAAATAAGTAAACAGCAAAAACATTGACAGTTAATTGGTGTGCATCTAATAAAAGTTGAGATATAGATGGAAATTCAGAGTTTTTATTTTGAAATCTAACTTAATTTCTCCTTTGCAACATTGCTATATCCAAGGTTATTGTCAATTTTTCCACAAGCAAATGTGTCAAATAGAAAATTCAAGAAAATATTACCAAAATAAACAATCTAATAAGGACAATAATCTTTTATTTGCTTTTGAAAATACTTCAAGAGAATTTTCTTCAAGTAGGGCACAAAGCTTCAGTGTGTGATATTTCTGTTAAGAAAATCACATCATTGTCATCAACCAAATCTTCAACTCCAGTATTAGAGCCCAAAGAAGTCTACCTTAGTTACTAGTCTTTAGAGAGGAAGAAATAATAACACATTTATTGAAATATCACCAGATCTACCTTGGACTAGAAGACTTCACTGTTGGAAAGTTACTAGCTCACTTTCTGCAACTGTAAAATGGAAAGAATGATATCTACAGAGAAACATGCAATTGACACTGTGGGCTGATGTTCTCTCAGCAAGTTTATTGTAATAATCAAAAACTGGACACAATCCAAATATCCATCATTAATTCACAGTCTTAGCCCTTTCCTGCACTGCCCAGAATCTATTCATTCTGAAACCATTGGCCAACTGGCCAAACAATATAGTTATTTTTTTTTAATGAAAATTTCAATGCAGGGCTGAAAGGTTTGCATTCGATGTTCCACAGCTTATGCCATTTTAAATTCCCATTTTTTATGGTTCTCAAAATTCTCTCAGTCAGATTCCAATGGGGGATTCTCTCTACACTTCCTAATGCAAATCCTTATGCTCTTAGAATAGCCCTTGTCTTCTTCAGCCACCTAAAGTTCTCATCTCTTGTTTATACGGAGAAACTGAAGAATCCCCAGCAAGGCCAATATCTATAAACTCAAACCTCAACACCCAGCAGTCAAAATGCCCGTATTTCTTAGAACAGAGTATTAGATTCTCAATAACAGTACCCTGGTACATGTTCAGGAGGTCTTTAGGACCCCATATTAGGCAACAGATTATTAAATTTTACATTAAAAGCATGAACAACAAAATTAAAAATAGATAAATTTGACTTCATCAAAATTTAAAACTTTGTGCATCAAAAAAAAAAAAAGAAAAAAATGAAACAATGACCTACAGAATGGTAGAAAGTATTTGGAAACCATATATCTGATAAAGGTTTAATACCCAGAATATATTTTAAGAAAAACTCATACAACTCAACAACAACAACAAAAATAGGCAAGGGGCATGAATAGACCTTTCTCCAAAGAAGATATAAAAATGGCCCCCAGACACATGTAAAGATGCTCATTATTAGCTATTAGGGAAATGCAAATCAAAACCACAATGAGATACTGCTTCATACCCACTAAGATCACTATTTTTAAATGAATGGAAAATTACAAGTGTTGACAAAGATGCAGACAAATAGGAACATTAGTACATTTTTGGTAGGAATGTAAAATGGTGCAACTGCTGTGGAAAACAGCTTGGTGGTTCCTCAGAAAGTTAAATATAAGATTATCATATAGCTCAGAAATCCTATTTATAGGTATATACCTAAAGGACATCAAAACAAGGACTCGGACAGCTATTTATACATAATATTTACAGCAGCATTATTCACAATTGCCAAAAGGTGAAAGCAACTCGTGTCCATCAACAGAAGAACGGGTAAACAAAAAGTGGTATATACATTCAATGGAAGATTAGTTAGCTATAAAAAGGGAAGAAGTTTTAATACATGTGACAACATAGATGAATCTTGAAGACATCATGTTAAGTGAAATAAGCCAGATACAAGAAGACAAATATTGTGTGGTTCACTTGCATGAAATACTCAGAATATGGAAATTCAGACAGAAAGTAGATTGCAGGTTACCAGAGGGCAGGAGGGGTGGAGGTAGAAAGAGGAGTTATCACTTAATGAGTATAATGCTTCTGTTTGGGGTGTTGAAAAGTTTTTGCAATGGATGGTGGTGATAATAGCACAACATCGAGAATGTAATTAATACCATTGAATTGCATTCTTGAAAGTGGCTAAAGTGGGATAGTTGATGTTATATGTATGCTACCAACATAAAAATTAAAAATAGTTAATATAAAATATATAGATATTCTTTGCACATAATTATACATGCATAATATATACATTATATATATATATAAACATACACATATATATACACATGTGATGTTTTCATGCTTTGGAAAGGAGGATTGGCTTTAGAATTAGACAACCCTGTGTATTAAATCCAGAATTTGAAATGCACAACACAATTAATCTGTCAGCATCAGGGTTTTCCATATGAAAATGGGGCTAATTACCCCAAATTCACAGACTCAGTGACAGAATTAAGTGAAATAACACATACAAAGTACATGAATGTAGATAAATACTACTTCCTTTTTTCTCTAGGCCTAATTTTACTTATCTGTGAATTCAGAAATTAGCTTATCTGTAAGCCATAACATTTTCTGATTCTATATTATACTCAGTTTGATGTCTCCCTCTTCTGAACTTCCAAAGAAGCATTTTAAAGATATGTAACCTTGTGTCACTGGGCAGTAACTCTATGTGACTTTGGGTCATTCTCTAGAAAAGTCATGCAAGGCTGTCCTATCTTTCCCCAAGGGCAGGCACTATATCTTGGGCTTCTCTTGGATATTTATTGTGCCAGATATAGTGCTGAGCATGCAATAGTCAATGTGCACTTCTTGGCTTGTTTCCATATTATAAATCCTTAATATAATGAACCGACATCTACATATAAGCACAAATACTTTGAAAAATCATTATTGCTGTATAATGAAAGATTCATTTCATTCTATTCCAGACTTTCTTGCAGACTTTCCTCAGGTCATTGAGCATATTTAATGTATTCATTTTAATGCATAGCAAGGATGCTCCTTTTCAAGTTCTTAGGGATGGATTTTAATGAAGAGTATAAAGGAGGAGTGTATACAACTGAGCCTCAAGCAGAAGATAATAGATTGCAGCTGAATACATTAAAGCATAAGACTCTACGGCGTCAAACCTGCTGGCTCAAATGATGTTATATCATTTTATTCTACTCTAGCTTGGTTAGGAATTTCTCATTTTCAAAGTGACTGAGGTTTGTATATTTGATAAATTGTATCTTATCTCTCCTTTCCTAACCTCCTCTGTTCCTAAGCTCAAAAACATGAAAATACAAGAGATAAAGGACCAGGCTTGCTGACACATTGAATCATGCTTTCAATGATTTAAACCTAGCTCCGGCTGGAGAGGTGAGGGGTGTTGCTGAGGAGGGAAGCTGTGTGTGGGAAGGAGAATCGATTCCAGATATTACCTTTAATTTTGTACAAATCTGTCTTTCCCTTTCTCTCTCTCTTTTTCAATGCTTTAATAATTCTAATGTTGAATCATTTATGTCATCCATGATACCTGAAATGGGCAATAAATCTTAATATACAGCAATTAAAATTTCTGTCAAGAATAATTATTTTAAAATAATAAAATATGTAAAAGAAAATTTCTATTATTTATTTATAAGATAATTTCAAATTATAGCTTTGGTCTAAAGTTACATTTTTCTAAGAATATCTTTCTTTCTATTTTATTAAATAATTATGGATATTTTCATAAATCTAATATCCTCCTGTATCTTGAAAATATTTTACATTTCATGTTGTTTTTTAATGTCCCCAAATTCTGAACTTGGCAAGAGTCTAGCCTACAACTCTTAAATTTAATCTTCCAAACAAAAATAAACAGAGTTGATATGGGGCCTGTGAGTGAATTAGGTTCATGTGTCAATGTGGCCAGTTGAGGGTACCCAGGTGTCTGGTCAAACAAGCACTGGCCTAACCGTTACAGCAAGGACATTTGTGGCTGATTTATTAAATCATCAGTCCATTGATTGCATCTGTGGCTCATTACATCAAGAAAGGCATGTTTTCTGCAATGAGATAATTTAATCAGCCAGATTTAACCCAATCAGCTGACAACTTTTAAGGGAGAAGAGAGAGAACTTTTCTTCTTCAGTCAGCCAGCCTTTCCTGGGGAGTTTATTGAAGACCTTCATCGGAGCTGCCAGCTCACTGCCTGCCTTATGGAACTTGGACTTGTGCATCCCCACAGTTGCATGAGACACTTTTATAAAATCTCATATTTACAGATATCTCCTGTTGGTTCTGTTTCCCTAGAGAACCCTAACTAATACAGGGCCAAAAGCAGATTTGGGGTTCAGATTGGGCTTTGTGGAAGAGGGAAGTTGGGAATCCTGAAGAATCAATACTTATTAACAAATAAGTGGGAGTGTGTGAGGAGAACATAAGATGTTCCAGATAAAAATGAATACCAAGAATGAAGGCCTGGAGAGAAAAGATAACAGATGTTGGAGCTAGATTATGAAGATGAAGATCAGTAATAAGGCAGTAGAATTTAGTATTAATGTAGAAAGCAAGAAGAAGCCATTGTCAGTTCTTGAATGGAAGAATAGGGAGAAGGAAAAGTAACATGGAAAACTTTGCAGAGACTAGTTTGATAGCAGGTATGTTACAAAGTGTTTCTGAAGTAACAGAGGAGAAGCAGGGACGGTATATGGGAAAGAAAGAAGACTGGAAACATAAGTTATAACTTTTTGCTTATGTATTTTCAACTGGGGAAATATTAAAATCTACTAAAATAGTATTCAATAAGAATCACTTTTTATTTAAAATATTTTTTTTCATATCACAAATTCTACCTTTCAGCCATGACGATTAGATGCCAGTCATGCTGGGTCAGATTGGAACCTATGGTTTATCCATTCCATAAGAGTCCATCATTAGGTCATATTTTCAAGGAGGGTGATGTTCAATAGCTTAGCTCTAAGATAGCTCTTGATGAATTAGACTAAGCAGATGTAGAATCTCAGGATTTTGATTGGTTTTAAATTAAGTGGGCCACCTGATTAGAGAATCACAGCTTGTTTCCACAAGTGTAATTTTGAAAGAGTATTGCATATGATGATGTAGTTGCCAGGTCACTTTTTATAAATCTTCCAACACTGTCAAAACCTGATGTCTAGTACTTAATACAGTAGTACTTATAATTATAGAGAAATTAGTAGGGACCTGCTTGGGGCAAAAACAAACTGAAGTGGGCTTGAATTTACAACTCTCCTGGGTAGGTTCATTCAGTAGATTAGAGAAAGATCCTAATTCCCTGAGATTGTAAAATCACTACTTACTTTTAATAGGAAGACAAGTTCTGTGCACTCAATCAGCATGCCGAGTCTGTAGATACAAGCTAAATACCAAAAATCCTACTTGTCTAATTTTTTATGATATATGTTTGTGACTTTATGATATTTTCATAAACATGGTTTATTGGGGTAAAATAAAACTGCAACTTTAGTTGCAGAATCCATTTTCAGTGACAAAGATTGCATTACCTCATCTACCTTCTGTTTAGTGGAGTATAAACTAATTGTTTCTTTGGCATGCGTTTCCCAGATTTATAAACTTAATGAATGTAAGATGATGTAAAGGCAAGCTGCTCAGCCCTGGAAGCTCAAGTTTTAAATAAGGTTGTTTTAAAGACTATTTTTATTAGCTAAAGGAGAAAGACTTTTTCTCAGGGAGATCTAATTTCTTTTAATCTCTCCTGTTTGGTCTCTGCTTGTGAGTTTTCTAGAATTACTGATTGGCAGTTCAGGTTCTATTTTTCTTTCACTGTTTTCCCTAGTCTGTGATCTCTACTCTTTTTTTCCATCTAAATAATTGTATCTCAAAATGTAACAATTCCGTTTTAACCAAACTTCTTTTTCTGCAAATTTTTCAACAACAACAACAACAGTGAAAAGAAAAATTTGTAATGTTTATAACTTTAGAAATACTATTTTTTAGGTAATAAATTAGGGAGAGTGACAAGATAACTTCTGAGTATAAATTATGCTTATTTTATCCACCACTGGTAGATGGAATCATTATTGAAAAATCTGACCATTTCTCTTCCCTCAGAACTCTTTGTGGTAGCTGCCATCTCACACAGTAAACCCAAGAATCTCAATTCTAGGTTTCTTTCATATTTAATTTACTCTTGTTATCTTTACCTCTTTCCTCTGTTCCCACTGAACCCCAACTAGTAAAACTTTACATAAAAAGATTATTGTTTCCTTCACTTCCTCTTTTTGTCTTTTCACAGTCATTCTATGCCTGCTGCAATACCTTTTCTCTAAGTTTAGGCCATCAGAGAAGTGTCTATCTTCTTCCATAAAGCATTTTCTAATTAAATGGAAGTGAGACATAGCTCACAGTATTGAAAGACATGTGTTGCATATGCCTGTGGTTCTAAACCACAGATTGAAAAATGGAAGTTCCATCCATCCATTTGGAAATTTCTGCTAATTTTGTTTCATTTTGCTTTTACTGAATTGATTGATTTGGCAAATTATTTTATGGTCAGAGCAAGGTTATATTTTCAAGTTGTCCACCAATTGATCAATCCATAAAAGAGTGACACTGATGGATTTGTTCATGTCATGAAGACAAAACAATTTGTTGACTTTTCATTTTTAATCAAAATGCTGGGAATCATATTTATTTCAAAAATACGTAGAATGTTTGCTTTTAGTATAAGAAATATTTCTAAAGAAATGTTCTAGCTAACACACAATTTCTTTAAATGTATAATCGTTTGCCTGTGATGTTTCCATTTCTTATTATTCTTTGTTTACAAAGAGCTTAGCACATAATAAACGCTTAGCTAATATTCAATGAAAGTGATAAAGATATATATGCCTTTTCTTGCTGTTCTCACTAATTATCGACTTTAAACCACTGAGTTTTATCTGTGAAAATTGCTTTCCAGTCTTCCAAATAATAAGCAAATTCTGAGCCTTCTGTCTCCTATACTGAACTGTTTCATTTCATGTATTGACAATGACTTGTTCAGAAGATCTTCAAGAAATGTTAATTATGTGCATGGAAACTTTGCCTTTACTATATTTCACTATTTGGACCATGAGACACTTGAGAAGTCAAGATTTGGTGGAAGATTATTGCAGTAGTGCAGGCTTTAGATGATGGGTGGCTGAACTGCATTGATATTGAGAGAAGAAAAAAGGAACAGATGTGAGAAGTTGCCTGTGATAGGTGAAGTAGAGAGAAAAGGTCATACATAATTTTAAACTTGTGTGGCAGGAATAATGACCTTCTCATTTATAGGAATGAGGGGAATATAGGGAACCAACCCAGGCTGATTTGCAGAACAAAGTTGAGTTTGTTTTGAGATATACTACTTTTTAGTTGGTAGGGCTTATCTAGCAATTGGTTATAATGATGCAAATGAGAAAGTTTGAGGATTTGCATGTCTGTATAAAGTGGTTTTTGTAGTTGATGGGGTATTTCAACAGGTTACTCATTCTTTGATACCTTGTACATTTCCACCTCTGCCTCTTTGCTTAACACTTATGCTTCTATCTCATGCAAATTCTTCTCTCATTTCCTCATTTTCAAATTCTAACTAAACCACATAGACTCTCTTAAAATCCTTACTCTGTCAGAAAGCTTTCCCAAGTCACCTCAAAGTGCTACCTTCCTTTTAAAAAATTTCAGTATGATTTAATCTTTGTGCAGTTCCTTGGAAAATTAGATAAATGCATTGAATTCTAGAACTGGAAGGGATAGTACATTTCATATTTTGCTAGGAAATTTTCTTTCCCATTTTCTGTAATGGTTATTCATATCTTTTTTATCTCTTCCAATAGCATCTCTTCACCCCCAACTCTTAGCTGATGATCTTGTATCACATTTTCTTGGGAAAGTAGGAGCTATCAGACAATAATTAATTAATCTTACCACCACCAGATCCACTGATCAACCTGCATCTTCCTTCAACTTTGTGAAGATAGAAAAATTAACCCTATTCCTCTCTTTTTGACACAGCAATGTATTCTTCTTGGGATGATTTTTCTCTTACCTTCCGGGAAATCATCTTCTACTTCACTGGCCATGCTTTCACAGTCTCTTTTGCTGCCTCCTACTCAACTATCCTTTCCATAAATATTGAATTGCCTTAACACTTTTTCTGTGACTGCTTTCTTTCTCTGGATACACGTAGTCCTTGGAAAGTCTCATGTAGTTACATGGTTTTAAAAGCCACTTATCTGGATTTGTGTGAAATGCCCTTAGCATTCCCTTGAGTCCAGGTGCAGGCATCAAACTGCACACTTTTCATTATGATTCCCCAAACTCCTGCCAATATCTTCTTCCTTCCAGCACTAACCATTGGAGAGACAGCAGCAAACAAAACCAAACCAAAATGTCTGCTCTCTTTCCATTTATATCCTTTTTGGGGGACTCGGAAAGTAAACACCTACAAGTAGATAGACAGTATTTCAGATAGTGATTAAAACCTAAAGCAAGATAAAATAAAGATAAAGAGTATAGGGATGAGGTAGAAAGCTGTTATTTTATATAGGGTCATGAGGAAAACATTCACTGATAAGGTGATATTTGAGACAAGACCTAAAAGAAAGGAAGAGAAAGTCATATAAATATCTGGGGAAAAAGTCATCTAGGTTGAATCAACAGTAAGGGGAAAGCAGTCCAATGCATGCAAGGAAAAGCAGGGAGTGCATTGTGATTAAGACAGAGTAGGCAGGAAGGCACCCAAATTGCTGTAATGACCTGATTTTATCTTAAGCCCATGGAGGGTTTTGAGCTAAAAAAACCAACGTTAAATGATTTAAAAATATTACCCTGACTATTATTGGAGAATTCGGGGCAAGGGTGAAGCAGGCAGCCCGATTGAAAGGTTTTTGCATTTCAATAATCCAGGTGACAGGTGATGCTAGTTTGAACCAAGTTTCCAGTACTGGAGGGAGACAACTGATTAAAGCTTGAATACATTTTGTAGGTAGAACCTATATAGTTTGTTTCTGATGGACTGGAGTGAAAGGATCTTGGCCTAAGCGATTGGAATTTTGTTTTTTTTTAATGTGATGGAGAAGATAGAGGGAGAAGCAGGTTTGGGGAGAGAAAAAAGTATTTGGGTTTCAGGTATGAGAAGTCTGTTAGATATTTGAATGGAGATGTCAAGTAGACACATGAGTATGGGATTCAGAAGAAAGTTAGGGGATGGAAATAATTGATGAGTTGTCAGTATATGGGTGGTATTTAAATTGAGATGATAAAATCAGTTAGGGGACAAATAGGGTTGGATAACAGAGTTCTGAGGAATGTATCCTGGGGCACTGGAATATCTAGAGGTTGGGAAGATAAGGAGTAACTGCACAGTCATTATATCCTTATCTCTCTTTACTTATTTACACAAATACCTGAATTTCTATTTTTTTCTTTTCCATGGGTATGATAAATATCTGATTCCTATCCCCATTGTCCTCTATTTCTTTAGCTTCTAGTTTAATAATCAAAGTGAGTCATCTTTATATTTTTATAGGGATTTATTGCCTAAGATTAATATGATTTTTAAAAATCCCTTTAAATTGATGACATAGTTAAAAAATGATTGATTCATTTCAAATAAGTATAATCCCTTTAAATTGATGACAGTTAAAAAATATGATTGATTCATTTCAAATAAGTATATCAGAGAAACAAATCCTAAATCTTCACTATTGGGGAAAACAAACAAAAAAAATAATGTAAAGGAAAAAGTTTTCCATGCAGCCATTGATGGTCAGTTTCCCAATTCACATACCTTACTACAGACACAAAGTTGGGGAGTAATACCAATGTATATCATGAGAATAATATAATTCATAAGGTTTTATACATGAGATCTACTATCATTGGGAAGTCCCTTTCAATAAGTCCACAAATGAACTGAAAATGTATGCAATATTTGTCATAAGAGCATGTTTTGGAAGACAAGGGCTACATAGCTTTATTCATATTCTCAAAGAAACCCATAAACCATAAAATATTGTAAACTAATTTAACATGCAGCTTTAAAATAGATTCCACATTTCTTCCATGTGTTAGCCCTCTGGTAACTTAAAAAAAATCAAATTTATGCTTGTAAGAGACTGATGATAAGAGAACAGTAGGAATAAGAATTATATTCTCACTGAATTTCAATAACAGATGTATTTTGAAGGAAGCAAGGTTAGAGCTGTCATTCAAACAGTTAGATTCCACAAGGAGCTGTGTGCTACTGTTTCCATTCTAATCCACAAGTAGCTGTGTGCTACTGTTTCCATTCTAATCTTCTTTTTGAAAAAAGCCCTACATTTTTTTAAAATTTGATCTTAGGAGAACATCTCCAATAAATATGGTAGAATGTGAGCAGGTCTTTTTAAATTTAATAAATGATACACAATGCACCAAAGTTTGACAAATCTTGCTTCTCTCTTTCCTAATGTAAAATTTGGGGTGACAGCTTGGGGTAGAATGGAGAGTTACATATCTTTTGCCAAAGGTTGAAAAGTGAATAGGACAAAATGTCATGCTTGGGTCTCCACACAACTGGTAAATCCTTTAAAAATATAAGGATTTTTTCTGTGCTCTGCACTCAAGGGAATACATGTTCTCAGTGTTTTCAGAATTACATTAAAAATTGCAGGCATTAAACATACCTTCAAATATTTGTTCTTTTGGAAGCCAAGTTCTTACTTTATAGTGCATTGCTCTTTTGGAAGATGTTTAGTTCTGACTCAACATCACATTAAAAGAACATTCCAATTTCACAAATCTCTAGTTTAACATAGTGATTAGAGCATTGAAACTAATATTTGTCAAAGCAACATGATGTAGAGCAGATCCTGGAACTTGCTCATTCATTAAATTTCATAATAACATACAAGCTACTTTAGCTGATAGTCTTTAAATGCTCTCTTTGGGGACCTACTGGGTGCCTGTTCTTTTGTTAAATTAGGCACTTTTACAATCTAATTTTTTTCAAACAATATTTTTGCCTACATTTTTGGAGGTTCTTTATGCTAAACAATTTTAAATTGATTTAGGTAATATTTTAAAATTCAATGTTGAGTTTTATCTTGGTTTCTCTAAAATATACTCTAAGGTTTTTAAAACATAATCTCCATAAATAGATTCATCTTTTTTTTTGACTCCCATGTCAGTTTGAACTGTTATGGACTCTAGAAAATCTATGATATTTTAACCCAAGCTTTTTGGGTGGAAACGTTCAATTGAATGTTTCCATGGAGATGTGACCCACTTAACTGTGGGTGAGAACTCTGATTAAACTATTTCCATGGAAGTATGGCCCTGCCCATTAGGATGGGTCTTGATTAGCTCACTGAAGTACTTACGAGAAGTTAAGAGCTGACACAGATGCTGATGCTGATGCTTGGAGATGCTTGGAGATGTGGACAGAAAGATGTTTGGAGATGCTAAGCTAAGAGATGAAGCCCAGAGTTTGCCCTGGAGAAGCTAAGAGAGGACTCCCAGATGCTCTGGGAGAAATGCCCCAGGAGAACCAAGCAGAGAGGTGACAGAAGCTAAGAGAGACAGAAGGCCAGAACCATTTTGGAGAAAGCCATTTTGAATCACAATCTGGGAGCAAAGGACCGGCAGATGCCAGCCATGTGCCTTCCCAGCTGGCAGAGATGTTTCACACACCATCGCCTGTTCTTCAATGAATGTATCATCTTGTTGATGCCCTAGTTTGGTCATTTCCATGGCCTCAGAATGGTAATTTTGTAACTTAATAAACCCCCTTTATAGAAGCCAATCCATTTCTGGTATTTTGCATATGGCAGCTCTAGCAAACTGGAACCACTGCCATGATTCAGATATATTTTGGCCTGAAACCAACCAAAAAGAATAAAAAGAAATGAAATATTTAATGCACAAAAATAGTCAACAAATGAAAAATTGTCCTAATCTTAATTACTAATAACAAGGAGAAAGCACCTGTCTAGATTTTTTAAGTGGACCCCAGAGGACATGCATAATTCTGATGTTAATTCATTTTCTAATATGAATAGCAGTTTTAGTACAAGATGAAAATACATGAAAAACAGGACTAACCCTCCTAGATAGTGTCTTGAAGTCATCTATAAGTGATGAGTTCTTCAAGATCTTTTTCTGGATGCTCTCTAATGAACTTTCATTCAGAAATAAATGATTTGGCAGATGGAATGTTTTCACTCTTGATTTCATATACTGTATTTCAAAATTTTTGTTGCTGGATTTCTTTTCCAATTTTTAGTTGATAATAGCAGCTATAGAATTAATCAGTGTGCACTAACTTCTGAGCCAAAATAACATTTAAAACAGAAAAAATAACACCTAGTTTCATTTATTTAGCCAAATGGGATATTTAGAACAATGCCAAAAATGAAAGTTGTCAATACAAGACAAAAAGAATAAAAATTCTCTAAGCAAATGATATATCCATTAAAAGACCATTATGATGTCTTTCTGATCTTGTCTAGTTATCTATTGGACAAATGGTCTGGATAAAATAGAACATGCCTAGCAGGTGCTGAATGGGTGTTACTTTATACCACTTTAGTTGACTTCCCGGTTCACAGAAAATAAATCCTAAGGCACTTAAAGAAATTGGTGAAGAAAGAACCGTTAGGGAAAAGCAAATGTATGCCTATACTGGAGGTTGGGAAGGTGAGACAATTTGTCACCTGAGAACAAGAGGAAAAATAATTAGAAAAAATAAATTTAAAAAACAAGTAGATATAAGAACCACAAAGCCAAAATAGTTTGGTACTATTGAATATAGGTTAAGAACACCACCCTGAAGGCCACTGAAATATCACAGAATAAAAATGTCTTTTACAATGATGTTCTTGATTCATCACAAGTTTTAACTATGCTTAGTATTTCTATTTAACACAGAGGAAAATGATTAATGCAAATTATTCTTACATTGAGGATCAGGCTAGTCTTGATGGAAATAACTAGCTTGAGAGACAGACTTAATTTGACTGTAAAGCAGCCATATTCTTTACTAGGGCTGTGAAATATAGAGTGTGAACCACATAAATAACTTTAAAAATTCTAATGATCACATTAAATTAAGTAAATATGAAATAAGTAAAATTACTTTTTTTGCCAAAATTTTTAATTGATTTTTTAAATTTTTTAAAATTTTTAATTGATTTTTTAAAATTAATTTTTAATTCATTTTTAAAATTCAGTTTTATGGACATATAGTCACATATGATACAGTCATCCATGGTGTACAATCAACTGTTCATAGTACCATCATATAGTTGTGCATTCATCACCCCAATCTATTTTTTTGAACATTTTCTTTATACCAGAAAAAGTAAAAATGAGAATAAAAAATAAAAGTAAAAAAGAGATCTTCAAAGGTGATTCCCAGGGCAAGATGGCGGCATAGAGAGGAGTGGAAGCTAAGTAGTCCCCCTGGAACAACTACAAAAAACCAGAAACAGCTAGTAAATAATCCAGAATAACTGCGGGGGGACAAACGAGACCATCCACTCATCATACACCAACCCGAATTGGGAGGAATGCCCGAGAACACAGCATAAAATCTGTAAGTAAAACCTGCGGAACCAAGTCGTGAGACCCCCTCCCCCATAGCCCGAGCTGCAAAGCCTCGTGGTACCAGAGAGAAGCTCTCTCCCAGCAAGCAAATATAGCTCAGCTGAGCTCCAACTGGGGGTTTAAGTAGTGACTGTGAACTGCTCACTACAGGTACGCATCCCCAAAAACAGACAGAGGCTTTGGGTGACGACTGACCTGGGAGAGCCGGAAGGTTGCCTTGGACTGGGTCTGAAGGGGACTGTTTCTTTTTTGGCTCAGTGGAGAAAGCCCCAGTCATTTTCAGTTTCCAGTGTGACTTGGGGAAGGGTGGAGACAGCACAAGCAGAGAGCGAGACCATTGAAATGCTAATGACCTCCACCTGGCGGGTCTGTCTTCTCTAGGAGGAAAAGAGTGGGGCCCTTTCCTTTCAGAACCAGACCCCAGAGCCTGGGGGAACACGGCCATACCTCCTCACACCAGTCAAGAATTATAGGCTAACAGGCATCACCTGCTGGGAAGAAAAGCACAGTGACTTGAGGCATCAAAGGGTGGAGCAATTTTCTAAGACACACCCGCAGGGAAACCAGATACTGAATATTTCTTCCCTCTGGGACCTGAGCCTGTTCTGGTCTGGGAAAACCTGATTTGGATAACCAAGGAAACCATGCCTAGACAACAGAAAATTAAAACCTACACTAAGAAAAACAAAGTTATGGCCCAGTCAAAGGAACAAACGTACACTTCAACTGAGATACAGGAATTTAAACAACTAATGCTAAATCAAATCAAAAAGTTTAGAGAAGATATTGCAAAAGAGATAGAGGCTGTAAAGAAAGCACTGGACATGTATATGGCAGAAATCAAAAGTTCAGAAAAACAACTAGAAGAATCTATGGAAATGAAAGGCACAACACAAGAGATGAAAGACACAATGGAAACATACAACAGCAGATCTCAAGAGGCAGAAGAAAACACCCAGGAACTGGAGAACAAAACACCTGAAAGCCTACACGCAAAGGAGCAGATGGAGAAAAGAATGAAA
Source organism: Choloepus didactylus (assembly GCF_015220235.1). NCBI lineage: Eukaryota > Metazoa > Chordata > Mammalia > Pilosa > Megalonychidae > Choloepus > Choloepus didactylus. The sequence goes on from NC_051309.1 coordinate 191,934,463, forward strand.
AAATATGAGCAACGTCTCCGGGAACTCAAGGATGAAACAAAGTACAATAATGTACGTATCATTGGTGTCCCAGAAGGAGAAGAGAAGGGAAAGGGGGCAGAAGGAATAATAGAGGAAATAATCAATGAAAATTTCCCATCTCTTATGAAAGACATAAAATTACAGATCCAAGAAGCGCAGCGTACTCCAAACAGAGGAGATATGAATAGGCCTATGTGAAGACACTTCATAATCAGATTATCAAATGTCAAAGACAAAGAGAGAATCCTGAAAGCAGCAAGAGAAAAGCAATCCATTACATACAAAGGAAGCTTCATAAGACTATGTGCGGATCTCTCAGCAGAAACCATGGAGGCAAGAAGGAAGTGGTGTGATATATTTAAGATACTGAAAGAGAAAAACCGCCAACCAAGAATCCTGTATCCAGCAAAGCTGTCCTTCAAATATGAGGGAGATCTCAAAATATTTTCTGACAAACAGACAATGAGAGACTTTGTGAACAAGACACCTGTCCTACAGGAAATACTAAAGGGAGCACTACACAGGGATAGAAGACAGGAGTGCATGGTTTGGAACACAATTTTGGGAGATGGTAGCACAACAATGTAAGTACACTGAACAAAGGTAACTATGAATATGGTTGAGAGAAGAAGGTGGGGAGCATGTGAGACACCACAAGAAAGGAGGAAAGATAAAAACTGGGACTGTGTAACTTGGTGAAATCTAGAGTATTAAACAATTGTGTTAAAATGTACAAATGTGTTCTTTTACGAGGGAGAACAAGCAAATGTCAACCTTGCAAGGTGTTAAAAATGGGGAGGCATTGGGGGAGGGATGCAATCAGCATAAACTAGAGACTGTAACAAATAGAATCATTGTATTATGCTTCCTTTAATGTAACAAAGGTGATATACCAAGGTGAATGCAGATAAGAGGGGGGGATAGGGGAGGCATGTTAGACACTTGACATTGGTGGTATTGTCTGATTCTTTATTCTACTTTGATTTAAGGTTATTTTTCCTTTTGCTGCTTCCTAGCTGTCATTTTTTTTCCCTCTTTCTTTTGCCTCTCTACCTTCTTTGACTCCCTCCTGCCTTGTGGAAGAAATGTAGATGCTCTTATACAGATAGTGGTGAAGGTGGTGAACACATAAATGTATGACCATGCAGACAACCATCGATTATTTACTTGGGATGGAATGTATGGTGAGTGAACAAAACCATATTAAAAAAAAAAATGGGTTGATGACAAAACCTCGAGGGCAATATACTGAGTGAAATAAGCCAGACACATTAGAACAATTATTATGGGGTCTCACTGACAGGAACTAATTATAATATGTAAACTCATAGACATGAAATATAAGGTACCAAGATATAGGACGAGGCTTAAGAATGGGGAGTGGTTGCTTAATATGAGGAGAATGTTGAATTAGGATGAACTCAAATGTTTGGAAATGAACAGGGGTGTTGGTAGCAAGATGTGAGAATAACTAACAGCGCCGAATGGTGTGTGAATGAGGTGGAAAGGGGAAGCTCAGAGTCATATATGTCACCAGAAGGAAAGTTGGAGGTCAAAAGATGGGAATGTATAAAACTGAATCCTATGGTGGGCAATGTCCATGATCAACTGTACAAATACTAGAAATCACTTCCATGAACCAGAACAAATGTATGACAATACAATTAGAAGTTAATAATAGAGGGGCATATAGGGAAGAACTATATACCTATTACAAACTATATACTACAGTTAGTAGTATTTCAACATTTTTTCATAAACAGTAACAAATGTACTATATCAATACTACAAGTCAACAATTGAGGGGGGGTTGGTTAGGGATAGTGGAGGATTAGAGTTTCCTTTTCTTTGTTTCTTTTTTCATCTTTCACTTTATTTCTTGTCTGGAGTAATGAAAAGTTTCTAAAAATTGAACAAAAATTAAGTGTGATGGATGCACAGCTGTATGAGGGTACCCAGGGGCAAGTGATTGTACCCTTTGGATCTTTGGATAATTGTATGGTATCTGAACAATCTCAATAAAAATGAAAAAAAATTAGCCATTAAAAAAAAAGTAAAAAAGAACACCCAATTCATCCTCCCCATCCTATTTTTCATTTAGTTTTTTCACCATTTTTCTACTCATCCATCCATACCACTAGATAGAGGAAGTGTGATCCACAAGGCTTTCACAATCACACTGTCACCACTCATAAGCTACATTGTTATATAATTGTCTTCAAGAGTCAAAGCTACTGGGTTGCAGTTTGATAATTTCAGGTATTTACTTCTAGCATTCCAATACATTAAAACCTGAAAAGGGTTATCTATATAGTGCATAAGAGTGCCCACCTGAGTGACCTTTCAACTCCATTTGGAATCTCTCAGCCACTGAAACTTTATTTTGTTTCATTTTGCATCACCCTTTTGGTCAAGAAGATGTTCTCAATCCCAAGATGTCGGGTCCAGATTCATCCTTGGGAGTCATATTCCCAACATAATTTTTTTAATAGAGAAGTATGCAGGTTTGGATATATTATGTCCCCCACAAAGCGATTATCTTTTAATCCAATCTTGTTGGGTGGAATATTTTGATTGAATGTTTCCATGGATATTTGACCCTGCCCATTCAGGGTAGGTCTTAATGAGATCACTGGAGTCCTTTGAGAGATGCTTGGCAGCTGAGAGAGACATTTTGGAGATGGCCATTGAAAGCAGATGTTTGGAGGCTTTGAGATGCTAGCCCAGAGTTTGCTCTAGAGAAACTAAGAGAGGACAAAATGCCCCCAAGAGCAGCTGAAAGAGACCTATGGAGAGATGCTTGCTTGCTAACACTCAGAGATGCTTGGAGTTGCAGACAGAAGGATGTTTGAGATGCTAAGCTGAGGATACACAGGAGCTGAGAGAGGAGCTGAAACATAACTCAGGCCCAGCAGATGCCAGCCACATGTCTTCCCAGCTAACAGAGTTGTCCCAGAAGCAATAGGCCATTCTTCAGTGAAGGTATCCTCTTGTTGATGCCTTAGTTTGGAGACTTTTATGGACTTAGAATGAAAATTTGTAACCAAATAACCCCCCTTTATAAAAGCCAATCCATTTCTGGTATTTTGCATAATGGCAGCATTAGCTAACCAGAACAAGAAATTTTAGACTTACAGAAAAAGCATGCAAAAAATATAGTTCCCATATACCCCCTCCCTCCATTATTGACACATTGTATTACTGTGGTACATTTGTTACAATCATGGAAGAATATTATTTTAATTGTACTATTCACTACAGTCCATGTTTGTGCCAGTTTGGGGGTATTATGTCCCCCCAAATGCCATTATCTTTGATGTAATCTTGTGGGGGCAGATGTATTAGTGTTGATTAGGTTGGAACCTTTGGATTATGTTGTTTCCATGGAGATGTGACCCACCCAGCTATCGGTGATAACTCTGATTAGGTAATTTCCATGGAGGTGTGGGCCTTGATTAGTTTACTGGAGCCTTATATAAGAGCTCAGACAGCAGGAGCTTGCTGATGCAACTTACAGAGACATTTTGAAGACGGCCATTGAAAGCAGAATTTTGCTGATGCTTTGGAGGCACTAGGCCAGAGTTTGTCCTGAGAAGCTGACACAGACATTTTGGAGAATGCCATTTTGAAACACAACCTGGGAGCAAGCAGACACCAGCCACGTGCCTTCCCAGCTAACAGAGGTTTTCCAGATGCCAATGGCCTTTCTCCAGTGAAGATACCTTATTGTTGACGCATTACCTTGGACATTTTATGGCCTTAAGACTGTAACTGTGTAACCAAATAAATCCCCTTTGTAAAAGCCAATCCATTTCTGGTATTTTGCACAGCATCAGCATTAGCAAACTGGAACAGTTGTACATTAAGTTTCACTGTTTTGGTTGTATAGTCCTATGTTGTCACTGTTTTTTTTTTGTTTTTTTTTTTTAAATTTTATTCTAGTAATATATATGCAACCTAAAATTTCCCCCTTTAACCACATTCAAAAATATAATTCAGTGCTATAATTATATTCACAATATTTTACTACCATCACCACCATCCAGTAACAAAACATTTCTATCATCCCAAATAGAAACTACAATTTAAGCATTAACTTCCCATTTACTATAACATACTCCAGCCCTTGATAACCTGTATTCTAGTTTCTAACATTATGAGTTTGCTTATTATAATTATTTCTTATCAGTGAGATCATAAAATATGTGTCCTTTCGTGCCTGGCTATTTCACTCAACATGATATCCTTCAAGGTTCATCCATGTTGTATGGATCAGAACTTTATTCCTTTCCATAGACGAATAATATGGCATTGTATATTGTTTTAGTTTTCTAAAGCTGATGAAATGCAATACATCAGAAATGGATTGGCTTTTACAATGGGGATTTATTAACTTCCAAGTTTGGGGTTCTGAGGTATGAAAATATCCAAAGCTAGGTATCAACAGGCAATGCTTTCTCCCTGAAGACCAGCTACCAGTGAACCTCAACTCCTCTGTCACATGGCCAGGCACACGGTGACATCAGCTGGTCTCTGCCTTCTCTCCCAGGTTTTGTTGCTTCTAGTTTCTGGCTTCAGTGGCTTGCTCTCTGTTTTCTGTGGTTTCTCTCTGAGTTTCTCTGGCTTTTCTCTCTCAGCTTTTCTGTGAGCTTCTCTGAGTTTAATCTCTTATATAAGACTCCAGTAAGAGGATTGACTCATCTGAGGCATGCCTCAACTGAAATAACCTAATCAAATGTACTCCCCACCCCACAATAAGTCTACACCTACAGGAATGTATTAGCTTTAAGAATACTATCTTTTCCAGGTCCATAAACCATCAAGCCATCACACACACATGCACACACACATATATGCCGCATTTTGTTTATCCATTCATTGGTTGTTGGGCGCTTTGTTTGCTTCCATCTTTTGCCAATTGTTAATAATACCACTGTGAACACTGGTGCATAAATACCTGTTTGAGTCCCAGCTTTCAATTCTTTTGGGTATGTACCTAGAAGTGGGATTACCAGGTCATATGTTGTTTCAGTTTCCTGGCTGCTGAAGCACTAACCATGCAATGGATTGGCTTAAACAATGGGAATTTATTAGCTCATGGTTTTGAGGCTAGGAGATGTCCAAAATTCAAGGCATCATCAAGTGATGCTTTTTCCCAATGACTGTGGTGTTCTGGTGTGGGTTGCCTGTGATCCTTGGTCCTTGGCTTTTCTGTCACATAACAATACACATGGCTGCCACTCCTGGCTTCTCCCTTCTCTTCTAGGTTCTGTTGATGTTTAGCTTCTGGCTGCTCCCTTTGACTTTTCTATCTGATTTTCACTCTGTTTAAAAAGGACTACAGTAATCTGGATTAAATCCCAATCTCATTCATTTGGTTCACACCTTAACTGAAGTGACATTTTTAAGAGATCTTATTTACAATGAGTGCATACCAACAGAAGTGGATTAAGTTTAAGAACATGTTTTGGGGGGGGCACATAACTCCAAGCTTCTGTGTATGGTAATCCTATTTCTGAGGAACTGTCACACTGTCTTCTACAGAAGCTGCACCATTTTACATTCCCAATAAAAATAATTAAGAGTTCCTATTTCTCTTTGTTCTCTTCAACTCATGTAATTGTTCATTTTTTTTATAGTAGCCATTTTAGTGGGTAGGAAATCATATCTTGTGGTTTCAATTTGCATTTCCTTAATGGTTAATGATGTTCAGCATCTTGTGTATCTTCTTCGGAGAAATATTTATTCCAGTTTTCTGTCCATTTTAAAATTGGTTTGTCTTTTTCTTGTTGAGCTGTAGGATTTCATGATAAATTTTGGATAATAAACTCTTATCAGATATATGATTTCCAAATATTTTCTCCCATTGAGTAAGTTGTCTTTTTACTTTCATGGTAAAGTCCTTTGATGTACAAAATAATTTAATTTAGATGAGGTCCCATTTCTCTATTTTTTCCTTTTGTTGCTCGTGCTTTTTGTATAAAATCTAAGAAACCATTGTCCAGCAGAAGATCCTGTAGATGCTTCCCTATGTTTTCTTCTAGGGTTTTTGTAGTTCTGGTTCTTATCCTTTGATCCATTTTGTGTGGATTTTTGTATATGCTGTGAGGTAGGGGTCCACCTTCATTCTTTTGCATATGGACATCCAGTTTTCTCAGCACCATTTGTTGAAGAGACTTCTTTCCCCACTGAGTTGACTTGGCACCTTTGTGTCAAAAATCAGTTGGCCATAAATATAAGGGTTGATTTCTGACCTCTAGTTTGTTTCCATTGTTCTATATGTCTGTCCTTGTGCCAGTACTATGCTGTTTTGATTACTGTAGCTATGTAATAAGTTTTAAGATTGGGAAGTATGTGTCCTCCAAGTTCATTCTTCTTTTGAAACATGGCTTTGGCTATTCAGGGACCCTTACCTCTTCCACATAAATTTGATGATTGACTTTTCCATTTCTTCAAAGAAGGCTGTAAACTGACATCTTAACAATATTTAGTCTTCCAATCTGTGAACATGTCCTTCCATTTATTTAGGTGCTCTTTGATTTCTTTTAGCAATGTTGTAGTTTTCTGTGTACAAGTCCTTTATTCCTTGGTTGGATTTATTCCCAGATTGTTGATTCTTTTTGTTGCTATTTTTTTCTTTCTGTAAATGGAAGTTTTTCCTTGATTTTCTCTTAGATTGTTCATTACCAGTGTATAGAAATACTACTGATTTTTGCCTATTGAACCTATAGCCCACCACTATGCTGAATTTGTTTATCAGCTCTAGGAGCTTTGCTGTGGATTTCTCAGGATTTTCTGTGTATAGGATCTTGTCAACTCCAAATAGGTAACGTTTTACTTCTTTGTTCCCAATTTGGATGTCTTATTTCTTTTTCTTTCCTAATTGTGGCCATCCTTGTCTTGTTCCAGATCTTAGAAGGAAATTTTCATCACTGAATATGATGGTAGGTATGGGTTTTTTCCTATATGCTCTTTATCAAGTTGAGGAAGTTTCCTTCTATTCCTAGTGTTCTAAGTGTTTTTATCAAGAAGGACTGCTGAATTTTGCCAAATGCCTTTCTGTATCAATTTGTATGATCCTGTGTTTTTTTTTTCCTTCATTTTATTAATGTTGTGTATAACAATTGATTTTATTGTGTTAAAGAACACTTGCATACCTGGGATAAATCCCACTTGATCACGGTGCATAATTCTTTTAATGTGTTGTTAGATTTGGTTTGCTAGTGTTTTGTTGAGGATTTTTGCATCTATATTTATAAGGACCAGATTGCTTCACAGGTGAATTTTACCAAATATTTCAAGAAGAATTAACACCAATCCTCCCCCAAACACTTCAAAAAATTGAAGAGGAGGGGGCACTCCCTAACTTATTCTGTGAGGCCCACATCACTCTAATAACAAAGACATCAACAGATACAACATGAAAAGAAATTTTGTGAAGTACTTTCTTAAGCTCTGGTTCTGAAGTGTTGTTACTTCTGCCAGGGCTCATACTTCATTCTAAGCAGGGAATGTGGGAGAGCCTGAAGCCTGAGTAGGATCCAAGAAGGTCAAGGGAGAACAAAGACATTCTTTAATGAGATAAGAATACAGTGAAATATCCAAAGGGAGAGGAATAAATATACTTAAAGAAAGCAAGAGATGAAGTCAAGGAAATGCAGTATTGGTTAGACTATCCATCAAAGAACTGAGGTACAGCTGCCAAATTTATCTCTGGGGAACTATGACAGTGCATCTCTGGGGGAGTATGACAGAGAAAATGTGAGTGTGTGTGTCTGTGTGTGTATGTATGAGAGAAAGAGAGTTGTGCATCTCTGTTTTCTATTTGTTTTGGTGTGTCTACAGAGGCTGCTTTTGTGGGATTGGAAGCTTTATGGGGGTGATGGTTATTTAACACTTTAAGTCCAGGGGGATCTTTTAAAAATGCAATTCTAGCACAAAAATGTTTACAGGGAAATACTTTGTTTTTTCATTTAATAAAAAAATGTTAAATGCTCTTGAAAAAAATGTCTGTTTCTAGATATTTCTATGCTGTTTTCACCAAAAATATCTTAATAAACCTTTTTTTTTCTATCATCTTGGAATTTTCTTATAGTGAATTGAACTCTTATTTCAAGGAAAACTTCCAGTCTGAAATAAGATTATTCCTATGTGATTGTATCAATAATTAATGTCACATATTAAGGTGTTAGATAACATTTTAACCATGATCTTTGGATTACGGATTTGTGTGACAACTCACTGGGGTTGACAAACCCTTGCTATCAGCATTACATCTTGAATTTAAACTTGGGATTTTTATTTAATTGGGCTTTAATTCAAGATGTTTAATATTGAGAATTCTTTTCCTTCTAATAAACCATACATATGAAATATAAAAGAAAATTGACCTTTTTTCCCAGTTACATAGAGCATATCATCAGATAAAAAATCAATGAACTTAAGTCATGAAAAATAATTAATGCTAATATAATAACTTTTTTTCATAGATTCGGAGGAAACAAAATCTATTGGTGATCTAGTTCTGCTTTAGGTCATTGATTATATCAATTTGGAATAGAGCTAGATAATTCTTACATAACTTCTGTTATATAAGTTCCTTTCTGTAACTTTTCTCACTGCTCCTCTCCCTGCTTTCTCCAACTTTTTTTTTAGGCTTGCTCCCAGAGTGAAAGTGACAGAAGATCAAATGCATAGCTAGTTGGGAAGTAAGAAGCATAAAATGAACTTATAATTGTTTCATAAAATCCCTAAGGGGTATTTAGAAGTGATTGCCCATATCTGATTTTGTGAGAGCCTTCACTGGAACAAATTGGCAGTAATTGGGAAGATAAGTTAAGGCAGGTGGGGAGAAGGAGGAAGGCAAGAAGATGCTTCTACAAGTTAATAGCCAACAGACAAAAAAAACCAAAACCAAAATAAAACAACCAAACAAAAAACTTACCTTTTGTGTAAGTAGTCTTCCTGTGAATACTCAACCCTTATCTAGATTGCCGCTGATATTTCTACTAACTTGATATAGCCCACTAATACATTAGTTGGAATTTGGACAACCCACGTGATCTCCCCTGGGTTCTATATACCAAAGGTGACTTGACATATATTTTAGTTGTGGAGAAACCCACAAATTTTGGGCTCAGCTAATGAAATCTAAAGAGCCCATATGTGAGAAACTTCTGCAGTTTTTTGTGGTTTCCAATTTCCAATATTCTCTTCCTTAAATACATCATTTTAATGGCTATATAATATTTCATATATAATATTACATACATAATTTTTACAGTCCCCTATTGTTCTGACACATAGTTATCAATTTTAGGTTCACTTTTATTTTCTAAGTATACTCATTAAATATTTCCTTGAAGGAAAAAAAGGAAGAAAAAGTTATATGGGTGTATATGGCTTTTTGGAATCAGCCATTATTGCTGATTATATAAAACTGCACAGAGTTTGAAATCATAGGGAGTTTAGTCTTTTAGCATGATATTCTTGTAGGTAACTGTAAATTCCATACTTACTGTTTCAGAGTAAGATTCTTTGGTAGGCTTGATTTGCCAGAAAAAAATAACCCTGCTTTATATGTACCTCTAAAAGGTAAGGGTTGTTCAAAATCACCACTAACAGTATTTTGCTATGTTAAGTCTTCATCAACATATAATTCAAAATCACCCTACTTTTTATTTTTATCCATACATACCTGCACTGATATTCATAGGCTCCCTCTCCCTCTGTCTCTCTCTCTCTGTCTCTCTCTCCCTCTCTCTCACACACACACACACACACACAGACACAGACACAGATGAACACATACACTAGATATTCACAGAAATGCCTCCTCGCCACGAGATTTGGTTGAATGCTGGTACTGGGAAAGCCTCCTGATCCTATCAGCTGGCCATGTGCCTCTCAAGGACCTCACTGTCAAGTATGCAATCCTTGGGGAGTCCCCAGTTAAGAATCAAATACCTCTAGTAGAGGCAACCCACCAAGCAGTTATCTAACACTGTGGCGGGGACTCACTTCTGCCCAGGGAACTTCCCCTCCTTGGCTGGCTGATTCCTAGTCACTCTTCAGATCGGATGTGGCCTCCCCTGTTCCCTTGCCCTAGACTACGGGGGTGGTAACCTTCCCCCATTTTCCACTTTCATTGCTCCCTGTACTATTTCTTTGTTACACTTATTATAAAGTAATTAAATGATTACAATTTGTATGATTATATTTGTATAGCTCATGGCTGGCAGCTACAGTCAATGAGGGGCTGCTTTTCTCTCTATTCTTCACTGTGTCCCCCATACCTAGCACAGTGCCTGATGCATGACAGTGTTGAATAAAACTTAAATGAAATTGGAGTGTTTGGGGAAAGGAGAACCAAGGAGGGACAGGAGCACAAAAGGTCAGAGCAGATGATTTCCAAACTGTGCTCATCTTAGGCCTCTGAACATCACTAGCCCCTCCCTTCCTCACCTGTCCTTGACATGGTAAAATGCCCAAGGGAACACATAGGGAAGCACTGGGATTTAGGGGAACAGAGCTGCTCAGCTGGAGGAAACAGGCTCGAGGATCACCCCGGCCTGGCCTGGCTCCCGCCTTTTCCAGGATGTGACTATGAGTTCATAGTTCTGCGCCAAGGCTTTGCTGAGGATCCCCTTTTCCAGATGTTTCCTAGTAATTAAGATGGAAGAAGTTTGTTGCTGCAGCCCTTAACTGATTTTATTTTTTTTAATAAAAAATCATCACTGCAAGTTGTCAGTGAACAAAATTTTCAAGTTAACCATGGTCTAATAAATGCTGAACTGGCATTTTGGGAAAATCAAATGTGTTTTTCAGTGTTCTGTTAATTACCTTTACTATGATCAAGAATTATTTCTTATGTGGGAAAGTTTTGAGTTTCAGCTTAGTGCTATAGCTTACACTATTGGTGACCTACTCAACATCCACGCTACTTTTCTCTTCTTCCTAACAGAATTCTAATTTAGTGTAAGCATCAGTTGTATAACTAAGAGTTCTTCATGTTAACTCTCACATAAAATACAATATTTATTAAAGGCGAAATAGTAAAAATGTGCTGATTTGAACTTCACATGGATATTAAATCTCAATAGTAACCACAGCAATAGTTTAGAGCTTAGATCAACAACTTTGGGGGAGGGAGAAGTATTTTCACCCTGACACATTTAGAATCACCAGCACATGGTAATAATAAAAAGCAGACTGACCATTAGGGGATTTTACCATTATTTTAAAATTCTCTTTAATCAACCCATCTCCCTACAGTCTGTACCCCTGGAAGACCACTCTGACTGCCCTGATAGGTATGCCACTAAAGAGCTGAAACAGTGGATAGATGATATCAGTGCTATTCATTAAACATGGAATTAATCAACAATGGAACCACAGTACTCTGAAATTGCCATTATATTAGGCAATCAAACATCCTTCCTTTTTAAACAATTTTCAATGTAGTTTTATTTAACTTGAAGATGAAGGCAACATGCTTACAGAGGAATGACATGAGTCAACTATTTTTCTTATTCGTAACAATAAATGTTATCAATTTCAATAAATATTACTAGTGATTTATTAATATATATTATGTTTAGATCTATGATATTGATCCTATGATCTATGATATATAACAGATTAAATGCTGTTAATATTTAATACTTTTCTTAAGGAATTAACTATTGTCTTTCTATATTTTTGTTCTTGTTTTACTCATTTAAAATTTATATACAGTAAAATTCAGTTTTGGGTGTAAAATTCTTTAAGTTTTGGCAAATTCATATAATCGTGTAACCATATTACAGCAAGATGCAGAATAGTTCCATCATCCCCTCCCTCCAAATTCCTTCATTGTTCCACTTTTTAGTCAACATCCCTCTACTCCCAGCCCCTAGCAACTACTGAACTGTTTTGGTTTTTATAATTTTGCCTTTTCCAGAGTGTCATATGAATAAATTATACATAAGTATACCACTCACCACAATGCATTTGTAATTCATCCATTTTGCTGCATAAACTGGTAATTCATTCCTTTTTATTGCTAAATAGTATTCTGTTGTATGGTGGTGGTGAATAAAACCTCTATAAATATTTGCATATAGCTTTTCGTATTGTGCATAAGATTTTATTATAAACATAAATAACTAAGAGTGGATTGCTGGGTCATAGGATAAATATATAACTCTTTGAGAATTATCAAACTCTTCTGCAATTTAGCTCTACCACTTTTCATTTCCAACAGCAATGTAATGCAGTTCTAGTTCCTCTGCATCCTTGATAGCAATTGCTATTTTAATAACAGAGGTAAGCAACAATTTTTAAAAAATATATAATTTAGCACATCCATTAATTGGAGTTTTCAATATTTTTAAGATGTCAATGTCCCCTAAATAATCTGTAGATTTAGTGAAATCTCAGCCAAAGGATGGAAACTTTTTCACAAGCTGATTCTAAAATATATATGGAAATAAAAATGGAAAGAATAGCTGAGTCACTATTGAAGAACAAGGCAAGAGGCCTTTCTCTACAAGATATAAAGATATATATTAAAGCTACCATATTTTATCATATTAATGGATAAGAGCAAAGGACACAGAAACTGCAGCACTTATTTGAATACTTATAATAAAGGTGACACTTAAGAAGTGGCAGTTAAATATTATATCTATATGTAAAAATGAGAAAATGCAACCCCTCATATACTCCACTATACTCCATATATTAAATTTACTCCAAATACTAACAGCAATTACAGGTAGATCAAAAAATATAAATGTGAAAAGCAAAACAATAAGGCTTTTAGAATGTATTATAGGAGAATATCTTTACTTGAAGTAGGAAGAGTTTTTTTTTAGGATGTCAGAAACATTATCCATAAATGAAACAAATGACCAATTGTATTTAATTAAGTCTAGAACTTTACTAGGAGAGTAAAATGGCAAACCATAGAGCAGAACAAAGGCCAGTCTCCAGAATATATAAAGAACTCATACAAAACAATAGGACAAAAGCAATCACCAAGAAAAGGGGCCCTTACATAGAGGATACTTAACTGGTATGAAAAGGTACCTATTAATGATGAGGGAAGTGCAAATTAAAATACAATAAAATGCCTGCACACTCCCACAGGAAAAATGAAAATACAGATAGTCAGTACCAAGTACAAGAATTCTTACTGCTGTTAGGTGTGTAAATTAATATAAATACTTTGGAAAATTATTATCTAATAAAATTGTAAATATGCATACTCTGTGATTCAGCAATTCCACTTCTAGTTAAATAAGCAACAGACTCAGCAATTCGACTTCTACTTTAATGAGCAACAGAAATAGGTACACATGTGCACCAAAAGACATTTATGGTAGAAGGTTCACAGTAGCTTTAATTGTGATAGCACTAAACTGTAAACAACCCAAATGCCATCAAGGATCAGTGGATACATAAATTGTGGTATAATTCATGGTTGAATTTTAGAAGCATCACACTGGGTGAAAGCAGCCAAAGTAACTATACACAAAAGAATACATAGCGTAAGACTCCACTTATAATTTTTTTAAAAACAGAAAAAACTATAGTGTTAGAAGTCACGATAATAGCTAACTTTGGAAAGAGGAAATGATGCTATTGGGGAATCAAAAGGGCAGATTCTGGGGGTAGTTTGAGGGGTATCCAGTTTGCAATACTCCATTGAATTGTACATTTTTTTGTTTTTTGCACTTTTCTGTGAATGTGAGCCATCAAAAAAAAGTAAAAAGGAAAAAAAAGTTTTATTCTAATCAACTTGCTGTTAATTTTGTGATATATACATGCAGGTGTCTCTCTGTCTCTCCATGCCTATTCATGGATCATACCATATGTAATGTTTTTTTTTAATTATATCTTTATTTTTTGTATTGAGATTGTTGACACACCGTACAATTATCCAAAGATTCAAAGTGTACAATCAATTGCCCACAATACCATCATACAGCTGTGCATCCATCACCATAACTAATTATTTTTTCAATTTTTAGAACATTTTCATTACTCCAGAAAAGAAATAAAGACAAAAAGAGAAAACTCAGTTCCTCCCATACTCCTAACTACCCCCCTCCATTGTTGACTCATAGTGTTGGTATAGTACATTTGTTACTGTTGATGAAAGAATGTTAAAATACTACTAACTGTAGTATGTAGCTTGCAATAGGTATATATTTTTTCCCTATATGCCTCTCTAATTAACTTCTAGTTATAGTGACATACATGTATTCTAGTTCATGAGAGAGATTTCTAATATTTGTACAGTTAATCATGGACATTGTCCATCACAAAATTCACTGTTTTATACATTCCCATTTTTTAACCTCCAACTTTCCTTCTGGTGACATATGTGACTCTGGGCTTCCCCTTTCCACCACATTCACAGACCATTCAGCACTGTTAGCTATTCTCACAACATGCTACCATCAACTCTGTCCACTTCCAAATGTTTAAGTTCACCCTAGTTGTACATTCTGTTCATAATAAGCAAACGTTCCCCATTCTTTAACCTCGTTCTATATCCTGGTAACTTATATTTCATGTCTATGAGTTTACATATTATAATTCATATCAGTGAGACCCTGCAATATTTGTCCTTATGTGTCTGTCTTATTTCACTCACTATAGTGCCCTCAAGGTTTCTTCATCAACCCGTTTTTCTTAAGACAGCTTTGTTCACACACCATACATTCCATCCTAAGTAAACAACCGATGGTTCCCTACATAGTCACATATTTATGTATTCATCACCATCACCACTATCTATATAAGGACATCTCCATTTCTTCCACAAAGAAAGAAGAAGAGTCAAAGAAGTTAGAGAGACCAAAGAAAAAGAAAGAAAGAGAGAGAGAAAAAGAAAACATGACAGCTAGGAAGCAACAAAAGGAAAGATAGCATTAAACCAAAGTAGAATAAAGAATCCGACAACATCACCAATGCCAAGAGTCCCATACCATTCCCCTATGCCCCCTTTCCCCATATGCATGTAGCTTTGGTATATTTTATTTGTTACATTAATGGAAGGATAATACAATGTTTCTGTTAATTATAGCCTCTAATTTGCATTGATTGTATTTTTCCTCCAATCCCACCTTATTTTTAAAACCTTGCAATATTGACATTCATTTGCTCTACCTCATGTTAAAACATATTTGTACCTTATATCACAATTGTTGAGCAGCCTAGGTTTCACTAAGTTATACAGTCCCAGTCTTTATCTTTCCTCTTTCCTTCTGGTGTCCCCATGCGCCTAACCTTCCTCTTTCAACCATATTCACAGTCATCTTTGTTCAGTGTACTTACTTTGCTGTGCTACTATCTCCCAAAATTGTGTTCCAAACCTTTCACTCCTGTCATTTCCTTTCAGTCTGCAGTGCTTCCTTTAGTGTTTCCTGTAGAGCAGGTATCTTGTTCACAAACTCTGTCATTGTCTGTTTGTCAGAGAATATTTTAAGCTCTCCCTCATATCTGAAGGACAGTTTTGCTGGATATAGGATTCTTGGTTGGTGGTTTTTCTCTTTCAGTATCTTAAAAATATCACCCCACTTCCTTCTTGCCTCCATGGTTTCTATTAAGAAATCCACACATAGTCTTATCAAGCTTCCTTTGTGTGTGATAGATTGCTTTTCTCTTGCTGCTTTCAGGATTCTGTCTTTATCTTTGACATTTGATAATCTGATTTAAGTGTCTTGGCATAGGCCTATTCAGATCTATTCTGTTTGAGGTATGCTGCCCTTCTTGGATCTGTGTTTTTATGTCTTTATAAGAGATGGGAAATTTTCATTGATTATTTCCTCTGTTATTGCTTCTGCCCCTTTTCCCTTCTCTTTTCCTTCTGGGACACCAATGACATGTACATTGTTGTCATTCAATTTCCAGAGACAGTGCTCTTATTTTTTTCATTGTTTTCTCTATTTGTTTTTTTGTGTGTAGGCTTTCAGGTATCTTGTTCTCCCATTCCTGAGTGTTTTCTTCTGCCTGTTGAGATCTGCTGTTGCATGTCTCTATTGTGCCTCTCATTTCCATAGATTGTGCCAGTCGTTTTTTTCGAACTTTTGATTTCTACCTTATGTATGCCCAGTGTTTTCATTATATGCCTCATCTCTTTTGCCATATCTTCTCTAAACTTTTTGAATTGATTTAGCATTAGTTGTTTCAATTCCTGTATCTCAGTTGAAGTGTATGTTTTTCCCTTTGACTGGAACATAACTTCATTTTTCTATGTGTAGGTTGTAGCTTTCTGTTGTCTAGGCATCTGGTTTCCTTCAATACCCCAATCAAGTTTTCCCAGACCAGAATGGGCTCAGATCTCAGAAGGGGGCAATATTCTTTATCAGGTCTCCCTGAGGGTGTGTCTTAGAGGATTGATACACCCTGTGAGGCCTCAAGCCACTGTGCTTTTCCGTCCAGCAGATGGCGCCTGTCAGCATGTAGCTCCAGACTGGTATAAGGAGGTGTGGCCTGTGGCTGTTTTCCCCCAGGCTCTGGAGTCGGTTCTGAATGGAAGGTGGGTAGCAGAGCTCGGCCCCACCTTTTTCCTCTTCAGGAAGACATATCCCCTGGGGAGATATCTTCTGCATTTGAATGGTCTCTCTGACTCTACTATCACCACCCTTGTCTGGGTCAGAGAGCTGGGAACTGAAAATGGCTGAGGCTTTCTCCACTGAGCCTAAAAAGGGACAGAAAGCCCCCCTTCAGGGCCAGTCTGTGGCCACCCTCAGTTTCACCTGTTGGCCAGAGATAGTACCTGGTTCTCTTGTCTCCCCTTCCCTCCCAGGGAGGTCATCTGCTCTCCAAGGTCAGTCATCACCAAAAGCCTCTGTTTGTTGGGGATTCATAGCTTGTATTGAGCAGTCAACATTTGTTAATTAAAACCTCAGTTGGAGCTGGGCTGAGGTATATTCGCTTGTTCAAACAGTGTTGCTCTCTAGCACAGCAAGGCTTTGCAGTTTGGGCTGCCATGAGGGAGGAGCTCTCAGCTAGGGTCCAGAGTTGTCACTTACAGATTTTATGCTGTGATCTTGGGCATTCCTCCCAATCCAGGTTGGTGTATGATGTGTGGACAGTCAGGTTTGTCTTCCGACAGTTATTCCAGATAGTTTACTAGTTATTCCTGGTTGTTTATTAGTTGTTCCAGGGGGACTAACCAGTTTCCTCTCCTCTCTATGTCACCATCTTCTTCCAGCTCTCTGTATACATAATGTTTTGATACCTGTTTTTGGTACTTAACAATGCATTGGAAAGAATTTTTAAAATTGTTACACATTTTGTAACATTTTGAAATTGTATAATATTCCATTTACAGACTATGTAATTCTTTTAACCAGTCCCCTATTATTGGACATAGGTTATTTTCTAATGTTTTAGGTGATATGAGCAACTCTACTCTAGTAGCTCAATCATTGGCAGTATTAATAATTATTTGTTTCAGATAAATTTCTACATGTTGGAATGTTATATAAAAATAATGCAGAATTATGCCTTTTGATAGCTGGTACCAGATAGGAGTCTACTAAATTTGTACTAGTTTCCATTGCCTTCAGAGGTGTATGAGAATTCTTGTTTCCCAAACACACTCCAACATTCTCTGTTTTTATGCTTTTTGATTTTTATCAATTTTATAAGGTAAATGGAGTTTTGCTTATTTTGCATAATGCTTATTTTTAAAAACTTTCTTGCAACCTATATATACTACTGCTCCACTATATAAAGGTTCACTCTTCTACTTTGTATACTGTTTTCTAATTTGGAACATTCAGAAGACTAACTTTTTCTCCATATGGCTATAATCTGAAATATTTCCTAGGCTTTTTTTTTTTTAAAGATCAGTCAACTATAAACATAAAACAAGAATTGACAAAACATTGTCAATTAACGCATCACAACCTTTGTAAATGCAAAACCAATCCATGCACAAAAATTTTAATGACATATATCTTAGTTTGCCAGGGCTACTGAAACCCAATACCACAGACCAGCTGGCTCAAACAAGAGGCATTTACTGTCTTATGGCTCCGAAGGTAAAAATCAGACATCAAGGTGTCTGTAGGGCATGTTCCCTCCTAAAGGGGAAAGCCTGTTCTGTGTGTCTTCCCTGGCTTCTGGTGGATGGCCCCAAATCCAAGATGTTCCTTGGCTTGTGCAACATTACCCAGTCCCTGCCTCTGTCACATGACCATCTCTGTCTCACTCTCCGTGTCCACTTCTTGTAAGGACACCAGTCGTATTGACTTAGTGCCACCCTAGTCCAGTTTGACCTCATCTTAACTAATAACATCTTCAAGAGCCTATTTACAAATAAGTTCACACTCACTGGACCAGGGGTTAGGACTTAAACATGTCTTTTGAGGGGACAAAACAATATAATCTCAAATTAAAGGATTTTCCATTACATTGAATTCATACAGCTTTGCAAACACTTACTATAATTGTTCTTGTTGTTGTTTTTTTCCTTTCTATTTTGACAGACAAATGAAAATTTCATTGGGGACTACCCATATTTCTCAGATTGGCAATGATTTATCTCAGTGCAATTTTGTCACTGTCTGCTTTCACATTCTCATCAAGGCAGGGCATTTGAGAGGAGCTCTGTCAGGGTGGAGCTTTGGGGAGAATTGGTAGTTTCCTTTAGGTGTTGTCAGTACAATTTGGTGATATATTTGGGGAGGGATGTGGTCAGTCATAGCTGCTTATGATTCTGTATATTTATTCTTGGCATTATCATTATGGTCTCCAAGTCACTAAGAAAAGTCTAAATGTCATTGGATCCTGAATTTAGATCACTGACTAATAACCAATGAGGCTAAGAGAAAATTTCAGCTTGGAGAAGACCTCACTCTTCAAGCTGTGTTTGATGACTCCTTGGACAGCATTTAGTTTTACTTCCAATGCAGTTATCAAAGACTGTGCAGATGCAATACTGCAGGTGTCTCAGATGCTGAAGGTGGAACCACCTAGCCGAATTAGTTCCCATTCTTGTTTTTAAATTCCATTAGTGGAATTGTGTAGCACTTCACTTTGTGGGTCCTGCAGCTTTCCCTAGATACTTCCAACTTCTGCCACTTACTAAGAGAGAGTGAGTATATTTTCCAGTGCTAATTGCCTGTCACTCCCTATGATTAGGAAAGTCTATTTAGACAAAATAAACATAGTTCTGGCTACTGCTTTCTATCCACAGCTTTTATTTGGCTTAATGCCAACACAAATTCTCCTCCTACCATCTTTCTGAATGATTCAGGAGTATTGTGGCTCATGCCAAAATCAACATGAAAATAAGGCACAGCATATTCTATTTGGATTGATAGAGCAATAATATATTGTTTTTCTTCTGTCTTCACTTAGCTTTGCATTTAGGCATTTAGTCTCTGACACCTCCGGCCAAATTTTACATCCTAACATAGCTTTCATGTGCCTTTGGATGTTCCTATGGTATTAAAATGTTCACTCCAAAAGGCAGCTGTAGATTCTTATTAAGCATTTACTCAAACAGAGAGCAAATTTTCCCTGAACTTTTCCTGTCTTTAAGACTGATTCATTACCAGCCTAGCCCAGTGCTGGCCCAGTGGCAGGCATGTCCAAGGTGCACAACAGATATTTGCTGAAAAATTAGAAGACATTTTACAAATTCACAGAATATGAGTTTATTTGCTCAGTAATGCCATTGAAACTAGTTTTTACCCCTTTCAAAAAGACACTCTAGATACCCATAACCAAGAAAGTACAATTTTTCCACTATTATAAGTTCTGACTCTTGGGTCAGAGTTTTCTATGCTAGGTCAGTAACAGAACATTTCAGACAGGCTTAAACTTACCTGAAATCATGTAGATTTATGGCTTTCAATTAGCAAGTCTGTTAAAAAGTGAGTCATATGAGGGGCAAGATGGCAGATTGGTGACCTGTATGTTTTATTTACTCCTCGAGGAAAGTAGGTAGAAAGCCAGGAACTGCGTGGAGTGGACATCACAGAGCAATTTGACTTTGGGTATACTTCATACAACACTCATGAACACGTTGAACTGCTGAGATCAGTGAAATCTGTAAGTTTTTGCTGCCAGGAGACCCGTGCCCCTCCCTGCCATGCTCAGCCCCGTGGGAGGAGGGGCCGTCCATGCTGGGAAGGAGAAGGGAGAACCGCACTGGCAGCTCTTATCGGAAGCTCATTCTACTGATACAAACTCCAACCATAGATAGACTGAGACCAGACACCAGAGAATGTGAGAGCAGCCAGCACAGCAGAAGGAGATAGGCATAGCAAAAAACAGCAAGTAAAACTCCAAAATAAAAGCGGAGGATTTTTAGAGTTCTGGTGAACATAGAAAGGGGAAGGGCAGAGCTCAGGCCCTGAGGCTCATAGGCAAATCCCGAAGCAAAACTGATCTCTCTGCCCTGTGGACCTTTCCTTAACGGCCCTAATTGCTTTGTCTCTTAGCATTTCAATAACCCATTAGATCTGTGAGGAGGGCCTTTTTTTTTTTTTTAATCTTTTTTTCTTTTTCTAAAACAATTACTCTAAGAAGCCCGATACAGAAAGCCTCAAAGACTTGCAATTTGGGCAGGTCAAGACAAGAGCAGAACTAAGAGAGCTCTGAGACAAAAGGCAATAATCCAGTGGCTAAGAAAATTCACTAAACACTACAACTTCGCAAGAAAAAGGGGATGTCCACTCACAGCCATTATCCATAGCCCACAGCTGCCCTAGACAACTCAGTGTGATGGAAATGGAAGTGCTTCAAATAACAGGCACACACCACAAAACTGGGCATGGACATTAGCCTTTCCTGCACCCTCAGTTGGTTGTTCCAGAGTTGGGAAGGTGGAGCAGTATGAATTAACAAAGCCCCATTCAGCCATCATTTCAGCAGACTGGGAGCCTCCCTACACAGCCCAGCAGCCCAGAACCGCCCTGGGGGGACAGAACTCACCTGTGACATAGCACAGTCATCCCTCAACAGAGGACCAGGGGGTGCACAGCCTAGAAGAAGAACCCACTCATAAGTCTCAGGGGCCATATAATACCAAGGACTCATGGGTCAGTGGCAGAGACAAACTGTGGCAGGACTGAACTGAAGGATTAGACTATTGCAGCAGCTTTAAAACTCCAGGATCACCAGGGAGATTTGATTGTTAGAGCCACCCCCCTCCCTGACCACCCAGACACACGCCCCATATACAGGGTGGGCAACACCAACTACACACGCAAGCTTGGTACACCAATTGGACCCCACAAGACTCACTCCCCCACTCACCACAAAGGCAAAGCAGGGGAGAACTGGCTTGTGGAGAACAGGTGACTAGTGGACGCCACCTGCTGGTTAGTTACAGAAAATGTACTCCACGAAGCTGTAGATCTGATAAATTAGAGATAAGGACTTCAACTGGTCTAAAAATCCTAAAAGAACCCTATCAAGTTCAGCAAATTCCAAGAGGCCAAAAACAACAGAAAACTATAAAGCATATGAAAAAACCAGATGATATGGATAACCCAAGCCCAAGCACCCAAATCAAAAGGTCAGAAGAGACACAGCACCTAGAGCAACTACTCAAAGAACTAAAGATGAACAATGAGACCATAGTGCAGGATACAAAGGATATCAAGAAAACTCTAGAAGAGCATAAAGAAGACACTGCAAGACTAAATAAAAAAGTAGATGATCTTATGGAAATTAAAGAAACTGTTGACCAAATTAAAAAGATTCTGGATACTCATAGTACAAGACTAGAGGAAGTCGAACAACGAATCAGTGACCTGGAAGATGACAGAATGGAAAATGAAAGCACAAAAGAAAGAATGGGGGAAAAAAACAAAAAAAATCGAAACGGACTTCAGTGATATGATAGAAAATATAAAATGTCCGAATATAAGACTCATTGGTGTCCCAGAAGGGGAAGAAAAGGGTAAAGGTCTAGGAAGAGTATTCAAAGAAATTGTTGGGGAAAACTTCCCAAACCTTCTAAACAACATAAATACACAAATCATAAATGCCCAGTGAACTCCAAATAGAATAAATCCAAATAAACCCACTCCGAGACATATTCTAATCACACTGTCAAACATGGAAGAGAAGGAGCAAGTTCTGAAAGCAGCAAGAGAAAAGCAATGCACCTCATACAAAGGAAACAGCATAAGACTAAGTAGTGACTACTCAGCAGCCACCATGGAGGCGAGAAGGCAGTGGCATGGTATATTTAAAATTCTGAGTGAGAAAAATTTCCAGCCAAGAATACTTTATCCAGCAAAGTTTTCCTTCAAATTTGAGGGAGAGCTTAAATTTTCACAGACAAACAAATGCTGAGAGAATTTGCTAACAAGAGACCTGCCCTACTGGAGATACTAAAGCGAGCCCTACAGACAGAGAAACAAAGAAAGGAGAGAGAGACTTGGAGAAAGGTTCAGTACTAAAGAAATTCGGTATGGGTACATTAAAGGATATTAATAGAGAGAGGGGAAAAATATATATGACAAACATAAACCAAAGGATAAGATGGCTGATGCAAGAAATGCCTTCATGCTTATAACGTTGAATGTAAATGGATTAAACTCCCCAATTAAAAGATATAGATTCACAGAATGGATAAAAAAATAATGAACCATCAATATGTTGCATACAAGAGACTCATCTTAGACACAGGGACACAAAGAAATTGAAAGTGAAAGGATTTAAAAAAATATTTCATGCAAGCTACAGCCAAAAGAAAGCAGGTGTAGCAATATTAATCTCAGATAAAATAGACTTTAAATGCAGGGATGTTTTGAGAGACAAAGAAGGCCACTACATACTAATAAAAGGGGCAATTCAACAAGAAGAAATAACAATCATAAATGTCTATGCACCCAATCAAGGTGCCACAAAATACATGAGAGAAACACTGGCAAAACTAAAGGAAGCAATTGATGTTTCCACAATAATTGTGGGAGACTTCAACACATCACTCTCTCCTATAGATAGATCAACCAGACAGAAGACTAATAAGGAAACTGAAAACCTAAACAAACTGGTAAATGAATTAGATTTAACAGACATATGTAGAGCATTACATCCCAAATCACCATGATACACATACTTCTCTAGTGCTCATGGAACTTTCTCCAGAATAGATCATATGCTGGGACATAAAACAAGGCTCAATAAATTTAAAAAGATTGAAATTATTCAAAGCACATTCTCTGACCACAGTGGAATACAATTTGAAGTCAATAACCATCAGAGACTTAGAAAATTCACAAATACCTGGAGGTTAAACAACACACTCCTAAACAATCAGGGGGTTAAAAAAGAAATAGCAAGAGAAATTGCTAAATATATAGAGATGAATGAAAATGAGAACACAACATATCAAAACCTATGGGATGCAGCAAAAGCAGTACTGAGGGGGAAATTTATAGCACTAAACACATATATTAAACAGTAAGAAAGAGCCAAAATCAAAGAACTAATGGATCAACTGAAGAAGCTAGAAAATGAACAGCAAACCAATCCTAAACCAAGTAGAAGAAAAGAAATAACAAGGATTAAAGCAGAAATAAATGACATACAGAACAAAAAAACAACAGAGAGGATAAATATCACCAAAAGTTGGTTCTTTGAGAAAATCAACAAGATTGACAAGCCCCTAGCTAGACTGACAAAATCAAAAAGAGAGAAGACCCATATAAACAAATTAATGAATGAAAAAGGTGATGTAACTGCAGATCTTATAACAAAATTATAAGAGGATACTATGAACCACTGTATGCCAACAAACTGGATAATGTAGAGGAAATGGACACTTTCCTGGAAACATATGAACAACCTAGACTGACCAGAGAAGGAACAGAAGACCTCAATCAACCCATCACAAGCAAAGAGATCCAATCAGTCATCAAAAATCTTCCCACAAATAAATGCCCAGGGCCAGATGTCTTCACAGGGGAATTCTACCAAAATTTCCAGAAAGAACTGACACCAATCTTACTTAAACTGTTTCAAAACATTGAAGAAAATGGAACACTACCTAACTCATTTTATGAAGCTAACATCAATCTAATACCAAAACCAGGTGAAGATGCTACAAAAAAGGAAAACTACTGGCCAATCTCCCTAATGAATATAGATGGAAAAATCCTCAACAAAATACTTGCAAATCGAATCCAAAGACACATTAAAAAAATCATACACCATGACCAAGTGGGGTTCATCCCAGGCATGCAAGGATGGTTCAACATAAGAAAGTCAATCAATGTATTACAGCACATTAACAATTCGAAAGGGAAAAATCAAATGGTCATCTCAATAGATGCTGAAAAAGCATTTCATGAAATCCAACATCCGTTTTTGATAAAAACACTTCAAAAGGTAGGAATTGAAGGAAACTTCCTCAACATGATAAAGAGCATATATGAAAAACCCACAGCCAGCATAGTACTCAATGGTGAGAGACTGAAAGCCTTCCCTCTAAGATCAGGAACAAGACAAGGATGACCGCTATGACCACTGTTATTCAACATTGTGCTGGAAGTGCTAGCCAGGGCAATCTGGCAAGACAAAGAAATAAAAGGCATGCAAATTGGAAAAGAAGAAGTAAAACTGTCATTGTTTGCAGATGATATGATCTTATATCTAGAAAACCCTGAGAAATCGACGATACAGCTACTAGAGCTAATAAACAAATTTAGCAAATAGTGGGATACAAGATTAATGCACATAAGTCACTAATGTTTCTATATGCTAGAAATAAACAAACTGAAGAGACACTCAGGAAAAAGATACCATTTTCAATAGCAACTAAAAAAATCAAGTACCTAGGAATAAACTTAACCAAAGATGTAAAAGACCTATACAAAGAAAACTACATAACTCTACTAAAAGAAATAGAAAGGGATCTTAAAAGATGGAAAGATATTCCATGTTCATGGATAGGAAGGTGAATGTCATTAAGATGTCAATTCTACCGAAACTCATCTACAGATTCAATACATTCCAATCAAATTTCAACAACCTACTTTTCAGGCTTGGAAAAGCTATTTATCAAATTTATTTGGAAAGGGAAGATGCCTCGAATTGCTAAAGACACTCTAAAAAAGAAAAACGAAGTGGGAGGACTTACACTCCCTGACTTTGAAGCTTATTATAAAGCCACAGTTGCCAAAACAGCATGGTACTGGCACAAAGATAGACATATAGATCAATGGAATCGAATTGAGAATTTGGAGATAGACCCCCAGATCTATGGCCGACTGATCTTTGATAAGGCCCCCAAAGTCACTGAACTGGGTCATAATGGTCTTTTTAACAAATGGGGCTGGGAGAGTTGGATATCCATATCCAAAAGAATGAAAGAGGACCCCTACCTCAAACCCTACATAAAAATTAACTCAAAATGGACCAAAGATCTCAATATACAAGAAAGTACCATAAAACTCCTAGAAGATAATGTAGGAAAACATCTTCAAGACCTTGTATTAGGCGGCCACTTCCTAGACTTTACACCCAAGGCACAAGCAACAAAAGAAAAAATAGATAAATGGGAACTCCTCAAGCTTAGAAGTTTCTGTACCTCAAAGGAATTTCTCAAAAAGGTAAAGAGGCAGCCAACTCTATGGGAAAAAATTTTTGAAAACCATGTATCTGACAAAAGACTGATATCTTGCATAAAGAATTTCTACAACTCAATGATGATAGTACAGACAGCCCAATTATAAAATGGGCAAAAGATATGAAAAGACAGTTCTCTGAAGAGGAAATACAAATGGCCAAGAAACACATGAAAAAATGTTCATCTTCACTAGCTATTAGAGAGATGCAAATTAAGACCACAATGAGATACCATCTCACACCAATTAGAATGGCTGCCATTAAACAAACAGGAAACTACTAATGCTGGAGGGGATGTGGAGAAATTGGAACTCTTATTCATTGTTGGTGGGATTGTATAATGGTTCAGCCACTCTGGAAGTCAGTCTGGCAGTTCCTTAGAAAACTAGATAAAGAGTTACCATTCGATCCAGCGATAGCACTTCTTGGTATATACCCAGAGGATCAGAAAGCAGTGACACGAACAGATATCTGCACGCTAATGTTCATAGCAACATTATTCACAATTGCCAAGAGATGGAAACAACCCAAATGTCCTTCAACAGATGAGTGGATAAATAAAATGTGGTATATACACATGATGGAATACTACACAGCAGTAAGAAGGAACGATCTCGTGAAACATATGACAACATGGATGAACCTTGAAGACATAATGTTGAGCGAAATAAGCCAGGCACAAAAAGAGAAATATTATATGCTACCACTAATGTGAACTTTGAAAAATGTAAAACAAATGGTTTATAATGTAGAATGTAGGGGAACTAGCAATAGAGAACAATTAAGGAAGGGGGAACAATAATCCAAGAAGAACAGATAAGCTATTTAACGTTCTGGGAATGCCCAGGAATGACTATGGTCTGTTAATTTCTGGTGGAGATAGTAGGAACAAGTTCACAAAAAAGTTGGTATATTAGGTAACTTTCTTGGGGTAGAGTAGGAACATGTTGGAAGTAAAGCAGTTATCTTAGGTTGGTTGTCTTTTTCTTAGTCCCCTGTTATGGTCTCTTTGAAATGTTCTTTTATTGTATGTTTTTTTAAAATTATTATTATTATTATTATTTTCATACAGTTGATTTAAAAAAAAAAAAAGTTAAAAAAAAGCATGGAAGAAAATATAGAGAGCCCTCTTGAGGAGCCTGTGGAGAAAGCAGGCGTATTGGCCTACCCCACCTCGATGGTTGCTAACATGCCCACAGACATAGGGGACTGGTAGTTTGATGGGTTGAGCCCTCTACCACAGGATTTACCCTTGGGAAGACTGTTGCTGCAAAGGAGAGGCTAGGCCTCCCTATAATTGTGCCTAAAGCCTCCTCCCGAAAGCCTCTTTGTTGCTCAGATGTGGCCCTCTCTAGCTAAGCCAACTTGAAAGGTAAAATCACTGCCCTCCCCTCTATGTGGGATCAGACACCCAGGGGAGTAAATCTCCCTGGCAACATAGAATATGACTCCCGGGGAGGAATGTAGACCTGGCATCGTGGGATGGAGAACATCTTCTTGACCAAAAGGGGGATGTGAAAGGAAATGAAATAAGCTTCAGTGGCAGAGAGATTCCAAAAGGAGCCGAGAGGTCACTCTGGTGGGCACTCTTATGCACAATTTAGACAACCCTTTTTAGGTTCTAAAGAATTGGGGTAGCTGGTGGTAGATACCTGAAACTATCAAACTACAACCCAGAACCCATGAATCTCGAAGACAACTGTATAAAAATGTAGGTTATGAGGAGTGAGAATGGGATCGGGAAAGCCATAAGGACCATACTCCCCTTTGTCTAGTTTATGGATGGATGAGTAGAAAAATAGGGGAAGGAAACAAAGAAAGAAACAGACAGACAAAGGTACCCAGTGTTCTTTTTTACTTCAATTGCTCTTTTTCACTTTAATTATTATTCTTGTTATTTTTGTGTGTGTGCTGATGAAGGTGTCAGGGATTGATTTAGGTGATGAATGTACAAGTACTGTGAACAATCGAATGTACGATTTGTTTTGTATGACTGCATGGTATGTGAATATATCTCAATAAAATGAAGATTAAAAAACAAAGTGAGTCATATGCTTGGAATAAATGTTCTTCCAGGTGAGTATCCACTTCCTCAAAACCACAAGAAAAGTTATTACAGTTGCTATAAATGTATAAATGGAGTTCTAATGTCTAACAAAAGCTAGAAAATTTTTAAACTTGAAGAATGTAATGGAGTTTTCA
Source organism: Choloepus didactylus (assembly GCF_015220235.1). Lineage (NCBI taxonomy): Eukaryota > Metazoa > Chordata > Mammalia > Pilosa > Megalonychidae > Choloepus > Choloepus didactylus. The sequence continues at coordinate 191,962,282 of NC_051309.1, forward strand.
AAGAATTAAATGATTTAGAGAGTAAACAAGCCTCTGGCCTGGTAGAGGACAAGATGGCAATTTCACAAACAGCCTCTTGCATAGATAGATCCAGGGGTTATATCCACTTGAGGGGAAAATATCTTCCCTTCAAAGAATGGGTACTGTCAACACGAGTAATTCCCTCGACACTTAGCCCTTGTTTGTAAACAAGATCAGGCAAAGAGCTGGCTGGGCTCTGGACCCTACCCTGTAGCACTTTCCCCAGGGCTCCCTGCTCTCTGCGAAGTGAGGGGCAGGGGTCAGTGAAGGCCCCTTGTAAACCTTGATCATGTGGCTGTATTTGAGCTGATACATCCTACATTTCCAAGTGGAATACCCTGTTTTAAGGTAGAATGTGGAATTGAGGTAGGGTGCTTAGATTTGTTTAGTTTCGTATTAGTTACTCAGATTTATTTAGTTATGATAAGGAAATCAACCTGAAATTTCTCACAAATTGACCTGATGTTTCTCACTTACTTTCTAAATAAATAATTTTTCTCTCCATTTCCTATTCCATATCCACCTTTAAACACTTCTGAACTGAAAATGGAAAACACTGTCTCTTGAAAGTAGCTATAAAGAAATTTATAGTTTTATGTGTTTGCTCCTGTTCATAAAATGTGGTCATATATATATATAAAATAATAAAAATAACATAATAATTAGGATAACAATAAAAATAGTAATAATAGTACCTATTTCACAGGGTGTTCCAGATGTAGGTCAGAATGACACACCTAAAATTCCTACCTTTAGCAGTTTATAATTTCTGGGTTATGTCTTCCAGATGCTAAAGTCTTTTTTAAACTGGTTCATGAATTATGAGGTCTTATGACATTTTAAACTAATTGGTGCTATTTTATAATTAAATAATTTAATTAAATTGTAGGTGAAATTAATGGATTTCTAAGAGAGAAAATCCAGTTTTCCTATTTTGTATGCCATGGGGTGGCAGGAAGCAAAGTTGTTTCTGACATACTAAACATAAATTTTCTTTTGATGGTAGAAAGGCTGAGCCTTCTGCAAGCAAGACAGGTATTGAAGAACAGCCTGGTTGGATTTGATTACTGACTCTGCTGCATCCTACTGTAAGAGCTGGAGACGTCCTTTAGCTTCTCAGTCCCTTGGCTTTTTCATAATTATGTGATGCTACAATATTTAAGCATTGTCTTGTGATATGTTAAAACTTGGGGAGAATTGAGTGCAGCAGGATAAAATTAGATTGCACTAATTTGTCATGTGTCCAAATGGTATTTTTATACTTTCTTCATTCCAGACACTGTGCTAAAAAATTGGATATAAAGAAAAGAAACAAAAATCATACATTCGAGGGGTAGCATAAGAGATTAATATTAAACAATTTCTTCAATAAAAATCACAAATGTTATAACAAGGAAATACAGATTTATTTCTGTTAATTTTTTCTTAAATTATTGAAATTTGTGCCCCATTAACATAGTTTACAACAAAGGGAATTTAAGATCTACCCCAGGTTATTTGTGGGAAAACATATTAACCTAGCCATATGCCTATGCTTGCTGTGGAAGCCCACAAAGCTAATGGGCTCTAGGACAAACGTTTCGGAGACATTTAAGAAAATATGCTGTCAAAGACATGAGCTTCCTGTCTCAACTCTACTTTCTGAGATACCTCCATCTCATCAGGGCTATAGTGGAAGTTTATACAATGATTATGTTTCTTGCCTTCTGGTCCCTTTATATTGTAATTCTAGTTTTTGAGGTATATCTAATAACGACTTTTGGAAAGTTTTAACCTCCATTTGTCTCAGGGCATGTATGAAGTAGGGTATTAGTAATTACCTTTCTTATCTGAATGGCATCCATGATGAAAGATGCCTAAAGAAAACAATTTATTTTATTTAATTCAATCTTTCAGAGTAATAACCTTTTGAATACTGATGCTAAGAGCAAGGACAGCTTTATGCAATTTGTGGCAAAGATTAGTTTTCCTATGATTATCCAAAATCCTGGTTATGTATAGAAAAAGCTCTCATCTCATCAATGATGAATGAAATAAGGCTCAACCTGTCCCCTGACTTTTCTCTTTTTACATATAAAAACAAAGCCGAGTATCTTTTATACTGGCTTTGAGTGACAGACTCAGAGAGAAGAGCTATATTGCAAAAGCAATTAGGGTTCAACAGAAGAGAGCTGTCAAGTAGGGAAAAGTCTGAATTCTTTTATTGACCTTTAGAATCCTGTTTTTGCTAAATGATACCTTGGCATCATTATGAAAACATTAATTGCCTTGCCTGAATTAATTGCTTTTTCATTTAACAAATACTGCATGAATTTCCACCTGTAGTTGTTAGTGACCTAAATATTTTAGTCATCTTTTTCTGAAAGAGTCGATGAAAAAATTTACTTAAAGTTCATAAAATAACTTTAAAATTAACAATTGAGTAAGCCCTCTTAAAATAATTAAGATTTCAATTTTGGGTCATTGGACTTTTAAATGAAGATGCTTGACATTTGCTACATTGCAGAGACAAAAGAAGCAGACAAACTCTGTGAACTTTGAGATAATGAACTTTAACTTTAAATGGTTTATGCAAGTATTTTTAAATAGTTTGGATTTATGGTACAAACTCCTTATGTATATTTATTCTGTAAATTAAGTTCCATTAAAAAAATTTGTAGAGAGAATTTTTCAGATAGAAAACTGGAAAGGTACAGTGCAGGCCCTCAGCAAAATTATGTCAGAAATTGATGCCATGGTAACTAGGCTCTCCTGCACTCAGTTCCTCTTGGGTATCTCTTTCCACTCTTAACAAGGCAAGTTTGCAGAAAAGAATCCAGCATCTATGTCATAGTGAGAATAAGTCTGGCAACATTGCCGTCTACCTTGGGAAAAAAGAAACAAACAAATAAATGTTCATATTTCTATTTCAATTATTGGAATATAGCTTTTCTTTCCAGTTTTGTTTACCATTTCCAAAGAAATTACCACTAAAGAAAAATATTTAAAGGAAGAGTTCTAACCCATAGCACTCAAAATAGAACAGACTTGATGTTCTCACTTTAAGCCCAATTATAAATTAATCCTTTTCTGTGCTCTTGGAGGCAAAAGAAATTAGTAAAAAAGAACGCTGAACTTGAGGCTCTCCCTCTTAATATTTATTTTGACCCTATAGAAATTACTACCCTGAGCCTCAGTTCCCCTATATTTGAAGAGATTCTATTAATAATATGTACCTTGTGGACAATGCATATAGAACTGCAGAAAGATTAGCAGAGAGAAGTTGTTTGAAAAGTTTTATTTAATCCAAACTCTTTTGATTAAAACATATTAAATTTATTTATGTATTCAAAGCATCATAATTGCCACTAACAAAACAGAAGACAGAGGTTGTGTTTTTCTTTTCTTTTGTATCCCTGCAATTCTCAAAACAAAACTGGAAACTCTCAGAGATTTTTACTCATTTTTCAAACTATTTTCCTAAAAGGTAAAATTATGAAATTTGATCTGAATATACTAGAGAAAAATTGAGGAAGATGTTCTAATAAATGAACACTCTAAGAAAAATTCCCCAATTTTATAGTCACTAATTGAAAAAATAATTGTGATAATTGAGTAGCCTGGTTACTCATATTCTTTTTCATAACATAATTTGCCAAAAGAGTTCAAATGAAATAGTTTCTAAGGTAAATTATCTCAATCATGATTTATAAAATAATGGGCTATTTGCTCTTAAGGCAAATATTAATTGAATTTTAATCATTCTAATTATGTTTTTTTATGATAATTTTTCCTGGAAATCTTATGGTGTAAATTTAAGCAACATTTATTAGATTTGCATACCTAAATTATTTCCTATGGAAAGCTAGTGGACTCGTTTTCTCAACATGTACCAAATACTGCAGTAATGCTAAGAGATATAATATTTACTATCAATAATTCTTTTTCAGGCATATAGTGTCATAAAGTTTTAATTTTCCTATATTAAATTCTATTAACCACCCAAAAAAAATCTGAGCTTGAACGTGAGAGAGGTTATTATGGGGAATATGTCTAACTCATAGCCACAAGGCACAGAATTAATTTAAGACATGCTTTGGGGAGACATGTAAATTATTTATAACATTATATGCCAACTCATCAAAATTAGGTTATGAAAGATGGCCACAAAACAGTTTTCTGGCTACATTTCCTCTTTCCCAGCATCACTACCTTCTTTGCTTTCTCTACTGATTACATAGGTGTTTGTATATGTTATTCATAATATATAATCAGTATATATTATTATAATTATTCTAAATAATACAAATAACCAGATAAAATTTGTGTATATATATGTGTGTGTGTGTGTGTATCTTTATATAGATATATATATTTGCTGTACAATACTGATTTGATGATGGCATATAAAGAAGAGGAGGAGAGAAGTAATGGAAAGAAAAACCTCTTTCAATCACCATAGGATCTCTGCTGCTTCTAATCCTGACACTTTGTATCCTATACATTCTGTCAGAATATATATGGTTTCATCAACCTTCTTTCTACCCTCTATCTTTAAAAAGATACCCTCTATCTTTAAAAAGCTGAGGCAGCTTATCAAAAATCATACAACAATTAAAATTAGCAAGTTCAGGGCATTCAACTAAAGGGAAAATTTGAGTAGAGGAATAAGAAGAGGGTAATGGTTAGTTAAGTTCACAAAAGTGTTACATACTTACTGGAAGTGGACTACAATTTTGTTTCAAGTTTCCTGAAAGCCATATAAAAACACACAAGAAATTACAAGATTAACAGGCTCCATAACACTCCAAGTACAGGTGAAGAGGGAAGGTAAGAGAAGAAGGCTCTAGAAAGAAGAATTCACGTTTCCCTTGAGGCTCCTCCTTCTCGTCCTTCCCACAAACACACTCCCAGGAGTTACGCTGGTTGTTGGTGACAAGTAGGGTGTGGCAAAGGCATTTCAGTACTCACAATCCCTCTTTCCTTTTCCACAACCCATGCTCCTTTCCATAAATACCTGCTCTGAAACTCCGGCCCAGTCCTGTTCTTTATCTCACTCAGAGAATCCATTGATATTTTTTTCTCAAGCATCCACCTCATTCTTTGCCCCAAAGTCCTTATACCAGCTCCTCTCATCCTAATTTCTTGTTTCTTCCTTATATTGACTCACCCACTTCACCTCCTAATCCTTTCTCTTCCCTGTGTCAAAACGAGAATGTAGAACACCAGCCCGTACATTACGCTGCAGGATGGAAATTGGGTGTAAGAAGACATGTTCCTAAAATCTTTGCTCTCCTATAAAGGGAAAACAATATTTTCTATACCTGGCCTGAATTCTAGGATGTTTCTAGAGGAATTTCTCAGCATTCAATTAACAACACTCTAAGATTTCATGTTTGTCTCTGAAATATGTGACATTTAAAAATACCATATGGACATGTGAGAATATTTCAAAGAGTACAATAAGGGCTTCTGAGAGTACACCTTTCCCAGGTGTCCAAAGTACCTCGGTATCTTCTGCTAAATTGCTTTTGCATCAATGTATGTGACTTTGCCATCCTGATATGAAGTGATGATGGAGTCTCTGAAGATTTCATTAAAAAAAAGGAAGGCTATAGAAATAAATATTCTGATACTTTTTTCTGTCTTTGGTTTTACTCCTGGCTTTCTCAAAAGCTAAATGAAGTCGAGATTCACAAACACTATTCAGATATTTTATGTAAATATTGTGCTCACCTAAAATATCTAGATAATTGTTGTAGCAATAAGGAAGATTTTTTCCATAAATTACTTCAACATTTACTTCAATTCTCTGTTTCTCTTTTTATTCATAAACATAGACTCAAGTTTTGTAAACAAAGTAATAATTCTTTATAATTTATAATGGAAATACTTTTTAAAAATAAAATAATTTTATGATGAGCTGAGAACCCTAAACCATTAAAATATTAATATTATAGCATTATATAATACTATAGTGCTATACTATAGTAACAATGCTGACAGAAATTAAGATAAGAGAAAAAAAATTCACGCTCAGTCTTGGACCATCAAGAGATCAAGTTAGTTTAGCCTGTTTTGTGCTTTCTTTTAGAATTTGCCCAAAGGCTTTACAATCTATATGTAGCTAAAATCAAAGGTTAACAATTATTTAAAGTAGTACTGTTGTTTTTCCTGTTCTACCGATGGGTAATTTAAAAGTTTAATTATCTCATTACATGGCTAATACATTATAGTACTTATTTCTTAAGTACTTATTTATAGTTTAGAAAGAAAAAATGATTAATTTTCTAGTAATATCTGACAATCTAGAGATTCACGATTGGAGAAAAATGCAATGCCACTTAAACAAAAAACTCAGCTACAGATTTTTAAAATTTATTATCTTTTACTTCTTTGTCATACAGTTCTCTAGGCTGGAGGTGAAACTTTCAGGATATTGCAAACTTTGGGAACATCAATTATTATAATTTTATTATATTTTATTCTTTGAGGCTATTGATTCTACAACATATTCATGAACTCTTCCCTTATTTGTTCAACCATAGTCTTAACTTCAGTCTTTTCAAAGTAAACTTTTAGTAAATTCTAGAAAAATGTTTCCAAATGAACTCATAAATTAATAAAAAAAAAAGTTTGGCTAGGCTATATTAAAATAAGTAAGAAGTTATTACAGCCACACATAACCAGTATCTCTTTTGTCTCATCCCTCCAAATGGCATTACCAGAAATAGGTTCTGAATTATCTGGCAACTGAGCTGGGGGTAAGGGCAGTGGAAGAAGGGAAGAGAACAGACTGTGGACCACTGCTTCTCTCCTCCTCCCCCTCCTCCTCCTCCTCCTCCACCCGTCCTTCTCCTCCTCCCCCTTTTCCTCCTCCTCCTCCTCCTCCACCTCTTCCTCCTCCACCCCTCCTCATTCACTCCTCCTCCTCTTCCTCCTCCTTCTCCTCTGTGCTCTTCTTCACTATGATAGGTGTACAGGATGCATTTTTAATAATTTTTTTCACCAGGAAGTTAATTTGCCTCTAAGCACACTTGTATGAAAATTTCAATTGTATACTAAATTGAGATGAACTTCTGTACATGTGGGAGAAATAGCTGATGGGAGAAGAAAAGTAAGAGTTTACAGACATACTAGATATATCTTACATGTCTCAGAAATGGCTCTATATTTCACAGAAGTACTGGATATGGTAAGTACATAATAAACCAGACAAATAAAGCTGAAAAAGTTACAGAGCAAGGTGATTTGAAAGCAATCATTTTTTTCCTCTTAAGTTTCATAATGTATGAATATCAGTCACTATGTGTTGGACATAATACACTGCAATTGGTTATCAAAGGCTCAAAAACTTCTTACATTCAGTTATAGTAATATTATACTAAATTATAGTAATATGAATCCATTGTTTCCTCTGTTTCAGATACTAGGCTTTAATTATCTTTTTAAGTTAATATGTCCAGAATCCTCTGAAGGAGACATTGTAACTTCTGTTTCATAGATGACCAGCCTAAGGCTTAGTTGGTTACCTTATTTGGCCAGTTTCACATGGCTAGTAAGTGACAGGCCTGAGAACACTGGAAACTATTGACATTGTGACTACAAAGTGGAAAGAGCACACGGCAGAAGAATTACTTGGTACCAGGTCTTGGTTAGTGTCAATGAAGTTCTAGAAAACAGCAGATGTGAAAGTCTATGTAAAAAACTTACATCCTTAGATTAAGGCAGGCAGTATTAGGCCAAAATAGTTGAAATAGAAGAGGAAACTCTAAGTGCTTACTGTTTTAAAATTCTAGTTTAAATCCATTATCTCAAGACCTGTAGTCAGCTAATAATATTTTTGTTGCTGTATTATAAATAATTATAATTTTGTTATATGAGTTTTAATTGCCTATTCTTTTAAGAGATATTTAGGAAGGACATTTTATCTACTAAGAACATTATTTCAGTTTTCTTGGCTGTTCAAATACCATGCAATAAATTGGCTTAAACAAGTAGAATTAAATGGTTCACAGTTCTGAGGCTGGAGAAGTCCAAATCAAGTTCAAATCAAGGCCTCATCAAGGTGTAATTTCTTCACAAAGACTGGCATTTTGGGGCTGGCTGCCAGCCAACCTTGGTCCATGGCTCCTCTGGCATGTGGCAATGAAAATGACAGCATCGCTTGGCCTCTCCCTTCCTTTCTAGGTTCTGTTGAATTTCAGCTTCTTGCTTCTTGTGGCTTTCTCTCTATCTAAATTTCATTCTGCTTATAAAAGATGCCAGTAATAGGATTAAGGTCTCTCCTGATAGAGTTGGGCCAACCCCTCACTGAAGTAACCTCATCAACAGGTCCTACTTATAATGGGTTCACACCCACAGAAATGGATTAAGGTTAAAGACACATTTTTCTGGGGTACTTAGCTCCAAACCAACATAGACATAATAGCACAGTTTCATGATGACTTATTTAAAACTATAACAGGAGAGGCGATAAGCTGGCGGCATAGAGAGGAGTGGAAGACTCTTAGTCCCCCCCCAGAACAATTCATAAATGACAAAAAACTAGTAAATAACCTGGAATAACTGCGGGGAGACAAACGTGACTGTCCAGTCATCATACACCAACCTGAATTGGGAGGAATGCCAGAGATCGCAGCACAAAATCTGTAAGTAAAACTGCAGACCCGCGCTGAGAGCCAAGAGCCGAGAGCCCCTCCCTCACGGATGCCTCGCAGTGCTAGAAAGCAGCACTCTCCCAACAAGCTAGTGTACCTCAGCCCAGCTCCAACTGGGGTTTTAATATTAATTGCTCAATACAGACAGCGAATCCCCAACAAGCAGACAGAGGCTTTTGGTGACAACTGACCTTGGGAGAGTCGGGAGACATGTCTGTCTCAGGACAGGGAGCCCAGAGGATCGGGTGCTGTCTATGGCTGATGGGTGAATCTGGGAGCTTTCTGTCCCTTTCTCTCTGTCTCTGGAGAAAGCCTCAGCCATTCTCAGCCTGCAGCACTTTGCAGTAAAGAAAACCTCAGCCATTTTAAAATCAAAACACTGATCAGAGTCAGAGAAACAAAGAACTTACTGATATGTAGATGACCTCTCTGGAGGGGGCAAAGCTTCCCAAGAGGAAAGGGAGGGGCCCAGCTCTACTGCCTGCCTTACCTGAACCAGACCCCAAAGCCTGGGGGGAGGAGAGCCATGGGCCACACCCTCTTACACCAGCTTGTGACAGGCTGACAGGTGCACCTGCCAGGCAGAAAAGCACAGGGGTGTCAATCCTCTAAGAAAAACCATCAGGGAAACCAGATACTGAATATTTCCTCCTTCTGTGACCTGAGCCTGTTCTCACCTGTTTGGGGTGGCCTAGGAGGTCAGATGCCTAGACAACAGAAAACTACAGCCTACACTAAGAAAAATGAAGTTATGGCCCAGTCAAAGGAACAAACATACACTTCAACTGAGATACAGGAATTTAAACAACTAATGCTAAATCAATTCAAAAAGTTTAGAGAAGATTTCGCAAAAGAGATAGAGGCTATAAAGAAAACACTGGGCATACATAAGGCAGAAATTGAAAGTCCAAAAAAACAACTAGTAGAATCTATGGAAATGAAAGGCACAATACAAGAGATGAAAGACACAAAGGAAACATACAACAGCAGATCTCAAAAGACAGAAGAAAACACTCAGGAACTGGAGAACAAAACACCTGAAAGCCTACATGCAAAGGAGCAGATGGAGAAAAGAATGAAAAAATATGAGCAATATCTCTGGGAACTTAAAGGTGAAACAAAGGATAAGAATGTACATATCATTGGTGTCCCAGAAGAATAAGAGAAGGGAAAAGGGGCAGAGGCAATAATAGAGGAAATAATCAATGAAAATTTGCCATCTCTTATGAAAGACATTCAATTACAGATCCAAGAAGCACAGCGCACTCCAAACAGAAGAGATATGAATAGGCCTATGCCAAGACACTTAATAATCAGATTATCAGATGTCAAAGACAAAGAGAGAATCCTGAAAGCAGCATGAGAAAAGCAATCCATCACATACAAAGGAAGCTTCATAAGACTATGTGCAGATCTCTCAGCAGAAACCATGGAGGCAAGAAGGAAGTGGTATGATATATTTAAGATACTGAAAGAGAAAAACTGCCAACCAAGAATCCTATATCCAGCAAAGCTGTCCTTCAAATATGAGGGAGAGCTCAAAATATTTTCCGACAAACAGACAATGAGAGACTTTGTGAACAAGACACCCGCCCTACAGGAAATACTAAAGGGAGCACTACAGAGTGATAGGAGAAGACAGGAGTGCGTGGTTTGGAACACAATTTCGGGAGATGGTAGCACAGCAATGTAAGTACACTGAACAAAAATAACTATGAATACAGTTGAGAGGAGAAGGTTAGGAGCATGTGAGACACCAGAAGAAAGGAGGAAAGATAAAAACTGGGACTGTGTAACTCAGTGAAATCTAGAGTGTTCAACAATTGTGATAAAATGCACAAATATGTTCTTTTACAAGGGAGAACAAGCAGATGTCAACTTTGCAAGGTGTTAAAAATGGGGAGGCATTGGGGGAGGGATGCAATCAATGTAAACTAGAGACTGTAACTAACAATCATTGCATTATGCTTCCTTTAATGTAACAAAGGCAATATTCCAAGGTAAAGGCAGATAAGAGGAGGGGATAGGGGAGGCATGTTCGACACTTGACATTGGTGGTGTTGTCTGACTCTTTACTCTACTTTGATTTAAGGTCGTTTTCCTTTTGCTGCTTCCTAGCTGTCGTTTTTTTTTCCTCTTTCTTTTGCCTCTCTACCTTCTTTGATTCTCCCTCCTGCCTTGTGGAAGAAATGTAGATGCCCTTATATAGATAGTGGTGAAGGTGATAAACACATAAATATGTGACCATACAGAGAACCATCGATTGTTTACTTAGGATGGAATGTATGGTGTGTGAACAAAACCATCTTTAAAAAAAAAAAATGTGTTGATGACAAAACCTCGAGGGCAATATACTGAGTGAAATAAGCCAGACACATAAGGACAAACATTGCAGGGTCTCACTGATAGGAACTAATTATAATATGTAAACTCATAGACATGAAATATAAGGTACCAAGATATAGGACGAGGCTTAAGAATGGGGAACAGTTGCTTAGTATGAGCAGAATGTTCAACTAGGATGAACTTAAATGTTTGGAAATGAACAGAGGTGTCAGTAGCAAGATGTGAGAATAACTAACAGTGCCGAATGGTGCATGAATGAGGTGGAAAGCGGAGCTCAGAGTCACATATGTCACCAGAAGGAAAGTTGGAGGTCAAAAGATGGGAACGTATAATACTGAATCCTATGGTGGGCAATGTCCATGATTAACTGTACAAATATTAGAAATGTTTTCCATGAACCAGAACAAATGTATGACAATACAGTTAGAAGTTAATAATAGAGGAACATATAGGGAAGAAATATATACCTGTTGCAAACTATATACTACAGTAAGTAGTATTTCAACGTTCTTTGATAAACAGTAACAAATGCACTATACCAACACTATGAGTCAACAATTGAGGGGGTTGGTTAGGGATATGGGAGGATTCGAGTTTCCTTTTCTTTCTTTTTTTCTTTTTTCTTTTTTCATCTTTCAATTTATTTCTTGTGTGGAGTGATGAAAAGGTTCTAAAAATTGAACAAAAATTAAGTGTGGTGATGGATGCACAGCTGTAAGAGGGTACCAGGGGCAACTGATTGTACCCTTTGGATGTTTGGATAATTGTATGGTATCTGAACAATCCCAATAAAAATTAAAAAGGAGAAAAATATATATACAATGGGAAATATGTTTTAAATTTCTGGTAAGTTGCTGAATGACATCCGTTTCCCTGATTTAAAACAATATATATAATGGGAAATACATTTTAAATTTCTGGTAAGTTGCTGAATGACATCCTTTTCCCTGATTTAAAACAATCTCCCAATTTTTGGGAACATCAATGGGGACATCAGGGTCATTCAGGCACAAGTACTTTCTTCTTATTTATTGTTCTTCTATTTCTGCCTAACCTGGTTTCTGTCTTATTCTCTGATTAGATCCCAATGATATTAAATATTAGTATTTACCTCTAGATATATTTTATACAATATCTAACAAAAAACAAATGCTTGCTAGGTTGTCAGTAAATATTTATCCAATTAGCACCTATAATTCTTTTTCAGTATACATTTATAAAAAGCTTTTGTTCCAAATAATAGAACCTGATATTTCTTGTCCCAGGTAGTCCTGAGAATATCTTCTTTATACTGGCCCATTTCTCTGTCATAAAGTCAGGAAAAAGGACCTTTTCCAGAAAAAATAATATATTTATGTGCCAATTCATAGATACAGTACTATAAAGCTAAGCCTCATAAGGCACAAATATCAGGATAGACAATCTCCTGTCTTCATGTTTAACCTTCATGCTGGACTTCACACAAATTGTTAAAACCCCATTTTTTAAAGAAATTTTTCTCAAACATGTAGTTATATTTCATATATGGCTTAATGTAATGAAATTAATTGTTACATTAGGCTTAGTACTGTTAGAAATTGTAACAAAAATTCATTTACATAGAAAAATACAGTTTGTATTCATAACCTGTAGGAAAAAGAAAATTTAACTAACTCCTTCCAAAAGCTATAGTGATGATGTTTCTACTTAGGCCACTTGACATTCCTTGACCTTTGTTATCATGATGACCACCACCCATTTAAAGCATCTACATCAAAAGGCATTTTAACTTCAGAGAACAACTCAGTCACTAAGTGCCCATATGGTGTTGCTTCCCCAAATCATACATGACCCCCAGGAAAAATTGGGGGGATATACCATCTTAAATTCTACAGCATAGAACCCAGTGGTAAAAGCAATATGAAGCTCAGTTGGGACAATGGCCTACTTATCCAAATAATTCAGTTGGGTGATGAGCTTGACATATCACATAGACAGACTAGAACAGTGAAAAGCTAAGGATATTTGCTAATGTATATCTGCGAAGTGAAGACTTAATCTAAATTTGGATTTTGAACCTATGGTTTCTCCAGGGTATTTATACTGAAAATATTTGAGATAGAGATTACTAATAAAACTTTTTGTTTTTAATAAACCACTTATGTGGTTATGATTGACCACAGCATAAGATTTGAATGGAGCTGAAAGGATTGTCTGGTTCAGACCTTCATCTCCAGGCAAGTCCATTTCTAAGCCATGTTAGAGCAACATATAGAAACTATGAAAAAGAAGAAAAAAAAATGCCCGATGTGTATGTTTGGTATATTGCTATGTTATTCTAATAGATTTTTGAAACTTGAGCTTCACTGTACTTATTTGTCACATGAGGAAATTTTGCTTAACATAAAAATCAGCAATTGAGTTACATTAAATTTACAAGAAAATCTTAGCTATTGGCAGGAGGACCACTAAGGTTTATAATATTTTATGAAAGCCATTACATCCCAATTAAAAAATAAATTATTGCAAATGGAAAAGAAGCAATATAATTAACAGAACCATATAGCATGCTTGATTTTTGTTTAATGTAAAATTGAACATTGATCTTTTATGGTCACTAATTTCCATCTTCCTTTTACCTTCCCTGTAGTTTTCAATATATTTTTTTAAAATCCACACCCTTTTCACGTTTGATTAACATAGCCCTACTTTTGCTAGTTGAGTCCCTCCATACTTGAAAAGAAATGCTAGACAAAACACAATCTATCCAGGAAATTCCTAAGCTCTAACCTTTCAGGGTCAGAGAAAGCAGCAGTTTGTTTTAGAAAGTGACCTCAGTTCAGCACTTCTCCAAACAAAGCTTCAGATGTTATCTGCATATTGTCTCAGGAGACTGCACTGCTAGCCCGTACACAGACCAACAGTAGCATGTTTTACCACTTCTTAACTTTCTCTGAATGCCATTCATAGGAAAGAATCTCTGTGTGTACATACATTGATTCATTGTTTTCTGAATATTTTAATATTAATTTTGTATTTTGTGTAACCACTGCAGAACATCATATAGAATTTACTTGGAGATTCTTGAGGATGTTTTTAAAATTCCATATTTAGCAATAGTAATCTATGAAAAAACATAACAAAGAAATGCCAAACTCAAGTTTATAAAGCTAAGGGTTTTGATTTTAAATTCTTAATTAAACTGTATACAGGATATAATATATACATATATAATACTGTTCTAAAACTCGATGGTTGATATGTTTGACAGATACCAATTCTGAAAAGAAAAAAATTATGGAAAAGTCTTTCAGGGTCTTAGTTGACAAGATATGTTAGGCTTCTTAAAATTACAGAATAATGTCAGTGTCTTGGAATATTTTTATAACAATAATTGCCAGTTTTAGAAGACAACTGGCAAAGTAAAAAAAAAATTAATGCACATAACATGAGATAGACAATTTGAGAGTTTTACTTCCTTCCTTGTGAAGTTTAGTGAAAATCACTCATAAAATCAATGTGGTTTGCTGGGATTGAGGGGAAGACTTGCAGCAAATTCTATAAATGTGTCAAGAAAACAACAATTTAACTTCTATCTATATGCTGTAAAAGCAACTTCACAAAGGTGCTTGCTGTTTTATACATCATTTTCAACCCAAAAGCCCAAACTTAAAGATCCCAACATGGCACCAGCTGTAAAAGCACATCTGCCAGTTTAATTTAGATTGACAGCTTCCTATAGTCAAGGAACAAATTTCAAGTCTTAAAGACTACTTTGAAACTTTTAGTCTAAAAGATTGTCACTTCCCAAATTAATTTTAACTGAAAAACAAAAGGTTAGAATCAATATCTAGAAGTTTAGGACACTTCACTAAGCATATTGTAGGTGTACAATTTCATTATATATTATTTCTCTTAAATTGTTTTCTCCTTTGGATGCAATTTGATTTGTCTTCAATTTATCAACTATAAGCTGCATTTAGACAATTCTCAATTAATCTGTCAAATTATAATTTGGAATATGATGAATTTGACATATTTAATTGTGTATGCTATCAAAGAAAAGTTGAGATATTTAATTTATATTTACAGTTTACCATATTGTTGAATGACAAATGTATAGATGTTCCAGAGACATAATCTTTATAAATTTGTAAAACACATTATATGTATAGAGCCCCTTAAAACAGCTTTCTAGTTAAAAATTAAATTCTCTAAAATTAGACACCAGGAGGCAGAACCATCTGATTTTATACAGGAAAGTTTTACCAAATATGATCCTGCCTCTTTCACATGCTTAACACTATTCCTGCATTATTAATGAAGCACTAATGAAATCAAACAGTTTAACTGTCAGGATAGTCAGTAGTTCACAATGGCAAAGCCCTGCTTTATTGGGGCCTTATTAGTTATCTGGGTCTATGAAAATCAGAGTTAATAGAAAAATCTTAAAGGTAGACTAATTTGAAAAAAACTCAGTGGCATTTAGATTTAGCAGCACGAAGTAATGTCATGTGATTAAGATGACCTACAACATTTTTAGGGGTAACGTATGTTGAAGACCCTCTAATTTTTTAAACCAAAAACACATTAATTTCTATGGTGGCTTGGAGTTACGTACTCTGCAAAATCATGTTCCTAATCTTAATCCATTCCTGTGGGTGTGAACCCACTGTAAATTGGACTTTCTAATGAGGTTACTTCAGTTAAGTTGTGACAAAGTTGAATCAGGTTGGGTCTTAATTCTATTACTAGAGGCTTTACAGAGAAGGCCACAGAGAGAGAAGCCATGGGGAGCAGCCACAAGCTAGAAGTCAAAAGAATCAGAAGAGAAAGAAGACATGGCTGTGTGCATTGCTACATGACAAAAAAGCCAAGGACCCAAAGATCTCTAGCTGCCAGTGCCAAAATACTACAGT
This sequence comes from Choloepus didactylus, assembly GCF_015220235.1. Lineage (NCBI taxonomy): Eukaryota > Metazoa > Chordata > Mammalia > Pilosa > Megalonychidae > Choloepus > Choloepus didactylus. Next base: position 191,978,186 of record NC_051309.1, read on the forward strand.
TTTTAGGAAGAAAGCATCACCTTGCTGATGCCTAGATTTTGAACTTCTACTCTCAAAACAGTGAGCCAATAAATTCTTGTAGCTTAAGCCAACCCATTGCCTGGTATTTGTTTTAGCACCCGGGGAACGAATGCACCTTATTTTTTCTGAATAAAGATGAAAACAAGTTTCGAAGTTTTTTCTTTGAATGAGCAGTCTAATTTCATTACTGCTTCTTTGCCTTTTTTGTTTGTTTGTTTGCTTTTATTCTTTCTTTGAATCAGTGCATTTCATTTATATTTCCTGCTTCTTTCCACATCACCACTCTCAAATGGCAATAACTTTATTTTTTCTCAATTCAAACCCTCTAAAATGCTTTGTAACAGAAAGATTCATAAAATCTCACCTCTTCCTTAATATTGTCACTAGACTATCCTCTTTGTTTCTTTAGCATGACTCTTGGGAATAGTACTCCTAACAGGGCAAACAGAGCTTAAAACAAACAAACAAACAACAAACAAAAAACAACTTGGCTTTAGGAACTTTGCTTTATTTTCAAGAACATCACTAAACTAAATTATCTTTTGAGGCAAGAGTTTTATTGACACAATAATTAAATGTTATCATTTGTGAGGCATGGTGCAAATTATTTGTTACTAATAATGTATAACATTTGTGAATTGACTTCAGATCTTTCCCATAATGATGGCAGACTTCTTCAAATGCATTCCAGGATGTGTTTTAATTGGGGAACAACAGGGTAGAGTTGGTATAAAGTGTGCTGGAAATTGTGCATCACATTGAAACCACCTAATCCATGTTGGAGGCTGGCATGAGTAATCATCCTGTGTACCATTATTGACTATGGAAATTGAAAATCATTGTAGGATTTTTGAGACATCATTTTATAATAGTTACTTCTGCTCTCTTGTCAATTTTGTCCATGAATAATTTTTTTTATTAGGAAAAAGTGAGAAAGTAACAAAGTGTCTATGGAGTTGCCACAAAAATCTCTATCCATGCTAAGATGCTCTAACAATAGTTGAAGCCTACAAAGTATTATCAGTGACTGCTTAAATGATTTATAAGCAGCATCCTGGAATAAGAAGTTCGAAAGGATATAAGGAACTTTGGAAATTTATTATAAAAATTTGGACACATAAGCACATTGTGGTTACTTCATGTGAATTAGAGTAATACTATGACAGCTATAACTATTAATCCAAAAGAAAAGTAATGAGTTAATACTTCTATTAAATTTAATAACTGAGTTTAATATTTCTATTCATATTAATGCATGCTAAAATGTCCAAAATCTAAATTTCCTTATGTAGGGAAGTAGATGTAATTTACTTATTCTTATTATGTGGTTATTAAACTTGCTACCTTATCGATGCTAACTGTGAAGTAAAGGCCTGAAAAAATATGTATTTTTAACTTTCACTATGGAAAATGTCAGACATATACAAAATAGACAGAAAAGAGTAATGAACCCACTTGTACCCTCCATCCAGCTTCAACAATTATCTGCTCATGGCTAATCTTGTTTTCCCCAGTCCATGAACCACTTCCCTATGTCTCTATTAAATGAAGCAAATATCAGATTACATCATTCAGTCATTCCATTGTTAAATATTTCCACATGCAACACTAAAATGTAAGAACTCTTCTTTTACACAACCATTGTGCAATTAATCTACCTGAAAATTAATAATAATTACTTATTAGTAGATATCAGGTCAGTGTTCAAATTTCTGATACCTCACGAATATCATATTTTCCCACATTTCTTTGAATGATGATTCAAATAATGTCAACATTTTGTGACATTTCAATATGTCTCTTATGTCTCTTTAAATCTGTGAGATCTCCTCCATTTCTCTTTTTTTCACATGTAAGGTATTGTTGAAAGAACCAGGAGTGTGTCCTACAGATTGCAGCTCTGTTATTTATTTAACATGTTTCTTTATCCAGTGATCTAGATATGCGATCACCTTTAGATTTGATCCCCCTCACTTTAGTATGTCTGGGTTCATATACGGTGATGTGTGTTTCCATCAAGAGGCCAATGACATCTGGTTGTTTCTCATTTTGTGATGGTGGCAGCCATTTATGCTCAAAGCTAAAATATGTAAATATATTAGTTTTGTATAATGGGGTATTTAAATTCTTGTATTCCTTTTTAATTTATTAATTGAAATACCTCTAAAAAAAGGAAATTCTACCTTAGCTACTATTCGGTTACTCAGTGATATGTAAAGAAAAGGCTGGATAAATATTTGATACTTTCCCTAATTTACAAGCTATTCAAAAGAATGAATCACATAGGGTGACTAATGAATTTAGTTTAGTTTAGTTTTGCTTTAGTAGCACTATATGCTTTTGCATATAAACATGGTTTTCAATGCATTTCGTTTATCTATCTGTTGATGATCAAATTTCCCATAATGGACCATGGGAGCCTCTTCAAGATGGTCCCCAAGGCCTTTTAGCAGGACTCTTTTAGTCTTTGATAGTATTCTTGATAACTGACATGAAAGATGGTCTGGGCTTTTCTTGAACATTTCCTGACTGAGACCTGGAATCAGCCATTTTTTTCAAGGGGCTCTAGTTCCTTTTTAGAAACAGATCTTTAGAATATCATATTAAATCTGGTTGTTAACGGAGCCCCTTGTGATTGCATTGAATCTGGACTTTTTTTTGTCGATAAAGGTAGGAAATATAATTTTAGGATAAAATATATGAGCATTTTATACTGACTCTATCAATTCAAAACCAAGACCACAGAATTTTTGCTTAACCTTTCCTATTTTGCCTTTGTTTCCTTTCTCCCAAACTAAGAATTCTAGCTCTCAGTGATAACTGAATTGATAGGCATTACAGGTCACATCATTACTCATTTACTTTATTTCATAATATATAAACAAAGGTTTCATAGTAACAATACTAATACCACTAGCAATAGTTATTTAAAGTTGCTAAATACTTTGTTACAGTTCTTTCTATATTTAAGATATATCCCTTTAGCAATGTCTAGTCAAATTACTGTGTTTTAAAGTAATTTGTCATCATTCTGCCATCACATGAATATATATATAGCTATCTTTGTTTCATTTTATCCAATATTTTTAAAGATTAATTTAAAAAAGGTTTTAAAATCATGTAAAGTTTTATATGGTTTTAAAGTTAAATCTACAAAACAAGATACAGTCAAATATATCTTCTAACCCTATCCTATCCACTATATTCTTTGTCTCTCCCTTTGGATAAACATTTTTAAAAGTTATTATTTATCCTTTAATTGTTTGTTTACTTAACAATTCAGGTGCATCAATTTACATTATCCTCTTACTTAGATAAATGATATCCCATTATTATGTACCCATTTCTATGCATATCCTCCATTGTACTTCATTGTATTGTAATACAATGTTACAGTTTAATAGTTTATCCAGTCTCCTACTGATGAACATGTGGGTTGTTGCCAGTCTCTTTCTAATAAAATTAGTCACTTATAAGTAGCCATGAATATAAATCTCTTTATATTTGCCAGGTATAAGTGTAGTAGATTCCCAAAAATGAGATTGCTGAGTCAAAACATAAAAGCATATATAATTTTGTAAGGTCTTACCAAATTGTTCTCTAGAAAAGTAAGAACATTCTAAGCAGTAATGTGTAAGGGAAGCCTGTGCACCCATATCCTCATAAAATGAATATGCAGATAAACTTTTGGAGTTCACCAGTCTAATAGGTAACAAATGATAGTTTTTGTGATTTTAATTTGCATTTCTCTTTCTCTTATAATAGAATAAGACAGGAGGCTGGACATTTTTTCATGTCTTAGAGCTGTTTGCATTCTTATTGGGAACTGATCACTTTTCTAGTCCATTTAGTCCTAAAACACTGATGGTCATTTTCATCTGTATCTTAGGGAGTATTTATATTAGGCATGTTAGCTTTGTATCTGTGATAAAAGTTGCAAATATTTTTCTTGGATTTTTATTTATCTTTTAATTTTATGTACAGTGTCATTGCAAATGTTTCCCCCCCCCCAATACTGTCAATTGTTTTAGTTTATATCATTTTTTTTATTACAGAAGTTGGGGGTTTACAGGACAATCATGCATAAAATAGAGGATTCCCATACACCACCTCACCACCAACACCTTGCATTAGTGTGGAACATTTGTTACAATTGATGATAGCACATTTTTATAATTGTACTATTAGCTATAGTTCATGGTTTAACTTAGGGTTCACTGTTCTTATAGCGTAGTTCCATGAATTTCTTTTTTAAAATTTTTATTCATATGTACAATCTAACATTTCCCCTTTTAATCTCATTCAGATATATATTTCAGTGCTGGCAATTGCATTCACATTGTTGTGCCACCATCACCATCATCCATTACCAAAACACTTCCATCATTCCAAATAGGAAACTTGTACATTTTAAGCCTTAATTTCCTGTTCCCTATCCCCACTCCATCCCGACTCTAAGAATTTGTTTATTTCTAATCGTTTCAAATCAGAGAGATCATTCAAAATTCATCCTTTTGTGTCTGGCCTACTTCATGCAACATGATGTCTTCAAGGTTTATCCATGTTGTCACATGTATCAGGACTTCATTCCTTTTTAAAGCTGAATAATATTCCATTATGTGTATACACCACCTTTTATTTACCCATTCATTGGTTGAATGGTTGAATGGATACTTAACTTGGCTTACTTCCATCTTTTTACAATTGTAAATAATGCTGCTATGAACATCAGTGTGCAAATATCTCTTTGAGTCCCTGCTTTCAGTTCTTTGGGGTAAATACCTACTGATGAGATTGCTGGGTCATATGGTAGTTCTACACTTAGCTTTCTGAGGAACTTCCAGCTGTCTTCCACAGCAGCTGCACCATTTTACATTCCCTCCAGCAATGAATGAGTGTTCCTATTTCTCTGCATCCTCTTCAACACTTGTTATTTTCCTTTTTTTTTTTTAATAGCAGCCACTCTAATGTATGTGAAATTGTATCTCATTGTAATTTTGATATGCATTCCCAGGATGACTAATGACGTTGAGCATCCTTTCATGTGCTTTCTGGCCATTTGTATATCTTCTTTATAGAGATGTCTGTTCAAGTCTTTTGCCCATTTTTTTTTAAATGAAATTGAGTTTTGTCATTTTGTTGTTAAATTGAAGGATTTCTTTAAATTTTCTGGATATTAGTCCCTTATTGGATATGTGGTTTCCAAATATTTTCTCCCATTGTGTACATTGTGTAGGCTGTCATTTTACTTTAATGATAAAGTACTTTCAGGCACAAAAGTTTTTAATTGTGAGGAAGTCCCATTTATCTATTTTTTCCTTTTGTTGCTTGTCGCTTATGAAGTCTAAGAAACCATGTCTAACACAAGGTCATGAACAAGCTTCCCTACATTTTCTTTTAGGAATTTGATCACTCTAGCTCTTATATTAGGTCTTTGATCATCCATTTTAAGTTGATTTTGTATATGGGGTGACGTAGTGGTTGTCCTTTTTTTTTGCAAATGGAGATCCAGTTTTCCCAGCACCATTTATTGAAGAGATTGTTTTTTTCCCAATTGAGTGATCTCTGCCACCTTGGCAAAAATCAGTTGGCCATAAATGTGAGGATTTATCTCTGAGTTCTCAATTCTATTCTCTTGGTCTCTATGTCTGTCCTTGTGCCAGTACCATGCTATTTTGATTACTGTGGCTTTGTAATAGGTTTTACAATCAGAAAGTATGAGTCCTCCAACTTTTTTTCTTCTTTTTTCAAGATGGCTATAGCTAGTAATGCTGCCATTTTTATAAAATCAAATTTATCTAACTTTCTTACTGTTTGTTAAATTTGAGATATAGCACATTCACAAGTTATGGTGACTTTCACCCATGTTGTTAATGTTCATTACTCTGGTATTTTTTAAGTTGAATGTTTTCTATTTAAATATCTTATCTCTTTGGAATTTATTCTGGTGTATGGTGTGAAGAACAGATCCAAATTTTTCTGTTTCAAAAAGCTCAAGGTTTATCTACTTATTTTAAAATTAATTTATTTTTAATTAAAATACAATTCACATAATGTAAAATTCACCATTTTAAATTGTACACTTCAGTAGTTTTTAGTGTGTTCATTATGTTGTTCAACCATCACCACTATCTAATTCCAGAACATGGCCTCTATCCCCAAAAGAAACCCCATACTTATTGGCAGTTAATCCCAATTCTCCATGCCCCTGTTCCCTGGCAACCACTAATCTGCTTCTGTCTATATGGATTTGCCTGTTCTGAACATTTCATGTAAATGGAACCATAAAATATATGGCTTTTTGTCTCTAGCTTCTTTCACTTAGCATGTGTTTTCAAGTTCACCTATGCTGCTGTATGGAACAGCATTTCATTCCTCTTTATGGCCAAATGTTTATGTAGACATACTATGTGCAGCTTTGGAACTATGTACCCCGGAAAACACCATGTTCTTTTGATCCATCCCTGTGGGGCAGACTTATTGTGGTGGGACCTGTTGATTAGGTTGTTTCAATTGTGTTGTAACCCAGCCCATTCAAGGTGGGTCTTAATCCTTTACTGAGTCTTTTGTGAGAGGATAAAAGACAGAGACATTTGGAGAGAGCTTAGAGGGAGAAACACCCTGGAGATGCTAAGAGAGAACACACAGATGCTCAGAGAGAAAGTCACTGGAATCAGAAGCTGAAAACAACAAAAACCAAGAGTGAAGGACCAACAGATGCTGGCCATATGCCTTGCAATCTGATAGAAGAACCCCAGATGCCAGCAGCCTTTCTTCAGAGAAGGTATCCTCTTGATAATGCCTTAATTTGGACATTTTCACAGCTTTAAAATTGTATCTTGTAACAACAAATCCCCATTGTTATAAGCCAAACCATTTCTGGTATACTGCATTCCAGCAGCTTTAGCAAACTGAAACTTACTGCATTTTGTTTATCATTCATACACCGGTGGACTCTGGCATCATTTCCACTTTTTGACTATTATGCCATGAACTTGATGTACAAGTTTTTGTGTGAGTGTATATTTTCCATTCTCTTGGGTATGGAGTGGAATTGTTAGGTTAAATGGTAATTTTATGTTTATCAAGATTTATTTTTTTAAAATTCAGTTGAAGGTAATTTACGGTACTGTATCTCTCAAAATGTAAAAGAGCCACTCTTTGATTCTTTGTATTAAGACTATTAGATACTAGTCATTGTTAATACTAGGAAAGCCATTAGAAATTGTTTTCAAATACTTTAGAGGAACAAATTACTTAGTGACAATTAACTAAATTGGCTTTTCACAAAAGTATTGGGTTATTTACAAAATAACTTGATTATTCAGATGTGTAAATCAGCTAATGGCTATTAAGGTCAATTAGAAACATTATTTAACTTTCTTGATTTTCTTTTGTCTTTATAGCCAGGAGTTAATATTCATAACTTATTCTCCTATATTTTACAGTCTACCAAAAACATACTTAAAAAAAAATCCATCTCCAACATAAATCCATGCCATTTCTTTATAAGATACAAAATCACCCTGTAGCTATTTTAGGCATTGTTGTACATTTTGAATAAACTGAATAAAGTCCCAGGACAATCATCATCTGATACTGTCTTTCTATTCCTTCCAACAAGGCATTCAGAATGAGTTAATGGGTGAAAATTATGGTCCTCCCTTTATACATATTGAAAGTGTACCTATTGTGTGTGCTAAACTGTGGTGGGCCTATGGGAATATAAAAGGTTTGTAAGATCTAGTTCCTCTTTGAATGACCCTTAAAGCATTTATACGATCAAGTAAGAGGAGACAAGAAAACCTCTCCATGTCTTTGACATCACTTGAAACTTTATGTACATTCAGAATGTTATTGTAAATACTAAGGGTCAAAGGACACCTAAACTATCATGTCTAAGGTGGTAGGAATGAGTTATGAAATGAGTTAAAATAGTCAATGGTTTAGTCAGAATGATTGAATTAGACAGTGGTAGTTTTCTTTGTTAACTAGCATTTATCTGTCTCTTTAAAATTTTGTTTTTAGTGTTGATGCTCAAATTTCACTATTTTAATTATATGTCTTATGGTGAGAAAGAAAAATATACTAAAATCTTTACATCAGGTAAAAAATACAAATGGAATAAACTAATTGTTTAAATAAAAGTCCAAAAAGTTTTATATGACTAAGAATGCTCAGTGTCCACAAAAACATGCAGAAACAAACATCCAATGTTATCAATACTGAAATAACATGAATGTAAAGTAATACAATATTTTCAGATCATTTTGGAAATATTTCTCAGTTTTTAAGCAATTCTACTTTTAAAAATTAAAACTCATTTTACCCCATACAGATGTGAAAAGATATATATACAAAAATATTCACTCAATATTTTATAAAAGCAAAAAAATGAAACAAAACCAACATTCTACCAGAGGCAGTTTCATTAGTTAAGGTTTATGCATGAAATTAAATTCTACACAGCCATTGAAAATGAAATAGATCTACAATATTATAATATGGAAAGATGGCTATGACATATCATTGAGCAAAGCAACTTGTGTGATAGGGTACATAGCATGATCTCACTTATACTTAAAACAATATATATATTTACTGTATATGATTGTATATCTAGAGAGAGAAACATAAAAGGAATTATGCAAATTGTTAATAGTGATTATCTTTGAAAAATGGTACTTGTGCATGTATGTATGTGTTTACATGTGTATGTGTTTATGTCTGGATTTGTTTAGGGAAAGGCATTAAATTATGTGTGTGGTTTGGATTTTTACAATAAATTTACAGTTAAAATAATTCATTTTGGAATTTGAATTTTTCATTAAGAATAACAGCTGCACATTATTGAAGTGATTTCCATCTGTCAGCAGCATGCCTGAATTGTATATAATGTATCAGAAATGAAATTAAAAATTGAAATAAAACTCTCTTATGCTCAACTGGTAATCCTAAAGTGATAAATTAAAATAAAAACTGATGAACGTTTCAATCCATTTGACAGTCATGCCATATAATGAAAGAAACTCTGTTAATGAGAATCAAGCTCATTTTAGTTCTTTGATTTTGCCAAATTTAGACAATTATCATTCAACACTGCTCCTGACTGATCATCCCAAACATTATAAGAAATATAGGAGATGAGGAGGGGTAGATTAAGGATTAGAGAGGTAGGAAAAGATGACATTTTATTTTCACGTTTCATATATTTGTTAAAGGGAAACTTGCCATCTACAGATAAATGCCATTTTATCACTATGTACATTTTAAAAACAAACTAAAAATTAATGTTTAATGTCCATCGAAGCAGATTATTATGGGATTATAACTATTATAATTTATTATTATGAGATTTTAATTTAGACTCTCAGCATCAAAGGGATTCAGAAAGGGTTTAGCACTTTTTAAGATTTAAGCTTCCGAAGAAGCCTAGATCACAGTTTTGTTCAAGGAATTACCCACATAGGTTGCCTTCAATATGCTTTCAGTATCTCATGCTTCATGAACCTAGTTAGGTAATATAACATTGATGAGGAAATCAACAGGCAATATCAATTGAATGTGTAGTGAAGTATTTACTTGCTTTATTCTGATAGTACTAGTTGCTGGGTCATGGATAAATGGGTCAAATCAGAAAACATAGAGACACTATTGCAATAGGCTCTGACAAAAAAACACCTATTGGTAATTTGGATTAATTAGTGGAGTGGCGAGGTGCAAGGCAATAGGAATAGTGAGGCTGGGGCAGATATAAATTTCATGAAGTTGCTCGTTGCCATGTGGGAATATGGATCTATGTTGACAGATCTAATATTCAAGACAAGTCAGGCATTAGGAATATTTCATAGAATTTCCTAATTTCTAAAATATTGTGATGGTTACACAAAGCACACCTGGGGGTCAAGTCTAGGTTGTAACTTGCTGCAGAGTGGTCATTGCTTCCAGGATCACATCTATGAAAACAACCAGACTTAGTGGTGCAAAGCCATTAGCATTGTGGGCAGTTTTGTGGCTTCAAATACCACATGATGGAAATTAAATGAAATAAAATGTAAGCCTATTTGTTGTACTTAATGTCTAAAAGGGAAATGAAAGACAAGATTGGGTATTTGTTTCTCTTGAAGCAACTACATAGTTTAGAAAGTGTAAGAAAGCAGTTCAACCCATTTACAATGCTGTTATGTAGTCTCATAGATAACTGCATGTTCCAAAGAAATCATTTAATGTAAATTTTTGGTGTGACAATGGTGTTCAAGTGCTAAACAATGCTCATTTACCCTGGCTTGTTGCCAGCTCTCTGAATTACAGTTCCCTGATCTAATTCTATTCCCTTTCTTTGCAAAATAGAGGAAGGGTTTAGAACTATTTCTTTTGATGTAATAATTAAATTAAATGTATGGCAAACGGACAGGAGGGATAGTGAAAACTGTATCTAGCTACATTATTTGATCCTACTCACTGTCAGTTATGGCAATGATTTGTGTGTTTCATTAATGCTCTTGTTTCCCAAAATGCTTTATCTGTTTGAGGAAATTTATAGATTAAAACTACTCAACAAACAACTTTATTTGGGGACACTGCAATACTTGCTGTGGAGGTAGCAAAAGACAATGTCTTTTCAGGTGTTGTGGCTTGAATATCCTCATATCCAACACTATGTGGAATGTATTTTTTATAGACATAAAGCTTTAATTGAGAGTGTTGGCAAAGGTTTTTACATAAGAGCAAAAAGCTAATAGAAAAAATATTAAGAATTCTCTAATATTTTAGGCTTACTCATCATATCATACAAAGAGGTTTTTCAGCATTTAAATATATACTGTGAATAATGTCAAAGTAAGAGCTATGTAAACATAGAAGAAAGAATATGTTGAAATTGTATTACTAATTTAATAAAAAATAAGCATTCTAGAACATTTAGATTATCATAAAATTATTCTTGAAATAATTCCTCAATCATTTAAGTCAATCAAAATTCCTCAATCAAATTAGTCAAATATTTGCCAATTTTTTCATACAGAACTAGCCTATGAGTGTGATCAGATTGATGCCTTCCCATATGTCATCTTACAATCTACATTTGCTTAAACGATTTATGAAAGTGTGGTGGACATGGAGAGAAGTGGGTCAATGAATTTATAGCAGACACAACTTCTGTGGAAGATAGTTTGGGAAATGAAACAATTAGTGCAAAAGTCTGTGTTTGTATTTCATTGATAATACTAAGTCACAGGAAAAGTGTCAATGAAAATTGTTTTTAATGCTCTTAATTTACTTGTTTGTTTTTGTTTTTCTTTTGTTTGAATACTACAACACATTCCGTGTACTTAGTCTCTTCTGTAATCAGCAAAAAATGGCAATTAGGATTAATAGTGTGAAATAAAACAGTGCTAACTGCCAGAAATCAAAGATAATTTGTTGCCTCTGAGAAGCCCAGTCTGTATCTGTGATTGAAGTAACCAGGACATAGGATTTTATGATAATTTTCACCTATAGCAAACAGTTTTTTGAGATCAGGAACCACATTTGCCTTCTTTACTGCTGTACTCAGAATGCCTAGACAAAACAGGATCTCAATCAATATTTGTGAGTAACAGTTATTAAGTACAGATTTTTTCCTAAATGTACTATTCTGTGATACTTTGCTTTTCATAAAAAGTATGAAACTGGAAAGTTTCCCTTTATACAAATTATAAATTTTCAATTTTAAAAGTAGAGAGACATATTATAAGGTAAGGAAACTTCACAATATATCTATTTTGTTTCACCCATTAATAATTTGTTACAACATCACAAAATTAAATTGTGATAAACTCTGCTTGTATTAGTTATAAAGGACACTATTTCATAAGCCAAACAAAAATGTTTAGCTGAATTTACCTGGGAATTTTATTAATGACTGTTCATTGCTTAGCCTTTGTTTTTTATAGCTCTTAAAATTATATTCAAAATTGTATTCATAATTTTAAGTGATTCAAACATGTATCTTATGATGACTTATCTTATGTGAGGACATTTAAGATGATTGGAGAAGCTTTGAAAGAAACATGCATTACCCTATTTATTTGTTTTTAGAATCATAGTTTTCGCTAATTTCAAAAGTTCTAGCAATCATCACGGATTATTCACATTATTAAGGTTTGGATATACAACTCCAAGTTTTCCTCAGTCAAGTTTATATCAATTTCCTTGTTTCTTTGTTTTTTCATTCTTCTTTTGCTTGAATGTTGCTTGACAAAAATATGAGTAGAACGATGTTCTTCAATTAATACACCATTTGTAGACCTCTGTTATTTATGAAAAAAGAAAAATCACTGGTGTACTGACCCTTAGCTTTTGAATTTGTAATGTAGATATTTCTCCTTTGGCTTGAGGTTATAATTAAATGTTATATATTAGAGAGTACTTTATTTATAATCTGTCCCCATAAGTTTGAGACCTTAGTTAATTTGAGCATTAATCAGTTTTGCCTTAGAATAGGAAAAAAAAAAAAAAGCTCTATAATCTATTAAAGAACATTTGACACACTTAAGAATGTTCTGAAAAAATCCTGAAAATTATTCCTTTTTATTTCTCTCTGTTGATTTGATTCTAAAGTAATGTATAATAAGAAAAAAAAGTAAAAGTGCAACATTATTATAAAGAGAAACCTGACAGAGAATGGATCTACACTAAGGCTTTGTGTGTAGGATACCAATTTACAGTTTGATCCCCAAAAGAATGGTCAGTTGAGTTAGTCATACGGCATCCTAAGAAATAATTGAATTTCTGGTCAAAATATACTGATGGATTTTCCCTCTGAGGATAATTTTTCTGATGCTTTATCAATATATTAAGTTCATGAGGACAGACTAGAAACACAATAGAGTTCTACACTGAATGAAGATTCTAGGTGACACAATTTATGAGTTGTATCAAAAGATTAAGATGATTTATATACCCCTTTTAAGCCAGGAACCAGTCTGTAATAAGTCATATGACATTTCGGTATCTGTTTTATAGATTATGTTTTATTTTTAAAAGGTATGTAACAATGGCTCTAAGTATTTAGACTAAACAACTAACTATGAGTTGTAATTCCTGTTAGACTCTTTAATGAATCAATCTTTTTGGTCATATTTCCCAAAAGGGAAGAAAATATTATTTTGATTTCTTCAGAGACAAATGAAAGATGTGATATATTACAACCGATATATCATCAAATAAAGTACTTTTAAAGAATAACTCTCCTCAAATAACACCATGTCAAGAACTAAATAAATTACCCTGTAGGCTATACTGAGTTGTGTCTCTCTCACTGGGACCTCATGTAAATCTACTGCATTCCCACTACTTGTCAGTTATATGGCTAACTTTTACACATAATAAAACTTCCTCTGGCTCTTCATTTAGCAGGGAATGATTTTACTGTACTGTTGGTATCCAGTACACCAGTTTTGATATGATTTCTTGCTTGGCAATTGCTGGTTTCAAGTTACATCTAATCTAAAGATTCTATGTGGTACGTTTTGAATCTGCAAAAGACCCTCACAGTTACAATCAGACTAGTGCTTGCTTAACCCAACAACTGGATACCATAAACTTACCAAGTTGACTCACAAAATTAACCATTGCAACTATTTCATCACCATAGTTAAAAGCTTTGTTATGAAAATAATTGTTCATGACTTAAAGAACTTCTGCTTTTTTATTTCTTGCTTTTTGGTTTTGTGGGAGGAGAAGAAAGAGGAGATATTTTGATAGAGAAGAGTTAAGAAGCATTTAAGGTACTAGAAACAAAGATCTCTACAATTTTCAACATCTAAGGATGAACTAGTAATAATGTATTTCAAACTCTTAAAAAAACTTGAACAAACTATTCTGAAATATATACTCTCAAAGAAGTCAACAAGCATTTTAAAATTTGAGGCTCTCCTAACTCAATTATGGTTTCAGCTTATTCAAGTTAAAGTACACCAACAAGGTAAAAAGAGAGAGAGAAAAATGAAGGAAAGAAGGGAGGGAGGGGGAGGGAGGTGGAGAGAGAAAGAGGAAGAAAGAAAGCGAGAAAGGAAGGAAGGAAGGAAGGAAGAAAGAAAGGGAAAGAAAGAAAGAAAGAGAAAGAAAAGGGGAGGAAGAAAAGAAAAGAAAGAGAGTAAGGCAAACAAGAATGAAACTTGTTAATTATAATGCTAAGCAGGAAATTTTGTGACAGCATGAGCTATTTACTTTCTCTTTAAATTTTCCTTTAAATATTTGGTAAAATTCTTACCCTGCCCTTCCTATCTCTCAAACTCATTTTATAACCAAAAAGTTAGGATTTAAGGGATGACTATGATTACTGAATCATTATATAGATGTTCCTTTATATTTTCTGGTATATTAAGAGTAGACAGAGGGAAATAACTGAAATCTCTGAACTGTAATCCAGTTGCCTTCATCTCTGATAATGATCGTGCAGCCTTTATCTTGTTCCCTTGTGATTATAAAACCTTGTGACTAACCTTCACTTGGGTAATTTTATCCATTTTTTTTTTGGCCATAGAATCTTATGGTCACTAAATACAGCCCTTAATGTTTTTTAATGAAGGGTCTTGGATCAGTTCAGAACTAACCCACCTGAAATCCAAAGTTATCTTGATACCCAAAGCTGGATCTAACCAAAATGGGCCTTGACATGTGCAATAGCTTAGACTTTAACCCATAAGTGACCCTATACCTCATTATAATATTAAAAATCATGCTCATCATCATATTAAGGCCACCATTTTCTTACATGTGTTCTGTGACTAAGCATGTAATCAGTCTGCACATGCTCAATAATTAGATCACCTCTAATTACACCATCTGGGGCCACTGTACTCATTATCCTAAAACCTGCCCATCCTTTGATACTATAAAACTATCAGAATTATTGCATTTGGAGGAGACAGATTTTTGGGTCAATAGGCCAACTGGTCTCCTGCTTTGTACCTAGCAATAAACTCTCTCTCTCTTTGAATCCCCAGTGTCTTGGTAATTTGTCATTTGAGCACATTAGGCAAAGAATCCACCACCTTGGTCCAGTAACAATTTCAAGAAGAGACAATGACAAAGATACTAAGCGACCTGATTTACAACTTTATGACAGTCTGCAAAAGAGATTGCTTTAATGTTGGATATCAAGCATGTTCATATGAGAACATTGTACATTTATTGTAAATAGTGTCTCTTTGCAAGAAATGGAAATGTCATGTCCATTCATTTTATTTTATAAAAGTAAAAGCTTCAAAAACTTTGTTTATACTTATATTAATTGTTAGTGAACCTTAGACTTTGTCTAAATATGTGCAGTGAAATCTGATGTTCTAGTAAAAGTGTAGAGTATCATTGTAAAATGAGTGTAGTAGTCTAAACTGAGAAATTGTAGGGTCCCAGAAATGATATTAATGGGTTGTAATTGTATGGTAGTTGTCGTACTATACCACATATTAATTA
This sequence comes from Choloepus didactylus, assembly GCF_015220235.1. Classification (NCBI taxonomy): domain Eukaryota; kingdom Metazoa; phylum Chordata; class Mammalia; order Pilosa; family Megalonychidae; genus Choloepus; species Choloepus didactylus. Next base: position 191,993,666 of record NC_051309.1, read on the forward strand.
ATGATGTGTAAATGTCAGAAATTCTCTTGTAACAATGTGAAATACTGAATTGTAGCAATCACCCAGATAATTAGAAATTACACTTTTTCTTTAATTATCCTGTGCATTCAAGTCTTTCCAATCCAAGTGTTCCATTGTCTGAGTAGTTGGTTTAGTCGCCTTATTCCTCTTTGCCGGAGGATTGGTGTGAGACACTTTTGTGGGTGTTCTTAAATATTTTGAGCTTAGTTATTGCATATTTAAACAAAAGCTTCCTGTATGTTTAATAACGTGTATATTCAAACTGAGTTGATTTAATTTAGAATGCCTTAAATTAAAGGAAAAATGCAGCATCATACATTTTTAAAAATTTAACATTTCCTTGTTGCTAAAAGGATACCAAGTTTGAGGAAAGGTACAAGATCATAAGGAACAGAAGGATGGAAAGGATCAAAGATATACTAAGGCAAGCCACTGATGTTCCATTAGCAATATCTGGTTTTCCAGTGTGAGCCTTTATTTCATTTTACCTTTTCAAAGCAAAGTGCTGTTAGTCGTACTTTCCTTTAATTATCAAAATGTAATCCTTGAAGATGAATTATTCTATGACACAGCTCCTCAGTTGAAGGAGGAATGAAGTAATTACTAGGTTTCCTGATTGTTTCAATTTGTTTGAAGCTAATTAATTCTAATGGTTAGAGGAAGAGGAAATGCAGAGTGAAGGGGTCCTTGGGCTCTCATCCTAAGTAATTCATTCAGTAGCTCAGAGTGTGATCTTAGGCTGGTCAACAGACCTCCCTATGCTTCAATAATCCATCTGAGACTTCTCAAGACAAATACACAGCATCACGGGAGATCAAGAAAATACTCAGACTATTCCTTTAGATTTGATAATGAAACTGAATAAAGTCAGATTAAGATGAAAGGGAGATGAAAGGGAGTAGGAAATAAATGGGTACATGAATGTTACTAATAGGAACTGACATGATTCCTGATGTATTCACTAGCTCATATTTTAGAATCTTTTAAAGATGTCCTATTTTTAAGGTTAATCCATGTTGTCATATCTATCAGGACTTCATTCTTTTTTATGGCTGAATAATATTCCATTGCATGTAGGTAGCACATTTTATTTATCTATTCATTGGTTGATGGATACTTGGGTTGCTTCCATCTTTTGGCAATTGTAAGTAATGCTGCTATGAACGTTGATGTGCAAATGTTTGCTCATGTCTCTGCTTTCAGTTCTTTTGAGTATGTATGTAGTCGTGGGATTGACAGGTCATATGGTAGTTCTATACTTAGCATTCTGAGGAAACGCCAAATGTCTTCCACAGTGACTAACACATTTCACATTGCCACTAACAATGAATGAGTGATCCTATTTCTCCACATCCTCTCCAACACTTGCTATTTTCTTTCTTTCTTTTTTTTTTTGATAGCAAAAATTCTAATGGGTGAGAAATGGTATCTCATTGTGGTTTTGATTTGCATTTGAATTATGGCTAATGATGTTGAGCACTTTTTCATGTGCTTTTTGGCCATGTGACTATCTTCTTTGGAGAGATGTCTATTCAAGTCTTATTGCCCATTTTTTAATTGGGTTGTTTATCTTTTTGTTGTTAAGTTGAAGGATTTCTTTATATATTCTGGATATTAAACTTTTTTGGATATGTGTTTTCCAAATAATTTCTCCCATTGTGTAGGCTGACATTTTACTTTCACAATAAAGTACTTTCAGGCACAAAAGTCTTTAATTCTGATGAGGTCCCATTTATCTATTTTTCCTTTTGTTGCCTTGCTTTGGATGTAAAGTCTAAGAAACCATTGCCTAAGGGTCACAAAGATGCTTCCCTATGTTTTCTTCCAGGAGTATGAATAGTTATATCTGTTATATTTTGGTCTTTGATACATTTTGAGTTGATTTTTGTGGTGTATGAGGTAGAGGGTTATCCCTTTTTTTTTTCAAATGAAGAACCAATTTTTCTAGCACCATTTATTGAAGAGATGGTTCTTTCCCAATTGAGTTGTCTTTGCCATCTTGTCAAAAATCAGTTGTTCATAAATGTTAGGATAGATTTCTGAGCCCTCAATTTTAATTTCATTGGTTTATATGTCTGTTCTTGAGCCAGTACCATGCTATTTTGATTACTGTGGCTTTGTAATAAGTGTTAAGAACAGAAAGTATGAATTCTCTAACTTGATTCTTCTTCTTCAAGATGGCTTTAGCTATTTATATCCCCTTAGCCTTCCATAAAAATTTTTGATTTGCTTTTCCATTTCTGCAAAGAAGATTGTGGGAATTTTGGTTGGGACTGTATTGAATCTACAAATTCACTGACATCTTAACAATATTTAAATTTCCAATCACTGAACATGGAATGGCCTTTCATTTACTTAGGTCTTCTTTGATTTCTTTTAGCAATATTTTTTAGTTTTCTGTGTACAACTTCTTTACATTCCTGGTTAGATTTATTCCAAGATATTTGATCATTTTAGTTGCTACTGTGAATGAAATTCTTACCTTACTTTCTTTTTCTAATTTTTCATTGCTATTATAGAGACACTACTGATTTTTTGAGTGTTAATCATGTACCCTACCACTTTGCTGAATTTATTAGCTCCAGGAGCTTTGTTTTGGATTTTTCAGGATTTTCTGTAGATAGGATAATATCTTCTGCAAATAGGGAGAGTTTTACTTCTTCCTTTCCAACTTGGATAGCTTTTATTTCTTTTTATTTCCCTAAATGCTCTGGCAAGAACTTCCAGTAAAATGTTGAATAAGTAGCAGTGACAGTGGTTATCTTTGTTTTGTTCCTGATGTTAGAGGGAAAGCTTTCATTCATTCACCATTTAGTAGGATGTTAGCTGTGTGCTTTTCATATATACCCTTTATTGTGTTGAGAAAGTTTCCTTCTATTCCTAGTTTCTATGTGTTTTTATCATGAACGGGTGCTGGGTTTTATCAAATGCCTTTTCTGCTATAATTGAGAGGATGCTGTGTCATTGGCTTTTTTCCTTCATTCTGTAGGAATGTAATGCAGTGTATTACATTAAATGTGGTATATTCATTAAATGGTTTCCTTTTCTTGAACCACCTTGCATACCAGGGATAAATCCCATGGTGTCATGGTATATAATTCTTTTAATGTGCTGTTGGGTTTGGTGTGAGGGTTTTTAGCTGAGTCTTTGCTCTGTGGCTTTCTTTTCTTGTGGTATTTGTATGTGGCTTTGGTGTGAGGATGATATTGGCTTCATACAAGGAATTAGGGGGTATTCTCTCTTCAATTCTTTTGAATAGTTTGAGCAGAATTGGAGATAAATTTTCGAATGTTTGGGAAAACTCTGCTGTGAAGCCATCTGTTCTGTGCTTTTCTTTGTTGGGAAATTTTTGATTACTGGTTCAATCTCTTTATTAGTAATTCATTTGTTGAGATCTTCTATTTCTTCTTGAGTCAATGTAGGTAGTTTGTGTGTTTCTAATAATTGCCTCATGACATCTAGGTTATTTAATTTATTGGTGTTCAGTTAGTTGTTCATAGTATCCTTTTCTAGTCCTTTTTTTTTATCTCAGTGGGTTTGTAGTAACGTCGTCCTTTCTTTTCTAATTTTAATTATTTGTATCCTATTTTTTTTGTTAGTCTACCTAGAGGTTTGTTAATATTATTGATCTTCCCAATGAACCAACTTTTCTTTTTGTTAATTCTTCCTATTATTTTCTTGTTTTATATTTTCTTTACCTCCATTCTCATTTTTGTTACTTACCCCCTTCTGTTGGCTGGGGTTTAGTTTGCTCTTTCTTTTCTAGTCCTTACAATTTTGGAATTAGGTCTCTGATTTGAAGTCTTTCTTCTTTTTAAAGCAAGTATTAAATCTAAAAACTTCCCTTCACTGTATCCCATAAATTTTGGTGTTTTGTGTTTTTGTTTTCATTCTCCTCAAGATATTTCCTAATCTCCCTTGTGATTTCTTCTTTGACTCATTGGTTGTTTAAGAGTACATTGCTTGGGGGGGGGGACAAGATGGCGGCAGAGAGAGGACTGGAAGCTAAGTAGTCCCCCTGGAACAACTACAAAAAACCAGAAACTACTAACAAATAATCCAGAATAACTGCGGGGGGACAAACGAGACCATCCACTCATCATACACCAACCTGAATTGGGAAGAATGCCCGAGAACACAGCATAAAATCTGTAAGTAAAACCTGCAGATCCAAGTTGTGAGACCCCTCCCCCATAGCCCGAGCTGCAAAGCCTCGTGGTGCCAGAGAGAAGCTCTCTCCCAGCAAGTGAATATAGCTCAGCTGGGCTCCAACTGGGGTTTTAAGTAGCGAGTGTGAACAGCTCACTACAGGTACACATCCCCAAAAAACAGACAGAGGCTTTGGGTGACGACTGACCTGGGAGAGCCGGAGGGTTGCCTTGGACCGGGTCTGGAGGGGACTATCTGTTTCTTTCTTGGCTCAGTGGAGAAAGCCCCAGTCATTTTCAGTTTCCAGGACTGTGACTCCGGGAAGGGTGGAGACAGCACAAGCAGAGAGTGAGACCATTGAAATGCTAATGACCTCCACCTGAGGGGTCTGTCTTCTCTAGGAGGAAAGGGGTGGGACCCTTTCCATTCAGAACCAGACCCCAGAGCCTGGGGGAACACGGCCATACCTCCTCACACCAGTCAAGAATTATAGGCTAACGGGCATCACCTGCTGGACAGAAAAGCACAGTGACCTGAGGCATCACAGGGTGGAGCAATTTTCTAAGACACACTCGCAGAGAAACCAGATACTGAATATTTCTTCCCTCTGGGACCTGAGCCTGTTCTGGTCTGGGAAAACCTGATTTGGATAACCAAGGAAACCATGCCTAGACAACAGAAAATTTCAACCTACACTAAGAAAAACAAAGTTATGGTCCAGTCAAAGGAACAAACGTACACTTCAACTGAGATACAGGAATTTAAACAACTAATGCTAAATCAAATCAAAAAGTTTAGAGAAGATATTGCAAAAGTGATAGAGGCTGTAAAAGAAACGCTGGGCATATATACGGCAGAAATCAAAAGTTCAAAAAACAACTAGTAGAATCTATGGAAATGAAATGCACAACACAAGAGATGAAAGACACAATGGAAACATACAACAGCAGATCTCAAGAGGCAGAAGAAGACACTCAAGAACTGGAGAACAAAACACCTGAAAGCCTACACGCAAAGGAGCAGATGGAGAAAAGAATGAAAAAATATGAGCAACGTCTCCGGGAACTCAAGGATGAAACAAAGTGCAAGATTGTACGTATTATTGGTGTCCCAGAAGGAGAAGAGAGGGGAAAGGGGGCAGAAGCAATAATAGAGGAAATAATTAATGAAAATTTCCCATCTCTTATGAAAGACATGCAGATCCAAGAAGCGCAGTGTACTCCAAACAGAAGAGATATGAATAGGCCTGCGCCAAGACACTTAACAATCAGATTATCAAATGTCAAAGACAGAGAGAATCCTGAAAGCAGCAAGAGAAAAGGGATCCATTACATACAAAGGAAGCTTAATAATACTATATGCGGATCTCTCAGCAGAAACCATGGAGGCAAGAAGGAAGTGGTGTGATATATTTAAAATACTGAAAGAGAAAAACCGCCAACCAAGAATCCTATATCCATCAAAGCTGTCCTTCAAATATGAGGGAGAGCTCAAAATATTTTCTGACAGACAATGAGAGACTTTGTGGACAAGACACCTGTCCTACAGGAAATACTAAAGGGAGCACTACAGGGTGATAGAAGACAGGAGTGCATGGTTTGGAACACAATTTTGGGAGATGGTAGCACAACAATGTAAGTACACTGAACAAAGGTAACTATGAATACGGTTGAGAGAGGAAGGTGGGGAGCATGTGAGACACCACAAGAAAGGAGGAAAGATAAAGACTGGAACTGTGTAACTTGGTGAAATCTAGAGTATTCAACAATTGTGATAAAATGTACAAATATGTTCTTTTATGAGGGAGAACAAGCAAATGTCAACCTTGCAAGGTGTTAAAAATGGGGAGACACTGGGGGAGGGATGCAATCAGCATAAACTAGAGACTGTAACTAATAGAATCATTGTATTATGCTTCCTTTAATGTAACAAAGGTGATATACCAAGGTGAATGCAGATAAGAGGGGGGGATAGGGGAGGCATGTTAGACGCTTGACATTGGTGGTATTGTCTGATTCTTTATTCTACTTTGATTTAAGGTTATTTTTCCTTTTGCTGCTTCCTAGCTGTCATTTTTTTTCCCTCTTTCTTTTGCCTCTCTGCCTTCTTTGACTCTCCCTCCTGCCTTGTGGAAGAGATGTAGATGCCCTTGTATGGATAGTGGTGAAGGTGGTGAACACATAAATGTATGACCATGCAGAGAACCATCGATTATTTACTTGGGATGTAATGTACGGTGAGTGAACAAAACCATATTAAAAAAAAAAATGGGTTGATGACAAAACCTCGAGGATGATGTGCTGAGTGAAGTAAGCCAGACACATGAGGACAATTGTTGCGGGGTCTCACTGATAGGAACTAATTATAATATGTAAACTCATAGACATGAAATATAAGGTACTGGGATGTAGGATGAGGCTTAAGAATGGGGAGTGGTTGCTTAGTATGAGCAGAATGTTCAATTAAGATGAACTTAAATGTTTGGAAATGGGCAGGGGTGTTGGTAGCAAAATGTGAGAATAACTAACAGCGCCGAACGGTGTGTGGGTGAGGTGGAAAGGGGAAGCTCAGAGTCATACATGTCACCAGAAGGAAAGTTGGAGGTCAAAAGATGGGAATGTATAAAACTGAATCCTATGGTGGGCAATGTCCATGATCAACTGTACAAATACTAGAAATCACTTCCATGAATCAGAACAAATGTATGACAATTCAATTAGAAGTTAATAATAAAGGGGCATATAGGGAAGAACTATATACCTATTACAATCTATGTACTACAGTTAGTAGTATTTCAACATTTTTTCATAAACAGTAACAAATGTACTATATCAATACTACGAGTCAACAACTGAGGGGGGTTGGTTAGGGATAGGGGAGGATTAGAGTTTCCTTTTCTTTTTTTCTTTTTTCATCTTTCACTTTATTTCTTGTCTGGTGTAATGAAAAGTTTCTAAAAATTGAACAAAAATTAAGTGTGATGGATGCACAGCTGTATGAGGGTACCCAGAGGCAAGTGATTGTACACTTTGGATCTTTGGATAATTGTATGGTATCTGAACAATCTCAATAAAAATGGGAAAAAAAGAGAGTACATTGCTTAATTTCCACATATTTGAAATCATTTTCCATTTCTTCCTCTTTTATTGATCTCTAGCTTCATTCTGCTGTGGTCAAAGAGTATATATGCATTGTATGATTTCGGTATTTTTTAACTTATTGAGACTTGTTTAATGATCTAACATATAATCTATTCTAGAGAATGATTCATTTGCACTTGAGAAGAATGTGTATTATGTTTTTGTTGGGTGAAGTATTCTATATGTGTCTGTTAGGTCTGGTTGGTTTAGAGTATCATTCAAGTCTTGTACTCATTTATTGATCTTCCAACTAGATATTCTATCCATTATTGAGAGTGGTGTATTAAAAGTCTCTACTATTAATGTAGAACCATCAATTTCTCCCTTCAAATCTGTCAGTATTTGCTTCATATATTTCATTGCTCTGCTCTTAGGCACATATATATTTATAATTTTTAAGTCTTCCTGTTGAACTGTCCTCTGTATCAGTATATGACACTATTTGTCCCTTGTAATTGTTTTTCACTTAAAGTCTATTTTATCTAATATTAGTACAGCTACTCCAGCTCTGTTTTGATTACTATTTGCGTGGTGTAACTTTTTTCCATCCTTACACCCTCAACTTTTATCTTTGAATGTAAAATATCTCTTGCAGGCAATATATAGTTTGGTCATGCCCTTTTATCCATTCTTCCAGTCTCTGGCTTTTGATTGGAAAGTTTAACCTATTTACATTAAAAGTCACTACTGATAATACAGGACTTTGATCACAAATTTTGCTATTTAGTCTTTGGAAGCCATGTACCTTTTTTTTCCACACTTCCATTAATGTCTACTTTTATATATATTTGGTGTTTTGTGTTGTACCATAATGAATGCCTCCTCATTTCTCTCTGGATATATTTTCCATCTACTTTCTTTGTGGTTACCATGGGGTTAAAATTTAACATCCTAAATATACAACAATCATATTTGGTTTGATACCTACTTGACTTCAATAGCATGCACATATGCTTTTCCTATTCCCTTCTTTACCTTCACCATTTTTTGTACTTGTTAACACTTATAACTATGTAGACCATATGTCCAAAAACCTATATTTATCACTAGATTTTATGCATTTGCATTTAGTACCTGTAAGAAGTGGAGTTACATACCAAAAAATACAGCAATTACTCAGATGCTTTCCTTTACCACCAGTCTTTATTTCTTTATGCACCTTTGAACCACTGTCTAGTGTCCTTTCTTTTCAGTCTGAAAAACTCCCTTCAGCATTGTTTTTAGGGCAGATCTGGTGGTGATGAACTCCCTCAGCTTTTGTTTATCTGAGAATGTCTTAATCACACACTCATTTTTGAAAGAAAGTTTACCAGATATAAAATTCTCTGCTGGCAATTGCTTTCTTTCAGCACTTTAAGCATTTCAACCTACAGTCCTCTGTCTCCAGGATTTCTGATGTGAAACCATCACTCAACCTAGCTGGCCCTCCCTTGTATGTAATACATTGCTTTTCTCTTGCAGCTTTCAGAACTCTCTCCATGTCTTTGGCACTGGACAATCAATTACTGTGAGTCTGGGCATGGTTTTCTCTGAATTCATAATTTTGGGGGTTTGTTGGCCTTCTTGAATGTGCGTATTCATTCCTTTTGTCAAATGTGGGAAGTTTTCTGCCATTATTACTTCTGCCAATTACTCTCTTTTTCTCCTTCTGGAATTCTCAAAACGTGTACATTGTTGTGTTTGATGGTGTCCCAGAGGTGCCTTGGCTATTTTCACTTTTAATTGTCAGTGACTAGCCATGCCCACCCCTGTTCTTGGGGAGGAGAATTTTTAAGTCCCTTTCAGTAAACCAGCAGCTGGCCAGGAGTTGGACCCCATGGGGCCTGCCACAAGCATGGGGGGCTGGGTGCCAATAGCTGTCCCTTACCATAATTTATCAGCCTCTTCTTCCCACTTTTCCCTGGAGGCTGTACAATGTTCTTCTGGCCTCCAGAGTTTCAATATAGTTCCTGAAGACAGTGCCTTCCTGTTTAATAGTTGTTCTGGTGAAAGAACTGACTCCTGCAGTTTCCTCCTTTGACTTCTTCACATAATCCCCACCAGTATTTATATTTTTTAACATTTCTGGAAATTCTTAATCATGTTTCTCTTCCATTTTATATATTCCCTACATTTGGTACACTACTTATACATATATAGAAACTTTCCATTCCATGTTTCAACCTTTCTTTGATATTTTTCCATCTTATTATGTCTGCATAATGCATTTTATTGATTTATTCAGTTCTGTCTTTCAGCTCACAATTTTCTTCTCTTTGGTTGTGTCAAATTTGCTTTTCTACCTACCTACTGAGGTTACTTTCAGTCACTTTTTGTTTTAACTTACAGAAGTTCTATTTAAATCTTTTTCAAAGTTCATTATTCTTATACTATCTTAGTCTGTCATTACGGTGTACTGTTTTTAAATCTCTTTGAACACTAGTTTAGAAGGCTTGATAGTTTTATGAATTCAGTCTGCTGACAGCTTATGGTGCACTGATTCTTTGCATGTTACTTGTGACCTCATCTCATTAGGCATACCTCCCTGAAATACTTAATGAGTCCCTTTTCATTGTGGTTGCAGCCCCTTAAAAGTTGTAGCTTTATTCATGGATTGAAGTCCTGTTTCCTACAGCCACATTAATATTAAAGGACAGGCTATGGCAAATTAGTGAACTGGATAAGCTTACTGACTCTAGCACCAGATTGTCAGTATTTAATTCCTTTTCAGGCATTTACTACTTGAGTGACTTTGTGCAAGTTATCTAATATCTCTGCACCTCAGTTTCACATTTGAAAACTGAGATAATGATAGTATTTACCTCAGAGGGTTATTGTAAGGATTAAAATAGTTTTTGTAATTAGAGTATCTAAAAGAGGCTGTAGCATGCAAGCCCTAATGAAGAGTCTATTATTACTAAGCTATAAATCCAGAACTAGCTCTGTTCTATGCTTACTCATGGTATCTGTAATTTATCTCGTCTTCCTTTAGCAAAGCTATACATTAAATATGCAATATTTTATCTAAATCATTAGATATTTGTGATTGGGAGGTTTCAGGTTAGCCAGGTCTGGTGTGTTGTTGTATAAAGAATCCATTCAATCGAATTTTTAAAAATAATTATTTGCCAGGTTCTACTAAAATATCTATATTGTGGTAGAAATATAGATCCATATAGCAAAAGAAAAAAAATAAAATTACATAATTGAGGCAACATCTTTCATCTTTTGCAGAATTATGCAAAAGATTCTTTTAGTATAAAGAGCTCAAGTATTTTACAAAAATAATATCTGCTTTGGATATATAATTTCTTATATAAAAGAACATGGAGCTAAAATCAAATCACCAAACCTTTCAAAGAGGTATCTTGTTATCTTTTTAAAATCTATTTCTCTGCTATCAGCAACAGACTAGTAGTTTTTCTGTCAACTAAATTTTAGAGTAAGTAATTTAAAGTTAAGGCTGAAATACTTGCAATAAATTTAACAGAGAATTTACAATATGTATTTATTCTAATTATCTTACAAATTTGGCAATAAGCTATGTTAATAAATTCCAAGCAATTTCATTCCCCCTTCTCCTCCTTTCAAAAAGAAAAACAAAATCCCATCTATTTCAGCCATTGTCAAAACCATTTTGATTAATTGTCCTCATCAAATCTGGCCAGCTCTGGTAACATAAACCATAAATTTAGGTGCTAAGTCACTTCTTAACAATGAAAAGTTTTTCCTTTGGGAATTGAACCATAGGAAAAATCATAAGGATAGTAACTAGAGAGCACAGCATGATTAAAGATCACTCCTACTTAGAAACAAAAATAAACTATTTTTTCACATGGTGTAACTTTAAAATCTAGTTTCAATGTTTCACCCTCTGTTCAGAGTTTATGAATGATTTGATGTCATTGTTGAGGATTGAATCATGTCCTCCTCAAAAGGTATGCTTAGGTCCCAAATCTAATCCTGTGGGTGTGAACTCATTTGTAAATAAGATCTTTGAAGATGTTGTTAATTAAGATGTGCCCAAACTGAATGAGGCTGAGCCTTAATCCAATATGGCTCTCCTATTCTTCTGGGTTATTTCAAATTCATAGTCTTACCATCTATCTTTCTATGAAGGATCCCTAAAGCCTACTGATTTAACAGATATACAATGCTGCATTTATTCTTAGCTTAGAAGAAGTGTGGAGAAAAGATATCATACTGACAAGATGATGGTATATTTAACATGTTAGTGTGGGTGGTCAGTAAACCTGTATAGTTGTTCTAAATTCATCAAGTATGAAGTCAGAATCTTAATTACAATTCACCCCTGCTCTTTGACTGCTGACAACTTTCAAGCCCACCACTCCCCTTCTCTTTCTAACCCACATCTGACCAACTGAGAAGAAAGCACAAGTGATTGCTGCTTCTGGGACTAGTAGGATATTCAAATCACATGCAAAGGAACACTTATTCTAGCCCCCTACTTTTTAATCAAAATAAAAACCAGACCAGTTTCCTTTCCCTGCTCTCTCAGGACATTTTTGGAATGCTTGAAGCTTCCCTGCTCTTCCCATAAAGCCTCCTTACATGAGTAATAAATCTTTTCATACCCTCTTTTGTCAAGTATGATATCATCAATCTGAACTAAGTTTTTTTTTGGTGGGGAGGCAGCATCCCACCTTTTCAAGGGGATCACAACAGGTATTATTTAATGTAATAGTTAAGAAAGAGGGAAAGAAGTATTTTAGGAGAAAAGGATTAATTACTTCTGATCATGATGGTTCTGAAGTGACTTTGAGATATATAGTTGGATATATCCAGTATGCTGTTGACAGTGTGGAGGTAGGGAATGACGTCTGGGCAGGTGGCATTTTGGAATCATCAGCATACAGATTGTAATCAAGGGCCTGGAGAGGATGAGATCATTGAGAGGTGTGGACAGAGTGAGAAGAAAGCAGGGCCAAGCACATTGCTTCTGCTCAAATTTAGTCTAGATTATTTAATTCTCCTTTTGCTCTTTATTATTTTGCCATCATTGTTGATAATTTGTTCTTTTTTTCTTGAGCATGAATTACCTCAACATAAGCTAAAGTCATAGATTAATTATTGTTTTCCATAAAACAACAAATTTACTTTAGAAGAGAGAAAAAGGATGATGCTACAAAATATTGGCTATGCCATCCTAAAGTTTATCACTGTGTTTACAAGACAACAAACTAATCATTTATTTATTTAAAGCTCCTGCTTCTAAATTAAGTTTATTCAAAAACAGCTGAGACAAATTCTAATAATCTTTACCTTTTAGATCAACCTTTAAAAATCCTGGTTTTCACATCATAGACCAGACATCTAAACAAGAAATTTCAGGGTTGGATCTCAGGTATCACTATTGTAAAAAAAATTTCCCCAAGTGATTCCAATGTGCATTCAAGGTTGAGAAACACCTCTGTAGGTGAAATGAAACTAAAAGCAATAAGCAATATTCAGATTTTCATGTTTAAATTTATTCCATATCTTTTTTCAGAATGGATTTAAAGTATTATATGTTGCTATACAGATTAAAATACAGTTGCTTTTTTATCAACTAATTAGACCTTTACTAAATCAAAACAAACAGATGTGCCTTAATGTCTCCATTTTAGAGTTAAGAAAATAGAAGTTTAGAGAGATCAAGTCACTTTCCCCAAAATACACAACCAATGAGTGGTAGAGAAGTGATTAAAAACCAACTTTTTCTGTTTGTTTCCATAAGTTAATTCTCTGAGGCAGTGTGACCCAGTGAGTCACAGACTAGTCTGGAATCCAGGATATTCAATATTTTGTTCAGAAAGTCCCCTGATTTTTCCTGTATTCAGTCTCTTTCTTCTCAAAACATGTGTAAAGAATATTAAATTGCAGTATTTCTGAAAATGGCATGATTGAATAAACTTTTAAAATAGCTTAAAGGTGTTTGTGGAAAATGACCAATTGCCTAGGAATTTTATTAAAAGGGTAACTATCCTTATCTTCAAATAAAATTTCAAATATTTCTGCCAAATAGCCAGGTGTGTTTTTAAATCTATAAGAATGTCTTCCCACACTCATATCTTCTATTTCTGAGAAACAGTCATAGCTTTAGACAACTTTAGACATAATTTCTGACCGCTTATATCTGCAGGTTTGATGTTTTAATTGTTCTTCACTTACTAGTAGGAAATCCCGTTTCTTTTTTTATGAAACAGCTACAAAAAATTTAGTAGGATTTCTGTCAAGACATCATCTGTTCAGTTTTTGTTTCTTAATTCCAGAGCACTTAAATTCTCTAAATCCAGAGATTATATTCTATGCAGGCAAGATCAGGTTCTTCCTGGAAAGTTTTCAAAGGAGAATTAGTCATAATTGTTTAGTATATTTAGCATGATGATTCATGTACTAAATTGGGATTATAACTTTATATCATTATAAAGTTTTTATTTAAGGTTACCAAATCTTCTGGAAAATCCTAAAAATGTAATCCTGGAAAATACGTAACCACATCTTCCAAATAGCTATGTTTGGTATAAAATAATGGTCAATTGGCTATTTCTGATCTCAAGAAATAGTCTAAATTTCAGGACATGCATTTTTTTCAGCTTATGCAATAAACTTGTTGTAAATAATTTTTTTTCTCAGTTCATAGTTGAAGATGAGATGAAAATTGGTGCACTAAAAATGTTTGAATCCATTTAAATTAAGAGAATTTTTTTGTAGTTTTCTCAAATGCTATCTTTCCAAATTTCTTCTGAATATTTCAAATTTCTTCATCTTTCCTCCTCTCAGATATAACAGCTGAGAATATCAAATAGCTAGAATTTAAAACGTCAGTGCTCTAAGTTGTACTGAATAAAGAGTCTTGTTGAATTTTTAATCAAACATATATATCCAAGTGTTCACAGGAAACTCTAAATTATGACCCCTGTGCTTACATATATCTCTTGATTTTCTGAAGTTACAGCTTAAGTAGTTTTTTCAGGAAAGGCTTATTGAGAGCAATTCGCTGGTCCCTTGTACCTTTGAGAAAATGATAGTTCACTATTGCATATCCATTTTCCCTTTGCTCATTGTATTTCACGTTTGCACTCTATCTCCATGCCATATACACTCTTCAATGGAAACTAAAACTACTCCCATTATGAAAGGGGTTGCCTTGATTGGTCTGAGTAATTCCATCAGGTTGCCAATGATTAGTTCAGTAACCTAAGCCTAAATCAACTGGTGCATAGCACCACCTGGATGTGTGAATTGGTTCAGATCCCTGGAAGAGAAAAATCCATCAAGAAGCATCTGTTAAATGAATGGTTTTGTAACCTGGTTTAGTTAAAGGTGACATTGATTTTTGAGAATAAAGTTTCCTCATTTTTAATAAAGAGCTTCTTGCAAAATAGTCACAATCTTTCTTTCTATAAACATCTTTGAGAGTTGGATGTGAGTCCTAGGAACATTTTTTGCTGTTTCCTACCAGCCTGTGGAAGTCGTCAACACAGAGACAAGAACCAAGGATGTCTCAGAGAAATGGATTCCCAAAGGAGACTGAACCCCTTCAGTTGCATACCTGCTATTATTTGAGCCAATTTAAAGTCAGATTGTTCTGTTACTTGTGTACAAATGCATAACTTTTGCATACAATCTCACTGTGTTTGTACAGCCTGACCGAATGTAAAATGTATGAGTCAAAATGTCTTTCTCTGATGAATTTGTAAATTGCTTTATTGCATTGGCTATTGTTATGAAGAATGCACTTTACAATTGACCTGTTTATTTTTCTTCATTGACTGTAGCACATTTTTCTCCATATTTAAAAATCCAATAATTTTACCAGTATAATTTTGCTGTTTCATGTCAATTTTCTCCAGGACTCAGGTGTACCCTGTCATATATGGGTTCAATTCATTTATTATTTTAGAATTTTTTTCTAGTATACACTTAGTTTTTTGTTCCTTTTGTACTCAACTATTTATATATTGATTTCTTTTTCCTAATATAGCATAATTTTTCCAATTCTTTTAAACTCACAATGTAAACAAATTAGAAATTAATAACAAATATACACAACAAAAACACTGTTTTTTTCTTTAAAACAATTCTTAGGATGAAATGGTCAAAATATAAAACATTTAGAAAATTAACAATAGTAGTAACACCATAAAGAAGAACCGATGGGTTATCCCAAAGGTAGAAAATTCTAAAACTGAAATATATATTAAGAACAAGGCATGGTGAATATAGAAGATATGAAATTTAAAGAATTTAGAAAAGAAAAAGCTAATGCACAATTGTGAAACAAAATATTATCAGAAATAAAAATATAAATAATGAGACAATAATGACAGATACAGAGTAATGTAAATGAAAACCATGATGAAATTGAGGATCAAATGAAATATAAATAAGCAAATTGAAAGTCAATATGGCCCAAAGTGCCAAAGATGATATCAAGATGAATTTCATCAACTCTTCTAAAGAAAATGTCAATTTTATTTGCATCACTCCTGGGCATGAAATGGAAAGAAATCTGACTTGTCACGAAGAAATTTTACTAAAATGTGCAATTCCAGATACTGGTTTGTATATAGATGGTTTGTTAGGCATCCTGGTATGATCTTATAGTTTAAACAATTTTTTAAAAAGGAATTTTGGCTGATTTTATTATACTTTTATCTTCAATTTTTTTTTAGTCTAGAGTTATGCAGTGGTGCTAATTTTTCCTTTAAAAACAATGACTTATAGAAAAAGAAATGAGATTAATTGTACATTAGTATACTAGAATCAAGAGTATAATAACATCTAAAATCACTAGGATACAAAATTAATATATTTAACATTAATTAAACATTAAAGTAGTATTTAAATTTGTATTGATATTTTTCAGGACTATACAACAACAATAAAAATGTGTCCTTTGCTATAACTTGTTTTATTTTATTTTTCTTCTTGAAGAAGACTTCAAAATATATTAAATGTATTATAGATATGGAATAAACATATATAAAGGTATAGCATATTAAAATATATTTTTACTGATGAAGAGTTAGATACAATATTGAAAAAGTCTTGAAATTGGCACTAAATCTATCAAGGGTATGTCCACACAAAAAGGTGCAATGTTGTCCCATAGTGCATAAAAGTTGAATGCCAAATTACTAAAATTCAAGAGAAAAAACAAAATTAATCAGTCTCATACCATTATCAAAATTATCTCTCTTTATGATTCATAAAATTTGTCAATCTTTATCCACTCTCTAGCTGGACACATTTTCTTAATTTGTTTTTTGGATCAGTGCGTTTGACCAATCTGCATCTCCCAAGTTTTCTTTTACCAATTCATCTAGTTTCTTTGTGATCATAAACTTCCTAAAGTTTGAGAACAACCTGGAACCTACACTTCATGGTCTTGAAATACCTCCACAGTAAAAGTTTCAGTCTCACTATATACTCTGAGGATTGCAGGCTCAGCTTTTTCTGGGTGACTCATTTAAACCTGGCCGATAATTACTAACAGGATCTCAAGAGTTGTACTGTCAGTGCAGAGAATACTTTCCTTTTCACTCCTTGCCATATTGGACTAAGCTAAATAAAGTAACAAACCTGTGAAATCCTCTGTAATTATACAAGGGCTTCTATAACAGGTAGGTCCAAGTATTGCTGTGTGGTCTTATTTTGGTCTTGTTATTTTTGTATTTATTTATTTATTTTTGTTTGCATGGTTTCCTATTCTGTTTTCCAGCCATCTGATTTTTCAAGTCCTACATTTGTTTCCTTAAAATAAAATTAATTAATTTTAATATATAATTATCAAAATAAAGTATGAAACCAATTTTGAGTCATCTTTGTGCAAGTAAATATAATCAATATTTGCACTTCTAATTTCCATGCTGTGCCAGTTTGAATGTATTATGTCCCCCCAAATGCCATTATCTTTGATGTAATCTTGTGTGGGCAGACATATCAGTGTTAATTAGATTATAATTCTTTGAGTGTTTCCATGGAATGTGCCCCACCCAGCTGTGGGTGCTGTCTCTGATTGGATAATTTCCATGGAGGTGTTGGCCGGTTCATTCAGGGTGGGTCTGAATTAAATTACTGGAGCACTATATAAGATCGGACAGAAGGAGCAAGCTGCTACAGCCAAGAGGGACACTTTGAAGAAAGCACAGGAGCTACAGATGAGAGACAGTTTGAAGACGGCCATTGAAAGCAGACTCTTGCTCCAGAGAAGCTAAGAGAGGACAAATACCCCAAGTGCAACTAAGAGTGACATTTTTGAGGAACTGCAGCCTAGAGAGGAGCATCCTGGGAGAAAGTCATTTTGAAACCAGAACTTTGGAGCAGACAGCAGCCACATGCCTTCCCAGCTAACAGAGGTTTTCCGGACACCATTGGCCATCCTCCAGTGAAGGTACCCGATTGCTAATGTGTTACCTTGGACACTTTATGGCCTTAAGACTGTAACTGTGTAACCAAATAAGCCCCTTTTATAAAAGCAAATCCATCTCTGGTGTTTTGCATTCCAGCAGCATTAGTAAACTAGAACACATGCCTGCACCCACACTTCCATCTTATTTGCTGTTTTCAATCTGTCTAGCATTTAGCACTTTATGCATGTCACCCTCCATCCCTCTTTCTGTCTCTCTGTATTTTGCATAAAAATTTGTAATTTTACTTGTATTATTTCTTAGACTTATCACTGAATGAATAACTAGATCCAAAGCTGACTGCCTTGATTCTCTATTTCTGAGTTTAATTTTTGATTCTTTATTCTAATTCTGTACCTACCTTCAAACAGTTTTAGCTTTAAGAAGTATACTTTGGTAATATTTTCCCCAAATCTTAAGTGTCTGAAAATATCTGCTCCCTTCACTTATGAATAAGAATTTAACTGGTTAGGATTTCTAAGTCTACTTTTTCAACTCATTATTTTATGTTATTTATTTATTTGGAAGAGGAAAGTTATAAAATTATTTTTATTTTGATTGCTGTATAGGTAACTTCTTTGTCTATATGTATTCATATAATTATCTTTTGAAAAATAATTTTCTAAGTTATATCAATGAGAGGATCATCTTAACAAAATTCGACAATATAATGAGTCCTTGAGATTTCCACACTCAAATCTTTTCTTTAAGGACAACTTATCTTGCTAAGTGGATCTTTCTACAGTATGTACTATCTATTTTATTTCCTCTCTCTTCAGTTGAGTTCATTTAATGTGTTTCTTAATTAGCCCTCTATATCATGGATTTGATTTTCTACTGGCATATTTCTATCCTTCTTACTGACTTGGGGGCTTTTCTGGAAGAGTAGTTGGACAGGTGCACAGTTTCCATCTATAACAGGTGTCCCAGCCTCTAGTGTCCAGAAACGTTGCCTTTTCCTTTTTCACCTGCAACCTAGGGGTGTGACTAGCTTCTTTCTTGCTGTTACTAATCTGTGGGTTGTCAAATGATCCCTTTTATGAATTCTTGGTAATTTTACCACGTAGGTAATAATTCATGATAGTACATTGCTACTGTTTTAATAGAAGTGTTTCTGTTTTCCTAGTTGGACCCTGAGTGATACTATTTCCAGTTGGTTTATATCCAATAACTTTCATTTTACAAAAATATGATTATCTATTTATAATATTCTACAACTTGCTTTATTTATGTAACATTGTTTATTCATACCTCACTTATTTTAATGACAGAATAACATTTCCTTAAATTGGTGTATCATAATTTGCTTAAAGGATCTACTATTGCTGGACATTTAGGTTGTTTCTAATTGCTTCATTTTTAGAAACCTTCTTTTCTTTATATTTTTATGTGTTTTTTGTCTGATTACTTGTATTGGAAACTTCCTAAAAATAAAATTTCTAGGTAATAGTGTAATTCAGCTTTACATAAGACATTTTCCTAAAATTCTTTCAAAAATTATGCCAATTCACAAAATCCCGAGTGTGTGAAAATACTTGTTTTCTAACATACTTGATATTGTCATTTATTTTATTATCCTTGAATGAAGAGTGGTATCACTAGATCTAGTGACAAAAATCAGAAAGGATGAGCTTTCTATGCCTTCAGAGTATACTTAGATGTTAGCAGAATATAGCAGAATATCATCTCCTTCTCTGATCAATTGATGGAGGGAAAATTTTATCTGGGTTTATAATATTCAGAAGGCATCCACTAAATGTACTTTTCCCTTGCAGCTATGAGTGGGGTGTGTGTGTGTGTGTGTATGTGCATGTAAGTGCATGTGTGTGTGTAAAGGAGGAAACTCTTGTGATGGAATCACAGCTCAGGATACAAAAGGCTTGGAGGATGTTCCAAAGCCTATATTGCTTTAGATTCCATGCACACTGGTGGACAGAGTCCATGGACACATGGAGACACAATCACAAAACATGTATATTTTCCAGGTTATGTTTCCCAACTGCAAACCACTTCCTAACTTGGCCTGATTTGGCCACTCTGGGCTGGGGCTTGTCCTGCCTCTTCCCAGGCAGTTCTCATCAACAGGACTCAGCTCTACAGCCAGCAGTGCCTGTTCTTCAGTGACTCTGCAGCTTTGGGTTGTTTGTTGTTTTATGTCTTTTTTTTTATTGCCACTGCCATAGACTAAAGGGAAATCCATAGATAAAGAAAATTCCAACAGGACTCTAATTCTTTCCCTTTATTGTCAGTGGAGGACCATACTAGAGTGCCTGTCATATTTGCTTCTTAGTCATGTTGCTTTGACTCAGGAAGTACCAGATTCTAATATTATTAGTGCTCTAATTAAAAAGTTTTCCTGAATTCTCTCATATACTGCCCGTTCCCCCTATATTCCTATTCATTTTGTTCTTATGGTGACTTAAATGACAGAATACCTCAACAATTCTGTCACATTCACCTTCAACCAGTCATTCATTTACTCAAAAAAAATTTAAAACCTACTCTTTTGTGAAACTACATCTCCCAACATAACTAACACAGTTCTAAACAAACATTTACCAAAAGAAACAGTACATGAATAATATAGGAACGTTGTTATGAAGGCCAATGGATGGTACCATGAAAATCAAGAATAAAGTCCTCATTAAAGTTTTATTTTAAAAAAAAATAGAATTTGGCTCTACCTGGAAAGATAAGTAGAATGTTATATATTAGTCTTAGGTTGAAAATATGAAATTTGTAAGTATGCTGATGAAAAACTCTGAGGAAATGATTCCATTTTTATATGCGTTGACTTCTAAATGAAAATGGTGCTCAGAAAAAGAAGTATTTCAGTATTTTCTGTGTTTAATTGTTGAATTGATTAAAATCAGTAAGTGCACAGAGAATATATACAGAGACAAAACAAGCTGCCAAGACTTTTTGAAGAAGAGCAAAGGAGGAGGACTTGCCCTACCAGATATCAAGACTTATTATTAAGCTATGGCTATAAAATCAGTATTTATATACTGGCTTAAAAGGGCAATGAAAACCTGTGAGAAAGGGAGTCACTGAAGTACAAAACTATCAAAAACTCTCACTGGGTCATTTAGCAAAAGCCACAAAATAGATAAAGAACAACAAAAACAAAACAAGTGCTTGAGTCTAGCACTATTTGGGCCATTTTAGATTTCAGTATTAACAAAATTAGAAAAATGTTTTCAGCATCAGAGTTTGCATTCATCTCACTGTGCTTCTGCCTCAATTCCCTTTTATTGAGCTAAATCACCATCTACTGACTCAGTATATAAATCCTTTAAAGACTTTTGACAATCATGTTCATATAGAACTCTTTTAGCCAAGGAATGCATATTTTATATCTTCCCACTCACTAAATGAATCAATCATTTCAAGCTCTAAATTGTATTTACTGTGATTTTTTTAACTCCTTCCAGTTTCTCTGAGTTCCTAAGTATAGAAAAAAGAAAAAAAAAACACTATAGTGAATTCTAGTTCAGGTGTGCTTTCTTGCTTGGTAACATGATGTGGCCATGGAGATAATTTTTAGTTTTGTTCTTCTAAATTGTCACAGTATTTCAATCTCATCTAATTTATTGTTTAGTATCCTTTCCCCTCTATCCAATTTTGGTTGACTGCTTTCCAATTGTCTCCCTTCCACTGAATGTGTTTCTGATTATTTTTCTACAGACATGCTCTCTTGCATTATTTCAAGTTGAATCTTGTTTTATTAACTTTTTTCCATGTTTCAAATATCCCGAGAATTTTTTTTTTCTTGTAATTTTCTATCTGTATGGGTGCTTTGGTGTAATTCTACATTGAGGACCCTCTGTACATTTTATTAAGACTTCATTAACTCCAGATATCTTATGAAGATATTTAAATGTGTCCAAACACGAAGCAGCTCAGCACATGCACAGTTCAGTCTCAGCCATCGTTTTCTTCTCTTCGTCTTCTGTTGTTTGCCAACATTTAATCATCCCATAATTTCAAGCCACTTTGAAACAACCTAATAAGAACATGAAACTATTAAATTCTCATCCCTTCTTTTTAATTTTTAACATATTCATTTATCCCAGGATTTATTTCTATCTGCGAATCCTGTGGATTCTCCAAGTAATGTTTGGCCCATGATGGTTTATTAATAAAAACCACTACATTTTTTATTATATTTATAAACATTAAAATATGCTCCACTGGAGTCTGGGTGGACTTAGGCCATAGTGAAATAAAAAATATTATCATCGAGAGTCAAGTTGATAAGTGAACAATGTCAAAACTCCAATGACTGCCCCATGATCAAGCCTCTCATCCTATAAATTAATCTGATGGTCCTGAGATATTTTTCATATAAATGTGGGGACTATCCTTTAATAGAGAAAACAATGTCTTAGACATATAAAGAATAAATTAACATATAGACTGCATCAAAGTTCTGGGCAGAATTTAAAAAAGTATGTAGCCCAACTCACAATCTTGAGACAGAACCTTGCCTCTTTGACTCAATGGTGAGTATTTTTGCAGAACTTACTATTGTAAGGCACTGCAATGAGGAGGCACTTACACTCTAGGAACTCACAATTCACTCTAAGTTACCATAATATCTCACAGTCCACAGGAAAAATAATAAGTGAAAACTAAATAATGCCTGATTTAGAGGAACAGAGTACAATGGGGAATAGAGAAAAGATCAGTAAGCTGAATGCTCTTATATCCAGTTGTTTGCCTGGTTGAATGTATAAAATAAAAATGTCTACTTTCACAGTGCATGAAGAGGTTTGTAATGCTACAATATAGGAAAGGATAATAAAGTTCAGTAATTCTTGATTTGTGTGTGTGCCATTGACTCTTAAAATGCATAGCCTCCTTCATCAGAAAAATGGCCGTTCACAAATATGCAAAATACTGTATACGCTTTTAGGAAACTCTGTGTATTAGTTTTCTATTGCTGCTATAACAAATTACCACAAACTTACTGGTCTAAAACCACACAGATTTATTATCTTACACTTCTGGGAGTCACAAGTCCAGGGTAAGTTTCACCAGACTAGACCAAAACCAAGCTGTCAGCAGGTCTGCGTTCCTTCCTGTAGGCTCTAGGAGTGAATCCATTTCCTCCCTCATTCAGGAGCTGGCAGAATTCACTTTCTTGTGGTTGCAGGATGAGGTCTCCTTTCCCTGGCTTGCTGTTAGCTGAGGGTTGCCCTTAGCTCCCAGAGATCTCTTCTGGTCTTTGCACAGAGCCCCTGCAACTCAGACACAGTAACGGGGCCTCTAATTCTCTTGTCCCCATCTCTTTGACCCATTTACCTGCCTTTCTCTTCTACTTTTATTTATTTATTTATTTATTTATTTATTTATTTATATTGAGATTGTTCAGATACCATACAACTACCCAAACATCCAAAGTGTACAATCAATTGCCCATGGCACCACCATACATCTGTGCATCCATCAATGCAATTAATTTTTTTTTCAATTTTTAGAACATTTTCACTACTCCAGAAAAGAAATAAAGACAAAAAAAAAAAAAAAAAAAAGAAACTCAGATCCTCCCATACCCCTAACCACATCCCCCTCCATTATTGATTCACATTTTTGGTGTAGTACATTTGTTACTGTTGATAAAAGAATGTTAAAATACTAACTGTAGTATATCGTTTGCAATAGGTATATTTTTTCCCTATGTGCCTCTCTATTATTAACTTCTAGTTATAGTGACATACATTTGCTCTAGCTCGTGAGAGAGATTTTTAATATTTGTATAGTTAATCACAGACATTGTCCACCACAAGATTCACTGTTTTATACATTCCCATCTTTTAACCTCCAACTTCCTTCTGGTGACATGTGTGACTCTGAGCTTACCCTTTCCACAAACTTCACATACATTTCAGCACTGTTAGTTATTCTCATAACATGCTACCATCACCCCTGTCTATTTCCAAACATTTAAGTCCACCCTAGTTGAACATTCTGCTCATGATAAGCAACCGTTCCCCATTCTTTAGCTTCATTTCTATAACCTGGTAACTTATATTACATGTCTATGAGTTTACATATTATAATTAGTTCATATCAGTGAGACCCTGCAATATTTGCCTTTATGTGTCTGTCTTATTTCACTCAATATAGTGCCCTCAAGTTTCCTTCATCAGCCCATTTCTTTTAAGACGGTTTTGTTCATACACTATACAATTCGTCCTAAGTAAACAATTGTTGGTTCTTCGTATAGTCACGTATTTATGTACTGAGCACCATCGCCACTCTCTATATAAGGACATCTCTATTTTCTCCACAAAGATGGAGGAGGAGTCAAAAAAGGCAGAGAGGCAAAAGAAAAAGAAAAAAGAGAGAGAAAAAAGCAAACAAACAGATTAAAAAAATTGATAGCTAGGAAGAGACAAAAGGAAAGATAGCATTAACCTAAAGTAGAATAAGGAGTCAGACAACATCACCAATGCCAGGAGTCCCATACCCTTCATCTATTCCCCACCCCATCCCCATATGCATTTAGCTTTGGTATATTGCCTTCATTACATTAGAGGAAGCAAAATACAATGTTTCTGTTAATTCTAGTCTCTAGTTTGCATTGATAGTATTTTCCCCCCAATTCCACCCTATTTTTAACACCTTGCAATGTTGACATTCATTCTACCTCATGTAAAAATATATATGCGCCTTTTATTATAATCACTGAGCAACCTAGGAGTCCCCAAGTTACACAGTCCCAGTCTTTGTTGTTTGTCTTTTGTTCTGGTGTCCCACATGGGCCCAGCCTTCCTTTTTCTATGATATTCACAGTCATCTTTGTTCAGTGTACTTACATTGCTGTGCTACTATCTCCCAAAATTGTTTTCCAAACTTCTCACTCTTGTCTTTTCCTTTCTGTCTGCAGTGCTTCCTTTAGTGTTTCCTGTAGAGCAGGTATCTTGTTCACAAACTCTGTCATTGTCTGTTTGTCAGAGAATATTTTAAGCTCTCCCTCATATCTGAAGGATAGTTTTGCCGGATATAGGATTCTTGGTTGGTGGTTTTTCTCTTTCAGTATCTTAAAAATATCACCCCATTTCCTTCTTGCCTCCATGGTTTCTATTAAGAAATCCACACATAGTCTTATCAAGCTTCCTTTGTATGTGATAACATGGCTTTTCTCTTGCTGCTTTCAGGATTCTCTCTTTATCTTTGATGTTTGATACTCTGATTATTGTCTTGTTGTAGGCCTATTCAGATCTATTCTGTTTGGGGTATGCTACGCTTCTTGGATCCATAATTTTATGTCTTTCATAAGAGATGGGAAATTTTCATTGATTATTTCCTCTGTTATTGCTTCTGCCCCTTTTCCCTTCTCTTCTCCTTCTGGGACACCAATGACATGTAAATTCCTGCTTTTCATTTTGTCTTTAAGTTCCCGGAGACGTTGCTTATATTTTTCCATTCTTTTCTCTATCTGTTCTTTTGTGTATAAGCTTTCAGATGCCTTGTTCTCCAGTTCCTGAGTGTATTCTTCTGCCTCTTGAGATCTGCTGTTGTATGTTTCCAGTGTGTCTTTCATTTCTTGTGCGTGCTTTTCATTTCCACAGATTCTGCCAGTTGGTTTTTCAAACTTTAAATTTCTACCTTATGTATGTCCTGTGTTTTCATTATATGGTTCAGCTCTTTTGCCATGTCTTCCCTAAACTTTTTGAATTGACTTATTATTAGCTGTTTCAATTCCTGTATCACAGTTGAGGTGTAAGTTTGTTCCTTTGACTGGGCCATAACTTCATTTTTCTTAGTGTAGGTTGTAGTTTTCTGTTGTCTAGGCATAGTTTCCTTGGTTACCCCCAATCAGGTTTCCCAGACCAGAATGGGCTCAGGTCCCAGAAGGAAGAAATATTCAGTATCCAGTTTCCCTGGGGGTGTGTCTTAGAAAATTTGTACACCCTGTGATGCCTCAGGTCACTGTGCTTTACTGCCCAGCAGGTGGCACCTGTCAGCATGTAATTCTTGACTGGTATAAAGAGGTGTGGCTGTTTTCCCCCAGGCTCTGGGGTCTGGTTCAGAATGGAAGGTAGGTAGTAGAGCTGGGCCCCACCCCTTTCCTCTTAGAGAAGATAGACCCCCTAGGGGGAGGACATTAGCATTTCAGTGGTCTCTCTCTGCCTGTGTTATCTCCACCCTGGTCTGGATCACAGCACTAGGAACTGAAAATGGTGAGGCTTTTACCACTGAGCTGAAAAAGAAACAAAAAGTCCCCTTCAGAGCTAGTCCAAGGTGACCCTCTAGCTCTCTAAGGTCAGTTGTCACCCAAAGCCTCTGTCTGCTAGTTGGGGATTCATACCTCATAGTGAGCAGTTCACATTTACTAATTAAAACCCCAGTTGGAGCTCAGCTGAGCTATATTCGTTTGCTGGGAGAGAGCTTCTCTCTGGCACCAGGAGGCTTTGCAGCTCAGGTGTGGGGGAAGGGTCTCCCAACTTGGATCCGCAGTTTTTACTTACAGATTTTATGCTGTGATCTCAGGCATTCCTCCCAATTCAGGTTGGTGTATGACGAGTGGATGGTCACGTTTGTCCCCCCCGCAGTTATTCTGGATTATTTGCTAGTTGTTTCTGGTTTTTGTTAGATGTTTCAGGGGGAGTATTCAGCTTCCACTTCTCTCTATGTTGCCATCTTAGATCCTCTCCTCTTCTACTTTTAAGAGCTTCCATGATTAGATTGGGCCTACCTGCATAATCCAGGATAACCTCACCATTGCAAAACCCATATCCTTAAACCACATCTGCAAAGTCCCATTGCTATGTAAAATACCCTATTCATAGACTCCAGGAACTAGGACATTTATACCTTTGGGGATGGAGGGCATTATTCTGTCTGCCACATCTTATGATCTGGAACCCAACTATAAGCCTCCCAGAAGTACATGGAATCCAGGCTAAAATTCTAAAATTCCTTGATTAGTTCCTCTATGCCCCTAATTTTGTTTTTCCTAAAGAAGTCCCTAGTTACCAAGATATGTGGTACTTCTTTTTTGGGTTTCTTCAAAGCAAATTTCTATATTTTACTTAACAATTACATAATTCAATCATGGCATTAAAACCATGTAAAATCCCATCTTTTAAAACTAAAGTAATTTTAATATAGGTCATGTGCCATTATGATAGTGCCTTTCTGGTGCTGGGGACAATTTGTCAGTCAACAAACTGTATTGCAGATTTTAAACATTTACTTGCAATTGTACACTACAGTTGTTGCTGTACAATCTCTGATGTATCATGTCCCAGATTTCTTTTTCCCTTTAGAATCCTCTGCTTCTTATTGTGAAGTAATGTAGGCAAGAGATAATAGTCTGTTATTCCATGCTGCAGTTTCAGATTCTTGCTCTTTCCTGCTCCCCTAAATTGACCCCATCACTTCCCTGCTCTATTCCATGTCATCTCTACCCCAGCCCCTTTGTAAAAGAGTCTGTGCATTTTGAAAATGGGAAATGGAAAAGTATTATTCATCTTCTTTATGACTTTGCAAAAATTGTCCTAGAAAACCATAAATAATTTAAATTAGTCTGAAAAATATATGTGGACTGACAAACACATATCATTATAAACATTTTTGTTTGGATAGTTTGTGAGAGACCAGCAGTTATCTATGACTGAAAGAACTACTTAGTTGAAGCAGCCCTTCAGTATCTGCAAATGACATTCAGTGTCTTACATAAATCTTTAGAAATTCAGTGTTTCTATCCACTGGGCAAAATCTGTTAAAGATGAAAATTATAAATATAAATAAGAGAGGAACAGACATTACGGAGGTTGAAATAGGTGGTAATTCAATGAAAAATTTTAGGATTGGAAAAAATGATAAGAAAGTAAAACCATCTTTGGATTAAAATAAAAGCAATAGTTCACAATTTTCTGAAGGATTATTTTTGAAATAAATACAGTCCAACACATCTGATATCATTAATAAGCAATGTTTATTTTTTATAAAATCTCTCTTGAAGGACAAAGAGTAGATTTGCAGTTGGTTTATTAATGTCAGTTTCATGCTAGTCAACTGATATTACCATAAATGTTTCAGTTAAACAACAGCAAAGAAAAAGATGACATTTTTCCCTTCAGTGAGAGAAATGGAGGATTCAGGTATTTGATACAGGGAAAGAATGTCTCCTCTGAATGTTATTTGGTAATAAAGAAAAGTGTTTTAACATTTTGATCAGACTTTTTTTGATGTGGCCAGTTAGCAATAGTTGTATCAAAACAATTTGCAGTAGCACACACATTGCTTTATTTAAAATCATGTTCACTCTTCAATTTTGGAGGGTAAAACAGGTAAAGTAAAATCCCCCTTTATTTGGACACTAGTTTGGGAGAAGTGGAACGCCTACATGGTCTGCTTTCCTTCGACTTTGACTGCAATGCTAGTGTAGCTACTAGTCCATAACAACACCTGAAGTTATTTCTTTAAAATTTGGATTTAATACAGAACACAAAACTTCTCTTAAAGTGAAAATCCCCACATTATGAAATAAATAATATATGATTTACCAGCTAAATACGTGGGATAAAGGTACACATACACACATTTAAATGTATATATGTACAATCTATCTTATATGCTCTGAAATTAATTATTATTGTATTTATTAGGATTTCGGTAATAGTGTTAGTGGTTCAAATTGTGTCTTTGTCTTATTTTAGTCTTTTTTTCATCTTCTGTCCTCCTGATTCTACAACCAACCACCAGTCTATTCTGAATGAATCTTGTTTATCAGAGCTAATATATCAAATGGTGAAAACTCTCCATCTCCCTATATAAGCTATAATAGTAGGTACTTTTATATGTGGTTATTTAAGAAAAAAAAAGTGTTTGGAACAGCTAGTTAATCAGTTCTTGTTGTTACTTTAACTTTGAACTAGTTTAGTTAATAAACGTAGAAGAATATTAAGGCTTAAAATTATAAAAACTCTGAAAAAATACAAAGGTAAAATAATCCTCTACTGCAGTCATCTAAGACACAAAGATGGTTAAGATTTTTGCATGTATCTTTTTGTGCACTTTTCTTTTTTTAAATAACTAAAATAAAAATGTTTATTTATACATGGATAATAGCATTTGGGAGGATACTATAATGATAAAATGAGCTATTTCAAAGTCAAGTCATTATGAAAACTAGTATCTCTATGAACTTTTCTATGCTTGCTTCTTCTAATGCAGCAAAATAAGATGAGATTTTAATGTAACAATGCTATATAATCTCTGAAAGTTCTTCAAACTTTGGAAATTCTGAATTTCTTTTTTGAAGGCTGGTGCTCCAAAACGTCTGAATACCCACTTGTTAATAGTATAAAGTAACAATCTCTGTCCTTCTTATTTGTAATTCATACAAATTTATTGGCATCCCCTATATTTTAAGAGCTTATTTTGTTTGCTGTAGTAGCAAGTTGCCTTTACTCACACCAAGGTTATTACTTCATATGAACTTGAGGCATAACTGTAACTCTGTAATGTAATTTTATTATCAGCCCTCAAGCTTGCAAAATAGAATCTTTAAGGACATAACTCATCTTTAATCAAATCTTTCAACATTTACCACAAAACCAAATGGACAAATAAGATTAAGCATTTTGGCACCTGCTTAGATTTTGCTAACTAAGTAGAATTGAGATTTGAGGGTAGGGGCAAACTCAGTCCTGTCTTTAACAATGGAACAATGTACTTGAGAGTAGAGGTTGGATTCCTGCTCTTTGCTGCCACTAACTCACCAAATAGGAACTGGAATTTGAATTCTCTCTCTTGAGAATGTGAGGAACAGTGAAAGTCTCTGAAAATTTTGTGGATGGAAAGTCTCACCTCTTATTATCATAATGTCTCTAAAGTAAACTAGAAGAATCTGTGAAAGTCATCTTTCTAAGGGTAAAACAATGGTTTTGAATATTAAAATAAAAAGAGAGTTGGTAGAAATTTATATCTTTTAGTGATTTAAATATTTATGGATTTCTACAAACTATGCATGCTCATTCAAAGACTGCCCAAACATGATTATTTCCAACATGAACAGGTGTGCACACACACACAAACACACTCATGGATTTCAGCTATTGGGATACAACGCCAACATATATTGGTGTCAGCCCAATGGATGAAGGGATAAGGATGTTTCTGTAACTTGTGATATTTGTATATTATCATGGAGTTTTCCTTTTGCTTCCTTAAGTGTTTTATGACATTTCTAGCCTGGTAGGCTTTAATAACGGCTTCCTAAAGGCATCTACGTCCTAATCTTGGAAACTGTGAATATGTTACCTTGCATGGCAAAAGGAGCTTTGCAGAGCTAAGATTAAATTAAGGATTTTGAGGTGCAGAGGGTATCCTGGGTTATCTGAGTGGGCCCAGTGTGCTCATAAGGAGGGAAGGAGGAGGATCAGAGTCAGAGAAGGAGCTGCAACTCCAGACGCAGGCGTGAGAGTGATGCAGGGACAGGCCCCAAACAACATGACCCGTGCTCTGGATGCAGAAAGGATTTTAACATTAACTCGATGGCTTTCTTTAAGCCTAGTTAATTATCAGAATTAGATGCAAATTGCGACTTGGAACTCTTCCAGTTTTACGAATTAGAGATAGAAACACTGAACGACAGCCTCTAGAAACTGGTAAGGGCAAGGAAACAGGTTTTCTCTGCTAGAGCCTCCAAAGGAATGAAGCTCTGTCCACACCTTGATTTTAGTCCACTGAGACTGATTTTGGACTTCTGGCCTCTGGAACTGTAAAATGATAAATTTGTGTTGTTTTAAACCATTGAATTTGTGGTCAATTTTTATAGCAGCAGTAGAAATCTAATACACCTAGAGTTTGTATTTTCTAATT
The DNA here is from genome assembly GCF_015220235.1 of Choloepus didactylus. Lineage (NCBI taxonomy): Eukaryota > Metazoa > Chordata > Mammalia > Pilosa > Megalonychidae > Choloepus > Choloepus didactylus. The sequence continues at coordinate 192,024,213 of NC_051309.1, forward strand.
TAACTCCCCCATTTTATTTATATTATTTACAGTCTTCCTTAAATATATTAATCCTTAGGAATTCCCAAACAGTTACTCAGCACATCTGTCTTTTGGAGGCCTTGTTTATTCTAGTAGATGCTATACATACATTTGCCTTCAAGGAGTACATATAATAAATTGGTTTCGTCTCACCTTTCAATAGACCAAATAGTCATTTTTACCTTCACAGTAGGTGAAACTGGTGAATAAAATCCAAACAATGTTGACTTTATCTAGGAAATATATGTCTGCCACAATAATCTTCAGGCATTTTAGCAAATAATAATAATTTTGTTCACTTTAGCAAATCATATTTATAACATATGTACAAGTATGTATAAGACATGTATAGCCACAAAAAACATATTTAATGTGCATGGGACTTTGAGCCATTTTTATCTATATTCTAATCTTGATCACAGAAGTCTGAATAATTTGTCTTCAACTTAGTACAGAAAATACTTTGCTACCTTGATAAATTAATTTATTCGTCCATCCTGTACTATGCAGAAACTACTGAACTCAGTATAGCAGGGACATATATTTGTCATGTTCCCTGCCTCAAATGAATAAATAAATGCTAGTACATTTGGAGGTCACAATCTTGAAAATCATGAGTCAAACTTTGAAGCAAATATTTTGACAAAATTATTGAAAACTCTCGGTTAATATAGTAGCAGATTAGTAATAGCCAATCTTCTGTTGCCAATGTTTCAGTGAGATGTGTAAGAATAATCACAAAAGGATAATCACCGGAAATACTTGGAAAAAAGAAACTCATGTTTGCATCTTCATTGGCTGGGTTTTTGTTAGAGATAGATGCATTGAGAAGAACATTTTTGGAATAACCACTTCACATTCTCCACCCTTTCAAATAGAATAGTAGCAAAAGCCTCCAAAAAGAGAGGACAAACTTTGACTTGCTCTCTGTATGTTGCTAACACTGTGCTGGCCAGAAAAGTAGGCAGCTGTCTATGAACAGAACAAGAAGCAAGCAAAATTGATGCCTCATCCTTTGTCAACAATTTATATAGATAAATGCACATATATATATATATATGTGTGTGTGTGTGTGTGATTTAATTTCATTTTCTAATCCATTCAGAGTCAACTGCAAGTACCTGGCATAAATGGAGAGAAAGGGATAGGTAGCAACACATGGCATCTTTGGATAGGTAGTCAACAAATGAATTGGTTTTGTCAATTCATTAGTTGGGACAGAAACAGGAAAATTGTAGAAGCAAGGAACAATCTGGATATGCTAGCCTAGGAATTATTCTGTGTAAGGAAAACATTGGATGTCTTAATTAGAAGAGCTACATCTATTAACTGATGATCTGTCCTTAGTCCATCAGCCTTACCCTAGATGAATGATTGCTTAGAATAAAAAATTAAGCTTGAAATGTGTTATTATACAAATGTCCTCTACAAGTGTATATTTGAATGAGGAAAGCTGCCTACACTGGAGATTTAAGATAACTTAAATGATATCAGCACATGCCAGACCAGGAGATAGTTTTTAATATTCAAATGTGAATATATGTGTATTCATACGTATTATATGTGTGTGTTTGCATGGATAGATAAATTGATATATATAGAGAGACAGACAGATTACAGATAGATAGATGTAGATGTAGATATGGATAGATAGCTACAGACATAGATGTAGATAGAAATTATCACAAAAATAAAAAGAGGGCACTTCAGCTGATCTCTGAAAACTATTTTGATCTAAAAAGAGAAAAAACATTTGAGTATTGCCCTTTCAAAAATCAGGCAAGACTACATATGCTCTAAAATACAGAAGCAGACTCTCACAGCTAGAGAACAGTCTAGAGGAAAACAGAGATGAAGGATGGCGATTGAAATACAAAAAGCAATCAAGAAAGAAGAAAACACAAAAACATAATCAAAATCCACATTGGGTTGCATTAAAGAGTAAAATTGTCACTAGAGAAAACCTAAGGAAAAAAATTATGTAAGAACAGCCCATAGAAATATCATCCAGAATAAACATAAATGATCAAAGAAAATAAAACACTGAGAAAGATTATATTTCTGGAGTAGAGAGAATGAACATTAAATCTAAAAAATATATATTCTCCAAGATGTAACCAGAAATGGACGCAGAAGAAATATAACAATAAGACACGTTCTAAGGCCTAGATTATCTGCATCCCTGCATCTGTTCAAGACTGTGGGCAGCTCTATCATGCACATCCTCAGCTGTGAATACGACTTTCTCAGTCGCCCTACTATTTTTCACTGACACAACCATTTCCTTAACCAGGAGGAAATGAAAGAAACACAATCCATTTCACTCTAGGTCACTATATTTTCTTTTCTCTTATTCTGGCAGCTGGCCTTACCCTTATACCTACCACCCACACACATGCCTGAATTTCTTCGGAAGTGTCACTTCTATTTTGTGTGCTATTGTGTGTGGTATTTTCCTGCCATACCCCATCCACCCCCAGCAAAGCACCACTGCTAGAGCTGTCAACCTGTTTCATGGTTGCTTAAACATATGTTACATATTAAACCACAGTCTGCAAGCGGCTTTTTTCTAACCAATATGCTGTTGGATAACATTTTTACTAGTAATCATATTTGTCAGTCATCTTTATTAAGTGGAAATTTAAAAAGACAGGGGCCAATCATGGGGCCAAACAGCTTTTATTTGTGTCTTAATTACATTCCAGCATTGCCCTTATACTTGGCAATATTGAGCTGGTATTATACTTTTATGGCTTCCAACAGTTATATTATGGTAATTGACATATTAAAAGAAAAGAAGAGTGTAAGCAAAGAGTCTGTTTAAGGTCAAGGGTTTGCTGCTTCTATTGTTTGCACAATAATATTTTTATGGTGCTCATTGCAGTTAACACTGTCACTACATGTTAGCCTGACACGTGTTTCTCCAATTTCCTGTAGACAGGAAAAGCACACTCAACTGAACTGATCTATTTAAATTTCTGAAAATAATTTAACAAGGTTCACATTTTGTTGTTCTAAGGGCAACCTCTCCTGTCCTGTGCTATTTCTCTTTACTTAAATACCTAATAAAATAAACACAGTGATTTAATTAACATAGAATTAAGCATACCACTTGTAAAAAATAAGGACATTTGTTTATCATTCTTAGAATAAGACTTTGAAATATGATAAATGAGCATACGTCTCTGGTTTCTTCATGGAGATTCAGAAATAAATGCAGATTGCTTTCTCCAATCCCCAATGTCTAATCATATTGCTTTTTTTTTTAAGGGAGAAATAGTTATTTTATCCAATGGATGCCTCCAAAATTGAGGTTAAAAAACTTAACTGCAGCAATGAATAAATAGTTTAGATGTTACATACTGAGATTTAGAATATCTAGGCAAAATCTAGGATCCAAACTCTAAACAATATTTTCTTTGGCCTTTCTGTTTAACCACATGAGTTCTACATATATTCCAAGACTCCCCTGAGTAAAGCAATAATGCTTTATTTGTAATATTCTGTCAATATTTCTCTAAATATATTTTAATTTTCTTATGACTCTCTACCTTTTGGTTATCTCTAAACTGCCTACAGCAGTGTCAACATTCTTAAAATAACAAGAAATAAGAATAAAGGATGATATACAAAGCTCAAATTTGAGTGACTGTGGAAAGAGTTGTTGAAGTTATGTGGGAAATGACATCACAGCTACTTTTAAAGTTTCTGACAAATATGCAGTTAACTCTTGTTGCTAAAGTCTTCCACATCCCTGGTGGTTACAGACTTCCCCTAGCAGGCTGCCCTCTGGAGAGTGTTACACACACGTCTGATATAAGCAGCCCAGATACCTCTTTATACATCACTGATGACACTAAAGCCAATAGCAAGCACCAGACTTCACTTTACAGCTTTTGTTAACAAGTAAAAGAAACAATTCTAATATTTCCTGTCCATTGAGGTTTACAATACACTTAAAGCCCTGCTCCTGATAGAGTATTTGAAATGCGTTTCTAAACTTAAGCCTATCTTGAAAAAAATGGCAAAATCTTTGCTGGAACCTCATAGTACCAAGTCTGCTTTTTGAATGAAAAAGAACAAACAATGCTTTCATGTGGAAATGAAGGCATTGATAGTCAGTTTTCAAAATGACCTTAGCTAGATTCATTTCACAGTGAGCTAGAGCAGCTCTCCAAAACTGCTGAGGTTTCAGAAAGAGAGTGACTTCTCTCTTTTGCCTGCAGTAAGCTAAACTTCATTCAAAGAACAGCTCGATTGTTTCTATATTTACAGTCCCATGTGTGAAGATATTGTCTTCAATGTTTAACTTCTATAGACATCAATTCTAATGCAGTGAAGAAACAACTTGCTCACATTGGCAAACAAAACAATCTCAGATAAAGTTGTCTGGGTACACATTATGGTGGACCAAAGGCTCTATTTTTTTTCCATTTCTTTTCTTTGGTAAATAGAATTTAAAAAACAAGACTATGAACCTTAATTGAATCTTTGATGGATAAGTTCAATTCTTTTTCAGACCTTCTCATCTCATCTTACCTTTTAAATTAAGGCTCAAAATGTAAAGGGATACTATTTGCAATGATGGAAATGTTTCAGTAAGGGATGGTGGTGATTGTAACACAACATTGTGAATGTAATTAACAGCACTGAAATATATATCTGAATGAGATTAAAAGGGGAAATGTTAGGTTATATATGTGGTAACAGTATAAAATGTAAAAAAAAAAAAAAAAAAAAAAAAAATCCATGGAACTGCCCTACACAAATAGTAAACCTTAAATTAAACCAGAGACTATAGATAATAGTACAATTATAAAAAATGTGCTTTCGTCAATTATAACAAATGTTCCATAACAATGCAAGGTGTTAATAATAGGTTGGTATAATAATAATAATCCTATATTTTATGCAAGTTTGTTCTGTAAACCCACAATTTCTCTAATAAAGAAAAAAAAAGAAAGATGAAAGAACAGGCAAAAAAAATTCATTAATCAAGCATTCATGGCTTCTTCTTTTGTGAATTTTTATTTAGATTAGCTTTTTTTTTTATTACAGGGTGCTCCTGTGAATTTTTATACTTTTGAGCATTTTTTTTTTTGTAATTTGATCTCATAATATCACTTTCCAAGACTCTAAAAAATTTCTTTAATTTTGAACTTTTCCATGTGCTTACACTTACCAGAGAGTCAAGTAGATGTGATATTATTTCAGCCATTATTTATGTCACTTTTCAGAACTTAATGCTTGAACTGTATGATGTAAATGAAAATTGTCTTATAGAGATAACTGTATTGAAATTCTGGCAAGAGTTAATTTGTATTTTTGAGTGTTGGCCCTGTTGCTGCTCTCTCTTTTGTGCTTCACATTCTTTGATTTATTCTTTCTGCAGTTGTAACAGTATCAGAATATTAAATGCAAATAATTTAAAATGGTATGCAAAATTAGTAGAAATTTTTAAGAGATTATGTTAGGAAGACTAAGGGTAGTTTTTTTTTTTTTACATATTCAAAAATCTAGATGCTAAAAAATCACTGTTTTGATTTTTTTATAAGACAATTCCAGAATTTCATTTTTTTCATAGAGTCCTATAGCTTTGTTTCTAACACAATCTATCAAAAGAAAATCCAGGCAAATTCATAGTCTATAATCAAAAAACAGGAAAACTTTGATGAAGCATATATATGTTTGTCTTCTCAAGGAAGGAGACAACTTTGAAGTGTCATTTTTCTGCAAATAATAATAATCTACTAAGTTTATCAAAACTATAAATATTTTATACAGAAAATAGCTAATATTAGATTGGGTTCAGATAAAAAAAAGAAAAGGGGATGAACTAAAATCTACATTGATACATTTTCTCAATATGCATCAATAACTGTTAAGGAAGTGTTACACATTTTGGAATAAGTGATGGTTACATATGGGTACATATATAAAAATTCATTGAGCTATAAACCTAAGATTTATTTATTCTACCATTTTTGTTATAGCTCAAGGAAAGAAAAACTTTTTAAAAATTGGAAAATAACCCCACATAATTATCTCAATAGATGCAGAAGAAGCATTTGACAAAATCTAGCACCACTTATTGATAAAAACATTCATGAAAATAGGAAAATAGGGAATTTTCTCAACATGGCTAAAGGCCATTTATGAAAAACCCACAGCTAACATCATACTCAGTGATAAAAGATTTAAAGCTTTGCCCCTAAGATAAGAAATGACTCAAGGATGTCCACTTTCACCACTGCTCTTCAATATTGTACTAGAAGTTCTTGCTGGAGCAATTAGAGAAGAAAAAGAAATAAAATGTATCCAAATTGGAAAGAAGTAAAACAATCTCTATTTGCAGACAACAAGATCTTATATATAAAAAGCCCAAAGGAATATACAAAAAGAAACTATTTGAGATAATAAATGAATCAGCAATGTGGCAGGGTATAAGACCAACACAAAAATAACTGTGTTCATATATGTTAGCAATGAACAATCTGAAGAGGAAATTAAGAAAACAACTCCATTTACAATAATATCTATAACAATAAAATATATAGGAAAAAAATTAATAAAGGATACACAGAAAACTACAAAATACTGCTGAAAGAAATTAAAGAACTAAATAAAAGGCAAGACATCCCATGTTCATGGATTGGAATTCATAAAGGCAGGAAAATAAAATTTTATATTGTTGTTGATGGCTATTCTTATATCATCCTATCTATATGCCTTAGGAACAAACTAGACATGTAAGGTTGATATGGAAAAGTCAAACAACTGAAAACAGCTGGAAATTTTTAGCAAAAAACTCCTGGGAGTGACTGACATTGACCTTTTTAACTGATGTTTGAAAGACACAGTGGTTTGGCCTAGAGGAGGAGACAACTTTTCAGGGATGGAAAATTATAAAATATAAAAGAACTCTTGGAGTTGGGTACTGCATTTCCTTGGGACAAATAATCCCTGTCTTCACCTCATAGAAACTTAGACCTCAAGTTCAAGAATCATTGGGACAAAAAATAGCACATTGTAGAAGCTCTGTAAACTAATTTACTTCAGGTTGCCACTTTCCCATTTTTTCCCTTCATCAGAGAGCTAGTGAATTATTGTCTAAGGAGTTTCTCCTTCTAATGCTGCTTTTCTTTCAGAGGAAAAGCTCAAAATCAAAGGGCTAGTTTGGTGAAGTTGAGAGTTCTTGACCATGGTGCCTGGTGTCTGGGACTCAGAATGTGAGGCTCATCTACTGCCCTTTTCCTGAGCTCATTAATAATGACCAAAATGGCTTCTGGTCTTTCTGTGTACACTCTGCCTATTAGAGTAGGCAGTAACTCCTAGAGGAAAAATGAGCTCACAGGCAATATAGCAAGTTATCTGAGGGCCAAATCTACTCAAAAGAGAAACATCCCAGTATATTACAGAATGGGAGATATAATGAAAGAAGGAACACGAATTTAATATGTCTAGTACACATATTAAGAGAGTTAATGGAAGACATTAGTAATGTGAAACATGAATGAAAGAATGTAAAAGCTAAATGAAGGGTAGAGGTAGAAGTAAAAAAAGAATAATAGTTTAAGTAAAGAGCACAATATAAATAGCAGACTATATGGAGCAGAAGAATGAATTAAGGAATCAATCAATTTCAGGAAATTTCCAATGGTGAAGAAAGAAAAGATAAAGAAATAGAATATATACTAGAAAAGCTGACATGTAGGATTGAGGTAGAAGTGTTAATATTTACACACTAGTCCACAAAGAGAAAAAATGAAATTTTAGAGGAAGGGATATACAATGAAATAATCAAGATAAGGTTTCCAGAATGAAAAGAAGAAAATGAAATAACTCAAATTGTAATGAACATAGAAAGTCAAAGAAGAGAAATAAGAAGCATGCACACACACACACACCCTTAGTCAAAATATAGCAAAATTAGGAGAATCTAATTAAATTAAAGACTAAAATCTTACATATAGAGAGAGACTCTTTCATTTACACTGAACAAATGTTAGGTTAATAACATGTTTTTCAGTAGCAACTCTAATCTAGATGAAAGATGACTGTGGATTAGTATTTTCAAAGTATTAAAGTAAAATAATTTAGAATCTAGAATTTAATATTTGGCCAAACTACCCTTCATTTATCATCATTAAATAATTTAATAAAAGATATTTCTAGGCATTCAAGACCTCAGAAATTTTGTCAAACAAAAGACAAATGTTGAAAACAATTTTGGATGAAGTAACTTAAATAAGAGGAAAGAAAATTCCAGGAGATGCTTAAAACTTTAAGATGTCAGACATAGTTCCAAATATATCAATAATTATAATAAAACTGAATTGGCTAAGCTCACTGGTTAAAAGGCAAAGACTGAATGTTTGGATCTTTAAAGTACCAGTTATGTGTTCTTGTTGACAAGACACCTAAAATATAAGGGCATTTAAAAGTCGAATGTAAGGAATGTAAGAAGACATATTGGACAAATACTAACCAAAAGCTACCATAGTGTGAAAAGCCAAATAAAATAAACAAAAACCCTACATCCCCCAAAAATCTGTTATTAGAGGTGAGGAAGGTCATTACATAATGATAAGAGGTTTTATTAACTAAGAGGATATAGCAAATTTACAGTTGCCTAAAAACATATGAGGCAAAAGTTGATCAAAATAAAGGAAAACATTTCTAAAGGATCACAACTAAAACACATTTTTCTCCATAATTACTGACAGATTAAAGAGACAAAAATAGAATATCTGAAAAACACAGTTAATAAGAGTGACACATGGATATATAGTTCTACATCTAAGAATTTTAAAATAGATTTTTTTTTGTTTCTGTAGCTCACAGAACATTCACAAAAATTAATCAATACTAGCCCACAAAAGATCTCAAGTTTGAATGGATATCAGACAGAACATGATTTTAGAAGTTAGAAGTTAATAATAAACAGAAAAAATAGCTTTGCTTTCTCAGTTCTCAGAACTTAAGGAAATCATGATGCAATAATAAACATCAGAGTCGGCTGCTTTCTTTTGTTAATTGCTTGCTTTGTTTGTACTGTTGCTTTACTATTATCACATTTTTTTCATAAGTGGGAATTTTTCTTTATCCTTCTAAGATTTTCTAGCTTTGTTAATTTCCTACCCACTTAATCCTCACCGCCCCCCCCCCCAGTCTCCCTTTTAAAGCTTATATTGCTCTGCATTTTAAATAGTAGTACAGCCATTTAGGGGTTACACCATTGTTAAAATGTCTCCATCTAGTCTTTGTTACAAACCTCTGAGTTTGGCCTGCCTATGTTTCCAACATCAAAACAAAACAAATGAAAAGGAAAATCAAATAAAACAAGGCAAAAGATTGTTGAGTCAAAGCAGTTACCTGGGAGAGTAGGTGGCAGTAATAGAAAAAGCATCAGAGAATATTTATAATTGAATACAATAATGCGTAAATTCTAAAAGATTCCAAATTGTAGATTTAAAATCTGTAAATACACAAATTTAATCTCAGATTCTGTGAAGGGTAATCAATTGTTTTGTTACCTAGGCTGTTCAAAGCAGATACCATGAAATGGGTTGGCTTAAACAACAGGAATTTATTTGCTCATGGTTAGAGTCCAGGAAAATGTCCCAATCAAGGCATCATCTAGGCGATGCTTTCCTCCTGAAGAGTGGCTGCCAGTGATCTTTGGCTCTTCTACCACATGGCGAGAAACGTGGCAGTGTCTGCTGGTCTCTCTTTCCTTCAGGTTTCATTGCTTTCACCTTCTTGCTTCTGTGGTTTTCTCTCTTTGTCTTGCTTCCATTTATAAAAGCCTCCAATGATAGGATTAAGACCCTTCCTGAATGGGGTGGGTCACACCTTAACTGAAGTAGCCTCATGAAAAGACAATGAGTTCATACCCACAGGAATGATTAATTTTAAGAACATGTTTTTCTGGAGGTACCTACAACTCCAAACCAACACACTCTACTCTCTGGACCCCAACAAGACATGTTCTTTCTACAGACAAAATATAGCCATTCCATCAAAATATCCCAAAAGTCTTAAGTCATTTCAGTAACAATACTAAGTACAAAGTCTCATCAAAATCGCTATCAGTATGGTCTGGCCTGGGTCACAATTTCCCTCCATCTGTGAACCTATGAAACCTAGAGAACAAGTTATCTGCTTCCAATATACAATGGGGGGACAGGCATAGGATACACATTCCCATTTCTATAGGGAGAAATTGGAAGGAAAACAAGGGTAAGAGGCCCCAAACAGTTCTGAATTAGATTTCAAAATCTGAAGGTCATCTATGGAACAATGTTTTGTTCTCTGGGCATGATAGAGTGGCAGCCTCAACCCTTCCAACTGCTTGCCCAGCAGCCACACTTCCTCCAAACATTATGATGAAGTGTCCACCTTCTCCAAGCACCAGGGCAAACTCATCCTTTCCACACACATGGCCTGTTCTCTTGATCCAAGAAGATGTCTTTGGTCCAGACCTCAGCTTCCATGGTTCTGCCCTTGAAGTGATTTTTCTTTCAATCTGCCTCTTTTCTATCCTTTTTAGTCCAGGCTGGAAGTGGTTCCAATAATGCAGATCTCACAGAAAACTTAACAGTTTTGGATCCACTACATAGAGATTCAAACCATCAAACAAAAGAACTTTCCACAAATCCTTGGTGGCTAACTGTATTTCCAATCCTGACTTCTACTGAAATGGCTGGCTGGTCCACGATCAGTTAAACCCTCAAATGGAGCACTATTCTCTCGGACTCAGTTTCTGGAAGCTCAGAAGTTTCCAAACCATCAATTTCTGGTTTCTTTGTGCACAGGAGTTCAGTTCTCAGCTTATACCTTTCCTCTCACATTTTACCATAAGCTTCAAGGAGAAATCAGGCTGCACTTTCCACATTTAGTTTGGAAATCTCCTCAGTTAAATATCCAAATTCATCACTTTGAAATTCTGACTTCCATCTGACATTAGAACTCAATTTTGCCAAGTTCTCAGCCAGTTTAAAACAAGGATTGCCTTTCCTCCCATTTCCAATAACACATTCATCATTTTCTTCTAAAGCGTCAAAAGAAATTCCTTAGTATCCATATTTCTACAGTCTCCTCAAAGCAATCTAGGCCTTTTCCATCAAGCACCTCACAATTCTTCAGCCTCCACCTGTAACTCAATTCCAAAGCTGTTTGCACATTTTTGTTATTTGCAACAGCAGCATCCCACTCTCCTGGTACCAAAATCTGGTTTGTATCCTAGGCAGCTCAAAGCAGACGGGATGAAATGGTTCAGCTTAAGGAATGGGAATTCATCTGCTCACAAAATCCAGGAAAATGTCCAAATCAAGGCATCATCAAGGTGATGCTTTCTTCCCAAAGACCAGCTCCTCTGCGACATCGCAAGGCAGCTGGTGGCTTCTGTTGGTCTCTTCCTTCTCCTCAGCATTTCATTCCTTTCAGCTTCTTGCTTCTGTGACTTTCTCTCTTGGTCTTGCTTCCATTTATAAAGGACTCCAGCAAAAGGATTAAGACATCCTGAATGAGGTGGGCCACACCTTAACCAAAGTAGCCTCATCAAAAGGTCCTACCTACAATGGATGCACACCCACAGGAATGGGTTAACCTTAAGAACATGTTTTTCAGTGGTACCTACAACTCCAAACCAGCACACTAAAGCAAAACAAAACAAAATTCACCTTTGCATGATAGATGATTTCCATAATAAATGCTCATATGCATCCTATGTCTTAGTCAACAAAATAGTTTTCTTTTTCTTTTAACAAGATAAAGTTTTAGCTGAACTGAAGAGAAGAGATGCCCCAATGGAATTAACTCAAAATGAACATTTCTTGTCTTCTTTTCCTTTGTTACTAATAGTTTTTACTATACTTATTTCATTGCCAGCTGGAAGAGAAATGGGTTCTCAGAAATGACTTCTCTTAGAAGTAAATGAGAATTCATTGAGGGACACTAAGTTTCTTTGGCTGGCAATTTGCTTGATTAGTTGCACATAGCATATGTGCTTATATTATTCTTAGATTTCTCTTGTGCGTACTTTCAGATCATGTATCTTTTTTTTTCCATATGTTTCTTATCCTCATCCTTTCTTCCCCTAGGAAGGAAAAAGGTTGCCTATGACAGCTGAAGTCATATTTTTAGTTCATTTATATTATTTGCTCAAATATTCTTTTTCTTAAAGAATGAGGTGGAATGTAACCAAAATATATTCCTGCATCAGCCAGATGTCATCCTCACTTCTCTCCATTAAAACTGTAGCGCACTTTTTAAGAATCTGTGCCAGAGGCCAGAGAAAATTTAAATGACAGTCTCAGTTAAAATAATCTATTCTTCTCAATCCAAAATCTCAAAGTAAATTGCTACATTCCCATATGTATCTATAAATGCACAGAGAACATACTCTAACCTGTGAAAAACCATACACTTAAAAGGAAATATTTTTCAGACTGAAGCTTAAGTTTTAAAATTGGTCTATCAGAAAATCCAAGATATATGTGTTCACAAAAAAATATTATTATTGTTTAAGCCTATTTTGGCTTTTCTCATTTTTCTTATCTCAGTTTTTCATGAGAATAGATGACCACTTAATGTTTAGGGGACATCATTTCAAATTCATTGTTGTTTCAGCAATATTTAATTATATTCTCTATCTAAATTAATTCCATAGTGTATACTAAACTATTAATTAGAAAACAGCAAACCAGTGTCTCACTTGTAATATATGGAAGATCTTTGACTCTGCTAGTTATTAAGCTGTTGTCTCTCAGTTTCAAATCCTGCCTTCTATACCCCGCTTTGGGATGCTAAAGTTAGCACTCTGAAAACCACATTTCTCTTTTGCCAGATGGTGCCAGCTGTGCCAGTAGGGGGTGGTAGAGAGAGACTCTAAGTTGGACAAGAAAGAAGGGAGCTGTTAATTCCTGCTTGCTTTCTGTCCTTTCAGAGTCACCCAGCAGTGCTTTACACCCCTACAGTGGCAATCTGGCAGTTCCTCCAACGCTTTGAAAATCTACCTCACCGTGCTCCCTGAGGGGCCAGTTGACTGGCTGTCCTTCCTTTTAGCTCTCAGTTACAGCTCCAAGGTGTCTCTCCCTGTGCTCCTACAGAGCCTCCTTCTCAGAGATCTGAGTCCCAGCTCTGCAGTACCTCACAGCCAAATTTCTAAGTTTTAAAAATTCCAATTTCTTCCATTTGTTGCCCCAGCCTTCAGAAAGCTGCTAGTAATTTCTGAAGATACCACCTCTCTGATACCTCAGAGTTCCCTTTCCTACCACTTCCATTCTTAATACCTGGTTAACAAATTCTTTACAATAAATTATCTCTTGTAAAATAAATGGTGTGCTTTCGATCTGCTGTCTGGAGAGTGGAATAATGAATTTGTTCTTAAGTAAGATCAAAACCTCCGCCATTTGTTTGGAAAGTGGATATTGCTACAATTCTGTCAGCAAACATTTGATATATTTTAAGGGAAAGAGCTTTCTGATGCAAATCCTAGACACATGATTTAGAAGTTATTTATAGTACATATTTTACCAGTACTATTTAAAACTGAAAAGGATATTATAGTTAAGATGAGCTTACCAACCAACTCATCAATTGAATCTATTAGATATAAGCATCTGTCAGAAATAAAATAAAACCACATTAAAATACACAGTTATAAGACCTGCAAATTATTCCATATATTTTGGTTATACATATTGAGAAGCATCAATTATATACTAAACATATCAGTTCATTTTTTTTTCTATCAGCAATCAAGGAATATAACTAAAAAATTCAGTTACAATGGTAGAAGTTATCTGAAATGGGGAAGTCTCTAATAACTTAATTTTTGCTGTCTTTCTTTGAAGAAATCTATATAATAAGAAAACAATCAATTTGAGAAACCAAAGTTACACCATTTTGTTCCATTACACAGTTGGAACTTTAATATACTTGGTAGTCATAAACTCAAAGAAACACATTTACTTTGTCCAGTGTGTTTCTAATTTGCAAGGCATAAACTTGTCCTTCACTAAGAACAAGTAGTTCCTTGTCCTTAGCCACCCCAAATCGCCAGTGTTGAGAATTCATCAACTGTTTAGTCTCTCGCCATGCCACCAGTTTCAGGGACTTATTCTGTGAATAGAAATTCCACATATCTTGCATTATCAATTTCATTAGCATTAGAGATGCAGATGGAGGTAAGATGGAGGTAAGACAGGCAGGTGGAAAAGGCAAAAAGAAACCAGGGAAGAAAGGTATAGATGTGAAAAACACTGTTGGTTGCCTGCCTCAATAACCATTTTCCCATATCCTTACTAACAGAACCTAAGATGTGAAAGTTCCCAGTAACAACACTGTATTTCCCAGACACACTTGAAGCTAGTTTCAACAGTGAAACTAAGCTCCAGTTAATGAAATGGAACCAGAAGTTTTAGGCGGTACTTTCAGTGTATTTAATTGAAAGACAGCAGGTGGAAATCACACTTCTGGTAAGGATAGATTCGATAGCAATAGAACAGTATTTCTGCTGAAAATAATGGTAAAATCCAGATAAAATACAGAAACCAAATGTTTAGTGACAGTCAGTAAAGCACCACTAAGACAATAAGAGCAGGTTTAAGACTCCAGGAAAGGAGATTTGAAGAAAGGTGAAAAGATTTCTGCAACTGCTTTTTCTTTTGGATCAATTGATGACTCTGGACATGGCCAGAAGACTGAGAATCTGAGTTTTGAATTTACTGGGGAATGCTGCTAGGGGATAGAGGAAACTAGAAGAGTTAGGGTGGAACTTGGTGGCCCCAAACTGATGGTCAATTTGCCCCTGAGGATACTTGCCAATTTCTGAGTCCAGGTTGAACTAGAAATGGACTACATATTTGTGGGGCTATAGTAGAGTCTTGACCCAAAGCAGTTTTAGATAAGCCTCTATTCCTTCAGTCTAGCAAGGGAAACATAAATGCTGTCTGGAGGAAAATAATATCACTTTAAGCCTCTACATGTTTTTTACTACAGAGTGATCAGTATTTAATAAAAATAACTAGACCACAAAATCAAAACCAACTCCCAAAATAAAATAATAAAATAAAATAAAATATAACCAAATCACAGGTGATTGAGATATTTGTGCTAGCTGACAAGGACTTCAAAATAATTATGAGTTGTGTATTATGATAATTGAAAAAAAAATTCAAGATTACTAAAATTGACAGGTTAATAGAAAATTCAAAATTGAAGTATACAGAGAAAAAAACATTAAAAAAATAGAATAGCTGTAAGAGATTTACAAGACAAATAAAGTGGTTTATTATACATGTAACTGGAGTCCCAAAAAAGGAGAAGTGGAAAAATAAGGCAGAAGCCATGTTTTAAGAGATAGTGGCACAGAAAAACAATGGCACAGAAAACTGTAAAAGCTGCCAAAGGGAAAGAAATATTACTTTCAAAGGTACAACAGTGAGACTGACATCTGATTTCTCTAGTGGAAATGTGAAAATCAGAAGAGAAAGGCAATATATCTTTAGAATGCTATGAGATAACTGCCAATATGGAATCTATTAATTAGCAAAAGTTCTTTCAAAAAAAGTGAAATAAAGATGTTTTTAGATTAAAAATACTGAGATCATTAAAAGAAACATTAAATGGTGTTTACACACAGAAGAAAATGTATCCTAGAGGGAAAAAATGAAAATGCAATAAAAATGAGTGCATTTAAAATTAGATAGGCACATAAATATAAATAAATATTGACTGCAATAAAAGAATGATGTCAATGTCTTGATATAAACAAGTTAGAATTAAAATGCATGACTGATTTTTTTAAAAGGTGAGATATAAATATAGTTAAAATACAAAAGGTTCTAGCATAATAAAGGGGAGTAGTAAAAGTAATATTTTCTTAGATTGCAATATATTAAATATGTGTGCTGTTATGGTTATTATTATTACTAAAAGAGAAGTAAAGGAAAGTTTAACAAGTTAACAGAGCAAAATGGAACAATAATCTAATACTTCATTACAAAAGACAGTAAGATTGCAGGTATTTGTTTTTATTTATTTATTTTAAATTCATTTTATTGAGATATATTCACATACCACGCAGTCATACAAAACAAATCGTACATTCGATTGTTCACAGTACCATTGCATAGTTGTGCATTCATCACCAAAATCAATCCCTGACACCTTCATTACCACACGCACAAAAATAATAATAATAATAATTAAAGTGAAAAAGAGCAATTAAAGTAAAAAAGAACACTGAGTGCCTTTGTTTGTTTGTTTTCCTTCTCCCATTTTTCTACTCATCCATCCATAAACTAGACAAAGGAGAGTGTGGTCCATGTGGCTTTCCCAATCCCATTGTCACCCCTCATAAGCTACATTTTTATACAATCATCTTCAAGATTCATGGGTTCTGGGTTGTAGTTTAATAGTTTCAGGTATCTACCGCCAGCTACCCCAATTCATTAGAACCTAAAAAGGGTTGTCTATATTGTGCCTAAGAGTGCCCACCAGAGTGACCTCTCGGCTCCTTTTGGAATCTCTCTGTCACTGAAGCTTATTTCATTTCCTTTCACTTCCCCCCTTTGTCAAGAAATGCTGGGTCTGCATTCCTCCCTGGGTGTCATTAAAAAAAAAAAAAAATAGAATTAATGAACAAGAGGCCAGGGAAATAAGAATTGAGCCAGGAGAGCAATGTCTCAGAAAATAAGGGAAGAAGGGCTTTCAGAAAGGATGGAGTTGTCTTCAGTGTTTAAGGTTAATAGTGCACAAGTATGATGAGGATTTAAAATGTTTACTGGATTTCATGAAAGCAATGGTGACACCAGCAAGAGTTGTCGGTCAAGTAATCCTCCCAGAAGCTACCTTGGAGTGGATCGACAAGTGAATCGGAGGTGAAGAAATAAAGATATCAAGAATATCTGCACTCCTGATGCACACAAACATTGGGGACAGACAGCTTGATATGCTGAGCCCTCTGTCTTGGGGCTTACCCCTATGAAGCTCCTTATTGCAAAGGAGAGGCTAAACCTGCTTATAACTGTGCCTAAGAGTCTCCCCCCTGAGTGCCTCTTTGTTGCTCAGATGTGGCCCTCTCTCTCTAACTAAGCCACCTCAGAAGGTGATCTCACTGCCCTCCCCCCTACATGGGACCTGACTCCCAGGGGTGTAAATCTCCCTGGCAATGCAGGATATGACTACCACGGATGAATCTGGTCCTGACATCATGGGATTGAGAACATCTTCTTGACCAAAAGGGGGATGTGAAATGAAATGAAATAAAGCTTCAATGGCTGAGAGATTTCAAATGGAGTCGAGAGGTCACTCTGGTGTACATTCTTACGCACTATATAGATAACCCTTTTTAAATTTTAATATATTGGAATAGATAGAAGTAAATACCCGAAACCACCAAACTCCAACCCAGTAGCCTTGACTCTTGAAGATGATTGTATAACAATGTAGATTAGAAGGGGTGACAGTGAGATTGTGAAAACCCTGTGGCTCACACTCCCTTTATCCAGTGTATGGATGGATGAGTAGAAAAATGGGGACAAAAACTAAATGAAAAATAGGGTGGGATGGGGGGGGATGATTTGGGTGTTCTTTTTTACTTTTATTTTTTATTCTTATTCTGATTCTTTCTGGTGTAAGGAAAACGTTAAAAGATAGATTGGGGTGATGAACGCACAACTATGTGATGGTGCTGTGAACAGTCGATTGTACACCATGAACGACTGTATGGTATGTGAATATATCTCAATAAAACTGAATTTTTAAAAAAAAAGACAGCAAGAAAGAAAAGGAAAGGGAAATAAAATGGGTGGGTTAACCTTAAAAAATATATAGTGGAGCAGATATGAACCCAAATGTCAGTAATATTAAATATAAATTTACTGAATTCTCCAATTAAAAGACTAAGATCTCAAGGGGTACAAAGGCCAGATGCACCTGTCTGAGGATGCTGGGGACTATGAGGAGGGACACAGAGTCACAATCCCACTGAGTTCCATGGGGAAGGGAGCATTCAACTACTGAAGTTTGGGCAGGGTTCACATTTGGGAATGGAGTCTAATGTGATCTTGTTGGTAAGATCCTTTGTGCTATCAAATGATGTTTCCTCTTCATCTGAAATTGATGTGTTATATGGTAATATTTCTCTGTTCTGCATGTGTCAGAGGGTAGTCTCCTGATTGGGAAGTGCTACATGTAGAGAAATGCTAGTCAGACACACTTGCCTACCATTTTCCACCACAGGTAGAATCAGAGTATTATGTGAGTGCTTCTATATTCTAATTTCTAAAGTCTTCACTGCATTGATGATATCCTGCTGGCTGGCAAGTCAGAGACCTTAGTCACAATTGCCGTAGCTTTGGAGATATCACACCTTTGTGAGCAGGGATAGCTGATAAACTCCAAAAAATTTCAGGTACCTTCTCTCTGTAAGTACAGTTTCTTGGGACTCTGTGGGTAGATCCACAACACTCAATCTCACTGAAAGTCAAGGAAAAGTTAATATTTTTTGCAGCCTTCCAGCCGTCAAATGGGTGACCCAATAACTCATTGGACTATTTGAGTGCTGGAAACAATATGCACCTGACTTGGACATTTGTATCAGCTAGCGTGCAATTCATCACATCTCAAAACAGGAGTCCCAAACCAAGAGGCCTCACTGAAAGCCATCCAGCAGGCTGAAGCACACTTTCTACCTTTGGGGCCCCACAACTTTAGTGATCTATTTAAGCTATAAATCTTTGTGACTGATGGTTTTACTGATTGGCGGCTCTAGAAAATGCATCCATTGGACCAGAGACATCCCTTGGCATTTAGAACTTGTCACCTCACTAACATGGCCACCAGGTACACTCCTGTCAAAAAGCAGCTATTAACTGCTACTTGACTCTTGTCAAAGTTAAACATCTGACCTATGGGGGCCTTGGTGGTGAAGCTCTGTACTTTAAACATGTTCTTAAACTTAATCCATTCCTATGGGTATGAACTCTCGTCAATAGGACCTTTTGATGAGGTTACTTCAGTTAATAATGGCCCAGATGAATCAGGACTGGTCTTAATCCTATCACTGAAGGCCTTATAGGGACGGTTACACAGACAGAGAAAGCCAGAAGGAGCAGCCAGAAGCTGGAAGTCAACAGAGCCGAGAAGCCAGGAGTCTACCATGTGCATTGTCATGCGACAGAAAATCTAAGGACCAAGGATCACTGGCAGCCAGTCCTGGAATGCCACAGTCTTCTGGAAGAAAGCATGGTCTTGATGATGCCTTGATTTTGGACTTCTCCTAGCCTCAAAACTGTGAGCCAATAAAAATTTATGTCGTTTAAGTCAACCTGTTGCAAGGTATTTGTTTTAACAGCCAGGAAACTAAAACAGGGGCCCTGAGACTCTCCTGCCTGACATTCCCATTTGGGATGGGACAATTCAGAAACAATAAATAACAAGGTGAGACTCAACCCACAGCCTCATTTATCAAATTGAAACGGTGTATTCAAGATTACAGCTTGCCTGGCTCTTCTGGCATTCTGATTCAAACAAAAAAAAAAAAAACAAAATAATTGTCAGCTATTGTTTAAGGGACACTTTGCCCCCCGTTCTGCCTCCTCAGTAAAGCTACTGGACTGATGGGGCCTTTGATTTACAGCTATTTTACTAAATGCCTGTGTCTTGTATACTGACAGTTTGGCAACAGTGAAACTCAGTGGTTTCCACTGAACTGTGAAGAACTAAAAATGGATGTATTCACTCCCCTCAGTGGAAAGAACTCAAAGGTATTCTCACAGTGCTAGCCAATACTCTGCTTATTGCCAATGGCCTACCTATTTGATCTTTCATTTAAAAAAACTAGGTAGATGAAAGATACCCCTACAGTGGCCTCAAAGTGTGGAAAACAATTGCTGCTGCTGATCCCACAAACTGGTGTGTCCTGTAGCAGGCTGGGAGGATATGTTGGAGGCATTTTCAACCCCCCCTCCCCCCACTGATGTATGTTCCTTATGGGTGACCTAACAATTGTAAATAACTCTTTCAAGGGGCATCGTGTTTGGGCCCAGGATTATGTCTTATGTGGAAATGCAGACTATCTTAGGGTAGTCATAAAAGATCTTTAAGCATTTAAACAAACACCACCTCTCGAACATGTGGCCCTCATACGACTGTGGAAATCTCTAAAAGAATAAGGCAGCCACATTAGGGAAATACAAAGCAAAACCACAATGAGATTCCATTTCACACCCATTAGAAAGGCTGCTGTTAAAAACAAGGAAAATAAAAAGTGTTGGAGAGGATGCAGAGAAATAGGAACACTCATTCATTGCTGGTGGGAATGCAAAATGGTGCAGCTGCTGTGGAAGACAGTTTGGTGGTTCCTCAGAAAGCTAAGTATAGAATTACCATATGACTCAGCAATCCCAGTTCTGGGTTTTACCCAAAGGAATTGAAAACAGAGACTTGAACAGATATTTGCACATCCATGTTCATGTGGCATTATTCACAATTGCCAAAAGACAGAAGCAACCCAGATGTCCATCAACAGATGAATAGAGAAAATGCTGTATATATATATATACAATGGAATATTATTCATCCATAAAAAGTAACAAAATTCTGATACATGTGATAACATGGATAAATCTTGAACATCCTGTTGGGTGTAATAAGACAGACACAAAAGTAAAAATATTGTATGATCTCACTGATATGAAATAAATAGAATAAGCAAATTCATAGAGTCAGACACTGGAATACAGGTTACCAGGAGCCAGGGTGGAGGTGGGGAATGGAGAGTTAATGCTCTTTTGGTACAGAGTTTCTGTTTGGGGTGATGGAAATATTTTGGTAATGCATGGTGGTGATGGTGGCACAATGTTTTGAATGTAATTAACACCACTAAATTGTATAACAGAAAGTGAAAAAAATGGGAAATTTTAGGTTGCATCATATGTGTTACCAGAATAATTAAAAAAAAAAAAATACATCAAACTGTACAACACAAAGAATGAGCCCTAATGTTAACTATGGACTATAGTTAATAATATAATTATAATCATATTGATTCACACTGCAGGCACATATATGTGCCTATGATGGTAGTCTCCCAATTTTAAAAGGTGACATGCAATTTGTTCTGAAGTGTTTCTCTAGTTGAAGGATCAGTGATACCAACTTGGCCCTGGAGAAGGCATTCATTGTCATCCTTAACTCATTGGCTAGGTTTGTTTTGAATGACAGAATTGTCAGATTTTCTCCTTAGCAGCCAAGGCATTTTGTGTAGAATCACTAATTCATCCTTTTGTACCGAGATTAATGCCCAGGCCAAGTGGAAAGCTCAGTACAGACACTAAGAGTAAGCCAACTGGCTTTATAAAGTCAACACTGATGGTTTATGGCATTTGTTCAGGGTGCTGGACCCTGGGGGAAGATGATAGACATCAGTACACAGACTGACCTCATTGTACTACTTGAAGTCCTGCTAACAGTTGCCTTAATTAAATGTTATATGAAACAAGATGAGTGGATTTTGTCCCAGCCTTAGTCAGGTTAATCAGAGTGGCCAACAAAGTAGACTTTCCATAGGAATATTTGCCAAAAGACAAGATTTTGTAGAACAAAGGTGTAAATGTTATTAGGATACAATTCTCTATAGATTTATTTTGTTTCTGCAGGTCTTGCAAGCAGAGGAATGTACAGCTTTTGTTCTGGGTTATTTATGCAAGGATGTTTGTATAGCAAACAGCTTTAGAGAATAGAGATAATTTTATCCATTGGAGCAGAGGGCAGAGATGCCTTCTGTCTATTATAAAAAAAATTTTGTTCCCTACACTTAGGGTTCCTCAGCTGTGACCTGAATGTGCTACATGTGTACCATCCACCTGAGACCCTTCTTTTCACTTTCACTAGAGGCAAGAGCAAGTGATATAAACAAGATACTCATATATTTTCAGTGCTGTGAGTAATAAATTCCTTTGTTTCTGACCCAGGATTCTCATGTCTTCTGCCAATTTTCATGAAACTGCCTTAGGCTAATTTTTGGGCTTGAAAGGATGGCAGAATCTCAGACTCTTCACAATTGTTGAAAAACACATTACAACAGAGGATCTAAGATGGTGGCATAGAGAGGAGTGGAAGCTAAGTAGTCCCCCTGGAACAACGAAAAAAAAACCAGAAACAACTAGTAAATTATCCAGAATAACTGCAGGGGGACAAATGTGAACATCCACTCTTCATAGACCAACCTTAATTGGGAAGAATGCTCAAGATCACAGACTAAAAACTGCAGATCCAAGCCAGGAGACCCCTCCCCCTATAGCCTGAGCTGCAAAGCCTCATGCTGCTAGAGAGAAGCTCTCTCCCAGCAAGTGAATATAGCTCAGCTGAGCTCCAACTGGGGTTTTAATTAGTGAGTGTGAACTGCTCACTATGAGATATGAATCCCCAACAAGCAGACAGTGGCTTTGGGTGATGACTGACCTTGGAGAGCTGGAAGGTTGCCTTGGACTAGTTCTGAAGGGGACTCTCTATTCCTTTTTCAGCTCAGTGGAGAAAGCCTCAGCCATTTTCAGTTTCCAGTTCTGTGACCCAGACAAGGGTATAGCACAGGCAGAGAGAGACCACTGAAATACTAATGACCTCCAGGTATGGGGTCTGTCTTCTCTAAGAGGAAAGGGGTGGGGCCCAGCTCTACTACCTGTCTTTCACTCAGAACTTGGGGAAAAAGAGCCACATCTCCTTACACCAGTCAAGAATTATAGGCTAACAGGTGCCACTTGCTGGGCAGAAAAGCACAGTGACTGGAGGCATCACAGGGTGTACCAATTTTCTAAGACACACCCTCAGGGAAACCAGATACTGGATATTTCTTCCTTCTGGGACCTGAGCCCATTCTGGTCTGGGGAGGCCTGATTGGGGTAACCAAGGAAACCATGCCTAGACAACAGAAAACTACAACCTACACCAAGAAAAATGAGGTTATGGCTCAGTCAGGGAACAAACTTGCACTTCAACTGTGATGCAGGAATTGAAACAACTAATAATAACTAAATTCAAAAAGTTTAGGGAAGATATGGTGAAAGAGCTGAACCGTATAATGAAAACGCAGGACACACATAAGGTAGAAATTGAAAGTTCAGAAAACCGACTGGCAGAATCTATGGAAATGAAAGGCACAGCACAAGAGATGAAAGACACAATGGAAACATACAACAGCAGATCTCAAGAGGCAGAAGAAAACACTCAGGAACTGGAGAGCAAGGCACCTGAAAGCCTACACACAAAAGAACAGATAGAGAAAAGAATGGGAAAATATGAGCAACATCTCTGGGAACTTAAAGACAAAATGAAAAGCAAGAATTTATGTGTCATTGGTGTCCCAGAAGGAGAAGAGAAGGGAAAAGGGGCAGAAGCAATAATAGAGGAAATAATCAATGAAAATTTCCCATCTTTTATGAAAAACATAAAATTACGGATCCAAGAAGTGCAGTGTACCCCAAACAGAACAGATCTGAATAGGCCTACACCAAGACACTTAATAATCAGATTATCAAACATCAAAGATAAAGAGAGAATCCTGAAAGCAGCAAGAGAGAAGCGATCTATCACATACAAAGGAAGCTTGATAAGACTATGTGTGGATTTCTCAGTAGAAACAATGGAGGCAAGAAGGAAGTGGGGTGATATATTTAAGATACTGAAAGAGAAAAACCACCAACCAAGAATCCTATATCCAGCAGAACTATCCTTCAGATATGAGGGAGAGTTTAAAATATTCTCTGACAAACAGACAATGACAGAGTTTGTGAACAAGAAACCTGTTCTACAGGAAACACTAAAGGAAGCACTGCAAACAGAAAGGAAAAGACAGGAGTGAGAGGTTTGGAAAATAATTTTGGGAGATAGTAGCACAGCAAAGTAAGTACACTGAACAAAGATGACTGTGAATATGGTTGAAAGAGAAAGGCTGGGATCATGTGGGACACCAGAACAAAAGATGAATGATAAAGACTGGGACTGTGTAACTTGGGGAAACCTAGGGTGCTCCGAGATTGTAATAAAAGGTACAAATATGTTTTTACATGAGGTAGAACAAATGAATGTCAACATTGCAAGGTGTTAAAAATAGGGTGGGATTGGGGGGAGAATACAATTAATGCAAACTAGAGACTAGAATTAACAGAAACATTGTATTATGCTTCCTTTAATGTAACAAAAGCAATATACCAAAGCTAAATGCATATGGGGGGGTGGGGAATAGGGGAAGGGTATGGGACTCCTGGCATTGGCGGTGTTGTCTGACTCGTTATTCTACTTTAGGTTAATGCTATCTTTCCTTTTGTCACCTTCTAGCTATCAAGTTTTTTTGTTTGTTTGTTTTTCTCTCTTTCTCTTGCCTTTTTCTTTTGCCTCTCTGCCTTCTTTGACTCTTCCTCCATGTTTGTGGAAGAAATGCCCTTATATAGAGAGTGGCGATGGTGCTCAATACATAAATATGTGACTATACGGGGAACCAATGATTGTTTACTTAGGACAGAATGTATAGTGTTTGAACAAAACCATCTTAAAAGAAATGGGTTGATGAAGAAACCTTAAGGGCACTATATTGAGTGAAATAAAACAGACGCATAAAGGCAAATATTGCAGGGTCTCACTGATATGAACTAATTATAATATGTAAACTCATAAACATGAAATATAAGTTACCAGGATATAGAATGAGGCTAAAGAATGGGGAACGGTTGCTTATTATGAGCAGAATGTTTAACTAAGGTGAACTTAAATATTTGGAAATGGACAGGGGTGATGGTAGCATGTAATGAGAATAACTAACAGTGCTAAAAGGTGTGTGAAGGTGGTGGAAAGGGTAAGCTCAGAGTCATGTTTGTCACCAGAAGAAATGTTGGAGGTTAAAAGATGGGAATGTATAAAACAGTGAATCTTGTGGTGGACAATGTCCGTGATTAACTGTACAAATATTAGAAATCTCTCTCATGAACTACAACAAATGTATGACACTATAACTAGAAGTTAATAATAGAAAGGCATATAGGGAAAAAATTTTTACCTATTCCAAACTATATACTACAGTTAGTAGTATTTTAACATTCTTTCATCAACAGTAACAAATGTACTATACCAAAACTATGAATCAATAATGGAGGTGGAGCGTGGTTAGGGGTATGGGAGAATCTGAGTTTCCTTTTTTTTTGTCTTTATTTCTTTCCTGGAGTAGTGAAAACATTCTAAAAATTGGAAAAAAAATAATTGTGTTGATGGATGTACAGCTGTATGGTGGTGCTGTGGGCTATTGATTGTACACTTCAGATCTTTGGATAGTTGTATGGTATCTGAACAATCTCAATAAAAAATACATATATATAGAAAAAAAACATTACAAGCAAGTGGCATTTCAATAATGAAAGTAAGTGTGGTTTATCACTCAAAAATCAATGCATGGGATTTTTGGTAATGGAAACTTAAAGACTGTTAGAGTTTCTTGAAACTAGCAATTATTAAAAATGAACAAAATTATTAAAAGTGACCATCTAAAGGCAAAGGAAAATGAGGAAGTATAGGCACAAACTAAAGAAGTACTTACTATTGAATGTCTGCTACTGCATTGGATAAAAAGCAAGTTTGTGGCTTTCTTGACTGGGCGTGCTAACCAGTCCCTCAGGCCAGCAAGTGGGTAAGCACAGCCTTATCAGCTCAACGTGGGAGATGTCCAAGTTCAGAGCAGCAGAGCAGCTGGAATTCAAAGGTAAATGTTAGAAATGAAAGAGCCATGTAGATGTTGGGATTCCACATCAGAATAAATTTGTCCAAATCCCTGGCTGACTGCTAAATTGTGTATGTATGTGTGCAGGCACCAGAAAATACAGCAAGCAAAAACTACAGAGAATATTCTTGTAAAGCAGAACCACCCCTGATGAGTGTGTGTGAGCTTGCCACACCCTCAAATGTGTGGGTTCCTCAGTCCACACAGGTGAGACAGTGGAAAGCCCAACTCTTACTCCCTTGATAAAATAGATTAAAAATAGGGAAAGGCATAGCAACTGGAAAGCTGAAAACAAGGAAACTGCAGAAAGGACCTCAAAATATAAGTAGAAACAATGGACTGACTGCTGACCTGATTAGGAACAAGGGACACCCTCTAGAAGCCATATGATAAAAGCAGCACAAAGAAGTAAAAAAAATAATAATAATAATAAACAGAGGTATGAACTGTTTAGCACACTGTGGGAAAGGTCAAAAAAGCAGTTGAGCACATGCTAATTAAATACCTGGTATAACAACGAACACCAAAAATCTTCTAGGGAAAAATAATTTCAAGTTACTTTCTTTTGATTGGTATTAGCATATCTTTTTACTACAATATGTGTGTCTTTATACTTAAAGTGTGTTTCTTGTAGGTAACATTTAGTTCTGTGTCACTGCTTTTTTATTATATAGCCTGTTGATCACTACCTGTTAATTGGTGTGTTTAGACAATTTGCATTTAATTTTATTATTAATACAATTAGCTTTAAATCTACCATCTTGCTATTTACTTCCAATTTGTCCCTGCTTTTTTTTTAGCCTCACAGCATCTGTATTTCTTTTGTGTGTCCAGGAGATGCATGCTCCCTAAAGTTGCCTTCAATTACAGGATATTGGCTGAGGCAAAAACAAATACCTATACTCTTCCCTCTGGAACTTTAATCATTAGTGTACTTTCAATCTTCACTGGATTGGCCAACTTCTCATATACAGTTTTTCTTGTTTCAGTACAGTAACCATAATAAACATATTTTTTCTATATATCCACAAAACATCTCATTATTTATGTAGTCCATCCTTTTTAAACACCTGAAAGAGAAAATAATTACATTTGTCATCAGATATTTGAAACTCATTCACAGAAAAAATGGTTTTTCCAACATGACATTATTGATCCTGGGGTCTGCATTGCCTAAAGAAAATTTGAATGAGTGTTCAGAGTATTATGGGCATCCATGTTGCTCATTTCTATTGACAGATACACAATGTCAAACACTGCCTTACTTCTCTCTGCTACTGCCACTTTCTCACATCTGGAATACTTGCTCCCCTATACTTCTAGACCTAACCACCACAACCTCCTCCACATACATGTCTAATACGATATACAATGGTGCCATTTCATTAGATTCTCTAGTCCCACCAGCCCAGTAGTAAATCTACCATTATTTCTTTGAATTTTCCTTCTATGCCTTTATCTCTTTCTTCTTCTGGGAGTCCCATGATGAGTGTATTGGTACATTCGATGGTGTCTCACAGGTCTCTTAGGCTCTGTCCATTTTTTCTCATTCTTTTATCTTTCTGTTTCTCAGCCTAAATCATTTCAATTATCTCGTCTTCAAGTTCATCTGACTCTTTCTTCTGCCAGCTCCACTTTACTGTTGAAACCTGTGCTGGTTTGTATATATAACGTCCCCCAGAAAAAGCCATATTCTTTAATGCATTCTTGTGGGGGCAGACAGTATCAGTGTGGACTGGGTTGGAACCTATTGGTTAAGTGTCCATGGAGATGTGACCCACCCAACTGTAGGTGATAACTCTGGATAATTTCTATGGAGGTGTGGCCCCACCCATTCATCTTGGGCCTTGTTTAGTTTACTGGAGCACTATTTAAGCTCAGACAGAAGGAGCCCATAGTGAGCTGGAGCTGAGGCAGACATTTGGAAGATGGCCATTGGAAGCTAATGCAGACATTTTGCAGAATGCCGTTTTGAAACACAATCTGGGAGCAAGCAGACACCAGCCATGTGCCTTCCAAGCTAACAGAGGTTTTCCGGATGCCAATGGCCTTTCTCCAGTGGGGGTACCCTTTATTGATGGACACTTTATGGCCTTGAGACTGTAACTGTGTAACCAAAAAAAACCCCTTATATAAAAGCCAATCCATTTCTGGTGTTTTGCATTCCGGCAGCACTAGCAAACTAGAAAAAACCCTTCTGGGTATTTTTCATTTCAGTTATTTTGTTCTTCAACTCCAGCAGTTCTGTTCTATTCCTTTTTAAAATTTCTATCTCTTTATTGAAATTGTCATATTGTTCATTCATTGTTTTCCTGATATCCATTAATTCTTTCTCTGTGTTTTCCTTATCTCCTTGAGCATACTGAAGATTTTTTTTTTTTTTTAATTTTTGTCCAGTATGTCTAAAGTCTGGTCCTCTTTGTTGATAGTTTCTGGATTTTTATTGTGTTCTTTTGGGTGGGCCATCATTTCCTGATTTTTTGTCTTGTAATTTTTTTTTTTTTGAACTATGTACAATTTAATATTTTAGAGTGGTAATTCTGGGATTTAGTCCCTGAAGTATCTGTTCCTTAAGTTTCTATCCTGCTAGTGATATGACAGAGATTTCCTGGAGGGCCAAGAGCTAACACAAACGAACAAAACCAATGCACAACATAAACCACCTTTCACAGTCTTTGCAATTGGCTCCGTGTTGGCTGGTATTCTCCTTCACAAGTAGCCTTCCAATCAAGAAGATCAGCCTCAGGCAAAGTAAAGTGCAGGGTCCATGTTTTCTGAGCCTTTGTCTTATACTGGGCTTGTGTTATAGACTTAGGAATTACCCTGTTTCCAGAATTGAAATGCCCCCCTCTACTCCCTATGAAATAGACTCACTCCCATCCCTCCTGGGTGCTCTGTTTCACATCTTAAAGCAGATTATCCTTTGAGCCTGGCTGCTTTGACTTCATTGTTTGTCACACTCCTTTAGCTGCCTGCAAGCTGCTTCTGCCTGCATCGCAAGGTCTTGGGGTGGGGGTGGGGGGATAAGCCAGAGATGATTTTCCTGGTTTAGTCTTTCAGTCTGCTACCTGATAAGTTAGCACTGACATACAGGCACTCTAGGTTGTTTTCTCTGCCAGCAACTCCAGGGGCTTTCTCTCCAAGCTCTCTGGGTGTTTGTCTCTTTTATCTTCATAAAGGATTCCAGTAAAGGATTAAGATCCAGATTGAATGGGGTGAATCACATCTCAATTGAAATAACCTAATCAAAATGTCCCACCCACAATAGGTCTACACCTGCAGTAAAGGATTAAAAGAACATGGCCTTTTCTAGGATGCACAACAGCTTCAAACCAGCACAAATGGTAAGGAAATAAATAGAAAAGAATGAATATAGGGAAAAAAGTCCATTTTATATGCAGAAGTTTACAAATAAATAATATGATAATTTTGTTTAATGACAGAATAAAGTGAAAGTTCATCATTTAAGCTACTTTGACAAGTCCACACATTTAGTGTAATTCAACATAGTAGAACTTTTTAAATAAGAAGTCTTTTTCATTCCAATTCAAAGACTTAGAGTAACTCCTAAAGAAACCTAGAATAATTCCTAAAAATGCTTCCAATTAGCAATTAAATTTTTATAAATGGATGATACTTGATTACATTTAACAGTAATTTAAATAATGATGTCTAAAATATCTAAAACAATGGAAATCTTAATGTTAAATATACCCTCTCACTTCCCTAACACCTCTCCCAACACATGTCACTGAGACCCTATTGTTTTCATTACTAGTTTCTCAGCAAATCTTTTCATGCACAGAACAAAGCAAGCCTAAGGAAAATTATAGCATAATAAATGGATAATAGTTTGCAATACATTACACAATTTTGTGATTTTTTTCCTATTATTTTAAAAATTGCAGTTAGCATGAAAAAAAACAAAATTTCACAGGATCTACATTGTACAACTTTTTATGAAGATAATGAATTCAGATATACTGGTTAAATGTGGACATGTTTCTCACAGTAAATTAAAAAAAAAATTATTCTAAAAGAAAACCCAAACCTTCAGAATTTACAATGTTCTCTGTTTAGTTCTATTACTTTCAAAGAGTACATTATTTGCCTTTTCAATATTATTTTTTTTAAATCTATCTAAAATAGTAATTTAAAGAAATGTCATAGTTTACATTCTGTTGATGTATTCTAAACCCACTTTAATGTTTAGATATAAACATGGTAGCACAAGGCTAATTTAAGATTAGATACAGGGTATCTTTTTAAGTGTTGTTTTAGTTTGCCCAGTGGGAAAAGAGAAACTGGGAAGGTTAATCCTGTTAATTAGCTTTTGGCAAACACAGCTACAAACAGTTTAAAAATCCTATCTCACTCCAGTGTACAGAAGTTTAATAAAATGTGCTGATAGCTGTAACTTGCCCTGACTGTTCTCATTTTAATCATTCCACCAATTCATTATTGCTGTGGTTTCTATTCTGCAAAGCAGAGCATAAAGAGGAGGTGGGGTAGGGGTGATTTTTAAAGTTTAGCTGAAAATGTTTCTTAAAGGGGCTAAAATATCATAATAGCTCTATAATACCTTACATAAATTCATGGTTTCAACATATTGTGGAATCTGAAGAGAACTCTATGAATAAAACTTCTAATGCCAATTCCCAGTCATAGCATCATAAGGGGTCAAGTGACCCTTACAATTACAATCAGGAAGGAAAATTAATCCACCAAACAACTTGGCAAGTATTGCTGAAATTGAACCTAGAGCCTTACAATTAAACACAAAGAGCACTGCAGCCCAGTATTTTTAACCCAGAGGAATAGCTGATAAAAACCACTGCAGTGAAAAAAATGCAGAAACAGACAAGCCTAGAAATATATTACAGTTGTGAAAAGAACATCAGGGAATACAACTCCCATAAGCACTGTCTGTGTTCCATAATTAGTTTTTGGCACCAAAGAAAAAAGAATTTACTCTGGGGATTTGGATGATTATCCTTTAAAAAAGAGTGTATGTGCAGGTTGTAAATATAGTCACTGTGCCTCAGGTAGAGCTTCAGTCTTCCTCTTTTCTCTTCCTTGTTTCCTCCTTTATTAATTGTTTCTCCATTTGTTTTGTTTTGGTCTTTTTTATTCTCCTAACATTTATTGAGCACTTGCTATGCTCTAGGCATTGTGCTAAGCACTTAACATGTTACATCCTTATTATATATCCTTATTATATCCTTTAATTCCACAACAATCCTATGTGAAGTTACCATTAATATATCCATCACATATTGTGCAAAACTTGGCTTCAAAGGTTAAAACTTGGCTTTGCAGTCATTCAGCTAGTGTCAGAGCTAGAATTTAGATCCAGATCTACCTGTATTTCCAGAGCCTAAACTGCCTTCTCCATCACTTTTCCATGTCACCTACCACTTACATGCTACCTCCTCTCAACGTCTTCCTTTTGCCTGAATGAAATCGGTGTGCCACAGGGTTCCTATGTGTGTTTGTGATTTCTCACACTGAACTTCATCTTTGACCTAAGTTTCTTTTATAGCAAAAGTAACTTGTGAATATAAAGTTAATAATTCTGTGCAGTTATAAAGAAAAGCATGATAGAAACATTAATCCTTCTTTTGTTATAAACATGACAAATTACTTTCACATTGCTTAAATTGCTTAAATCATTTTAATTTCCAAAATGGTGCTTTACATTGTTACATCAAGGGGAAGCTGAAGTTATTCCAGGCAGATTCTACACTAAGTTTCCTCCAAGAGAACTACCACTGCCGAAACTAATGCAGATACTAGCTGAAAGGGAGAAGAGTGTTATTCTGGGCTCAGCACATTGAACATCTGTTGAAATCTGAGGAAATACCATTACTGGGATCTAATATTGCTACCATAATTATCAGTAAGGATGCCAGAGGACTAATGATTTAGAAGCAGATTTGTTGATATATGGGAGAAATATGTTTGGTTCAGCACACATTTCTTGCATGGGGGATATTATGCCAGTTGTCTCTTTCTTTGGAGAGCTCACCATCTGCTGGGATTTATAAATAAATCAGCATAGTGCCCCTCTGAATATACTTATGTATATTTTAATTATGTCTTTTATAGTTATATATTTGCATATATAATTGTTATATATCAGAGTAATATAATATATCCAGCTGTTGATTACCTCTTCTTACCTTACTCTAACTTGAAGTCACATGGTAACTACACTAACTCTATATTAAAATAGATAGACTAAGTTTCTTATAGAAAGGAATCCTAGCTATGTAAGGCACTAGTAATTCAGTTCCAATATTTTATCTCTGAACTTTAGTAATGGTTAAAATAACTTAAGATTTAGATAAGCAAAGGAACCTGTGATGTAACCAGGAAGTACTATCTCAGCACATTGTCTGCAAACGTCTGCTGCTAAGTCTGTATTTAAAAGTATGCTGTAATTGAGAAATAAAAGTTTAAAGATAAATTCTGTTATTCTGTATCACTTCTGTATCACAAAAGATTTTAGTGTTGTATGAAGTGGTTGCATATGACAGTCAATTATAATATTAAATAATGCAAGTGACAGGCAAATAATCTGAAACAGTTTATGTGAAAAGGAGGGATTGTCTGCAGGATACGATCACTGATGAAATTGAAGGAAGGGCCGGCTTATAGCTGAACCTCTGGTAAGGACTTAATAATCACAAAAGCATTCTCACATCATGGGTCATACTGGATATATTCTTTCCTACATCAGAGCAGCTTCTAAGCAAATGACAGGGGACATAGCATCCACCAGTTCTATAGTCTCATATCCATGAGGCATTGACTCATTTCCGCAAGTACCAAAGAAGGGCTCAGACTCACCAGCTTTGGGCATGTGCCCCTATCTAGATGAACTAGCTGTGACCAGGAGAGCATGTAGCCCGTGCTCTTGGCCAATACATTACAGTGCCTTGGGTGAGCTCTGCAACTACAGCAACCTATCACTTACTTATGTAGCATGTGCCAGACACAATCTTAAGTAATGCATGTATTGATAATGAATTTAATCTCACAACATCTTTATAAGGCAGGCATTATTATTATTATCCTCATTTTACATATGAGGAAACTGAACACAAAGGAGTTTAAGTTAATTTGCTTAAAGTCACATAACTTTTTTTCCCTCAATTTATGAAAACTTTTAATTTAAATTCTAGCTTTGCTTACTTTGAAGTGAGTTTCCAAACAAGACAGAATAAAAACAATACATCTGTGTCCTACACTGTGGAAATTTCAAACCCAGCAATCTCTGAACTTCATTCCTATTTGAAAGCAAATTGGGGTGGGGGATTTTGAGCTCCTTAGTATACTATAACCTGCCACTACCTTACAGGGACACATGGTGGGGCAAGGTTTTCCTAGTTCACTCTTTTACTGAGTGCTGTCTTGTAGGGACCTAGCTCTTAGCTAGCTTAATCAGACTTTCAAACATTCATTGGCCCTAGGTTTCTCTCGTCTTGTGTGTTCTTGTGCCATTAAATCTAAAACCTTCAGGCTACAAGGAATAGGTAGATGTCCTCGGGCAATCATTGGCTATAGAGCATGATTGCCTCCTTGGGTCAGACTTTCACATCAGTTTTGATCTCTGTGGATTTCTCTCCCTTTCTTCCAACTCAGATTGTGCATTTAAAGGGATCTTATATTTTTTTTTTAGCGTAAAAGTTGATCTTTACTGACAAGAATTCCCAGAATATATGGTCTGGCAGAAAATATAGTGCTGTAATATATTATATATGGAAATAACAGCAACAAATATTGTTTGTTAAAAGTGAATACTTAGTGAAAGTTGAAAAAACTATTGATGTGCTATGCAAAGATATGCACTGTAAAGATCTAATTTTTAACAAGAATGTGCTTTAAGAAGAAATCAATAGCTGTAAAGTCTCCATATTGGTAATATCCATCAGTTCGAGAATTTGCAAACTGTTCAGAGCTTATGAATGCCAAGAGTCTACTTGAGAATCTTAAAGTGACGTTTCTTTCATTACTTTCTTTCATCCCAGCATAGTATTCATGCATAATTTTAAATTTACCACAGGCATACTGATATGTTTTTGTATTTAAATTGTCTAGAGAATGAGTAGTGTGTATCTGATTATCTTGAAGATGGGTAAATTGGGAGACGAGGATGGAGAAATAAAGAGTTTTTCCAATAACTTGGAAATAAGGGAAAATGGAAATTACCTGAAAAACTCTAAAAGTCAACACATAATAGGTTTATTATAAAATATATAGAAATGGAAACAACTTTCTTTAAGGCACAGGTTATTGACTCATAGTTTCTTTGATTATAATGTAACATGTTAGAAACCAAGGGAAGTATGACTTTTCATTAACATAGTAGAATATGTTGGTAGACTAATGCTCTTGGTGAAAGCAACTAAAATTTTGTATAAAATAAAAAGTCTCTTCTTAATGT
Organism: Choloepus didactylus; assembly: GCF_015220235.1. Taxonomy (NCBI): domain Eukaryota; kingdom Metazoa; phylum Chordata; class Mammalia; order Pilosa; family Megalonychidae; genus Choloepus; species Choloepus didactylus. Next base: position 192,058,460 of record NC_051309.1, read on the forward strand.
ATCCAAATGCTGGTAAGGAAGGGAAGAAGGAAACTAATATCAAGTCCTGAGTGAAGATAGGAACTCTGAGTGGTTTTGTAATTCTTTGTTTTCTAAATGAAGTGAATTCAAACACTACTTTTCCACACACGCTGCAGGGTTTTATGTACGCAAGGCACCAAACTCCCCTTATCCCAGTGTATTAATTAGAGTTCTCTAGGGAAAAAAACAACAGGAGATATTGGTAAATATGAGATTTTATAAAAGTATCTCATGCAACTGTGAGGATGCACAAGTCCAAATTCTGTAGGGCAAGCAGCAAGCTGGCAACTCCACTGAAGTTGCTCAATGAACCCTGCAGCGATGCTGGCTGACTGAAGAGGAAGTGAAAATTCTCTCTCTCTCCCTTAAAAGTCTTCAACTGATTGGATTAAGTCCAGCTGATTGAATTCTCTCATTGCAGAAGGCATGTCCTTCATTGATGTAATCAGTCACAGATGCAGTCAATTGACTGATGATTTAATAAACCAGCCTTCTAGTTTATTAACCAGTCACAAATGTCCTTGCAGTAACGGGTAGGCCAGTGATTGCTTGACCAGACACCTGGGTACCATCACCTGGCCAAGTTGACACATGAACCTAACACAGCCCACCCCATGTCAACTTGGTAGCTATACACTTTACCTTAAACCATGCTTAATCTCTAAATAGAAGACAATAACAGACATGTTTCACCTAACAAGACCTGTGTACAACCAGAAATGCCCTAAATCGCTCCAGAATAGGGTGCAAGTTCTTGGGTAATATTCACTCTTAAACTTGATATCCTATAACTTAAATACTATGAAATGAAAAATACAACTTATGTCAGATGATAAGGGGATAAGATAGAGAAGAAAACAAAGGTAATTGCTTTATGGACAAATACAAACATTTTCATAGCAAAACATGCCATCATAGTCTTCATTTCTATAACTGGTGATGTGGTCGTAGTTCATATTTATCACTACCTTCTTCTGCAACCCATTCCATGTTTCCTTTACCTTCAGCAAGCACTTCAGCTGGCTGTGGTTCTTTGCCTGGTGGGGTGACCCAAACCTTCATTCCTGAAGTTTCTTGGCCATTGATAGTCCTGCCTGGATTGGGTTGTGGCAGTTTCCCATTGACTTGAATCACGGGGCATGGTAGTACTAAGAGACGCCCCAGGGGATCTCCTGTATTCCGGGAAAACTCTCTTTACATCCATTGTGTAGTTGCAGTCCTATTTCCCATGATAGTCATGATCAATCACCCCAGCCAGTAGAGTAATCCCCTTCCCTGCCTGTTAATTCAGAGGCCTGAGAAGCCCAAATTGGCCAGGTGGCAGTCTTAACTTCCCATTCAATGTAATTACTGTTTTGTCTCCTGGTGGGAGCACTCCTCCTTTTGGAATTAAGACTTGTAGACCAGCAGAGCTTAAGGCTGCAGGGACAGAAACAAAAATTATCCTAGTGAATCACTAGGAGTGATAGTGAGTGGTCCCATTCCCATTTCCACCCCTTGATTCCTGGACCCACGAATCTTGGCTATGGGAGAAACAGCACCATAGAGTGGATGCTGATTCGGATAAAACGCAGCCTCCTGGAGAATATTGCCTCAGCTCTGCAAGGTATTGCCACCTAGTTGGCACTGAAATTGAATCCTCAACAGGACATTCCACCGTTCTATCAACCCAGCTGCCTCTGTATGATGGGGAACATGGTAAGACCAGAGAATTCCATAAGCATGTGCCTATTCCCTCACTTCATTTGCTGTGAAGTGGGTTCCTTGATCAGAAGCAATGCTATGTGAAAAACCTGGATGGTGAATAAGGCATTTCATAAGTCCACATATGGTAGTTTTGGCAGAAGCTTTGCATGCAGGGAAGGTAAACCCATATCTGGAGTATGTGTCTATTCCACTTAGAACAAATCACTGTCTGTTCCATGATGGAAGTGGTCCAATGTAATCAACCTGCCACCATGTAGCAGGCTGATTACTTCAGGGAATGGTGCCATATCAGGGACTGAGTGTGGGTCTCTGCTGCTGGCAGATTTGGCACTCAGCAGTGGCTGTGGCTAGGTCAGCCTTGGTGAGTGGAAGTCCATGTTGCTGAGTCTATGCATAACCTCCATCCTTACCACCATGACCGTTTTGTTCATGAGCCCATTGGGCAATGACAGGAGTGGCTGGGGAAAGAAGTTGACTGGTATCTACAGAACAGGTTATCTTATCCAACTGATTATTAAAAATCTTCTTCTGCTAAGCTCTTCTTCCAGTGAACATTCACAGGGTCATGTATTTTCATGGTTTTGCCCAATCAGAAAGCTCTATCCACATACCTCTTCCCCAGACTTCTTTTTCACCAATTTTCCAATCATGATCCTTCCAAGTCCCCAACCATCTAGCCAAACCATTAGCAACAGCCCATGAATCAGTAAAACAAATGTATCTCTGGCCAGTTCTCCTTCCAAGCAAAATGAGCAGCCAGGTGTGCTGCTCAAGGCTCTGCCCACTAGGAGAATTCCCCCTCACCACTGTCATTCAGGAACATCCTAGAAAGAGGCTGCAGTGCTGCAGCTCTCCACTTTTGAGTGGGACCTGCATATCATGCATAACCGTCTGTAAACCAGGCCTGAGTTTTCTCTTCCTTGGTTAAGTGATTGTAAGGAATGACCCAAGATGCCATAGCTCTGGGCTGGGAAAGAGAAGGTTATTTAGCAGGAGTGGGGGCTATGGGTATTTGGGTCACTTCCTCGTGTAACTTACTTGTGCCATCAGGACCTGCTCAAGCCCTATCTCATATATACCATTTCCATTTTATGATGAAGTGCTGCTGTGCACGCCCAACTTTATGGCTTGGCAGGTCAGACAATACCCATCTCCTGATAGGCAACTCAGGTCTCATGGTAACTTGGTGGTCCATGGTTAAGCATTCTGTCTCTACTAAGGCCCAATAGCAGGCCAAAAGCTGTTTCATAAAAGGAGACTAGCTATCTGCAGAGGATGGTAAGGCTTTGCTTCAAAATCCTAAGGGTCTGTGTTGTGATTCTCCTATAGGAGCCTGCCAAAAGATCCAAACAGCATCTCTATTTGCCACTGACACTTCTAGCACCAATGGATCAACTGGATCATATGGTTCAAGTGGCAGAGCAGCTTGCACAGAAGCCTAGACATGTCACAGAGCCTCTTCTTGTTCTGGTCCACACTTAAAACTAGAAGCTTTCCTGGTCACTCAGTAAATGGGCCAAAGTAGCACACCCAAATGAAGAACATACTGTCTCCAAAATCTAAAGAGGCCAAGTAGGCATTGTGCCTCTTTTTTGGTCATAGGAAGATCCAGATGCAACAGCTTATCCTTCACCTTAGAAGGGATATCTTGACATGCCCCATACCACTGGACACCTAGAAATTTTACTGAGGTGAAAGGCCCCTGTATTTTTGTTGTATTTATCTCTCATCTTCTGACATGCAAATACCTTACCAGTAAATCTAGAGTAGTTGCCACTTCTTGCTCACTAGGTCAATCAACATGATATCATCAATATAATGGACCAGTATGATGTCTTGTGGGAGGGAGAAATGGTCCCTGTGGACAATATTTGATATTGGGCTGGAGAGTTGATATATCCTTCAGGTTGGACAGTGAAGGTACACTGCTGGCCTTGCCAGCTGAATGCAAACTGTTTTTGGTGGTCCTTATTAACAGCTATTGAGAAAAAAAAGCATTTGCCTGATCAATAGCTACATACTAGTTACCAGGGGTATGTGTTGATTTGCTCAAGCAATGATACAGCACCTGGGACAGCAGCTGCAATTTGAGTTACCACCTGGCTAAGCTTACAATAATCCACTGTAATCCTCCAAGACCCATCTGTTTTCCGCACAGGCCAAATAGGAGAGTTGAATGGGGATGTGGTGGGAATCACCACCCCTGCATCCACCAAGTCCTTATGAGTGGCACTAATCTCTGCAATCCCTCCAGGAATCTGTTATTGCTTCTGGTTTACTATTTTGCTAGGTAGAGGCAGTTCTAGCAGCTTCCAGTTGGCCTTTCCCGCTATAATAGCCCTCACTCCATGAGTTAGGGAACCACTGTGAGGATTCCACCAGTTGCTGAGTATGTCTATTCCAATTATGCATTCTGGAACCGGGGAGGGAAATAACCACAGAATGGGTCCAGGGACTCACTGGACCCACTGTGAGATGGACCTGGGCTAAAACTCCATCAATCACCTGATCTCCATAAGCCCCAACTCTGACTGGTGGACCAGAGTGATGTTTTCAGTCTCCTGGAATTAATGTCAATGATGAACCAGTGTCTAATAATCCACAAAATATCTGATTATTTCCTTTTCCCCAATGCACAGTTACTCTTGTAAAAGGCCATAGGTCCCCCTGGGGAAGGCTGGGAGGAAGATTAACAGTATAAATTTTTGGCAGTGAAACATGGTCCTTCCCCAAGTGTACCCAGCCTTCCCCTCATTCAAGTGGCTCTGGATCTGTAAACTGTCTTAAGTCTGGAAATTGATTAATGGGCCATAACTCTGTTTTTGTAATTCAAGTTAGACTTTTTTTCACTTGACCAGGAATTCTTCTGCTTATACAGATCAAACAAGAATTTAGTAGACTGCCCATCTATTTTACTTCTAGGTATTCCATGATCTACTAGCCAATGCCATAAGTCCCTGTGGGTCAGATTATTTTGAGTGCTGTTTTGAGCCTGCTATACTTTATGGTAGTCACACACACCTTGTCTTTAACAATTAACTGCTGCCACACAGCTTCTGCCAACTTGGGATCCAATTATCCCAATTGTGTTTAAGGATACCAGATAAGTGACAGCAGTTCCCACAGTAGTATCTGACCTACAGAGAAGAGTGACTACAGAGCCCTTCAAGGATGACAGAGCTAGTCTCACAAATACATTCTTCAGAGTCCTGATAAAAGTTGTGTCCTCTGGACATTCCAGGGGTGTGTAAGCAGGTCTTCCATGATAAATCCACTCTAACATTCCAAACTCTCTAAGCCTTTGAATCCCCTCCTCTAAATTATACCAGGGCAGTTCTGGCATTTTGACCTCAGCTAATGCCAGCCACCTTTTGATCCGTGTTTCAGCCAACCACCCTAACAAACTGTTAACCCCTTTCTAACCCCTCAAGCTACCACATTGAATGCAGAATCTCTGCTTAGTAGGCCCATATCAATAAATTCAGCCTGATTCAACTTTATATTCCTTCCACCATTATCCCACACCCTTAACATCCATTCCCATGTATATTCCCCTGATTTCTGTCTATATAAATTGGAAAACTCATGCAGTTCTTTTGGAGTATAGCAAACTTCCTCATGGGTCACACTTTGTATCTCACTCTTTGGAACCTGTTGGGACTTTAGTCTAGTTATAGGTCTTGAAGAAAGAAGTGGTGGTGGTGGGGAAGTCATGAAAAGAATTAGAAGTATCCTTCAAGCCAGTTTCCTCAGGTCATTCCATTGTAGTTTCATCTGGTGAAACAGGAGTAATCTCTCCAGGCAGAGGAGTGAGGGCTACTTCCTCAGGGGAGGTGAGTATAGATGTAGTAGGCACTGAAGGGTTAATCCCTTCAGGAGGAGGTTGGCTGGCAGGCTCCTCTAGGCAGACTGGAGGTCAGGGAAGCTGTTTCCTCAGGGCAGACTGGAGGTGTGGCGGGGCTGTTTCCTTAGGATATACCATTATAGGTATATCTAGCAAAGACTCAGCAGAATCTAGGATTCCTCTCTGCCATTATTATCATACCATATGCCCCCATCACAATTTTCAGGATCCCATTATTTTCCAATCAATGCCTTTACTTTAACAGCAGATACCTTGCAAGGTTGAGATTTTAGTTTGCATTATATATCTGTAACTCACACAATGAGACTCTGGGTCTGGTTTTCAGAGATCTCAAGTCTGCAGCCACAGGAAATAAGATTTTCTTTCAGGGCACACATAGAAACCTTTACATCTGTTGTACAGCATTTAAGTTTCAAATTTGAAGCCTTCAGCACATCCCATTCTCTTATAAGTTTATCCAGTGTATCTAAGAACAACCAGCCAACATCATTATACCTCTTAACTCCACAAAATTCACCCAGAGTACAAGAGCATGATTAGCAGAATGAAAAAGTGGTATTTTGTGTATCTCCATTGCCAACTCATTCCATGGACTGTCAGTGCCATCTTAATTATTGGACATAGAGTCATTAGAGCTTTTGAATCTAATCAGAGTAATTGTAAAAGCCCATTTTAAGATTCTGTTTCTCAAGAACCACTCCCAGTACCAAGCTATATTAGTTAGGGTTCTCTAGGGAAACAGGACCAACAGGAGATATCTATAAATATAAGATTTTATAAAAGTGTCTCACACAACTTTGGGGATGCATGAGTCCAATTTCCATACAGCAGGATGCATGAGTCCAAACCCTGTAGGGCAAGATACATGAGTCCAAACTCTGTAGGGCAAGATACATGAGTCCAAACTCTGTAGGGCAGGATAGTCCAAATTCTGTAGGACAGGCAGCAAGCTGGCAAGTCCACTGAAGGTCCTTGATGAACTCCCCAGGAGAGGCTGGCTGAAGAAGTGGAAGTTCTCTCTCTTCTCCCTTAAGTCTTCAACTGACTGGATTAAATTTAGCTGATTGGATTACCTCATTGCAGAAGGCATGCCCTTCATTGATGTAAACAGCCACAGATGCAATCAATTGACTGATGATTTAATAAATCAGTCTTCTGGTTTAATAATCAGCCACAAATGTCATTACAGTAATGATTAGGCCAGTGCTTGTTTGATCAGACACCTGGGCACCACCCTCTGGCCAAGTTGACACATGAACCAACCATCACAACCAGTAATACTGAGACTCTGAAGGGGCCATAAACTCAGAGAAGGGAGAACTAGGAATAACCCATTCTATGACAAAGAACTTTCAGGAAAATGTCTGCATCATCATATTTCTCTTGAGCAGATGGAGAGGGGGGAGAGCTTATTTCCTTGAGAATAAGTAAGGACAAACGTGTCCTCCCAAAGGATAGCAGCCTGAATTTATGCTACCCGAGAGGCACACACACAAAGCAAAGCTGTACATTTCATTTAGTGGTCCTGGGCTGCGTCTGACAGAAGGAATGCAAACCTGTCTGAAGAAAAGCATCTCAAGCTTTAAAGTACTCCCACATATAAAGTTTCAAGGCAAATTGAGAACCTTGTAGTAAAATAAAACATACAAAGAAAAGTCGCCATAAACAGTGCCAGAAGAAATTACAAGCCGCAAAATCTAACCTGCAAAGACATCAGTCATTGGAATGAAAAGCATTATAAGAAGGTAAAAGGAGCTTTAAAATATGCATTAAAAACAAGGAGATTAGGGAAAGAATCAAAAGAATTCTTAGAAATAATAGAAAGTAAGACTTGCAGTTTAAAATTTGATAGGTTTAGAATAGATTTAAGAAGAAAACCATTAAGCCAAAAGTAAAAACTATAGAATATACACAGAATTTCACTCAGAGCAATAAAATGATAGCAAGTTTGATGGAAAGACTAAAAATTCAGAAAAGTTAAAAGATTTAAGTTCCAGATGGTGAAGAGGGAGAGAATAGGGCAGAGATATTATCTAAAGGTATAATCGCTGAGACTTTCCCAAACGTGAAAGGAGTTTTAACCAAAAGTCACTTGGTCTCTCCCAGTGAAGCAGCTATCAATACCATTTATTTAGATTTCTATATGTAGGTCACATTTTTAATTTCAAGATTATCCTTTTCAATACATATTTTGAGAAAGATAAAAACATTGATTTTCCTGGTAGGGTATTCAAGGAACACTCATTTTTCTGGCACCAATGAATGCATGGTTCTTAGACATAATAAATGCTCTTTCTTTTTATCGCTGTATGGCCTTTTACAGAATAAAAAGGCTTTAAACTTCTTAAAGGACAGGGCTTACAACCTTTTATGAAGATCAGCCTTTTAAAAAAGCCCTTATATTTTTATTAGGTAATCTTAAAATTATTTCCAACTCCAGCTGTTTTATTTGTATAAACAAATGGAAAATGCGATTTCACAATTTTAACTGAACTTTCTTAAGACAGTGGCAAAATTTGGAGGAAATGCTTTCTTTTGCTCAATGTATTCTTATACAGTATGTTCTATAGTTGTTGAGTGGCTGGGGTCAGAAAAGGCCTTGAGTGCAAGCACTGACAGAGAAGGTCATCAAAGGGAAAATCTTCATGAGTTTCTTAAATAATGTATTTCTACTGCTATGGTCAAAAATTCTCAACACAAGATCATGTGAGGTGAAAAACTATTTCTAGGGAAAGATTAAATTTAAAATGTTTGAGTTCAAAACTGCAATGTCTTGTTTTTCAGACCCCTTGTTGGAAGGCCAGTTCCTGTTACAAAAAGATAAGATACCAGAGACTTACATAGCAGATAGAATATAAGGGCAGAGAATTCAAAAGGCATTCTGCATTCTTTACGTGAATTATTTGAAGACATTGCAAAAGTTTTAAAATGTAGTACAAATGCGTAAGAAGAGGAACCACTAATTTAGAAAACAGGATGGTTAATCCTCTCCTCCGCCTCCTCTCAAATTAAAGAATTCAGTCAGGATTGACTTAAAGTAAACTTCTTTGAATGAGAAAATAAGTGTTGAAAAAAAAGAGAGACAATACATCAATATGAACTCATAGAAGATCAAAGTGTTAGAACTGAAAGGAGCATTAAAGACTCATTTATTTACTAAATTCTTCCACATATGATCAAGAAATCCAGGGAAGTGAATTGACCTGCACACAGTAGCTCAACTGGCTATTGGCAATGCCAAGGTCAGAGCCGGTGGTTTTCTTGTGACCCAAAGTGTTGTCCAAGGGCCAGAAGCATCCAGCATCACCTGGGCACTTGCTAGAAATATAGGCACTCAGACTCCACCCTAGATCTACTGAACCAGAATCTGCATTTTAGCAAGATCCTAAGGTGATTCTTTGCACACTAAAACTGAGAAGCACTGCATCGTAGTGTCTCTTGTGGTTCTTGAGTTGTTTTCCACAGCTGTCTTGTTGCCTGAGAATGTAACGTCCCCAAGGGCAGAGATTTGTTCTTTGCTTGTTGTGTATTTCCTAGCAAGACATTAGAATAGGACTAGGCCAATATCTTTTATTCCTTTGCTATTTATTTTCAGTGTTTAGCAGAATGCTTAGTAAAAAAATAAGGCCTTAAACAAGTATTGGTTGATTTGTGGGCAAGACTATTTCCTTCACTTCTTACTAACCAGAATAAGCAATATATACTCATCCCTGGGGAGCAAAGCCCTTTGACAGAAATGGAGCCTCCAATAGATAGTTACTTGGTTGTATGGATTCTGTGAAATCATGATTAATTGTAATGGGTAGATAAAACAAAAAAGCCACTTCAACTTTTACTTTGAAAACAGTAAGACATAAATACATTTTTAGAAAACAAACAAATTTCATGAGCCTGGCACAGTATATGCCCTCATTAAATACCTGTTGAATGGATGAAATTATCAATCACATTTTTACTGAACATGTGTCTCTATAACATAAAAAAAAAGACTAGCTAAAATTTAGGAAAAATGGACTTGACTGAATGTTTCTATGCCTCATAATCTTCTGCCTATGCCCTCTGTCTTTTCCAACAAAGCAAAGGATTTTAGTTCTGTTAAGAAAGCTGAACTGACATGACTGTTCTCCTTTCATTTCAGTGTCATATCTGCAGCCTAGCGAGTTTGTAGATGGTACGGATTTGTCCAATGCACCAAAACCACGAAGAAATCATAGTTATGGGAACATGCTTCTGCAGTTATGGACTGGGTGGGAAATATGCTGATTTCAGGAACCAAGAATGAGAATTAACTAATCAGCCATTTCCAGCACACAGGAAGCCCTGGATGTTTCTCATCTGCATCTCTGCTTGGTTCCCTTTGGGCTATCAAAAAACCCTCTTTTCTTGAGCTGATTGGGTAAGATTCATAATTGTTTATTATTTATTCATGCACAGCATTTTAATTCTTCCTTTTTTTTCTTTGTCTTCTATCTAAAGTGGCTTGGGGAAGGAGACCCCAGGGAAGACTATGTTTCACAACCAAAAATGGTTTGTTGGAGTGTTGTCTTCAACAGTAGAGTTGTCCTCTTCCTAAGAGAATTTTTTCTCCATCAATTTTAGGAGTAGAATGCAATTCATATAGTGAGGGCCAAGTCTGTGCTTTCATTTATAGCAGTAGCACTAATACTGTGTAACAATCAGAAGCATAACCCACAACCTCTAAACTTAAGGAAAATAAAATACTTTTAGTTAAACAAGACCTATGTGAATATCCTATGGGCCAATGTCTAAGAATGGCACAATAAAGGTTAGCAACTTAATTGGCTAACAGAGTGGAGAAAATTAATGCAGGATTGAGCAGTCAGTAATGCTACAAAAGGGAAATGAGCCCAGTCTTGGATTTGAACAGGTAAAATGAGGTAAGAGACACCTTAGGTGGAGGTCAACATCATGAAGAAAGTCAAGGAGGAATAAATGAATCATAATGGCTGTGGAACAATTTGCAGACTTCTAATGTTTTCAGACTCTAATGATTTTGGTTTCAGTAAAAACACAGCTATATAAATTTTAAATTCAGATACATGTAGATCATAGATATGCTTTAATAATTTAAAATACTTAAAGTATTCCTTCTCTTATCTCATTCACTGTTTCATTAGTTGAACTTGGAAAGAATCTTTCAGTCACAAAAATTCTATCTACCATAAATTTTCCTGGATGTAATAAATGAAAATATTTAGCACTGCACTATTCCTACATTCCACTATTGAGAACTTTTTCACAATCTCTCATGCAAAAGCCAAATTTAGCATGGCTTTCAATTTTACATATTGTCTCAGACTCCTCATTCCCCGATATACTTCTGGGCAAATTATTTTAATTGATCTTAAAGAAACATTGAGTGAAGAGTAAAGTAAAGACTTGAACAAAGGAATCTTTAAAAGTACATATTACCGTAACCTATGAATATGTTATTAAAATATCACCTGTGTAGCAGTTACACTGTGAAGCCCATCAAAGCTTGGGCATTCTATTGGAGCAATGACAGAAAACAAACATTATTTTACTAACCATGAATACACGCTATTTTTCAAGGAACTAGATCATTGTTATAACTTTATCATATTTATTTGAGGAAGGTTGTTAAAAAAGGTTTAGGAAGACTGTTTTTGAGAAAAGTTTTGTCTTACCTTGAATACTTTGCTTACCTACTACAGATGAATTTAAAAAGCTGCTAGTGTTAGATACAATCTTAGGGCTTTGGTGACAAGGGGAAATGAATTCTGACAGTCACGAGTTTGGTATTGTTAATAATGAAAAGAAAAAAAAAGGAAAAAAAAGTGAGGGCATGCCCCTTAACTGGAAAAATTTTAAAGAAATTTTCTAAAATTTACTTAGTGCAAGACTCCAAACTTGTGTTAAATTTTAAACTTGTAACAACTGTAATGACACACATTTTGAAAGCAAGCAATCAGAAACTCTTTAGGGTCAACACAGTTTACAGGGAATTGTCTTACAAAAATGGATTTTTTAAAGATGTGTCTTTAAATGTGCCTGTGACTAATCACTTTTTAAAAAGTTTCCAAGATTTCAGAGGGAAGGAAATTTTTACTATTGGAAAATTATGCTTCTTAGAGTTTGTTTTACTAAAAACAGTAATAAGTATTATTCAATCCATTTTCTAAGGAATTTTGGCCAAATTCTACAGATATGTTCATGTGATTTAATGGTAGTACTCAAGCTGAAATATTTTTCTTTTACTTCAATGTTTATTGTTATTAAAACTCATTATAAATCCAAAGGGTTTTATTTTCATGCCAGAAACAAAATTATGTGTTCAAACTTTACAGATACTTTTGTTGTATCTATGAAATGACAACAATCAATGAAAATGTAAAACTTTTACTAAAATGTGTTTGTAGTATTTCTTCATCTCTACCAGGCCAAATAAGTAGTGAAAATTATTTTTTTGTTTTTGTTTAACATTTTACAAAATTGACTCATGGCATTTATATGAGGACATTCAGCAACAAAGCTTCAGAGAAGTGTGGGGATTGCATCCTCACCAGTTTGCAGCCCTCGTGGAGAGGACCCACATTCTGATGTAAGTTTGTGTGCAGGAAACCAGCAGGTTGGGATACAGGGAAGGAAGCAAAACACTTGGAAACGCAGATATTGACGATGCAGCACCATCAGATCAACTTTTCCATCTGGTCCCATTTGGCAAGCATGTTTGTGTCCCTGTTTTGCCAAAATATGACTAAAAATTAAATGGGAGCTTTTCTGGAGCTGAATCATGAGCAGACCAAAGTGATCTTAGTAGAGGGAGGACACAGTGTATTTGTAATTAGCATAAATCATTATTGGTTAAGATTTTGCCTCCAGTGCTTTATAAAATAATCAAGAGTTATTTGTCTAATTTTGCTGCTGACAGATTTGTAAATTCAACAAATATCTAAAACCCTAAGCAAATATCTTGTTTATTATAAGATAATGTAAGACAATTGATCTTTCCCTGTGTGGTCTTACTGTTGGCCCATTATCATTGATCATATGCCTTTATTACTCATTTCAAATAGAGTGATGCAGATTAAAAAAAAAAAAAATCTGTTAGCCTGAAAGCAATATTTGTAATCCACAGGATTAGAAGAAGAACATTCATCTCTGTTATTTCTAAACAATATATTAGAAATGATTGGCTTTCAAGTCCTAAGTTATCATTTAATATTATTTTGCCTTGATTGATCTATGGCTAATATATGAAAAGTAATGTGATTGGGGGCACTGATATCTTGAGAAGAATGTCACAGCTGTAAATTTTGCATAAACCCAGTATAAATTTCAGGAATTTTAATCTCTGTAAAAGATAATTTTCTCTGCCTACACTTCCATTTGGTGGCCACACAGAGACCTAGATAACTAGCAGAGAATTTCTTCCTTGCCCAAATAATCTTTAGTGAGTATAACTTCCTTCCTACTTGAGTGACCTGACCTTCAATAAACCAAGTAACTATGGTTTCTAAAAAAGTCCTAAATGCATTTATAAAGTACATTTATAATTAACAGATGTAAGGAGAGAAGGAAATATTTCTGCATCACTTTACACCTCCGCCCATAAAAGCAAAAGAAGTCCAACATCTCTTTCCTAACTTCCTATTAGGGCTTCTGATCTGATTTGTTAGAACTTAAGTCAGTAAGCCACATCTTATTAGTCCTTTGGCTAATTTAAAGAGCAGAAACCAGGAGCCACTAAGTTTCTATTATTTCTCATGCCTGAAGGTCATGGGGTGTCCTTGCTCCTGGCCTGGTCCCACCTCGAGCAGTCTCGGCATGTTCCACTTCTTCCTTCTGGCTGCTGCTTCAGTGGTGACTTTGGAGGTAAGGCAGGTGGGCTGTCATCCTCCAAGTAGTTAGTTGGGTAGATGTGGAGTCTCAGAACATGTCATACACTTGATCATTTGGGGAGTAGAGGAAATATTTGAGGAAGTAGAGAGCAGTGCTTTTTAAACTTTTCAGTGAATGCTTGTCACCTGGGGATTTTGTTAAAATGCAGATCCTGATTCAGTCAGCCTGGGGTATGGCCAGAGATTCTGCATTTCTATCAAGCTTCCAGTTGATTCTGATGCTGCTGATCCATCAAGATAATATGATTGGCAAAAATTTATACTGTCCAGTCTAAACCACATTATCCAAGCCAGATTTTACTGGAGAAGCCCTGCATTTGGGTGGTTGCAGGCACTTATCTAGTGCTTTTAATAAACTACCATTTTGACTTCTGTCCAACTATTGTTACTTACATGCATGCTTCCCCCTCTGGGATTCACATAGGGGAAGAAGAGATATGGTCAAGGTTTGGGCACCATAGCCCCATACCCAATTTCTAACCCATTATTATAAAAATGTATATGATTTATACTCTTTTCATGGATAACCATTTACACTAGTTATAGATAACCATTTACAAAGTTTGCAATATATTTTTTAATTGTCTGGACAAAAATTGAACATATAAATATTAAATCTTCAAATTCCAAAGCTTTATTATATTTCAAAATTCATATACCAAGTTCTCTTTTTATTGCCTGAGAATTCAATTTTTTGCATGTGTTCTTCAGTCCATAGATCATCCATGGAACTCATAAAAAATGTCTTCAGCAGTATTTGAGACAAAAATGGAAACAAATTTTAAAACCCTTGTTTGAAAATTTAGAGCAGCAGGTATTTTGCTGAAAGAATAATTTCTATTACAAGGACCGCTCTTAGTGAAAGGAAATTGAGCATTTTGTTGAAAGCACCAGCTTCCTATAACAAGGAATTAAAGGTAACTCTTTTTCTTTGGTATGATTCAGATCTGAATTCACAGTAGAGTGATTTTTCCAAAGAAAACAACTTTTCAGATATGTGATGATTCTAATATGCAAATTCTCTGCCTAAAAGAATAATGTCCTGTTGATGTGAACTGTTAGATGCAAATTTAACATTCATATGGAAAACTCATGATTTTTTTTTAGGAATTTCTAAAGTGCATTCAACTTAAAGCTATTTAAATGACTGGTCTTCTTAGATGAAGTACTCATATTCTGTACACTTATAGAGAAAGATGAATATTGGAGAAAATGACTACAATTCAAAATATTACTAACCCATCATTTACCCTTTATTTATTTGGCCACCCAGCATTTATTTAACTAACATTTACTGAGCAACTACCATGTGCCACATATTGACCCAAGTGCTTTAATAGATCAGGGAGCACACATGGCATCAAGAAACTATCTTTTGTTCAAAGTACATAATGTATCTTGAAGGACAGTGCCTCAACCCTCTAGGGTACATCTCCAAGCTAGTTCATTATCTGCATTTTTAAGACCATTTCAAACTCCTATCAGGCCTGTAAGTTCTGGATGATATGGTGCACAGTGGGTTCAGTGGATCCTGTGATTATGTACCCATTGCTATGCCTCCTATACTATGGGATAGCTCTCTTGGTAAGAGGTGATGTAATGCAGGATTCCATGATACATCAGAAATCTGTGAGCCCTTTGATCGTGATATTGGTCTAGGTACCGTGGGTAATGAGGATAAAGCCATGTCCAGATTACACATCAATCTCATCAAGGATGAATTGCTGTCCCTTCTGGTAGGAAGGGTCCAATACAATCTACTTGCCACAAAATGAATTGTAGGACTCCTCAGGGGATGGTGCCATATCAAAAGTCAGTCTTAGGCTCAGTTGCTGATAGGTAGCGCATACATCAGTATCACTAGGTAGGCCAGCTGTGGTAAAAGGCATCCCCTCTGACAGCTGATTTTTTCTTAATTCCATTTTATTGAGATACATTCACAAACCATACAATCATCCATTGCATTCAATCAATTGTTCACAGTATCATTATACAGTTGTGCATTCATCACAACAATCAATTTTTGAACATTTTCATTTCCACATTAAAAAATAATAAAAATTAAAGTAAAAAAGAGTATGCAAAACATCCCATACCCCTTATCCCTCCCTATAATTCATTTACTTTTGTCCTCATTTTTCTACTCATATGTCCATACACTGGATAAAGGGAGTGGGAGCCACAATGTTTTTATAATCACACAGTCACACAGTGTAAGCTATAGAATTATACAATTGTCTTCATGAATCAAGGGAACTGGGTTGCAGTTCAACAGTTTCAGGTATTTCCTTCTAGCTATTCCAATACACTAAAAACTAAAAAGGAATACCTACATAATGCATAAGAATAACCTCCAGAATGACCTCCCAACTCCATTTGAAGTCTCTCAGCCACGGAAACTTTATTTTGTTTCATTTCTCTTCCCTATATTGGTGCAAGAAGGTTTTCTTGATCTCACAATGCCAGGGCCAAGCTCATCCCCACCAGTTATATCTCACATTGCCAGGAAGATTAACACCCCTCGAGTCATGTCCCACGTAGGGAGGAGGGCAGTGAGTGGGCTTAGAGAGAGAGAGGCCATGTCTGAGCAGCAAAAGAGGATCTCTGGGGGTGACTGTTCAGCACAATTTTAAGCAGCCTTAGCCTCTCCTTTGCAGAAACAAACTACATAAGGGCAAGCCCCAAGATCAAGGGCTCAGCTTTCTAAATTGGTAGTCCCCAGTGCTTGTGAGAGTATCAGGAATTCCCCAGGTGGGGCAGTTTAAATTTCCACATTTTCCCCCAGTCCCTCAAGGGGGCTTAGCAAATACATTTTGTTCTCTGCCCAAATTACTTTGGGATATATCGGGACTTCACACTAACCTGTACAAACCAAGCAAATTTCAATTCCTATTCAAAGTTCCATGTAATTATGGTGTTTGAATAAATTGATCATTCAAATTACATTATATAGTGTGTACAAAAAAATATAGATTTTTACACCTAATGAATATCTCTTCTTTGGTCTCACACAGAGGTTGAGGTTTTAAAACACCATCACTATTGTCCTTTACCCTATACTCTGATTTACCTTAGCCTGAACCAAGTCCATTTCATTCATTTTGCTACAGAAGTCTGATCTCTTTTTCAGACTCTTTAACATTTGTTGTATGGGGTCATGCTGATATTCATAGCTGCCAGACTCTGGCTCTGAGTCCCTGGTGTCATACAGATACCAAAAATTTCTAGGGACCTTTTACACAAAGAGCCCAGAATTGCAGTATTTAGAAATAGCCATTACAACTCAGGAATACGTGTAACTGCTGTAAGAGCTTACAATATAGGAACCTTTACAATAAGCCTTCCCTGGTAACCTATGCTCTCAGATGCAATTATCAGAGTTTGCACATTATAGTTAGTCCATATTAGTGAGGCATTATAATGTTTTTCTTTCCGTTTCTGTTTTTCTCACTCAACATTGTCCTAAATGCCCATTCACCTAGTTGCATACCTCACAACTTCATTCCTTCTTGTGGCAGCTCAATATTCCATTGTATGTATACACCACAGTTCGCCATTCTGTTCATCAGCCAATGTTCCCTTAAACCTCCTCCATCTACTGTGAATCATGAATATTGCCACCATAAAGCCCACTGTGCAAATGTCCATTAGTGCTCATCTTTTCAGTTCTTCCAGGTATATACCCAATAATGGGGTTGCAGGACCTTATGGCAACCCCATTCCTAGCTTCCTGTGGAACCACCACATTGCTTTCCAGATGGGCTGTATCATTCTACTTCCCTACCAATGGTGATTAGGTACATCCCTTTCTCCTCATTTCCTCAAGCACTTGTATCCCTCTGTTTATTTTTAAACAGTTTTATTCACACACCATACATTCCCTCCTAAGTGAATAATCAAAGGTTCCTGGTCTAATCACACAGTTATTCATTCACCACCACTATCTATATGCGGGCCTTTCCATTTCTTTCACAAAAAAAGAGAGAGAGGAGAAAAAAGAAAAAAAAAAAAAAAAAAAGAAAGAAATGACAACTGATATTTCTTCTTTCTTCAATTCAGCATTTGCGGGATCTTTCTCCAGTCTATATCCTCCTCCAGAGTTTCAAACAATTCAGAATTGTCTGTTTTTTCACTGAAACTCTGGAGAGAAGTTTTTAGTCTGTCAGCTAATTTCATCAATCCTTCACAAAGCCATAGGTGTGAGCAGAGAGATGAATCAGTGTAATAGAGGTAATTGACTTGCAGATCTGAGTTACCTACACGAAACTTTCTTCTGCTATGTGGATCTGCTTGGACTTAATCTTGAGTGTACTATGTCCATCATACAATGGATTTCTGCTCTGCCCATCTAATCTTATGACATGGTGAGTCTGACAATATTCTGTTCATGATAAACAGCTGTGGTTGCATAGCCACTCTATGACAGAGACAGATGGTCAGGCTGGTCAGACTCCACAAGTGCCCAAAAGGAAGTGAAGACCTGATTTCTGAATGATGAATAGTTTTCTCTAGAAGACAGTGTGACCTTGCTTCAGAACCTGGGAATTTTTGAAATGACTCATGCCTGCAATCAGCTGACTAGAGACTCTATGTGGCATCTTTGTCTACCACACAGAGCTCCAGCACCATATGCCAGGTCATATGGGCAGAGCAGTGATGTTGCTTGAACCCAGATTGGACACAGTGAAATCTTTTGTTGCTCTGGGATCTACTCAAGACTAATAACATTTTAATTGCCCAATAAATTATTAGATAAATATTCCCAATTGTATTAGGTGATGTTTTCAAAATTTAAAGATGCCTTCCAAGATACATGGTTTCTTAATGCTAATAGATACAGAGAATAATTTTTCCTTTAATTTGTAGGGTTTTTAATATACTCAGACAACTGAGTCTCTAAAATGTTGACTAATGTGGCAAGTCTCTGAATTTTGTTTTTGTTTTTTTTTTCCTATCCTGTGTCATGCCTGTGCAATAGAGAGAACCAGAGGGATGTTCTGCAGAATATCCATATGATCAATATTTTTGGACTGAATTATGACAAACAGCAGGAGAGTTTACCAAAGCCCTGGGAAGAGCCATGAATGAGTGTTTCTGTTTTTTCAATGAAAGCAAACTGCTTCTGATCCCTTTCTTGATAGCAGTTGAAAAATATGTATATTTACTAGAACCAAAACCAAAGCTGCACAGATCTTTCCTAGGAAAGATGCTTCATTTCACACAGAAACTGTGATTAAAGACACCATTTGTTTAAGTTTATGGTAGCTTACTATCATCCACCATGCCAATCTATTTTTTTTTTTTTTTTTTTTTTGCAGGTCAGGCTGGTGGTTAACCAAGTGGTAGTATGCTAGAGACTACCACACCTGCCTCTTTTCTTCCATTTCAACCAGTATAAAGTCTTGCTTCTGATTTACTGTCTTGGCTGGGTGGAAAGATTTAGCAGAAATTTGTTGGCTTCCATTTGGCCTTTTGAAGCATATTTTGGCTCTTATTCCATATCTTATGAAATTGGTTAGGGTTTTTTACAACTGATAAATACACCCATCCAAATTATTCACTTGGGGCTGGAGACATGATCACAGGGTAGATTCATGGTCCCACTGGACCCACTGTGAGACAGACTTGGGAAAGAGCTTCATTTATCCTAGCATCAGGTTCTAACAGAGGGCCTACGATGATGGTATTAGTGTGAGTTCTGGCACTGTATCTAAAAGAACTTGAAAGATAAATGAGTATTCCCCTTTACCCTGTGCACATACATTAACTCTGGTATATGACTGTACATCCCTTTGGTGAAATATTGGATTACAGCTACTATGTATACTTGCTATGACATGTCAGGGACTCTGATGAGGGAACTTGGCCATGTTTTCAATCACTGGTCTCTGAAGTGTGACAGTGACTCAGATCTGGGTCCTGGATAAGGGGTTATGATTGTATTACTGAAGCAGCAAAAGCCTAGTTGTATGCCCATCTCTCTTTACCTTGAGAACTCCATGGAATATTAAACATAACCACAGATCCCTGAATTATAGGACGCTCTGATCACTGCCTGTTTTTGTTAATGGTTTCCTCCTGATGACTAAGTTTTGCCATCAGGTTATTACTATTCTTGAATCTTATCAACCTCATTGATACTAGGCAGCCAGTTCCATGGCAATATCTCCTACCATCAACTCTGCTCTCACTACAGAAGACAGGCATCATTGAGCCTCTAGCCCCCTCACCAACATGATTTTCTTTAGTGAAGGAAGTGATTTTGACTCCTCCTGGGTATTGTCAGTATTATACAATAATTCCATCCTGACGTGTTCACCTGTCTGTTTCTTGACCCCTTCCTTAATACTCTGTCAAGGAAATTCTGAGATCTCCACTTCATTTTCTATAGACCATCTATGTGGGTTTGGATATATTATGTACCCCAGAAGAGCCGTGACCTTTTAACTCAATCTTGTTGGGTGGAATCTTTTGATTGAGTGTTTCCATGGAGAAGTGACTCATCCAACTGTGGGTGATACTTTTGATTAGATTATTTCCATGAAGGTGTGACCCTGCCCATTCTGGGTGGGTCTTGATTAGTTCACTGGAGTACTTAAGAGAAGCTAAGAGTAACACAGGCACTGACACTTGGAGATGCTTGGAGATGCTTGGAGATGCAGACAGAAGGATGTTTGGAGATGCTAAGCTAAGAGATAAAACCCAGAGTTGCCTGGGAGAAGCTAATAAAGGACCCGCAGATACTTAGAGAGAAACACCCTGGGAGAAAGAAGCAAGGATGCACAGGAGCTGAGAGAGAAGAGCTAAGACAAAAGCCCAGAGACATTTTGGAGAAAGCCATTTTGAAACACAAATCGAGAGCAAAGGACCAGCAGACGCCAGCCACATTTCCCCCACCGTCAGCTGACAAAGGTGTTCCAGATGCCATCGGCCTTCCTTCAGTGAAGGTATCCTCTTGTTGATGTCTTAGTTTGGATACTTTTATGGCCTTAGAACTTTACATTTGTAACTGAATAAATCCCCTTTATAAAAGCCAATCCATTTCTGGTATTTTGTATAATGGCAGCATTAGCAAACCAGAATACCATCCTTATTTACTAGTTTTAGGGAGCTATTCTAGCTGTGTATTAGAAGAAGCTCTAAGTGTTTTTTTCCAAGATGCTAAATCCATAGTCACAGGAGAGTACCCCCATATAAATAAACTCTCCATTATCTAGTTTTATATTCTGACCCTCTGGTTAAGCACAATTAAGAGCCAATCTCAGGCATGTTCTGGTTCCTACTGGTATATACTAGTCAGGTCCTATAGAACTTTTGGTGAATAATCTCTTATCTCTCTTATCTGTTAAAGCAGGGACAATCCTTTCTAAGTCAGGCCATGATGAGGCTTGACTCACGTTATCAATCTAGAAGCAATGAGGGAAGGTGGGGGCAGATATTTAGGAGGCTGTGGTTTCAAGATAATCAAGGACATCTACATCTACAAATGTCCCCATCCTAGGTCTCATGGTTCAAATCTCTCACTTTTTTTTTCTTAATCAGAGTTCTAACTTTAACATAAGAAATTTGGCAGGTCTGTGAATTCATCTTTTGTCTTTCTGTTACTTGCAAAAATAAGTCCTCAATGTGATTTGCAACAAAGTCTACATGCTGACTATAGGAAATGGGATGTTTTCAAATGTTGCCATGGACACCTTCTAACATATATAAGGTTCCATGAATTGATAGTTGGCTGATCTCAGCTTGCTGTTTTCATTTCCTTAAATTTATCCATGGTATTTATTAGCCAACTGTGGTAGATTGGATTTTGGACCTCAACAAAATGCATATTATTAATCTAAATCTATATTCCTGTGGGTGAGAACTCACTTTTAAATAGGACCTTTGAAGATATATTATCAGGTGTGACTCAACTGAATCAGGGTAGGCCTTAAACTGTATTACTTGGGTCCTTTATAAGCAGAAGAAATTCAGATGCAGTGAGTCAGAGAAGCCACAGGAAGAAGCAGGAAGTCAGCAGAAACCAGAATAGCAGACATAAGAGAGTGAGCATGTGGAAGGCAGAGATGCAAGCCAAGGATTGTGGCAAGACAGCACCAGAATACTAAGACTTTGGGGAGAAGGTGCCTTGATTTTGGACTTCTAGTCTCTAAAATTGTGCACCAATAAATTCTTGTTATTTAAACCAACCCATTGTGTGCTAGTTTTCATATCAACCATGGCAGACTAAGATAACAACCAACTCCAAAGTTCATATGGTCACCATTTCTATGATATATAATATAATGATATTATATAAGCCAGTACATCCCTTTCCACCTATATCTTATCTCAATTCACCACAGATGAGATTCTTAGTAATTACTATGCTGTAGTTGCCAGGAGTTATCACCTTTTTATTTACCACCAGAAGTGGAGATCTTATTGCCATTTGGCAAGAGAGATATCTAATTACAGAATCCCATCTTGAGGCTATGCATCCAAGGCCCTCTTCTGGTACTTACTAACTGACTTTCCTCCAAAAGATAAGTCCCTGAGATAAGGATTTGTGTTCAGGTTGATTATTTGTGACAGCATCTCAGAGAGCAACTATAGGAGATTCAGAAACTAAAGGGAAGACAGTCAATATAGGATTTGTTATTAGGAAAATTACCATTGGGAGAAACTGAAGAGTAATTCCACTGAATAGCTCTGGAAGTCAGTATAAAATACATGCCTAAGAGTCATTTCATTTGAAAGGCAGTGAAAAAGCTGCAGTATTAAACATTCTACTCCTATCAGACAATGAGGGCTGCTGGGGATGGAGGGAACAGCAATAATTACCCATTCTTTGAGTTGGCCATATGTAACAAAGAGAACTTCAGTGATCAGAGCAAATCTTAAGGCAAAGAAATGCCGTTTCTGAAAGTAGGAGGTTGTATAGGTGTGCATCAAAATAGTAAAAATAAAGAAATAGGGACAGGACATTGACAGCATCTGCTATATCCAGTTAGGAAAAAAAAAATCCTCATTAACTTTACTGTGGAGTTTGTGATTGCTCTTGTTTGCTAAAGCTGCCAGAATGCAATATACCAGAAATGGATTGGCTTTCATAAAGGAGATTTATTAGGTTACAAATTTACAATTCTAAGGCCATAAATTTGTCCAAACTAAGGCATCAACAAGAGGATATCATCACTGAAGAAAGGCCAATGGTGTCTGGAACACCTCTGTTAGCTGGGAAGGCACGTAGCTGGTGTCTGCTGGTCCTTTGCTCCTGGGTTGCATTGTTTTCAGCTTCTGATTCCAGCAGCTTTCTCTTTAACTGCCTGTGGGTTCTCACTTAGCTTGTCTGGGGCAGACTCTGGGCTTCATCTCTTAGCTTAGCATCTCCAAACATCTTTCTGTTTCTCTAAGCATCTGGATCTGTGTTGGCTCTGAGCTCTCTCTCTCCCTGAGCTCTCTTAAGGACACCAATAAACTAATTAAGACCCACCTTGAATGGGTGGGGTCACATCTACATGGAAATAATCTAATCAAAATGCTCCACCCACAACTGAGTGGATCACATCTCCAGGGAAACAACCTAATCAAAATATCCCACCCACAATGGGTCTGCCCCCAAAAGAGTGGATGAAAAGAACATATCTTTTAGAGGTACGTAACAGATTCAAACCAGCATAGTGATATCTACATTTGTTCACTTTTACATACAGTGCTTCTTGATAATACAAAGAACATGTGCTAATTGCTACCTTTAAATTAATACTAAATCTGAAGAGTCATTACTATAAAGAAGTCCTATGGAAGAAGATATCCTTAAGAAAGAAGGAGCCAGAAATGGTAATACTGACCTGGTTACAATGCTTCGGTTATCAATGGGAACTCATTCCTGACACTAGTTATGAGCATTACGATATTTTTGGGGGACAAAATGCAGTTAATTGAAATGTGAAGAGATTGAGTCTTGCATCAGCACATTTGGTTCATTCGTTGTAATATTACCACATCTGTACACTCAGGCAGGTAAGCCTAAAGAGATTCAAGTTTTACTAATTATTGAATAATATTCCCTAATTAATTAAATTTTCTAGATGAACTATATCAGTTGAAATATACTTTTCTCTTTTTTGGGTAAGACTATGTAAGTGCCAGAAAGTATCCTGTTCAATGCAGTGTCTCCAGCACTTAGAACAGTGGCTTGCACAGAGTGGACATGAAATTGTACGGAATACTGAATGAGTGGCATATAACCAGTTTTTTTAATGAGATGTGTATTGATTTTTTTTAGATTTCCACTAAATATTTTTTAACAGTTTATTCACACACCATGCAATCCATCCAGAATGTACAATCAATGATTTTCAGTATAATCACAGGGTTATGCATTCACCATATATAACTATTTTTTCATTTCATCATATAGCTACACAATAGCTTATCTGCAATTCTGAAATATAAAAAGCTATAAAAACTGAAAGAATTTTTGTAAATATTTTGGTAAAACTTTACCAGACCTGACCTCACTGGGTGTCAAATAGTACCTGAAATCTTATAAGGTTACTTATAATATTATGCCTCTTAGTGTGAACATTATACATTTTGCTGCAAAGATTATTAAGTTTATTTAGGGGGTACATCTCCAAATACCCTTTAGATTGGTATTTCTTTTTTAAGGTACAAATGCTTCTGAATCCTGGCCCCAAGGGTTTCCTATCAGGAAGTATGGACTCATTTTTTTTAAAAGTCACACATTTGATTTAATTCTTTATAATTCAATTCTAGAATACATGTACCATATGTATTGTTTTACCAAGCAAACCTATGGGTTAGTATGAGCATAGCAATTAATGACCTTGTAATTTGTCTATATGCATACAAGCACTTAATATTTCTGAGAGCAACTCTGTAAGTTTTATTTTGTTTGGACTTTTAGGACTCTGACTGATTCTCTTTTTGCACAGAATATAATTGAGAAGAGAAACACTTGCAAATAATTATAGGAATTGGAACAAAACTGTAAGACATTAGGGGTTACTAAATAAATTTCAGAATAAGTAAAACAAACAAAAAACAGAAAAACAGGCATTATTGATGCAAAAAATAAAACACAGTCTTTGTCTTCTTGAAATTTACTGTCAAATAGAGAAGATAGATACAAATTAAAAGTAATTGCAAAGTAGTTCATAAGTGTTATGATAAGGTATGAAAATGGAGCACAGGGAAGGGCACAGCATAGCTTGGGGCTTTATGGGAGTCTTCTCAGGGGAGGTGACTGACCAAAGGGAATGTAGAGGTCTCTCCCAGCCATGATGTATTAATATTTATTAACCTTCGGTAATGCGACTTACATAGAATTTTACTGTCTTCCTAGTGATTTTTTCAAATACACCATATCTTACATCCCAAATCAGCTTAAAATATGGTTCTTTTCTCAAGTTTATGATGCAATTTCAGCAAAATGTACTGTCATGTAACTATTAATGTTCTCATAAAACTAATGAGGATAGGAAAGTTTGTTTCTCTCCATTTGCTAGAACACATCTTTATAGCACATGGACTTAATATTTCTCCAGTACCATGAGATACAGTTGTTCAACAACCTTCATGTTATTTCACCCTACCCTTCTCCACACCACAATGTGTACAAACCTACTTTTATCTGCATGCATATTCTTCTTCCTTTATTAAACATGGTAAGAAAACTTTCTTCCTATCAAAGACCAGTCCCTGCTTTTGTGTTTTGGATCCCTCTCTCTCACCATTTGGAGGAATTTGCTCTTTATCTCTCTGTTTCACTCCCTATCAGCATTAGTTAATCGCTGTCTAGTCTATCATCCTCATTCAAACAAATTCCATCTTAAAACTAATAACCTTTCTTTGTCCTCAGATACCAGCTACCTCCCAATTTCTTTCCTTGCTTTCATAGATATAATTATTAAAGGCATTAACTATGCATGGTGTTTCTACTTTCTCCTCTTTCAGTCATTCTTCAACTTACTCCAATCTGTCAGGGCCAACATATACAATAGAAACTACTATTGTCAAAATCACCAGCAAAACACACTTTGCCTAATCCAATGACTATCTATCCATCCTTACCGTATTCAAACTCTGTAACAGTTAATTCAGCTGACCAGCCCATCCTTCTGGGCTTCACGATGCGTTTTTCATCCTACCTCACTGGCTGTTCCTTCTCAGTCTCAAATGCTTGTGCTACCTTTTCTCCTTGACTCAGGACTCGGAAAACAGATTCCTCTCCCTATTTGCACCCACTTTCTAGGTAACTGCAATGAGTCAGGAGGCTATAAATGTCACTGATGTGAAGAATCCTAAATTTATGCTTACAGACCTTATTCTCACCTGAAATCCTTAATTATTCTTTCAATTGCTACTTGATATTTCCACTTGGATATCTCACAGACATCTCAAACTTACATTTTAAAAGCAATTTTATTGAGCTATATTCACACACCATGCAATCCATCCAAAGTATATAATCAATGCTCACACTATCATCATATAGTTGTGCATTCATCGCCACAATATTAGAACATTTTCATTATTGCAAAATAAAGAAAAAATAAAAATAAAAAAGAGCATCCAAACCATCCCATGCCCTTTATCTTCCCTGTTATCTATCTATCTATATATATACTTTTGTTGTTCTACTACTCATTTACCCATACACTGGGTAAAGGGAGTGTCATTCACAAGAATTTCAGAATCACATGCTCACACAATAAAAGCTATATAGTTATACAATTATCATCAAGTATCCAGTCTGATGGATTACAGTTCAACAGATCCAGGTATTACTTTCTAGTTATTCTAGTACACTAGAAACTAAAAGGGAATATCTATGCAATGCATAAGAATAACCTCCAGAATGACCTCTCAACTCTACTTGAAATCTCTCAGCCACTGAAACTTTATTTTGTTTCATTTCTTTTCCCACTTTTGGTCAGGAAGGCAATCTCAATTCCATGATACTAGGGCCAGGTTCATCCCTAGGAGTCCTGTCCCACATTGTCAGGGAGACTTACACCCCTCGGGAGTCATGTCCCATTTGGTGGGGGGCGGGGCGGTAGTGAGTTTATTTGCAGAGTTGGCTGAGAGAAAGAGGCCACATATGAGCAACAAAAGAGGTTCTCTGGAGGTGACTCTTAAGCATACCCATAAGTAGGCTTAACTTCTCCTTTGTCGGAATAAGTTTTATAAGGGCAAGCCCCACGTTTGAGGGCTTGAGTTATTAAATTGGGAGCCCCTAAGTCTTGCAAGAATATCAAGAATTTCCCAGGTGGGTAAGTTTAATATTTTCACATTTTCCCCCAGTTCCTCAAGTGGACTTTGCATATATATCTTTTTATTTTCTGCCACAAATACTCTGTGATATATTGGGGATATTTTATTAACCTATACAGAATTATAAGATCTCATTCCCTAGTCTAGGTTCCATGTAATTATGTTGTTTAAGTAAACTGACTGTCTAGGTTAAATTTTGTACCAAATAAACATCTCTTCCTTTGGTGTCACACAGAAATTGAAGTTTTAAAATGCTGTCAATATCATCCTTTACCCTGTATTGTGATTTACCTTAGTCCTATCCAAGTCCATTTCATTCGTATCTCTAATTGAACTCTGATCTCTTTTTTACCTTCTTTAGCAGTTGCCGTATGGAGTAATGCTGCCTTTCACAGCTGCAGAATTCCATCTCTGGGTCTCAGGTGCCACTTAGATACCCAAAGTTCCAGGGAACTACCAGACTTTACCCAAAGAGCTCAGCATCTCATAATTTAGAAATAACCATCAAACTTAAATTTTATTGCACTTCTTCTATCCTCCAAATATGTGCCAGGTCTGCTTTTCCCCTATCAGGAGTGATATCATCATCCAACCAGTTGTTTTGGCCCGAAATGGAAACATCTTTGATTTGTCTTCCTTTTCCCTCAAATCTGCACAAAATTATTTAACAAATCCTATTGATTCTACCTCAAAATACATCTGAAGGCATTTTAATTCTATCTATCTTCATGACCACTCAAGCCATCATTGCTTCTTGCCTGAAATACTATAATTGCCTCTGGATGCATGTTCTGGCCAGAAATGGGTCATTCAAGCAGGGTAATTGAAAGAAGTTTTATAAGGGGATTACTGAAATCCATTAGTATAGACAACAAGGGATGAGGAAGTACCCCAAGACTAGTAACAATGGGGCAAGTAGTGAGAAAGAATTATAATATCTGGACAGAGAGCTGAATGATAGGGCCATGGGGCAGGTACTTTGGCTTCCAGTAGAAGGAAACAGCCAACGTGTAGCAACCTACCAGAGAATAAGCCAGGGGAATAAATCCCTTGATTTTATTCTCTTCTCCTCCTCTGATCTCTGGCTCATATTCCTCATTGACAAAGTGAAACTGGAAGCAGGAGTAAAAAGGATGCCCACGTTGCAGTCCAGATAATCAGCCACCAGAGCCCAGAAGAGTGTGGAGAAAAGTGGAGAGAGAATCTATGGGGGACAGTCAGAATGTATGTGCCCCAACCTCCTTATCTGAACCTGTGATTTCTACTCTTAGTTTCCAACATTTTAGCATGTGGAGTGATCTGCTTAAAGGGCAAATTGGATGATACCAGTCCCCTGCTTAAAAACCATCACTGGCTTTCTAATGAATTTATAATGAAATCCAAACCCCCTGCTGTGGTCTACTAGGCCCAGAATAGTTTGGCTTCTGCCTCCCTCCCCAGCATAAATTCAAGTCACTTCTTCCCATGTCCCCCTTTTATAGTTTCTCCAACACAGCAAGTTCTTTTCCATCTGTTCAGCGCACTCTACCTACAATCTTTATCCATCTCTGCCATAGCTGAATCCTTTTCATGCTTTAGATTTCAACCTAAATGTAGATGACTAGGAGAGAAATTCCCTGATTACTCTATTTTACGTAAGCCGAGCTATCCCTCTATCATAGCATCCTGCTTGTTTACAAATGGCTTCTGACACAATTGCTTGTTATTTCCTTTGTGAACTTATATATCCTTTATCCCTCCCATTGACTGTAAACTCCATGTAGTTGGAAATCATGGTTACCTTGTTCACTATTATACATTATGATCTCATATAACACCTGCATACACCTGGGACCCACACATATGATTAAACAACCAAACAAATAAATAAGGCACATTTTTACAATTTCTGGCAATAAATAGTGAGGTAATCTGCTGCCAAAAAGCTGGCTCAGGTGGAGTCCAAATTTGTAACGTTGACCTCATTAGCACCATGCACCCATTGATTGACTGAGGTTCATGGCTTGGCATCCTTGCATAATAAATACTCTTGCAGTTTAACTACAAAAACTCCCTTCTCCTCCTTGGTGTAGAAGTAAAAGGATGGTGGAACAATGCCAGAGATGAAAGGCCAAACTGCTTAGAGTTCAAAAGATACTTTGATAAGTCTTATGTGTGCTGATAGTTCATCTAATTCATCAACTCAAGTTGCAAAAAAAAAAAAAAGGTAGAAAAGGATTTGAAGATTTCACAGCTGACAAACCCTCTCCTCCTTCAAACTTTCTGCCAAAAAAGAGCACCAATCTCCTTCTAGAATTATGGTTTATTAACTCCATCTTTTTCAGGCTATGGAAGAATGGCTATCCATAAGATTAGAGAGAATTTAAAGTGAACTCAAAATTTTATTCAGTACTTGAACAGTTCTCCATGACTGAGGGTCTTCTAGGCATTACCAAAAATGTAAAAGAAAAGAACAAATTAAAAATTACAAACTTCCTAAGGGGTAACAATTTATTCTATGATTGATAAGTGGAATACTGATGGCGCAAATAATATACATACACAATGGGAATGTCACAGGATCTTATATTTCAGGGAGTGTAATCAATCTTCTTAGCAATTAAAGAGACCACCTGTAACAATGACCAAGTGCATGCTAAGGTATGAAAGCCTTTTGTCATGATTATAGACGGTGATAATGCTTGCTTTCCAGAAAGTGTAATTTCTCTCTTTTCCCCTCTCTCTCTCTTTCTCTCTCTCTCGTACATTCTTAAAACTGTGCAACTTCACAGGCACTGAGGTGCTGTAATGTAACATGTACTGAACTATTAGGATGTTTTTCAAGTCAGTTGAAAACCTATTTGTAGATATTTTTGTCCTAAGAACTCTCTAAAATCACTGCATTTTAGGGATACCAGAAGACTCAGTACTGAGCATCAGAAGGCAAAACAAAAAACTACTGTGTCACTTATTTATTTAACACCCTAATATTAATTGCAGAGCAGGCAGCTCAAGAACTTTTCCAGTGTTTTAATGGTGTTAATTGGCTCCAGAGAAAGACAGGATGAACATACAAACACAACCAGCTGACTACCCAAACAGTTATAGACTCAATTCAGTAAACACAGCCAAAATGATTACATCTAGAAAACCATCAAGTTTATCACATTCTATTTCTGACTTAGGAGTTTCAAAAAATTTATAGATAAAAGTTTTGACATTAACAAAGATCAGTTCAAAGTAATGGAATAGAATAAAGTATGTAAAGTCTGTTAGTATCATTTTTGTTCTCATTTTCATCCATGTCCTGAAATAAATTTCCTACAGAAATACTGAAGCATATGAATAGTATCCTTATAAAGAAATTTGATAGAGCATTTAGAAAGGAGAATGAATGAGGATATTTTGTTTCTATAATTAACCAGAAAGCTAAGTTCTGGAAAGGTAATTTTTCCACTTAATAATTGGGGCAGCTATAAATAAATGAGCAAAGAACATTCCTACATTGTCATTCTTTTTGTTGACATAAATGGGGAAGTGCTGAGACCAAATTCTGCAAGTGACTTAAGAAGAAAATGTTTTGTTAAGGTTATGAAAGTTATGAAAATTAACTGCATCACATATTTTATAAAAATCAATGAGGAAAAATACATTAGTTACTTCTTACCAATAATCTCTGTGTAATGAACTAGGAAACACCTAGACTATGCCATGAATTAATTGTGCTTATATGCTACAGTGTCAAGAACTTTGAAGGGTAAGAGATTTTACACTAATTGCAGCTAACAAGTTATCCTCCCAAGTTTCACTGTTGCTAGCAGAAGACACAAGTCTCCTGGGTCAGAGAAAGAGGACTTTATTATTCATGGCACAGAAAGCAATTTGAGCATAAGCATATTTGTGTTGGTTCCCCTTGCTCCTCAATTTCCATATGGAAGCTGCACATGCATCGCAGCTGAAAATCCATGACTTAGAGAACCTGAATCTTTATTCTAGGCTACATGCAAATCTGTCCTTTGCCCCAGAAGGAGCCACTACCTTTATTATACTGAGCAGCAAACAAATTTGCCCTTTGTTCTAGAGGAAAACACTGTCTTTATCTTTCAGTGCTGTTTGCTATACACACATCTTTGTAAAGATAGTCTGCAACATAACGGCAGTTAGTGCCTTGCTCACAAGATGTGCAGAAATGTCAGAGGCCCACGGAAAATTTTCTCCCAACAATCAGGAGCAGAATGATCTTGCAAATAACTATTTAAGGAAGTCAGAATTGTATTAAATATAATTTATTAGGTTTCCCTGAGATATTTTACCATCTGTTAAATCATATCTTCAGTGAATGATAAAGAGGAAACATCATTCTATGACTGTACCAGCAAAAAAAAAAAAAAAAAATTGCACATTTCTTATAAATTCACTGTAATTTGTGAACAATTCTTATTTGACTCTACAACAGAGAAATTTTATTGCTGGTGAGTGAATAAATATCTACAATAAGTGATACCGGGTCAATCTTCAGAATCTTTAAGATAATTTTTCTCACCAGAAGAACTTTTATGCTAGTGTGTTGATCTAAAATGCAACCAATTTACAGCCTTGCATTTTCGAATAGGCCTTTTATTTCTTTATTGCTTTTCCCAATTCCCTGTCTGCCCAAAGAACAGATTTAAATACCACAGCCAGCCAAACACACAAAGAACAAACCTCCTAGGCCTGAGAAGGCTGTTAGCTCTTCCTGTCTCCTGAGTAAGGCAAAACTTGGGCAATAGTTACAGGTTGTCCTGGGAGGGCTTCCTTACTCTGGGGAAATGTTTGAGCACACTGATGCTGAAAGGAAGAAACAAGTGAAGGCTGAATCCTTGTCTGTGGTCGGATGATCTGGGGGGGCATTGTAGCAGGCAGAGAGTCCACAGGGCTGAGTACTGAGGGAGTATTTTTTTTAAAGCGGTTTTCTTGAGATATATTCACATACCATAGAATCCTTCCAAACTGTACAATCAGTGGCTTCTAGTATACTCACAGAGTTGTGCATTCATTAGCACAATCAATTTTAGAACATTTTCATTTCTTCAAAAAGAAAAACCCCATACCTGTCAGCAGTCATTGCTGAATCCCTCTATCCTTCCCCATCCCTACATATCCACTAATCTATTTCTGTATCTATAGATTAATTTATATTTACATTTTATATAAATGGAATCATACAATAGATAGTACTTTGTGTCTGGTTCCTTTCACTTAGCATGATATTTTGTTTTTATAAATTATTATTATTTTTTTAATTGGAGAAGTCATAGGTTTACAGAAAAGTCATGTAAAAACTACAATGTTCCCATATACTCCCCTATTGTTGACACTACATTGGTGTGGTGCCTTTGTTGCAATGGATGAAACAATATTAAAACAGTACTAATAACTATTTTCTATAGTTTACATTAGGTATAGTTTTTTCTCATATGCCATCCTATTATTAATGCCCTGTATTAGTGTTACACATTTGTTATAATTCATGAAAGAACACTCTTATATTTGTACCATTAACCCTAATCCATCATCCACTGCATGGTTCACTGTGTTATACAATCTCATGCTTTATCTTCTAACTTTCATTCTAGTAACATATATGACCCAAAACTTCCCCTGAGGGAGTATGTATGCCTGAAGTCAAGTGTGGTACCGGAACAATAGATCTCTGTGAATTGATAGTTGGTGGGAAGAGGACGGGGGTTCACAGAATGAAAACACAGAGGTGACCAATATGAAGAGGAGGGCCAGAAGCAGGTATCCAGAGGCAGCGTGTGGAGCTAGAGCACTGAAGAGCCAGAGAGGTGAGAGCAAAGAGCAAATGGGGTATCAAGAGGAGAGTGCTGGAAGAAACATATTGAGTAAATTCTGAGCTCAAGTTCTGAAACTGACCACAGGAGTGGTGGGATTCCAGGATTTCATGGATGCAATACACTGGTTTCTTGTTTCAGGTTATTGGAGCAAGCATTAGAGAATGGATAAAAAGTTTGGTCTTTTGGATGGGGTGGAGAAGGAAGGCAAGAAAAATGAATTAGTTCTTGGAGAGTGTGGTAGATGGAGTTAAAATTCCATAACATTGATTGTTTAGGTTGCCTTGAGGGGTCACAATTTCTTCAGTTTTGAAAAGGAAAGCCTTGTGGTGTCTCCCACTTCGATAACCTTCTGCAGTGCTCTATTTCGTGTCATATAGATTTTCCTATATGTACTTTGTACTTTTGTAATTTTCCAACTAATTGTCAACTCTAGAGTCCTAGTAGAAGTTGTGGTAATGGGCAAGTAGACAGCAAGCTATGACTGCAAAAGGGAATATTCCCAATAGAAACGTACTGAATTGTGAATGTAAATTCCAAAATACCCCCATTATATTTTGTGTTGAAAGATCTGTTTGATGTGCTCTATTTGACCCATAGCTATATCAAAGGAAATAATGCCCTTCAAAATCAAGATACACATTTTGGGAGCCACATTTGAAAATCAGCTGGATGATGTTCTTGCTGAACCAGAGAGTAAGGCTAGTGTGGAAGAAAGTACTGCCAAGCGAGTGAGATGTATCTTTGTGGTGAGGTTAAGTATCACCAACTGGTTAGTGCCATCGTTACGGGAGAGGGAAGGTCTGACATTATACTGATGTCATTGGATGGTTGGCTCCAATTTCCCCAATCTGTTATGCTTTTCCTTATTTTGGGCATAGCATAGAAAAGAGGTTGAACATGCAGCCCGCACAATTCTTTTAAGAATATACAGAGGACAGTAATTGAGACTCAGCCAACAGCAGAAATAGTAACAGGGTCAAACCAAGCTACTCTAGTGTGGGACTTTGTGGAAGGAACACTTGTCTAGTGACTTAAAACCAGACTCATTTATTCACTCACAGTTCTGTAGGCAGAAGTCTAGCATGAGGTGGCTATGTTTTCTGGTCAGTATCTCACAAGGTTGAAATTATAGTATCAGGTTGGGCTGTGTTCCCAGCTGGACCTCAGAGTCCTTTTCCAAGCTCACATGACTGTGGCAGAATTCATTTGCTTGAAGTTGTAGGTCCCGTTTCCTTGTTGGCTGTCAGCCAGAGCCACTCTCAGTTCCTAGAAGCCACCTTTCTTTGTTTTATGTGGCCTCCTTCATTTTCATAGCCAGCCAGGGAAAGTCAAATCCTTCTTGTGCTTCAAGTCTATCTGATTTCCCTGACTTTGACCTCTAGAAACAGATTTAAAGGACTCATGTGATTAGGTCATGCCCCCCATGATAATATCTCTATTTTTAGGTGATCTGATTGGGACTTGAATTATATCTGCAAAGTCCCTTTACAGCAACATCTAGTCCAGTGTTTGGATAATCAGGAGAAGGTTTGTGAACTATAGTGGCTTAGGGGCTTGGAGGCTGTGGTAGCTTGGAGCTATGCACCCAGGTAAAAAAACATGCTCTTAAATTTAACCCACTCCTGTGTGTGGGGATCCACTGTAAGTAAGATCTCTTCAAGATGTTACTTCAGTTAAGGTGGGGCACAACTGAATCATGTTGGGCTTTAAACTGGATTACTGGCGTCCTTCACAGAGTGAAAGTCAGACAGAAAAAAAGCCAGAGTGAGCAAACAGAAGTTGAATGACAGTGAAACATGGGGGAACAAATGGAGAAGTCAGGAGAGGCTGCCTTGTGCATTGGCTTGTGACAGAAAAGCCAAGGTCCAAGGATCCCTGGCAGCCAGCCCCAGAACACCACTTCTGTAAGAAAGTGATGATGATGCCTTGATTTTGGACTTCTCCTAGCTACAAAATTGTGGGCCAATAAATTCCCACTGCTTAAGTAAACCCATTGCATGATATTTGCTTTAGCAACCAGAAAACTAAAACAAGGACCCTTAGAATTCTGCCTACTACACTAGCCATCCATGCACTGCTTATGTACATACTCAAAATTACATATTTACTTTCTCCTCTGCCCATGAATTACTTCCTCTTTCTAGGAGGGGAAATGGTTTTTTCCTAGCCCCAGAGATAAGGAGTCTGCATCTTTTGTGTGATCCATCCCTGCATCCTACAGACATGAACCTTAGCAATTTGACTACATCCCAGTGCCCTTATCAAAGTTGTAAAACTGCCACCGATGTATATCTAAACAACATGCAATGCTACCTTCTGAACCTTACCACTAGCATTTGAAATAACAATACAAGGACCCATCCAAGATAACCAATAGACCAATAGGCAAGAAAAGTGTTTTCTTTTCATGGGTCACTGCTAGATGAGTACACTTAAAAGAAGCTACAAACACTGAGCCTCACAAGCTCCCCCAATATCCTCTGCCCCTTGGAGCCAGTGTCTCCCAGTCTTAACAATGAAAGTAAGGACAAAGGTTTACTCAGAGAAAACCATTTGACCAGTGGGTATAAGGTGACCTAAGCCAGTTGTTTGGATATTGTGGAGGTAGTGGTAGCTACGAAAAATTTGGTGTCAATGAGGGTCAGCAATCCACCCTACTCCCCATCCCCATGGGACTGATACAGGTTATAACGAAAGCAAGCTGCAGAAGAACTCTGCCACATATACACATTTTAAACAAGCTTTATAAAAATCAGTAAGGCAAAAATAGTTTAAACAATCTGTTCTGTAATCTTGATGATATGCCAGTTTTCTGTCCTTGTAAGTGACCCAATCTCACCTTGCACAGAAATATCACTGGAGGCTCCAATATTCTAGAAGGAAGATCCTATTACCATTGTAGTCAGAATCCTCCAACTTAGTGGCTGACACAAAACTATTGAATGATCATGGCTTGGGTTCCCTTCTCATGGCTAGAGACCATAAAACTTGAACTCTCATACTCTGTTCATGCCAGATAAGGGATATTTCAAAACTGTTTTAGGTAATCCATTTGTAGTAAATGCCAAACTATAACTCTGCTGATTAACAGGACACAGATTTAACCAATGAAATCCTATTTATTAAAAGACTCATTAAGTTGATTCTTAAAGCCTTTGGTGTTGATCAAAGATAAAAATAAAGGAAACATTTATAGTGGCCTTGTCTGGAGTGTGGGTTTTCCAATAGAATGCTAGCAGTCCTGTGTTCTATAGGGTAATTGGCCTATTAATTCCTGAATAGAGTAATTGACTGCGTCTAAGGCCAAACTGAAACATATTCAGGCATATTACACTCTCTATAAAGAAGTATTTGGAAATAAATTGCAGCCATTTTATAACTGGTGTGTAGGTACCTTGCAGTCAGGTGGCTTTTCGCTACTTCCATGCCCCATTTGGGGCATTTGAATGTCTGGAATGGCTTACAGGCAGGCCCAGTAACTAGGGTCCTCAGTCATTTTTTCATTTCCCTTAGTATGGCCACAGACCTGCAGGTGAGTCCTGCTCACTTCAGACCTCTCTGTATCAGGGAGAAATCTTTCCCTCTTCCTCTAACTGTCTTTAAGGTTGTCTGCTTTCTAGGCTGCTCCGCTCCTCAGGGAGACCTTTTTGCAAACAGTGGAAGAAGAGTGGTCTCTGAGCAGCTTCTGCAAATGCTTCTGTGGCAAAGGAATAAAAGAGCCCAAATGTTTGTGTAGAATGGGGTAAGAAATAAAAATACAATGAACAAAATAAAAATTAATTTATCAAATTATCATGCTATGAAATTATTTTATATTGGAGAGAGAAGTTGGGGTTGACCCCTTTGGTTTTGGTAACTAACAGCAAGCTGATCCCTGGTCTAGGAAAAGGAAGTAACAGCCTATACTAGGTCTGGAACTCTAAGGAGCTGCACGTTAATATAATATTGTATAAAAAAATAAAGCTGGGAGGGTAACAATATTTTGAGTATAATAAATATTTTAGAAGCAGAAGCTGTATACCTGTATACTATGTTTCTCATAAGGCACCTTAGGAACAGCTGAGCTATCATCTCCCCATGTGTTGACTAGGATGTACTGGGTAAAAAGGGGCTGGGTACTCAAATAATTTGAAAATGTTTAGTTAAAAAGTTAATTGTTTTATTTACCAAAGTCTTCTAGGGGAAGGTAAAACAGGCAAATTCTTATTGACTTTTTAAATCCAAGAGAAATACAAACTTCTCCATAAAGCCTTTTCAACTTGCCTGGAAACTTTTTGTAGAATATGCTACTGCTGTACCTTGTAAATACTCCTCAAGATAGAAGTCACCAAAAACACCATAATTAGCTTGTTTATCATCCCACTAAATGTTTTTCATTTTTGTTTCCCTAGCCTCCAGTCAATGTCTTGCACATAGCAAGCACCGGAAATGTTTGTGTAATGAATAATTGGTTGACAAATGGAAAAAGTCCATTACTAAATGGGAGGAGCAGGGAGCGGGGGTGGATAAACATTCCCTTTGGGGAAAGAAGGAGGAACATCTTTCCTTATTGGTAGTAAGAAATTAAGACTGTAAAGCAGATGTAAATGAGATTATAGGTATACAAATGGTAAGTTAAAGGGATTCATTCCTGACAGACTCTAGGGTTTTTTAATTGCAAAATAATAAGCACAATGAACAGAGGAGTAGGTTGGAAATGGGTAGACAGCTTTAGAAGTTAGGTCTAGGTTTAAAATAGTTGTGGGAAATAGAAAAACACACACAAAAAATCATTTTTCAGTGACAGTAAGAACCTAACTGCAGATGGATACCATTAATTTAAAAAAATTGGCAATGCAATAGTACTCAAACAACTTGGGACCAACATAAAGATACTCACCATTCAGTAAAATGAACAGTTTCCCATACAGATAAGAGGCCACAACTGATATACTTATGAATATTCTCCTCAAACTATAGTTTCCTATGTTATCTATTCATAATTTGCAGAAAGCATACAGGGAGAGAATGCAAATTATTAACCCTTAAGAGTTTCTCCACTAACAGACATCTGGCACTCAACTGGCTGCCATGCTGTGTGAAAATTTTACAAAGCTGGGAAATGAGTGTGAGATAGTTCTAGCAGTGAAGCTGGAGACTGTCCAGAGTCGGGAAGAAGAACGCGCTCCTAGAGATCGGAGCCTCTAAAGGACTTTATGGAAAATTGCACTTGTTCTAAAAGTGTGTCAATGAGGAAAAAATTGGCACCAAACACCAGATTTGGGTCATGGTTTATTCAACTGGCAAAATAATATGTGTAGTAAGAGAGTCCTGAATAGTTCCCAAATTTACTTTTCAGAAAATTTGATAGAGCATTATTTTGCAAAACATTGGAATATTTTACTTTAGAAATGTGAAATTTTTATCAGGAAAAAATGTTTTACACCCACACCTCTTCATGCTTGGAAAATATGATTTATAATATTTACCAAATACTTCTATTTTCCTCTTTCTTTAGGGGGGAGGTAACTACGGAGAGTCATTGTTAGAATGTCCAACAGCTGAATAATCAGCACCAAGTTCCTACCTCTTGTGTAGGCAATAAGTTGGAAATGAAATCTTATTGTCTAGTTTGCATATCCCCAAAAGAGTGTCTGAAGGTGTTTTATAATTTCATTGCATGTATTTGTGAAAATTGATTAAATCCTTACCAGGGACTTACAAATATATTAGCAATTCCCAAGGTAAAACAAAATCTTACACCCATTACTGTTTCATAAGAAATTTAAAAATGTGTAGAATCCACATTTTTTTCTGGAACATTCCTAATTGAAAAGGAAATCACTCAATGAATTAAGATTTTTTTCCATGACATGGACTTTATTTCCTTTTATTCCTTTTGTCTCATATCATTTAATGCTGAACTGCATTTATATTATGTGCACTAGAGCCTATTTCATTCTGACAAATACATATAATGGTTTAGTTTACTAAGAAAGGTATTATGGGGGGGGAAACATTAAATCACCTTGTGATGCATTATGAATGTGTTTCTCCATTCACAGTGTTTTGCTATAGCCAAGGACTTAATACAAGGTGAAATCTAGGTTCACGTATCTATTTATTGTAGAAAGCGATTTCCTGGTCTCCTAACTTAGCCAGTACATGAAGAAGAGAAAGTTGCAATTATGTATTTCTACTTAACACTGTGACTTTGGGGTTGTGGGAATCGTTTTATCCTCACCGAAATGCCTAATCCATCCATCAATACAGAATAATTTATATGAAGGAACTGTGAGAAATTACCTCAATCATATCTTAATAAAAGAAGTATCATACCCATATTCCCAAATTGGAAAGTATTATAGTGTAGAATTAACAAAGGGCGGCCCCTTT
The DNA here is from genome assembly GCF_015220235.1 of Choloepus didactylus. Lineage (NCBI taxonomy): Eukaryota > Metazoa > Chordata > Mammalia > Pilosa > Megalonychidae > Choloepus > Choloepus didactylus. The sequence continues at coordinate 192,097,411 of NC_051309.1, forward strand.
CCAGGCATCTGCACTAGTCTCCCTCAACTATCCACACTTAAGCCTTCAAACTCTTGCTCTCACACCCTCATATGCAAAGCATTATTCCTCTTTCTTTTCCAAGTGTCATCCACAGTAAAAATACCCTTTCCCCATATCATCTCTCTACCCTTCCTCAGCCTGTGAAAGAATAATCCCTACTTATCACAGGGTAAGTGGCCATAGCCTCAACAAGATAAACAAATGGAAGGCCACTGTTGGGGATTGAATCAAGTCCCCCGCAAAAGGCATGTTTAGGACCCAAGCCTGGTCCCGTGGGTGTGAATCTTTGTAAATTGGAATCTCTTGAAGATGTTACTTCAATTAAAGGGTGGCCCAACTGAATCAGGTGGCTTTAATCCAGGTTACTGGAGTCCTTTATAAGCAAAATGAAGAGAAGCCAAAAGCTGGAAGTCAGAGCAACCAGGAAAGAAAAAAGATGCAACCATGTGCATTGCCATGTAATGGAAAAGCCAAGGAACTCCAGAGATTGCCAGCCAGCCAGAAGAAACCTACCCTAGGAGGAAGCAAGCCTTCCAGTCTCTGAAACCATGAACCAACATATTTCTGTTGTCAAGCTCACTCATTGTATGGTATTTGTCTTAGCTGCCGGGAAACTAAAGCAGCCACTTAGTTGTCTACCTCCTAAATTCTAATCCTAAATTTTGTGGGCATGTCTCCTGACTCCTGAAAGAGGAGGACTGTGTGAATGTACAGCTGCCAACTTGCCCCACATTATGAGCCCAGACATATTAGCAGACAGCAATAGTCTCTTAATCAATCCTTTAGGACTAAAACTGTGCTGTAGCTTCCATTTTTTCTATTGGCAGTCTAATGTGTTTTCACCAGTGTAACATATCTACATAGCAATGGCTTCTGCCATTTCTGCACTGACCAAGCACCACAATGAGCAACAAGTTGGCAACCTGTCAGGCCATAACACCAGAATCCTAAACAATGGGACCATTATACAAGAAGGAAAGACTCTCCTGATAGGAAATTATAGTTTATTCACGATAACTGTATGCACTTGCAGTCAGAGGGTACAGTAGTTTTAGGGAGATGATCTAAACAGGGCTCTGGTGATATTTATAATAATTGTCAGCATTTATCGGTGGTCTTCTATGTGTTACACAATGTGTTAAACCTTTTTTATTCATAATTACTTATCAATAACTTACCAAAGTTTCTTGTCTAATAAGAGGCCAGAATCAGGATATACACCTATGTCACTACGACTCTAAAACCTATGTATTCATTCCACTAGACCAGGTTCTCAGGACCTCATGTCACTCTTAAAAATCATGGAGAATCTTAAAGAACTTTGGTTTAATGGAGTATATCTATCAATATTCATCATAATAGGAATTAAATATGAGAAAATTACAAAATATTTTGTCTATTAAATCATTTAAAATAAAATATTAAACCCCTTACATGTTAACATGAATAAAATATTTTATGAAACATGTATATTTTCCAAAAAAAGTTATAAGAAGAATAGCATTGTTTCACATTTTTGCAAATCTCTTTAATGTCTGGCTTAATAGAAGACAGATTTATGTGCTTCTGTATTCAATCTGTCGCTATATGTTGTTTGGCTGACGTAAATGAAGAAATTATGACTTCACATAAATATAGAGTAGGAAAGGGAAGAATGTTTTAAAAGCATTTTCAAATAATTGGAAATATTCTTCTTTGATATTATACCTAAGTATATACCTATACAAATTGTGCTTTCTTACAGTTTAATTGCAATGTGATCTCTGGAATCATATCAATAAATTTTATGTCTCATTACATTAAAATCCATTGTCTATCTTTCACTTTGAATGACTCTTTTACCTATCTTTTAAAAATATCATGCATTGGTCATTTGCAAAATATTAGTTCAATGAGTTATGCAGAATGTTCACATTTTGATACATTTCTTTATACAACATTTTTAAAATCACATTTATTAGTATCACCACACAAATCACCAAAAGCCTTTAAATACTGGCAAACTGTCAAGCTCACAGTGATGATTTCAAGTTTTCTAAAATTTTAATTTTCTCTTAAAGCCCAATTTTCTTCATTGGCAAACACTCTCTGTTGTTTTCCATCACTGGCATTTTCAATAAAATAACTGTGAAATACTCAAGTCTGAGTAGCAGGCTCTCAGTTCTTCTTTCAAGTAAAATTAGTGACTAGTTCAGCTCACAGCTCAAATAATCATGCAAGGGCTTTTGCTCAAGACAAGCATCACACTTTGACTTGAAGCATTGATGCCTTATACAGAATTCCATTGTTTTTACAGAGAATATTAAAAAGACGTGAAGCAAGTATGTCCTGTCATCAATGATTTTTTCTGCTTCACCATGGACATCCTGAAGTGAAACTAGCTGTTTTCTTTCTTTCTTTTTATCCTGAATGTGTGGCAGTGAAGAATGCAGCGATCACTAGTACATGTTGGTGCCACTGCACTGATTTGTTCCAAGATACCACATTTTACCCGCCGCCATTTCTTTTGCATCACTATTACAAATGTTGACACAGTGAAAATGCTTTCTTCTTCTTCTACCTATTCTTCTTCTTCTTTTTCCTCTTCTTCTTCATTTCCTGCTTCCTCTTTTTCTTCTTCTCCACTTTATACCTCTCCCTCCCCCTCCCGTTCCCCCCTCCCCCTCCCACATCTCCCTTCCCCTTCTTTGCAGAATCAAGATGCACTGACCTCCCAATTGCCAGGATGTGGGAGCCCCAGGCCCCCAAGTGCCTTGAAGACTGCACACAGCAGTTTGCTTGACCTAGGACAGTTAAGAGTTGGCCTATTCTCCTTATAATATCAGGTGCTAAATGTAATCTATGCCTGAAACTACCTCCTCCCTGAGACTCCCTGAGATACTGTTATCTACAAGATAATCTATAATCCTCTCCTCCTCCCTGTTGATTACAATCAATCCCTCCCTACATTTCATGACCCCACTCCCACCTTATGCTCTCATAACCATTGGAATGCTGAGCCCTTATAACCAGCTTATTCAGCCCCCACAAAGTGTGGAGTATCTTCGCATTGAGCTCTGAAGCCACCGCTATTCAGAGCAGCTCCTGAATCCATTCAGAGAAGCTCCTGAATTCAGGGCAATGTGACTCGACTTCCCACCCTGTCAGTAAGCCACATAATAAAGGCTCATGTCTCAGAACATGTCCGGTGCTTTCTTTAGTCCTTTGACTACAAAAGCCCTCTTGCACTGTGACACAAGTTTACACAAACACTCCTCTTTTAGACCCGCACAGCCCCATTATGGTAGCAACTAGATGCATGACGTTATTGAGCACTGAAATGTGGCTAGTTTGAACTGAGATGTGCTGCAGGCATAAAATACACCAAAGATTTTGAAGACTTAGAAAAAACAAAAATAATGTGAAATATTTCATTAATATTTTATATTGATTGTATGTTGAAATGGGTAAAGATTTCATTGAGTAAAATAAAATATATTATTAAAATGAACTGTACTTATTTATTTCTTTTTATGTTTTTTGAATGCAGCTACTGGAAAATTAAAAATTTCATTTGTGGCTTGCATTATATTTCTCAAGGATGTGCTGCTTTAGACATCAAAAAGAATGAGACTAAATGAATCTGTATATTAGTCAGGCATCATAATTAATTCTATCATATTTTATTAACTAATACTTAAAGCTCTGGGTTAATTCTCTATAGAAAATTTTCACCCGTTTTAGTCTCAGTTTTAAATTCTGGACTTGAAATTCTTGGAATAACCATTGGCAGATGGGCATGAAACTATGACTATAATTAACCTTCTATTAATATGATTTATGTTTCTTAAGAAACACACAAGCATACATACACACATACACACACTCACTCAACTTTCAACCAATTTTCATAGAGCTGGAGAAAGGGAAAAAAACAAACACTGAAAACATAATATAAGGACCAGTGCTAGAAATTTATGATGAGGATAATTTTCTTCTTCCTTCAGCTCATCTTATTGGACATGGAAAAATGATTTTCTTTTATCAAGAGATTTAATTCTGACCTGAGTTTATTTTATAGCAAAGATTAGGAGAAATGACATATTTGGAAAATATCTTTTTCTGCATCGCATGTTTTTCACTTTAACATATACTGTTTGATCCAGATACATACTCAAAATGCTTATTAAACATTTAGCAGTGACAGCTAAAAGGTACTGGGAAATATCTATATAGATACACAGATATGTATATCTTTTAATTTAAATTGAATTAAAAGAGATGGGTAGCTTTAAAATTATAAAACACCTGAAAAATTATAAAACACCTGAAATTCATTTTTACTGCAACAATTCAGATTGAAGTAAATTTATTTGCATTACCCCCATTTCCGCTAAGGAACTTATTTCATAGGGATGTGTTATGGGGATGAGGGTAGGAGGAAGAGCACAATTCAAATTCTGACACTGTCACTTACCAGCATGTCATTTAATAGTTTCCTTATCTTGAAAATATGCACAAAGTATCCTATTTCACAGGACTTTTTGAGAATCTGTGGGTAAAATGAAATTATGTATTTAAAGCAGCTACAATGTCTGGCGTGACTGAAAGTCCAGGACACACTCAGGAAAAGTTGTTTCCCCAATTCACTTTCCCAAGGTTGACAAAATAGGTGTATTTCCTCACAGTGTTTTTCATTTCCACAAGTATCTATATCTGCTCTTTTGACTTTAGGAAACTCCCTTCAGTTCTTTATATTTCGCTTTGCTTTTTTCTTGTTTAAGTTTTTTCCTTACTCTCTCACACACGGATATGTATGCATACATTTTGTTCTTCATGATAAAAGGGTCCCTTTAACTCTTGCCCTCAGCTCAGAGTTCACTGTTCCTATTCTCTCATGTGAATAGCCCCTTAATGGTGCATTATAGTGACCAGAATTTTTGTTAAGTTAGCTTTCCAGAAGGAACATAAAAATCAAAGAAAATCTAAAAAATAGTTTTGTAATGGCTAGAAAATGTTGTTTGGATAGCTGCAAATGACATGATAAACTTTGAATCCTTCTTTAATTGTTTTAAATAAACATGCAGAGTCTTTGAATCTTGTCATTTTTGAACATAATGTGAATGACATCAGCCACATTTGCAAGTGACCATTTGATCCGGGCTTCAGAGGAATCAGAGAGGAACCAAATACCCCCAGGCAGAGGAGGTATAAAGAAAATCAGAGATTGAAAGTCTCAGAGAAATTTGATAACCTCTGTATCCCCTTTATTTTTTCAGTTTGGAAGGTTTAGTGAGACACATTGACTTTCCTCCATAAGAATTCAGTCCAGGCAGAAGCATACGTGAAGAGAAACAACTGAGGTTAACGTCATCTTGCTCAGAATGGGATTGGCATCAGAAAACACGGGTGGGACTAATACAAAGCAAGAGTTGGTGAAAGAGCTTGTGTAAGTGGGAAATAGTTTTGTTACTTCTTTGGAAGATTGCATCAAATTCTACTTTATTTAGTTGTTTTCACATTTTCTCAGAACATACTATGTTTCTCACATATTCAAATTTAAAATGATAATATGTATATGAATATATATAATCATTTTGAATGAATATATATATACATATATGAACATATATATATATATATATATATATATATATATTCCATAGTGCACATATTCCCAGCTTTCTATTCCAATCCTAGTTAGTACTTAAAATAGTACCAACCTGACATGACCAGACATATTACCCTTTTTCTCCAACACTGTACCATAAATATTCAGATTCCTTTCTGCTCAGTGCTGTGGGAATTTTCTATGAGGACTCTACTCTGTGAAGTTTCTCAAAGCATTCCACGAGATGAGAAACTGCCCATGTCAGCATTTGAAGCATATATTTCAATCTAATTAATATTTACCAAATGCTCACAGGTTGCCTGACTTTGTGTGAGAACATGTTGCAAATGCCCCTGTTCTGCTGTGTAGCATGTATCTTTACCAAACTTTAGCTCCGTGTTAAGATTGATTGTCTTAGAGATGTTTCCTCTTCAATTGGTAAAGAGACAGTGTATTTGTCAGGGTTCACCAGAGAAATGGAAATGACAGAAGATTTATATAAGTAAATATGATGAGATTTATTGTAGGAATTGCCTCACATGCCTCTGGGGATTCACAAGTACAAATTCCCTAAAGGCAGGCCCCGAGTTGGGAACTCCAATGCAAGTCTTCCTGTGCCCCGTGCTCCCATCTGTTACATTCTGCTAGTCAAACCAATAACTAAAGCCAGCCTGGATTCAAGGGGAAGGGAATTTGATCTCCCCTTGTAATGGAAGGATAGCACAGAAGTGGTGGTTCATTGCATCAACTATTCTGATGTCATTATTATCCCATATCTCACATCTGAAATCACAGACCTTTTGGCTAAAGTAGTCTTTGGATTCCATGATATTACTCTCTATTCTCTCCAGATTGACCTCTTGTGTCTCTAACTGTTCAGCTATTTTCAAGGCAAGGAGTCGCTCCTCACACATCAAAGGAAAACAGCTTGAAGCCAAGTCTTCCCTGGATCCTCAGGGAAAGTCAATCTTATGGGGTTGGCGTGTAGATAGGTCATTTCAGAGACTGTATCTGCTGACATGTTTGAGGCAGAGGGTCTTGAGGTTTCATAATGGGCAGGTGCTCTAAAAAGAATTGTTCTTATCATGTCAATCACCTGGTTGTTGTACCTATTGTCTTTAATAAGGAGACATGTCAAACCAGACAAGATCAAGTGAATTTCTCTATTATATCCCTCTGAACATCTAACATTCAGATTTTGTCACACTAATTTTTTTAAAAATTATATTTATTTTCATAGAGCTGTTACCGGAAACTTGCTTTGGAGCCATGGTGGAAGTCTTCATCCTAAAAGGAGGTGTTGGAACCTGAAGCTTTCATGGGAACTTCCCCACAAGCTGCATTAAAGAAAAAAGAAAGCATTGCTTCTGCTTCCTCTGTTCAGCCCCTTAAAGATGGGAAGTCCTCAAGGTGCCTGCTTTGGTCTTCTTGTCTCACATTACATACTTTCCCTGATCGTTTTCATGATTATTCCAATAACTTCAACTGTCATCTCTACACTGAAGAATTGAAAATCTATATCATCAAACTCCATTCTCTCTCTCTCATAACATCTAACACCATGATTTCAATTTGCCTTCTCCTTATATAATATCTCCTACTTTCTCAATCTCAATATATCTAAACTTGAACTCATTATTCCTTATTGTTCTCTCTCCCCAAACTTTTCTTTGTTGTAATTTTCCTAACTAGATTATTGGCATACCTATATTCGCTTAGGATTCCAAAAGAAAGAGATGGTACCCTATGGTTTATCCTTCTCTGTGCACTTATATTTAATGGTTCCATAAATCTAGTAATTTACCTCAGAAACTACCTCATAAGCTCAGTAGTTCTTATTCTACTATAATGTCCACTTAGTTCAGAACCTCATCTCTTATGCTTCCCCCTTATAATAGCTTTGATTACTTCTACTCTCTCCTGACCTTTTCTAATCCATCCTCAACATTGAAAGTGGCATTATCTTTCCACTGTACAGCTCTGATTATAACAACATCCCTTCTTAAAGTTCTCTGTGAGAAAACTCCAATTTGCTTAACATATTTATGAGAGCAGCAGTGATCTGGCTTCAGTACACCTTTGAGCTTTTCCGTCTTCTTGCTCTTCTTTCCTTGAACTCTGGTAAAAACAGGCAACTCCATTCCCTTAAAGATGTCAAAAACATTCATAACTTAGATGTCACATATTTTTTCTCATCTTTCATGTAATTTTATTCCCCCTGCAAACTCTGAAAAAAAACCTTCTCATCCCTAAAGACCAAACTCAAAATATCATAGGCTTTATGAACCATGACCTGTCAAGCAAAATTAATCATCCCCTGTTCTATGTTCCCATGGTACTAAATAGCTCCATTATGGCACTAAGTCAGTTTCTATACAAGTTTTTCCCACTAGATTGGGCAAGGATAGTGTTTTGTTAATTTTTATATTCTTAAGGCATTATATAAGACTGAACATATAGAATGCACTCAATGTTCATAGACTGAATTTGAAAATTACTTAGAGATCATTTAGTCCAAACTTTTTCCCAAAGCTTAAATCCTTTCTACAATAGCCCTGAGAGATGCTTATCCAGTCACCACCCCAACACTACCAGGGACAGATACCCTAATGTTTAGAGAGATGTACCATTTTATTGTTGGCCAGCTAATATTTCAAGTGTGTTTCTTATGTTGGTCTTTAATTTTCTGTCTGAATTCCAACCCCTCAATTCCTCCGTTAATTCTACTTCTATCATCTGAAACAAACAATAATAAAACCAATTCCCCTTTGATATGACAACATTTAAACTTTTGAAGGCATCTGTTAACCACCATTCTTAACCCTCTTCTAGGTTCCTTTAATGGTGTTTGTTCTTTCCTCTCTGCCCTCCAGTTTGCTGATGTTCTCCTTAAAATGCAGTGCCAGGAAGAGATGCAGTTCAACAAGGGCAGGTACGGTAGGACTATTAATTACGCAGATCTGAATGTAGCACTTCTTGTAACAGTGCTGATGATTGTTCATTTGCAAAAGTTTCCTGGTTCTCTGTTTCTAGTCTCAGCACCCCCTATCTTTCATAACTGAGGTTGAGCCATAGAAGGAATAAATTGTTCACTCCAGCCATGACCTTTAAATGATGCTGGTTTGCCCATGAATCACATTCTAGTGTAAACCTTAAAATCCAAATCTGACTTTTGCTCAGCCTAACCTCCAACTTACCCTCTTATCATACTTGTTATCATCTCATTAATATGCATCCCATTGGCTTTTTAATTTGCTAGCAATGCCTATTCCAAATCATCTTTCCTTTGATGACCATTTTTCTAATTAACTAAAAATAAATACCCTGTTAACTGCTACCAATACCATTACCTATAATAGATAGTAAGCACTGGGCACTTCCTATGTGCCAGGTCTTATGCTAGTGGCTTTAAATAAATTATCTGGACTTGTACAGGGAATTTTATAAAGGATAGTCAATCAGAATTGGGGTGAATACCTACTTAAGGTGCGGCAGTCTAGAGTCATTACTTTCTTAATAGATATTTCTCTGCTTTCAATTGTTATCCAGGAGTAAGGGCTCTTACAACACCTATATGCTAATTGATAACATCCTGTAATAATTTTCAGCCCAAAGTGGGTGTTAGCCAGGCAGTTGTGACATAAGGGCAAAGGCTCAAGAGAATTGAGATTCTGACATGAGCATGTTTGAAGTAATGGCTTATGGAGGTCTAGAATAGAGAGATGAGGAAATAAAGATGGGAGGGGCAGATAGCTAGAGATGATAGAAAAGTCAAGGGAATGGAGATCTTAATAAGAATATGAAACGAAAGAAGAATCAGAGGTTGTGATAAAAGAACAAGACATTCAAATTTTAAATTTCAGGGCTGCAGCTGTTCTGTGTGATGATGAGTTTTAGGCATTGCCATGGGAAGTTGCTGCTAACAGACAGCCAAAATAAAAGCAATTGGAATATAGATAATCAAAGCACTAAAATTTTATGACTATTACACAGCACCTTAAGTTTTCGGCAACTGAGTGGAATTACTGGTAAGTCAGTGGATGGATATATTATGCTACAGGTATTACAGGCAGATAGGAGAAACACAGAAGAGCATATTTTAGGGGTGGGGTATTGATATATATTTTTAATCTGAAAAAAGGATTTATGATGGTCAAGCAGCCGCACTGGGGACATTGGAGAGTGCTAAGCACACCTATGGTTCTCAGCTCACCTGCCCTGATACTGAAATACATGGCATGTAGGGCAATGAGAAGCGAATGCTTGTAAGGACTACAGAGTAAACTCTTTCCTTAGGGTCAGTCAAGTTTCACTTAGAACCAAGAGGTAAATGTCATGCTCAGTTATGAGAGTTAGGATTTTGTTTACTGTTGAATTACCTTGGGGCAAAGTGAGAAAGTCTGGAAGAGAAGGGAGAGGTGGAAGCTTTTGCTAAGGAAGACAAAGTACATGGCACAGAGAGATTAAAATAAAGATAACTACAGGGACTTACATTTGGGCATGAAATAAGATAACTTGACATCCCAGTATTTTGAACATCCTGGTATAATTAGTTGTTTTCAGAGTTTCTTTTCCTTAGAAGAGGTGGTGTAAATGGATTTTGTTTCCAGGGGAAACGTGTCAGAAGTAACAGCAGCCCCTGGGGGATGAAGGGTGGTGGTGACAGAAGGCAGGGAACTCTCTGAAGGAAGATGATCGGAATCTTAATATATTATACTTCTAGGATGGCTGTTAAGTAGTAGAGAAGGTGTCTTAGTTTGTCAGGGTTGCTACAACCAAATACCACAAGTGATTGGCTTAAGCAAGAGGAATTTACTGGCTCACAGTTTGAAAGTAGGGGTCCAAATTCTGTAGCTTTCTGGTGGTGGCCTGCTGGCAATCCATCTCTGCCTCTGTTACATGGCAGTCTGTCTCTTTCTGTCTCTTCCTGTAGCTTGTACTTCTGTGTCTAAATTTCCTTTGCTTATTAGGACTTCAGTCATTCTGGATCAAGACCCATGCTGATGCAGTTTGGCCTCATCTTAACAGGATCTTCAAAGATCCTATTTACAAATGAGTTCACACCCACAGGACCAGCAGTTAGAACTTGAACTGTCTTTGTAGAGAACATTTTCCAATCTATTACAAAAGATACTCAGATACATCTCAATCCAAAAGCCAAGTTATTTTGTTTATGTTTAACTGCATTGCCCTTTTCAAATTTTGAAGATAAGAAGTGTGCATATCATGAGTCTATCCTAGCACAGTGGAAAGAATAATAAACTTGTCCCCAAGTAACACATAACTGGAGGAGTCCAGATAACAGAAACATGCATAGGTCTGGTGGTAGGAATCAACAACCTATGTGTGGGCAACCAAAGGGAAAATATAACTCACAATGATGCCCTTTGGAAGAAATGTGTTTCAAAATCAGAAAATAAACACCATGAATTGACTCAAACCATGTCCTTGAGTTTAGAGGGATGTTGGGACAGGGAACCAGATGTGCCTTTAGTTATGGTGGAAAGCATATTTTACTTGATATCTAAAATTAGGGGTTCAACTTCCAGCTCTTCTTGCCATCAGTTGTGTCATTCTGCATGAGTGACTTTATCTATATCTGTAGAATCCTCATCTATAAAATAAAGGTCATATCTGTTGCAGAGTCTCATGAAAATTAAATGAGAAATTAATTTTTCTCATTGCAAATGTCAAATTTGTAAAATTTGACAAATTGGAGGCTTTACTGTACAATGGTATTCTCATCGTCTGATACACAGTCACCAGGATAATCTCCGAGTTTAAACATACCCCTTCTCTGATTCATCCCATCCAAAGACTATCATCCTTTTTAGTCTGTTTTACAAGGGGTCTCTAGACTAGTCAGAACCTATCTTTATAGTATAATTTCCTAGTGTAGTTCAACATAAGTTTTCCACTCCAGCTAAAATTGTTTATTTGATATCCATTAAGGACAGAAGAATTTTTATCTCTAATCCTTTTCTCCCACCACTATTTTGTAGCACATAAACATTTCAGTCCACAAACTTAGATTTCAGAAATTCTAATGTGATGACTCCTGAATTGAATTTTGTTATGACACTTCAGGCAAAGAATTAGAAACTTAACCTCAGACAAATTGCCCTTCCATCCCCTCATCAAACATGCAAAATTGTCCCTCTTTGCCCTACAAGGTTTATTTTCTTCCAAGGTTTCATCTAATAACAAAGGGAAGTCAACTGATCTGGGTGGGCATCTATTAAAGCTAGAGTTTTCTTATCTCTCAGTTGCCTGTCTGGTGCTCCTGAATGATTCTCTACCATTTCATGCCAATTTGGGAGCATTCAAACTTCAATCCCACTAGAGCACTCAGAATTCTATACAGCATTCACAGGCTCATAAGTCTAAACATTTCAAATCCTTTATATCCTGAGATTATATGATTTTCCTGGGAAATTTCCATGAATATAAGTACAAGACCTCTCTGAAAAAGATTTAAAAGAGCAGTGGAAGGGACAACCCTTCCCCAAAAGTCTGCCCACATTTTGATTCCTACCTAATACCCTTTCCTTTCCTCAATTTAGAGAAACTTTATCTGGGTTAGAGGTGAACCACAGGGGAGCATTCAATTACTTATCTCTAGCCTCCCACAAATCTATTGTCTTAGAAATAAGCTCTACATATCTTCTTGCAGAGTTAGAATTTTGAAGTCTGCTTCCCTTTTTGCTAAGTTATCACTTTCATGAGAAAGTCTCTGAAATGACTAGGTATGAAGGTTAGAAATATGGATTTCTAGTCTTCCAGTGTAAAATTCTCAAGGGAGTTTTGCATTAATACTGGAGTGGAGTATTCTATGCAACAAACCTGAATACGAGGATTTGACGTGCTTGAAGTAGATGGGAGGCAGTGCGACTCTAGTCTTTACTGTGTGGTAGAGAAACAACTGCTTGGTTGCACTGTGGGGCTTCAGGGGCAGCATTAGGATAATCGACTGGAAAAACTCAGGATTTGGGACGGTTTTTTGACATTAGTAAAAAGTTTCAAGAACAAAAATCTTTCGCCTGACACAGGGCAATATGTAGACATGGGGCGGGGGTGGGGGGTGGGGCGAATGTCCATGGCATGATAAAACAAGTATTCTGTACTCGCACACAATATCTGTAGTGCCTAAAAAAATATCTGTAATTTGAAATCCAGAAGAACTGTGAAAGCCAAATAATTTACCACAATCTAAGTTCTATGTGAACAAGAACAGAGAGGTAGGATTATTTCAAAAAAGGATGTACTGGGGGCAAAGAATCATCCTGATACCCAGGGTCTCTGAAGTACCTTTTTATAAGCATTCTTTATTGATAAAGGTGAAAATCTATCTCACCATGAAGATGTGCCTGGGATATAGCATGGGGGCAAGTGAACAGCACTTACACAAGAAGCTAGTTTCCTGTTTTCTCTGAGGTAGATGTTAAGATGAAGATAAAGACTACTGACTGGATAGTCACAAGAAACAGCCTATGTAACAGATGCCTGTCAGTACAAGATGACAGAAATGCATAGGCTCAGGGACCAGGGCTAAACTGAAACTGACTTTGTATATCAGCCCATGGAATTTATCCAAAGCAAATAGACCAAAACTGACTACATTTTCAAGTGGGCTGGATTACTAAACAAACCTCAAACTTGGCTGTATACAGTCAGTGATTTCTTCATCTCCTGACCAAACTCCAGGTCCCAGAACTCATTCTATGGGACTGCTAAGGTGGTGCATTTCCTGGAAAGAAAATTGTCCCCTGAAATGGCCATTTGGGAAAGTGCACAAGAGAGATCCTCCCAGGAAGCTATCTTCTGAGCAGCCCTCGTAGCTGACCATAGGACTGACTCCACTGCAAGGAAGTGGGCATATGATTTAAGCTGTGGAGTATTGTCAACTATATGTTCTTTCACATTCTCTCCTTTTTCAATGAGAATTTCCATTGGTATTATCCGATTTTTTTTCACCATGATTATATATTTGGAATACTGGGTGTGGCTAAAATATCTTTTAGCCACAAATCTCTGGATGGCATGGAGTTATAGCCACCCTAATGGAGAATCTGGCCTGTCACCAAGGGATCTTGTATATGGAAATGAACACAGCCAACTGAACTTTCTGATGACTTCCTTTGGGAGAGATTGAATGTTTCCATATAGTTGTAGGGATTTCTGAAAGGTACATATAAGACAAAGTGTGTGTGTATGTGCATGTGTGCACATGTGTGTGTAAATGTGATTTCAGGGGAAAAAAGGAACAGAAATCATGGTTATTTCCCTCATGTCCCCTTTATTGCCTGTCTCCATGTGGTTTAGTGATGGAGTGGACACAGAATTCAGACTGCAGGTAGTTCTAGGTTGGTTTCAACTTTCTTGCTACAGTGATAAATTCAAGAAATCCACAATTAAGTCAATCAGTGCACACTATTATTCTGAGAAAAGTGATTGACATCCCTTCTTATTTTGGATGATGCAGCATGCAAATAAGATGTCTGACACTGCTGCAGCCCTCTTGACAGCATAAGGGAAGGAAGGCTACCTTAGGATGAAAACTAGAAAGGTGGAACACAGAGAAAGAAGAAGAAGGTGTCTGAATCTATCATTAAGCCATTGTAGCCCTGAAGGCTCTTAACTTTCTGGTTAAGTGATCCAATCAATTAATTTCATTGTTTAAACTCAATTGAATTTTTTGTGTGTAATTTATAACAGGAAAAATCACAATTGGTACAATTGCTTATATTATTAAACATATTTTTTATTCCATTTTTCAAGTGTTTCTGCTTTTCCACCCAACTAAAGTGGACATTCGTTGAGAACAGAGGCTATGACTTATATCTCTATTTCTAGCACAGTTCCTCACACAAAATAGTGGCTTATGAATATTTGTTAACTGGACCATCAAGGGGTCTGATATGACTAGATAAGTTGGAGTTTTGATATAGCCTGCTATAAGAAAAGTTTTTAGATGTTCTGAATGTTTCCAAAAACAATAAATTGAAAAACAACCCTTTATTTTAGTCAAACAGATGCATATATCTAACTCTAAAATGTGATTTTTCAAAGTACATTATTTTCTGGGCAATTCTTTTAAGGTGGTCCATTGTGACACTGCCTTCAGAGAGTTTCTTACAGGGCTGGACTCATTTCTTGCTGAAACTACATGATGAATAAAACTCAATGAGGGGCAGGAAAGATGGAGGCATTGGGAGGTGTGGGATTTTGTTCACCCAGTAGGGCAGCTAGTAAATAGCCAAAAAGTCTGGAACCACTGTTTGGGGGACTTCTGTGAGCAGACACATATCATACACCAGTGTGGAATGGTAGAAAGGCTGAGATCACAGTACAGAACTATAAGAAATTCTCCCAACCTTGGAGGCTGGCACCCATCCCCACTGGCACAGCAGGATGTTTTGGAGTCACTTCAGGGGGTTAAAAAGATGCAGTCTCTAATAGAAGTAAGAGCAGGAAAGCTCAAGCAAGCTCCAATTGTGGATTTAATTAACACATTTGGACTACTGCATAGAAGCTCCAGCTACAGGAAAACCCAGAGAAAGTACAAAAGGGACCCAGAGGTAGCTCCTCTACACAGAGGAGGCAGGACTGACAGAAAAAAAGCAAAACAAAATAGTCTTTTGGGGTTATATGAGCTCAGAATACAGGAAAAGGGTTGTGCCCCGAGAAAATGGGCACATAGAAATAGGTACCAATTCTAGATCTTGACTGACGAAACTGAGACTAGGGACTGGGTCTGAAAATAGTTTTGTTTTTGTTTTTGTTTTTGTTTTTGTTTTTTATGATTTAAATGAAGAAAGCAGCAGGCTTTTTCCATTGTCAGCACTAACCCAGGCAAGGGCAGAGATAAGATATGTCTGAGAGACAAAGTAACTAGTCAGGTGGAGGAGATAATACCCTGAAGGGCTTATCTTCTCCAAGAAAGGGGGTGGGGTAGGGCACAGCACAAGTGGCCAATCTCATTCAGAGAATTAAACCCCAGGGGCCAGAAAACAAAAACAGTTTAAGCCTGCCCTCTCCTCAGCCTCTGACTCAACCAAGCCCCTGGTAGGAACAGGTTCTGATGAGAATTAAAGGCACCATATCACTTTACTCCAGGGGGAGCTGCAGTCTGACAAGTGCCACCTTCTAGGAAGGATAGGAAAAGTACAGAATCAAGAGTTTTCACAGGAAAGACTGGCAGCTTGCAGGGTCTCCTCCCCAGAGAACATTGATACTGATTACACCCCTTTCTTGGGTCCTGGGCTTGTCTTGTCTGGGAAAATCTGACTGGGGTGAGGTAGATCCTATCTGGGGAGACCATTCACAAAAACAACAACAACAACAACAATAACAACAACAATAACAACAACAACAACTTCCAAATAGGCAGGGAAAGAACTAGAAAAATTAGAGCCAAGAAATTCTGATCAGTTAAACAGAAGTGATGCTATAGGTCTAGAATAAGTTGAACTGGATGTGAAAGAACAGATAGAGAACAAAGCCACAGCAAGAAAATCCAGGGTAAAAGAGAGAAAACAACCACCAGAATAAACTAATCAATGAAATCAGATGCCTGGATACCAGCAAAAAATCAGAACTCATACTAGGAAGCATGAAGATATGGCCCAGTCCAAAGAACAAACTAACACCTCAACTGAGAAACACAAGTTGAAACAACTCATTAAAGATGTTCAAACAAATCTTCTAAATTGATTCAATGGGTTGAAGAAAAATGTGGCCAAAGGGGTGAAGAATAAAGGAAGACACAGGGTTTCCATATTGAAGAATTCAAAAGCATGGAAAAACAAATGGCAGAACTTATGGGAATGAAAGGCATGATAGAAGAGATTAAAAATACAGTGGAGACATACAGCAGCAGACTTGGGAAGGCAGAAGAAAGGATCAGTGAACTAGAAGACAGGACATCTGATATCCTACACAAAAAAGAACAGATAGGGAAAAGAATGGAAAAATATGAGCAGGTTCTCAGGGAACTGAATGACAACATGAAGTGCCTAAATAATGTATTATGGGTGTCCCTGAAGGAGAAGATAAGGGAAAGTGGGCAGAAAAAATAATGGAAGAAATAATTAATGAAAATTTCCCAACTCTTATGAAAGATACAACACTACAGATGCAAGAAGTGCAGCATACCTAAAACAGAATAGATCTGAAAAGACCTGCTCCAAGACACTTACTAATCAAATTGTCAAATGTTAGAAACAAAGAGAGAATTCTGAAAGCAGCAAGAGAAAAGCGATCCATCACATACAATGGAAGCTCGATAAGACTGCAGATTTCTCAGCAGAAACCATGGAGGTGAGAAGGCAGTGGTATGATATATTTAAGATACTGAAAGATAAAAATGCCAGCCAAGAATTCTATATCCATAAAAACTGTCCTTCAGTAATGAGGGGAGTTTTAAATGTTTTCTGACAGACACTGAGAGAGTTTGTGAACAAGAGACCTGCTCTATAAGAAATACTAAAGGGAGCACTATAAGCAGAAAGGAAAAGACAGGAGAGAGGTTTGGAGAAGAGCGTAGAAATGAAGATTATCAGTTAGGGTAAAAGGAGAGAAAAATATAAGACATGACATATAAAATCCAGAAGTCAGTATGGCAGAAGAAAGTACTGCCTTTTAAAGTTAAAAACATAGGTTATCAGGAGATAGAAAGAGGGTGGATATTGGGCATTTGATGCTGAAGGACTACAGAATGTTCAACAGGATTGCTTGTAAAAATCCAGAAATGGATAGCACAATACTATCTGAAGGAAGCACAATACTGTAAGCATAATGAACAAAGCTGAGTGTAAGTATAGTTGAAAGTGGAAGGCTAGGGGCATATGTGACACCAGAATAACAGATAAAAAATAAAAACTAGGACTGTATAATTTAGCAAAACCTAGAGTGGACAATGATGGTCATTAAGTGTACAAATATAAGAAAGTTTTTGCATGAGGGACAACAAATGAATATCACCTGTTCTAATTTGCTAATGCTGCCAGAATGCAAAACACCAGAGATGGATTGGCTTTTATAAAAGGGGGTTTATTTGGTTATACAGTTACAGTCTGAAGGCCATAAAGCATCCAAGGTAACACATCAGCAATCAGGTAACTTCTCTGGAGGATGGCCAATGGTGTCCAGAAAACCTCTGTTAGCTGGGAAGGCATGTGGTTGGCATCTGCTCCAAAGTCCTGGTTTCAAAATGGCTCTCTCCCAGAACATTCCTCTCTAGGCTGCAGTTCCTCAAAAATGTCACTCTTAGTAGCACTTGGGGTATTTGTCCTCTCTCAGCTTCTCCAGAGCAAGAGTCTGCTTTCAACGACCATCTTCAAACTGTCTCTCATCTTCAGCTCCTATGTTTTCTTCAAAGTGTCCCTGTTGGCTGTAGCTCCTCTTCAAAATGTCACTCACAGCTGCACTGAGTTCCCTCTGCCTGTCAGCTCATTTATATAGCTCCACTGATCAAGGCCCACCCTGAATGGGTGGGGTCATTCCTCCATGGAAATATCTCATCAGAATTATCACCTACAGTTGTGTGGGGCACATTTCCGTGCAAGCAACCTAATTCAAATGTTCCAACTTAATCCCCACTAATATGTCTGCCCCACAAGATTGCATCAAAGAATATGGCTTTTTCTGGGGGACATAATACATTCAAACCAGCACATCACCATTGCAAGGTGTTGAAAATGGGATGCTATATGGAAAAAATACAATCAATGCAAACTAGGGTCTATAGTTAACAGTGTAATATTCTTCCTTTAATTGTAACAAGGCAGTATACCAAAGCTAAATATCAATAAGAGGGGGGTATAAAGAGGGGTATGGGATTCTTGTGGTGGTGGTGGTTGTCTCTCCATTTTATTTTTTTATTTTTTTCCTCTTATTCTTTCTTTGCAGAAGAAATGGAAATGCTCTCATATAGATTGTGGTGGTGAATGCATAATCATGTGATTATACTGGGAGCCATTTATAGTTAACTTAGGATGGATTGCATGGTGTGTGAATAAAACTATTTAAAAAATAAACAGAAAGATACAAAAGATGGAGAAGATGTGGAGAGAGAAATATAGCTATTCACTCTTGGTAGGGAAGTAGAATGGTGCAACCCATCTGGAAGGCAGTGTGGTGATTCCACAGGAGGCTGGGTGTAGGGCTGCCATATGATCCTGCAGTCCCATGATGTGGTGTATACTTGTAAGAAATGAAAGCAGGGACGTACATAGACATTTTCACACTGGTGTTTAGGGCAAAGTATTCACAATTTGCAATGGATGGAGGTGGCCTAAAGGTACATCAATGAATGAATGGAGGGGTGAACTGTGGTGTACACATACAATGGAATATTGAGTGACTGCAAGAAGGAATGAAGTTGTGAGGCACGCAACTAGGTGAATGAACCCTGAGGACATTATGTTAAGTGAAATATGCCAGAAACAAAAGGATGAATTTTGGAAAGCCTCACTAATATAAACTAACTAAAATGAGCAAATGCTGAGAATTAAATTTGAGAGCATAGATTATCAGGGGAAAGAACATGGGCAAAGACTGGACAAAGATGCAGGAGTGCAGAATGCTCAATAAGGCTTACTGGAAAGATTCCCAGATTGTAAGCTCTTATAGCAGTCACATCTATTCCTGAGTTTTAACTTTTATTTAAGAGATGTTTATTTGGTACAAATTTATATTCTCTGTGGCACGCTATCTAATTTAACATCTATTTAAACAATGTAATTACATGAAACTTAGAATAGGGAATGAGATCTTGTTATTCTGTACAGGTTACTGTAATACCCTGGTATGTCCCAGAGTGTTTTGGGCAGAAAATAGAAGAATATTTGCAAAGTCCCCTTGAGGGACTGGGGAAAAATATGGAACAATTAAACTTCCCCACCTGGGGAATTCCTGATATTCTCACAAGCATTAGGGACTCCCAAATTAATAAGTCAAGCCCTCAATCTTGGAGCTTGCCCTTATGAAACTTATTCTTGCAAAGAAGAGGCTAAGCCTACTTATAATTGTGCCTAAGAGTCACACCCAGAGAACCTCTTTCATTGCTCAGATGTGGCCTCTCTCTCAGCCAACCTACAAATAAACTCATTACCCTCCCCGCTAGGTGGGACATGACTCCCAGGGATGAGCCTGGCCCTGGCATCATGGGATTGAGAAAGCCTTATTGACCAAAAGGGGGAAAATAAATGAAACAAAATATGTGGCTAAGCGATGTCAAATAGAGCCAAGAGGTCATTCTGGAGGTTACTCTTATGCATTATATAGATATCCCTTTTTAGTTTCTAGTGTAATAGAATAGCTAAAAGGAAATACCTGAAACTCTGAACTGTAATCCAGTAGTTCTGATTCTTACAGATGATTGTATAACTATATAGCTTTAATCATTTGGCCATATGAATGTGAAATCCTTGTCACTGATACTCCCTGGATCCAGTGTATGGGCAGAGAGGTAATAAAATAAAGACAAAAAATATATACCTAATAGGGTGATAAGGGGCATGGGATGTTTTGGGTGTTCTTTTTTATTTTTATTTTAAAAAATTTCATTTTTATTTTTATTTTTTGGAGTAATGAAAATATTCTAAAATTGATTATGGTGATGAATGCACAACTATATAATGATACATGAGCCATTGATTGTAGACTTTGGATGGATTATATGGTTTGTGAACACATTTCAATAAAACTGAATTAAAAAATACTCAGTGTATTCATCTATTGACAATGAATACACTATGAGATCTGTGCAATAAAAATTAAGTCATTTAGTCCCAGGGATGAATCTAGACTTGGCATCCTGGAATTGAGAACATCTTCTTGACCAAAGGGAGGATGTGAAATGAAAGTTTCAGTGGCTGAGAAATTTCAAATGGAGTCAAGAGGACACTCTGGTGGACATTCTTATGCACTATATAAATAACACTTCTTAGGTTTTAATGTATTGGAATAGCTAGAAGTAAATACTTGAAACTATCAAACTCCAACCCAGTAGCCTGAACTCTTGAAGATAATTGTATAACAATGCAGCTTTCAAGGGGTGACAGTGTGACTGTGAAAACCTTGTGGATCGCACTCCCTTTATCCAGTGTATGGATGGATGAGTAGAAAAATGGGGACAAAAACTAAATGAACAATAGGGTGGGATGGGGTGGGGATGATTTATTTGGGTATTCTTTTTTACTTTTATTTTTTATTCTTATTCTGATTCTTTCTGGTGTAAGGAAAATGTTCAAAAATAGATTGGGGTGATGAATGCACAACTATACAATGGTACTGTGAACAGTTGATTATACACCATGGATGATTGTATGGTATATGAATATATTTCAATAAAACTGAATTTAATTAAAAAAATTAAGTCATTTAAAATAAGGGTTGTTTTTAATTTGATGTGTCTCTTAAAAATTATCTGGGAATTCATACTTTCTCCTTTTAGGATTGCAGAACATGAGAACTGCATTGTATGGTCATATTAACCATTGCAAAAACCCCAAATATTTAGGAAATTTTCTCTATGTGTAAATATTGATCTCAAACTTGTTTTTCTTCCTCCAGTGAAGCAAGAGCATATAAGTTCATGACCCAATAACAGACCATTTGATTTTCTCAGCTCAACTTCATAACTACTCACCAGAAATCCCTGAAGTAAAATTTATTGTTATTTTTTGAAAGTGGTTTTAAAAAAGTAAATGTTAAATGAAAATATTTTCATCTCCTATAGTTGTACATTTTTTTCTTGCTCAAAAGCACAAATACTACACCACAGTTTCTGCTCAAATATCTCACGTAGAAATGAAGTTTTAAAATAACCATGCATGAATGCCAAAACTGAATCTCTTGTTAATAAACTTGCATTGGGTTAATAAGAGTAAATGTACAAATATAGGAAAATTTTTACATGAGGGAGAACAAATGAATACCACCATTGCAAGGTGTTAAAAATGGGATGCTGGTTAATTGGAGTCTGAAGATTGCCAGTTTTCCTTGAAACTCTTTCTAGGTTATTCTGTCTTTCCTTTCCTCAGTCTACAATGTCGTGAAGTGTTAGCATCTGTTATAGAACAATGCTGGGTCATTATGAAATTTTTTGTATCATCTGTTTTCTGCTGTCGTCATGAATCCTTTGTTAATTTTAAAGACCTTTGACTTTTCAATTAGAAGCTCCTGTCCTGGTCATTGAGAGGCACCAAATGGATAAGCATGTATGTGTTTGCACTGGGATATTCAGTTTTCCTGTACATTTTTTTGTTTATTTTTAGTTTCTGAAAAGTCTTAGTTTTCTTTTATAGTTCATAAATGGTCACAATTTACTGACATCATATTAAAGATAGTCTTAAAACAAAATATTTTTATGAATCCTCTCTGAATTTTCTTAAACAGGAATTTTAAACCATCAATAAGCATGCTTGTTTATTAAAATATACCTTTTTTAAAAAAAATTTAAGATACTTTTGTCTATGAATGTCTGCAACAACAAAGAAAACTTGACTTTGCAAAAGACATTATCTTCCTGAACATATTGTTTTATTGCATTCTTTCCTTTTACTCTTCTCCCCCCCCTTTTTTTCTGTCTCTCTTATTTTTCACTTATAGGAACAAATGGAAACCTATTTTAGATGTCTGTGATAAAAATAGAATGGCATAATGCTATATTGTCCACTTTGAAAACAGAAAGTCCACTCAAACCAGGGATCAATGAAGGCAAAGTGATAGAGCGGAAAGAACTAGAAAACTAGATGATCAATTTACCAATAAACACTGTAAAATATTAAGCAAGTATGTAGTATCTACCCATTCTTTCTAATTTTACAAAATACAGGCTCTGCACTAAGTATTACAACTGCATGTAAGATAGGCGGGGCAGATGATGCCTGTGGTCACATGGCTAGCATTCTCGTGGGGAAAACACAGAGTTACACAGACAGCTACCGTGTGATCAGTGCAGTGAACAGAGAGAGAAAGGAGCTGGGAGAGATGATGGTTGGGGCACTGATCCTATCTGAGGGTCAGTTTTAAAAAAGAGACATCCTATTAGAGACTTGAATAGCAAGGAGGAAACTAGCTAGATAAACATGAGTGGAGAAGGAGCACTCTGGAACCAAGAAGGCCAAGTATTGGGGAACTGAAAGAAGTTCAGCAGAGGTGTATCACAGAGTGTGTTTGGCATGAGGTCAGGGGAGCAGGTAGGGTTGGTTTTCAAAAGATAAGGCTGAGTAAGTAAGCATAGGCAAGAAATTCCTGTTACAAAGAAAGGGAAAGAAAGCTGACTGGGGAAACATAGACAGAGTTATGGGCAGTGCCAAGGGGACAGTTAGGCCAGAGAACATGAAAATGAGAGGCACCATGCTTGATCATTTGGATCAAGTAAAGGGATCACATCCAATGAAAACACATGACACTCGTCCTGGTCTCTGTGGCATCTGTGTTTGATTTCACAAGTCTAAGAAAGAGCCAGAAACAACAAGTCAAAATACAAACACAAAAAAACAAATGAATTGCAAGGACATTGTGACTAAACTCAACTTTGTCTGTTTTGTCCTTGGAATTTTGGTATTAAATTCTCACTATCAGCAAAAACAATGAGATTTTTGAAAACAATGATAATTTAGTGGCTCTTGGATTCAGAATGCTAGAATTGAGAAGACTGAGCATAAGGTGGAAACCAGTTTTATTTTAGGTGCTTATTTTTCCTAATATTAAAACAGTCATATCTTAATATATTAATGCATTTCAGTAAATTTAGAAAAGTGGAAGTAAGAAAAAAACTATTCACCTCTTCCACTATCATTTTGGAATATTCCTCCAGAATGTGTATTTAATAAATAAAACATACACTTATACTTAACATACACATTCATAACCTTATTTCCCTTAATGTTATATCATACTTAGTTTTCCACGTTATTATAATTCTTTTAAAATATCTTAATGACTGAATAATACACCATCCAGTAATTACATAATAATTCACTTAAGCATTTCCCCAAAGAGGTGTACATTTAGGTTTTTTTGATATGATAAATAATCATGTGATAATAAATGTTAGTTTATATCTAATTGATTGATTTAATAAGTAATTTATGCTAAACATTGTGCTACATGCTGCATTTATACAAAGATAGATAAAAACAACTGCTCTCAAGAAGTTTGCTGTCTTCTTTGTCATAAAGCCTTTTCCATGTTTAGGATGATTCCCTTAGGATGGATTTACAAATATGAAAAAAAAGTATTAAGTGTGAACTAGCAAATGCTTTTGGTAGTTATTACCAAACTAGTCTCAACCAATTTATAATCCTTTTAGAAATACATGAAAGAAATTTATCTTTGGCCATCATTTAATTCACACTGTTTTGATTACATTGATATTAAACTAACTCAAACCAGGATAAGTTAAAAACAAAAACAGACAAGTAAACTGGGTGGGAAGTTGAGGGCAATGATATTAGCTCAAGTTATTGAAAACTGAAGGACTATTGCTAGTTTCAGGTATTGAGAAATCAAGGGGCTCAAACAAGGGCATCTGGGCTTCAGATTTTCTGTGAAGTCTTCATTCATGCAGGCTTTCTCCATTTGGGAACCTCAGAGATTCCAGGTTTACAGCCTCCTGTTTCGAGTCTAGCAGAAAGATAGATAAGATCTCGTTTCAATAGTTTTAGCAAATATCCCAGAATTTCATTGGTTTGGCTTGAGCCTTGTTAATCCTGGAACAAATAATTGTGCCATAAGATGAGATCTGCTGACTGACAAAGCCTGGACATCATGCCTCACCAAAAAGAAATGACTGAGCTCCTGGAAGGAGTTGTTTCATGAAGGAAATAAAGCTCCTCTCACCAAAAGAAAGAGGCATGGGTACTGGGAGGGCCCAAACACTCAATACTCACTTAAGTTGGCAATGCCACATGCTTAGCAGATGAAACAGCCAAACTGAAAGAGGTGAAATAATTGAATTCCATTCTGCTAATTTGATTGAGAATGAGACCTGTGCCAGTTTGGAAGTATTATATCCCCCAAGATGCCAGGTTCTTTAAATGCAATCTTGTGGGGGCAGACATATTAGTGTTGATTAGGTTGGAAACTTTTGATTGAGTGTTTCCATGGAGATATGTCCCACCCAGCTGTGAGTGACACCTTTGATTAGGGTGTGACCTCTTGATTGAATGTTTCCATGGAAATGTGGCTCTGCTCATTCAGTGTGGGTCTTTGATATAATCGCTGGAGTCTTATATAAGAGCTCAGACAGAGGCAGCTCACTGCTGCAGCCTAGAGAAACATTTTGGAGACGGCCATTGAAAGCAGACTTTTGCTGACACTTTGGAGATACTAGCCCAGAGTTTGCTCCAGAGAACCTAAGAGAGGACAAAACACCCCAGCAGCAACATTTTGAAGAAGGCACAGGAGCTGAGAGAGGAGCTAGAACACAACCTGGGATCAGCAGACACCAGCCACATGCCTTCCCAGCTAACAGAACTTTTCTGGATGCCATTGTCCTTCCTTTGCTGAAGGTATACTTGTGTTTATGCCTTAATTTGGATACTTTTATGACTGTAGAACTGTAAATTTGTCACCAAATAAACCCCTTTTATAAAAGCCACTCTACTTCTGGTATTTTGCATAATGGCAGTATTAGCAACTGGAACAGGACTCAAATCCATGTCACTCACACTTCAGTGTTATTTTTCTTCTTTTCAACAAATTTTTAACAAATAATTGAGTACCTATTATATACAGTGTTCTGATCTTTCAAGTAGCTTAAAATTTAGTTGATGGAGACAATAAAAACGGTAAGTGCCAAAAATAAATAAATAAAAGGAAGTGATCACCTGGCTGAAAGAAGTGTAGAAATACCTCACAGATGACATGGCAGACAGTAGAGAACCAAAAGTTATACTCTTTGCTGTGATGAGCACATTTTGGGGGAGAGGGGTCTGTCATGCCCAAAGAACCCTTCCCTCTAAGAAGTTCTCGGTCCCCTTCCCCCACCATGAAAGGTGCATGCCTCTGGCAGCCACGTGTGTGATGTCACTCTAAACACCGAGCCCAGACTGATTTGATCAGAGGAGGACATGCAACCTGAATGGGATCAGTCAGCTTCTTTCCAATAGGTACATGGAAAGGGCTGTGAGAAGCAGCTCTGCAACCTCGGCAACAAACCAGAACAGAGCGGAGGGCTGGCAACATGCATGAGATTCATATTCAGAAGAAGCTAGGTCAAGAGTACCTGATGCTAGAGAGATTCCTGGATTCCTGCTGGCTTCTCAGTTTGCAGTTTTAAGCTTCTGTAAGGCACAGTCACAGTTCCTGTGCACTCAGTAAGATAGACCAGTTCCCATCCTTTGAACTTTACAGCTTCCATAAACAAATATTGAATATGACATCAATCCTGACACTCATTTTCCTTTAATTGTGCTAAAACTGGAACCCTAGTATTTCCTTATTTTACTCCACACGCTTCAAGACCCTAGTGCAAATCTTGAGCCTAGAAGTTTCTGATGAATTAAGTTATATCTCTTTGCTTCCCTTTTTCCATAAGCTCCAAGAAATTTATAGTATAAGTAATTTTGCTTATAGAGCAGTCCTTTTAAAAAGAAAAAAAATAACTTTCCATTACACTGTGAAGGTCCTGAGAGAAGGAATCACATTATCAACTATAAAGTTTGACCAAATACCTAGAAGAAGATGTAACTTATTGCTCACCAATAATAATGAACAGTTCTCTTTTGAAGGAATTTTGCATAAGCATTTGATATAAACTGGCCTTCAATAACATAAATATTAATAATTAGCTAAGTCTCCATATTCTTAGATATGAAACTACCACATACCACCACCTAGATATTACTGTTTCCCAGGAAGCATCTCCAAGCAAAACAGAATTTTGCAGTCTGAGCCAGGTCATTAAGTGTGAGCCCTGTATCTGTAAGAAAGGTACAGACAGCAGGGGAAACCACATTCTGGATCCCTGCTATCTTTCCACCAAACTTTAAGTATCAAATCAATTTAAATAAATACTAAGGACAGCCTTGAGGAACAAAAACAGATCACAGAAAGGAAACCATAAGGATTTAAGTGGTGGGGTGGGGGGGAGCATGAGTAAATCTTTGGCCAAGAAATTAAGAGGGAATGAATAGAGAAATGAATTCACCTCCTTTTCCCAGTGCCTACCTACCACTACTTCCCCAAACTTCTTCCAAGCAGGGAATAACAGGGAGAATGGAAAATTAGCATCATTTACTTTTCATGAAGCAAACTTTTATTGGTATTATGAGCCAGGAATGGTACTAGGCAAACGGGATTGCAGTTGTGCCAAAAGACAAACATTTCTCTGATTTCACAAAATTTCTTTTCTATGCTAGAAGGAGATACAGACACATGAAAAGGGAAATGTGATATGGTAATATAAATGCATATTGCATAACAGAGGTTGCAGAGTTGTTCCTGCAGGAAGCAACATCTTTGTTGGGTCTATTCAGGTGAGGAAGATAAGGTGGGATGAAGAATGGCCCAAGCAGAAGGAGCTGCATGCTCAAAGGTCCAGAGATGAGATAGATCAAGGAAAGTTGGTGGGTCTGAAGGTTATCCAGTATGGCTGAAGCTGAAATGCGAGATGAGCAGTCCTAAGAAATGCTACTGAAAGGAAAGTTGAAACCAAACAGTCAAGGCTAATGAAGAGTGTTATAAGCCATGCCAACAAAATTGACTTTATAGGAGAGTTTTAAAGAGGGCAGTAAGAGGAGATATTAGATGGGGCAAAACTCAAGACAGAGAGACTAGAGACTAGTTAAGAGATTATGGACATTAATCCAGGCTAAAATCAGCAGACTGAACAAGCTTGCAGTGGAGATACAGCAAAGCAGATGAATTTATGTCAGGGACTATGCACCTGAAGTCAGAGGCATCTGAGCCATCAGCCTAAAGCTTATCCATTTCTTTTGGTATCCCTACCTTGGATCCTCTCAAACAGGAAAATATGCCATCAGGTTATAACAGAATCATGTTTTCCTCTTTCTTTTTAGTTTCCCAGCCAGAGCATAGAGTTGTGACAGTTATTTCCATTCTTCCCCACTAAAAGAACTGTGATTTGTTCTGGGAAGCCATGTGCCCAATTATTAAAAGCACCAACTGCAGGCAGTTGTAGCCCCATGTGATTTACTCTAGCCAATGAGAGGCTATTACTTTAGCAAGTAAAAAGAATCAGAGTCAACTGCTTCCTGCTTTGTTTCCTTTGCTTTTACCCCTTCTTCCTGTCTGGAATGCAGACACACAGCCAGAATTGTGACCAAGGGAACAAAAACCAAATGCCGACAATGGTGCAGAAAGAAGAAAAACGAAACGGAGTCACTGACAACTTAATGGAACTGCTGCACTAGCCTTTGTCTCCTTCCAGGTCTCCAATTGCGTGAGGAAAACAAACTTTTGTTTGATTAAGTCCCTGCAGTTGATTTGTTTTATGTGCAGCTAAACCCAATCATAACTAAACAAGCAGCTTTCTTGTTCACTTAACAGAGCCCTCTGGTATTCCTTTTTTATTGAAGTAGTAAAATGAGTGTTCTTTGATAGGAACAAACAAGTTGGTTTTTCCAGACATAGCTTTGCGAGGTAAACACTCAGGGTGATATCTTCAAGGTCTTCTTTGGAGCTGGAATAATAAATCTGCAAAAGAATTTGTGGGAATTTTTGTTTCCCTTTTAGAGCTCTGGCCATTTTCAATTTTCACAGCCACAAAAGGAGAATCAAAGTGAATTCTATTTAGTCAAGAAATAGATTCTCTCATATCCATAGAATAGTAGTAAAAAAAAAAGATACAACTTGTCAATTAAACTTGACATATTGTGCGATTGTCTAAGCAGGCTGTCCGTATCAGAGACTTTGTCTTATCCTAGAGGTAGTACAAACCCGGTATGAAACCCCTGGCCTCTCAATACAATAACACAGTAGCAAACAGTGTACTATTCACTCACTTTTTTGTTTGCTCTTTTAATAACACTTCCTGAGTGCCTATACTAATTGCTAGCATTCTGCTGGCTGTTAGAAATCAAAGACAAATATCCCATCCCTGACCTCAAGGAAGGTACAGTATGCCAGGAGAAGGGACAATTAGCAAGCAACAGCAAGAGTCTTGTTGCTGTGATACAGACCTCCACACAGGGCAGTGAGGCATAAATGAGGCAGCAAATAGTTCTAATTGGAGATCATTAAAGTATCCAAAGAGGATAGCATACTTGAGCCTATCCTGAATCTATAATGGTAATTGCCAGGGGATCAAGGGAAGAGTGCCATATCAGGCATAGAAAGCAGGGTCTTCAAAGATATTAAGCAGGAAATGAAATAGGGCACATACTGTTGCAGAGAATTTAAAAAGGACAATGTCAGGAACTGAAGCTTCTTGGAAAGGCCATGAGGAACCAGGGTCACATAAGAAAGAGGGATGTGATCAAATCTGAAATCTCTAGCTCAGAAAGATCGTGTGGATGCATTAGCATAGATGGATTCACAAGATATCTCACTGCACTTGGAGAAATGTATTTTTGCCTTCCAAGTTTAAAATAATGAGACCCTAAATTTTCCAGGGTACAAGTTATGTGTCTGAGGGTGAGAAGAACAAATTTTTAAAATATGAAGGCTATAAATAAATAAAGCTTAGCTAGTGATTGGAGGTGAGATATAAGACAAAGCCATTTCTAAGGAAAATTCCAAAATTTCCTTTTGCTAACTGTGTGAATTGTGATTCGATTCTCCAAAAGGGGAAATAGAGGGGAAGAAATAGTTTTAATGGGGAAGGATCTCAATCTGGTTCTAGACTAGGAATCTATGTAGTCTCATGGATAGACTGGTATTCCAGTTTGCTAAAGTTGCCATTATGCAAAATACCAGAAATAGATTGGCTTTTATAAAGGGGATTTATTCAGTTACAAATTTACAGTTCTAAGGCCATGAAAGTGTCCAAACTAAGACATCAACAAGAGGATACTTTCACTGAAGAAAGGCCAGTGGGGTCCAGAACACCTCTGTCAGCTGGGAGAGCATGTAGCTGGTGTCTGCTGGTCCTTTGCTCTTGGGTTGCATTTCCAAAATGGCTTTCTCCAAAATGTTTCTGGGTTTCTGTCTTTCTTTGCTTCTCTCAGCTCTCTGCTTGGTTCTTCTGGGGCGTTTCTCTCTAAGCATCTAACAGTCCTCTCTTAGCTTTCCTGGGGCAAACTGAGGGCTTCATCTCTTAGATTAGCATCTCCATAAGTCCTTCTGTCTGCATCTCCCAGTGTTTCCAAGTGTCTCTGTCAGCTCCACGGCTCCTGTCTCTCTTCCTGAACCTCTTAAAGGACTCCAGTGATCTAATTAAAACCCACCCAGAATGGGTAAGGCCACACTTCCATGGAAATTATCTAATCAAAATGTCTCACTTACAGTTGGGTGAGTCACATCTCCATGGAAACAATCTAATCAAAAAGTCACACACTAATCAAAAGATGAACAAGTCTGCCTCAACAAGAGTGCTTTAAAGAACATGGTTTTTCTGTAGATTCAAACCAGCATAATCGGGTTTGGAGGTAGATAACCTTGAGTTCAAATCCAATCTTCACGGCCTTAGTTCTCTCTTTGACCTCTCTGAGCTGTGATTCTCTTAGTAAAATGACTATCATAAGCCTTATTTATAGGATCAGTTTGTCAAACAATATATGTAAGATGCCAACAGTACTTATTCAATTGTAACTGTTACCATTATTAACTTGCCTGTGAAGTTCCTCGGTGAAATTCTGTAGTGATTTGTGCTGGTTCAAAGCTGTTATGTACCCCAGAAAGGGCCATGCTCTTTTAATTCATTCTCGTGGGTGCAGATCTATCGTGGGTGGGACCTTTTGGTTATGTTATTTCAATTGCAATGTGACCCACCCAAATCAAAGTGAGTCTTAATCCTTTACTGGAGTCCTTTATGAAAGCATAAAGGGCATAAAAAAGCCAGAGAGCTCAGAGAGAGAGAAACACCCACAAAAGCCAAAAAGAACAAAACAAAACAAAACAAAACAAAACAAAAAAGCCCACTAAAGCCAGAGCCTGAAAGCAATGAAACCCAGGAGAGAAGGACCAGCAGATGCCAACCATGTGCCTTCCCATGTGAAAGAGGTGTCCCAGATGCTGGCAGCCTTTCTTCACAGAAGATATCCTCTTGTTCATGCCTTAATTTGGACATTTTCATGGCCTTGGGATTGTAAAATTGTAAGCTAATAAACCCCCTTTGTAAAAGCCAATCCATTTCTGGTATTTTGCATTTCGCCAGCTTTAGCAAACCAAAACATGGGTGTTAGAGTGATGGTAGAGATATTTCTTTATCATTGCTGTACAGTGTGATAAGGGAGTTCTATGCCTGGAACCCAGGGTATTTTGAGGGGATGCATCTTAATATTCCCATGACAATTAATAATAGTCTATGGGAAGCTGTGACAAAAAAAAATTAGAGGAAATCTACAAACACTGAGTCTTCAGGTGGTGGGAGAAAAACTGATTTGAGAAACAAAGGCTTCTTAAAACTTAGCCTTGAGGTAAGGATCAACCCAAGACTGAGGCTATTTATTCCCATTATTAAAACCCTTTGATGGATTAAGGTAACACACAGTAAATCCTTTCAGTTGCATAAATAGCTCAGGGAAAAAATATTAAAGATGTGGATCTCCCATCTCAGCCTGAATGGCCTAAGGTCTGTAATTAAATTGAGATAGAAAAAGCATGGGGTAGGAAACAAAGAAATATTGTAAATCTAAGAAATATGCTTAGAAAGAGTTCTGGATGTGGCACATGAAACAGGCTAAACCCAACTATTGAACAGGTGCTAAGGTTTTAAGAGAGGTTATGGCCAAAGAAATCATGAGCTTGAACCAAAAATATATGACTGTTCAAGAATCAAATGGAATTTTGGGCCCTCAACTTTCAGGGAGAATGGGAAGCAAACTGAGAAAACTGCTCCCATGAAGTCATCCTATCATAGTCTCATTCCTAATTCAGACATGAGCAAAGAGATAATGAAAACTGAGTAAACAATCAGAAGGGGTAGCCAAGAGCCATGGAGAACTATTAGAAGGGGAGGCTCTTCTGGGACACGAATTATGGTCTAAACAAAAAGTCTCCCCCTCTCTTCCATCCTAAGCCCTCTCACCCCAACCCCATAACATCTGTGCAGCAAGATTTCAGAGTTTCTACAGACCAGAGACTTCTGTGGATTTCCCATCTGTCACTGTTCCTGATAGCAGTGGTGAACTCTCCCTGCTCTACCATTGCATAGTGAGTTGTATTTGGGGTTGGAGTGGAAGGTAACTTTTCTGCTTTGTGCGTGGATCTTCAGTGAAAGAGGACACAAGTCTGGATGAGCAACCCGCTTGGGACCATTTGGAGATCATGGACTTCGAAGCCGATAGTATGGTTTGAAGGGGCTTTGTTTAGTACATGTTTGTATGTTGGAGGGAGAAGGAATCAGCATCTGATGACCGAAAGAGCAGACTATTACAGTCATTAGTGCTGAACACCAAATATTGTTTTCCTTCTCTTGGGGAGCATGGATCATATTATACTTCATGGGCAACTTGAACTTGCTTTGACCAATAACATAGCAGAAGTCTATCATTTCTGGATTAAAGCCTCTACAAATCAGTGCGTAATTGCCATGCCTTTTCTTTCTCTCTTGTTCTCTGCCATGATAACCAGCAGTAATCCATAGAAAGCTATTCTGTTGACCTGAGTGAGGACAGTGCTGAGCTGAGTTCCAGCTTAGACAGAATGGACATGTGTGAGACAGAAATTAACCATTGTCGTTTTAAAGTACTGTGAATTAGGGTTATTTATTATCATAACATAACCTGGACTATCCTCTGAATTTTTTTATTCAAAAATAATCAATACCAGACCAGAGAATCTGTTACTCCTTTCACCACATAATTTTTTACTCTTTCTAACTTCTTATCTTTTTTCCATTTAGAATCCTTAAAGATATGGCTCTTCCTTATCTCAAATATCAGCTCCTTTAAAACTTTTCTTAGAGCATACTTTTAATCTAATAATTTCTACTTAATATTTTTACCCTGGCCACATTGACATAGGTGAAGTAGTAGGTTTCTAAATAAGTCATAGTGTAAGTTAATAAACTTGAATCTTTGTAGAAGTAATATTAATAAAATCTCATTTGAACCATTAGGAAGGGGAGCACACATGGTTAAATGATACATGCATGCTTCTTAAATTGGATCAGCATATGGCAACTTGCAAAATCAAGGTGGATGTCTTACACATGAGTTTCTTCATACACACAATGCACTAAAGAAAGGCCATCTTTCACTGTATCATATTTTATTACAGGGGACAAAGAGTTCTAGGCTCTTCTGCAATTGAAAATCATTATTCTTCTCTAATTAAATCCTGGAACATATTGAAAAAAAAGTATCTGCCTTTCCTTTAAACTTCTTTCTGTTTATAACAGTGAATTTTATACAGCTGTAGTAGGAAACAAGAATCTTCAAATGTTTGAACTAATTACAAAAAGCAAGCAGCCAGGGACTTTACTTTCTTACTTTGTCAGTTACCAAGAAATGGAAGACATTGGATCAGGAAGATATGCTCTGTGTTTCTAATGGATGAGCCACTGTGGCAAAGTTTGGGTGGTCTCTGAACTTGTGCTTCTGGAATCCCTTCCGTATTCCAATATACAAGATTTAAAGGACAACAAGAGTCACCTGCCGTAAGTCTGGCAATCCAGCCAGAGAACTTCTATTGTCAGCAGAGACCCAATTACAACTAAAGCAGCATGGGGCCAGTCGTTTCTGAGACCAGTTTAGTAGTTCCAATTTCTGGGTGTGTATCAGAATCTCCTGGGGAACTTTTCAAAGAAACAGAGTACTTGGTCCCTTATTGGATTTGCTAAATAAGAATTTTTTTGTATTAATAAGCTCTCTAGATGATTGTTGGCAGACAGGTAGGCTTATATTAATATCTGGAAACTGGTGCTTTAGTAGACACCAGTTAAGAATTTCCAATTTTGGGGTGGGTTTGTCTAGATTCCATTACCACATCACCTCAGCTTCCTCTTTTCTCTACACATCCCAGAGACGTATTTGAAGCCAAATTTTTAAGGTGTCAAGATTATGAACATGCCAAAATGCCTGTAAACTTAATTAACCATTTTGAAGTTCTTTTATGACCATGTTGCTAACTGAAGATACAGACTTTATTTATAAATTGCATTTAAACTGGCATGTAGCCCTCTCCTTATTCAAGGACCAGAAGGTTTAGACCCTATGAAAACCTCTTCAGCTTCGCACCATAAACCACAGGCAACTTCTTCGGACTCCACTCCCTTCCTTCCATTATGAGTCACTAGAGCCTTGTCATCACTATTTATTGTCCCATAAACTGGTGTCTGTTTTTTCCCTCTGTAGTATAATATGTACATAGTTTTTAAGCTGACATTAACCTTTAATTTTAATTTGTCATTATCAGATAATGGGGTAGTCCATTGTTTTTAGTTTAATTTGTCACTTTTCTAAAGACACTTCTGATAAAGATAGATTGTTATTATCAAAGACTGAGATTTATCCCCAGTATTTTAGTGTGATGGGACTCTAGTCAACTTCAACTTGTTTAATACACAGAAAGCTCCATAGGTTAGTGATTTTGTAATGTTTCCAATGATTGGAGATATATTTCAAATTAATCATAGTTCTGAAAATATTACAATGTTTACATTATTTCCAATCAATTTAAGCCTCTTGGGGGGAGAAAAACTATACAATAATCATTTATGCACTGGGCTACTTCCTTTTCTCTTATCTCACAGAAGTAGAGATTGGGTCAAAACTTGACTGAGACAAATTCTAGAAATTAAGTAGGTGTATTACTATGTTACTCTCACTTTTTTCCAGTAGTGCCCCATCTTTCTGCCAGTGCACATTTCTGATCAGCCAGGTGCTCAAATTCCCTCCCCATGGTAATCTGAGAATAGATTCATGTGTTGCCCTCCCAGGATTATTTCCATTTTAATAATGAATTCAAAAGATCACATGACTTTAAGAACTAAAAGCCCAACAGTCTAAAATCATCTCAGTGTCATGCACTTCCCTTCCCTTCCCAGTGCCTCACATGCACAGCAGCTTTTCCTCTCTCCTTAAAAGGGACTTTGATGGAGATCACAGACTCTGCAGTCTACCTGAAAGTCGAAGGTGTGGTTTCCTTCACATACACCTACACTACAACCTAGATCAGGTTAGAGTCGAGTGATTATAGCTCATAAATATGTAAATGGAATTACATGATGGCATCTATCAAAATAAAAGAGATATTTATATGACCCTCAAATATATTAAGTTGTTAAAGCATATAAAAATAATTCTCCCACTAATATCACTTGCAGTGTCAGCATACAGATTTATAGAGAGAGATAGTTAATAATTTTATACTTAATTAATGAGCAATAATAGGCTGGTTTCTTTATGAGTGAATGACAGCCTGTGCTAAGAACTAAGTCTTCTGAACTGCTTTGGGTCATAAACTTAAATGGCCTTGCTCTCATTATTTTAAAATATACCTATCAATGCTTTTTTTCTTTTTTTGCACAGATATGGGTGGCTTAATGGAGTACATAAATGTCAGGCAAGTCCTTTAGTTATGAACAACGAGTCATAAGATGACTATGGACATCACAGGTTATTTATTGTGGTTCTAGGACATTTGGAAACTATGATCATTAACATAATATGGTTGTGAATCTATTTGGTTTTCTGTATCTGAAGAATTAAATGGGAAAAGGCCACGGAAGCACTTTTCACTTTCATGCTTGACTATCTATTATCCAGGTTTGCAAGGATACTGCCCTCTACCAATCTAATTCCAGTTTATAGTCATAAAACAAATAAACAAACACCTCTGACAAAACCTAATAGGAAGAAATATGTTATTGTAACAATTGTTAAAATGCATATATGAGCTATTCATTCATGCCCTACAAATTGAGCTTTTATCATAGATAAAATACTAATAAAATTCTATGGACATCTGGAAGCTCCCCTAAGATATCTTATGTTTAGAACAAATGGTTTAGTAGCTGAGTGAGGTAATCTCCACAGTATTGTTATAGAATGTTGATACATTTCGAAAACTAACTTTTTAACTTAATGAGTTTATCCATAGATTAAGTGTAATATATTTTTTCCTCACAGAAATAAAGGAGGATTACTTTTCTGGATTTTTTTTTTTCTTTGAGCTTTTAGATGGTAGGAAATATCAGATCAAGTTGAATTTTACTTATGAGGTTTTTTAAACGATTTTTTTTTTTTTGGTCTATCTCTTTTTATGGCAATAATTTTTATGAGATTTTTAAAAAACATGCTTTGTCTAGAAACCTCAAATTTAATCAAGTTTTAGCTCACATAAAATGAAATCAAAAACGATGAAAATTGTTTTGCTTTTTGGCTCCAATGCTGGTTTAAATAACATGGATGTAACACTTTTTGATAGTTGTTTGTTCTTTTTAACACTTTCATAAATTTTTGTCTTCAGAGGAAATTCCGAATGGGTGCATACCTCCCCTTCCTAAATTCTGTAAGTACAAGAAACTAAATGGAGTTAAATTTAATCGAAGTTCTTATTATCTAGAAGAGCCATTGGCATTTTCTCCCATAAAAGCCCATTATTCTAACTTGATATTCTTGGGAAGAAAGTTTGCATGTTGATTTACCTATCAGTTGTTTAGACAGTTTCCAACGTTACATTCCAATATTGTCAACCTTCCAACCCTTGTCACCAGCCTAACAGTATAATCTATCGTTCACCCTTTTCAGGTGTTAATGACATCCCATTCTCAAAGTGACCCTTTTTCTCAAGCTCATTTCATTCTTTTTAAGATCTACTGTCCAATATTCTTTTATCCTCAAAATATGGGAAAAGCCACATTTCATTTAGTATGTGCTAAAGTATATAATTTCTTTCTCTGATTTATCAAATATTCAGAAAATACTGTGCAAACATTTTAAGTTTGAAGGGATGGGGGACATCAAGTAAAGAAAAATAGCTTTGAAAATTTTACTTCATTTAAAGGCTACAGTAAAATAATGTACAGCAGTAGATCTTTGTGGAGGTATTGAAGGATCATACAGTAAATTTTGCAGTCCTTTATTAATTTAAATATTATCAAAATAACTTTTAAAGCTATAACTTTAGAATCAACCAAAGACCAGTGAATTCACAGAAACATGAAGGCAAATAAAATGAAAACAATATTATTCCACATCTATTACACATATATGTTAAAGAGATGTATGTGTTGGGTGTTAGATCATATGTAACAATTCTTTTGGGATCTTCACTGTAGAGCCAGAAGGATATTTTGTGTTAAATTTGAACTGCAAGTTATATAAGGAGTGTTGTATTGGGCATTTCAGATGAGAGATCATTATGCTAGGTCTGTAAATGTATTTACAACTGGGTTCTGTGTTTGAGACTAGCTCTAAAAATATGGACATTTGGGCTTTTGTGTAAATTGGTATAACTTAACTACATATTTATGTTTTACCTGGTTCTACAAAACATTTTGACATAGAAAGTGTGATGGTTAGGTTTATGTGTTCATCAAGCTTTTACCCAACTGTTGGTTTCTGTAGGAAACTTGTCAATCCTTTCCCCTGGTATCAGGCTAAATAAAGTTCCCCTCAAGAACTCTTCTTTCACAATAATCCTCACTAAAATAACATCACCATGATAATCACCATATATCAAAATTAAATGTGTGATAATTCTGATAAATGTGTCACTATATCATCTGATTTAATCCAGACAACAAGCTATAAAGTAGTCTACATTTTATTGACAAGGAAATTTTCCCAAAGTCCCAAACTAGTAACTGGTAAAAAAGAGAGATTTGAACTCAGACATGTCCACATGATCCCAGAATCTGTACTTTCACCTTCCTTAGTATTTGCTGTTTGATATCCAGGCTCCTCAAAGAGTGAGTTCTTTGTGGGCAAGAACTGCATTTTTCATGACTGTATTTCTTGTGCCTGGTGTATTATTTGTCATTTAGTATACGCATACTTAATGCTTGCTTGCTGAATGAAGGGTTGAAAAGAACAGGATGAATAAGCCAATGAACAAATGTAGTTCTGTAGTATGCCAAACATGAGTAATATATAATCTATAAGAGTTTTCTGGCTTATTTTTCTACATTAAAAGCTATATAATTTAACTAGTACTCAAACAGAAAAAAAAACGCCAATTTGTGAATACCAGATTCTGCTTCAAAACTGAACTGTTAACATTCAGTAATCTGAAGACAAAGAATACATAGTTCACATGGCAATCTTAAACACTTCATTTTTCCATTAAATAGTTCATTTCTGAAACATAGACCCAAATAATAAAATCCATTTAAAAATCTTCCCTAGGATACTAATGGACTGTTGGAAAATAACCATCAACAAGAGCTTAAAATATAGACATTATTAAATAAGGGAAATTTCATGCTGAGTTAATTTCCTTGGTCCTTGTTTGTTTTCCAGATGATTAGTTCACATTTCAACCCAAATAGGACAGAATATTTATTTTGCAATAAACATTCTTGTTTAAATTAAAAGTTTTTGAAATATTTGTAATGTATTCCTCAAGTTTACCAATAGTATTCAGTGCCTCTTTGTTTAAAAAGTATATAGATTAATAAATTCAAGTCTTAAAAATAAAACTTTGGTAATATCTTTATTCAAAAAAAACTCAAAAATTCATTCTAAAGGATTTTCTATTTTATGAGCTTTGGTAATAATAAGTTATTTATGGTATCTTTGTTAATTTATTGAGCTTTTTGTTATTCTGTAATTAATAAAGTATTGTTTACTTCTGACACAATTCTTAACACCCAGTCCTCTAGAGACCAATGACTTTGGATTTGACAGTTTCATCTAGTCTTCAGAAGAGTCCATTTTAATTATTTATTTATAAATGCCAATGCTATTAAACAGCAGGAAGAAAGAGAAGTAAAGTTATAGTCATTGTTTTGGTTTGCTAAATCTGCTGGAATGCAATATACCAGAAATGGACTGGGTTTTACAATAAGAGTTTATTCACAAATTTACAGTTCTAAGGCCATGAATATGTCCCAATTAAGGCAGCAACTGGATGATACCTTTTCTGAAGAAAGGCCACTGGCACCTAGGGTTCCTGTTACATGGGAAGGCACATGGCTGGGGTCTGCTGGTCCTTCTCTCCTGGGTTAGGTTCTGGTTTCTGTGGCTTTCACCAAAATGACTCTGGGCTTCTGTCTTAGCTTCTCTTGTGGGTCTTTCTTTCTAAGTGTGTCTCTCTCCGTGAGCTCTCTTAAAGGACACCAAGAAAGGATTAAGACCCACTTTGAATTGGTTGAGTCACATATCCATGGAAACAACCTAATCAAAAGTCCCAACCACAGTAGGTCTGTACCCACAAGAATGGATTAAAAGAACATAGTCTTCTCTGGGGTATATAAAGTTCTAAACCAGCACAGTCACAAATAATAAATAAGGACATTACGTTAAATTACTAGTTCAGTGGTAACTCATTGATGTCAGTGTTTTGTTTTTGCTATTAGGCATTTAGATATACAGGAATGAATATTTGCCTACTCTCAGTCAATTAAAATTATAGCAGAATATTTCCTAGAGGATAAGAATCACTCATCTTCTTTCCAATGAGTATGCATATTGCCATTTTGGAATTAACAGGGTTCCATGAAATCTCTCCTCTGGGTCAGGCAGGAGGGGCCAGATTTTGCTAAATTAACAAACAACCCTAATTTAATCCATTTCAGGAGACTGATATAACAAAGCCTTATTTTTCTTTCACAAGATACACACACACATACACACACACACACTTCTGTCATCAGGGGAACTCCAGTTTACCATGATTACTTAATAACCCAAGATGATAAGGGCTGCACCTTGATATATGGCAGGGAAGATATAAAGTAGAAGGTCATTAAATACTACAGCCTGGATATAATACATTTCACTATTCTCCACAAACCATTGCTCAGAACTATTTTTATGTTTGACATCACCTGCAAAGGTGACTGAGAAATGTAAACCTCCCATATATCAAGAAGGAGAGGAAAACCAGATATGGATGAATATTAGAAGTTTCTATTGCATTTGTAGATATCAATTTGAAGTCTTTCTGTACTTATTTACACATACCAACTGGGCTTTCCAACTTGCAAATATTAGATTTTCTTTCATGGGTTTACTCAACAAATCTGGACGCAATTTAGATTTATTTCAAGGTTTCTGAGCCAAATACCTGTTCTCATTAATAAATGAGTCTTACATAGTTTTTATAATTCCCCAGCTCCATTTGGACATAAAATGATATTCCTATTGCTCTACATCATAAATGAAGTGTGAAATGCTCCCAGGGACTTTTCGTTCTCAAGTTCCTAGCTCCACTTTAGATTATGTACAGACAATTTCTAGTACTTCTTAATAGCTAAATAAGATTTACTGCCATGGTAATGTTAATAGATTTGCATTAATAAAATTTAAATCTGTGATCTACATTCCTACTTGAGGTATGTAAGAGTGATTACAGTTT
Organism: Choloepus didactylus; assembly: GCF_015220235.1. Lineage (NCBI taxonomy): Eukaryota > Metazoa > Chordata > Mammalia > Pilosa > Megalonychidae > Choloepus > Choloepus didactylus. Next base: position 192,137,624 of record NC_051309.1, read on the forward strand.
TTGCTCTGGGGTCAAAATGGCAGCTGCTGGGCTGTTGCAGCATCAGGCCAGTGGCTGGATGGTATTTGAAAATGGTATTACAGTGCTGCAGGGTTCAATTAACTGGGGCTAATGAGAGATGATACAATAGCCGAGAATGAAGATGTAAAAGAAGCCACAAGAAGGTTACCTGAGAACCCTTATAATGACGGGGTGTTTCTCATTAAGAGAGCACTGGACCTGACCAAGAGACAGCAGATCTTGCCTAAAGAGCAGTGGATGAGGAGGATAAATTCTATCTTGAACATATCTGAGAAAAGCTACTTGGAAAAGAAAAGAGAGAGAAGAATGGGTGAAGAAATAATCATGTAATTGAAATGTGGATGCAGCTATCCCCAAAGTATTTTTATGAAGTCAGTAAAAACCTAAAATGTACAATTTAAGAACTATTTGGGCTACAAATGTATTACTTTAAACAAGTGTCAATTGTATTATTGTTGGAGTTTTTGAATTCTAAATCTTATACAAATCTTAACTACTGATTTCACTGATCTGTTATAACTCTTTCCAAACTTCTAAGCTATGTTTAGTTAGTGTTTATTGCTTCCTGGAGCTCAGAGAGAACCCTTTAATTGGTTCTTACTGGTTGGGTAACCTCAATTTACTAAAGCATATAATGTTATGCCAAGTAGAATAGTCACCTTCATATTGCTTTCATAGGTTAGCAAGATGCTTGGGATCCAGCTCCATAAAGGCCTAACTTGCCAATATGAAATGGAGCAAGAAGCAAGTGCCAGTACTTGATTTCACCTGAAGTAAACAGAGCAGTCCAGCAGACCGGCTTTCATACTTCATGAGTTTTCAGCAGAATGAAAAGAAAGAGAAAGGATTTGCTTCCCATTTTGCTAAAATTGGAAACAAGCCCTAGTTCAGCCCTCTTCAACCAATGGCCTTCAAAATATTTGATTTTGCATCCTACTGACGGAAAAAACAAAACAAACAAACAAACAAAAAACCCTGATGTACACAACCCCAATATAGAGATGTATAAATTATATGTATGTACTTCTGTGCTAATATGTATATTAGAAAACAAAAAGTAGACATTAGAAAAATACATAAAAATACAAAGACAAATTATACTCTCTCCCCATATCCAAGTGACTTGTCCATTCTCAAAACTATTGTTATTTTAAAAAAAGAGTGATTATAACCCTGATTGTTCTAATAGTCATGACTATTATAGATTCTTGAAAATTTTGACACAATGTTATTTATTACTATTTGTTTTGTTTTGTTAAAGCTGCCAGAATGCATATACCAGAAATGGGTTGGCTTTTTCAATGGGGATTTATTAATTTACAAAATTATAGTTCTGAGGTCATGAAAATGCCCCCAATTAGGCATTAATAGGACGATACCTTCTCTGAAGAAAGACCACTGGTGTCCGGGGTTCCTCTGTCAGATAGCAAGGCACATGGCTGGTGTCTGCTGGTCCTTTGCTCCCAGGTTCCATTGCTCTCAGCTCCTCATTCCAGTGGCCTCTTCTCTGAGCTTCCATGGGTCCTCTCTTAGCTCCTCTGGGACTTTTCTCTCTCACCTCTCTCTGCGTGCTTCTCTCTAAACTCTCTTCAAACTTCTCTGGGTGTTTCTCTCTGAGTTCTCTGGGCTTTTTCTGTCTTTTATCCTCTCACAGAAGACTCCAGTAAATGGATCAAGACCCACTGTGAATGGGGTGGGTCACATCTCAATTGAAATAACATAACCAAAAGGTCCCACCCATAACAGGTCTGCACCCACAGGAAATTTGTATTAAAAGAACATGGCCTTTTCTGGGGTACATAACAGCTTCAAACCAGCACGCTACTTCTCTCAAATTACATAAGGATGAACATTGGCTCTTGAACTGTGTCTTCTTCATATTTAGGATTCTATGTCTTTAACACGCCAGTGATATTTTGATCATTTGCTTTTTGTGTTGTTTATACATCTTTATATTTCTTTTATGCTTTGAATCACTAGATATGCAAAATATCAGCTTTGGGAAAAGGTTTAGGAGAATCAGTTAATTAGTTTGATTACATAGCTTCTTAGGCTAAGTGCCCTTCCAACCTTACCTCTTTTTGAAATCTTTCTTGGAATATCTACTCTCATGTGACGTCTTTTAAAAATTTCTACCTCTGTGTTATTAAAGAATGAAGAATATCTAAATGTCACTTTTAATTACAATTCACCTGAATAAAATGACACAGTAATCTTTGAAATTTGTATATATATTTATCAAATTAACATGGTACTCTATTTTCCTCCATTTGTTTTAAAAAGTGGTCTGGTGATATGTTCTTTTTTTTGTTATTATTGATGTAAGGAAAATCTGAGTAAATGTGTTTAATATAATCATCATATTAAAAATCCACATAAATAATTGTTTAACAATACACTTTATATTAGCTTCAAAGATTTGGGGGCAAAGGAGAGGGAAATTATACATTATAGAAGGCATAAGTGGCAGCAAATGCATAAAAACTGGCAAAAAAAACCATTAAAGCACTCCCTAAGAAGCTAATACATGATTTTCTGAGTCAACCTTTGAGATTTTTAAATTTTACTTTTGTCATAACATGCAAGGGCTAAGCAATGAATTCTGTCTACATTGTTCATTAATACAACCAAGATAGCTAGATTGACCTGCAAATGGTCTTCTAGTCAACTGTGAAGGCAGGCCTGCACAACCAGGCAGTAATTTAGGCTCTGCCTCATTAAATCACTAAGCAATGGTTTTATGTTTCCTATATAAAAGCTGGCTAATGCTCAGTTAGCTAAGGAAAGAATGTTTGATTGCCTTGGCTCTTATCAGTTCACCTAGCCCAGGACCTTGAATTATATTATGAACATTCAATGTACACTGGAAGAATGAATGAATCAATGGAAAAACCTGGAGAGGGGTGAAGGGTGATCCCGCGGACCAGAGAGGCGGCTGTACTTGCTGCCCCCTTGAAACTTGGAGAAACGGGCTGCTGCAGGTTACTCCTCCAGGAAAGTAGGTAGAAAGCCAGGAACTGTGTGGACTGGACACCGCAGAGCAATTTAACTTTGGGCATACTTCATACAACACTCATGAACACATAGAACTGCTGAGATCAGCGAAATCTGTAAGTTTTTGCGGCCAGGGGACCCGCGCCCTTCCCTGCCAGGTCTTCCCTGCACCCTCAGCTGGTTGTCCCAGAGTTGGGAAGGTGGAGCAGTGTGAATTAACAAAGCCCCATTCAGCCATCATTTCAGCAGACTGGGAGCCTCCCTACACAGCCCAGCAGCCCAGAACCGCCCTGGGGGGACAGAACTCACCTGTGACATAGCACAGTCATCCCTCAACAGAGGACCAGGGGGTACACAGCCTAGAAGAGGAACCCACTCGCAAGTCTCAGGGGCCATACACCAATACCAAGGACTCGTGGGTCAGTGGCAGAGACAAACTGTGGCAGGACTGAACTGAAGGATTAGACTATTGCAGCAGCTTTAAAACTCCAAGAACACCAGGGAGATTTGATTGTTAGAGCCACCCCCCCTCCCTAACCGCCCAGACACACACCCCATATACAGGGCGGGCAACACAACCACACACGCAAGCTTGGTACACCAATTGGACCCCACAAGACTCACTCCCCCACTCACCACAAAGGCAAAGCAGGGGAGAACTGGCTTGTGGAGAACAGGTGGTTTGTGGATGCCACCTGCTGGTTAGTTAGAGAAAGTGTACTCCATGAAGCTGTAGATCTGATAAATTAGAGATAAGGACTTCAACTGGTCTAAAAATCCTAAAAGAACCCTATCAAGTTCAGCAAATGCCAAGAGGCCAAAAACAACAGAAAATTATAAAGCATATGAAAAAAAACAGATGATATGGATAACCCAAGCCCAAACACCCAAATCAAAAGATCAGAAGAAACACAGTCCCTAGAGCAACTAATCAAAGAACTAAAGGTGAACAATGAGACCATAGTACAGGATACAAAGGATATCAAGAAGACCCTAGAAGAGCATAAAGAAGACATTGCAAGACTAAATAAAAAAATAGATGATCATATGGAAATTAAAGAAACTGTTGACCAAATTAAAAAGATTCTGGATACTCATAGTACAAGACTAGAGGAAGTTGAACAATGAATCAGTGACCTGGAAGATGACAGAATGGAAAATGAAAGCACAAAAGAAAGAATGGGGAAAAAAATTTAAAAAAAATCTAAATGGACCTCACGGATATGATAGATCGTATAAAACGTCTGAATATAAGACTCATTGGTGTTCCAGAAGGGGAAGAAAAGGGTAAAGGTCTAGGAAGAGTATTCAAAGAAATTGTTGGGGAAATCTTCCCAAATCTTCTAAACAACATAAATACACAAATCATAAATGCCCAACAAAATCCAAATAGAATAAATCCAAATAAACCCACTCCGAGACATATTCTGATCACACTGTCAAACACGGAAGAGAAGGAGCAAGTTCTGACAGCAGCAAGAGAAAAGCAATTCACCACATACAAAGGAAACAGCATAAGACTAAGTAGTGACTACTCAGCAGCCACCATGGAGGCGAGAAGGCAGTGGCATGGTATATTTAAAATTCTCAGTGAGAAAAATTTCCAACCGAGAATACTTTATCCAGCAAAGCTCTCCTTCAAATTTGAGGGAGAGCTTAAATTTTTCACAAACAAATGCTGAGAGAATTTGCTAACAAAAGACCTGCCCTACTGGAGATACTAAAGGGAGCCCTACAGACAGAGAAACAAAGAAAGGACAGAGAGACTTGGAGAAAGGTTCAGTACTAAAGAGATTCGGTATGGGTACAATAAAGGATATTAATAGAGAGAGGGGAAAAATATATATGACAAACATAAACCAAAGGATAAGATGACTGATTCAAGAAATGCCTTCACAGTTATAACATTGAATGTAAATGGATTAAACTCCCAAATTAAAAGATATAGATTTGCAGAATGGATTTAAAAAAATGAACCGTCAATATGTTGCATACAAGAGACTCATCTTAGACACAGGGACACAAAGAAATTGAAAGTGAAAGGATGGAAAAAAATATTTCATGCAAGCTACTGCCAAAAGAAAGCAGGTATAGCAATATTAATCTCAGATAAAATAGGCTTTAAATGCAGGGGTGTTTTGAGAGACAAAGAAGGCCACAACATACTAATAAAAGGGGCAATTCAACAAGAAGAAATAACAATCATAAATGTTTATGCACCCAATCAAGGTGCCACAAAATACATGAGAGGCACATTGGCAAACTAAAGGAAGCAATTGATGTTTCCACAATAATTGTGGGAGACTTCAACACATCACTCTCTCCTATAGATAGATCAGCCAGACAGAAGACCAATAAGGAAATTGAAAACCTAAGCAATCTGATAAATGAATTGGATTTAACAGACATATATAGAACATTACATCCCAAATCGCCAGGCTACATATCCTTCTCTACTGCTCACGGAACTTTCTCCAGAATAGATCATATGCTGGGACATAAAACAAGCCTCAATAAATTTAAAAAGATTGAAATTATTCAAAGCACATTCTCTGACCACAATGGAATACAATTAGAAGTCAATAACCGTCAGAGACTTAGAAAATTCACAAATACCTCGAGGTTAAACAACACACTCCTAAACAATCAGTGGGTTAAAGAAGAAATAGCAAGAGAAATTGCTAAATATATAGAGATGAATGTAAATGAGAACACAACATACCTAAACCTATGGGATGCAGCAAAAGCAGTACTGAGGGGGAAATTTATAGCACTAAATGCATACATTAAAAAGGAAGAAAGAGTCCAAATCAAAGAACTAATGGATCAACTGAAGAAGCTAGAAAATGAACAGCAAACTAATCCTAAACCAAGTATAAGAAAAGAAATAACAAGGATTAAAACAGAAATAAATGACATAGAGAACAAAAAAAAAAAAAAAAAAATAGAGAGGATAAATATCACCAAAAGTTGGTTCTTTGAGAAGTGTATTAGTTAGGGTTCTCCTTGGAAACAGAATAAATGAGAGATGTCTCTTATTATCAAATTGTAAAAGTGACTCACGCAACTGTGGGAGTGCACGAGTCCAAATTCTGCAGAGCCATCAACAAGCTGTCAACTCCAAGGAAGATGTCCGACGAACTCCTCAGGAAGGCGCTGAGAGGTCACTCTGGTGGGCACTCTTATGCACAATTTAGACAACCCTTTTTAGGTTCTAATGAATTGGAGTAGGTGGTGGTAGATAACTGAAACTATCAATCTACAACCCAGAACCCTTGAATCTCGAAGACAATTGTATAAAAATGTAGCTTATGAGGGGTGACCATGGGATTGGGAAAGCCATAAGGACCACACTCCACTTTGTCTAGTTTATGGATGGATGAGTAGAAAAATAGGGGAAGGAAACAAACAAACAAACAGACAAAGGTACACAGTGTTCTTTTTTACTTTAATTGCTCTTTTTCACTTTATTATTGTTTTTATTTTTGTGTGTGTGCTAATGAAGGTGTCAGGGATTGATTTAGGTGATGAATGTACAACTATGTAATGGTACTGTGAACAATCGAATGTACGATTTGTTTTGTATGACTGCGTGGTATGTGAATATATCTCAATAAAATGAAGATTTATGGTATGTGAATATATCTCAATAAAATGAAGATTTAAAAACAAAACAAAACAAAAAACAAAACAAAAAAAAAGTAAAACCTGGAATTACATTTTGCTTCTATTTAATTGTGAACATTTGAATTTTATGCTTAAACAATATGCACAACTAAGTATTAAAAGAGGAATTATTCAGTGTAATTCTCCAAGTCCAGTTTGATAATGTAGAAACAACATTCTACTAAACTACAGGACCAGAAGGGAAAATATAAAAAACAATTAAAATACACACACACAACAAAAAGTGAGCCAGCCAAGAATGTTTTGTTCTCTTGTTATTTTATTAAAATGGGCCCAAAGCTAGAAATCAACATCAGAGTCTCTAATCTCAAATGCAAGCATCTTGGCAAAAATTAATATTACTCCTCTAATCACTGTTCATTTGTAGATAGAAATTGATATGCTCCTATTCATATCTTTATCACAACTAAAACCTGTCTTCTTCCTCTTCCCTTCTCCTTTATCATGGTCAGTTCTCCTTTAAAAAGATCAGTTTATTTGACCTATGCCAAAGAGTAACTGAAATAAATGATTTAAATTAATAGAAGTATTATTATGATATATTAGCATATGTTGTCATTTAATTTTAAAAAGCTACTGGTTGAATTTAAAATTTTTTTGCATTCCACTCTATTCATTTGTGTGTTTATGTGTGCATTATTGTTTCTGAATATGCATAAAGGTTGACAATGTTGATAAAATTCTTAAGATCTTCTGTACTTCTTCAGTAAAAATATCTCACTTAAATCTTTATCTCTCTGAACCTCCTCTTTATACTTGTGGGATTGATACATTGCATAGAGTTGAAAGCACAATAACTAAGCATACCAATTATATGAAAAATTTAACATAATATTCAATATTTTACAAAAGTTGCTTATAAATTTTATCCAAAAAACATAATGATCTCAATATTTTAAACTAATGGAGATGGGTATTTATTTCAGAATAATTTTTTAAATTTACAAGATTAAAAAATCAGATGGACTATCAATGTTATCAGGAAAAGAAATCACATTTTTTCATTTTCTGCTCAATGTTACAGTATCAGATGGAAGAACACAGTTCAATCCATTTTTTTAATTAGATAAGTTGTTGAGATTTACAGAAAAAATAATTTATAAAACAAAGACTTCCCACAGAACAAACTATCACTAACAGTTTTCATTGGTGTGGTGCATTTGTTAAAATTTAAGAAAGTACATTTTTATAATTTTACTATTAACTATAGCCCACTGTTCACAATAGGGTCCACTGTTGATATTGTATAGTCCTATCTATTTGTTTGTTTTTTTAAAAAACTTTATTCTAGTAACATATATGCAACCTAAAATTTCCCCTCTTAACCACATTCAAATATAAAATCCAGTGCTGCTGATTACATTCACAATGTTGTGCTACCATCACCAACATCTATTACTAAAATTTTTCCATCACCCCAAACAGAAATTCTAGAATTTAAGCATTAACTCCTCATTCCCTATCCCAACTCTGGCCCCTGGTAACATTTCTGATTCCATAAATTTGATTATTGTAATTATTTCATATCAGTGAGATCGTTTGTGCCTGGCCTATTTCACTCAACAAGATGTTTTCAATGTTCATCCGTGTTGTCATATGTATCAGAACTTCGTTCCTTTTATGTATCTGAATTATATTCCATTGTGTATATATACCACATTTTATTTATCCATTCATCAGTTGATGGCCGCTTAGGTTGCTTCCATCTTTTGACAACTGGGAAAAATGCCACTATATACATTGACATGCAAACATCTATTTGAGTTACTGCTTTCAATTCTTTTGGGTATATACCTAGACATGGGATTGTTGGGTCATATGGTAATTCTGTATTTAACTTGATGAAGAAACACCAAACTGTCTTCTATAGGACCTGCAACCTTTTACATTCCTACCAACAATGAATGCATGTTCCTATTTCTTGACAAACTCTCCAGCACTTGTAATTTTCAGTTTGTTAAATAGTAGCCTCTCCAAATGGTGTGAAATGGTATATCATTGTGGTTTTGATTTACAACTCCCCAACAGCTAATGATGTTGAGATCTTTTCCTCTGCATTTTGGACATTTGCAGATCTTCTTTGGAGAAATGTTTATTCAAGCCTTTGTCCATTCTTAATTAGGTTGTCTTTTTGCTGTTGAGTTGAAGGATTTATTTTTACATTCTAGATATTAAATCCTTATTGGATATGTGGTTTCCAAATATTTTCTCCCATTTCATAGGTTGTCTTTTTACTTTCATGATAAAATCATTGAGTCACAAAAGTTTTAAATTTTGATGGGTTCCAATTATATTTTTTCTTTTGTTGTTTGTGTTTTGAGTGTAATGTCTAAAAAACCTATATACAGCATCATATCATCTGCAAATAGGGGAAGTTTTACTTCTTCTTTTCCAATTTTGATGCCTTGTATTTCTTTCTCTTGCCTAAGTGCTCTGGCTGAAACTTCCAGTGCAATGTTGAATTATAGTGGTGACAGTGGATATCCCTGACTTGTTCCTGATTTTACAAGGAAATCTTTCAGTCTTTTGCCATTGAGTATAAAGTTATCTGTGGGCTTTTCATATATGCCCTTTACCATGTTAAGAAAGTTTTCTTCTATCTCTAGTTTTCTAAGTGCTGGGTTTCGTCAAGTGCATTTTCTTCATCAATTTAGATGATCATATGTGTTTTTACCTTCATTCTATTAATGTGATTTATTACATTTATTGATTTTCTTACATTGAACTACACTTGAACTTGTTTTCTGATGTGTAATTTCTTTTAATTGTATAATTTCTTTTAACTGTGCTGTTGTATTTGGTTTGCTAGTATTTTGTTGAGGACTCTTGCATCTGTATTGGTCTATAGTTCTCTTTTCTTGTGGTGTCTTTATCTGGCTTTGGTATGAGGGTGATTTGACCTCATAGAATGAGTGTTTCATTGTCTTCAATCATCTGGAATATTGAGCAGTATTTGTGATAATTCTTCTTGGAATGTGTGGTAAAATGTCTCTGTGAAGCCATCTGATCCTGGGCTTTTCTTTTTTGGGAGGTTTTTAATTATCAATTCAATCTCTTTGCTTGTTATTTGTCTGTTGAGATCTTCTATTTCTTCTTGAGTCTGAGTAGGTAGTTTGTTTCTAGGAATTTGTCCATTTTATCTAGGTTATCTAATTTGTTGGTGTGCAGTTGTTCATAGTATCCTCTTAAAGTCATTTTTATTTCTGTGGGGGTCAGTGGTAATGTCCCCCTTTTCATTTCCAATTTTAGTTATTTGTGCCCTTTCTCTTTTTTTCCTTTTTCAGTCTAACTAATGTTTGTTGGTTTTATTTAAGCTTTAAAAGAACCAACTTTTGGTTTTGTTGATTCTCTCTTTTGTTTTTAATACTGTATGTCATTTATTTGTGCTCTAATTTTTGTTTTTCCTCCCTTCTGCTCACTTTGGTTTAGTTTGCTTTTCTTTTTCTAGATCTTCCAGTTTTTGAGGTTAGGTCTCTGATTTGAGTTATTTTTTAATGAAAGTATTTAGAGCTATAAATTTTCCTCTCTGCACTGCCTTTGCTGTATCCCATAAGTCCTGGTATGTTGCGTTTTCATTTTAATTCTCCTCAAGATATTTCCTAATTCCCCTTTTGATTTCTTCTTTGACCCATTGGTTGTTTAACATCCACATATTTGTGAATTTCCCATTTCTCTCTTTGTTATTGAATTCTTGTGTCATTCCATTGTGGTGAGAGAACATACATTGTATGATTTCAGTATGGTCAAGTTTATTGAGATTTGTTTTATGACCTAACATATGGTCTATCCTGGAGAACGATTCATGTGCACTAGAGAAGAATGTGTAGTCTGCTACTGTTGGGTTAAGTGTTCTATGTGTCTATTAGGTCTATATGGTCTAGAGAATTGCTCAATTCTTCCATTTCCTTATTGATCTTCTGTCTAGATATTTTATCCATTATTGAAAGTGGTGTATTGAAATCTCCTATTACTGTAGAACTGTCTATTTTTCCCTTTATGTATGCTTCATATATTTTCAGGCTCTGCTGTTAGATTCACATATATTTATAATTATTATGTCTTTTTGTTGAATTGACACCTTTGTCAGTATATAATGACCTACTTTTTCCCTTTTAACAGTTTTTGACTTAAACTCTTTTTTATCTGATATTTGCATAGCTACTCCAGCTCTCTTTTGGTTACTACTTGCATGGTATATATTTTTTTCATCCTTTCACTTTCAACCTACTTATGTCTTTAAATTTAAGGTGAGTTTCTTGTAAACAGTATATATTTGGCTCATGTTTTTTTATCCATTGAGATGATCTCTGCCTTTTAAGCTATTTACTTTTAAAATCACTACTGATAATACAATACTTTCTTCTACCATTTTGCTATTTTGACTTTGTAAGGCATTATTTTCTTGATCCTCAATTCTTCTGTTAGTGCTACTTACATTTTTTTTTTTAAATTATCATTTTGAGTCCCTCCTCATTTCTTTCTGTATATATTTTTCAAGTATTTTCTTTGTAGTTTCCATGGGGTGAAATTTTTACATCCTAAATCTGTAACGATCATATTGATTTGATACCAACTTGTCTTCAATAACCTGCATATACACTGTTCCTATCCAGCTCCATCCCCCCACCCATTTTTCTTCTTGTTAGAAATTATACCTTTGTAAATTGTATATCCAAAACTATTAATTTATCTTTACTTTTAAATAAATTTGCCTTTAACACCTGTAAAAATTGAGACATGGAGTTACATAGCAAAAAAACACAATTCAATAGTACTGGCACCTACAATTACACTTTTGGTTACCTTTACCAGTAGTCTCTATTTCCTTTTGCTGCCTTGATCTACTGTCTAGTGTCCTCTCCTTTCAGTCTGAAGAGCTCCTTCTGCCATTGCTTGTAGTACAGGTCTAGTGGTAATGAGCTCCCTCACTTTGTTTATCAGAGAATGTCTTAATCTCTCCCTCATTTTTCATTGTCAATTGTTTTCTTATGGTACTTTAAATATTTTGTACTCCTTGCTTTTTTGTCTCCATAGCTCCTGGTGAGAAATCAGCATTTAATCTTATTGGGATACCCTTGAATATTACTCGTTGCTTTTATCTTGCAATTTCAGAACTCTCTCCTTGTCCTTGGCATTGGACAATTTGATTATTATGTATCTGGGTATGGTTCCCTTTGAGTTTATTCTGTTTGGGGTTCAATGGGATTTTTAAATGTACATATTCATGTCTTTTGCTAAATTTGGGAAGTTTTCTACCATAGTTTCTTTGAATATTTCTTTGCCCCTTTCTGTTTTTCTTCTTCTTCTGAGACTCCCATAATACATATATTATACTGCTTGATGGTATCCCACAGGTCTCTTAGCTCTGTTCATTCTTTTTAATTCTTTTTTCTTTCTGCTCCTCAGTCTGAATCATTTCAGTTTTCCTGCCTTAGATGTGGTTCTTTCTTCTGTCACCTCCAATCTGCTGTTGAAACTTTCTGGGGAATTATCCACTTCTTTTATTGTGTTCTTCAACTCCAGTATTTCTCTGGAGAGGGTCCCCTATTTTTCATTCATTGTTTTTCTCATATCCTTTTGTTATTTCTCTGTATTTTCCTTTATTTCCTTGAGCATATTGGGGATCTTTTTTTTTTTAGGTCTCTGTCCAATATATGATCCTATTCACTGATGGTTTCTTGATTTTGTCTTGTTCCTTTGGATTGGCCATAATTTCCTGTTTCTTTGCATGGTGGTTTGAAGCTGCATGTTCCCCAGGGAAAAAGAAAAGTTCTTAAATCTAATTCATTCCTGTAGGTGGAAACCCATTGTAACTAGGACCTTTTGGTGAAGTTAAGTTAAGGTGTGTCCCACTTCAAGCAGTATGTATTTTAATCCTATTACTGGCATTCTTTATAAGAGAATGAAATAGTATAGAGAGCAAGCCATGGAAGCAAGAAGCTGAAATCAATGAAACATGGAAGAGAAGAGAAAGGCCAACAGATGCCACCATGTGCCTTGCCATGTGGCAAAGGAGCCAAGGATTATTCATGATATATGCTTTGAGCAGCCTAAGAAACTATAATACTTTGCTTCTCTGTAATCTTTTGTTTCATATTGTACATTTTAATATTTTAAAGTGTTAATTCTGGTATTTAGTCCTTGAGCTGCCTGTTCTGCATGTTTGTATCCAACTGGTGATATGACAAAGATTTTTTTGAATGCCATGAGTTAATCAAAACAAACAAACCAAAGCAAAAATCACCTTTCTCTGTCTTTGCAAAATGGCTATGCTTTAGCTGGTGATCTCTTTCAGAACTTAGCCAGCCAACAAGAAGGTCAGCCCATGGTAAATGGGAAATGTAGAGTCCTCTCTGTCTCATCTGAGTCTGCATGGAGCCAGAGCCATGAAGCCTGCATCTTTTCCAGGGCTTGCTAGAGTTTTAAGGAATTCCCTGTTTGCAGTTTATGAGTTGGGATAAACTTCCCACCTCCACTTCCTTTGAAGTAGATCTTCAACCCTTCTTGGATGCTCTCCTGAGTGACTTAATGCAGCTAGTCCTTTGCCCCAAACCATTTCAACTTAATTGTTTCTCAGACTGTTCCAGAGGCTGTGATACATTCCCCAACTCAGTTTCTCAGGTTTCCACCTGATAGATTGGTGCTGACATATGCACCCCACTATGCACACAGGGGCCACTCTGCTCCCCCTGGAACAGGCCCAGGGACCCAAAATGGAAGCACAGGCTGATTCCACATTGCCTTGTGGTGGGGATGGGGAGGGGTCAGCAAGTGTGCCAGGAACTTCTTATATTGCTTTTGTACCTATGTTTTCTTGTTTTGGCACTTCCCCAGTTAATGCAACCCTTTTACTGTTTTCTGTAGTTTAGTGTAAGGTTACTGTCTTTAAGATCCCTCTGCTGCCTTTGCCCAAGGTGAGGCTGGAACAACGGCTGGCCCCAGAGCTGTCCCCCAGTGTTATGAAGTAGCTAATCAATGGTAGAGATCTGCAATCAGACCATGCACCTCAAGTTTGGAGGACTAGGTCTTCATGACCCACCCTGGCACTAGCAAGCTATGCCAGAAGCCAAAACTCCAGTCCCCACTGCTGCCTGTCAAGAGGCTGGGGGAAGGGAGATGATAGCCATGGAAAGGAGGGCAAAACTCACTGGTATTTGTGACAACTTAATAGCCACTTCCTCTCGCTTCTCCTTGGGAGCTGTACAGTGTTTCACTAGACTCCAAAGTTTCAAAATAGTTGATTCAAACTCTTATTGCCAATTCAATAGTTGTTTTGGTGGAGGGACTGATTCTTGGAGATTTCTACTCTGCCATCTTCTTATAATCCTCTATATAGTGTCTCAATTCATTTTTATCTAGCAGTATTTTCATAAGTTGTTTTACAGATTTAGGGTGTGTTTTTTTCTAGTACTTCTCATTCTGGTTAAACTTGTCTAATGTATCTATTTTTTTCTTATTACAAATATCATTTCTATGAAAGTTTTCATGCATAAATCTTTTTGGTATTTTCAACTATATTAGTATGTTAGCTTCCTGGAAATGAAACACTTCAATGCAAGGGCATGGACTAAAGTTGTAATTTATCTAGAAATTACTGTGTGCCAGAATCTGAGATAACTATTTTTGACATTATTTTCTTTAATTCTTATAAAACATTGTGAGTTAAGATCTATTATCATGTCCGTTACAGATGAAGAGTCTAAGTCTTCAAGAGGTTTATTTGCTCACAATCACTTCTTAGTAAGTGATTAAGTCAAGATTTTGTAGTCATGTCTGACTTTCCATCCCTGATTCACAATCCCGTCAATACATACCATGCTAGTATCTTGAATGGATGGGAGACAGGCAGCTTTCCTTTCCTCAAATTATGTTCCTATATTGTGTTTTAGTATGTATTATCCATCAATGGAATAATAAATTTTGGCTCAGATACTTTTTTAAAACCCGCAGTTTTCCGGATAACTATCAATCCTCCACTAGTCACAGTAGTTGAGCTCAAATTAGTTAACACATATCAATATTGAATAAAACGGACTTCTTACCAAATACTGTTGGACTTGAAAATAGCGTCTGCAGAAGACTGACTAATCATCATCTTAGAAGTCAGGATTATGGTTTTCTTTGGGGATTGGTGATATAAGAGAGTACACAGGCAGCTTCTGGAGCTAGTAATGTTTTATTTCTTGATCTGAGTGCTTATTACATGGGTGCATTTTTTTCTGTGTGATACTTCATTCTGCTTGCAGAGTTACGATGTGTGCATTTTTCTATTATGTATGTTAAACTTCAATTAAAAATTGAAAAATTTTCTTAGAAAATAATATATGTATGCTCACCTACATAAACTGATTCACATTTACCTTTTGGAAACAGCAGTTAATGCTGAAATAATGGATCTACACTTTTATTTCTCCAAATGCTAACTTTTCTTTCAACTTGTTTAATGAGACTTAGCCATTGCCTTGTATTATGTCATGACTCTCCAACATCCATTTGTGTATGTATAACTAATATTTTTCCTGTGAGTTCTGATGACCAGACCTATGATCTTGGTCAGTAGCCAGAGTACCTGGCATGTTCAGAGGTACAAAATTGAGAGAAGGTGTGCCAGAGGTTCTTGAGAAAATTATGATTGATGTCTTTTGCTTTCATGAGAAAAATTTGTCTTTGGCCCAATTGATGGTCGGATTTAACTAGGGATTTAAATTTTGAAAAAGATGCCTTCAACTAGTAATTATATTTGCTAGGATAGGATGGTGCTGTAGATTGAATTGTGTTCCTCAAAAAGATATATTCAAGTCCTAATCCCCATTCCCTTGAATGTGACCCTATTTGGCAATAGGACCTTTGAAGATTTTGCTAGTTAAAATGAGACCAAACTGCATTAGAGTGGACCCTAATTCTACATGACTGGTGGACACTATATGACTATTTGGACACTGACATACAGAGACTAAGAAAGTCATGTGAATGAGCCACCACCAGAACCCTACAGGCTTTGGAGGGATCATGGCCCTGCTGACATTTTGATTTTGGACTTCTAGACTCCAGAACTATGAGACAATAAATTTCTGTTGTTTTAAGCCCTGCAGTCTGTGTTACTCTGATATGGCAGTCCCTGCAAAGTAAGACAGATGGCAACACTAATAGTGGCCAACTGATAACTATGTTGGTATTCAGAAAGCAAGTACACATGTTCATCATTATGAGAGTCATTCAATAGATAACACAAATAGTCATCCATTCCAATACATAATAAACACCTTGGAGAATGAAAGAACAATCTTACATACCTAATTTACTTGATGAAGTGATACTTCTGGACCACCAACCCAGATATTTCCTCTTAGGAACAGACAAATAAACTCTGCTTGCTCAGTGCTCCTGTTGCAGCAATGTGAAACCACCAGATAAGTCACAAAACCCAAATGAAAGACAATTATGACCATGCTTTAGTCTGCTGCTTTTATTATTTTGAATATTTACACTTGCTTTTTCAATTGCACTCAAGTATAAAAAGTCTATCCTCTTTAAAGCATATGAGATTTGAAGAGTCTAAGAAAGAGGGCCCTAGACAGAAAGCCTAGCTACTTGACATGTTATCAGAGGTAGAGGTTACAGCATCTTAGTGTTGGACTACTGGCATCCTCTTTGTCTTATCTTTGTAAGCCTGTCATTGGTGCTGGTATTTGTCAAGTGTACAGTAATGCCTGGTCTGCCAGATGTACTTTATGTAGGTAGTTCAATTATGAACAGTTACACACTTGGGCATGGATGAAATGAATATAATAGGCATGATTTTTTTAGCTGTAGGTTAAGATAAAGTGAAAGAGATATATTATATATGAATAAATTAATCTGCCCCTATTTTAGTTTGCTAAGGCTGCCGAAATGCAATATACCAGAGCTGGGTTGGCTTTTACAAAGGGGATTTATTGACTTACAAGCTTACTGTTCTGAGGCCATGAAAACGTCTAAATTAAGGCCTCACAAAGATGATTCCTGGATTCTTCTGTCAGGTGGCAAGGAAGGAACATGGTGGCATCTGCTGGTCTCTCCCTTCTCTTCCAGGCTTGTTGCTTTCAGCTTCTTGCTTCTAAGACTTTTTCTCTGAGCTTCTGAGTCTTTCTTTCTGTCTTCAGTGTCTTTCTCTGTGTTTCTTTCTCTCTGTATTTCATCCTTTTATAAAGGACTCCAGTAAGAGGATTAAGACCCACCTGGAGCAGGCCTAAACTGAAATAATGTAATCGAAAGTTCCCACCCACAATAGGTTTACACCCGTAGGAATGGATTAACTTTAAGAATATGATCTTCTGGGGCCCATAAAGTCTCCAAGCCATCAAAGCCTCCAAATGCAGGCTTTATACCAACATTAAAAATTCAGTATAGTAAACAAAACCTGGGAGTCATGAATTACTTGACATTATGTAATAGAATAAAATGTACCCTTTACTAGGGCAATAATGTAAATATACAGCAGAGTTCCCAGAAATGTATTTTCAATATGTAAATCATAGATATATTTCATATTATTATGAATATTACTCTTTTTTAATAATTCCTGGATGGGAGAATGAATAATAATACAAACTCAGAATTCCCTGTTATTATATTCAATCCACTGGCAAAAAATGAATGAATAAAGCACTATTTTTAATGAATGCATTTTTTGGCTTCTTTTGTTGGTTTGAAATTCTATATAAGCTTCACGACAATTACAATGCTGATAAATTTTCTGTACTTTACAAAGGATTGTGTAGTAATCACATTATTTTTAATATGAAAATGTACCAATATGACTTTGAGTGTTGTTTCCAGGATAACTGCCATATCCTTGCACAAGAAAAATAGAAAAATGGCATTACTAGCATTAAAATAGTACACTAAGTGTGTATTTTAACACACAATATACAATTTCATATGATTTTAATATTATATTTGTCATTAACGCTCAGACTCTGAAGCTAAAAGCTGAAAAGAGAGGCATACAAATGATCTAAATTTTCAAAAATTGTTCATGAATCACCAATGATGATATGAATGCAAGAATTTAAAGCAATTGTTTTTATCTGGGATTTATTTGGGTTTTGTTTTGGCTTGTTGTTAAGGGGGGCAAATAAGTATTAGGCCAATATCTATTTTATAGCTTGGATAGTAAAGACTTGAAAGTTACAATGTGCTGTACACTAGGTTAACCAAGTTAGTGAAGCAGCACACCATTTTGGCTAAATTCCAACTTCAGCTGTCCATGTAGACATGTGTTCTCCATATGACTAACCTCAGAGGCCAAGATTTTAAATGTTTATTGATGGCATTATTACTGCCTCCAACCTCTGGTAAAGTTTGTTTGCATAAAAAATTGCCCATGGTGCCTAAATGCATCTTATTGACCTAACAATTCTCTATTTTGACAAACGCTTAATTTTCACCAAGTAAGTTAGTGCTATCGATCAGCACTAACTAAATGAAGCATTATCTTCATGCAATGAAATTTGTTCTCATGAATTCTTAGAATTGGGGTAACCGAGGGAATGTGCTGTATTAGTTAGGGCTCTCTAGGGAAACAGAATCACCAAGAGATACCTATAAATATAAGAATTTTTAAAAAGTGCATCATGCAACTGTGGATATGCATCAGTCCAAATTCCATAGAGCAGGCAGCAAACTGGCAACTCCAAAGAAGATGTTTGATGAACTCCTCAAGAAACACTTCGCTGGTTAGTTGAAGAAGTGAAGGTCCTCTATCTGTCTCACTTAAAAGTCTTCAACTGATTGGATTAAATCCAGTTGATTGCATTCTCTCATTGTGGAAGAAATGCACTTCGTGGATGTAATCAGTCACAGCTGCAGCCAACTGACTGATGATTTAATAAACCAGCCTTCTGGTTTATTAACCAGCCACAAATGCCCTTGCAGTAATGGTTAGGCCTGTGCTTGCTTGAAAAGACACCTGGGCACCATCACCTGGCCAAGTTGACACATGAACCTAATCATCATATGTACTAATGGTAAAATCATAAACACTTTGCTAATTTTAATTAACAATGCATCATATTATAAAATTGGCTATGGAATAATGTGAATTTCTCTTTAAACAGACTGGGTCTTATAATATATACTTATATAATATAATATTATATTATACTTATATATAAGTATCATTGTGCCTGGTACTTATCAAGTGTGCAATAAATAGTGGGTGAGTTGAATTATTTCACAGAATATTTGTGGGGAATCTAAATGTATTATCACAGAGCCATGTATCAATATTCATAGAAAGTTGCATTTAGACCCACTCAACTACAGAATTTATAATTCATGCAACCTTAAAAATGTTACCTCTTTATCTGTGCTTAAGTGTGCTTTATTTGTAAAATAGTAATAATAATAATAATTTGATGGGATGATTCAAAATGTCATTCCTCTTAAACCTCTTAAAATCATGCCACAAAGATATTTCTTTCTTGATTCTTGTGTTTTTATGCTGTTGTTGATGCATTGAAATGACAATCTTATCTTAGATTCTTATTTATTGAGTAAGGAAATAAGCATATGGCAATTTACCAAATAAATGACAGTCTCAAATTTTGGAATCCTGCCAAATTGCTTTTAATTCAAACTGTTCTCAGAATAGATAGGACACTAGTACTATATTTATGACATAGAAAAATGACCTCTTTCCTGATTTTTTCCATGCTCTGTAGACCTGAGAAAGCTTGGAACACCATTTTCTAATAAATAAGTCTTCCTTCATGATAACAGTTTCCCAGAGTCATGGATAAAGATATATATATATATATAGTCATACCCAACAATGACCATAATAGGAAAGGCAATGTTGCAGAAATAGACATTCAGAGAAGAATTATTTATTCAAGTTGTAGTAAAAAAAAATCTGGAGCCTGGAGCCTGTTCCAATGTTCTTCTGGGCAAGCTTTATGATCTTTAGGAAATCATCATCATAGGAATACATTTCTCATATGCATAAAATGATAATAGACTCTTTATCCAAATGTTGCCAATTCCGTTTCACAAATGCCCTTTTCAGATTTTATCAGATATTATTATTGTTTGATAAATTCATATTAAACCTCTAAACTCATTATATACCCCTTGGTTAGGAATAGAATCAGGCAAAGCCAGCAACTGTAAAAGAACAATTGAGACCGGGATGGAATATGACATCACGGTGGGATAAAACATGATGGTTTATAATCATTGAATTCTTTGGGTGTTTTTTCTTTTTAAATTTCTAATATTTATATCACTCCTTTCTCATTTAAGTTGTGTACATTTAAGTCTTCCTGTTGTTGTGGTTTGGAGCCATGTACCACAGAAAAGCATGTTCTTAAACTTAATCCATTCCCATGGATGTGAGCCCACTGTAAGTTGGATGTTTTGTTGAGGTTACTTCAGTTAGGTGTGGCCCACCTTAATTACTGGAGTCTTTATAAGAGGAAATTCAGACAGAGAGAAAGCCATGGGCAGCAAGAAGCTGAAGGTCAATGGAACCTGGGAGAAAAGGGAGAGATGAGAAGAAGCGGCCGTGTGCATTGTCATGTGACAGAGGAGCCCAGGACTGAGGATCACGGGCAGCCAGCCCCAGAATGCCAGTCTTCAGTCAGAAAGCATCACCTTTAAGACATCTTGATCTGGACTTTCTCCTAGTCTTAAAACTGTGAGCTAAACAAATTCCCATTGTTTAAGACACCCCATTGCATGGTATTTGCTTGAGCAACCCAGAAAACTAAAACTGTCACTATTTTTGTGTTTTTGGTCAGACTTCTAACTAAAAGTAATGTTTTAAATTTAACCTCATGATATCATGACATCATATTCACACAACTGAATTTTGGTCCTACTTGTTGCTTTATGACAAAGTTTATCTGTATTTGCTTAAGTAAAATAGATTAATATATTTTTAATGAACAGCAGAGAAAATGATCTCAATGTAACTTTGTAGAGTTTGGAAGTGCTATATTTAGTATAAATAGTACTATTTTTTGATATGAGTGAAGCACTCAGCCTGGAGAACCTCTTGGCAATGAAAAGATGGGGAGGAGGAGGAGGAAAACACACTCTCTCTGGAAAGCCCACACTTAACCCAAGCATAGAAGTCAGTAAAACAAAATCATACTGCCTCTAAAATAGAAAGGCTGGATATAGGTGTATTTTATTTTGTATCACCAAATAGTGTTTGCCTTTCTTATCAGTTTCATTGTCTCTTCCATTAACCCAGGGTCACCTCCATGATATTGCTATAAATGTGAACAACTCTGGCCCAGTGATCCTTTTGAGAGGACTTCCCCACATAGTGAGGCAAAGATACTTAATCATGCTTCCAACTACTTTGAGAGTATTGGGGACAGTGCTACCTCTCAAATGTGTTCCCATGAGATATACCTTTCAAGAGAAGAATTAACAGTTTCCCTGTTACCTAAAATGTAATGAGCACTACACTTCACATACATGAAAAGTTTCTAATCCTATCACATGCACATTAAGAAGACCTGATCCAGTTACCAACTTATAATGACAAACACACGTACGCATACACACACACAATAACATATTGTAGTACAGGGGTTAGCAAACTACCACTTGTGGGCCAAATTCCATCTACTAACTGTTTTTGTATGGCCCATGAGCTAAGAATGGTTTTAACATTTTTTTAGTGGTTGGAAAAAAATATATATATGTACATATATGTAACACTTGAAAATTATATAAATGCAAATTTTATAATTCACACATAAAATTTTATCAGAATATAAACATACTCATTAGTTTGTATCTTGTCTATAGCTGCTTTTATACTACAACAGCAGATTTAAATAGTTGCAACAGACCTGCAGAGACTGAAATAATTAATTATCTGACCCTCTACAGAAAAAGTTATCCACCTCTACTGGAGTGGATAAGTGTACAGATCCTGCTGTCATGGATATGCACATGGGTTCTATGTGACTTGGTGAAAGTAACATTTTTGTGTCTCAATTGTCTAATCTGTAAAAAGGGGATGATAATAGTCCCTACCTAGTGGGGATTTTATTTTCATAAATTTAAATGAATTAATATATATTAAACACTTAGAACAGTGCCTGACACATAACAAGCATTTAATAATAATCATTACCAAAACAATTGCAAAACAAACGACTGAGAAGTTTTGACATCCTTTCTAAAATCAGTTGAATATTACTGAAAGATTTTTTAAAGGAAGAATGACATGATCAAATTTTAATTTTAGACATATTGCTACAGCTATAAGAAACTGGAAAGGGCCAAATAGAAGGCAGAAGTTTGATGTCATTTACATAATGTAGGGATAAGTTGAGGGATGCTTGAACTAGAGTAATGGCAGGGAAACTCAAGAGGTGAAAATTTTCAAGACATAGGAGAGATAAACAACAGAAATTGATGTAGGTAGTAAGTGAGAGAGGTAACAATCCAGTAAAAATATCTCCCTTGGATAAATTTATGTATGGAATATAGAATCATAAATAAATTGTTAGGTGGAAAGATAAGTTGACATGCCTATGGGATGTCAAATTACAGGTGACCACGTGCATGGTAGATCCTAAGCATGTGAGAGAAATCTGATGTAGGGTATAGATTTGGGATTGCTCAGCATATAGACAATGACTGTAACCTTCCTAGGGAATGAGATTCTCTCGAAGGGGCAGTGCACAGAATGAGAACAGACAATTGCCCATAAAAACTCAGCATAAAACCAATATGTAAGCAATAGGAAGATGCTGGGAATAATCAAAAAGGAAACCTAGTAGGAGTATGTAGAAAGGTTGGAGAAAAGTAAGAAGAGTGTATGTTCTCAGAAGCCCAGCAAAGAGAAGTCTGAAAGCAGGACAGAATCATCAGTATATACAGTCAATTGCTCTTCAAATGCCCGTCAAATGCCATCATAAGTTCAAGTGAGATGAAAACGGAGACTTATCCTTCAGATTTAGGAGGCCTTGTTTGGAGCAGCAGTGGTAAAAGGTAGAATTTCCACAGCATTGCATTGGAAATGGGAATGTAAAAACAAGTAGAGAAAACTTTTTAATGAAGTTTTTTTCTGAGTGGGAGGAATGCAAAGGGGCTGTGGCCAGAGTGGAAAATGGAGACATGTCCAACTTAATTTGGCTCTTACAAAGATCCCTCTCCATTTCTCTGACACTTCTTCCATCTTTATGTTTAAATGAGATATTTCACATAAAGCATTTCTCTCTGACACACTGTAAGTATTTAATAAGTATTAGATCAGTGGTTCACAGGATTTGGTCTGGGAACTGTTAGCTTTCCCTAACAATTTTTTAGGGGTCTGTGAGGTCAAAAGTGTATTCATAAGTATACAAAGACATTTGTTTGCCTTTTCCACCCACATTCTTTCAAGAGTATACAGTGAGTTTTTCAGAAGTTATTTGAAGTGTAAAATCATTATAGTTGAATATAGAAGTAGATATAAGAAACCATTTATCTTCTCTAGTCAGACATTAAAGGGTCTTGCCAAATGTTAAACAGTGCGGCACCTGTCATTAAATATTTTTCTTTGTTTTGCAAAATACAGTTATTTAAATAAAAAATAAATGAGTTTATTATGAATAAATTTTATTATGAATGAATGAATGAATTTATGAAAATAAATTTTTCATAGTGTAAATATTGTAAAACAAATGAAACAAAAGCTCTTTGTAGTCGTCAATAATTTTTAAGAGTGTAAAGGGGTATAGAAACTGAGAAGTTTGTGATCTGCCTAGTTTATGCTATAATTATTACCATCATTAAACATTCTCTAAAAATCAATGTCCAGGTTGTAGACCAGTAAGCAAAGGGAAATTTAAACTTAGACTTAAAACCTGAGAGGACTATTTTTCTATGACATATTTATGGTTTACTGAACCTTCCATTATTTATTTATATTGTATGTCTACCAGATGGAATAGAAAAAAAAAAAAACCGATGCTTTATATAATTGTTAAAAACTAAACATTGCTTAAAATACTTTGTTATAGACTGCAAATGGATTATTAAGTAATTTTCTTTATTCATTAATTGTAGAACCATGAACTCTTAGGTAAAAAAAAAATGGCATGTGATAAACTATAGTGAAGGACTCGTGCAGTTTCTTGTAATGCATATTTGACCTTTGTTCTTAAAGCATTATAAAATCTAACTTTTTATGGAATCAACTTAGCCAGGGTACAACAGTGTGATTAAGAGGAGAATGTTTCATGTCTCTACGTAAATGAGCTTTGAAATGTTTTCAGTTTAAACCTGGAAGATTTGATTGATTTTGATTTACTTTCCCCGTTTCTTTCAAAATGTGTTAACCCTTCACCTTTCAGATGAACACCAATTCTATGTAGTAGTTCTTTAAAGACTGATATTTTTTGGTTGCTCTTCCCTTTAGAAACCTCAAATCTTGTTTTTTGTCAATAAAACAATAATTTCAAAGTTAATTGTTATTTTCATGCTAATGTCTTCCAGGTAACTGGCAGGAAATGTACAGTCCTTAGGATGTATTGTGAAAGTAAGCGTAAGACCTGCCGCATGGCTATTGCAAATATCATTCTTACTATGGATGTTAGTAATAAAACAATCAGAAATAGCAGAAAAATTTGACTGTCAACATTTAATTATTTTTTATTTAAAAGTTGTGATATCAAAAATTATTCTTTCTTGCTTTGTAGACACTAGCAAAACAATGTTTTCTCTGAAGAGTACACATCTATTTTCTTTACTTGATATCTCCACTTGGACTTGAATATCTAATAAGAATTTCAAACTTAACATGGCCAAAAGAGAACAATTGTGTTTCTTCCTTGGCTGTTTCCATTCACAGGTTTGTTCAAGCCAAACACCTAAAAGATATCTCATTTCCTATTTTCTCCTGACTTTCTAAATTCAGTTCCTCAGAAAGTATTGTCCACTCTACCCTCAAAATACAGTACCATTCTAGCCCCAAACACCATCATTTCTGCCTTCACAATTTCAAAAGACTTATAATGATAGTCTTTACTTCTGCTCTTGACCTGCTTCCTATTTTCTAAAACAAATTTAATTATCCTTCCTTTCCCACTTAAATTATCCCAATTGCATCCAATTATACACCAAGGCTCCTTTACCATGGTCTTTTGAGCCTCCCATAAGCTCTTTCTTCCTTCTCTAATTTCATATCCCCCTAATTGTACCCCTACCTGTTGACTATACTCCATCCACTATGGCCTTCTTTCCATTCCTTGTTCTTGATACATGTTCCTCATGCTTGCTGCTTTGTCTGGAATGTTCTGTTTCCAGCTTTCACTTGGCTTTCTCCTTCTTCTCCTTCATGTCCCCACTTAAACATTACTTCCTCAGAGAGGTTATTGCAAATCTCCAATGTAAAGTAACCTCCTTTCCCAGACATTCTCTATTTTACAACATAATTTTCTTATAGCCCTAAACATCATTTGAAATTATCTTGATCATTTTTTTATTTATTCCTTTATTATATGCACTTTCCCCTTCCCCCTTAGAAAATAAATTCTGAGCAAGCACAGACACTGCCTGTACTGTTTACCATTGAATCTCCAGAGCAAAATTGTGCCAAACATACAGCACACACAACAGTGTCTTGAATTAAAGATAGAAAGAATAAATATCTCCATTTTTGTGATGTAGCAAAGAATCAAGAAGAAATGATATACAATTTCATTCCATATGCATGAAAATATATGTTAGATTTGGCAATTTAATTAAGCCCCCAGTAATTTTGTTTCCTGACCAAGGCAGTGGATTCCTTGCCAGATGCACTCAAATGACCAATTCCTGAGACATCAGGGTTTCAAAGAGATAAAGAGTTTTATTGCTAGGCATGAAGCAGGAAAGCAAATGGCCTATTGGCCCAAAATCTGTGTCTGCAAACTGCAGAAATTCTGATAGTTTCATAGTATTAAAAGATGGGCAGGTTTTAGGATAATGAGCACAACATCCCCAGACTGATGTGGTTAGAGGTGATGTACTGATTGAGCATGCACAGACTGATTACATGCTTAGTCACAGAATGTATGTAAGAAAGTGGTGGCTTTAAGAAGATGATGGGCATGACTTTTAGTATTATAATGAGGTATAGGTGACTTGTAGGTTCAAGTCCAAGCCACTGCACATCAGATGGGCCTATTTTGGTTAGATCCAGCTTTGATTATTGCAAAAACTTTGGACTTGAGGTGAGTTAGTTCTGAGTTGACCTAAGATGCTTCATTAATAAACATTAGGGGCTGTCTGTAGTGATCTTAAGACTCTAAATTTGAAAAACCAGATAAAATGGGTACAAGTAAAGTTAGTCATAAGGCTTTTACAATCACAAGGGCACAAGCTAAAGTCTGTATAACCCTTATCAGAGATCAAAGCAGCTGGGTTACAGTTCTGTGATTTCAGGTATTTCCTTCTATTCTAATATACCAGAAAGTGAAAAGGAATATCTATGTAATGATTCAGTTATCACAATCATCCTTTAAATCTTAACTTATCAGTTACAATTTGGCATTTCTGGAAATTAGCAGAAATGATATGATTTCTCAAATAAGTTGTATATTAAGTTAAATAAATAATATGTCAGTAAATTGGTTTGGCTAGATATTTTTCCTTCTTATTCTTCTGTTTCTTTTTTTTCTCTGATAATATATAAATTAGATTTTAGGGGAAAATACCCAATATGACTTTCTAATGATACACATCATTCCCACCAAGCACATTGCACACATAAAAATGAAGGATAATTGATTGAAGGTCACGTCAATAATCAGTAATCAAACTAGAATGAGAATCTAAGTTGCTTAACTTCTAGCTCCATGATTTTCATAGAACTTTGTCATATAGTATGTTATCATACTGTTACTATAAAATTTGTAGTAACAGTTGGAAATAAATATTTAATCATTTTTTCTGCTGTCAGGAAAATTCAGTGAAAAAAAGTTGCAAGCTTCACAGAAAGAATAAGTAAAAACATATATATATATAAGTAGTTATCATAAGGTATTAAATAGGTAATAGCATCTGCAATTATATCTAGCTATCATTCTAGTCTGACTATTGATTAGCTATGTGCTCTTCCATCAGCAAATTTAACATCATCAAGCTGCAGTTCCAGATAAGAAAATATCATAGTGAATAAAATTAAAAAGAATAACAATATTTAATGTGGGTCATGATGTGCAGAAAAAATAGGAGTATTAGTTCAGATTATTCAAAGAACAGTTTAGCAGTACCTATCAAAATAAAATTAAAAAGATAAAAATTCTTATTTACAGATAATAAGATAAAATACCTGGAAACTCCAAGAGAATCAATGTTAAAAAAATAAACAGTAATAGGATTCAGTAAAGAAGAATATAAAATTTAACAGACACATATCATTGACCTTCACACACACACACACACACACACACACACACAAAACACACAGAATAATCTTATGAACACAGTAAAGAGCTCTAAAAGAGATTTTGGGGACAACAGTGGAAATTTGAACACAAACTATATCTTAGATGAAATTTTTGAATTAATGTTAAATTTCTTAGGTATGATAAAGATATTGTGGTTATATAGATTAGTGAGGTCATTTGTAGGAAATGAAAGCCAAAACATGTAGGGAATGTCTTAATTTCCTAGGGCTACAATAACAAAGTACCACCAAATTGGTGGCTTAAAACAGCAGAAATTTAATGTCTCATAGATCTGCAGGCTAGGACTCTGAAATCAAGGTGTCCCTTTGAGATCTCATGAATCTACTCCATGCTTCTCTCCTGGCTTCTGATGGTGGCCAGGAATCCCTGACATTCCTTGGCATGTGGCAGCATAGATCCCATCTCTTCCTCCATTCACATGGTTTTCTCTCTCTCTGTCTGTGTCCAAATTTCCCTGTTCCTATAAGGACACCAGTCATGTTGGATTAGGGGACTGCTTTACTCCCATATGACCTCATCTTAATTTAAATAATTACATCTGCAATGACCTATTTCCAAATAAATTCACATTCTGAGGTACTCAGGGTTAGGACTTCAACATGTATTTTGGGGAGACACAACTCAACTCATGATAGTCTATCTTCAGGCTCCCCAAAATTCATGTCCTTTCACATGCAAAATATATTCACCTCATCCCAACATCCCCAGAGGTCTCATCCCATTGCATTATCCACTCTAAGTCTAAAATCTCATCTTCTAAATCATCTAAATTAGATATGAATGAGACTCTGGGTATGACCCATAATTCCTTTCCTTCTGTGGACCTAAGAAACTATAAAATAAGTTACCTGCTTCCAAAATAACAATTGTGGGACTGGTATAGGATAGACAGCCCCATTCCAAAAGGGAGAAATTGGAAGGACAAAAGAAGTTACTTGTTTACAGCAAGTTCATAGCCCAAAAAGGCAAATTCCATTAGATTTCAAGGCTTCTCAGTAATTTTCTGTGGCTCAATGCTCTGTCCTCCAGGCCCAAATGGGTGGTGTCCCCTGCCCTCCAGGCCCATCTCCCATCCCAGTGGTTCTGCCTCCTGGCCCTAGGAGGTCCTGTCAGCTCAGGTGTCTGCATCAATAGCTCTGCTTTCATTTCATCTTGTCTCTGTCACTTTCAGTCCAGGTTGGCAGAATTTCTGCTGATATAAAATTCTCAAAATACCCTTTTTGGTCTCCCATGCAATGCATGGGGGTCCAAACCACCAAGCAAGAACTTCCCCCACATATTTTTAGTGTCTAACCACATTTCTTTTCCTGGCTTTGGCTGAGATGGATGATTGGATCTCCAGTTCACATACCTACTCTTTTCAGCAAATGGTTATTCAGCCATAGCCTTGGCCTTGTCTCCAGATCATGCTATCTGGATAGGCAGAGAAGTTTCCAAATCCTCAAATGCTTGTTCCTTTTTGCTTTAACAGTTCATTCCTCAATTTATCTCTTTCCACTAGTATTTTTCTGTACGCAGCAAGAAGAAATCAGGCTGCACCTTCCACACTTTTCTTGGAAATATCCTCAGCTATATATCCAAGTTCATCATTTACAGGTTCCACTTTCCACACAACAGGACATAATTTAGCCAAGTTGTCTGACACTTAAAGTGTAGCTTAAATATTAATTTAATCATCAACTGATTTCTTTTTTTAATTTTCAGAAGTACAATGGGGTATTCCATTACTCTCTGGATGACCTTACATTCAATTATACATTGTATTTCTCTTAATTATGTATTTGACAAAATTATTTTGGAGCATAACTGTAGATTGAAATATGATAGCATCTTTACCAAGCCTGTCTTTCAGCATTAGAGTTCAAGACATTTCAGATGCAAAGTTTATCCTAGTTGTAAAATCCAGTATGTCTTAAATTCGTCAATATATAGAAACTTATAAAATACTAAACTCATGTGCTTAGGATTTCTGCAGATATCATAAATAACTGCTTGGTTCATGTCAATATAATCAGTTACTCTTAAATCTTTAGCCTTGAATTTTTCTTTAAACCATGATAAATCATATTTATAGAGCTTATAAAAATTCAGGCACAATGTTGTTTACTAATAATTTATTCATTTAATTTAAATTATCTTTTTAGATCAGTAAGCATTTTATTTCCAACACTATAAGTGATCTGATATTGGACTGCAATCAACAACATTTAGAGTAGATACTTTACGAGTGCTTGCTATATAAAACAGGCACTATTTTAAGCTTGTGCTGTCTCTGTGTGTATATTTATATGTATAGATGTATATTTAATATACACATCAATTAATCTTCACAACACATCTTAAAGGTAGGTACTCCCATTATCCCATTTTATTGCTGAGGAAACTGAGTCACAGCATGGCCAAACATCTTGCTCAAAGTCACACGTCCTGTGATTAGTGCTGTTGGACATTAAGCCGTCATAACCACAAGGACACAGGCTGCTTATGAGGGCAGCTCAGCAAATGCTCCCTCACCAAACAGGTAGCAGAAATGCCTGACATTCCATCCCAACACACTTGCAAACGTCCTCATGTCCTGGATCTTCAGGGTACTTTGCAAAAAGACAAATGTTAGCTCTAAGAATGAAAATCTTAACTAATTAATGTAAATACACTTTTAAAACACTAAGATGTGAAGACTGAAGACACTTCATATATCTTTCTCCTATTCTGTTGTATGTACTAAAGTCAGCAAAAAAAAAAAAGTAGAGTATACAAAGCGCAAGGAGTATTGTGTCAAAATTTCACTTTTTATATATCTTTCAATGGACTATGGCAGAATTCTAAACCAATGCTAATCAGATTTCATCCTGATCAAAGTGACAAGATGCCCAAGTATGCATTTCTGGAATAGCCTCCCCTCACCATAACAGATACATATTTTACTTTTTAGAGCAGAAAGCAAACTTTAAAAACACTAACTTGTTATTAATAGAAGGCTGACTGATTCCAGCCTCTGTTCTAAAAATCATATATTAACCTTAACTAGTAAAATACATATCCTGACCCCACAGATTCATTTATTATAAATGGTGTGCTCATATCTTTACTTCTGCAAGCCATTAAAAGTTTTATATAAGGAAGCCAGAAGAAGAATTTGAAAAAGCTATCTCTTGATAGGTAATTTTTAATGCACTGCATTAGGAACTAAAGGGGAAGAGGAAATTTTAGGTAATTTATTATTGAGCTAAGACCAAGGAATTTACTAGAATATTGACAGAGGGGATATTCCATGTGCCAACAGGATTCCTGAAATCAAAATAACACAATACTCCACTCACTCCCATGCAAGCACCCACATGCACATATTTATTCCTTGCATGCAAAGATAATACAAAGAGGATGGTGAAATAAGATTTGAATAATCTGAGAGCAAATTACAGTATAAGTGTTCCACCAAGATGGTTAATATTTACATGTTATGTGATTAAGATAAATTCTTTGGAAAAGGATAATGGAACTGGAATGATAATAAAGGACTTTATGACATTCGGCCTTTAAGGGCTGGCCAGGAAAATATGAACCCAGCTATTGACCACAGGAGCAAATGACAACCAAATGAAACCTCAGTGAAAAGGAAACACTGAACTTTCTTTATTTCAGAAAATAAGCAGCTTCTCCAGAAAGCAGAATTATATTTGCTGTTCCTTACATTAGTGTGTACTAGTTATTTCAATGGTTTCATACTATAAAATCAGAAAAGTATGGCTAGACATCTTTGGAATACTGTTTTCTCATGAAAAGAATATTATTCTTTCTCTTTCAAGCCCTTCGATTAAGGACTACTACAATACTCTTCATATGAAAATCGAACACAGCTATTATTTTATCTTCATCTATTTCATATTTGTGTAGTGAGATTAAGGCATTTGTCATCATTTTCTAGAATTCAAAATAGCTGTTTATTTGGGTATATAAATTTTGGACCTAGCCACTTTACTGAATGTCTTATTAGTTCATATAACTGACTTGTTTTTTCTAATATCTTTAAATAATGATAAATCATATCTTTTCTTTTATATCTTTAAAAATAATTGTGTATTTACTCTATCTTCCAAAACATTTGTTTTTACTTTAAATAGAATGGCTTTAATCTTTTGCTATGAAATGTGATATTGAACTGTAAGAGTTTGGGGCTGAATTCTTTTCATGTTAAGAAATAAGTTCACTCAGGCTTACTCAGAAGTTTTTTGACAGAAAAGTGATGATTTTTTTCTAATGTCTTTTTTTTAATTAAATTCAGTTTTATTGAGACATGTTCACGTACCATACAATCATCCATGGTGTACAATCAACTGTACTATCATACAGTTATGCATTCATCACCCCAATTTATTTTTGAACATTTTCCCTACACCAGAAAGAATCAGAATAAGAATTAAAAAAACAAAAGAAAAAAGAAAACCCAAATCATCCCCTCCTTCCCATCCTATTTTTCATTTAGTTTTTGTCCCCATTTTTCTACTCATTCATCCATACACAGGATAAAGGGAGTGCGATCCACAAAGTTTTTACAATCACACTGTCACCTCTTGTAAGCTACGTTGTTATACAATTGTCTTCAAGAGTCCAGGCTACTGGTTGGAGTTTGATAGTTTCAGGTATTTACTTCTAGCTATTCCAATACATTAAAACCTAAAAAGTGTTACCTATATAGTGCATAAGAATGTCCATCAGAGTGACCTCTCAACTCCATTTGAAATCTCTCAACCTTTGAAGCTTTATTTTGTTTCATTTTGCATCCCCCTTTTGGTCAAGAAGATGTTCTAAATCCCATGATACTGGGTCCAGAATCATCCCCGGGAGTCATATCCTGTGTTGCCAGGGAGATTTACACCCCTGGGAGTCAGGTCCCGTAGTGGGGAGAGAGGGCAATGAGTTCCCTGCCAAGGTGGCCTAGGTAGAGAGAGAGGGCCACATTTAAGCAACAAAGAGGCACTCAGGGAGGATACCCTTAGGCACAATTATAAGCAGGTTTAACCTCTCCTTTGCAGTAAAGAGCTTCATAAGGGCAAGCCCCAAGATAGAGGGCTCAGCATATCAAGCCGTCAGTCCTCAATGTTTTTGAGAACATCAGCAGGAAGCCAGGTGAGGAAGTCCAACACTTCTGCATTTTCCCCCAGCTCCTCAGGGGGCCCTGCATATATATTTTTATTCTCCACCCAAATTACTTTAGGATGTGTCACTATTTCATTCTAACCTATATGAACCTACCATATCTCACTTCCTATTCAAAGTTCCATGTAATTGTGGTGTTTGAACAAACTGTAGAAGTTATATTGTTTAGAAAATACAGATCCTACACCAAATGAACATCTCTTCCCTTGTTCTCACATGGAAATTGAAGTTTCAACACACAGTCAGCTTCAACCTTTACCCTTTGGCCCAATTTGCCCTAGTCTTAACCAGATCTGCTGAATGAAGTCTGGGCTCTTTCTCAGTTTTTTTTTTTTAAACAGTTGCTGTATGTGCTATACAGACATTCATATCTGCAGAGCTCTAGCTCTGAGTTTCAGGTGTCACACAGATACCCAATGTTCCAGAGACCAATCAGGTTATACACTAAGGGATCAGCGTCTCAGAGTTTGAAGGTAGCCATTAACATTCAGGAATAGATTTGACTGCTGTAAGAGCTTACAATCTAGGGACCATTACAATAATCGTTCCCCTGTTAGGCTGTGCTCTAAGATTCAATTCTCTGAGTTTACACATTGTAGTTAGTCCATATCAGTGAGGCATTATAGTATTTGCCTTTGCTTCTAGCCTACTACACTTAAAAACTGTCTACAGGATCCATTCACCAGCCTCATGGTTGATCAATAAACCACTGTATGCATACACCACAGTTCACCATTCTGTTCATCAGTCATTATACCCTTAGGCCACCTCCACCCATTGCACATCTTGAATACTGACTCCATAAACACCAATGTGCAAATGTCCATTCATGTCTCTGCTCTCAGATCTTCCAAACACATACTCCATAATGAGGTTGCAGGACTTTATGGCCCCCACATACTTAGCTTCTTGTGGAACTACCACACTGACCCCAGAAAGGCTGCACTATTCTGCCTCATCAACAGTAAATAGGTACATCCCTCTCTCCATGTTTTCTCCAGCACTTTTACCCCTATTTATATTTTTCCTACAATTTATAGAGATATATTCACATACCATACATTTATCCATAGTGTACAGGCCATTGTTCATGGTATCATATAGTTGCACATTTATCACCACAGTCAGCACTTGAACATATTGATTACTATGAAAAAAAGTTTTCTTTTTAGTAAATAATAAAGATAAAAAGAAAAATAATAGGTCATACAATGCAATATAATAGTAAGGACAGAAAACACCACTAATATCAAGAATCCCATATCCCTCCATTATACCCCCATCTCATACACATTTAGCTTTGGTATATTGGCTTTGTTACATTTAATGGAAGCATATTACAATGTTACTGTTGACCATAGACTCCAGTTTGCTTTGATTATGTTTTTTTCCCAATACCATCCCTTTTCCAACACTCTGCATCATTGACATTCATATGTTCTCCCACATGTAGAAACATTTTTATGTTTGTATATTTAGTGACAGTCATTGGCCACTCCAGTTTTTACCAAGTTATACAGTCCCAGTCTTTATCATCTATCTTTATCTCTGGTGTCATGCATTCCCCTATCCTACCTCTTTCAGCTTTACTCACAGACAGCTTTGTTCAGTGTACCTACAATATTGTGCTACCATCACACTGTATTATGCCATCTATTTCTGGATCTATACAATCAATCCTGCTGATCATTCTGTAGTACTTCAGCATCAAATGCCCAATCTCTACCTTCTTTCTATCTCCTGGTAGCCTGTGTTATCTGTTTTTAACTCTCAAAGCTTGCTCATTAATGTTAGTTCATATTAGTGAGACCATACGGTATTTGTCCTTTTGTTTCTGGCTAACTTCACTCAACACAATGACCTCAAGGTTCATCTATGTTATTATACGTTCCATGTCTTTATTCTGTCTTACAGCTGCATAATACTCCATCATGTGTATATACCACAGTTTGTTTATCCACTTCACCTCCTTACACTGGTGGGGGAACTGTGGGCTGGCAAGTGCCACTTGCTGGACAGGAGAGGAAAAGCACCAAATCTAGAGACCTCACAGGAAGGTCTCATTCTCTGGGAAACTCCATATCCTCCTCATGAGACCTGGGCCTCTATAGACTGAGAAAACCTGATTGGGGTTGACCATATCTGAGGAGACTCTCTCCCACAAAGGCTACATACAGGCAGGGCAAGAAACAGAAAAACAAGGGGTAAAAAACTCTGATCAACTAAATAGAATCTAAATTAGAGGTCTAGAATAAGTTGAACTGAACAACAAAGGTTAGAAAACAAAGCCAACCATCTAAATAGATGACAATTAAATGCCAAGGATGATCCTGGATGGGATCTGAGGTCAGAGGAGAGGAGGCTCAAAGGGACACAGATGGGACACAAGAAAAAAAAAAAAGGAAATATAAAATGTAAGCTTTATATCAATGTTGAATTTCTTGAACTTAGCTGCGTTTAATGAGACTGCATAAAATAATGTCCTTGTTCATGGGAAAGGTATATGTGAATTATATTGTTTGTTCAAAGATATGTGCAGCTTGCTCTCATATGTTCAGAGGACAGAGCAATAGATGATGGGTGTCAGGGAGGGAGGGAGGGAGGGAGAGAGGGAGGGAAAGAAAGAGACAGTGGTGTGACAGGATCTTAAAGGTGATGGATTGGGGTATCGGGGGAGGAGGATCAGGGTATGATGGAGTTCTATGTATGGGGTTTGTACTGTTTTTACAACTGTTCCTGTAAGATTGAACTTATTTCAAAATAAAATTTATTAAAAAAAAAGATAAGGAGTCAGTGAGAAAGGAGAAGGGACAAAATGTAGGAAAAGAA
Source organism: Choloepus didactylus (assembly GCF_015220235.1). Lineage (NCBI taxonomy): Eukaryota > Metazoa > Chordata > Mammalia > Pilosa > Megalonychidae > Choloepus > Choloepus didactylus. The sequence continues at coordinate 192,172,756 of NC_051309.1, forward strand.
GTGTTTTTGGAGTCAGGGAATGGGTGCCCACTTTTATGTGCCATCCCTTCTCAGAGCCTAGCCCTTCTTTGGCACCCCCAGCTCCAAATATTAGTTAATTTGTTAATTAATTCTGCATTTGAGGCTGGGTTGAGCCCCCATTTTGCCCTCAGCAGATTGTTGTTTTTTATTCCTTTCATGGTGACAGCTGCAAGACAGTCCATGGAGTCTGGGCAGGGAGGGGCACCAGACCCCTGGTTGGGGGAACTTACAAAGTTCGCTGTGATCTCAGCTTTTCCACCCATTCCAAACTTGTGTATGATGTGTGACTGCTCACTGGAGACCCTGGAAACACTGTTTCATACAGTTCCTGGGTAATTACCAGCTGCCCTAGAGGAGAGACTAGATTCCACACCTCACCACTCCACCATCTTGCCCTACCCTCCTCTAATGTCTTTTGAAACTAATTGAAATGATTGTGATTTTCAACCTTTGACCTAATATGTGCAGTATTTTATTAATAAGTACCCTAAGTTTAAACTTATATAAATTTATAAGTATGCATATATATACTTATATACATATTTACAATCTTAAAGAAATCATAATGTATTTTTCTTAATTTCTGAAATAGATCTAATAACATCTTATTGGGGAATTTTGTATTTTCATGTTATATTGGTCAGAAATTTTCTTCTTTTATAAAGTTTTTGTCCAGTTTTGTAAGTGTTCTTACAATAGCTCTGTAAATGAGTGAACTGAGTGCATAGTTAGTATTCAAATTCTTGTAATCTCTCTACCCTCCTTACCAACCTATGAAACCTATCTAGTTCAGGTCATCCAAAATCTCTTTTTTTTCCAATTCAGTTTTATTGAGATATATTCACATACCCTACAATCATCAACAGTGCACCATCAATTGTTTACAATACCATCATATAGTTGTATATTCATCACCAAAATCAACTTCCAAACATTTTCATTACTCAAAAAAATAAATAAAAACAAGTATAAAAATACAAGTAAAGAAGAACACCCAAAACATCCCATCCCCTCCATCATTCATTTAATTTTTATTCCCATGTTTCTACCCATCTGTCCATACACTGTATAAATGGAGTTGGAGCCACAAAGTTTTCACAATCACACAGTCAGATAGTGCATAGTTATACAATCATTTACAAGAATAAATGCTACTGGGTTGCAGTTCATCACTTTGAAGAATTTCCATCCAGCTATTCCAATACACTGAAAATTAAAAAGGGATATCTATATAATGCATAAGAATAACCTCCTGAATGACCTCTTGATTCCATTTGAAATCTCTGTCACTGAAACTTTATTTTGTTTCATTTCTCCTCTGGAACCCTTTTGGTCAAGAAGACTTTCTCAGTCCTATGATGCTGGGTCCAGCCTCATCCTGGGAGTCATGACCCACATTACCAGGGAGATTTACACCCCTGGTAGTCATGCCTCATGTAGGGCAGAGGGCAGTGAGTTTACCTTCTGAGTGGGCTTTGAGAGAGAGAGGCCTCATTTGAGCAACAAAAAGGCTCTCTGGGGGAGACACTTAGGCAAAATTATAAGTAGATTTAACCTCTCCTTTGCAGTAACAAGCTTCATAATAATAAGCCCCAAGATTGAGCACTCAGCCCACTAAATTCGTAGTTTCCAATGCTTGTGAGAATATCAGTAATTCCCCAGGTGGGGAAATTTAATATTTCCACATTTTCCCCCAGTCCCTCAGGGGGCTTTGTAAATAGTTTTTTGTTCTATGCCCAAATTACTTTGGAGCATATGAGGTTTTGCACTAACCTGTGAAAGCCAACCAGATCTCAATCCCTATTCAAAGTTCCATGTAATTATGGTGTTTGAATAAACTGATCATACAAGTTAAGTTATTTAGTGTGCTACAGAAAATACACATCTCTTCCTTAGGTCTCACATAGAAATTGAAGTTTTAAAACACAGTCAATATCATCCTTTAACTTTCAGTCTGATTTGCCTTAGTACTGACCAGATCTGCTTCATCCATACCTCTAATTGAAGTCTTAACTCTTTTTCAGCTTTTTTAATGGTTGCAGGATGGGGAAATACTGACTTTCAGAGCTGCAGAACTCTATTGCTGAGTCTCAGGTGTCACAGAGATACTCGAAGTTCCAGGGACCGACCAGGTTATACACAAACAGCTCAGCATCTTAGGATTTAGAGATAACCATTACAACTCAGGAATAGATGTGACTGCTGAAAGAGCTTACAATGTAGGGACCTTTACAATAAGCCTCCTGCTGATAACCTGTGTTCTAAGATTCAGTCCTCAGAGTTTGCATATTATAGTTAGTCCATATTAGTAAGGCTTTACAGTGTTTGTCTTTTCATTTCTGGCTTATTTCACTCAAAATGCTGTCTCCAAGATCCATTCACTAGTTGCAATGCCTCGCAACTTCTTCCTTCTTGCAGCCACTCAGTATTCTATTGCATGCATACACTACAGTTCACCATTCTGTTCATCAGTTGATGTATTCTCAGGCCACCTCCATCCATTGCAAATCATGAATACTGTTGCCGTAAACAACAGTGTGCAAATGTCCATTCCTGTCCCTGTTCTCAGTTCATCCAAGTTATATACCCAGTGAGCCTGCAGAATCTCATGGCAACCCCATACTTAGCTTCTTGTGGAACCACCACACTGCCCTCCAGATGGGCTACATCATTCTACTTCCCCACCAACAGTAAATAGGTACATCCCTCTCTTCACACTTTCTCTAGCACTTGTATCCCCATTTATTTTTTCCCCTACAATTTTATAGAAATAATTCACATATCATACAATCATCCATGATGTACAATTGTTCACAGTGTCATCAAATACTTGTGCATTCACTACCACAATCAGACCTTGAACACATTCATTACTCCAAAAAATTAAAATAGAATAATAAAAAGGATAAAAAAAAAAATAAACTAAAACAAAATAAATAAAAAGGTTAGACAACACCACCACCACCAAGAATCCCATACCCCTCCCTTATATCCCCCTTATAGATGTTTAGCTTTGGTATATTGCATTTGTTACAATTAATGGGAGCATATTACAATGTTACTGTAAACTATAGACTCTAGTTTTCATTGATTATATTTTTCCCCAATACCACCTGATTTTCAACACCTTGCAAAGTTTACATTCATTTGTTCTCCAACACGTACAAACATTATTATATTTGTGCATTTAACCACCATCATTGACCACTCTAGGTTTCATTAAGTTACACAGTCCCAGTCTTTATCTTCTATCTTTTCTTCTGGTGTCATACATGTCCCTAGCCTTCCTCTTTCAACTTTACTCACAGTCATCTTTGTTCAGTGTACTTACAATATTGTACTACCATCACACAGTGTTATCCGTTTTTGGCTGTGTACAATCAATTCTGTTGAACATTCTGTACTCCTTCAGCATCAAATGTCTGATTCTCTACCCTTTTTCTATCTCTTGATAACTTGTGTTCACAGATTTAGCTCTCAAAGATTGCTCATTAATGTCAGTTCATATTAGTGAGACAATACAGTATTTTTCCTTTTGTTACTGGCTAATCTCACTCAACATAATGTCCTCAAGGTTCATCCATGTTGTTATATGCTCCATGATTTTATTCTGTCCTCCAGCTATGCAAATTCCATAATATGTATATACCACAATTTGTTTATCTACTCATCCATTGATGGATATTTGGGCTATTTCCATCTCTTGGCAATCATGAATAATGATGCTATAAACAGTTTACAAATGTCCATTTGTGTCTTGGCTTTCAATTCATCTGAGTATACATCTTGTAAAGGAACTGCTGGATTATATGGCAATTCTATATTTAGCTTCCTGAGGAACCACCACCTTCTCTTCCACAGGGTGTACCATTCTACATTCCCACCAACAATAAATAAGTGTGCCTATTTCTCCACATCCTCTCCAGCACTTGTCATTTTCTGTTTTTTTGGACAATGGCCATTCTGATAGGTGTGAGATGATATCTCATGGTTTTGATTTGCATTTCCCTAACAGCCAGTGAAGTTGAGCATTTTTTGATATGTTTTTGAGCCATTTGTATTTCTCCTTCAGAAATGTGTCTGTCCATGTCTTTTGCCCATTTTTTAATTGGGTTGTTTGCATTTTTTTATTGAGTTGTAGGATCTCTTTATATATTCTGGATATTAAACCTTTACCTGATATGTAGTTTCCAACTATTGTCTCCCATAGCTTAGCCTAGATCATTTATTCTCTCACTCTCATTGTAAGGTCTAAGAAACCACCACCTATTACAAGATCCCCAAGATATTTCCCTACATTTTCTTCTAAAAGTTTTATCATCTTAGCTTTAATGTTTAGGTCTTTGACACATTTAGAGTTAATTTTTATATAAGAGGTGAGATAGGGGTACTCTTTCATTCTTTTGGATATGGATGTCCAGTTCTCCAAACACCACTTATTGAAGAGGCTGCTCTGTCCCAGTTGCTTTAGCTTGACTGCCTTATCAAAGATCAGTTATCTGTTGATCAGAGGGTCTATCTGAACACTCAATCAATTCCATTGGTGGTATATCTATCTTTATGCCAGTGCCATGCTGTTTTGACCACTGTAGCTTTGTAATATGCTTTAAAGTCAGGTAGTGTGAGACCTACCACTTCATTCCTCTTTTTCAAGAAATTTTTGGCTATATGGGGCACCTTGCCCTTCCAAATAAATTTGGGTATTGGTTTCTCTATTTCTGCAAAATAAGTTGTTCGGATTTTAATTGATATTGCATTGAATCTGTAAATATGTTTAGGTAGAACTGACATCTTAACAATATTTTGTCTTCCAATACATGTACATGGTATGTTCTTCCATTTTTTTAAATCCTGTTTGATTCTTCTAGGAATTTCTTATAGTTTAGGTCTTTTGGGACCTTGGTTAAGTTTCACCTAAATACTTGATTCCTTTGGTTGCTATTGTAAATGATTTATTTATTTATTTATTTCCTCCTCCTGTTTCTTATTATTGGTGTATAGGAACACTACTGATTATTGCACGTTGATCTTGTACCCTGTCACTTTACTGTATTCATTTATTAGCTGTAATAGTTTTGCTATAGTTTTTTTCTGGATTTTCTACATATTGGATCATGTCATCTGCAAACAGTGAAAGTTTTACTTCTCCAATTCAGATGCCTTTTATTTCTTTTCCTTGTCTAATTGCTCTAGCTAGAGCTTCCAACACAATGTTGGATAACAATGGTGACAGTGGGCATCCTTGTCTTGTTGCTGATCTTAGAGGGAAAGCTTTCAGCCTTTCTTCATTGAATATAATGTTAGCTGTGGGTTTTTCTTATACTGCCTTTTTCATATTGAGAAAGGTCCCTTCTATTCCTATCCTTTTGAGTGTTTTCATCAAGAAAGTATTTTGAATTTTCACAAATGCTTTTTTTGCTTTGATTGAGACAGTTGTGTGGTTATTCCACTTTGATTTATTGATGTGATATATTACATTGGTTGATTTTCTGTGTTGAACCAGCCTTGCATACCTGGAATAAATCCCACTTGTCTGTGGTGTATAATTCTTTTAATGGGCTGTTGGATTTGATGTGCAAGTATTTTGTTGAGGATTTTTGCACCTATATTCATTAAAGAGATTGGTTTTTAATTTTCTATTTTGTAGTATCTTTGTCTGACATCGGTATTAAGGTGATGTTGGCTTCATAGAATGAGTTAGGTAGTTTTCCCTCCTCTTCAATTTTTTGAATAGTTTGAGCATGATTGGCACTAATTCATTCTTGAATGCTTGGTAGAATTCACATGTGAAATCTACAATCTCCTAATTGCCAAATATACCCCTTCCATCTTTGCTGTTACTTTAACTTTGTGCAATATGTGGCATTATTGAAAACATTTTACTTCTTGAAACTTGAATTTTTTTCCTTTGTATTCTTTTCTTCTTTGGACATTTTTTTAAAATCTAGATTATCAAGTCAGTTTTGTCTGCCAAACTCTTAAATATCAATTTCCCCAAGACATAGTCCACCACATTCTGAATCTACTTGATACCCTTGGACAATCTCATTCAATCTCATAACTTCAACTCTTAAATCATATGGTGATAACTTTATATCTGTATTTATGTCTCTGTATCTGAAGATTCCTCTTCCCTGAGTTCCAAATATGCCACTAAATATATTTACCAACATATTCAAGAGCACTGAAACTCAGAATGTTCCTCTCACATATATTCTTCTTTTGAGGTCCTCAATTCACTACCCACCAGAATGTTCAAGGCAGAAACCTGAGCTCAGTTCTGTTTTCCTGCTCATCCCAAATAAACACATCCAATTAGAGACCAAACTATTTTGCTTCTTTCTTCTCCCCTATGTCTACTGCCACTTACTCTCTTACTTGCTTTTATAATGCAGTAGACTTTTGCTATAATTTTCTGTCAAGTCTCCTTTTCTCCAGCCCCCTCATTCACATCTATTCTTCTTGTGTTTGCAACAGTGATTTTTGTAAAATTCAAACTTAATCATATCACCCTCTAACATCCAGTGCTTAGTACCCTTAAAGAGCTCCCTGTGACCCACAAGAAAAAGTAAAAGTCCAATTCAAAGTGGTTATACAAAAATACATATTGTAGGGGAAAACAAATGTAGATAATCATGTCAAAAGTAAAATTAAATAGAAAAATTTGACAAGGAAAGAAGTAAAATTAGTTTATGCATATGCAGAAACAGAATTCAAATTTAGCTCTAAGATTCCAAGGAGACAAAATCAATGAATAAGGATATCAAGTATGAGATCAACCTTTTTTTTATGCATAACTTTTTTTTTCTTAAAAGAAAGTAGCTTCTTGTGATACTGTGTCCAAAGAGAAATTTCTCCTATGGATCCTAACAAAGTCAACAATATGTTACATATGGTCAATGTTCTCAGAAATGACCCTACAACAGAAAGCAATAGTTGAGTATGGCATAATGCCAATGTGAAGCTCTCTTAAAAAAAATTCATAAGTATTCAAAGCAGTTCAGTCTAAGTGCTTGTTTCTTTGGTGATCCAGTTTAATCCAGGGATAAAATTTAATGGTTTTGAAATAGTGAAGGAACTGTATATCCTGCAGGCAATACTCCAGAGGTATTAGAGACTTTTGTTAAGAGTTAGACACCAACAAATTTGAGGTTATATTCTCTAACAAATGACTGTAGTACAAATGTTTTTATAGTTTTAAAGACAGAACTTTTGTCCTTGATGCTGAACATGAAAGGTGGTAAGATTAAAAAGGACAAGTTTGTTGTTTTGTTCACTTTTTAATTAAGAAGGCAAATTGACTTTGTATCTGTACAGATTACTTTTTTTTTTTAATCTTCATTTTGTTGAGATATATTCACATACCACGCAGTCATACAAAACAAATCGTACATTCGATTGTTCACAGTACCATTACATAGTTGTACATTCATCACCTAAATCAATCCCTGACACCTTCATTAGCACACACACAAAAATAAAAAGAATAATAATTAAAGTGTAAAAGAGCGATTGAAGTAAAAAAGAACACTGGGTACCTTTGTCCATTTGTTTGTTTGTTTCCTTCCCCTATTACTCTACTCATCCATCCATAAACTAGACAAAGCGGAGTGTGGTCCTTATGGCTTTCCCAATCCCATTGTCACCCCTCATAAGCTACATTTTTATACAACTATCTTTGAGATTCATGGGTTCTGGGTTGTAGTTTGATAGTTTCAGGTATCCACCACCAGCTACCCCAATTCTTTAGAACCTAAAGAGCGTTGTCTAAATTGTGCATAAGAGTGCCCACCAGAGTGACCTCTCGACTCCTTCTGGAATCTCTCTGCCACTGAAGCTTATTTCATTTCCTTTCACATCCCCCTTTTGGTCAAGAAGATGTTCTCCATCCCACGATGCCGGGTCTACATTCCTCCCCGGGAGTCATATTCCACGTTGCCAGGGAGTTTCACCCCCTTGGGTGTCTGATCCCACGTAGGGGGGAGGGCAGTGATTTCACCTTTTAAGTTGGCTTAGCTAGAGAGAGAGGGCCACATCTGAGCAATTTATCAAAGTGAGTATCTGCAGACAAGGTCCATGTTTCCTTCAGAAAATAGTTTGGGATTATTCCAACACACTAGTTTGTAAATATGTAAATGACTTTGGCCATAATATACAAAACGTGAATAACAGAAATAAGAAATGAGGTATAAATATAATATCTTATAGAGTGCAGTTAATAAAATAAGAAATCATGAAAATATCTAAAAATTTGCATGTATTCTCCATAATTATTTTGGCATAACTATTTCCCTTTGTTTCAAAACTTCTAAAATGTGACACACCTAAGCTATGTATTTTCTCTTTGCCATTGCCCCAAAAACAAATATGTTGAATTTACAGCTACTAAACAGTCAAATTTCCTGTGTTCATAGTAAAAGCGAAAACTTCAAAATGATTAAACCCAGTAGTCTGTGAGTGACATGTAAAAAAAGTTATTTGTAGCTTTTTAAAACGTGGCTAATGTTAAGATAAATACGCTGCTACCAAGCAGCCTGGACCATAATCAAAAAGTTTACTTGCATAAATTTCATAGTAAATACCAATAGCAATGGCCCAACCATTGGGTTGTTGCTCTTTAGTTTTGCACCTTTCTAGGGAGACAAAGAAAGTGACATTCCTTTAGAAAATCTACCTAAATCTGTGTGATGACCTGGATGATTTCTGATTCAGTGTTTGTGCATATTGATTATTTAAATGACAAAAATCTAGATTCAGTTTTGTTACTCTAAGCTAAAAATGTTGTTTCTAAATGTAATTTAAAGATTGAATGCCCCATCAATACATTTTGTGAAGGCTATACGTTAAATTTGAAAGAACTTCCCAAGGTTACTTTTGTGCTTATTGGTTAACAAATTAGTTGTTTGCATGTGTTTTAGACTGAAAAACAAGGTCTCTAGCACACAAATTGAAAATATCACTAACTTGTTTATTGCCCTAAATCATCCTTTTATCTCTATGTCAAAGGCTTCTTATGAGACTTATGTAAGTATTGCTTATTTCACCAATCTTACCAACTGGAGATTGTTAAAAAGCTGCTTACATGCTGAGTCATTGATGAGAGCTTCAGTCTTGTGTTAAGTGTTCTCCACAAGTCACATTCTGTGCCACTAGCCCTTTAAGCAAAGTTCATGCCGTATGACAGAAATAACTGATGGTTTTCAAATTACGCCATGCAATGGGAATCCTGCATATTTGGCCTTGTGTCCTTGGAGTGATTTTCAGCATCATTAAGCAGAGAGTACATCATTTCCCAAGTAACAAGGAATGGAGCACATACAGAGATTGACTTGGCATCTGTTACATAAACTTTCTGTTTTAGATCTGCAGAATTTACATAACACTGGAACAAAACAATATTCTGCAAACATATTTGTGGTGTCAGTTCAATTTCCCTACAGTGCCATTCTAGAGTCAACCCTGCCAAGGTTTATCTGGCTGTTAAATTTTACAACATGATTTTTCTAATACAAAAATATCTTTCACCTAATTTTTTAATTTACTGGTGATTTTTAGAATTTTTCTCCTGCATAATAGAGGGTAATTAAAAACTTAAGAAGATAGAAATTATTTAAAATATTGAAAACATTCTTATAATTACTTTGATAATCAGTGCATTTTGAAATAGCCACCAGCTCTCCTACTTCAAAATTAAATCCAGCCAAGACCATATAAAGGAATTATAAATAGATGAAAAAATTGGTATTAATGTTATTATTTTAATGTAAAAAATGTTTTATAGCTTATACTTGGCAACCCCAAGTTCAAAGCCATACTTAAAGATTTATTAATGTTTTCAAAAAAATTTGTCACCTCTCTTAATTTTACCTGTATTGTGTATGTGCAAAGATATGCAACATCTTTAAAATAAATATGTATATAAGCATGAAAGTTTAAAACTGTTTAGTAATAGTAAGGTTATAAATCTCTTAAATTTAATTTGATTCTCTGTATCTCAAACATTTAAAAAACTACCTCCAAAAATTCTCCAATGTCTACCCAGCATTATTTTTTTTACTTTTCTCTTTTACTTAGATGTGCTATATAGAGATATAAAAAAGGTATATTTTTAAGCTACTTAAGAAGCACTTCAATGATAGTACATTGAAAAGATGCAAGGTTCAGATATTTCAAATATGGAAACAAGAGTTTTCATCTATTATAAGAATAAAAAAATACCTTATCTCCTCTACTCACTGACTTAGGTGACTGTTATAAATTATGAAATCACAAGGTAAACTTATAAATAAATCATGGACTACTACCATAGAGCTAATAGAATATAAAGCCAAAAATGATGGGTGCTGGAGAGACAGCAGAAGATAGCAACATAGAGAGGAGTGGAATTTATTCAGTCCCCTGGAACAACTAATAAACAACCAGGAACAACTAGTAAATAATCTGGAATAACTGCTGGGGGACAGACTTGACTGTCCACTCATTGTACACCAACCTGGATTGGGAGGAATGCCTGAGATTGCAGCATAAAATTTGTAAGTAAAAACTGTGGACCCAAGCTGAGAGTCCCCTCCCCCCATGGCACCCCAAACTTCAAGGCCTCTCTGTGATAGAGAGCAGCACTCTCTGAATAAACAAATATATTTCAGCCCAGCTCCAAATAAGGTTTTAATTAACAAATGTTGACTGCTCTACACAAGCTATGAATCCCCAACAAGCAGACAGAGGTTTTTGGTGACAACTGAACTTGGAGAGCCAGAGGACCTCTCTGGGAGGGAGGGGGAGCCCAGAGAACCAGATGCTATCTCTGGCCGACAAGTAAAACTAAGGGTGGCCATGGACTGGCCCTGAAGGGGGGCTTTCTGTCCCTTTTTGGCTCAGTGGAGAAAGCCCCAGCCATTCTCAGTCCCCAGCATTCTGACCCAGACAAGGGTGGAGATAGCAGAGTCAGACAGATTATTCAAATGCAAATTATGTCTCCCTAGGGGGTGTATCTTCCCTAAGAGGAAAGAGGTGGTGCCAAGCTCTACTATCCACTTTCCATTCAGAACCAGACCCCAGGACCTGGGGGAAAACAGCCATGGGCCACACCTTACAATAGTATGGAGTGACATGCTGACAGGCGCCACCTGCTAGGCAGAAAAACACAGTGGCTTGAGGACTCACAGGGTATATCAATCTTCTAAGACACACCCTCAGGGAGATCTGATACTGAATATTGCTGCCTTCTGAGATCCAAGCCTGTTCTGGTCTGGGAAAACCTGATTGGGGTAAACAAGGAAACTAGATGCCTAGATAACAGAAAACTACAACCTACACTAAGAAAAATAAAGGTGTGGCCAAGTCAAAGGAACAAACATACACTTCAACTGAGATACAGGAATTGAAACAACTAATGTTAAATCAATTCAAAAAATTTAGGGAAGATATGGCAAAAGGGATGAAGCATATAATGAAAACACTGGGTGTACATAAGGTAGAAAATGAAAGTTCAAAAAACAACTGGCAGAATCTATGGAAATGAAAGCACAACACAAGAAATGAAAGACACAATGGAGACATACAACAGCAAATCTCAAGAGGCAGAAGACAACACTCAGAAACTGGAGAACAAGTCACCTGAAAGCCTACATGAAAAGAACAGCTAGAGAAAAGAATGGAAAAATATGAGCAATGTCTCTGGAAATTGAGTGACAACATGAAACACAGAAATGTATGTGTCCTGGGTGTCCCAGAAGGAGAAGAGAAGGGAAAGGGGGCATAGGAATAATAGAGGAAATAATCAATGAAAATTTCCCATCTCTTATGAAAGACATAAAATTACAAATCCAAGAAGTGCAGCATAACCCAAATAGAACAGATCTGAATAGGCCTACGCCAAGACACTTAATAATCGGATTATCAAACATCAAAGGTAAAGAGAGAATCCTGAAAGCAGCAAGAGAAAAGCTATCCATCACATACAAAGGAAGCTTGATAAGACGATGTGTGGATTTCCCAATAGCAACCATGGAGACAAGAAGGAAGTGGGGTGATATATTTAAGATACTGAAAGAGAAAAACCACCAACTGAGAATCCTATCTCTGGCAAAACTGTCCTTCAAATATGAGGGGGAGCTTAAAATATTCTCTGACAAACAGACAATAAGAGAGTTTGTGAACAAGATACCTGCTCTACAGGAAACACTAAAGAGAGCACTACAGACAGAAAGGAAAAGACAGTGGTGAGAGGTTTGAAACACAATTTTGGAACATAGTAGCACAGCAATGTAAGTACACTGAACAAAGATGGCTGTGAGTATGCTTGAAAGAGAAAGGTTAGGAGCATGTGGGACACCAGAAAGAAAGAGGAAAGATAAAGACTGGGACTGCAACTCATTGAAACCTAGGGTGCTCAACAATTGTTATAAAAGGTACAAATATGTTTTTACTGAGGGAGAACAAATGAATGTCAACCTTGAAAGGTGTTAAAAATAGGGTGGGATTGGGGGAAAAATACAATCAATGCAAACTAGACACTATAATTAACAGAAACATTGTATTATGCTTCCTTTAATGTAACAAAGGCAATACACCAAAGCTAAATGCATATGGGGGGGGATATAGGGGAGGGGTATGGGGCTCTTGGCATTGATGATGTTGTGTAACTCTTTATTCTACTTTAGTTTAATGCTGTCTCTCCTTTTGTTGCTTGCTAGCTGTCATTATTTTTCCTTTCTTTTTTCTTTTTCTTTTGCCTCTCTACCTTTTCTGACTCTTCCTCCTTCTTTGTAGAAGAAATGGAGATTTCCTTATATTGATAGTGGTGATGGCAATGAATACATAAATACGTGACTATACAGGGAACCACTGATTGTTTACTTAGGATGGAATGTATGGTGTGTGAAAAAAACCATCTTAAAAAAATGGGTTGATGAAGAAACCATGAGGGCACTATATTGAGTGAAATAAGATAGATACGTAAGGACAAATATTTCAGGGTCTCACTGATATGAACTAATTATAATATATAAACTCACAGACATGAAATATAAGTTACCAGGATATAGAATGAGGCTAAAGAATGGGGAGCAGTTGCTTATTATGACCAAGAATTTTCAACTAGGGTGAACTTAAACTGTTGGAAATGGACAGGGGTGATGGTGGCACGTTGTGAGAATGACTTACAGTTCTGAATGGTCTGTGAAGGTGGTGGAAAGAGGAAGCTCAGAGACATGTATGTCACCAGAAGGAAAGTTGGAGGTTAAAAGATGGGAATGTATAAAACAGTGAATCTTGTGGTGGACAATGTCCATGATTAACTATACAAATATTAGAAATCTCTCTCATGGACTAAAGCAAATGTATGAGACTATAACTAGAATTTAATAATACATGAGCATATATGAAAAGGTATATACCTATTGCAAACTATATACTACAGTTAGTAGTATTTTAACATTCTTTCATCAACAGTAACAAATGTACTATACCAATATTATGAATCAGTAATGGAGGGGGAATGTTTAGGGGTATGGGAGGATATGAGTTTCCTTTTTTTTTTTTTTCTTTATTTCTTTTCTGGTGTAATGAAAATGTTCTAAAACTTGAAAAAAATAATTATGGTAATGGGATGCACAGCTCTGTAATGTTATCGTGGTCAACTGATAGTACACTTTGGATCTTTGGATAGTTGTATGGTATGTGAACAATCTCAATAAAAAATGGTGCTATTGTTTTATACAGGTAGAATAACAAACTGTAATTTCAGCATCATTTGAAAGAGATTTTATTTTCATAACTTAAGTGAAGAAAACATCTTTATAAACTTTGTAATTACCTGATGAATTCAGATTATCCTTATGGCCAACTTGAATAAAACATTTATTATTATTATTATTATTGACTGAACTTTCAAGAAGACTGCTGGTTCTCTAAAACGGTTCTAACATCATTACGTAAATGTACAACCACCACTGGCTAAAATGTTCTGGATCTATTGGAAGTCAGCATGTCATCCTCTAGAACACGCAGCCCTATCCCTAGACTGGGTTTAGTTCCCACTCCCTGCTACAGCTCAGTGCGCTAGTGAAGGGAGCAGAAGTTGTACATTAGTCTAGCAGAATCATTTCCTAATTTCCTTTGGGTTTGTGAACATATATATTCATCTCCACACTATATATTTTAATCCCAGTATAACTGGTATCAAACTAATGATCTACCAGTCAGTTATTACTTCATAACAGAGCAGCAATTTTAAATGGGACTGGGAAGTTGATGGAGTGTTTGCTTGCACCCTGATATTTTAGTATATATGATTTGCATTTATGTAATTTTATAGCAAAACTGGGCTAGTAATCACATATGGGGAAAAAGCTGAGATAAGGAGAATATTAATATTTTCCTTCTTTCTTAGAATTTCTGAAATATTCAACATGCTGCCTGCAATGATTTGGAGGTTTTCTGGATCCCAGAAAAGTATGCTCTTCAGTTAATCCATTACCATGGGTGTACCCCTATTGTGGACCTTTTGATTAAATTATTTCAATTGAAATGTGACCCACCCATTCAAGGAAAGTCTTAAATCTCTGACTGGAATTCTTTATAAGAGGATAAAACACATAAGAAGCTATGATATGAAATTAAGAGAAGCTCACTGAAAAAGCCCCAGAGAAGCTGAGAGGAAGCCACTGAAGCCAGAAGCTGAAAGCAACAAAACCCAGGAGAGAAAGACCAGCAGAAGCCAGCCATGTGCCTTCTCATGTGACAGAGGAGCCCCAGATGCCAGCAGCCTGTATTCAGAGTCCAGATATCATCTTGCTGATGCCTTGAGTTAAACATTTTCAAGGCCTAAGAACTGTAAATTGAAAGTTAATAAATCCCCATTGTGAAAGCCAACCCATTTCTGGAATATTGCATTCAGGCAGCTTTAGCAAACCAAAACACTGCCAAAAAAGAAACAGATTTTAACAAAATCTTGTATTGCATATATTTTGCCATGAGAGCAAAGAAGAATGTCCAGAACCATGTTGACTTAAATGAAACCTCTCTCTGAGGGTACCTTCCAGGATTACTTTAGTTCTCACCCAGATTTTTTTTGTTTGTTTGTTTTTTGAACCAACTAACATTTTGAGGGCAAAAGAACTATGACAAATGCACTGACAATTCAGATTACAGTAACTGAAATAACAAAATGTCATGAGCGTTGGTCGTGTAGTGGTTAGCAGAGCTGCCTTCCAAGCAGTCGACCCAGGTTTAACTCAGGGCCAATGCAGATGAAACATAACAAGGGCCATTATATCCTCTGTGGGAGAGAGGAAAGCATTTTGAATTTTGAATGCTTGGCGATATTTCCTCCTTCTGTATGCAGGTCAGTTTCTCCCTTGCAAAATTTTTTAAAACAAGTAGTCAAGTAGTTGAAATATACTACCAACTACCAAGAGGCTTGGACCTTTTCCCTCCAGAGCTGAGTCAAAGAAGCCATGACAAAACCCAGTGAGTCACAAAAACCTCAAAGTGAACCAGAACCCCTCTGGGTTCTTCTTTCTCATCACTTCCCCATCTTACCTGGAGGCCAGTGAACATACACGGTGCTTTGATTGACTCCATCCTCTGCAGGAAAGGAGCCACGGCAGTGGGGAGAAGTAGTCAATATCTGGCATAACTTCATACATAGGGAAAGCCTTGTCCGAGAGTGATGGCTTCATTTTGTCATGTTAAGGCTGCCTCAAACATACTACAAATGACTAAACTAAAGGGAAATTATAGCAAATCTAATCGCTGCTTTTAATGCCTTTTTTCCTTTGAATCACATCAAACACCAAAACCATTGCCTGCAGCTGCTACCATGAAAAACTCTCAAAGACCTACCCTTTGCCTCTCTGCATTGTGAGCACCCAACCTTTGCATTTAGACCTATAGCACAAGAAAGATTACAGGTTGCAACACTCTTGGCAGGTATTGTGAGATTTAGGGACTCAAGCAGAATGCTAGCTATGAGCCATTCTCAGTAAGATTTTTTTCTTCTCTTTCCTTCTTTCTGTCTGGCTTGTGCTTATGAGTGGCCTTTCTTTCTGCAGGTGAAAACTAAAAGATGTTGGGATCCAATTCTGTCCCCTCTTACTCAGTTTGGCATTCGTGGCAGCAGCAACATTCTGTGTTCATTCAGCTGCCCACAAGCTCTTTTTGGTGAGTTTCTGGTAGGTTGTGATTCAAAACAAACAGCTGCCTTTCTCTTTTTTCTCCTCCACTGCCGGGGAAATTCACAATAAATCAAACTATCTTATCGTTAGCTATTGTATCAGTTCCCAGACTACCTAGAGGGTTTTTAGGGTTTTTATCTTATACTTTGCAAACCACTAATCTAGATTGTACCTGTTTTGTTTGGAAAGTTAAAAGTCAGTTATCACTGAAATCTGAGTCTCAGCCATTCAACAACAAAAGTACACCAGCTGTATTTTCATGTACTTAAAAGGTTAGATACATGTCTATATTATGGAATGTGTTGGCTTTGCAAAAGAATATAAAATGATGGGAGTATTTCAAATTCCTATTAAAATTCCGTACTTTATTTCCTACAAAGCTCTTTCTTTATATACAAAACTCCTCTTCAATTTTGTAAACATTTAGTTACTTAGGTTATGAAGGGCAGGAAATGTTTGTTGTGACAGCATTCTATCTAATCTCAAATACTTGAAAACATGTTTTTGACTAATTACATTAAAAATTTGAAAAGCTTAACTTTCATTAGTTCATGGTTGATTTTTAATTGATCTTCATAGTCCAATATAGTTAAAATTAAAAAGAATTTGAGGGAATGGGTGGAGTTGTAGTTCCCGTAATTTCATTCAGCATTAGCAAGCTTATTTTGATTGTTGTTTTGTTTTATGATTTATACTATGCAGGAATGCTAATGGTTTGGGAGAATACTCAGTGCTGTATTAAATTCTTTGCAAACTGTTGAATACAATGGAACAGGACCAATTTAGTGCCATTAATATTTAAAACATAAAAATGAGATCTTAACTAGAAGACAATAAGAGATTGTAACTGATTTAGGAAACTAATGAAGGAGTGTGTTCATGCCAAAAAGATCATCTACAAGTCACAATTAGAGTGTTAGTTTGCCAAATTGAACCAAATGTAATTGTTCATAGACATACATATATTTCTATGATGACAACTTTGATGACAAAAGATACTACCTGACTAATCCATCCTATTTTCTCTAAATGACCCTATAAACAAGGAGGCCATTATTTGCATTTGCTTGCCTGACTATGAAGTTGAGTCACGGATATCTGAATCATCAAATAATTCTATTGTAACACTAGGCACCCTGTCAGGGTAGACTGTGTACTTTCAGTACCTTATATATTGAGATACCACGTTGTCCTCAATTTGAAGAACATTAAATCTGAATTACAATCTCATCCTATCCCAACTCATCCATTCACTTTACAAGTATGTATTGAGTATGTGTTACAGACACTGTTCCAGGTGCTGGGTATAGAGCAATGAACAAAGACAAAAATCCTATTACTTATGGCACTTACAGTTCATTGAGTGGAGATGAGCTAAAAACAACAAAACAAGTAGATACAAATAAAGTCTCAGGTAACTTTAGGAAGTGATAGGGAATGACTGATGGTGGGGGTTAGAAAATCAGATGACATTGTCTGGAAAGGTTGCTGAACAGAAAACAGTTTGAACTGAATGACACATCAAAATTAATTAAGTGCAAACATGGGGGAAGAGCTTTCCCATCAGTGAGAAAACAGGGACAAATGATGGGAGGTAAGAATGAGGTTGGCATAACAAGAGAAGAAAAGAGAGCCAAGGTAACTGGAATGCAGTGAGTTAGAGGCAAGGCAAGAGATGAATTTGGAAACAAGTGAGGATCAGCTCCTATAAGGGCCCTGTAGGTTATAGTGAAGAGCTCAGACTTTACTCTAATTGAAGTTGGAAATTATTGAAGGGCTTCTTGGCAAGGGAGTGATATGTTCTGATGGACACATGAACAAATCACTTTGTAATCTACCCCGTAGACTCTTCCAAGTTCCCTAAAAATTGTTTTACATATCAGACAGCCTTCAAAAGTCTTATATGTGTCTTCAATATCATTAGAATAAAATGACAATTTTCATAAACAATACTCTTGACCTACCACAATGTGGAGGCAATGACCTTCTCAGATCTCACCAAGCACAACTTCCCTCCACACACTCTGTGCTGCAGTCAATCTTTTCCAGTCATGATACTACCAGATGTATTCTTTTCTTTCCTGCCTTCACAACTCTCACCACTTGCTTTGAACCATTCTGTCCTTTATTTCTTCTTTCTGAAAGTCTTCGCTTTCTGTATATACTATCTGAACATTTGAATAACTGCTTCATGTCATCCCTGAATGGATTCTTTTCTCCTTCACCAACCATTTGGTGCTTTGTGGAGTATATTTTTACATTTTGATGTATAGGACCAATGTTTCCAAAGAAACCAGCTATTCAGTTGGCTGAGATTAATTACTGTGATTTTAACTTCTTTATTTTCCCTCTCAGGGTCTAGCACATAATCCTTAATAAACAGACACTCTTAAATGCTTGATAAAATGACTGATGTAACTCACCCACTGTTTGACGTGTGCTCATCTATCTAAACTTTTTTTGCACTGTTCACTTCAAAGCAGCAGGAATCTTTTGGTAATGGCTAGTTAAGCTGTGGTATAGTCCATGATCATGAAACAGAACAAATTTTTAAAATTTGTAAGGGACTGATCCAATAGCCTTGGACTCATTGGCATCATTCTTCAGATTTCTTCTCTAGCAATTCTGGAACATTCAATGTTTTCTTTAGGGGAATAAAAAACATCCATGAATGGATCAATTAGTTTGTCTGATATTGTTTCACTTTAAGCCCAAGAATTTTGCAAATGAGTAGGATTTGTTCATTTTCCTCCAAGATGTCTATTTGGAACACAAAGCAACCACTTGCTGGAGTTTTAAAATAAATCAACATGATCAGCCCTGGCCTTTTCAAGCACTTTCTATCAAGCTTAAGTCAATGAAATAGATTTAATTTGTTTGTTTTGCTTCAAAGTAAACTATAGGAATGTCTACAACATTGATGACTCTATTTCTCAGAGAAAAATCAATTTTGCTGAGCTATATTTAGAATAGACTCCAATACCACAGAAATGCACTACATCTTGAAGGGACAGCAGCTGAGTTTTTCATTTTCAATTTTAGGACAATAGAGCACTTGTCAGTATATAGTCTGCTGCCTATTATTGTAGCATGCAGCTAGGGAAACTATAGTGACATTTGGACATCTAATCAATATACGTGTTATTCATTTAGATGTGCTTTTATCAGAAATATTTGGACTGTGTAAATCATAAGTCATCCTAGGAAAAAAAACACTCCATGGAACTAATTATGTGTTACCATAGAAAGTCAACATCATTATATTTAGTGCAAGTGTTTCTATTTATGAATCTCAAAATAATGAAATATGTTAATAAGAACATATTCTGGGCCTTAGTATACAAGAAACACATGCCCACATACACACATATGAAAAAATTTCTCCTTCAACACCTCCTTTTTTTTCAATACTTCTTGATCTATGAAAAAAAAAGAGTAAATATAAATTTAAGCAGGAAAGAAGGGAATGAATTTATGGTGCAAACTATGATTGAGATCTGTTTTGTGTTCTGCTGAACTGTTTCTATCGGAAGGTAAATGAAAGGAAAATCTCTTCTCCCATCACAAGGTGATCACTAGTATTTTCTTCAAGTACATCATCAGAAACAATTTGATGAAAAGGTCAGATTCAATTCAGCTGACAAAAACTCAGTTTCTAAATATATTTGCAGTGTTTATCTTCTTTAGGTCTTCTAAAGTCTTTAAGATTTCTGCCAAAGGGAAAGATCTTTTCTCTTGCTGGAATTCAGTCTTCCCCATCCAGATGTGAAATTTATATTTATGAGAGTACACAGCCAAAAGTATCCCTTTAACAGTTTAATAACAGGGAAAGGTCTTTTTTTAAAAAAATATGTACATTTACTGCCTCTTTTGACTCTAGCATATGGCATTTTAGGAACCTCATCTTTTAGCCTAGAAATCCTTTGGTTGTCCTTGATGTTTCCAAGGTTCAAACAGATGGCTAGCATATGTCTGACTATGCCAAATTTACTCCCGTATGCCTCCTCTCTCATCCCTCTATGTGCTAATCTAATTCTTAGCAAGAATGTAGAAAATTTGGGGACATTTTAAACCCAGGAACTGTACTTAAAATGACCACAGTCAGTGAACCCAGGGATGAATCCTGAAGTAAACTCCTAGCCACACAGAGCTAGCATTAGTACTTGAAATTCCTCCAGTGGATCAAAAATATTTCCTCCTCATATGCATAACTACCTATCTTTATATCTTCTAAAGACTAAAACTTTGAAGGATGGTATAAATCTAGTAGTTCCTTCTAGGGGGTTTTAATGGCTCATACTAAAGCCATTGACTCATCATTTGTGATCATTCGTATGAATTTTCATTAACATATTTCTTTACAACTTCCATATCTGGAGCACAACCAGATATGAGAGTTTGACATTAAAGGGCAGAACAAAATCCTTATCCTGTTCATATTCATGCACTTTGCCCATTAAATCCATATTGGAAATGCCTAAGCAAAGTCAAACCACTTTTCTCATGTTGTATCACCTAGAAGAGGAAAACCTTGAAGTAGTATTTAGCTTTTCTGCAGAGGGTTAATTTATTTCGAAGGCTATTGTGATTTAAATGGAAATATCAATGCTAATTAGGAGGGTGGCAGAGCATTCACCATGTTTCCCTGTAAATAAACCTTTTTTCCATCATATATCTAAGTCATCTCAAGTGAATTTTAATAAAGTTAATTTCATAGTATTTATTCCATAAAACAAAATATAAAGGGCATCAACATTTTGTGATTTTGGAAAACTACATTATTTCTCAACTTTCCAAATTAAAAAGAATAATAAATGTAACACAGACTTTTTTTAAAAAAGATTTTATTTCCTAGGAAGCCTTAAATAGATGGCTAAGTCTTTTAAGATAAGCTAATGGTTTTGTATTAAACAATGTATTAGTCTACTTCAGATGCTAAAAAGCCTCCATACCATTATTTTACTTTATGCTGTCTTCTACTTCAAGCTCAACATGTTCCTTTTGTGATAAAGATAGGAACCAGGCCTTTCCTAAGATATTTGACCTAGACATTTCTTAAGGTGTTATAGAATAAAGATTCATCTTTGACAATGCTGGCAAGTAAAACTCAGGGAATAGAGGATAATCATGTGCTCCATTTTGGAGCCCAACAGACCGAAGGAAATCACAATTAAAGATACAAAGGGGTAGAGTTGAGGCAAAAGAAGACGTGGGGAAAGAGAACAAAGAAATATAGTAAATTTAATAAATATAGCTGAAAAAGAACTGTATATATTTTTTGATCCTGGGAGCTGACTGGCATTAAATACACATGAATCCAATCAAGTTTTTGAGAATATTTTAATGCCAACAATAACCATCATCCAGCACCAAAAAACACTATTTCTTTATAAGATGTAAAACTACAATTGGATCCCCAACCATCTGTGAGCAGGACACACGTAGAGAAAGCTGCTCAACCTTCAACAGTGTATATGCCCCAATGCTTATTTCAGACATGTACAAGGGGAATAGTGGAAGAAGAAGAAATCCCAGAGGATGGAACTGGAGATCCTAGAGGGAAATGGACAAGAAAGCTACCTCCAGAGGGTAGGAACTACTCACAGCATGGGGACTCTCAAAATACCTCCAAGGTAAGTCTCATCTTATTCAAGGAAAAGTCCACATATTTTTAGTAACTCTTTACAGTGATAAAAATATAGATAAAATATATTTGATAAAAATATAATGATTATTGTAAATAGAGCAGAAATAGACTGTAGAACTTGCAAATGCCTAGAGGAATAAAATAAAATAATAATAAAATAAAACAATAAGGGAGGAAAAAAGAGAAAAAGGAAAACAGGTAAACAAATAGGAAGCAAACAAGATGGAAGGAAACAAACTAAATATGTCAACAACCACAAAGAATATAAATGTGCAAAACATATCTGGATATAGTGTTATTTTGAAAAATAATATTTGTTCTAGATCTTAGATTTTTGCAAAGGGGAATAATGAGAAAAACTTTATTCTAGCAAGCATCAAAATATAGTATAATGCTTTAATAATTAAAACAGTGGCATAATTTTTGAGAAACTCACCAATTTTCATGCATTCACACTCTGTTATACAAGAGATTGGTATCAAACTTTCCTTAAGTATCTTTTTGAGAGCAGCAATTTCAGGAAAGTTTGGAGCAAGGCTGGTGGTGAGTGGTGGGTGACAGAGCAGAACTCCCAGTACTTGAAAGGCAAAGACAAAAATTCCAATTTATTTTCCATCTTGATTCAGATTTGATAGTGTGTATAAATCCATATTTGGGGAGTTGTAGAGAACAGTGGAATTTTATTCACATCCACCCCATGTATTCAAAACTAAATATTTTGCAAATGCAGAAGAATCAAGGCCATTTTGCCAGATCTTCTCAAAGTATAAAGTTCTGAATTGAGTTTATCAGGCAAACTCGGAAGGCAATGATCTCTTTTCAGATTATAAGGTAAACAACAACTTTATACACTGGAAAAATATAGCACAATCCTGTTTCATTACCCAACTTCTCACTTCTTTCCTTTCCATCTGCAGTCTATGACTCTTGCCCCGTGAGTAAGAAATTGTCCTTTTCTGTAAACATTCCCAACCCCCTGTGGCCTTAATTGAAACATGATTTCTCCTTGGGGCACCATTTATTCCGTTGGACCGTCAAGGGGAAGTTGTTCTAGCCCTTTCTCTAAACCTCCCTCTCCGAATAAACTTTTGATAGGATCAGTGGGTTTCATGCTTGTTTTGGTTTGCTAAAGCTGCCAGAACACAATGTACCAGAAATGGACTGGCTTTTACAATGGGAATTTATTAACTTACAATTTATAGTTCTTAGGCTGTGAAGGTGTCCAAATTAAGGCATCAAGAAGAAGATACCTTCTCTGAAGAGGCTGCTGGCATCCAGTGTTCCTCTCTTAGATAGAAAGGCACATGGCCAGTGTCTGCTGGTCCTTCACTCCCGGGTTACGTTGCTTTCTGTTCCTGGTTCTAGTGGCCTCCTCTTTGAGCTTCTGCAGGTCCAATCTTAGAATCTCTGGGGTTTTCTCTGTGTAATCTCACTCAGCTTTTTGTCCTTTATCCTCTCATAATGGACTCCAGCAAAAAGATTAAGACTCACCTTGAATGGGGTAGGTCACATATCAAATTGAAATAACCTAACAAAAAGGTCCCACCTATAATAGGTCTACACCTATGAAAATGGATTAAAATAACATGGCTTTTTCTGGGGTACATAACAGCTTCAAACCAGCACAATGCTGCTTTCAGATGATTAACTGTCTATTCATTATAAAAGCATATTTTGAGTTGTCTACCTGCTGCATATATGGCTCTCTATTCCATTTGTCCCTCCCTCTCAGTATTGAAGGCTCTAACACTAGGTTCAGAATCCCCCTTTATCCCAAGCCCCACCATAAATCTGAGCCACATCACCATTTGTGAAGACAACTCATCCAACATCCTGGTCTCTTTGGTACTTATCAATCATAGTGCATGTACTTCACTCCAACCCCTCCTCTCATGGGAATGCATTTGGAAATACACCACTGGTGAAATGAAAATTCAAACTTCCTATTATCTAATCATTAACTCTAATCTTTCAATATCAGTTGCTTAATCATTCTCCATAACCCATTTTGTAAAGCTCTTCAGAACATCCAGTCCATTGACTCCTCTACATTCTCCCTGTCATTCTGCTCCCAAGTGTATTATGCACTTTGGTGTCTTATTTTAATGTCAGCACTCAAGAATTTCAAACTCTCTTTGACTCTTGCTTTTTGTTCCATCTGGAGTCTTAAAACCCCAACCCTGATGAGTTCATCTAACTGTCTCAGCTTCTGGGCTTCCACCAGGGTAAATCACACAATAATAAAACATAAATTGATGCCATCATATTCACAGTCATCATAACAAACTGCATCCTCAGCACAGTCATGTGGTCATACAGTGCTTCCCTAGTACATGGTATTTCCAATGCTTCACTAAAGATATTTCACACTTTGCCTTTTATTAAAACTTTCTTCCTTTCCTTTCCCCTCCTTCTCTCCCTCTAATAAGATGGTCTTGCTTACCACTTCATGAAGAAAATAAAGGCTTCAGGAGGAAACAGTTGCCCCTGTTAGAACAGAAGAAACTAATTCTTCTAGTACGGTCTGTAACATATTCCTTTTGTTCTCTTCTTTAACTTCTCTATCTCTACTGATTACTTCCCAACAACATTCAAACCAAGCCAAGTCTTCCATATCTTAAAAAATGAAGTTTCTGTGACATCACTTCCTATAATCACCAACCTGCCTTCCCTACCAGACATAATTTTAAATATTTTAAAATCACATATTTCTTAAAATATTTTCAACATATTACCCAGCATCTTTCCTCTCAGACTAATTTTGCTGCCAGTGTTTCTTAACTCAATAAGGTAACACAGTTTACTGAGTTGCCCAAGGTATAGATACGGGCTATATCCTTGATAGCTCCCTTTTACTAATTGCCACGTGTCATTCACCCAGTTCAGTTACTTCTACATTCAAATAGCTTGTTCAATTGATTAACTGCTTCCATCCATCAATTCTCACTTTCATTTCTGCCACAGCCTTAAAATTGGTCTCCCTGCCTCTTGTGTTGCTCTCTGTCAAGCCATTATGCACCCCCTCAAATTTTGTTTTCCATGACAGAACCCTTTAGTTGCTATCCATTTTCTCCCTGGTAAAGTCCAAATTCTTTAATGTGGCTGTCATATTGTTTTGCAGTCTGAAAACATGTGTGTAATTTTTCATGCTTATCTGCCATCTCTTTCCCTTCTAATTCAAAAATCCATCAAAAGCCCGTGTATTTTAGTTCCTTGAGTGGGTTTTCCTTCTTTTCATCCCCTTTACCACTCTCTTTTAGCATATGAACTTCCTGTGGATTGGGTAAGCATTTGCCTTTATGGCACAGAATAACAAATCAGCTAGCTATCTGTGCTGTCACCGCTACCTGAAACACGTATCTTTTCTCCTGCTTTTCCTTTTCATGTTATAAACCCTACTCATCCTCCAATCTCAGTCTAACAGTCACATAAAGAGAAGTGTCTTCCTTAAATCTGTAATTATATTAGGACACCTTGCTATATGTACCTATATAGTACATCTACTCTTCTATTATCATACATATTTTTGAATTACTGGATTTGTTTATACCTATTTTCTCAACTTAATTGACAACTCTGAGACCAGGCTCTGTTGCTACCTTATTTATAGTTGTTTACCCAATGTATATCCACATAGCAGACCCTCAATAATGCCTTGAATGAATAAATGCATGATTAAAGACATGAATAAATTCCTTAGGGCTTGAAAGGAATAACTGTCTTTATCTTTCTTCTAGTGTAAGTCACAAAATTTGAAAAGATCTTCCTAAAATTGTTGGATAAAAACAAATTAACAAGCCCTAGTGGAATCAAAAATATAATTAAATTGTAAAAGAAGTTTATTAGTCTCCACATCCTTACAGAAAATAATAGTCAATAACTCCCCCAAAACATTTTTAAAATATTGTTTTCTCATCCTATTATTCCCTTTATTTATCCATTTAGAGGATATTTTTGGTCATATCCTATGATCCAGGATAGGTGCCATTTGTAAATGCTGTATCTAATTAATTTTGTGGGTAAAACTCAAGTGATTTTTCAAGTTAGTTCAGCACATAGCTGAGATGATGTATAAACAATAGCCAGAAACTACTGAGTTGCATATTTGGAATGGAATATTAACATGGTAGAGATCAGAGCCAAGGGAGTGGTGAGCTTGGTAGACACTGCAGGAATCTTGGGCATTTGCTTGTCAACCAATGGAACACACAAGTAATAGAAACTCAGGCAATGGAAAGAACACTAAAATTCACTTGCCATTTTCTCTCCGCAAGCCAAGCATCCATGCGCTATACTTGAATCCAGAAAAAATAAATAAGGCAAGATGACTCCAGAACAAGTCCTGACATGCTTTTCCCTAGTTGTAATCAAACTTTTATCTAAAAATTGAAAGTAATGGAAAATGGTGGTCTCTATAATCTCAGATAGAGCCCAAGAGACAATGACACTCATTCCTCTACCTCATTTTTTATGGATTCATGACATTATATAAAGCAGCCAGTATTAGAAATCATTACCTATATGTATAAATATATCACATACAGTTTTACATATAATTATATTAATTATAAGTATGAGATCATTAGTCTCACGTAGGTATTCAAAATGCTAACAGTTAATATCAGGTCATTTTATTAAAAGAAAGAAGCCCCCATTATTTTCCATTCAATAAGAAATAGAATGTTTCCCTGTAACAATGACTCATGAAGATAAAAGAAAACTAGCAGCCACTCAGTTTCTGTAGACATGCAATTTTGAAATGTTTCAGCTGAATGGTTCTAAATGTGGATTTTCATTGTTTTGTTCACTCTCCATGACCTAGAGCATTCTTATAGAAGCTTGAAAACAAAACATCTTTCCCTCTTCACCCTACTTCTTGCCATTTGGCAAAAGTTACTCAGTTTCACATGTTTCAAATTAGCTGAATTAATGTGACCCATTTGGTTTAGCTAAGATTTCCAAAAACTGGGCTCTTCATCAGGCATTTTTGTATATCAGCGCTGTGCATGATATTATCAAACACTGAAAAGCAATATTTTGGTTAAAATCTGAGCAAAATGGCAATGAGTGTGATGGCAACAATAACAAATTTATCAGGAGATTCTGGTAAGAAGTGTTAGGGAAACTAGAAAATGAATGTTAAGGCTAGTATGTGCTTTCAAAGAAAAGACCATAGAAGTGTGTGAGAATAAGCAATTTTAAAGCCAACTTATTATACTTAGTAATATAGTAAATATTATCTCTTCTACAATGTATTTAATACCTTCACTAAGTAAACATTACCTCTTCTACAATGTGTTTAATGTCTTTACATTATTCTATCATAATTATGAACCACAATTTATTTAATCATCCACCACTGGCATTTTGTTAATTTTCAGATTTCTACCCATGATCAGGAATCACACATTTTTGTACGCATTTCTGATTATTCCCATAGAATACATTCATTGAGTTGTGATTGTTGGGCCACAGGGTACTTACTGCCCTATCATTTGGAATCTTGGGAGTGGTTCCAAGTTTTGATGCTCCTTGTTCAAAACAGGACCACTACGCCACCTAAAGGTGACACTGGGCAAGCTCTTCACTAACACAAACCAGATGTGATGTACAATTAACTTTTAACCTACTCTGACCCCAGAAAGACTGATTTTAGAGACCTTCCTAATCAACCTCATCTTTTAGAAGTTAATCCCCTCCTCCAGATTCATTAATAAACAGGATTATTTTTAAATCAATATTAAAAACCTTTAAGGTGACAAATATTTTCTACTGGCTTCACAAAGGAAAAAATAAAAAATACTGATCTCAGAAAGATTTTATCATTAAACAAAGGCTTTAAGTCCTATTTAGATTCATTTACACTTGATAAAAGTGATTTCATGTTCTACAGGTAGTCTATATAATTGTTTATTTAGTAGTTGTGTCTTCATGTCATGAGTGATATTGATTTCCTTTTGAATGAGTATTTCCATAGGCTGCAGAATTGCTTACATTGTCTTAAATATCATATACCATGGATACATTAAGAGATTAATTAGAATGTAAAATAATGTTTTGACTTTACACAGTCAGTATTGAGTGTAAAAATGCTGCTTCCATTTCTAGATGATAGACTATCAAATACATGTATTTGCCTCACCTATTCACTGAGAACATCTAGAACTGACTAATAAAAAGGTACACATAGATAAGAAAAAAGGGCAAATGTAATGGAAAATTGCAGGGTGCCCATTTCCATTTCTTTTTTTTTTCCGAGAGCCAATGCGTCCATCACCAAGCTGCAGCAAATATCTGGCTGATTGGCTGACAGCTGTGTCTCTCACAAAGAAGCAGATTCTAAAATAAGATTTTTGATATGGATCAATCAACTATATTATGGGTGCTCGATGGAGAATAAAAAACTGGTAACATGCTGTAATAGTGAAATTGTGAAGGCATTCATTATGGGTAAACCTGAGTGGGATAATGGTGGAAGGGAGCACATTGGCTGGCCACATTTAGGCCAGGGTCTCACTGAGGGAGAGCTGTCTTGTCATCTTCTAGAACAAACTAAATATCTTATAAACATGTGCAAATGATCCTAAATAAATATAAAGTCTGAAGTTAAATATATATATATTTCTGCTCTTGGGAGGTAGGAGAGGTAGGAGTAGATTATTGATTTGGGTGACAGTGACTGAATTCCACTAATTCAGCAAACAGAGTCACTGAGAGTCTCAGGATGATTAGTCACCAATTAAAGGAAGAAATATGAAAGCCTGAAGGCTTCCCTGGCATATTTAAGGAAGCCCTAATCTCCTGTAGATGGAGAGCAAATAGAATGGAGGACTGGGCTCAAGACTTAATCCAGCCCTGGATGTAACACATGTAATAAACAAGCTCTTGAGCTGGAAAATAGGAATAATGTCTACTCAAGTGGCTGCAAAAAATATTAAAACAATGTTCATAAAATGGTCAAAAAAAAAAAAAAGAGAGAGAGAGAAACTCTTCCTGTTCACACTAAATTTGGTTGGTGGTAATATTAAACATAGGTCAATAAAATGCTAATTAATAAAAGAAACCAAAAGACCAGTAGGAAATTTAAAAAACTGATTAGAGAAACTAAAAGCAAAATTCAGCAGAAGGGCTAGAAAATGTAAGTTGAGAAAATTGCCCATAATATAAAGTACAAACAACAGGAGAAAAAATTTTAGACAAGAAATGTCAAAGAAAAAATCCAGGAGAAGATATTATTTTGAAAAATAAGAAAAGGAAATTTTCAGGACTGAAAGCAGCAGAAATCTTCATATGGGAATGTTAGAGTCTGAGACAGACGATGGTAAAGAGACCTAAACCCAGTTATGCCCTCATGAAATTTTAGCATAAAGGGAAAAGCTTCTAGACAGGGAGATAGGAAGATAGGGAGATAGGTTCTAGATAGGGAGAACAAATCACCTGCCTAGAATCAAGATGTCAACTGCCATCAGACTTGTCATCACAACATGGAGTAAAGTCGTCAGGGTTCTCAGGGATATTGATTTTGAATTAAGAATTCAAACCCTGCCAAAATATCACTCAAACATGAAAGCAATATAAATGTAAAGGCATTTCCAAACGTACAAGCTATCAGAGAATTTAATTCCTGATTATCCATTCTAAATAATTTACTTTAATATATATTCCAGCAAACGAGGGAGGAAACCAAGGATGAAAAAGACATAGCATGAAGAAAAGAGTACTGATGGGAAGTTCCAGGATGGCAGCCATACAGCACCCAGGAGGGAATCTTATTTTCCCACAGTTTGGAAATGGAAGGTCTAGGGAGGTAAAATAGATTTAGGGATGCCAAGGGAAGCTGCAAGAGATGATATGATTGAGAAATCCTAATATTATAATATGTAGGAAAGGCACAATTACAAAGTCCGGGAAAAACATAAAGTTACATGAGAAAACCATGATACAGATATAAAGCTAATTAAAATATGGTGTATAAGGATAATAATTTGAAGGAATGTAAGAAAAGATAATTATTATAACTTTGATCTAGCAATGATCTGTTTCAGGCAACCCAGGACTAATGATTTTGGAGCTAAGGTAAAGGAAATATAATCCTGCACAGAACTTGGCTACTCACAGTAATTTAGATACTGTTTTGTTGGTTTTCCATATTTTTAAATCAACCTAAAGATAAAGCATGAAGACAGTGTAGCTACAGAGCAGGATATAAATACTACCAACTTGATCATGCGTAAGTAAAGAAACAACTGACAGGAGTTGGGAGGTATTCTGGGGGGAGGAGAGAAGACTAGAAGGGTATGGCTAGAACAGAGAAAAGGGGAGATATGATCCAAAGCAGTTGGAATTAAAAAAAGAAAGATGTTTAAATCTACTATTTAAAATTACAATGTAATTAATAAACAAAAAATAATAATATAATTATAAAATATGTCTACAGGGAGGGGAACTAAAATTATGGTGGTGTAAAAAGAGCTAGATCCTTCTTTTCTATAGCAGGGGATTTTCTCAAGTACATGAGCACTATTCTTGGAATTTAAAAATAATTGTGTAACATTCTTAAAGCAAGTTGTAACTGCTTGTGTTTAAAATATTTTAATGATATCCACAAATTTGAGCAAACATTCTGAGTACAGTAATTAATTTCAAATTAAATGTCAAATTTGAGATACAGAGTTTAAGTTGCAAAATAATAAAAGAGTAATTATGTTGTGGTTGCATAAAACATTCATTTGGATGTTGCTAAAATCTATATTATGTCTATTATGTTAACAACTGTGATGATAACCTGGATATTCCTAACAAGAAGCTAAAATCCTTAAAGTATTATCTAATTCATAGTTAGACTGTAGAAATCCTAGTTTGGGATCAAAGTGATTACCAGATGCCTTGATACATTTATATGTTATGTGGGTGCCCTGAAGTCTATTCAAAGCAGAGCTGAGTGTTTCTCTGAGAAGAACGTATCTTGGCTCTGGCTCTCACCAGATGTGTGATCTTGGGCAAATACTTAACCTTTCTTTATCTCAATTTCCTCACCTGTAAAACAAGAAGAATATCAGTTCCTACTTAAAAAATGACTGTGACAGAAAAATGAGTTCATTAACTTAAAATTCTTTATGTAAGCACTGTCTAGATGTTAATTAGTATCATCATCCTAAAGAAAAGAAAGAGGCTTCATAAGTTTGACCTAGGAACAAAGTAAATGGAGGGCACTAGTTCTGTGTGATGGCTGCTACTTCAACCACATTGAAAAATAGCCAACTGGATGCAAGTATGCACCAGAAGTGGGGGTGGATGGGGGCTGGAATTTAAAAATTAAGAGTAATTTTTCTAAAATCGTCAAAAAATAGAATACAAATAATATTGCTTTGTGTTGTAGACAAGGAGAGAAAAGTTTCTGTCCCTTCAGACCCACCCCAATTTTACTTTATACTACCCTAACGATTTGCCCAGTGTAGCTTCTTGATAATGGCAAGCAGCTGCTGTGGTCAGTGGAGTGGCAAGAGAGATTGTAACAACTGACAGAGCAGTCTGAAATCACAACAGTGCCCAGCAAACAAGACCACATTGTCAGCATTAATGAGAACACCCGGTGGGGTATCATTGTTCTAGCAGATCCACCAGGGAAATGGCAGTACCTGGTAGAGCTGCACAGAGGCGGCAGTGTCTAGAAGGGACTGCCATACCTATCAGAGAGTGGCCACTGCTTGGCATTCCAGTACCTGGTGGAGCGGGAATGGCACCAGCAAAGAGGATTTGTTCACATGAGACATTCTCTAGAGACTCACATAAATATTTACAAGTACTTTTGAGTAGGTACTGGAGATTGAGAGTGTACAGATGGGTGAAAGTTAGAATAAAATACAGGTTATTACTGTTAATCCTATCTCTTCTGTACTCCTGCTGTGGAGGTACTAATACATTCAGAACTCAAGAATCAATCAGGAGATTACTTGTCCCAGCGATTACCATGGCATTCTTCCATGAGAGCTAAATTGTATCCACACTTTCCTGATAACAGGGTAGTAATCAAAGTGATACTTATCCTTTTGTCACCCCTAACCTTACCTAGCCTCTCTAGGGATTAAGAAAAGCACCATGGGCTAGAAAATTTATCAATATGTAAGATATCTTTGAGGTACACAAGATAAGGGGAAAGAAGGAATAAATCGTCTCGCACCAAATGAAAACTTCTCCCATAAGAAATAAAGTTATATTGTGAAAACAAATATCCACCTCTCATGTGGAGTAAAAGAAAAGCTGATAAAAAAAAAATAAAGAATCTCCAGGGGCACAGGCATTCAGGTCGTTTCACCCATGACATGCCATTTTCCACAAGTGACATCCATGTTTGCCCACGAAAGGAAGGATGGGACATGGACAAATATGCACATGGTCAGGCCGAGAGGTGAAGCACCTCACTTATCAGCCAGAAACTATTCAATGCTCCACAACACCTAAAAGGAGGAGAATTTCTCACAAATATATGTGAATTTAGATACTTAAGGAACAGTTGAGCCACCGCCTGGAATGGAAGAGTTTCTTGTCGGTGGCAGGGGTCCCTCATGCCATCGCCATTATCTGGCAAAATTCAACTTCCCTCCTAGGCACAGATGTTTAGAAGAACTTATTTTTTTTCCACTGCACAACAACAGTAATTAGGCAGTAGAACACTGTAATAACAATCTGACACTTGAAGATATTAACATTATAAGACACCAAAGGAATGGATGGAGGCTGAAAAATAAATATTTCAATAGGATAGGAAGGCAAACTTAGAGTATGAGAAAAGGTTAAAGGGAGGAGGGATGGGGAGAAGGTGGACATGGTGGTTAAGGGGAATACACAGAGTTAGTGAATGGGAGTTAGCCTGGAACAGCCAATAAAGACTTGGTGCCAGTCCACTGGGAAATACACTCATATACAGACATATATACACATAGAGACGCATGGGCTATGCTGTGAGATTTCACCTGTGTGCAGTCAAGAAGTAACAAGACTAAGTAGACCAGTGGCCAACAAAATTCTTATCACAAAACAACATTCCTTAAATCAATACAGTTTTGCAACAATCATCACAGTCCCTTCAGCAAATAGTTAGTTTATGTGGTTCAGTTTATATTTCCTTCAAGGAGTATTGAAAGAATCTATAACTGGATTAGGTGGAGAAGAAGAATGCCTTTCCACCTGATTTTTAATGGGCAATGGTTATAACATGATGGATTGAACTATGAGTTTGCAAAGAGAATCCTTGGGTAATTACGACCCACCTAAAGAAAGAGGGTTTAAACGTAAGCACAGAAGGGGAGAAAAGGAAGGATGAGGAGCCTATTATGCAGAATAAAGTAGGAATTTAATGTTTGGGAGGCAGACATTGCAATATCAGCTACAATTCTCTTCACCCCTCCCAATTCACACTATTTACCATGGAACATTTTTAGTCAATCAATTTGAACGGAAGTGACTGAACACCATATCCAAGCCAGACCCTACAAGGCAATGTTTCTGCTTAGCCCCTCACATCTCTGCCATCATCATGGTGACTGTCTTGCTACTCCAGGAGAAAGGAGACAGAAGTGAAGCTGAACCGTGTCACCTGAGTCCAGCCTAGAGCTCCGGCCTCCAGGGGCCAGAAGTCTGCAAAGCCTTTCAGCCCAGGCAGAGCAGACCAGATGACTCTCAGCCAGCACTCAGATCTAGGAGAATAAGTAATTGTTTCCAACCACTGAGTTTTGGGATGCTTTGTTTTGTGGAGATATTTAACTGAAATAATGGCTTTCCTGTCTAAGATCATATTTAAAGTTCTCAAATCCAGCAGCTGTGCTAGGGACCTTAATCTTGAACCAGACTAAACCTATTTTTTCTTAACAAATCTTCCCCTACTATGAAACTGATCTTTATTGACTTTTTGCTGGACAAATGTTGACAGTTTCTGGTTTTTTTTTTTACAATCTCACTTTTTATATTTATAATTTAAAATCTTATACACATATTTTATGTCAATAGTTTACAAATTTCCTCTTTTATTTCTTTGCATTTATTTTATTATTTTTAGTGGGAAAAATCAACCTTCTACAAAGCAGATTTTTCAGTGGTAGTCCAGGTTCACTATTCTCAGTAGTGAGACCAGCTATTTCAATTCTCTTTCTCAACCTGGGTATCTCCCTAAAATGTACACATCCTTTTGAGTCCTTCTCTCTGAGATATAATATATAATCATTGCTCCATAAATAAAATTTAGACTGTCCCCCAAATTGACACTTTTCCAAGTCCCCCAAATAGTTCAGGAGACCTATGAAAAAAACACTGTATCTGAGATCATTCAGTTCCCTCTCTGAAGACATCCAAGAGCTGAAATCCCTGATATCTAACATAACTCCTGTTCTAATATCAGACAAGTCTCAAAAAAAGAAGCCTATACTAAAAGGAGAAAGAATTTGTTACAATATTCCCTGCTGTGATAGCTCCATAGATTCAATTCTGTAAGATAAATAGATAGTACTAAACATGTTATAACTATTAGAAACCTGTTTCGGCTGTAAGTTAAAAGTAATTAAAATAACTTTCTTGATGAGAGAAACAGAGTTGAGGAAATTGACCATTACATTCCGTTTGATGCTCTACCTTGACAGAAAGTGTAAAGTTAAAATAGCATGGATTTGGATTGCTCTCCAGGATGAAGTGTTTTATATTTGTTTAAAATGTTTACATTTTAAAATAAAACTCCAAACTCTCTTTTCAATTAAGGCCTCACTAAAATGCATAACATTTAAGAATAGGGACCATAAAATGTTCTTGTCCTACCTACTTTCAGAATTTCAATATGAGAGTCTCTTGAATTCATAAAACCTTTGTGTGGGGGTGGGTTATTTATTGAAAACTTAGAAAAATCATTTTCTTAGTAATTAAAGGAAATAGGTTTAAGAAATTCAAAGCAAACAACTTTAGCCCATTTCTTCCTACTCCAAACCCTATCTAATCACGTTTAGCAAATTTCCTATGTAGTATCTCTCTATCTACAATACTTGTATGGATAAACTTTGTTTTCATAAAAAATAAATTTCACTGGCAAACTTTGATTAATTTTTAAGAAAAATTTCAATTATATCTCTAAGCAAGAAACTGACTTTACTGATGATATACAAATCATCATATTGTTACCTTTCAGATAAATATTTTAGACTAGGATAAAGTGACCATTTCTTCTTTAAGATTCTCAGTTTCACCATAGCCCCAACTCTGACCTCTACATAAATGGACCAGTGATATTACAGGGAAAATTAGATTTAAATGGAACAAGATTCTTTCCTATTTCATAAGTATTCTTTGGAGAGTTTAAGAATCTGTAACATTCTGTTCATATTCTCTTTTGAAAGTACTTCCTGTCCTAATTAAGTTTCAACAGATTATAGTCATGCAGAAACAAGCTTTGACTCCCCTGACTTTGGGCAACCAAAGAACTGACCATCTGGACTCTTGGTTTGATAAAGACTTCTAGGGAGCAAGAAAAATCCTGACAATAAAAGAACATAGCTTAAATGGAACTCAGAAAAATTATCAAAAAAATGTTACATTTAAACATTGTTTTATAAACAACTTAGATTTTTCACACACACACACACACACACACACACACACACACACACATGCAAACACACACATGCTTAAAATTCCAATAGGAGACTTTGAATTCAACGGTTAAGGAGGATGATTTGGGTAATATATAACCTATCACTCTAATTAGGAAATTTTTTAAGCATGTAAAGAAGTACTATTAATTATTACATTGGGAGAAGCATAAGCCAGGACTATACCATACTAAACAGATGGTGCAGAAACCCTAGTGATAATGAAAGGAGAATTGGGAGATAGTCTCTTAGCTAAATGAATCCATTAAAAGAAAAAAATATTGATGGCTAACAAATGAATTCATAGCTGCATTTTTATGATGCTACCTCTCAAATAACAAATTCCAATGTTCCTCCTAGCTATGATCCAATAACTTCATCTATTATAAATTTTGACCAGTTGTCCAAACCTTGAAATGGCCTCAAGAGAAAGTCGGTTGCCAACAGATTTATTTAGATCCTGCATGATGTGGTAGGATCAAATCCTTGACAAACGAGTAATCAGAAACAATTCCTACAGCATGAACTCCACATATTAAAAAGAGGGAAGCATTATCTCCACAGACTTGGAAACATTAAAACTCAATGTTCCAAAGGATTGGTTATCCCTGTAAAATTCTTCAAAAGTTTGTGCTATTAATTTGGAATTTGGTATTGGTGTTATAGAAGATGTAGATAAATATAAAAGTAATTTTCTAGTCTTCCTCCAAAAAGAATCCATTCAAGGAAGTTGAAATTGCCCAAGAGAGGGATGGAATGAGGTCATAGCTTTTAGAAAAGGTGGAAAAAGCCTGACTCAAAAAAGGAATGAATCCTCAGAGACTGAAAGAGAAGAGTGATGACAGGACCCAAGGGTACTTGAACTCAATTGCCCTCTTGCAGACCATGACCCGAAGATGAAAACACATTGAAAGGAGGTAGCAGCCATGATCCTTG
Source organism: Choloepus didactylus (assembly GCF_015220235.1). NCBI lineage: Eukaryota > Metazoa > Chordata > Mammalia > Pilosa > Megalonychidae > Choloepus > Choloepus didactylus. Next base: position 192,209,166 of record NC_051309.1, read on the forward strand.
AGATATAAAGAATAATTACCACAGTATGAGGGACCTTGGAAATATTCCTAGCAGCCAGCATGGAGGAACTGGAAGCCTTTACATGAATAAACTACGTAGGCTGTTATCTTCTGTCCAGCCACACATCTTCTCATTCTATACTTCAATAATTGCTGCAGCAAACAAAAAGCTCCTTGACTTTACCTTGGCTGTATTCCGTAGCTTCTGTTTTCTGCCCTGGGGCATGGAACATTTTGGCAATTCTGCATGCATATAACATCTGATGACATGAGACAGGTGAGATATGAGACTCCAGTAGGAAATGAAGCCAGCGGATATACACTCCATCTTTCTTATTTCAAGTTGATGGTTCTAATATGCATTCTACACAGCTTCTCAGAAATGTAGGACAGTGGTGACCAACTCAAAATTAATCCAGGAGTTAGTTTTCCCCTCTTCCCCATCTCACCTTTCCCAGGCCCCAACTCTTCTTCCCTGGGATAGCACCCCCATAACACACACACACCCCCAAAAAAATCAGTATGTCAGTTCTTGTCTCAGGCTTTACTTTCTAGGGAGATGCAGAATAAGACGTTGATGTAAGGAGAAAAAGCAGAGTAGTGTAAGACCTGTCTTGGGGACAGTAAAGCCCCAGGACCATCCTACATCCCTAAAGAGAAAAAGGCTAATCTTCTCACAAACTCAGGTTGGAGTCAGAGTTTTTGTCTTTGTTTTTTGTTTTTTTAATTTAAACACATTAGGAAAAATGACATTTATTGATTTCATACATCATAGAGTAATGCACTAGGTTTTTGGTAAGCTATGTTTAGCACAATATTCAAATTACTTGGTCTGTCCCAGTGTGTGCTCTATCTGCAAAGCCATTCAGAAATAAGACATCTCATCAAAACTGTCAGTTTCTCCCAACATTCATCAGGCTTAACCACATGGAATTGCCATTTTGAAGTCAAATTTTAAAAGAATGCAAAGACATTTTAGAAAACAGCTGAAAACTATGGCTAAAGGAAAAAAAAACTTGAAAACAGTCACCGTAATATAACCCATTACATAAAGATGAGCAACTATTAAAAAAAAGATGGCTAACTTCTCACCAGAAACAATGGAAGCAAGCAAGCAACGAAATTACATCTTTAAAATGTTGAAAATTTAAAAAAATCTGCCAACATGGATTTATAAATCAAGAAAAATGTCTTTCAAAACTGAAGGTAAAATAGACATTTACAAACAAAAAAGCTGAGGGAATATTTCACTAAAAGACATATACTATGAGAAATATTAAAATTAAGTTCTTCAGGCAGACGTAAAATAAAACCAAATATACACTTGGGATTTAAAGGAAGGAATATAAAGCACCAGAAATGGAAAATATGTGGATAAATGCAAAATACTATTGTCTTAGTTTCCTAGGGCTGCCAAAGCAAAGTACCATGAAGTATGTGGCTTAAAGTGACAGAAAGTTGTCATCTCAAGGGTTCTCAGGGGTAGAAGTCTGAATTCAAGGTGTGGGCAGGTGAACTACTCCCTCCAAAGTCTCTAGAGAAAAATCTGTTTGTGCCTCTCCCCTGGCTTCTGGTGGTGGCTGTCAGTGCTCCGCATTCCTTGGCTTGTGGCAGCATGTCCAATGTCTGCCTCTGTCTGCACCCGGCCCTCTGCCCTCTCTGTGCCTGTGTCTCTCCTCCCCTAATTCTAAGGACACCAGACATATTGGAGTAAGGACCCACCCTACCCCAGGATGACCTCACTTTAATTTATCTAATTCTGTCCACAGTGACGATACCTAATAAGGTCACATTCACAGGTACTGGCGGTTAGGAGCTGGACATATCTTTTTGGGGGACACACTTAAACACAACCATCTTTTATTTTATTTTTCTCTCTTAATTTCCTTGAAAGACTGATGGTTGTTTAAAGCAAAAATAGTATAATTGATATCTGGCATTTATAATGAATGTTGATGTACTATATGTAACTAAAATCTCACAAAGGATGAGGAGTTGATGAAATTGTACTATTGTAATATTTGGACATTTTTGAAGTATGACATGATACACCATTAATTCTAAATAAGGGTAATGTAAGGATATATGTTATAATTCCATTGAGCAAACATTAACATATAAGTAAAAATGGAATAGCTTGAAATCCAATAGAGGAAATGAAATGTAATTTAAAAAATATGTGATTAAACCAAAAGAAGATGGGGAAAGAGGAATACTTTAAAATGTATGGGAAATTTTTTAAATAAATAGAAATCTGGTCTATTTAGACCAAACCATATCAATATTTTCTTTAAATATAAATATAATAAACATGCTAATTTAAAAGCATATATTCACAAACAAAATAAAAATGAAATATCCAATTTGTGGACTACAAGAGTTGCAATTGAAGTATAAAGATACAGATCAGTGGAAAGAAAAAGACATACTGTGCAAATGGCAAGCATAAGAAAGATGGAGTGACTAGAGTAATGTGAGGAAAAATTGATGTCACCACAAAAAAGGATTAGCAGATAAAAAAGGACATTTGATAATGATAAAAGGGCTGATTTTCAAGGAAAAGATAGCATTCCTGAGTGTGTGTATACTTGATAACAGAACTTCAAAACATATGAAGCAAAAATTGATAGAACTAAAGGGAGAAGTGGAAAAATCTACATACAGAGGTGGCTATTTTAAGACCCCCTCTCTCAATAATTGATAGAACAAACAGGCTAAAACTTATTAAGGATAGAGAAGGCTCAGATGACACTATCAACCACTTTTACCTAATTGATTTTATAGAACATTACATCCACATTTGCAGGATGTACATTCTGTTTTGTTTTGTTTTCTTTTCTTTTGTGTATTGTGCTAGTTTGGATATATTATGTCCCTCCAAAAGCTGTATTCTTTAATGCAATCTTGTCGGGGAAGACATATTAGTGTTGATTAGGTTGGAATCCTTTGATTGTGTCCATGGAGATATGACTCAATCGACTGTGGTGAAACATTTGATTAAATTATTTCCACAGAGATACAGACCCCGCCCATTCACAGGGGGTCTTGATTTACTCACTGGAGTCCTATAAAAGAGCTCACAAACAGAATAAGCTCAGAGCAGCTGAGAGAGAAATTTTGGAGACAGCCACTGAAAGCAGAACTTTTGCTGACACTTTGGAGATGCTAGCCCAGAGTTAGCTCCAGAGAAGCTAAGAGAGGACACAGTGTCCCAAGGGCAACATTTTTAAGTGTGCACAGGAGCTGAGAGAGTTGCTAGAACACAACCCTGGATCAGCAGATGCCAGCCACATGCCTTCCCAGCTGACAGAGGTTTTCCCGGATGCCACTGATCTTCCTTCAGTGAAGGTATACTAGTGTTGATGCCCTAACATGGATGTTTTTGTGGCCTTCAGACTGTAAATTTGTAGCCAAATAAAACCGCTTTATAAAAGTCAATCCATTTCTGGTATTTTGCTTAACAGCAGTATTAGCAAACCAGAAAGTGTGTGCATTCCTTTTAAGTGCACCTGGAATATTCATCAAGAGGGACCATATGCTGGCCCATGAAATAAGTATCCAAAATGTAAAATGACTAAAATGTTCAGGATATTTTTCTGAACACAGATGAGTTAAATTAGAAACCAGCAACAGCAAGGTAGCTAGAAAAGCCACAAATATTTGAAAATTAAACATCAGATTTATAAATAACTCATAAATTTAAAGAAAAAGCACAAGGGAAATTAGAAAATATTTGAAATGAATGAAAATGAAAACACAATCCATAAAGATTTGGGGGTTGCAACTAAAGAAGTACTTAGAATGAACTTTATGCCTCTAATTGCCTTAATTGTAAGAGAATAAAGGCCTAAAATAAATGATATAAATGTTTACCTTGCAAAGTTAGAAAAGAGTGAGGAAATCAAATGCAAAGTAACTAGAAGGGAGAAAATAATAAAGATCAAAGGAGAAATCAGTCAAACAGAACAGGCAAATTGTAGAGAAAACTGACAAGGCCAAAAGATTAACTACATTGAGCGAGAAAAGAGAGTAAAGACACAAATTACCAACAATGGGATTGAAAGATATCTTGGAGCATTAAACAACATTATGCCAGTAAATATATTAACTTAGATGAAAGAAAACCTATTTGTATAACAAAAATTCACACAACATGCAGGAAGAAGAAAAAAATCTGAAAATTTTTAGACCTATTTAAAATTTGTTTTAATTTCAAAAGCCTTCCCACAAAGAAACTCTAGGTTCTATTGGTTTCACTGGAGAATTCTAACAAACATTAAAGGAAGAAACATTAATCCTACCCCAAATCAGAAGATAAAAAAAAAGGGAAGGGAAACACTTCCTAACTGAACACAATTGAATTAAATTAGAAACCAACTGGAAATCATTTTATGAGGTCAAATAACACTGACACCAAATACCTCCTATTCAGAAATGTCTTCCCTAACTATTGAGAGGAGGTTCGGTAGAGACCTAATGGAAAAGAAGAGCAAACTAGGCAGCAGGTTGGGAGAATAATGTTCTAGCTTCCTGGCTACAAGGAGCTTCTGGCTGCTTCCTGTGGCTCTCTGTCTCTGTGGCCTTTCCCATAAGGACTTTGGTAATAGGCCTAAGACCCATTCTGATGCCATTGGGCCACACCTTCCCGAAGTAACCTTATCAAGAAGTCCTATTTACCATGCATGCAACCCACAGGAATGGATTAAGTTTGAGAACATGTTTTTCTGGGGTATATAGCTCTAAGCCACGATGAAAACAAACATAAGAAGATGATGAAAGGTGGAGAAAAGAATTGACTAGGGATTTTTGAATCTGATGAACAACATGCCTGTAAGCTCCCGGCACTTTTTTTTTTTTTTTTTTTTTTTCCATCTCATATATCCTGGACTAGGGGCTAGAAAAGTTGGCAATCTGAAAATGTACTATATTCCAACCATATACCATAGGAAAAACAGGCCACACTCTTACCCTCCTCAGAAAGCCTAGACTTTCACACTTGCTCAACTGTAACAAGGCTTCCTACACCATGGTGTCAGGGAAGGCCAAATGGGGCACAGGGACCTTCATTCTGCATGATGGTGACAAGACTTTCTCCCTAAAGTATCAGTGGAGACCAAAAGGGGAGCCTGGATGTCCATCACCTCCATCTCCCTGCAGAAGTGATGAGTGCTCCTCTTTCCCCACTGGGTATCAATGGCAGCCAAGTGGAGAACCTGGACTTCTAACCCATCTGGCAGTAATAAGGTGGTGCCACCTTACCAGGCAGTGCAGTGTCAAAGGAAAGCTTCTACAAAAGAAGATTTAAGTAAGATCCAGAGTCTCATAATAGAACATGCAAAATGTCAAGTCCATCAAAAATTACTCACCATATTAAGAACTAGGAAAATCTCAATTTAAATGAGAAAAGGCAATCAACAGTAACATGACACAAATGTTAGAATTATCTGACAAGGATTATAAGGAAGCCACCATAAAACTGTTTCAACAAGCAATTTGCAATCATGCAGAAGTGAAAAAGAAAATGTCTAAGCAAAGAAATAGAAGATACAAAGAAACACCAAATGGAAATTTTAGAACTGAAAAAAACATAATTACCAAAATTTTAAAACTCAGTGGATGCCCTTAATAGTACAAAGGAGAGGGCAGAGGAAAGAATCAACGAAAACGAAGAAAGAACAATAGAGTTTACCCAATCTGAACAACAGAGATAAAAATAGTCTGAAAAAAGTAATGAGCAGAGCCTTGAAAACATGTTTGGGTCTAATAAAAGATCTAACATCCATGTGATACCAGGAGTCCCAAAACAGAGAAGAAAGAAGTGTGGCTGCAAAAACACTCAAAGAAATAATGGCTGAAAGCTTCTCAAAATTGTCAAAAGACATAAAACTACAGATATGAGAAGATGAACAATACTCAAAGAGGATAAACCGAAAGAAACCCACACTAACATATCACAAACTTCAGAAAACTAAAAACAAAGAAAAAAATCTCAACAGCAGTTAGGAAGGACACCTTACTTATAGAAGAAAACCAATTTGAATGACAACAGATTTCTGATTGAAAATCATGTACATCAGAAGGGAGTTTTTCAATATTTTTCAAGGGCTGACAAAAAAGAACTGCCAGCCCAGAATTTTATATCAAGCAAAAATAATCTTCAGAAATGAAAGGGAAATCAAGACATACTCAGATGAAGGAAAGCTTAAGAGAGTTTGTTGCCAGCAGGCCTACCCTAAAAGAATGGTTAAGGAATTTCTCTAAACAGAAAGTAAATGATACAAGAAGGAATTGTGGACTATCAGGAGGAAGAAAGCCTACTTTATTTTCTATTGATTGGGGAGTTTTTAATTTTTGTCAACAACTCTTCTGTCAGTAAAGATAAATGGGACTAATCTTAAAGTTTTGGAAAAATATATTTTCTCTAGGATTGCTTTGGAAATCTCTCTGCCCTTTAAATATTGAGGAATTGGAAATGATTTGACCAATCTAAAATACCATTACAGTCAAGGGAAAAAGCATTGAATATATATCTTACCTGAATGGGTATTAATCTTTGAACAATGAGAATATAGTTAATTGAATCATGAGAACAGAAACAGTCATGAGGGAAGAATGCAGAAGAATCAGAAACCAAAAACCCATCTTAAAAAAAGAAAAATGAAGACATATTGAAGCACAATGCTTCATGAAAAATTATTTGACTAATCACTATTAAATAGATAAACATCTGTTCAAAAATTGGGAATGAATTAAGCACAGGAAAATGATCTACACAATTTGTAACAGAAAAACAAAAAGTGGGAGGAGCTTTGTAGCATAAAAGCACTACAAAACTTCCTATTAAAAACTCCCCAATCAATAGAAAATAAAGTAGGCTGGAATCTAAACAGCATGATGTAAGTGGAGGTTTCAATTCACTGAAACATATTATGGTGTTCCAGTCACATAAAGAGGGTGGAATGATGAGTAGGATTGTGTTTGTACTTCAATTTGCCAAGTACCTAGTTACCTGATTAACGAAGAAAAGAAACACAGGTTACTGAAGAACCGATATAATTTCCCTGACACTTACACCACCCCTACTCACCAAATTAATAGTTTTTCTTTTTATGTTGAACTATGTGACTAAATTCCAAGTTCACTTCTCTTTCATGTATCTTGCAGGTAAGGGCTAAAACTTTATTTCTTCAGATGGAAAACATTCTAAGGTTCAAACCACATCTACAAGAATTCTATTTGGGTTTTATGTACTAAGCAAAATTTGTCATTTGACAAGAGTGTCTATTTGGAGAATTTTCTTTTTCAAACCATGCCATGTATAATCTGGTTTGTACTTCTCTGCAGGGTAGTGTAAAGACTCTGGAAACATTCATATACAAAATTACCTTTGTTATGATTATGGGAGAGATGAAAGAGGTGAGTGATCACTTAAATCTTCCACCTCCCACTTCTCTCTCTCTCTCTCTCTCTCTGTATTAAGGAGCAAGGGGGATTGATGCAGAAATGGACAGTGTAGAAACAGACATGAGTCAAGGGGAGAATGTTCAAGACTACCTTTGAATATGAGCGTGGATAAGGAGAAACTATGCCTAGATTCATTCTTCTCACCAGCAAACTCTAAAGCACTCAAAGGCTTCCTAAATTGCAGGCAGAGGCTGCCTCCCTTGAGGGAAAGATAGGAGAGCTGACAAGCCTCTGCTGACATACAAGCAGAGGGGCCCTACTGAAGTCTGCGGCAAGACGGGAACTGAGACTACCCAACCAGACCCACGTATCCCAAACCCTGCTCAGTTAACTCTTCTCAGTAGTACATCCTCAGAGATTTTAAACATTACTGATTTCCCCTGTAAATGGCTCACACCTTTATAAAAAGGAGAAACTTTAAAATGCACTAAAATATTTGTTACTTGTAACATATGCTGAACATGTAAGTGGTAGAGTTAAAAAATATTACTCAATTTCAAATTATCCCTGAATATGCAAAGTTGTTTCAAAGTATGAAGGGAATAGACAGCTTTGACAAATCATTTATTTCAGTTTTTCAACCTCTTTCAAAATGTTTGTGCATGCAAACTCCATTCTTGAGTCACTGACCTCTTTTCTTATTACCTTCCTTTTCCTAACTCCTTTCCAACCACTCTGCTCCTACCCATTATTCCTCCAACATGCAAGACATGATCACACCTTAAGCTCTTTGCACAGGATGTTCTCTCTACTTGGAATTCTCTTCCCCAGAAATCAGCTCCTCCAAGTAGCTGGTCAAATGGCACATATCAATAAAATTGACTACACTATCTGAAATTACAACCAGCCACCCAAGACCACATTCTTCTTACCTGTCTCTATGTTGCCCTTTTTCCATTTAATTTGTCATTTTCTTACAGACCATGTAATTGCCTTATTCATTAGATTTATTGCTTAATTTCCATCTCCTCCAGCTAGATGTAATCTCCATGGGGAACAGGTCTTTATCTCTTTTGTTCACTAATGAATCTCAACTTTCCAAAATAGTTCTGATACAAACTAGGTACTCAATAAAGATTTTATGAACCAATGAATGGGGGAAAGTAAATCTCTTAGCCACCCTGAATCATAATACAGTACATTTGTCTACAGATGGAAAACATTTCTAGGGCACTGCCTTAGTTTCCTGGCTGCTATGACAAAGCCCACACAATGGGTCGGCTTAAACAATGAGAATTTATTGTCCTATGGTTTTGGAGGGTGAAAGACTTCTCCAGGGTTCAGTAACATTCTGGCAGGCTGGCGATCCTTGGGGTTCCTGTCACATGGAGATGACCTCTCCTTGCTTTCCTGGGTTCCCACAGACTTCTGTCTTTTAGCTCCTCACTATGGCTTTCTCTCTAGAAGACCTCGAGTATTAGGGTAAAGACCCATCCAAATTCAGTTGGCCACATCTTAATTAAGATAGCAACTTCAAAATGTCCTTTTTACGATTGGTTCACACCCACAGGAATGGCATTAAGATTAAGAACATGTTTTTTTCTGAGGTACAATATTCAACCTACCACAGGCACCAAAACGATAATAGCTGTTGAGAAGAAGAATTACTCTCACTGGGAAACAAACTCTTTTGCAATTCAAATTGTTCCAATTCATTGTTTTCAGTAAAATTAAAGGGCATTGTGATCAAGTTGTCGCCTGCTACATTCTATGAAAACTATTCACACTCTGATTAAAAAAAAAAAAAAAAGTGTTCTAGAAGCCAACCTAAATAAGTGCATAGGGATATAAAGATTTTCCAAATTATTTTAGGTGGTATATGAGCAAAAATTTTTAAGACCGCTGGTACAGGGATGATGCTAGAAGGGAACAGTAGAAGATACTGACCAAACTGCTCACAACCTAACTCTATTTCAAAAAAGACACAGCCTCTTTTACAGTTAGGGTGGCAATGTCACTGAGTCTGCACTGTCTTAGTTTGCCTGAGATGCTATCACAAATACCACAAACAGATTTTGGTGTAAACAGTGAGAATTTATTGGCTCACAGTTTTAAGGCTAGATAAAGTCCAAGCTCTAGATATCTGCAAAGCTTTCCATTTCCCCAGATGCCAGCATTCTGGTGCTGGCTGCAGGCAATCCATGGGGTTCCCATTACGTGGCGATTACATGGTGATGTCATCGTTCTCTCTTCTGGGTTGCTACTGATTTCTTGCTTTTCCTCACTGCTTTCTCCTTTTAAGGCCTACAACAACCCCAATTAAAACCCACCTTGGTTCGGTTAACCACACCTTAACTAAAAATAACAGCTTCAAAAGGTCCCATTTATAATGAGTTCCCACTCATAGGGCTTGGATTAAGAATAAAAGCATGTGTTTTTTGGGTACATAGTTCAATCTATCACAACACCAATAGAATGTGGAGAAGCTGATGTGCACTAGCTGCAGACCCAGTCCATTAAAAACCCTCACTTGTGATTCTGCGTGCCCTTTCCCCTCCGTTGGCTTGATGCAGACAAGCATGGCAGGCAACCCAGGAAGCCACTGGTTGAAAACTGTGGAGCTACAAGATATCAAAAGTGTGGGCTTTGGAGCCACTGCTTGAGGGAGAGCTGCAAGCTATGATCAATAGCCATTTGGACTTTACATACACATGAAATATGCTTCTTTTATAGAACTTGAGGTGTGCATGTTATGATAGCTGGCATTGTCTTCACTAATACAGCAATGTTCCCATGATGTTAAGTTAGAAACATTTTTCTCTCAGAGACTAAAATTTTAGCCTGGGGTTCCAGAAGATGTAAAAGATGTTCTTCCTTGTGGTGCAATATCACATATGGTGAAACCTTCAATGAACACTTTTAATGGGCCTAATTTTATCTTTAGAACTCAGAGGATATTTTTGTAATAGTGGGAAGAAGAGCTGTATGATTTGAAAATCTTGCTGCAGAAAGGGACAAGGCAGGAGCCTCACTAGTGAATTTTGAAAGATCTTCATTGTGCTGTCATGAAACTGTTTTGAAAAAGCTCTACAGTTTTTAAAAATTCTTTCTTGAACCAATTTGGCTCTTAGCAGACAACTTTTTACCTAATTCAAACTGTAGAAGTTTAGGATTCAATTTAAATAATGCCATTTCTATTATATCATTACACATAATTCCACTACATAGAGATACTCTCAATAGTGTCTTTTTTAGTTCCAATAAGTTTCACCAAGACAAATGACTAACAAATCTTCAATTTAATAAAGGACATTTTGAAAATAGTAGACAACAAAAATGATATATTCATAAATTGTTATATCCAGGCCTCAGAAGAGTTTTACACATATGAATCCTATTCAGAAAAGTCATAAATTCACATCTAGAATAGAAACATCTGTGAAACACTAAATTAGTTTTCTTCACATTTTCTGGTACAAAACTAGGAAATGATCAGGCAACTTAAATTATCAGCTGCTTTTGAAGATATTAAACTATTATACTTAGCAGATATATCCATCTATAGCCATTGGATAATTTTATTAATTAATGTAACTTGCTTCTTTAGGAAAATATTGATGAACATTTTAAATAGTAGCATATAGAGTTATGATGTTTATCTGTCATTTCCCAATATTATTTATACTTATAGTAATTTCATTTTTATATCATGTGAAAGGATCATTGCTTCCACAAAGAAGTAACAATTTATATCAGTGAAGGCGATAACAAAAGAGAATGGCTCAGAATCTACGGGAACAGATGTTGTCCCTGCCCACAAGATCCCTCTTCATTTCTCTTCACTATTCCAGGCTCAAAACCACTACTTTGTAATCACTTCTTTTTCCGTCTATACACATAATTACCCCTTCATTAGTATTCTCTGAACAGTTCTTTTGTAAATTGATTTTAGCATTTATGTTACAGTATTTTGTACTGTAGTTACTTATATTTCTGATTTGTCTGAATGATTGAAATTCAGTCTTGTTCCTTATATCTCAATATTTTACATATTGGCAGATAACAGGCTCTCCATGAATATTTTTTCCTCAGTAAAACCATTTAATACTATTTAAAAAATTCAAGTATGAAAATAGAGATTTCAAAATTATATTCTCCCAAACAATTGAAGGTATTTCTGAAAAGGAAATATTTATGGAAAACAAAGTTTGCATACAATTCAACAACTAAAGACTGGGGATTTAATAGCTTTAGAAACAAAATCATACTGGAGAGTTGGACTAAATGCATCACACAGTCAGTAGTTGGGGTGAGAGCCACACCAGAAGATGCACAGAGTGCAGGTCATAAGCTGTCATCTTGAGATTATAGGATCAATAGCAAAAGCCATGAGTATCCATAAGCCATGAGATTAAGCAGAAACAACAGAAAAGAGAAATGGTGAGGGCAGTGGAAGCAGAGAGAGAACAACTGAGGCACCACAAAGTGGTCCAAAGGTGGAGTGTCACTAAAGGAAAGAGTGCAGATCTACTCTGGAAGGAGTGACACACTGACTCCTATTTCCTTTAATTCTCCTCAAATCTTCAGAATAAATTCTACCACCTAAGCTAATCTAAGTTTTCACTGGTTCTTTAAAACCTAAGAGATCTTAACAAAATATACTGAAATAATGGGTTGCTTAATGCAAAGTGTCTTTTCTACATACTGCCACAAACAAGTACCAAACTCAATGTTCTTTTTCCCAGGGAAGTAATATTCTGGATCTTTCATTTGATTCTACTGCATTTAGGCCACCGGACAGGTTTTATTCTTCACCTCACCTCGCTGTCTATATCTGAACACCAAAGTCTCACAACTGTACTTCTGTATATATCTCAAAATAGTCCCAAACTCTCCATTTGTACTAATTTACATCTTCCTTCATATTCACCTAAAAGATTGTAATAGTTTTCCTAATTGATCTCCCTGCATTTATTCTTTCTCTGCTCTAATCTTAAAATATCTTTAACAAAAACACTATTTGACAATAATTATGGCTAAGAACTGCATATACGAAAGTAAGATAGAGTTACGAGCTAAAAAGTTCCCAATCTGGTATGCAAGCAATAGATATTATTCAACTAACCATGAAAAATTGAAATGTATTTTCAAGTCTATGAACAAAGCCCTCTTGGAGGAAAAATGGGGAGAAACTAACTCTGTCTGAGGGATAATACAGCCTCAGAGGAAACAGGATAGTTGATTCAGGCACTGGAAGGCAAGACTTCATCATTGGGAAATCCATGCTTCTGCCAGATTAGTTACACTGAATCATTACACTTTCATTAAAATAAAATAATTGTAAACTGAGGAAAATTTTCAAAAATAATTTAGTAATTAATTGAATACTTTAATAATTTAATGAAAGCTTGAAAGTTGGGATTTTGGGCAAGAGTTTAATAGTGTTGTTTGAGATGGTCAACTGCCTTCTAGCTACTTGAGGGTTGATGGTATCTTTCAGCCCTTTCTGTCAGAGCAAAGAAGCCACTGACACCATAGAAAGCTGTTTTGGGGTACAACCCCTCCATCTGGGACATGGGACAATGAAGAGTGAGCACTCAAGGTCACTTTCAGACCACTCTGCTCATTGCACCATATACCTACAATGTGCTGGGCACTGAAAATGCAGTGATGCATAAAACAGGCAAAGATTCCTGCCTCCCACCCCCAGAACTCATAGTAGGTGCATCAAAGGACTCTTATCAGGAAATTGAAATGATAGCCTACACAGTGAAAGAAAATATTTGGAAACCACATATCCAATAAGGGTTTAATATCCAGAATATAAAAATAAATCCTTCAAATCAGCTGCAAAAGGACAAACAACACAATTTAAAAATGGGCAAAAGACTTGAATAGACATTTCTCCAAAAAAGATATACAAATGGCCAAAAAGCATATGAAAAGATATGTCACAGCCATTAGGAAAATGCCAATCAAAACTATAGTGAGATACCATTTCACATGATACCATGCGTATTATTACCATGAATATTATTATATATCATGAATATTATTAAAAAATGGAAAAATACAAGTGTAGGGGAGGATGTGGAGAAAAAGGAACACTTATTCATTGCTGGTGGGAACTTAAATGTTGCAGCCACTATGGAAGACAATTTGGCAGTTCCTCAGAAAATTAATTATCGAATTACTATATGACCCAGCAATCCCACTTTTAGGTATATACCCAAAAGTTTTGAGAGCAGAGACTCAAACAGATATTTGCTCACCAATGTGCATAGTGGCATTATTCCCACTTGCCAAAAGGAAGCAGCCCTCATCTCCTTCAATAGAAGAATGGATAAACAAAATGTGGTACGTGCATACATGGAATATTGTTCATCTGTAAAAGGGGAATGAAATTATGATACATGTGACAACATGGATTAACCTGAAAGACATCATTTTGAATGAAATAACCCCCAAACAAAAAGCATATCTATTGTATTTTCTCATGGATGAGTAATAATTGGAATAAACAAATTTATAAAGTTAGAAACTAGAGTACAGGTTACCAGCGGCCAGGATGGGGACAGGGAATGGAGAGTTAATGCTAAACTGGTACAAAGTTTCTATTTGGGGTGACCGAAAAGTTTCGGTAATGGATGGCGATGATAGTGGCACAATATTGTGAATGTACTTAACACCACTGAATTGTATATTTGAATGTGCTTAAAAGGGGAAATTTTAGGTTGTGTATATGTTACCAGAACAAACATTAACAAAAAACACAAAATTTTACAACACAGAGAACCCTATTGTAAATTACGGACTATATTTAATAGCATAATTATAATAATGTTGTTTCATCAGTTGTAACAAAGTTACCACATTAATACAAAATGTTAATATAAGGAAAATCGTGTTTAAGGTGAGTATATGGGAACTCTGTATTTTTTCTATGAGTTTTCTATAACCCTAAAACTGGTCTAATATAGAATTATATAATAATTATAAGGCAATTAATTTCCAATTTCCTTTCAAAATTATTTTAAATATTGAAGATAGCCTTCCAGAATTTTTTTCACTAGTATAATTCCCTCCAGAAGTACAGAAGTAAATGTGAGTGTCTGCTTTTCTTTTTTTTTTTTTTTGGCAGAATATCCCAACATTGGGTAATAAAATATTAGAATTTTTAAAATTCTTTGCTAATATCTAAACCAAGTTAGACTTTGAGAATGAATTCTTCTTTCAAAAATGTTCTCTATGTCAGATGTTTATTTGGTGTAGGATCTGTATTTTCTGAACAATGTAACTTCTACAGTCAGTTTGTTCAAACACCAAAGTTACATGGGAACTATAAATAGGAAGTGAGATATGATAGGTCTGTATAGGTTAGAGTGAAATAGCAACGCATCCCAAAATAATTGGGTGGAGAATAAAAATATATATGCTGGGGCCCCCTAAGGAGCTGGGGAGGATGTGGAGGTGTTGGACTTCCTCACCTGGATTGTTGCTGATGTCCTCACAAACATTGACTTGATATGCTCTGTCTTGGGGCTTGCCCCTATGAAGCTCATTACCACAAAGGAGAGGCTAAACCTGCTTATAATTGTGCCTAAGAGTCTCCCCCTGAGTGCCTCTTTGTTGCTCAGATGTGGCCCTCTCTCTAGCTAAGCCACCTTGGCAGGTGATCTCACTGCCCTCCCCTCTACATGAGACCTAACTCCCAGGGCTATAAATCTCCCCGGCAACACAGGATATGACTCCTGGGGATGAATCTGGACCTGATATCATGGGGTTGAGAACATCTTCTTGACCAAAAGTGGGACGTGAAATGAAACAAAATAAATCTTCAGTGGCTGAGAGATTTCACTCTGGTGGGCATCCTTGAGCACTGTATAGATAACACTTTTCAGGTTTTAATGTATTGGAATAGCTAGAAGTAAATACCTGAAACTATCAAACACCAACCCAGTAGCCTTGACTCTTGAAGACAGTTGTATAACAATGTAGCTTACAAGAGGTGACAGTGTGATTGTGAAAACCTTGTGTATCGCACTCCCTTTATCCAGTGTATAGATGGATGAGTAGAAAAATGGGGACAAAAACTAAATGAAAAATAGGGTGGGATGGGGGGAATGATTTGCATGTTCATTTTTACCTTTATTTTTTATTCGTATTCTGATTCTTTCTGGTGTAAGGAAATGTTCAAAAATAGATTGGGGTGATGAATACATAACTATATGATTGTATTGTGGATAGCTGATTGTACATCACAGATAATTTTATGGTATGTGAATATATCTCAGTAAAACTGTACTAAAAAAAGAAAAAAAATGTTCTCTATGTCTAAATAGAAAAATTTGGAAACTTAGGATTCTCAGAGTTTATATTTTAAATATTCTGTGTTAAGTATATTTTTCTTTAGTCAATAGCGTAGAGAAAAGTTTATTAACTTTATTTACTAGTTTATCTTTTTATTTCAGGAGGTTGTTATAATATCAGCAACCAAGTTATGTATTAAAATAGGAGAAAGCACAGAGATAAAACATCTTCCATATTTTCATTTTAAAACTTTGACTATACTCTAAGAAGATGCTCCTATTATTTCTATCTTTCTTATGACATAAAATGGAGGAAAATTCTGGATATTTTGTTGTAAGAAATTGAGTCTCTACTGGCATTTTGATGTTTCATTATTCCCATGTTTAAACAGTTTAGACAACTTAACATTATTTTGTTTATAAGACCCCATGGAAACTCTTATGATTAATCATGTGACAAATCATGGTCATCTTTTAATGTACTTATTTTACTGTCCTATGTTTTGTTTTGTTTTGTTTTGTTTTTTTGGTGCAGTGTCTATTCAGTTTTTTTACTATTTTTAATTGGGTTGCTGGCTTTTTTATTGCTGAATTTTGAAAGTCCTTCATGTATACTAGATGCAATCTTTTGTTAGATGTGTAATTTAAAATTATTTTATTCCATTATGGAGCTTGCTTCTTCATTCTCTTAACAGTCGTTTGCAAAGAAAAAGTTTTAATTTGATGAAGTCCAATTTTAAAATATTTTCTTTAAGAATTACATTCATGTTGTCATATGTAAGAACTCTTTATTTATTAGAGAAGTTGTAGGTTAATAGAAATGTCCTGCAGAAAGTTCAGAGTACCCATATACCTCCCCTTTGCACATGTGGTTTTCCCATTATACTTTGCATTATTGTGGTATCTATGTTATTGATATTGATGAAACAGTATTATTATAATTATACTATTATACATGTAAATAGTTTACATTATGGTTCAGTTTGTTTTGTAAAGTTCTATGGTTTTTCTTTTAACTTTTATTGTAGCAACATGTATACAACCTAAAATCTCCCCTTTTGACCACATTAAAATATTTGATTCAATGTTGTTAATTACCTTCACAATGTTGTGCTACCAGCAACACCACCCATTACTAAAACTTTTCCATCACCCCAAACAATTGAGCATTAGCCCCTATTCCCCAATCCTTACCAGCCCTTAATACACTGTATTCTAGTTTCTGAATTTCTGAATTTGCTTATTCTAACTATTACATATCAGTGAGATTGTACAATATCTTTCCTTTTTGGTTTGCTTATTTCACTTAGCATGATGTCTTCATGGTTTATCCACGTTGCTGTACACATTAGTACTTCATCCCATTTTACAGCTGGATAATACTCTATTGTAATGTATTACATATTTTGTGTATTCATTCATCTGCTGATGGACACTTGAATTGCTTCCACCTTTTGGCAATGGGCAATAATGCTACTATGAACATTGTTGGGCGAATGTCTGAGACCCTGCTTTCAAAACTTTTGGGTATATACCTAGAAATGGGATTGCTGGGTCACATGGTAATTCTATACTTAACTTTCGGATGAACGTTAAGTATTCCATAGTGACAAAATTTTAAATTCCCATCAGCAATGAATGAGTGTTCCTATTTCTCCACATCCTTTTCAACAGTTCTAATTTTCCATCTTTTAAATAGTATTTGTTCTATTGTGTGTGAAATGGTATCTCACAGTAGTTTTGATTGGCATTTTCCTTACATCTGCTAACATTGAGCATCTTTTCATGTGCTTTTTTGCCATCTGTATATCTTCTTTGGAGAAATGTCTATTCAAGTCTTTTGCACATTTTTTAAATTGGGTTCTTTTCCCTTTTGTTACTGAGTTGTAGGATTTCTTTAGAAATTCTAGATATTAAACCCTTATTGGATATGTGTATCAAAGTATTTTCTCATATTCTGTAGGTTTTCTTTTTGCTTTCATGATGAAGTCTTTTGATACACAAAAGTTTTTAATTTTTTTGAAGTCCTATTGATCTGTTTTTTCTTTTGTTGCTTGTGCTTTAAGTATAAAGTCTAAGAAATCATGTCCTAACACAAGATCCTGAAGATGCCTCTCTATGTTTTTTTCTATAAGTTTTATAGTCCTGTTTCTTATATTTAGGTCTTTGATCCACATTGAGTTAATTTGTGTATATGGTGTTGGGTAGGGGTTCACCATCATTGTTTGGTATATGGCTACCCATTTTTCTCATCATCATTTGTTGAAGAGACTATTCTCTTCATCCTCCGGGGTGCTCTATTATATTTCTTAAAGCCAGTAATTTTGTCCCAAGCTCTGATTTAATTGTCTTACACTGCTTTAGCTGTCTACAAGCTGCTTCTGCCTCCAGGGCAAGTTCTGGGAGCATGAGCCAGAAGTTGCATCCTGGTTCACTCCTTCAGACCACCACTGATCAATTGGCACTTATGTACTGACAACTCAATATTTGCACAGGGATCATCTATTCCCCCCAGAACTGGGGCAGGAACCCACAGTGAGAGTGCAAGCTGGCTCCACTCCACGCCTGGAAAGGATGGTGGAGGGGTTAGCAAGTTTGCTAGAAGCTTCTCTTACCATTTTTAAGCAGTAATTTCTTGATTCAGCACTTACCGTGTTACTGCAACCCTCTATCTATTTTCTGGAGTTCTGAGGAAGATGCCTCCGCCAGTTGTTACAAATTCTTCAGTGATTTTGTGTGGCAATGGAAACCCTGGAAGACTTGGTTGACCAGATTAGAGCTAGTTTTTAAAATATTATTAATACTGAGCACAACATATGTCCTAGGCACTTTAGTAAACACATTAAATTCAGTATTTTTATTAGTCATCTCAACAAGTGTATGAAGTAGGTAATGTTTTTGCTATATCTATTTTATCTATGAGAAATTGAGGCTTGGAGAGTCTTGTTCAAGATCATACGCTTTATAGAAATAGACTGATAGCAGCTAAATATATATATATAAATTATTTGGCATCATGCCACACTAATAGTAAGTGCTCAGAAATAGTTTTTTTAAACAATTTAAAAGTATTACTAGTTTACAGTCACACCTAATATTACAACTAAAATCACTTTTATTTGGATAAATTTTGGAAAAATGATTATAGGTATCTCCTGCCATCATTCTTTGTGAGAGCAAATGTACCGAAAATATCATATTTAGTAGTGAATTTTTTAGTAGTGAATTTGCCGATTAACCTCAGATTATCTATGAGGAAATCAGAAGCAGTTCCAAGGACCAACTGAGGCTAGAAGGCTGCCCTTAATTAGAAGGAAAAGAATTGAATTCCTTAGTTTTGGCAAGAATAGAGACTGAGAAGTGTTAATATGGGTACAAGAATGAAGAAATGAGTAATATTTTTTCTCATGCTTTCTATGATGAAATTATAACAATTTGATCATGTTTTTCTAAACTAAAAAATACTGACTGAAGCCATGTTTGTTGATAAACTATTTGTTTTATTATCTTAATATCTATACTGCCTTATTTTCCAAGTTTCAAATTTTAATGTCATTCTAATCCCTCAATTTTCACTACCATGTAACAGAAGATAAAGGAAATGATTCTGAATCCTCTTCATAATAACTTTTTAATGCAAACAGCCTCCCTCTATCTTTACTGTTATAAATGAATTTAATGGGAGAAGAGCTGGCTGGCTAATATCTAATTATAATTGCATAAATAATAACATTAGAGTCACCTCTGCTTTGATGCACTGTTGCTCACCAGGTGCCTTCTGTGACCTCTTGCCCAGAGACAATAGGTCATTGATTTGTAATAATGGCCATTAATTAAAAAGACTGGGCTTTGTTTCTTATTCTTTAGAAGGGATGCCCTGATGCTAATTGCCTTGCTGCTTTGCACTATGTTAATTTCCCTTCCCTTTCAAAAGATGACAAAAGTAAATTTGCATCCTAGCAGAAAAGCTTATCCTCAGCAGAAATTACTGGCATGAATTGTTAAATATTTCATAAACTTATTTTGTTCTTGCCTGGTTAGTTTGCCATTAATCAGTAAATTTATAGAAAATATCAATAAAAAATGGACCAAAATTATTATAAGCATGAGATATATTAATATGGCTTCACTGATTCTCTTCTAGATTATTTTCTTCAATTGTAATGCCAAATAGGAAAATAAGATATCTCACTGTGAGTTTTAAGAGTTGTCAAATACCAACATCTCTATATTTTTTCATCCAGCAAATAGAGTCATCTTTCCTTGGAACTCACGCACCTTATGAGAAGAATCTTTTTATTTCCTGTTTCTAAAAGGTGACTAGTACATAGCTCCTGTTGCAGCACCAATCTACATCCTCTATCCATATCATTCAGAAATCTGAGAAGACATCATTTTGTACATTAACACATACTTTTGAGACAGCCAGAGTACTACATACTTTATCCCAGAGAGCAAAAGAACTAAAAAATGAAAGTGTGAGGGAGAGGAAGAAAAATGCTGACCACAAAATGCATATTTAATAGCATAATCCTCACCAATCAGCCAAGTTCTGAAGGTAAAGTTGAGTATAGGAATAATTCCAGGGACTTAGTAGTTTATATTTCTTATATTCAGTGTGACAGAGAAAACCAGAGGAAAGAAGAAGGATCCCACCTCAGAATAGCTAGCTGAGTGTGGCCAGGATACCAGAAATTTAGTTAAAACTATCCATACAAACTGTCCTTTTCCTTTATTTCTAAGAAAGGGATTTCAGCAAGACCTAAATAGCCACTGAGCAATTTAAAGAGCAAACTACACTGTCTCCTCTTACATGCCACTACTAAACTAAACCTAACTAAACCACTACTAGATCAAAAATTAATGAACAATAGGCAAGAGCTAAGATGGTGGCATAGAGAGGAGTGGAGGCTAATTAAGTCTCCCTGGAACAGCTAGCAAACAGCAGGAACAGCTAGTAAATAACCTGGAATAACTGCAGGGAGACAAACATGACAGTCCACTCATCATACACCAACCTAAATTGGGAGAAATGCCTGAGATCACAGCATAAAATCTGTAAGTAAAAACTGCAGACCCGAACTGAGAGTCCCTCCTTCACAGAAGCCTCACTGTGCTAGAGAGCAGCACTCTCTGAACAAGCAAATATACCTCAGCCCAGCTCCAACTGGGGTTTTAATGTTAAACACTCCATACAGACTGTGAATACCCAACAAACAGACAGAGGCTTTTGGTGATGACTGACCTTGGAGAATCAGGGAATGGTGCATCTCAGGAAGGGGATCCCAAAGGATCAGGTGCTATCTCTAGCCAATGGGTGAATCTGGGGGCTTTCTGTCCATTTCTCTCTCTCTCAACCTGGGTGGCTCAGTGGAGGAAGCCTCAACTGTTTTCAGTTCCCAGAGCTCTACAGTAGATAAAGCCTCAGACATTTTAAACTCACAGCACACTGACCCAGAAAAGGGTGGAGATAGCAGTGTCAGAAAAACAAAGAATCTATTTATGGGCAAAGGACCTCTCTCTAGGGGGCATAGCCTCCCAAGAGGAAAGAGGTCGGGCCCAGCTCTACTACCTGCCTTCCATTCAGAACCATACCCCAGAGCCTAGGGGAAAACAGCCCCCGGCCACACCTCTCACACCAGCCTGGAGCTACAGGCTGACAGGTGCCACTTGATGGGCAGAAGAGCACAGGGTGTGTTGATCCTCTAAGACACACCATCAGGGAAACCAGATATTGAATATTTCCTCCTTCTGACACCTGAGTCTGTTCTCGTCTGGGAAAACCTGATTGGGGTGGCCAAGGAGGTCAGATGCCTAGACAACAGAAAATTACAACCTACACTAAGAAAAATGAAATTATGGCCCGTCAAAGGAACAAACTTACACTTCAACTGAGATACAGGAATTTAAACAACTAATGCTAAATCAATTCAAAAAGTTTAGAGAAGATACGGCAAAAGAGATAAAGGCTATAAAGAAAACACTGGGTATACATAAGGCAGAAATCAAAAGTTTGAAAAAACAACTGGCAGAATCTATGGAAATGAAAGGCAAAACACAAAAGGTAAAAGACACAATGGAAACACAATGGCAGATCTCAAGAGGCAGAATAAAACACTCAGGAACTGGAGAACAAGGTAGCTGAAAGCCTACACACAAAAGAACAGATAGAGAAAAGAATGAAAAAATATGAGCAGCATCTCTGGAAACTTAAGGACAAAATGAAATACAAGAATATATGTATCACTGGTGTCCCAGAAGAAGAGAAGGGAAAAGGGGCAGAAGCAATAATAGAGGAAATAATCAATGAAAATTTCCATCTCTTACGAAAGACATAAAATTACAGATCCAAGAAGCACAGCATACTCCATACAGAATAGATTTGAATAAGCCTACACCAAGACACTTAATAATCAGATTATCAAACATCAAAGACAAAGAGAGAATCCTGAAAGCAGCAAGAGAAAAGCGATCCTTTACATACAAAGGAAGCTTAACAAGACTATGTGCGGATTTCTCAGCAGAACCCATGGAGGCAAGAAGGAAGTGGGGTTATATATTTAAGATACTGAAAGAGAAAAACTGCCAACCAAGAATCCTATATCTGGCAAACCTGTCCTTCAAATATGAGGGAGAGTTCAAAATATTTTCTGACAAACAGACAGTAAGAGAGTTTGTGTACAAGATACCTGCCCTACAGGAAATACTAAAGGGAGCACTACAGACTGATAGGAAAAGACATGAGTGAGAGGTTTGGAACACAATTTTGGGAGACAGTAGCATAGCAATGTAAGTACACTGAACAAAGATAACTATAAATATGGTTGAAAGAGTAAGGTTAGGAACATGTGGGACACCAGAAGAAAAGAGGAAAGATAAAGACTGGGACTGTGTAGCTCAGTGAAACCTAGAGCTCAACAATTGTGATAAAATGTACAAATACGTTTCTTCACGAGGGAGAACAAGCTAATACCAAATAAAAAATAAAAATAGGGAGGTATTGGGGAAAAAATATAATCAAAGTGAACTAGAGACTATAAATAACAGAATCATTGTATTATGCTGCCTTTAATGGATCAAAGGCAATATACCAAGGTAAATGCAGATAAGAGTGGGGCATAGGGGAGGGGTGTGAGACTCTTGGCATTGGTGGTGTTGTCTGACTCTTTATTCTGCTTTGATCTAAGGTTATCTTTCCTTTGACTGCTTCCTAGCTGTCATGGTTTTTTTTTTTTTTTTCTATCTCTCTTTCTTTTTTTTTTCTTTGCCTCTCTACCTTCTTTGACTTTTTCTCCTGTTTTGTAGAAGAAATGTAGATGCCCTTATATAGATAGTGTGAGGGTAGTGGACACATAAATATGTGACTATACAGGAAACCATCAATTGTTTACTTAGGATGGAATGTGTGGTGTGTGAACAAAACCATCTTAAAAAAAAAACATTAGTTGATGATGAAATCTTGAGGGCAATATACTGAGTGAAATAAGCCAGACACATAAGGACAAATATTGCAGAGTCTTACTGATAGGAATCATAATATGTAAACTCATAGACATGAAATATAAGTTACCAAGATATAGAATGAGGCTAATGAATGGGGAGCAGTAGCTTAGTATGAGCAGAATGTTCAACTAGGATTAATGTAAATGTTTGGAAATGAACAGAGGTGATGATGGTAGCATGTTGTGAGAATAATGTGGCAGAAAGGGGAAGCTCAGAGTCATTTTTTGTCACCAGAAAGAAAGTTGGAGGTTGAAAGATGGGAATGTATAAAACAGTAAACTGTGGTGGGCCATGTCCGAGATTAACTGTACAAATATTAGAAATCTCTTTCATGAACCAGAACAAATATATGACACTACAACTAGAAGTTATTAATACAGGGGCATATAGGGAAAAAAATATGTACCTATTCCAAACTATATACATCAGTTAGTAGTACTTCAATGTTCTTTCATAAACAGTAACAAGGATACTATACCAACACTACGAGTCAACAATGGAGGGGGGATTGGTTAGGGATATGGGAGGATTTGAGTTTCCTTTCCTTTTTTTTTTTTGTCTTTGTATTTATTTCTTTTCTGGAGTAATGAAAATTTCCTAACAGTTTGTGATGGTTGGGTTCATGTGTCAACTTGGCTAGGTGGCCTAGCTGTCTGGTCAAGCGGGCACTGGCCTGACGATTGCTGTGAGGATATTTGAGGCTGGTTAGTAAACCAACAGGCTGGTTTGTCTGATCATCAGTCAATTGACTGCAGCTGACTGATGACTCATCAAGGGGCGTGCTTCCACAGTGAGAGAATGCAATTGGCTGGATTTGGTGTGGGTGATCAGTTGGAGGCTTATAAGCCGGATGGTTAGGGAACCTTGACTTCTTCTTCAGCTGCTCAGTGAAGCATTTCCTGGGGAGCTCGTTGAAGTTGCTGGTTCGTTTCCTGAGGAGTTCGTCAAAGTTGTCGGTTCGTTTCCCGAGCAGTTTGTTGGACGTCTTCCTTGGAGTTGACAGTTTGTTGATGGCTCTGCAGAATTTGGACTTGTGCGTGCCCGCAGTTGCGTGAGTCACTTTTACAATTTGATAATCAGAGACATCTCTCATTGATTCTGTTTCCAAGGAGAACCCTAACTAATACACAATTGAACAAAAATTAATTGTGGTGATGGATACATAGCTGTATGATGGTACTGGGGGCAATTGATTGGACACTTTGGATCCTTGGGTAATTGTATGGTATGTGAACAATCTCAATAAAAAAAATTTAAAAACTTAGTGAACAATAATAAAATTATTTAGGGAGCACTATGCAAAAATATTTCAGATCAAGGGAGACAGTAAAATACAGTTTGGGGAATACTATGATACTAATGGAGTGTCGGGTTATTTTTTTCCATATGACTTGGTTAAAAAAAAATAAAGCTGAATGTCTAATGCTTTGTTTTTAGCACAAAATATGGATGTGAGTATCAAAATACCCATGACCTCCAATTGGTCACTTCAAAATGTATATAATTTCTGGTTATGGAATAACAGTGATGCTCACTACAATTGATTTTTTTTCTGCTGCATAAAACAAAAGTTCTAGCAAAATCCATAGAAGTACCTGAGAACTCAGAAAATTAAATAGAAAACCAAACCAAAAAAAAAAAAAAAAAAAAGTGGATTGTGGAGGATGGTCAAGACTTGGAGAATCAAATACCTGGAGTGAGTTTTCCATTTTTCCCCCTCTCTCAACTTTGTCCCAAGATGGAACACAGTCATGGAGAAGAAGAGCAGTGACAGCAGACAACTAAAACTCCAAAAGAAGCCCCCTTTCTCTGGTAACTGGAAAGTGAGCACATGTAGATGGAGAGAAGGGGGAGAATCCTCAAGCAGAGAGAGCCAGAGAATCAGACTCCATAATTTTGTCGATGAACCATTGACATCTCATACCCACAGCTGAGTTATCATGTGCAATACAAACCCAAATGAAAAGTGTTAAGGCTTTCAGAACTGAACTGAGATTTCAACAACAACATACAGAAGGAAAGCTAGAACTTGCTTGCAGTTTGAACCAAAATGAGTTGGTAGCCTGCAAAAATGTGATACATAAAAAAATTAAAACCTGTCAACATTTTCCAGAAAATTAAATTAGAAATGAGAGTCCACACAATGTTTACATCATGCCTGGTTTAATAATAAAGTTTCAATGATTGCAGATAATATTATTATTTGCAAATTATTTCTTCCAGTAAAGCCATTTATTTTGGATATGAATTTGCAATTCTTTATTCTAAAGTGCATATTAAACCATAAAGAAACATTAACATAGTCCATTTTCCCCATCTTTATTTTGATATATGGGGAAAGAAAAAGAGATGTTAAGCTTAGAAAAAAGTCATAAGGAGCATAATTAGCCCAAACTGTCCCCATAAAATTTTTCTTTTTAAGTTTTTAAGAGTTATTATCACTTTATTCATAGGATTTATGAAAAATAAAAATTAAAGTGAAATATTTGTGGCAAATAGACACTTCTTAAGGACTGCTACTGTCAAGTTGCTGAGGAATATGAGATGTAGCAGGCAGTCATCAGTGTTTCAGTAGGAAATGACAAACTTTACTGTTTATTTATAATCTAGGTAAATAAAAGATGAATAGACTCAAGTGTTTTGTGACACAGTATCCTTTGAGCAAAAGTCACAGAGTATTTGCAAAAGAGCATACAATTCCTAAGCACCAACTTCCAAAGCACTGAAGATTGATTTCTCAATCTCATCTAGTCATCTTTAAAGTAGAAATAATATGTGTCACAGTGTGATTGTGATTTTTTTACATCACTTTTTATCAAAGGTACACTTGAATCTGGAAGGCTAGCATGAAAAGTTCACCTTCCAGCTAAAATGGGAGGCCTGGAATCAGGTTCATTCAAATTGTGATCGATTTCAAACTTGAGTTATCTAAGCAAGATAATTATTACATTAGTTTTAATAGATATTTTAACAGGTCATTTATATTTGGCAATATAAATAAGAGGGGCTTGCCCTTTAATAAGCTCTAACATCAATACTTGAATTTTTTTTTTTAATCATCATTTTATTGAGATATATTCACATACCACGCAGTCATACAAAACAAATTGTACTTTCGATTGTTTACAGTACCATTACATAGTTGTACATTCATCACCTAAATCAATCCCTGACACCTTCATTAGCACACACACAAAAATAACAAGAATAATAATTAGAGTGAAAAAGAGCAATTGAAGTAAAAACACTGGGTGCCTTTGTCTGTTTGTTTCCTTCCCCTACTTTTCTACACATCCATCCATAAACTAGACAAAGTGGAGTTTGGTCCTTATGGCATTCCCAATCCCATTGTCACCCCTCATAAGCTACATTTTTATACAACTGTCTTCGAGATTCATGGGTTCTGGGTTGTAGTTTAATAGTTTCAGGTATCCACCACCAGCTACCCCAATTCTTTAGAACCTAAAAAAGGTTGTCTAAAGTGTGCGTAAGAGTGCCCACCAGAGTGATCTCTCGGCTCGTTTTGGAATCTCTCTGCCACTGAAGCTTATTTCATTTCCTTTCACATCCCCCTTTTGGTCAAGAAGATGTTCTCCATCCCACGATGCCGGGTCTACATTCCTCCCCGGGAGTCATATTCCACGTTGCCAGGGAGATTCACTTCCCTGGGTGTCTGATCCCACGTAGGGGGGAGGGCAGTGATTTCACCTTTCAAGTTGGCTTAGCCAGAGAGAGAGGGCCACATCTGAGCAACAAAGAGGCATTCAGGAGGAGACTCTTAGGCACAAATACAGGGAGGCCTAGCCTCTCCTTTGCAGCAACCGTCCTCCCAAGGGTAAAACTTATGGTAGAGGGCTCAACCCATCAAACCACCAGTCCCCTATGTCTGTGGTCATGTTAGCAACCATGGAGGTGGGGTAGGCGAATACCCCTGCATTCTCCACAGGCTCCTCAAGGGGGCACTACATCTTTTTTTTTTTTTCCTTGTTTGTCTTTTTTCTTTTTCTTTTTTTTTTTTTAACTTTCCCTTCTTTTTTAAATCAACTGTATGAAAAAAAAGTTAAAAAGAAAACAAACATACAATAAAAGAACATTTCAAAGAGACCATAACAAGGGAGTAAGAAAAAGACAACTAACCTAAGATAACTGCTTAACTTCCAACATGTTCCTACTTTACCCCAAGAAAGTTATGTAATATAGCAACATTTCAGTGAACTTGTTCCTACTACATCCATCAGAAATTAACAGACCATAGTCATTTCTGGGCATCCCCAGAACGTTAAATAGCTTATCTGTTCTTCTTGGATTATTGTTCCCCCTTCCTTAATTGCTCTCTACTGCTAGTTCCCCTACATTCTACATTATAAACCATTTGTTTTACATTTTTCAAAGTTCACATTAGTGGTAGCATATAATATTTCTCTTTTTGTGCCTGGCTTATTTCGCTCAGCATTATGTCTTCAAGTTTCATCCATGTTGTCATGTGTTTCACGAGATCGTTCCTTCTTACTGCCGCGTAGTATTCCATCGTGTGTATATGCCACATTTTATTTATCCACTCATCTGTTGAAGGACATTTGGGTTGTTTCCATCTCTTGGCAATTGTGAATAATGCTGCTATGAACATTGGCGTGCAGATATCTGTTCGTGTCACTGCTTTCCGATCTTCCGGGTATATACCGAGAAGTGCAATCGCTGGATCGAATGGTAGCTGTATATCTAATTTTCTAAGGAACTGCCAGACTGACTTCCAGAGTGGCTGAACCATTATACAGTCCCACCAACAATGAATAAGAGTTCCAATTTCTCCACATCCCCTCCAGCATTTGTAGTTTCCTGTTTGTTTAATGGCAGCCATTCTAATCGGTGTGAGATGGTATCTCATTGTGGTCTTAATTTGCATCTCTCTAATAGCTAGTGAAGCTGAACATTTTTTCATGTGTTTCTTGGCCATTTGTATTTCCTCTTCAGAGAACTGTCTTTTCATATCTTTTGCCCATTTTATAATTGGGCTGTCTGTACTATTGTCATTGAGTTGTAGGATTTCTTTGTATATGCAAGATATCAGTCTTTTGTCAGATACATGGTTTCCCAAAATTTTTTCCCATTGAGTTGGCTGCCTATTTACCTTTTTGAGAAATTCCTTTGAGGTGCAGAAACTTCTAAGCTTGAGGAGTTCCCATTTATCTATTTTCTCTTTTGTTGCTTGTGCTTTGGGTGTAAAGTCTAGGAAGTGGCCGCCTAATACAAGGTCTTGAAGATGTTTTCCTACATTATCTTCTAGGAGTTTTATGGTACTTTCTTTTATATTGAGATCTTTGGTCCATTTTGAGTTAATTTTTGTGTAGGGGGTGAGGTAGGGGTCCTCTTTCATTCTTTTGGATATGGATATCCAACTCTCCCAGCCCCATTTGTTGAAAAGACCATTATGGCTCAGTTCAATACTTGAATTTAAAGATGTCAAGTTTTCAAAGCTAAATTATCTGGTTCTTGATAATCCAATTTTTATCACATCCTTTCAGTGTAAAGATTCACATACATAGGGACACAAATGATGTTGAATAATACCAATTTTGGTATTAAATATTAAACAGCAACAATAATGCTTTTGCTTTTTCAAATGGATTAAATTTTCGATTCAAGCCTAACATCAATAAAAGTGAGAGATTTTAACATATCTCACTAAGAAAATAATAAACAGAGCAATGAAATTAGTAAGTATATAGAATCGAACCACAGTTAACCGACTTAACCTAACTGACATAGAGAGATAGAAAGAACATTACGTGATAACTGCAGAGTGCATGTTCTTTTGAAGTGCCCAAGAACCCTTACTAACTAGACAATATGCTGGCCTTTAAAGCAGGTCCAAACAAATTTCAAAGAAAAAAAATAATGCAGAATATATTCTTTGACCACAGTGTTATTAAACTTGAAATTAGTAATGGCAAAATAATTGGACAATTCTCAAATATTTTTAAATTAAGAAACACATAATTAAATAAACTGTGGGTCAAAGAAATAAAATCCAAATGAAAATTAGAAAACACTTTGAACTGCATTATAATTAAAACTCAATATAAAAGAGTGTAGGATGCATCTAAAATAGTATTTTAAGATTTTAGGGGGAGTTTATAGCTTTATCTGCATATATTAGGAAAGAAGAAATGCAGAAAATAATTGATAAAAGCTTTCATCTCAAGAAATTGGGAAAAAATTACAAGTTAAGCTCAAAAAATGTCCAAGCATGGATATAATAAAAATAAGAAAAAAGTGAAATAGCTGATGTATACCAGAGAAAAAATAACAAGCTCAACAGTCAGTCTTTAAAAAGACTAATAAAATCTGTAAATTCTTAGCAAAAATGTGAAAAAAGGAAACAGAACAAAAATGTTCAATATCAAGAATGAAAAATAGGACATCACAAAAAATCCTAGAGATGTTAAAAAGTCAAAGAGAATAAATTATGGGCAATTTCATATCAATAAATATGAAAATTTAGATGAAATGGACAAATGTCTTGGAAAACTGTTACTAAAACTGGCAACAAGTAATAATATTACATGTTGTTAATGCTATATTTATTAAAGTGATTGAAACTCAGTGCACAAATATCTGTTCGGGTCCCTACTGGGTCACATGGTAATTCTATACCTAGCTTTCTGAGGAACTATCAAACTGTCTTCCACAGCAGCTGCATCATTTTTCATTTCCATCGGCAATGATTGAGTGTTCCTATTTCTCCACATCCTCCCCAACATTTATAATTTTCTTGTTTTTAACTAGTAGCCATTCTGATTGATGTGAGATGGTATCTCATTGTGGTTCTGATTTGCATGTCCCTAAGTAGCTAATGATATTGAGCATCTTTTCATGTGGTTTTTGGCCATTTGTGTATACCCTTTGGAGAAATGTCTATTCAAGTTTTTTGCTCACTTTTTAATTGAGTTGTTTATCTTTTTATTGTTGAGTTGTGGGATTTCTTTATATATGCTGGATATTAAACCCTTATTGGATATGTAGTTTCCAAATGATTTCTTCCACTGAGTAGGTTCTCTTTTCACTTTCATGATAAACCCTTTGATGCATAAAAGTTTTTAATTTTGATGAGATCCCATTTAACTATTTTTTTTCTTCTCATTGCTTGTAGTTTAAGTGCAAAGTCTATGAAAGCATTGTCTAACACAAGATCCTGAAGATGTTTCCCTATATTTTTTTCTGGAGTTTGATAGTCCTGGTTTTTATATTTAGGTCTTTGATCCATTTTGAGTTAATTTTTGTGTATGGTGTGAGAGAGGGGTCCTGATTCTTTTTCTTTTTTTTTTTGTATATGGATAATATCCAGTTATCCTAGTACCATGTGTTGAAGAGATTATTCTTTCCCAATTGAGTGGACTTTGCAGTCTTGTCAAAAATAAATTGGCCAAAAAAAAAAAAGTAAATGAACAATGGAGGGGAGGAAAGGAATGGGATGTTTGGGATGTTCTTTTTTATTTTAATCTTTATTTTATTTTTTGGATAATGAAAATGTTCAAACTTTGTGGTGATAAATGCACAACTACATGACAATACTGTTAACAACTGATTGCATACTTTGAATGATTGTATGTTATGTGATTATATCTCAATAAAATTGCATTAAAAAATCAAAAAATAAATAAATAAAGTGATTGAAACTATAATTAAAGAACAAGCTAGGCCCAAATGGCTTCACAAAAGGGAAGAATAACACTGCTCTTCACAAATTCATAATATAGTAAAGAGGGAAAATGCCTAAACTAGTTTTATGAGGCTATCACAACCTTTATATTAACCTGACAATACTGTTATAAGAAAGAAAAATTATATTCTAATCTCACTAATGAACATAGAACAAAAAACTAAAGATATTAGCATATCAAATCCACTAATATATGAAAAGAATAATGCATCATAACAAAATGGGGTTAATTCCAAGAATGCAAGTTTGGTTCAGCATCAGAAAATAAGTCAACATGATTCATCACATTAACATAATAAACAAGAAAAAAAAGCCACAATTATTTCAATAGATTCAGAAAGGGCATTTATTAAAATTTAACATCCTTTCATATAAAAATTTCTAGCAAATTAGAAATGGAAGGACTCTTCTTTAATGTCATGAGTGTCTTTAAAATATAATCCTGGTAAATATAATTTTTAAAGGGACAATATTGAAAGCTTTCTCCCTGAGATCAGGAATAAGAGAAGCATGACCACTATCACTCCTTCTATCCAGCATTGTACTGAAGGATTTATCATATGTAATAAAGCAATATAAGAATTTAAAAACATAACAATTACAATACAGGAAACAAAATTGTCATTATTCACAGATGACTTGATTATAAACATTGGAAATCCAAACCAATCTACAAATCAACTTTCAGAATTAATAAGTGAATTTAGCAAGTTTGCTTATTATAAGGTACAGACAAAAATCAATTATTTCTATATACTAGTAGCATATAATGGGAAAATAAAATATATAAAATAATGCCATTAACCATAACATCAAAAAATTTCAAATACATGAAAATGAAATTTAACAAAATACAGAAGACTTCTATGCAGAAAACTACAAAAATTACTGAGGAGAATTTATAAAGACTTGAACAAATGGAGGACTAGACCAAGTTCATGATTTAGAAGATTCACTATTTCAAAATATCAGTTCTCTCCTAATGCTCTTTAGATTCTCTAATGCTCTTTAGATTCTATGTATTCCCAATTACAATTGCAGCATGTATCCTGTAATAAGCTGATTTAATTCTTAAAAGAAAAGTCAAAGAGCCAATAATAGCTAAGATACTCCTGCAGAAGAACAAAGGATTCCTACCAAATATCAAGACTTATAAAGCTACAGTAATAAGATAGTGTGAAATTGGGACATGTTTTGAGAGAAATACGCTAATTAATGGAACAGAATAGGAAACTCAGAAACACATACACATATATATAGCTATCTGACTTAAGAAACATGTGGCACTGCAGGGCAGAGGGGAAAGGATGGCTTTTTCAGTAAACGGTATTAGCTAAACTGGATATTCATTTGGAGGGAAAAAACCTAACCTGACCCCTATTTTGCATCATACCAAACAACGAATACCAAGTGAATCCTAATTTTAGCTGTGCACAATAAAACAATAAAGTTTTAGGAGAATACACAATATTAGCCATCAAATTAAAAAATAAAAAAGAGCTACTGAACTTAATTAAAATTAAGACCCTTTAGGTTCATCAAAAGACACCACTAAGAGAGTAATATATTATTTTATAATATATCCAGAATATTTAAAGAACATCTACAAAGGCAACCTAAAAGAAAAATGGGCAAAAGACTTGAACAGGTACTTCACAAAGGAGTGGACTCAAATAGACAAACATGCTCAATATCATTAATCATTAAGGAAATGCAAATTAAAATGACAATCATATACTACTATATACTCACAGGGACGCTAATATGAAACACATACAAACATACATATACACACATATACAAATACACACACACACACATTTGGAGCAGTGAAAAATCTTGTGCACTGCTGTTGGGAATCTGAATTAGCACAATGTCTTGGGAAAACTGATTTTGGTGGTCTACTAGCTCTAAACATATCAATATTCTATGATGTAGCAATTCCACTCCTAGTAATATACACAAAAGCAATGTATTCATGGGAGTTCCACAAGACATGAGCATATAATCATAGCCGCTTAATTTATGATAAATAAATAGGTTTGGACACCAAACCTAACAAAACCATTCTATGGTGACAGAAACCAGAATAATAGTTATTTGGTAAATTGTGAGTAATGACAGTGAGTGCCATAAGGGAAGTTTCTGTGGTGCTGACAAAGTTCTATTCTTGTGCTGAGTGATGATTATGCAATGCATTCATCTAATAACTCATTTTAGATCTATGCATTTTATTCTGTTAAACTTCAATAATAAATGTTATTCAAAAAATGAAATAGAGAATTTAAACTTAAGAAATTACAATTTTATTTATCATCCATACTTAGTTTAGGACACCACCTAGTTCTCAACTTCCCCATGTGTACCTAGAAGAGAACTAAACTTAAAATAATTTATGAATTAATTAGTAAATATAAATTCCAATGAGTATTTTTCAAAAGCAGTTTGTGTTCTTTGTTGTAACTCATTAAAATGCAAAAATGCATAGCATTTTCATAGTTAACTTTCATTGAATAATGTTTATATCTCATGTGAGATATTCATATTTATGCATTACATGCATAACTATTTGTATGTGTTTCATGTCTAGCAGAATTCAGAAGAATTTAATGTAAAAAAAACTTAGAAGAGCGAGAAGATGTTATTAAAAATCCCATTTTCACCACTACCCAGCTGTAGAACTGGGCAAATCCTTAATATCTCTAGGTTACGGATATAAATAGTGGTTTGAATTTGTGCCAGTCACTTCATTTCTCTACTATGTAGGAAAAAGTATCCGTAATCAACAAGCTACCTTAAATATTCACATAGGTCATTTCTTAATCTAGCATACTATGATTACAATTTAAAAGGATTCCCTGGAATAAAGCATTTTAGCCAGTCTTTTTATTACTGCTTGATATAGGGAATGCCTCATCTGTTCCATTATTTGATTGAAATATAAAATCATAAATTAATTGAAGACAGATGACTAGTTCTGGCTTGCCCAGAATCAAATGTATTGACTTTCCTATGTTTGGCTAAGTTTCACTTAATATCCTCTGTGCTGGTTTGGATGTATTATGGCCCCCAGAAAAAGCCATATTCTTTGATGCAATCTTGTGGGGCAGACATATTAATGGGGATTAAGTTGGAATGTTTGGATTAGGTTGTTTGCATGGAAATGCACCCCACCCAATTGTTGGTGATGACTTTGATGAGATATTTCCATGGAGGCATGGCCCCACCCATTCAGGGTGGGTCTTGATCAGTGGAGCCATATAAATGAGCTGGCAAACAGAAGGAACTCAGTGCAACTGAGAGTGGCATTTTGAAGAGGAGCTACAGCCAAGAGGGACACTTTGAAAACAGCAAAGGAGCTGCAGACGAGAGACAGTTTGAAGACAGCGGTTGAAAGCAGACTCTTGCTCCAGAGAAGCTGAGAGAGGACAAATACCCCAAGTGCAACTGAGTGACATTTTTGAGGAACTGCAGCCTCAAAATGTCCTGGGAGAAAGCCATTTTGAAACCAGAACTTTGGAGCAGATGCCAGCCATGTGCCTTCCCTACTAACAGAGGTTTTCCGGACACCATTGGCCATCCTCCAGTGAAGTTACCCAATTGCTGATGCATTACCTTGGACACTTTATGGCCTTAAGACTGTAACTGTGTAACCAAATAAATAAACCCCTTTTATAAGAGCCAATCCATTTCTGGTGTTTTGCATTCTGGCAGCATTAGCAAACTAGAACATCCTCCAAGCCACAATTAATAAACCATGACTTTAATTTTTCCAAGCATATTAATCATATGACACATTTGCTGCCCAGAGAGACATGAACTTATAAAGGATATAGGTAAATAGAGGAGAAAAGTTAATTAAACCTAACAACCTGTTAAATTTACATGAAGTATGAACTCAATGCCAAAATCTAGCATGTTTTGTGCTTTAAACATATTATTAAGAAAACTTTTAAATCTCACATTTGAAAAGACACATCAACATATTTTATATTTCAAATGATTTTAATTATATATTTCAGATCTTTTTCAGAAATGAGTTATTTTTAGAACACAATTTGACATAATTAAATAAAAATACGTTAATTTCAAATGCAAAATGAGTTTAACCAAATTAACTGGTGATTTAATACAGAAGGTGATAAGAACATTCTAAACAAATAAAACAGTTTAAGAAAATCACAGCAACTATGGGAGAGTAGGTCACAGATTTTATCTGAACAGAGTAAATGAGGTATGTAATGGAAGTCAATGCTGGAAAGGTGAACTTTGATCAGACAGTAAAGGGAATTTTATGATGCCTGAAAGCAATTTTACACTCTAAGCAATGGTAGTCACCAAAGATACAGTCACCAAAGATCAGGAGAAGAGTAACAGTCAAAAGCAGTACTTTAGGAAATTTTGATCTGGTAGAGTATTTGAAATGTAGCAATGGAAAAAATTTCTGAATTCCTCACAGGTGTAATTGCCACCTATGCATACTGTGATGATTCCCAAATACTTATTGCTAATCCTTGAACTCTCTCCAAAGGTGCAGAAATGAAAATCCAAATGATTGATTATCTTATGTGTCTCTCAAATTCAACATATACTAAACTCACATTTTAGACCCAAACTCTTGACGGTTTTCTCTATTCTTCTTAATAACATGATCACCCACATTGTCACATATCCAAGAATCTCAGCCCCACATACAATGAATCTCCAGTCTGTTTTTACTGCTTCTAGAACAGAAGCAGTAAAAACATGGTACACATTTCCACTGCACTGCCTTAAATCAAGCCCACGTCATTCCGCTAACCTGGCCTGCTAACTGATATTCCTTTCTCCAATATCTTCCACCATTAATCCGTGCTACATTCTGCTGCATGAAAATTGTTGTTTAATAAAAAATAAATGATCAAATAAGTGAATAAATAAACAACTAAAAGTTTGAGAAAGCAACTCTTCTGGTTATGTCACCATCATGTTCAAGTCCTATAAAGTCTATAAAAGTCTCTTGAGCCTAAATGGCCAAGTTCATGCACCTTAGCATATCATAAAAGCAAGGGTGATATTCAAAATATTTATCAACTGGCACAATATGGTCACAGAACTGTCAGCAGACACCAAGTCCATTCAGAACCGATGCTGCCTATAAACAGCAAGTGTGTTGTACTGCCACGTACCAGCTTTAGATAAGCCCTGACTACAGGGTCCTCCATGGTCCCATCCTGGTCTCCTCTTAGCTGGTGCTTGGTTGCTTCCACCTAACACCTTTGCCCTCCAACAATGTGGAGTCAATATTACTTTGGTCACAAGAAACTTCAGAGCATCAGAACTCATTTTATGGCCGAACTTTGGTTATTATATGGCATATCAAAGCATGCATTTCAAAGTACCCATTTTCTTTCTCATAATATCTTATTATGCTACTTCTTTCTCTTTGTACCTAGTCATAGATAATAATCTTAGTGTGTATATATATATATATACACATATATTTCCATTTTGTGTGTACCCATATAACTTATGATATATACATGTACGTATATGTATTTCTGTGTAAGTATGTTTGTAATGTTGGAGTGTCCCAGAGCTCAATGCCTGGATCTCTTATCTTTTATCCATTTTCATTCACTTCGTTGGAGATCTCAACCAGTCTTCTGACTTTAAATAACTTTTCTGTGTTAGTAACTTCCAAAAGTACATCTCTACTTCAGAACCTCTTCTGAACATCAGTGATATATTAACTGCCTATTTGACATTTTTACTTGCATGTCTAATAGATGCATTATGCCTAAAATATCCATGACCTGATATACCTGCAAGATACACCCTACCACAGGTTTGCCCATCTCAGTGGAAGTCAACTCCATCCCTTCATTTGCTCATGGCAAAAACCCTTGGAGTCATACATGATGCATCTCTCTCACAACCTCATTCAACCCATCAGGAATTCACCCTAGGTCTTCTTCAAGTAAAATCCAGAATTTGTCTGCTCCCCACTGTCTCTCCAGTGCTAAGACTCTTGTTCAAGTGATCACCATATCAATGTGGATTACCATAGTAGCCTCCAACAGGTCTCTCTGCTTCCAACTTTGCCTCCCTCCAGTCTATTGACAGCATCTGAACAATCCCTTCAAAATTTGTCTGTAATGTCACTCCTTGCTCAAAGCCCCCACTTTACTCAAATTAAAAGTTGAAGTGCTTTGAAGGTTGTCACTGTTCTGTTTATATGTTGGATTTTGCAGTGGAAAATGTATTAAAAAAAAAAAAAAAAGCTGAAGCCCTCCTAATGGCCTATAAACTTCTGCAAGGTCTTACATGATCTAATTTTTCTCCTTAGCTAAACTCTCCCATCACCTTTGGCCTCCCACATACTATTCTCCCCATTTCTCATTCTGCACTTACCACATCTGGTTGCCTTATTTCTTCCTCTCCCTGGAACACTCCTCTCCTATATACCTTCACCTCCTCCAAGTCTTTGAGCAAATCATATCTGATCCATGAGACATGCCTGGACCAATCAATTTAATATTGCCACATTCTCACCCAATCCAATCCCAGCTACTCTGATTTTCTTATTTTCCATTGACTTATCACTTTCCAATATGTTATTTAATTACTTACGCATTGACTTTATTGGTTGTTTTATGTCCCTCCAGCTAGAAAGTAAGTCCCATGAAGGATGGGATCATTGTCTGTTTTGCTGGCTGATGTGAACACGTGCATAAGGACCCATAACCATGCTTAGCATTTTTAAGAGCCCGGTTACTGTTTATTAAATAATTGAATATATTTGTATCTTTAAAGTCACCTCAATTCCCTTTTGTGAATGAAGTGTAAAACTTTTGTGTAATAAATGCACCCCCATATCTTGCATAATGCTGCCCCTTCCCTGCGTAGAATAATTTTACTCACTGGAACTCCTCACGACTACAACATTCACAACCACCAACACAGCACACACATACTTTAAATCCCTCAGACAGAGCTCAAGGATTACCTTTTCTTTGAAGCTTTTCTGGCTCCCAGAAAGAGGAAATTGTTTTGTCTTCTCTGACAACACAGTAAGCTGTACATATTTTAATATTGCTAATACACTTTATTTTACTGTTCTGTTTAAAGGCACACCTTTGGGATAGTTCTGTTTCAACATGATTCCTTAGACCATGAGCTCTTCAAGGGTGGAGTCCTTGTGTAATTCACCTTAAAAGCCCAGCACCCGACATGGCATAGGTGTCTCTCAAATGTTTGTTGAATTAGGAATTATTAAAATGCCAGGAGATAGGAGGAAATTTAGGAGTCAATTTATACCCTGGTATTCTGCTAGTACTGCACTGTCAGCCTCTTAACCAGCAGGCCAGCCTTCTGGACTTCATACTGGGTACATCAAAAACAGTGTCCTGACATTGCCACATTAGGGCATGGCCTCAGCTAAGTGCTTCTGATGGGTATCAGCCAATATTAGTGGGCAGCCTTCATCTTTCATTGTCACCCTATAGCACCAGCCATGCACAGTAGCCTGCTGACTGCATATCTTTGGGCTCTAAGAAATACCATCTGTGTACAATGGGCTGAAAGGCTCCAGGATGTTGACAATGGTTATGGTTTTAAAAAGTGCCTGAAGCTAAGGAAATGCCTTAACAATGCCTTGCTATTCTTCATAACACAAGAAAAGCTGCTTTAAGACACTGTATCCAAACTACTTGGTGAGTTGGTTAATAAGCATAAAAGGCATGCTAATTACCTTAGTGACAATTTTTCGAGGGTAGATATTATTCATTGTCCTGTTGCCATACTGTCATAAGTGTGCATTTTATTAATGTGGTAGAGTTTTTATAAACCAGCATATCTACACTAAGTGAGCCTGTCATGAGGTTATGGGACATGGAAAGTGATGCATCTTTTTGAATCTGTACAGAAGGCCTTTTCTTAAGTATCACAGTAAGCAGAATGCTTGGTCAAGACTTCCCAAGGATTTAAAATAAATATTTTAAAAGAAAGCTTAAATGCAAATACTTCCTTTCCCAAGTTTAACAACAGCCATTAACAACAACCATATCAAGGAAACAGAATCAACCTGACATGTAAAAATTTCTGAGGAAAGGATTTTTAAAAATCTATGTAGTATCCATTTTGATAACGTCAGCATAAAGTAAAATGACTCAAGGTACTCAAATTTTACATCTTGAACAAACCACAATGCTTACATTCCTTTAAAAACGTGTTTATTTTAAAGATAGGGTCTCATCATTCCTAGAACTATTATGCTGTGCATGTGACTAATATGTAAAAAATGCACTGTGTTGGATTATAAGAGTGATTTTGTTTTTTGTTTTTTTAAAAGAGTGCTCAAGATAATGACTCTTTCCTCCACTAATTAAACAAAAAGTTTGGTTAAAAAATACAGTATGTAAACTGCATGCCACATATATGACAAACATCACAATTTGTTGATTGTATTTTTAACAGAATTCTTATGTTAATGATTATTTATATTGAGAATTAAACAACCACATTTGGTTTAAGTATGCAATGTATTTTTAAATAAAATGTCAGCTCTTCATAATCAAGTATCAGGGATCAATTACAGGAGCAGAACCACCATGAGACATGAGATAAGGATTAATTATAAAAATCAGACCTTACACAATGGTGGAAGAACAGGGGAAAGTGAGGACCAGAGAGGATGTTGGAAGATCAGAGATGTAGTCAGCAACCAGTTAATCTGAAAAGCCAAATTACACACCCACCAAAAGGAGAGTGAGAAGAGAAGGCAAGTGGGGAGAGACATCCATGGGAAGGCAATGCCTCTGTGTTGCTATCACTTATGTGGGCCTGCTGCCAAACATCTGGTGGTGCACCAGCTGCCACTGTTGGTCAAAGCAGCCAGCATGCAGGAAGAAGTGGATGTAGAGTGCAAGAAGTAAAAGCAAGCCGGAACCCATCAGTTCCTCTCCATCAATCATCACATCAACCACAATGACCTTATTACAGAATAAATATCTCCTGCTTCACTTTGACCCTCTAAATGTAACACTAATTCCACTTTTCACCAATTCTAATTCAGAACTGGACCACTCCCCTAGTATCTCAATTCTAAAGAGTATTCTCTTTCTCTCCTATATTTTCAAACTTTTCCCGTCAGCATACAAATATGCACATATTTCTTGTACTGTGTAAAACTCCTCCTTTAATATCACCATTTCCTTTGGCAGTGGTTTCTTTTCTTCTGCTCTACAATGTATTGAAATAAAGACTCTTGCCCATTCCACAGGAAGCTACTTTAACAAATATCAACAATAATTTCTAATTGCTAAATCCAAATAACTCTTTTGGTCTTTGTTTTAATGACTCCTCTGCAACATGTGACACTGTGGACAGTTTGAAGCCCTCTTTTCTTGGTTTCTATGATGTATACTTTCTTAGTGTTACTCTAACATTTTTAGATATTACTTCTCAGAGTATTTGTGTTCTTTACTTTGAGTGTCCATATTTCAGTTATATTCTTTTAGTTGCAAGCAGCAGAATATGTCTGTCTAAGTAGAAAGGAGTTTGCTTAAAAGATACCAGGATAGCTTACAGAATCAAAGATATTGCTTAACAAAGAGCATCAGAAACATCCTGCATGCTAATCTCTGCCTCAGAGTCTGCTTCTCTGCAACCAACCTTTTCTTTAGGGGACTGTCATAAAATGATTCAGCTCCAACCCCTTACATATCTGTGTATTCTTCAATTGGCCCAGCTTGGATATCTTCTCTCATGCACCTTTAGGTCATGGTTTTAGGAAAAGATATTTGTCATGGATGTGATCGCAAGGTAATTGTTGCCAGTTTGGAAAAGCTGAGCTTTGCTTCTGGCTCTTCCAGTCTCCTAGAAATCCTGTTAGTTCTCTTGTGAAATTGTACTTACCTTTCAAGTATAACATCATCCCCACATAGAATTACTACTCCCTTAGTGATGTGATGGTAGTTGGCTTCTATTATTGGTGGCATTGTATTTTGAATATTTTTATGCATACTTGGCTTTTCTGTTAAGCTAAAACAAATCTCTTGGGAGGAAAAACTAAGAATCCTCTTTATATGCACAACATCATACTTCTAAATTGTAGGTAATCAAAATCTAGAATATACATAATGACACTTTACCAAGAGGTCAACATGGCTGTTAACTGGCAATGGATATTTGTATCATAGCTATTTATCAAAAATTTTTATTAAATTTTTGATATTTACATCTGCAAAGCAAAGTTTAGTAATTTTAATCACAACCTAAAATATTCTTGTTAAAATATAACCTTGACTAATTAGCATTCAAGACCCCACAATACTACCTCTAGCCTAACCCTCTTTATGTCTTCTGATTGGCTTTTGTGTTCAAGTCAGCACTCATGCTTCCTTACTTATGATTTGAAAAACTAATTCTATACTGCAATAATTACACAACTTGGGAAATTGAAAAGACTCACAAAACTCCACAGAGAATTCATACACAAAGCTTTAATCAAGGTAAAGATGGAGACAATATCTTTATTCTACTGATTAGCAAGCAAACCAGCCCTCTGCTCCAGGAGAAGACACTATCTGCCAAGGTTGTTTGCTATACAAAAACTTTTGAAAGAATTAATCTGGAACAAAAGCTGTCAGAGTCATTACTAAAAAAAATTCAATACTCAGAAGTTTACTTAGTAAGCCAATAGTAGAAATAAGATAGACTATTAAACAAAATAATCAATTATTATAAAAGAAAGTAAAAAATAAAAGACCAAATAGAAAACTGATAGCAATGTGGTAGATCTATATCCACCCATATTTATAATCTCATTGAATATAGAAGGTCCAAAAACACCAATTAAAAAGAGCTATTCAATCTTCTTGACCAAAAGGGGGATATAAAATGAAACAAAATAGTTTTAGTGGCTGAGAGATTTCAAATGGAGTTGAGAGGTCACTCTGGTGGACATTCTTATGCACTATATAGATAACACCTCTTAGGTTTTCATGTATTGTAACAGCTGGAAGTAAATGCCTGAAACTCTCAAACTCCAACCCAGTAGTCTGGACTCCTAAAGACGATTGTATAATGTAGCTTTCAAGGGGTGATTGTGATTGTGAAAACCTTGTGGATCACACTCCCTTTATCTAGTATATGGATAGATGAGTAGAAAAATTGGGACAAAAACTGAATGAAAAATATGGTGGGATGGGGAGGATGGTTTGGGTGTTCTTTTTTATTTTTATTTTTTATTCTTATTCTGATTCTTTCTGATGTAAGGAAAATGTTCAGAAATAGATTGTGGTGATGAATGCATAACTACATGATCATACTGTGAACAGTTGATTGTATACCACAGATGATTGTATGGTATGTGAATATATTTCAATAAAATTGAATTTAATTTAAAAAAATGCAAAAAAAAAGAGCTATTCAGACTGAGTTTTTAAAATGCAGCTACACCCCATCTACAAGGAGCTCACATTAATAAGAAGACACAGCTACATCAAAATAAAATGAACAAAATCAGTTTTATACAAAATTAAGTATAACAAAACTAGAGTGGCTATACTAAAATCAAACAAAGTCAATGTCAGAACATTTTATAATGATAAAGGGCCCAATTTATTTAAGAAGGTACACCAATTCTAAATGTGTATGCATTCAAAAATAGAGCTTCAAAAAATATGAAGCATAAAATGACAGATTTGAAAAAGGTTATAGACAAATCCAGAAATAGAAGTAGGGTTTTTGATACTCTTGTATCAGAAATTTATAGAACAAATAGTAAATCGGTAGAAATGTAGAACACCTGAACAACACTATCATCTAACTATACCTGATTTATATTTATAGAATACTCCAAACAAAAGCCATAGAATATACATCCGTTATTTTCTAGTGTATATCGAACACTCACCAAGAGAAGTCATATGCTGGGCCACAAAACAAGTTACGAAATGATACTAATCCTAAACAAATTATTTCAGACAGTACAAGAGAAAAGAACATTCTGAACTCATTAAGTCCAGCAGAAAATTGAAAATGACATTACAAAAAGAGAAACCTGCAGAACAATATCCCTCATGAACATACATATAAAAATATTCAATAGAATATTAAATAATAGGATCCAGCAATATAAAAAGCTTACTATATCATGTCCAATTGGGATCTATCCCAGGAACACAAGATTGTTTTAACATTTTAAATCAGTTTTTCACCACATTAAAACAATAAAGGAGGAAATCAAATGACATTCTCATAGATGCAGTAAGTGCACATGACAAAATGCAAAAATTCATAATAAAAACTGTCAGAAAATTACAATTAGAAGGAAATTCTCTCAACCTGCTAAAAGGCACCTAGCAAAAATATACAGCTAACATCACATTCAAAGATGAAAGATTGAATGCTTTCCCTTTAATATTGGGAACAAGGCAAGGATCTACAACTACACATGCTCTCCACTCACCCTCGCCACTTCTATTCAACATGGTATTGGAGATCCTAACCATTGCAATAAGTCAGTACAAATGAATAAAAGGCATACAGATAGGAAAGGAACAAAATCTATGTTTATTCACAGACAACATGATATTGTATGTGGAAAATCCTAAGAAATCTACAGAAAACTATTAGAACTAAAAAATGAGTTATATAGATGCACAGGCTGTAAGATTAATACAACAATCATTTGTGTTCTTATATACTAACATCTACTGTAAAGCTATAATAATATAGACAATGCGGTATTTTTGTGTGAATAGAAATATAAGTTAATAGAACAGAACTGAGAAACTCATATGAGACTAATTGATTTTTGATAAAGATGCCAAGATAATTCAAGGAGAAATGGGAATTTGTCTTTCCAACAAATGTAGATAGAAGAGCTGGAAATCCATTTTTAGGAAATGAACTTCAACTATTACCTCTTACTATACTCAAAAAATAACTTAAAATTAACCATAGAACTTAATATAAAAGCTAAAACTTCAAAAGTTGTAAAAAAAAAAGATTGTATAAGAAAGCATAGGGAAAAATCTTTACAACCTAATATTACTTAGATGGGGCACAAACAGCCCAAAATGAAATAAAACATTAAAACACTGGACTTCATCAAAATTAAAAATTTCTATTTTTCAAAAGACATTTTCAACAGAATGAAAAATTTTTTCTTCCACATTCAGGAAGAAAATATTTACTAACCATATACCTGACAAAAGATAGAAATTGAATATTTAAAGAACCCCTACAAATAAACAATAAGGCACACATACACATAAAAAACCTTGCAAGTGATTTGAACAAATCTTTCCAAAAAGTAGATATATTAATGGTAAATAAGCACATGAATAAATTGCTTCACATCATTAATATTTAGGGAAATTCAAAGCAAAACCATA
Organism: Choloepus didactylus; assembly: GCF_015220235.1. Classification (NCBI taxonomy): domain Eukaryota; kingdom Metazoa; phylum Chordata; class Mammalia; order Pilosa; family Megalonychidae; genus Choloepus; species Choloepus didactylus. The sequence goes on from NC_051309.1 coordinate 192,253,486, forward strand.
ATGTGATATCAAAACACACATATTAAAATGGCTAAAATTAAAAAGACTTATCACACCAAGTGTTGGAGATGATGTGCAGCATGGGGAATTCTCATTCTTTGTTGATGGGAATGTGCAACCACATAGAAAAAACTTTGACAACTTATTATAAGGTAATAAATACACTTATATGATCTAGCAATTACACTTATATGCATTTAGCAGGGAAATGAAAATATATGACCACAGAAATACTGGTACATAAATGTTCATAGCATCTTTATTCTTAATAGTCAAAAACCAGAGAAACTCAAATGTCCATAAGCAATCAAATAGCTAAACAATCATGATATTTTCATACAATGGAATACTTCTTAGAAATAGAAAAGAATTAACTACTGATACATGCAACAACATACATGAATTTCAAAAATTGTATACTGAGTGAAAAAGCCAGTTACTAAAGAATAGGTAATATGGAATTCCATTTATATGAATCTCTAGAGAGACAAATCTAATTCTGTAGTGACAGAAAACTGAGCAGAAGTTGCCTTTGCCTGTAGCTAAAGCTGGGAAAATTATTTGGAAAAGCCTCAGGGAACTTACTGGAGTGATGGGAAAGTTCTGTATCTTGATTATTGTGGTGGTTACCTGAGTGGATACATTTGTCAAAGCTCACCAAAATTTACACACAAAGTGAAGGCATTTTTATTGCATGTAAATTGTTTATTGATAAAGTTGGTTTAGAAATATATATTAAATTGTTTTGATTAAGAACAAGACCTAGAAAAGAAGAATGATTGATAGTAACAAATAAAAACAACTACAATTTATTGAGTATTTCACATATTTAAGGCACTGTGCTAAGCACTTGAATGCATTATTTTATTTTATTTTTTTTAACTAACCCAGAAGATATTTCTAACAATTCCACTTTACAGGCAAGTAAAATAAGATGCAGAGAGTGTACATTCCCAGATTCCACACATATTTCACACCTAGTTAAGTGGCAAAGTTAAGTCTTGATTCCAGCCAAGTATGATTCTGAACTATTACATTTTACTATGCTCTTCATAATATTTCTTAAAGAACAGGAATAGAACCATTCAGAAAAAAAAAAAAAAAAACTTAGAAAGATTTTATATTTAGAAATAGCATGCAATCGAAAACTGAGATTACATTCCACATACTTTTAGTATTGCTTAAGTATTGCTAAGAGTTTGGAATCCTTTGCTAAACATTTGCTCTCTGGCTCAACTGACACAAACAGATACAGAGAAGTGCTGTAGTAAAAATCCCAAAGCCTAACGATCCAAAGGAAAGTGATTTACCAAGTAGTCAATTAAAGTTGCCCACAGTGGAGCAGAATAATGCATTGAGTCAAATGATTTCCATGCTACAGATGCTCATATGTTTTTAGGGCATTAGCCTGAACTACTGTGAACTGAGAGACAAAGTTGGACCGCTCCAGTAGTCTAACCCCAATCGATTTAGTTATTCAGTGATGGCTCTGTGGGGTCATGAACTGAACTAAACCCAAAGGCCTGAATTCCTTTATTAACCCTGAATCCACTCCAACTTCCTTAAATTCCTTCAGATCAGTGAATTATCTAGAACAAAGTTTGACTTTCCAAGTTGTTTAGCACAACCTGAATGCAAAATTAAGTATAACCTTACTATTTTTTGCTAACTTCTAATAGAGTATACCTATGCCATATTTTGTTATTCATTCAGAAGGCTAAGAAATATATATGTAATTTTTGCTCCCTCAATACCACTACTGGGGTTTCATAACTCTACAATTAATAATCTTCCTGATGAATTAACGTTAAAATCTATTTAAGAATAAAGTCATATTTCATGAAGAACATATAGTGACTGTCATAAATTTAAGTGTCTAACTGAGTTTTAACTAAAAGAATTTAGACTTCTGTGAGGAGACAAGTATTTGTTTACAAACATAGTAAAGCACAGAGGTGGTTTTACAGAGATTTTTAGAGCTCAAAGAGACAAAACTAGTACCCCTTCAGAAAAAATTGGGGCTAGAATTCAAGTGAAAAAACGCCAATCTTAAAGCATTCATTTTATTTGGATCCAGCATTAATAATGAAGAAAATTCTTCTTCCAGATCTTTTAACATTACAGGGCCCAATGTCTTAGACCTTGGTCCTTTTCTCTGTCTAGACTCACTCTATGTCCCTTTAAATACCATCCACAGTCTGGCAACTCCTCCATTCATTGCTCTCCTCAAGTAACTCTCCTGAATTCCAGGCAAATTATATTCAACCTCTCATTTAACACCGCCGCTGGGATCCCCAACTAAACTTGATCTCCTCACCGCCTCCACCCAAACCTTTTCATCTCAACTCGTTCCCATCTGACTTGATGGCAGCTCTATCCTCTAGTTCACCAGACAAAAATCTTGGAGTTGTTTTTAGCTCCTTACTTTCTTTCAAACCCCATTCAATGTATCAGCCAATATTTTTGCCCTTCCTTCAAATTATATCCAGATCCAAATATTTTTCACCCCCTGCATTGCTACATCTTGATTCAAGCAATTTTCTTCATTTTCCTTAATTTCTTCAGTAACCTCCTAACTGGTCTCCCTGCTTCTATCCATGCCCTGCTACAAGGTACAGTATGCATCAGCCACCTTGACTGAGTTAAAGCAGAAGTAAGATCATGCCACTCCTCTGCTAAAACCAGTCAATGGCTCACCCACCAAAGTAATGACAGTAGCCTATAAGGCCTATGTTATCTGCCTGCCCTTCTTTGTCTCTTTGACTTCATCTTCTGCTCCTCTCCTACTTTGATCACTCTGCTTCATCCTTTGCTGTTTCTCAAACACTTCAGACAAGTTCCCACCTTTGGACTTTTGCCCTAGGTGTTTGTTTCTTCTACACGGAAAATTCTTTCACTAGATATTAAAATAGCTAACACTGTCATTTGCCACAAATCTCTCCCCAAATAATGTAACCTGGTTGATTAGACCTAAGCTGACCATCCTATTAAAATCATAACCCCCATTCTCCTAGTGTAACTCATAACCATTATCCTGAGACTACGCACGCGCGTGCACACACACACACACACACCCCTCCTAAAACACTATGTAATTTATTAGATTATTATATTTATCATTTATTATTGGTCTCATCCCAATAGAAGGTAAGCTCCACAGGAGCAAGAATTTTTGTCTCTTTTTGCCTCTGGTGTATCCAATGCACTTAGAATAGAGCTTTACACAAGGTACATATCTTACTGAATGATGGAACAAATAAACTATATAACCCAGAATTTCCATTCATTCATTCAACAAATGTTTGAGTGCTTACTATGCGCCAGGCCCTGTACTAACCTTTAGAATATAGTAGAAAGCAAAAGAGACATGGTCTCTACAATCATGGAGTTCACAGTCTATCGAGAAGACAGTCACTACATAAATAATTGCACCAACAACTACCCAAATGAAAACTAGAGAAGTGTGAGTGGGAAAACTGTGACTTATCATAAAATTGTATAATGGAGGAACTACTTTAAGTTGGAAGTTCAGGGAAGACCTCACGAAAGGAGCAACTTATCAAATGTACAGTGGAGTCTAAATAGCAGTTGAGCTGATAAAGAATGTAAGAACTATGTGTGTCTAGCTCCTGAAGCAAGAAAGTCTGAGAAATGGTCATGGTTGTTAGAGCATAATTAATGGGTGGGAAAACAACACTAAGATGTGGGTAAAGAAGTCAGCATGGACTAGATCTTGCCAGGCCTTGTTGACCATGAGAAGTATTTTGATTATATCTTAGGTGCAAAGAGAAGTCTGTGAAGAAAGTTAAACACAGTAACATGATAGGACTTGGTGAGTTGCCCTCCCATTCTGTCTGCTGTGTGAGGAATGACTTAGAAGAGAACAGAAGTGGAAGAAGGCGGCCATTCCAAATGCAATAACATTAGTTCCGGTGAGAAGTGACAATGTGATAGTGTGACCTGGGTGGTAACTTTTGAAAAGCAAATAAATAGATGGATATAAAGTATATTTTTAAATTAAAATATCCAGGACCTGGTGATAGACTAGACACAGAAATAGATATTACTCCCTGTTTTCTACCAAACCAAATAGATAGACACAGGTAGATATGAATGTTAGGGTAAGAAATAGGTATTAATATAATGAATCCTTAACAATCTTTATAGGGAGATTGGGATTAGGAAGAAATGATAGTGAAAAATTAGTCCATTGTTTAGATTTATTTTGGTTTACTTTTGTGATAGTAAAAAATACTGTATTAGATAAATTTGTCATCCTATATTAGATAAATTTTATCCCAAATTGAGTCTCATAGTTTTTCACAGAATAAACATAGGCTGGATATTTCACACAGTGTATAATATACATAATTCTGAATGTCCTATTTCTTGGTCATGGCCAGTGAATGTGTAAAGTCAGTAAGTTTTTCTCAACTTTCCTCTTCAGGTCCCATGTCCAAAAAATTCCAATCTGCCTCTTTCCCTTTTATTTCATCAGGAAATTGTGCTTTTCCATGGGCCTCAGTTGGGAATAGGTGAGGAAACAAGATTGGCCTATGGCAAAGATTGAAAGGAATGTGGATATCCTGATTCCTGAAACACCAAGACTAAGAGCAGAATATAGATAGACTAATCATCAATGTAACAAGTCTGGGTATATACAAGAATAAGTATTCTAGGCCTGTGAGGCCAGCTCAGACCTCTGGGCTCCACTCTGGTGGGGGCAGTGGTGAGATGTCATCTCCAGGACCATACCAGGTGGCCATGGGTTTCCTCTATGCCAACTGCACCCCCACCCCCATCCTATGAAGAGACAGTGGTCATTAACAGTTATTTCCCCATACCTCAGTGCCCATGCCCTGTCCAACCATGGGGCTGGTGTTGGGCCTGCATACTGCATCCAGCCAGTGCCCATCCCCAACACCAATGCCATTGCCATGCAGACTGTATTTGTCCAGCAGCCTGTCTCCTTCTTTGACCATTTGGTCCAGGATAAGCTATCCTTCCTGCAAGAGGATGATTGTGAAGCAGCTCTACTACACTGCTGGTGTCCTCACCTGGCTGTCCTGTGGGAGCCTGTGCCTGCTGGGGTGCATAGCGGGACTTCTGTTTCATCTCCTTCTATGCTGGCATGCTGCAAGATGTGGATCACTACTATGTAGACTGCAAAGCTCTCCTGGGCACTATAAGCCTTTGTAGGACTCAGCTTTCCAATTCTCACCCAGTGCCACCCCAGCAGAGGTTCTGCCTTGGCAGTTTTGTCTCTCCAGGGTTCCATCATCATGTCTTTTATTGTGGGAATATCTTGCAAAAGTAACCAACCTCCAAACCCCAGAAACTGCTGCTCGGAGATATGCATAGGAACTCTTTATGGTTCTTGGGGCTGTGGTTGGAAAGATAAGGGAAAAGCATAATTTGAACTTTGTCTGGCACCAGGGTACTAGAAAGCTTGGGAGTCTAACATGTTTCAAAAGAATCTAAAGATTTTATTTTTTAGAAATGCACCTTGTCATATAACATTGGAAGACTTGGTCTCTAGGACTCAAGTGGTAAGCCAGAGTTCTAGGTTAACTGCTGTATCATCTTAGAACTCAGGACATCACCAGGCTCAACTTTCAAGAGTCTCATTTTAATAGCACATTGACAAAGGGAACACATGAATAATATTATGCAGAAATTAAGCCTAGACCTTGAATGAAATCTGTATATTGGTTAAAAATTGTAGTCTTAATCATTGATACATTTCATTCATTTGATGTTCTGAAAATTCCAGTAATTGTTTTTGCAATGAATAAGGATACCATATAGTATGTTGGTTTTATCAGCTTTTATAAAATAAAGGCTTTGGTTCACTTGCTGAACAACAACAACAATAACAAAAGAATAAGTATTCTAGAGGTCCAAATTTGGCAGTGGACACAATCAGGAATACAGGCCATGTATACCACTTTAAAAGGTCCATAAAAGGAAAGTCAAAGGCAAAAGTGATGTTCAAGAGTTTTCTACCTCAGAGTTTAAACCATTTTGTTAAATCAGATCAAGACTATACAGTTTGGGAAACCAGTATTGTAAAGAGGTCTGTACAGTGAAACAGAGTATGATTGCAGAGATACTCCATCTGCCCCAGTCTTCAGTACTCTTCCTGGACTATTGGGTGAGGATTGACAGATGCGGACCAGATGAAGCCCGTCTAGATCAGAGGCAGTGAAATACATGGGCTGGTGATTATGTATGAAAACCGTTCCCAGGGAGAGTGACTTTCTGTTTCCTGTGCTCCATTGTAGAGCTTGACGTCATTCCACTGGAGAGATGGAATCCTTATCACACAGTCTTCCGGAGTTCTAAGACTCTACCACGTGAATAGATTATAGCTTATTTGCTCTTTTCTTACATTTGATAATAAAAAGTTATCTGAAAGAATGACTACTGTATCCATAGCTCTTAAAAGAATCATTAGTAAGAAACTGATATAAATTTAAAATTCTTCATATTGAGAATGAATGGGAAAACGTAGGTTTTCATTTCAGATTCTAAATATCTATTTCTTACAGCTATCAAACTGTCATGTGTGAAGCTTGACAATATATTCTAAGAAACTCTGTGTCTCCCATATAGGCTGAGAGGTATTTAAAACACTGCATTATCACTGTGTTAAATTAGATAAGATCTTTTCTTTTCATATCTCAAGCTAGAAGTAGTCAAATTCTTCTATGAATTCCAAATAACATTGCACAATACCAGATACCATGAGCATGCTCCAAACTCAAGTGGGAGTGACGTCTGGAATTTAGGGTCCTGCCAGATTTACACATCTTGAAGCAATATGGCTCAGAGCAGCATGGAGATTAGCTGCCACAATCTTCAAGTGGTAATTCAGTGTGCAAAGGAACATTGTTTTCACCACACCTCCCCATTCCATCCTCAGTGTCTTGCCCTTGCACATGTTGTCAAAACCTGTTTTTCAGGTGTTTCTTCTAAGGTAGCAGTATGATTATTTTAATAAAATCATATCCCTGTTTTAATTTAAGGCTTTTTTTGTTCCAAAGATACAGAATAATATTAAAATTAAGCAAAAGAATTAAGGCAATAGAAAATAGGTTAGAATATTAAGATAAAACTGTAAATGAGGAGGCACAATACCCTAGAGTCCTCTACTTCAGAAGGCACGAGGAATGCCATAAACTTGGCATTAGCCTTTCTGGACGCCAATGAGAACATGAGCTCACCATCAGTTACATCATTTTCAGTGTTTGTAAGACAAAAACAAATGGTTATTCAGTTTAGGCCCAATTATTCCCAGTACTGAGTCAGGACGGACAATTTTCCCATAGGCCCTCATAGACTGCATAATACAATAAACAATTTTCTTAACAAAATCCTCCTAGGGTTCATATTCACAAGCCTAAGAACTATTCTCTCTCCACCTGGGCCCATTCTAATCTCTTCTTCATTCCACGTGCAAAACCGCCTTTTCAAAACTAAAATCTCATGATGTCGTCCTGTTGCTTATAATCCTTAAGTGGATTTTCTGCTGCTTTCGGGATCAAGATCAAAATTCTTAAGGTTACACCCAAAGTTCTGTGTGTTCTGACCCTGCCTGCCTTTCCAAACTGCATCTCAACTGACCACTTAATTAAGGTCATGTTCCTTTGTTATGGGACCTCAGAGAACCTGGTACCCTTACCTCAGAACAATTATCTCAGTTTGTAACCCTACACTCATTCATGTGATTACTTAATTAGTGCCTGTCTCTGCACTGTAGGCTCCATGAGACTGGGTTCCTTGTTTGTTTTTGTTTGCAAGTTTCCCAATGCCAAACATATTTCAGGCTTAATGAAAACTTGAATGAATAAACGGTGGAGAGATTAATTAATTAATTAATTAACAAATGAAAGGAGTGAATTTTGCATCCTTCAAAACCAAAGAATAGTATCAAATGAAAGTACAATTTTGCTGGGGGTATGGGAGACATTCAATACGAGGCTCTTCAAACACATAGTTCTATGGTAGTCAAACAATTTAAAGATAAGTTTTAGTTCTGATGGGATAGAATGAAATGCATACCCATTGGGCAGTCCTCTGAAACCATTATTCATCTCAACCAAAATTGTAAGAAGTATTGAGCAACTATGAATTCTGAATATTATTTTACAATTCACTTATTAATTGTAGAATATTAGGTTTTGACAATCACCTAACCTGGGTACTATCCAAGATTCTAGATTGACTCATTGAGAATGATTTCTATGTAAAACCACTTTGATTTAAATTCCCCATCTGTAGTATGGAGTGGGGTGGGGCTGGTGGACATCAAGTGTTTCTGAGCCTAGAAGATCATCTTTCCAAAGTGCAGCTCATTATTCAGAAGGTTACAAGTAAGAGGCAATAACAACTAGTAAGTCTACAAATGACAGAAGCCACTTCCAGCTTCCTTGGTGCAATTCCTCTTAGAAGCAAGTTTTTATCCAGTGAATAATCTCAATTTGTTTTAATAGAGGAATGTATTGTTATTTTACTAACTGAAAATTTACCAAAAAATTTATAGCCCCATATTTGTTTTCAACCTCAAAGTGCCCTTTCCTGGAAAGCTTATCAACTTTTCTCAACTGTTTATGAATTATGATTATAAGAAAAAAAATGTTGACATTTCCAATATTTGCCAGTCTTAGTGGCTTGAGAAGAGTCCAAAAAATAGTTTAAATTTTTTTCCAGTTAAACTTAAAAGGGGAGCTTAAAAAAAAAAAAAGATACTTCATGCATTGCACATAGTAGGCATTTAATGAAAGAATCCTGAGTTAAATTGAATTGAATGTGTGCTATTTATACATGTATTGTGGAGAAATTAAGGAAACCTTAGCATTCGAAGCATAAAAGGCATGGCAAAATGTTGATAAAGCCTAGATTGCAGCCATCAGAGAGAGGAATTAATCTAGGAAATGAATCTTCATTCATGGTCATCAAGGTTTCAGCACAATCCTGTTAAACAAGAGGAAAAATCAGTATTGTGTTACCATAAACATTCTGAAGGAAAGTGAGGTATAGAGAAGGAAGAAAAAGAAGAAGAAAACAGAAAACAGAGAAATGATCAAGTTGAATCTGACTTTTGTCAAGAACTAACAATGGAGACACAAACTTCCTGTGTTCTTCTTGACTTTTTATTTACAAACAGCAGAGCCACTTTATGAAGTGTTTATTTGGTTTTATCTTCTTGCATACTCTCTGTACTTTTTGCATCCTGTATTCCTGCCAGTGTTCCTGACACTTGGGATCATGCTCCCTTGGGCTAATGGGGGTAATGGATAGTGAAGGAAAGCTCAAGGACACGCACAGTGATCCTGCTCTGCAAGACTGTTGTTTGTGTGTCAGAACTGTGCAAGGTCTCCAGATTTATACTCTACGTGCAAATAAACAAGTGAGCCTCTTACCATTTCATTGATGCTAGCAGAAGAACTGAGACTCCTGGGTCAGTGACAAAGGACTTTATGACTCAGAGCAAAAGCATTAGCCAGATCTTCATGTTGGTGGCTGTTAGTTACTCAATCCCCCCACTCCCCGCCCCCGCCCAGGTCACACAGGGGCCTGTCATGGATGCCTCCAAGTGAAGTGGGTTGCCTTGCAGGTGAGTAACACTGACAGTGGAGGATTCTTCTGCTTTTATAGTAATCAGAAGTAAGCCTGTTTTATGCCTGCAGGGAGAAATCCCCTCATGCCTCAATGTTGCTTAGTACCAATACAATGCAGAGGAATTAATCTTGGCTTGGATAAAGAGTGATCATTCCTTGCATTCCTTGCATACCCAAGGAGAACATTCAGGGACATCCAGGGCCTGTGGCACATTGCCTCTCCCAACATTGTGACAAAGTCCCAGTCCTGCTATTAACTTGGCTCAGCTGCTCTTCAGGTGGCACCTCAGGCTCTGAATCCAAGCAAGTTACTTAACCACTTTGTGCTTCAATGTTCTCTTCAATAATTGATGTTTTAGTTTCTTAGGCTGCTTAAGCAAATGCCATGCAATGGTTCAGCTTAAACAATGGGAATTCAGTTGCTTATAATTTTGAGGCTAAGAGAAAGTCCAAATCAAGGTATCATCAGAGCAATGCTTTCTGCACAAAGACTTTGGCATTCTAAGGCTGGCTGCTGTTGATCCCTGGTCTTTAGTTTATCACATGGGAGGGCACATGGCAGCCTCTCCTGGTCTCTCCCTTCTCTTCTGGGTTCCCTTGATGTTCAGCTTCTGGTTTCTTCCTCTGTGGCTTTTTCTCACTCTGTCTGAATTTCATTCTGCTTACAAAGGACTCCAGTAATAGGATTAAGACCCATCCTGATAGGGCTGGGCCACACCATAACTGAAGTAGCTTCACCAAAAGATCCTAGTTACAATGGGATCGCACCCACAGAAATGGATTAGATTTAAGAATATGTTTTTATGGGGTACATACAGCTTCAAACCACAACTGGGATAATAATAAAGCCACTTCCTAGGATTAAATGAGTTAGTACACCTATTGCCTTTAGAACAGTGCCTGACACATAGTAGGTGCTATTTACACCTTAGCTCTCATTTTGATTTTCCAGTTATGCTCTGGATAATTTCTTAGTTTCTTATTCACATTCCTCATTCAAGATTTCACAAGAAAATCAAACCCTATGCTCTAAGATCTATAGTGTTAGCAATGACTTAGCTTCTCTTCTATGTGACTAAAATAGTATTAGTTATTTATCATCCTTGAGAAAACAAAGAAATGGTGATTTGAATCACTTTCTACATTCTGTGATTCAGATAAGCAATCCTGTTTGAGACTAGGGATTATTTTTGCCCTAAAGGACAGAGCATTTCCCTTCAGGCTCTGTCATATGTCACTGGCCAGCCTAGGGAGCCCACATTGCCTCTGATCAGTAGCCATCCCCAGCTCAAGGAACAATCTAGTGCTACTTGTTGTAGAAACCTGTCTTTTTCACCACAGTGTTCCCATGGTCTAACACCAAGCCTGACACCAGTAGATATAGCAAAATGATGTATTCACTCAATCAAGGAAGGGTATAGCCAGGATTAGCTTTGACAGCTTGCCCCATCCCAACCCCATCTTTTATTTGGGCTTGGCTAATTACAGTTTGAACAATTTTAAAGGGAAGCTCATTTATGTCTTTTGCCTGGTTCCCTACAAAGTAAAATAGAGGACTTGGAAAATCATGTGAGGATAAATACCTTCTAATTTTATACAATGCCCTTAGCTAATTCTTGCAACATGGCTGACTTAAGATAACTTATACATATCTCTGAGATCATGGAAAATATGTTCCAGGTATATTGCTTTCTGATGATAAAGATCAGGAAATCTAGGGAAATGGTTAGGTGACAGATTCTGGATGATTTCCTTCCAGTGTCATGTGTCTCAAATAGGTTTCAGGAAGTCCTGGATCATATTCAACTCTGGTTTGAATATTCTGACATGAGACCCATATGCTTTAAATATTAGGCTGTCAGAAGGTAGAACTGCATTCCATTCTACAAGTCTTGGCACTTGACAAATTATTGATCCCCATGAGCTAGTCCACTTCCATATGAGGTTGACCACAGGCTATCTGAAGATAATTTAAAATATTTTCTAAAAACTGATCTTTTTAAGATATTCAAACACGGATAAATGCCAGATGAGAGAGCAGAATTCTGATTCATATAAGAAAGAGTTAATCTTGGCCTAAAAAATGTGAGGACATTTTATTCAGCATCAACAGAAATTATTTGTTATTATATCTAAATTCCTAAGCAAAAACAAAGAACTGTTAGAAAGCCTCTATGAACTTAGCAGTGACCTGGGGACATGTGGGAAGTTCAAATGTATTTGACCTGCCTTCAAGGAGCTTAACTCAGAAATCTTCCCCTCTCTACCTGCCAACATCTGCCCTCTACAACGATTTGACTAAAAAGTCTTCCTCTTCCAAAAGGAGGTTTACTTTGATTGTAGACCATATTCTAAAAACAGGGCAAACCCAGTCAGCAAATTAGTTTTATTCGGATGTTTCAAAATAGCCAAATAAGTTACTGCTTAAAATTATTTTGGAACTTTATTGTATTCTGATATAATTTAATTGCAAACCCAAACTCTTTTTTCATTACATTTCTGAAATTTGTTATGACAATTTTAGGTTCTTTTGTGCAGGTGAGTTTTAATTCTCCATATCCTTGTGAAGTTCAAAACTGTTTGTTTTGATTCTCTTTTCATCTTATTAAATTGGAAACTAAAACTGAACTGTCAATAAAATTTAACTTTACTTTCTCCAAAACTCATTGTCCAACTGCAGCAGTGTTTGTATGTGTGTGCATGTGTGTGTTGTGTGTGTATAATTTCCCCAACTTCTATGTCTATTAAATACTGTTATTTTTTAAAAAAATCTCAGTGAACCAAGGAAATGGAATTCATTGCCCCAAATTCTCATTGTCTTGCATTAAAAGAAAAGAATCTGGGCTAATGAGCTATTGTTCCCACAGTGCTTCTAAGGAACAAGGTGAGGTTTCAAATGCCATAGTAGGGTTCCCACAGCAGAGCCCACACTAGAATGTGGCAAATTAAAAAATTAGTCCTTTGTCCAGCTGTTGTCATTTCCATTGCCATCACCAGGGTCAGGGAGAGTCAGAAGGAAGAAGAAACATCTTATAGCATTTGTTGCTAAAGATTCCCAGAAGTTTGTTTATATTCACACCTCTAGCAACAACAAGGAAAACAATGAGAGGGCAATCTCCATTGCACTCCTAATCTGCCCTTTTTTTCCTGCAACGTAACAAAAATTTGAGCAAAATTAAACTTTAGGGTTTATTTATTTCATCATCTTCCAAATAAGCAAACTTGAATTGACGAAGGTTATAATTTGCCCAAGATTAAAACCAAAAATGACGTCTACAAGTTAAAATGCATTTGTTAAATTAGTCAAAAGTGCGTGAAGAATATTCATCAGATTTTTTACTTTTCCTAATATTTAAATTATTATGAACTTCAAAATACATTTCTTTTATTCTTTCCAGTATATATGTAGCCCTTCCTAGTGTTTGCTAATTGAGTTAGATTAACATAAATTCCTTTCTTCATTAATACATTCAACAGTGGGCTGTGAGAATGTTCCAAGCACTGCATTTGTCACTAGAAATTTACCAACGAAATAAATAAATAAAAGGAATAAGAAATACTTTTTACCCTCAAAAAGAGCAGGCGGCTAACCAGACTGCTAAGGTTTTCTGCCGTAAAAGGTAAAGTTGCGATTGATTTTCTCACCGACACAAATTTTGTAGGTTCTCTGGTTCAAAAGGAAATTACACATCAAGTTAGGTACTTCTCTTTTCCTATATATGGAAGTTAATTTTTATTGCAAAAAAATTAATGTGAAAGTAGTAAAGTAATGGAAAACACTTTTTATAGCTGACTTCGCAGAGCATTACATCACAATTTGATTAATGTAACTAGTTAACGTTTAACTGTCTTAAGAGAAATATTTTTCTTGTTTACAGCCCCTGTTTCCTCCTTCCCCCAAGCTTAATTTAATGCAGAAACTCCCACTGATATAATTGTTAGTGCTAGAGAATTTTTGTTTTTGTTCACAAAGCATGAGATACATTTTTATGGGCTGTGTCCTATATATGTTGAAGCAGCAATAACATTTCTCATAGCCTTGCAGAATTAAAACCTAAAGTAGTGTGGTGATTTCAACAGCAAAAATCCCAGATTTAATTAATAACAAAGAGCTACTCTTCCAAAGATTAAGTGAAGATTGTATTTAAGACTACCTCAGCAAAGAATATTGGGTTCTTAATTGTTATTTGGTATCTGTCAAATAGATTCCTAATGACTTCATTTTATTATCTGGTAGCAAAATTTTACTAAAAGTAATTTTCTGATTGACTTACATTCTATGACATATGAATCATTAAAAGCTAAAAGTTAATTAATCAAATTTTATTATAATCAGCACTGCATATTGCAATCTCTAGCAGCAACAAGCTATGTGAAAAGATGGTTCCTACAGACTGTTTCAAATGAGTTACCTGGATTCAACTCAAGTTTAATTATACATCAGAAATACATTATTTATTTACTTAGGGAAAATTATAGATTTGTAGAAACTGTTGTTTTAAGGGTTTTGGGGGAACAAAAACAAAAGTTTAAAATGTATGAGAAGTTTCTTGACAAGCTCTAATTTATGAATTATAAACTTACCATTAAAAAGGGCTCATTCCTTGTGAAAGAGTTGGTTGCACACCTCACCTTCCTTACACACCAGTGTTAATTCATTTTAAAAATTTATACCTCCTATCAACTGAAGTTAACTAATACGTACTGAGCACCTACTCAAACTAGGGTTTTTTTCATCTTCAGAATTTCTAAAACATATTAATATAAGAAGATCATTTGAAACTACTCAGGATAACATTCGTGCCTTCCAATAATATTGCTAAGTTCAGAGAAACCAAAGAAATAAAACACTGAAGTGCCAATAATAAATTTAAAAAATAAAAATAAAGCCTAACAGGTTTTTTGTAAGAACATTAGTTAAATATTTTTAAATTTTGGTTATTCTATATCATTTTTTTGGACCAATATCACATACACGGGTTTTCATTTTTAAAAATTAAAATGGAAAAAGACTTCCTTAGGTGAAGTCGCTTTTCTATTGGGCTGATTGTCACAAATAGATCAGCATCTTCTGCCAACCTACCTCACCTTCACTGAGGTATCTTGTGTTGTTGCAGTCTTCATTTCATCTCTTCAGGGAGAGAGTAGCATTCAGAAAAAGAAATCACTCCTATGCTCAAAATATAAACAAATATAAATATTCATGTATGACTATACTCATACACGATACTCAAATCTGTATATTTGATAGGGGAAAGAGGATACCATTTTTGAGCACTTGAATACTAACCACCAACTGGGTACTGTCCCAGGTGCTTTACATACATTATTTTGTTTTTTCTTCACAAACACCATGTATAATAAATAGTATCCTCACTTAATAGATGGAAAAATAAGCTCAAAGAAGCTGACTTGCCTCCAGTAAATAAATGGAGTAGAAATTTAAATCTTAGCTAGCCCCGAATTTTATAGCTGTTACGCTGCACTGCCTTTCCTGAAGTATAATAATTAGCTTAACTTCCACTTCCAGGCTAGGAACTTTATACAGATTATAGTATTCAGTCCTCACAACAACCCTTGACTATGAGGAAGCAGATTCAGCTTAATCAAGTAATCCAGCAAAGAGTGAAGGAAGGCAGCACCCAGATTGGTTTTGCCACTGGGTGCTTAATCTACAGGCCTCGTCCAATGTTGCATAGTTTTAGGTACTGATGCCTCATGAGTTCACTTAGTCTTCACCTCAGATAATGGCCCTGATTATACTCTGTGACACAGTAAGCTCTCATCTTAGCACTTAGTTTTGCTCTGTCAGCCTATTCCAGAACAGCTAAATATTCAGATGTTCGTAATAAATTCTGAGTGCACTCTAGTTATATTCGACAGATAAAAAGCCCAGCTTTTAAGTGGTGAGTCATCCCTTGCTCAAACAAAACTTCTGAAAGCTTTCTTTGTTGAAAATGTCCCTTCCTTATGAAGGTGTTTGTGGTCCTTCTTTCTTTCCAGCCTCTTTACATATATATATCTTAATGTTTTCCCCATCCTATGGCTACATATCCAGTAGCATAACTACAGTGTGACTATATGGTTGACCACTCTGATAGTGCCTGTTTTGATTGTAAGCTGAGCAAAGTCAAGGACTCTACTCATTTAGTTTATTTCTGAAAACCAGCAATAAAGCTTTTAGTCAATGTATGTCCTTGATGATGATGTATAGGTTTCTGCAGATACAAATTCTATCCATTATGAGAATAAATAAATTTCACCAAGCCATTTTTCCTTTTTTTTTCAAGGTCTATTATTTAGCATACCTTCTGGAAAAAAGTAAAATTATATTTAAGAAGAAAGGAATTGATATTATTTCTGTGGCAAAAAGAAAAATAAAATATAATACATAGAATATTTGAATCCCTAAATTCTTAAGTTGTGGATTTAAACTGAGGTAATATTTTAGCCAATTTATGGACCTTTGATGTGAAGATGGGGTTGTTATTACAGTAAAAGTAATTGTGGTGCAGTTTACAATGAAGTAGACAAGTTAATCAGTTATCCTTCTTATCTAATTTTACTTATAACTTCCATATTTTTAAATTTTTGAGCTATAAAAGTAGACATGCTGAGGTTAATAATGAAATTAATCTCTCTAGTAATAAACTAACTATTATTTACAGAGGGAGCTTGAATTCCTAGTAGGAAACATCCGTGGACATGTAGAGCAAAAAGTAAAGAGCAGATCTGAATAAACATGTGGAAGTGAAAGTGTAATTTTTGACTGTTTAGGATGTGAATCTATCAGATCCACAAATGCTTGCGTATCTTGACAAGAAAGGCTTTCCAGATGACGTCCCAACCAAGTCACTGAATCCTATATGGTAACGGGGAATGTGAGATAACCAGTAAAGAGAGTGATAGGAAGCATCCTGGACAGAGAGAAGCAGTTCAAGGGCCAGATGCAAGTAGTTGAGTGGGACTGGGTACAGGTTCTGAGGACTAAGGAGTGAGACTGGAGTGGTTAGTACTAATTAAAAGGTAGGTGAGAGGTGGTTGAGGAGTAGTTTATTACATTTTGGTTGTTGTTAAAGGGTAGACTCTAAAGATGGACACTGAGAGATTTTATTGCTGAATAGTGTTCCCCGAAGAAATCCCAGTTGGGTAGGAAACCTAAAACTGTACACTCTGGTCCCTTATAGATCAGGACTGAAACTTCTCCTTCCTACCACCATCTCACCTCAAGGCTCTTACCTTCTATTAGGAGATGAGAGATTTCCAGTGTCCTGAATCTTAGAAGGGTACTGTCTCATGGAATGGATGAGAAGGAATGCTGGGCAGGGTCTTGCTGGGCACAAAAGAGCTTGAGTCTGAATTGAGAGATCAGTGAACTGACCATTTCAAGTAAGTGGCCTCCAAAGGCTGACAATGAAAAGTACATACTGTGGTGCTGCCTTCATCACCAAGCACCTTTCCAGTGCAGGTAGGTTCTGGACGATACTTGCTCCAGGGGGAGCTCTGGTTTCCCAGCCTCATAGCCTCAGTTCTGCATGACCTCTGTCCCATGCCTTCTCCTTCTGCCTGTGGCGTAGAAGATCCTTTTCCTAACTGCTCAGGAGTCCATGCATCATAATTGTTTGGGGGTATTTTATTCAGAGAAAAATTTCTTGGGTCAAATCAAGTGAATTGGCTTCTTGGGGGAAATGTGGAATCTGCACTATTGCATTTTATCAAAATCTCCCTTGCTCTTCTTATGTTTACTTAATTTTGAGAACCAAGGTAATAAAAAATAAGTATAATTCAACTACTGTTTGTAATGGATTTCACTCGAGCATTGGAAAAAAAAGGAAGAGAAAAAACTTAAATGTGGTGATTTAAGTAATATTCTTCCAAAGTTATACTGAGTTAAAACACACACACACACACAAAATGTGTTTGATTATTTGCATTAGAAGTTCACAGTTCATTCCTACGACTAGTTTGTTGTTCAAAATATGGTCTTATAAAGGCTTGTATCCAATTTGCTTGAGATTCCTGTTAAACCTGTAGATTTTGGGATGCCTGGAAAGATTCTGATTCTGCAGACCTGGAGTGTGGCCAGGTAATCTGCATTTTAACAAGCTCCCAGGTGACTTTAAGTGATTAGAAAATTTGCCTACATCTTGTTTAGAGGAGAGGGACCTACACTTGAATTCTATTCCAGCTTAATACTGGTTTGTTGGAAGAACTATTTGAGCTCAGCTTCTTTATAAAATTGGATTAATAACATCTGTCTTAAACTGTTATTATAAAGATTTAAATTTAGGTATTATGTGGAAAGATACTAAATAAGCAATAAAGAACTAAAATAATAAGAAATGTTGTTGGAAAAATGGAGTTCATAGAAGATGGGTGTATAACCAAGAAATGAAAAGAAGGGCCCTCGAAATAATACCCTTAACTCTGAAAATCATCTGAGGGTGGCTGTGTTCTTTATCTTGTTCAGAGCCCAGTTGGAAAGATTTTCTCCTCTGCTGCTGACCATTGAGTATGTCTGTCTTATACATCTAAAGTCTCATCACATTAATTCTCCAAACTTCATCCATCTTTTATAATCTGCCCTACACAAAAAGACAATCAAAGCAACCCAATTTACTTTTTAGCTTTAGAATATGAGTTGCTCAGTCTACCCTTCTATCTTGCAGCCTTACTCCATTGGTACGTAGATCAAATTCTCCATTCTGACCTGAAATAATGGTGATAAGCAGGATCCAAGGGAATCTTCTAAAGATCATTTTTGCTTAGCAAAAACAAACAGAAGGTGTTTAGCAGAATATTTTATGGTATGTAAGACTGAGAGCACATATTCCATAAAATCCTGGAGGCGGGGCAAGATGGCGGACTGGTGAGCTGTATGTTTTAGTTACTCCTCCAGGAAAGTAGGTAGAAAGCCAGGAACTGTGTGGACTGGACACCACAGAGCAATCTGACTTTGGGCATACTTCATACAACACTCATGAAAACGTGGAACTGCTGAGATCAGCGAAATCTGTAAGTTTTTGCGGCCAGGGGACCCGCACCCCTCCCTGCCAGGCTCAGTCCCGTGGGAGGAGGGGCTCTCAGCTCCGGGAAGGAGAAGGGAGAACTGCAGTGGCAGCCCTTATCGGAAACTCATTCTACTGATCCAAACTCCAACCATAGATAGACTGAGACCAGACACCAGAGAATCTGAGAGCAGCCACCCCAGCAGAGAGGAGACAGGCATAGAAAAAAAACAACATGAAAAACTCCAAAATAAAAGCGGAGGATTTTTGGAGTTCTGGTGAACATAGAAAGGGGAAGGGCAGAGCTCAGGCCCTGAGGCTCATATGCAAATCCCAAAGAAAAGCTGATCTCTCTGCCCTGTGGACCTTTCCTTAATGGCCCTAATTGCTTTGTCTCTTAGCATTTCAATAACCCATTAGATCTCTGAGGAGGGCCCTTTTTTTTAATCCTTTTTTCTTTTTCTAAAACAATTACTCTAAGAAGCCCAATACAGAAAGCTTCAAAGACTTGCAATTTGGGCAGGTAAAGTCAAAAGGCAATAATCCAGTGGATGAGAAAATTCACTAAACACCACAACTTCCCAAGAAAACGGGGGTGTCCGCTCACAGCCATCATCCTGGTGGACAGGAAACACTCCTGCCCATCGCCAGCCCCATAGCCCAGAGCTGCCCCACACAACCCAGTGTGATGGAAGTGCTTCAAATAACAGGCACACACCACAAAACTGGGCATGGACATTAGCCTTCCCTGCAACCTCAGCTGATTGTCCCAGAGTTGGGAAGGTGGAGCAGTGTAAATTAACAAAGCCCAATTCAGCCATCATTTCAGCAGACTGGGAGCCTCCCTACACAGCCCAGCATCCCAGATCTGCCCTGGGGGGACGGCACTCACCTGTGACATAGCACAGTCATCCCTCAACAGAGGACCCGGGGTGCACAGCCTGGAAGAGGGGCCCACTTGCAAGTCTCAGGAGCCATACGCCAATACCAAGGACTTGTGGGTCAGTGGCAGAGACAAACTGTGGCAGGACTGAACTGAAGGATTAGACTATTGCACCAGCTTTAAAACTCTAGGATCACCAGGGAGATTTGATTGTTAGAGCCACACCCCCTCCCTGACTGCCCAGAAACATGCCCCATATACAGGGCGGGCAACACCAACTACACACGCAAGCTTGGTACACCAT
Organism: Choloepus didactylus; assembly: GCF_015220235.1. Taxonomy (NCBI): domain Eukaryota; kingdom Metazoa; phylum Chordata; class Mammalia; order Pilosa; family Megalonychidae; genus Choloepus; species Choloepus didactylus. The sequence goes on from NC_051309.1 coordinate 192,273,304, forward strand.
TGGACCTCACAAGACTCACTCCCCCACTCACCAAAAAGGCTAAGCAGGGGAGAACTGGCTTGTGGAGAACAGGTGGCTCGTGGACGCCACCTGCTGGTTAGTTAGAGAAAGTGTACTCCAAAAAGCTGTAGATCTGATAAATTAGAGATAAGGAATTCAATTGGTCTACAAATCCTGAAAGAACCCTATCAAGTTCAGCAAATGCCAAGAGGCCAAAAACAACAGAAAATTCTAAAGCATATGAAAAAACCAGACGATATGGATAACCCAAGCCCAAGCACCCAAATCAAAAGACCAGAAGAGACACAGCACCTAGAGCAGCTACTCAAAGAACTAAAGATGAACAATGAGACCATAGTACGGGATACAAAGGAAATCAAGAAGACCCTAGAAGAGCATAAAGAAGACATTGCAAGAATAAATAAAAAAATGGATGATCTTATGGAAATTAAAGAAACTGTTGACCAAATTAAAAAGATTCTGGACACCCATAGTACAAGACTAGAGGAAGTTGAACAACGAATCAGTGACCTCGAAGATGACAGAATGGAAAATGAAAGCATAAAAGAAAGAATGGGGAAAAGAATTGAAAAAATCGAAACGGACCTCAGGGATATGATAGATAATATGAAACGTCCAAATATAAGACTCATTGGTGTTCCAGAAGGGGAAGAAAAGGGTAAAGGTCTAGGAAGAGTGTTCAAAGAAATTGTTCGGGAAAACTTCCCAAATTTTCTAAACAACATAAATACACAAATCATAAATGCTCAGCGAACTCCAAATAGAATAAATCCAAATAAACCCACTCTGAGACGTATTCTGATCACACTGTCAAACACAGAAGAGAAGGAGCAAGTTCTGAAAGCAGCAAGAGAAAAGCAATTCACCACATACAAAGGAAACAGCATAAGACTATGTAGTGAATACTCAGCAGCCACCATGGAGGTGAGAAGGCAGTGGCACGATATATTTAAAATTCTGAGTGAGAAAAATTTCCAGCTAAGAATACTTTATCCAGCAAAGCTCTCCTTCAAATTTGAGGGAGAGCTTAAATTTTTCACAGACAAACAAATGCTGAGAGAATTTTCTAACAAGAGACCTGCCCTACTGGAGATACTAATGGGAGCCCTACAGACAGAGAAACAAAGAAAGGACAGAGAGACTTGGAGAAAGGTTCAGTACTAAAGAGATTCGGTATGGGTACAAGAAAGGATATTAATAGAGAGAGGGGAAAAATATGACAAACATAAACCAAAGGATAAGATGGCTGATTCAAGAAATGCCTTCACAGTTATAACGTTGAATGTAAATGGATTAAACTCCCCAATTAAAAGATATAGATTCTCAGAATGGATAAAAAAAAATGAACCATCAATATGTTGCATACAAGAGACTCATCTTAGACACAGGAACAAAAAGAAACTGAAAGTGAAAGGGTGGAAAAAAATATTTCATGCAAGCTACAGCCAAAAGAAAGCAGGTGTAGCAATATTAATCTCAGATAAAATAGACTTCAAATGCAGGGATGTTTTGAGAGACAAAGAAGGCCACTACATACTAATAAAAGGGGCAATTCAACAAGAAGAAATAACAATCATAAATGTCTATGCACCCAATCAAGGTGCCACAAAATACATGAGAGAAACACTGGCAAAACTAAAGGAAGCAATTGATGTTTCCACAGTAATTGTGGGAGACTTCAACACATCACTCTCTCCTATAGATAGATCAACCAGACAGAAGACCAATAAGGAAATTGAAAACCTAAACAATCTGATAAATGAATTAGATTTAACAGACATATACAGGACATTACATCCCAAATCACCAGGATACATATTTTTCTTGTGCTCACGGAACTTTCTCCAGAACAGATCATATGCTGGGACATAAAACAAGCCTCAATAAATTTAAAAAGATTGAAATTATTCAAAGCACATTCTCTGACCACAATGGAATACAATTAGAAGTCAATAACCATCAGAGACTTAGAAAATTCACAAATACCTGGAGGTTAAACAACACACTCCTAAACAATCAGTGGGTTAAAGAAGAAATAGCAAGAGAAATTGCTAAATATATAGAGACGAATGAAAATGAGAACACAACATACCAAAACCTATGGGATGCAGCAAAACCAGTGCTAAGGGGGAAATTTATAGCACTAAACACATATATTAAAAAGGAAGAAAGAGCCAAAATCAAAGAACTAATGGATCAACTGAAGAAGCTAGAAAATGAACAGCAAACCAATCCTAAACCAAGTACAAGAAAAGAAATAACAAGGATTAAAGCAGAAATAAATGACATAGAGAACAAAAAAACAACAGAGAGGATAAATATCAACAAAAGTTGGTTCTTTGAGAAGATCAACAAGATTGACAAGCCCCTAGCTAGACTGACAAAATCAAAAAGAGAGAAGACCCATATAAACAAAATAATGAATGAAAAAGGTGACATAACTGCAGATCCTGAAGAAATTAAAAAAATTATAAGAGGATATTATGAACAACTGTATGGCAACAAACTGGATAATGTAGAGGAAATGGACAATTTCCTGGAAACATATGAACAACCTAGACTGACCAGAGAAGAAATAGAAGACCTCAACCAACCCATCACAAGCAAAGAGATCCAATCAGTCATCAAAAATCTTCCCACAAATAAATGCCCAGGGCCAGATGGCTTCACAGGGGAATTCTACCAAACTTTCCAGAAAGAACTGACACCAATCTTACTCAAACTCTTTCAAAACATTGAAGAAAATGGAACACTACCTAACTCATTTTATGAAGCTAACATCAATCTAATACCAAAACCAGGCAAAGATGCTACAAAAAAGGAAAACTACCAGCCAATCTCCCTAATGAATATAGATGCAAAAATCCTCAACAAAATACTTGCAAATCGAATCCAAAGACACATTAAAAAAATCATACAGCATGACCAAGTGGGGTTCATTCCAGGCATGCACGGATGGTTCAACATAAGAAAATCAATCAATGCATTAGAACACATTAACAAGTCAAAAGGGAAAAATCAATTGATCATCTCAATAGATGCTGAAAAAGCATTTGACAAAATCCAACATCCCTTTTTGATAAAAACACTTCAAAAGGTAGGAATTGAAGGAAACTTCCTCAAATGATAAAGAGCATATATGAAAAACCCACAGCCAGCATAGTACTCAATGGTGAGAGACTGAAAGCCTTCCCTCTAAGATCAGGAACAAGACAAGGATGCCCGCTGTCACCACTGTTATTCAACATTGTGCTGGAAGTGCTAGCCAGGGCAATCAGGCAAGACAAAGAAATAAAAGGCATCCAAATTGGAAAAGAAGAAGTAAAACTGTCATTGTTTGCAGATGATATGATCTTATATCTAGAAAACCCTGAGAAATCGATGATACAGCTACTAGAGCTAATAAACAAATTTAGCAAAGTAGCGGGATACAAGATTAATGCACATAAGTCAGTAATGTTTCTATATGCTAGAAATGAACAAACTGAAGAGACACTCAAGAAAAAGATACCATTTTCAATAGCAACTAAAAAAATCAAGTACCTAGGAATCAACTTAACCAAAGATGTAAAAGACCTATACAAAGAAAACTACATAACTCTACTAAAAGAAATAGAAGGGGACCTTAAAAGATGGAAAAATATTCCATGTTCATGGATAGGAAGGCTAAATGTCATTAAGATGTCAATTCTACCCAAACTCATCTACAGATTCAATGCAATCCCAATCAAAATTCCAACAACCTACTTTGAAGACTTGGAAAAGCTAGTTATCAAATTTATTTGGAAAGGGAAGATGCCTCGAATTGCTAAAGACACTCTAAAAAAGAAAAACGAAGTGGGAGGACTTACACTCCCTGACTTTGAAGCTTATAATAAAGCCACAGTTGCCAAAACAGCATGGTACTGGCACAAAGATAGACATACAGATCAATGGAATCGAATTGAGAATTCAGAGATAGACCCTCAGATCTATGGCCGACTGATCTTTGATAAGGCCCCCAAAGTCACTAAACTGAGTCATAATGGTCTTTTCAACAAATGGGGCTGGGAGAGTTGGATATCCATATCCAAAAGAATGAAAGAGGACCCCTACCTCACCCCCTACACAAAAATTAACTCAAAATGGACCAAAGATCTCAATATAAAAGAAAGTACCATATAACTCCTAGAAGATAATGTAGGAAAACATCTTCAAGACCTTGTATTAGGCGGCCACTTCCTAGACTTTACACCCAAAGCACAAGCAACAAAAGAGAAAATAGATAAATGGGAACTCCTCAAGCTTAGAAGTTTCTGCACCTCAAAGGAATTACTCAAAAAGGTAAAGAGGCAGCCAACTCAATGGGAAAAAATTTTTGGAAACCATGTATCGGACAAAAGACTGATATCTTGCATATATAAAGAAATCCTACAACTCAATGACAATAGCACAGACAGCCCAATTATAAAATGGGCAAAAGATATGAAAAGACAGTTCTCTGAAGAGGAAATACAAATGGCCAAGAAACACATGAAAAAATGTTCAGCTTCACTAGCTATTAGAGAGATGCAAATTTAGACCACAATGAGATACCATCTAACACCGATTAGAATGGCTGCCATTAAACAAACAGGAAACTACAAATGCTGGAGGGGATGTGGAGTAATTGGAACTCTTATTCATTGTTGGTGGGACTGACTTCCAGAGTTCAGCCACTCTGGAAGTCAGTCTGGCAGTTCCTTAGAAAACTAGATATAGAGTTACCATTCGATCCAGCAATTGCACTTCTCGGTATATACCCGGAAGATCGGAAAGCAGTGACACGAACAGATATCTGCACGCCAATGTTCATAGCAGCATTATTCACAATTGCCAAGAGATGGAAACAACCCAAATGTCCTTCAACAGATGAGTGGATAAATAAAATGTGGTATATACACACGATGGAATACTACGCGGCAGTAAGAAGGAACGATCTTGTGAAACATATGACAACGTGGATGAACCTTGAAGACATAATGCTGAGTGAAATAAGCCAGGCACAAAAAGAGAAATATTATATGCTACCACTAATGTGAACTTTGAAAAATGTAAAACAAATGGTTTATAATGTAGAATGTAGGGGAACTAGCAATAGAGAGCAATTAAGGAAGGGGGAACAATAATCCAAGAAGAACAGATAAGCTATTTAATGTTCTGGGGATGCCCAGGAATGACTATGGTCTGTTAATTTCTGATGGATATAGTAGGAACAAGTTCACAGAAATGTTGCTATATTAGGTAACTTTCTTGGGGTAAAGTAGGAACATGTTGGAAGTTAAGCAGTTATCTTAGGTTAGTTGTCTTTTTCTTACTCCCTTGTTATGGTCTCTTTGAAATGTTCTTTTATTGTATGTTTGATTGCTTTTTAACTTTTTTTTCATACAGTTGATTTAAAAAAGAAGGGAAAGTTAAAAAAAAACAACAAAAACAAGGAAGAAAAGATGTAGTGCCCCCTTGAGGAGCCTGTGGAGAATGCAGGGGTATTGGCCTACCCCACCTCGATGGTTGCTAACATGACCACAGATATAGGGGACTGGTGGTTTGATGGGTTGAGCCCTCTACCATAGGTTTTACCCTTGGGAAGAAGGTTGCTGCAAAGGAGAGTCTAGGCCTCCCTATAATTGTGCCTAAGAGCCTCCTCCCGAATGTCTCTTTGTTGCTCAGATGTGGCCCTCTCTCTTTGGCTAAGCCAACTTGAAAGGTGAAATCACTGCCCTCCCCCCTACGTGGGATCAGACACCCAGGAGAGTGAATCTCCCTGGCAACGTGGATTATGACTCCCGGGAGGAATGTAGACCTGGCATCGTGGGACGGAGAACATCTTCTTGACCAAAAGGGGGATGTGAAAGGAAATGAAATAAGCTTCAGTGGCAGAGAGATTCCAAAAGGAGCCGAGAGTTCACTCTGGTGGGCACTCTTACGCACACTTTAGACAACTCTTTTTAGGTTCTAAAGAATTGGGGTAGCTGGTGGTAGATACCTGGAACTATCAAACTACAACCCAGAACCCATGAATCTCGAAGACAGTTGTATAAAAATGTAGCTTATGAGGGGTGACAATGGGATTGGGAAAGCCATAAGGACCACACTCCACTTTGTCTAGTTTATGGATGGATGAGTAGAAAAATAGGGGAAGGAAACAAACAGACAAAGGTACCCAGTGTTCTTTTTTACTTCAATTGCTCTTTTTCACTCTAATTATTATTCTTGTTATTTTTGTGTGTGTGCTAATGAAGGTGTCAGGGATTGATTTAGGTGATGAATGTACAACTATGTAATGGTACTGTGAACAATCGAAAGTACGATTTGTTTTGTATGACTGCATGGTATGTGAATATATCTCAATAAAATGAAGATTAAAAAAAAAAAAAATCCTGTTGGTTAAAGCTACACATACCATGAGAAACATGAAGAGGATCCAGGCCAAGCACATTGATCTTACCTCCCTTTTTCCATCTTCAAGCAGATTGTTTAAGGGCTCTTAATCTTCAAAAATCATGGTAATAACCCAAATTTTTGAAGAGGCTATAAAGTATGATTTATTTTCATAGTTAATTCCACACATATTCAAATTTTTTGATTTTTATGTCATAACTTTGTTTTGGAAAATTGGCAACATGAGTGAAAAAAAACACCTCTGGACTGGAAGCAAGGAGCTCTGGCTTTTAATGCTAGTTAATATAGCTTTGGAGTAAAAGCTATTTAAGTGGCTTGCCTTATTTAGAGCAGTTGTTTAATGAGTCATGGACTCCAATGAAAGTCATTGAAGTCTTAATCATTAGATTCTAAGAAAGCCAAGAATCTTCATACCAGAATTATGCTTGGAAGCCAACTGATAAAATTTTGGATGGTATTCTACTAGATTACTGGCCCTTGCCAACTGACCCAGATTAAGATTAGGAGCCCTTAAACAATCTGCTATGTTTTTTCTGTTCTTCAAGTTCCCAGAAGTAAACATTTTAGGCTTTGCAGGTTATACAGTCTCTGTTGCAACTACTCAGCTCTGCTATTGTAGCATGAACACACCATAGACTGTAGGTAAATGAATGAATGTGATTGTTTTAATTACAAAAACAGGAGTGGATGGGATTTAGCCCACAGTCCATAAGATCAAAGTCATGTTTAAACTTCCCATTCAATTTTGCCTAACATTTTTGTTAATATGTTGCCCTAAAATTGAGGCATAACAACATATACAGTCTAATTTATTTATCATTTTAAAATTGAAACATAACATGATATCTAGAGTCTAAATTCATTATTTTTACGACACGAGTGAATAGTTTGGAAACCATGCCGAAACAGAATATCTTTTTATTTAAAACAATATTGTGTTTCTTTTTAGTTACATGTGATCTACAGATCCCAAGAATTTAGTGATCCTAATTTGTCTAATCTTACATCCAAATTTCTTTTATTCTTCACTTCATGAAAATATGCCAAAATAGAGATTGGCAAACAGAATTGCTAACACACAAAAAATAACATTGTGCTAACATATTCCTCTCAATATGGTTCATGGAAATCCATAATTTTTCCTGAAATAAATAGAAGTGGTCATTGACAATTTTACATCAAAATCTACTAATAGTTACAAAATCCAGACTATTGCTTAGACCTTTTAAAAGTGGCAAAGGGTGAGGCGAGCAGAGCCGGAGACAAGACCCAACTCAGGATCTGACAAGATGGCCGGGCTGCCCTGCAGGATTATCAAGGAAACCCAGCATTTGCTAGCAGAACCAGTTTCTGGTATTAAAGCAGAACCAGATGAAAGCAACACCCATTATTTTCATGTGGTCATTGCTGGCCCCCAGGATTCCCCCTTTGAGGGAGTGACTTTTAAACTTGAACTATTCCTTCCAGAAGAATACTGAAAGGCAGCCCCTAAAGTACATTTCGTGACCAAAATATATCACCCTAATGTAGACAAGTTGGGAAGGATATGTTTAGATATTTTGAGAGATAAGTGGTCCCCAGCCCTGCAGATACGCACAGTTCTGCTATTGCTCCAGGCTTTGTTAAGTGCTCCCAATCCAGATGATCCATTAGCAAATGATGTAGCGGAGCAGTGGAAGACCGAGGAAGCCCAAGCCATGGAAACAGCTAGAGCATGGACTAGGCTAAATGCCATGAATAATACTTAAATCGATCTGATCATCGAGTCTGCATCACTTCTCCTGTTCTGCCAAGACGTCTTCCTTTTTTGTTTGCATTTAATGGGCACAGTCTTAGAAACATAACAGAATAAAAACCCAGACATCTTCAGTGCTCTGGTGATTAAATGCACATTAGCAAAATCTATGTATTGTCCCGATTCACTGTTGTAAAGCATGAGCAGAGGCTAGAAGTATCATCTGGATTGTTGTGAAACGTTTAAAAGCAGTGGCCCCTCTCCTGCTTTTATTCATTTTCCCCATCATGGTTTAAGTATACAGCACTGTGAATGAAGGTGGCCATCAGGGTTAGCTGCAGGGGTGTGGGTGTTTTTCTTTATTTTATTTTTACTTTTGAGGAGGGAGGTAGTTTTATTTTAAATTTATGAGCTTCCCCCCCAACACCACCCCCCACCCCCCTACCTACCCCCACCCTCGCTTTTATGGTGATCTAATTAAATGCATTGGTTAAAAGCAGCTAACCAGTTCTTCAGAATATACCCTCTAGCCAAGTCTGACTTTATTTAGACACTGTAGATGGACAAACTTGATTGTTTGAACCAAAATGGGAACATTAAACAAACATCACAGCCCTCACTAATAACATTGTGACTTTGCTGTCAAGTCTAGAATCCTCCTTTCAAAAAAGAAGCTTGTGACCATTTTGTATGGCTTGTCTGGAAACTTCTGTAAATCTTGTTTTAGTAAAATATTTTTTGTTATTCTGAAAAAAAAAAAGTGGCAAGGAAGACTTTCAGTAGCTTAGGGGAGAAAACAGCTATTATTCCACATAACCTTTTTCTGTTGGAAACACTTTGCATGGATAAAGGACCTATGATAAATGGAATAAAAATTTTAATTACACAGCATTAAAAAAACTTGGCAAATGTCACTTAGCTGCATTAAGTGGTAGCATCAATCCATGGCATTATTTACTCTATCTCTGTGCCTTATTTTTAATAACACAGTCTATCCACAAGTCTCTTCGTTTTATACGCAAGTTTAATTTTTCACAATTCTATCCTTAAGGAGCGGTAAATTCTTCTGAGAGTAAAGATTAATGGCAATTTAAATTAAATTATTTTGGCTATCAGAGGATTTCACAGATTTAATGCTCCATTCTGGTACAGGGAAAACCCAATATTCATTTCTCAGGGTTTAAGATATCATGTCCTTTTTTATATAGTACCTTTAAGACACAAATTAATTATTTTTATTTCAAACTTTATCCTGAGATAAAGATTTTGAATGCTAATTGAAATTCAGGTCTGGTTACTGCCAAAGAAAGCTTAAACCTCCTCCTTCTTAAGTATAGTCTTATGTAAGGTGTGTTGGATGAGGAAAAATACCTAGGGTCCATAGAAATTCTATACTCTGGATATTATTTTTCCAGAACCCACAAATCTATGATGCACTTTCCACTAATTTTGTTCCTTTTCTACCTTTAAGAATTTAAACTGTTATTTCTCTTGGCTCTTTCTCCCAAGCCCTAAATTTCGTGATAAACCACCACTCTTCCTTTGACTTTCAAGTTGCTAATTTTCTTTATTTTCTCCTTTTGTTACATTTGCACCTTTGTTACTCCCCGCAATATTGATTAGAAATAAGAAAGTAAACAAAAACTGATAGAGTAACTAGAGAAAATATCTCTTTTGTAAATGATCTTAATATTTCTTCCTCCCTTTTAGGTTTAGCTAATTCAACATTTTTTATTGTCCGATCTGTAAAAACTCATTACTAGGTTTCTGAGATTAGCAGTTTCTACTAGTATTCTTCTAAAAGAGTACTTATTATTGACTTTCTGGTATTTTATTGGCTTGTCTATTTTAAATGTGTACTGCCTCATATTTGTTTCACAGAACTATTTATATTCAGATATTCAAGAGTAAACAAACAACTGCAATGTCTCCACATATTTTAGGTGCATTTCTAAATTTAAAAAATTGTTTGGCCTCTCCACAGTCATTACAGTGGTATGGAAGACAGTTTGTCCAAGGGCCTCTTTAGCTCCCTCATTGTTCAAAAGAGTTGACACAACAAGTCATACCACAGATTTCAATCCACTCTTTTAAGAAGAGCTTCTCTACTAAAGAAAAGAATGCACGTGTGTGTACACCTACATACCCACAATCTAATTTTATATTTCCCCATTACTTTTCTCATTTTACAGATAACAATGTTGAAGCCAAGTGGTCAAGTAATTTTCCCAAAATCCTAAGAGCAGTAAACAAAGGATTTATGATCCAAGCCACTATATTTCTGCTTTTAAAATACCACACTGTTTAAAATATAACATGCCTCTGTCTCTTTAAGAGAAATATATGGGCTAGACACTATAAAAACTATTTACAAAAAAGATTGAAATACTCTTGTTTATCATACAGTTTAGGGACTTTTAGATGAATATGGCTGTTTTCACAGTTTTCTTACATCCAAAAGAAGAAAAACCAACACAAATAAACTTAAAGGTTTGAGATTTATTCATTCATCAATCTAAGAAGAATTTATTGGATATATACCTGCTAAAGACACCACATTAGATTTTGAGGAAATAAAAAGATGAAATAAGTCTTTGACTTGAAAAGTTATGTTTCCATTTGCTATACCTCCTCCTATCATTAAGACTTAGTTTTCTCATTTGTAAAATGAGTAAAAACATAGTACTGTTAGAAACAAGCATTAGAACCTTAAAAACGCTCACCCGGTTGTGGAGGAGAAAAGAATTTATTCACGATCTTGCAAGAACGGATTCAGAGCCTGAAACATGGCAGGTGCACCAAAAAAAGAACAGGGCCATAGTTATATTCTACACCTAATATGCATGTCCCTCCCCTGTTTCCCCATTGGCTGGGTACTCCAGAGGTTACAGCCTATCAGAGAGAGCTAACTAGCCCACCTTTGAGGTTTTGAATTATACAGCCTGTCAGAGAGTTAACTAGTTCAAATGCTTTGCTGAGAGTCCCCACCTTTGACCATACCCCGACATTCCTTTACATTCCAGTAACCCTGGTTATCTTTCCCATATAAGGAACTGGCGCTGATTCCAGACTTACGTCATGGCACTCTGTCTCTCTCTTTCCTTCCCCTCACCATGGGGCTAGTTTAAGCCAGCTCTTCTGCCCAATCTCCATCTTCCCTATTCCATGAGGCCTTTATCTGAAAGCTAAACTTAACCCTTTCTTATGGTACCTACCTCATTTGGTTTTTCTGAGGCTTTAATGAATGAGCACTTAAAAAATTAGAATCACCACTAATATCAAGCATTCAAAGAGTATTTGTTAATTTATCAAAACTATTAAGTAATCTTTGTTTCTTAACACAGTCTTCATATGATTTGATTTTAAGTCCCTTACTAGTCTAGTCATAGTAATTTACTTTGCAATTGTCTATGCTTCCATTAAAGAGTGGCAACCAGAACAACTGGGATACTCTACATTTGATTTGTATTAGTAGAGTTACAGCAGTTGTTATCAAGCTTCAATTTGCAAAGTGCATAAAAATTACTTAAAGAGCTTGTTAAATGCAAATAATTATGCCATATATCCAGAGATTTTAAGCCAGTAGGTCTTTGGTGTAGAGATCAGCCTTTTGTATGTGGTGATGGCCTGAGAACTACACCCTGTCAAAATCTTGCCTCCCTAGTTTAAGTGTTTTACTTCTCCTGATGCAGCCTGAGAGTGCATTAGCTATTTTGAAAGCCACACCATCCTTACCACCACTCTACATTTCCTGTGGGTAAAAATCACCAGAGCCATGTTCACAGGAACTGCTGCCATGCCTCATCTCATCCTTCTGCTCTTATTCAAGTGATTTCCTAGGCAGAGCACACAACCTCAGATTTGCCCCTCTTAAAGTAAATCTAGTTGATTTAGTCCTTTGCTTCATCCTGCTGAAGTCCTTGGAGATCCAGAGGCTGTCACAAACTATTTTAATTCTTAATCCAAGTTTCATGAAAAAATGTATATAAGATGCTATGTTTATCTGTATTCTTTTGGCTGTTATAAAAACCATTCATGTGAGCTAAAGATTAAAAAAAAATAATAACTTTATCAGTGAGAAATTTGTGATCCTCAGAGTCTGGAAATGCACTTGGCCTACAGGAATTAAAGGGAACCAGAGGCTCAAAAGCCATCAGGCCTTTCTCTGTCTCTCATTTCAACAACTCCCTGATGTCTGCTTCATGCTCTCTCTTTGCACAGACTAGCTTATTACACTTACATAGGCAATGTGACAAAAAAAATGCTTACTGATAACTCTCAAGTTTTATATTACAGTCTCAAGGATCTAGAGATATATCCATCCCCCTCATTGAAAAATCACTGGACAAGAACTGACTGGTCTAGCTCGGTTCAGGGCTCACCCCGGCCAATTCAAGGTAAAAATATAAATAATTTTTAAAAACATTTAAGATGAAAGTTTAGTGAGATCTCATTGGTATAAAAATAAGTGAGATTTACAACAAAGTACAATGTTGGAGCCAAGGGAGTAAAAGGGGACGTAGTATGAATCTCTCCACCATTCTCAAAATGCTGCCTCATGTTTTTAGTTTTGTGAATGTAATCAAAAAAGAGTTCTAGGCCTGTCCATTTAAACTGTCCAGAAAACCAGTATGAAGTCATTTTAGGTGCTCCCTCCTCTTCATTAGGATTATTCACATTCCTGGAGGCTGACACAGTCTAAATAAAATGCTCATCGATCTTCCATTTCTCAACTGAAGAGTCCTGGACTCTCAAATGATGTTTGCCACGGCTTTGCTCCTGAGGTGTACAATGCCACAGGGAGGTCCAAGACCCATGCTCGGTTTATGGCTGAGGCTTTTGCAAAGTCTCCTGTTTTACATAATTCCCAGGCCACCAGAGGGGATCTTACCCTGCAGACATCTCTGCCTTGATTCCTTGTATTCAGATATAATCTCAATATTGATGGTCTTTCCCAGCACTCCTCTAACTGTTCTCTCTCAGGACTGGCCAGGTCAGATGTCCTAAGCCCAAGTGGACTCAAATCTCTGCCTTGTAATTACCGCAATCTCACTTATCAAAATCCTTAGGGTTTTCCTAAGGATATAGCTGCTATTCACTACATTGAGATAAAGAAAGGGGTCCTCCTGTCCCTTGCTTTCACAATCTTGGTAAGTGCTTATTAGGGAAAGCTCTATTATCCAGAAGCAAGCAAGGCCCAAGACCTTATTCCTAAAGATACCATCAAATCGGGTAGTCTTCCCAAGTAGGGAAGAAGGCTCTGACTTCGTGAAAATATGGGCCAAGTAAACTTCCTCAGGAGTTATAGCTTCTCTATATTCTTTTCTGTTTAATTTATGCCAATGAAAAGCAAATCTCAAGATATTTTTTCAGTAAGTTGTCAAGTGCTATATTTTAAAATTCACAATACATCACCCTGCTACAAAAAGTAAAACCTAAAATTAACAGAGGAAAACAATAAGGAGTAAAAACAGAAAATAAAAATTTTAAATGCAATAAAGAAGTTTTGAAATGACAGATTTTAAAGGTATGAAAACACAAGAATAAAAAAATTTTTCCATAAAAGGAATACACATGAGGTTTTAAGGAAAAATGAAAGGGGATAAAGTAGGAATAAGTATTAAACAAACAAACAAACAAATTATATTAAAGAAAAGCAGAAACAAACAGCACATGTCTGGATATCAGAGAATTCTAAAGTAATGCTGAGCTGCTATAGTACAGATTTAAATATTCTTAATGGGACAAAAAGTGAGAGAAAGAGCAAGAAGGAAAAAAAAAAAGCAGTATCTCAAGATATACTCAGGCTACAGCTCTAAGTCCTCATTAAAAGTCCCTGTGAAGACAACCTCCACTCAACAATACTCTGGCACTGTTGACTCTATTAGGTCCTTTATCATGAAATGCCACACTGAGGAGAAACATTTCTTACCTCACAGGGCTTCTCAGGGGAATGGGCACCAATTTTAACCATACTTATAAGAGATTCCACTCTTCATGAACCTTTGCAGCTCTGTTCAATCAGAGGATTTAGCTGGTGTGATCATCACCTTGTTTAGCAAGTACGTCATCCACCTATGGGGTTCCCATCCAGTCCAAATGTCTTTCTTTTTATCCTTAAGCAGAGCTTGATAGCTTTTGTTACCTGCGCAACTAAAATTCAGGTTCACTCTGTCTACTATATTTGCCTGTTACCAGAATCCTAGCCCAGGCTTTTCAGTGGCCATGTGTGGATGGAGAAGGGGGATATTCCTAAGTAGAAGGCATTCCGAGGACCAAAAAGACCTCCACAACCCAAGGAGATAAACAATCCAAAAGAAAGCTAAGGAACAAGCCAAGACAAGAGAGCTCTGGTCTATCCAACATTTATTTTTAAACCCTTTTCTCCTTCCACTAACAGTTTTATTTCCTAGCATGATGGCTGAGTTATGTTAAGGCTCCATTTTGGTCTCCACACAATTAATCTTCACTTTTAATTTAATTAATTAATTTAAGCCATTTCATCCACACAACCTTATCAGGTAATTATTATTGTCCCCCATTTTACTGATGAGGAAGCTGAGGCAGAGAGGTTAAGTGACTCTCCCAAGGTCATATAGATAAAAAGTGATGGAACCAGAATTTGAACGCATTCTGGCTCTGGTGTGCGTGTCTCAACCACCACGTTTTCCTGCCTGCACGACGACCACTAGACATCACTTTGGACAGATATTTAACACCTGATTCTTTCAATTTTAAAGCAGATGTGGTACAAGCTGTGCCTTTCCTGTGCCACTGAATCTCATAGCTTTTGGTGCCACTCTTAGAAAAACATGTTAAACATATTATATATCAGCCAAAGAAAACACAAGGACCTAGAAAGCGATCTTTCATTTTAACCAAGTTTAAATGAAACAAAATTAGCCACAGTAACAATTAATAACCTTGACCTCACAGAGCTGTTTTGAGAATCAAATTAAATAATACGTATGAAAGCTCCTATAATGATTTTAGCACAGAATAGATATTTAATAAATTCCATGTTTTATAAAAAGAATATTTCAGAGACTTATTTTTTTTACATTTCCTGCTAGCAAAGAGCAGCTCATACCTTCCAAGAATGATGGAGAAAATAGGCTTCACATAATAAATTTGAAATGGTTTGCTAAATATCACTAAAACTGAAACCTATCCTACTCTTACATAATAGGGCCTGTTTCTCATTTACTGCTCTGTCCCCAGCCCCAATACAATGCTTGGGTCATTGTACATGGTTGATCATAAGAGGGTAAGGGAAGCATATATATGCTGAATGAAATATAAATCAATTAGTATTTCAGAACAGCTGGATATAAAAACTGAAAAGAGAAGTTCTAAGAAAAAGAAAATAAAAATTTATGCCTATTGACTTTTTAATATGCGCCGTCTAATATGTTAGATATTCTCTCATGTGCCATCTTATTTATTCTTTATATTTTACATGTAACAACCCTAATCAGTGTTGTCAGTGGGCACTAAGTCCAGCTTCCTGGAAATAAGGAAAACTGCATTGTCCATGACAGGTAGACTATGAAACCAGTACATAAAGGAAGGCAGCAGAACTACTCACACTCATCTGTCAGGCCTCCAGGACTAAACAAATGCAGAGAAGACTATAAGTTAGACACAGTTTTGGACAGACCTGGAAACCATAATAATACCTTCTGTTTATTGACCACTTACCATGTGCCAAGCAACATACCAAGTAAGCACTTTGCATTCCTTTTCTGGAATGGTAAGAAAGTGGCAGAGTAGGAACTTGACCCTAAGCCTCTTTGATACCCACCATCTCTACCACTGGAATCACAGAGGCAAATGTCAGCAGTTCCTGTCCTACCACTCACCATCTGGGGGAAGAGGAGGCCTATTGCAGCTGTAGGTAGTTAGATTGAACATTGTACATTGTCTTTTTGTTTTTTGTTTCTTTTTTTTGGGGTTTTTTTTTTTTTTTTTTTTTTTAGGTCTAAACTCTGTTTATATAATTGGGAGACATGCATAGTGTGTGTCTTGGTAGCAGGCCCAACCAATCAGATGCAACTACAAGGTCTGTAGTTCAGATGCAAGGATGTTGAGAAGCCGGGGCAGTGGAAATATTATTCTGGCTACAGAGCTGCAACAGCACATCAAGTTTTGAGGGCCGCAGTGTCAGAGATGTACTGGCAGCCCCAGAGATCAGTGCCAACTGTAGTCTCAGGCAGCAGGACCCTGCTCACAACGTTGTCAAGTATTACTTTGGCCAAGTATTACTTTATTCCTGCTCAATTTCTGATACTGGCTCCCCAGCCTCCATGATCCTACAAGCTAACCAAGAGCTTTCCATAAATCACTTCACTGCTTATATCAGGACATTGACTGGCACAAGCATCAGTGTCAACAGAAGCTCAAGGAATCTCATGGGGATAGTCAATGGGGATGTCTTTGCCTGACCCATTGAAAACTTAGTCATCTAGTTCACACTCCTTATGCTTCTCACCAACAAACTTTTGGTTTAGTCCTTTAGAAAAGAGTGAACTAGTCATGCTGAACTGAGTATGCCTTTTTACCAGAATGGTTATGCTTCTCAAGTAACTTAATACATTTACCTTGTGACTTTTTTACATCAGTGCCAGAAGTTTGGTTACTGTGAAGCTGACTTTGAAAGCCATATTTACTTTAATCTTCTAAGCACTCATGTATGTGCCTCAGAGCCAGGAAAAAAAAAAGGGAGTTTGGTAAATTCAACAAATAGTGACTACCAATCTACCATCTTTGGAAAAGAATTGTCTATTTCCCAACACAGCCTTTAGCTCAGCCTTGCCTTTCTTCAAACTTTTAGATGAAGTTGATGAGCACATAGTAAATGTAGAAAAAAATATCTGTTTACATAACTGATTGTCAAATAAAAGACGATGGAAAATTCCAGAATTCATAATTTGCGTATGACCCAAGTGTCACATATGTACCAACTAGTTAACAGTATCAGAAAATACCAAGATCAAAACTTAATTTAAAACATAAGAGAGCAGGTAGGGTGGTGAAGTAATCTCTGAGTTCCCCTGAAGGTCCAGGGAGCCAGAGGGGGAATACAAAATAATGTCTGAGAGAATGTCCATGGTCAGAACTGGAGAGGCCTAAGTGGATTACAGGCAAGGATCATTTGAGAGGGGATATTGGGAGAAAGAGTTGAGCCCAAGGTTTTTGAGGAGCCACAAATGATGAGAGAGGAAAGCCAAGGTAAATATCCTAGAAAGCTTTTACAGTTTCTGGACACATATTATGTGGGTGCAGGAAATCTAATTAACGGCCTCAAAGGTAAGCAGACAACTGAAATGGAAACTGCATCAGGGAGAAACTGGAGATGAGAGGACCAAGGTTAGAGCTTTGCACCTCAACTATTAGAGAATGAGGTTTTAAGCAAAATAGAAAGAAGGTGATGCTTGTAGCTTCCATCAGTCATACTGTCTGTAAATTTTGAGACTGTTTCATATCATGTGTGAGGACAGTCCCAGTGCAACAAGTCACACTTGGAAACATGTTTTAAACCTCCATGATTTTATATCAAATTTACTGATAATACAAAATATTTCAGCTATTTCTCTTTGTTAAATAATCTCCAATAGTCTGTTAAAAAGTCTTGAAACTTTGGGTGCATTAAATAATCTCGGTTTGTTCAGTCTCCAAATGAAAGCAGCCACACTGGTAGTATAAATTCTCACATCCTCAATAAGATTCAATACATTCAGCTTTCTGACTATAAATGCCAATGTAAAGCCATTGTTACAGGTTCTCTTTTGCCCATATTAGAAAGATATCAAGGACTTCCTATTTTTACTAAATTTGTGCTGAGAAAACGTTATTTTTTACCATTTCAGAAACAGAACAATCTCCTAGGTTCAACAAAAGGCTTATCTTGTATGTTGTGTTTTGTTATTTAAAACAGCCCACAAAAATAACTTAATTTTTTACACCAGTCTTCACAAATGTATGAGGATGTACTTACATAGCTTTGTCACAATTTTAAATAATCATCCATCTTCAAGAACCATTTTCCTAAATCTGCACCAATGCTCTCAGGTCATTCAAAAACATACATTTTCAGATTCACAGCATCTTAAAAGCTTTCTAAGAGTTTACTCTTTGAAAGCTTTTAAAATGGTTCATTGATCTAAAGTGCCTGTTAGGAAGATCTAATTTATGTTTCCCAGTTATGACCACATTGTATGTAGTAATCTATATTCTTTTGAAGGTTTGACAACTTTATTTTCCACCATACTTAGTATTGTCACTTACTCCATCATTTCAGGCATATTCTATCCTTGCTAAAAACCAAAAAACAAACAAACAAGTAAAAGTGGGAGAGGTGTATTGTGCACAAAAAGATAATTATCTTTTATCCTTTATTTTAATTAAGGTAGATGATGTAAATTTCCTTTTCAAACATGGAGCCAAGAAAAGACTTCAATGACTACAACTGATCAAGTTTTTCTAAAACCTCAGTAGCTAATTGACACAGCTTGGCTTCAGATAAAGAACTGAATTTGAATAGGTTATTTTTTTTTCCAGGAAATCAGCAAATGAAAAGCTAATTGTACTCCATCACCCCTAGGAAGTAAAGAATTGCCAAGATACAACTTAGTGTCCCAAGGGAAATGTTAGCCCTTATGGTTTTACTTGTCATGATTTAAATTACTTCATATTCATTACATACACATTTGAAAACATATGTTATATTTTTCTGTCACTCTTACAAAAACATAACAGGCAATGCCTTTGGAAATAACTGTTCATCCACATAAATTAGGTAAAGATAAAATCAATGACAATTCGGATCTTGCAGTACAATCATAAATATGACCTCAAATTTTATGGAATTTCTTTATACAGAAATTCTTTACACAGGTGGTTCTAGAAAATCCTTCTCACAGTCATATATCTTAAATAGCATTGAGAAGTTTATTTATTTATTTATTTATTTTTGAAGAAAAAATAATTTCTTTTTTTTGAGAAGAACTAATGTCTTTGAAAACTATTTCTAATAGATGTCTGTCACTGGTGTGATGAAGCATATGCCATATACTGACGAAACATAAGGTCCAAGTAAAAGTGTTAGAATGTTTATCATTTATATGAAGCTTTATGCTTTTCTCTATGTTTTCTTTATAGCACATATCACAGTTTGCATTTATTTTCTTTATGCTTTTATAGCGGCTATTTATCTTTCCTTTCATTTGATAATCTACTCCATGGATCACCATGATTTTGCTCACTATTATGTCTTATTGCCAGGCAGCAAGTGACATAGATAAGGCTCCCATTAATAGCTATTGAACAAATGAGTAAAAAGAAGCATACATTTGTCAGACATATTTCTCACAGCCTGTTGTGAAGGCAGCCCAAGGGAACTTCAACACCAGGAAAGAGATAATAAGAAAACAAAGGATGTGAGGTTTACTGTTTCCCTTGATGCTGCACAGGAGTATGGGAACTCCACAATGCTGTTCACCTTCTGACTATTTCCATCAATATCACTTCTGTCCCGGCCCGCGGGACGATCAACCGAGGCTCCAGCTCCTGGGAGGGAAGAATGGTATGGGACAAGAGACATGAAGAATGACAGCAAGACAGGTTTCTGATCAAGCTGCAAAACTTTATTGAAGAGGCAGGGTATATATACTCTAAGGTAGAGGGAGTGGCTAGTACGAACAGGTGGCGGCCTAGGATTGGTGGCTGCAAAGACGGGTGGCAGTCTAGGATTGGCTGCTGCTGTTGCTAGGGTGGATGGCAGATGTAAGGCTAGCCCAGGATTGGTGGCTACTGTTGCTGGGGTAGAAGGCAGGTAGTAAAGCTAGCACTCTAGGTGCAAATCTTAGGCGCGAACGGCTATCACTTCCGTAGAAGGCTGAGGGCAACTTAAGCCGCTATTGCATCAGCCCTAGCGGTCATGTTGCATATCTCCGGCATCGCTGAGGGTGGATTTTATACATGCTACCTTAATCGTCCCCAACATCTCCTCCCTTTGTTTTTCAAAAGGATGGAGGAAGAATGCTGATCGAGCACTCTTTTGGCATTAACCTGCTGGGGGAAATAGAGGCCTCATTCCCCAAGTTGTTTGTGGCTCTGTTTTTCTGGGGAGGGAAGTTTTTGGCAGAGCAAAACCCCTATGCAGATGAGGCATATTTCTCAAGGAGCTCGAAAATGGCCTTTAGTTGCTTTGGCCCTCCTTTGCAGTGCTTTGCCTCGCACCCAGCGGTACCAATCATAGCATACACTAGAAGCATACTTTCGAGTTATATGCTGCTCCCGTAGGAGGGGGTTTCTTACCCGTAGGGTGGGTAGCAGTCAGATGATCTGGATCCAAACCCTGGTCAGCGAGGTGAAGCCGGTGATAATGCACTTGAATAGGCTTGCTTAGGGCAGAGTCAAGTTGATCCATAACTAGCTGTATTATTCTTTTTATGGCCCAAGGAGCAAAAGATATTATAAGGATTATGGTTATTAAGGGGCCTAATATAGGAAGGAGGTAAGGGAGGATTCCATTAAGTCCCCAGGAGATACCCCCTTGGGTTTCTCGCTCACGTTTGCGATTTTCAATTCCTTCCCTAAGTTTGGTCATGGAATCCTTAACTATGCCAGAATGGTCAGCGTAAAAGCAACATTCCTCGCCCAGCGCAGCACAAAGCCCTCCTTGCTTAAGGAAAAGCAGATCTAAGCCTCTCCTGTTTTGGAGAACAACCTCTGACAGGGACGTAAGGGATTTTTCAAGATGGGTAATGGAGGTTTCAATGCAGGCTAAATCTTCATCTATAGCAGCTCTTAGGTGGGAGAAACCTTGGTGTTGGAGAATGATAGAGGCGGCTCCGGTGCCTAGGCCAGTAATACCTAAAAGAGAAGCAATAGTAACAACCGTAACAAGTTCTCTTTTCTTTCTCAGCATGGCTGGAGACTGCGCGACCAAGTGGTGATAAAGGTCTTCCTCTGTATGAAAGAGGACATGGGGTAACACAGCCACTAAGAGGCACATTTCCCCTGTTTCAGTTAGGGCTTTTGCTGATACACAAGGAGTAAGCCCCGTAGAAGAGCACAGCCATTTTGCCCCTGTTGGGGGGATATAGAATTTACCAGGCGATGGAAAGGACGACTGTGCACAGACTGTTTTTAAGGAGGCAGAAATATTACCAATACAATGCCCAGAGTGAAGAATGGATTGCATAGTGAGACCGATTTTTCTTGCATTCCAAGGGCATTGGGAAGGATTGTCTTCATTAGAAGTATTAAATGTAACATTAAGAGCTATAGCATCATAATAAGGAGGCTTGGCAGAGAAACACAGCCAACAACTACGAGTAAAATTAGGCTGGGAGGAGTTTAGAGAGAGAAAGGTGGCTTGTAGTAGTGGCCAAAGTGGGCTGTCAAATGATATGGACGGGCTTGAGGACGACAATATTGGGATGCTAATAAAAGGGGGAGTAGTGGGGTGAATTTTGGAAAGATTTTTGCTTGGCGTGCTCGGGATAGGAGGGGTAGCTGGAGGCATGGGTTCTATATTTGGTCCAATGGCAGAAGGTTTTTGCTGTACTGCTTCCTTCTTTATTAGAATAAGGCTTCCTGGGTCGGTCCCTTTCATGTAAATCTTAAAGCCCCAAGTTCGACCGAGGAGCCAAGAGGGATCAGCAGGGAGCTGTACGGTGAGATTTAAATGTGAGCAGCTACCTGTAGGTGCAATGTGGTGATGACTTCCATAGATACCCCAGGTAATGGGTTCTTCAGGTGGTTTGCAGTTCAAGGGGGCCCATTTTAGAGTTAGGTAATGATCAGTGGCGTAAGGCTTCCAATGAGTGGCTAATGTTTCACATCCCCAATATGCACAGTAGTATTGGTTGGGAGCATTACAGTACGGTTTTCCGGGGTTTAAGGATGGGCACATGTAATATTGGGCTTGATTCCAACCAGTGGGGCGTACGGAAGGAGTGGGAAATAGATCAGTTGCGTTGACAAGAAAGGAAGGTCGCCCTGCTGTAACTTGGGTTTGTACAACTGTGGAATCTTCCCATCGTGCTAAGGTCCATTTCCAAGGTTGATGGGGGTTGGAGTTGCCGAAGGTGGCATGCACACTTTGCAGGAGAAAACATAAGGCAGCAACTTTAAATGGCAGTAGGCATAACAAAGCCATACTAATAGAGGCTATAGGTTCTTCCCTGTTAAGGGAGACAAGCTAGCAAAGTAATACACCCTACAATGCACAAATATGCTATAGCAAGCAGGGATCTTTCTAACGGATTCCAATCTTTTGAGGCAACGGTTGCTAATCCGGCTGCAAACAGCAAAGCCAGAAGACCAATTAAGAAAAGCCAATAGTAATTCAAGTGGTAATTCATGTGATTAGCGATGGAAAAAACCTGTAAGCAGGACTTCTTTCCACTTCCGGTTGCGTGTGGACTGGTTGTCTCCGGATGGGTTATAGCAGGAGTTATTGATGCGCTGGAAGAGAAAAGAAAGACATTTTTCTCAGGGAGAGGCTTCTACCCTGGAAAGGTTATTATTAAGAGGAGGGGAAGGAAGTGTCTCAGGGGTTTGTTTCGGCAATGAAGAATTAATATGTTTTATCAGCCGTTCTGGAAGCCAGTGAGGGCCTTCCCTCTTTTGATCGTATATGCAAGCAGAGCCTCGTCCCCAAATAATCACGGGGTCAGGCCCATTCCATTCTGACGTTAAGGGGTCACGCCACATAACAGTGGCTTGTTGCGTTTGCGTTTTGGGATGCCAATGTCTGTCAGCTGCAGATTGTCCTTCATCATCCAGAGTCAGGAAGTTAAGAACAAAAAGAGCATGATGTAAAAGGTCTCGAGGTCGTTGTTTGGTGAGATTGAGAGTACTTTCAGCTAAACGGCACAGGGCATTTTTTAAGGTGCGATGTGCTCGTTCTACCATTCCTTGCCCCTGGGGGTTATATGGTATTCCCGTGATATGCTTAATTTGTAATTGTTGACAGAAGGTTTGAAAATTTTTTCCAGTATATCCAGGCCCATTGTCTGTTTTAATGATTTTAGGTTGGCCTAAAGTAGCGAAGCAGTGTAGTAAATGAGAAATAACATGCTTCGAAGCTTCTCCTGTTTGCAAACTAGCTTGAATAAATCCACTATATGTGTCAATACAAACATGGATATATTTAAGTTGCCCAAAACCGGCAAAATGGGTGACGTCCATTTGCCAGATTTCATTTGGGATGAGTCCTTTTGGATTGACTCCTAAATGAGGAACTGGTAGTTGGGTTACACAGTTTTTACAGGTTTTAACAATTTCCCTTGCTTGTTCCTTCGTAATATTGAATTTTAAGCAGAGGGTATTTGCATTTAGGTGGTGTTGAGCATGGGCTTGAGAAGCTAAAGTTAGAGAATTAGAAAAATTGGGACATATTAATTGGGTGGCAGCATCTGCCATTGCGTTGCCTTCCGTTAGAGGGCCTGGCAGGTTTTGGTGGGCACGGAGGTGTCCTATAAAAAAGGGACGCTATCGTTTAAGAATTAGTTTTTGTAACCTTGAGAATAAGGGAACTGCATTGGTGGATGGTTTGATAAATGGAGGTGTTTCTAATAGCGGTACAGACTGAGCTATATATGCGCTATCAGTATACAAATTAAAAGGTCGGTCTTGGAGATGGGAAAAGACCTGCAGGACTGCATAGAGCTCGACGAGTTGAGCAGAGGTATAGGGAGAGGGCATGGAAAATGCCTGGCCTTGGATGACATATGCTGCGGTCCCATTTGCCGAACCGTCAGTAAAGACTAAAACATCAGGGTTTATTGGTTTTGTTTTAGTGACTTTTGGGAAGGTGAATTGATGGATTTTAATGAATTGGATTAACGGATCGCTGGGATAATGGTTATGAATATCACCCAGAAACGAAGAGCATGCGATAGCCCATTCGTCGTCGGTTTGGGAAAGCCAATGGATTTGATCTTGGGTGTACGGGACAATAAGGGAATCAGGGTCTTTTCCAAACAGCTGGTGACTAGTTTGTCGGCCTTTAGTTATAAGGGCAGCTATGAGAGAAATATACGGTGAGAGCACCTTTGTTGGAGTAGCAGGGAGGTGAACCCAGAGCAATGGGTGACCTCGCCCGTTTGGTGATTTTAAATTGGATTGCCAGAATACACCTGTAGGTGTGTGGGTTGTGGCAAGAACTATAAAGACTAAAGGCTGGTGGTAGCTTATTTGATAGCAAATTTGATTTTGGATAGCCTGATTTATGATGGTGAGAGCCTGCATTGCTTCTGGAGTTAGGTTTCTGGGAGAGGAGGGGTTTGCGTCTCCTTTTAGAATATTATTGAGTGGCACAAGAGTTTCAGTGGGTAGCTTTAGATAAGGGTGAAGCCATTGAATATCTCCCAAAAGTTTTTGGAAGTCATTTAATGTTAAGAGATGGGAGATTCGCAGTTGAATGCGGGGTGTTAAAACTTGCTGGTGCCAAAGTTCGAATCCTAGATAGGAAAAGGGATCTGAAGTTTGTATCTTATTAGGGGCTATTTGAAGACCTTCTGCTGTTAGATGTTTAAGAAGATTCTGAAAGCAAGAATGCAGTTTAGATATGTCCTGGCCTGCTAATAGAATATCATCCATATAATGGAGAATGTAAATTTGTGGCCATAGTTGTCTGACAGGGTTAACGGCATCAGCAACAAATTTTTGGCATAAAGTTGGACTATTAGCCATGCCTTGCAGTAAAACCTTCCATTGAAATCGAGGCATAGGGCCTTGAAAATTAATTTGAGGGACACTAAAGGCAAAATATTGTCTATCTTCCGTGTGAAGGGGTATGGAGAAAAAAACAATCTTTTAAATCTATAACTATTTTGTAAAAATTAATAGGGATAGCAACTGGCGAAGGGAGGCCAGGCTGCAGTGCTCCCATAGGTACCATAGCTTTGTTTACGGCTTGCAAATCTTGCAGCAATCTCCATTTACCTGATTTCTTTTTTACAACAAAAATGGGAGTGTTCCAAGGGGACTGAGTAGGTTCAATATGTCCGGCATTAAGCTGTTCCTGTACTAACTTTATAGCCGCTAGGGTCTTTTCCTGAGTCAGAGGCCATTGATCAACCCACACTGGTTCCGTAAATTTCCAGGAAATTTTTTCAGCATGGGGTACAGGGATGTCAATGGCCGTTAGGATAAATTTTGGGAGAACCCAAGTCCTGTTCTAGCTATATTAGGTGTTACAGAGATGGGCAATTTCATCCCTTGATTAGTTTTGCCCAGGCCTTTGCCAGGGAGAAAGTTCATTTTAAGCATTTGAGCAGTGACTGTATCACTAGGGCTGCACATAGAAACCTTCATTTGATTTAATATATCTCTGCCCCATAGATTGACGGGGAGATGGGGGATAACATATGGTATAACTATACCAGTGTTTCCTTCCTCATCCTCCCATTTTAGGGTTTGTGAACTCTGTAAAGGATTTGCGGTTTTGCCTATTCCTTGTAAGTAGGTGGCAGCGGCTGTAAGAGGCCAGGATTTAGGCCAGTGATTTGAAGATATAATTGTGGCGTCAGCCCCTGTGTCTAAGATACCTTCGAATGATTACCATTTAATTTTAATCGTAAGATGGGCCAATTATGGGATATTGGCTGTGCCCAAAAGATATCGGAAGATCCAGGGGCCTCTGTAGGGTGCTGGAGTTTTTTGAAGTTTGAGTTAACATGCTGAGCGGGGAGTATGATAAGTTGCGCTATTCGAGTGCCAGAAGGAATAGAGATGATATTGTTTGAGGTGGCTGCAATTATTTGTATTTCACCTCTAAAATCATTATTTAGCACACCTGGGATGATTTGAACTCCACGCAGGGTGACACTAGCTCTTCGTAGAATGAGACCAAAAGTATTAGGGGGTAAAGGTCCATAGACTCCTGTTGGTATGAGGAGAGGACTGTTTTCTGGGGTTAATATTGATTCGGAGGCGGTACAGAGGTCCATTCCTGCACTCCCTGCTGTTGCTCTCCATAAGTCTGAGATATAGCAGCGTGGTTTATGATTGGGAGCGCAGGTACTGCGACTGGGGATGGCTGAACAAACCGTACTGCCCCTGGGTTCGTTCTGGTCGGGGCCTGGGGCCGGCCCCATTGGAAGTTTCCCTGAGGCCTAGGCTTAAGGGGTTGGCCGTTTATGTCTGTCTGAGAATGGCATTCAGACGCCCAGTGAAACCCTCTTTTACAGCGGGGACAAATAGAGGGTGACAATAGGGGTTTGTTGATAGTGGGTAAGGGGGAATTAATCCGCGGTATGGGGCAATTTTTTGAGAAATGGCCAGGTTGCTTACAGTTCTAGCATGTTGGAGGCCTTGCTTGTGCCGCAAAATTTTTGTGCTGCGCTGCAAAATTTTGAAGAGCGGCGCCAATAGCTATTCCAAGGGTTTGAGTGGGCCCGATGCCAGAACAGAGCTTAATATAATTATTAAGATTAGTATTACGGGCGGGGTAAGATGGCAGACTGGTGAGCTGTATGTTTTAGTTACTCCTCCAGGAAAGTAGGTAGAAAGCCAGGAACTGCGTGGACTGGACACCACAGAGCAATCTGTCTTTGGGCATACTTCATACAACACTCATGAAAATGTCGAACTGCTGAGATCAGCGAAATCTGTAAGTTTTTGTGGCCAGGGGACCCGCGCCCCTCCCTGCCAGGCTCAGTCCCATGGGAGGAGGGGCTGTCAGCTCCGGGAAGGAGAAGGGAGAACTGCAGTGGCTGCTCTTATCGGAAACTCATTCTACTGATCCAGACTCCAACCATAGATAGACAGAGACCAGACACCAGAGAATCTGAGAGCAGCCAGCCCAGCAGAGAGGAGACAGGCATAGAAAAAAAAAAACAACACGAACAAAAACAAAATAAAAGCAGAGGATTTTTAGAGTTCTGGTGAACACAGAAAGGGGAAGGGCGGAGCTCAGGCCCTAAGGCGCATATGCAAATCCCGAAGAAAAGCCGATCTCTCTGCCCTGTGGACCTTTCCTTAATGGCCCTGGTTGCCTTGTCTCTTAGCATTTCAATAACCCATTAGATCTCTGAGGAGGACCCTTTTTTTTTTTTTTTTTTAATACTTTTTTCTTTTTCTAAAACAATTACTCTAAGAAGCCCAATACAGAAAGCTTCAAAGACTTTCAATTTGGGCACGTCAACTCAAGAGCAGAACTAAGTGAGCTCTGAGACAAAAGGCAATAATTCAGTGGCTGAGAAAATTCACTATACACCACAACTTCCCAAGAAAACAGGGGTGTCCGCTCACACCCACCATCCTGGTGGACAGGAAACACTCCTGCCCATCACCAGCCCCATAGCCCAGAGCTGCCCCAGACAACCCAGTGTGACGGAAGGGCTTCAAATAACAGGCACACACCACAAAACTGGGCGTGGACATTAGCCTTCCCTGTAACCTCAGCTGATTGTCCCAGAGTTGGGAATGTGGAGCAGTGTGAATTAACAAAGCCCCATTCAGCCATCATTTGAGCAGACTGGGAGCCTCCCTACACAGCCCAGCAGCCCAGAAATGCCCTGAGGGGACGGCACTCACCTGTGACATAGCACAGTCATCCCTCAACAGAGGACCCGGGGTGCACAGCCTGGAAGAGGGGCCCACTTGCAAGTCTCAGGAGCCATACACCAATACCAAGGACTTGTGGGTCAGTGGCAGAGACAAACTGTGGCAGGACTGAACTGAAGGATTAGACTATTGCACCAGCTTTAAAACTCTAGGATCACCAGGGAGATTTGATTGTTAGGGCCACCCCCCCTCCCCGACTGCCCAGAAACACACCCCACATACAGGGCAGGCAACACCAACTACACACGCAAGCTTGGTACACCAATTGGGCCCCACAAGACTCACTCCCCCACTCACCAAAAAGGCTAAGCAGGGGAGAACTGGCTTGTGGAGAACAGGTGGCTCGTGGACGCCACCTGCTGGTTAGTTAGAGAAAGTATACTCCACTAAGCTGTAGATCTGATAAATTAGAGATAAGGACTTCAATAGGTCTACAAACCCTAAAAGAACCCTATCAAGTTCAGCAAATGCCACGAGGCCAAAAACAACAGAAAATTATAAAGCATATGAAAAAACCAGACGATATGGATAACCCAAGCCCAAGCACCCAAATCAAAAGACCAGAAGAGACACAGCACCTAGAGCAGCTACTCAAAGAACTAAAGATGAACAATGAGACCATAGTATGGGATATGAAGGAAATCAGGAAGACTCTAGAAGAGCATAAAGAAGACATTGCAAGACTAAATAAAAAAATGGATGATCTTATGGAAATTAAAGAAACTGTTGACCAAATTAAAAAGATTCTGGACACTCATAGTACAAGACTAGAGGAAGTTGAACAACGAATCAGTGACCTGGAAGATGACAGAATGGAAAATGAAAGCATAAAAGAAAGAATGGGGAAAAAAATTGAAAAACTCGAAATGGACCTCAGGGATATGATAGATAATATGAAACGTCCAAATATAAGACTCATTGGTGTCCCAGAAGGGGAAGAAAAGGGTAAAGGTCTAGGAAGAGTATTCAAAGAAATTGTTGGGGAAAACTTCCCAAATCTTCTAAACAACATAAATATACAAATCATACATGCTCAGCGAACCCCAAACAGAATAAATCCAAATAAACCCACTCCAAGACATATACTGATCACACTGTCAAACACAGAAGAGAAGGAGCAAGTTCTGAAAGCAGCAAGAGAAAAGCAATTCACCACATACAAAGGAAACAGCATAAGACTAAGTAGTGACTACTCAGCAGCCACCATGGAGGCGAGAAGGCAGTGGCACGATATATTTAAAATTCTGAGTGAGAAAAATTTCCAGCCAAGAATACTTTATCCAGCAAAGCTCTCCTTCAAATTTGAGGGAGAGCTTAAATTTTTCACAGACAAACAAATGCTGAGAGAATTTGCTAACAAGAGACCTGCCCTACTGGAGATACTAAAGGGAGCCCTACAGACAGAGAAACAAAGACAGGACAGAGAGACTTGGAGAAAGGTTCAGTACTAAAGAGATTCGGTATGGGTACAATAAAGGATATTAATAGATGAGGGGAAAAATATGGCAAACATAAACCAAAGGATAAAATGGCTGATTCAAGAAATGCCTTCACGGTTATAACGTTGAATGTAAATGGATTAAACTCCCCAATTAAAAGATATAGATTCGCAGAATGGATCAAAAAAAATGAACCATCAATATGTTGCATAAAAAAGACTCATCTTAGACATAGGGACACAAAGAAACTGAAAGTGAAAGGATGGAAAAAAATATTTCATGCAAGCTACAGCCAAAAGAAAGCAGGTGTAGCAATATTAATCTCAGATAAAATAGACTTCAAATGCAGGGATGTATTGAGAGACAAAGAAGGCCACTACATACTAATAAAAGGGGCAATTCAGCAAGAAGAAATAACAATTGTAAATGTCTATGCACCCAATCAAGGTGCCACAAAATACATGAGAGAAACACTGGCAAAACTAAAGGAAGCAATTGATGTTTCCACAATAATTGTGGGAGACTTCAACACATCACTCTCTCCTATAGATAGATCAACCAGACAGAAGACCAATAAGGAAATTGAAAACCTAAAAAATCTGATAAATGAATTAGATTTAACAGACATATACAGGACATTACATCCCAAATCACCAGGATACACATATTTTTCTAGTGCTCACGGAACTTTCTCCAGAATAGATCATATGCTGGGACATAAAACAAGCCTCAATAAATTTAAAAAGATTGAAATTATTCAAAGCACATTCTCTGACCACAATGGAATACAATTAGAAGTCAATAACCATCAGAGACTTAGAAAATTCACAAATACCTGGAGGTTAAACAACACACTCCTAAACAATCAGTGGGTTAAAGAAGAAATAGCAAGAGAAATTGCTAAATATATAGAGACGAACGAAAATGAGAACACAACATACCAAAACCTATGGGATGCAGCAAAAGCAGTGCTAAGGGGGAAATTTATAGCACTAAAAGCATATATTAAAAAGGAAGAAAGAGCCAAAATCAAAGAACTATTGGATCAACTGAAGAAGCTAGAAAATGAACAGCAAACCAATCCTAAACCAAGTACAAGAAAAGAAATAACAAGGATTAAAGCAGAAATAAATGACATAGAGAACAAAAAAACAATAGAGAGGATAAATATCACCAAAAGTTGGTTCTTTGAGAAGATCAACAAGATTGACAAGCCCCTAGCTAGACTGACAAAATCAAAACATGAGATGATGCATATAAACAAAATAATGAATGAAAAAGGTGACATAACTGCAGATCCTGAAGAAATTAAAAAAATTATAAGAGGATATTATGAACAACTGTATGGCAATAAACTGGACAATGTAGAAGAAATGGACAATTTCCTGGAAACATATGAACAACCTAGACTGACCAGAGAAGAAATAGAAGACCTCAACCAACCCATCACAAGCAAAGAGATCCAATCAGTCATCAAAAATCTTCCCACAAATAAATGCCCAGGGCCAGATGGCTTCACAGGGGAATTCTACCAAACTTTCCAGAAAGAACTGACACCAATCTTACTCAAACTCTTTCAAAACATTGAAGAAAATGGAACACTACCTAATTCATTTTATGAAGCTAACATCAATCTAATACCAAAACCAGGCAAAGATGCTACAAAAAAGGAAAACTACCGGCCAATCTCCCTAATGAATATAGATGCAAAAATCCTCAACAAAATACTTGCAATTCGAATCCAAAGACACATTAAAAAAATCATACACCATGACAAAGTGGGGTTCATTCCAGGCATGCAAGGATGGTTCAACATAAGAAAAACAATGAATGTATTACAACACATTAAAAACTCGAAAGGGAAAAATCAATTGATCATCTCAATAGATGCTGAAAAAGCATTTGACAAAATCCAACATCCCTTTTTGATAAAAACACTTCAAAAGGTAGGAATTGAAGGAAACTTCCTCAACATGATAAAGAGCATATATGAAAAACCCACAGCCAGCATAGTACTCAATGGTGAGAGACTGAAAGCCTTCCCTCTAAGATCAGGAACAAGACAAGGATGCCCGCTGTCACCACTGTTATTCAACATTGTGCTGGAAGTGCTAGCCAGGGCAATCCGGCAAGACAAAGAAATAAAAGGCATCCAAATTGGAAAAGAAGAAGTAAAACTGTCATTGTTTGCAGACGATATGATCTTATATCTAGAAAACCCTGAGAAATCGACGATACAGCTACTAGAGCTAATAAACAAATTTAGCAAAGTAGCGGGATACAAGATTAATGCACATAAGTCAGTAATGTTTCTATATGCTAGAAATGAACAAACTGAAGAAACACTCAAGAAAAAGATACCATTTTCAATAGCAACTAAAAAAATCAAGTACCTAGGAATAAACTTAACCAAAGATGTAAAAGACCTATACAAAGAAAACTACATAACTCTACTAAAAGAAATAGAAGGGGACCTTAAAAGATGGAAAAATATTCCATGTTCATGGATAGGAAGGCTAAATGTCATTAAGATGTCAATTCTACCCAAACTCATCTACAGATTCAATGCAATCCCAATCAAAATTCCAACAACCTACTTTGCAGACTTGGAAAAGCTAGTTATCAAATTTATTTGGAAAGGGAAGATGCCTCGAATTGCTAAAGACACTCTAAAAAAGAAAAACGAAGTGGGAGGACTTACACTCCCTGACTTTGAAGCTTATTATAAAGCCACAGTTGCCAAAACAGCATGGTACTGGCACTAAGATAGACATATAGACCAATGGAATCAAATTGAGAATTCAGAGATAGACCCTCAGATCTATGGCCGACTGATCTTTGATAAGGCCCCCAAAGTCACTGAACTGAGCCATAATGGTCTTTTCAACAATTGGGGCTGGGAGAGTTGGATATCCATATCCAAAAGAATGAAAGAGGACCCCTACCTCACCCCCTACACAAAAATTAACTCAAAATGGACCAAAGATCTCAATATAAAAGAAAGTACCATAAAACTCCTAGAAGATAATGTAGGAAAACATCTTCAAGACCTTGTATTAGGCGGCCACTTCCTAGACTTTACACCAAAAGCACAAGCAACAAAAGAGAAAATAGATAAATGGGAACTTCTCAAGCTTAGAAGTTTCTGCACCTCAAAGGAATTTCTCAAAAAGGTAAAGAGGCAGCCAACTCAATGGGAAAAAATTTTTGGAAACCATGTATCTGACAAAAGACTGATATCTTGCGTATACAAAGAAATCCTACAACTCAATGACAATAGTACAGACAGCCCAATTATAAAATGGGCAAAAGATATGAAAAGACAGTTCTCTGAAGAGGAAATACAAATGGCCAAGAAACACATGAAAAAATGTTCAGCTTCACTAGCTATTAGAGAGATGCAAATTAAAACCACAATGAGATACCATCTAACACTGGTTAGAATGGCTGCCATTAAACAAACAGGAAACTACAAATGCTGGAGGGGATGTGGAGAAATTGGAACTCTTATACACTGTTGGTGGGACTGTATAATGGTTCAGCCACTGTGGAAGT
The DNA here is from genome assembly GCF_015220235.1 of Choloepus didactylus. Taxonomy (NCBI): domain Eukaryota; kingdom Metazoa; phylum Chordata; class Mammalia; order Pilosa; family Megalonychidae; genus Choloepus; species Choloepus didactylus. The sequence goes on from NC_051309.1 coordinate 192,306,058, forward strand.
CAGTCTGGTAGTTCCTTAGAAAACTAGATATAGAGCTACCATTCGATCCGGCGATTGCACTTCTCGGTATATACCCGGAAAATCGGAAAGCAGTGACACGAACAGATATCTGCACGCCAATGTTCATAGCAGCATTATTCACAATTGCCAAGAGATGGAAACAACCCAAATGTCCTTCAACAGATGAGTGGATAAATAAAATGTGGTATATACACACGATGGAATACTACGCGGCAGTAAGAAGGAACGATCTCGTGAAACGTATGACAACATGGATGAACCTTGAAGACATAATGCTGAGTGAAAGAAGCCAGGCACAAAAAGAGAAATATTATATGCTACCACTAATGTGAACTTTGAAAAATGTAAAACAAATGGTTTATAATGTAGAACGTAGGGGAACTAGCAGTAGAGAGTAATTAAGGAAGGGGGAACAATAATCCAAGAAGAACAGATAAGCTTTTTAACGTTCTGGGGATGCCCAGAAATGACTATGGTCTGTTAATTTCTGATGGATATAGTAGGAACAAGTTCACAGAAAGGTTGCTATATTATGTAACTTTCTTGGGGTAAAGTAGGAACATGTTGGAAGTTAAGCAGTTATCTTAGGTTAGTTGTCTTTTTCTTACTCCATTGTTATGGTCTCTTTGAAATGTTCTTTTATTGTATGTTTGTTTTCTTTTTAACTTTTTTTTTCATACAGTTGATTTAAAAAAGAAGGGAAAGTTAAAAAAAAAAAAAAGAAAGAAAGAAAAACAAGGAAAAAAAAATGATGTAGTGCCCCCTTGAGGAGCCTGTGGAGAATGCAGGGGTATTCGCCTACCCCACCTCCATGGTTGCTGACATGACCACAGACATAGGGGACTGGTGGTTTGATGGGTTGAGCCCTCTGCCATAAGTTTTACCCTTGGGAAAAGAGTTGCTGCAAAGGAGAGGCTAGGCCTCCCTATATTTGTGCCTAAGAGTCTCCTCCTGAATGCCTCTTTGTTGCTCAGATGTGGCCCTCTCTCTCTGGCTAAGCCAACTTGAAAGGTGAAATCACTGCCCTCCCCCCTACGTGGGATCAGACACCCAGGGGAGTGAATCTCCCTGGCAACGTGGAATATGACTCCCGGGGAGGAATGTAGACCTGGCATCTTGGGACGGAGAACATCTTCTTGACCAAAAGGGGGATGTAAAAGGAAATGAAATAAGCTTCAGTGGCAGAGAGAATCCAAAAGGAGCCGAGAGGTCACTCTGGTGGGCACTCTTACGCACACTTTAGACAACCCTTTTTAGGTTCTAAGGAATTGGGGTAGCTGGTGGTGGATACCTGAAACTATCAAACTACAACCCAGAACCCATGAATCTCGAAGACAGTTGTATAAAAATGTAGCTTATGAGGGGTGACAATGGGATTGGGAAAGCCATAAGGACCACACTCCACTTTGTCTAGTTTATGGATGGATGAGTAGAAAAATAGGGGAAGGAAATAAACAGACAAAGGTACCCAGTGTTCTTTTTTACTTCAATTGCTCTTTTTCATTCTAATTATTATTCTTGTTATTTTTGTGTGTGTGCTAATGAAGGTGTCAGGGATTGATTTAGGTGATGAATGTACAACTATGTAATGGTACTGTAAACAATCGAAAGTACGATTTGTTTTGTATGACTGCGTGGTATGTGAATATATCTCAATAAAATGATTAAAAAAAAAAAAAGATTAGTATTACAAAAGGGACAGATTGCTGCTTGGCAGGCAGCGTTAGCATTCTCATAGGCCAGGTGCTTGATAAAATCACTTTCGTTTTTGCTAGCCCCAAATAAACGCTCAGCCATCTTTTGCAGACGGCTAAGGATATCGGTATATGGCTCATCAGGCCCCTGTCTTAATTTAGCGAGAGAGGCAGTGGCAGCGCCCTTTTGCGGAAGTTTTTTCCATGCTCTAAGCGCAGCTGTTTGTATTTGCGCTAAGAGACCTGGGGGGAATTGAGCCTGCTTATCATTTTGATGGTAGTGACTTTGACCTAAAAATTTATTTAAGGTCCAAGTTTTAGAAGTGGTCTTACGGGCATTACGGGTGGCATATTTTTTACAATGCTCCTCATAATCAGATTTCCATAACAGGAAATCACCGCCAGACAAGGCAGCTCTGGCTAGCTGGAACCAATCATTAGGAATAAGTTCCTTTTCACTAAGGCTTTCCAGCAGGGCGAGCGTGAAGGGAGCGGTAGTGCCATAATCACTCACTGCCTTTTTTAATTTCTCTAGATATTTTAGACTGAGTTTTTTATATTTAGCTGTTGAGGTGGAACTAGCTTCCTCCTGCTCTCCTTCGCTAGAGTCGGGGGAATCTAATTTATTACTCTCCTCGCTATCGCTACCAGAATCGCCATTTTTGGAGCCGGTGACAGCATGTTGAAAACCGGCGGTGCCATTTTGGGAGCCGGCGACGCCATTTTGAGAATCTCGAGTCTGACTACGCGTAACCAGAAAAGCATAGGCGCGGCGAGTACAATGGAGGCGCGATGAGCGGGCATTTTCTGGAAGCGAAAGGGCTGCAATGCTTTGAGTTGCCGACCGGAGGTCGGCGAGCAGATCGGCGGTATGCTGCTGCTCCTGTTTAAAAGTTTCTCTAAAATTATCGGTGTGTAGTCGGAGATTTTCTGTGGCTTCTTCTAAAGCGCGAAACTGAGATAAGGGCGTGACTGGATAAGAATGAGAATATGGTTTGAGAAAATCGGGTGCGTAAGGGGGTGGCTGAAACGGAGGAAGGGAGTTATTTTCTAAAGAGGGAGAAATTCTAACCTCCAGTTCCTCCAAAGAGGGAGAAATTTTAGCCTTTGGTTCGATTTCGTGCTGATCGGGCGGCAAACTGACTTGACTGGTTGGGGTATTTGGCCTATCCCTGTTAGAATTTTCGTTTAAAGGATATTCAGGAATGTTAATAACTACTGAGCCGCATGCTGAAGCGGGGCGAGAGTGCTCTCTCAAAGCTTCCTCTCCTAATTTACAGAGGTTTTGAACGTCTGGAGCTGAAGAGTGGACTTTTAGAATTTCATTAATTAGGTTCCAATAAGAAAAGGCAGTAACTGGGACCTTTTCAGGACCAAAGGTTCAAAAATAATCTTTTAAACAATCTCCAACTCTTAGCCAGCACTGGTGGTCTATAGTACCTTCTCGAGGGAACCAAGGGCAGGTTTTTAACAGGAAATTAAAAAAGCGCGTGAGATCTTTTTTCTTTACTCGTGTTCCTCGTGCCTTGAGTGATTGCTTAACTTGACTAACATATAATTCGTGTTGGGAAATTCCTTGTCCCATGATGAGGGTGGGGGCTTACCTTTTGTTGCTTTCTTTTCTTCTTCTTTCCTTTCGCCGGCACTGATCGACTGGTGAACGGATCTGTCTCGTGAGCGCGCTTCCCCGCGGCGATCCCGGGTGCGGTGAGTGTGAGAGCTCTCTCCTTGAGTGCGGCGTTCTGTCCCTCGCAAAGCTCGAGCCCCACGTTGGGCGCCAGTTTGTCCCGGCTGGCGGGATGATCAACCGAGGCTCCAGCTCCTGGGAGGGAAGAATGGTATGGGACAAGAGACACGAAGAATGACAGCAAGACAGGTTTCTGATCAAGCTGCAAAACTTTATTGAAGAGGCAGGGTATATATACTCTAAGGTAGAGGGAGCGGCTAGTACGAATGGGTGGCGGCCTAGGATTGGTGGCTGCAAAGACGGGTGGCAGTCTAGGATTGGCTGCTGCTGTTGCTAGGGCGGATGGCAGATGTAAGGCTAGCCCAGGATTGGTGGCTACTGTTGCTGGGGTAGAAGGCAGGTAGTAAAGCTAGCACTCTAGGCACAAATCTTAGGCGTGAACGGCTATCACTTCCGTAGAAGGCTGAGGGCAACTTAAGCCGCTATTGCATCAGCCCTAGCGGTCATGTTGCATATCTCCGGCATCGCTGAGGGTGGATTTTATACATGCTACCTTAATCGTCCCCAACACACTTCTATTCCACAAATAAGTGGGTCTAAAAATGCCAACAGTCATTTCATTGTTGATAGTAACAGCAAAATGACTATCGGGGCCTAGATGACAACCAGAACAAGGGCAAGTGGTTTGTTTTATGAAAGAATCCAGGCATTAGGCTAGTAAATGTTTTTCATTCTAAGCCCTCTGCAATTAATGGGACTTAACAGTTGTTATGTATTAAAATTCTCATTATGGAGCAGAGGGCAAGGCAAGATGGCACAGTGGTGAAGTGTGGAATTTAGTCTCTTCTCTAGGGCAGCTGGTAATTACCCAGGAACTGTATGAAACAGTGTTTTCAGGGTCTCCAGTGACCATGCACACATCATACACAAGTTTGGAAAGTGGAAAAGCTGAGATTATAGTGCCTCTCCCACCCAGACCCCACAGACTGTCTTTCAGCTGGCTCTCTGAAAGGAAAACAAAAACAATGATCTGCTGGGAGCAAGAAGGGGGGTTCAACCCAGCCTCAACTACAGAATTAATTAACAAATTAATTAATTGACTTTTGGAGCTGGGGGTGCTAGAAAAAGGCTGGGCTCCAGGAAAGGGGGCCATATAAAAGCGGGCACCCTTTCCTTGGCTCCAAAAAAAGGCTTTTTTTGTTTTTGTTTTTGTTTTTTTCCTACATTTTGTCCCTTCTCCTTTCTCACTGACTCATTATCTTTTTACACTTCAGTAGTCCCTGGCACGGACAGAAGTGAATCTGTTAGAGAGTAATTAACCACATAATAGACAAAGCACATCTTTAAATACTTTATTCTGACACTGACAAAATTTCCAGGCTGGGGAAAGGCTCTAAATAGGGACTTCTTTTTTCTCTTTTTCCTTTTTTTTTTTTTAATTTAAAAGTAATGTATGTGATTCAAAAATTTAAAATAACATATGAGGATATTTTCTATCAGACTGCCTAAGTTGAAGGTCTCGGCTAGTCTTGGGGGGAGATGGAGTACCCAGAACTTCTTTGAATTCCAGATTCACTTCTGAGGAAAGTCTCCACCCCAGTCTTTAATTGGCTACTCAGGCTGACCAAGGAATTACACTGGAGTTGCCACAAAGAGGAGAGGGGAAAAATGAATAGTGCCCCTGGGAGACAGCTGGAATTCCTAGGATTGGGAGAGTAGGGGTAGGTCCAGCTCAATTGGCAGTGCTCCTTCTGGGAATTCAGACCACAGGGGCTAGAAATCAGAAATCAGTTTCAGTCAGCCTTGCCTCTGACAGGATCAGACTCACAAGGAGAACTAAAGGCACTGCACCTTCTTACACTGGTAGAGGAGCTGCGGGCAGGCAAGTGCACCTGCTGGACAGGATAGGAAAACCACCAAGTTTAGAGGCCTCACATGAGGGTCTCATTCTCAGGGAAACTCCAGATCCTCCTCCTGAGACCTGGCCCTCTCTAGACCAGGAAAACCTGACTGGGGTCAACCATAGCTGAGGAGATGCTCTGACAAAAAGGCTACATAGAGCCAGGGCAAGAAGCAGAAAAACAAGAGGTGAAAAATTCTGATCAACTAAATAGAACCTAAGTTAGAGGTCTAGAATAAGTTGAACTGAACAACAAAGGTTAGAGAACAAAGCCAACCAACAAGAAACCCCTAGGTAAAAGAGTGAAAATGAGCTCCAGAATATTAATCAAGGAAATCAGATGCCTAGACAACTTAAGATAATGAGCCACACTAGGAAACATGAAAATATGGACCAGCCAAAGGAACAAACTAACAGTTCAACTGAGATACAGGAGTTGAGGCAACTAGTGCTAAATCAATTCAATGAGCTGAGGGAAGACATGGCAAAAGAGATGAAGGATATAAAGAGGACACTGGATGACCATAAAGAAGAATTCATAAACTTGAAAAAACAAATGGCAGAACTTATAGAAATGAAGAGCACAATGGAGGAGATGGAAAACACAATGAAGGGATACAACAGTAGATTTGAAGAAGCAGAAGAAAGGATCAATGAAGTGGAAGACAAGAGATTTAATTCATACATACAAAAGAACAGATGGTGAAAAGAATGTGAAAATTATGAGCAGGGTCTTAGGGAGCTGAGTGACAACATGAAGCACATGAATATATGTGTTATGGGTATCCCAGAAGGAGAAGAGGTGGGAAAGTGTGCAGAAAAAATAATAGAAGAAATATTCACTGAAAATTTTCCAACTCTTAAGAAAGAAAATTACAGAATCAAGAAGTACAGCATATCCCAAACAGAATATATCCCAATACACCTACTCCAAGACACTTACTGATCAGATTTTCCATTGTGAAAGACAAAGAGAAAATTCTGAAAGCAGCAAGAGAAAAGGAATCCATTACATACAAGGGAAGCTTGAAAAGAATATGCACAGATTTCTCCACAGAAACCATGGAGGCAAGAAGACAGTGGTATGTTATATTTAAGATACTGAAAGAGAAAAACAGCCAACCAAGAATTCTATACCCAGCAAAATTGTCCTTCAAAAATGAAGGAGAGATTAAGATATTTTCAGACAAACAGACACTAAGAGAGTTTGTGAATGAGATACCAGCACTACAAGAAATACTAAAGGGAGTGCTACAGGCTGATAGGAAAAGACAGGAGAGAGAGGTTTGGAGAACAGTGTAGAAATGAAGATTATCAGGAAGGGTAAAAGGAGAGAGAGAAAAAAATAAGATATGATTGATTGTATAGATCCAGGGATGGATAGCATAATACTGTGTGATGGTAGCATGATATTGTAAGTACATTGACCAAAGATGTCTGTGAGTAAAGCTGAAAGACGTCGGATAGGGGAATGTATGACACCAGAGGTAAAGGTTGATGATAAGGACTGGGACTATATAACTTAGCAAAACTGGAGTGGCCAATGACTGTTACTAAATGTACAAATATAAAAATGTTTTTACATGTGGGAGAAGAAATGAATGTCAACCATGAAGAATGCTGAAAAAGGGATAGTATTGGGGGGAAAAACATATTCAAAGCAAACTGGAGTCTATGGTCAACAATAACATTGTAAAATGCTTCCATTAAATGTAACAAAGGCAATATACTGAAGCTAAATGTGTACGAGAGGGGGATATAAGGGAGGGATATGGGATTCTTGGTAGTGGTGTTGTTGTCTGTCCTTACTATTATATTGTATTGTATGACATTTTACTTTTCTTTTTACTACCTTTTTTTTTATTCACTAAAAAGACTTTTTTTCATAATAATCAATATGTTCAAGTGCTGACTGTGGTGATAAATGTACAACTATATGATGATACCATGAACAGTTGATTGTACACTGTGGAAAATTGTAGAGTATATGAATATATCTCTATAAAACTGTAGGAAAAAATATAAATAGGGATAAAAGTGCTGTAGAAAACATGGAGAGAGGGATGTACCTATTTACTGTTAATGAGGAAGCAAAAGGGTGTAGGCTTTCTGGAGGTCAGTGTGGTGGTTCCACAAGAAGCTAAGTATGTGGGTGCCATAAGGTCCTGCAACCTCATTATGGGGTATGTACTTGGAAGATTGAGAGTAGAGACATGAATGGACATTTGCACACTGGTATTTATGGAGGAAGTATTCATGATTTGCAATGGGTGGAGGTGGCCTAAGGGTACAATGACTGAAGAACAGAATGGTGAACTGTGGCGTATGCATACAATGAAATACTGAGCAACTACAGGAAGGAGTGAAGCTGTGAGACACTCAGTGAGGTGAATGGATCCCTTAGACAGCATTTTGCATGAACGACACCAGAAACAAAGGCAAACACTATAATGCCTCACCAATGTGTACTAGCTATAATATGTAAACTCAGAATTGAGTCTGAGAGCAATTAGTGTAATGGTCCCTAGATTGTAAGCTCTGACAGCAGTCAAATCTATTCCTGAATTGTAATGGCTATTTCCAAAGTCTGAGATGCTGATCCCTTTGTGTATAACCTGACTGGTCTCTGGAATGTTGTGTATCTGTGTGACACCTGAAACTCAGAGCTAGAGCTCGGCAGACATGAATGTCAGTATTAAAGCATACAGCAATTGGTTAAAAAAAAAAAAAAAAAAAAAAGCTGAAAGAGTCCAGACTTCAATTAGAGACATGAATGAAGCAGATCTGGTTAAGACCAGGGCATATCAGACCAAAGGGTAAAGGTTGAAATTGACTGTGCTTTATAACTTCAACTTCCATGTGAGACCAAGGGAAGAGATGTTTATTTGGTGCAGGATCTATATTTTCTAAACAATATAACGTCTACAGTCAGTTTGTTCAAATACCACAATTACATGGATCTTTGAATAGGAAGTGAGATAGGGTAGGTTTGTATGGGTTAGAGTGAAATAGCAATACATACCAAAGTAATTTGGGCAGAGAATAAAAATATATATGCAGGGCTCCCCTGAGGAGCTGGAGAAAATACAGAAGTGTTAGACTTCCTCACCTGGATTGTTGCTGATGTTCTCACAAACATTGAGGACTGATGGTTTGATGTGCTGAGCCCTCTATCTTGGGACTTGCCCTTATGAACTCATTACTGCAAAGGAAAGACTAAACCTGCTTATAATTGTCCCTAAGGATCTCCCCCTGAGTACCTCTTTGTTGCTCAGATGTTGCCCTCTCTCTCTAGCTAACCCAACTTGGCAGGTGAATTCACTGCCCTCCCACTATGTGGGACCTGACTCCCAGGGGTGTAAATCCCCCTGGCAACACAGGATATGACTCTCGAGGATGAATCTGGATGTGGCATCATGGAATTGAGAACAGCTTCTTGACTAAAAGGGGGATGCAAAATGAAACAAAATAAAACTTCACTGGCTGAGAGATTCCAAATGGACTTGAGAAGTCACTCTGGTGGACATTCTTACACACTATATAGATGACCCTTTTTAGGTTTTAATGTATTGGAATAGCTAGAAGTAAATACCTGAAACTATCAAACTTCAACCCAGTAGCCTGGACTCTTGAAGACGATTATATAACGATGTAGCTTACAAGGGGTGACAGTGTGACTATGAAAACCTTGTGGATCACACTCCCTTTATTCAGTGTATGGATGGATGAGTAGAAAAATGGGGACAAAACCTAAATGAAAAATAGGGTGGAGGGGGATGTTTTGGGTGTTCTTTTTAACTTTCATTTTTTTATTCTTATTCTGATTCTTTTGGGTGTAAGGATAATGTTCAAAACTAGATTGGGGTGATGAATGCACAACTATAGGATGGTACTGTGAACAGTTGTTTGTACACCATGGATGATTTATGGTATATGAATATATCTCAATAAAGCTGAATTTAATTAAAAAAATTCTCATTATGGACTAGTGATTTTCAGTTAAACTTCATGGCATCACACCTAGCTTGCAGAATACCACTAACATCCTGAATATGGCCTCTGAACTGTCTTCAGCAAAAAAGTCCAGTCTGCTACTACCCACTGATCAGGGTTAGCACTAGATTTGAAATCTATTTTTCACCCTTGTGCTGGTCCATTCTGCATTTTACCGTATGATTTAATAGCTGGGGAAGCTACATTTGATCCATGCTCTAATTTGGTTAATGCCTTATTTCAAAAAGGATTTGAGAATTTATAAATCAAATTTATATTTTAGTCTTCTCTACAGTTACTGGAGGATGTAAATGATGTGTGGGTAGATTATAGATATTTGTTGACAGCAAATGATCTTTCCAGTGTAATTATTTTCAGAGTTCAATTTTGTAAGCAGTTTAAAAATAAGTTGGAGCCTTTGATAAAACATGCCCAGGAATTTGGGGGTAGTGCTACATGTGAGACTTAGGAGATGACTGGGAAACCCTTCTCCCTGCCCCCTGGGCCAGCTGGATCTCTAGAGAACCTGGGAAACTCCACAGTATCACTAAAAGTGTTGTGGAGGTGAGTGCAAGGGCTAATTGTGCTAATTGTGCATGGCATTAAAGGACACTTAAGGATTAGAACAGCCCTGTCCAACATTTACTATGAACTACAAACACACAAAAAAACTGTAATTTTAAATTTTTTAGCATTTATTGGTTCAAAGAAACAGATGACATTAATCTTAATATCTTTTCATTAACCCATTATATCTAAAATATTTTTATCTCAACATGTAATCAATAAATAAATTAAAAATGAAATGTTTTCATCTTCTTAACATACAGAGCTTTAGAAATCCAGTCTGTACGTTACTACTTACAGCCCATCTCATTTTGGAGCAGCCACATTTCAAGTGCTCAGTATCTAGCACCTGTTGCACTGAAAAGCAAAGAATGAGGACTTTACCTGGTATTTATTTGGAATATATATTTACAAATTTATATTTGTAAATTTGTATTATGTCCCATATATAAATATGTATGTGTATATACATGTGTGTGTGTGTGTGTGTGTATGTATGTATGTGCAGAGAAAGAAAGAGAGTGAGAACTTAAGCTTTTCTTAAATTATTATGCACATTAACACCGGTGCCCTCACTTGAACTTGAAGGTGCAGAGACAGTTCCTTAATTCAATAGCCTCCACTATGGTCCCTTCACTGTTCCTTCAATTTCAGCATATGAAATGATTGTGATTTATATGTGTGTGCTTGGCTAAGTGTATGTACAGGCTATGTCTTCAATTTCAACAGAAAAAACTATGACAAGTTTTTTATGTGTCATAACAATACTCCTGTAAAGAAAACAGAGATTAAAAATAATAATAAAGCAGACACAAAAGAACTACAAAATAATAGTGTTACATTCTTTTCTTGTTCCCAATAAATCTGTTATAAAATTAAAAATAATTGTAGTCTAATAAGATCTGATAAAAAGGTGACCAAAAATATACAATCCAAATTACCGAGAAGACTATTTAATAACGGATTCATACTCAATATCCTTAACAAGGAATCTCAACCTAAGTGTTCATAGTACCTCAAGATATTAACTAATGACAGTAAGAAGCCATTATAACAAACAAATAGATTTGAAAAAGTCATCAACTGGTACATGAAGACAAATCTTGACAATTTTTTAGCAATGTTTAAAATGTGATCATTACATTGAGATTATGAACACATTATTTAACATAATAAATTTTCAGAAATTGTTTTAACATTTTTAATTGTAAACAAAATTAAAATACATACATACAATTGGGAAAACACTTGTTCTCCCTCCTAGTGCAAAATAGCTGAAAGGATACACAGTATATGATACAGCAGTAAACTAAAATGCATCCAAATGCTGTTGGAAGACATAGAGAGGGTAATGCAGGAATTTTAAAGAAACAAGTTTAGAACACTTTTCCATGGTTTGGAAATTGAATCAAAATATTAATGTCTATAATGTTTTTAGCTAATGTAGGTTGTATATTAATCTTGAAATAAGTGAAGGAATACTTTTTTTGTGAGTTACAAAGATGCACCAAAGAAGAAATACCCTCAATGGTAAAGACTTCTTGAATAAAACAATGCTTAGGAGAAAACGGTGTAAGTGTAACCACTAACAGAGTGACTGCTTTACCAGAATTTTAAAAGGACTCCAGGGTGAGTTTAGAGAAAATGCCCCATAGGTGAAATTCATTCATTGCCTGATTCAAAGTAAAGCAATTATAACCAATTTAAACCTGGCATTTTCAAAGTGTCTCAGGACATTATACATGTGATTAATTTTTTAGAGACCTCTAAATTATAGATGAATCACAACACTTTGTGATAAGATGGAGAGGAAACATGAAATTATTTTGCACTATACCGAGCCTCAACAGTATCCCAAGCATTCATTCACAGAATCATTCATTCATTGAACATATATTTATTAAATTCATACAGTGTGTAGAGCTTTAAATAACTTGTGATGTCTACTTTTACAAAAAGATACTGTTACAAATCTGTAATCATTTTGGTGGTAAACAACCATCAATAGTAATATATTGTACAGAAGCCTATGAAAAAATAAATCACAACTGGCCTTTTCAAAGAAAATGTGGAATTTCCACAACAGAAAAAAAATGTAACTGGTTTTTGAGAACTGCATTTCTGGGGAAGTCACAGATACACTCAGCGGCCATCTTGCAGCTCTCACCTACCCCTTTCCTTTCCCTCTCTTGCTTGCTTATGTGCGGATATTTTGATATGTTTTAATTTTGCAGAACTGGGGAGATGTTAGATCTACTGGAACTTGAACCTGAAACCCACCTGCTTATCAGGGTGGGAATTTTGTACAAAGGTTGCTTGATAACATGCTTTTTGCTCAGCGTCATGGTGCTCTCACTCTAGGGTATTTGTCCATCCCACTGGCTTCACAGGGTCCCTCATTTCTGATGCAAAGCAGGGCCTGCAGAGCTGCCACCCACCACTCTGACCCAAGCAGTTGGCCTCCCCAGAGAACTGGCCATATGGCACCTCTTCCCCTGCTCTTCTGGACCCTTTGTACTGCATAAGTAATGAAGTGGTCATTTGTTTAGAATCTCAGCTGTGTCTGAGTCTGTGTCCCCATGATGTACCATATAGCAACTCACTCCACAGTATTTTGTAAATGAATATGTAAAACTTTCCCATCAAGTGTTCTTTTTTTGCCACAAATAATGTCACTCCTTAAAAAACTCTATCTCCATATTTGAAACTTAAAAACAGAATCTCTTGCCTTTTAAAAAAATCTTTCCAAGATTGTTCAATACCTGTAACCCAGATCTTGGTTTCTAAACACATTCTTCAATAAAAAATGTTTTTGAGTCTGTTCAAAGTATAAAAATGTGACTCTTTTTATATATTTCTAAACCACAGATGGAAATAAGCTTGAAACAAAATTGCATAGTAGCAAAGGGGCACATGGCATGATTTTCTGATCTTCCTCTCACCCCATTCCCTTTTTCTCCCACACATACACTTCAAATTCTTTATAATTTGGTAAAAATTAACCAAATCCATTCTTGAAAGAAATGCTTCATCCTTGTATAGTTGAGGGAAGATAAGGTGATATCCAGGGCAAGTAGAAGAAGGAAATGATTTTTCTCTCTGGTCATTGGGAAGTATGAGGAGGATCCTCTACCAGCAATGATTTATCTAACTGGAGAAACCGTGGGTCTATATCCCCTACTCATACTCCCACCAGAAAAGCTAGATTAATAATTAAGCTCCTCAGGAAGAAAAAGAAGCCTACTACTCAAGTTACGTATTGATGATCTGATGATAACAGAATTCAATTATTGGAGAGAGTTCATCAATATATCTAATGACTCTAATCTTCCCTAATAATAAGTCGAGAATAGCAAAGAGCAAACTGCAGCCAAACTGTTTTCTTTATACAACCCACAAGCTTGATTTCAGGATAAAATATTTGCTCCCTGTTGCTTTGTAAAACTGCACAAATATTACATCTTATTATATTAAAAAGGATTATGAGTTTTCTCACCAACATTATGGTAGTTAATCATGTAGGTAATATAATTTAAGAATATATATTGCACTATAACATGAAGCTATTTTTATTCTGAATGAGAGAAATTATTTTCTATAAATTTGTGTTTTTCCTGGATTAGCATTTGTTGTGGAAAGAGTTGCTCAACACCCAGATCCTGGCTTTTCCAGTAAAAGGAACCAGGGCATCTTGGAAAAATGACAGAGTCCAAGGCTGAGCAGGGAAAACACAAGATGAGTCGAGGCCATCTTCTAGTGCCAGAAAGTAAAGAATGCTCAAAAAAAGGATGGGGTCTCTCAAAATGAAGCAGAGTCAAATGGAAGGAACTAACTTCCAATGGCCAAAGGGGGAACATAAATTATAGGTAATTTATTCTATTACCTATAGAATAAATACTCATGGGTCCATATTTGTATAAATACATAGTTGAATAAGCAAATAAATGGGGAGAAAGGACAATTCTTCTTCCTAGAAAAAGCCAATTAATAAATGTAAAAGGCATGTGGACAACACAAAATAGTCATTAGGCAAACATGACAGCAATAATTGTTGGAATCAATATCCATTGATAGATGCTTAAAATCAGTCAGCAAAAGCTTGAAGAGACACAAGGTATTACTGCCTTAGTTTCCTAGCTCTTAAACAAAATACTATACAATGGGTTCACACCAGCAGGAATAGATTAAAATTAAGAGAATGTTCTTTCAAGGATAAATAACTGTATCTGAAGTATACCATCCGGATCCCAATAAGACATGTTCTTCCTATATGCAAAATGCATTCATTATATCAAAATATCCCAAAAGACTTAAGTCATTTCAGTAAAAATACGAAGTACAAAAGTCTCATCAAAATCAGTTATGAACAAATCCAAAACCTAGCAGGGCAAAGTCCATTTGATCTCAAGGTCTGCGATTAGCAGCCTCACCCCTTTGAGGCACTTGCACAGTGCCACGCTCTCCCCAAACACTGTGATGTAGGCCCCACCCTCCCCAGGCCAAGCTTTCCATGAACACTGGGGCATAGACCCTACCACCTCTGAGCACTAAGGTGGGAACACTTTCGCTGAATATTGGGGTGCAAGGCCCATCCCTCCAAGTGCCAGGGCAGATGACCTGCCCCCTCCAAGTGTAGGGGCAGACTGACACTTTCCTCATACATGGGTGGGCCTGCTCCCTTAGCCCTAGGAGATCTATTTTGTCCAGACCTTTGACTCCATGGTTCTGCCCTTGAAGTCCTTCTTCCTTCAATTTGTCCCTTCTCTGCCCCTTCCAATCCAGGCTGGCAATGGTTCTGCTCCTATAAATTTCAGAAAAAACTTGTTGGCTTTGTGTGCAGTTCAAGGGTGTCCAAACCGTTAGACAAAAGCACTTTCCACAGATCCTTCCTGGATAACTGCATTTCCATCCTGACTTCCACTGAGATGTCTGACTGGATCTATGATCAGCCACACCCTCTTTAGCAAAGGGTTGTTCAGTTTAACTTCCACACAGAGCCCTGCCCCTAGGGACTCACCTCCTGAGAACTCAGGGAGGTCCCTGATAGAGCCACTTCTGGCACACTACCTGGATAGGCTGAGAATTTTCAAAATCATCAATATCTGGTTCCTTTGTGCTTGAGAGGTTGGTTCTCAATATATCCCTTCCCCCCACTGTACTATAAGCTGCAAGGAGAAACCAGTCTGTACCCTCTACCCTTAGTTTGGAAATCTTCTCAGCTAAATATCCATCCAACTGCATCACTTACAAGCTCTGCCTTCCATTTCATATCAGAACACAATTTTTCCAAGTCCTCTGCCACTATATAAGAAGGAACTCCTTTCTCCCAGTTTCCAAAAACACATCTGTCATTCCCTTCTAATAAGGCCTTACTGGAGGTACCTTTAGCATCCATATTTCTACCAACAGTCTCTTCAAAGTGATCTAGGATTTTTCTACCAAGCACCTCACAATTCTTCCACCCTTTACCCCTTTACCCAATTCTAAAGCTGTTTCTACATTTTTAGATGTTTGTAATATCAGCACCCTACTCACAGTACCAAAGAGTCTTGGTTTCCCAGCTGTCAAAACAAAATGCCATGCAATGAGTTCACACCACAGGAATGGATTAAGATTAAGTATGTGTTTTTTTCCAGGGTACATAACTCAATCTACAGCAATTACCATAGTCTCAAATACTCTCCCCCATATATGTATCAATTAATAGAGAAAAATAGCAACTCTACAGTGAAGAGATGCAATACATGTTATCTTAGTTTGCTAGAGCTGCTGTAACAAATACCACACACTGTATTTGCTAAAGCTGCTGAAATGGAATATATCAGAAATGCACTGGCTTTTCACAATGGGAATTTATTAGCTTACAAGTTAAAATTATAAGGCCATGAAAATGTTCAAATTTTTAAGGCATCAACAGGAGGATTCCTTCTCTGAAGAAAGGCTGCTGGCATCTGGGACACTTCTGTCACATGGGAAGGTATATGACTGGTGTTTGCTGGTCCTTCTCTCCTGGATTTTGTTGCTTTCAGCTTCTGTGGGTATGTCCTTGTCTCCAATCTTCTCTGGGATTTTTCTGAGCTCTTTGGGCCTTTTCTGTCTTTCATCCTCTCATAAAGGACTCCAGTAAAAGGATTAAGACCCACTGTGAATGGGGTGGGTCACATCTCAGTTGAAATAACCTAATCAAAAGGTCCCACCCACAATAGGTCTACACCCACAGGAATTAATTAAAAGAACATGGCCTTTTCTGGTGTATATAACAGCATCAAACCACCACACACTGTTTGGTTTAAACAACAGGGATTTATTGGCTCACAATCTTGGATGCTAGAAGTCCAAAATTCAAGGTATTGGTAGGCCACACTTTCTTCAAAGTCCGTAGCATGCTGGTGGTAGCTTGTTGGCAATCAATCTTTTCCTCTGTCACATGACAATATGTCTCTGTCTCTATCATAACTTACTAGATACAATTCTAGTAAGTACTGTGGAGAGAATGGATAAATTCAGAGCACTTCAAAAAATGATTTAGCAATGCACTGAGTAATGAAAATTGTATACACAGGTTGACAGCTTTAGCACTTCAAAACCTAGCTCAACAGAAGCATAAATATTGACCATTTTACTAGAAAAGCAGACATGAAACAATCTGTGTGTATGCAAAAATGAAATAACTAATAAACAGCTGATATTTATCAAATCTTATTACGTGACAGAGATTTTTATAAGAATTTACCTGGGTTAGCACATTAAGTTTACCAACACGTTAATGAGTTAAATACCCTATTTGACCTCTTCAAGTAATCAAAGCTTACACAAAGTTGTACAGCTAAGAAGCTGAGCTGTGATTTTTTTTTTTTTTTTTTATCATCATTTTATTGAGATATATTCACATACCACGCAGTCATACAAAACAAATTGTACTTTCGATTGTTTACAGTACCATTACATAGTTGTACATTCATCACCTAAATCTATCCCTGACACCTTCATTAGCACACACACAAAAATAACAAGAATAATAATTAGAGTGAAAAAGAGCAATTGAAGTAAAAAAGAACACTGGGTACCTTTGTCTGTTTGTTTCCTTCCCCTACTTTTCTACACATCCATCCATAAACTAGACAAAGTGGTGTTTGGTCCTTATGGCTTTCCCAATCCCATTGTCACCCCTCATAAGCTACATTTTTATACAACTGTCTTCGAGATTCATGGGTTCTGGGTTGTAGTTTGATAGTTTCAGGTATCCACCACCAGCTACCCCAATTCTTTAGAACCTAAAAAGGGTTGTCTAAAGTGTGCATAAGAGTGCCCACCAGAGTGACCTCTCGGCTCCTTTTGGAATCTCTCTGCCACTGAAGCTTATTTCATTTCCTTTCACATCCCCCTTTTGGTCAAGAAGATGTTCTCCGTCCCACGGTGCCAGGTCTACATTCCTCCCTGGGAGTCATATTCCACGTTGCCAGGGAGATTCACTTCCCTGGGTGTCTGATCCCACGTAGGGGGGAGGGCAGTGATTTCACCTTTCAAGTTGGCTTAGCCAGAGAGAGAGGGCCCCATCTGAGCAACAAAGAGGCATTCAGGAGGAGACTCTTAGGCACAAATACAGGGAGGCCTAGCCTCTCCTTTGCAGCAACCGTCTTCCCAAGGGTAAAACTTATGGTAGAGGGCTCAACCCATCAAACCACCAGTCCCCTATGTCTGTGGTCATGTTAGCAACCATGGAGGTGGGGTAGGCGAATACCCCTGCATTCTCCACAGGCTCCTCAAGGGGGCACTACATCTTTTTTTTTTTTTTCCCTTGTTTGTCTTTTTTTCTTTTTTCTTTTTTTTTTTTTTTTAACTTTCCCTTCTTTTTTCAAATCACCTGTATGAAAAAAAAAGTTAAAAAGAAAACAAACATACAATAAAAGAGCATTTCAAAGAGACCATAGCAAGGGAGTAAGAAAAAGACAACTAACCTAAAATAACTGCTTAACTTCCAACATGTTCCTACTTTACCCCAAGAAAGTTACATAATATAGCAACATTTCAGTGAACTTGTTCCTACTACAACCATCAGAAATTAACAGACCATAGTCATTTCTGGGCATCCCCAGAACGTTAAATAGCTTATCTGTTCTTCTTGGATTATTGTTCCCCCTTCCTTAATTGCTCTCTACTGCTAGTTCCCCTACATTCTACATTATAAACCATTTGTTTTACATTTTTCAAAGTTCACATTAGTGGTAGCATATAATATTTCTCTTTTTGTGCCTGGCTTATTTCGCTCAGCATTATGTCTTCAAGGTTCATCCATGTTGTCATATGTTTCACCAGATCGTTCCTTCTTACTGCCGCGTAGTATTCCATCGTGTGTATATACCACATTTTATTTATCCACTCATCTGTTGAAGGACATTTGGGTTGTTTCCATCTCTTGGCAATTGTGAATAATGCTGCTATGAACATTGGCGTGCAGATATCTGTTCGTGTCACTGCTTTCCGATCTTCCGGGTATATACCGAGGAGTGCAATCGCTGGATCGAATGGTAGCTCTATATCTAGTTTTCTAAGGAACTGCCAGACTGACTTCCAGAGTGGCTGAACCATTATACAGTCCCACCAACAATGAATAAGAGTTCCAATTTCTCCACATCCCCTCCAGCATTTGTAGTTTCCTGTTTGTTTAATGGCAGCCATTCTAACCGGTGTTAGATGGTATCTCATTGTGGTCTTAGTTTGCATCTCTCTAATAGCTAGTGAAGCTGAACATTTTTTCATGTGTTTCTTGGCCATTTGTATTTCCTCTTCAGAGAACTGTCTTTTCATATCTTTTGCCCATTTTATAATTGGGCTGTCTGTACTATTGTCATTGAGTTGTAGGATTTCTTTGTATATGCAAGATATCAGTCTTTTGTCAGATACATGGTTTCCAAAAATTTTTTCCCATTGAGTTGGCTGCCTCTTTACCTTTTTGAGAAATTCCTTTGAGGTGCAGAAACTTCTAAGCTTGAGGAGTTCCCATTTATCTATTTTCTCTTTTGTTGCTTGTGCTTTGGGTGTAAAGTCTAGGAAGTGGCCTCCTAATACAAGGTCTTGAAGATGTTTTCCTACATTATCTTCTAGGAGTTTTATGGTACTTTCTTTTATATTGAGATCTTTGGTCCATTTGAGTTAATTTTTGTGTAGGGGGTGAGGTAGGGGTCCTCTTTCATTCTTTTGGATATGGATATCCAACTCTCCCAGCCCCATTTGTTGAAAAGACCATTATGGCTCAGTTCGGTGACTTTGGGGGCCTTATCAAAGATCAGTCGGCCATAGATCTGAGGGTCTATCTCTGAATTCTCAATTCGATTCCATTGATCTATATGTCTATCTTTGTGCCAGTACCATGCTGTTTTGGCAACTGTGGCTTTATAATAAGCTTCAAAGTCAGGGAGTGTAAGTCCTCCCACTTCGTTTTTCTTTTTTAGAGTGTCTTTAGCAATTTGAGGCATCTTCCCTTTCCAAATAAATTTGATAACTAGCTTTTCCAAGTCTGCAAAGTAGGTTGTTGGAATTTTGATTGGGATTGCATTGAATCTGTAGATGAGTTTGGGTAGAATTGACATCTTAATGACATTTAGCCTTCCTATCCATGAACATGGAATATTTTTCCATCTTTTAAGGTCCCCTTCTATTTCTTTTAGTAGAGTTATGTAGTTTTCTTTGTATAGGTCTTTTACATCTTTGGTTAAGTTTATTCCTAGGTACTTGATTTTTTTAGTTGCTATTGAAAATGGTATCTTTTTCTTGAGTGTCTCTTCAGTTTGTTCATTTCTAGCATATAGAAACATTACTGACTTATGTGCATTAATCTTGTATCCCGCTACTTTGCTAAATTTGTTTATTAGCTCTAGTAGGTGTATCGTTGATTTCTCAGGGTTTTCTAGATATAAGATCATATCATCTGCAAACAATGACAGTTTTACTTCTTCTTTTCCAATTTGGATGCCTTTTATTTCTTTGTCTTGCCGGATTGCCCTGGCTAGCACTTCCAGCACAATGTTGAATAACAGTGGTGACAGCGGGCATCCTTGTCTTGTTCCTGATCTTAGAGGGAAGGCTTTCAGTCTCTCACCATTGAGTACTATGCTGGCTGTGGGTTTTTCATATATGCTCTTTATCATGTTGAGGAAGTTTCCTTCAATTCCTACCTTTTGAAGTGTTTTTATCAAAAAGGGATGTTGGATTTTGTCAAATGCTTTTTCAGCATCTATTGAGATGATCAATTGATTTTTCCCTTTCGAGTTTTTAATGTGTTGTAATACATTGATTGTTTTTCTGATGTTGAACCATCCTTGCATGCCTGGAATGAACCCCACTTGGTCATGGTGTATGATTTTTTTAATGTGTCTTTGGATTCGATTTGCAAGTATTTTGTTGAGGATTTTTGCATCTATATTCATTAGGGAGATTGGCCGGTAGTTTTCCTTTTTGTAGCATCTTTGCCTGGTTTTGGTATTAGATTGATGTTAGCTTCATAAAATGAGTTAGGTAGTGTTCCATTTTTTTCAATGTTTTGAAAGAGTTTGAGTAAGATTGGTGTCAGTTCTTTCTGGAAAGTTTGGTAGAATTCCCCTGTGAAGCCATCTGGCCCTGGGCATTTATTTGTGGGAAGATTTTTGATGACTGATTGGATCTCTTTGCTTGTGATGGGTTGGTTGAGGTCTTCTATTTCTTCTCTGGTCAGTCTAGGTTGTTCATATGTTTCCAGGAAATTGTCCATTTCTTCTACATTATCCAGTTTGTTGCCATACAGTTGTTCATAATATCCTCTTATAATTTTTTTAATTTCTTCAGGATCTGCAGTTATGTCACCTTTTTCATTCATTATTTGGTTTATATGGGTCTTCTCTCTTTTTGATTTTGTCAGTCTAGCTAGGGGCTTGTCAATCTTGTTGATCTTCTCAAAGAACCAACTTTTGGTGATATTTATCCTTTCTATTGTTTTTTTGTTCTCTATGTCATTTATTTCTGCTTTAATCCTTGTTATTTCTTTTCTTGTACTTGGTTTAGGATTGGTTTGCTGTTCATTTTCTAGCTTCTTCAGTTGATCCATTAGTTCTTTGATTTTGGCTCTTTCTTCCTTTTTAATATATGCGTTTAGTGCTATAAATTTCCCCCTTAGCACTGCTTTTGCTGCATCCCATAGGTTTTGGTATGTTGTGTTCTCATTTTCATTCGTCTCTATATATTTAGCAATTTCTCTTGCTATTTCTTCTTTAACCCACTGATTGTTTAGGAGTGTGTTGTTTAACCTCCAGGTATTTGTGAATTTTCTAAGTCTCTGATGGTTATTGACTTCTAATTGTATTCCATTGTGGTCAGAGAATGTGCTTTGAATAATTTCAATCTTTTTAAATTTATTGAGGCTTGTTTTATGTCCCAGCATATGATCTATTCTGGAGAAAGTTCCGTGAGCACTAGAAAAGTATGTGTATCCTGGTGATTTGGGATGTAATGTCCTGTAGATGTCTGTTAAATCTAATTCATTTATCAGATTGTTTAGGTTTTCAATTTCCTTATTGGTCTTCTGTCTGGTTGATCTATCTATAGGAGAGAGTGATGTGTTGAAGTCTCCCACAATTATTGTGGAAACATCAATTGCTTCCTTTAGTTTTGCCAATGTTTCTCTCATGTATTTTGTGGCACCTTGATTGGGTGCATAGACATTTACGATTGTTATTTCTTCTTGCTGAATTGCCCCTTTTATTAGTATGTAGTGGCCTTCTTTGTCTCTCAAAACATCCCTGCATTTGAAGTCTATTTTATCTGAGATTAATATTGCTACACCTGCTTTCTTTTGGCTGTAGCTTGCATGAAATATTTTTTTCCATCCTTTCACTTTCAATTTCTTTGTGTCCCTGTGTCTAAGATGAGTCTCTTGTATGCAACATATTGATGGTTCATTTTTTTTGATCCATTCTGCGAATCTATATCTTTTAATTGGGGAGTTTAATCCATTTACATTCAACGTTAAAACCGTGAAGGCATTTCTTGAATCGGCCATCTTATCCTTTGGATTATGTTTGCCATATTTTTCCCTCTCTCTATTAATATCCTTTATTGTACCCATACCGAATCTCTTTAGTACTGAACCTTTCTCCAAGTCTCTCTGTCCTGTCTTTGTTTCTCTGTCTGTAGGGCTCCCTTTAGTATCTCCAGTAGGGCAGGTCTCTTGTTAGCAAATTCTCTCAGCATTTCTTTGTCTGTGAAAAATTTAAGCTCTCCCTCAAATTTGAAGGAGAGCTTTGCTGGATAAAGTATTCTTGGCTGGAAATTCCTCTCACTCAGAATTTTAAATATATCGTGCCACTGCCTTCTCGCCTCCATGGTGGCTGCTGAGTAGTCACTACTTAGTCTTATGCTGTTTCCTTTGTATGTGGTGAATTGCTTTTCTCTTGCTGCTTTCAGAACTTGCTCCTTCTCTTCTATGTTTGACAGTGTGATCAGTATATGTCTCGGAGTGGGTTTTTTTGGATTTATTCTATTTGGAGTTCGCTGAGCATTTATGATTTGTGTATTTATGTTGTTTAGAAGATTTGGGAAGTTTTCCCCAACAATTTCTTTGAATACTCTTCCTAGACCTTTACCCTTTTCTTCCCCTTCTGGGACACCAATGAGTCTTATATTCGGACGTTTCATATTATCTATCATATCCCTGAGGTCCATTTCGAGTTTTTCAATTTTTTTCCCCATTCTTTCTTTTATGCTTTCATTTTCCATTCTGTCATCTTCCAGGTCACTGATTCGTTGTTCAACTTCCTCTAGTCTTGTACTATGAGTGTCCATAATCTTTTTAATTTGGTCAACAGTTTCTTTAATTTCCATAAGATCATCCATTTTTTTATTTAGTCTTGCAATGTCTTCTTTATGCTCTTCTAGGGTCTTCTTGATTTCCTTCATATCCCGTACTAGGGTCTCATTGTTCATCTTTAGTTCTTTGAGTAGCTGCTCTAGGTGTGTCTCTTCTGGTCTTTTGATTTGGGTGCTTGGGCTTGGGTTATCCATATCGTCTGGTTTTTTCATATGCTTTATAATTTTCTGTTGTTTTTGGCCTCGTGGCATTTGCTGACCTTGATAGGGTTCTTTTAGGGTTTGTAGACCAGTTGAATTCTTATCTCTAATTTATCAGATCTACAGCTTCGTGGAGTACACTTTCTCTAACTAACCAGCAGGTGGCGTCCACGAGCCACCTGTTCTCCACAAGCCAGATCTCCCCTGCTTAGCCTTTTTGGTGAGTGGGGGAGTGAGTCTTGTGGGGCCCAATTGGTGTCCCAAGCTTGCGTGTGTAGTTGGTGTTGCCTGCCCTGTATGTGGGGCGTGTTCCTGGGCAGTCGGGGAGGGGGGGTGGCCCTAACAATCAAATCTCCCTGATGATCCTAGAGTTTTAAAGCTACTGCAATAGTCTAATCCTTCAGTTCAGTCCTGCCACAGTTTGTCTCTGCCACTGACCCACAAGTCTTTGGTATTGGCGTATGGCTCCAGAGACTTGCAAGTGGGCCCCTCTTCCAGGCTGTGCACCCCGGGTCCTCTGTTGAGGGATGACTGTGCTATGTCACAGGTGAGTGCCGTCCCCCCAGGGCAGTTCTGGGCTGCTGGGCTGTGTTGGGAGGCTCCCAGTCTGCTCAAATGATGGCTGAATGGGGCTCTGTTAATTCACACTGCTCCCCCTTCCCAGCTCTGGGACATTCAGCTGAGGTTGCAGAGAAGGCTAATGTCCACACCCAGTTTTGTGGTGTGTGCCTGTTATTTGAAGCACTTCCGTCACACTGGGTTGTCTGGGGCAGCTCTGGGCTATGGGGCTGGCGATAGGCAGGAGTGTTTCCTGTCCACCAGGATGGTGGCTGTGAGCGGACACCCCCCTTTTCTTGGGAAGTTGTGTTGTTTAGTGAATTTTCTCAGCCACTGGATTATTGCCTTTTGTCTCAGAGCTCTCTTAGTTCTGCTCTTGACTTGACGTGCCCAAATTTCAATTCTTTGAAGCTTTCTGTATTGAGCTTCTTAGAGTAATTGTTTTAGAAAAAGCAAAAAGGATTTAAAAAAAAAAAAAAAAAACAAAACAAAACAAAAAAAAAACGGCCCTCCTCAGAGATCTAATGGGTTATTGAAATGCTAATAGACAAAGCAACCAGGGCCATCAAGGAAAGGTGCCCAGGGCAGAGAGATCAGCCCTGCTTCGGGATTTGCACATGCGCCTCAAGGCCCGATCTCCGCCCTTCCCCCCTCCGTGTTCACCAGAACTCCAAAAATCCTCCGCTTTTACTTTGGAGCTTCTCGTGTTGTTTTCCTTCTATGCCCGTCTCCTCTCTGCTGGGCTGGGCTGGCTGCTCTCAGAGTCTCTGGTGTCTGGCCTCAGTCTATCTATGGTTGGAGTTTGAATCAGTAGAATGAGTTTCCGATAAGAGCAGCCACTGCAGTTCTCCCTTCTCCTTCCTGGAGCTGACAGCCCCTCCTCCCCCGGGACTGAGCCTGGCAGGGAGGGGCGCAGGTCCCCTGGCCGCAAAAACTTACAGATTTCGCTGATCTCAGCAGTTCCACGTTTTCATGAGTGTTGTATGAAGTATGCCCAAAGACAGATTGCTCTGTGGTGTCCAGTCCACGCAGTTCCTGGCTTTTTACCTACTTTCCTGGAGGAGTAACTAAAACATACAGCTCACCAGTCTGCCATCTTGCCCCGCCTCTGAGCTGTGATTTTAACCCAGACTAATGCAGCTCCAAACCAGTGCACTTAACCACTAAGTTATATAACATGCCTTTAAGATTTGAGCTCTAAGTTTATTATGTGGCAGAAATGCCAGGTTTATCAGGTCAGCACGCAATAGTGCTAATGTAGAGGAACATGCATCCATGACCCAAGAAAGTGCTCTGGATTCTGGCTGCCAAGCAGTTTTGCTCTTTGAAAAGGATGCAATGATCACCACGACTTTGTGTTCACGGTCACCATGTTCTAACCCAGAAAGTTAAATTGGTCAGACAACCATATGTCACAGGTGTTCTGTGACAACCCCAAACATCTGTGCTGGGGAGGACTCACCAGAAGACATAAACCCAACCCTATATTAGAGGGCGCTGTGAACCACATTAATACAAAGCAGAGGAGCAAATCCCAGCCACTTCAGTAGTCATTCAGCAGCCTGCAAATGTTTTACCATTTATAACTTCATTATTTGGAACTTTGTTCTATGTGTGAAAACCTCAAGTTTCCCTAATTTTCCAGTCCCTGGAATTTCTAAAATAGGATGTGTAGGTTTCCACAAATACAGTTGACAAATGCAGTCTTTGTGCTGTGTTTTAACACATAGTTAAGTTCAATATTAATTAATGAGTAATGTGAGAGAAAGAAATACCTGGTTCTCATCTCTGCAGAAAACAGGGTGTAAGAGTAGAAAAAACAATGTCAATGTTTACACATGAAATAACTCTCACTTGTTCTTCCACTGCTATAATCAACATTAGCCCTCTTTATTGGTAAATTTTACAGAGTATACAGTTATTGTGTTGAACAATAATGTCTTTTAGTTTTAAAACTATTTGACATTTGTTTCCAATTCAAAAAAGAAAAGTCAGAGGGGGTTTCCAGTCCATAGAATGTGAGGGAGGGTGAAAATTAACAGGAGTTCTTAGCCAAAAGAGATCTGAACATTCCTAATTTATTGGGCCAGAAAATCTGAAAAGGGCTGACTTACGATATGCAGTACGTAGTGGTGACAGCCAGCCTGGAGAAGTTATAAGAATAGTAAGCCAAATGTTAATTCCCCAGTAAGCCCACTATTTAAAGCTCTGATTGAGGAAGTAGAGAAGGGTCATTTGTGACTGTTGAGGGACTTTTTGTCTTTCAGTTTCTGCCAAAGCTTGAAATTGAAGTCATGTGATTTCTGCTCAAAATAATGAACTTGTGTGAACCTCAAAAAACTCTGCAAGATCACTTGAGTAGGGGGTAATGAAAGTGATTTCTATATAAGAAAATATTTTAAAGTCCATAAAAAGACACCATGCTCATCACTGCTTCATTTATGTTTTAGATAATTTATGAAGATCTGGTGGTCCGAGGTAATTTGACAACAGTATATTTTCTTCAATTTTTATTTGATGAGTCCTAAAGCTCACTACCCCTGGAACCCAAATAAACTCTGATTCAATGCCAATTAGTTGAATGGCTGTGGGTAAGTCACTTAACATTTTCGGCCTCAGGTTTGTTATCTTGAAAATGAGTTTGGGAATTGGTAACTTCAAATGCATGGTTGTTCTGAAATCATGATTCTAAAATTCAAATTTTATATGCAGAAAATAGATCTCGACATTTTAGGGTTTGTGGAGAGATACTTACTCTCTTACAGAATTTTATGGATTTTTAACTACAACTGTGCATTCCTTTTATCTTTAGTGGTTAAAAAAGAATTCCACTGATAACTTGAAAACAGTGTCAGTCAGGTCACATCAGTAATTCCTGAATGAAAAATAAATTTGAATACTAAGCAGAAAATAGAAAGCTGCAGGTCACGGTGACTTTTATTTGTCTCTAGCTAGCCAGTGTTGTAACATTTTCTTAAATGTATTAAAAAACTTTTTCCCTAAAAGTCTTTCTTGGGCAAGAACACATGATTAATGTAGCTTGATCATACGAACATCAAGAAAAACACAAGGAGTGAAGGAGACATTTTAGTTACAATCGAATCACAAAGGGCTATGTACATTCATTATGTATGTGCTGCAAAATTCACATTGGCTCATAAAATTTCATCATACCAGTCCACATATAAAACACTTCGCCCCTCCTCTCTATCCTTCTCTTTCTCCCTTACTTTCTGTGATTTCCTTGGCTATGAAAACATAAGCTTGACTGCAGAAAAGTGTCTCTTAAAATTAAAAAAAAAAAAAAAATCATTAAAAAGAGAATGGAAGTTGATGCAGGGCATATTAGGTTCCTTTTGTCACAGCCCCAGCAAATTTTTCTTTTCCTACTTTGTTTAAGGTTAGGGCTTGGGCCAAGATTATGACATTGACTGGCACCTGTCTTTTCCAGCATATTTTAGAGCAGGTTTGGATTTTCAAATTTGATAAAGCATGTCCATGACCTGATTTATGTATCAGGTGTTTCCTCTGCCAGGAGCAATTTTAGCAGGCAGAGAGTCTTTGAACAATGAGAACACCATGAAGTCTCGGTAAACACTCTTTATGTTTCTTCATGTAATATATTTAAGAAACTTCTTGATATTCGTTAGTAGTAATGTATTTTGATAGAAGGCGGTGCTTTTTTTAAACAGATCCTAGTTCCTTTACTTTTAAGTGGGAATCAAAGACTGATCTGACCATATATGAACGCTGATGTAGAGGCTACCATGGCTCTCTCTAGTCACTGTGGTTCTGGAAATCCAAGCTATGTGATGGCCACTCCCACTCAGACACCCAAATACACCCTCAAACTCAATATATCCAAAACTACATTTATGCATTTCCCTGCACAACAACTCACATCTTTTGGCTCCTCTAATTCCATTCATGGCAGTCGTGCTGCTCACGTCAATCAGGGGGTTTTCTTGGAGTCCTGGTGGGTGTCTGCCTTCCCATAAAGATTTGTACCACTACTCCTCAAGTCCTGCAGGCTTTCCTCGGGACATCTTCACTTCCATTCCAGATGCCACCATATGAATTCAAGATCAAATCATTATTGAGAGCCTGACCCACTGATTTATTCATCTATCTATGAAACATTGCCAACAAAATTTAACTGTCAGAGCCAAGTAGAGGAAAAGGTAGAGGGTATGTTATGTGAAGCTATGTAAGAGAAGTAGGGAAAAAGATGGAAATAGAGATAGGGATAGGTTAGGGATGGATTAGGGACACAGATATGATCCAGATCCAGTAGACAGTTTTTTGACAACTTGGTTCCTACAAAGATGTAGCACTATGCATGTAAAGAACTATCTTTTTTCTTTCAAAGAAAGCACAAATATATAAAGTTTGGAATTTACTGAGAAAGGGGTACCAGATTTGAATAGGATCCCAGTGCTTTCTGGGAGGTAAGAGAGTGCAACTAGATGTCTTCTCCCCAAGGGAAGTTTTAAAACAAGTTGGGATGGACTGTGACATCCTGATGAAGAATGAGGGGCAACAAGGACAGTGGAGACCAACGAGATCTCTAAGGTAAAGTCACTGTGAGAATCCAAAACAGTCAGTGAGGCAGGCTAGAAAAGGCTACTCTGAGCAGGTCAGGGGCATCAGTCAGTCCGAATGAAGGGATGGGTCGGCATCAAGCTATTGGCGAATTAACCAGACAGAGAACAAGAAAGGAGGGGCAGAACAAGAGGCGGACCAAACCCTGCTTCTCAGAAGCAGCTAAGATAGCCAGGTGGAGAGAGAAAGGAGGGGTTAAGCAAAGAGGGGAAAATGGAAATTTCCACCCCCAGCCTTAGCCTAGAGCATAGCAACAGGCCAATATATACAATCTGAACATAGCTCAATTCTGCTTGTTTCCTTTCTTTAAGCGTGTACTCCTCTTTAAACTTTTGCTATCTTCGTCTTGCATGTTCTCGCCTTTCAATACACTTCATTGCTTGCTGCTATTTGTTCTCTTGTCCTTGAATTTCTTCTTGTGATGGATGAGAAACCCAAGCCTGGAGTAGAGCTTGGCTCCAGTAATATCAGGGCAAGAGTGCTGGCCCCTGAGCCCAGGACCGGGTGTTTGTAGGAGGCTGTATCTCTTGGTTTGTGGAGAAGCTGACCCTGGACCCAGCTCAGACCTCCTACATGCATATTTTGAACCACAGGAAGTGGTTGTGTTCATGAGCAACTCAAATTGCGGTTCAAAGATAGAGGACATTTGGGAATCCCAGCCTATTTAGCATGGAGGGACAATATCTGTAAGTTAATGTCAGGAAAGTGGGCATTTTCTTCCCCTGCTGAACCCACAGCCAGGACTTCAGTAGAAGGAAGTTCTACCAGGTGCCAGAACATTAATTTTGGTGGCGCCATATGCCTTATTCGCCACAGGGGTCATGTCAGACCTGTGGTTCCTGGCAGCATTTACAAGAGAAATTGCAACTACAGTGGACCCACTCAGTGAATAGAGAGATTTCATTTTATTTATTTGTTTATTTTAATCTCGTAAGACATAGTAATTGGGACTGATTGCTTGGGGACTGAGTGAGGAGGACTGGGGTGGCAGGTTGACAGATTTCCTGTCTACAAAGAGTAGGAGATAGAAGACTGGGATCCTCAACTTTGTATTTTAGGATGCTACTGGAGCCAACTTTCATGCCCAGATGTTAAAAATGAGCCTTCCTATTTACAAAGACAATGCTAAAACCCTGCAGGGAAAACTGTTTCCCGAAACTACTGACCGACTGCAAATAGCCTGACTTTAAAGCTGGAGGATAGAAAATTTTCTCTTGGTTCCAAGAATCTGGTTCTGTTCTTACAAACTAATAATGGAAGCCTGGAAAGTTTTTATGTCTGAAAGGGAGGGACTCAAACTCATGACTCTGATAGAAAGTCATTAGTGGATAATAAGCCCAAGTTCCCTTTTTTCCCATCTGCCTTGATCAAGAAGAGTTAGCTGTTTTCTTTGAAAGCTCATGAGGAAGTAGATCTTCCCAGCAGTTTACATGAGCGAAAAGCTTCTGCTTAGCATAATGATTTCTTAAATATCACTTTTAAAGCCTGTGTTAAAGAGAGCAAGTCAGCTTCATTCAAACTTTTCCTACAGCCTTATGGGACCCTTTTGCTGTTGTTTAGCCAAATTCAGAGGGTAGTGTAATTAGACCACAGAGACTGTAGGTCATGCAGAGCAATTAACTTGGCTGGTAAAGTTGACAGGTCCAAATGTATTTCTTCTTTTTGTACTTAAAAAATAAAAAGTGCATAAAAATGTCTTGCTCATAATTCTATCTATTCATGACAAACATGTTTGAAATTCTGTCTTTTTTCAAATTCTAATTTATTTTATAAAGTAACCAAATTTGAAAAAGCAATATTAATGAAGCCATACAGGATGTGGGAGAAACAGTGATCATGATTAGCAAGTTAAACTAGAGCTGGGAAAAAAAAAAAAAAGAAGGGTATTTCTTTGTCGTTATTCAGTTTTCTTTTTGCAGCTCTTTCTTGATGTGAATATTGACAAAACCAATTTTATTTTTATGAAATCAAACTTATCTCTTTTATTTAGTAAAATCAAAATTGTGAACTTAAAGTTTGATGTATCACAGGATGTGTGACAAGATGCGTTTAGCAATGACCAATGAAATGCTGAAAACCCAAAAAGATATGACTTGTATTAAATGGCACAGAGTTTGGTATTTGGAAGTTTATTTTGTAATTATTTGTTGTTGGTCTCAGGAGTGTGTTTCATGTATTTCTTCCCCTTTACCCAGAAAGTAGTTTTGGTTGAGTGGTGACCATGTGGGAATAATGGCACTGTGGAATAAGTTCTTGTCAGTTTTCATTGTAATTTGATCAATATCAATAAGCTGTTTGTCTGAAAGTTATTTGTACAAAAATAAACACCAGTAGCTCTTCTTCCAAAACTCAAAGTCAATTTATACTTGGGGAAAGTGTATCAACCACAGAAAATGCACAGACTACTAACAAATATTTTCCCAATCAATGGAATCAGAATTCCCCAACTATATTAAAGCATCAGGAAAAAACCAATAGTGAATCAATTATCAGCAATGATTTAAACAAAGATAAAAACGTGGGTTCATCATTGGGCAAGTCCTGTGGTAGAGGGCTCAGCCCATCAAACCACCAGTCCCCTATGTCTGTGAGCACATTAGCAACCATCGAGATGGGGCAGCCCAATATGTGGTTGCCTCTTCTATGTTGTTTTTCCCTGGATTCCCATTTACCATTCCCAGTCACTGATGCTAGAAACTGGGGAGTCACATTTAACTCTTATTTTCTCTCTCTCTACCACATTCAATCCTCAATACTTATTTTGCCTCCTAAATACTGCTCACAGGTGTTCCCCTTCTCTGCATCTCTTAGCTCTTTACTGGTTCAGGTCCCATCATCTTTTACTTGAATCACTTCATCAGCCTCTTTACTTCTATACAGCCAACTAAATTACAAATAAAAGACATGTGCCAATGTCAGAGTCACCTTCTTTAAAACACTGGAATAACAGTATATAAAGCATCCATGATCTAGCCCATGCTTTTGTCACTTGTTATTCTGTCTCAAACATCAATTAATTAATTAAAAGTATTATAAAGCACCTATGTGCCAGGCATTTTGCCATTTATTATAGTATCTCCAGAATTTACCATATTGCCTTCCATATAATAAGAATCAAGAAATATTTTACCTTTTAAATATCCCTTGAATGACTTCACTCCATCATGCTAACAACACCCAGCCAAAGTCATGGTCTCATCTGGGCATTGCAACAACTTCCTAGACTCTTCCTCCAGCACCCACCTCCATTATAATCCCCCTACAGCCAGAAGGATCTTTTACAATTGAGGAAAGAGCCTAGGATAAAGTTAAAAATCCTAAACTGATTTATAAAGTCTTATATACACCTCTTAGGCTTGGACTCAGGGCTTTCCCTTTCTCTTTCTCTACACACCTGACATACTGGATATTCTACTACTCCACTCTTCTCTTCCTCCCCTTTCTTTGTTAAATCCTACTTGTTCCTCAGGTCTCTGTTTAAACATCAGTTTCTTAGTGTGGCTGTCCCTGACCCTCTTGACTAGGTTAAGGTATTTTTCCCTCCACTACCAGAACAGTTGCTCCATAGCACTCATCATACTTGTAATTACTTGTTTAATGTCTGTCACTTCCTAAGAGCAGCTTTCTCTACTCCCCTTCACTTGCAGCACAGTTCAACAATTATTTGTTGAATTGAATTGAAGATATGTCTCTGGTCCTCAAGGAATCTTGAAGTTTGGCCCTAGCAATACCTGTATACTTCTAGCTAACTCTCATTTTTTAAGCCTCAGCTCACCTGTTCAGCAACTCTAAGAGACTTCACTAATCAAACTTTCTTTATTCTTCTCCCAAGCTAGATTAGAATCCCCTTTCCAGTACTCACAAAATACCTAGTGTACTTTTCTATCAATGCATTCACTAGAATGTATTATAGTTATCTATGTATGGATCTGTTATTAGACAATGATTTCCTTGAAACTAGGGATAATATCTATTCATGTTTCATATTCCAAGGTTACAAGGACCAACACATAAGCACTTAATGAAAATTTATTGAATAAATAGATGGATGAATAAATGTAAAATAGGAATTAGATGACCTTTGCTACCAAGTAATGTGCATTCTCAAATAGGAATACAAGGGACATGTCAGTGGCAAACAGTATGGACTGATAAACTAGGACCATCTCAAATGACCCTCACACACACACACTTCGACATTTTGACATTTTATAGACACAACCTTGACTTGGCTGAAATTGTTTCTGAGACCCCTAAAAATTAATGATCAAAAGACAAATTAAACTGAATTACATAAAATTATATTTATTTCAGCCTAAATTTATTTGTACATTGAGAATTATATTCACCAGATACATATATAAGTATATATTTATGTATATAACATATATAGTGGTAGGCTGAATAATGGCTGCCCAAAGATGTCTATGTCCTAAACTCCAGTGCAAATTTTACCTTACATAGAAAAAGAGACTTTGCAGATACGATTAAGTTAAAGATTTTGAGATGGGAAGATTATCCTGGATTTATCTGTGTGGGCCCAAAGTAATCACGAAGACCCTTATGAGACTGTCAGAGTCAGAAGCAAAGGTTTGAAGGCGCCACGCTGCTGGCTGTGAAGGTGGAGGAAAGGGTCATGAACCAAGGAAGGCAGGTAGCCTTCAGCGGTAGAAAAGATAAGTCACCTCTAGAGCCTCCAGAAGGAACACAGCCTTACTAACACATTGATTTTAGCCCAGTGAGTATTCTTACAGAACTTTAAAATGATAAATTGATGTTATTTTAAGCCTGTAAGTTGGTGATAATTTGTTACAGTAGCAATAGGAAACATATACATATGAGTATGTGCATATGATGCGTATATATATATGTATATGTGTATGTATTGTGGTTATTTGTCAGTACTCTGGTACAATTACCTTTACATTGCATAAGAGTCCAGAGGGAGAGACAGACAACAAACAGTACACAAAACATTACATATTTACAACTGTGGGAGGTGCTAATGAAAAATACAGCAACCTATGAGAATGTTTAACACCTATGCTTCCCCTTATCAAGGTGATAGGAAACTACTACGTTTATGCACACACACAGACACACACGCATATTTCTTCAATTATAGCCCAGAATGTGTATCAAGTTGGTCATCTGCATATACTTTAAGAGGACATGATTTTATATCATTTATGTAAATTTGAAAAAATAATAATTGTTTTGAAGAGCACAGAAATTTTTGAATGTACTACTTCATTTGTAGCTGTAACTTAATGTCTATTTTGTTAATGTAAGATTACAGTGGATTCAGATATGTTTTCTAAAAAAGAATACTACCAAAAAAGTACTAATTTAAAAAAAAAAGTTTCTATGGCTAGTAGAATCTCACGAGATTTTAGCAATGTACAGAATTTCAATACCTAGCATGAAACATCCCCAAATCCCAACATATGTCAGAATATGATGCTAATTAATCTTTCTATCTAAGAGATTTTATTTTTAAATAGTCTGTGGAGACCCAGGGCCCGGGCTCCCCCTACATACTGAGAGTAACTCATTGCATGGAGCCACCTACAAGACCAGGACAAAAGTTAAAGGTCAACAGACCTCCTCCAGGAGAAAAGTACAGATGGTTTCATAAACCACTTATCTTGTAAAGCATTGAAACTCCCCTCCCTGACCACCGTGGATAACAAACCTCCACACTCATATGTCATGAGACCCTGCTGAAACTCTGTTCTCATGCCCTATGGAATGTCTTTGTCCTAAGCCCCTTGCACTCCCACCTTTGCAGAGCACTGACTTCCTGAACAGCCACCTCTGGGAAAAATCTTCTCCTGTTCCTAAGTTCTAATAAAACTCCTGTCTGACTCTGTGTCTAGCATGTTGTTTGTTCTTGAGGCTGTGCCAACCTGAACCCTTCAAGAGCTGGGTTGGAACATAGTCAAAATGTTAATATTTATGATTATTAATTTTATAATACTCAAAAATAGACTCCTTTGCTTATTTCAAGGTAACATTGTTTAAAACAACAATTACATTAGGAAGTATTCTCCAATAATGTCTAAAATGTCATGAATGCGTTTGTTGTCAGAAATAAAATCATTTCTCTCACTAACAACCAGTCACATTTTTTCAGGAAAAGAGTACCCAAAATGCTTCAGAATTGCATAGTGTATATTAAAGGCAACAAAGATAATTAACACAGAATATTTACACAGCCATTTATCAAATAAAAATTGCAATGTTCTTCTCAAATTCCAAAACAGTCTGCATTTATTTTATCACATGTTGTGGGATATTGTTTTTACTGGCATAATTGATTCCTTGTTCCAGAACAAAAAATGTGTAAAAAATTTACATGAACCATTTATCATCTTTCATCAGAAGTTGTTTTTTAAATATGTTCTTTGGGGAGATAAGTAGAAAAGGCCACAGAAGAAAAACATAAGAAGTGGTGGTTTTTTTTTTTAACAGTTTTCTCAAAAATGAAACTATGGGTATTTGAAACATTAGTCTTTTGAAATATGTTGTTATTTTAGGTAAAAAATTTTGATGCTCTTATTTCATCTTATTTTCCCCAAGGGTTTCATGATAAAGAGAGAGAGAATCATCTTGATAATTTTACTGGTTTTATAAGAATTGGATTTATATTCCCAAATAATCTTAAGGAGGAAACAGCATTAAATGATGCAATCTAGAGAAATGAATGAAAGAACTGAAATTCAAGTTAAGTAATTTATTTTATTTGAAATATCTAAGTCTAATCTTCCTTTGAGTGTAGACCTCTTGAGGATGAGACCACATAAACAATTCTCAAATGCTGTACAATATCTATTTATGATGGCTATATTCACTTGCATTATAAAGATTTGAGATATATCTATGTTATTGTAAACACATTGTGAAAAATATAACTTCCAGAGATGCAGAATATGTCAGACTTCCCCAAAGATGTTTAATAGAATGATATGTGAAGTGCATTCTGTGTCAAACATGCCTCAGAGATCCTTGACATGCAATACTGAATAGATTTTTTTTTAATGTGAATAGACGGTTTTATTGCAGGACTCCACAGAGCCTTAAAAATGCTAATGAGTGCTTTCCATGAAAGGATATAGTATGCAGTGCTTTGCAGGCTGGGGAAATCAGTCCTGTTTCTCTTCATTCTATAATCCTGGCCTTCCACATCAGGTAACAGGTTCTAAGTGGAAATGATGTTGTTTTTAAGCACACCCAATTACTCTAGGAAGATGTTAGTTTCCTTCTTTCCTCATACCAAGAGTTCTAGACAAAGAGAATACTTACTGAATTGACTAGTAAATCCAGTCTGACAATTAGCATTAGTGATTTATGGACCTACCCAACATTCATTCATCCTCATGTGAAATCAGCCCCACATTTTCAGAGGGGTCTTCCCTTCACCCACACTCAGTACACGTAATTTCGGTAAAGCGTATCCACCCTCTAGTCCACTCATGGGCAAGTAACCCAGGCTTCAATTGATCACATCCTCCTTCCACAGATATTAGCTCAGGAATGAGTTTATGACCCAATTCAGGCCAACGAAAATCAAGCTAAACTTTTTTTTTTTTTAATGGGAATTTGGGGAAAGAGATGTGCTACTTTCCAATGAGACTACTAGCAGGAGAGTCACGTGAGGCTAGCGCCCCAGGAGCCACAAGGCAGAGCCTGAGAATGGGGCCAGTACGGGAAACGCAGCGCCTCGAGGTGGGAGTAGAGCAGTCTGCTGACCTTGCCTGACCGCCTGTATCCAGTCAGCCTGAAGTCTTTCTACCTCTGGACTTCCCAGGCATGTTCAATAGTCTTTTTCCTTTTTTGGTTAAGCCCTTTTGAATTGAATATTGTCACTTACAATGAACTGATACATGAACTAAATTAATGCCTGTACAGCTATACTGAATGTTTAGATAAGGACCACTTCCCATGTTAACCCCTGGCAATATTTTAGAAAAATTCTGCAGTTTTCTTATTCATAACCTAAACTAAATTATGACTCCCTTTCAAAGTCACCTCACTGAATATTTCTTCAAGCAATGTACTGTGATACAAGATAGAACAGCATTCCTACTATTACACAATGAACATTCTTTGATGGTCATATGCATAAAAATGAGAATACCATGAAAAAGAAATAAAGGGTAGTTATTACCATGATACGAGTCTATTTTAGAAAACAGAAATTGATTTGATCAGTTCTCAGGCAATGCATATATCTCCATTTACTTATCATTTTAATAAATATTACAAGATCTTTTAAAGCACCCCATCTCAATTCTATGAAATTATTAATTAATTTTCAAAGTGAGCAGGCAGTTGAAACTTTTTGTTAATAAAGAGGAAAGACGTTACAAACGTGAGGCACAAATAAAATGTGATGATTATTGTTCAACTAATAACTTTGAAAGACAAGTAAATCAGATGTTAGAACATGTGCCTCTTTTAATATTTTCTTAAGGAAGACATTAGTGGAATTAGAAACAATGTCTTTCACACTCTTTGGTATTTTCATCCAGATAAATCCTGCAACCCATTGCCACTCGGCAGTGATTTGAAGGAGCAGAGATGCTCTTAACATTTACTCTTGCTTGATGAGAAGATGTTGAAATACTCAGAAGTACACTTATTAAGTAAAAGAAATGACAGCGCACACTTTTCTGTCTCCAAATGTTGATAAGGGGCACAGAGGTAAAGGAGGCGAATGCTTTCAAAATGCTGAGTCGTACATGAAAAGAAAATGAAGCCGGGTTTCCTGTGTTTCTTTATATATCCTGATTTACATTTGTTTATCTAACACAAATATATTTTATAAACATAAAGGGAAAAATAGGTTATCAGAAAGCAATCGAGATTAATTTGAATTTAGAGTGTCACATTGTCATGGTGATAAGAAGCCTCAGGGCATGAATTAGTCATGCATTAACATTTGCCTCTGGTGACTAGAGGCATAGAGTTAATAATTTATGTAATATATTTATCTGCTAATTTAGTCATTTACTTGATAAATGTGAGAGACTTGCAAAGAAAGGTTATAAAGGTACTCTCAGGTGCTTTGTCAGTGTACCAGAAGATTTGCAATAAATGCAGCACATTAAACTTTTTAAATAAATTTCAAGTATCCATAAGCTAATTCATTCACAGCACCTCAAAAGTGTATCAAAAAGGAGAGAGTCATGTTCTTTCTTCAAAGTGCTGTGTATGGGCATAAGGAATATATTTAATGCAATGCAAGGAGCATTGTGAAGCATTGTAAATATTCAAAATGTGATTAGTTCTGTTTGGCCTGTACCTTCACTTCTTTCATGTCATGCATTTTGAGCCCCTGGAAGGTGGAAGTTGAACAGGCCAAAAGTGAAAAGATGTGATGGTCTCCAATTCCCTGCTGGTTGCCTGTAAACTCCCTTTACAATCAGCCAGTCTTTGAACAATTGTTATGTTTTCCTTTGCAGAATGAGAGTTTCATAAAATATACAAACTCCTTTTTTTTCTTTTTCTGTGAATAAAAATGTTTGTCTGTGATGCAATTTTCAATAGGCATATTTAAAAAAATCCTCTGATTTCATGAACTTTTAAGTCAGTATTTATAAGATAAGATGTAAAGTGAAAATGTACCTTTTGTATGAAAGCTAACTGGATTGTTTCAAGTATAGAGCTGTTCAAGAGGAATTGTCTATTGGTTAGATCACTATATTTTATCTATATATGCACTATATACATACACACACACACATACAGTATAGAAGAGTCAGCATTTCAATAGTAACACTACATTCCTGCAATTTTCTGAAACCAATTTAACTTTCTATTTTTGTTATGTGTAAGATCATACACTCAATTTTTATGTCAGTATTTCTCCTGGATCAACAATTATATTTTTCTTAAGTAAGCTACTATAAACCTGGAATTACAGCCAAAAGTTTTTCTGTATTTAAATGTAGAACAGTATTACTGTACAAATGATGGCATCCATCCAGCCTAAATACATTCAAATTGCAAATAAATACACATGTTGTAGCTACAGCTTTGCAAATATGAGGCAGGGGCTCCCTCTGCATAGCCATCTGTGCATTGCTTTGGTCTTTTACATTTTATAATATAGATAATATAGCCAAATCCTCTTTAAGATCAAAATTAAATATTTGGAATGTAAGTCTAACTTCATCTAATACAATATTTCCTAACCACTTGATATATTTGAAATGATACTAGCACTGGCAGTAGTAAATGTGTTTTTAAGAAAATAATCTACTCCTAGGCAGCAATGAAAAAGTTATATGAAAATATCAAATGATACTGTAATTGCAAATAAAAATATAGCAGAAGTTACCAAGCTAAAGACACATTGAAAATATCACTAGCTATGCAACCTTTACGTTACAGTGGGGCCATCAAAGCGATAAATATACTGATAAAATGCAAAAGAATCTGAACATATTTCAAGAATGTAAGGGGTGGGTTAGTTACATCACATACCTAGTGTCACAACCCAACCGGATGAGTTCTGTGAATTAGTGCACACATCCTTGCCCTCAACTCCAAAGGCAGGCATCTTGTCTCCACCTCACAAACCTATTCCAGGACACACTTGCACTTGATCATCACCGGGATCTGTCCTTTCTCTGAAATCTAAACTGCAAACAGCACCCTCTAACCAAATCAGATCACTTACTTTCTAACTGCCAGTTTACCTGTTCTTCATTTTCAGGGTAACCTCCAATCCCTGGACCACTCCATTTCTTGAAACTATCCACTCCATTTCTTGAAACTATCCACTGTCTTCCGGCTTCAGCTTCCAACCTCAGCAGGATATCCCGTGCTGCCATGGCAATTGCCTCAGCAGTCAGTCCAGATTTTCACCTCATTTTTCGAATCACAAAGGTCAACAATGGCTTTCATTTTGTCCAACCAATCAATACTTTCCTGTTCTTACTTAAGATCTCTGTGCCTTTTGACCCTGTTCAACACTTGGGGTCCCTAGCCATTTTGTTTGCTATAAATGATTAAAGAATATGCAATGGTGCTCTTTCTACAAGATGCATTCTCTAAGAAGGACATGGATCTACATCGTATTTGACTTGGCACTCCAAGCCTAGCACAGGTTCTGGTCAATAGTAGATGCTTAATAAAATCTTACTGAATGAACAAACATTCTTCTCAAGTAAAATTATACCTGAGCTGATAATGATAGTCAAATAACAGAGTGAAAGGAAGTAGCTATTGTCACTAAACTAGACAGTAGGGGAAATTCTGAGGCCAAGATATTTAGTTAATGGTAAACATCTTTTTCCCTTTCTCTCTGATAAGTGGTAGCAAAGAGTTTACTCAGCCCACAGGAATGAAGATGTAGAAATGCCGTATATGCCATTCTATCCTACAAATTAAGAAAAGGATACAAAAACTTTCTTATAGAATGAGTTTTGTAGTAAAAATAATCATTACATGTTCTTTAAAATACATTCTCAGGAAATCAGCCTGGTTTTGTGGAAAGAACTTTTGACAGGGAACTGCAGACTTCAGTTCTAGTTCTGACTCTAGCTTATTTGCTATGTTTTCTAAGAGAAATCAGTTAATTTCTTAGAATTCAGTTTCCTCACTTGTGAAAAGATTGGATTATATGATTTTTAAGGTCCTTTTCAGCTCAAAAATTCTAATCAGTCTGATGAGATTTAAAATTTTAAAGCCTTTATGTCTTATTTTGGTAAAACGTAAAAGTTACCATTTAGCACTTTATCTTGCCAAAAAAGGTTTATTTGTCAGCATTTCAGGATGCTTAATACAATCCTTTTATACTCCTATCTAGAACAAAACTATTAATTTTTAAGTCATTTCAATCTTTTTAGTCCTTATAAATAAATAGCTATATGTCATCTCTTATTTTCATTAGACTAGTAATAAATAATGTAAACTAACTCTTTAGAGTTGGAAAGTATTTTACCTGTTTTTTTCTATAAATTGGATGTTACAGTATTTTATGCCAAATTATTGCATCAAATTAAAAGCACGCAAATGTAGTCAAATAACAGTACTAATATCTTGCACATTTTAAACTTATTTTCATAAGTCCATACACTACACTATTTTAATGTTCTCAAATACAGACTAACATCACTACCAACATTAATATGTGATTCATTTCAGCACTTCCTTTCAGATTTATAGAGTAGCATGCCATAACAAAGCTCTCTATACCAAAAAGAATATTTCTACTCTTTAATCAATAGGCAGTTATTATCAGCAATAGTTGATGCAGTCATATTATACAAGTATGTTGAAATTAACTTTTTAAAAGTCAGTAGCCAGGACAGAATATAACTGTCACATAAAACTTATTAAATTCAATAATACAGATTTAACTCTCTTATTCTCATTTTTCTCATCTGTCAATTGAAAGGCTTGGATTAGATGATTTCAGCTAGAATATTTTGTGATTCCATGAGAGAGGAGCATAATTGATGAACGATATCGAACTCAAGCCAGGCCCTGAGACTTGTATAGGTTGTCACTGGAGAAAGGAGGAGATAGGACTTCCAGGCAGAGAGGAATTCCTAGACATGTTATGACATATCCTTCCCTGCCCACGCCAAAGAGGGTGTACCAGACCTCCAGCAGAGTTTGCAGAATGAATCCCAGGGTTGATATTGTGTGGAGAGGGCTGCCTGGAAGGAGCTGTGGATTTTGGTAGAGTTCTGGAGCTAGCCACAGCAGTGAAGACAAAGGAATAAATATACCAATTTCACTCTCCTCCTACCCACCCATCTGCTGCCTTTGGCTGAAACTGAACAGGAAGCAAAGGGCAAGAGAGTTGGTCAGGCAGTCCACAACGGCAGAGAGCAGAGTGAAGAAGGGAACAGATATGGAGGAGCAAACAGAAGATAAACACCATAG
The DNA here is from genome assembly GCF_015220235.1 of Choloepus didactylus. Classification (NCBI taxonomy): domain Eukaryota; kingdom Metazoa; phylum Chordata; class Mammalia; order Pilosa; family Megalonychidae; genus Choloepus; species Choloepus didactylus. The sequence continues at coordinate 192,347,021 of NC_051309.1, forward strand.
AATAAAATGAAAATTGAAAATTAGGGTTTTATGTTTAAAATGTTCAAATGAATAAACAAAGACATCATTTCCTTTTAAAAAGTAAAAATAATAAATTATTAATCAAAAACCAGTAGACCTAAAACAAGAATAGGTAAAAATCCTGGAATAAAAAGTATAATAAATGAAATCTTTTCATCTCAGTAGAGTAGACAAACTACTGTAAAGTAGAGATTTTTATGAATTGAAAGAGAGTAAATAGAAATTCACTGAGATTTCAGTACAGAGAAAACAGTAGTTTAAAATATGTGAGAATTGTTAAGAAATAGGAAAGATGCATTATGAAGAAATGACATATGTATAATTAGATATTCTCAAGAAGAGATTAGAGAAAATGGTCAACTACCCAATTTCTTTTAAGGTAATAACTCAGAATGTTGCAGAATCAAAAGATAACATAAGTCTTCAGATTAAACTTAACATACAATAATCAATTGCATTTCTATATAACAGCAACAATTAGAGAATGGAATTTTTTAAAATAACACTTACAATATTATAAAATAATCAACTACACAGAAATAAATCCAATGAATGTATAAGACTTCCATGAGAAAACCTGTAATATGTTATTCAGAAAAATGAAAAACCCATATTGAGAAAACATTAAGACCCATTAAGAAGGACATGGCATTGTATCAGGTTTGTATTGCCAAACAAACCAACAAAAGCTCATTGGCTTAAAATGACAAGCATTCATTCAGCTGACTTTATTCACCAGTGATTTAGTCAGGGTGATTCTTCTGGGCCGGGCTGGGTTCACTTGAATGTCTGTGGGGTTGGCTGGTTACAAGCTGGAAATTTACATATCTGGGGGTCAGACCACTGTCAAATTTGAGAGACTTGCCTCTGCTCCGAGTTTTTCATATCTTTCCATCAGACTACTTCAACAAGTTTTCATGGCAAAGGGAGAGAAGCAAGGTGGAAAAGCTTTCCAATCCTCCACAATGGGTCTGCTAACATCCTAGTAACAAAACCAGTTTTACACCTCTTGATGAGAGGAACTGCACAGTCACATTGCAAATAGTGTAGCTTCAGGGAGCAGTGCTGAAGTGGAGCCACTAACAACAAAAACAAATCATGTGTGCAGTCTAGAAGACATAATTGTAAAGGATGTCAATTCTCCTGAAATTGATCTTTAGATTCAAAGCAACCCCAAACAAAATCCCATTTTGGGGGGAAAAAATCTGAATAAGTTTAATCTTGAAAAGGAATGAAGTTGTGAGGCATACAACTAGATTAATGGATCTTGAGGACAGTATTTTGAGTGAAATAAGCCAGAAATGAAAAGACAAACATTATAATGTCTCACTAATACAGACTAACTACAAGGTGCAAACTCTGAGAATTGAATCTGAGAGCATAGGTTATCAGGGGAGAGGCTAAGCCTACTTATAATTGTTTCTAAGAGTCACCCCCAGAGAACCTCTTTTGTCACTCAGATGCGGCCTGTTTCTCTCTAAGCCCACTTGGCAGGTAAACTCATTGCCCTCCCCCTACATGAGACATGACTCCCAGGGGTATAAAACTCCCTGGCAACATGGGACATGACTCCCGAGAATGAGCCTGGGCCCAGCATTGTGGGATTGAAAAAGACTTCTTGGCCAAATGGGGGAAGAGAAATGAAACAAAATAAAGTTTCAGTGGTTGAGAAATTTCAAATGGAGTTGAGAGGTCATTCTGGAGGTTATGCTTACACAGTATACAGATATCCCTTTTTAGTTTTTACTCTATTAGAATACAAGAAGGAAATACCTGAAACTGTTAAACTGCAATCCAGTAGTCTTGATTCTTGAAGATGACAATATAACCACATAGCTTACATGGTATAACCATATGGTTGTGAAAACCTTGTAGCTCACACTCCCTTTATCCAGTTTATGGACAGATGAGTAGAAAAATGGGGACAAAATTAAATGAATAATAGGGAGGTGGGGGGATGGTATGTTTTGGGTGTTCTCTTTTACTTTTATTTTTATTCTTATTTTTATTATTTTTGGAGTAATGAAAATGTTCAAAAATTGATTTGGATGATGAACGCACAACTATATGATGGTCCTGTGAACAACTGATTGTACACTGTTGATGACTGTAGGGTATTTGAATATATCTCAATTAAACTGAATAAAGAAAAACAAACAAACAAACAAACAAACAAAAAAACCCAGCCAAACAAACAAAAAAATAATCTTGAAGAAATAGTAATAAACCTGGAGAACTAACGCTATCAGATATCAAGATTATTCTAAAGCAAAAGGATAGACAAATATAACAACAGAACAAAGAGTTGCAAAACAAGCCTTAGTTTTACACCTTATTTATAACAAAAGTGACATGATAGTACTTTGTGGGGAAAGTTAGTCTTTTCAATAAATGATACTGGATCAATTGGAATGAATTTTGACTCCTTCCTCACACCATATACAAAAAATAATTCCACATAGATTGTATACCTAATTGTGAAATGTAAAACAATAAATCTTCTAGAAGAAAACTCAGCATATCCTCATGGTTTGGGCATAGGCAAAGATCTCTTAAACAGGGCACCAAAACGGCTAACCACAAAAAAATTTTCATAAATTGGACAATAAAAGTAGTGATAGGGGGCGGGGCAAGATGGCAGACTGGTGAGCTGTATGTTTTAGTTACTCCTCCAGGAAAGTAGGTAGAAAGCCAGGAACTGCGTGGACTGGACACCACAGAGCAATCTGACTTTGGGCATACTTCATACAACACTCATGAAAACGTGGAACTGCTGAGATCAGCGAAATCTGTAAGTTTTTGCGGCCAGGGGACCCACGCCCCTCCCTGCCAGGCTCAGTCCCGTGGGAGGAGGGGCTGTCAGCTCCGGGAAGGAGAAGGGAGAACTGCAGTGGCAGCCCTTATCGGAAACTCATTCTACTGATCCAAACTCCAACCATAGATAGACTGAGACCAGACACCAGAGAATCTGAGAGCAGCCAGCCCAGCAGAGAGGAGACAGGCATAGAAAAAAAAAAAACAACACGAAAAACTCCAAAATAAAAGCGGAGGATTTTTGGAGTTCTGGTGAACACAGAAAGGGGAAGGGCGGAGCTCAGGCCCTAAGGTGCATATGCAAATCCCGAAGAAAAGCTGATCTCTCTGCCCTGTGGACCTTTCCTTAATGGCCCTGGTTGCTTTGTCTCTTAGCATTTCAATAACCCATTAGATCTCTGAGGAGGGCCCTTTTTTTTTTTTTTTTTTTTAATCCTTTTTTCTTTTTCTAAAACAATTACTCTAAGAAGCCCAATACAGAAAGCTTCAGAGACTTTCAATTTGGGCACGTCAAGTCAAGAGCAGAACTAAGAGAGCTCTGAGACAAAAGGCAATAATTCAGTGGCTGAGAAAATTCACTAAACACCACAACTTCCCAAGAAAAGCGGGGTGTCCGCTCACAGCCACCATCCTGGTGGACAAGAAACACTCCTGCCCATCGCCAGCCCCATAGCCCAGAGCTGCCCCAGACAACCCAGTGTGACGGAAGTGCTTCAAATAACAGGCACACACCACAAAACTGGGCGTGGACATTAGCCTTCCCTGCAAACTCAGCTGATTGTCCAAGAGTTGGGAAGGTGGAGCAGTGTGAATTAACAAAGCCCCATTCAGCCATCATTTGAGCAGACTGGGAGCCTCCCTACACAGCCCAGCAGCTCAGAACCGCCCTGGGGGGACAGCACTCACCTGTGACATAGCACAGTCAACCCTCAACAGAGGACCCGGGGTGCACAACCTGGAAGAGGGGCCCACTTGCAAGTCTCAGGAGCCATACGCCAATACCAAGGACTTGTGGGTCAGTGGCAGAGACAAACTGTGGCAGGACTGAACTGAAGGATTAGACTATTGCAGCAGCTTTAAAACTCTAGGATCACCAGGGAGATTTGATTGTTAGCACCACCCCACCTCCCCGACTGCCCAGAAACACGCCCCACATACAGGGCAGGCAACACCAACTACACACGCAAGCTTGGTACACCAATTGGGCCCCACAAGACTCACTCCCCCACTCAAAAAAAAGGATAAGCAGGGGAGAACTGGCTTGTGGAGAACAGGTGGCTCGTGGACGCCACCTGCTGGTTAGTTACAGAAAGTGTACTCCACGAAGCTGTAGATCTGATAAATTAGAGATAAGGACTTCAATAGGTCGACAAACCCTAAAAGAACCCTATCAAGTTCAGCAAATGCCACGAGGCCAAAAACAACAGAAAATTATAAAGCATATGAAAAAACCAGACGATATGGATAACCCAAGCCCAAGCACCCAAATCAAAAGACCAGAAGAGACACAGCACCTAGAGCAGCTACTCAAAGAACTAAAGATGAACAATGAGACCATAGTACGGGATATAAAGGAAATCAAGAAGACTCTAGAAGAGCATAAAGAAGACATTGCAAGACTAAATAAAAAAATGGATGATCTTATGGAAATTAAAGAAACTGTTGACCAAATTAAAAAGATTCTGGACACTCATAGTACAAGACTAGAGGAAGTTGAACAACGAATCAGTGACCTGGAAGATGACAGAATGGAAAATGAAAGCATAAAAGAAAGATGGGGAAAAAAATTGAAAAAATCGAAATGGACCTCAGGGATATGATAGATAATATGAAACGTCCGAATATAAGACTCATTGGTGTCCCAGAAGGGGAAGAAAAGGGTAAAGGTCTAGGAAGAGTATTCAAAGAAATTGTTGGGGAAAACTTCCCAAATCTTCTAAACAACATAAATACACAAATCATAAATGCTCAGCGAACTCCAAATAGAATAAATCCAAATAAACCTACTCCAAGACATATACTGATCACACTGTCAAACACAGAAGAGAAGGAGCAAGTTCTGAAAGCAGCAAGAGAAAAGCAATTCACCACATACAAAGGAAACAGCATAAGACTAAGTAGTGACTACTCAGCAGCCACCATGGAGGCAAGAAGGCGGTGGCACGATATATTTAAAATACTGAGTGAGAAAAATTTCCAGCCAAGAATACTTTATCCAGCAAAGCTCTCCTTCAAATTTGAGGGAGAGCTTAAATTTTTCACAGACAAACAAATGCTGAGAGAATTTGCTAACAAGAGACCTGCCCTACTGGAGATACTAAAGGGGGCCCAACAGACAGAGAAACAAAGACAGGACAGAGATACTTGGAGAAAGGTTCAGTACTAAAGAGGTTCGGTTTGGTTACAATAAAGGATATTAATAGACAGAGGGGAAAAATATGGCAAACATAAACCAAAGGATAAGATGGCCAATTCAAGAAATGCCTTCACGGTTATAACGTTGAATGTAAATGGATTAAACTCCCCAATTAAAAGATATAGATTCGCAGAATGGATCAAAAAAAATGAACCATCAATATGCTGCATACAAGAGACTCATCTTAGACACAGGGACACTAAGAAACTGAAAGTGAAAGGATGGAAAAAAATATTTCATGCAAGCTACAGCCAAAAGAAAGCAGGTGTAGAAATATTAATCTCAGATAAAATAGACTTCAAATGCAGGGATGTTTTGAGAGACAAAGAAGGCCACTACATACTAATAAAAGGGGCAATTCAGCAAGAAGAAATAACAATCGTAAATGTCTATGCACCCAATCAAGGTGCCACAAAATACATGAGAGAAACACTGACAAAACTAAAGGAAGCAATTGATGTTTCCACAATAGTTGTGGGAGACTTCAACGCATCACTCTCTCCTATAGATAGATCAACCAGACAGAAGACCAATAAGGAAATTGAAAACTTAAACAATCTGATAAATGAATTAGATTTAACAGACATATACAGGACATTACATCCCAAATCACCAGGATACACATACTTTTCTAGTGCTCACGGAACTTTCTCCAGAATGGATCATATGCTGGGACATAAAACAAGCCTCAATAAATTTAAAAAGATTGAAATTATTCAAAGCACATTCTCTGACCACAATGGAATACAATTAGAAGTCAATAACCATCAGAGACTTAGAAAATTCACAAATACCTGGAGGTTAAACAACACACTCCTAAACAATCAGTGGGTTAATGAAGAAATAGCAAGAGAAATTGCTAAATATATAGAGACGAATGAAAATGAGATCACAACATACCAAAACCTATGGGATGCAGCAAAAGCAGTACTAAGGGGGAAATTTATAGCACTAAACGCATATATTAAAAAGGAAGAAAGAGCCAAAATCAAAGAACTAATGGATCAACTGAAGAAGCTAGAAAATGAACAGCAAACCAATCCTAAACCAAGTAGAAGAAAAGAAATAACAAGGATTAAAGCAGAAATAAATGACATAGAGAACAAAAAAACAATAGAGAGGATAAATATCACCAAAAGTTGGTTCTTTGAGAAGATCAACAAGATTGACAAGCCCCTAGCTAGACTGACAAAATCAAAAAGAGAGAAGACCCATATAAACAAAATAATGAATGAAAAAGGTGACATAACTGCAGATCCTGAAGAAATTAAAAAAATTATAAGAGGATATTATGAACAACTGTATGGCAACAAACTGGACAATGTAGAAGAAATGGACAATTTCCTGGAAATATATGAACAACCTAGACTGACCAGAGAAGAAATAGAAGACCTCAACCAACCCATCACAAGCAAAGAGATCCAATCAGTCATCAAAAATCTTCCCACAAATAAATGCCCAGGGCCAGATGGCTTCACAGGGGAATTCTACCAAACTTTCCAGAAAGAACTGACACCAATCTTACTCAAACTCTTTCAAAACATTGAAGAAAATGGAACACTACCTAACTTATTTTATGAAGCTAACATCAATCTAATACCAAAACCAGGCAAAGATGCTACAAAAAAGGAAAACTACCGGCCAATCTCCCTAATGAATATAGATGCAAAAATCCTCAACAAAATACTTGCAAATCGAATCCAAAGACACATTAAAAAAATCATACACCATGACCAAGTGGGGTTCATTCCAGGCATGCAAGGATGGTTCAACATAAGAAAAACAATCAATGTATTACAACACATTAAAAACTCGAAAGGGAAAAATCAATTGATCATCTCAATAGATGCTGAAAAAGCATTTGACAAAATCCAACATCCCTTTTTGATAAAAACACTTCAAAAGGTAGGAATTGAAGGAAACTTCCTCAACATGATAAAGAGCATATTTGAAAAACCCACAGCCAGCATAGTACTCAATGGTGAGAGACTGAAAGCCTTCCCTCTAAGATCAGGAACAAGACAAGGATGCCCGCTGTCACCACTGTTATTCAACATTGTGCTGGAAGTGCTAGCCAGGGCAATCCAGCAAGACAAAGAAATAAAAGGCATCCAAATTGGAAAAGAAGAAGTAAAACTGTCATTGTTTGCAGACGATATGATCTTATATCTAGAAAACCCTGAGAAATCGACGATACAGCTACTAGAGCTAATAAACAAATTTAGCAAAGTAGCGGGATACAAGATTAATGCACATAAGTCAGTAATGTTTCTATATGCTAGAAATGAACAAACTGAAGATACACTCAAGAAAAAGATACCATTTTCAATAGCAACTAAAAAAATCAAGTACCTAGGAATAAACTTAACCAAAGATGTAAAAGACCTATACAAAGAAAACTACATAACTCTACTAAAAGAAATAGAAGGGGACCTTAAAAGATGGAAAAATATTCCATGTTCATGGATAGGAAGACTAAATGTCATTAAGATGTCAATTCTACCCAAACTCATCTACAGATTCAATGCAATCCCAATCAAAATTCCAACAACCTACTTTGCAGACTTGGAAAAGCTAGTTATCAAATTTATTTGGAAAGGGAAGATGCCTCGAATTGCTAAAGACACTCTAAAAAAGAAAAACAAAGTGGGAGGACTTACACTCCCTTACTTTGAAGCTTATTATAAAGCCACAGTTGCCAAAACAGCATGGTACTGGCACAAAGATAGACATATAGATCAATGGAATCAAACTGAGAATTCAGAGATAGACCCTCAGATCTATGGCCGACTGATCTTTGATAAGGCCCCCAAAGTCACTGAACTGAGTCATAATGGTCTTTTCAACAAATGGGGCTGGGAGAGTTGGATATCCATATCCAAAAGAATGAAAGAGGACCCCTACCTCACCCCCTACACAAAAATTAACTCAAAATGGACCAAAGATCTCAATATAAAAGAAAGTACCATAAAACTCCTAGAAGATAATGTAGGAAAACATCTTCAAGACCTTGTATTAGGTGGCCACTTCCTAGACTTTACACCCAAAGCACAAGCAACAAAAGAGAAAATAGATAAATGGGAACTCCTCAAGCTTAGAAGTTTCTGCACCTCAAAGGAATTTCTCAAAAAGGTAAAGAGGCAGCCAACTCAATGGGAAAATATTTTTGGAAACCATGTATCTGACAAAAGACTGATATCTTGCATATACAAAGAAATCCTACAACTCAATGACAATAGTACAGACAGCCCAATTATAAAATGGGCAAAAGATATGAAAAGACAGTTCTCTGAAGAGGAAATACAAATGGCCAAGAAATACATGAAAAAATGTTTAGCTTCACTAGCTATTAGAGAGATGCAAATTAAAACCACAATGAGATACCATCTAACACCGGTTAGAATGGCTGCCATTAAACAAACAGGAAACTACAAATGCTGGAGGGGATGTGGAGAAATTGGAACTCTTATTCATTGTTGGTGGGACTGTATAATGGTTCAGCCACTCTGGAAGTTCAGTCTGGCAGTTCCTTAGAAAACTAGATATAGAGTTACCATTCGATCCAGCGATTGCACTTCTCGGTATATACCCGGAAGATCGGAAAGCAGTGACACGAACAGATATCTGCACGCCAGTGTTCATAGCAGCATTATTCACAATTGCCAAGAGATGGAAACAACCCAAATGTCCTTCAACAGATGAGTGGATAAATAAAATGTGGTATATACACATGATGAAATACTATGCGGCAGTAAGAAGGAACGATCTCGTGAAACATATAACAACATGGATGAACCTTGAAGACATAATGCTGAGTGAAAGAAGCCAGGCACAAAAAGAGAAATATTATATGCTACCACTAATGTGAACTTTGAAAAATGTAAAACAAATGGTTTATAATGTAGAATGTAGGGGAACTAGCAATAGAGAGCAATTAAGGAAGGGAGAAAAATAATCCAAGGAGAACAGATAAGCTATTTAACGTTCTGGGGATGCCCAGAAATGACTATGGTCTGTTAATTTCTGATGGATATAGTAGGAACAAGTTCACAGAAAGGTTGCTATATTATGTAACTTTCTTGGGGTAAAGTAGGAACATGTTGGAAGTTAAGCAGTTATCTTAGGTTAGTTGTCTTTTTCTTACCCCCTTGTTATGGTCTCTTTGAAATGTTCTTTTATTGTATGTTTGTTTTCTTTTTAACTTTTTTTTTCATACAGTTGATTTAAAAAAGAAGGGAAAGTTAAAAAAAAAAAAAGAAAGAAAGAAAAACAAGGAAAAAAAAATGATGTAGTGCCCCCTTGAGGAGCCTGTGGAGATTGCGGGGGTGTTCGCCTGCCCCACCTCCATGGTTGCGGGCATGACCACAGACATAGGGGACTGGTGGTTTGATGGGTTGAGCCCTCTACCATAGGTTTTACCCTTGGGAAGACGGTTGCTGCAAAGGAGAGGCTAGGCCTCCCTATGGTTGTGCCTAAGTGTCTCCTCCTGAATGCCTCTTTGTTGCTCAGATGTGGCCCTCTCTCTCTGGCTAAGCCAACTTGAAAGGTGAAATCACTGCCCTCCCCCCTACGTGGGATCAGACACCCAGGGGAGTGAATCTCCCTGGCAACGTGGAATATGACTCCCGGGGAGGAATGTAGACCTGGCATCGTGGGATGGAGAACATCTTCTTGACCAAAAGGGGGATGTGAAAGGAAATGAAATAAGCTTCAGTGGCAGAGAGATTCCAAAAGGAGCCGAGAGGTCACTCTGGTGGGCACTCTTATGCACACTTTAGACAACCCTTTTTAGGTTCCAAAGAATTGGGGTAGCTGGTGGTGGATACCTGAAACTATCAAACTACAACCCAGAACCCATGAATCTCGAAGACAGTTGTATAAAAATGTAGCTTATGAGGGGTGTCAATGGGATTGGGAAAGCCATAAGGACCACACTCCACTTTGTCTAGTTTACGGATGGATGAGTAGAAAAATAGGGGAAGGAAACAAACAGACAAAGGTACCCAGTGTTCTTTTTTACTTCAATTGCTCTTTTTCACTCTAATTATTATTCCTGTTATTTTTGTGTGTGTGCTAATGAAGGTGTCAGGGATTGATTTAGGTGATGAATGTACAACTATGTAATGGTACTGTGAACAATCGAAAGTGCGATTTGTTTTGTATGACTGCGTGGTATGTGAATATATCTCAATAAAAAAAATAAAATAAAATAAAATAAAATGTATTACAAAAAAAAAAAAAAAAACAAATGGCTTATAATGTAGAATGTAGGGGAACCAGGAATAGAGAACAATTAAGGAAGGGGGAACAATAATCCCAGAAGAACCGATAAGCTATTTAACCTTCTGGGGATGCCCAGGAATGACTATGGTCTGTTAGTTTCTGATGGATATAGTAGGAGCAAGTTCATAGAAATGTTGCTATATTAGGTAACTTTCTTGGGGTAAAGTAGGAACATGTTGGAAGTTAAGCAGTTATCTTAGGTTAGTTGTCTTTTTCTTACTCCCTTGTTATGGTCTCTTTGAAACGTTTGTTTTCTTTTTAACTTTTTTTTCATACAGTTGATTTAAAAAAGAAGGGAAAGTTAAAAAAAAAAAAAAAAGATGCAGTGCCCCCTTGAGGAGCCTGTGGAGAATGCAGGGGTATTCGCCTACCCCACCTCCATGGTTGCTAACATGACCACAGACATAGGGGACTGGTGGTTTGATGGGTTGAGCCCTCTACCATAGGTTTTACCCTTGGGAAGACAGTTGCTGCAAAGGAGAGGCTAGGCCTCCCTATGGTTGTGCCTAAGAGCCTCCTCCCGAATGCCTCTTTGTTGCTCAGATGTGGCCCTGTCTCTCTAGCTAAGCCAACTTGAAAGGTGAAATCACTGCCCTCCCCCCTACGTGGGATCAGGCACCCAGGGGAGTGAATCTCCCTGGCAACGTGGAATATGACTCCCAGGGAGGAATGTAGACCTGGCATCGTGGGATGGAGAACATCTTCTTGACCAAAAGGGGGATGTGAAAGGAAATGAAATAAGCTTCAGTGGCAGAGAGAATCCAAAAGGAGTCGCGAGGTCACTCTGGTGGGCACTCTTATGCACACTTTAAACAACCCTTTTTAGGTTCTAAAGAATTGGGGTAACTGGTGGTGGATACCTGAAACTATGAAACTACAACCCAGAACCCATGAATCTCGAAGACAGTTGTATAAAAATGTAGCTTATGAGGGGTGACAATGGGATTGGGAAAGCCATAAGGACCACACTCCACTTTGTCTAGTTTATGGATGGATGAATAGAAAAATAGGGAAACGAAACAAACAGACAAAGGTACCCAGTGTTCTTTTTTACTTCAGTTGCTCTTTTTCACTCTAATTATTAATCTTGTTATTCTTGTGTGTGTGCTAATGAAGGTGTCAGGGATTGATTTGGGTGATGAATGTACAACTATGTAATGGTACTGTGAACAATCGAAAGTACGATTTGTTTTGTATGACTGCGTGGTATATGAATATATCTCAATAAAATGAAGATTAAAAAAAAAAAAAAAAAGACATAATGCTGAGCAAAATAAGCCAGGCACAAAAAGAGAGATATTGTATGTTACCACTAATGTGAATTCTGTGAAAAATGTACAATGTTTTATACTATAGAATGTAGGGGACCTAGAGATACCAATTAGGGGACGGGGAATGATAATCTAATAAGAACAGATAAACTATGGAGGGTAATCTCAATGTTATGGGAATGCTCAGGAATGATTATGGTTTGTAAACTTTCTTGGATATAGTAAGATCATGTTGGAAGCAATAGAGTTATTTTAGGTTTTTTTTTTCTCTTATTCCTTTGTTTTCTTAGGGGTTGTTAATTTTCTTGGGGTATGGTAGGAACATGTTGGAAGCAATGTAGCTATTTTAGATTATTTGTTTTTCTTACTCCTCTGTTTGGACATGGTTTATTAATTTTCTTGGGGTATGGTAGGAACATATTGGAAGCAAAGTAGTTATTTTAGGTTATTTGTTTTCCTTAATCCATTGCTTTGTTTGAAATGTTGTGGGGTTTTTTTGGTTGTTGTTTGCCTGTTTGTTTTTAATTTTTTGATAAACAAAGTTAAAAAATTGAAAAAAAATCAATAGAAAAATGGGAGTAAAAACTAAATGACAAATAGGGTGGGATGGGGGGATGGTTTGGGTATTCTCTTTTCACTTTTATTTTTTATTCTTATTCTGATTCTTTCTGATGTAAGGAAAATGTTCAGAAATAGATTGTGGTGATGAAAGCATAACTATATGATCATACTGTGAACAGTTGATTGTATACCATGGATGACTGTATGGTTTGTGAATATATTTCAATAAAACTGAATTAAAAAAAAAAAAGTATACCTGATAAAGAAATGCAACATTTGAAAAAAAATAAAAAATAAAAGTAGTGATAACTAATTTTGTCCGTAAGTGGTAGAGGAATAATGAAAATAAAACTTAACCTACAATGTCCTATATGTTATCCTCTAGTCCCAATGACTAGTACATTTCAATTTTTAATTTAACATTGTAATTTAGTTGCTAAGTTGCATTAAACATATTTTCAGTGCCTAATAGCCATATATGACTGTTGATTGCCACAAAGGACAGTGCAGATATAGAAATTTCTATCATAACAGAAGGTTCTGTTGGTTAGCAATGAATCTAGATAATAACAAAATGTGGTGGGGGGTTGATGTTCTAGTTTGCTAATGCTGCTGGAATGCAAAACAAGAGAAATGGATTAGCTTTTATAAAAGGGGGTTTATTTGCTTACACAGTTACAGTCGTAAGCCCATAAAGTGTCTAAGGTAATACAGCAATTGGGTACCTTCACTGGAGGATGGCCAATGGTGTCCAGAAAACCTCTGTTAGCTGGCAATGCATGTGACTGGCATCTGCTTGCTCTCCGTTGCATTTCAAAATGGCATTCTCCAAGATGTTGCTCTTGGGGCATTTTGTCTTCTCTTAGCTGCAGCTCCTCTTCAAAATGTCACTCAAAGCTGCTCTAAGCAACTTCTGTTTGTCAGCTCACTTATATGGCTCCAGTGATTTAATTCAGACCCACCCTACCTGGGTAGGGTAACACTTCTATGAAAATTTTCCAATCAAAATCTTGCCCACAGTTGACTGAGTCACATCTCCATGGAAACACTCAATCAATAGGTTCCAACCTAATCAACACTAATACAGTCTGTCTCCTCAAGGTTGCATCAAAGATACAGGCATTTTGGGGGCCATAATACATCCAAACCAGTATAGGGGGATTCAATGCTAATTTAACTATAATACAGTTTTTATCCTGCTCAAGAGATGACAGAAATAACCTTAGATTTTCTTTTGAAAAGTATGATTATGTTTCCTGGTAAAATAAAAGTAAGAAATAAAATGATTTTAAAAATTAAAATGCAATCTGTATTTCTCTCCACACAAAGAATAAAGGAGAGATTGTAGAAAACTATTACACCAACAGAAGTCACAGAAGGAGAAAATTAAATGCAAAAATTTGCATTTGTTAGGGTTGGATTCAACTACAAGACACAAACATGCACACACACACACAAACACACGGGTTTAAAGAAAGGTGTTTAATTTGTGCTTACATAAATTTCCAGAGATATGAAGTCCAGACCTGGCATGGGCATTCAGTTCAATGATATCCTCAGGAAATATCCAACTCACCATTCAACCATCCTTAGAGTCTGGTCCTTATCCTGTTGGTCCAAGGGAGCATCCATATAAATGCCAGGCAGAATAATGCTGGAAGAGAAAAAGTAAAACAAAGAAAGGGCACCCCCCATTGTCTCCCAACTAAGAACCCTGAAAGATGGCATGCCCTATGTCCCACTGGCCAGAATTTAGTCACATACTCATACCTAACTCCAGGGATGCTGGAATGTATTGGCTTTTGTGTAGTCAGCCATGTGCCCAACTAACAATTATAGTACCTTAGAAGAAAAGGAGAACAGAGAGACATGGGGAACACTATGCTATCTTTGCCATAAATAATAAACACAAATAAAATATTAAAAATAAGTTGTTATACCAGTAATTATAATAAATATGAATGGATTAAATTCTTATATGAAAGGATAAAAATTGTGAGACTTTTTTTTAATCCAGCTGTGTGTTCCTAGCAAGACATATTCAAAAAACAAAAACAAGAAGAAAATTAAATAATGAAAAATTATACTGTGTGAATAATAATCAAAGGAAAGATATTTTAGCAGTATTAAAATTGGACAAAATAACATTAAAGGCAAGAAGCATTAATAAGAATAAAGAGCACAGACTCCTCTAAGAAATAGAATAACTATAAAGCTGTGTGAAACTAACTACATAGCCTCAAAATATATAAGGCTGAGACAAAAAGAATTATTAACATAAATTGATAATTCCACAATTATGCTGGAAAAGTTCAATACAACTTTATCAGAAATTATTAAACCAAGTAATCAATGAATATTTTAATGGTTTAAAAAAAAAGCATTCTTTCTAGTATATATATATAAATCCTGCATACAAGAAACACAAAATATGTATTCTTTTGTTCAATTTTTAAAAAATAATTTTAAATGTACAGATATATTGTAGAAATGGCACACAGAATACCATATGTCATTCACTCAGCTTCCCTTAATGTTTGCATCTTGCATAAACATAGCATAACTATCAAAAGTAAGAAATTAGCATTGGTACAATACTATTAAATGAACTAAAGACTTTCTTTGGATTTCACAGTTTTCCCACTAAAGCACATTTTCTGCTCCATAATCTAATCCAGTATACTATGTTGCACTTACATATCATGTCTCCTTAGACTCCTCTAGTCTGTGATAGATTCTCAGTCTTTTTCTTGTCTTTCATGACCTTCACACTTTTGGAGAGTACTGCTTAGTTATTTTCTAGAATGTCTCTCAATTTGGGTTTGTCTGATTTTTCTCAGGATTATATTGGGTTTATGAATTTTTGTTAAGAATATAACAAAAGTGATGTGTCCTTCTCAGTACATCATATCAGTGGGTAGGTGAGGCCGATACATCTTATTACTGGTGGTGGTAACTGTGATCACTTAGTTAAGATGGTGTCTGCCAAGTTTTTACATCATAAAGTTACTATTTTCCCCTTTTCAATTAACAAATATCTTAAGGGAGATATTTCAAGACTAGGCAAGTGTCCTCAAATTTTCACCCACTGATTTTTGGCATCCACTGGAGTATTTTTCCTACAATAATCATTAGTGTGGTATTCTTATGAGGGTTTAGTTCTCTTACTTTATGTGCATGTATTAATTGGAATTTTTCTGTAAGGACTAGCTATTGCTTCTATTTATCCATCTATCTAGCTAGCTAGCTAGCTAGCTAGTTATCTAAATTTCTATCTATCTATCTATCTATTGGGTACATGGATAGGTCATTGATTCTGTGGTTTGAAATCTAATGCTAAAATTTTGTTTCTCAAATTATTGCATATTTGGCAATTGGGAGCTCTTTCAGGTTGGCTCCTATGCCCTTTCAATATGCTCTATCATTTTTTCAGAACTTTCTTACTTTCCAACACCAGAAGATACTCTAGGCTCATGTTGTATTTTCCCTGCTCCAGACTTGGAATCAACCACTTCTTTAAAGAACTCTGTTTCTTTGTGAGAATGTTTTTTATAGTAACTCTCTTTAAATACATAGGTAATGTTTACAAAGTTTGATCCCACAATAAGTCACAGATAAAATCTCAATTTTATAGAACCAATGTCAAAGAGAATATGTTCTCTGACAATAAGTAAAGCCAATATCAGCATTTTGTAAGAATAAATCATTTTTTTCCAAAAATACACATTAAAGGAGAGACAGAACAAATTTTTGTTAGAAATAAAAGGAAACATAACCACAGATACAATAAATTTTTTTAAAAAGTTTAACTTGATGGGAATATATCTGAAAACCTAAGTGAAAGAAATAATTTTCCAGAAAACATACACAAATGACAAAATTTTTGTCTGTATGAAATTGAAAAGGTGAATGTACAATAACCACCATCAAAACTCTTTTGCCAGGGAACCTAAGATGGCGGCTAGGTGAGGCAGGGCAAAAAAAACACCTCTGTGAAAAATACTAGATAAAAACCAGAAAGTGACCCAGAACACCGCTGCCAGCAATGCACCAGCCAGACAAGGTCTGCTAAATCCACAGGGAACATGCATTTGGTGAAACCGGGAGCCTGCATTCTGAAACAAGAGAGTGAGTCAGCTGAAAGTCCCACAGCCATGCTGCGTTGTGGGGAAACAGTGGGCTGGCGTTTGGAGATGGACTAGTTCTTAAAAAAAAAAGCCTGGGAGTGGCTGCAGATACGATGGGGAGAGTCACACAGTGAAGCACAGCGGGAGCAGGCTGAGCTAACACCTGGGTGTCTGGCATGGAGGATACCCCTTCCCACATCCGCTGCTGATTGTCTCGAGACCAGAGGATCAGAGGGGAGCCAAAAGGAGGAAAAAAAAGCACATTCCTTGCAGCCGTCTCCCCAGCGGGAGGGAGATGCTCCTGCCTGGGGCCAGACCCACAGCCCAGAGCCGCGCCAAGAAACCCAGTGTGACAGGGAATCTTTCCTGCAGCGCTACACACAATATTGGCTGTGGACAGTGGCCTTTAGTACACCCATGGCTGATTGTCCCAGAGCTGGGAGGGTGGAGCTATGTGAAAAGGGGGAAGTTAATGCATCCCATTCAACCATCTTTGAAGTGGGCTGGGAGTGCCCCTGCATGGCCCAGCAACCCAGGGCTTCCTTGGCAGGCCGGCATGCACTAATGACATGGCACGGCCCTCCCTCAGCAGAGGTCATGGAAGAGCACAGCTGGGAAGGGGAAACTGCTCAGAAATCCCAGGGACCCTATGCAAATACCAAGGACTTGTGGGTCAGCAGCAGAGGCAATCTGTGGAAAGACTGAAATGAAGGCTTAGGCTCTGGCAACAGCCTTAAATCTCTGGGAAAACCTGGGAGCTTTGATTATTAAAGCTGCCCTGCCTGCCTGACCACCCAGACACACGCCCCACATTCAGGGCAGACAGCACCAGCAACACACCCAAACTTGGTCCACCAGTTGGACCCCACAAGAATCAGACCCCCACACACCACAAAGACAAAGTGGGGGAGAACTGACTTGAGGGGAATAGGTGACTCACGGATGCCATCTGCTGGTTAGTTAGAGAAACTGTATGCCACCAAGCTGCAGTACTGTCAAATTAGGGATCAAAGAAAGCAAATGCCAAGAGGCTAAAAACAACAGAAAATCTTAAAGCATATGATAAAACCAGATGATATGGAGAACCCAAAGCAAAACACCCAAATCAAAAGATCAGAAGACACACAGTACTTGGCACAATTAATCAAAGAATTACAGACAGGCAACAAGAGCATGGCTCAGGATAAAAAGGACATGAAGAAGAGCATGGCACAGGATATAAAGGACATAAAGAAGACCCTAGAAGACCATAAAGAAGAAATTGCAAGAGTAAATAATAAAATAGAAGATCTTATGGAAATAAAAGAAATAAAAGACTCTGGATACTCATAATACAAGATTAGAGGAAGTTGAACAACAACTCAGCCTCCTCGAGGCCCACAGAACAGAAAATGAAAGAACAAAAGAAAGAATGGGGAAAAAAATCAAAAAGTTCGAAATGGATCTCAGGGATATGATACATAAAATAAAACGTACAAATTTAAGACTCATTGGCATCCCAGAAGGGGAAGAGAAGGGTAAAGGTCTAGAAAGAGTATTCAAAGAAATTGTTGGGGATAACTTCCCAAACCTTCTACACAATATATATATACACAAAGCATAAATGCCTAGCGAACTCCAAATAGAATAAATCCAAATAAACCCACTCCAAGACATATTCTGATCAGACTGTCAAATACTGAAGAGAAGGAGCAAGTTCTGAAAGCAGCAGGAGGAATGCAATTCACCACATACAAAGGAAACAACATAAGACTAAGTAGTGACTACTCAGCGGCCATCGTGGAGGCGAGAAGGCAGTGGCATGACATATTTAAAACTCTGAGAGATAAAAATTTCCAACCAAGAATACTTTATTCAGCAAAACTGTCCTTCAAATTTGAGGGAAGGCTTAAATTTTTCACAGACAAACAAATGCTGAGAGCTTTAGCTAATAAAAGACCTGCCCTGCTTCAGATACTAAAGGGAGCCCTACCAACAGAGAAAAAAACTGAGGGACTTTACCACCAGTAGATCAGTCCTATAAGAAATGCTAAAGGGAGTTGAGCAGGCTGAAAGGAAGGGACACTAAACAATTGACTGAAACTACATGAAGAAATAAAGGGTACCACTAAAGATCACACGGTAAATATAAATACCAATACTACTGTATTTTTGATTTGTAACTCCACTATTTACTTCCTACAGGATCTAAAATACATAAACCATAATGATAAATCAGTGAAAAAAACAAACAAACAAACTCTTGCCTTGTCTCTCATAAAAACAACAACAAAAAGGATAAAAAAGAGACCCCAAGAGTTTTATAGACTCTTCAAAACCTTCAAAAAAAATTTTAATCTAAGCCAAGTGTTCGGGCCATCAAAAAAAGAGTGGAAAATCCTCCTCAAATATTATTAGACCCATATTAAGTTGACATTCAAAGTAAACAAAGATAATAGGAAAAGAGGAAACATTTTAGACAAAGCTCCTTTGTAAGCATAGACAGAGAAATTCTAAATAAAATAGTAATTTCAACTTAGTACAGTATATATTTTTAAAATAAATGATAATCAATAGGCTATATCCAAAATTGCAAGGATGTTTCAGCATAAAAAATTAGGTTAAATGAATAAACCATATTAGTGGATTAAAGGGATAAACCTGTTTATTTAATAATACTGAAAAAAATATTCACTAAAATAAAAACTTAACACACAAAAAAAAAAAACTCAACAAGCTAGAATAGATGGATACTCCCCCTAAACAGATGAAAGGCATCTCAAAAATCATAGCAAACATCATATTTGTGTGCAAACAATTTTAAATTTCCATAGAGATAGATACAAGACAAAGATAGTCTCTGTTTCCATGACTACAGTCAGATATGGAAAATAATCGTGTATATATCATGTGAAAAGAAAGAGACAAATCATTCTTTAATTGCAGGCAGTTTAACTTTTCACACAGAAAAATCAAGAGAATCTATAAACAATTCAAATTAATAAGGGTTCAGCAATTTTGCCAAATAATTGGTCAACATATGATTAATTATTCCAGCAATCTATTAGAATAAGCTTCCAGAAATATAATAGAAATAAAAAAGATTATATTAACATAAGAGTCAATACCTTAAGGTACTTAGTGGAGGTGTGCCAAATGCATATTTTGGTCAAAGGCCAAGTGCTGCAAAGTTAAAATCAATATATGGCCACACTGAAACAAAGCCAAATATGACTACCATAGACAAACTTCTAGAAAACAGAATAAATCTGAAGCTTCATCAAAATTGAAAATAATCTTATAATTTTAGTATTTTAAATGTTTGTGGTCAAATTTTAAATTTTTATTTCATAATGCTGGAAAAATTATTTCTCAACACTTATCAGCTGCTATGTTGCTTCTGCAGCCACTGCATACAATATGTATGCCATTAAATGGGCACTCACTTTCGATTAAGTTTGGTTAACGAACAAAGGTCATGGCCAAAAGGGAATTAATTACTTAAAAATTAAAGTTTTTAGATTACTTTGTTTATTTTTAATACAGTAAACTGAACAATTAGACAAAGATTTGAATAATCATATAATCTCTATCATTCTACTTTACATGAAATTCTAATAAACATTTGTTGATTTATAAAAATGGCTCAAAAAGGAAAGGATATTCTTCTTAAGTAGCTGACATGCTCCATTATTATTCTAATTTCATTCTCAAGTTCTAATTTAATCTTCAAACTTATTTTCCTATGTATTTAACTATGTGAAGGTTTATGATAGTTTTTCATGATATTAAGATTTTCACAGTCATGGTTAATTACAACAGCAATTTTACTCTTGCAAAAATAGAATAACATTTTTACTTCAAAATAACACAGACTTTCACCATAAAAAGAATATAAGAATTTTCTGAGTTACATCTAGAATGCTTACATATATTTGAAAATGAATATTCAGACAATTACAAAAATCCAAAGAGCTTGCCTTATTTTTATTACCAATGACAAAAGAAACCCCTGACATCATGGAATTATTGATCTTGTACAAGTTCAGGAATACCAGAAATGATACTGAAGTAGGCTTTTAGCTATTAAGTCTTCTAAAGAACAAGGCTGAAGCTAAATTGAACAGCTGGTTTTGACCAAATATCAAAGCCAAACAAAATGTCTATCCAACTCTAATAACTAGAAATAAATCTAACAGAAATTATAATAGCATGTTGAATAGTATAAATAAAGACCTAGATAAACATAAATTAATGATACCTATGGATTAAAAGTTGCAATATTATAGAATTATAATTTTCTCCAAATTAATACAAAATTTCAGTTCAATTCCAAGCAAAATCTTGATGGAGTTTTTCATAGACCTTGACAAGTTTATCCTAAAATTCAGAGGACAGAGCAATAGGGCAAAATAAGTTTTAAAAAAATTAAGGAAGAATATGGTGCCTATCTTCAAACTATCTTGAGGAAAGTAATCTTTTTCTAATTTGATCAAAGTTGCCACATGAGTTTGCCATGTCTGTGTGGGCCTTTCCCTAACAGACACAATCTAGATGAATGTAATAGAATCGAGAGGACAGAAGTAGACTCATGAGTATTTGGAAATTGGATATGAAACATAGGGAGCATTAAAAATAAGTGAAGAATATGTTTTTCAATAAATGCTACTGTGAGAACACATAACATTACATAAAATAAAAATAGAGGCCTACCTTATAATCCATTCCAAATGAATTAAAAACCTTATCTCTAAGTCTTTTGAAAAAAAAAATTTGTCAAAATATCTTTATGACCTTAAGTTCGGGAAAGATTTCTACAAGATTACTTAAAAGTTCCAAACATAAAAGAGAAAAATCAGGAAATTTCTACATACCATCAATAAACAATCTAAAAAAGAAATCAGTGATTACTTCAATGAAGGGCATGTCTTCCATGATGAGAGTATTCAATCAGCTGGATTTAATCAAATCAGTTAAAGACTTTTAAGGAAGAAGAAAGAGAACCTTTATTTCTTCTTTGGTTAGCCAGTGTCTCCTGGGGAGCTCATTGAATACCTTCATCAGTGTTGCCAGTTCACTGCCTGCCCTAAAGAATTTGGAATCATACCTCCTGCCTCATGGAATTTGAACTTGTGCAACCACAGGGTTGTGTGAGACACTTTAATAAAATCTTACATTTACAGAAAAAAAAAAAAGAAGAAATCAAGAAGTGGGGCAATATGGCAGCATAGGGAGGTGTGGAACTTAGTTAGTCCCCTAAAGCAACTAGTAAAGAGCCAGGAATAATTAGAAAATAGTCTGGAACAACTGATGGGGGGACATCCATGACTAAACACACATTGTACACTGGTCTGGAATGGGTGGAATGGCTGAAATGGCAGCACAGAATTGTAATTCAAGCCCCCTAAACTGCAGCGCTGGTGCCCCTCCCCCACCAGCAGGGCAGGCTGAGTTAAAAAAACTCAACCAAGCCCTAATTACAGTTTTAATCAACCAATTTGGATTACTGAACACATATTACAAGCACAGATAAACCTAGAGCAAACAGGAAAGGAATCCAGAGCTTTCTCCCGGCAGAGAGGAAATGGGGCTGATGGAAAAAATACATAAATAAATAAAAACAGATGCTTTTGGAGTCTGCTGAGCTCAGAATACTGGAAAAGGGCTGTGTCTCAAGAAAAGGGGCACACAGAACTGGATAACACTGGTTGTAGCCTGGTGAACTGGAGGGCTGGGGACTGGCTCTGAAAAGTGGATTTTTCCCTTTTTTTCTCTCATTCTAAGTGGCACATCAGAGAAAGTCTCAGGCATTTTAACTGTCAGCACTGATCCAGGCAAGCATGGAGTTAAGATAGAGAGTCAAAGGGAAAACTCAAGTGTAGAAGATAATTCCCTAAAAGGCTTATCTTCCCTAAGAAAATGGCGGTGGGGAACAGCTCAAATGGCAGCATTCCCTCAGAAAACTCAGACCCCAGGGCCTGGCAGTGTTAAAAAAACAGAAAGAATTTAAGCTTGGCTTCTGAAACCCTCAGTCCCTGGCTGGGACAGGGTCCACAGAGAATTAAATGCACTGTACCTCTTTACATGGGTGGGGATCTGCAGACTGATAAGCACCACCTGCTGGGCAGGATACAAAAAGCAAAGAGTCTAGAGGCCTCACTGGAAAGTCTGACAATCTTCTGAGTCTCACCCTCAGGGAAACCTGATACTGAATACAGCTTCCTCCTGAGGCCTGGGCCCATCTGGTCTGGGAAAATCTGATTGGGATAATCAAAGAAACCAGACACCTAGACAACAACAAATTATGAATCATACTGTAAAGAAAGGAAGATATGGTCCAATCGAAGGAACAAATGTACATTTCAAATGAGATACAGGAGTTGAAACAAGTAATTAAAGATCTTCAAACAAATATGCTAAATCAATTCAAAAATCAAATCAACAAGTTGAGGGAAGATATGGCAAAACAGATGAAGGATATAAATAAGACAATGGGCAAACACAAGGAAGGACTCAAAACTTTGAAAAAAACAATTGGCAGAACTTATGGGAATGTAAGGCACAATAAAAGATGAAAAACACAATGGAGACATACAACAGCATATTTGAAGAGGAAGAAGAAAGGATTCAGGAATTAGCAGACAGGACATCTGAAATCCTACACTCAAAAGAACAGATAGGGAAAAGAATGGAAAAAAATGAGCAGGGTCTCAGGGAATGGAACAACATAAAGCTCACAAATACACACATCATGGGTGTCCCTGAAGGATAAGAGAAGGGAAAAGGGAAAAGAATAATTGAGGAAATAATCACTGAAAATTTCCCCTCTCTTATGAAAGACATAAAATTACAGATCCCAGAAGCACAATGTACCCCAAAAAGAATAGATCTGTGTAGACCAACTACACAACACTTAATAAGATTATCAGATGTCAAAGATAAAGGGAGAATTCTGAAAGCAGCAAGAGAAAAGCAATCCATCACATACAAAGGAAGCTCAATAAGATTATATGGATTTCTCAGTAGAAACCATGGAGGTGAGAAGGCAGTGGTATGATATATTTAAGACACTGAAAGACAAAAACTGCCAACCAAGAACTCAGTATATGCCAAAACTGTCCTTCAAAATGAGGGAGAGTTTAAAATATTTTCAGACAAACAGGCACTGAGAAAGTTTGTGAACAAGATACCTGATCCACAAGAAATACTAAAGGGAGCACTACAGGCAGTTAGGGAAAGACAGGAGAGAGAGGTTTGGAGAAGAGTGTAGAAATGAAGACTATCAGTAAGCGTACTGTATGGTCTCACTAATATGGAATAACATTGATGGGCAAAATTTGAGAGTTCAAAACACAGGTTATCAGGAGATAGAAAGAGCTTAGAGATTGGGCATTTGATGCTGAAAGAGTATGGAAGGTTCAAAGGATTGATTGTATAGATCCAGAAATGGAATGGATAGCATAATAGTGTGTAATGGTAACACAATATTGTAAGTACTCTGAACAAAGATGAGTGTGAGTACAGTTGACAGAGGAAGGCTAAGGGCATGTATGACACCAGAAGGAAAGATAGAAGATAAAGACTTGAATTGTATAACTTAGCAAAACCTAGCATGCTCAATGATGGTGATTAAATATACAAATATAAGAATGTTTTTAAAAGAGGGAGAACAAATGAATGTCAACATTTCAAGGTGTTCAAAGTTGGATGGTAGGGAAAAAATACAATCAATGCAACATAGAGTCCATAGTTAATATTGTAAGATGCTTCCACTAATTGTAAAAAAGGCAATATACCAAAGCTAAATGTCTATAAGAGGGGGATGTAAGGGTGTGATATGGGATTATTAGTGGTGGTGGTGTTGTCTGACCTTTTCATTGTACTTTATTTTAATTTTTCTTCTAGCCTTTGTATTTTTATTCTTCACTTTTTTTCTCCTTTTCCTCTTTCTTTGGGGAAGAAATGGAAATGTCCTCCGATAGACTGTGGTGGTGAATGCACAATTATGCGACTACACTGGGAATCATTGTTTACTTAGAGTGGATTGTATAGTGTGTGAATAAAACTATATTAAAAATAAACAGAGGGATACAAGTGCTGGAGAAAGTGTGGAGAGAGGGATGTACCTATTCTCTGTTGGTAGGAAGTTAGAATGGCATAGCCCAGCTGGAAGGCAGTGTGGTGATTCCACAGGAAGCTAACTATGGGGTTGCTATATGGTCCTGCAACCCTGTTATTGGGTATATACTTGGAAGAACTGAGAGCAGGGACATGAGTGGGCATTGCACAATGGTGTTTATGGCAGCCATATTCACAATTTGCAATTGATGGAGGTGGCCTAATTTTGACTGATAAATAGAATGGTGAACTGTGGTGTATACATACAATGGAATACTGAGAGCAGCAAGAAGGAATGGAATTGTGAGGTTTGCAACTAGGTGAATGGACGTTGAGGACAGTTTGTTGAGTGAAATAAGCCAAAATTGAAAACACAAACATTGTAACGCCTCACTAATGTGGACTGGCTATAATGTGCAAACTCAGAGTTGAGTCTGGGGACGTGGGTTATCAGGGGAAACACTTATGGTAAAGGTTCCTGGATTGTGGACTCTTAAAGCAGTCATATCTATTCATGAGTTGTAACGGTTGTCTCTAAATTCTGAGATGCTGAGCTGTTTGTGTATAACCTGTTTGGGCCCTGGAACTTCGGGTATCTGTGTGACAACTGAGACTCAGAGCCAGATTTTAGCAGCTATGAATGTCAGCATTATCCCATACAGCAAATGTTAAAGAGTCTGAAAAAAGGGATCATACTTCAACTCAAGATAATGAACAAAATGGGCTTGGTTAGGATTAAGGCAAATCAGACTAAAGGATAAAGGATGATATTGATGGCTTTTTTAAAACTTCAACTTCTGTGTGAGGCTAAAGGAAGAAATGTTTATTAAGTGGAAAGTCTATATTTTTTGTAACACACGATATAATTTAACTTATATGGTCAGTTTATTCAAACAACATAATTACATGGAACGTTGAAAGGCAGTGAAATCTGGTTGATTCATACAGGTTAGTGTGAAGCCCTGCTACATTCCAGAGTAATTTGGGCAGAGAATAAAAATGTATTTTCAAAGTCCCTTTGAGGGATTGGGGGAAAATGTGGAAATATTAAATTTCCCCACCTGGGGAATTAATGATATTTTCACAAGCATTGGGGTTTACAAATTTGGAAGGCCAAGCCCTCAATCTGGGGCTTGCCCTTATGAAGTTTGTTCCTGCAAAGGAGAGGCTAAACCTACTTAAAATTGTGCCTAAGACTCACTCCCAGAGAACCTCTTTTGTTGCTCAGATATGGCCTCTCTCTCTAAACCAACCCTGCAGGTAAACTCACTGCCCTCCCCACCATGTGGGACATGACTCCAAGGGGTATAAGTCTCCCTAGCTACATGGGATATGACTCGTGGGGATGAGCTTGGCCCTGGCATCATGGGATTCAGAAAGACTTCTTGGATCAAAATGGGGAAGAGAAATGAAACAAAATAAAGTGTCAGTGGCTGAGAGATCTCAAATAGAGTCGAGAGGTCATTCTGGAGGTTATTATTATGCATTATATAGATACCCTTTTTTACTTTTTAGTAATTAGAATAGCTAGAAGGAAATACCTGAAACTGCTGAACTGCAACCCAGTAGCCTTCATTCTTGAAGACAATTGTATAACTATATAGCTTACACTGTGTGACCTTGTGATTGTGAAAACTTTGTGGCTACCACTCCCTTTATCCAGTGTATGGACAGATGAATAGAAAAATGAGGACAGAAAGTAAATGAATAATGGGGATGGATGGAAAGTATAGGATGTTTTGGTGTTCTTTTATCCTTTAACTTTTATTCTTATTCTTTTTTGTGTGTGGTAATGAAGGTGTTTGGAAATTGATTGTGGTGATGAATGCACAGCTATATGATGGTACTGTGAACCATGATGGTACACTGTGGATGAGTATATGGTTTGTGAATATATCTCAATAAAATTGAACTAAAAAAAAAGAAAGCAAGAAAACAATTCCATTTACAATAGCAATCAAAAGAATAAAATAGGAATAAATTTAATAAAGAATGTAAGGGAATTGTACACAGAAAACTACAAATCATTACTGAAAGAAATAAAAGAAGACCTACATAAATGGAGTATCTGTGCTCATAGATTAGAAGATTTACTATCATTAAGATGTCAATACTACCCAAACCAATTTAGAGATTTTACAATCCCAATCAAAATATCAACTGCCTTCTTCATAGAAATGGGAAAGCTAATCACCAAATTCATATGGAATGGCAAGGGACCCCAAATAGCCAAAACAATCTTGAAAAAGAGAAACAAAGTTGGAAGATTCATACTTCCTAATTTCAAAACTTATTGCAAAGCCACGAGAACCAGAACAGTGTGAGACTAGCATAATGGCTGACATACAAACCAGTGGAATAGCAGTGAGAGTTAACAAAAAAAAAAAAAACCTATTGCCAGTTGATTTTTGACAAGGGTACCAATCACTCAATGGAGAAAGAATAGTCTCTTCAACAAATAGTGTTGGGAAAACTGGATATTCACAAACAAAAGAATGAAAGTGGACCCCTATCTCAAACTATATACAAAAATTAATTCAAAATGGATCAGCAACCTGAAAGCTAAAACAATAAAACTTTTAGAAGAAAATGTAGGGAAATATCTTCAGTGCATTGTATTAGGCAATGAGTTCTTAGACTTTACATCAAAAATACAGGCAACAAAAGAAAAAAATAGATAAATTGGACTTCATCAATATTAAAAAAATTTGTGCATCAAAGGACATTATCAAGAAAGTGAAAACACAGTCAACATAATAGGAGAAAATATTTAGCAACCATACATAAGACAAAGGTTTAATATCCAGAACATACAAAGAATACCTACAACTCAACAACAAATAGACAATCCAATTTAAAAATGGCCAAAGGGCTTGAATAGACAGTAGTCTAGGAAGATATACAAGCGGCCAATAAAACATGTAAAGATGCTCAACCTCATTAGCCATTAGGGAAATGCAAATCAAAACAACAATGAGATCACCTAATACCCATAAGAATAGCTATTAATAAAAAAAAAAAAAAAAACAGAAAATAACAAGTGCTAGTGAGGATATTAAGAAATAGAAACCCTATTACATTGTTAGCAGGAATGTAAAATGGTGCTGTGCTGTGGAAAACAATCGTAGGTGCCTCAGAAAGTTAACTGTAGAATTACCAATCCTACTTCTCAGTATACACCCAAAAGACTTGAAAGCAGAGGCTCAAACAGATATTTGTACACCAGTGTTCACAGCAGCATTATTCTCAATAGCCAGCAGGTGGGAGCAACCCAAGTGTCCATGTGTCCATTAACAGATGAATGGATAAACAAAATGTGATATATGCATACAGTGGAATATTATTCAGCTGTGAAAAGGAATGAAGTTCTAATACATGATACAATATGGATGAAACTTGAAGACATCCTGTAGAGTGAAATGTCAGACACAAAAGAACAAATACTGTATAATTCCACTTATATGAAATAACTGAAATGTACAAATTCATGGAGACAGAAGAGACAGAAGAATACAAGTTGCTAGGTTTGGGGTGGGGGGAATGGGCATGCATATCAGGTATGGCAAAGTTTGGTAATGGATGGTGGCAAAGGTAGCAAATCACTGTGAATGTGATTAATCCCACTAAATTGCACATTTGGGAGTGGTTAAAATGGGAAATTTTATAATGTATATAAATTAAAAGAGATGATGATTAAATGCAATATATGGTCCTGGACTGGATCTAACAATGGAGTAGAACATGACCAAAGGGCATTGTAAGGACAATTGAAAAAATGGAACATAGTGCGATACTGCATTGAAAAATCCTTGCGCAGCAATAGTATTAATGGATGCATGGAATGAATAACCACCCTTGTGAACAGGGTAAGAATGGAGGGAACGGATAATTAAGTTATTGCAATTCTTTCTGTAATATTTTATTTCTTTAAAAAATTTGAGTGTCAAATTGTTAAAGTTTGATTAAGCTGAGTAGTGTTTTCTTTTGCATTGATGAAAGTGTTCGTATACTTCTCTGTATTTTTTAAAAATCACTGATGAAAATGGAGGTTTTAACCATGAGATTACTATAATCTCACTAGAGAATGATGCTTGAGCCAGAACTAATGTAACGATCATAGAAAACACAGATGCAGGAAAAAACACTTAATAAAATAAAATAAAATGAGCCACAGCAAACCTTGCTGTTTCTCCCTTATATAACTATAAAATGCCACTTTTGATTAATAACAAAGGATGTGTGGGTGTGAAGCACAACCTGCTTTATAAACTAAACAGAAAAATACAGTTTAAGAATGTTATTTTTATTCTGTGTTCAGGAAGGAAAACATCCTAGCAATAATAAAAGACTCTTGTCCAAAACTAAAATAAAATATTTGGGCATAATGTGGCTGGTAGTTTGATGAACTGAACGACAAAAATTAGAAAGAGATTCCTTTGAAATGTTAAAATTATCGTGTTTATATTTGATGATGTAAAGTTATATTTAGGTGAAAAATGTAGACTATTTTTTCAGAGGGAAAATTGAAAGTTAAAATTGATTCATTCTATGAAGAGCGTAACATTTTCAATAACACAATTTCTAATCATTTAAATAGCTGGATCACAATGGCTTCGATTTTCCAAATTATTTATTTTACAAGTAACTGTGATTATGCACTTTCAGCTCCATAAGTTCTGATACTACTAATGCCAACATTTCATCTATTTATAATATCTCATGCACTCTGTTGCCATTTAGCATAGAGAATACCCATTTGTAAACAAAATGGTGATACATTATGATAGCCAAAGGGCAGAGCTTTACCTGGACAGAGATTCATCATTTTTTAATGCAGCACAGCTTGATGCTTTCAGTATCATCAAGCACTCTGAAAGGTTCTTGCCAGAGATTGATGACCTAAACAATTACTGAAACTTAATAATAGCATCAGCAACTGCAAGTTAGCATTGCACACAGCAGAAATTTTACTTTCTTTTGCATACATTTTTACTTTTTGGCTAAGTTATAACAATATTTTGGCCAGAGAGAAAGTTAAAGAAAAAAGCTGTCTTGTATTATTCTATGGTAGTGATTATATGGGGCAGACACATTGCTATACTAGCAGCACCATATCAAAAATAATTCCCTTGCAAAGCAACTATAAAACATTATGCAACAATATATTAATGGGCTTATCAAAATAGCATTTTATTGGCCATATAATACATGGGAAGCACCAAGTGGAAATCTAGAAAACAAAAATAACATGTTGCTGGCCAGTTTGTTTTAGCGCCAAATATTTCAAAATGATTAATAATATATTGTATTTTTGCCACCTATAGTATATATGACATAACTGTGTCAAAAAGGATGATTTCCTGGCTTTCTTCTCTCTCTCTCCCTCTCTGTTTTTTGGAAAATGTTTTATTTCCTACTAAGAATATGATATTTTAAGCAAAGTAGATTTTGCTGGAAGTTGTCTCTGTTTGGACTAAAAATGATTTTTCTATGAATATGATTTGGCCAATTTCAATAATCTCATTGAGAAGTATTAGCAATGTCAGTAGGACTGCTATATTGAACAAAGAATTATAAGGTAAAGATACAGCTTCTGTAATATTCCAAGCGTAGCTGAACTATAAATGTAAATGCCATGGTTGAGTCACACTCATTTCATAACTTACTATTTTTATTCTTTTCCAAGCTATTTACATGTACATAAAATTGGGAAATACAACTGAATAAAATACAAATCAGAGAGTCAGTTTTTAATTTAAATTTTGCAGTGAGCATTATCAACAAAGACTTTCCATTAAAAAGGTTTTTCCCCTTAGTAGTGAATTAATGATAGAAGGACACCCAGTGTAAACTATTCTGCAGACAGGCCAATAATGAAAACATAGTTAAAGCAGCAAAGCTTGCCAACTACTGATGAGACTCAGGAGAAATTTCTTAACAGATGTTTCCCTGAGCAAATATATACTTTGCCTACTCTGATTATGATGGTCTTGAGAATTCGTGATTTGATTCAACACTCAGCTACTCTTCAGCAGCCTCATAAAAATATGATTCTCACAAAGAGTAAATTCTAAATTTTCCTTTCCTAAGAACCAATATATAACATATTTATGGTACTCAGTCCCATATGGTGAAGCAGTCGTCCAAAAGCCCTGTTTATAACACCGTAATTAAGGTTGTGTCAGCATTTTATTATGAGCAAAAGGAGGCAAAGCCTGTGTGTTTTTTTTGTTTTGTTTTGTTTTCATTTTATAAGCTTCCTTTAGTTGAGTGCACAGTGTCTGCAATAATCTGCTCTGACCTTCTATTTGCCTCCTGCTAAGAATTTCTGATGTCTTGCTCTTGGCAGAATGATTTGTGTACAAACAGATTAAAAGAGTTTTTTATTTATTTATTTTTTTAATAACTAGGATATAGGTCCGGACAGTTTAACTTTTCAGGTACATGTCTAATCATTATAATATTCTGAAGACTTCTTTCTGAACTGAGCATTAGCAGGAAAAGTTGATGGTTTGTAATAGCAATAAAACCAAGTATACAGAGAATAGTGAGGGTCACAATTATTGAGTCCCATTATAATGCTGATCACTGGCATCTCTGTGGTCTTACTAATGTCTATCTGTGTTTATTAAACCATAATAGCAGTGATTCTCTCTTTCTAAACATTTTCCATTTTCTAGTTTTTTATTGCTGAGGAAACATCAAAATATGCACTTTCTAGTTGTGTGACTTTAGCAATTTATTTAATTGCACCCCAACCTCAAATTCCCTGGGGATGATAGAAATATTTACTTCATCAGACTGTGAGGATTAACTTGGATATTCCATGCAAAGATTTTAGCACAGTGCCTGGCACATGATAATGCTCCACATCACTTCCAGCCTTGCCTACAATGGGTCCATTCTAGTTACTAGTATATGTCCCTCATTGTGCAGTGGCCTGAAAAGCAGGTATCTTAACTTTCTACCTGAATCCAAACCTTTATAAATATCCTAAGACTTTCTTTAAAATTCTAATGCAAGCTACAAATTAACTAAATCAATGACTACCATAAGATTAATAAATTATCCTCTAGGCTCCATGAAGGGGCAAGACCGTGTCTATTTTATCAACATAGCAGTGGCCCATGCCTGGCATAAAGTTTTGTGCTTCATAAAATATTAGCCTTTAGAGCTATTAAATAACTATGACATATACAGTCACAAAACTATTTAACTGTAAATAATCCATTTTTGAAACTGTGAATTGGATTCAATTTCTGATACGGTTGGTAAGTGAAAAAGTCATACTTGCTCTAGTATTATTTTGTTATTTAACAGGCTTTATATGGGTCTTCTTAGAACTCATTTTACCTTATACTTTCACAAGAGGCTTTGAACTAAAACTGGAAGCCATGCTATATTGCTACCAAGGTGTACTAATCAAGTTGCCTGGACTGGGTGACTGGCAAGAAACCAAAAAACCCACAGAAATCCTGAACCAAGGAAGAATTCAGCACAGATCTTTATACCTCCTTTCCATGACCTGAAAATATTTATTATTACTCAATACCTCTTATCAATAAACCAAACTTCTCCTCACTCCTAATTTTACTTGCAGAATTTCCAGTACTTCAGGGGCATCTCTAATCAAACTCTATTTAAGAATAATGGCATCCGTGCATAATTAAAAATAAGATGTATATGGCTGATAAGATTTCCCACTTATAGTTTGACTGTAAAGTATTTTTAGGCCACCTTAAAATATGAATGAACAGTCCTTTTGTACGATTTGGTGAGAGCCCAGTGATAAATTGACTCTATAAAAAATTTATCAATGGTAAATTAACCAACAGGACAGCCCTGCCCCATAACAACAGAGTGCCTGGCATATATTCTAGGCTGTAGTCATAGGTTTCCTTTCATTTGTATTCTTGACTTTGACAGGTGGCAGATTCAATAATACAGCCTTTTTAAAAACTGGCATTAATGCTTTATTATCACAGAATCTAAATATTTCAGCATGTCGTGATAGGCAAGAACATTCAAATCTTTGAGGAATCTCCTTGACTGTTACCAAGAGATAATTCACACGTGCCACCTTCCCTTACCAATTGCAACATTCTCAGCAGTTGAAAGCTGCTACAATCATTAACTGACTCCGCATTATGCCGTTTCTCTTCCTGTCAAACCTGTCACGTCCATGCTGTCTGCAGACTTTCCTTGCCTCACCAACTCCCTCTCAGCAATGCATGTCAGGACAGCTAGCTCTTTCCTTCCCTCCTGCTGCAAGACAGGCTGCTATTTTGTCATTGCCCTCCTGGGAGCGCTGCTGGACCGTGAGCCTGCTCTGGATGTTTAGAGCAGAGTTACTGCCAACTAGTCCAGGAAGAGAAGCACTCTTTGTTAGAACAGCAGTGCCTGCTTTTAACCAGTGCTATAGGCCATGGATTTTACTTCAGATTCCAGCTGACAACTTGTTTATATGAATGAGATACAAACATCGAGCACCCCCGAGGTAGCTAAGTTCTTTTCCTAGGTGGTAGTTTTGCAAAGAACATGCACTATCAATGCAAACTTGTTAGTCTTAGCAGCTCTTCATTGTACAGTACAGTATAAGCATTCATTTTATTGAATTTCACTAAAATGCTGACATTTTTGCTTTTTAATTTGCAATATTTAAAATACGTATGAAATGGTAAACCTGAATCAGTTTATTAATCCTATTGTAGAATTATGTGTTAATAATTGTAATAGCTCACATTTTGTATTACCTTGCATGAGTACTCCTCAAAATAGAGTCTAAATATCTAAATATAGTCTAAATATAGTTAATTTGCCTAAATATACTCTAAATATAGTCTAAATACCAGAACATATAGTTTAAATATCTAAATATATCAATGTTACTTAACATTTACATGGCCTACAATGAGCATTGCATAGCTTAAGAAAAGTTCTTTTTAGTACCATTTATCACAACATTGTGAAACACATAATAGTGTTTCCATCACATATCTTTTCCTTCATTTCGTAGCGACATGAAAAGATTTTGTAAATTTGTGTTTTCTACATATCTTATTGATTGATATTAAAACATATCTTAGCATCAAAAAATTCCTTTAAATATAAATCTGGGTTTCTCTATCCTAAAATAATTTTTTGCACATGGTATCTGTGATTCACATGGGAATAAACACTTTTGCAGAAATGTGCTGCTTCTCATCATGACTGTGGCTATGAAAGGACAAAAAAGCAGACTGAGTGATCTAAATCTTACAATGATTTAACATGAAAATAAAAATGAAAAGCAAAATTTTTACACAGTCTACAAAGCCCAACACAGTCTGGCCACTGTGCCCTCCAGCCTCCTCCACATATGTCCCATACTGCTTTTCCCCTCTCCCCATGTAGCTCCCAAGCTCCCAACACAATGCACTTCTTTCAGTTCTATAAACAGGCTAAGAGCATGCCTGCTTTGTCATGAGGTGCTTGCACATAATTTCCTTTGCCTAGAATTCCTTCCCCCATTATTTGCCTGACTAGCTGCTACTCTCCTTTCAGGTCTTAGCTTAAAGGTCATTTTCTCATAGTCCTACCCCGACTCTCTCTCCATTACACTCTCTAGTAATACCCTCTGCTTTCCTTTAAAGCATGTGTCATCTTTGTAATTTTTGATAGGCATTTCCATGATTATGTGTCTTTCCACTAAAGTTACAGAAGGGACCATAGTTTTTATGAATTTCTAAAGACTGGCTATTTAGGCTCATAATGCCAGGTTTGCTAATTACTAGCTGTGGAGCCTTGAACAAATTGCTTAATATTTCTTTGCCTTAGTTTTCTCATATGTAAAATGCAGTGAGTGTACAATGAGTGTGTGTATAAAAATAAAGCACTTATAACAGGTCCATAGTAATTACCAAATAAGCTTTTATGTTGTATTTTGTTTGTCACTATATATCTAAGGCCTATCACATATGAAATCCTCAATAAGTAATCACTCTCTGAATAAGTGAAAATCATTTTCTTGTCCTCTTAGAAAACTGGATACCATATGAAGGAACTCTTCCAATCCACTGGGACATCAGTCCTAATTTTTCTGAAAGTTGTGGGATAAAAATGGGGGAGAGAAATAATAGGGACAGGGAACATATATGAAAGATCTTCCCTTCTTCCATAGCTCAGGGTTTAGAACAAATCTGGTATATATTAAGGGTGTGATCCATGATAGTTATTGAATGCATTTACTCATCACATTTTTTTTAGCACCTATTATGTTCTAAGCATCATTCTGTCAGGGATATAGAAGAGAACAAAACAAATGCCTTTGTTGAAGCATTTCTTTTCATTTTTAATTAGAAAGGAGAAATATGTTTACCTCTGCTTGTCCTTTAGCTCCTTCATACTAGAAACGCAATTTATAATGTACTCCTTAGATCTAAATTCTACTGCACAAAAATCAGCTACTTCTTCTGGCACCTTATAGTGATATTTTGTATGGGTCATATTCTTTATTTGTATTTAGGTCATATTCTGATATTTGTGATATCATTGGAAATAGCTATTTTTAGTAAATTAGAAAATACCATATGAAATGAAGTTTAAAACTTTGCATCACATATATATTAAGGCTATCAATTCGAAAGACTAGTCTATAGCTTTTACAGAGATATGAGGAACATAGTGAATCTTACGTGAAACCACCGGCATTCATAACCTCAACGTGGGCTTGCAAAAACAGTCAGAGGGCTTGCCTTAGGAAGGTGTCTTCTGTGTCAACTTTTTTCACACAAAAGGCCATATAGTAGTTCAAAATATGACTCTGATATGTAGCCACCTTATTTTCTTTATTACCTGGATAGAGGAGGTTCTTGTCTTATTATAGTGCCGGTTTGGATATACTATGTCCCCCACAAAAGTCATGAGCTT
The DNA here is from genome assembly GCF_015220235.1 of Choloepus didactylus. NCBI lineage: Eukaryota > Metazoa > Chordata > Mammalia > Pilosa > Megalonychidae > Choloepus > Choloepus didactylus. Next base: position 192,382,519 of record NC_051309.1, read on the forward strand.
TTAACCCAATCTTGTTGGGTGGAACCTCTTGATTGTTTCCATGGAGATGTGACTCACCCAACTGTGGGTGACAATGTTGAGTAAATTATTTCCATGGAGGTGTGGACCCCACCCACTCAGGGTGGGTCTTGATTGGTTCACTGGTTATTTGGAACAACAGCTGACACATACACTGACACTTGGAGATGCTTGGAGTTGCAGAAAGAAGGTTGTTTGGAGATGCTAAGCTAAGAGATGAAGCCCAGAGTTTGCCCTAGAAAAGCTAAGAGAGGACCCCCCCAGATGCTTAGAGAGAAAACACCCTGGGAGAAAAAAGCAAGGATGCACAGGAGCTGAGAGAGAGGAGCTGAAACACAACCCAGGTGCAAAGAACCAGCAGACACCAGCCACTGCCTTCCCAGCTGGCAGAGGTGTTCTGGACACATCGGCCTTTCTTCAGTGAAGGTATTCTCTTGTTGATGCCTTAGTTTGGACACTTATATGGCCTTAGAACTGTAAATCTGTAGCCAAATAAACTCCCTTTATAAAAGCCAATCCATTTCTGGTGTTTTGCATAATGGCAGCATTAGCAAACCGGAACATTAATGCTTAGGGAATAATATTCTAAGGCTAGAATTAAAGAGCTTAGTGTATTAATTAATAACACTTTGAAAGTGTAAGTTAAAATTTAAAATTCAACAAAATAATTTACCCTAAAAATCAAAAAAGCAAATCTCCACAAAATGAAATCTTTAAATAGTTATCAGAAAGATGCTTTTTAAAAACAGGTTATTCTCTTATCTCAGTCTTTTTCCCCTTTACATTGAATTCTTTCTCAAGTAATGAATAAGTCCTTGCTTAGGAAACAATGAAAGTTAGTTTATGCATATTGTTCTAGTTTGCTAATGCTGCAGAATGCAAAACACCAGAGATGGATAGGCTTTTATAAAACGGGGGTTTATTTCACTAGACAGTTACAGTCTTAAGGCCACAAAGCGTCCAAGGTAACACCTCAGCAATCAGGTACCTTCACCAGAGGATGGCCAATGGCGTCCGGAAAACCTCTGCTAGCTAGGAAGGCAGCTGGCATCCGCTCCAAAGCTCTGGCCTCAAAATGGCTTTCTCCCAGGACGTTCCTCTCCAGCAAGCTTGCTCCTCCTCAAAATATCACTCACAGCTGCACTCAGTTCCCTCTCTTTGAGTCAGCTCATTTATATAGCTCCACTGATCAAGGCCCACCCTGAATGGGCGGGGCCACGCCTCCATGGGAACACCTCATCAAAATCATCACCCACAGCTAGGTGGGGCACATTCCAAGCAAATCTAACCAGCACCAAAACGTCTGCCCCACAAGACTACAAAGACAATGGCATTTGGGGGACACAATACATTCAAACTGGCACACATATGTTCTCCTGAATCTGATAACATTGCAAGCCAACTGAACTTTCTCCTGTGGTTTCCATGTGGTCGATACTTTTCATGCTGTGTATGTACATTTATCCTTCAATTGCATCTTCCATAATAAAAGAAATCCCCCAAGGTTTCAAAGCCAATTAGCCTATAGTTATATTTTTCTTTTTTTTTCCTTATGAACTTCTACTTCATTTAAATATACAGTTAGAGATAAAAACGGCAAAATATATAATGAAAAAAGATGTGTTTACACTGGAACTTACGTCAACAAATACATCCAATTAGCTGTCCTATTAATTAACAGTCAAGAGGATGTCAAATGGTCAGCATGCTGTTTGGCCCAATTGCCTCAGTGAGATTAGAGTGTTCATTACTCTGAGGTGGACTGGATCTTCCATGCCATATTTTTAAGTGATCAGCTTGGTCTTGTTGTGCCAGAAATGCTAATATATTAATAAGTCATATGTGATTATTAATTAATTGGCTTCAATATGTCAAGGCTTTATTAGAAAAGAAAAGTGTATTCGCATTAAGTACAAAATTAAATATCAAAATCACTTTAGCAATGAAAGCTGGCTGCCATTTTTTTTCATGGTTTAAGAATATTAAACAAAATGGAAAATGGATGTTCATAGACTTCAGCCTGGAGAAGTCAGAGTCATCCATTCTATGAGTTTTATGAGGTGGTTTATGAAAATTGAGCCAAACATTTACTGCTTACAACTATTGTTAAAAACAGATTAGTGGGCTTGATTGTGCCTGGGACTAAGTGTGTTAAGTCTCACCACCAGGCTATATTAAATACTGTGAATGGGCTTGTTCAACCTACCTTCCATCCTATCTCAAACTGAGGTTTAGGAAAACTGAAAACAACATTTATCCATTGCAACCCAGGTTCTGGATGCAAATTAGGTTCCTCAGATTAAATGCACTTGAGTGAGATTTGGAAAGTGAAAGTAAGGTAAGGCAGAGACCATTTTCTTTCAGTTTTTGATGTTTTCTTGGCTGGCAAGACCATAGAAATTTGAAGATTTCCCTCTTCATATGTAGAGCCCTTTGAGCTGCTGCTTTTTTTTTTTTTTTTAATTGGGCATTGTATTAGTGTCCGTAGTGGCACAACCTCCTGATACTGGATTCCTGATCCCTGCATCATAACTGGTCTCACTTCCAGCAGTTTTTTTAGTGATAGTAGGTCTCCTGTGTATCTGTTCTTGATTGCAGAAGTCATTTCCAATGGCTCAACTTGAACCTGTCCTTCCTGTCTTCTTTGACAATTTCATAATCATATAATTCACTGTGTTTAATCTCTTTCTCTTTAAAATACCTAGAGTAGATCCTGTTTTTCCACTGAATTCCAACTGATATGGTATCTAGTACTAGAAGTAGTTGCAGGCAAAATTCCTCCAAGATGGGCATTTGGAAGTGATAATGACAAGTTTGGCTTGAACCCAACACCATGGGAAAATGGAATAACGATAGCACAGCATTATTCATATTATCACTTTCAGTCACTTGAAGTAAAGCATGGTTAGAAGTTTAGGAGATATCTAAAATGATTGCTATAATGAATGTCTATAATGGTCTATAATGACTGACATAGCCAGGAATCAGACACAGAGCCAGTTCCTATAATTTGTTATATTGCAACATAAACTGAATGCAAAGCCTTCCCATATCTCTTAGGTCAAAGTAAGGCATTTATTAAGAGAAAGTGAAATCCAGATTAGGGACATTTTGATGGATCCACATGAATCTGACCAATTTGTACCCTTAAATACAGGTGAATATCTCATTGCCAGCAGAAACAGTTCTTTCTCCACTCTCTGAAGAAATAAGTGCTGACTTGTTTGGAGACCTTGTAATACCCACACCTTACAAAAGGCTGACAAGACCCCTCCCCTGTAACTCCACTTCTAATCCACCTTATCTGCACTAGATCTATGACAAGAGTTGGATTCTAGCTTGTCCCAGGGAGACAATTCAGAGACTAACATGGAAAGTGGCATGCTATATATCAAAATAGATCCAAGATTTGGCTAATATATGTTAGCAGAAAGCTGAGAAGTAAGTGAGAGAATGAGTTAAAAGAAACTGAAAATGAGCTCAAAGAGGGATTAAAAAAATGTAACTATATAACATATTCAGTGTGCCAACTTTCTCATTATGGAAATTAAGTGTTGGTTTGGTTAGTTGACTGGAAACTGGACTCAGTGGTGGCCTGCACTAAATGAAGGTGAGATGTCTGAAATTATCTAGTGTAACATGGTAAAAGGATTTATTTGATATGACCCCACTCAACCTATAGTAATTTCTTTTGAGGAGGCTCCAGGGGAACCTCCTTTACTTAGGCATTTAGAAATAAATTGGTAAAGAAAATAAAGAAAGGGCTAAATTATAAACCACGAGAAAATGGGAAGTTACGAGCCCATAGCAATAACCAGATAAACAAACAAACAAGAAGCTAAAATATTGCATAAAGGGCATATGGTTGCTCTTTGTATATACTTGTGTTTGCACTTTTCCTGTAGGTTTGAAATTAAGTCCAAATAAAAAAATTCTTAAATATTTACGGTTTTTATATGAAGTGATTTTTAATACATTTTTTATTGTGAAATTTAACATATATACAGAACAGTGATAACTTTTGATGTATGATTTAACAAGTAGTTAGAGAGCAAATTTCAAAGAATGTTATGGGTTACGGTTCCACCATTTCTGTTATTTCCTTCTAGCTATTCTAATACTCTAGCATCTAAACATATACATATATATATATATATATATATATATATAAAGATTCAGTGTCTGTAATCCTTTGTTAAATCCTATCTTGTCTGCTGCTACCCCTTCCTTTGGTGTAATCACTTCCTCGATCTTCAGGGGTGTCTAGGCAGTGAGCACCCTAACTTATTCATATTAAAAAGGGGTGTCAACATTATGGGGAAGGGGGCTGCATCTGTTTGATGTTCTTGAAGAGACTTTTGCCTCTGGGTTTTAGGAGTTGTTTGGTGTAGGAACACTCTGATGGATTTAATATATATGCTTTTAAACTATATATACAGCACCTTGAGATTTGCTGCAACGGCTGTCCCTAGCAGGCCAGGTAGGAAGGAGGAAAATGCTGCCATTGGAAATAGGTTTGCTGATATCAGTGAGGATGACTGGATCCCAGAATGGAAAAGACTAAATGGCAACACTTACTGCAAGAAATAAGGTGATCATGGTTAAAAATAGGCAGCAGAGATAGAAAGATAATTGGAATAATTTTTCCCATATGTATCTTTGGTAGTTGCTAATTAACCATGACATATCTTGGATTAAAATAATTGGGAAGACTACCAGGGTCCTACTTGATCTGAGTAAACAAAGACTCTAGTGTTGTAAGCAGAAACCTGATTTTTTTTTTCATTTTGTTATTAGAGAAGTTGTAGGTTCACAGAAATATGTATAAAATACAGAATTCCCATATACTACCCTATTATTAAAACCTTGTATCAGTGTAATACATTTGCCACAACTGAAGAAAGAACATTTTTACAATTGTACTATTAACTATAGAATATAGTTTATTTCAGAGTTCACTGTTTGTGTTGTATGGTCCTTTGGATATTTCCCCATTGTGCATTTTGTCATTTTACTTTGATGATAAAGGCCTTTGAGGCTCAAAAGTTTTTAGTTTTGATGAAATCCCACTTATCTATTTTTTCTTTTGTTGCTTGTGCTTCGGGTATAAAGTCTAAGGTATTATTATCTAATACAAAGTCCTGAAGATGCTCCCCTACATTTTCTTCTAGGAGTTTTATAGTTTGTGTTCTTTACATTTAGGTCTTTGATCCATTTTGAATTGCCTTTGGATATGGTGTGAGGTAGGAGATCCACTTTCATTCTTTTGCATATGGACATCCACTTTTCCCAGCACCATTTGTTGAAGAGACTATTCTTTCCTAATTGAGGGTTCTGGCACCCTTGTCAAAAATCAGTTGGCTATAAGCATGAGGATTGATTTCTGAACTCTCAATTCAATTCCATTGGTCTACATACCTGTCCTTATAACAGTATCATGCTGTTTGATTACAGTGGCTTTGTAATAAGTTTTCAGATTAGAAAGTGTGAGTCCTCAAACTTCATTCTTTTTCAGGATGGCTTTGGCTGTTCGAGGTCCTTGACCCTTCCATATAAATTGGATGATTGACTTTTTTATTTCTACAAAGAAGGCTATTGGTATTTTGATTGGGATAGCATTGAATCTGTAAATTGCTGTGGTTGAACTCTCATCTTAACAATATTTAGTCATCTAATCCATGAACAGAGAATAACCTTCCAATTATTTTGGTCTTCTTTGATTTTTATTTTTTTAAATCACTACTTTGTAGTTTTCTGTACAGTCCTTTACATCCTTGGTCAGATTTATTCCTGGATCTTTGATTCTTCTAGATCAAAGTGGAATTTTTTTTCCTTGATTTCCTCCTCAGTTGCCGATTATTAGTGTATAGAATCACTACTGATCTTTGTGTGTCGATCTTGTACCCCAACACTTTGCTGAATTCATTTATTAGCTCTAGTAGCTTTGTTGGGGACTTTTCAGTTTTTTCTGATTTGGGTCATATTACCTGCAAATAGGGAAAGTTTTGCTTCTTCACTTTTAATTTGAATGCCTTTTATTTCTTTTTCTTGTCTAATTGCTCTTGTTAGATCTTCCAGTACAAAGTTGAATAACAATGGTGACAGTAGGCATGCTTGTCTTGTTCTTAGTCTTAGAGGGAAAACTTACAGTCTTGCACCATTAAGTAGGATGTTAGCTGTGGGTTTTTTATACATGCCTTTAATCATGTTAAGGATGTTTTCCTTCTATTCTTAGTTTTCTACATGCTTTTTTAATTAAGAAGGGTGCCAGATTGTGTTAATTATTTTTCTGCATCGAGATAATCATGTATTTTCTTTCTTTTGTTCTGTTAATGTGGTGTATTACATTAATTTATTTTCTAATGTTGAATTACCCTTGCATACCTGGGATGAATCCCATTTGATCATGGTGCATAATTCTCTTAATGTGCAGTTGGATTATGTTTGCTAATATTTTGGTGAGAATTTGTGCATCTATGTTCATAAGAGGTATTGGTCTGTAGTTTTCTTGTTGAATCTTAACCTGGCTTTGGTATGTGAGTGATGTTGACTTCATAAAATCAGTTAGGGAGAATCCCCTCCTCTTCAATTTTTTTTGAAGGGTATAAGCAGGACTGGTGTTAATTCTTCTTGGAATGTTTGATAAAATCTCACTTGAAGCTATTTGATCCTGGACTTTTCTTTGTTGGAAGGTTCTTGATTCCTGATTCAGTCTCTTTAGTAGTTATTAGTTTGTCAAGATCTTCTATATCTTCCTGAGTCAATATAGGTAGATTTTGTGTTTCTAGGAATTTTTCCATTTCATCTAGGTTATCCAATTTGTTGGCATACAGTTGTTCTGGTATCCTTTTATATTCCTTTTTATTTATGTGAAGTTAGTAATAATGTACCCCTTTTCATTTCTGATTTTAGGTATTTGTGTCCTCTCCTTTTTTTCTTTTTCAGTATGGCTAAAGATTTGTCAATTTTATTGATCTTTTCAGAGAAACCACTTTTGGTTTTGTTCATTCTAGTATTTTATTATTTCTCTATTTTTTTAAAATCTCTGCTCTAATCATTATTTCCTTCTGATTGCTTTTGGTTTAATTTGCTCTTCCTTTTCTAGATCCTCCAGTTTTGATATTAGTTCTCTTGTTTGCAATCTTTTATTTTTTTTTTTTCCTTTTTAATGTAAGGATTTAGCTCTACAAATTTCCCTCTCAGAACTCTCTTTGCTGAATCCCATAAGTTTTGGTATGCTGTGTTTTCATTTTTATTCACCTCAAGATATTTTCTCATTTTCCTGTGATTTCTTCCTTGGCCCACTGGTTGTTTAATAGTGTGTTGTTTAATTTCCACATATTTGTGAATTTTCCATTGCCCCCTCTCATTGATTTGTTTTGTTCCATTGTGGTCAGAGAAGCTACATTGTATGATGTCAATATTTTCTAAGTTATTGAGACTTGTTTCATGACTTAACATATGATTTAACTTGGAGAATGATCCATGTGCACCAGAGAAGAATGTGCACATTCTGCTAGGTCTAGTTGGTTTAGAGTGTCAGTAAAGTCTTCTATTTCCTATTGATCTTCTGTCTAGATGTTCTATCCATTATTGAAAGTGGGGAATTGAAGTCTCCTATTGTTAATGTAGAACCATCTATTTCTCCCTTCAAATCTCCTGCTAAGTGCATATATATATTTATAATTGTTATGTCGTCTTGTTAAATTGATGCCTTTATCAATATACCATGATTTTCTTTGTCTCTGGTAATAGTTTTTTACTTAAATTCTATTTTATCTGATATTAGTATAGCTACCCCAGCTCTCTTTTGTTTACTACTTGCATGGTATATATTTCCATCCTTTCACTTTCAACCTACTTGTGTCTTTGAATGTAAGGTGATTCTTGTAAATAGTATAAAGTTGGGTCATACTTTTCTATCCATTCTGCCAATCTCTGCATTTTGACTAGAGAGTTTATCCCATTTTCATTTAACATAACTATTGCTAATGTAGGCTTTCTTCTGCTATTTTTCCATTTAGGTTTTGCAAGTCTTGTGCCCTTTTTTTTTTTTTTTTTTTTTGACTCAATTCTTCTGTTAATGCTTACTTCCTTTTTTTTTTTTTTTTTTTTTTTTTTTGGTATTGGTCTATATTGTGTCCCTTCTCATTTCTTTCTGAATATCTTTTTCATCTATTTTTCTTATGGTTACCATGGGGTTAAAATTTAACATCCTAAATATGTCATAATCATTTTTATTCAATACCAACTTGAGTACAATAGCATACATATACACTATTTCTATACTCCTTTGCCCCCCTTGCTTTTTTTCACACTTGTTATAAATTATATCTTTGTAAATTATAAGTCCAAAACCATAGATTTATCCTTACTTGTTATGCTTTTGTATAATACAACCTGTAATAAGTAAGAAAAAGTTATACACACAAAAAAATACAATACAATATACTGTAATTTATAATTATCTAAATGTTACTTTTATCCATAGTCTGTTTCTTTATGCCACTTAGATCCACTATCTAGTGTCTTTTCCCCTCAGTCTGAAACACTCCCTTTAGTATTGCTTGTAGGGTATGAGTTAGTGGTAATGAACTCCTCCTGCTTTTGTTTATCTGGAAATGTCTTTATCTCTTCCTCATTTTTGAAAGAAAGTCTTGTTGGATATAAAATTCTTGGTTGGCAGTTGTTTGCTATCAGCCCTTTAAGTATTTCAACCCACTGCCCCCTTACCTCCATGGTTTTTGATGAGAAATCAGCACTTACTCTAATTGGCCTTCCCTTGAACATAGCACATTGTCATTCCTTTGCAGCTTTCAGAACTCCTTATCCTTTGCATTTGACAACTTGGCCATCATATGTCTAGGCACATTTCTCTTCAAGTTTACCCTGTGTGGTAGTTTGAAGCTGTATGTACCCCAGAAAGTTCTTAAAGCTAATCCATTCCTGTGGGTGTGGCTCCTTTTTAAGTAGGATCTTCTGGTGAAGCTACTTAAGTTAACATGTGACCCATTTCATTCAGGGTGGATCTTAATCCTCTTTCTGGAGTCCTTCATAAGATAATGAAAGACAGAGAGCAAGAAAACCACAGAAGCAAGAAGCTGAAAGCAAGAAAACCCAGAAAAGAAGGGAGAGACTGGCAGATGCCACCATGTGCCTTGCCATGTGACAGAGGGGTCCAGGATCACTAGCAGCCTGTCTTCAGGAAGAAGGCATTTTCTTGATGATGCTTTGATTTGGACATTCTCACAGCTTTGAAACTATAAGCTCATAAGCTAGTAACTTCCCATAATTAAAGCCAATGCATTTAATGGTATCCGCTTTAATCAGCTTAGCAAACTAAAACATTTTGGTACCAGAAGACTGGGGTGCTGCTGTTGGAAATACCAAAAATGTTAAAAAGGCTTTGTAATTGGGTGATGAGTAGAGGTGGGAATAATTGTGAGGTTCTTGACAGAAAAGGCCTAGCTTGCTTTGCAGAGCCTATTGGTAGAAATGGATGCTAAAGGTACTTCCAATGAGGCCATAGACAGACATGATGAATGCCTTATTGCAAACTGGAAGAAAAGTGATCCTTGTATTAAATAGCAGAGGACTTGGCAAAACTGAGTCCTGATGTTGGATGGAAGGTGAAATTTGAAAGTGATAAGCTTGAGTATTTAGCTGAGGTGAATTCCAAACTAAATGTGGAAAGTGCTGTGTGGTTTCTCCTTGCAGCTTATAATAAAATGTCAGAGGAAATGGATAAGCTGAGAACTGACCTCCTGGGCTCAAAGAAACCAGAAACTGATGGTTTGGAAAATTCAGAGCTTCCAGAAAAAGAATTCCCAGAGAACAGTGCTCCACGTAAGGGTTTAACTGCACATTGAAGCAGTTAGCCATTTTAGTGTCAGTTGGGATTGGAAATGCAGTTATCCAGAAAGGATTTGTGGAAAGTTCTTTAGTCTGATGGTTTGGACCCTGTGTACTACATGTAAAGCCAACAAGTTTATGTTTTTGTTTTTGTTTTTGTTTGCAAGATCTGTATGAATGGAACCACTGCCAGCCAAAAGGGGACAGAGACAAAAAGGGACAGAGAAGGAACAAACTGAAGGAAAAAATGAGTTCAAAGGTAGAACCATGGGAGCTGAGGCCTGGTCTGAAAATATTTTCTCAGGACAAGAGAACAGACACACCTTTGTATGTGGAACGGGGCTATGCCCCGATGCTTGACAAGGGTGGAGCCTAGAGTCTGGCCACCTCCTTGAGATTTGATGAGGATAGAGCTGAGAGCCTGGCCATCACCCCCATGCTTGAAGATGTTGGAGTCTTCATGCCAGTGTTTGGGGAGAGCATGGCCACAGCCATGGAATCAGTAGGGTTCCCACACCAGCCTTTTCCTCCCACTCTTCCCTGGATGCTGCAGATTGTTCTACTGCACTTCAGAGTGTCAAAATAGTTGATTCAGACAGTTATGCTTATTTAATAATTGTTCTGGAGGAGGGATTGATTCCTGGAGCTTCCTATATCATCATCTTCCCACAATCCTCTCAGAGGGCTGGTTTTGACATTGTAAAAGAGTTATGAGGCTTCCCTTCTAATTCTCAGACATAAACCAGTTCTCAAGACTAAGAGTCCCTAAAATAAAGAGTAGAACAGATTCCATTAAGGAAGTAATGTATGACATTGACAAATCTTGAAAGAGAAATTCCCAGATCTTTCAGGGATTACTGATCTTGGACTTAATATATGGAGTTTTAAGGACCCAAATGTATTTCACCTTGTTTTAGTTCCCTAGGTTCTTTAAAGAAAATATCATGAAATGGTTTGGCTTGAACAATGGGAATTTCAGTTTTGAGGCCAAGAAAATGTCCAAATCAAGGCATCATCAAGACCATGCTTTCTTCCCAAAGACTGGCAGACTGGCTGCTGGCAATTCTTGGCTCCTCTTCCACATAGCCACTGATTTCAACTTCTTGCTTCCACAGCTTTCTCTCTCTCTCTCTCTTTCTCTCTCTCTCTCTCTTCTATTCTATTTATAAAGGACTCCAGTAAAAGGATTAAGACCCATCCTGAATGAGATGGTTCCCATCCTATTCAAAGTAACCTCATCAAAAGGCCCTACTTACAATGGGTTCATAGGCACAGAATGGATTAGATTTAAAAACATGTTTTTCTGGGGTACATACAGCTTTAAACCACCATACAACTCTATCTTCCCTGCCGAATGCACAATCATTTGATGTTTAGACAACTCAAAGGAGCACAAACTTATTTTTATTATTAATTAATGTATTTGGAGAATTTTTGTTACCTATAGCCCGTGTAGGCTAAGTATTACATCACCCCAAATCCCCACCCAAGAAATACATGGAGTACAGCATAACCTTCCCTCTAACACATACATTGTTACAGCCTGATTAGGACATTACTTCAGTTGTCTAAAAGGTCAGACTCAGCTGAATTGATGTTTTTATGACCTACCTGGCAACTTGGCCCTTTATCCATGAGTCATTAAAAGGATAAATTTTCAAAACAAGGTACTTTAGCCATTTCAGTGCTTTGCTGGATTTTAAAAAAAAGGCTGTAAATTTGATATTAAAACAACAAATAAGCAATATTTACTCATGGTAGGTTTCAAATTCCATTTCACTTTCAGACCTGGGAATGCAAGGGGAGTTATGAATCATGCCAAAGATATAAAGGGATTACTGATAATGCTAAATTTTTTTTCAACCTAACAGCTGTGCAGAAAAATTTTCATAATAATGATCGTATTTAATTACATAAAGAGTAGTAAAGTCTCTCTCATTTTATCTCAATAATGAAGCCTTGATTCTGAAGATCATCCTGGGCCTTTCTCTGTCAAGGCCAGCATGTGAGTAACAGTGAATTCAACTCCCAATCTTAACTATCCTGAGAGGAGAAAATGAGAATAATTTTTTACACGCATAATGAAGATGGAAAATATTATCTCAGGGCATATTTTCTTCAATGTACTTTAAAAATATATGTATATATATATATATATATATATATATATATAAAGACAGACTGACAGACAGATGTACAAAAAGAAAAATAATTATTCCCTGAGTTGTTTCTAGATTTAACTGTAACATTCAACAAAAATTAAATGAGAGTCTATTTAAAAACAGTACTTTGTTAAATTTTCTAGTATCCAAGCCAATTTCTGTGAGATTTAGCAGTGGCCTCCAATGACTTACATCTTCTCTCACCCTTCATTACAGGCAAATCACTAGTTTTATCAAAATAATTAGGGATTCCAGCTCTGCCACCTAAACTAGAGTCTTGAGGTTAATTAAAATGGAACAAATGCTGCACATGTGTGGCCCACCAATAAAGTCTAACTCTCAGGTACCTGGAATTCTATCTTCTGCTGAAAATGCAAACAACAGTATCATAAATTAACTAGAGACCTTCATGTTTGACTTTTCATTATAATCTTCAATTGACATTGATATCTGACACATTATACCACTAGAATATGTACTTGTATATTTTACAGATTTTGTTCATAGTATTCAAACAGTTCCAAAATACTTCTATATATTACTAATAAGTAGTGAATATTTATTCTATATTTTAAAGGAGAAATGGATGCAAAAATTTTTGAATAGGCTCATTGATTTCAGTGAGGATGTTGGATGTCAGCTAGCCTACTTCTCTATATCTGACAAAAATTTTATTTCAAAAAATGATTATTTCCAAACATCATTCACAATGATGATGGGAATACCAAAAACTCAGTTCAGGCTTCTTAATTTTGGGAGGAAATTAAGAGTCAGGAGACTTGGGTTTAGTCAGAATCTGACTCTGAGCAACTCTGTTAAACTTTCTCACAAATGCAAGAAGTTATGGACCTCTGCCAGGAAGTTAAAAGTTCACAAAAAAGAGACAGAAGATAATGTGGGAAATTCCATAGATTAGTTAACCAGTAATAGAAAATTATATGACCCAGAGATGAATGAGTGTATGGAATGTCCATCCAAAGTGCTATTTGTGCCACACGTATGTAAGTAAGATAAGCACCCACCTGAGAAAAACAGAATCTCAATCATAAAACTCTTGGAAAACCTTCAGAAAATACCAAATCAAATTAATGAATGCTATTTTGTAGCATTTTATAGCAGAGTTGCAATAATTAGCATAGTTAATATATTGTCAATAGTAGTATAAAGAGTATTATTCTGCACTTAAGAGCCCTTGTAAATTTTCTATATGGCAGGGAAAATGCAATTTACTACACTGGGATGCAAAATGAAAAAACAGGGTAAAATAATACCACAATAACATTGCATTTCTATCCACTCTGAAGCAAGTATTGTGGGAGGAAGTTGGGGGTTCTTAATGAAATTCAAGAGCATGAACCTTAGAGCATGGATTTGTAACATCATTATTAACAGGTCAGAGGCACCTTTTTTCTTAAGTCCTGGTTTAATATATTCTGAACAATGAAGTACACACACTTCACATGCATTAAAACATACCCCCCCCACACACACACACACTCACTTCTTAATTAGATAGCAAAATTTTGAATAGATTTTTCATGGTGGAATCCACTCTACTCCCCAAATGGTTACCTCTGTCATATAAATGTAAACCCAAATGGATATTTACAAGATTATGCAATATCAGATTACATTAACTACTATCTGGATACTACTGTAATTTCACTTATGCCTCCAGTCATTGGAGAGAGCTCTTTATTCTAAACAAAATATCAAAAATTTGCCCCAGCTTATTATTAGAAAAGATTTAAATATTTTGATATTAAAGATTTAAATATTAGGATATTTTGGCAGACGTATCAGAATATCTAGGTGACAGTGGCCTACACCACGAAGACATGGTGTTTCATCCTATTACAAGAAGGCTGGTGGCAGGTGGTTCTAGGATCAGTCCAGCAGCACAGCAGTGATGGAATATGAGGTCAGCAGCTCTATGAATTGTTTTTTTTTTTTTTTCTTCTTTCCTTCCTGGTCAAAAGACTGCTGCCACAGATCTAAAATATATCCTCAAATATATAACTAAGTCTCAGGCAAGGAAGCATGGAGTGGGAGCAAGCATGTATATTCTTTTCTATATGTTTTCTTCTTAAAGCAGAGTAAAAGCCTCCCAAGAAATCTCCCTGGACATTTTCCCTTATGTTTCATCATCCAGGTCTGAGTCACATGCCCACTCCACAAAAATCACTGAAAAAGAGGAACGTGATTGCCGGGACTGGATTCAACCTGCCATGTTTTATGCCCTAGAGATAGGTATATTGTAAATCAACCAAAATCGGGGTTCTGTTAACAAGGGAAAAGGAGAATGACTTTGAATAAGTGAGTCACAGTATCTACTTCACTCGGTGGCCACACTCCACAAACTGGTCTGAGCTCTGACCAATGTAAGCATAAAAAAGATGTGTATTTAAGAATAAATCTGGGTTTGCAAACCTTTTATGGAAATGGCTACATAGTAGATATTTTAGGCTTTGTGGACCATATAGTCTCTGTTGCATAATCTTTTTTGTTATTTTTACAACCCATTAAATATGTAAAAACAAACAAACAAACAAAAAAATTCTTAGTTTGCACGGCATAGTAAAACAGGACGTGGGTCAGATTTGACCCCTGTTTGCCAAACCCTGGATAGATATAATATGGTTTAATTGCCTTTCACTTAGTCAACAAAAATTTGTTGCATGTTTAATATTGTCAGTCACTAGACTAAGTGTTGGGGATTCAGAAATGACATAAGCTATGTTCCCTAGAAAAACTCATTATCTAGTGGGATGCCCAAAACAAAGCAACCCCAATTTTTTTTTCCCAAAGTGAATAGCCCAAAAAGATTTTTGCAAGTTTAGCATATAAACATTTGGAGATATAGATAAAATCATCATAAATTTACTTACAAACTTAATTAAACTTGGAAAATAACACAGATTCTAAAGAATTACACATATTTGAAGCATTTATGTCTTACGTCCAAGGAATGCATGAAAAAAGCAAAGTAGCCAAAACAGTATATGAATGTACTAAGATATTGATTTAATTGTTAGTCCTTTAGTCCTTGTGCTAAACTCTTATTACTTTACTCTGTCAAAAAAAGTATTATTTTGTATGATAAAATCATACTGAGACCTAACAGTGCAAGTTTAGGATGCAAAATTTAGTCAGTCCTTTTTGTAACAATTGTCATCAAAAGAAAAGTAATTCATATACTGAATGTGGTAGACCATAAGCTTGTCTGCTGTAAGTAAATTTAATTCAATTTTTAATATAATAGATTAACATTTTATGGCCAACATCTCAGTACCTTTGGAGTATTTACAACACTAAGTACTTAAAAACACTATGGAAGATAGATGTTCTTTAGAAAAAAAAGAAAAGAAAAGAAAACACTTAATCTGAATCAATCTGACTGGGCCAGTGTTCGAAAAGTATTTTAACCTGATTTAAAAGTCTTTACCTGTTTTACCTAGAGTGCCTGTTTGTATTTAAGAGACGTCTCAGTTTGTCAATTCACTGCCTTGAGGCCATCAGAAGATCAATCGATTGCTTGTTCTTTTTCTTCTTTTTCATGTTGACTGAAGAGGCACACTAAGCAGTCCTTCTAAACAAAACAAAACAACAAAAAATAATCACCAAGCCATTTCTGAAAAAGAATAAAACTGTCTTTTGGAAAACTGAAATTGCATTTGGGAACTGTATGTTTCTGCCTTTCAATGTAGTCAACGAAATTGCTGCTTTCTTAGAAATGGTTTGTTTGTGATAAGTGAGCAAGTGAGTTTTCTTTCTATAGACATAGCCCTCAGAGAAGGTTTCCATCACCAATATTTTCTTTCCTTGGACTTTAGAAATTAGACCCTGCAGATAATATATTTGCTTCAGCAGCATGAAAATGTTCCTAACTTCATAGAAGAGCTTTGGGAAATAGTATCCCACAAAACTCCCTGGGAGGTATCCCAGAATGTTTATGGGAACCCTGAATCCTCTACAGACACACATTAAAATTTGTGGCAGGTTTCTCAATCAGACTTCCTCAAGCTTTTGTGATGAGGAAATTTAAGGCTGTTTTATGGTTCTAAATATCATAAACATGCAAGAGACAAAGTAGGAAGTATTCCTATTGAGTTAATCTTCTGATGCAAGAGACAAAGTAGGAAGTATTCCTATTGAGTTAATCTTCTGAAAGAACTTGACTGACTAGATCAGCTCCAAAAACTTGTACATCTTCAATGATTTGCTGGTAGACGCAGCCTGGAGTAGCTGAAATGATAATAGCTCTCAAGGCAGAAGATCTGGTTTAAGTCTTAGTTCTATCACTTACCATCTCTGTGACCTTAGAAAACATTCTTTCATTAACCTGTCTGATCCTTTCTTCCCTCATCTGTCTCATGGGGAGAATGCTGTGAGCATCAAATATGATAATACTTTTATTCATTCTCTCATTCCATGAATATTTATTGAGATAGGCACTATAAAAGGCTCTCAGCTAGCTGCTGGGGAAGCAATGAGGAAGAGGACAGCCAGCATCCTGTCTTAGGAAAGTGGAAGCGCTTGGTCAACTGTAAAGCAATCAATATATGCTGGTTATTATCATGAAAAAGGACATACTGCATTTGAGGTAAATAGCAATAACTGATCTCATTTCTGGAAATATACAGCAAATAATGCAAATAAAAATCATTACCCAACATCAAAAGGAAAGCACATATACATACTGATTTGGAAGTTTTCTTTAATACTTGAGGTCCTTCACACAAAGCCGATTTCCAGCAAGTGATAGAGGTCTTAACCTGATTTCTCCTGTCAGACTCTTAGTTCTTTTCTCTTCTGGTTACTGATTACATCACTGTAAAGCCATAATTAAGGCACTGGCCTTACTGGCAATAAAATTTAGATCTGGTTTAAAAAGCCCAATGCTGCAGTGCAATCATGCATAAAATTAGATTGCTGAGGGGATATATCAAAATGTACTCAATGGAAACAGTTTAGAAGACTTAATTTAATATTAAATGCTTTTTATTCTTTTTTAAATCCATTTTTTATTTTATTTTTGGTTACACAAGTTGTAGGTTTATAGTAAAATCATGCATAAATTACAGAGTTCCCATATACCACTCTATCTTTAACACTTTGTATTAGTGTTGCGTATTTTTTACAACTGATGAAAGAACATTTTTATAATTGTACTAATAACTATAATTCATGGTTTACTTTGGGGCTCACTGTTTGTATTGTAAAGTCCTATGTTGTTTTCTTAAATTTTTATCCTAGTAACATTTATATAGCTTAAAATTTCCCCTTTTAACCACATTCAAATACATGTCAGTGCTGTTAATTACATTCACAAATGTAATTTGTGCACCAGCATCCATTACAAAAGCATTAAAATATTAAATGTTTTTTTTTAAAAGAAAAGAGTATCTCTCTTGTAAATAAAGGGACATTGTTCATCTACTTAAGAAATGAAGAGTTGAGATTTTTAAAGTGCTACTTAAATCTAAAAAATTAGTTTTCAAAGAATATAGTTAAATAATAAAAAATCCACTATAAAAATTATGCTCTAAAAACTATCACAGAATTTCTGAATTGAATTTGACCTTAAAGATAACTTTCTAGATGAGGAAATAAAGGAATAGAGAAGTGAAATTTTTATACAAGTTTACATAACTTTTTTAATGGCAAACTTGAGGTCTGAACATAGCATTCTCAACTGGTAAGCCACATCTTTTAATTAAAAAATAAACAACATAGCACAATGGGAATGTGAAAACAATGAAATAAACTACTGAAGAGCTTTGTCATTTGTGAGGAATGATAATAAAAATACAATTTTCACTTCTATCACAATCTTTATTCATTAATTGATTCAAAAATTATTTGTCTCTGTACATACCAAAATAAATAAAACACATCCATGAATTTTTAGGACCATCTGATGTGAAAAGAAATAGACACAAAATGAAAAAGAGTGTAACAAGGACTGTAATACCTTTAAAAAGTTACAAGGTGGAGAATAGCAAAACTGTTCTCCACCGAAACTATCCAGAAAGGAAGAACCGGAATTAACTGAGGAGCAACTGCTCAGAAATGGTGATGCCAGATTAGCTCTGCATTACTGTTTGGAGAAGATGAACTATGTAAATTCAAGGATGACAGTGTTGGCTTCCTTGTCTATAAAATGGGATCAATGCCTATTTTATGAAGTAGTCATAAAGAACAAAGGAGAGAGTATTGTGTTGGCAATAGTAATAAAAACACTTATTGTAGTTCTAAACAGCGTAATCTCTCAACAACCTCTAGAAATTTAGATAGGAGGTGTATGGTGATTGGTACACATCCTTCCAAGCAGGTTTACCCTAGTGCATTTCATTAACTTTACTATGGTAAGTACTCCCTACCCCTGCAATTTTATATGACTGAATTTTTTTATCTACTTGTATCATGTGGTAGTTTGAAGCTGTTGTGTACCCCAGAAAAGGCCATGTTCTTATAATCCATTCCTGTGGGTGCAGATCTACTGTGGGTGGGATATTTTGGTTAGGTTATTTCAACTGAGACGTGACCCATCCCATTCAAGGTGGGTCTTACTTCTTTTACTGGAGTTCTTTATGAGATGATAAAGGACAGAAGAAAACAAGAGGGAGCTTAAAGGGAAAAAAGGCTTGGAGAAGCAAAGAGAGACCCCACAGTGAAAGCTACTGGAACCAGAAGCTGAAGCAATGAACCCAGGAGAGAAGGACCAGCAGACAACTGCCCACATGACTTCCTATGTGACAGTGTCCTGGATGCCAACAGCCTTTCTTCAGAGTCCAGATACTATCCTGTTGATGCCTTAATTGGGACATTTTCATGGCCTAAGAACTGTAAATTATAAGTTAATAAATCCCCATTGTAAAAATCCACCTATTTCTGGTATATTGCATTTTGGCAGCTTCAGCAAACTATAGCATTATGGTGGGAATTTAATTTACTAATAAAAACTATTTACTAGTCATTTATATTATTCCTAGCACTCCCCTGATTTAATCCTTACAACTCTGTGAAGGGAGAACTCTTACCTTCTGGGAAACTAAGGTTTAGAGACTGTCAAGTAATTTGTCGAAAGTCACACAGTTCATAAATGGGTAGGGACAGAATTCAAACCTAGGGGCCTGACTCCAGGCTCCAGTCCAGTTCTGGGGTAGGCAAACTGAGGTCCACAGGCCAAATCTTGCCAACTGCCTATTTTTGTACAGCCCAGAAGCTAAGAATGGTTTTTATATTTTTAAATTGTTGGAACAACCACCTCAACTGCTATTAACAAACACTGAAAGGCTTTGGAAATAAGCATTTGTGACTGACTTAATAATGTTTCTTAATGAATTCAACATAAATTTCTAAGGTAAAAGAGCACATATATGGAAAATTTATACTGCAGTGAAGTCGTCTCTATGACAACTAATGTCTGAAACACAATAATGTCAAGATCCTTACATACTTCACAAGCGTGAAGCCAAAAGTTAAAACAAGAAGCAAACTCTCCATTCCCACACAAATTTGCAGCAGATGTATTTTCTGATACTATAGTTCCAGCAACTTTTCTCAGACCTTGATGAAAGTGCAAAGAAAATTACCATATCTCAAAATCAATTTACCTGTTCAGTTAAGGAGTTTCTACCTAACCTTCTTTTGGAATTTATTAAACATGCAATGTAATGACATGCTAACATCAAATATCAAGAGAAAAACCTAATGGAATTCTATATGCCTCCCAAGTAATGAATATGCTTAATTAAAATCATGTTTGATTTTTTGAAAGGGTTGTGGGCAGATGGTAGAGTAGGAAGCTCTAGGACTCAATCCTTATACAAAACAACTATTAATCAGGGAGGAACTGTCTGAAACAACTATTTTGAATCTCCAGAGTCCAGAAGAACACTCTATAGCATCCAGGGAAGAGCAGGAGGAAGGGGCTAATAAATTGTGGTAAAGATAATTACTCTCTCTGTACAGTGGCTACTTGTGCCTATCCCCTACTCTCATGGCAGGCTGCCTTGGAGTTCAGCCCCTGGCTGGCTTGCTGCTAGTAGGAAGAGACAAGAAAATTCTCTTTCTGAAGAACACATGCCAAAATTTTTGTGATGCAGTGAAGACACTGCTGAGAGGGAAAGTTATAGCTCCAAAGGCTTACATTAAAAAAGAAAGACTTCAAATCAGAGCTCTCAACTCAAAATGAAAAACTAGACAAATGAGAGCTAACTAAACCCAAAGTGAACAGAAGGAAGAAAATAACAAAGATTAGGGCAGAGATAAACAAAATAGAAAAGAGAATCAGTAAAACCAGAAGCTGGTTCTTTGACAAGATCAATAAAATTGACAAATCATTAGCTAGACTGACAAAGACAAAAAGAGAGAAGATATAATTAACTAAAATCGGAAATGAAAAGGAGACATTTCTACTGACCCCGCTGAAATAAAAAGGACTGTAAGAAGATA
This sequence comes from Choloepus didactylus, assembly GCF_015220235.1. NCBI lineage: Eukaryota > Metazoa > Chordata > Mammalia > Pilosa > Megalonychidae > Choloepus > Choloepus didactylus. The sequence continues at coordinate 192,403,011 of NC_051309.1, forward strand.
CTATGAAAAACTGTATGCCAATAAATTAGATAACCTAGATGAAGTGAACAAATTCTTAGAAATACGGAAACTACCTACATTGACTCAAGAAGAAATAGAAGATCTCAACAAACCAATTCCTAGTAAAGACATTGAATCAGTAATCAAAAACCTCCCAATGAAGAAAAGCTGAGGACCAGATGGCTACACAGGGAAATTCTACTAAACATTTCAAGAAGACAACTCCAATACTGCTCAAACTCTTCCAAAAAAATTGAAGAGCAGGGAACACTTCCTATTTCATTTTAGGAAGCCAACATCACCCTTATCCAAAGCCAATGAAAGATACCACAAGAAAAGAAACTACAGACCAATATCTCTTATGAATAGAGCTGCAAAAATCTTCAACAACATAGTAGCAAACCAAATCCAACAGCATAGTAAAAGAATTACATGCCATGATTAAGTGGGATTTATCACAGTTATGCAAGGTTGGTTCAACATCAGAAAATTAATTAATGTAATAAACCACATTAACAGAACAAAGGAAAAAACACACATGATCATTGCAATTGATGCAGAAAAGGCATTTGACAAAATCCAACATCCGTTCATGGTAAAAATTCATAGAACACTAGGAAAGAAGGAAATTTCCTCAACATGATAAAGGGCATCTATGAAAAGCCCACAGCTAACATCCTACCTAATGGTAAAGATTGACAGCTTTCCCTTTAAGATCAGGAAAGAAGACATAGATGCCCACTGTCACCACTGTTAGTGAACATTGTACTGGCTCTTGCCAGAGCAATTAGGCCAGAAAAAGAAATAAAAGACATCAAATTTGAAATGGAAGACATAAAACTATTTTCAGATGATATGATCCTATATAGAGAAAATCCTGAAAATCCACAACAAATCTCCAGAGCTAATAAATGAATTCAGCAAAGTGGTGGGGTACAAGATCAACACCCCAAATTCGGTACTGTTTCTACACAAAAGCAGTGAATAATCAGAAGAAGAATTCAAGAAAAGAATTCCATTCACAATAGCAACTAAAACAATCAAATATCTAGTAATAAATTTAACCAAGGATGTAAAGGACTTCTATACAGAAAACTACAAAACACTGCTAAAAGAAATCAAAGAAGGCCTAAATAAATGGAAGGACATTCCATGTCCAGGCACTGGAAGACGAAATATCGTTAAGATGTCAATACTACCCAAAGGAATTTATAGATTCATTGCAATCCCAATCAAAATTCCAACAACCTTGTTTTCAGAAATGGAAAATCTAATCATGAAATTTATATGGAAGGTTAAGGGACTATAAATAGCTAAAGCCATCTTGAAAAAGAAGAATGAAGTTGGAGGACTCACATTTTCTGATCTTAAAACTTCAGTAATCAAAACAGCATGGTACTGGCATAAGAACAGACATATAGTTCAATGGAATTAAATTCAGATCTCAGAAGTCAATCTTTTTATTTATGGCCAACTGAATTTTTCACAAGGTGGCAAAGACCAGTCAATTGGGAAAGAACAGACTCTTCAACATATGGTGTTGGGAAAACTGAAATATCCATTTGCCAAAAAAAATAAGGACCCCGACTCCTCACACCATATTCAAAAATCAACTCAAAATGGGTCAAACATCTAAATATAAGAATCAGAGTTATAAAACTCCTGGAAGAAAATGTAAGGAAGCATCTTCAGGGCCTTGTTTTAGGCAATGATTTCTTAGACTTTACACCCAAAGCACAAGCAACAAAGGAAAAAACAGACAAATTGGACTTCATCAAAATTAAAAAGTTTTGTGCCTCAAAGGATTTTATAGTGAAAGTAAAATGACAACCTACACAATGGGAGAAAATATTTGGAAATAACATTTCTGAAAAAAGGTTTACTATCCAGAATATATAAAGAAATCCTTCAACTTAACAACAAAAAAGACAAACCCAATTTAAAAATGGGCAAAAGACTTGAATATACATCTCTCCAAAGAAGATATACAAATAGCTTAAAAGCACATGAAAAGATTCTCAACATCATTAGCCACAGAGAAATGCAAATCAAAACCACAATGAGACACCATTTCACACCCATTAGAATGGCTGCTTTAAAAAAAAAAAAAGAAAGAAAATAACAAGCATTGGAGAGGATGCAGAGAAATAGGAACACTCATTCATTGCTGGTGGCAATATAAAATGGTGCAGCTGCTGTGGAAGACAGCTGGGAGTTCCTCAGAAAGCTAAGTATAGAACTACCGTATGACCTCATAATCCAACTTCTTGTTATATACCCCAAAAAACTGAAAGTAGGGACTCTAACAGATATCACACTGATGTTCACAGCGACATTATTCACAATAGCCAAAAGGTGGAAGCAACCCAAGTGTCCATCAACAGAAGAATGGATAAACACAATGTGGTATGCACATACATTGGAATAGTATTCAGCCATAAAAAGGAGTGAAGTTCTGATGCATGCTACAACATGGAGAAACCTTGAGGAAATCATGTTGAGTGAAATAGGCAGACACAAAAGGACAAATACTGTATGATTTGAAATAAGCAGAATATGCAAATTCATAAAGTCAGAAACTAGAATACAGGTTAACAGGGGCTGGGTAGGGGAGATGAATGGGAGTTAATTTTTAATTGAAATTGAGTTTTTGTTTGGGGTGATGGAAAAATTATGGCAATAGGAGATGGTGATGGAGGCACAAGTTTGTGAATGTAATTAACACCACTGAATTGTATATTTGAAAAGGGATAAAATGGAAATTTTAGGTTGTATATAAGTTACCACACATATAAAACCCATAGAACTATACAACACAGAATGAACCCTAATGTAAACAGTGAGTTAAAGCTAATAATATAATTGCAATGACATTGTTTCATCACCTACAAGAAAAGTACCACACTAATGCAAAATATTACTAACAGGAAAAACTGCACGCAAGAAAAGGTAAATGGGAACTCTGTACTTTCTGCATGGCTTTCTATAAACTTATAACTGCTCTAATAAAAAATAAATAAATTTTAAAATATGTTGTATGCCCAATTGGGCCAAAGGGTAAAGGCTGCAACTGACTGTATGTTAAAACTTCAACTTCCATGTGAAACCAGGGAAGAAATGTTTATTTGGTGTAGGATCTATATTTTCTAAACAATATAACTTCTACAGTCAGTTTGTTCAAACCCCACAGTTACATGGAACTTTGAATAGGAAGTGAGATATGGTAGGTCTCTATAGGTTAGAGTGAAATAGCAACACATCCCAAAGTAATTTGGGTGGAGAATAAAAATATATATTTGGGGCCCCTGAGGAGCTGGGGGAGGATGTGGAGGTGTTGGATTTCCTCACCTGGATTCTTGCTGATATTCTCACAAACACTGGGACTGACAGCTTGATATGCTGAGCCCTCTGTCTTGGGGCTTCCCCCTATGAAGCTTGTTACTGCAAAGAAGAGGCTATACCTGCTTATAATTGTGCCTAAGAGTCACCCTGAGTGCCTCTTTGTTGATCAGATGTGGCCCTCTCTGTCTAACTAAGCCACCTTGGTGAGTGATCTCACTGCCTTCCTGTCTACGTGGGACATGACTCTCAGGGGTGTAAATCTCCCTGGCAACGCAGGATATGACTCCCGGGGATGAATCTGGATCCGACATCGTGGGGTTGAGAACATCTTCTTGACCACAAGGGGGATGCGAAATGAAACAAATTAAAGCTTCAGTGGCTGAGAGATTTCAAGTGGAGTTGAGAGGTCACTCTGGTGAACATTCTTACGCACTATACAGATAACACTTTCTAGGTTTTAATGTATGGGAATAGCTAGAAATAAATACCTGAAACTACCAAACTCCAACCCAGTAGCCTTGACTCTTGAAAACAATTGTATAACAATGTAGCTTACAAGGGGTGACAGTGTGATTGTGAAAACCCTGTGGATCGCACTCCCTTTATCCAGTGCATGGATGGATGAGTAGAAAATGGGGACAAAAACTAGATGAAAAATAGGGTGAGAGCAGGGGACGATTTGGGTGTTCTTTTTTTACTTTCATTTTTTTATTCTTATTCTGATTCTTTTGGGTGTAAGGAAAATGCTCAAAAATAGATTGGGGTGATAAATGCACAACTATAAGATGGTACTGTGAACAGCTGATTGTACACCATGGATGAATGTATGGTATGTGTATATAGCTCAATAAAACTGAATTTAAAAAAAATGTATCCCCATAAAATGGAATATTACACAGCAATTAAATGGAACAAACCACTGATACATGAAACAACAACAAAATATGCAAACAACCGATGTTTAAGTTCTACATATATTATAAACAGCTAATGCTATTTTATTATTCCTTTATATTTGGTTCTCCAGGGTTTTTTTCTTTTTATGGAAGCCTGTTTTTCTTCATTGGATCTATTTATTTCTACACTACCTTTAGATCTGCTTCTATATTTTATTTTAGACTCCATCAGATGATATAACATAGCTGATTCATTTTTCCTACTAAATATCATTGTAGAAAAGTGTATGTGCCAAAATATTACATTATTAAATATCTGTCCTTGCCAAAGTCAATGCTTGAATGTCAAGACAGTATGAGGTTAATGAAAAAGGCTTTGAAAAGCTGCAAACATGTGGTGCATTTCACATCACCAGGTGGGAAATGTGGGTTAAAAAATAGTGTGGGATAAATAGCAGGAGAGATTAATGCAACATATTTGTGCTTTAGTCCTAATATAAACACTTGTCATTACTGAGAATAGTTAAAGGAAAAAGCCGCTCCTTTATAACAAATACTGTAAAGAAAGAGAAGATACACAAAAGACATTCTAGATTTCTTTTTAAAGTTATCATGAAATTTGAAATCATTATGGATGGAATCATTAGAATTTCTTTAAAAATTATATCACCTATGAAACAGTAGGTACAATTATATTCAGTGGCAATGACAATCTGCAAATATTCAGGTTCTTGGTGAACCATTACTTAAGTGAGCAAGCACATCAAGCTTCAACAAGTGTAGACTTTATTTTGAGAACATAAGCATGCTACAGAAAAGTCAACTGCAAAATACAGAGGGGAGACAGAATATTCTAAAACAAACTCAGGAAATAAAAGTGCAGTTAGCACCACTCAGAAATAATACAAGAGGAGAATGCAGCTGAAGTGAATAGAGTACAAAAATGATGAAAGATCTTGAACAAAAGTAAGAAAGCCTGTGTCAAATATAGTATCACACTAGAAATTGCTACTAAAACAGAGTTAAGTGCAAAGGTAAACTATTAGAAAAACTATCACTATGATGGAGGACTCACAAAGTGAGCAAGCAGAATAAAGATGTAAATATATTCAGCAGAAATAAACCATATTAAACAAGAATATAGTGTAATTTTAGTTCCACTACATTAAAAGAACATAATACCTAATAAAACTTGAAAAAAATAATATACCTTATACCTGAACTCTGTTAGACTTGTTAACTACCTTCATTCAGGTTGTGAAAGCACCTATTCTTCCTCATGTATAGTAATCACCTTTGCCAGTAGGGTTGTGGGTCCTTTAGAATACTTTGTTTAACTGAGTTCACTAATGAACATTGGGTTCTCTGACCTCTTGGTGAAATATTATATTTATTAAAGGACAGTATTCCATAGTTGAAAGATAATTGAATTAAGACCTAGCTTCAAGTTATGGCTTTGGACAATCAGTCTGAACTCTCATGGCATCAGCTGCTTCATCTACAAAATGTGTGCACTGATTTTTACAGGGATAACTTAAAGCTTAAGTATAAAGCAGTGGGCATTGTTCCCAGGACTGATCAATATTCCTCTCTCTTCTTCCTCCAAATCTTAAAGGTTCCAACAAACCATGAACTCAGCAATGACATTTTTGAGCTCCATAATATAACGAAGCAAATAGACCCTACCAATAATCATGTTGAGTAAACCCACGAGGATGAAAAGACTTAGTGAAAAAGTGGTAGTATCACTTTTGCATCAGATTCTTTCAGGAAATATCCACAGTATAAAAAGCTTTAACTTCAGATAGCTGACAGCAGTGGACAGTATTGATTGAAATCAGAAATAAGCGCAGTGTGAACAAAAACAGCTAATGATTCTAAAGCAGAAGTAGGGCAGTAAACATTGTGCACAGTACAATGCCATGCCCCCTGTGGGCACTCAAAAAATGTAATCCATGGTGATAATGACAATGATGAACAGGACCAGCCCTGCAATCAGCATCTACAGCCATTAACAAAAAGCTCTGCACTTATGAGGAGGGAGGCTGCTGCCTCTGTGGCACTAGCTGAGTAGATGTCCACCCACCGGGGTACAGGGCAGTGATTTGAGAAGTGTGGGGCTTTGAGAAGACAGGATACGACCTGTTTTATGACCCTTCAAAAAATGCTGACCATCTGTCATGAAGCCTTTGTAATGTCTGTCCTGAAACCTTATTTACATCCTTTTTTCCTCTTAAATAAGATTGTGGTTTAGGGATACTAAATCCTCCCAGAAATTTTTTTTTTTAAATGTTTTTAGCAAGTATTTGTATGAGAAAACTATGAACATAGACTGGAAGTTATTGGAACTATCTGAGGTAAGGCAAAGAAAGTCTTTATTTACAAATAAGGTACTGACTGGGAGAAAGGGGTAGAAAGAGTATAGTGCTTCATCATAAAATAAATGAATAAATGAATACAGAAATAGATGGGAAAAAATTAAGAAATGCTTTTCTAATTTTTCTACGGCAAGCGTGTGGCAGACACTGCTTGTCACTTACCACTATCTATTCTTCCCTTCCTTCTTGCTAACAGAACTCCAATTGTCTTAGAGGTGGTTATCAATGATCCCAGCTTAATATGTAAATATATTCACCTTCCCAAACTCCTTTGCGGGTAAGGGGCCGTTAGCTTATTATGTATGGGCAGTTTTAACTTATTATATATAGGCAGATATGCCTTTTCAAGACAAAACAAAGCCTTATGGGATAGGCTCTGGACACGGCCCTTCCTGCCTGCCTGGAATGGGAATGTGATGCTTGGAGGAACAGCAGTCATCTTGCAATCAAGAGGACAAAGCCTCATGCTGAACAAGGCAGAGTAGGAAAACAGAAGGAGTCTGAATTGTTAATGACTGAAGAGCTTCAATTAGAGCAGCTCTGAACTCCTTAGCTCCACACTTTCTTGCACATGAGAAAATTAATCCTTTTCTGTGCTTGTCAGTTTTTTCATAGCTCAAAGCCAATGTTAAGTACAGCATGTGTTATTGATTGAATTGTTTTTAAATTGAAAATGTAAGAGACTTGGAAACCTAATTGGGATTTGATAAACCCCAATGGGGGCTTTCACTTTGTCAAGATTCTAGTGAAAGAAGATTGCCCAGAATGAAAAAGACTGTTGAAGAGAACTGTTGGCCAAACACCAAATACTCCAAGAATAAGACCTTATTCATCCCACTAGTGACTCTAAATGTACACAAAATCCAACTAAGGAACATAGAGTGTTGCAGATTGCCTCAGAAACCTTTACGCCTACCTGGGCTTAACTGGAAAACACACATGACACACACATACACAATCTGAGATACCAGAGATAGACAATGATAAGGCATTTGTTTCAAGTACCAGAGTATTAAAACCAATTTTCTCCCTAGGTGGAATAATGAGACTCTAGTTCTCCAACAGATTATATTATCTGCAATTCCAGTACTGATTGGCTCAAGCCTCTACCTTGCTTTAGCTAGTCAACTTGCTTTGGCTTTGTTTCTGGAAAAGTCTGCATTGACTTCTAGCCTTCATTTTAAGCCTTAGTTCTGTCAGTTTCTTGGCCCATCTAAACAGCTGCCTGTTCAACCAATTAGCTTCTTAAAAACCTGGCTTTGTGATCATGGTTTATTTTTCTGTTCAAGTCCCCCATTAAGCAGGTTCAATCCTCTCTTACTCAAATCCTTAATTTCTCTGTATCTTATGTAGCTCAATGAGGATAAAGTATAGGGAAGCCAAGGCAACAAAAATCTCTTAGATGAGAAATATCGGAAGAGGATAAATTTAAAACATTTTGACTTTCTGAAGGCTTTCTGCAGATGGCTAAAATAATCACCAGACTTAATGCTGAAGAATCCAAGACAGCATTCCCAGGATGTGCTTCTTGGAGCACTTTTCAGTGGTCAAATAGATTTGAGAAACCATGTTCTATACTTCCCCTGTGGAGGTTAACAATGCACAATAGCTGATAATGACCCTTAGAAGTTACAAAAGAAATCTTTAACATTTATCCAGTGTTTCCCAAAACTTAATTTTTCTTGCAATACTTATTTGCAAATAACCCGTGGTACACAGTTTGGAAAACACAGACCTAAAGAATGAGATCAAATTATTAAAATAATGGAGGGTGGCAGAGGTGTCTCTTTTGCTTACAGCAGGAGCCAATTTGACTTAACTGTACAGTGTGTTCAGTAAACCATATCTTAACTACTGGAGCAAGAAAGTTCAAAACTAATAAGAGAGATCCGTAGTAATACATTTGCTTCCTTAAATTTTACTTGAAAATTTAAGATTTAAACACAAAATATGTATTTGATGTCATTTAATTCTAGCTAAATACCATTTTTATCAAAGTTTAGACAATTCCATGGTTAAATATCTGAAGTTCAGAGAATATACACACAGTGACTACTATCTTGCTTCATATGACTTGTTTTCAGTCAACTGCTAACAATTGTAACTGTATCAAAAGTGGCTAAGGGGGAGGCGGGGCAAGATGGCGGACTGGTGAGCTGTATGTTTTAGTTACTCCTCCAGGAAAGTAGGTAGAAAGCCAGGAATTGCGTGGACTGGACACCACAGAGCAATCTGACTTTGGGCATACTTCATACAACACTCATGAAAACGTGGAACTGCTGAGATCAGCGAAATCTGTAAGTTTTTGCGGCCAGGGGACCCATGTCCCTCCCTGCCAGGCTCAGTCCCATGGGAGGAGGGGCTGTCAGCTCCAGGAAGGAGGAGGGAGAACTGCAGTGGCAGCCCTTATCAGAAACTCATTCTACTGATCCAAACTCCAACCATACATAGACTGAGACCAGACACCAGAGAATCTGAGAGCAGCCAGCCCAGCAGAGAGGAGACAGGCATAGAAAAAAACAGCATGAAAAACTCCAAAATAAAAGCGGAGGATTTTTGGAGTTCTGGTAAACATAGAAAGGGGAAGGGCAGAGCTCAGGCCCTGAGGCGCATATGCAAATCCCAAAGAAAAGGTGATCTCTCTTCCCTGTGGACCTTTCCTTAATGGCCCTTGTTGCTTTCTCTCTTAGCATTTCAATAACCCATTAGATCTCTGAGGAGGGCCCTTTTATTTTTTTAATCCTTTTTTCTTTTTCTAAAACAATTACTCTAAGAAGCCCAATACAGAAAGCTTCAAAGACTTGCAATTTGGGCAGGTCAAGTCAAGAGCAGAACTAAGAGAGCTCTGAGACAAAAGGCAATAATCCAGTGGCTGAGAAAATTCACTAAACACCACAACTTCCCAAGAAAAGGGGGGTGTCCGCTCACAGCCATCATCCTGGTGGACAGGAAACACTCCTGCCCATCGCCAGCCCCATAGCCCAGACCTGCCCCAGACAACCCAGTGTGATGGAAGTGCTTCAAATAACAGGCACACACCACAAAACTGGGCATGGACATTAGCCTTCCCTGCAACCTCAGCTGATTGTCCCAGAGTCGGGAAGGTGGAGCAGTGTGAATTAACAAAGCCCCATTCAGCCATCATTTCAGCAGACTGGGAGCCTCCCTACACAGCCCAGCAGCCCAGAACTGCCCTGGGGGGATGGCACTCACCTAGGACATAGCACAGTCATCCCTCAACAGAGGACCCGGGGTGCACAGCCTGGAAGAGGGGCCCACTTGCAAGTCTCAGGAGCTATACGCCAATACCAAGGACTTGTGGGTCAGTGGCAGAGACAAACTGTGGCAGGACTAAACTGAAGGATTAGACTATTGCAGCAGCTTTAAAACTCTAGGATCACCAGGGAGATTTGATTGTTAGGGCCACCCCCCCTCCCTGACTGCCCAGAAACACGCCCCATATACAGGGCAGGCAACACCAACTACACATGCAAGCTTGGTACACCAATTGGACCCCACAAGACTCACTCCCCCACTCACCAAAAAGGCTAAGCAGGGGAGAACTGGCTTGTGGAGAACAGGTGGCTCGTGGAAGCCACCTGCTGGTTAGTTAGAGAAAGTGTACTCCACGAAGCTGTAGATCTGATAAATTAGAGATAAGGACTTCAATTGGTCTACAAATCCTAAAAGAACCCTATCAAGTTCAGCAAATGCCACGAGGCCAAAAACAACAGAAAATTATAAAGCATATGAAAAAACCAGACGATATGGATAACCCAAGCCCAAGCACCCAAATCAAAAGACCAGAAGAGACACAGCACCTAGAGCAGCTACTCAAAGAACTAAAGATGAACAATGAGACCATAGTACGGGAGACAAAGGAAATCAAGAAGACCCTAGAAGAGCATAAAGAAGACATTGCAAGACTAAATAAAAAAATGGATGATCTTATGGAAATTAAAGAAACTGTTGACCAAATTAAAAAGATTCTGGACACTCATAGTACAAGACTAGAGGAAGGTGAACAACGAATCAGTGACCTGGAAGATGACAGAATGGAAAATGAAAGCATAAAAGTAAGATGGGGAAAAAAATTGAAAAAATCGAAATGGACCTCAGGGATATGATAGATAATATGAAACGTCCAAATATAAGACTCATTGGTGTCCCAGAAGGGGAAGAAAAGGGTAAAGGTCTAGGAAGAGTATTCAAAGAAATTGTTGGGGAAAACTTCCCAAATCTTCTAAACAACATAAATACACAAATCATAAATGCTCAGCGAACTCCAAATAGAATAAATCCAAATAAACCCACTCCGAGACATATACTGATCACACTGTCAAACACAGAAGAGAAGGAGCAAGTTTTGAAAGCAGCAAGAGAAAAGCAATTCACCACATAAAAAGGAAACAGCATAAGACTAAGTAGTGACTACTCAGCGGCCACCATGGAGGCGAGAAGGCAGTGGCACGATATATTTAAAATTCTGAGTGAGAAAAATTTCCAGCCAAGAATACTTTATCCAGCAAAGCTCTCCTTCAAATTTGAGGGAGAGCTTAAATTTTTCACAGACAAACAAATGCTGAGAGAATTTGCTAACAAGAGACCTGCCCTACTGGAGATACTAAAGGGAGCCCTACAGACAGAGAAACAAAGAAAGGACAGAGAGACTTGGAGAAAGGTTCAGTACTAAAGAGATTCGGTATGGGTACAATAAAGGATATTAATAGACAGAGGGGAAAAATATGACAAACATAAACCAAAGGATAAGATGGCTGGTTCAAGAAATGCCTCCACGGTTATAACGTTGAATGTAAATGGATTAAACTCCCCAATTAAAAGATATAGATTCGCAGAATGGATCAAAAAAAAATGAACCATCAATATGTTGCATACAAGAGACTCATCTTAGACACAGGGACACAAAGAAACTGAAAGTGAAAGGCTGAAAAAAAAATATTTCATGCAAGCTTCAGCCAAAAGAAAGCAGGTGTAGCAATATTAATCTCAGATAAAATAGACTTTAAATGCAGGGATGTTTTGAGAGACAAAGAAGGTCACTACATACTAATAAAAGGGGCAATTCAACAAGAAGAAATAACAATCATAAATGTCTATGCACCCAATCAAGGTGCCACAAAATACATGAGAGAAACACTGGCAAAACTAAAGGAAGCAATTGATGTTTCCACAATAATTGTGGGAGACTTCAACACATCACTCTCTCCTATAGATAGATCAACCAGACAGAAGACCAATAAGGAAATTGAAAACCTAAACAATCTGATAAATGAATTAGATTTAACAGACATATACAGGACATTACATCCCAAATCACCAGGATACACATACTTTTCTAGTGCTCATGGAACTTTCTCCAGAATAGATCATATGCTGGGACATAAAACAAGCCTCAATAAATTTAAAAAGAATGAAATTATTCAAAGCACATTCTCTGACCACAATGGAATACAATTAGAAGTCAATAACCATCAGAGACTTAGAAAATTCACAAATACCTGGAGGTTAAACAACACACTCCTAAACAATCAGTGGATTAAAGAAGAAATAGCAAGAGAAATTGCTAAATATATAGAGATGAATGAAAATGAGAATACAACATACCAAAACCTATGGGATGCAGCAAAAGCAGTGCTAAGGGGAAAATTTATAGCACTAAACGCATATATTAAAAAGGAAGAAAGAGCCAAAATCAAAGAACTAATGGATCAACTGAAGAAGCTAGAAAATGAACAGCAAAGCAATCCTAAACCAAGTAGAAGAAAAGAAATAACAAGGATTAAAGCAGAAATAAATGACATAGAGAAAAAAAAACAATAGAGAGGATAAATATCACCAAAAGTTGATTCTTTGAGAAGATCAACAAGATTGACAAGCCCCTAGCTAGACTGACAAAATCAAAAAGAGAGAAAACCCATATAAACAAAATAATGAATGAAAAAGGTGACATAACTGCGGATCCTGAAGAAATTAAAAAAATTATAAGAGGATATTATGAACAACTGTATGGCAACAAACTGGATAATGTAGAAGAAATGGACAATTTCCTGGAAACATATGAACAACCTAGACTGACCAGAGAAGAAATAGAAGACCTCAACCAAACCATCACAAGCAAAGAGATCCAATCAGTCATCAAAAATCTTCCCACAAATAAATGCCCAGGGCCAGATGGCTTCACAGGGGAATTCTACCAAACTTTCCAGAAAGAACTGACACCAATCTTACTCAAACTCTTTCAAAACATTGAAGAAAATGGAACACTACCTAACTCATTTTATGAAGCTAACATCAATCTAATACCAAAACCAGGCAAAGATGCTACAAAAAAGGAAAACTACCGGCCAATCTCCCTAATGAATATAGATGCAAAAATCCTCAACAAAATACTTGCAAATCGAATCCAAAGACACATTAAAAAAATCATACACCATGACCAAGTGGGGTTCATTCCAGGCATGCAAGGATGGTTCAACATAAGAAAATCAATCAATGTATTACAACACATTAACAAGTCAAAAGGGAAAAATCAATTGATCATCTCAATAGATGCTGAAAAAGCATTTGACAAAATCCAACATCCCTTTTTGATAAAAACACTTCAAAAGGTAGGAATTGAAGGAAACTTCCTCAACATGATAAAGAGCATATATGAAAAACCCACAGCCAGCATAGTACTCAATGGTGAGAGACTGAAAGCCTTCCCTCTAAGATCAGGAACAAGACAAGGATGCCCGCTGTCACCACTGTTATTCAACATTGTGCTGGAAGTGCTAGCCAGGGCAATCTGGCAAGACAAAGAAATAAAAGGCATCCAAATTGGAAAAGAAGAAGTAAAACTGTCATTGTTTGCAGATGATATGATCTTATATCTAGAAAACCCTGAGAAATCGACGATACAGCTACTAGAGATAGTAAACAAATTTAGCAAAGTAGCGGGATACAAGATTAATGCACATAAGTCAGTAATGTTTCTATATGCTAGAAATGAACAAACTGAAGAGACACTCAAGAAAAAGATACCATTTTCAATAGCAACTAAAAAAATCAAGTACCTAGGAATAAACTTAACCAAAGATGTAAAAGACCTATAGAAAAAAAACTACATAACTCTACTAAAAGAAATAGAAGGGGACCTTAAAAGATGGAAAAATATTCCATGTTCATGGATAGGAAGACTAAATGTCATTAAGATGTCAATTCTACCCAAACTCATCTACAGATTCAATTCAATCCCAATCAAAATTCCAACAACCTACTTTGCTGACTTGGAAAAGCTAGTTATCAAATTTATTTGGAAAGGGAAGATGCCTCGAATTGCTAAAGACACTCTAAAAAAGAAAAACGAAGTGGGAGGACTTACACTCCCTGACTTTGAAGCTTATTATAAAGCCACAGTTGCCAAAACAGCATGGTACTGGCAAAAAGATAGACATATAGATCAATGGAATTGAATTGAGAATTCAGAGATAGACCCTCAGATCTATGGCCGACTGATCTTTGATAAGGCCCCCAAAGTCACTGAACTGAGTCATAATGGTCTTTTCAACAAATGGGGCTGGGAGAGTTGGATATCCATATCCAAAAGAATGAAAGAGGACCCCTACCTCACCCACTACACAAAAATTAACTCAAAATGGACCAAAGATCTCAATATAAAAGAAGGTACCATAAAACTCCTAGAAGATAATGTAGGAAAACCTCTTCAAGACCTTGTATTAGGCGGCCACTTCCTAGACTTTACACCCAAAGCACAAGCAACAAAAGAGAAAATAGATAAATGGGAACTCCTCAAGCTTAGAAGTTTCTGCACCTCAAAGGAATTTCTCAAAAAGGTAAAGAGGCAGCCAACTCAATGGGAAAATATTTTTGGAAACCATGTATCTGACAAAAGACTGATATCTTGCATATATAAAGAAATCCTACAACTCAATGACAATAGTATAGACAGCCCAATTATAAAATGGGCAAAAGATATGAAAAGACAGTTCTCTGAAGAGGAAATACAAATGGCCAAGAAACACATGAAAAAATGTTCAGCTTCACTAGCTATTAGAGAGATGCAAATTAAGACCACAATGAGATACCATCTCACACCGATTAGAATGGCTGCCATTAAACAAACAGGAAACTACAAATGCTGGAGGGGATGTGGAGAAATTGGAACTCTTATTCATTGTTGGTGGGACTGTATAATGGTTCAGCCACTCTGGAAGTCAGTCTGGCAGTTCCTTAGAAAACTAGATATAGAGTTACCATTCGATCCAGCGATTGCACTTCTCGGTACATACCCGGAAGGTCGGAAAGCAGTGACACGAACAGATATCTGCACGCTAATGTTCATAGCAGCATTATTCACAATTGCCAAGAGATGGAAACAACCCAAATGTCCTTCAACAGATGAGTGGATAAATAAAATGTGGTATATACACACGATGGAATACTACGCGTCAGTAAGAAGGAACGATCTCGTGAAACATATGACAACATGGATGAACCTTGAAGATATAATGCTGAGCGAAATAAGCCAGGCACAAAAAGAGAAATATTATATGCTACCACTAATGTGAACTTTGAAAAATGTAAAACAAATGGTTTATAATGTAGAATGTAGGGGAACTAGCAATAGAGAGCAATTAAGGAAGGGGGAACAATAATCCAAGAAGAACAGATAAGCTATTTAATGTTCTGGGGATGCCCAGGAATGACTATGGTCTGTTAATTTCTGATGGATATAGTAGGAAGAAGTTCACAGAAATGTTGCTATATTATGTAACTTTCTTGGGGTAAAGTAGGAACATGTTGGAAGTTAAGCAGTTATCTTAGGTTAGTTGTCTTTTTCTTACTCCCTTGTTATGGTCTCTTTGAAATGTTCTTTTATTGTATGTTTGTTTTCTTTTTAACTTTTTTTTCATACAGTTGATTTAAAAAAGAAGGGAAAGTTAAAAAAAAAAAAAAGAAAAACAAGGAAAAAAAAAGATGTAGTGCCCCCTTGAGGAGCCTGTGGAGAATGTAGGGGTATTGGCCTACCCCACCTCCATGGTTGCTAACATGACCACAGACATAGGGGACTGGTGGTTTGATGGGTTGAGCCCTCTACCATAGGTTTTACCCTTGGGAAGACAGTTGCTGCAAAGGAGAGGCTAGGCCTCCCTATGGTTGTGCCTAAGAGCCTCCTCCCGAATGCCTCTTTGTTGCTCAGATGTGGCCCTCTCTCTCTGGCTAAGCCAACTTGAAAGGTGAAGTCACTGCCCTCCCCCCTACGTGGGATCAGACAGCCAGGGGAGTGAATCTCCCTGGCAACGTGGAATATGACTCCCGGGGAGGAATGTAGACCTGGCATCGTGGGACGGAGAACATCTTGACCAAAAGGGGGATGTGAAAGGAAATGAAATAAGCTTCAGTGGCAGAGAGATTCCAAAAGGAGCCAAGAGTTCACTCTGGTGGGCACTCTTACGCACAATTTAGACAACCCTTTTTAGGTTCTAAAGAATTGGGGTAGCTGGTGGTGGATACCTGAAACTATCAAACTACAACCCAGAACCCATGAATCTCGAAGACAGTTGTATAAAAATGTAGCTTATGAGGGGTGACAATGGGATTGGGAAAGCCATAAGGACCACACTCCACTTTGTCTAGTTTATGGATGGATGAGTAAAAAAATAGGGGAAGGAAACAAACAGACAAAGGTACCCAGTGTTCTTTTTTACTTCAATTGCTCTTTTTCACTCTAATTATTATTCTTGTTATTTTTGTGTGTGTGCTAATGAAGGTGTCAGGGATTGATTTAGGTGATGAATGTACAACTATGTAATGGTACTGTAAACAATCGAAAGTATGATTTGTTTTGTATGACTGCGTGGTATGTGAATATATCTCAATAAAATGAAGATTAAAAAAAAAAAAAAAAAGCCCAAAACAAACAAACAAAAAAAAAAGCGGCTAAGAAAAAAAGTCAGCTTTTTAAGGACTGAAGGTATATGATTGCAAGGAATGTTACATTACTGTTCAAGCATTATTTATCAGTTTATACATACACATATATGTACATATATTTATGTGTAGCTGTGTTCCAATTTGCTAATGCTGCCATTATGCAAAATACCAGAAAAGGATTGGCTTTTATAAAGGGGAATTATTAGGTTACAAATTTACAGTTCTGTGGTCATAACAGTGTCCAAACCAAGGCATCAACAAGAGGATACATCCTTCACTGACAGAAGGTCAATGGTGTACGGAACACCCCTGTCAGCTGGGAAGGCACGTGGCTGGCATCTGCTGACCCTTTGCTCCTGGGTTCCGGTTTCAAAATGGCTTTCTCCAAAATGTCTCTGGGCTTGTGTCTCTTAGCTTCTTCACCTCCTGTGAATCTAAGCACCTGGGGGTCCTTGCTTAGCTTCTCTGGAGCAAACTCTGGGCTAGTATCTCCAAATGTCTCCAAGCATCTGGGTCTGTGTCGGGTCTTAGCTTCTCTTAAAGGACTCCAGGGATCTAATCAAGATCCACCCTGAATGGACAGGGTCACACTTCTGTGTGTGGTGTGATTAGATGGAAATAATCTAATCCAACGGTCTCACCCGTGGTTGGGTGAGTCACATCTCCATGGAAACACTCAGTAAAAATTTTCCATGCTACAAGATTGGATTAAAAGATCATGGTCTTTTGGGGTCCATAACAGTTTCAAACCAGCACAACTTATATCTAGGGTTTGCTAGGCACTTGTGTGTGCATATAAACACTCAGGTATATTTATTTGACCTGTTTTCACCATGAAGAGACATTGTTAAATGGATATGAAAGGAATGCTATATTATAAGCAGTACAAATCTGTAACATCAAACAGAAATGTCAGGAGGTTAGAGAACTCTGGGTTATGTGTGAATCATAGGGAGGCGGAATTGATATCTTCTGGCCAAAATTTGACCACAGGACTTCATCGTGTCTTTAATTTCATGCTTTTAATTCCATTACATAAAATAATGTAAGGCTACATTTTTCACATCTCTTTAATTCATGGTCATAGACATTTAAATTCAGCATTAGAAGGGACCTCAGAAATTACCTAGTCTAAACCCTCTCATTTTATGAATAATGAACTTGAGACCCCACAGCACAGGCAATTTGTCCTGTGCTGGGAACACGTTAGTAGCTAAGCTGAACCATGACCATTTCT